>NC_052148.1:230811053-233688553 GCF_902713615.1 Scyliorhinus canicula
ATTTTAAACTTTACATTTTTCTCAACTCTGCGCCCCCTGCTGCTCGGTCTGGACTTCAGTGCAGCACCGGAGCCTGACACTGAAGTTCGGCGGACCCCTGCCCCACTCACGGTATGCAGCCTAGCGACACTCAAAGTTGCGCCACCCCCCCTCTTCGCGAAACTCCACTCGACTGTAAGCCCGTCGCCACCAGGAGTCGCCGGTAAAGTACCCAAGACATGATTTTATCAAGTCAGAGGTTCAGCAGCTACTAAAAGAGAGGGTCATAGAGGCCAGCAACAGCCCTTGGAGGGCTCAAATATTGGTAGTCCGCTCTGGGGAAAAGCAACGAATGGTTGGATTATAGCCAGACCATAAACCGCTTTATGCAAACTCTATGCTTACCCACTCCCCCGCATAGCAAAAATGGTGACTCACATCGCCAGTATCGGGTATTCTTCACGGTCGACCTAAAATCGGCCTATCAACAACTCCTGACCGCCCTACACGGCGTTTGAAGCAGCCGGTCGGCTGTTTGACTTCTCAGGGTCCCTTTTGGTGTTACAAACGGAGTCTCCGTTTTCCAGAGGGCGATGGATCAAATGGTGGACCAGTACGGCTTACGGGCTACCTTCCCGTATTGGACAACGTCACATCTGCGGCGTGACCAGCAGGACCACGATGCAAAACTGAGGAAGTTCTCCAGACTGCCCGGGCCCTCACCTCACGTACAACAAAGAGAATGCGTGTTCCACACAACACGGCTAGCCATCCTCAGCTACGTCGTGGAAACGGGGTCCTAGGCCTAGGCCCAGACCCTGACTGCATGCGTACCCTTAAGGAACTGCCCCTCCCCCGTAGCTCAAGGCACTCATACGGTGCTTGGAGCTTTTCTCCTATTACGCCCAGTGGGTCCCAGATATGCAGACAAAGCCGACCACTCATTAAGACACGGTTTTTTCCCTGACGGCTGAGGCCCAGTCGGCTTTCAACCGTATCAAGGCCGGCATCATCAAGGCCGCCATGCACGCGGGGACGAAGCCATTCCCTTCCAAGTAGAAAGCGAGCATCAGACGTCGCCCTGGCTGCTACCCTCAACCAGGCGGGCAGACAAGTAGCGTTCTCTCCCGAACCCTCACCCTCGGAAATTCTGCACTCTGCAGTCGAGAAGGAGGTACAAGCCATAGTGGAGGCCATGCGGCACTGGAGACACTACCTAGCCGGTAGGAGGTTTACCCTCGCCACCGACCAACGGTCAGTGGCCTTCATGTCGATAACGCACAACGGGGCAAATAAAGAATGACAAAATTCTGAGGTGGAGGGATAGAGTCTCCCACTACACGTTACAATATTAAATATCGCCCGGGGAAGCTCAACTGCCATGTCCTGCGGCACGTGCGCCGACGTGCACAAAGACGGCCTGAGAGCCATCCACGATGACCTCTGCCACCGGGGGTCACCCGGCTTCCCACTTCATCAAGTCCCGCACCTTCCTTACTCCATAGAGGAAGTCAATGCCATGACTAAGGCATGCCAGATCTGTGCGGAATGCAAACCGCAATTCTATCGACCAGACAGGGCCCGCCTGATAAAGGCTCTGGGCCCCTTGAGCGAATAAGTGTGGACTTCAAAGGGCCCCTCCATCCACCAACCGCAACATCTATTTCCTCACCGTGATCGATGAGTTCTCCCGCTTCCCCTTTGCTGTCCTCTGCCCCGATATGACCTCGGCCTCCGTGATCAAGGCACTGCGCAGCATCTTCACACTGTCTGTTTGGTTTCCCCGCTTATATCCACAGCGACCGGGGTACATGGTTCATGAGCGATGAGCTGCGTTGATATCTGCTCAGCAAGGGCATCGCCTCGAGCAGGACGATGAGCTATAACCGCGGGGAAACGGGCAAGTGGAGAGGGAGAACGCGACAGTTTGGAGGCCGTCCTCCTAGCCCTACGGTCAAGGAGTCTCCCAATTGCCCGCTGGCAGGAGGTCCTACCCGATGCCCTACATTCCATTAGGTCGCTCCTCTGTACGGACACGAACGAGACCCCTCACAAGCGTTTGTTGTCTTCCCAGGAAGTCCACTCTGGGGTCTTGCTTCCACATTGGCTGACGACTCCGGGACCAGTTCTACTCCGGAGGCACGTGAGGAGCCATAAATCCGATCCCGTAGTCGAGAGGGTCCAACTGCTACACGCAAACCCTCAATACGCCTACGTCGAGCACCCTGACGGCAGGCAGGACACCGTCTCCCTGCGAGACCTGGCACCAATGGCTCTCCCACCGACCCCGCTGGCTCGCCCACCGACCCCGATGCTATCCCCACCGACCCCCCCCCCCCCCCCCCACCGATGCTCCCCTCCCCGCACCAACCGCCGACCCCGACAGCGCCCCCCCATAGCGCCCCCTGCCCCCCAGCTGTCACCGGCACCGATCACCCTAGTCATCCAGGATACCCCCTCCCCCCCCCCGCTCCAAGGCGGGCAAAGGCTCAGTCAACCGTGCACCCGGATATACCACCATCAGTACTGACCGTATCCACGGCACCACCACCGAAGCAAGAGAAAGTCAGCACGGACGGTCAAACCCACCGCGAGACTGAACTTGTAACTCCACTTCACCCGAGAGACAGTTTTTTGTTTAAACAGGGGGTGAATGTGATGAATGTTATCTGTAGCTGATATAATGGTGCCTTACCTTTAATGCATTGGCCCTTTAAGACCGGGCTTGGAACCCTAGGGGACTCCGCCTATGGCTCCGCCCCCAGGAAATGGTATAAGATAAGGCTCACTTCGGCAACATGTGATGAGCACACTTCTCGGCTGCTGTACAGTTCTCAGATGATTAAAGCCTTTGAATCATCTATCTTCTCTCCTGTGTCGTTATTGAGGGTATCCCAAGCTCTGAATTAGGATGGGATATAAACCCATTGAGGGTTGACATAACTTTGGATAACCACCATAACCACCATCGAGCCAAAGTCATGACTCCCTTCTCTCTGACTAATAAATCTCAGTGTGGCCTGCTAAATATTGGTTAGGACTGGGAGGTACTTGAGATAGTTTCTCAGGTTTGACACTATATGTCATGGCAGTCAGCACCGGTTTGGAGAATTGGAATCTTATTTTTACCAAACTTACGTTTGTTTTTCATTTAAAATTGTATTTTGCCATGATTGAGCTACAGAAGTGACTCTGCTGTGTTATCACCTCCGTGTCTTGTGTATAATAGCTTTAAAATTGTTCTAGGCACAGTCTAGTGACCTGTGCAAATCTCCCAAGGCAAACAAACTTCAAGTCAAACGTACTCAATTGATTTTAGAATTAATCGATTTAAAATGATTGCAGAAGTATATATGATATGGTCTTTATTTGATATATTAGGTTTTAACCTTAATGAACCACCAAAGTGTGGTATGTGGAAAAATTTAATGAAGTTTAATTCAAAACAATTGTACCCACACTTACTCAGACATGGAAATCAATAAAATGTAGTTTCAAGAAGAATGGAGGGCTTTATCCAATTTTAGTATGACACTAAGTTTAGTAGCTTTATGCATTTTTGATCATTTAAATGTTTATGTTTCACTTTTTTGACTGGTTGTCTTGTAACATAATATTTTGGCCAGAAGGGGGAGCTGCAAATGGAAGATACCTTTAGTTAGGGGCTACCCTGCAGGGTATCACCATTTTTGACTATATCTAATTTTATCTGAGCAAAGATATGCTGCATTTGTTTGGAGGTGTTTATCACATCACAAGGTTGCATAATTAATACTTCATTTATAACGGCTTAAGAGGACTTCAAGTCTTAAAAAATCATGGCAGCTAAAAAAATTGGCTGAAACTCTTATAATACATACTGAGGTGAATGCAGAAAAGAACATGTCCCAGCGATTGATCATGGGCAGTTGTTTCACATTGGGGATTTAATGATGTTATAAACTCCTAAAATTTATCATTATTTTCTGAATCCAAGGGCAGATTGATTAGAACTGTTAATATTATGGAAATGATAACAGTAAAATTTGTGCTTTAAAAAATAAGTTGATAATAACAATTACAAATTTAATTTTAGGAGATTCGTCAAATAATTTACTTTTTTTAAAGCATTTTTATTGGTTTTACAATTATTTACAGTAACATTTGCCATGGATAATACAATAATAAAAAAGGACCCCGAAGGTCGGTCACCAACTGCACTGTTTTCCATATGACGCTGCTGCCACCTGATACTACAACATAATGGGGGGGGCCGTTTGGTGTCGGCCATGCATGCTTCAGCTTTGCTGCTGTGGTCGCCCATGTGTGCCCTCACGCTTTGTCTCTTCTGGCTCCCCTCCCCTGCTTGCCCTGTGTCTGCCTTGGTGTCTCACCACCCCCCCCCCCCCCCCCCACTCTCCTGTCCCCCTCCCTATCTTCCACCTCCCTCCCTTTCACCTTTCCCTCCGTCATCCAATTCGGTCTCCCTCTCTCCCTTGCTTATTGGTTGCTGGTCAGGAACAGGTCTCAGAACAGGCTGATGAATAGCCTCCACCTGCTGTGGAAGCTTCCCTCCGATCCCCAAAAGACTTATTTTATTTTTTCCAATTTGAGAAACGCCAATTCAGACAGCCCGTCTGCGGCCTTGGGTGGTACTGCTAATCGCCAGTCAATTAGGAGTCTTCAGCAGGTGATAAGGGAGGCAAAGGCTAGGGTGTCTGCCTTTCTCCCTGTAAAGACCTCTGACTATTCTGAAACCCCGAAGACTGCACGAGAGCGCAGGTTCACCCTCACCCCTACAACCTTGGACATGGCCCTCGAAGAAGGCTGTTCCTGCACCCGACGAGTCCGGGGCAAGAACAGAACATGCGGGGATAGTTGGCTGGGCCTCCCTGACACCGTTCACATTTGTCCTTCACCTCTCGGAGGAACCCGCTCATTTGTATTCTGGTTAGGTGCCACCCTGTGCACACCTTTAGCTTGTGTAGGCTCAGCCTTGCGGATTTGGTGGTAGAGTTTGCCCTGTGTAGTTGACATCACAGAAAGGCTGTGATCTGATTTGCTAAGAGGGAATCTGCTAAATTTGACCTGTCTGTCAAATTTGAATCTGTGTGAAATTACTGGTTATAAAATACTGGTTAGCAATAATTAACTAATTAGAGCTAGAAATGGGGTTTAGTGGGTGGGGTGCAATGCTTCCAATTGACAGATGTGGGCGAGTCGGTGATTGCCGCAGGCATTCTGGACAACCTACATCTGCAAGAAGTGCACCCAATTGCAGCTCCTCACAGTCCGCATAGATCGGTTGGAGCGGCAGTTGGATGCACTTGGAAGCATTCAGGTGTCGGAGAGATTCATAGAAAGGAGTTTTAGAAATGTGGTCACACCCAAAGAGCAGGCAGATAGATGGGTGACTGCTAGAAGGGGCAGGCAGTCAGTGCAGGAATTCCCTGTGGCTATCCCCCTCTCTAACAGGTATAACCATCTTGGATGCTGTTGTGGGGGGATAGCCTATCAGGGGAAAATAACAGCAGCCAGAACAATGGCACCACAACTGACTGTTACTCAGCAGGGGAAGGCAAAGTGAGGAGAGTGATAGTTATGGGGGACTCTACAGTAAGGGGCACAGATAGGTGCTTCTGGGGACGTGAAAGAGACTCCAGGATGGTATGTTGCCTCCCTGGTGCCAGGTTAAGGATGTCTCTGAACGAAATACAGGCCATCCTGAAGAGCAGGGGGTGGTGAACGGCCAGAGGTCGTAGTACGCATAGGCACTAATAACATAGGCAGGAAGAGTGACGAGGTCTTGCATGAAGGAGTTCAGGGAGTTGGGCATTAAGCGAAAAAGCAGGATTTCTAGGTTTGTTATCACAGGATTACTCCTGTGCCAAGTGCCAGTGAGGCTACAAATAGGAGGATAATGCAGCTAAATATGTGGCCTAATCTAGTGGTGTAGGAGGGCGAGGGTTTCAGATTTCCTGGACCATTGGGATCTCTTCTGGGACAGGTGGGACCTGCACAAAAAGGACAGGTTGCATCTAAACTGGAGGGACACCAATATCCTGGCTGGGAGGTTGCTAGAGTCATTCGGAAAGATTTAAACTGGTATAGCAGGGTGGGTGGGAACCAGAGCGTTAGCTTAGAAGGTTTAATAGCTGAAGGGGAAATAGAGAAAATAAGAGAACAACAACATCACCCTGTCTGCTCAAACATGTATTGTTTCAACGCCATAAGTATAGCAAGTAAGGCAGATTAACATAGAGCACTGATTGGTACTTCGAACTATGATGTTATGGCCTATCACTGAGACGTGGTTAAAGGAAGGGCAGGATTGGCTGCTGAACGTTGGAGGATATAGATGCTTCAGGAGAGATAGAGGGGGTGCAAAAGGGGTGGGGGAGTAGCATTACTGGCTAAGGAGAATATTATAGCCGTACTGTGGGAAGACACCTTGGGAAGGTTCATACAATGAGGCAATCTGGGTAAAGCTCAGGAACAGGAAGGGGGCAATCACAATGTTGGGGGTTTATTACAGGCCTCCCATTGACAGCGAGATATAGAGGAGCAGATAGTATAGAGATTTTGGATAGGTGCAAAAGTAACAGGTTTGTTGTGGTTGGGGATTTTAACCCCTCCTATATTGTAGAATTTACAGTGCAGAAGGAAGCCATTCGGCCCATCGAGTCTGCGCCGGCCCTTGGAAAGAGAACCCTACTTCAGCCCCACAGCTCCACCCTATCCTCGTAACCCAGTAACCCCACCTAACCTTTTTGGACACTAAGGGCAATTAAGCATGGCCAATCTACCTAACCTGCACACCTTTGGACTGTGGGAGGAAACTGGAGCACCCGGAGGAAACTCGCGCAGACATGGGGAGAACGTGCAGACTCCGCAGAGACAGTGACCCAAGCTGGGAATCGAACCTGGGACTGTGGCGCTGTGAAGCAACTGTGCTAACCACTGTGCTGTCATGACTGCACGGTAGCATTGACTGGGACTCACTTAGTGCTAGGGGCTTGGATGGGACAGAGTTTGTAAGATGTATCCAGGAGGGCTTCTTGTTGCAATAGTTAAATAGTCCAACAAGGGAAGGGGGCAGTACTGGACCTGATATTGTGGAATCAGCCTGGACAGGTGATTGATGTTTCAGTAGGGGAATATTTTGGGTGTAGTGACCACAATTCCATACGTTTTAGGGCACTTTAGGATAGGGATGAGAGTAACCCTCGGGTTAGGGTGCTAAACTGGGGAAAGGCAAATTATGGTAACATTAGACAGGAATTGAAGAATTTGGATTGGGTGCGACCGTTGGAGAGTGAATCAACATCGGACTAGTGGTAGTCTTTCATAGATCATAGATCATAGAATTTACAGTGCAGAAGGAGGCCATTCGGCCCATCGAGTCTGCACCGGCTCCTGGAAAAGAGCACCCCACCCAAGGTTAACACCTCCACCCCATCCCCACAACCCAGCAACACCACCCAACACTAAGGGCAATTTTGGACACTAAAGGCAAATTTATCACGTCCAATCCACCTAATTTGCACATCTTTGGGACTGTGGGAGGAAACCGGAGCACCCGGAGGAAACCCACGCACACAACGGGGAGGATGTGCAGACTCCGCGCAGACAGTGACCCAAGCCGGAATCGAACCTGGGACCCTGGAGCTGTGAAGCGATTGTGCTATCCACAATGCTACCGTGCTGCCCTCTTTTCAAGCGACAGTTGATGAAAATTCCCACTTAATACCCAATTTCCCCCCTCTGCCCTTGCTACCCCCTCCCTGTGCCGCTGTGGGTTCCCACCTACCGGCCCACCCCTTTCCCCTGACTTTTGTTTAAAGTAGACCAAGTTTGAGATTCAAGACACGTGCTCAGCTGAGAAAGCTGCAAATATTCATGAGTTTTAAACAAACAAAAATAAACTTTACGATACAAGATAAGAAAGATAAAACAATTGACATTACCTATCTCGTATTCTTACATTCAGGATTAACCTTGGGTACATATGAAATAACAGGCAAAACTGTGGTTGAACATGTCATACTGCACACCCTAAATGGCAGGTGCAAACAACACAGATTACATGGATTTCTCAACAGACCACCCAGACATAATCTGCATGTCAACCAATTTCACTGAAACTCCATCTCTCTCACTTGAGGATTTCCAATCTTCACATTCAAGGATCTTCTTGTAATTCTCTTGAAAATCCGTTCCAGAATTACTGGAAGAAGGTTTTTAGGATAATTTCTAAAGATGTGCACGTGAAACTGGACCTGGGCTCCTGGGAGGCCATATTCGGGGTGTCGGACCAGCCAGGGTTGGAACGGGTGCGGAGGCAGATGTTGTAGCCTTCGTCTCGTTGATCGCCCGAAGGTGGATCCTGATGGGTTGGAGAACAGCCTCTCCACCCTGTGCCCTGGTGGGGGGGACCTGTTGGAATTCTTGACTCTTGAGAAGGTTAAGTTTGAACTGAGGGGGGCAGCACGGTGGCACAGTGGTTAGCATTGCTGCCTACGGCGCTGAGGACCTGGGTTCGAATCCCGCCCTGGGTCACTGGTCCGTGTGGAGTTGCGCATTCTCCCCGTGTCTTGTGTGGGTTTCACCCCCACAGCCCAAAGATGTGCAGGATAGGTGGATTGGCCACACTAAATTGCCCTTAATTGGAAAAAATAATTGGGTACTCTAATTTATTTTTTTAAAGTTTGTAATGAGGGAAGAAAGAGGGTTCTACAATTCATGGGCATTATTCATTGTGCACTTTCAAGAACTGGATAACATTGAACATTAGTTGGAGGGGGTGGCTGGGGGGAGGGGGACGTGGGTGTTAATGGGGGCTATGAGGGATTCTGATTCCTTTTTGTCAGTTGTTTATGTGAACATGTGGGTGAATGTTTTGGGTTTGTGGGAAGATGGGATCTTTGTTATTGATATGGGGATTTACATTTGTTACTGATTATTGTTTATTGTTGGTGGGTGTAAATTGGGGGAAGAAAATGCAAAAAGGAGGAGATAAAGAAATATTTAAAAAAAAATAACGAGCCACCTTGCAGAATTTCAATCATGTCTCCCTAAATTCTGTTCCATGGATTAGAATAGTCACTCCAGCACAAACTCCACAAGCACAGCTTCAACTCATTGGCTGTACCAAGCAGAACACCATCACTTCAAAGGAGTATCTTTTCTCCGATGGCCAGCTGCACGGAGCATCCAACCTTCTGCAGCCATCCTTGAATATTTAGGGTTTCTCTAAGCCCTCTACAATTGCCAAACTCGGACAGGGTAATCAATGGCCATCATGCAGAGTTTCAATCTTGTTTTCTGAGCTTCCATTCTCCTGTACTCCTGAGAATGCACTTAATCACCAAATTCCCAGCTGCTACATGCAGAACACCACTGCTCCAGAGAGGTACCTTTGCCCTTACAGCCTGCAGCATTGGAGTCACCAACCTTCGGCTTGCCTTTTTCACTTAAAGGCTGGCTCCCCACAATCCTTTTCTTGCTTGAGCCTGTATCTCTGCTCCTCTCTTTTTCCATAACCTAACTGGGACCTGTCTCTGTTCCTTAACTGGGACATCCTTTTGGGACCTCTCCTGTCCCGTCCTCCCTTTTTGGAACCCCTCCCTGTCCCCTGCCTGGGCACTTGTCTGTCATGTCAGCCACTCCCGGTAATCTGACACAAATTTGCACACCTTTTCTTCTCTTTTATGTGCAGGCGCACTGGGACTGTCCTCAGCCCAAAGAACTTAAAGATGCAGTTCTGTGCATATGCAGCCTGCTCCCAGTCTGCGCATGCGCAGAAACTTGGAAGACTGCTGGGACTTGGCGTTCCTAACCTCTGTTCCTAACAAGAACATAAGAACTAGGAGCAGAAGTAGACCATACCGGCCCTTCGAGCCTGCTCCGCCATTCTATAAGATCATGGCTGATCTTTTCGTGGTCTCAGAACCACTTACCCCGCATTCTCGCCATATCCCGTAATTCCTTTATTTTTCAAAAAAACATCTACCCTATCTTTAAATATATTCAATGAAGTAGCGTCTACTACTCCTTTCTGTAAGGAATTCCATACTTTAACCACCCTCTGAGTGAAGAAGTTCCTCCTTGATTCAGTCCTAAATCTGCTCCCCCTAATCTTGAGGCTATGCCCTCTTGTCCTACTTTCACCTACCAGTGGAAACATCCTTTCTACTTCTATCTGATCCATTCCCTTCAAAATTTTATATGTTTCTATTAGATCCTCCCTCACCCTTCTGAATTCCAGTGAATATAATCCCAATCTACTCAGCCTTTCCTCATACAATAACCCCCTCAACTCCGGAATCAGCCTAGTGAACCTCCACTGCACCCCCTCTAGTGCCAGCACATCCTTTCTCAAGTGTGGAGACCAAAACTGCACACTGTGCTCCAGGTGGGGCCTCACCAGCACCTTGTACAACTGCAACATTATCTCTCTACTTTTAAACTCAATCCCCTTTGCAATGAAGGACAACATTTCATTTGCCTTCCTAATTACTTGTTGCACCTGCAGACCAACCTTCTGTGACTCATGCACAAGTACACCCAGGTCCCTCTGCATAGCAGCATGCTGCAGCTTTTTACCATTTAAGTAATAATCCGTTCTATTGTTACTCCTACCAAAATGCATGACTTCACACTTATTGACATTATACTCCATCTGCCAGACCTTTGCCCACTCACTCAATGTGTCAATGTTCCTCTGTAGGTTTTAGAGTCCTCAGTACACTTTGCTCTGCCACACACCTTTGTGTCATCTGCAAACTTGGATACCTTACACGTAGTTCCCAACTACAAATCGTCTATATAAATTGTAAATAATTGTGGTCCCAACACCGATCCCTGAGGCACACAACTCGTCACTGATTGCCAGCCAGAATAGCACTCATTTATTCCCACTCTTTGTTTCCTGTTAGACAACCAATCCTCTATCCATGCTAGTACTCTACCCTTAACACCATGCATCCTTATCTTATGCAGCAGTCTCTTGTGTGGTACCATTGTCAAAGGCATTTTGGAAATCTAGGTACACCACCATTCACTGGGTCCCCTTTGTCTACCTTGCTCGAAATGTCTTCATAGAATTCCAAGAGATTCGTCAAGCATGACCTACCCTTCATGAATCCATGCTGCGTCCATTCAATGGGACAATTTCTGTCAAGGTGCCCTCCTATCTCTTCTTCTTGATAATAGACCTCAAGCACCTTCCCCACGACAGAGGTTAAGCTAATCTTATTGTCTACTTCCCTTTTTAAAACAGGGCGTCACATTTGCTGTTTTCCAATCCTCTGGGACTGCCCCAGTGTTCAGCGAATTTTGGAAATTAACCGCCAGTGCATGTACCTATTACTCCAGCCATCTCTTTCAGTACCCTGGGATGCATTCCATCAGGGCCAGGAGACTTGTCTATCCTGTGTTCCATTAGCTTGCCCAACACTTGCTCTTTCGTGATAGTAATGGTTTCCAGGTCCTCACCTACGTTCTTCTCTCGGATCAATTGCTGGCATGTTATTAGTGTCCCTCCACTGTGAAGACCGATACAAAATATTTGTTCAATGCCTCCGCCATTTCATCATATCCCATAACTAAATAACCACTCTCATCCTCTAACGGACCAATGTTTACTTTAGCCACTCTTTTAGTTTTATATAATTATAAAAACTTTTGCTATCTGTCCTTATATTCTGTGCCAGTTTTTTTCATGTTCTATCTTACTTTTCTTTATGGCTCTTTTCGTGGCTTTCTGCTGACCTTTAAAGTTTTCCCATCTCTGGTTTCACGCTGATCTTGGCCACTTTGTAAGCCTTCTCTTTCAATTTGACAGCCTCATGTATCTCCTTAGACACCCATGGTAGATTACCTCTTTTCTTACAATTCTTCCTTCTCACTGGAATATACTTTTGTTGAGCACTATGAAAGATTTCTTTGAAAGTACTCCACTGCTCCTCAACTGTCCTACCATAAAATATTTGTTTCCAGTCTACTTTAGCGACGTCCTTCCCTCCATTCTATCGTAGTCCCCTTTGATTCAAGCATAGGACCCTGGTATTGGATTCTATTATCACACTCTCCCATCTGTATACTAAATTCAACCATGCTGTGATCACTCCTCCCAAGAGGATCCCTAACGATGAGGTCATTAATGAGGTAAATGAGCATTCAAATCAAGAGTCAATACATTGTTGTGGGTCTGCAGTCACATAGACGGGATAAGGATGGTGTATTTCCTAAAGGACGTTAGAGAACTAGATGGATTTTTTACAATACCTTGATGGTAGTTTCCATGGCCAACGTTACTGAGACCAGCTTTCAATTCCAGATTTTTATTGAATTAAATTTCACTTACTACCATAGTGGGTTTTGAGTTTGTGTCCCCACAGAATTAACCTCGATCCCTGGACTGTTAGAGTAGCGCCATTACCACTAGAGGACTGTCTCCCACGGTACTACACTTAGTACCATGTGGGATAATGGATAGCAAAACTACACAACTGGCCCCCATCCACCACAATCTCTTTCACTCCAGCCCTCGGGTAGTGTCCATTCTACTGCCACTCTGACAGGGCATACATTCAGGTGGTGAAATGTATGCCCCGCCAATCTCCGTCATCTCTCTGTTATGATGTCCCACAGGTGCCTCTTACTAGAATTCTTCTTCATTTTTGATGTTGTCTATTTATGTGATGCTAAGGATCTTATGTAGGCAGCACTGGTGAAAGTCATCCAACTTGCGTGACTCCTTCTTTGCTATTTTCTTCCATGTTTAACTGGCATAGATTGATGTTGGTACTACTACGGACATGTAGAGTTGCAAGTTTGTAGCCATGTTAATGGTGTTGGATGCCTGACTGTGCGGAGCCACTGGAAGACCGATGCTGCTTTACTGATTTTTGTGTGGACATTGATTTATACATCACCCTCCCTAGATATGTTGCTTTCTAGGTAGGGAAATGGTCGACGTCCTTGTTGTTCTATTGCCCAATGATGTTGGGAGGGCTTTGTTGCCATCCTGTCATCATTGTCTTGGTGGTCTTGCAGCTGATGTGTAGACCAACCGTGGCACCACTATTGTCGAGGCTGGTGGTCATTTCTTGGAGCACACATGATTCTGCATTTAAAATTTAGTGTAGTTTGTTCATAGAAGGAAGTCAATTTCAGAGGTTCACATTTATGCTTGGGCCTCCAACACTCTACTTGTGTTACTACCAGACCATCCCAAACATAACCATTTCTATATAAATCCATAATGGCTAGAGTCTTTGAATCTACTGTCTTTGGAGTTTTTCCTTCCTTTTTCAACTAGTTTGCTTTGGCTGTTAGACCTAACTTTCCCAATGTAGCTTGCCCAGTTGTGTTGAGGAGATTCTTTGTCTACTACCTATAACATATGAAAAAGTAACTATTTTCACTGGCTATTGATTTTGCATAATGTCCTACATGTGGTACTGAACTTCCTGTGCTAACCACTAAGCATGGGGCCAGACACTATTGCTGTGTGGAACATTCTCAAGGCAGAGCCACACATACAAACAGACATTACATAATTGAAATTCATAAAACGTTTTTTTTACCGGGATAGGGTGTCTAGCCTAAAAGCTCCTTTTCGAAATTTAAAAAAAGTCTTAAATAATACAGGCATAAAGGTTTTTGAAATTCATCGTCTGAAGCAGATTGTTGAAAAATATAAAGGACTCACTCTGTACCAGAACCTATTCCACATATTTGGGATTTGAGAATGCGTTTTAAAAGTGGAATCACAGCGGGAAGACTTTTGATAGTTATTCCACCAGGGAGGTGGTGGTGTAGTGGTATTGTCATTGGACTAGTAATCCAGTGACCCAGGTAATGCTCTGGGGACCCACATTTGAATCCCACCATGGTGAAATTTGAATTCAATAAAAATTTGGAATGAAAAGTCGATGATGACCATTAAACCATTGTCGATTGTCATAAAAACCCATCTGGTTCACTCATGTCCTTTCGGGAAAGAAATCAGACATTTCTGCCTGGCCCACAGCAATGTGGCTCTTAAGTGCCCTCTGAGATGGTCTAGCAAGCCACTCAGTTCAAGGGCAATTGGGGGATGGGTTGTAAAATGCTGGCACTGCCAGTGACCCCACATCCCATTGAATGAATTGGAAAACAAAACACACTCTTATGCCTAGGCTTATGGTTAATCCCAACCTTAATGCCATATACCACACGCTTCTAGACTTAAAGCACCAACAATATTTACCATATTTACAATTCCTAGTCTAAGATTAATCTCAACCCTAATGCCATATACCACACTCAGGTTTACTGGGCTTGGAGTTAACCCAACTCGAATGTAATTTATTGCATTCGACACCCCAAGTTTTGGAGAATTCAAAAGCCATTTCACCACACTTTCTACCAGGATTAACAATTAGGGTATAGACAACACATTCCCGACAAAGTTGCTGCAAAAGCTAAATTCCGTGGAAAAGTCAAGAAAGTAAAATTATACTTTACAAAAGGTACATAACAAATTCAGAGCTCCTCACAGAAAAAAAGCTGAATATAGAAAATATCACGGAAGGAAAAAACATTAGAAATGCAAAGAGCAGATATGAAGAAAGACGTCAAGGTAACATGAAAGGAGATAATAAAGTACTTTAACAAACACACAAGAAGCCCTCTCATGGTGAATGAAGTAATGGTAGATATACTAAATGAATACTTTGCAACAGTTTTCCCAGAAATGACACAGTGGAAATTAAAGGTTTCAAAAAGAAAAGGCAAAGCAATTAAATATGATCATAACCAATAAAGTAGTAGTATTGGAAAATTGTTGAAACCCCAAAATATTGAAAATCTTGAGGAAAGTCATGGAGGAAATAGGGGAGGCTTTAAATAAGAACCATATGATTTTCAAATTTTAACTCTATTTCTCTCTCCACAGATGCGTCAGATCTGCTGA
Organism: Scyliorhinus canicula; assembly: GCF_902713615.1. NCBI lineage: Eukaryota > Metazoa > Chordata > Chondrichthyes > Carcharhiniformes > Scyliorhinidae > Scyliorhinus > Scyliorhinus canicula. The sequence goes on from NC_052148.1 coordinate 230,825,974, forward strand.
GATTTTCAGCATCTGTTTTATTTCAGATTCCCAACATCTGAAGTATTCTGCTTTTATTATTATGCTGAAACCTCTGGGTTTGACACTTGATATCCCACCACTACCACCCAGTCCAAACACACACCTTGGAGATATTATGGGGGCCAAAATGTTTGATTCCAACGGCAGTAAATTGTAGTTTAAAATATTATAATGATAACTATGATAATCACTCAAGCAACTTGTGCTTTAATCACAAAAATTGAAAGGAGACAAAATGAATGTTCTGGCCGTAGATAAATGCGCAGCTGGGACTCAAAAGAATTGCTATGTTTTAGGAAGTTCTCAGATATGCCAAGGTATTTGGTTCTGGGTTAAATTCAGTACAAATGTTTTAGGAATGATCTCAAAGCCTAAGAATGTACCTCAATATTCAGTCCAAGCTGTGAAGTGTTCTCCACTACTTTGGCTGATCTGTGCAATGTTATTAGTATTGGTGAGGAGTCATGTAAAGGAGTTATAATGGTGGAATTTAAACTGTGGCCTGCCACTTCTGATGGCAGAACAAGAAGTGGGCACCACCTCTGCTCTCTTACTTTTATTTGTTCTTACATGACTCCAATTAAAATTTAGGTGCCAGCATCGTGCACAGGAGACATGTGCAATCAGGTGGTGTGGGAATCTTTTTAGTGGTGCAATCTGCCATCAGCTGACAATGCCGCAGCTACAGGTGGCCTATAAAAGAACTCCTGGTCAAGTTGGGTGGCTCTGCATTATGGCTACAACATCCTGTCCAACTCCATTACCGTTAACATTAGACTTATTGAGAGCACAAAAATGGGTGTTTTTGACGGTTTCCTGTGCTACGGCCCCACACTGGTGAAGGGAATCGAGGTCCCCCCCCCCGTCCCGTCAGCAGATGGTTGCAAATACCTAGTGGGCTAGGCATGATATTGTCAGGGCCCAGGTGATTCTCTGGTCAGGAATCACGTGGGTGAGAATTACTGACAAGCGTGGTCCTGACATGGTGGACCTCACGGTGGGCCAAAGGGGTAACTCTTTAAGGAAGTTGCCTCCTGTGGTAGTCACCACTGTTGTATTATATTGTATATATAGGTTTTACGGTAGGCCCCTGTAATACAGGTACGGGGGTACATCCCTGCCTGCTGGCTCTGCCCAATAGGCGGAGTATAAATATGCGTGCTCTCCGAACAGCAGCCATTTCGTCAGCTGCTGTAGGAGGCCACACATCTCTGTGTAATAAAGCCTTGATTACATTCTACTCTCGTCTCATTGTAATTAACAGTGCATCACCCCCATAGCCCATCTGAGGACCACCCTTCCCCCCCCCCACACATACAAGCCCTTCCCACCAACCTCCATGAGACCCCTAAACAAAGAGACCCCCTAAATAAAGAGACCCCCATAGACCCCTAAATAAGGAGAACCCACCTCCCACAGAAGAGAGACAGACCCCTAAATAAGGAGACCCCCCAGAAGAAAGACAGATTTCTAAAGAAGGAAACCCACCCCACCCTGAAGATGGCAGCCTGACAGCAGGATTCCCTCGCAATCTTGCCATGCATAAATTTGCATGGCAAAAGATTGTGAATCGCTTAATCAGGTTAATTCAACTCCAGCGGGGGAACATCGTCTCCTAAACTTGAAAGTTAAACGCACCATTGGAAAAGCGAAATTTCAGCTCCTACCGAATTAGTCACCCTGCCAGCCACATTTCCTGCTCTTGGAGGCCCCATAAAATCCACCCACTCCAACCCACATTCCTAATGTTTGAAGCTTACTTTCCTGTGGACAGCACAAAATCTGGTTTCCTTAAAAAACAGGGTACATTTTAAAAAAACTTGTAGATGCAGTACCATGAAGTGGATTGGGGTCACAGCACCAATAATGGGAAGTTGAAAAGTCCTACCTCACTGTACTTCACTGTCAGAACAAGAACAAGATCAAGTGCCAACTCTGGGTCGACCTGTTAAAAACTGTTGCAAAATTCCTTTTATTTTGAGGAGCTAAAATTAAATACAATTTAATTTGAAAAATGTTTGTTCCCACACATTTTTTAACAAAAAAAAAGTTGAAAAGGTCCACAGCTAATTCTACGGTGATCCTTATTCCAAACTGAATATCTAATGCTTTTATGCGGCTCAATTTGTTATCCCTTCAGAGGTATTTGGAGAACAGTAGCTGCTGAATACTACAGGGAACAATGCCTTTCAGTGAAGCCAATTTCCAAGTGCTTTTTTTCCAGATGTTGATTTTGGCTGTCGACTGTTGAGAGTTTATTGAGCAAATAAATTGCTTTTGGAAAAGATGTAAAACATCATTGTTCCCGGCTTGGATGTAACTGTTCAGAGCCCTTGTGTCATCATTCTATTCTGTACAGCAGATGAAACATGTCACCATGTCAGTTTTTCCTTCCAAAGTGGAACGTCCCAAGGTGACGCAGTAATCGCACAATATTTTGAACTTGAGGCAGCTAGTTCACAGATTACAACATGGACACTGATAAGGTGCGGGGGTGGCGGGGGTGGGGGGGGGGGGGGGGGGGGGGGGAATGGGGGTTGAAAATGGGTCCCGAGGTCACCATGTTCAGGAAAATTAATTACTGATTTGTATTCTATTTTAGAAACATAATTAACTGATTTGAAATGTTAGTTGGGAAAGAACAGTTCGGCTTCGAGCTTAGAAAGGAGAAAAAATATGACCTTATTTCTCTTTAGTGGCCTCTGGAAGAACATGCCTCTGCATGAATGTTGGGTGGGGAAAAAGGATCAGACTTAGTTTTGCAGCACCCTGCAGTTGAACAGCCTGATGACATTTAATATTCACACATCTTTTCACAGTTCACAGCTTCTTTGAGTGAGATCATGGAAGAACGCTGGGTTCTTTGGAAAACACGCTAGCATGACTCAGTGCTTTGAAAGAGGAGAAAAACAAGGAAATTAGAACTGAACAATAGTAAACAAGAACATCTATAGGGAATTATTTAATCTAGATAATTAGAGGGGGTAGCAGAGGGTCGGAGTAAACTGAGTCTTAAAAGAGACATTGCAGAAAGTAGCTAGCCAAAAAGCAGATCTGTGCACAATCACTCAGAAATATACCTGTTTTTAAGCACACATTTAGGGCCAAAAGAAAAGCCAAATTCATAAGAAATATGCTCTCAAATTCTTGAAATTTAAAGTCTTGTGGCAGAAGGAAATTGCAATGGAGTAGGAATTTCAGAAATATGCCTTCCCTTAAGGACGAAAATGACTAAAACACACTGATTTGAAAAAGATAGAGTAGACAGGAAGAGAAATGGTTTAACCCCTCGTAAAGGATACTTGGGACATTAAATAAACTGATTTCATGTGAGCTGGAACACTGCCTAATGAACCACTCTGGTTAGGTATCTGGAACATGAAAAGTTTTAATGCTGGAGGTATAGAAGGTATGTACCAAAAGAAATGTAGTTTAATGTAGAGTTTTAACCAACCAGTTATAAATTAAGAAAAACAAATGGTTTGGAATCTGGGTTGGTAAATGGCACTGCTTGATTGGTTGATATTGATAAGGCAACTCTAACAGACCCAGATATATACAAGAAATGGAACCATTTACAACTCTTCCAATAATGAGGCTGGTGGTGCCTGCATACAGCAAGACCTGGACAACATTGAGGCTTGGGTTAATAAGTGGAAAGTAACCTTCATGCCACACAAATACCAGGCAATGGTCATTTCTAATAGAAAATGAAAGTAAACTAGCCTGGAATATAAAACAAATTGTAACAGCTATTACAAGTGCCACATTCAGAATGTGTGTTCTCTCTTACTGCCTGTAATCAATATGTTTGTGTGTAAACAGGTGTGTCTTCCTTTACCCTTGGAGTATGTATTCCAATTAAATAATTCAGCATCAAACTTCTGTGAGTTAAAATAAGAAGGTTAATTATTCTCACATACTTACCCCGAATGAATGCAATGTCACATCTCTTGTACAAATACAGATACATACACACACAAAGATAGCATACAGATAAATGTAGTGCGATTTTACAATTTCCAGCTAATTCAGTCTCCGAGTTACAATTTCTGGACAGCCACGTGGCAGACCTGTGGTTTCTAGAATGGATTTGAAGCTTTAAGGTTGAACTGAGGGTCTTGTAAAGTGAAAGTTTCAGACCAGGATATGAGGTTTCTTGTAGTCAAATATCTAGGAGGTTGGTTCTCAGTGAACTTTGAAACGAAAGGTTAAGTACTTTGAGTGCTTGATGACTTGCAGTTCATTTCAGAGTATAGTTTTCAGACTGGCTGATGACTGCTTTTGATGGATCTACTGGTCCTGGGATAATAAAGGTGCACAGTTTTGACCAAATGAACCCTGGATTAATAATTCAGAGGACCACCCAGACTAGTTTTGGATGGGGGGCACTGTGATACAATGGGAAGTTAATAGTGGCCATTGAGTTTTGATCTTCCCTTTTGTCCAATATGAAACATAGATACAAACAGTCCAGAAATTCCAGACTTTAGGTGTTGGTCCATCCTTAAACAATGAGGTATGTGAATTTCACAGATGGTTGTGTGATGCCCTCACATATATCCATATTTATTTAGGTATTCCCCAGATGCTTGATAATGTCTGTATTCCAAATGCTGGAAGTCGCATGATTTGCTGCAGCCATCTTAACAGTCTGTTTCTGTCCAATTTTAAAAGTATAAACTGAAAGTTTGTAATATGATATGCCTATGCTGGGCAGAGCATGAGTATATAAAAAGGATGAGAATAGCTAAAGTAAACATTGTTCCCTTCGAAGCAGAGACAGGAGAAATTACTAAGGGGAATGAGGAAATCGCAGAGACATTGAACAAATATTTTGCATCTGTCTTCATAGTAGAAGACACAAGTTACATACCAGACATAAAGGGTAACTTAGGGACTAAAGAAATAAGGGAATTAAGTTATTAATGTCAGCAGAGAAAAGGTAGTGGAAAAACCCAAGGGACTAAAATCTCACAAATCCACAGGACATGGTGGTTTACATCATAGAGCTCTCAAAGAGAAAGTTGTAGTGATAATTGATCCACTGGTTATTATTTTCCAAAATTTCCTAGATTCTGGAATGGTCCCAGCAGATTGGAAGTTAGCAAATATAACACCACTGTTCACGAAAAGAGAGAGAAGACGGGGAATCACAGGCTAATTAATTTGATATCAATTGTGGGGGAAGGGCTGGATTCTATTATTATAGCAGTCATGATGCACATAGAAAATCACTGTGATCAAAGTCAGCATGGTTTATAAAAGAGAAATCCCGTTTGACAAAATTGTTTCAGTTTTTAATAATGTAGCTGGCAAGGTAGATAAAGGAGGATCGGTTGATATTGTATATTTAAATTTAATAAGGCAGGAGATGAATGAAAATGAAAATCACTTATTGTCACGAGTAGGTTTCAATGAAGTTACTGTGAAAAGCCCCTAGTCGCCACATTCCGGCGCCTGTCTGGGGAGGCTGGTACGGGAATCGAACCGTGCTGCTGGCCTGCTTGGTCTGCTTTAAAAGCCAGCGATTTAGCCGAGTGAGCTAAACTAGCCCCAGATAAGGGTACAGATAAGGGTACATGAAGCGGAGGGTGATATATTAGCATGGATAGAGGATTGGTTAACAGATAAGAAGCAAAGTATAGGGATAAATGGGGCATTTTCAACTTGGCAGGCTGTACTTGGATCTCAGCTATTTACAATCTATATTAATGACATAGAATCATAGATCCCTACAGTGCAGAAGGAGGCCATTCGGCCCATCGATTCTGCACCGACCCTCTGAAAGAGTACCGTACCCAGGCCCAATCCTCTTCTTTCCTTTGTGTTTCCACCACATCTTCCTTGTGAGTGGATGGGGTAGGAGGGATCTTCCGCCCCCTCCCTCTGTGTTCCTTTATTTTCCTCAGGTTCCCTCCTCTTTTCTTCCTCCCTCACCCTGGGTTGTGTATTCCTGTCAGTCCTCTTCTAATTTTTAATTTTCCTCCTTTCTAGCTATTGTTGGCATCAAACAGGTCCTGGAATAGGCCGACAAATTGCCCCCATGCTTTAAGGAAGTCTTCTTCCGACCCTTGGATGGTGTATTTGATCTTCTCCAAGTGGAGAAATTCCACCAGGTCTGCCAGCCAGTCTGCAGCTGTGGGTGGTGCTGCTGATCGCCAGCCAAGCAGGATTCTCCGGCATGCGATTAGGTAGAAGGGTCATTTAGACCCGAAACAATAACTCTGTTTCTCTCCGCAGATGCTGCCAGGCCTGTTGGGTTTATCCAGCATTTTCTGTTTTTATTTCAGATTTCCAGCATCTGCAGTATTTTTCATTACGAATATTGTATTTAAATTTACTGATGATACAAAGCTCAGTGAGAATGGAAGCTGCGGGGATACAAAGAGGCTGTAAAGAGATATAGACAGATTGAGTAAGTGGGCAACAAAGGCGTATCTCCCAGTGGGCAGCTCCCTTCCAGTGTCTCTCAATCAGGTGCTGAATGCCTTTGAATGAGGGCACCCACCCCTAACCCCTGCCACCCGAGGAGCCCACAAGCAAACTTTTCAGGCTTCCTCCATCACCAACACCCCACTCATTAGTGGGTGAATACCAGCAGTGGTAGAATGAGGTCACACTTAAGGGCTTTAATTGGCAGTGAGATGGGAAGACCAAACTGCAAGCTTTATCAGGATAGAGATGGAAAGGTGGAAATTTGCCTTGGGAGAGAGGATTAAATTCCATCCATTGAGGGCAGTTTTGATCTCATTTAACAATGGATACATTTGCATTGTAGACAATACATTGAAAGTTCACCAGATTACTCCTCGATTTGAGAGGCTCTGTATTGAATCTATATTATCACTATCCCCGGAAAGACTGTTAACTTTTTAAAATAATTTCAGACTTCCTGTGAATATGAAAAGATGACAACTAGATTTCATGTATTCAGGCTTTTATTGTAACAAGCAAACTAGAAGCATCAGTGACTAAACATTACAAAACCAGAAAATACAGGACAATCTCAGCGGGTCTGACAGCATCATGGAGAGAAAAGGGAGCTAACATTTTGAGTCTGGATGACTCTTTGTCAAAGTAACTAAATATTATTTGAAAGAAAACTTATATTTTAAACTACAGAATAGAAGTTGCCCCTTTTATACGGAACAAAATTTTCCTCTTTACTTTGAACACAAACAAATCACCCGCTTCACCTGTATACTTCGCATTCTCCCTAAAGTGAGTTTTAGCTCCCAAAGGTTTACTTCCATTCCTTTCCTTTCCAACATAGTTCATTTCTAAAATTCATTTACGGGATGTGAGCGTCACTGGCTGGGCCAGGCATTTGTTGCCATCCCTTGTTGCCCTTGAGATGGTGGTGGTGAGTTGCCTTCTTGACCCGCTGCATCCCTGAGATGTAGGTATACCCACAGTGCTGTCAGGGAGGCACTCCAGGATTTTGAGCCAATGACAGTGAAGGAACAACAATATATTTCAAAGTCAGGGTGGTGAGTTCATCGATCTGTTCAAAGTCTATCTCATTTAGCACTGTGGTAGTGCCATACAACACAATGGAGGGTTTCCTCAAGGTGAAGATGGGACTTTGTCTTCACAAGGACTGTGCTGTGGTCACTCCTCCCAATACTGTCATGGACAGATGCACCTGTGGTAGGCAGGTTGGTGAGGATGAGATAAAGTATGTTTTTTTTAATAAACAATTTTATTGAGGTAGTTTTTGGCTTTATAAACAGTTACAGACATCATCAGAAAGGAAGCAAAAAAGGCAAAAATGTGCAAACATCCACGTACTTTCAATACTTCCATCGTAACATATTGCACAAGCCTGCTCCTCTCCCACCGGTACTACCCGCCATATTTTCCCTCCTACTCTACCCTCCCCCCCCACCCCCTGCTGACGCTCACTCTCCCGCAAAGAAGTCAATAAATGGTTGCCACCTCCGGGCGAACCCCTGCACAGATCCCCTCAAGGCGAACTTAATTTTTTCCATACCCAGGAAACTCGACATGTCCGCAAGCCACCACTCAGTCTTCGGGGGCTTTGAGTCCCTCCACGCCAATAGTATTCGTCGCCGGGCTATCAGGGAAGCAAAGGCCAAAACATCGGCCTTTTTCTTCCCCTGAACCCCCAGGTCTTCCGAAACCCCAAAAATTGCCACCCCTGGACTCATCACCATCCTTGTTTTTAGCACCCGGGACATGACCCCCGCAAATCCTTCCCAATACCCCCTCAGCTTAGGGCATGCCCAAAACATGTGAACGTGGTTCGCTGGTCCTCCCGCGCACCTAGCGCATTTGTCCTCTATCCCGAAGAATTTGCTCATCCGAGCCACCGTCATGTGGGCCCGGTGAACGACCTTAAACTGAATCAGCCCGAGCCTAGCACATGTCGCGGTCGAATTTACCCTACTCAGGGCCTCTGCCCACAGCCCATCCTCCATTTCCCCGCCTAGCTCCTCCTCCCATTTAAGTTTCAGTTCCTCTGTCTGGGACCCTTCCTCCCTCATGAGCACCTTATAAATACCCGAGACTCTACCCTCCCCTTCTTCCCTCCGAGAGACTATTCTGTCTAGGATCCCCATTGGCGGGAGGCGTGGGAAAGATGGAACCTGTCTACGAACAAAGTCCCGCAACTGTAGGTATCTAAAATCATTTCCCCTTACCAACCCAAATTTCTCCTCCAAGCTCCTCAAACTCGCAGGAACATATCACCCACCCTTCCCGCCCCCGCCCACCGCCATACTCGGAACCCCCCCATCCATATTCCCGGGGGCAAACCGATGGTTGTCGCAGATTGGCGCCCAGACAGACGCCCCCATCTCCCTTACATGCCTCCTCCACTGGCCCCATATCCGCAGGGTCACCACCACTACCGGGCTGGTGGTGTACTTGGCCGGCGGCAGCGGTAGAGGAGCCGAGGCCAGGGCTGCCAAGCTGGAGCCCCTGCACGAAGCCGCCTCCACCCGCTCCCAAATAGACCCCGTACCCACCATCCACTTCCTTATCATAGCGATGTTGGCCGCCCAGTAATAATTAATCAGACTCGGCAAAGCCAGCCCTCCCTCGCTGCGGTTCCTCTCCAACATCGCCTTCTTCACCAGCGGGGATTTTCCCACCCAGACAAAGCTCATGATCATCCCGTTAACTCTTTTGAAGAAGGACTGTGGGATAAAGATCGGGAGGCACTGAAAAATAAACAGAAATCGAGGGAGGATTGTCATCTTTACAGTCTGCCAGCCTAAACGGTAACCCTCTCAATCTGTTCTCCTGGCCCCTTGCCTGGACCACAAACATTTCACTCTTGACCGTATTTAATTTGTATCCTGAGAACTGGCCGAACTTCCTCAGCATTCCCAGTATACTTCCCATCCCGGCCATTGGGTCCGACACGTACAGGAGCAGGTCATCTGCATAAAGAGAGACCCTATGTTCTACCCCGCCCCTCACCATCCCCTTCCATCCCTCTGCGGCTCTCAGCGCAATCGCCAGCGGCTCTATGGCCAGCGCAAACAGCAGCGGGGAGAGCGGGCAGCCCTGTCTGGTCCCTCGGTACAACCTAAAGTACTCCGACACTTCTCTGTTGGTCCTGACGCTGGCCCTCGGGGCCTGATATAATAATTTGATCCAATCAACCAATCCCTCCCGAACCCAAACCGTCTGAGCACCTCCCATAGATAGTCCCACTCCACCCGGTCAAAGGCCTTCACGGTGTCCATTGCCACCACTACCTCCACCTCCCTACCCACTGGGGGCATCATTATCACATTAAGTAATCTTCTCAGGTTGGCCGCCAGCTGCCTACCTTTCATGAACCCAGTTTGATCCTCCCCAATCACCTCCGGTACGCAGTCCTCCATTCTAACCGCCAGTACCTTTACCAGGAGCTTGGCGTCTACATTAATCAGGGAGATTGGCCTGTAGGATCCGCACGCCTCCGGGTCTTTACCCCGCTTCAATATCAGTGATATAGTGGCTTGTGACATTGTCGGCGGCAGGGTCCCTCTGTCCCTTGCCTCATTGAAAACCCTCACCAAGACCGGGCCCACCAGCTCAGAGTACTTCCTATAGAACTCTACTGGGTATCCATCCGGCCCCGGGGACTTCCCCGACTGCATGGCCTTAAGGCCCCCCAATACCTCCTCTACTCTAATCGGGGCCCCCAACTCTTCCACTCGCCCCCCACCTACTGTTGGGATGGTTAACCCGTCCAGAAACCTTTTCATCCCCTCCGGTTCTTCCGGCGGCTCCGAAGTATACAGCTTACGATAGAAGTCCCGGAATACCTTATTCAATTCTGCCGGGTCCTCCACTTTGCCCCCCCCCACCCCCCCCCCCCCCCCCCCCCCCCCCCCCACCCCCGTCCCTCACTCTACCTATTTCCCTGGCCTCCTCCCTCCTCCTGAGTTGCTGCGCTAACAGTCTGCTAGCCTTTTCCCCATGCTCGTACACCATGCCCCTCGCCTTCCTAAGCTGTTCCACGGCCCTACTCGTGGATAGTGCCCCCAGTTCCACCTGTAGTCTCTGCCTCTCCCTGAGTAAAACCTCCCCCGGGGACTCCGCGTGCTCTTCATCTATCCGACCCAATTCCCTGACCAATCTATCCATCTCTGCCCGGTCTGCCTTGGCTCTGTGGGCCCCAATTGAAATCAGCTCCCCCGCACTACTGCCTTTAGCGCCTCCCACAGGGTCGCCGCTGAGACCTCCCCCGTGTCATTCACCTGCAGGTAATTTTGCATACATCTCCGAAGCCTCTCGCAGATCCCCTCCTCCGACAGCAGTCCCACGTCTAGCCTCCATTGCAGGCGTTGGTAGCTCGCTCCCCCGAACTGCAGGTCCACCCAATGCGGGGCATGGTCTGAAATGGTAATTGCTGAGTATTCCGTGTTCTTTACCTCCCCCATACAGTCCCTGCTTAGTACAAAGAAATCTATCCTAGAATATACTTTATGGACGTGCGAGTAAAACGAGTAGCCCCTTCCTGTTGGCTGTCTATCTCTCCAGGGGTCCACTGCCCCCATTTGCTCCATAAACCCTTTCAGCTCCCTTGCCATTGCTGAGAGTCTACCCGTTCTGGGACACGACCGATCCAAAGTCAGGTCAAGGACCATGTTAAAGCCCCTCCCATTATTAGCCATCGGGCGAGGGGGGTCCGCCCGGCCGCCCCTGCCTTGCCTGCACTCTGTGCGTGCCCTCCAGCTCCGGCGGTCGCGGAAAGGCTTCGGCCCCCATCAGCTGCTTCAGCAGGTCTGCTACAAACGCTGCAGCATCAGCTCCCTCCGCCCCCTCCGGGAGGCCAACCATCCTCAGGTTGTTCCTGCGGACTCTATTCTCCAGCTCCTCCACTCTGTCCAGCAGTCTTCTCTGCCGCTCTTTCAGGCCGTCAACTTCTAGCGCTGCAACCGTCTGCGCATCCGCCTGCTCCTCCACCGCCTCTCCCAGCTCCTTAACATCCTGCGCATCCAGCCTCTGGTTCAGCTGATCCACCGCTTTCTGGATTGGGTCCAAGCTGTCCCTCTTCAGCGCTTCAAAACTGGACTTCATTACCTGGAGCATGTTATCCAGCGCCTGCTGGATTGCTGAGTCCGGGGTGCGTGTGTCCGCCATCTTAGGTCCCAGGTAATTTTCTTCAGGTCCTTGTCTCTGTCCCTTTTTCTCCTTCTTCTTCTGCCTTCTGGAATCCCGCTGTTCCATGTGCCGCAGCCCGCTCCTCAGTACTTTCGCTGCCGCCCTCCTTTGCCCAGCTCCTTAAATTTTACCTTCTGGGCATCTGAAGTGGGTCCAAGTTGTCCTGCTTCAGTGACTCCAAACCTTTTTTCCTTCTGCTGGAGGAAGGAAGTTCCGTGAGTCCGCCATCTTACGTTTCAGGTCAGTTTCATCTGCTCCTTGCCTCCGTCTCTCTCTCTCTCTTCCCCTACCTGCTGGCCTCCCACGATTCCATCAGCTGCAGCCCGCTCTCCAGTTCTTTCGCGGCAGCCTTTTTGCCGCCCCCATGGTCCCGCTGTCGCGGGGAATCAGCCCCAAAGCCCCGCCGGAGTGAGAGCCCGCCGAATGTGCGGCTCACTCAGGCATCGCCGCCACCGGAAGTCAGATAAAGTATGTTTTTCCCTCTTGTTGGTTCCCTCATCACCTGCTGCAATCCCAGTCTAGCAGTTATGTCCTTTAGGACTCGGCCAGCCCGATCTGTGTTGATACTACCAAGCCACCCTTGGTGATGGATATTGAAGTCCCCCACCCAGAGCTCATTCTGCTCCTTTGCAACCCTCAGTGCTTCCTCCAAGTTGTATTCAACACGGAAGTGGACTGATTCGTTAGTTGAGAGGGGACGGTACATAGTAATCAGCAGGGGGTTTCACCTGGTCCTGGGACACTTCATGGTCCAGAGTCAATGTTGAAGACTCCCAGCGCAATTCCCTCCTGTCTGTTTACCATTGTGTCGCCACCTCTGCTGGGTCTGTCCTGCCGGTGGGACAGGACATATCCAGGAATTGTGATGGTGGTGTCTGCTACATTATCTGTAAGTTATGATTCCGCGAGTATGACTCCACGAGAATTACTAGGCTGTTGCTTGACCAATCTGTGAGACAGCTCTCCCAATTTTGGCACAAGCCCCCAGATATTATTGAGGAGAACTTCGTAGGGTCGACCGGAAACAAAGTTGTTGTTTCCAGTGCCTATGTCAATGCTGGAAGGTTTGTCCAGTTTTATTCCTTTTTGTTTCCTCTGTACTGGTCGGATACAACCCAGTGGCTTGCTAGGCCATTTAAGAGACAATCAGATTGCTATGGGTCTGGAGTCGCATGTAAGCCAGGCCAGGTAAGGACGGCAGGTTTCTTTCCCTAAAGCACATGTGAACTAAATGCTCTTTTACAACAATCTGCAATGGTTTTATGATCATCATTAGACTTTTTAATTCCAGCTTCCATCTGCCATGGTGGGATTTGTACCCAGGTCCCTAGAGCATTATCCTGGGTCTTTGGATTATTAGTCCAGCGACACGACCACTGTGCCACTCCCTAACCCCAGAACTGTCTTTCACAGTGAGGGATTTTCCTGGCAATTCTCCCTTTAGCGCAAGCTGGGTGAATCTTCCAGCCTTGTTTCAAATCCTCACAAATTTGGTCTCATCAATCCGACACAAACTCCCACCTGTATTCCTGCATGGTACCATAGATACTTTTGGCTTCTAGCTGCTCCCTCCCGGATCTATCTAAAGCCGAACCAGACTGTTCCCAATCTCAGTGCCATATCTGATCCAGAGATGAGCTTTCAACCATATATCCATGTTATCTCTAACACTTTATAGTATCATCTCTGAAACATCACCCAACTTTTCTGGTGTTGAAACCCTCATCCATGACTTTGCTACCTCCAGACTTGACTATTTCAATGCACTCCTGGCCAATGTCCCACATTTATCTTCCGTAAAGTTAATTTGAGGTCATCCAAAATCCTACTGCTCATGTCCTAACCCGCACCAAATCACATTGACCCATCACCCCAATGTTCGCTGACCTATACTGCCTTCCGGTTAAATAACACTTCAATTTAAAAAGGCTCACTCTTTAGGTAATAGCCATAGCCCAGTTGGTAGCATGCTCACCTCTGAATCCCATTCAAGGACTCTAGCATAAAAAAAACCAACGCTGACACTCCAGCATAGTAGGAATAAAGTGTCGGTCTGTTTGAGACACATTAAACCAAGGCCCATCTGTGCTCTCAAATAGATATAATAGATCCATATGGCACAATTTTGAAGAGCAGCAGGGGAATTAACACTGGTGCCTTGGCCAACTATTATCCCTGTCAGCAGCACAAAAAACAGATTATCTGGCCATTGTGTAAAGTAATAGAGAATTTCAAATCTTTCTATCTCTATCATCCATGTTTTGCAATCAGTGAAGTGTAGCCCCCGAAGAGCAACCCCATCCCACACATACTGCTCCGTGTCCCTCCATCCCTCTGGGCCACCAGGGAGGTAAAGGCCAAAACGTCGGCCTCTTTCCTCCCTGGGATCCCGGATCTTCCGACACTCCAAATATTGCCATCTCTGGACTCGGAGTCACCCTCTCTTCCAAGACCTCTGACATGACATCTGAAAATCCCTGCCAAAATCCCCCAAGCCTCAGACATGGCCAAATCACATGTATATGGTTCTCAGAACTTCCCCCACATGGCCCACTCCTGTCCTCCACCTCCTCAAAAAACCTACTCATCCAAGCCGCAGTCATATGAACCCTGTGGACGACCTTGAACTGGATCAGGCTAAGCCTGGCACACGATGAGGATGCATTGACTCTCCACAAGGCCGTCTCCTATAACCCGACTACCAACTCTCCTCCCAGCTCTTCCTCCCACCTCTTCCTCCCACTTCCTCTTCACCTCCCCAATTGGGACCCCTTCCCACTCCATCAATTCCTTATATATTTCTGAGACCTTCCCCTCCCCAACCCCTGTTTTAAACATCACCTTGTTGTAGTCCCCTTAGTGCCAGGCGAAGTGAGCTTGGAACCTGCCTCCAGACAAAATCCCGTACCGGAACTAGTTCCCACCCGGCAACTCAAACTCCTTCTCCAGCTCCTCCAGGCTCGGGAAACCTTCCTCAATTAAGAGATTCCCAAATCTCTCAATCCCTGCCCGCTACCGCCTCCTTAATGCTCCGTCCAGCTCCCCCGGAGTGAATCGGTGATTATTACAGATCAGTGACCACCCCGACGCCCCCTCCAGTTTCATGTACTGCCTTCATTGCCCACCCACTCTCAGGGCTGCCACTACCACCGGGCTTGAGGAGTACTGAGCCGGCGAGAACGGCAGAGGTGCCGCTAACAAAGCCTTCAGGCATGTGCCCTTGCAAGATGCTGCCTCCACTCGCTCCCACACCGACCCCTTCCCCACTACCCATTTCTCAGGGCAGCATGGTAGCACAGTGGGTAGCACAGTTGCTTCACAGCTCCAGGGTCCCAGGTTCGATTACCGGCTTGGGTCACTGTCTGTGTGGAGTCTGCACGTTCTCCCCATGTGTGCGTGGGTTTCCTTCGGGTGCTCTGGTTTCCTCCCACAGACCAAAGATGTGCAGGTTACGTGGATTGGCCATGATAAATTGCCCTTAGTGTCCAAAAAGGTTAGGTGGGGTTAATGGGTTACGGGGATAAATGGGATAGGGTAGAGGCGTGGGGCTTAAGTAGGGTGCTCTTTCTCAAGGGCCAGTGCAGACTCGCTGGGCCGAATGGCCTCCTTCTGCACTGTAAATTCTGATTCTAACTATCGATATATTGGCTGCCCAGTAGTAATTAATAAAATTCAGAAGGGCTAAGCCCCCCTCCCCGTACCCCCGCTCAAAAAGGACCTTCTTCACCCTCGGGGCATTCCCAGCCCATATGAAACCCGAGATCGCCGCATTAATATTCCTAAACAATGCCTTGGGGATGAAGATTGGAAAACACTGAAACACGAACAGCAATCTTGGGAGGACTGTCATTTTCCCCACCAATGACAGCGGGAGCACATCCCACCTACGGAAGTCCCCTTTTATTTGCTCAATCACCCTGCCCAAATTTAGTTTATGAAGCTGACCCCAGTCCCTTGCCATTTGAATACCCAGGTACCTAAAACTCCCTCCATCACTTTGAACAGCATCTCCCTCAGTCTCCTCGCCTGCCCCCTTGCCTGGATCGCAAAGACCTCGCTCTTGCCCATATTCAGTTTGTAACCTGAGAACCGACCAAATTCCTCCAGTATCCCCATAATTGCTGCAATACCCCAATACCCCCCAACGGATCTGTTATTTCAAGGAGCAAATTATCCGCATAGAGCGAGACCCTATATTCCGCCGCCACCCCCCCCCCCCCCCCCCCCCCCCCCCACACTATCCCCCGCTAAATGTTCGATGCTCTCAGTGCCATTGCCAAAGGCCCTATGGCCAGGGCAAACAGTAGTGGGGAGAGTGGACACCCCTGCCTTGTCCCCCTGTACAGACTAAAATACTCTGATCGAACCCGGTTTGTCCTTACATGCGCCATTGTTGCCTGATATAGCAACCTGATCCAATCTATAAATCCCTGCCTGAACCTAAACCTTCCCAGGACATCCCACAAATATTTCCACTCCGCCCGGTCAAAGGCCTTTTCTGCATCCTTGGCCACCACCACCTCGACCTTGCGCTCCTCTGCAGTCATCATTATTACATTAAGGAGCCGCCTAATGTTCGACATCTGGTCCTCCCTTATTACCCCCAGAACACAATCCTCCATGCGTGTGGCCAGGATATATGCCAGCATTTTCGCATCCACATTTAGCAGGGAGATTGGCCTTCCCTACCCCCCGTATCCCTCACTTTCCCAATCTCTCTCGCCGCATCATGTTTCCTCAGCTGATGCACCAGCATCATGCTGGCTTTTTCCCCATATTCATACACTGCCCCCTTCATCCTCCTCAGCTGCCCAAATTCAAGCTGCAGTCTCTGATGCTCCTTCAAACGCCCTGGATCACAAAGACTTCAAGTCATCTGGAGACTCTGTGTACCTCCTGTCTACCTGTCTGTCTAACTCCGCCCGCTCAGCCTTCTTCTTATAGGCCCAAATTGAGATACATTTCCCCCCAAATAACCACCTTCAGTGCCTCCCAAACCACCCCGGCCAAAACCTCACCCATGTCATTGATCTTTATATATATCCCCAAATGGCCTCCCTCACCGCTCACATGCCTCCTCCTCTGCTAACAGCCCCACATCCAACCTCCATTGCGGGCGGTTTGGGAGGCTTGATCTTATTTATTTTCTATTCAGATTCAATACATTCTCTTTATACAGCTTGGGAATCACGCGTTTCCTTTGCTAACTTGCAAGTCTACCCAGTGTGGGGCGTGGTCTGACACCACTATTGCTGAATATTCAGCATCTACCACCTCAGCCAGCAGCGTTTTGTCCATCACAAAGAAGTCTATCCGGGAATACACCTTATGCACATGGGAGTAGAATGAAAACTCCTTACTCCTTGGCCTCCAAAATCTCCATGATCAACCCCCCCTCCATACGGTCCATAAACCCCCGCAGCTCCTTTGCCATAGCTGACCTAGAACTCAATCGGTCCAGCCTTGGATACAAGACCGTATTGAAATCTCCCCTCATAATCAGTCGATGTGAATCTAGGTCTGAGATCTTACCCAGTACACGTTTAACAAACTCAATGTCACCCCAGTTCGGGCATATATATTTACCAATACCAGGCCATCCCCTCCAACTTCCCACTAATCATAGCATAACTATCCCCTGGGTCCGCTTTTACATTCCCCACCTCGAATGTCAACCGCTTATTTAAAAAAAAAATTTAGAGTACCCAATTAATTTTTTCCAATTAAGGGGCAATTTTGCATGTCCAATCCATCAACCCTGCACATCTTTGGGTTGTGGGGGTCAAACCCACACAAACACGGGGAGAATGTGCAAACTCCACACGGACAGTGACCCAGAGCCGGGATCGAACTTGGTACCTCAGCGCCGTGAGACTGCAGTGCTATCACTGCGCCACCGTGCTGCCCTTGCCACCCGCTTATTAACCAAGATTGCCACCTGTCTTGTTTTGAAGTCTAATGCCAAATAGAACACCTGCCCAACCCATCCCATCCTTCACCTAATCTGATCCCCCACCTTCAGATGTGTCTCCTGCAACATGGCCACATTCACCTTCAGTTGCCTCAAGTGTGCGAACACACGGGGTCTTTTGACTGGCCCATTCAATCCCCGAACGTTCCAGGTGACCAGCCTGGTCGGGGGGGAACCCCCCCTGCCAATCAACCATAACCTCTCCTAGGCCAGTCTAAGGCCCACATCCCGCACCTCCCCTGGCCCGACCTCGGGTAACTACTGTCATCAACTCTCCTCCTCCGTACCAGCCTCCCCGGACAGGCGCCGGAATGTGGCGACTAGGGGCTTTTCACAGTAACTTCATTGAAGCCTACTCGTGACAATAAGCGATTTTCATTTCATTTTCCTCCACTTTGAAAGTCCCCTCCCCGTCAGCAGTCTAATGCCTCCCCAGCCAACCCCCCCGCCCCCATATCGATCTTCAGCTAACCCCCTACTTTGCTT
The DNA here is from genome assembly GCF_902713615.1 of Scyliorhinus canicula. Taxonomy (NCBI): domain Eukaryota; kingdom Metazoa; phylum Chordata; class Chondrichthyes; order Carcharhiniformes; family Scyliorhinidae; genus Scyliorhinus; species Scyliorhinus canicula. The sequence continues at coordinate 230,844,080 of NC_052148.1, forward strand.
CCGTGAACGAGCCCACCCAGTTAGCCTGGCAGCCCCTGCCCATGGCGCCTAGCATCCCACCCCCCATTGATTCCCCTCCCCCCCGCTCTTAGTGCAAACAGTCGAAACAAAGGCAAGAAGTAAAAACAAACAAACAATCCCTCCCAAGGTCCGAACACCGAGACCCACCCCTCATCCCTTAACAAAGTTCTGTAAACCGGCCTAACCCCAAACAGAACCAAAAAAAACGGAAAAAGCAAAAGAAATCCGAACAACATAAACCCAAAGTTTTTCACAACATAGTTCAGTTCTCCTCAATCCAAGTTCGAGGTCCTCCTTCCCCTGCCAGTCCACTGCCTCCTCCAAGCCAAAGTACAGCTCCCGGCCCCAATAGGTCACCCATAGGTGAGCCGGGTACAGTAGTCCGAACTTTACACCCTTCTTGTACAGGGCCGACTTGACCTTATTAAAGCTCACCCTCCTCTTCGCAAGCTCTGCTCCCAGGTCTTGGTACATCCGAATCTCGACATCTTCCCAAGTGCATCGCCTCGTCTGCCTGGCCCACCTGATGATGCGTTTCTTGCCCAGGAACCGATGCAATCGTACCAGCATTGTCCCCGGCAGCTCACCCCCTGGGGTTTGTGCATCAGTATCCTGTGGGCCCGATCCATCCCCAACGGCTGGTCAAACGCACCTTCCCCAAGCAGCTTCTCCAGCATCTTCCCAACATACGCACCCGCATTTGATCCTTCAATTCCCTCTGGCAGACCCACAATCCGGATGTTCTGCATCCGAGAACGGATCTCCAGGTCCTCCACTTTCTCCAACAGTCTCTTCTGCTGGTCACGCATCAGCCCAATCTCCACTGCCATTGAGGTGGACTGTTCCTCATGCTCCTCCAACCTCTGAATTGCCTGTCTCTGGGCCGCCAGTCTCTTCTCCACGCGGACAACCGCCACCTTGATCGAGTCCACCGCCTGGGCCAGGTCCTCCGCACTTTCCTTCCACTGTTGGGTGAACTTCTCATTTAAGAAGCTCACCAGCTGGTCCATCGACCACTGAGCCGGCAGGGCGAGACCCTGCCTGTCGCCATCTCCGCGTGTGCTGTCCGCTCTTCACTCGCTACCGCCACTTGATTTGTTCTTTTCCGAGTACTTCTGGACCGCAGCTCCATAAACTAGGGGTCATTCTCTTCTGCTCTCACATCAGCACCTCTTTCCTACAAAATTCCTGCGACAAACTGGTATAAAGGCCACAAAAAGACCACCATGGGCGGAAGGTGCCAAATATGCGCCCACTCACTCCATGGCCGCCACCGAAAGTCCGAACATTAAGCATTTGCAGGATGATGGGAGTATTTCCACTCTCAACAGAGGGAGGGTCTAAGCTGGTCTGGCAGTGAAAGTTCTGCACCACCATCTTCCAATCTGCAGCAATGGTGCAGTGGAGAATTAAAATGAGGAGAAGCTCTGCCAGTGAGGGTTCTGTGGGCGGATTGGAGGGAATGTGCCTGCGCTGGGGAGGCCAATAAAACTTCACCTGACTGAACTGTGCATTCCCAAATTAGGAGAGATGCACGGCTAAGACATGTTAGCCACCTTTCAATGACAATGAAAGGAATCAGGAAAGTGAAATCATGATGTGCTGTAATTCAAAACTAATTACACAAAGTGGCACTAATTGATCTCCTTGCATTAACCCCTTGTTCGTCGTGTGGTGATTCCCCAGAGCGATAACAAACTGCAGAACAAATGGGTGACTGGTCAAGTTTCAGATTTGTGTTATAATTGTGTTGTGACGCTGGGAACTTCACAGAAAAGAAGCCTCAGGCCCCCATCAAATAATCTTAGTTCCCAACAAAACATTTGACTTCATGCGTAACCAAAAGAGTATAGTTCTAGAATGCAGTGAATGAGGATTCAAGAGCTTGAGCTGAAATCAGCACGTCCAAGCACTTAGCCAAAGCAATCTCATAGCAGTAGGTCACGTAAAGAGGAGTGGGTGTGGGGTGGCAGTCATCCCGAAATGTGTCCTGCACCGGCCTGGGGACCACGTCCACTGATGAATCATTAACAGAAATAGTACCTTCAGTCTGATACTGAATCATAGAATTCCTGCAGTGCAGAAGGTCCATCGAGTCTCCACCAACCCTCTAAAAGAACACCCTACCTCGGCCCACAATTACCTCCATTCTGCAGCAATCAAGCAAGCCAGGATATTAGAGAAGTGGGGTTTGCAGTGGTTTCCGGATTCCCACAGCTGTAGGATGCCATTGACTGCACTCGTGTGGCTATAAAAGCTCCTTGGCAACAAGCACTCCCACACAAACTGGAAAGGCTTCCACTAGCTCAATGTGCAGCTGGTCTGCGACCATAAATCATACCATGCAGGTTTATGCCATCTTCCCTGGAAGCAGCCACATCTTGTACATCTTCAGTAGATCGCAGACACCGGACACCTTCCAGGGACTAGATGGGATCCAGGGTTGACTCCTCGGTGACCAGGGGAATTCACAAAGGATGTTGCTGATGGCGCCTGTGCAGCAGCCACAGACTCCAGAGAAGATACAACAAGGCTCACACCACTACCCGTGCATTGGTGGAGCAGACCAGCAATTTTGATGCCTGGACAAATCTGGCAGAGCATTGCAGTACAGTCCTCAGGTGGTCTCATGGATCATCGTGGCTTGCCATGCACTGCACAACCTGGCACTGCAAAAGGGCAAGGATTTGCCAGATGCCGACAAGAAGGAACTGCATGTCTCCTCCAATGAAGAGCACATCAAAGGGGATGAGGATGTTGAGTTTGAGGAAGCTGAGGCAGCAGGGGTGAGGCCATTGCTTGGGCCAGACGAGGTAGGCTTGTGTGTGAGGCCCACATAGCCACCAGATTTTAGAGAAAGATGACAAGTAAGTACCGTCTTGGACAAGTGCCCTCCATCATGGGCCAACATTAACATCAACATTGCTATTCCTCTCATCTCAACCATGCACTTCAATATGAGAGTGAATAGTTACTCATCAGGCTTACATTTGAAGGATGATGAAACTTTGGGAGCATGTGTCCTAGCTGATATGAGGTGCTAACTGGAGGAGGGTGTCCAAGACTCAGATGTGAGCAAGTGCTGCCACTTCAAGCGTCCCTCCAGTATTCCAGTTGCAAAAGCACCCTACGACAGGCAAGTGTGCCTCTAATCAGAGATGACTCAATCCTCTGTGTCACCTTCTTCTCTGTCACACTAACATCCGGCATTCTCAGTTAGGGATGCTGGACTGCTTTCGTCCTCACCTTACTCTGCATGTGGATCGCCTGAAGAGGGCGACATTCAACTACTTGCAGCCAGACATTAAAATGTCTCTTCTTTAAGACACACATTGTGCCCTCATGGCCAGCCCTTGCCCTTGCAAAGTCCAAAATTCTCACATATCATTGAGGCCCCAAAGTTGACTAGGCTTTGCTCATTAAGCTATGATTTGCACTTCCAGAACATGCTCAAAGGCTCTTCTGATGGCCAGATATCACCATTTGCAATAAACGTCACACGTCTCGGTGAGCGCTTAGATGATGAGATGCAGAGCATTGCATCCCAATATTGTGACGAGAGCCTTGTGGCCACAATCCGTACAATTACTGGTTGGGAAACAGTCAAGGTTGTACATTCGAACATCAGGGCCAAATGTGGCACAGGTTTGGTACCCTGAGGTGGCAAGGTGCTCTCATTCATTGTTCAGCTTAGCATATGTACATATAGAATGTTGCACATAGTTGACAGGCAGGTGTGCACACAAGCTCTGAGTATGTGTGTTGCGCCATTAATCAACACAAGACGAGTAGTGAATGAAATTGAGGCTTTAATAAGTTAAATAGAAAGCCTCCTGGCCTCTGATCCTGAACTGGGGCAGGGCCGAAGGTCGGCTACCTTTATACTGAGCCCGGGGGGGGGGGGGGGGGGGGGGGGAGGAGCCATCAGGCAGTAGTTTACCACAATACATGTAATACAGTAATAGTTTACCACAATATATGTAATATACTAACAGTGGTTTACCACATTCACCACCTGTTTAAAAAAAAAAGAGTACAGCGAGGGTGAAGTTGATTCAAAGGTCGAATCTGTTGGAGGCTTTGACCTTCCGCCGTGATCGCCTCAGTCCCGGCTGTGGTGTGGGCACTTGTGTCGAGACCTGCGCATCCAAGAGCGTGTTGTCCTCTTCTTCACCCAGTAGTTGGCTCAGTGGAGGGGGGGTTGGTGTGTGGGCGGGGGTGGTAGTGATGCTCGCCGGTGGGCCTGTGGGTGCCAAATCATGAAGTAGCCAGGTAGAGGTGGAGGGATACGATGTAGGGTCGAGGGTGGTGGTGATCGTCGCTGGGGAACTGTGTCCTGTCGCCCGTCATGATGTGCCACATAGGCATATTGTGGGTTGGCATGGAGGAGCAGGGCCTTCTTGACGAGGGGAACCGATTTATGACTCCTTGCATGCTTCCGTTGGAGGACGGGCCCTGGGACTGTCAGCCAGGAAGGGAGCGAAACCCCTGAGATAGACTTCCTAGGGAAGGCAAACACACATTCATGAGAGGTCTCATTGGTGGCAGGGCGCAGGAGTGACCGCATGGAGTGGAGCGCATCGAGAAGGACCTCCTGCCAGCGGGAGACTGGGAAACTTGTAGACCATAGGGCCAGAAGGACGGCCTACCAGACCGTTGCGTTCTCCCTCTCTACTTGTCCTTTTCCCCGGGGGTTGTAGCTGGTCGTCCTGCTTGAGGCGTTGCCCTTGCTAAGCAGGAACTGACACAACTCGTCGCTCATGAAGGAGGAACCCCGATCGCTATGGATGTAGGTGGGGAAACCGAACAAGGTGATGAGTCTGTGCAGGGCCTTGATGATGGTGGCAGAGGTCATGTCAGGGCACGGGATGGCAAAGGGGTGTGAGTACTCATCAACAACATTGAGGAAGCACACGTTACGGTCAGTGGAGGGGAGGGGCCCTTTGAAGTCGATGCTGAGGCACTCAAAGGGGCAGGAGGCCTTTACCAGGTGCGCTCTGTCGGCCGATAGAAGTGCGGTTTGCACGCTGCGCAGACCTGGCAGTCTCTGGTCATGATCCTGACCTCCTCGATGGAGTAAGGCAGATTGCGAACCTTGATACAATGAAAAAAAGGGTGATCCTCCTGGGTGACGGAGGTCATTGTGGAGGGCCCGAAGTCGGTCTACTTGTGCGCTGGCACATGTACCGTGGGACAGGGCATCTGGGGGCTCACTGAGATTCCCAGGTCGGTACAAGATCTCATAGTTGTAGGTGGAGAGTTTGATTCTCCACCTCAGAATCTTGTCGTTCTTGATTTTGCCTCCTGTGTATTATTAAACATGAAGGCAACCGACCGTTGGTCAGTGAGGAGAGTGAATCGCCTGCCGGCCAGGTAATGCCTCCAATGTCGTACAGCTTCCACAATGGCTTGGGCTTCCTTTTCGACGGAGGAGTGCCGAATTTCGGAGGCATGGAGGGTAGGGGAGAAGAAAGCCACGGGCCTGCCCACCTGGTTGAGGGTAGCGGCCAGGGCAAAGTCCGACGCATCGCTCTCCACCTGGAATGAAATGTGCATCGTGTCTTTAGCAATATCCGCCTTGATGCGATTGAAGGCCAGACGGGCCTCAGCTGTCAGGAGAAAAATGGTAGATTTAATGAGTGGGCGGGCCTTGTCTGCATAATTGGCGACCCACTGGGCATAATAAAAGAAGAACCCCAGGCATCTCTTCAGGGCCTTGGGGCCGTGGGGGAGTGAAAGTTCCAGGAGGGGGTGCATGCAATCGGGGTCGGGCCCCAGGACTCCGTTTTCCACAACGTAGCCAAGGATGACTAGGCGGGTTGTGCGGAAAACGCATTTCTCCTTATTGTATGTGAGGTTAAGGAGCTCAGCAGTGTGGACGAAATGCCGGAGTTTGTGCCATGGTCCTGGCCGCAGATGGTGACATTATCTAGGTACGGGAACGTGGCCCGCAGCCCTTACTGATCAACCATGCGGTCCATTTCTCGCTGGAAGACCGAGACCCCATTGGTGACGCCGAAGGGGTCTCTGAGAAAGTGGTAGAGGCGGCCACTGCCTCGAAGGCTGTGTATTGGCGGTCCTCTGGGCGGATAGGGAGCTGGTGGTACGCGGACTTCAAGTCGACTGTGGAGAAGACTCGATACTGCGCAATCTAATTGACCGTGTCAGATATGCCGGGGAGGGGGTATGCATCGAGCTGCGCATACCGATTGATCGTCTGACTGTAGTCGATGACCATCCGGTGCTTCTCCCCAGTCTTGACGACCACTACTCTCTCCAGGGGCTGATACTGGCCTCAATGATCCCACCTCGTAGGAGTCGCTGGACCTCCGACCTGATAAAGGCCCTGCCCCAGGCACTGTATCGTCTGCTCCTAGTGGCCACACAGTCCGGGGTGAGGTTAGTGAAGAGCGAGGGTGGGGCGACCTTAAGGGTCGCGAGGCTACAGACGGTGAGGGGGGGGCAGCGGTCCACCGAACTTTAAGGTAAGGCGTTGGAGGTGGCACTGGAAGTCGGGGCCCAGTAATAGGGCAGCACAGAGATGGGGGAGGGTGTAGAGCTTAAAGTTAGTGTACTCTACACCTTGTACTGAAAGGGTCGTGACACAGTACCCCCGGATTGCTACGGAATGTGATCCGGAAGCCAGGGAGATTTTCTGGGTCGCGGGTAAAATTGGGAGGGAGCAGCGTCTTACCATATCTAGGTGGATAAAGCTGTCTGTGTTCCTGGAGTCGAAGAGGCAGGCTGTCTCGTGCCCGTTGATCCGAGCAGTCATCGTGGATTTCATGAGTTGATGAGGTCGAGACTGGCCAAGTGTGATGGAGGCGATCTTCAGAAGGTGGTGGCTGGGCCGGTCGGAGGTAGCAGTGGCCAGCGTACGATCGGGTGAGCAGGGGTCCCGGAGGCGGCGGTTCCAAGATGGCGGCCCCATGGGTCGCACATGGCGGGTGGCAGCAAAGGTGGCGGCGCCCATGAGTCGCATATGGTGGGTGGCGCGGCAGATGGGGGAAGGTCCCGACAGGCAACAGGCAGCGCTGCTGGGCCTCGGAATTTTAGGGACAAGTCGGGCCTGGCAGACTTTTGCGAAGTACCCTTCCTCCCACACCCGTTGCAAATCGCGTTCCGTGCAGGGCAGCGTTGTCTGGGGTGCTTACCCTGGCCTTAAAAGTAGCATTTCGGACTTCCGGCGTTGGCGGGCTGCTTGTGCTGCACTCGAGTCGGGTATTGGCGGCGCCCATGACGTCCACGAGGGTGCCGCGTGGTCGGAGGTGTAGGCCTCCATGTTCTGGAAAGCCCCTTCCAACGAGTTTGAGAGCTGCACTGTCTCTGGTAGGCCGTGTGTACCCCCTTCTAGCAAGCGCTGGCGGATGTGATTGGATTTAATACCCACGACATAGGCGTCCCTGATCAGCAGGTCCGTGTGTTGATCAGCCGATACCACCTGGCAAGCACAGTTCCGGCTGAGTACCTGCAAGGCACGCAGGAATTCGGGTTGCGATTTTCCGGGGCGTTGTCGCCTCGTGGCAAGGAGGTGCCTAGCATATACCTCGTTTACTGTATTTACGTACTGTCCCTTCAGCAGCATTATCGCCTCTGTATACGAGGGGGCATCTCTGATAAGAAGGAAAACTTGCAGGCTCACCCGTGCGTTGAGTATTTGCTGCTTTTGGAGGTCGGTGACATCTTCGGTGGAGGATCCGAGGTAAGCTTCGAAGCAGCTTAGCCAGTGCTTGAATGTTGCAGTGGCGTCCGCTGCTTGTGGGTCCAGCTCCAGGCGATTAGGCTTGAATGATAAATAAATCTTAAAAGTTTAGCTTATTAAATTGATGTGCCATCATTCAACACAAGACAAGTAGTGAACAAAACTGAGGCTTTAATAAGCTAAAACAGAAAGCCTCCTGGCCTCTGATCCCGAACTGGAGCAGGGCCAGAGGTTGGCTACTTTTATACCGAGCCCGAGGGGAGGCGGAGTCATCAGGCAGTGGTTTACCACAATACATGTAGTACAGTAAAAGTTGACCACAATACATAGATCATAGAATTTACAGTGCAGAAGGAGGCCATTCAGCCCATCGAGTCTGCACCGGCTCCTGGAAAGAGCACCCTTCCCAAGGTTAACACCGCCACCCTATCCCCATAACCCAGTAACCCCACCCAACACTAAGGGCAATTTTGGACACTATGGGCAATTTATCATGTCCAATCCACCTAACTTGCACATCTTTGGACTGTGGGAGGAAACCGGAGCACCCGGAGGAAACCCACGCACACACGGGGAGGATGTGCAAACTCCACACAGACAGTGACCCAAGCCGGAATCGAACCTGGGACCCTGGAGCTGTGAAGCGATTGTGCTATCCACAATGCTACCATGCTGTACATGTAATATACTAACAGTGGTTTACCACAATGTGCTTGTAAAGAATACAGCTGATAGTATTCAGCTTGGGTATTCCAACCCCAGAAGGGAACTTTGGAATATGACCTCAACTGTGTGCTGAAATTTCCCAAAATCTGGCAGAGTGTGAGGCTCAGTCTGAAAACCAATGTGTCTTTCCCTAGATGTACAGCTGAGTTTTCACTCCAGATTCTCTGGAACTCTGTGCACAGAGACCCTGGGGGTGAGGTTGTGCCATCACTCTGATGGACTGGCTCATCTTTAAAGAGAGCCCTGATCTGCGCTGGAATTACATTTTACCAGTCCCACCCATGGACATAGAGAATCCCGCCACAAGTATTGGAGCGATCCCCTCCACTATGCAAGCATCGGGGTGACCCACTAGTCAAGCAGCGGGGCACTCCCACCCTTCCATCCTGCAAGCATTGTGGTGCTCCCCATCATAGGCATTGGCACCCCCCCCCCCATCATCAGGCCTCCCCCTTACAGGCATCGGGCCCTCCGCCTCACAGACAAGAGGTTGCACCCCCCTCCACCACACATAAGGTTAACCACCCCAATGGGAGACCCCATAGAGCCTGTCTCTGGCAGTGTCAACCTGGTACTGCCCAGCCATGCCCCTCACTACCTGGGGGCTATAATTAGCTGTTCACCCTTAGCATGGTCATCATGACTAGTTTTCATTTTTGAAAACCAATAGTGAATTCCGCTGGCGTGATGTCATGTGGGCAGAAGTAAGGGCTTTAAGTCCTATAATTAGATTGAAATTTATTATAAAATATGCTCATGAGGCTCGCACCCTTCCTGGGCATGACCCTGATTCGGTCACTGGTAGGGGGTGGGGAAGATCTCATTCCAAGATCTCGCTGGCGCAAATCCCATTTTTGGCCTCACGAGGTTATTTTTAAAAATCTTTTTATTTGCCTCATTTTCCATATTTTCATCAAATACACGAGTGAAAACCAATGATAACAATTACAGTACCAATCCCCCAAACAGCATCCCCTTCAATATACAAACCCCAACATCACCCATACACTCCAAGTAAAAAACAAAAGAAAATTAACAGTCATCCCGTAAACAATGTGCTCAACATCACCAATAATGTTCGTTGGCACCCAATTCTTTTTTTAAAAATAATTTTTATTGAGATTTTCAAAAACATATCAAAAACAGAAAATAACACCAAGAAAACAATATTAACAACAACAAAAAGAAAAAACACACTAACCCTCAAAACCAAACCCTCCCCCCCCAGTAACTACAAAAAGGAGAAATAGATAAACACCCGGCATATTCAATAAACACATATACACATTTCTCCCTTCCCCTGAAACAAAGACCCCCCCTCTCCCCCCACCCCTCTTCTCCCCACCCCCCCCTTCCCCCCACCCCCCCCCCCCCCCCCCCCACCCCCCCACCGGGTTGCTGCTGCTGCCGGCCTATTTTCCTACCGTTCTGCCAGGAAGTCCAGGAAAGGCTGCCACTGCCTAAAGAACCCTTGTACTGATCCCCTCAGGGCAAATTTCACCTTCTCCAATTTGATGAACCCCGCCATATCATTGGTCCAGGCCTCCACGCTTGGGGGCCTCGCATCCTTCCATTGAAGCAAGATCCTCCACCGGGCTACTAGGGACGCAAAGGCCAGAACACCAGCCTCTTTCACCTCCTGCACTCCCGGCTCCACTGCAACCCCAAACATTGCGAGTCCCCAGCCTGGCTTGACCCTGGATCCTATCACCCTAGACACCGTCCTTGCTACCCCCTTCCAAAACTCGTGGTTCGCTGGGCTCCCCGAGCACCTAGCATACCTGTCTTTGCCCCCGAAAAACCTACTCATCCTCGTTCCAGTCATGTGGGCCCTGTGCAGCACCTTGAACTGTACGAGGCTAAGCCTCGCACAGGAAGAGGAGGAATTCACTCTCTCCAGGGCATCCGCCCACATCCCCTCCTCAATCTCCTCACCCAGCTCCTCCTCCCATTTACCCTTCAGCTCCTCCACCGAGGCCTCATCCACCTCCTACATGACGTGGTACACGTCCGAAATCCTCCCCCCTCCAACCCACACCGCCGAGAGCACCCTGTCCCGTACCCCACGTGGGGGCAACAGAGGGAACCCCTCCACCTGCCGCCTGGCAAACGCCCTAACCTGCATGTACCTAAACATGTTCCCCGGGGGGAGCCCAAACTTCCCCTCTAACTCACCCAGGCTCGCTTCCCTGCCCTCCACAAACAGGTCCCTCAACCTCCTAATACCTACCCTGTGCCAGCCCAGAAACCCGCCATCGATGCTCCCTGGAACAAACCGGTGGTTCCCCCATATCGGGGACTCCATCAAGCCCCCCACCTCCCCCCTAAGCTGTCTCCATTGCCCCCAAATTTTGAGGGTAGCCGCCACCACCGGGCACGTGGTATACCTCGTTGGAGGGAGCGGCAACAGCGCCGTTACCAGCGCCTCCGGGCTCGTGTCCACGCAGGACGCCATCTCCATCCTCGTCCATGCTGACCCTGCCCCGTCCATTACCCATTACAGAGGTTGGGCAACGCCAGCACCCCCCCCCCCCCCCCCCCATCCCTGCCCCGCTCCAAAAACACCCTTCTCACCCTCAGAGTCCCATGCGCCCATACAAATCCCATAATACTCCTATTGACCCTCCTGAGAAAGGCCTTAGGGATAAGGATGGGGAGGCACTGGAACAGGAACAAAAACCTTCGGAGCACCGTCATATTGACGGACTGCACCCTGCCCGCCAGCGACAGCGGCAACATGTCCCATCTTTTGAACTCCTCCTTCATTTGCTCCACCAGCCTAGTGAGGTTAAGCTTGTGAAGGGCCCCCCAGCTCCTAGCCACCTGGACTCCCAGGTATCGAAAGCTCCTCCCCGCCCTTTTCAGCGGGAGCCTACCAATCCCCTCCTCTTGATCCCCCGAGTGCACGACGAACAGCTCACTCTTACCCAGGTTGAGCTTGTACCCAGAAAAGCTCCCAAATTCCCTCAGGATCTGCATCACCTCCGGCATTCCCCCCACTGGGTCCACCACATAAAGCAAAAAGTAATCTGCGTATAATGACACTCGGTACTCCTCCCCACCCCACACCAGACTCCTCCAATTCCTCGACTCCCTCAACGCCATGGCCAGGGGCTCAATTGCCAACGCAAAGAGCAAGGGGGACAGGGGACATCCCTGCCTCGTCCCCCGGTACAACCGAAAGTGCTCCGATCTCCTCCTATTCGTGGCTACGCTCGCCATTGGGGCCTCATATAACAGCCTCACCCAACTGACAAACCCCTCCCTGAACCCAAACCTTTCCAGCACCTCCCACAAGTACCCCCACTCAACCCTATCAAAGGCCTTCTCCGCGTCTAATGCTACCACTATCTCCGCCTCCCCTTCTACCGCCGGCACAATTATAACATTCGGAAGCCTATGTATATTGGTGTTCAGCTGCCTTCCCTTCACAAACCCTGTCTGGTCCTCATGAATGACCCCCGGCACATAGTCCTCTATCCTTGTGGCCAAGATCTTCGCCAACAGCTTGGCATCCACATTTAACAACGAGATCGGCCTATATGATCCACACTGTAGGGGGTCCTTGTCCCGTTTAAGGATCAAGGAAATCAGCGCCCGTGACATGGTCGGGGGCAAAGCCCCCCCTCCCTTGCCTCGTTAAAGGTCCTAACCAACAGGGGGGCCAACAGGTCTGCATACATTTTGTAAAATTCGACCGGAAACCCATCCGGCCCCGGCGCCTTCCCCGACTGCATGCTGCCTATCCCAGTAGCCAGCTCCTCCAGCTCAATCGGCGCCCCCAGCCCCTCCACCTGTCCCTCCTCCACCTTCGGAAATCTCAGCCTGTCCAAAAATCGCCCCATTCCCCCCCCCCCCCCCCCTCCACCGGGGGCTCGGACCGGTACAGTTCCCCATAAAAGTCCCTGAAGACCCCATTAATGTCCACCCCCCTTCGCACCACATTGCCTCCCTGTGCCTTCCTCCACTGAGCTTCCACCTTTCCGGTGGTCAGCAAGTCGAACCTGGCCTGAAGGTTACGTCGCTCCCCCAACAGTCCCTCCCCCGGAGCCTCTGCGCATCTCCTGTCCACTCTCACCATCTCTCCCACCAACCTCTCCCTCTCTCTTTCCTCTCCCCTCTCCCTGTGGGCTCGGATGGAAATCAACTCCCCTCTAATCACCGCCTTCAATGCCTCCCAAACCGTCCCCACCCGGACGTCCCCATTATCATTGGCCTCTAAGTACCTCTTGATACAACCCCGAACCCGCCCGCCCACCTTCTCATCCATCAGTAGTCCCACCTCCAGGCGCCAGAGCAGGCGCTGGTCCCTCTCCTCCCCCAGCTCAAGGTCTACCCAGTGTGGGGCATGGTCCGAAATGACTATGGCCGAATACTCTGCATCCTTCACACTCAAAATCAGCCCCCTGCTCAGGACAAAAAAAATCGATCCGGGTCTCGGCCTCGCGGAGCTCCAAGGGTCCACCCCTCCCATCTGGTCCATTAACACCTTAGCCGCCGCGGGCTTCCTGCCCGTCCTGGACATGGATCGATCAAATGGGGGATCCAGCACTGTGTTAAAGTCCCCCCCCAGTATCAGGCCCCCCGTCTCTAGATCCGGAATGCGGCCCAGCATGCGCCGCATAAAACCCGCATCGTCCCAATTTGGGGCATAGACATTCACCAGCACCACCCGCTCCCCTTGAAACTTGCCGCTCACCATCACATACCTCCCTCCACTGTCAGCCACCACCTTTGATGCCTCAAACGACACCCTTTTTCCCACCAGAATCGCCACCCTCCCCCGATTTTTTGCATCCAGCCCCGAATGAAACACCTGGCCTACCCAGCCCTTCCTCAGTCTAACCTGGTCCGCCACCTTCAGGTGCGTCTCCTGGAGCATAGCTGTGGTGGTATGATTTGCATAGCTGTCTGCCATTGGCGCAGAACACTGGCTTACCATTGGCCCTGGTCGGTCATGTGCCTCTCGCCCGATTGGTTGAGACCAGTCATGTGACAGCTCCCCGATTGGTCGAGAGGCTGAGTTAACCCCGCCTCCAGAGCGTGGTATATATACCCAGAATGCCCGGCAGTCTTCCATTTACTGTAGTCGACCGCAGGGCTAACTTCTAGCTTATTAAAGCCTAACTTTTGTACAGCAACTCGTCTCGCGTTCGATTGATGGTTCATCAATTTAATAAGCTAGAATTTTGAAGATGGAGCTCCGGATCAAGCCCGAATGCCTCCGCATCAGCCCACAAACTCAGAACGCTTCAGAAATCTTTAAACATTGGCTGGCATGTCTCGATGGATACCTGGCGTCCGCAAACAGGCCCCCCACCATGGCACAGAAGCTTCACATCCTCCACTCCAGCGTGGGCACGGCGGCCTACGCGATGATTGCGGAGGGAAAAGATTACGATGCGGTCATGCTTAAGCTGAATGGACAGTTTCTTAAACCGGTAAACAGAGTATTTGTCCGACATCTGCTGGCTACCAGACAACAGCTCCCCGGTGAGTCATTAGACAATTTTTACCAGGCCCTCGCTGTCCTGGGGAGGAATTGCTCCTGCCTCCAAGTTTCAGCCACGGAGCACATGGAACTTCTGATTAGAGATGCTTACGTGGCTGGGATGCAGTCTGCCGCTAACCGCCAGCGGATGCTGGAGAGAGACGACCTCAGCCTAACTGAGGCACGGACTCTCTCCACCTCCCTGGAGGTCGCCGATTTAAACGCCTGCGCCTATGTCCCCAGCCGCGCTGCAGCACCCTGGGCCTCCTGGCACGCTTCCCCACCGCCATCCGCCGCTCCCGACCCCCCTCAGGCCTGCGCCGCGGGACGCCCCAACAAGTCCGCGGGGCCCCGCTGCTATTTCTGTGGGTTCGCTAAACACCCTCGATCGCGCTGCCCGGCCCGCTCCACCCTCTGTAAGAGCTGCGGGAAGAAGGGCCACTTTTCATACGTCTGCCAGGCCAAATCGGTCGCTGCTGTACCGCGCAGCGACCGGGGACACCCCCTCTGGGCCCTTGCGGGCCCTTCCAGTACACCACGCCAATCTCTCCCCCCTGCCCCCGGGCCCCTGCGCCTGGCCTGCGCGCCTCCCCTTCTCCTACGGGGCCTTCCGGGCCCTTCCAGCGCACCGCGCAACTCCCTCCTCGCCGCCCCCGGGCCCCTGCGCCTGGCCTGCGCGCCTCTCTGCCCCTGCTCTCAGCCGCTCCGGTCGGCCCGCCAGCACCGCTAACCCTGCCCCCAGCAACCACGAGGGCCCCACGGGCGCCGCCATATTGGGCCCCAGATGCCACGTGTGGGTCCTGGGCGCCGCCATCTTGGGGCGCCAGCTCCACGTGCGGGTCCAGGGTGCCGCCATCTTGGGGCCCCGACTCCACATGCGGGTCCTGGGCGCTGCCATCTTGGGACCCCGACTCCACCTGTGGATCCTGGGCACCACCATCCTGGACTGGCACGCAAGGTTCTGCCAGCCGTCTGCTCGGCCGACGACGACTACGAGAATGGTTCTTCTCCACGGCCCGCGGCCATTCAACTCGACCAGTCACGGCCACGCACGCTCGCTAAAACAACGACGCTGATCCACCTCAACGGCCACGAGACGGGCTGCTTGCTGGACTCCGGGAGCACGGAAAGCTTCGTTCACCCTGCCACGATAAGACACTGCGCGCTCCCTGTCCATCCGGTAAAACACAAAATCGGGTTAGCCTCAGGTTCGCACTCCGTCCGCATCACCGGCTGCTGCATCGCGGACCTCACGGTCCAAGGGAAGGTTTTTTAAAATTACAAACTCCTTTTCCTCCCTGACCTTTGCGCACCGGCACTCCTAGGACTGGACTTCCAGTGCAGCCTGCAGAGCTTGACCTTCCAATTCGGCGGCCCTATACCCCCCTCACTGTCTGCAGCCTCGCGTCCCTCAAAGTGGACCCCCCCTCCTTGTTTGCTAATCTCACCCCCGATTGCAAACCCATCGCGGCCCGGAGCAGACGGTACATCGCCCAGGACCGGACCTTCATCAGGTCCGAGGTCCAGAGGTTGCTGAAGGAAGGGGTCATCGAGACCAGCAACAGTCCCTGGCGAGCCCAAGTGCTGGTAGTCCGGACTGGGGAGAAAAACCGGATGGTCATCGACTATAGCCAGACCATCAACCGGTTTACGCAACTGGACGCATATCCTCTCCCCATATTTCCGCCATGGTAAACGATATTGCGAAATACAAAGTCTTCTCCACTGTGGACCTTAAGTCCGCTTATCACCAGCTCCCCCTCCGCGCGAGTGACCGCAAGTACACCGCGTTCGAGGCTGATGGGCACCTCTACCACTTCCTTAGGGTTCCATTCGGTGTCACAAATGGCGTCTCGGTCTTCCAACGGGAGATGGACCAAATGGTCGACAGGTACGGATTACGGGCTAGCTTCCCGTATCTCGATAATGTCACCATCTGCGGCCACGACCAGCAGGACCATGACGCCAACCTCCGGAAATTTCTCCAAGCCGCAAAACTCCTTAACCTCACATACAATAAGGATAAGTGCGTGTTTAGCACCGACCGACTAACCATCCTCGGCTACGTAGTGCGTAACGGAGTGATAGGTCCCGACCCCGAACGCATGCGCCCTCTGATGGAACTCCCTCTTCCCAATACCCTCAAATCCCTCAAACGCTGCCTGGGTTTCTTCGCTTACTACGCCCAATGGGTTCCTAATTACGCCGACAAGGCCCGTCCCCTCATTCAAACCACGACCTTCCCGCCATCGACAGAGGCCTGCCAGGCCTTTAGCCGCATCAAAGCGGACATCGCAAAGGTCACGATGCACGCCATCGACGAGTCCCTCCCCTTCCAGGTCGAGAGCGACGCATCAGAAGTATCTCTGGCGGCCACCCTGAACCAAGCGGGCAGACCTGTGGCCTTCTTCTCCAGAACCCTCCAGGCTTCCGAACTCCGCCACCCCTCATTGGAAAAGGAAGCCTAGGCCATAGTTGAAGCTGTGCGACATTGGAGGCACTATTTGGCCGGCAGGAAGTTTACCCTCCTCACAGACCAATGGTCAGTGGCCTTCATGTTTGACAATGCACAGAGGGGCAAGATTAAGAATGACAAGATCTTAAGGTGGCGGATCGAGTCGTCCACGTACAACTATGAGATCTTGTATCGTCCTGGGAAGCTCAATGAGCCTCCTGATGCCCTGTCCCGCGGTACCTGCGCCAGCGCGCAGATAGACCGCCTCCGCTCCCTCCACGCGGACCTCTGCCATCCAGGGGTGACCCGTTTCTACCATTTCATAAAGACCCGCAACCTGCCTTTCTCCATCGAGGAAGTCAGGACAGTAACCCGTGACTGCCACATCTGCGCAGAGTGCAAACCGCACTTCTACCGCCCGAGCGCGCACATCTGATCAAAGCATCCCGCCCCTTCGAACGTCTCAGCATTGACTTCAAGGGGCCCCTTCCCTCTAGCAATCGCAACATTTACTTCCTGGCGGTAATCGACGAATACTCCCACTTCCCTTCGCCATTCCCTGCCCCGACATGACCACATCGACCGTCATTAACATAGAACATAGAACATTACAGCGCAGTACAGGCCCTTCGGCCCACGATGTTGCGCCGTCCTGTGAAACCCCTCTAAAGTCCCTCTACACTATTCCCTTATCGTCCATATGCATATCCAATGACCATTTGAATGCGTTTAGTGTTGGCGAGTCCACTACTGTTGCAGACAGGGCATTCCACGCCCTTACTATTCTCTGAGTAAAGAACCTACCTCTGACATCTGTCCTATATCTATCTCCCCTCAATTTAAAGCTATGTCCCCTCGTGCTGGACATCACCATCCGAGGAAAAAGGCTCTCACTGTCCACCCTATCTAATCCTCTGATCACCTTGTATGCCTCAATTAAGTCACCTCTTAACCTTCTTCTCTCTAACGAAAACAGCCTCAAGTCCTTCAGCCTTTCCTCATATGATCTTCCCTCCATACCAGGCAACATTCTTGTAAATCTCCTCTGTACCCTTTCCAATGCTTCCACGTCCTTCCTATAATGTGGCAACCAGAACTGCACACAATACTCCAAATGCGGCCGCACCAGAGTTCTGTACAACTGCAACATGACCTCATGGCTCCGAAACTCAATTCCTCTACCAATAAAAGCTAACACACCGTACGCCTTCTTAACAACCTTCTCAACCTGGGTGGCAACTTTCAGGGATCTATGGACATGGACACCGAGATCTCTCTGCTCGTCCACACTACCAAGAATCTTACCATTAGCCCAGTACTCTGCCTTTCTGTTATTCCTTCCAAAATGAATCACCTCACACTTTTCTGCATTAAACTCCATTTGCCACCTGTCAGCCCAGCTCTGCAGCTTATCTATGTCCCTCTGTAACTTGTAATATCCTTCTGCACTGTCCACAACTCCACCGACTTTAGTCAGTGCAAATTTACTCACCCATCCTTCTACGCCCTCCTCCAGGTCATTTATAAAAATGACAAACAGCAACGGTCCCAAAACAGATCCTTGTGGCACACCACTAGTAACTGGACACCAGTCAGAGCATTTCCCATCAACCACCACTCTTTGTCTTCTATCAGCTAGGCAATTTCTGATCCAAACTGCTAAATCACCCTGAATCCCATGCTTCTGTATTTTCTGCAATAGCCTACAGTGGGGAACCTTATCAAACGCTTTACTGAAATCCATATACACGACATCAACTGCTTTACCCTCATCCACCTGTTTGGTCACCTTCTCGAAGAACTCAATGAGGTTTGTGAGGCACGACCTACCTTTCACAAAACCATGTTGACTATCTCTAATCAAATTATTCCTTTCCAGATGATTATACATCCTATCTCTTATAAACCTTTCCAAGACTTTTCCCACAACAGAAGTAAGGCTCACTGGCCTATAGTTACCGGGGTTATCTCTACTCCCCTTCTTGTACAAGGGGACAACATTTGCTATCCTCCAGTCCTCTGGCACTATTCCTGTAGACAACGATGACTTAAAGATCAAAGCCAAAGACTCAGCAATCTCCTCCCTAGCTTCCCAGAGAATCCTAGGATAAATACCATCCGGCCCAGGGGACTTATCTATTTTCACACTTTACAGAATCGCTAACACCTCCTCCTTATGAACCTCAAGCCCTTCTAGTCTAGTAGCCTGTATCTCAGTATTCTCCTCGACAACTTTGTCTTTTTCATGTGTGAATACTGACGAAAAATACTCATTTAGCACCTCTCCTATCTCCTCGGACTCTACGCACAACTTCCCACTACTGTCCTTGACTGGCCCTACTCTTACCTTAGTCATTCTTTTATTCCTGACATACCTATAGAAAGCTTTAGGGTTATTCTTGATCCTACCTGCCAAAGACTTCTCATGTCCTCGCTTGGCTCTTCTTAGCTATCTCTTTAGAGCCTTCCTAGCTAACTTGTAACTATCAAGCGACCCAACTGAACCATCACGTCTCATCTTCACATAAGCCTCCTTCTTCCTCCTGACAAGTGATTCAACTTCTTTAGTAACCCATGGTTCCCTCACTCGACCATTTCCTCCCTGCCTAACAGGTACATACTTATCAAGGACACGCAGTAGCTGTTCCTTGAACATGCTCCACATTTCCATTGTATCCATCCCCTGCAGTTTTCCTCTCCAGGCGATGCATCCTAAGTCTTGCCTCATCGCATCATAATTGCCTTTCCCCCAGCAATAACTCTTGCCCTGCGGTTTATACCTATCCCTTTCCATCGCTAAAGTAAACGTAATCGAATTGTCGTCACTATCACCAAAATGCTCACCTACCTCCAAATCTAACACCTGTCCTGGTTCATTACCCAGTACCAAATCCAATATGGCCTCGCCTCTTGTTGGCCTATCTACATACTGCATCAGGAAACCCTCCTGCACACATTGGACAAAAACGAATCCATCTAAAGTACTCGAACTATAGTGTTTCCAGTCAATATTTGGAAAGTTAAAGTCCCCCATAACATCTACCCTGTTATTTTCGCTCCTATCCAGAATCATCTTTGCAATCCTTTCCTCTACATCTCTGGAACTTTTCGGAGGCCTATAGAAAATCCCTAACAGGGTGACCTCTCCTTTCCTGTTTCTTAACTCAGCCCATACTACCTCAGTATTCGAGTCCTCATCAAATGTCCTCACAGCCACCGTAATACTGTCCTTGACTAACAATGCCACCCCTCCCCCTCTCTTACCACCTTCCCTGAACTTACTGAAATATCTAAACCCCGGCACCTGCAACAACCATTCCTCGCCCTGCTCTATCCATGTCTCCGAAATGGCCAAAACATCGAAGTCCCAGGTACTAACCCATGCCGCAAGCTCACCCACCTTATTCCAGATGCTCCTGGCATTGAAGTAGACGCACTTTAGACCACCTTCCTTCCTGCCGGTACACTCCTGCAACTTTGAAACCTTACTCATGACCTCACTACTCTCAGCTTCTTGTGTACTGGAGCTACAATTCAGGTTCCCAATCCCCTGCTGAACTAGTTTAAACACTCCCGAAGAGCATTAGCAAACCTCCCCCCGAGGATATTAGTACCCCTCTGGTCCAGGTGTAGACCATCCCGTTTGTAGAGGTCCCACCTACCCCAGAATGAGCCCCAATTGTCCAGGAATCTGAAACCCTCCCTCCTGCACCATCCCTGCAGCCACGTGTTCAATGCTCTCTCTCCCTATTCCTCGACTCGCTAGCACGTGGCACGGGTAATAACCCCGAGATAATAACTCTGTTTGTTCTAGCTCTAAGTTTCCACCCTAGCTCCCTGAATTCCTGCCTTACATCCCTATCCTTTTTCCTACCTATGTCATTGGTACCTATGTGGACCACGACTTGGGGCTGCTCCCCCTCCCCCTTAAGGATCCCGAAAACACGATCTGAGACATCGCGGACCCTGGCACCTGGGAGGCAACACACCAACCGCGAGTCTCTCTCGTTCCCACAGAATCACCTATCTATCCCCCTAACTATGGAGTCTCCAATGACTAATGTTCTACTCCTTTCCCCCCTTCCCTTCTGTGCAACAGGGACAGACTCTGTGCCAGAGACCTGTACCCCATGGCTGATCCAGCAGAGGGCAGCAGAGCATGGCTACTGATTGGCTGTTCTGGGGAAATTTGCATACGTGACGTGCGGTCAGCCTAATTTGAAGGTGTACCTGCGAAGGAGACCCGAGGAGTTTGAGTGAAGGCAAGCATCCAGCAGAGGGCAGCAGAGCAGAGCTACTGATTGGCTGTTCTGGGGAAATTTGCATATGTGCAGTGCGGTCAGCCTAATTTGAAGGTGGTTTGTGGAGGGGCTGTTGTCAAGTGACAGTTACTTTTCAGCAGGAGCAGGATTTGAGGGAATATCAGATAAGCTCTGCCTTTCTTTTTCTTGTGTTTTTAAAATCTAGAGGTGATGTCAGGGAAGGCAGTACAATGCTCCTCCTGCAGAATGTTTGAGGTGAGGGATGCCGTCAGCATCCCTGCTGATTTCATCTGTGGGAAGTGCACCCAACTCCAGCTCCTCAAAAACCGTGTTAGGGAACTGGAGCTCCTCCTCTCCATCTTCTCCCTGTTCGGCTACCCCACATACATAGCGATCGGGGGTCCTCATTTATGAGCGACGAGCTGCGTCAATTCCTGTTCAACAGGGGCATTGCCTCTAGCAGGACGACCAGCTATAACCCCCGGGGTAACGGACAGGTCGAGCGGGAGAATGGTACCATCTGGAAGACCATACTACTGGCCCTCCGATCCAGAGATCTCCCTATTTCCCGATGGCAAGAGGTTATCCCCGATGCCCTACATTCTATCCGCTCACTCCTCTGTACCACAACAAATCAGACACCTCATGAACGTCTTCTTGTTTTCCCCAGGAAGTCGTCCTCCGGATCCCCTCTCCCGACGTGGCTGGCCGCCCCCGGACCCATCTTGCTCCGGAAGCATGTGCGGGTGCACAAGTCCGACCCGTAGGTGGAACAAGTCCAGTTACTCCATGCTAACCAGCAGTATGCGTACGTGGAGTACCCTGATGGTCAGCAGGACACGGTCTCCCTCCAGGACCTGGCACCCGCCGGCGTGCGGCCTTCCCCCCCTTCACCACAGACCCCCCCCCTGTTTTTTTTCCCCCAGCACCCCACCCAGGCCACCCCTTCCCCATCCATGGCATCTCAATGTGTACTATTGTTAATTGTCTGGGCCAGTGGGAAGCCAACATTTTTTTTCTCCCTTCTCTGGCTGCTACTCATACCACCAGTTCTCCCCCCCCCCCCACCGGCCCTCGTTGATACCCCCCCCCCCCCCTGCCCCCCCCGGCTTCTTTCTCTACAAGGGGTGAATGTGGTTGTATGATTTGCATAGCTGTCTGCCATTGGTGCAGAACACTGGCTTACCATTGGCCCTGGTCGGTCATGTGCCTCTCGACCGATTGATTGAGACCAGTCATGTGACGGCTCCTGATTGGTCGAGAGGCTGAGTTAACCCCACCTCCAGAGCGAGGTAGAAATACCCAGAATGCCCGGCGATCGTCCATTTACTGTAGTCGACCGCAGGGCTAACTTCTAGCTTATTAAAGCCTAACTTTTGTACAGCAACTCGTCTCGCGTTCGATTGATGGTTCATCAATAGCCACATCCGCCTTCAGCCCCTTCAGGTGCGTAAACACCCTGGCCTGTTTGACCGGCCCATTCAGCTCCCTCACATTCCAAGTTATCAGCCGGATCAGAGGGCTCACTGTCCCCCTCCCCTACCGACTAGCCATAACCCGTCCCCTGCCCGCCCCAGGCCACCGCCCTCCGCTCGGCCCGTTCCCCACGGCGGAAAACCTCCCTCCGGCCCCCCCTGCATACACCAGCTCCTTCCTGGCCATTTCAGCAGCAACCCAGTACCCCACCCCCCCCCAATTCCCCCCCCCCCCCCAATTCCCCCCCCCCCAGGCTAGGACCCCTCCCAGCCGCGTTACTCCCTCCGTAGCACTCCCATGAGCCAGCTAACTTCTGCTGACCCTGGCGACTCCCGCCACACCTCCGACCCCCCCAACGTGGGGCTACCTCTCCTCCCCCAGACCCATCAGCAGACCCTCCTCCTCATCCTCCCGCTCTCGCACGGGAAAAAAGCTCGCGCTTCTCAGCTCAAACCCCGCCCCCATCCACCCTCAGCGCGGGAAACAGAAGAAAAGCCCGCGCTTTCCCTCTGCCCGACCCCACCCACGCAAAAAAGACAGCACCCCACCCGCCCAAGAACCATCACACAATCAGCTTAAAATAGCATAAAACAGCATAAAACAGAGACCCTACCCACCAAAACTTATTTACAAACCCCCGACCCTCAGTCAGAGTCCAGTTTCTCGGCCTGCACAAAGGCCCACGCCTCCTCTGGGGACTCAAAATAAAAGTGCCGGTCCTTGAAAGTGACCCACAGCTGCGCCGGCTGTAACATGCCAAACTTCACACTCTTTCTGTGGAGCACCGCCTTTGTCCGGTTGTACCCGGCCCTCCGCATAGCCACTTCCGCACTCCAGTCCTGGTAGATTCGCACTACCGTGTTCTCCCACTTGCTACTCTGCTCCTTCTTGGCCCACCTAAGCACGCACTCCCGGTCAGCGAACCGGTAGAACCGCACCAGCACCGCCCATGGCGGCTCATTCGGCTTGGGCCTCCTGGCCAGTACTCTGTGGGCCCCCTCCAGCTCCAGGGGGCCCTGGAAGGACCCAACTCCCATCAGCGAGTTCAGCAAGACGACCACATAGGCCCCCAGGTCTGACCCCTCCAGCCCCTCCGTGAGGCCCAGGATCCGCAAATTTTTCCGCCTCGACCGGTTCTCCATCTCCTCGAACCGCTCCTGCTACTTCTTATGGAGCGCCTCATGCATCTCCACCTTTACTGCGAGGGCCGCAGCCTCATCCTCTCTATCGGAGGCTTGTTGTCGGAGCTCCCGGATCTCCACCCCCTGGGCTGCCTGCGTCGCCAGCAGCCTGTCTGCATTCGCCTTCAGCGAGTCTAGCAGCTCCACTTTAAGCTCCTGAAAACATCGCTGGAGACTCTCCTGCTACACCTGCGCCCACTGCCTCCATTCCTCGAGGCCTCCGCCGGCCGCCATATTGATTCTCTTCCTCCGCTTTTTCTTAGGCGCTGCCACCGCTATTTTGCTGGCCCCACTCCTGGTCAAGACCATAGACCACTGGGTATCCGCTGCAGACACCTTCCCACGTCAGGAACCATCGAGCAAGTACTGCTGGGGGCCCTTAAAAGAGCCCAAAAGTCCGTTCCTGGCGGGAGCTGCCGAACGTGCGGCTTAGCTCCGCATAGCCGCAACCAGACATCGATGGCACCCAATTCTTGAAAGTGCATGAATTGTAGAACCCTTCCTTCATCCCCCTCAGCTCAAACTTCACCTTCTCGAGAGTCAAAAGTTCTCGCCAATCCCGCCCAAGCCAAGTCACAGGGCGGAGAAGCTCCACCCTAGCAGGACCCGCCTCTGGGCATGCAGCAAGACGAAGGTTAAACATCTGCCCCCGCACCCGCCTGCAGCCCGGGCTGGTCCCACACCCTGAAAATGGCCTCTGGGGACCCTGGCTCCATGCTCACATGTACTACCCCAAAATGACCATAAAAACCGCCCTCCAATATGTCTCCGACTTCGGGCGGGACCAAAACATGTGAACATGGTTTGAGGGTCTCCACCCACAGCGTTCACATACATCCTCCACTCCCTCAAAGAGTCGGCTCATCCCCACCATCTCCATGACGTTCAGCTGTGTATCAGCCCTAACCTTGTGCTCTAGGTTGAGCCATTCACCCTCCGCAGCACCTCACACCACAGACCGTCTTCCATAACCTCCCCCAACTCCTCCCACTTGGCTTTAATCCCCTCCATGGACACCCTGTCCTCCCCAAAATCCTCCCATAGATCGCTGACATCACCCCTTCTACATTCCCCCTGCGTCAATACCTCATCCAACAACGAGGGGGCCGCCACTATGGGGAAGCTCTGAACCACCTTCCTGGCAAAGTCCTGGAGCTGCAGGTACATATATACTTCCCACTACCCCAGTCCATATTTGTCCCCCAAATCCTCAAGACTCGCAAAACGACCTCCCAGGAACAGGTCTATTAATACCCTGACTCCCCTCTCCTCCCAACTCCGAAAACCCCTGTCCAACTTTCCTGGCTCAAACATATTTCACGAGGTTTAATGGTTAGCGCAGCTGCTAAATCGCAGTCTGCATTTTTGTAATTTGCTAGAATGTGTGGAAAGATGTGGCGATCAGTGAAAAATATCCCAGACTCTTCTGTGATGATCCTAAACAGAGCAACGGTTTATTAAACAATAAAACACACAAGAAAGTTGATTAAAAATAGTTAACTATTAGTTAATTAATGGCTATCCACAACATCTTAAAATTTAACCAGTTCCAATCCCTCTATTTTTGTAACCTCAGAGCTATACCTCCCCAAAAACATCCCATATACTTAAAAAATATAAGCAAAATCCAGGAACAATTACCACACAAGGCACCTCTATCCTTTAGGGTTGGAATAGAGACAACAGGCTTTTCCAAACATCCTATCTCCAGCTGAACTTGTTGGGAGTGAATACAGCTTTCTGCGATCCCAAAACAGCTCCCTGCAGAGAATGGATTTGCCTTTGATATGAGGTCTTACTTTTTGATCTTCCTTTATCTGAACTAACCTTCTCAGAAGGTTCTCTTAATTACCTTTATTGCCTGAGCTCACCTTTTGGAATGTAAATTCCACCCATCTTCTGTTGTACCCAAACTTGACTTAGGTAAACATTTGTTTCTAGAGTTGCTAGGCTAATTAGTTCTATCAACTCAGATACTCTGTTCCTTTCCATTTTAAACAAAATAGCTTGTTTTCCCTTTAAACCAACAGCCACCAGAACACATTCCTGACGATTGAATTTCTTATTTTTCCCGTTTGGTCACGATGTCCTAACAGGCTCATTGCATGAAAACCCCACTGAGAGACAGAGAGCACATGGAGTTGTACAATATGGGCGAGATTCTCCCATATGGGGAGAAATCGTAAGGCTGGCGTCAAATCCGGGCGGGTTTGACGCCAGCCCCCCCCCCCCTTCCCGACCGGGAACCGATTCTGGTCCCCGGTCAGGGCTAGCAGCCCGACGCCGTAAACTCCGGCATCACGGGCTTAACGAATTTCGTTAAGCCCGCTTGCCAGAGTTAGCGCCGCCTGACGCGTCATATGACGTCAGCCGCGCATGCGCGGATTGGAAGACTCCAACCCGCGCATATACGCGGATGACGTCATCGCGTATTTGCGCGAAACCCGCGCATGCGCGGGCCGGGATGCCCCTCAGCCGTCCCGCGAATGGATACTGCGGGGCGGCGGAAGGACAAATAGTGCGCGGGCATCGGGCCCGCTGCCCGCGATCGGTGCCCACCGATCGCGGGTCCATGGCACCCTTGGCACGGCCGTGGTACTGCCGTGCCAATCGGTGCCATGGTTATAAAAAGCGAGAGTTTACGGCCGTTTTTACGAACGGCCAGACCAGGTGTGTTTGCCGTTCGTAAAAACAGCCGTAAAGGGCTGGGAACTCAGCCCATCCATCAGCTGTGAATCGCTGCCGGCTGTAAAAAAACGGCGGCAGCGATTCGTGTCGGGAGTTGGGCATAGGGGGGGGGGGGAGAATAGCGGGATGGCATCGGAACAGCGTGGCCGTAAAATTTTACGAGCCACGCTATTCTCCGCACCGTCGGGAGTGCGGAGAATCTCGCCCTATGACTCTACTCCAAGCGAAAACACATCTGTCCATGTACATGATACTTCCTCTTTCAAGAAACCAGGCAAGATAGGAGAACACCTCTGCCTCAAACTTATATGGCCAAGAATAAACACAACATCAGGGCAGCACGGTAGCACAGTGGCTAGCACAGTTGCTTCACAGCTCCAGGGTCCTAGGTTTGATTCCCGGCTTGGGTCACTGTCCGTGCGGAGTCTGCACGTTCTCCCTGTGTCTGCGTGGGCTTCCTCCGGGTGCTCCGGTTTCCTCCCACAGTCCAAAAATGTTCAGGTTAGGTTGATTGGCCATGAGAAATTGCCCTTAGTGTCCAAAAGGATTAAGTGGGGTTACTGGGTTACAGGGATAGGGTGGAGGCGTGGGCTTGTGTGCTCTTTCCAAGAGCCGATGCAGACTCAATGGGCTGAAAGACTCCTTCTGCACTGTAAATTCTATGATTCTTTGATTCTATGATCACCCTGCAGAGAGTGTGAACAAGGTTCCTTCCACAAAGCACACTTAACATTTAAAGTTGAGGCAGCACTGATGTCAAGAATGATCTTGAAAGGGGCCACACGTGGTGGTGATATGGAATCACATTTCATACATGAGAGGCCCTATGATAGCGACATGTGTAATAAGTGGATGGAGGCATCATCGTATTACACCTTGCTCACAGCAACACAGTTCATCATGAAAAGGAGGCATACACAAGAGATGTGAAATGGGTACCATTCTATTATATACATGTTATGAACACCTGCGCCACCATTGTGCTTCTATATTTTTCTAATTTTCCGAAACCTACTGCTACATCTGGGTATACCCTCAACATCCACAGTGGAGGAAGCCTGCTGATTACGACACCATGTCTGTGATGACTTTGGTGGGTGACCTCTGGAGGGCTGAGACCTGGAGGGCCCCGACCTACTTTAGGTCTCCTGCTGTGGGGCAGGTGGGGATTCCTCGTTCTTTGGAGCTGGGAGGTGATGGGGTCACAAGAAGAAGGGATTGGGAAGCTGGACACTCCTGGAGTCACTTGGGTGGATGGCCTGAAGTGCCAACTTCAGGTCCTCCTCCCTATGAGTGCCCAAGGACCCTTGTCTGATTCCTTGAGGAAAAGGGACAGCTGGAGTGAGAGCGCGGTGCTCCGCCCCACTCTCGTATGTCCACTAATGGATGTCACCAATGGTTAAGTACAGCTCCTGTACCAGTGTAGCTGAGGTAAGGCTCAAAGTCAGGGTGAACTAACAAAGGTTTATTAACAGAATAATTGTGCACAATACAGAGCAAAGAAACAAAGGTCTTAACTTCCAGACCTGAACCTTCGATGTCTTGATCATGTCCAGGTAAGTCTGTTTCTCCGCTCCCCATTGGACTAGTGGGTCGCATGACCCTTTCAAGGAAATGCCCCTTAAAGGGGCTATGGCACCACATCCCTTATCCTTCTAGAGTTGAACTATATACACAACAGATAAGTAACTTTCTAAAAATAACCCAAAGGTGGTTGGGCATCAAATACAATCCATTAAAAATTCAGTCTGTCTGGTGATTTCCGAACTCACTGGCAGTGACAAAGCTCCTGGGCATGCACCTTTTTCAATGGACCAATCTCCTCCTCCAACCTGCTGTATGGACTTCCTGCCAGTGACAAAATATTTGGGCCAGCATCCTCTTCACTTGCCGATGCTGCAAAGGTTGTTTCTTTTGCTGGGGAATGCACTTCACCCCCACTTACCATGGGTGGCACCTGCATTATTAGCACAACCCTATTTGACCACTCCTCCAGAGCAATGCTCGGTTGTTTCCGCCTTACATATTTCCACACTGTAAAGGCTCTTCCTGTTTGTTACTGTTGATTCCCTTATTTTCCCTTTCTTTTATTTTTGCTGTTACATTTTTGATCCATGGTTGTTTAATGGACCTGTGACTTTAAGGCAAACAGGAAGATTCAGAAGGCTGTGCTGTTTTAGACTGGCAACGGCGATGACCCGGATTGATTGATGTCGCTGGTGACCAATGAATTGGCTGAAAAGGCAGTATTCTGTCCAGTGACAAGTAGTGATTGGTTCTGTTCCTACTGAAATGATTCAGAGACCTAAAGAGCTTAAGTTTCACTTTGGCAGCTAAGGGAGAAGTCTTTTGTCTCCAGAAATAACCAGTGAAACAGTGGACGTGATTTATTTAAATTTACAGAAGGCCTTTGACAAGGTGCCATATAGGATACTGTTAAACAAGTTGAGAACCCACGGTGTTAAGGGTAAAATCCAGGCATGGATAGAGGATTGGCTGACTGGCAGAAGGCAGAGAGTGGGGATAAAGGGATCTTTTTCAGGATGGCAACCGGTGACAAGTGGTGTGCCTCAGGAGCCGGTGCTGGGACCACAACCTTTCACAATGTACATTAACGATTTGGAAGAAGGAACTGAAGGCCCTATTGCTAAGTTTGCAGATGATACAAAGATACATAGAGGGACATGTAGAATTGAGGAAGCAGGGGGTCTGCAGAAGGACTTAGACAGGCTAGGAGAGTGAACAAAAGTGGAAAAGTGTGAGGTTATGCACTTTGGAAGGAGGAATGGAGGCATAGACTATTTTCTAAATGGGGAAATGCTTAGGGGAGCCAAGGACGGCATGTGAACATGGGGCTGAATACTTCATCGTCGGGATTCACCATTTCGTCAGCTGGTCAATGGGGTTTCCCATTGTGGGCAGCCCCACGCCATCGGGAAACCCCTGGGCTGTTGGCAAATGGAGAATCCTGATGGCGTGGGGCTGCCCCACAATGGGAAACCCCATTGACCAGCCAGCAAAATGGAGAATCCCGACGGAGAAACCTGCCCATGATCTCCAGAGGAGATGAGCCAACATGTGGACATGTGGAGGGGGGGGGGGGGGGGGGGGGGAGAGTGAGTGATGATGTCCGTTGATCTGCAAGTGGATGAGATACCTGCGAGTGTGTAATGGGCTTGCGAGTGTGTGTGCTAAAAGAGATGAGATGATTAACTTACCCTGGCAGAACGGGTGAGATCATTCATCTTCTTTCTGCATTGAACATAAGAACATAAGAACTAGGAGCAGGAGTAGGCCATCTGGCCCCTCGAGCCTGCTCTGCCATTCAATGAGATCATGGCTGATCTTTTGTGGACTCAGCTCCACTTTCCGGCCCAAACACCATAACCCTTAATCCCTTTATTCTTCAAAAATCTATCTATCTTTACCTTAAAAACATGTAATGAAGGAGTCTCAACTGCTTCACTGGGCAAGGAATTCCATAGATTCACAACCCTTCGGGTGAAGAAGTTCCTCCTAAACTCAGTCCTAAATCTACTTCCCCTTATTTTGAGGCTATGTCCCCGAGTTCTGCTTTCACCCGCCAGTGGAAACAACCTGCCTGCATCTATCCTATCTATTCCCTTCATAATTTTAAATGTTTCTATAAGATCCCCCCTCATCCTTCTAAATTGCAACGAGTACAGTCCCAGTCTACTCAACCTCTCCTCATAATCCAACCCCTTCAGCTCTGGGATTAACCTAGTGAATCTCCTCTGCACACCCTCCAGTGCCAGTATGTCCAATCTCAAGTAAGGAGACCAAAACTGAACACATTACTCCAGGTGTGGCCTCACTAACACCTTATACAATTGCAACATAACCTCCCTAGTCTTAAACTCCATCCCTCTAGCAATGAAGGACAAAATTCCATTTGCCTTCTTAATCACCTGTTGCACCTGTAAACCAACTTTCTGTGACTCATGCACTAGCACACCCAGATCTCTGCACAGCGGCATGCTTTAATATTTTATTGTTTAAATAATAATCCCGTTTGCTGTTATTCCTACCAAAATGGATAACCTCACATTTGTCAACATTGTATTCCATCTGCCAGACCCTAGCCCATTCACTTAACCTATCCAAATCCCTCTGCAGACTTCCAGTATCCTCTGCACTTTTCGCTTTACCACTCATCTTAGTGTCATCTGCAAACTTGGACACATTACCCTTGGTCCCCAACTCCAAATCATCTCTGTAAATTGTGAACAATTGTGGGCCCAACACGGATCCCTGAGGGACACCACTAGCTACTGATTGCCAACCAGAGAAACACCCATTAATCCCCACTCTTTGCTTTCTATTAATTAACCAATCCTCTATCCATGCTACTACTTTACCCTTAATGCCATGCATCTTTATCTTATGTGGCAAGCTTTTGTGTGGCACCTTGTCAAAGGCTTTCTGGAAATCCAGATATACCACATCCATTGGCTCCCCGTTATCTACTGCACTGGTAATGTCCTCAAAAAATTCCACTAAATTAGTTAGGCACGACCTGCCCTTTATGAACCCATGCTGCGTCTGCCCAATGGGACAATTTCTATCCAGATGCCAGATTCCAGCATCTTCCCTACTACCGAAGTTAAGCTCACTGGCCTATAATTGGGTGGCTAACCTCTCCTGTGTAGCTTCAACACTAACCACCGCTGCCACCACTTCCCAAGTCAGATTGGTGAGCTTGCTGGAACTCCTACAGCCAGAGTGGGGGTAGAGGACAGTCCAGTGGGCCTCAACGGTGTCCAAAAGGTATTTCAGCAAGGCATCACTGAATTTGGAGAAAAACTATCTTCTTGGCTTGGACCAGTTCTTCAGTGGAGCAGTCCTGAGCTGCAGTCATTGAGATTGCCATACTTTAAAGTAAGGAAGCAGTGAGCTCATAGTGGAGAGGACAAATCAGAGGCCGTCCGCCAGCGATCTGGTGTGTTTCTCACGTGCATAGTTAATGAGGCGGGAGACAGACAATATGGCACATAAAACTGCCATTACTGGGGGGGTTGGGGGGGGGGGGGGGGCAGTAAATCACCAATTTTCATGCCTTCCACCACATCACTTTAGGGCACTGAAAATCCTGCCCAAAGGCTTCCCACACTGTCAGTTTTATTAATTAATGAGTCCCCACTCTGCCTTCAACTCATTGACCCTGGCACGTTCCACACAGCTAAGCAAACCCATTCGTTGGCTGTTAAAGCCAGAATGCTGGATTAAATTAACAATGAATTACACATTGTTGTGTTGAACCGGACAGCTCCACTGGGCTTTCCTACTCAACTGCAAACTCACCTGGATTGAACTCGTAAGTGGGCAGAATCATGTTGGATTCTGACCCGCAAGCCAACTTACCTCCCCTTGGAGATCAAAATTTTACCTCCAGTCAAAAGATCATTAGGCCTGGCCTATGGATCGCTAGCCTAACAATATAACCACTATGCTATCATGTCCCACATTGTACGTCTCCTAAGTGGAACTCGTTTTCTCTATGAATCAAACCACAGCTCTGTGGTTTTTCACTCCTTCCGACACTTTGTACTCTTTATGACTTAAAGAATCCTTGTCCCGTTGTACAAAAGCAAAATACTGCGGATACTGGAAATTGGAACTATAAACAGAAAAACTCAAGAGATCTGGCAGCATCTGCGGATAGAGAAACAAAGTTAATATTTCTGGCCCATGACCTTCTGAAACATTCTGATGAAAGGTCATTAGCCTGCTGAATATTTCCCCCATTTTCTGTTTATATCTCAAATCTCTAATGCCTACTGCTTTTTATTTCCCTTCAAGCACTTCTGAAGATGGTACCATCAATAAGACATGTTCATGCCGCGATAAACTAACTAAAATTTACTGAAATTAAACAAGTAGGAAATCTGTAGACAGCACAAACTCTCAAACTCTGATGTAATGATCACAGTAAAAGGCCTGGAAGCCAAAAACCTGCAGTAAGGAGGAATGTGTGGCATGTTCTGCAGCGCACCCAGCCAGGATCTCTGCTGTTGACTCTGCCATACTTTGCAGGGTCAGAGGCAGAAACAGGCCCCTTTATTGACATGGAAACAGCAGGCCTGTTCCCAAAGGTCACAACTCATGGTATGCTTAGCTGCAATTAATATGTTCTTTTGTGAAGAGACTCATTAGTATATTGTATTTTCTGCAGTAGTCCAGGTCATATTCCCAGCTCCGGCACTATGGTAAGATTCAATATTGCTGTCCATGGAGAGTACAGAGTACAAACCAGGCCACTTTAACAGTTGGAACATGGGAATGACCTGCACTGGGAGCTTTCAGCACCAAGATCCTGCAACTCCCTTCTACCAAGGCCTATAGGATGATCAAAGCTCTGCAGTCCTGCCACGTGCACTCACGAATGGGGAGTCCACAAACATCCCCAACTTCAATGTTGGCAGAATCCACCCAGCATGTCAATGCAAAAGACAGCACCAAAGAACTTTCAGCCAGAAGTGCCGAGTGCTTGACCCATCTTGGCTTCCACCTGAGGTTCTCAACTGCGCTGATGCCAATCTTCAGCCAATTTGATTCACTCCATGTGATATCAAGAAGTGACTGAAGGCATTGGATGTTAATTGTATAAATTAAGGCTAAATGTCTACATGTGGGAGGCATTCATTGGATAATTATTGCGCACATATGAAGTGACATTGCGGATGGCCTTTGAGAGGGAGCACGCAGTGTCCACAGGTACGCTTCAGGCCTTCCATGATTGGTGGTGCGTCATCACCTCCAGTAATAACATTTTGGTTTAGTTAGTTAAGTTTCCTTTGCCATTTTGCTTTAGTTGGTGTCCCACCAGCAGCAATCATCCTGTCTTTTTTGTTTAATTTATTGATATTTGGTTTATGCTATTAAAAAAACTATAAAGTGATACAATGCCCCACTAAGGGTTGTCACCCCTCTTTAATTTGTTTATTTTGTTGATCATTTGTTTTATTTGAAAGAGCATATAAAGTGACACTTGTGGCCCTTTAAGCAGTAGTTCATTAGTTAATTTGTTTATTTATGTAATTGCTATCAAGAAGCATATAACAAGCACTCCCTTTACAATTGTGGTGATCGTAGATCTGAGTAGATGCAATACAACTGAGCAAGCACTAGAGGGAGCACGGGAGAGCTATATATACACAGGGACAGGAAGTGACGACACACTTCATGGAAGGCAGAACTCGTAGCAGGACACACACAAGCAGGCAGCATTTGAGGTAGCCGTAAGCTAAGCTCTGAAGAAAGAATGAATTCACAATAAAGCATCTTCTCCACATTTGAGACTACGAGCTTTATTAAGACACGAGGAACAACACAACAATGTGTTTATTATTTACTCAGGAGGGTATAAAGAGACACCTAGTGACACTGGTGGAGGGTTATGAGTGGTATATTTTGTAATGTTTCACTATGTGAATAAATCTAAAACTGAGTAGGGACTGATTTCTGGTCTCTCATTTCACCAATGGTTAGTAAGAAGTTTAACACTGGATACAGCAAAGGCTATGGACCCTGACAGCATCCTAACTGTAGTACTGAAGACTTGTTCTTCAGAAATAGCAAAGCCCATAACCAAGCTGTTCCAGTAGAAATACTACACTGGCATCTACCTGACAAAGTGAAACACTGCCCGGTACATCCTTCCCACAAATAGCAAGACAAATCCAATCTAAACAATTACCATCCCATAAAGTCTGCTCTCAATTATCAGCAAAGCTAACGAGGGTGGCATTGACAGTGCTATCAAGCAGCACTTACTCTTTCTCAATCCAGCAGTTTCATGGCCACCATTACTGATACGAGCTTTGGATTCCAGATTTTATTAATTGATTGCATTTAAATTTCCCTAGTCTCCACAGTGGGGTTTGAATTCATGCCTCCGGAACATTAGGGTAGGCCTTTTTATTATTAGGCCACTAACTTTATCCCTATGCCACTGTACCCCTGAACACCAGTGAATGAGCTCTTGAGATTACAGTTTCTCTATCTTCACCTGCCTGTGCATTTTCTTACTTGCTTTCTGTCCTTCAACAAGTGCTCCTTCACACACTGAACACATGCAAATCATTAACTGATGATTCAGTAGGTAACCCACGTCACAGTGAATACTGAATTCTACAGATGAGTAATTTGATTATCTCAGTGGGAATAGTAATTTAACTCTTATTTTGCCTAAAGGTAGGGTGAAAATCATTCAGGATTCCCAATCCTGATTATTATCCAGTTTCACCTACTGGAAAATCAGCATTTTCTCACTGGGTTAGATGAGAGCAGGCAATGATGCCTTATGTGGGTGAATAGTCTGCAGGCACTTGGATGAGATGCTTGAGGACTTCTTCCATCAGGAGAAACATGGGTAACTACTTCCTTCTAGGTAGAAGTGCAGAAGGTAGGCAAAAATAAACCACTTACATGTGTTTGACTGGGAAAATGGACATTGTTTGTCCTGTTGAATAAAATAACACTTTCTGGGAGATGGAACATAAAAGACACCAATGTATTGCCAGGAACACCAGGGCAGAAACCAGAAACAATTTTGGCCAACTGTACAATTTTAGTTTGACTTCATTGTTATAGATTTAATGAAAATAAATTAATTACTCTTTCACTGGTACAAACTTAGATGCTTGCACAAAATATAATTTTTCTCAGGCAGCATATCTCTATCTGTTTGGACAGTTTTCCTGTTTCCTCATTCATCAATCTGAGACTCTCGCAATTCAAATGTACTTTAATTTATTGTGATAATGACTGAATATTTTAAATATTTACACAAACACAAATTAAATGTACTGATGATACGTCATAGAATCCCTACAGTGCATAAGGAGGCTCTTCAGCCCATTGGGTCTGCACCGACCCTCTGAAAGAGCACTCTACCTGGGCCCACTCCCCTGCCCTATCCCTGTAATCCTGTAACCCCACCTAACCTTTGGACACTAAGGGGTAATTTAGTATGGCCAATCCACCTTCCCTGGACTGTGGGAGGGAACTGGAGCACCCGGAGGAAACCCAGGCAGACACGGAAGAATGTGCAAACTCCACAGACAGCTACCCAAGGCTAGAATTGAACCCGGGTCCCTGGTGCTGTGAGGCAGCAGTGCTAACCACTGTGTCGCCTTTATTTCTTGAAGTATGGTACCAATACAGACCAGGAATCAGTCTTGGACCCCTCCTCATCATTACAATTCTTCATCATGTGGTGATATTGCACTATTTGCAGAAGGTGTACTGATTATACCCTGGCGCCTATAGTTTTCCAACAAACACCACCTATTTACGCCCTTTATTAATATTAGCCCTTTACAGAGGATATAATTAAATATAATATTTGTACTATGCTTTGTTCTAGGTTATGAGTTTTGCACCAAAATATTGATAAATGTAAAATAATTGAGACATTGAAAATAATTGTGACATTTTGGAATTTATGAGCAATAAAAATGCAAAGGGAAGTGTCAGAGAAAAACTGGATGTGGAAATGTGTGAACCCACATCCTCAGACGAAGAGTTGTCAAATGAATGTATTTCCTCAATCTTGTTTGAACATGTCTTTATATAATTATGAAAAATAATCAAGAAAACCAAAATGTCTATTCTACACTGTGTGATTTTGGGACCATGAGTAATTTATATTGCAAGTTGACTCATCGTAAACAGAGATCACAGACACTTCTTTCTGCTACAGTTAAGGCAAAAATAAATAATTGTTAAAAATGTAGGAAAGGGAAAACATTTTAAGGTTGAAATAATTTAAACCTGCCTGTGTTGTTTAGCCTGTATTCTACACATTAGAAGTATCTGTCTGAAGAGCATCCATAGATGTGCAGATGAAACTTAATTTGTTTGATTAATCTGTCTCATAACCGACATGACCATGTCTGAAATAATAAGGCTGAATGTGTGTCTTTCTTTTAGCTATTCATTTTCTAACTATTTTTCCCACCTGTCCAGACTATATGACTAATCCTTTCTTGCAAATGCATTTACTCCACAAATTATTTTGTTACCAAGAGGATGAGTAAATGAGCTGTTTCTGGACAATGCTTGCACTATATTGCTCTCTACCTTCTTCTTCCTGAAGAATTCAGGGAAGTCCTGACCCACAGCGCCACAACCTCCGCCAGACGTAGGGCAAGGAGGTAGGTCATAAATCCACTCCAGCCCCGAAAGGGTCAAACAGTGAGCGTGCTCCACACTGGCTATCCAGCTGTCCAAGTTGCTGTGGCAACATAAAATTTTACGTGCATGTTGTAATCTGTAGTTATAGATAGTGATAGCAGAGGTTCCAATTTATTTCTGTTACGTGGTGACCAGGAATCTCCCACAGTCTTACCACCTGCCATTGGTGTGTATTGGTAGGATTTACAAGTTGATACCTGCTTGGCCACATTATGAATCACATCTCCCTTAGCCATCAAGTCCTGGAACTTGAACCCCAAGTTTCTGGTTCAGAGGTAGGAATGCTACCCACTTCATCACCAGGCCTCCATATTGATTTCTATGTGGCACACAAAAGCAACATAGGTTGACTCATCCTCCTTCCCTTCCTTTCACTCCTTCCCACTCGAAGAGCACGGAGACACATTCAAACACCTCTCTCAATAGTATGAGTAAGATCCAATAGCACCACGCAAGTGAGAACTTGCATCTTAAATTAAGATGTGAAGGTTGGCATGGTAGCACAGTGGTTAGCCTGTTGCTTCACAGCGCCAGGGTCCCAGGTTCAATTCCTGGCTTGGGTCACTGTGTGCAGAATCTGCACGTTCTCCCTGTGTTTGCGTGGGTTTCCTCCCACAAGTCCCGAAAGATGTGCTGTAGGGTTATTTGGGCATTCTGAATTTTCCCTCCATGTACCCGAACAGGCGCCGGAATGTGGTGACTAGGGGCTTTTCACAGTAAGTTTATTGCAGTGTTAATGTAAGCCTATTTGTGACAATAAAGATTATTATTAAAATGAATTAACTGTGAACTAATATAAATCATCACCCTCTCCCGATATGTAAATCCAGAATGGGTACATTTCCACAGATATCTTGCCTGAGTGACCTTCCTTAATGAAAGAACCTCGTCTGTGAACAAACTATTTAACAATGGAGAGAATTACAACTAAGCCCAGCACTCTTATTTCCAATAGGGGTCACCGAATACTCACTGGCAGCACAATCCTTTGCTGCTTTGTTTCCCCTCCTTAGTGCAGCGTGACATTGAAACTACAACCTCAGCTGGGATCAGTTAAGTCAACACAGACCAAGAATCAAATTTGGAATTTTCTACCTGAATGCCGAGTGCATGGTTCCTTTCCCAATGAAACAACAGGGAAATCCATACTTTAAACTGAATAACCACTTGTCACAGCAAATGCCAAGCATTCCTGCGTTTATGTAACTAACTACTTTCATTCCTTCATGTTATTGGCACTCATTGGTTATAGGCTTTCACAAAGACTTAGCCACAGCTTCCAGTTACATGGGAGCATAGTGCCTGCAACTAGTTATACAGTTGTACCTCTATACTTTTATAGACATAATGCACTCCACCAGCTAGAAAAGCATTACCGATTTTGTACTGTATTGCCTTCCAATATGTATTTTATGATCTTATCTGAGTCTGATCAGCAGGGGGCAAGAACATTCAATTTTCAGATATCCATTGTATGAGTCAGAAAAAATTATTAGAAACATTTAGAGAATTACTGATAGTTTTCATTTGGCAACACATTTGAAAATTGTGACTTTTTGTTTTTAGTTCCCTTTCCTATCTAATGGTCCTGTTGTTAATAAAGAAATATTGGAGCAAATAAGCTTTTGTGTAAACTCTTCTTTAGTTGTGCATGAACCCAGGGGTTGACATTCCACAATGAACAACACTGATGAAAGGCTTTTATTTAAGGCTGGAATATGAAGACTTTTGGGGAAGGGGCTGAAAAACTCATCTGGAAACACTTGGAGCTCACTACCTAATGTTTAGGAAGAACATATGGAGCTAATCATATAGCCTGATGCAAACAAAATGTTATGGGTTGGATGGCATGCGATTAGAATCTTTTTTTTTTCAAACTTGAGTTTTTGTACAAAAGACTAACTTATAAAGAAAAAAAGTGAATGAAAGCATTGTATTTCACAGCTGTCTCCAAGTCTTCTGTCATTAACTTGAAACATGAGCCTACCGGCATACACACACCCACACACACAGTGATTTTCACGTCCCTACTGCGTCATTTGCATGTAAAAATCAAGAGGAACACAGAAGTCCTAATTACTACTTGGTTGCAACCACTCCTCCTTCCTCCCCACTTTACGATTTTCAGGCATACTTCAGTCTGCACAGCTGGAACTCCCACTGCAAATAGAAGGGAACCTCATGGATACATTTTGATTGGAGTCAGATGGCATAATTGTGACCCCCCCCCCCCCCCCCCCCATCAACACTTTTGTCTTTTTGCTTTTAATTTTGCGATCCATTGTGGGTTTGCCACTTACAGATTTTCACAATGAATGTCCTTGTTGTCAGTCCTACAAAGTTTTTGTCTGTTCCTCAGATCATCACAACACTTAAGTCATCTCCTTCAGGATTAGCCACCCTGCTGGATTCTCTCAACCCCTGGCTGGAGAGCTATTAATGAGCACTGGCAGCTCATTGAACTAAGGGAAGTGAAGTCCTGTCATGACAATGACATGGGTCCCATGGCTGGTTCCTTCGAGTGAAGTAGCACATGCCTTCTTCACTGTCCACCTGATTTACATTAGATTGGGAAATCATCCGCTCTCCATAGACTAATTTCTGACATAGTGAATTCCTAAGTTTGGCTGAATGGTTGTAACTAAGCCCAAACATATTTTTTTTGCATCCTCCCAGTAAACGCTCAGGGTAGGCAGGATTGTAAGAGCAGGTCAGTTTACAATCCTCTAGTTTGTTTACGTCTTGGGAAAATGTAAAAGAATGAAAAGAAAATATTTTGCACAGAATCTGTTAGGAAGTCCAACAGTCAGTATTCATTACAATATTGCCAAGAGAGATCACAAGTAATCTTAAAAAAATAAATTGATATTGATCAGTTGTTACAACCCACAGAGACTCCTCACCTTTAAAAAGAAATTCTAACATACAGTGAATGACTAAAATGATCACATAACATTTCAAGTTTTAAGACTTTTATTGTTACAAATAAAGTAAAAAGCAATATTGACCAAACACAATTAAAAGCAAAACATGTGCATGTTAGAAATCTAAACTAAAAACAGGAAATGCTTGAAAAACCCAGGTCAGGCAGAATTTGTGGAGAGGGAATCAGACTTAACATTTTGCATCAGTATGACTCTTCTAAACACCATTTCCGTAGTCAGCTTATACTCTAAAGACCCCCATTTAACTTTTACAATGATTGAAAATCCTCCTGTCACAGTTACACTTTACCCTCCTTTAAATGGACACTTTTAGGAGGATTTTCTGTGTTTCTCGATGGTGTGAGGCAGCCCGCTGTTGGCCAGTGGTGGGATCTTCTGGTCCCACCTCTGCCAATGGGATTTCCCATTGAATCCACCACATGCTGCTGGAAAACTTGTGGCGTGGGTTCACCGTTGGCTGGACTGGAAGATTTCACTGCTGAGAATGGTTGGAAAATTCCCCTCTTCCCCCACTTCATTCTCCAGGCACCAGTCCTCAGCTGCATTTTTCTTTTCCAGTAGGATATCTTCTACACCCCAAACTGATTTTCATGTGAGGGACGAATTGGAAAGGTTTCCCTCTCGGCAAAGTTTGGTGAATCTTCCAGAGCTGTTGAAACATGAACATGGTCTCTTCAATCCAAGCTTGATCTTCCATCTGCATTCTGCATGGTGAATAATAGGGACTTGTCACCAGTACCTATCTACTCTCTATCTCTCTCTCT
Source organism: Scyliorhinus canicula (assembly GCF_902713615.1). Classification (NCBI taxonomy): domain Eukaryota; kingdom Metazoa; phylum Chordata; class Chondrichthyes; order Carcharhiniformes; family Scyliorhinidae; genus Scyliorhinus; species Scyliorhinus canicula. Next base: position 230,884,009 of record NC_052148.1, read on the forward strand.
ATCTCCCTCTCCCTACCTCTCTCCCTCTCTCTCTCCATCCCTCTCTCTCTCTCAGATTCTTGCAGACTGACCATGTCTGTGAGGTTCAATAATACTTTTAAGAAAACACACAACCCAAATGTACAATGGTTTACATTCTCCTCTGAAAGCACAAATCCATGACAAAGTGAATCACACTGGCCTAGTATCCAGATAGAAATGTTAATTAGATATCATAGAATCATAGAATTTACATTGCAGAAGGAGACCATTCGGCCCATCGAGTCTGCATCGGCCCTTGGAAAGAGCACCCTACTTAAGCCCACGCCGCCACCCTACCCCTGTAACCCAGTAACCCCACCTGACCCTTTATTTTATTTTATTTTTTCTTTGGACACTAAGGGCAATTTATCATGGCCAATCTACCTAACCTGCACATCTTTGGACTGTGGGAGGAAAACGGAGCACCTGGAGGAAACCCACGCAGACACGGGAGAACTTGCAAACTCTACACAGACAGTGCCCCAAGCCGGAAATCGTCCCTGGGACCCTGGAGCTGTGAAGCAACTATGCGAACCACTATGCTACCGTGCTGCCTTGATGTTGTGTTTATTATTGGCCATATAAGATTGAGGCAGAGGTGTTCTCCTATCTTGCTTGGATTCTTGAAAGAGCAAGTGTTGTGTACAAGGACAGATGTGTTTTCGCATAGAGTAGAGTCATATCGTACAACTCCATGAGCTCTCTGCCTCTCAGTGGGGTTTTCATGCAAAGAGCCTGTTCGGACATCGTGATCAAGCAGGACATCGTGATCAAACGGTCTTTGGACTGTGGGAGGAAACCAGAGCGTCCAGAGGAAATCCATGCAAACACGGGGAGAACGTGCAGACTCCGCATAGACAGTGACCCAAATCGGGAATCGAACCTGGGACCCTGAGCTGTGAAGCAACTGTTCTAACCGCTCTGGACCCCCAAATTCTTTCTTCTTGGAATTAAATAGAGAATTCAAAGTATAACTATTTACAAAGCCTCACATTCCTAACGATACTTGGAGACTAAGACTTGAGTCAGGAAATTTCCTAACTCGTCAGATCCACCGTTGTAAATGGGACCCCAAAACGTGCAATTTTTGCTCGAGGAGATAGGGTGTGTTGGTGCAGGATGGAGTTGAGGCCATTGGCCCTTAAGACAGTATAGATAGCCATGGGGGCAGTTGAGTACCAAGGTTAGAAGGCCTGCCTTTGTTCTCTGAGACTCCGTCCCACTTGTGTACCTCTAGCCCTTACATTTCACACCACCTCATTCCCCATTCACCATGGCCCATCATACTCTCCATGTTGCATCCATAGCCACTTGCCCAGTATCTACCATGAGCACATCTCAGTAGCCATATGGAGAGAAGAAAAAGAAATGTCTAACCTTCTAGTATGGCTCCCACTGCTACACATTTGGTGATATAAAACACCCATTCCTAAATCCATTCAAGACTTTTAATTCTTCTCAAGTGATTAATCTCTTATAAAAGGAAATAAACCTCTATACAATGACCACATCAGAGACAGCTAATCCTTTAATAGCCTTTTTAAGTTGTCAGTAATGCTGTGAGCGCAGAAGCACCTGCTGGGATAATTTCAGACTTAGAAACTCAGCCAAGCCTATATAATGATATAATGTTAGCCCTTGGAGAAATGCCAAGAAAGAACTCTATTGAAACAGCACTTTTTTCCCCAAAAATCAAACTTTAAATCAAATCAAATTTAAACTCTCGCTGACAGCTTTTTTTTACTTTAAAGAGCAGTGCATTTTTTTAAAAACTTAAACTACTGGTGGTGAGACAGACCTTATCTGCCCTTCAAGAGCATGCACATCTACTCCATCAGTTTGTGACCTCCACTGTGGTCTAAGGTCCTTGGACAGCCAAAATAGGGTCCGTTTGAATTCAGCACTCAGCCTCCTTTTCCCAACCGGCAAAAATCCAATCGGGGAATGGGGCACAACTTCTGCATCCAGGCACCAATCAAAATTTCTAAAGGTTCCGTGGAAATCCAGCCCTTTCAGCATTGTTGCTCAGGTTATTGTGAGTAGATATATAAGCAGAATATCTTCTCACTTCTTCCCAGTAAAGCAACCTGCCCCCTCTCTTAACCTTTAACAGCCAAGCCACCCAAGCTTGTTGCGGGGCAGGACTGGAGTCAAGCTGAGGTTCGTGATGCTCAGCTTATGGGGGTAGCTGGCCAAGTAAATCACCTGCTGATTGGGTGCAATTCTCAGGAAAAGTGCCAAGTGAGGTAGCGAGTGGGAATTGCCGCGTGCTTCCTGCCGCTCGGCCCAGCAAGGCCGGCAATGCAATTCAACATTAATTTGCCTCAAAGGCTTCTCGTTGTAAATAACTGCTCTCTAGCTGATACACCAGCCACCCACCCACCAGCCCCCCCCCCCCCCCCCCCCAATTTGGGGCTTGAACCAGCTGCCCGTATGTTCCAAGGTGGACCCCAGGGCCCTAAGGGCACTGATTCACACGGAATGGTGACGGTGGACACCAGCTCCCCCGAGTTCCACCCCACTGATGAGGCCGTGTCTTGAGATCAGCACACGGGACAGGGCAGCACGGCTGTGAATGTTCCACTTACAAGTGAGCAGGAGCCCTCCGGACCCAGAGCCCCCAGAGGACACCGGGGCATCGAAGGCTGCAGGGCGAGGTAACCAGCTGGCAGCTTCCACCTCAGATGTGCATCTTGGGGAAACAAGCAGACATAGTGGTCAAGCTAGGAAGGCCAAGCATGTTGAAGATCACTGAGGGCACTGGGGAAGGGGGGGAGGGGTGGTTGGTGGGGTGGGGGGCTTGGGCAGTGGTTGGGGGGGCGGCACCACCGGGAGTGGACTATTGTACATCACATTAAACTCCTTTTTGCACAACTAGTGTGATGTCTCTGTCACTTCCCTCCACAATGTGGATCGACCTCCGAACCCTTTGCCCATCTCTCCAGGCATCCCCCCCTCCCAGTGGTGCACACCTACCCACCGGCCGTGGACATGTTCCTGGAACTTTGTCCCATCACCTGGCGTTCGTAAATTGTGTGTGCTGTTGCCTCCCGCATTGTTCAAGCACAGTGTCTAGGCATCAGGGTGTGAATGTGATGCCAGCCAATGACTCCCACATGCTACACACCCAACCACGAGAATCCACTTGGCAGACGTGAAGTGCCCACTTAACCACGAATACCAATTCCCTATCAGCAACAGCCTTCAACCGCGCAGCCAGAGGTGTCAGCAGTCGGTGGGGGTATGGGTGATTAGTGGGGTAGACGGGCAGGGACAAGGGTTCCCCTCGGAACAGATACACATGATCCAGGGGTTGGCATGGTTGTGCCATGAGCAACTGCCCCCTGATTGCCCCCCGTAGCACCTTCCCCCACTCTCCATGGCAGCCCACCCCTGCGCAAGGTCCCTCACCCCCAGCCGAACTCCTCCACCATACCGAGCACTGGGGTGGCAAACCCAGCACCCCCGGGCCTGTTGCTTGTGAGCAAAGATGGCTACTCACCTCCTTAGCTCCCCACAGAAGCCCTTCCGCCAGGTTCACATTTTTCAAAAGGAGTACTAATCGGCGCCAGTATGACCATTTGCTGGGGAGGCTGCTGAATGACAGGAGGCCACAGGATATGGGGTCGCTCTTGTTAATTGTATGGAAATAGGGCTTCAGTGGTGATAATTGGTTTCTCGCCACACTATGGCTAGATCCCGATTTCGCCTACGGGAGTTGGCCGGTTGCATTGCAAACTGTTTGGCGTCTGGCGCAGTTCTCATTTTTGGCCTCTCCCACTATTCACCAGCCTCGCTACTCTTGAGCGAGAGGTCAACGAGGCCGGAGAATCGTGCCCATTAATTTTCTCTTTTCAATGGAATATAAGTCCGGTCCCTGCATTCTGTCCTCATAATTTAACTCATTAAACCCCAGCCTTGTTCCGGTGAATCGGCACTGACTCATCTCCAAGATAAAATGTATACTTCCTGAGGTGTGATTCTCCAAATGGGATGGAGCCAATGCTCTATGCAAATGAAGCATTACCATTTCCTCCCCCCTTCTTTAAAATTATTGTTTCCGTTTCTTTGTACAGCCATTAACACCTTCCAATGGTTTGCTCAAAGCTGATGTGGCGACACTAGACCAATCCATTAGGGAAGCCCTATAAAATTTCAGGGCCTAAAAGTGGCCCTAATTAAATGATTTGGCTGTGAGCTAGGACCAGCTTCTCATTATAATTCTTAGAAAAGAAAGGGCGAGCTACAGGCTGGTTGGGAAGTTGGAATGGATACAATTCTTTGCCTCTCTCCTCCCAGAGAAGTCCTTTCAAAACAAGCAAACTTCCTTCTTTGGGTTGTTTTAGCTCTTACCACTGGCAGAGAAGGGGAGAGGGGCTGGTTTAGAACAGTGGGATAAACAGCTGGCTTGTAATGAAGAACAAGGCCAGCAGTGTGGGTTCAATTCCCGTTCCGGCTTCCCTGAATAGGCGCCGGAATGTGGCGACTAGGGGCTTTTCACAGTAACTTCATTGAAATCTACTTGTGACAATAAGTGATATTCATTTCATTTCAGGAGGAATCTTACATTATAGATCATATCATTGTTATATAATCAAACAATTATTCTCACATACAATTTCTGGAAAATTTTAACTCATTCAAACCCCATTTGCTTGCACAGAATTTTGGATTTGGGCAATTCTTCTGCCTTCCACAACCGATACTGCTGACTGTAGGCACCGCCAAGAGTGGTGGACCCTGGGAGTGAAGTGGAGGCCCAATGAAGCCATTTTTGGATGAAAATGAGGCAGTAGTGGGCATAGCTGCCTCTCCCTGGACCTCAAGCCATCCCTGGTTTAGGCCTCAGCAAAGTCCAAGACCAAAAACAAATTAAACTTTGGGATTTTTTGTTGCCCACCTTTACGCAGCCATATTTCTTCTCCATCAAGTGTCCCACTGCAATATCACAGAAATTCCAGCCGGAACGGACTCAAGAAAAATAACGGCCCTTGATCTCAGGACTTCACAGCAGGGTCAAGGACAAGAGTTTGCCTGACCCTGTTCCCCTAGAAGGAGGGGAATCCTGATCTATTTCTGATAGCCAGATGGAAAATCTGAGCCACAAGCATCACCATTTTCTTTTTATTATTCTGATTTGTGAAAGGTAAAAGATTAGAAACATGATACTGTGGAATATTTGAAGGAGCATATGCTTCAAACTCTCAAAATGGCCTGGCAAAACAAATTGAATTTTGTGTAGGAAGGAGACGAATTCTCGTGCAAGTTCTTGCACCGGTACCCCACGCCACGTGTAAAAGATCTGTATGCAAAGTTGGTCGGGTGTCACTCGTTCACGAAGTTTGACATAAGCACTGCATACCTCGTGGCATCGCAAACATAGGTCACCATGAACACCCACAGAGGGTTGTATGAGTATACTCAGCTTCCAATCGGGGTGTCATCAGCATGTACGCTTTTCCAGAAGGTAATGTAAAATATCCTCTCAGGGCTTCCTAGGGAGGTTGTCTACCTGGGCGATGGGCTCATTACAGGAGTTCCAAAGAAGGAACACCTGGAAAATTTGGAATAGATCTTCCGGCGGGTCTCTGACATGTGTTTTCACCTGCAGAGGGGCAAGTGCATCTTCCAGGCAAAAGAGGTCACATATTTTGGATACCAAGTTGATAAGGATGGGTTGCACCCAGTGGAGGAAAAAGTCCAGGCTATCAGGAGAGCCTCAACACCTGAGGACACGATGAAGCTGAGATCTTTTTTGGGGCTTGTCAATTATTATGGGAAGTTCATCCTGAACCTGGCTGCCTTGTTGGCGCCCCTGCATGTGTGAGTAAAAAAAAAACAGAATTGAAATGGAAAGTGCTGCAGGAGGAAGCATTTGGCAGAGTGAAGCGGCGTTATTGTCATCGAAGCTGTTGACGCAGTATGATCCATCCAGGCCACGCCTCCTCACATGTGATGCCTCTCCATATGGCATTGGGCCAATGTTGTCCCACCGTTGGAACGGAACAGCTGATAGTTTATACGTTCAGAACCCTGGCCGATGCAGAGCGCCGCCAAATTCAAACTGAGAAGGAAGGACTGGCCGTGATATACGCGGTAAAGAAATTTCACCAGTATGTCTATGGCCATCATTTTATGGTGGCCACGGACCACAAGCCCTTACTTGGCTTCTTTAAGGAAGACAAGATGATACCACCAATAGCTTTGGCCAGAATCCAGTGATGGGCACTGCTGTTGGCAGCTTATGAGTACACATTTGAAAATCGTCCAGGAGCACAGATCGCACATGGCATGGGGATGCCCTCAGATGACTCCCATTGCCTATAAGCCTCCCGTCCACACCGTAGCAGACAAAGTCGTATTGACAGTGAACCTCATGGACACGCTACCTGTGACAGCCACACAAATCTGCACGTGGAACAAAGGGATCCTGCGCTGGTGAAATTGTGCCATGTCGCCCTGCAAAGCCAGCACAACAAAACCCCCAGAGGGGTCTAACTTGCAAAACAGCAGGAGCTCAGGGTGGAGGATGGAATCCACCTGTGGGGAGCTCGCATGGCCATCCCGAGTCCGGGGCGGCACACGATCTTGCAAGATTTGCATAGCAGCCACCAGGGTGCTTCCAAGATAAAAATGCTCTCAAGGTGTTATGTGTGGTGACCAGGGCTCAACAGCAACATTGAACAAATGGTGCAGCAATGTGTGGCTTGCCAGGAACATCAGAAACTCCCTCTATCAGCCTTGCACCACCCTTGGGAATGGCCAGGAAACCCCTGGATGCATTTGCACACTGACTTCGCTGGGCACTTCATGGGTTAATGTTTCTGCTCCTTATAGACACCACTCAAAGAGGATGGTGGTGCACCAAATGTTTTCCACCACATCGCAAATCCTTACAGACATGGCCCCCTCCCCCATGGACATCGGGACCTTCCTCCAGATAAGGGGAACGCCTCCCTCCAACTCCCACATGCTGAACGGAACCCTCTTAACCACATGCCCTCCCCCTCACCCATGATAAGAGGAATCCCCACATGCAGTAGGGGAGCCCCCCCAATAGAAGGGGGGAATCCCTCTGCTAGTGTCCCTTGCGAGTGCCCCGGACGTGCCATGGTGCTAGAGAGAAATCTCGAGGCATATCCCTCAACCCTGGGGGCTACAGGCACTTCTGCACCTCCAGCGTGGTCATCATGACTGGTGTTCGCTTTTAAAAACCAGTAGTGATTCGCGCCAGCATGTCGTCACGCCGCCAAGGGGCGGAGGGGAGGGGAAGAAACATTGTGAGAGGACATTAGAGAGTCAAGCTCAGTAATTAAATGTAAATGTATTAAAATGTATGGATCAAGTTCATATCCCTTCTGGGCCTGAACCCGATTATGTCACTAGTGTGGGGGACAGGGAAGATCTCAAATTGAGATCTTGCTGACACAAATCCCGTTTTTGGCCGCTCACCTGATTTAGCAGCCATTACGGGATTTGAACTCATAGTTAATGGGGACGCTAGATCATAATCTTTGCAACTCATCTGATTTGAAAGAAGCCTAAGTCCAGGGAATGAAACATTGTCTACTGTCCACGGGGGCTCTACGTGAAATGGTTTGGGCAATTTTAACCCAATTTAAAGGCCACTGCCCGTGGCCCTTAATGTCACCACCTTCCTGAACCTCTCTGCGAGTAGCTCGTTTCAGGGCAGCACTGGTGACCTGTGAAAGGTTGGCTGTATAAGGCTCTGGAAGACCCCATTTGGAGTATTGTGAGCAGTTTTGGGCCCAGCATCTAAGGAAAGATGTGCTGGGCTTGGAAAAGGGTCCAGAGGGGGTTCACAAGAATGATCCCTGGAATGAAGAACTTGTCGTATGAGGAACAGTTGAGGACTCTGGGTCTGTACTCATTGGAGTTTAGAAGGATGAGGGGGATCTTATTAAAACTTACAGGATACTGCAAGGCCTGGATAGAGTGGATGTGGAGAGGATGTTTCCACTTGTAGGAAAAACTAGAACCAGAGGACACCATCTCAGACTAAAGGGACAATCCTTTAAAACAGAGATGAGAAGGAATTACTTCAGCCAGAGGGTGGTGAATCTATGGAATTCTTTGCCGCAGAAGGCTATGGGGGCCAAATCACTGAATGTCTTTAAGACAGAGATAGATAGGTTCTTGATTAATAATGGGATCAGGGGTTTTGGGGAGAAGGCAGGAGAATGGGGATGAGAAAATATCAGCCATGATTGAGTGGCGGAGCAGACTCAATGGGCTGAGTGACCTAATTCTGCTCCAATGTATTATGATCTTATGGAAGCATGCACAACAATCTTCAACCAGAGATGCCGAATGGATGATCCATCTCAGGCTCCTCCAGAGGTTCCCAGAATCACAGATGTCAGTCTTCAGCCAATTTGATTCACTCCACGTTATATCAAGAAACGGCTGAGAAAACAGGATATTGAAAAGGTTATGGGCTCTGACAATATTGCAGAAATAGTCCTGAAGACTTGTACTTCAGAACTTGCCGCAACCCTAGCCAAGCTGTTCCGGTACAGCTACAACACTGGCATACAGGCGGCAACATGAAAAATTTCCCAAGTCTGTCCCAAGTACACAAGAAACAGGACAAATCCAACCCAGCTAATTAGCGCACGTCAGTCTACTCTTGATCATCAGCAAAGTGATGGAAGGGGTCATCAACCATGCTATCAAGCAGCACTTACTAAGCAATAACCTGCTCCCGGACATTCAGTTTGGGTTCCATCAGGGTCACTCAGCTCCTGGCCTCATTACAGCATTGGTACAAACGTGGACAGAAGAGCTGAATGCCAGAGAAGAGGTGAGAGTGGCTGCCCTCGACATCAATGCAGCATTTGACCTAGTATGACATCAAGGAGTCAGTGGGAATCAGGGGTAACACTCTCCCTTGGGTGGAGTCATACTTGGCACAAACAAAGATGGTTGTAGTGGTAGGAGATCAATCATCTCAGCTCTAGGATATCACTGCAGTAGGTCATCAGGGTAGTGTCATCATCAGCTACTTCATTAATGACCTTCCATCCATCATCAGGTCAGAAGTGGGGATATTTGCAGATGATTGCATAATGTTCAGCACCATTCATGACTCCTTTAATACTGAAGCAGTTCATGTCCAAATGCAGCAAGACCTGGACAATATAAAGGCTTGGGCTGACAAGTGGCAAGTAACACTCGTGCCACACACATTTACCATCTCCGACAGAAAGAATCCAACCATTGCTTCTTGACATTCAACGGCATCACCATCACTGACTCCCCCATTCAACATTCTGGAGGTTATCATTGACCAGTAACTGAACTGGACTAGCCACAGTAATACTGTGGCCAACAGAGCAGGCCAAGAGCTAGGAATCCTATGGTGAGTAACTCACCTCCTGATCTCCACAAAGGCTGTCAACTAATTACAAGGCACAAGTCAGGAGTGTGACAGGGTGGCATGTGGCGCAGCGGTTAGCACTGGGACTGTGGCGCTGAGGACCCGGGTTCGAATCCCGGCCCTGGGTCAGTGTCCGTCTGGAGTTTGCACATTCTCCCCATGTCTGCATGGGTTTCACCCCCACAACCCAAAGATGTGCAGGTTAGGTGGATTGGCCATGCTAAATTTCCCCTTAATTGGAAAAAAAAGAGTGTGCTGGAATACTCTGCATTTTCCTGGATAAGTGCAGCTCCAACAACACTATCCAGGATAAAGCAACCAGTTTGATTGCTCCTCCTTCCACAAACATTCAATCCCTCTATCACTGACAAACAGTGGCAGCCATGTGTACCATTTACAAGATGCACTGCAGTAACTTGTCAAGATTCCTTTGGCAGCACCTTCCAAACCTATGACCACTACCTTCTAGAAGTACAAGTGCAGCAGGTACCTGGGAACACCACCACCTGGAGGCCCCCCTCCAAGTCACGCACCATCCTGACTTGGAAATATATCGCCGTTCCTTCACTGTCGCTGGGTCACAATCCTAGATTTCCCTACCTAATAGCACTGTGGGCAAGCCTACACCTCAGGGACTGCAGCGATTCAAGGAGGCAGCTCACCACCTTCTGAAGAGCAACTAGGAATGGGCAATAAATGCTGGCCTAACCGGTAACGGCCACATCCCGTAAATGAATTTTTAAAAAGTGCTGCTGCAGGCTTTTCACATTCAGCTGGCCTACCTGAATTTCTGCCTCACTAGTATCATACGATTGAATCTCTGATAAAATATTACAAGTAAATGACTTCCACAGAGCCCCTTTCGGCTGTCTCAATATAAAAACACAGATAAAAACTGAAGTCTTCAGGAGAAAAACAAAGCTCTTAATACAATTCCAGGGACTTCCAAAAGCAGTTTTGATACCCAGGGGGAAAGATGTTCTACAAAATACTGGCAAGCATACAAATGAGGAATTTGATCCACGTGATCTGTCTCACATCTGCCAAGGCCTAAGATCTGGTGTAATGGAATTTTGACCAGAGTGAAGCATCCTTTCAGCTGTTAGAGATCATTCGGGCAGAATTTCCTCTTTAGAGCTTGGGCATAAAGCATCTCCGTGAAGAAAACAATACAGGATAGTACATCTGCAATGCAATCCATTGATTTTCTGTTTCTTTTATTTTATGGATGAGAAATCTGGCAAACTAAACAGATATTGAAGAAAAAGATTTGTGCCAACAAATTTTATTCTCTCTCCCGTCTGCATTTATTAGTATTTCAAAAGCATGAGTTAATTTCTGATGCATTTAAACATGCAACAATGGCCCTGATATTAGCCCCAGCCCATGATAGGGTCGGCAGCAGGGGTATTAGATTTGAATTATGCAGAATGCAACCCAAACCAGCTGCTGAAGGATATTGGAGCATTGGAGTATCCAAGGGTGGATAGATAGGCCAGTTATTAATCTGTATAAATCAGGTTCCAGTCGTATAATTGGGACCCTGATTTGGAATTAACAGCTGCTGCACATTCCCAGAAGTCTAGAAACTTGGCAGATTGAGCCACACTTTATTTCACTGATTAAATATTCAGAATTCATACTGAATAAAGGTTCAATGGACAAGAAACCTTTTCAGTTCTGTCTGGGACACATCTTATTGTGAGAGAATTACTTGGAGATTTTCTGCACTCAGTGAGGGAAGCTTCGAAGAATATAGATATGCTACTACATTTTTATTTTTATTTATAGTTTTATTTATAATAATGACAAGACAGTAGATAGAACTGATTTAAATTATGTTCCCAAAAAGCCTGCCTTTCCCCTAACAATGCTAATAATGTCAGAGAAAGATGAATTTGGGATCAAGGATATTGTACTGTAAAGATAGGCATGTATAACTAAATATGATAAATAATAACTAGGTGGAGAAATGTTGAGATTAAAGAAGACAGCACAGTGGGTAGCACTGTTGCTTCACAGCTCCAGGTTTGAGTCCCTGCTTGGGTCACTGTCTGTGTGGAGTCTGCACATTGTCCTCGTGTCTGTGTGGGTTTCCTCCGGGTGCTCCAGTTTCCTCCCACAAGTCCCGAAAGACGTGCTTTTAGGTAATTTGGACATTCTGAATTCTCCTTCTGTGTACCCGAACAGGCACCGGAATGTGGCGACTAGGGGCTTTTCACAGTAACGTCATTGCAGTGTTAATGTAAGCCTACTTGTGACAATAGAGTTTATTAGGATTAAATTGACACTTACCCTTTTAAACACAGGCTTTACATAATCGCAAGGGGTTAGTGTAAGGCTCGGAAATTGCCGCAATATATAAGACAATATGTTGCAATGAGAACATACATTAAAGATTGTTCTCAATAAAAGCTGTTTCCGAAAAAGCAATGAAAGTAAGTAACTTTATGATGTGAAAAGGTTAGGGGTCTCTCTATTTGCCAATCAGCGGCTTGGTAGTAATGTCACTGGACTAGTAATCTAGAGGCCCAGTCCAATGCTTTGGGGGTATGGGTTCAAATCACCACCACGGCAGCTGGTGAAATTTGAATTCAATTAATAATTATGGAATACAAAGCCAGTGTCAGTAATGGTGACCATGACAATGATCATTGAATATTGGAAAAACCTAGCTGGTTCCCAAATGTCCTTTAGGGAAGGAAATCGGCCATCCTTACCTGTTCCGGCCGACATGTGGCTCCAGACGCACAGCAATGTGGTTGACTCTTAACTGCCTCCTTAAATGGCTTAGCAAGCCACTCAGTTCAAGGGCAATTAGGGAAAGGCATCAAATGTTGGCCAGACAGCGAATCACACATTCCTCGAAACATTAATAGAAAAAAATTGGTTTTGAACAATTGGACAGTCCTATGACATTGGATAGGGATAAAGCCAGCAGCTTGACACCTGGACTCCATGAGGTAAATTACAAGGAAAGATTAAACAAACTGGGGTTGTACTTTGCAAAATTAAAAACGTTAAAGGTAGATTTGATCGAAATTTTCAAAATATTAAGGGAAATAGAAATGGTAGAGGATGAGAAACTGTGGGCGCAATCCTCTGGAAAAATTTCTAAGTGTGGCAAGCGAGCGGGATTGCCGCGAGCTTCCCGGCGCTCAGCCCAGGGAGGCCAGCATGCAATTCAACATTAATTGGTCCATTAACGAGGCCTCATGGGCTTCTTGCCACAAATAACGGCTCACCAGCTGATTCACTGGAGCCGCGCTCGCCAACCCCCCGCTAACAAGGTCAAGCAGCACTGAAGCAGCACTTGCTCAACCAACCCCAGCCAGCTCACAACAATGGCGCCGAGGAGACCAGTCCCAAGATTTGGGGGACGCTGACCTGAGGAGGCTCTTGGCTGGAGTGAAGGCCAGGAGGGATGTCCTGTTCCCCCAAGGGTCCCGGAGGGTGAGCCATAAGGCAGCCAGTGCTGCCTGGGATGAGTTGGCGCCAGCCATAAGTTTGAATAATATGACGAAGAGGACTGGCCAGCAGTGCAGGAAGGTCAATGACCTACACCAGGCAGCACGAGTGAGTAGACACCAACGCCGACACGCCACCGAGACCCTTCCACCCCCATGGGAGCATCCAACCCCCAATTCTCCAAATGACCCCCTCCCCTCAACCCCGCCTTCATGCCCCCTCCTCCACCACTGTGAACAATGCATGTGGCTAACGCTGCCCCCTCTGTGACTCCTCAGGAAAAGCTCTCCCATTATCTGTCAGAGCCAGATGATGCAGAGGCAATCGGAATTGAACTAGTTGCTCCTCCATCCCAAGGTGGCCCAGGACCCTCAGGGCACCAATCGGGAGAAGGGGACATCAAGTGCCAGGCCGGACCTGTCCATTGGAATGGCAAACGGGAGCGCCAGTTCCCCTGAGTTACACCCCTCTGATGAGGCCACATCTTGAGGTCAGCACATGGGACAGGGTGACACTAGATATAGTGGTAGAGCTAGGAGGGCCAAGCACGTTCAGGATTACTGAGGGCAAAGGGGGAGGGAGTGGGGGGGCTAGGTATGGGGTAGGGAGGAGGGTTGGGGTCTGGGGGGGTGGGGGCTGGCACTACCGGGAGAGGGATATTGTACAACACATTAAATTGCTTTTTGCACAACCATTATGAAGCCTCTGTCACTTTCTTCTGCAGTGCAGACCGACTTCCGGACACTTTTCCCATCCTCCAAGCATCCCCCCCCCAAACACCCCCACCGCCCATCCCCACAACTCCCCGTGGCACTCACCTACCCTTCAGCCATGGGCATGTCCCCGGAGCTGTGTCCTATCCCCTGGGTGTTTTGATGCTGCGTGTGTGGTGTTGCCTCTTCCAGTGTTCAGGCACAGTGTCCAAGCATCAAGGTGTGATTGGGATGCTAGGCAATGACTCCCACATGTTACATTGGCCCTCCCACCTATGGGAATCCACTTGGCATGTGTCAAGCGCTCACTTCACACGATTGGCAATTGCCAAATACAATAGCCTTCAGCCACGCAGCCAGAGGCCTCGGCAGTCGGTGGCGGTAATGGATGGTCGGTGGAGCAGATGGGCAGTGACAAAGGTTGCCCCGGAATTGGTACACACTATCCAGGGGTTGGCATGGTGGTGCCGCGAGCGCCTCTCCCCTCCCCATGGCGGCCCACTTCTGTGGAGGGTCCTCCATCCCAGCCTAGCAACCCCCGGCCGAGCACTGTAGCGGCAAGCTATTTGCTTGTGAGCAAAGATGGCTACTCACCTCCTCGGCTCCCCACAGAAGCCCTTCTGCCGGGTTCACGTTTTTCAAAAGGAGTACTAATCGGCTCCAGTGTGACCACTTGCTGAGGAGGCGGCTGAATGACGGAAGGTTATTGGATATGGGGTCGCTCTCGTTGATTGTATGCAAATGGGCTATAATAGTTTCTCGCCATGCCAAGTCGAGATCCCAATTTTGCCTTTGGGAGCGGACCAGTTGCATCGTAAACTGTTTGGTGCCCAGCGTGGATCTCAATTTGGCCTCTTCTGCTATTCACCGGCCTCCTTATGCTTGAGCGAGAGCGCAACAAAGCCAGAGACACACCCTATGTCTGCTGGTTGGGGAATCTAGAACTAGGGGGCATAGTCTAAAAATTAGGGGCAGATCTTTTGGGAATGAAATTAGGAAACATTGCTACTTACCAAGGGTAGTAAAGTTTGGAATGCTCTTCTGCAAACAGAAATTGATGCTTGATCAACTGTTAATGTTAAAACTGAGATCAATAGATATTAGTTAACCAAAGGTATTAAGGAAGGTATGGACAAAGGTGAGTTGATGAAATTAGGTCGTAGATAAGCCGTAACCTCATTGATTGGTGGAGGAGTGACATGGCACATTCCTGTACCTATGGTCTTGACCAATTCAGGTCTTTGCATTGAATACCAACAAAAAAAAAAGCAGAGTTGGCACTTGGCATTCTTGAAAGTGCTGCAAAGTAATAAATTTAAGGTAATGAGACAAATTAACTTTATTAACATTTAAAAACATCTGTGTCCATACCCACGGTGAATTAGAAAGCTTTTCTTTTCCTGTCTCTGGCATCTCTCAAGGGTGATGTCGTGTTATGTGCTCTGGCATAACACAGGCTGCTACTAGATGCAGTTTTAACCAAAAGATACTCCAGACCTTGAAGTTAGTTCAATCTGATTTATTGAACCAGTAGCACAGTTAGCACAGTCCTCTATGAGTTTGACTCTCTGCTAACCTAAGTGTGGTTACTCTGTCTGACTGAACCAGACTAACTCTTAGCCACGTGCTGGAGGTGTGATACTGTACATCCACCCTGACTCATTCTGTAGATGTTCATCAGTGGAAAGAGGCAGAGTGTGAGTGCCTCGTGCTTTTTATAGTGAGATACCACGCCTGAGTGTCATGCCTGCTCATTGGTCATGTCATGTTCTCTATGTTCATTAGCTACCTGTCTGTGCCTGTCTGTATATCATTATCTGCATGTCTGCATATCATGAAAGGTGAAATCTCTGCAGTTTCAGTAGATCTAGTGGCAGGCTGCTCTGATACTTGCTCTGACTTCTAAGGTGCTCTGGGTGAAAGATTTTCCCTTGCAGACTTCTGAACCCCAACATCAGCACAAATGTCAGTCAGAAGCCCGCACTGTGTGGGGGACATTTTCCCCAGAGCAGCCAATTAATGGCCAAAGGATGCCTGGAGAGATAGGCAAAGGATCTGGTGTTGGCCTGCATTGTAGAAGGAAATGACAGAGGCTACATACTGGTTTTGTGAAAACAAATGTATTGTAAAAACCCCACATCTGATGGTGTTGCCCCCCCCCCCTCCCTCTCCCTACACCCTCCAACCCCTCCACCCTCCCCTGGTGCCCTCAGTGATTCTCGATGTGCTTTGCCCTCCTAGCTCTACCACTACGTCTTGGTGTCTCTCCAAGATGCACATCAGAGGTGGAGGCAGTCAGCTGCTTACCTCGTCCCTGGCAGGCGTCCTCTGGGGTCTCTGAGTCCGGCGGGCCATGACTCACTTGTCAGCGGCACTTGCACAGCCATGCCACCCTGTCCCAATGCTGACCTCGGGACACGTCCTCATCTGAGGGGTGGAACTTGGGGAGTTGGTGGCCACCATCGCCACTCCATGGGATGGGGCCAAGTTGGCACTCAGTGCTCCCTCCTTGGGCTCGGTGCCCATTGAGCTCCATCGTTCACCCTGGACGCTGCGTCATCTGCCTCTGCCAGCCCTGGGGGATCCCCTCAGGGATCGATGCCCACAGCGATGCTCCTCAGTGACTGTGCTATGCTCTGCAGTGCCTCAGCCACGCCTACCTGTGACTGGCAGAAGCTCTGCAGTGACTGGGCCATGCCCATCTGAGAGCGGGACATGTCCCACAGAACCTCATCAAGGTCGGCCTGGTACTGGGTGACATCCCCCAGTGAGTTGGGCATTCTGTTAAGACCCTCAGCCATGGTTGCCACTGACTGCGCGACGCCTTGGACACTTTCACTCATGGTGCCGACGTCGTGCACCAGGCTCTCCGCTGCGTTCGCCACCCTAGCAGTTGGTCTTGGTGCCACTCAGTGCGGCGCCATCTCCTGCGCCCTTAGCCTCTGGGACTCCGCCAACCTGCTATGGATCTGCTGGAATGACGCTAACTTCTCCCTCTGGATGCCCAGGTTGGTCTCTATTGTCTTCATCAGCTCCAGGTACCTCTGTGCCACACTCAGCATCAGGCTGGGACCCAGCAGGATCCTGGGATCCATCAGACCACTGACCACTGTCTCGCCTGAGGGTTCCTGCCTCCACCTGATGTGCATCATCAGCAGTGTGGTGCTCACCAGATTGTGCCCCAGAAGCCTGTCCACTAATATGTCCCACCGAGATGCATCTATCTGCCCTGGTGGAGGGTGGGGATGACAGCTGTGCCGCTCAGCTCTCCTCCGAGGTGTTCTCCTCTGAGTCAGGAGGGGGTGCCGCCTAGTATGAGTTGACACCGTTGGCTGGAGGACCTGCGGGAGAATCGACATGTGGTCAGTGGGAGGGATGGGTCAGTTAGTAAGGCTCATGTTTGACATGTCCTCCGCGTGGTTGACCAATATGTCCTCTGCCATCCCAGTCACCTCCAGGGCCTGCTACTCAAAGGAGGTGAGGATTCCTATGTCTGGCACCCCTCTGCCAATCTGGACCCTCTCCCGACGATTATGGGAGAGCTTTACCTGAGGAAAGGGCATCGTTAGCCACACATGTGGTTCAAAGTGGTGGGAGAGGGGGTGTGAAGGAGGGTTTGGGGGTTTGAGGGGGGGGGGTGGAGGGAGGGCTGGGGGTCGCATCGGGAGTTTGGGGGTGGATGAGTGTGGGCGTTGGGGGGGGGGGGGGAGTATGGGCGTTGGTGTTTACTCACTCGTGCTGCCCGGTGTAGGTCATTGACCTTCTTTCAGCACTGAAGGCCAGACCTCCTGGTCACACTCCCTGAGCTGACAGCTGCCACCACCTCATCCCGGCAGTACTGGCTGCCTTGTGACTGACTCTATGGACCCTCGGAGGAACAGGACATCCCTCCTGGCCCCCGTGGCATCTAGCAGCTGCCCCAGGTCAGTATCTCCGAATCTTGGGGCCGGGCCCCTGGGTGCCATTGTTGCGAGCTGGCTGGAGTTGTCTGAGCAAGTGCAGCTTAAGTGCTGCTCGGCATTGTTAGTGGGGGACTGGCGAGTTCGGTGCCGGTGAATCAGCTGGCGAGCCTTCATTTGTGCCGAGAAGCCCGTGAGGCCTCGGCAAGTGGACCAATTAACATTGAATTGTGTTTATGGTCTTGCTGGGCTGAGCGCCGGGAAATCCGCAGCAAATCCCGCTCGCTACCACACTCAGAAATGTTTCCAGAGAATTGCACCCATAGAGTTTTACAGCACAGCAGGAGGCCCCTTGACCCATCGCGTCTGCGCCGGCTATCAAGCCCTAATCCATTCTAATCCCATTGTCCAGCACTTCAGCCATAACCTTGAATGCCATGGTATTTCAAATGCTCATCTAAATGCTGTTAAATGTTGTGAGGGCTTCCCCTTCTCTACCCTTTCAGGCAGGGAGTTCCAGATTTCCACCATTCTGTGGGTGAAAAAGCTTTTTCCTCAAATCCCATCCTGCCCTTCCTTTAAATCGATGCCCCCCCCCCCCTCCCCCCGTTATTAACCCCTCCACCAAGGGGAAATGATTCTTCCTATCTCCCCTATCTCTGTCCTTCATAATTGTGATGTGGAGATGCCGGCGTTGGACTGGGGTGAGCACAGTAAGAAGTCTTACAACACCAGGTTAAAGTCCAACAGGTTAATTTGGAATCACTAGCTTACGGAGCGCAGCTCCTTCATCAGGTGAGTGATGAAGGAGCGGCTCACCTGATGAAGGAGCTGCGCTCCGAAAGCCAGTGATTCCAAATAAACCTTTTGAACTTTAACCTGGTGTAAGACTTTACTTCATAATTGTGTGCACCTCAGTCAGGTCATAAACCTCATAAGCATATCACATTCTCCAAACAAGTGTTCCTCTTAATTTTGTTGTTTTTGCACGAGATTGGCATTGCAAAGGTCCTGTGAATTATCAATGGTTGCCATTGTCATAAGGGAAAACCTTTGTATTCCTTGGTTTACAGAGAATGGAGTAATCCTGAAGTTTCTTGAACATTTTGTCTCCCATGACATTGACAGATTCTCCTGTATGAATGAGAACATCTACAGCCAAGCAGCCAATGGTAACTGTTAGATGTGGCTGGTGCTGTATCTGAAAGAGAACACAGACTTTTGTTCAGGGTCATCTATCTCTACTTTGGCTACACTCCCTCACCCTTTTCCTGTGGTGTGCATATGTGGCACCCTTCTGTTAGTATTGGCCTTGTAGTTAATTCTGCTGATGAATGACAAATACAAGCAAGGTGGTTGAGTTTGCCACAAGCTTTACACTGTTTACTGTTAGCAGGATGTTCTGTCCAGTTGAGGGCAAGTGCAGTCACAGTGAAAACATTGTTGCAAAGTGGCAACTCTATTTGTGAGGTTGCTGTTGTTGGTTTGCAGGTGTTTCCTGGGAAGTGAGTGATGATTAGTGTTCACAGGAGTTGAACTTGAAGAGTGTGGTTGTTTGGCTGTCTCAACTTCCATAGCTCTGTACTTGAAAGCGATAGTGACCTTGCTACCTCCAGCAGCTCTGACTGCTTTCTATTTTTGTCAAGTGCTTCCTGGCGAAGTTGGTTGGAGCGACAATCTTTGTTGATTTCTGTTTTTATTTCCCTTTTCACCTGTTCAACTTTGCCAGAGTCACATTTGACTGTTAGTTGACCCAAGTGCATGGAATACTGCTCAATCATCTCATTGGCTTCTTGCTAAATGAAAAGGTCCTCGGCATTGGATTTATGGGGGGTGGGGGTTCACCCCAAAGATGCACTTGGGAATCCCTCTCAGATGTTCCTAGGTAAAAGTTTGCGCCATAATTGCCCAGATGTGCTAACTTCCTCTGGACAATTGTGCTGCACTGGGAAAAATCTGAAAAAGCAATTTAATTGCTGACTTTGGATGGTTCTGCCTCAATTACACTAATAGATACTCAGAAAAAGTTAGAAGAAATAGAACCTCTTCTCTTCTAACTTTTGTGTAACTAATTTAAATTGCCTGACCGAACCCTCCCACGGAACTCCCCTCACACCTCTGCCCCCCCCCCCCCCCCCCAGGACTCCACCACCCTTCCCACTAACCACTCCATCATGGTATTCCCCATCCCCCTAACCCTCCATGGGATTCCCCCACCCCTTGATCACTCCCCCCCCCCCCCCCACAACCAGCCCAGCACCCCGACCTGACCCCCCAACCCAACTGGATCCCCCAACTGATCTGACCTCACACCCTGAACTCACCCCGCCACTGTTCCAAACCCACCACCCCAAGATGTCGGACCACCTCCCACCCTCCCAATATGCGACCCCCCCCACTCCCCGATGCCCGACCCCACCCATCCTCCTGATGTCCAATTCCCCACCTCCTCCTTCATATCTGAGCCTCCCACCTACTCCCCCCATGGTGTCTGACCTAATCCACCCCATCCTGGTGTCCAACCCTCCCATCTCCACACCCTCCCGATATCCGATCCCACCACTTCTCCAAACCTATCCACTTATCTTCGACACACATCTTCTCCCTAGCCTGTCAATTTCAATGGGACCTTTAAACTTACCCACTTTACAGCAGCTAGTGCAGTAACAAAGGGGTGTTTCTCCTTCACTTTGATTCTGTTACATTTTAACACTGGGTTCTGGTGAAAGTTTTGCAGCCTGCGTCAGGAAGGTTGGGTAAGACAGGGAAGGAAGAAATTTGGCAGAGGTAAGTGGGTCCAACACTGATTACCACTCCAAGGAAGTTATGGCCCATTGTAATTTTTTTCAAGTGTAAGTGTTTCACAAGTGTCTTCTAATTCTTTAGCGCTGTAGTGGAAAGGTATATTTCCTTGTCTCTTCTGTGATGAAAATTCCCCTTCGAAATTTCACAACTTTTGCCAATGAGGGAAGACAGATGATGGCTCTAAACAGATGGTAGACTGAGAAATTTTCATCAGCAATAGCAACTTTTCTGAAACTTTCCTGCTTGTTGCTCTGCGCTTGTATGTCTTTAACACAGCCTTACTGTTTCCCAAGTCTGCAGCTTAAAATGCTGTTTCTCTGCAGAGAGTAGACAAACCCCTCCAAAAAGATTCATCCTTCTTATTTTCATCATAGTGTGAGGTTCTTGGGATTAGAAACAGCAAGAGACAGCCGGAATTAAAAATGCACAAGTGACTCCTTTTACTATAACAGCTTATTCATTATGGTGGCTTCAAGTGAATAAAACATATATATTGCAATTCACAGAATGAATCAATATTAGTCAGCTATTAAAAAATCTTTGACTTGGCTTCCAATTGTGAAGGGAGCATCCTGGAGCAGGCCGCAGGAGCACAGAGGTCTGGTTCTTATTTCTGTCCTCTGAATCAGGTGGCATTATCAGGGGATTCATGTCCTTTTGGTATTTCAGCTATGGATTGTAAGTCTTGTAAGACTTCTGGCAAAAGTAAGATACAAATTAACTTCCACATCTCATCCTCCTTGGATTCTTACATCTTGAGTCCAGCACTGTTGCTATTTTTAGCGATTGAGTTTGGTAGTGAAAGTTCTTAAACCAAACAACATATGCTGAGTAATCAACTGGGACAGTCATAACACAAAACAAATGGCACAATGCTGGTAAAACAATGGAGCAGGAAACTTGCATCTCTCCCTCATGGACTGCAGCCCACAATGGCAGAGCATCTGCAGTTTGTCAAATGCAACAGGAGTGGGCACTGCAAAATTGTGCTTTTGAACAGCAAATGGGGCTGTAATAGTGAATTTATTTCTGAGCAGTTTCGGCACCATCTGTAATGTGCAGTTCTAGTTTGTTGAAGTATCACAGAAATTTGATCATATTGGGAAAAGCACAGGGACAAGTCATGGGCTGAACTTGCTTGTGGGTGCAGAGACCGCATGAAATTGGTGTTAGGGGCTTATTAGGAGCTTATTATACTGAGTCACGGCAGGCAGGTGTATAAATTAACGTTATTAGAATTTAGGAAAAATAAGCAGTGGATGGTGAGTATCAATTTTGTTGTGTAATACCACTGCAAAGAACTAATCTGGGCTGATTCTGAGATTTATGAAAGCCCAAATTATTTCTAGGCATTCTCCATTTAGCTTCTGTAATTATTGCATGTTAAAATAATGATTAACTTACACACATACGAATTAGGAGTAGGAGTCGGCCATTCGGTCCCCATAAGCTTGATCCACCATTCAATAAGATCATGGCTGATCTGATTGTGGCCTCAGTTCCCCTTTCATTCTTACCCTCTGTTTGCTTCGACTCGCTTATAGAAATCATAGAATCCTTACAGTGCAGAAGGAGGCCATTCGGCCTATCATGTCTGCACAACCCTCCGAAAAAGCACCCTAACCCTAGGCTCACTTCTCTGCCCTATCCCCACAACCCACCTAACCTTTGGACACTCAGGAGTAATTTAGCGTGGCCAATTCACCTAAACTGCACATCTTTGGACTGTGGGAGGAAACTGGAGCACCGGAGGAAACACACACAGACACGGGGAGAACATGCCAACTCCACACAGACAGTTACCCAAGGTCAGAATCGAACCCAAGTCCCTGGCCCTGTGAGGCAGCAGTGCTGACCACTGTGCCACGTGCAACCCCAATCAAGAATCTATCTACCTCCGACCTCTCGGAATCTCTCCAAATGGAGAAAATCAAATTCGCCATCCGAGGGTCAGCCGACGGCTTCCACAGAACGTGGGAGCCATTCACTCAATTGTTCCGGGACCTGTTTGTGGCCAACAAACAAGCGGAAGAATAGCCAGGGGAAAGTAGTCAAAGCATGAGAGGGAGAGATAGACCAGGAGATGGGGGAGGGGGGAGACAACTAAACCTAAGAGGAAAGAAAGGCGAACCACAGGAGGGAAGTGGGGGGGGGGGGGGGGGGGGGGGGAAGAGACAGGGAACAAGAGAGGAAAACCAGGGAGGTAGGGGTGGGAGGCAGGGAAATGAGAGCCGGAAGGAAGGCACGGGATACAATAACGAACATGGCCTCTCCAGGAGCGGGGAACGAGGAGAATAAAGACGAAAGATGGGAGGAACGGCAGAAGCGGAGGTGAGCATGATACGACAGCGAGATCCGTCCGGGAGAAGCAGCGACACCAACACCAAACCCATTCGAGTATTGCCCACTGTAATTGTTTCTCCGGCACCCGAATGCATATTTACCTCCCCAGTCTCCACCCCCCCCTCCCTCCCTCTCACAAACAGTCGCCTACTTGTGTTGTAAATAATTTTGCTAGGTGTACAGAGTTGCTGCTGTTGAGCTGGTCCACAATACCCTACCAGTTATTCTATTTTATTTTTTATTGTATTTTTTTTATTATTTATTATTTTATGTTCTTTGGTATGTTTGGGTGTGCCCTTCCCTTCTATATGTGCTTCTTATCCTGTGTACATAACGGTAAATATACTTTGTTCAAAAACCCAATAAAAACATTTATAAGAAAAAATAATCTATCTACGTTTGCCTTAAAAATATTTAATGACTCTGCCTGCACCACTCTGGAGAAAAGAGTTCCACAGACTGCCGACCCTAAAAGAGAAAAATCTTCTCCTCATCTCCGTCAAAACTGAACAAAATACACGAGATATGGTCTCACCAATACCCTATACAACTGCAGCAAAGCATCCCTACTGCAATATTCCATTCCCCTTGCAATAAATGACAACATTTCATTTGGCTTCCTGAATATTTGTGCACCTGCATACTAATGGTTTGTGATTCACATACCAGGACACCAAGGTACCCTTGTACCTCAGAGTTTTGCAGTGTCTCTCCATTTAAACAATATGCTGTTTTTTTATTCTTCCTGCCAAAGTGAACAAGTCCATAATTTCCCACATTAAAGCCCTTCTACCAATATTTTGCCCATTCACTTAACCATTCATATCCCTTTGAAGATTCTTTATATCGTCTTCACTGTTTACTTTCCGACAAATCACCAGCAAACATTGCAAACCATATCTCGGTCCCATCATCCAAGTTCTTAATATAGACTGTAAATAGTTGAAGCTTCGGCACTGATGCCAGTGGCACTCCACTTGTAACATTGTTCCAATCTGAAAGTTTGTTTCCTGTTTGTTAACCAATCTTCTATCTACGCTAATATGTTACTCCTACACCATGTGCTCTTATTTTGTGTAGTAATCTTTGACCTGGCACCTTCTGGAAATCTAAGTACACCATAAGGGGAGGAGGTGGCGCAGTGGCATTGTCATTGGATTAGTACTCCAGAGACCCAGGGTAATGCTCTGGGGTCCTGGGTTCGAATCCCACCATGGTAGATGGTGAAATTTGAATTCAATCAATAAAAATCCAGAATTAAAAGTCTCATGACCATTGCCAATTGTTGTAAAAACCCATCTGGTTTGGAAGTCTGCCATCCTTACCGGGTCTGGCCTACATGTGGCTCTTAACTGCCCTCTGAAATGGCCTGCAAGTCATTTGGTTCAAGGGCAATTGGGAATGGGCACATCGCAAGAATTAATTAAAAAAATACCAGTTTCCTGTTATCCAAGCTTGTTATTTTCTCAAAGAACCTTATTAAATTAGTCACAATCCCTTTCACAAAGGGATTTTGTCTGATTTCATTGAGACCTCCATAATTTCTGCATTTCCAGGGGTGGACTTACACTTTATTGGGCCCCTCACTCACCTTAATTTCTGAGCCCCCCCAATGACATCATGACCCTCCTGACGCCACCCACCCTTGCCCCACAGAATGCAAATGCACAAGCCACAAAAATACACAAATTAATCTCTGCATAACTGCTTTAATGCCTTTTAACTTGTAAAAACAGGCCTTCCAGTTTTGGATGGCAGATGTAAAATATCTGTTCAATTTACCTGCCATTGTTAATTCCCAGACTCACTCTGTAGAGTGTTCCCGATATTTTTCTTTTCCTTTTTAAATAGGATGCTCTTTACAGGGGCCAGTTTAGACTTGATGGGCCAAATGGACTCGTTCCGCACTATAGGGATTATATGATTCTATGAACTACCTACTCTTTATTTTTGCTTTCATATTTCTTGGTAACTTTCCCTCAAACTCCAATTTTCCCCTGTTTTATTTTTTGTCATTTTTTCCTGTTTTTAAATTCTGTCCCATCTGCCGTTAATCTTTGCGGAATAGTGTGCTTTTTCTTTCAATTTGATACTATCTTTAACTTCCTCCATTAGCCACAGATAGTATGTTCTTTCTCACTGGAATGCGTCTTTGCTGGGTGTTATGAAATATCTCCTTACATGTCCTGCCACTACATGTATACTGAATTATTCCTTAACCTAATTTCCCATTTGACTTTACTTTCATACTGTATATTTCATTAAAATATATATAGATATCCTCAGGGATATTTCTGAAATTTTTAACACTGGACAAAAACAAAAATCTTTTAAAATGGCTGAATCTATATATGTCTGAGATCCTCAAATGAAAGGAGTTACCTTGCAGTATCAAATAAACCTGCATCTCATTATCTCTGAAGAGGCACAAACAAACCCCATGTAGCCTGCACAGTCCAAATTCAAAGAGAACTATACAAAGGCCATCAGAGGTTCATCACCCAGGCCAGCCAACTGGGGTCTATCTACTAGGTGGCTCTGCCACCTTCCTTCAATGCTTAATGGTTGAGACATTCAACCATCTTGGGGACCCAGATAAAGGATACACAGGTGGCAATGTTATGAACCTCCCTCCCAGGTTTTGAGACTGTGCAAATAAACAAACTCTTTGGGTTGGATTTTCTGGTCCCACCCACGCCCGAGGCTAGAAATTCCCACCCAAGGCCAACGGACCTTTTAATGGTCCATCAAATTTGACACCAAACTCCATAAACAATGCTAGATAAAAGCAAATTACTGTGGATGCTGGAATCTGAAACAAAAACAGAAAGTACTGTTTTAGTGTAAGGGAATACAAGGGCAGATGGTCAAATAAAAAGGTGCAGGTTTAAATGAATTGGGAAGGATTTTTTTCCAGGAGTGGGAAAACAAGCAGTAGGATTAGGAGAAGGATAGATAGCTGTACAAGGCTGTGATTAGAGATGGAGTTGTCCCTGATTGACTACCGAGGCCATGTGAGATGGTGAGGTCCAAGTGATGATGGGTTGGAGGTCTCACATGGAGTGAGAGATTATGGGAAGATACAGGGCAGTGAACCCAGAGGGGGAAGAGGGTAAGATGAATTGAGATGGAGGCTGAAATAATCAAGGATGCAAAGTTGTACAGTGCAGAGGCTGAGGGAGAAAGCTACCTTGGCGAGAACATTTTACGATACTTGGTTGAGCAGTAGTGAGTTGGGATTTTAAATGAGGTGAGAGGAATGGAAAAGGTGAGATACTTAAAGGAGGAGAAAATACCAGTGAAAGGGGGCAGATCATGATGCAAATTTGGTGATAAAGACCACACTGCCACAGTGATGGTTTGGGAGGGCCAAGTGGTGGAAGATAGAGCTAAGCAAAGAGGGAAGGTTTTTTGAGGGAAGGTAGCATCACCCCTCAGCTTGGTTCTGTCAGATTCATTCATTCAGGATCCTTGTAGTTTAAAAATGCAGTACTCACAGGCAGCAGGCTTTCTGGAGAGACACCTCATTTCTCATCAAACTGGGTCTTCAGCTCGAGCTTTGCATTCAGGCCCCTATCATTCTGGAGAGACACTTTATTTCACATCAAATTTTGCTTTCAGCTGGTGGTATGACTTCAGGTCTCTGCAGTCAAAGTGAATGTCCATTAATCAGCCTCTCAAGTCTATCCTGTCATTCAATGAAATCTTGGCCAATCTGAATCCTAATTCCATTTACCCGCCTTTGCTCCATACTTCCTAATACATTGGTTAGCATAATTAAGTTGATCCCAGATGTAAAACTATTAATTAAGCCAGCATCTACTACCTTCCTGGGAAAGAGTGTAATTATTTTTTCTCTGTCTAAAAATGCTTAAAACCTCAACCTAATAACTCCTCAGCCTCAATAAAGCAGGAAATACAACCCTAATGTATCTAATAGTACCTTGGAGTGCTGGTAACATTATGGTAAATCGGTGCTTCACTTTTCCCAAGGCAAATGTATCCTTCCTAAAGTGTGGTGTCCAGAACTGTACTTCAGTGTGGTTTAACCACAGCTTTGTATAGCTGTAGCAAAGTTTCCCCTCCTTTATAATCTAGTCCTCTTCATATAACGGCTAACATTATTTGTGATTGCTTTGCCCTTAATGACTATTTTTTAGCGAATAGTGTGTACAGTAGCACAGTGGTTAGCACTGTTGCTTCACAGTGCCAGAGTCCCAGGTTCGATTCCCAGCGTGGGGCACGGTCTGTCCATAGTCTGCACGTCCTCCCCGTGTCTGCGTGGGTTTCCTCCGGGTGCTCTGGTTTCCTCCCACAAGTCCTGAAAGACGTGCTTGTTAGGTAATTTGGACATTTTGAATTCTCTCTCAGTGTACCTGAACAGGCGCCGGGACTGTGGCGACTAGGGGATTTTCACAGTAACTTTGCTGCAGTGTTAATGTAAGCCTACTTGTGACAATAATAAAGATTTTAAAAAATGTATAGTGTCCCAATTCTCTTTGGATCGCCACTGTCCCCAGCTATTCACTATTTGAAAGAACTTGGATCTTTTTTTCTAGGTCCAAAATAAATTACCTCACACTTACCGAAATCCATCCGCCTGTGTTATTCCCACTTAGTCAATCTGCCATTGTCACTTTGTAATGCTATGCTGCTGTCTATACTAATCGTTCAGTCATCATAGAACATACAGTGCAGAAGGAGACCATTCGGCCCATCGAGTCTGCACTGACCCACTTAAGCCCTCACTTCCACCCTACCCCTGTAACCCGATAACCCCAAAAATTTCCACCCTATCCCCGTAACCCAATAACCCCTCCTAACCTTTTTGGACACTAAGGGCAATTTAGCATGGCCAATCCACCTAACCTGCACGTCTTTGGACTGTGGGAGGAAACCGGGGCACCCAGAGGAAACCCACGCAGACAACGTGCAGACTCCGTACAGACAGTGGCCCAGCGGGGAATAGAACCTGGGACCCTGGCGCTGTGAAGCCACAGTGCTATCCACTTGTGCTACCGTGCTGCCTAAACTATGATATATGAGTTATTTCAATGAGACAGTGTGTTACCTCAGTCATCAATATAGTGATTAAACACCACGACTGACAAGCAACAGACTGCTCTAACACCAGTTGTGACGCTGTTAACCATTTCTGTAGGTGAACAAATCATATCCAGGTCATTTCTCTTTGCTCCTGATTACCTGGTACAAACCTATCGGTGAAACTGACAACTACAAACTGAAAGTTTTTAATTATAAAATGGATGGATCTTTATAAAGTAAAATTAAAATATTAAACTAGAAATCCTATTGACTATTGTTACATTAATGAGATAATAACATTTTCATATTAATTAAATGGAGACCCTATGTTGTGGATACACATCCCCTCTGCCATGTTCATATAAATACTGCTTAATTGAGCCAATGAGAGTTGGACGGTGCTACTAGTTCTGCTCGGTTTACGCACGTTTAGTACTGAAGTGGGGATATAATGACGGCGCTATTGGTAGAGACTTGGCAGTGGCTGTATGTGTACGCGGCCTCGAAGCAAGATGCGTTATTAAGCGTATGTTGCAAAGTACATCATTGATGGAAAGCGCCTTGAGACGCCAGGTGACCGTGAAAAGCGCCATATAAATTTAATATATATTTTACACACTAACTGTGAGGGTTGAGTGTCATTGTGTCGACGTTCTCACTTCATCTGTTATGAATATATTTGGTCAGTAATTAAGAGATCTGTACCTGCAGCCCCCCCCCCCCCCCCGCGGTTTGTTACTGGGTCCAATTGTTAAGTATTGCAGCTACTTGATATTCATTGCCACCAGAACACACAAGTACCCCCCCCCCCCCCTTTCGGTCCTGCAAAACTACAACGTCTGCAGAGAATTGAAAGATGGTTTTATTTTCTTTGTCATTTCGAAACCGTATATTCCGTGGTGCTCACCGTAATGTGAGCAGCAGCTCGAAGCGGAGTGGGTACAGCAGGGTCACTCACGTTCATAGGCATTGTCACTGGGTCTGGTCTGGTCTAGTCTAGTCCCGGTTGAATTTCTCCAATGCTCAGCCCTGCCGTTTCTTTGCCCCCACTTTGGCTCTGTTCCAGAGATACTTTGCAGTCTCCTCTTTGTTCACTTCAAGTATCTCTTCTGCTCATATTTGTTTTTTTAAAGTATCTTTTGCTGCGACCCCAGTATATCCTAGACTCAGATAAGAATGTCTCACTCAGAAAATTTATGTTGGATAAAATAGCTGGAGATCGCACTATTCTTTAGAAGGCCTGCTTATTCAGGAACTGTTTTTTAAAAAAGGTTTATTTCGCTGGTAGTTAACTTAAGTGTTTTTACGCCAGAATGTAGGGGAAACTATTTGCTAATAAAATGTAATCGGGGCCAATCCTCAGGGTTTAAAAAAAAAGAAAAATCCAATTTACTTTGAATTGTCATTTTGTTGTACGGCATCTCGAAAGAAGAAACCGGAAAATATCCAGGTTTTGGCCATGCAGGTTAGCACAGTCAGAGGGACATGCTTAGGCTAAAATCTAAGTCAATTTAACGGTGACTTCGTCCACTGTCTACTGGTGAACCGTAATCTATAACAAGTTTTAAAGTTTGAACATCAGATTCTTGTCTCTATTGTATGATTGGAAATCTGGAACATTTATTTTCTGCCCCCCCCCCCCAAAAATGTAAAACAATACCTGCTCTAATTGTAGCCCGGGAAGTGAGGATTTGGCGGTGGCCGTCGGGTTACCGGACAGGAGAAAAGGGAAGAGTTGCGACACTTATCACCGGTCACCTTTCTTGAAGCGCAGTCACTGTCTATATTGTGGGCGCTCTGCCCCTGGTTCCTTTTACAATCCCATATTTATTTGATAAATCTGAATTGTGTTTCTAAACCATTTATGAGTGGAAGGATTTGGGTTTTTTTTTGGGGGTGGGATGGAATTATCCTGTCTCACGAGTGAGGGGAAGAAAAAAAACAAACTCCATCAAGTTTTCCGGGAAAGGGTGCCGCAATGTTGCCATTGGGGGTGCGGTGGGACGAGCCCACACACGGACGTGGCCCCTTTAAAAGCACTTGTATCTTGTCCCAATTCGTCCCTCGCCTCAAGGAGACGGACCAAGTTGGCCCCTGGAGACACGCGTGCGCACTCATGGTAGTTGGGGAGGGAGGAGTTCAGTCTGGGTCAGAAAGTAAAACATTTCCAGCAAGTGGCGTCCCTGCTTACTTACAGCAACACACGCAGAGTGTGTGTCCCGCCAAATACCGGGAATTATGACGAGTGAGCTACTGCGAAATGATGGGATGAACCGTTATTCCTTATCATAAAGTTAGCGTTGGGTTGCCTCAATACTTTAAGCCGAGAGAGAGAGAGAAAGCGGGGCGGGGCAAAGAAACAATACTCTGTTTTCCAGGACGAGAGAAAGGGAAGAGATTTTGTTTCAATAAGAGGAAAATCACCCAGCCCACTTTGGCGCTTCACATGAAGGAGAAAGTGGAAGGAGGAGTGCGTGTCACCCTGTGAGAGAGAGAGGGAGGGAGGTAGAGAGCGGGGAAGGAGAGTCAAGTCCGCCATCCCCGGGCACAGGCAAGGGAGGTGGGCAAGTGGAGGCGGCGAGCCCGGGGTGGGTGCTGCTGGGGCCCCGGGACATGGCGGCGGCGGCGGGAACAGGAGGGGTCAGCACCCTGCCCACTCTCCCCGATGCCGGCAACAGCCCTTTCCCTCCGGGATCATTCAAGGAGCCCAAGAGACTGTACTGTAAAAACGGGGGCTACTTCCTGAGGATCTTACCGGACGGCAGGGTGGACGGAACCCGGGAGAAGAACGATGGCAACAGTGAGTGTTGCAGATTTCCATCAACATCTTTACTGAAAAGTTTTCTTTTCTTTTAAATGTTCCATCTCCTTGTTTTCATTCCGCATCTTCCAAAATTTTATTTCTATTATTATTATTATTATTATTATTATTATTTACTATTCCACTTATAGGATGCACATTCCATTTCCATTGATGTTTTGCAATTCCAACCCCCAAACCAGCACTTAGTCATATTATTGCAATGTCATAATTAACTTAGTTTCCATTCGGCCCCAGTTGTTATTTATGGTTTCGACTCCAGTCCTGACCGCCAATTCCAGAAATCGTTTCTATTTTTAGGCTTGATTTATCCCCCCCCCCCCCCCCCCCCTAAAGAAGTACAAGAAACTGCCCACCTTTAAGGCCACAGCTTTTGCTTGACCTTTTGGACGGCACTCGCTAAAAGACCATCGTCACCTTGCCCCATGTTGTGGGGGCGAGATGCCCTTTGCCACACCAGTCAGGTACATTTTTGTTGCCATTCTTTCGCCCAATTTATTTTGCTAGGTAGCTATTTTTGTGGTTAAAGCTGTAAAGAATTTATTTTATATATCAACTCTCATCATGAAATGAAAAAAAAATGTTTGGGGTGCCTTGGGGTGGTTGCCTGGCACCTATAAATACAACCATATAATCTCTTCTCACCCCCCCCCCCCCCCCCACTCCCTGATAATGACTTTACCCCCTCCCCCCCCCCGATATTTCGGAAATTTTTACTGTTTCTATCGGTGTTAAGAAATATTACTTTTCAACTTTTTGCAGGCAAATCTAACATTTTAAGCAGCATGCAACAAGTAGCCCAACTCTCGCCCGGATGAATGATTATCTACATGAATCCTAATGTAAGCATTCAGAAATAGAATATCTTTAAAAACCCGCCCACCTTCTTGTTGCATTCTCGATGACATGACGTTTTCTTGCAATGCAACACTCAGACAATCATCTTCTGCTATGCCATCTGTAAATGCTATATAGTCAGACAGGGATGTGCTACAGGGTGCTACAGAATGATTGAATTGTGTTTTTCATCATCTAATTATCTGTCTTTGTTTCCATTCCTGGGACTGGCAGCAATGCCAGTGATTAGTATGTCAATAGGCAGAAAGCTTAAACATTAAACGTCTGTTGCTGCCACTTATTCATCTAAATCAGTTGCGATCGGGAATTAAAAAATGAAGTTCTATAAACGGCCAGTTTGGAGGTGGCTTTTTAATAAAATTTGTGTCAGAAACATCAGCTAAAGCAAAATGAGTGCACCTGGGTTGAGGTGGATTCCAGTGCATCACAATGTAAATCCGGCAGAGATTTAGCTTTAGCGCCAGTTCTGACTAGATTTTGTTCAGGACGTGGGGAGGGAAATCTAAAGTTTCACAGTTTAGATTTTTGCCATTGGTTTCTGTATTTTTCCGGTTTCCTCTATTATTACAAGATGTTTCTTGCGTAATTGAAATGAATTGCTTCCTGAGTTGTCAAATGCCTCCCTTACTCCAACATGGAGTTCTCATTGCAGTGGGTTTGCATCATTTTAGTGGCGGAAGTGCTATGATATTATCTGAACTTTGTAATATTGCACACAATTTCTCCCCCCCCCCCCCCCCCCCCCAGTTGCTGCCGCCTCAGTTTTCGACTATCTCACTCAGGCATTGCACGTTATTTCCTTAAGCTAGTGAAATATGGATTGTATTATTAGTGGAAACCTAGATGAGGTTTGAAACCAGTTGAAGAATGTTTTCAAGTTTTCTTTAAAACAACATGTGGTGCATTAAGCATTTTGACATGCTCAATTGAGCTTGCTATGCTTTGCATGCGGCATTGGGAAGAATGTTCTGATCAACCCTCAATTTACTGAGCATCATTTAAATTACAGGACTGGCATATTGTAACTTTTAATTATTGAACTGTAGTACACATCTGTGTCTGTAGCCTTGGCCAAATGGGGTTTTCTTTAGATAAAATGTACCTGGTGAGAATTTCATTTGAGCATTACAGCCAACATAAATCTATAGCAAAGTAGAGGTAATTTGCAACAACCCTGTGAATCCAGAGATATGTAAACCCGAGCCGTGAAAGGGCCTGGAAGCTTTAAAGAAGCAATGAAGTTCATAGCTTATGGTTTGTTTTTTGTGTTGAATACTGACGGCTACCTAATATGTTAAGACCTGCGTACACAAGGATGAACAATTTTGGATTTACTGGAGGCATTAATATGGTTTATTCTTGAGTAGTCTTTTGGTTTAGTTTATTAGTATAAATGGCTAAAACTTTTGTCATTCTTGTTGTCACATGAATTTGTTGATTTCTGTCTTCTGTCCTCTTTGTAAAGAGAGCATTTTGTTAATTCTGTAGGGGTTGTTTTGAAAGTAAATAGAGTAGTTACATTTTGTCAACAACCTGCTAACATGATGGCATTATATATTGCAGCAACCACAAACCAAATGAACAGTAATATATCAACCACATTTTAGAACGGGCGCACCACTTATATTGTACCACATGCAGTGACGCCATCCCCTGACCTGCATTTCTGTTTCATGGAGATGGTTGTTTAATTAATAACATATGGCTGTGCCGAAGGGAAAAAAAGTGATGTCACTGGAATTTAAACAGATATAGAGCATTGATTTAGTTCCGAATGAAATTGTAGAGCATGCTATTATGTTGCATTTAATCAGAGGAAATGTAACGAGGAGCAAGGGGTAGGAACCAACCAAAGTTGTAATAGAGTTGAAAGGAAATTGAATGTATACTTAAAAAGATGAAAGTTTGCAATTATTACAGGGAGAGTGAAAGGGACTGGACTTTCAAAAGAGCTGGCATTGACACGATGGGCCGAATGGTCACCTTCTTTGCTATATAATTCACCTCATCCTGTGACATCCATATCCTAAACAAACAAGTTAAAAAGAAATTGCTTTGCAAAACTTGTTGAGAGGGCATGGGATCATTTCTTGTGAGATTAACTGTTTGTTATGAAAAGAAATAAAGAAGTATAATCTGGAAAGACTTTTGATGAATTCTTACATAGCATGGTAATGTTAATATTTTTTACTTTATAAGATACATGCTATTTAACTTGAATATAGTATGAAATTGATTTATTTAAGTTCACAGAATTTTTACAGTTGTGAGAAATGTAATGATTTTTTCCCAAATATGCAAAACAATCAAATTACCAAAATTTATATCTGCAAATCAAATTTGCAGTAATCAAATCAATAAAAGGGTTACATTCAAGATCTGTTTTGCCTGCAGTTAGTATATACAATGGCTCAGTTTGCTGGTCTAAACAATCGTTCGTGCGAGCATTGAAAATTTATACCTAAAATGTAAGAAATAGATTTAGTGTGATGTGCCAAGGATAGATTTTAGTTTTGGGCATTTGTAAGCGTTCTATCCTGTTACTGCTCAGAATTACTAGTCATAACAGATGTTATTATTGAAACCCAAATCCTATTGTTTCTGGGATATTTCTCTGTACTGTGTGAAATTGGGCAGAATATTTTCAAATAAACACAAGGCCACAAGTTGAGAAAACATCAAAAATAAATATTCAATGTTTTTGTACATTTTGCATGTTGGGCATTAGATTAAAAACTATGAGCCAGTTGTGACATTGGGGATTCTTTTTAGGGTGAGGACTCGAGTAGGGTTAGTGTCCTTGCTGAAGGTATTACACCAATGATAGCTTCAACAAGAGCCACAAAGTTCATAATGGAAGGGAAGCAAAGAAAATATTTCCTGAGGGAAAGCAAAGAAAGTTGCATTTATCCAGCAGCTTTCATGATCTTGGCTTGTTCTATGTGCTTATTGTTCAGGGGTACATCTGGAGCTGTTGAATGTAGTTGTCAAACGTTTTCCACTGTCCCACTACAGCCTAAATGAGACAGCAATTTACCCAATCACAATTATTTGAGCTAACTGACCTGTGACAAATGATGCAGAAATTTAGATGAGAACAAAATAACAAAGAGTCATCCAGACTCTAAACCTTAGCTCTCTTCTCTCTCCACAGATGCAGTCAGGCCTGCTGAGATGGTCCAGTATTTTCTGTTTCTGAACA
Organism: Scyliorhinus canicula; assembly: GCF_902713615.1. Taxonomy (NCBI): domain Eukaryota; kingdom Metazoa; phylum Chordata; class Chondrichthyes; order Carcharhiniformes; family Scyliorhinidae; genus Scyliorhinus; species Scyliorhinus canicula. The sequence goes on from NC_052148.1 coordinate 230,918,585, forward strand.
AAATAAATATCAGGGTTGCTTCACAAATTTGCTGTTTGACAGTGATGGGTAAATTGCTGTCTCATTTAGGCTGTAGTGGGACAGTGGAAAACATTTGACAACTACATTCAACAGCTCCAGATGTACCCCTGAACAATATTATTGAGATACAAACTTTTAATTGGACTAACAACTGGAAAGTGGATGATCTAGTAAAGTGTAATGGTCCAGTATATTTCATAGTAAACCAATTTCAGGAAAGGGAATCTTTTCAATGTTGTTGAATTCAAAAAAGTGCAGCATGCGGTGTCACTTAAACAAAAAGGTAAAACTAATGTTTGTCTTGGGATATGGCTTGGTTTCCCTCCCTAACAGCACAGTAGGTGTACCCACACCACATGAACTGCAGCGGTTCAAGAAGGCAGTTCACTACCGCCTTCTCAAATGCTGGCTTAGGCAACAATGCCCACATCTGGATTTTTTTTTAAATTGTGCAATTTGATGGAGTAAAGGGCCTTGAATGTGTATAACTAGTATTGCTGATCAGCCTCACAAGTTAAAGCAAAAATAAGATGTATATTTTTTATATTGTGGAACATTGTAGGTGCATAATTTCTGTGCAATAAGTTCATTTACTTGCAATTGAATAGCAGTAGGAAATTTAATTCTGCATTTCTGTAGGAAGCTTCAGCAAACACATTGTTCTGGAAGGATTTTCTTTTCAGTGTTTTCTCAGCTCCCTGTTGAAGCTGCAGTACTAAGCAAACACATGAATCAAATTATTTTTGTATCTAACAGGATTAAATGTCTCTTATGAGAGCTTTAATTAAATACATAATCAATTAACATGCACTTGGGACTCTTTTCAAGATCCAGTGTTAAGTTCTCTCCGATTTGAATCGGATTGGAGTTTGATGAATTCTCCTTCACCTTGGGAGGATTTTTCTGCCTCAGAGTTGCCAATAACGTATACAGTTTGTGGTTATATAAGTCTGCAGGCTACTGGCAGCCATTAAGGGCTTTATAATGCTCCATTCTGATTGGCTTGCAGTGAGATAATTTGTAATATGATAGAATATTACTGAATGTGATTTCACCCAGCTGTTTTGAGATGCTATAACTTTATGATGCAGCAGTTTACTAATTTGTTGTGGAATGAGTTGTTGGTATTTGCTGCAGAGCTGCTTGGCTAGCACATCGCAATTCTATCATGCAAATGAGTTGAGAGCAGGTGCATGAGTTGAGAGCACATGCAAAAAATGTGGCCGGAGATATTGGCGTACGATACTGATTTTACTCTGATTAGTTCAGTGCTTAAAACAATGTAGAATAATAAAGTGTATAGTAGAATTGCTGGAAATACTTGTATGCACTGTCCTAACAGCCTCACCGTTACTCTGATGTTTCAGGTGTTGGTCATATTCATGGTACTGGGTGCCTACTTTGCTCAGTATAAGTGAAGAAGATCTATAACTTGATTATAGTAGTTTTACCCCCGAGGTGGTAAAGGAGAATTCAGCCCCCATTGACAGAAAACAGATATTTCACTCATCAAGTTGTACAGCGAGAGAGAGAGAGACATAAGTGCCATTTAGGTTTGACAGAAGCAAAACTGAACAGCAAAAAAAAGTTGCAAATTGGAAGCACAACTTAATTTAGAAGGTGTCTGAGAATATTAAACACAGAGTGACCACTCGCTCATGGGCATACGATCTGATGATTTTCAGTAGTAACCAGCATGTGTGTGTTTTTGTGTTTTCTTGCAAGCGAGTTCTAGCTTCCTACACCCTCCAGCGCTTGCCCTTTCTGATAACTCACTAAAATGTAGCACGTACAGAACAACAGACAGAAAACCCATTATTGGGCCATTGATTCAGTCTCCACAGGTCCTCCTGGTCTTTGGGAGCCTCTGACTAATTAATTTTTTTTTTTGAAATAATTTTTATTGAAAAATTTTGAATTTATACAACAATAACGCACCATAGTAAAATACCAAAAATAACAATAATATTAACAATCATAAACATTCGCCCCACCTCCATGAACAACACAGCATTTTAACAACAACGCAAATTAACACAATAAAAAGTTACAGAATAGACACTACAATAAGAAACACCCCCCCCCCCCCCCCCGGGTTGCTGCTGCTATTGACCAAGTTACCTATCTTTGAGCCAGGAAGTCCAGAAAAGGCTGCCATCGTTTATAGAACCCTTGTATTGATCCTCTCAGGGCAAATTTGACCCTTTCCAATTTTATAAATTCCGCCATGTCACTGATCCAGGTCTCCACACTTGGGGGCCTTGCATCCTTCCACTGTCGCAGACTCCTTCGTCGGGCTACTAGGGACGCAAAGGCCAGGACACCGGCCTCTTTCGCCTCCTGCACTCCCGGCTCTACCGCAACTCCAAAAATCGCGAGTCCCCACCCTGGTTTGACCCTGGATCCAACCACCCTCGACACCGTCCCCTCGACACCGTCCCCGCCACCCCCTTCCAGAATTCTTCCAGTGCTGGGCATGCCCAGAACATATGGGTGTGCTTCGCTGGACTCCCCGAACATCTGGTGCACCTGTCCTCACCCCCAAAGAACCTACTCATCCTAGTCCCGGACATGTGGGCCCGGTGCAGCACCTTAAATTGGATGAGACTAAGCCTCGCACATGAGGAGGAAGAGTTGACTCTCTCCAAGGCATCTGCCCAAGTCCCGTCCTCTATCTGCTCCCCAAGTTCCTCCTCCCATTTAGCCTTCAGATCCTCCACCGACGACTCCTCCACCTCCTGCATTACCTTATAGATGTCAGACACCTTCCCCTCTCTGACCCACAACCCCGAAAGCACTCTGTCCATCGTCCCCCGCGACGGCAGCAGAGGGAATCCCTCTACCTGTCGCCTAGCAAACGCCTTTACCTGCAAGTATCTGAACATGTTCCCTTGGGGAAGGCCAAATTTATCTTCCAGTTCCCCCAGGCCCGCAAACCTCCCGCCAATAAACAGGTCCCTCAATTTGCTGATGCCCGCCCTTTGCCATCCCCTAAATCCCCCATCCTTGTTCCCCGGGATGAACCGATGGTTGCCACCCAGTGGAGCCTCCATCGAGCCCCCTGTTTCCCCCCGATGCCGTCTCCACTGTTCCCAGATTCTTAGGGTCGCCGCCACCACCGGGCTCGTGGTAAACCTCTTCGGGGAGAGCGGCAATGGTGCCGTTACCATGGCACCCAGGCTCGTACCTCTACATGACACCATCTCCATTCTTTTCCACGCCGCCCCCTCCCCCCTCCATCACCCATTTACGCACCATTGACACATTGGCTGTCCAATAGTACCCCAGAAGGTTGGGCAGCGCCAGCCCGCCTCTATCCCTCCCTCGCTCCAGGAACACCCTCTTCACTCTCGGAGTCCCATGTGCCCACACAAAGCTCAAAATACTGCTGGTCACTCTCCTAAAGAAGGCCCTGGGGATAAAGATGGACAGGCACTGAAAGAGGAACAAGAACCTCGGAAGCACCGTCATTTTGACGGACTGTACCCTCCCCGCCAATGATAATGGCAGCATGTCCCACCTCTTGAACTCCTCCTCCATCTGATCTACAAGTCTGGTGAAGTTATGCTTGTGAAGAGTCCCCCAGTCCCTGGCCACCTGCACCCCCAGGTACCTAAAGCTCTCCCCTGCCCACCTAAGCGGGAGCCTACCAATTCCTTCCTCCTGGTCTCCAGGGTGCACCACAAACACCTCGCTCTTTCCTAAATTTAATTTATAACCTGAAAAGGTCCCAAACTCAGCTAGCAACTCCATCACTCCCGGCACTCCTCCCACCAGGTCCGCCACATACAGTAACAGGTCATCGGCATACAACGGCACCCTATGTTCCTCTCTACCTCGCACCAAGCCTCTCCACCTCTCTGAATCCCTCAACGCCATCGCCAGCGGCTCGATTGCCAGTGCAAACAAGGGGGACAGGGGGCAACCCTGCCTGGTCCCTCGGTAAAGCCGGAAGTACTCCGACCTCCTCCTATTCGTGGCCACGCACGCCATTGGGGAATCATATAGCAGCCGTACCCATCTAATGAACCCTTCACCAAATCCAAACCTCCTCAACACCTCCCATAGGTACCCCCACTCCACTCTATCGAAGGCCTTCTCCGCATCCAGTGCCACCACTATCTCTGCCTCCCCCTCAATCGCCGGCATCATGATGACATTCAACAATCTCCGCACATTCGTGTTCAGCTGCCTTCCCTTCACGAAACCTGTCTGGTCCTCGTGCACAACCCCTGGCACACAGTCCTCTATCCTGGTGGCCAGGATTTTTGCCAGGACCTTAGCATCCACGTTGAGGAGAGATATGGGCCTGTATGAACCACACTGCTGGGGGTCCTTGTCCCTCTTTAAAATTAACGAGATCAGCGCCCGCGACATCGTCAGGGGCAAAGTCCCCCCTTCCGACGCTTCATTGAGTGTCCGCACCAGCAAGGGGCCCACTAGGTCCACAAACTTTTTATAAAATTCCACCGGGAACCCATCCGGCCCCGGTGCCTTCCCTGACTGCATCTGCCCAATCCCCTTAACTAGCTCCTCCAGCTCAATCGGCGCACCCAACCCCTCCACCTTCTCCTCCTGCACCTTCGGGAAAGAAAGCCCGTCAAGGAACCTCTCCATTCCCCTCCTCTTTCCCCGTTGGCTCCGACCGGTACAGTTCCCCATAAAAATCCTTGAAGACCTCATTCACCTCTACCCCCTTCCGCACCACATTCCCACTCTTGTCTCTCACTCCAGCAATTTCCTTAGCCGCATCCCGCTTGCGGAGCTGATGAGCCAGCATCGTACTCGCCTTTTCACCATGATCGTACACTACCCCTTGTGCCTTCCTCCACTGTGCCTCTGCCTTTCTAGTGGTCAGCAAATCAAATTCAGCCTGCAGGCTGCGCCTCTCCCCCAACAGTCCCTCCTCTGGTGCCTCTGCATACCTCCTGTCCACCTCCAGCATCTTTCCCACCAGTCTATCCCTCTCGCTCCTCTCCCTGTGTGCCCGGATGGATATCAGCTCCCCACGAATCACTGCCTTCAGGGCTTCCCAGACCATCCCCACCTGAACCTCCCCGTATCATTCACCTCGAGGTACCCCTCAATACTTGCCCGGACCCTCCTACACACCTCCTCCTCTGCCAACAACCCCACATCCAACCGCAGCCTCTGACTATTGTTACTGTCAAATCCGCATATCATACAGTAATACTGTAGAACAAATGAAAACTAACAACACCAAAATAACGGTTTGAATTTTTAAAATCATTTAATGCAGAAAAAGATTCCATGGTGTTTTAGGGAAATCAGAAATGAATACACATTGAGCTAAAGGTGGCGACATTAACAGGGGTGACAAAAGGTTTTGTGGAAAGAGGTGGGTTTGAAGGAACACCATAAAGGAAAATATGAAAGACTTGGGAAGGAATTTCCAGAGATTTGTTAGAGGTGAAAGGGAGAATGAGGTGAAAGGGGGACATTAAAGGTCAGAGTGGAAAGGGGGGGTTGTAGGTGATTCCAGAAATATGGAGAGGCAAGCCAATAAAGGAATTTAACCACTAGGAGGCAAATCTAAAATTGATTTTCAGTATCCCAAAGGCTCCAATGTGCAAGAGGAAGGGTAATGTGTGCATGGACTTTGTAACATTATGCAAAATGAAATGAAATGAAAATCGCTTATTGTCACGAGAAAGCTTCAATGAAGTTACTGTGAAAAGCCCCTAGTCGCCACATTCCGGCGCCTGTCCGGGGAGGCTGGTACGGGAATCGAACTGTGCTGCTGGCCTGCTTTAAAAGCCAGCGATTTAGCCGAGTGAGCTAAACCAGCCAACTCTGGCAACAGAGTTTTGCATGAGGATAACTAAATATTGGGAAGACCAAAGTCATTGTCTTTGGTCCCACAGCAAATATTGTTCCCTGCCAATTGTCTGAGGCAGAACTAGGCTGTTTACAACCTATTTGACCCTAAGATGATTTTGCCACCACGCATCAGCGCCATCACTAAGCCTGACTCCAATCTCTACGACATTTGCTGTCTCTTCCCCGGTCTCCGCACATCTGTGGTTGAAATCCTAATGCGCTCCTGGCTGGCCTCCCATGTTCCGCTCGTCACAAAAGTATGGCCATCCAAAACTCTACCAGAGTCCTAACTTGCACCAACTTCCATTCACCCCTTTCTGAACTTGTTAAACTATTACTGCGCGCTAATGTGGAAAAGGTGTGGAGTAGGCAGACGGAGGCTTTTGTGGGTGAGATGGAGGCAGGTTCTTGTAGCTGGTCGGGGTTGCGGGCGCTAGCAATGGCACAACTACCGTTTACCCCAGGTAGGTATTTGGGGAATCTGGTGATGGTGGCCATGCTGAAAATATGAAGGCAATTTCGGCAGCACTTTAGGCTGGAGGCGGGGTTGAGGTTGATGCCGATCCAGGGGCGGGGTCGAGGTTGATGCCGATCCAAGGGAACCATGGGCGCGATTCTCCGGACTCACGACACGTCGGAGAATAGCAGGTGGCGTAAATTTTTACTGCCACGCTGGTCCGACGCCCTCCTGCTATTCTCTCTTTCCTCCCCCCCCCCCCCCCCCCCCCCCACACACACGGCCGCCCCCCGACACGAATCGCTGCTCGCCGTTTTTTTACGGCGAGCAGCGATTCTCCCCTGGCCGATGGGCCGATTTCCAAGGCCTTTACGGCCGTTTTTACGAACTAAAAACACACCTGCTCTCAACGTTCGTAAAAACGGCAATAAAGTGCCGTTCTGGGGAACCATGGCACCGATTGGCACGGCCGCACCACGGCTGTGCCAAGGGTGCCATGGGCCCTCGATCGGTGGGCACCGATCGCGGGCAGCGGGTACTTACCCCGCGCACTCTTTCTTACTCCGCCGCCCCGATGGATCCGTCCGCGGGGCTTCTGAGGGGCATAACGGCCCGCGCATGCGTGGGTTTCACGCATATGCGTGATGACGTCATCCGCGCATGCGCGGGTTGGAGTCGTCCAATCCGCGCATGCACGGCTGACGTCATCATACGCGTCAGCCGTCGCTAACTTTGCCGCGCGGGCTTAGCGAAATTCGTTAAGCCCGCGATGCCGGATTTCACGGCCGCGCGATGCTAGCCCCGACCGGGGAGCAGAATTGGTTCCCGGTCAGGGGCGCGGAGGCTGCCGTCAAACACGGGCGGTTTCACGGCAGCCTTCACGACTCTCCGCATTTGCGGAGAATCGCACCCCATAGGTTTGAGCTTGGGAGAATGGGTGCAAGGTTTCAGGAATTGGAGGAAAAGAGTGGTGATGGAGATGAAGGACATGTTTGTGGAAGAGCGGTTCGCAAGTTCGGGGGAGTTGGGAGTGAAGTTTGGGTTCCCCTGTGGGGATGGTTTTAGGTACATGCAGGTGCGGGACTTTGCAAAAAATATCTTTCCGACCTTTCCGGTAGCATCTTCCTCCTCATTGCTGGAGGTGTTGTCTGTAATGGGGTTGGAGGGTGGGGCCATCTCGGCGATTTATGGAAGGATTTTGGAGGAAGATAAGGTCTCTCTGGAGGGGGTTAAAGTCAAGTGGGAGATGAGCTGGTGATGGCGCTAGAGGAGGGATTGTGGTGTGAGGTGCGGCGGAGGACAAATGCCTCAACCTCGTGTGTGAGGCTGGGGTTGATGCAGCTAAAGGTGGTACATGGGGCCACCTGTCAAAGCCGAAGATGGGCCGGCTGTTTGAGGGGATAGAAGATGTTGTGAACAGTGTGGAAGGGGCCCAGCTAATCATATACATATATTTTAGTCCTGCCGGAAGTTGGAGAAATTTTGGAGGTAGTTTTTCAGCACCACATCATCGATTTTGCGTGTGGACTTGGAGCCTAGCCCTCTGGGGCCATATTCAGGGTGTCAGACCTGCTGGAGTTGCAGGCGGAGCGGAGGCAGATATTTTAACGTTCGCCTCGCTGATAGCTCGCAGGTGGGCTTTGTTGGGGTGAAGATGAGCTTCTCCACCCTGTGCCTCTGTGTGGTTGGAGGATCTAACGGAGTTTCTGCATTTGGCGAAGATTAAAAGCGGGACGAATGAGGGGTTCCACAAGAGGTGGGGTTTGTTTATTCTGTATTTTGGAGAACTAGTTACTGCCAACTGTTAGGGGTTCGGGGGGGGGGGGGATATTGGGGGGTGATGTTTTGTGTTGGGTTTATTTTTGTGATGTCATGTTTGTCAAATGTTAAACATTTTAATAAAACTTTTTTTAAAAAAAATTCCATTCACCCATCTCCCTTGTGGTTGCAAAATTCTCATTATTTTAAAATTCCTCTGTGGCCTTGCCTCTCCCTATCTCTGTAATCAACCCCAACCCAACAGTCATCTGATGACTGACCACTCTCAGTTCTGACCTCTTGACAATCCCGCTTTTGAGTTTGTGATTGGTGGTGGTGGCAGTGTTTAAGCTCCAGAATTTCCTGTAAACCTCTCCTCCTTTAAAGGATTCTCTTTAAAACTTAGCTTTTTGGTCATCTGACCTAACACCTCATGTGGCGTGGTTTCAAATCTTTATTTGATAATGCTCCTGTAAAGCACCTTATTTTAATACGTTATATGTTGGAACATGCAATTTCAAATTGTTGTTGTATTTTTAACACAGGGTAGATTCTTGGAGGGCATTGGAGCAGTTCAATCTGGAAGTAACAATAATAATAAACCAGTGGATGTTGATTTCAGCAGCAAATGGGGCTGAGGTACAGGTAGAGACTGGCAATGTTGCAGAAAGAAAATGGGGAATTTTAAAATGAAGTGGATATAAAATTGGAAGCTCGTGTCAAGTGCAAATAAAATGCAGAGCTTGTGAATGATCTGGGTGAAACTGAAAAATGGTTGGAGTGGGACATGGAATTGGTTACAGTAGTTTTGAAGGGATGGAAATTGTGGCGTTGGTCTTAATTAGAGGAACCTTTGGCTCACCCTTGCAGTCTGACAACACAAAGGCAATAGTGTGGCCAAGAGAGCAATGGGAGTTGGGTGTTGTTGGCACACATTTGGAACCTGTTCTCTTGGCTGTGGGTGACTCTGTTTAACAATGTGCAGCATAAGAAGGGATCAATGATGGTTCCATGGAGGACTCCAGAAGCAATGATGTGGACTCCAGAAGCAGTGATGTGGGGGAAAGGACAAAAAGCCATTCTTGGCAATAATCTGGGCATCATCAAATTGCTAACAATGGAATCAAGGAAGTCCTAATGAGCTACGTAACAGAGAAGTACTGGAGGAAGGTGTGGTTGATGTCCAAGGTCGTAGCGAGGCTAAGGAATGATAATGTACCATGGTCATGATCAGAGATGATAACATATGTGACTTTTCTGACAGTTTCAGTGTTGTGATGGGGCAGATGCCTGATTGGAGATTTGAATATGGAAGTGTGAGAAAGATGGGTAGAGATTTGAAAAGCAATATGGTTATGATTTTGGTGGACATCAGTAGCTTTTAAAAAGGAATTTGAATTCCCAATTATTGACTCGGCAAATTATTCCACAAGATTTCATATTTTTAATCAAAACACCTCACTGTACAAGAGTTAAACAATGTAAGTATCATTAATCTAAAGCTATATTTTGTAAACACTAGTCTAAAAATCTCAACAGAACCCCCAGTTCTAGTTCATGTCCACCCAACAATTGCCCTATACAGAATTCTGAGGGTGCCTACACTTCTTCTCCTGGGACAAAACAAAGGTGTGCCACAGCTTTCGGGAATTGCTATTCATTTACGTCAGTGTTCCCGTTATTTTCTGTGGTATGAGATTTTTTGGGGTCATTTCATTAGCATCAGACCAAGCGGCCCTCTGACTCTCCTTTAGCACCTCATTATTATAGGCATGGGCCTTGCTGCACTCTTGCTTAATGACTCCCAAGTCAGAAAACGTCCTTGATTTCTGATAATCCTCTGCTCCTGATCCACAACTCCTTCACAGATTTTGGCAGAATCTTTCTGCATGTTTCCAAACAGTTCCAGCTCCAGACTAAACTGCCTGTTTCAAAGCTGCTTCCAATCTGACTGTCTGCTGTGAGAAATCTCTGAGAGGTTGGGGGTTTGAAGGGTGGGCATCCTTGAAAGGGGGAGGCCCTTGAAGGGACCCCGTAGCAGGATGCCCTCACTTGGAGGGGTGGGTGGGTGAGGCCCATGTGGTGGTGATGGGGAGTGACATTGCCCGTGGGTAGGGGTTGTGAGGAACCCTCGATCTCACTTGGAGATCGGGGCACCCTTTCAAAATGGCAGCCCGATCTCCGAGGAGCCGGTCTTGCCAGTGAGTTCAGCTCCCCTTTTAAGTTTGGACTAAACAAGTGAGAAACTCCCCAAGGCCCAAACAAAGTGACTTTTAAGTGTGGCTAGATAGCGGTGGGGAACCCATTGACAGAGTCGGCGGGAATCTCCCAGCAAAGTCCACCACAAATGGCACATAGAAACCTTTCCGTTAGATCACGCCCAATATTTCTAGCGACGTGGCTGAAGTTTGAGAGTTTGATAACGTCCAAGTATGGGTAAATGGAGGAATTCACTTCAGGCCAAACTTCCTTTTAAGTCACACCCATTATTAATGCACCTTTAGAAAGGTCCCAGGCCTGTGAAAGGATGTTCAGAAGTAGTAACTTTTGGATGCTGAAGTAAAGCCATGTGGGAAATGTGAAATCTAGTTGAGCTACCAGAAAAAATTTCATGAGACAGAATGTTATGTCACTTTTGCAGAAGTGCCAAATATAGGTACTTAAACCTACCAAGTACCCACGTCCGATGTGTGAACAGGTAGAGAGTTCATGGAAAACCAATTGTAATGCTGCATGAAGATCTGAGCACTGGGATAAAATATTACCACAGTATCCCAAGAATCAACTTTAAAAAAAAATAAAAGGTGGGATGTGCGTGATTTGGTTATACACAGCACAGTGGTTAGCACTGTTGCTTCAAAGCTCCAGGGTCCCAGGTTCGATTCCGGGCTTGGGTCACTGCGGAGTCTGCACGGAGTCTGCACATTCTCCCCGTGCCTGTGTGGGTTTCCTCCGGGTGCTCTGGTTTCCTCCCACAGGTCCCGAAAGACGTGCTGTTAGGTAATTTGGACATTCTGAATTCTCCCTCCTCCCTCCATGTACCCGAGCAGGCGCCGGAATGTGGCGACTAAGGGCTTTTCACAGTAACTTCATTGCATTGTTAATGTAAGCCTACTTGTGACAATAAAGATTATTATTATTACAAGTGGAATGTGCATGATTTGGTTATAATCAGAGATGTATGGTTGGGGAGGATAAATGCAGCTGTTTATTTGCTTAAATGGAAGGATGACCTGACGAGACTTGTTGTACGTGTTTAAAAAGTAAACTGGCAGGGATTTCCTAATTTGTGATGGTAAAAAATTAGCTAATCAGTGCAAGAATCCAAACAGAAGAAAGGAAGGAGAAAGGGGAGTGAAATTAACAGGCCTGCAATGAGATTTTGTTTTAGCCACAGCTTTCCTTACCATACGTTTTCTGAAGCAGGAATATGTTAGCTTTAAAGGGGGCCCGTGAAGGGTCTTATGCAGGACTGCAGCCAGGATTAGCAGTGAATTTAAAAGACAACCACATTTGGTCAATTGTTCCTGCAAAAGTTTGAAAACTAGTTATTTGTTGTCCTAGCACCGTCGAGTATTTTGTGACAACACTAAAACAAAGGGAAAAATATTCAAACACTTTTCAGAGAAAACATAAAAGCTGTAGTCTGAGGTGCTCCAGATAAAGTGGAATGAAGTATGTAGTTTTGTAGATTCCTGTTTGCTGAAGTTAGTGAGGACTGCCAAATATATAGTATGTGCCTCTTCTGACAAGCAGACTAATGCATACTGTTCTGCTTGTTTGCTTGCTTTTCTGTACTGCATTAAAGTTGGAGTCTCCCTGGCTAAAAGGAAGTTTCCTGTTCCAGGCAATTTATTTAATTAAATTGGGGGCGCTGGTTTGACGCCTGTTTTCTATCCTCCGCCCCCTCTGAAATGGCACCATTGCGTTGCGCACTGCGCGCCGTTGGAACGGCGTTGGCGTGTCACCTGAAGGCCCTCCCCTGAGGCTCAGCCCCCTTTGGGCCGAGTTCCCGATTGCGCGGGGGTTGTGTGGTCTGAGTGGTCGGAAACCTGGCATGGCGACTGTGGACTGTGTCCAGTGTCGCCAAAGTTGGCTGGGAGCCATGCTGCTGGCTGGGGGAGCTTCTGCGAGAGCTGGGGTGACTGGTGGGGGTTAGCCAGGGGGATGCTATTTGACAGGTTGGTTCATGCGTGGCCGGCGCCATGTTCTAAGGTGCGACTGCTGCAGGTCATCGCTGTGCACATGCGCGACCACGGACCCGGCCATTCGCCAGCGGTTCATATTGTGGGAGCCGGGGGTTTTATTCGGCTCGACTTCTAGCCCCTCACCGGCTGCAGGATTTGGGAGGGTTCGGTGCCGGTTTTGGCATTGTAAAACTCCATGGTTCCCGTGTCGGCACTTAGGCTGAAAAATGGTGAGTCCTGCCGGGGCAGCACGGTAGCATTGTGGATAGCACAATCGCTTCACAGCTCCAGGGTCCCAGGTTCGATTCCAGCTTGGGTCACTGTCTGTGCGGAGTCTACACATCCTCCCCGTGTGTGCGTGGGTTTCCTCCGGGTACTCCGGTTTCCTCCCACAGTCCAAAGATGTGCAGGTTAGGTGGATTGGCCATGATAAATTGCCCTTGGTGTCCAAAATTGCCCTTCGTGTTGGGAGGGGTTACTGGGTTATGGGGATAGAGTGGAGGTGTTGACCTTGGGTAGGGTGCTCTTTCCAAGAGACCCGGTGCAGACTCAATGGGCCGAATGGCCTCCTTCTGCACTGTAAATTCTATATATCTATATAATGTTTGGCCTTAGCTTTCTGTTGTAGAGAATTCCACAGGCTCACCACTGGAGATTTCTCCCCATCTCAGTCTGAAATGGTCTGTCCCGTATCCTCAGATTGTGATCCCTGGTTCTGGACACCCCGCTTTCAGGAAAAACCTCCTTGAATATGCTCATTCTAGCCCTGTTAGGATTTGTAGGTTTCTATGAGATTGTCCCTCATTCTTCTAAACTTCAGCGAATATAATCCTAACCAAACCAATCTCTCCTTGTAGGTCAAAAATGCAGAGTCAAGGGTGATAATCTGCTGCCTGACCTTCCACAAAGTGGTTTATGGATAAACAGATTATAAGGGTAAATGCATGACTGAAAGAATAGTGTGGGAGGCAGAGGTTTTGATTCATGGGCCACTGGCACCAGTCCACAGGGTGCGAGCTGTTCCACTGTGAAAGCTCACTTCAGCTGGGGCAGTGTTTTAGTGCAATGAATAACAATGTGGTAAATCATTCTTGGAATTAAATATCCCAGGGTATTTGACTTTTCGAACAGGAGGCAAAAAGGAAAAAGAGTAAGCATTGCCCTGATAATAAAGAGTTAAAGGCAGGAGTGAGAAGATCTTGGCTTTCGTGTAGGATCAGTTTAGGGCTGAGAAATATCATGGGACATAAAATATGACTGGAAATAGTTTTATAAGCCCTCAGGCTGTAGCCATGGTGTAAGGAGTATAAATCTGGGAAATTGAGGTGCATGTAATACTGGTAGTACGGTAATCATGGACTTTTACTTTCATAGACTGGGCAAACCAAATCTGCAGTGATAATGTGCTGGATGAATTTATGTAAGGCATTCAAGATAGCTTTCTCGATCAGCATGTTGACAAATTAACCAGAAGAGGCTATTTTTGATCTAATTCTGTAATGAGAAAGAGTGACTTAATAACTTCACAGTAAAGGAGCCTCAAGGGAAGAATGATCATAACATGTAGAAATATAGTGAGTTTGTGTATGATCTTAGTAAATATAAATCAAATGTCTTAAAACTGAACTAAGCAAACTATGCAGATGAGAAGTGAGTTGGCTCAGATAGATTGGGAAACTAGATTTGTACATTCTTTATTGGGATGTGGGTGTCACTAGTTGCTCTTTGTAGTACTGTACATGAGTTTAAAATAAAAAAATGACTACCATTAAATAGAGCCTCAGACCTTTCCTGGTGTACTGTGTACAGTTTTCTTTCTGGTTGAAGGATAAACTTGCCTTTGAGTGTGATAAAGGTCCATTAGTCTGATTCCTGAGTTACGGGGATTCTCCTATTAGGAGAGATTGAGTAGACCACGGGCTATGATTATGTTATGATCATGTAGCCACAAACATGTAGGCTGCCCCACAATGGGAAACCCCGTTGACTGGCCGGATAACAGAGAATCCAGCCCCATAGCTATATTCCATGAGTTTAGAAGAATAAGATGTGATCAGATTGAAATATATGAAATTATTTGAGAATGTTTTTTTTTGTTCTTGGGATGTGGGCGTTGCTGGCTGGGCCAGCATTTGTTGCCCTTGAACTCAGTGGCTTGCTGGGTCATTTTGTGGGGGCAGTAAAGTCAACCGCATCGCTGTGTGGGTCTGGAGTCACATGTAGGCCAGACCAGATAAGAATGGCAGAGTTCCTTCCCTGAAGAACATTCGTGAACCAGATGGGGTTTAAGGACAAATCGGCAATGGTTTCATGGTCATCATTAGACTTTTAATTCCAGACTTTTCTTATTAAATTCAAATCTCACCATCTGCCATGGTGGGATTTGTACCCGGGGCCGCAGATCATTACGCTGGGTCTCTGGATGAGTAGCCCAGTGAAAATACCACTACACCATTGCCTCCCCAACAACATAAATATGTAATTGTTAACAAAATAAGCAACATTCTGGACAGAATGGCCTACTTCCCTGTGCTCTCACCATCATTTCATCCCTTTTTTCTGGAAATGTTTATCTTAATTCCCCACTCAAATCCACTTATTGTGTTCGCTTCACTTTAACAATCTTTATTAGTGTCACAAGTAGGCTTACATTAACACTGCAATTAAGTTACTGTGAAAAGCCTCTAGTCGCCACACTACGGCGTCTGTTCGGGGGGGAGAATTCAGAATGTCCAATTCACCTAACAAGCACATTATTTGGGACTTGTGTGAGGAAACCGGAGCACCCAGAGGAAACCCAAGCAGTCACTGGGAGAACATATAGACTCCGCACAGACAGTGGCCCAAGCCGGGAATAGTGTTCACTATATAGTCTTTCAGGGCAGTTACTTCCACAACTCTTGTTATCCTTGGGCGTGGAAATATTCTACCTGGCTATATTTCTCACTTAACCTCATTTTATGTACTCTGGTATTTGAAACCTTTGGAACAGGAAACATTGCGATTTTCTTCTATAATCTTGTAATCACCAACTAGGTCACCTCTAAATCTCGTTTAGTTTTTGTAACTTTTTAATTTTAACTTAAATCCTGAAATTCAAAATTGCACCCAGTACTCTTTTTTTTTTATAGATTATTAACAAAAAATAGAGCGCACGCAATTGTAACCTTGTGACATGGCACTGGTAATCGTTTGAAAGGTAGGCAACAGAGAATGAGGGTAGTTTGTTCGCCTGGGACCTGTACTAGGGCCATGGCTTTTGACCATATTTATTAATTACTTGGATGAAGCAATGGGAGCGCTGCAGATTCCAGTTTGCAAATGACACTCTAAGTCAAATGGCACCATAAGGTAAATATGTGTGCGTAGGAAGTCACCAAGGGACATGGACAAAAGTAGGAGAGTAGACAAATTGTAGATGGAGCTCAAATGTTGGGAGGTGAGCGGTCACCAAAATTGGATCTGAAAAAGATAAACTGGAATGTTCTCTTCAAGCTGAGAAATTGTGGTGGAGCAAATACATTTTGGTGTTTATATTGGTACAGTCGTGAGGTTTATAAGATTATGCTTTGGGACTGCCTTTAATTTAGGGTTTTAAAAAAGGTCATGTGACCTGCCTGACAGCAGACGTGGGTGACATGACTGTTAAAGATTAAAGTGAGACACGTGTATTGCTGGAAAGAAGGTATAAAGTGGTCATATTTGGAGGTAATAACAGCAGCACCTGTGCTTATAGTTGTTACACAGTTAATCTCCAAAGTCCAAAGAAGGTGTCGAGAGTGTCAGGTTGTAAACAGTTATGCTTTAAACTGTCCACTCACTTTCAACATTATAAGAGTTGGGGTTGCCTGGATAGCTATTCAGCATGTCTACCTGGATACAAGACCTATGTACTTCACGCTATGATGGAGGTGGGCTTTGAGGGGGGGGATGACTTTCTAAAATATCCTTTTGCTATCAGACGCAGGCAGTCTACTGGGTTTGAGAAGAAGGAGCAACTAGAGGGTGGACGTTTCTAAGGTTCACTGTAGGCGCAGCTGGTCGGATTAGAATTACCAAATCTGTGAGGGTTTGAAATCTGGCTAGAAGATTGGCCAGCTTGTGCTAGAGGAAGAATCCCCAGGAAAAACCTTTTGTTGTGAGAGTGTGTTTCAGGGTTCAGGGTTAGAAGTTATCATCCTAGGAAAGGAAGTCAACCTTCATAAGCTAAGCCTCCCTTTGAACATGATCAGAGAAAATCCGATGTCTGTTTAAGGGGCAGTGTAAAGTATAATTGCCAAGTGGTTTTTTCTGTTGTGTTTAAAAAAAAATTAAGAAAGTTCTGCTCTGCAGTTTAAAATATGTTGCCTACAAAAATAGTGAATTGTGAATTTAATCTGTTTGTTAAAATAAAAGTCTTAAAAATGAGAAATCCTCTCCGCTATCATCTGGAAGTTCTTTTTAAAGTTAATGATCTCTACAAGGTCGTCACAATTTAAACAAATTATTAAGTTTATGCACAGGTCAGGTAGCATGGAACTGGGTGCGACTCAGGAAGCTAAATTTCACGGGCCTAGTAGGGAAGGTGAAGGAGGATCTGGGAAGGTAGGATAGTCTCCCTTGGTTGTTGGCTGGCCAGATGCAGGCAGTCAAAATTAATATTTTACCATGGTTTCTGTTTTTGTTCCAGTGTCACTGGGCTTTTTTCGAAAGGTGGATAGGCTGGTCTTGGTTGTTGTGTGGGCAGGGAAGGTTGCGAGGATAAGGAAGGCAGTGCTCCAAAAGGGGCGGCAGTCAGGGGGCTTGGCTCTTCCGAATTTGTTGCACTATTACTGGGCGGCGAATGCAGAGGAAGGAGAAGGAAGCTTTGTGGGTGCGGATGGAAGTGGGGTCCTGTAAGAGTTTGTGGCTGCAGGCACTGGCAACGGCACCGCAGCCGCTAGCCCTAGGGGAGGTATTCCGGGAGTCCTGTAGTGGTAGCCACGCTGAGGATCTGAGGGCAATTTTGACAGCACTTCAAGTTGAGGACCGGGTTGAGGGTGATGCCAATAAGAGGGCATCATAGGTTTGAGCCAGAGAAGATGGATGCGAGGTTCCGGGGATAAGAGGAGAAAAGAGATGAAGGATCCATTTCTGGAGGGGAGATTTGCAAGTTTGATGGAGTTGGGGGTGAAGTATGGGCTGCAGCGCGAGGAGAGTTTTGGGTATATGCAGGTGCGGAATTTTCTTTTCATAAACATTTTATTGAGTTATTTGTTTATTCTGTTATATAACAATAATGTACATGAAAATATAAACAGTGCAAAATCCGTCTTCCTCACTTACAGGTCTCACCTTTTCTAACCCCCTATTCTAAACTAAACCTTGACCGCCCCCCCTTCTGCTGACGGTTAATTTCCCCCAAAGAAGTCAACGAACGGCCGCCACCTCCGGACGAATCCTAACATTGATCCTCTCAAGGCAAACTTGATTTTTTCCAAACAGAGAAAGGTAGCCATGTCCGTTAGCCAGGTCTCCGACTTCGGGGGCTTTGAGTTCCTCCAAGCTAATAGTATCCGTCTCCGTGTTACCAGGGAAGCCAAGGCTAGAAAGTCTGCCTCTTTCTCCTCATGGATTCCCGGGTCTTCCGACACTCCAAAATCGCCACCTCTGGACTAGGTGCCTTGGACATGACATCCGCAAACCCCTGCCAGAATCCCCTAAGCTTCGGGCATGTCCAGATCATATGGACATGGTTTGCTGGTCCTCCCGCACACCTTGCGCACCTGTCTTCTACCCCAAAGAACCTGCTCATCCAGGCCATTGTCCTGTGAGCCCGGTGAATGACCTTGAACTGTATCAGGCTGAGCCTGGCACATGATGTGGACGCGTTGACTCTACTCTACACGTCTGCCCAGAGACCATCCTCTATCTCTCCTCCTAACTCTTCTCCCCACTTGCGTTTCAACTCCTCTGTCTGCGTCTTCTCTGAGCCCATGAGTTCCCTGTTACTGTCAGAAACCCTCCCTTCTCCCACCCACATTCTGTTACCAGTGCCCCCAAGCTAGTGCCTTTGAATGATGCTGCCTCCACACGCTCCCATACCGACCCGACCCTCCCCCCACAACCCACTTCCTGATCATGGCTATATTCGCCGCCCAATAATAATTACTAAAGTTCGGCAGTGCCCCCCCCCCCCCCCCCCCCTGCTCCAGCATCCCCCTTTTTACTCGCAGGGACTTACCCGCCCATACAAAGCCAGTGATCACCTTATTGACCCATTTAAAAAAGGACCGTGGACTAAAGATGGGGAGACACTGAAACACAAACCGGAATCTCGGGAGGACCGTCATTTTCACTGACTGCACCTTCCCAGCTAGTGACAACGGGATTGCATCCCACCTTCGGAAATTGTCCTTCATTTGGCCTACTAATAGGGCCAAATTTAACTTAGAACATAGAACATAGAACGATACAGCGCAGTACAGGCCCTTCGGCCCTCGATGTTGCACCGACATGGAAAAAAAAAACTAAAGGCCATCTAACCTACACTATGCCCTTATCATCCATATGCTTATCCAATAAATTTTTAAATGCCCTCAATGTTGGCGAGTTCACTACTGTTGCAGGTAGGGCATTCCACGGCCTCACCACTCTTTGCGTAAAAAACCCACCTCTGACCTCTGTCCTATATTTATTACCCCTCAATTTAAGGCTATGTCCCCTCGTGCTAGCCACCTCCATCCGCGGGAGAAGGCTCTCGCTGTCCACCCTATCTAACCCTCTGATCATTTTGTATGCCTCTATTAAGTCACCTCTTAACCTTCTTCTCTCTAACGAAAACAACCTCAAGTCCATCAGCCTTTCCTCATAAGATTTTCCCTCCATACCAGGCAACATCCTGGTAAATCTCCTCTGCACCCGTTCCAAAGCTTCCACGTCCTTCCTATAATGAGGCGACCAGAACTGTACGCAATACTCCAAATGCGGCCGTACCAGAGTTTGGTACAGCTGCATCATGACCTCATGGCTCCGGAACTCAATCCCTCTACCAATAAAGGCCAACACACCATAGGCCTTCTTCACAACCCTATCAACCTGGGTGACAACTTTCAGGGATCTATGTACATGGACACCGAGATCCCTCTGCTCATCCACACTACCAAGAATTTTACCATTAGCCAAATATTCCGCATTCCTGTTATTCTTTCCAAAGTGAATCACCTCACACTTCTCCACATTAAACTCCATTTGCCACCTCTCAGCCCAGCTCTGCAGCTTATCTATGTCCCTCTGTAACCTGCAACATCCTTCCGCACTGTCTACAACTCCACCGACTTTAGTGTCATCTGCAAATTTACTCACCCATCCTTCTGCGCCCTCCTCTAGGTCATTTATAAAAATGACAAACAGCAACGGCCCCAGAACAGATCCTTGTGGTACGCCACTCGTAACTGAACTCCATTCTGAACATTTCCCATCAACTACCACTCTCTGTCTTCTTTCAACTAGCCAATTTCTGATCCACATCTCTAAATCACCCTCAATCCCCAGCCTCCGTATTTTCTGCAATAGCCGACCGTGGGGAACCTTATCAAACGCTTTACTGAAGTCCATATACACCACATCAACTGCTCTACCCTCGTCTACCTGTTCAGTCACCTTCTCAAAGAACTCGATAAGGTTTGTGAGGCATGACCTACCCTTCACAAAACCATGCTGACTATCCCTAATCATATTATTCCTATCTAGATGATTATAAATCGTATCTTTTATAATCCTCTCCAAGACTTTACCCACCACAGACGTTAGGCTCACCGGCCTATAGTTACCGGGGTTATCTCTACTCCCCTTCTTGAACAAAGGGACCACATTTGCTATCCTCCAGTCCTCTGGCACTATTCCTGTAGCCAATGATGACCTAAAAATCAAAGCCAAAGGCTCAGCAATCTCTTCCCTGGCTTCCCAGAGAATCCTAGGATAAATCCCATCCGGCCCCGGGGACTTATCTATTTTCACCTTGTCCAGAATTGCCAACACTTCTTCCCTACGCACCTCAATGCCATCTATTCTAATAGCCTGGGTCTCAGCATTCTCCTCCACAATATTATCTTTTTCTTGAGTGAATACTGACGAAAAGTATTCATTTAGTATCTCGCTTATCTCCTCAGCCTCCACACACAACTTCCCACCACTGTCCTTGACTGGCCCTACTCTTACCTTAGTCATTCTTTTATTCCTGACATACCTATAGAAAGCTTTTGGGTTTTCCTTGATCCTACCTGCCAAAGACTTCTCATGTCCCCTCCTTGCTCGTCTCAGCTCTCTCTTTAGATCCTTCCTCGCTTCCTTGTAACTATCAAGCGCCCCAACTGAAACTTCACGCCTCATCTTCACATAGGCCTCCTTCTTCCTCTTAACAAGAGATTCCACTTCTTTGGTAAACCACGGTTCCCTCGCTCGACCCCTTCCTCCCTGCCTGACTGGTACGTACTTATCAAGAACATGCAATAGCTGTTCCTTGAACAAGCTCCACATATCCAGTGTGCCCAACCCTTGCAGCCTACTTCTCCAACCAACACATCCTAAGTCATGTCTAATGGCATCATAATTGCCCTTCCCCCAGCTATAACTCTTGCTCTGCGGGGTATACTTATCCCTTTCCATCACTAACGTAAAGGTCACCGAATTGTGGTCACTGTCTCCAAAGTGTTTACCTACCTCCAGATCTAACACCTGGCCTGGTTCATTACCCAAAACCAAATCCAAAGTGGCCTCACCTCTTGTTGGCCTGTCAACATATTGTGTCAGAAAACCCTCCTGCACACATTGTACAAAGAACGACCCATCCAATGTACTCGAACTATATCTTTTCCAGTCAATATTAGGAAAGTTAAAGTCTCCCATAACAACTACCCTGTTACTTTCGCTCTTTTCCAGAATCATCTTCGCCATCCTTTCCTCTACATCTCTAGAACTATTAGGTGGCCTATAGAAAACTCCCAACAGGGTGACCTCTCCTTTCCTGTTTCTAACCTCAGCCCATACTACCTCGGAAGAAGAGTCCCCATCTTGCATCCTTTCTACCACCGTAATACTGTCCTTGACTAGCAGCGCCACACCTCCCCCTCTTTTGCCCCCTTCTCTGACCTTACTAAAGCACCTAAACCCCGGAACCTGCAACAACCATTCCTGTCCCTGCTCTATCCATGTCTCTGAAATGGCCACAACATCGAAGTCCCAGGTACCAACCCATGCTGCCAGTTCCCCTACCTTATTTCGTATACTCCTGGCATTGAAATAGACACACTTCAACCCACAGACCTGAACACTGCCGCCCTCCTGCAAAGTCAAAACTATGCTCCTGACCTCTCTACTCTCAATCTCTCGCACCCCAAAACTACAATCCAGGTTCCCATGCCCCTGCTGAATTAGTTTAAACCCCCCCAAAGAGTACTAACAAATCTCCCCCCCAGGATATTGGTGCCCCTCAGGTTCAGATGTAGACCATCCTGTCTATAGAGGTCCCACCTTCCCCAGAAAGAGCCCCAGTTATCCAGAAATCTGAATCCCTCCCGCCTGCACCATCCCTGTAGCCACGTGTTTAATTGCTCTCTCTCCCTATTCCTCATCTCACTATCACGTGGCACGGGCAACAACCCAGAGATAACAACTCTGTTTGTTCTCGCTCTGAGCTTCCATCCTAGCTCCCTAAAGGCCTGCCTGACATCCTTGTCCCCTTTCCTACCTATGTCGTTAGTGCCAATGTGGACTACGACTTGGGGCTGCTCCCCCTCCCCCTTAAGGACCCGGAAAACACGATCCGAGACATCACGTACCCTTGCACCTGGGAGGCAACATACCAAACGTGAGTCTCTCTCGCTCCCACAAAATCTCCTATCTGTGCCCCTGACTATTGAGTCCCCAATTACTAATGTTCTACTCCTTTCCCCCCTTCCCTTCTGAGCAACAGGGACAGACTCCGTGCCAGAGGCCCGTACCCCATGGCTTACCCCTGGTAAGTCGTCCCCCCCACAAGTATCCAAAACGGTATACTTGTTACTCAGGGGAACGACCGCAGGGGGTCCCTGCACTGACTGCTTCTTCCCAATCCCTCTTACAGTTACCCATCTATCTCCAGTCTTTGGTGTAACTACTTCCCTGAAGCTCCTATCTATGACCCCCTCTGCCTCCCGAATGATCCGAAGTTCATCCAGCTCAAGCTCCAGGTCCCTAACACGGTTTTTGAGGAGCTGGAGTTGGGTGCACTTCCCACAGTGTGCACTTGTGCAGCCGTTCCTATTCCCACGCCACCTGAATGCCTAGGTACTGAAAGCTTTCCCCCTACCACCCTAAACGACAGCTCCCCCAATTGCCTCTCCTGCCCCCTTGCCTGGATCGCAAACATCTCAGTTTTCCCCATATTCAGATTATAACCCGAAAACTGGCCAAATTCCCCCAGAATCCTCATAATTTCTTCCATCCTTCTAGTGGGTTTGAAACGTATAGCAGAAGGTTGTCTGCGTATAGCGAGACTCTGTGGTTGTCCCCCCCCCCCCCCCCCCCCCCCCCGGATCGGCCCCTTGAGGCTCTCCGCGCAATTGCCAGTGGCTCTATGGCCAACACAAACAGCAGTGGGGAGAGGGTGCAGCCCTATCTCGTCCCCCGATGTAGCCTGAAATAGTCCGATGTTGACCTGTTCATCCGTACGCTCGCAACAGGAGCCTGATATAGCAGCCTGACCCAGTCAATGAAGCCCTGCCCAAATCCCAACCGTCCCAGTACCCCCCACAGATATTTCCATTTCACCCGATCAAATGCCTTCTCTGCATTCATTGCATCCACTACCTCCACGTCCCTATCTTCTGGGGGCTTAATGATCACATATAGCAACCTTCTTACGTTGGCCGCCAGTTGCCTACCCGTAACAAATCCCGTCTGATCCTCCCCAATCACGTCCGGAACGCAGTCTTCAATCCTTGAGGACAAGATTTTGGCCAACAGTTTGGCGTCTACATTTAGTAGGGATATCGGCCTATTGGACCCCCATAGCTCCGGGTCCTTGTGCAGGTGTGGAGTTTTGCAAGAAAGAAGCATCCTTTGGGGTGGAGGTCAGTTTCTCCCCCCAGTGCCATTGCTTGGCTGCGGGAACCTGTTGGCGTTTTGTCCTTGGGAAAAGGTGAAATTTGCTCTGAGAGAGGCTGATGAAGGGTTCCAACAGGGATAGGGGTTTTGGAAACCTAGTTGTTGCCGAAGGGTGTTGTGAGGGCAGAGGTCCGTCGGATACTGTTGGTGTGAAAATCTTGAATAAAAATATTTTTAACAAAATTTATGCACAGGTCCAAAAAGTAACAATAAAAACACTTGGATAAATGTTGGTTTTCAAAAGTGAAAAATAATGCTTCAATTGTACAGAGTTTGGCCAGAGTCCCTTCTGGAATATTGCATCTGATTTTGGGCACCAAACTGGAAAATAT
Organism: Scyliorhinus canicula; assembly: GCF_902713615.1. Classification (NCBI taxonomy): domain Eukaryota; kingdom Metazoa; phylum Chordata; class Chondrichthyes; order Carcharhiniformes; family Scyliorhinidae; genus Scyliorhinus; species Scyliorhinus canicula. The sequence goes on from NC_052148.1 coordinate 230,942,284, forward strand.
AGGCTTTGGAAGAGATATAATGAAGATTAACCTAATCTGAACTAAACTTGGGTTTCATAAACTTGGTTAGTTTCCTCCAACACTACTCTGATCTCTCTCTTTTTTCTTTCCAGCCATTGTTTTGTTACTAATATTGAAATAATCAATTTATTTGTCACATTAACCCTGAACTCTGATCTCTCTCTTTTTTCTTTCCTGTTTCCCTTCGGGTCTTTGACGAGTTTATTGTCTAAAAGACCCATTGCCATTCGACTGCTGAGCATTTATTTTCTGTTCATGGCCCCTTGATAGCTGTTATTGTAAATGCTTCTCTTTTGTCTGGTCCTGTGTCTCTCACTTTCAAATTTGCTATTATTATCACCACCCTCAATAAAACAGTATCCTTCACTTTTCTGTTCTTTCAAATTACTGTCTCATCATCAACTTTCCTCTCCTTTCCAAAGTCCTTAAATGCTGTTGTCTTTTAACTTAGTGCCCTTCTACCTCTCCACTTTTGCAAAGGTTTCAAACCCTGCCATAGCACTCAAATGGCATTAATTCTTGTGCTTATTTGGCCCTCACCTAAGCCTCCCACCCGATATTCTCTCTTCCGTGTGGGTGGCACAGTGGTTAGCACTGCTGCATCACAGCTCCAGGTACCCGAGTTCAATTCTGACCTCGGGTGACTGTGTGTGGAGTTTGCACATCCTCCCTGTGTCTGCGTGGGTTTCCTCCCACAGTCCAAAGATGTGATTAGGTGGATTGGCTATGCTAAATTGCCCCTTAGTGTCCAAAAGGTCAGGTGGGATTACTGGGTTATGGGGATGGGGTGGAGGTGTGGTCTTAAGTAGGGTGCTCTTTCCAAGGGCCATTGCAGACTCGATGGGCCGAATGGCCTCCTTCTGCACTGTAAATTCTATTGTTCTATGACTGCTATTTTCACCTCCATAATTTTGCCCTTGCCACTGTAACCCTTCAACCCATTACGAATTAAAAATCTGTTTATCTCCTCAAATGTACTCGTGTCCTGGCGCCCACTGCACTCTGGGGTAGTGAATTCCACAGATTCACTATTGTTTTATGCAAGTACTCAGGAAATAAACAGTTGTATTCTTTTAACTTCTAATCTTCACTAGTACATTAAAATATAAATTTAACTATAAAACAATACTGTTTACAGGTAACTTTGTAATTATTTCCAGGTGGTTTGGTAAAGTGAGATTTGCATTAGGGGAGCATCAGAGATTCTGCTTTGGAGGGAATAAGGGATTTTAAAAAAAAAACCGTTCCCTTTTAATTATTTGCCTGGTGTTTTAAAGCAAACTCATTATTGCTAAACATTTCACGTGTGCTTGGGATTCTTCAAGCCTCTCCTTATTAAGAGCTTGGGTTGTAGTTCAATATTGCTGCTTGGGTCAGCTCTCAACTGGAATTTTGGAAGGTTTTTGCAGTTCCAAAATATCCAAGTCTTAAATCAACTTAGAAAAAATTGCTTCCACAGGAAAATTGCAATGGGCCTTTTGTGAGGGGTGCATTTTAGTTCATGGAGATATTCCAAACAATTCTTAAGTGTCGACGGATAAAGCCTATGGTTTGTGAATAATAATTTCATTTGAGACTGGCTGCTTTTTGAAACTGTTATGGTACATTTTCAAGAACATAATTAGTGACGATAAAACAAAACTAACTCATTATCTTAAGCACAGCAATGCTTTAGTGATCTTTTGTTGGTGAGGAGTGCACACACAAGGCTTCAGAAGGAAAGCCTTCATCAACCGCAAGGCAATCACTGGTATCCTTTTCTCCCACCATCCTCTTCCCCTTAACTCTACAACCTCCCCATAACCTTCCCTCTCTGCCACCCCCTCCCACCCAGGTGGCAGTCTGGAGTTGTTTATCCCTTCGGAGTGCTGTGGTCTATCCCCATGGGTACCTGGGCTGCTGGGTAGGAGATTATGCCCAAATGTATTGTAATGAGGCCCATTTCCCCCAAATCCTTTATTTTGTATCAATTACAGTAAAATCTTTCTGGCATGCAGGGGGAATGGGTTTGCTGGTCAATCATAAAATACAGTAAGATCTTTATTATCTGGCATGCAGGGAGATATGGATGGTGCTGGTTAACAGAGTTTAATTTGCCTATAGACAGTGTATTATTTCTTGCATGAGCTAATAAAAATATAAGCCCCCCCCCCCCCCCCCCCCCCCCCCCCCCGCCCAGCACAAATCAGCTCCCTCCACTCCTTCCACTCCCTTCTGCCACTGTCCCCATACCCTCAAACCCGCCCAACAGTAGTTCCTGAAATTCAGTAGGGCAGGGCCCCCCCAGCCCCCTCGGTCCTGCTCCAGCAGTGCCTTCTTTACCCGTGGGGTTTTACCCGCCCAAACAAACCCAGAAATCACCGCATTCATACTACTTTTTAAAAAAAAAAAGCTGCAATAAAAATAAGCAGGCACTGGAATACAAACAAAAATCTTTGGAGAACGGTCATCTTTACGGTCTGTACCCTCCTCGCCAGCACCCTCCTCGCCAGTGATAACGGGAGTATATCCCACCTCCGAAAGTCCTCCTTCATCTGCTCCAGTAATCGAACCAAATTTAGCCTGTGCAGCTGGTCCCAACCCCGCACCACCTGGATTCCCAAATACCTGAAACTCCCTCCTATAACTCTGACTGGCATTTCCTCCTCTCCTGCCCCCTCGCCTGAATCGCAAAGACTTCACTTTTACCCATGTTCAATTTATACCCCAAAAACCGGCCAAATTCCCCTAGGATCCTCATAATCTCGCCAATCCTCCCCAGCGGGTCAGAAATATACAAGAGTAGGTCACCCGTGTATAACGAGACCTTGTGCTCCCCATCCTCACCCCCGCGTTATTCCCTGCCAGTCCTTTGACGCTCTCGACGTCATTGTCAGTGGCTCTATGGCCAAGGCAAACAACAGTGGTGAGAGTGGACATCCCTGCTTCGTCCCCCGGTGCAGTATGAAATAATCCAAACTCACTCGGTTCATCCTCACGCTCACCACCGGTGCCTGGTACAGCAACCAGACCCAGTCCACAAAACCCTGACCAAACCCAAACCGCCCCAGGATCTCCCACAGGTACTCCCACTCCACCTGATCAAAGGCCTTCTCTGCATCCATGGTGACCACCACCTCCACCTCCCTTCCCTCAGAGTGCACCATAATCACATTTAAAAGCCTTCTGACGTTGGCTTTAAACGGGCTCCCTTCCACAAATCCCATCTGATCCTGCCCTATCACCCCTGGCACAGCAGCCTCTATTCTTAAAGCCAAGATCTTGGCCAAAATTTTGGCGTCCACATTCAGACCCGCATTATTCCGGGTCTTTCTCCTGCTTCAGGATAAGGGAGATCGAGGCCTCTGACATCGTTGGGGAGGGAGTATCCCTTTCTCTCTAGCCTCATTAATCGACCATGCGCCTCCAGTTTCCTCAGCTGGTGTGCTAACATCTTACTGGCCTTCTCCCCATATTCATACTCCGCCCCTCTCGCCTTTCTCAACTCCCTCACTGCCTTCCCTGTATATGGCAACCTAAACTCCATCTGCAGCTTCTGCCGCTCCTTCAACAACCCCAACACTGGCGCCTCCGAAAACCTCCTGTCAACCTGAAGAATCTCCTTTTTTTTATTTTTTTTTTTATTTTTTTATTTTATAAATTTAGATTAGCCAATTATTTTGTCCAATTAAGGGGCAATTTAGCGTGGCCAATCCACCTACTCTGCACATTTTTGGGTTGTGGGGGCGAAACCCACGCAGACACGGGGAGAATGTGCAAACTCCACACGGACAGTGACCCAGAGCCGGGATCGAACCTGGGACCTCAGCGCCGTGAGGCGGTTGTGCTAACCACTAGGCCACCGTGCTGCCCTTACCTGAAGAATCTCCTTAACTAGTCTATCTATCTCTGCCTGCTCAACCTTCTCCCTGTGTGCCCATATCGAGATAAACTCCCCCTCACTACTGCCTTCAACACCTCCCATACCGAAGCTGCTGAAACCTCCCCCGTATCGTTTATCTCCACATAACTCCGAATGGCCTCCCTCACCCACACACACCACCTCCTGCGCTAATAGTCCTACATCTAGTCTCCAGTGCGGGCACTGACCCTCCTCCTTGCTCATCTGTAAATCCACCCACTGTGGGGCATGATCCGACACTACTATCGCCGAGTACTCGGCATCCACCACCCCCGCCAACAACATCCTATCCAAGACGAAAAAATCAATCTGGGAGTGCACTTTTTGAGTACATGGGAGCAAAACGAAAACTCCTTCAATCTCGGCAGATCCACCTCTCCCATCTGTTCCATAAACCCGTTTAATTCCTCCACTGCCACTGACACCCTCCCTGTGCTCGAACTCGACCAATCCAGCCTCGGATCGATGACCATGTTGAAGCCCTCCCATGATCAGCCGATGCGAGTCCAGGTCGGGGACCTTCTCCAGCACCTGCCTTATAAACTCTACATCATCCTAGTTTGGTGCATAAATGTTCACAAGTACCACCGGCATCCCCCCCAACTTCCTGCTCACCATAACGTATCAACCCCCTGAATCCGCCACAATGCTTCCCACTTCAAACGGCATCCACTTATTAATCCAGATCGCTACTCCTCTTGTTTTAGAGTCTAGCCCCGAATGGAATACCTGCCCAACCCACCCTTTCCTCCGTCTAGTCTGATCCACTACCCTCCGGTGTGGCTCCTGTATCCACGTCCATTTAAACTCTTAAGCTGCGCAAACACTCGGACCCGCTTGACCGGCCCATTCAGTTCTCTCTCTCATTCCATGTGATCAGCCAGACCCCCCCCCCCCCCCCCCCCCCCCCGGCACGATCTTCCCCTGGCATCTTGGCACTGGCCAGGTGCTTGGGGACACTGTCAGGCTGGCAGAACATTGCCAAGGTAGCGGTGCCAGGGTGGCACTGTCTAGGGTCAGGGCCTGAGGGGAACCATGAAAGGAAGAATGAGGGGAATATGAAGGGTGGGTATCAAGGAGCCTCTGGAAGGTTGGTGGGGGAGGGGTGAAGAGTGAGTCGTGGAAGGGGAGGCCCATAAAGGGCAGTGGGAAAGCCTGAAATGTGGGGGCCTTCAGAGACCCCATAGCAGGTGTCCCCACTTTTTTTTTTGGGGGGGGGGAAGGAGGGGGTGGATTACTTTGCATGTGGGTGGGGTGTTTGGGGTACCCTTTCAAAATGGTGGCCAGATCTCTGAGGCGCTGTTTTGGCCAGCGAGTTCTGCTCCTCAGTGATGAAAATAATTCCGGTGAGAAATGCCCTAGGGCCCAGAAAAGTGACTATACTTGTACTTAGCTCAGGATTGGGAACTCGCCAACAGAGCCGGAGAGAAATTCCAAGGCAAACCTGCCCGAAATGGCACTTAGAAACCTTTCCGTTAGATCGCATCCTAGGTTTCACTTGTCCTTTTACTGGCTGCTGCTCCCTGTTCCATGGAAAATGTTGGTTCGCAAATGCCCTTCCACTCCATTTCTCCACAACCTCTTCAATCCCTCATTCACATTTGCCAGTCTCCATCTCCCCTTTCCCAGTTTTCAGCTCCATACCAATAGTGGAGTGGTGACCTTCTTAAAAGTCTCTTAGACTGGTCCTTTCAATTCTCATTTTCTATTTAACTATAATATGAAACTACGGAAAACTTTGAATAGTCCATAATAAAAGTTGAGGCATTTGTTGCAGGCAAACCCTTTTGCCTCTCGATCTTAATCAACCCAGTAGTGCTAGATATTAAGTACTTAAGTGAAGATCTGCTTCCCTGGTCTCCCTCTCTTTCACTAATCCCAGACTCTCCCCAACAGTCCCAACATATGGCTCTTTTCGCCAGTTGGTTGAGTGACCTAAGTGAGGTAGAGGCTTCCCTAAGCAGCAGCTAGTGACTTCACAAGTAAGGGTGGATCATTGTGAAATTTAAATTGCTCATCTCCTGCTAAAAATGGGAAGGTTGGGAAATCCACTGCACCCTCCTGGCTCATAATTTAATGTCAATACTGTAGCTTCAGTATATCTCTGCCTGTCCAACTGCCAGAACCTCTTGTATACTAACTATACTTGTGTAGGAAAATGCTGGCAGCAGTGGGATCTCTTCATTATATGATATGAAGCGAGATGGTGGCCGAAATCCTCCGTCCTCATTCCCTGCTGGGATTTTCCAGCGTTGCTGAAAGTGAATGGAATTTCGGCAGGAATGCTAATTTTCCATTCTCACTCTCAACAGGTCCAGCCATGGATAAGACAGGAGAATCCCGCCCAGTGTGTGAATGTAATGGCAGCATTACTTCCAGAATCACTGAAACAATCTCTCTGGGTGTATCATCATTCTTGGAGGAGACCCTGGAGCACAATTCTAGAGTATACTCTCTCCCATTAAGAAGCTATCCAGTTAACAATATGTAAGCTCAGTATATTTCGGAGAGGCAAGCCACTGCTTTGAAATAGGGGTAGATATCGTTGAATGCGTTCAAACTGAGGATAGTCGTTCCAATTTTGGGATTGACAATTTTTCTTCAGTTTGCATTAATGCTGGAGATTGGAAATGTTTCCTCTGCAGAACATGAGTCCTATCAATATAAAGTCAGAATTTAATCTGATTTTGGGGATAATCTGATCTCCGTTCATGATTTAACATAACTGGCTGTAATTTGTTCAACTGGATCAGTCCTCTTGTACATGTGATTTCAGCTGTATCTCTTTGCTATTGTTGCTGTAGCTGGCACAATTTGTCAGACACTACTGCAGTGTTATGTCCACAGTGGCTTATTTCATTGCTAAAACAATAGCTTTTTACATGGAGAATAATGGAAATATGGAGGTAAAGTTATTGTTGTCATTGGCTTGCAGTCACTTTCATGTATGGGAGATGGCTTGATTCAATTTTTACCCTCTATCAGTGACCGGTATCATGGCAGATATTACAGATCAGGATGTCCATACAATTTAAATGTGACCATTTTATTTTAAAGATTTAGTTTGTTGTAAAATTGAGGACTACAGTTGTTTATTGTGATGGATTGCATTTAGATTTTTTCACCAAGAAGAACTATTTGTGAGTTGTGGCAAAACAAGTGATGCGACCAGAAGACAAAACATGTAGTTTCTGGCAGTAAATATTTGTGGCTTCAGTGGAAAAAAAACATTCATCTACTGTTGAATCCACATTCATCCCCATTACCCCACCTAACCTTTGGACATTTTCCCCTGCTGCTTTCCCCTTTTTGAGGGGTAGAGCTGACTGGTGGTGGTTTAACCTGAGGATCAGCACACCTCCGGCATGGGGCAAGGTTGAGAAGACGAGGCCTTCATGAATAACCTCAGCCGGTACGGGAATTGAACCCGTGCTGCTGGCCTTGTTCTGCATTACAAACCAGCTGTGTAGCCCAATGAGCGAAACCAGTCCCCCAGTGAATGTATGTTTGAGTTAGGGGATGGGGTGCCACTCCAAATTGGCTGCTGATCCTGGATGGTGTCAAGCTTCTTCATCGAATCCCTACAGTGCAGAAGGAGGCCATTTGGTTGATCAAGTCTGCACCAACCCTCTGCCACCCTAACCCCACCTAACCTTTGGAGACTAAGAGGCTATTTAACAGGCCAATCCATCCAACCACATCTTTGGGCTGTGGGGAGGAAAATGAAGCACCTGGAGGAAATTTACGCAGACACAGGGAGGATGTACGAGCTCCACACAAACAGTCACCCAAAGTCTAAATTGAACCCGGGTCCCTGGCGCTATGGGATAACAGTGCTACCAATATGCCACCGTAAGTGTTGTTGGAGCTGTACTCATCCAGGCAAATGGAAAAAGCTCCATCATACTGCTTGCTTGTGCCTTGGTAGACAGACTCTGGGGAGTTGGGTGGTACGTTACTCATCACAGAATTACTTGCTTCTGACCTGCTCTTGTAGCCATCGTATTTATATGGCTGATCGAGTTCCGCCTCTGGCCAATGATAACCTCCCAGGATGTTGATAGTGGGGGATTCAGTGATGGTAATGCCATTGAATGTCAAGAGAAGATGGTTGGATTATGTCTTGTTAGAGATGACCATTGCCTGACATTTATGTTGCATGAATGTTATTTGCCACTTAATCGGCTCGACCCTGAATATTGTCCAGGTTTTGCTGCATATGGACACCAACTGCTTCTGTATATACAGAGTCATGAATGGTACTGAACACTGCAATCATGAGTGAGTGTCCCTACTTCTGAGGGAAAGTCATTGCTAAAGCAGTTGAAAATGGTAGGGCCTAGGACACTGCCTCGAGGAACTCCTGCAATGATGGCCTGGAGCTGAGATGATTGGTTTGCAACACCCACAACCATCTTCCTTTGTACTAGCTATGATTGTAATCAATGGCAAACTTTCATCTTGATTCCCATTGACCAGTTTTTATTCGGGATGCTTGGTGTCACATTTAGGTAAATTAAGCTTTCAATCCTGACCTTTTCAGCTATTTTTGTCCATGTTTGAATCAAGGTTATAATGCTGTCAGGAGCCAAGTGGCCATGGTGGAACCCAAACTGAGTATTAGTGAGCAGATTATCTCTGTGGACGTGATGTTTGATAGCACTATTGATGATGCCTTCCGTCATTTTGCTGATGATCGAGAGTTGCTGATGATCGAGAGTAGACCAACGGAGTGGTGATTGACTGGATTAGATTTTGTCTTGCGTTGTGTAGACAGGACAGGTTTCTGATACCTAATCAACACATGTACAGACAGCTGGTCTAATAACATCTCCTTATCAATTTAAAACCCTTCAAGTGTTTGAATTACCTCTATCCTCTTTCATCAATACAAGGCAGCAACATCTTCCTTGTGTAGTAATAATAATCTTTATTGTCACAAGTAGGCTTACATTAACACTGCAATAAAGTTACTGTGAAAATTCCCTAGTCACCATATTCCGGCGCCTGTTTGGGTACACTGAGGGCAAAATCAGAATGTCCAATTCACCTAACAAGCACATCTTTTGGCACTTGTGGGAGGAATCCGGAGCATCCAGAGGAAACCCACGCAGACACTGGGAAAATGTACAGACTCCGCACAGACAGTGACCCAAGCCGGGAATCGAACCTGGGTCCCTGGCACTATGAAGCAACAGTGCTAACCACTGTGCTACCGTGCCATCCATCCCAGCTGATGTTACTACTGGACAGTCGGGTCCCAGAAAGGAACCTGGCTCGACAGATCCTTACTTTGATTTTTTTGTTCAGAGATGTGGGTGAACAGAGTCGCAGGACTGCTGATTAATGTTTTGCAAAAGAATAAAACCTTTATTATCTATAATACACTCCTTCACCCCAGCTGTACCTTCACAGATATGCCCAGAATTGGTAGGATAACAAGTTATAAAATCTACCTTTACTCTAATGCTCTCAGTAACTACACAGTTCATGTAAATTAAATATTGTCAGACACTCCACACTCTGAAACCAAGTGACCGATGCTACCTAAATTACTTCTGTGGATTTCTCATCAAACCTTCCAAGATGCTCGTCACGCTGTAAGCAAACTGGTCTGAATGGAACTCTAGTCTTCACACGAGTTTCCAAACTTTACACTCGAAGGACAAACTTTGAATTCTTCTCCCATAAGGCTCTCTCTGAGATGCCTTCACCAATCTTCACATCCAGATTTCAACCTCTCCTTTTTGTATTACTCTGCCCTGGATCAACACGTGCGTTCAAGCTTCTCCACAATCTTCCACCCAGCCACGCCAATAGAACACTACTGCTTCAGAGGCTGTATTAAGGTGTCACCAACCTGAGCACCACCTCAGATGGTTTTCAGCTTTTCACTAGCCAACGCCTCCAGGTCTGCACCTTGCAGGTCTGGTTTAACTAGGACCCTCTCTCTGCCCCTTTCTTCAGCTGTACCTTCAGATTCCAGTTCTTTGTCGTCCCTTTGACTTCAGTCTTCCTGGAACTCTATTAATTTACTGGTTTCCTAGAACTTTCTGTTATTTAGCTTCTGGGACTTTCTGCATCCCTGTACTGTCCTGTCTGCACTTGCAGCTTCTGTGAAAAACCTTTTGCTTCTCGATTTCCTGGTTCCAGACTGAACTCACATGCTTCTGCTTTTCAATGTGGGCCTCTGGTTGCTAAGCAACAGCTTTGTTTTGTTTTAAAGCCTGTAATTGCTTTTACATAGTAAAACCTTAATTACAATACAGGTGAAGTTTAAAGTGAAACTAAAACCTATAGACATGTAGGCACTTGTGTTTAACATGAAGCTAAACTAAAGTTTTACCCCTTTCTTAGCTCACAAATACAGAGACACAAATTAAACTTGAACTTAAAAACTATACCTTGTTTCTAATACACAATATAAGTTACTTAAACCATTGCATTTGTCCTCACCAAGTATTAAATTAAAACCTTAGTGAGCTCCCCTGTCTGATGTGCAAATCCCTTTTTTGATCTCTAGTCAGCCCAACTCTTTCTACAACCATTTTGCTATTGACATATGCCTAAATTTATGTTAACTGCCAGTACCTTCTCACATTCTTTGCTTTTCTTATTTGATGTTCCAAATTCCCTTGGAACCTTCAAAAATCTGTTTCTTAATTGTATTATCCATCTGTCAGTACACTTTTTCTGCTTCATCTCAATCGGTATCTGTTTCTTCAACCAGGGATTTCTGGGTCTATTTCCCATACCTTTCCCCTTCATGGGAATTCACCTAGACTGTACTTTAATTATTAGTAAAGGCAGCACATTTCTCAGTTACAGTTCTGCCTGTTAATCTTTATTTCCAGTGTGCCAATCTTTGATTCCAGTGTATTTGTGCCAGATATATTTTCACCCCTTGGAAGATGGCTTTCCTCCAGCTAATTATTCATCCTCTGGACTGTTCCTTGTCCTGATCCACAGCTAAACTAAACCTTATGACACGATGATCACTCTCCCCTAAGTTTTCTCCTACTGACACTTGGCTCGCCTCAGTCTCAAGAACCAGGTCCAACAATGCCTACTTTCTCAAGGGCTAGAAACGTACTACTATAGAAAATTATCTTGAAACTATTCTAAGAATTGTTACCCTCTCTGCCCTTAATTAGTATTATTCCAGTCTATATTTGGATAATTCAAGTCCCCTATAATTCTTCTCTGTACTTTCCTTGCAAATTTATTTCTCTGCATCTTTCCAACTATGATGTGGAGGAAGGAGCAGTGCTCCGAAAGCTAGTGTTTGAAACGAACATGTTGGACTTTAACCTGGTGTTGTAAGACTTCTTTCTGTGCTCTTTCCAACTAGTTCATAGCATAGCATTTACAGTGCAGGAGGAGGCCATTCGGCCCATTGAGTCTGCACCAGCTCTTGGAAAGAGCACCCTATCCAAGCCCACACCTCCACCCTATTCCCATAACCCAGTAACCCCACCCAACACTAAGGGCAACTTTGGTCACTAAGGGCAATTTATCATGATAAATCCACCTAACCGGCACATCTTTGGACTGTGGGAGGAAACCGGAGCACCCGGAGGAAACCCACGCAGACCCGGGGAGAACGTGCAGACTTCACACAGTGTGCCAAGCCGGGAATCGAACTTGGGAGCCTGGAGCTGTGAAGCAATTGTGCTAACCACTATGCTATCGTGCTGCCCCATAAGGCTACACCAAATAATATAATTGCACCATTAACTTATCTGGGACATTCTTTCTCTCTCTATCTCTCTCTCTCAATCTCTGCAGTGTTCTTCACCAACACTGCACAACCCTCCTCTTCCTTTTCTCCCTTTCCTATCTTAGCTGAACACATTGTATCCAGAAATATTTAATACAATGCTTTACTAGTTCCTACTCTGGTACTGTCTGTCTCTCTCTCTCCATATGATTTGCACCTTGATATCCTTCTCCAGTATTATCTCCTGGTGTTCTCACTCCTGATACATTAGATTATTCATTATTCAAGGGAGGAAGGGATAAACCAGGAAACTACAGGCCAGTCAGTCTAACCTCAGTGATAGGAAATTATTGGAAGCAATTCTGAGAGACAGAATTAATCTGCATTTGGAGTGCCAGGGATTAATCCAGAACAGTCAGCATGGTTCTGTTTAAGAGGAGGTCACGTCGTGACCAACTTTATTGAACTTTCTGAAGAGGTGACCAAGTATGTAGATGAGGGAAATGCATTTGACGCTGTCTTCTTGGAGCAGCAAGGCTTTTGATAAGGTCCCACATGGGAGACTGATAGTGAAGCTAAGAGTCCATGGGATTCAAGTAAATTTGGCAAATTGGATCTAAAATTGGCTGAGTGGCAGGAAGCAGAGGGTGGTGGTCGAGGGGTGTTTTTCTGACTGGAAGCCAGTGACAAGTGGGGTCCCACAGGGATCAGTATTGGGGGCCCTTGCTATTTGAGGTTGAAATAAATGTTTTAGATATGAATGTAGGAGAGTTGATTAGTAAGTTTGCGGATGGTATGAAAATTGATGGGCTGGTGAATAGTGAGGAGGATAGCCTTTGCTTACAGGAGTATATAGATGGACTGGTCAGATGGGCTGATCAGTGGCAAATGGAATTCAATCCGAATAAGTGTGAGGGATGCACTTGGGCATGACAAACAAGGAAAGGGAATACATGATCAATGGCAGGACCCTGGGAAGCACCGAGGATCAGAGGTACCTTGGTGCGTATGTACACCAGTCCCTTAAGGTACCCGAGCAGGTGGATACAGTGTTTAAGAAGGCATATGGTATACGCGCGTTTATTACCCACGGTATAGAGTTTAAGAGCAGGGAGGTTATGCTAGAACTGTATAGAACATAGAACAGTACAGCACCGAACAGGCCCTTCGGCCCTCAATGTTGTGCCGAGCCATGATCACCCTACTCAAACCCACGTATCCACCCTATACCCGTAACCCAACAACCCCCCCCTTAACCTTACTTTAATTAGGACACTACGGGCAATTTAGCATGGCCAATCCACCTAACCCGCACATCTTTGGACTGTGGGAGGAAACCGGAGCACCCGGAGGAAACCCACGCACACAGGGGGAGGACGTGCAGACTCCACACAGACAGTGACCCAGCCGGGAATCGAACCTGGGACCCTGGAGCTGTGAAGCATTTATGCTAACCACCATGCTACCCTGCTGCTCCGTATAAAACAGGCATTTACAAAGTTGGGATCTTAGTTCGCGGGTGGGTGTCGGGAGGGTCGAGGAGCCGTCCGTCGCGGCTCTCCCGATTGCGCAAATCTGCACGCAACAGCCAGCTTTAAACAATGCCGGCTGCGAGCGGCCTTCAAAAAAGCCGCGACCATACAAATAAAATGTGGCTACACTGCGCATGCATGGTGATGTGTGGGCACACGAGCGCAGTGCGGCCACATTTTTTTATTTGATCACGGCCTTTTTGCAGGACGCTCGCAGCCGTTATGGTTAAAAGTCAGCTGCTGCGCGTGAATTTGCGCAATCGGGAGCGCCGCGACGGACGGAGATCTTAAAGGAAGTGGGAGAGAGAGTTAAAGAGGCAGAGTGGTTTAAGGAAGATTTTCCAGAGTTTAGGGAAATAGCAGTCGACAGTACAGCCACCAATTGTGGAGCAAAGGAAATAATGCACAAGAGGCCAGAATTGGGAATAGAACAAAAGTGTTGGGAAATGGGATTAGAATAGTTAGGTGGTTGTTTTTGCCTGGCGCAGACTCTATGGGCTGAAGGGCCTTTTCCATGCTCGATGACTCCATTAAACCCTCCCTAATAGCACTAGCAAATTGCCTTTCAGGGAAATGGGCTCTGTTCAGGTGCAACCCATCCGGCTTGTACAGGTCTGATCTCCGCAAAACTAATCCCAATGTCCCAAGAATTTAAAGCCCTCTCTCCTGCACCATTTCTCCAGCCATGCATTAATCTGCTCTCTCCTCCTACCTCTATACTGCGCATCATACAGAATAATCCAGAGGGATTGCGGGATCACATCCCTCTTTTTTTATTTATGCTGTTGTTACCAATGTGGTCCAAACCAGTGGTTATTTTTCCTCAGCCTGTGAGTGTGCTGCAGAAGTTTGATGATCTCACTGACCCTGGCACCAGGAAAGTAACATACCATCCTGGATTCATATCTGTGGCTGCAGAAATGTCTGCCTGTCCCCTTAACTAATGAATCTTCCATCATTATTGCATTTCTAGTTGTCTTCCTGCCCTCCTGTACAGCTGAGCCAGCCATAGTGGCATGAACATGGTCTAGCTTTACTCCCCAGATGAACCATCACTTTCATCAGTATCCTGAACAAAATACTGGTTGGAATGTTAGATGCACTCAGGGTATTCCTGCAGTAACTGCCTGTTTCTTCTTGACTGCCTAGTGGTCAGTCATTCTCTTTCTCTGTGCATATTCCTAAGCTGTGGGTGACCACATCTATAAACGTCCAATTCATACAAGTTCTCAACCTCCTGGATACACGCCAGTGGCATCAGCTGCTGCTCAAGCTCCCTGAAACAGCTTGAGCTGCTGTAGCTGATGACAATCCTGTAGATATGGTTCTCTAAGATGCTCAATGTCTTGGAGTTCCAACATGGAACAACATGGTCACTCCACATGTTGGTGTTCCCCTACCATTCATCAATCTACTGTATAATAAAACTTACAACTTAAAAATAAAAGCCTCACCATGTACACGCTCCTTCTGTTGTCATGTAAATATGGTGATGAGTTTGATTGGAATGCTTTATCTCCTTTCTTTAAAAAAAAAAAATATTTCCAGCTCCTTAGACTACCTAACTTTGAAGAAAGGGAAACAAAGCTATAATTCGCATCAGCTAATTAACTCAAAGCCTTCCTGTCATGTCACAGTTTGATATTTTTGTCTCTTTCCTCTCTCACTTCAGTGATCCAAACCTGCGGCACACCTACCCCAGCTTATCTCTCAACAGTAATGCTGACCTGCTTCACAATTCTCCTAGTTTCTTCACAGTGATTGTAACCTGCTCACTCCTCCCATTGCTTCATAGTGATCCGAACCTGCTTCACAATCCTCCTCGTCTTAGGATGACGTGTTGATCTCAGATTGGTGTCAGTGTTGTCTGATGATTTCATGCTTACTGTGAACTGAGTTGACACTATTTGCATTGATTTCTGGCAAGATCTTCATGGGTATGAATGAAGGGATCTGTGCTTTCCAGTTTTGGTTGAATTTAAAAGGCACCTGGTCCACTAATGTTATTTTAGGGAAAGAAGTCTGCCATCCTTACCTGGTCTGCCTACATGTGACTCCAGATTCACAGCAATGTAGTTGGCTTTTTAAAAACTATAAATTTAGAGTACCCAATTCTTTTTCCAATTAAGGGGCAATTTAGTGTGGCCAAACCATCTACCCAGCACATCTTTGGGTTGTGAGGGTAAGACCACGCAGATAGGGGGAGACTGTGCAAACTTCACATGGACAGGGGGCCGGGCTCGAAGCCGGGTCCTCGGCGCTGTGAGGCAGCAGTGCTAACCACAGCGCCACCGTGTTGCCTCTAATGCATATAGAACATAGAACGATACAGCGTAGTACAGGCCCTTCGGCCCTCGATGTTGCACCGACATGGAAAAAAACTAAAGGCCATCTAACCTACACTATGCCCTTATCATCCATATGCTTATCCAATAAACTTTTAAATGCCCTCAATGTTGGCGAGTTCACTACTGTTGCAGGTAGGGCATTCCACGGCCTCACCACTCTTTGCGTAAAAAACCCACCTCTGACCTCTGTCCTATATCTATTACCCCTCAATTTAAGGCTGTGTCCCCTCGTGCTAGCCACTTCCATCCGTGGGAGAAGCCTCTCGCTGTCCACCCTATCTAACCCTCTGATCATTTTGTATGCCTCTATTAAGTCACCTCTTAACCTTCTTCTCTCTAACGAAAACAACCTCAAGTCCATCAGCCTTTCCTCATAAGATTTTCCCTCCATACCAGGCAACATCCTGGTAAATCTCCTCTGCACCCGTTCCAAAGCTTCCACGTCCTTCCTATAATGAGGCGACCAGAACTGTACGCAATACTCCAAATGCGGCCGTACTAGAGTTTTGTACAACTGCAACATGACCTCATGGTTCCGGAACTCAATCCCTCTACCAATAAAGGCCAACACACCATAGGCCTTCTTCACAACCCTATCAACCTGGATGGCAGCTTTCAGGGATCTATGTACATGGACACCGAGATCCCTCTGCTCATCCACACTACCAAGAATTTTACCATTAGCCAAATATTCCGCATTCCTGTTATTCTTTTCAAAGTGAATCACCTCACACTTCTCCACATTAAACTCCATTTGCCACCTCTCAGCCCAGCTCTGCAGCTTATCTATGTCCCTCTGTAACCTGCAACATCCTTCCGCACTGTCTACAACTCCACCGACTTTAGTGTCGTCTGCAAATTTACTCACCCATCCTTCTGCACCCTCCTCTAGGTCATTTATAAAAATGACAAACAGCAACGGCCCCAGAACAGATCCTTGTGGTACGCCACTTGTAACTGAACTCCATTCTGAACATTTCCCATCAACTACCACTCTCTGTCTTCTTTCAACTAGCCAATTTCTGATCCACATCTCTAAATCACCCTCAATCCCCAGCCTCCGTATTTTCTGCAATAGCCGACCGTGGGGAACCTTATCAAACGCTTTACTGAAATCCATATACACCACATCAACTGCTCTACCCTCGTCTACCTGTTCAGTCACCTTCTCAAAGAACTCGATAAGGTTTGTGAGGCATGACCTACCCTTCACAAAACCATGCTGACTATCCCTAATCATATTATTCCTATCTAGATGATTATAAATCGTATCTTTTATAATCCTCTCCAAGACTTTACCCACCACAGACGTTAGGCTCACCGGCCTATAGTTACCGGGGTTATCTCTACTCCCCTTCTTGAACAAAGGGACCACATTTGCTATCCTCCAGTCCTCTGGCACTATTCCTGTAGCCAATGATGACCTAAAAATCAAAGCCAAAGGCTCAGCAATCTCTTCCCTGGCTTCCCAGAGAATCCTCGGATAAATCCCATCAGGCCCCGGGGACTTATCTATTTTCACCTTGTCCAGAATTGCCAACACTTCTTCCCTACGCACCTCAATGCGATCTATTCTAATAGCCTGGGTCTCAGCATTCTCCTCCACAATATTATCTTTTTCCTGAGTGAATACTGACTAAAAGTATTCATTAGTATCTCGCTTATCTCCTCAGCCTCCACACACAACTTCCCACCACTGTCCTTGACTGGCCCTACTCTTACCCTAGTCATTCTTTTATTCCTGACATACCTATAGAAAGCTTTTGGGTTTTCCTTGATCCTACCTGCCAAAGACTTCTCATGTCCCATGCATGTCTCATGCAGTTGACTCTTAACTGGCCTCGAGAAAACACCCAGTTGTAACAAATAGCTGCAGAAACGTCAAAAAGGAATAAAATTGGATGGACCACCTGGCATTAATCCAGGCATCTAGTGACATTAGCATACTTTGTCCAGTCAACCGTGCAGAGTCTGTCTTGTTAACGTTTGAGGGCTTATCAAAATTCTGAGAACTATCCACAAGCAACAGCCTGACATTGTAATGGTCACCGAATCATACCTTGTAGCCTGGTTTAGCTCACTCTGCTAAATCGCTGGCTTTTAAAGCAGGCCAGCAGCACGGTTCAGCCGTACCAGCCTCCCCGGACAGGCGCTGGAATGTGGCGACTAGGGGCTTTTCACAGTAACTTCATTGAAGCCTACTCGTGACAATAAGTAATTTTCATTTCATTTTTTTTCATTTCATATCCCAGATTACTTTGTCACCATCCCACTATAGCACAGACAGGATGGAAGTACCATATGTGGCAGCAACATGATATATGCTTGGGAGAAAGTGGTCAAAGGAATACTCAACATTGACATATGAAATCTCACAGTGTCATGTCAGTCATGGACAAGGAAATCTCTTGCTGATTAAAACCTACTGTCTTCCATTAACTAATGACCCAGTACTCCTCCATATTGAATACCACTTGTAAGAGGCTTTAGCAAGGGCAGAGAATGTACTCTGGGTGGGAGTCTTGAATGACTCAGTAGCATGATTGCTGATGGAACTGAATGTGTTCTGAAGGGCCTATCTACTAGTCTAGTCCTGCAGTAGCTGATCAGGGAATCAATGAGAGGGAAAACCTGACTTTACCTTGACCTCCCCAATCCACCTGTCATAGATGCGTCTGCCAACGACACTATTGGCAGGAGTGACCACCACAAGTGTTTTCGTGGAAGCAGAGTTTATTTTCACAATGAGTACAATGTCCATCATATTGTGTGACATTGGTTGCTATCCTTCCATCTGTGGGAGATTATGGGAATGCAGCCACAATTTTCAGGTCAGGTGAGATAATCTGCTGCACTTCTGATGAGCAAACTGACTTTTACCAACACCACACGTGAAGTTGTCCCATCACCAGTGATATGAGATAATCTCCGCTAATCCCTTGTTTGCAGGGGTGGTGTATTCTTGCCCACAGCTGGTGCAGCTATTTGCATAGATTATCAGATAGCGTTTCCGACTTGCCATGATTGATGTTGAGGACTGTCTTGCCAGTATTCTTTAAATCGGAATTTTGGGAAGCCTGCTGGTCATTTAGCATGGGCTATCTACTTGTACATCAGCAGAACCTTGGGATGTTGATTTCTTCTATCCTGTGCACATGCCCAATCCAGAGAAGGCTTCTTTGCTTGAATAGTGCTGGCATGTTTACCCTAGAAAGGACTGTTTCAGTGGTGACTTTCCATGTGATTCTGTGATGCATGATGGACTCCAGAGATCAGAAGACAATAAGACATATGAACAGAATTAGGCCACTCGGCCCATCGAGTCTGCTCCGCCATTCAATCATGGCTGATTTTTTTTTCTCATCCCCATTCTCCTGCCTTCTCCCCATAACCCCTGATCCCCTTATTAATCAAGAACCTATCTATCTCTGTTTTAAAGACACTCGGTGATTTGGCCTCCACAGCCTTCTGCGGCAAAGAGTTCCACAGATTCACCACCCTCTGGCTGAAGAAATTCCGCCTCATCTCTGTTTTAAAGGATCGTTCCTTTAGTCTGAGATGGTGTCCACTGGTTCTAGTTTCTCCTACAAGTAGAAACATCCTCTCCACGTCCACTCTATCCAGGCCTCGCAGTATCCTGTTAAGTTTCAATAAGATCCCCCCCTCATCCTTCTAAACTCCAACGAATACAGACCCAGAGTCCTCAACTGTTCCTCATATGACAAGTTCTTCATTCCAGGGATCATTCTTGTGAACCTCCTCTGGACCCTTTCCAAGGCCAGCACATCCTTCCTTAGATACGGGGCCCAAAACGGCTCACAATACTCCAAGTGGGGTCTGACCAGAGCTTTATACAGCCTCGGAAGTACATCCCTAGTCTTGTATTCTAGCCCTCTTGACATGAATTCTAATATTGCATTTGCCTTCTTAACTGCTGACTGAACCTGCATGTTAACCGTAAGAGAATTGTGAACAAGGACTCCCAAGTCCCTTTGTGCTTCTGATTTCCTATCCATGCCAGGATCTTACCCTTAACACCATGGCTTTTAACTTACTTAACAGTCTCCTATGCGGCACCTTGTCAAAGGCCTTCTGAAACTCTAAATAAATCACGTCCACTTGTTCTCCTTTGTCTAACTTCCTTGTTACCTCCTCAAAGAACACTAACAGGGCTGTCAGTCAGCTTTTTACTTTCGTTTTAGGCTGTTTGCTGCAGGGTGTGTTTTAGTTTAGTTTTCAGAGCTGGCTAGCTGCAGTCACAGCCAGAGGTGTATTAGAGTCTCTCTCTCTGTAACCTAAAGACTGTAAATCGATCCTGGTGATTTAAAACTAGTAACAGTAGTGACTTTAACCTGATGTGCTTCTGATAAAAGGTGTTTTAAGTCTTATGGATGTTAAAAGTAAAGCTGAAAGGATTACTTAGTGTTGTATTCGTTGGGGGTTGTATTTGAATTAATGGTTACTAAGATGTTGACTGCATGTTTTCAAAAAGGTTAACCTGAGTTCATAGAATAAACATTGTTTTGCTTTAAAAAATACTTTACCATTTCTGCTGTACCACACCTGTAGAGTGGGCCGTGTGCTCCCTATATCACAATCTATTAAAAGTTGTGGGTCAGGTGAACACCATGATACACTTTGAGGTTCTCTAAACCCTGGCCCATAACAAATTTAGTGATACAGTTCAATAGTGCAACAGTGCACATTTTTATTATTCACATTGGAATATCCTTTTTTTTAAAAAAAAGTAATCAAATTTACCAATTACCTCCAAATGGTGAAAATTCTGGAAAAAGCGTTAGAATCCATATAAAGAAACCAGCAAATCACAGTCTGCGCAGACTATAAATTACACATGGAATAGCAGATACAACAAAGACTATCTCAAGGGAGCACTGGGCAGTTCATCCTTGTAGGGACCCTGTTTCAACTGTTTAGTTGTTCCAAGCGGAATTCCAGTCTCTTTTCCTTCACAGATTTAGCAAATTATTCGGAGGCTGCAGCTTCCACGTAAACAGGGTTCTACTCCTGCAATGTTCTACGCTATGATGCACTTCTTTCTGGCACCTTCTCAACTCTCCGTTCCCGTTGTTCATGGTAGAGTGCATCTACTAGAAACACTTACACATTTGCATGTGTGGCTGATTTCGGCATTCAATCACTTGGAAGTGAAGCAAAGAGCAGCTTTCCAAATGCCCGTGAATCCAGCTCTCCAACTATGCTTGCTTACCACCTCCCCTCCAGCTGTTCTGTTTTATCTGTGTGGCACATGGTTCTGTATAACTTCCTTCCTGGTGGTACTGCTTCCAGGTCACTGCTTGCCAAATTCACTGCACATCTTAAAGTCATTACAAATTTTCCTTGCTGCTGCTGCTTTTGGGTCAAAGGCTGTCAAGCATTGAGTTGTTTTCTTTTTAGTATGGCTGGTGTATGGTGTTAAGGGAAGGTAAATGTACTTTCCCAGAGGAAAGAATTGAATAAGATTACCCCATGCCTCTGACTGTCTACCAGCAGCACTTCATTGCTTGCTGTCAATGTCATGAGTATTATTAGTGAGAGGTGGCAGCGGGGAAGAATCATAAAAGAAATATAATTAGGCTATCTAGTTACTTTAAATATTTTTTTCCAGCTGGATTTCACTTTTGTAGCACTTTTTAAGTGTATTAAAAAATGGAGACTTAAATTGGATTTAATGGCTTAACAATTTGTAATTTTTGTCAAATGTTTGTTTTGCAACCATGTATTTGCTGAACCATGTGGAATGAATATTGTTAAAGCAATTTACATTTCATTTATTGAACTTGTTTTCTTGGTTAGATATCAAAATGTACAAAGCAAGTCACAGCTGAACGCTGCTGATAAAATGTCCAACATGTTTGTGTAATGCCAGTACCTCTAATTTTTGTAACTTGTATGATGTCTGGCAGAAAATCATATAATGTCAACTAAATTATCGCAGTCCCTTATTGGAGACCATGACCAGACACACATGAGGTCACGTATTACGGTGCTCCCTGCTGAAGCTATTTCAGAAAATTCAAATTGCCTTTTAGAGACATCCCCAGAGAGATACAGAGAGTGTCTGACAGGCAAGGCCATTCTTACTGCAGCCAGTTAAGCAGCAAAGTAACTACCTACAATATCTTGAAGGAGGAACTTTTTTCTAATCTATTCTATCTTCAAGTCTGCCTGTGTCTCTGGGCAAAGCAACTCTAGGAACCACCACTGGGAACTCTGCCATTTAGAGACCTTCACTTCAGCTAAAGTAACAACTCCACTACGAAACTTCAAGCCTGCATTATAACACTAAAGAGAGTAAATTCCATTTTTATCATTACAGCTTTACCTTCAACAGTATCTAGTTCTTGTGGGTGAGTTGCTGCATTTATGTGAACCTCCAGGGCAAGTGTGTATGAAATAATTTAATCTTAATTTTAAAAATGCAAAAAGCTTGCTACTAGGTTATTCAAATTGACTGAATCACTCTTGAGGGTAAGAAAATACATATATCCACATATATTTGATCATTAGCAATAAAAGCTATTTGTAACATTTGAAATATTTCCACAGCAGTGATAGAGCTGGAGCTTTAACATAGGTGGTGGTGGTGGTGTGAGGGGAGAAGAGAAATTGCCAGATTCTACACCCTCATTATCTGCTGACGAGGGAAATAAACATGTGGGCTACAGGGCTAGAGTAGGACTGACTGGTTTACTCTCCCTTGAGCTAGCATGGACTCGACAGACATCTTCTGTGCTGTGATTGCTCTGCGATTTCTGTGGAACCTCTAATTCTGGTACTGCTTGAAGGAAGGCAGAAGCTCATTCAAATATGAATTCCATTTGATTCTAAAGTAGCAGCATTTGAATGTAATAATAGGCTTGTGGGATATTGGCAAGACCTCTGCAGCAAACCTTTGAAACATGCTTTTATAAAACTTCTGCCAGATGTCCCTACAAGTAAAGAAGTCTTGCATTTCTGCAGTGCATCATTGACGGGCACTTTGGAATGCTATGGAAGAAATATTGTTAATAATGGGAACTCGAGCATCAAAGAAAAGGCTTTTGAAAGTAGAGGAGATGTGGCAAGGTAGAGGATTTGGGAGGGGAGTACTACAGAACAACAATTACAACTAGTAAAAAATTAAGCGTGTATAGATTGAAGGAGTAAAAGCATTGGCATTGAAATCCTGAACAAAATATTTCTCAAGGGCACCAGATTAAATCCTGACCTCTACATTAATTCGTTGTTGAGGAATCTTCTTGGGTTCACCATGCATAGGACTATTCTTGGGAGTTAATTATGCTTAAAATTGTCAGCAGAACTATCTTGCACCAAGCAATTTAAATTATATTAATATTTACAATGCCAATCTCCCATCGAGATCTATACTAAGATAATGAGTGAGCGAATTAACCATTTCTTGTGAATTAATAAAGGATCATGGAGATGGTTGTACTTATTGGAGGTCAGTCATCTCATCCCCAGGACATCCCTGCAGGAGTTCCTCAGGGTAGTCTCCTAGGCTCAACCATCTTAGCTGCTTACACAGTGATCTTATCTCCATAAAGTTAGAATTGGGGATGTTCGCTGATTATTGCACAACATTCAGCACCATTTGCGATTTCTTAGATGCTGAAGCAGTCCAGGCCCATATGACAATATTCAGCCTTGGGCTGGTATGTGACTCATAACATTCGTGCCATACAAGTGCGAGGCAATGACCATCTCCAATAAGAGAAATTAACTATCTGCCAATGGCATTACCATCACTCACCCACTATAAACATTCTGGGGGTTATCATTTAAATAATTTTTATTGAATTTTTCAAAATACAAACATTTTAACCCCCCCTACATTTACATTTAAATTATAACAACACAAAGTCAAACCCCCCTACTTAACAAGAAAGAGAAAAAGAATCCCCCCCCCCCCCCCCCCTACCCGCGCATCCCCCCCCCCCCCCCCCCCGCCGGCGAACCGACAGTCAGACCAACTTATCATTTCTAGCAGCGTCCTCGGGCAGGCCTTGCCCGTGCCACCGCCGCTACCGTACTTCCTTCGTCGTTTTCCCCCCCTCCCCCCCCCCCCCCCTCCCCCCCTCCCGCCCTCCCCTCCCCTCCCGGGTTGCTGCTGTCATGGCCTCAGTTTCTATCTCTGATCCAAGAGGTCTAGGAAGGGTTGCCATCGCCTGGAAAACCCCTGCACCGACCCTCTCAGGGCGAATTTGATCCTTTCCAATTGGATAAAGTTTGCCATGTCGTTTA
Source organism: Scyliorhinus canicula (assembly GCF_902713615.1). NCBI lineage: Eukaryota > Metazoa > Chordata > Chondrichthyes > Carcharhiniformes > Scyliorhinidae > Scyliorhinus > Scyliorhinus canicula. The sequence continues at coordinate 230,966,074 of NC_052148.1, forward strand.
ACCAGGTGTTAACACTCGGAGGCCTTTCGTCCCTCCACTGAATCAGGATCCTCCTCCGGGCCACCAAGGACGCAAAGGCTAATATTCCAGCCTCCCTCGCCTCCTGTACCCCCGGTTCCACCCCAACCCCGAAGATCGCAAGTCCCCATCCTGGCTTGACCCTGGACCCCACCACTCTCGACACCGTCCCTGCCACCCCCTTCCAGAACTCCTCCAGTGCCGGACATGCCCAAAACATATGTGCATGATTCGCAGGGCTTCCCGAACATCTAATACACCTGTCTTCACCCCCGAAAAACCGACTCATCCTTGTCCCCGTCATGTGGGCTCTATGCAGTACCTTAAATTGAATGAGACTTAGTCGCGCACATGACGACGACGAGTTAACCCTCTCCAGGGCGTCTGCCCATGTCCCGTCCTCTATCTGTTCCCCCAGCTCTAACTCCCACTTATCTTTCAGCTCCTCTACTGGTACCTCCTCCACCTCCTGCATAATCTTATAGATGTCCGAGATCTTCCCCTCCCCGACCCAGACCCCTGATAGCACCCTATCACTCACCCCCCTGTCGGGGAGCGCGGGGAACCCCGCTACCTGTCGTCTGGCAAATGCCTTCACTTGGAGGTACCTGAACGTGTTCCCCGGGGGGAGCCCAAATTTCTCCTCCAGCTCTCCCAGGCTCGCAAACCTCCCCTCTATAAACAAGTCCCTCAGTTGTCTAATACCCGCCCTCTGCCAGCTCTGGAATCCCCCTCCTGTGTTTCCCGGCGCAAATCTGTGGTTCCCTCTTAGTGGTGCCCCTATCAGACCTCCCACTTCCCCCCTGTGTCGCCTCCACTGCCCCCAGATCTTGAGGGTGGCCGCCACCACCGGGCTCGTGGTATACCTCGTGGGAGGGAGCGGCCATGGTGCCGTTACCAGTGCCCCTAAGCTTATGTTGCCGCAGGACGCCCTCTCCATGCGCTTCCAGGCTGCCCCCTCCCCTTCCATCATCCACTTTCGTACCATCGATGTATTTGCCGCCCAGTAATATCCTGAAAGGTTGGGTAACGCCAGCCCTCCACTATCCCTACTCCGCTCCAAAAAGACCCTTCTAACTCTCGGGGTGCCATGTGCCCACACATACCCCATGATACTACTCGTTACCTTCTTGAAAAAGGCCCTGGGGAGGAAGATGGGCAGACACTGGAACAAAAACAAGAACCTCGGGAGGACCGTCATTTTAACTGACTGCACCCTCCCTGCTAGCGACAGCGGCACCATGTCCCACCTCTTAAACTCCTCCTCCATCTGCTCCACCAGTCTGGAAAAGTTCAACTTGTGTAGGGTCCCCCAGTTCTTTGCCACCTGCACCCCCAAATACCTAAAACTTTTAACTGCTCTTTTGAAGGGGAGCCTCCCAATTCCCTCCCCTTGGTCTCCCGGGTGTATTACAAAGACCTCACTTTTCCCCAGATTTAATTTATATCCCGAAAAGTCCCCGAACTCCGCTAGTATCCCCATTACCTCCGGCATTCCCCCCTCCGGGTCTGCCACATACAACAACAAATCATCCGCATAGAGCGAGACCCGATGTTCCTCCCCTCCCCTTGTCAGTCCTCTCCACCCCCCTGAACCCCTCAGTGCCATCGCCAACGGCTCAATCGCTAATGCAAAGAGTAAGGGAGATAGGGGACATCCCTGCCTGGTACCTCGATGGAGCCCAAAATATTCTGACCTCCTCCCGTTTGTTACCACACTTGCCATCGGAGCTGAATAGAGCAGTTTTACCCACTTGATAAATCCCTCCCCAAACCCAAACCTTTCCAACGTCTCCCACAAGTATTCCCACTCCACCCTGTCAAATGCCTTCTCCGCGTCCAGCGCTACCACTATCTCCGCCTCCCCTTCCACTGCTGGCATCATAATCACATTTAACAATCTCCGAACATTTGTGTTAAGTTGGCGTCCCTTCACGAACCCCGTCTGGTCTTCATGGACTACCCCTGGCACACAGTCCTCTATCCTGGTTGCCAGGACCTTTGCTAACAGCTTGGCATCTACATTTAAGAGGGAGATAGGCCTGTAGGACCCGCACTGGACCGGGTCCTTGTCCCGCTTCAAAATCAAGGAGATCAGGGCCTGCGACATTGTTGGAGGCAGAACCCCCCCCTCGCGCGCCTCATTGAAGGCTCGCACCAGCACTGGACCCACCAAGTCCACAAATTTCCTGTAAAACTCCACCGGGAACCCATCCGGCCCCGGCGCCTTCCCCGCCTGCATCTGGCCTATCCCTTTAATTAGCTCCTGCAGCTCTATCGGCGCCCCCAACCCTTCCACCAGCTCCTCCTGTACCTTTGGGAACCCCAATTTGTCGAGAAAGTTCTTCATTCCCCCTCTCCTCTTCGGCGGTTCAGACCTATACAATTCCCTATAGAAGTCCCTAAAGACCCTATTCACCTCTTGCCCCTTCTGCACTACATCCCCACCCCTCTCTCTCACTCCCCCAATCTCTCTGGCTGCATCTCGCTTACGAAGCTGGTGTGCCAGCATCCTGCTCGCCTTTTCCCCGTACTCATACGCCGCACCCTGCGCCCTTCTCCACTGCATTTCCGCCTTCCTAGTGGTCAGTAGGTCGAACCTGGCCTGCAAGCTACGCCGCTCCCTTAATAGCCCCTCCTCTGGCGCCGCCGCATATTTCCTATCTACTTCTAGGAGCTCCCCCACCAGCCTCTCCCTTTCCTGCCTCTCCTTCCTCTCTCTGTGTGCCCTTATGGAGATCAGCTCTCCTCTAATCACTGCTTTCAAGGCCTCCCAGACCGTCCCCACCTGCACCTCACCTGTGTCATTCGTACCCAGATAGTTCTCAATGCCCGTTCTCACCCTTCTGCACACCTCTTCGTCCGCCAACAGCCCTACATCCAGGCGCCACAACGGGCGTTGGTCCCGCGCCTCCCCCATGTCCACGTCCACCCAATGTGGTGCATGGTCCGATATCGCAATGGCCGAGTACTCCGTGTCCTGCACTCTCGGTATCAGCCCCCTGTTCAATACGAAAAAATCGATCCTAGAGTACACTCTGTGGACGTGGGAGAAAAAAGAATACTCCCTCGCCCTAGGCCTACCAAATCTCCATGGGTCTACCCCTCCCATCTGCTCCATGAACCCCCTTAACACCTCTGCCGCTGCCGGCCTCCTATTCGTCCTGGAACTCGATCTATCCAGCCCAGGGTCTAACACCGTATTAAAGTCCCCTCCCATGATCAGGCCCCCTGCCTCCAGTCCCGGGATGAGGCCCAGCAGGCGCCTCATAAAACCCGCGTCGTCCCAGTTCGGGGCATACACATTTACCAGTACCACACTCTCTCCCTGCAGCCTACCCCTCACCATCACGTACCTGCCCTCCTTGTCTGCCACCACCTCTGCCGCCACAAACGACACTCTCTTTCCCACCAAAATCGCCACCCCCCGGTTCTTGATATCCAAGCCTGAGTGGAACACCTGTCCCACCCACCCCCTTCTCAGGCGGACCTGATCTGCTACCCTCAAATGAGTCTCCTGCAGCATTGCTACATCAGCCTTCAGTCCCTTCAGGTGTGAGAAGACCCTTGATCTTTTGACCGGCCCATTCAGCCCCCTTACGTTCCACGTGATCAATCGGGTCGCAGAGCGACCCGTCCCTACTCCCTGTCGATTAGCCATGTCTTGTCCCTTGCTCGCCCCGGGTCATCCCTTCTTTTCTGGCCCGCTTCCCATAGCGATGGCCCCCCCCCCCCCCCACCCCCCCCCGGCTCTCCCCTTCTCGTCCCTGGTCTTTCTAGCAGCAACCCGGTGTCCCCCCCCAGTCCCCTCCCCTTCCCCCCCCCCCCCCCCCCTGGCTAGGACCCCTCCTAGCCGCGATGTACCCCACATCGTACTCCCGAGAGTCAGCTGGTCTCCGCTGACCCGGCTGCTCCTGCCACATTCCGACTCCTCCCGGTTCCCCCCATCTGCGCCCGTGAAAGATCCCCTTAAAACCCCCGAGAAAGACCCGCATAATCAACCCGCTCCCCCCCGTCCCGTCTCCCCAACTTAACGCTATAAATACAAATACCCAATGGCAACTAAATACATAAATACTTAACTACATACTTAAATAACAAAATAGTTAACTAACTATCAACTAACCGCGTGCCCAACCATCACCCTCCATCAAACAGTATAAATAACCGCAGATAACCATAACCCGAAAAGAAAAAAAAGAACCAAAAAACCCCCCCAAGCACCCAAAGAAAAAGGGTAGGAGGGGTAAATAACTAAGGGAAATTGGAAACGGGAAAAAACACCCCATAAGAAGCCAACGACCCACAATAGAGATTTCAACAGTACAAATATACAGAAACACCCAACAACTCGAAACCTTCAAAATATTCAGAAAAGTCAACCGTTCGAGAAAAAACACCCCAAACACTCCACGAAACTGTTACCCAGTTCCGACCTGGCCTGAAAAAGAAAAGGGCCACTTGCACAATCAAGAGTCCCCCGGCGGCTACGACCGCCGGTGCTCCCAGGTTTTAGTTCGTGTCCAACTTTTCCTCTTGTACAAAGGTCCAGGCCTCCTCTGGGGACTCGAAATAATGATGTTGGTCCTTGTAGGTGACCCACAAGCGCGCCGGTTGCAACATTCCAAATTTGATCTTTTTCGCGTGTAGCACCGCCTTTGTCCGGTTGTACCGGGCCCGCCGCTTTGCCACCTCCGCACTCCAGTCCTGGTACACCCTTACCGTCGAGTTCTGCCACTTGCTGCTTTTCTCCCTTTTAGCCCACCTCAGGACTTTCTCTCGATCACTTAGCCGCTGGAACCGCACCAGCACCGCCCTCGGGGGCTCGTTTGCCCTAGGCCTCCTGGCCATGACCCGGTATGCCTCTTCCAATTCCAGGGGCGCCGGACCGGCCCCTTCCCCCATCAGGGAGCTCAACATCTCCGCCACATATCCCGGGAGATCCGACCCCTCCAGGCCTTCTTCCAGGCCCAGGATCCTCAAATTTTTCCTCCTCATCCGAGTGTCCAGCTCCTCGAAGCGGCTCTGCCACTTCGTGTGGAGTGCCTCGTGCGCCTCCACCTTTGCCCCGATGACTGTGGCCTCCTCCTCCCTCGCGGCCATCTCCTGCTGCAGATCTTTAATCGACGCCTCTTGGATCGCCTGGGCTCCCACCAACCTGGTGGCCGTCGCGTTCATGGACTCTAAGAGTTCCACTTTCATCTCCGTGAAAAAACGGAGGAGAGCGGCCTGCTGCTCCTCCGCCCATTTCTTCCACTCCTCCGGTGCACCGCCGGCCGCCATTTTGATTTTCTTCCCCCGCTTTTTTTGGGGAGCTGCTGCCGTTTTTCTTGCCGCTCCGCTCCGGGTACCGACCATACAATCGGTCTAGTTCTCCTCAGGGGACCTTCCCCCACCGGGATTCGTTTTTTCAGCGCCGTTGGGGCCCTCCAATTGGCCCAAAAACACCTTTGTTGCAGGAGCTTCCAAATGTGCGGCTTAGCTAGTCATAGCCGCAACCGGAAGTTTCGGGGGGTTATCATTAACTGGAAATTGAACTGGCCCTGCCATATGGCTACATTAACAGGTCAGAGGCTGGAACATTGCAGTGAGTGACTTGCCTTTTGATTTCCCCAAAGTTTATCCAGCATCTTCAAGGCACAAGTCAAGAGTATGCTGAATACTTTGCACTTGCCTGGGTGTATGCAGCTGCAATAACACTCCAGACCATCCAGGCTGAGGCACCCCACTTTGATTGGCACCCCATCCACTACCTCCAACATTCACTTCCTACATTGATTCACAGTGGCAACAGTGTGTATAATATATAAAATGCACTGCAGCAACTCCCCAAAGGTGCCTTCGATAGCACCTTCCAAACCTGCGACCTCTGCCACCTAGAAGGATAAAGGGCAGAAATGCATTGCAACACCACCACCTGCAAGTTCTTCTCTAAGCCACAACCTGACCTGTTAGGGATGGGCAAATAAAGAGCGGTCTAGCCAGTGATGCCTACATCTCACGACTGAGGCCAATATGACAGAAACTGCCATGCTTGGGTGGGCCTCCTGAGCCACTCCCGGAGATGTTGAACACGGAGTTTGACCAACATGGTGCAAGCCTTCATCTTACGATACGGATGGCTTTGTTTCCTTACCACTTGGACCCGATTCCTTCTTAAAAGCCCCAGGCATCTTCAGCATTGTCTTTTCCGGAACCAGTTTTAAACGTAATAATATTGTGATCACTCTCTCACTTGCCTTCCCATTGAAATGTGCTCCACTTGGCCATCTTCCATGAACGAGGCTCAGCACTGCTTCCTTCTTAATTGGGCTGGAAACATTGATTGAGGAAGTTTTTCCTGCAGACTTATCAGGAATTTATTTCTCTCCCTTCGCCTGTCTATATTAAGATAATAGGATAAGACCCACATTATCACTCCTCTTGGTTTGAGTTATTTATTTGTTTGGTGACCTATTCTTGCATCTCCTTCCCACAATTTAGTATATAATCAGTAGTATCACAGCCCCTCCTCTGCTTAACTCGAGCAGCAAATGGATTCCATCTTTGAAGCACATTATTTATTTCCAAAGCTGTAACATTGTCTTTGGTTATCGCAGCTATACCCTCCCTCATTTTCTTCTTCCCTATTTCTCCTAAACACTCGTCATGAAATCAGACAAGATGATTAAGTAACAACTTGATGTCTGTTAGCTGTATAATCAGTTAGCCTTTAGTCACTGATTTATGCAAATAATTAATTTAAATAAGAGATTGCAAAAGCAATTTAGATCAGTACCGGCGATTGATATAAATCAGTGGAGTTAGATTAGGATTAGACTCCGTAGAGGCTGACCAGTTTACAGCATTTCCTAATTACTTACTGATCAGATTAAAGTTCATATGATTTTATTTGGTATTTCTATAACTTGGACTACTTTTATATTTTGAGCAGTCACTGATGGATATGCTGTGCAGTGTTTTGAGCTAATAGTTGTATCAGTAGGGGGCTTAATTTAAAAAGAACTAATTTCCCCCCTTTTAAAAAATGTCTATTTCTTGAGATTTTCACTGTTTAACAAAATAATCACATCAAACAAAAGCAAAAAACAATAGTTTATATAATTGGGAACAATCCAGGATAAAATCACCAACTAGTTTCTTTCATGGGTATATTACCTGCTGCAACCAAACAAGGTACAGGCAACATTATAGACATACATCTCACTCATAGCTACAAAACAAAATGACAGAAGAAGCAAACAATACCCCGAGAACCCCCAAGGGGAAATCAACTAATTCTTACAGCATAATTTAAATTCTTCTCCAGATCCAGATGTTATTACAATCCCAGACCAGACTCCAACAGCGGCTAGGATACTGGACTGAAACCCCCCCGATATTTTAGTTTATTTGAAAGATTGTACCGAAAAGAATGATTTGTTCCGGGGTGATTGCATGAAGAAATAGGGCTTTGGTAGGTTTAAAACAAAACTTTCCTAGCACTACAATATTAAACGTTTTGACTTTACACTTGAGAAGACCCGCTTACAATCATACCTTAAACACTACTACTCAATTTCCCATTGAACAACAAGAAAAGAAACATAGAGCTCTCAATCTATCTTACTGTGGTGTTGACTGTGTCAGGCAGATCAGAATTCAACTCCTCTCTCCAGAGATTTCGCCAAAAACTGCCTCTCTAAAGCTTTTCAAAATGTCTCTCTGCATTCCTTGATTCACCCAGCAATGACCTGATCTCCCCAAGCTGAAAAACAAATGATCTCTGCAGGCTGAGAAAGTATATAACTCTCCAGGGACTTTCCCAATCAAACCACAGTCCATTAGTCCAGACTGTAAAGCTTATTCCTTTGTCAATTTCATTGGGCTGCTAAAAGCACCCAGGCCTTGCAAAACATAATTCTTTAAAAAAAAATATGACTATTGCAGTCAAACAAGCTCTAAACCCAGGCTTTTAATCCTTAAATTGCTCAATACTTAGAATCCAATATTCCTAAAGTTTTCCAAGTCATCACAACTGGAACAGGCAGCCATTCTACATCTTTAAGATGGCAGAATGACAAAACAAATGAAAGAGAGGACCGGGCATAATCAAACCTTAATATTCCACCTAAAGTCTCCCATAGAAGAGTAAAAGAGCAATAATCCGAACATCCTTAATCCCATTTCCCAGCCCCAGTTCAAAGGACAAAACAGATCACTGTACTATCCGCTTAGAGGGAAACAGGATATCGTGGGGCCAAGAACTGAAATGAATATGAACTGGTCGCAATTGTAAACGGGGGAAAACCCACTTCAGGGTTGCAGGGCCATCAGAGTGATTCCCAACTTTCCACCCCCCCCCCCCAAAACTGGGGAGAGCTGTGGGAGGGAGGGCTAATTCTCTCTCTCTCCCCCCCCCCCCCCCCCCCCCCCCCCCCCCCCCCCCCCCCCCCAACCACCGACCAACCAGGACCAAAAACAAAGGATTCGGCCAGCTAAAGGTCAACTTGGTGACCATGATACCATGGCTCACCATCCAACACCACCACAGCAAGCCCTCACAGACACCAATAACAGTCATAGAACCACCTCAGGAGAAATAACCAACTCCCCCTAAAGGGGAATACAACAAACCCCCAGCCCTCAACGGGATAATACACAGTCTGTCTGGACCTGAAGAAGAAAAGGCGCAGCCAAAAGTTTTTTTAAAATCTTGACTCTGAGGAACCCTCAAACGTAGTGAGGGCAGAACTAACCTTACCACCCACACTGTCATGATAAAACTTTATTAAATTAGGATGTCACACCTGAACTTGCTACTTGCAAACTGATAAATTGACAACATAAACAGACAACAATATGATTATCGGGGAGTAAAGTCTAGGATATCCACTGAGGAATGAGGCAGTCATCAGGATAAAGACCATTCCACAGGCGCACAAAGAAAATAAATACCAAGAATGAAGCAGGAGCTGAAATAGAAAATGAAGCAGGAGGCCATTCAGCCCTTCAAACCCACTCTGCCATTCATTATGATCGTGGCTGATCATCCAACTCAATAGCCTAATCCCGCTCTTCCCCCCCCCCCCCCCCCCCCCCCCCCCCCCCGTATCCTTTGATCCCCTTCGCCCTAAGTGCTATATCTAACTGCTTCTTGAAAAGATACTATGTTTTGGACTCCACTATTTCCTGTGGTAACAAATTCCACAGGCTCACCTGGGTGAAGAAAGTTCTCCTCATCTCTGTCCTCAAGGGCCTACCTTCAGACTGTGACCCCTGGTTCTGGGAACATCCTTCCTGCATCTACCCTTTCTAGTCCTATTAGAATTTTATAGGTTTCTATGAGATCTCCCCCTCGTTCTTCTGAACTCCAGCGAATACAATCCTAACCGATTTAATCTCTCCTCGTACGTCAATCTTGCCATCCCAGGAATCAGTCTGGTAAACCTTTGTTGCACTCCCTCTGTAGCAAGAACATCCTCCAATAAGGAGATCAAAACTGCACACCATTTTCCGGGAGCATTCTTCAGGACCTTCCAAGGATTCCAATGATTGTAACATAAACGTCATTAATTCCAACACGGCCTGGCTGGCCCAGGTGACCCCAATCTCTCTCGACCAACAACCGGAACAAGAGGTTGGAAGGCCATCCCACCCCAGGCCTTGGGGACCAAATTAAATGTGCTCCATTGAATTTGAACTACTCGGCCTCCAGATCACGATTCCCAAAACATGGCAGCCAGTTCTCAAAACTCGGCTGGGAACTTCTCTGCCACCTCACCAGAGGCATCGGGCACAATCGGGCTCTTTATCAGTTCCCCTTCATCCTCACCCAAACTCCTAAGGATGGACGACAGGCCACGCAGCAGGAACTCATCCATGGGGAGGTGGGCTTTCACTAGAGACTGTGTTCTCTCTGCTGCAAAAACCTCCTCGTGCGCTGCCACTTCTTCCATAAAGATGCCTCGCAGCTTTTAAAATTGGACTTTAACATTGTGCACCAATCCGACAAATCACCTTCATCGCTAGCAGTCACCATCCATGGTGTGCATTGTATCGTCAGGGCGGTAAACCTCTCAAAGGCGGCTGTGCCACCAAGGACCGGGCACCACCCCAACTCCGTCCATCTGCCACGATTCAGCGAGGATTAAATCATCTTGTCTTGACTCAAAAGTGCTGAAACATTGACCAACAAACCTTGGTACATCGTAAAAGCCACGTAAACAGAAAAAAGACATGAGATGTGCACAAGGATAAAAACAAAGACTGAAAGATTAGCAGAGCCGGAGCTCATGAAAACGCAGCCTTGCCAGCACTCTCATCACATGACTTCCCCTCTTTATCTGTGGTGGTGTATTTCCCAGCCCCATGATTTTGATTCAATTTTCTATTAACAACCCCGCAACACACTTGAGATGGGATGAACTTTAAAAAAAAAAGGGTTTGTTTTTTGCACATGTTCAAAAATGTGAAAGTAGGGTTGCAATGCTGCCTCCACAGTCTGGCCATAGAATGAAGGATAGAGAAAAGAAAGTTTTACAGTGCAGGGATCACCAGAGAAAATAAATCTTGACTCGCATGAACTCCATAAGCAAAGTCCAATGAGATATCCCTTCATGGAGGTGAGCAGGATGAAACCCAAAGTTGTTGAACTCTATTATTTAGTGGTGAGGACTTCACAAGATCGGCTTGCAGAGGTGAATCAATGTTGTACAGAATTTCCAGGCAGTGTAGGCGGGTCCAGAAATTCCAACTGAGCAGAGCTCCTTGTGTAGGCTGCTAGTTAGATAAACCGCATTCTGAGCATTTCTGTTTAGCAAGGCAATATTACTTGTTCCACAGGCCAGGGGCTCTGGTCACATGACTCCCACAGTCTTTGACAAAGGATGCATTGCGCACCCATCGTCTGGATTCCAAAGGCTGATGTATGTCTCAGCCATTAGAAATTGAAAGGAAGGATGCCTTGTCTTTGTCTTGAGCAGACAATCCATCTCCTTCTGACCAGCCTGGGTTATTAGATGCAGATAACCATTGCATTGGTCTTTTTTGAATTTGGGCCATAGTCCTCGGATTATTGTTAGTGGCTCCTCTGAGATAACAAGGTATGAGTTTTCTCGAAAGTACCTATGGGGGTCAGACAGACATGGGGTCAGCCATTTTATTGGTCTTTTTTCTGTTTTGCCATTTTAAAAAATAGCAATGAGCAATCTTTATATAAATATATAAAGTATCCAACATGAAGTCTTAGTCCTTCACAGGAAAAAGTACAGATAACTTGAAATGAATGGAATGCATTAAAGGTTAGCTAGCATTGTAGGTTAAGCATGCATCTAAACCTTTCTTTCTATGGATTTATATAATTTTTCAGAGTGGTGCTGTGGGTACATCATACTTTATGATCAAAAGAAGGTAAGTTTATGGAAGCCGCACAAAGGTTGGTCTCAGCTTGGGATACTGGAGATTAGAGTTTTTAATGTTCCATCCAGAGGGCTGACCCCATTTGAGTAATGCAAATGCGCTGTACTTGCATTTTTGCGATAGTTAATGTGTTGCTCTACAGAACAAGGTAGAAGCTAAGTCTTGTATTTAAAATATTAAAATTGCTGCAAGTAGATTCTCTGATCTACTAATGAGAGGTTGAGAAAACTAAAATTTGACGGGTTGCCTTGTCTTCCTCTTGTAGGATGGTGTTAGCTTGCTGAGAGTACAAATGATGAGTCTATCTGTTAAAGAGGTGCTGTCTATTCCTCTTTTACACCCGCTAACTGACCCTTCTGTGCTGATTGATGTATCTGCATTAGATGGCAGCACGGTAGCATTGTGGATAGCACAATCGCTTCACAGCTCCAGGGTCCCAGGTTCGATTCCGGCTTGGGTCACTGTCTGTGCGGAGTCTGCACATCCTCCTCGTGTCTGCATGGGTTTCCTCCGGGTGCTTCGGTTTCCTCCCACAGTCCAAAGATGTGCAAGTTAGGTGTTATTGGCCATGGTAAATTGCCCTTAGTGTCTAAACTTGCCCTTAGTGTTGGGTGGGGTTACTGGGTAATGGGGATAGGGTGGAGGTGTTGACCGTGGGTAGGGTGCTCTTTCCAAGAGCCGGTGCAGACTCGATGGGCCAAATGGCCTCCTTCACTGTAAATTCTATGACATGACATGGATTAAATTGCGTTAGCCTTGGTCACAGTGTGCGAAGTGTAGCTATATGAAAGTCTTCACTTAAAGAGTGTAAAGAATGTGGAACTCATCCACAAGGAATGGTTTAAGTGAATAGTATAAATACATTGAAGGGAAAATTAGACAAGTTAATGAGAGAGAAGGGAATAAATGGTTATAATGGGAGATTTAGAAGAGAAAAGATGAGAAGATGCTCAAATGGACTATAAACACTGACATGGACTGGTTGGGCAGATTGGGATCTTTTGTATTATAATAATTATATTTATATGTTATATTATTAGACTAGAACTTCCCCACATTCTGCAAAGATTACAGCAAGAACTGAGGATGGAACTTTATTGCCCATCTTGTATTAACTTCATTTGCAAAGGAAATTCTCAATTTTAAAGACCGGTTTGAGGGATATGTGTTAGAAGTTTGGTCTGCATACAGCCATGGCACCTTTGGTGACTTCTAAAATCAATTAATAATCAGCATTTAGACATATCAGGTTGCTTGTTTGCTCTCTCTAGCTTCTCCAAATGTTGTTCACAAAGGATATTTCACCAGTTGACGTAAGGCAGGGTATTTTTACATCAGCCTTTTTTCCTGATGGCCTGTTTTCTACCCTTGAGAAGGAATATTCTGATGGTATAAGCTTTCATGTTGCAATTAGCTTTTACCCAGGATGCCATCTGGTTACTGACTCTTCGGTGAGCACATTTAAGTCAATTCTTGCGGCATTTCTTCCAGAATTGGCATAGACTAATTTATGGGAGAAGAATACATATGCAGGAACGTACAGGCAAAATAAATTTTTGACCTTGCGGGTGGGATGGGAGGCGGGGTGTGAGGCCACAATTAGATTTCAAAGTGAGGATGGGAAAGTTAAAGGTCATTCCCTGGGGTAAAGGTGGGATTTGTAAGAGTGGGACCATGACTTTTAGTTGGAGGTGGGGATGGCAATCAAAGCAACATTTGACAAATTGAGCCTTGCTATAATAAACCTGTGGATGGGCTTTGATCACAGGAGAAGTCGGTCTGGGGAGGTTTGCCTGCAATTTTACTGTTAGTGGGAAAGGGGTAATGCTGCAGTTATTGCCCACTCCCAAGATGGTGCTGGTACACATTCAAGTGTCATAGTGTTAATACTGATTGTAGATTATGTTTGGTGATTAAAATTTTGATTCTTGTGATTTTGTCAAAGCCAGGTTGGTGTGTGACTTGAATTTGGATTTGATGATTTTTCCATGAATTTACAGTTCTTGTTCCTTTTACTAGTCTCGGATGCAGTGTTGAAGTACCTGTTGGAATAAAAGCTTCCATGAAGTACCCCTGCCATGAACATTTGAACAATAACTGTGCCACCACTCCCCCCACCCCTGGCAAAATCACAACCATCTTGCTTTGTGTCAGATATTCTGCCAACCACTGATTTGTTTTCTCTTGATGTTTTGATATCGAGGGACAGCTATTCTTTCTTCATATCTAACATGAGTTCCACATGTCTGGATTCAATTTATTTTATTTATTTTTAAAATAAATTTAGAGTACCCAATTATTTTTTTTCCAATTAAGGGGCAATTTAGCGTGGCCAATCCACATACCCTGCACATCTTTGGGTTGTGGGGGTGAAACCCACGCAAAAACTGGGAGAATGTGCAAACTTCACACCGACAGTGACCCAGAGCTGGGATTGAACCTGGGACCTCGGCGCCATGAGGCAGCAATGCTAACCCATTGTGCCACTGTGCTGCCCTGTGGTTTCAATTTATGATGTAGTCTGAAGACAACTTGATCAGGGAAACCCTGAAACGTGAATTGATGAGTAGATGTTGCTTGGTTGATGACTCTTACTAAAATCCTGCTGACAATTGACTGGGCTAGATTTGTCCTATTGTTTATAGATAGGTTCCATTGGGCATGATCTAGTGGCTGCATTAGCTGCGGGCACAAATTCTGTAATGGCCGCTAAATCTCATGAGAAGCTAAAAACTGGATTTCCGCCGAGAGATCTCTGTTTGAGACCTTCTTCCCCACTTTCCACCAGTGGCAAGGATTTATATTTTACAAAATGAACATTGGGTAAGGGGGAGCATGTCACATTCCCAATGTTTTTAGGCTCCGCCCCTCCAGCTGGCTGTGAGATCCTCGCCAGCAGGCTGAAATTGCAGTGCTGTTAAATCAGGCGAGAAAAGACAGTTGTGAAGCCGGTGACTTTCGCACAGCTTCTCTCGCCTCATCCAGCATTGTGCAATTTTGGGAAGATTACACCTATTATATCTGACAATTTTCACATTGATATGAATTGAACTGACACAGAGTTTTGGGGACGATTTTTCTGGTACACACATCTTGCGCACAATGCTAGGGTGTTGTTGGGGCCCAGTTGTGTGCATTGCAGTCAACTACTGCTTAATGTGGTGCAGTTAAGTGAATTAACTGGACACCAGCATCTATGATGATTGGCTCTCATGAAGATTCCAAATGGGAGAGTGTCAGCTTGGTACTTTTTAAAACTACTTCAGCCTTGTCTCACACTTTTGCTAGCCTGCACCATAGGTGAGTAAAGAGATGCTTACAGAGCTGCCTCCTCAGATTAGTTGCCAGATGGTAGGTACACTTTCATTTTGACTGGATATAGTAGAGCTACAAAACATTGTCCTGATGCTTATGTTGAGACCACAAAACTCTGACTTTTATAGCTTAATGCTTTCTTATTTAGTACATGTGCAGTTTTGTGACGTAGCTTCAGTTGGCTGGTGCCACATTCTAAGGTTTGCTTGACTTTCTTTCTTCCACTTTATAATGGAGAATATACATCACTGAAGATGCCATTTTGCCTTTACAACAACAATGTGTTGGTTACTGCTGCCGATACTTACTTTCTGCAGACATGTATGTCCATGAAAATTGATATGGATGAAGCCAAATAGGCAACATCCATGTATAGCTTTACTCCAAAAGTTGCTTAAATCCTCCATCTGGACTGTATTCTGCGCTGTTTTCTTCATGCTTCTTCCATGTAGGGTTAAACATGGAAGAGTACTAATGAGTTCGATGAAATGGTTGGAGACTTGTGTGGAACATAAACACCAGCAAAGACTTGGGCCAAATGGTCTGTTTCTGTGTTGTGTACTATATGTAATTTCAGTTGAGGGGGCTGATATGTGAAAAATGAAAATCGCTTATTGTCACGAGTAGGCTTCAATGAAGTTACTGTGAAAAGCCCCTAGTCGCCACATTCCGGCACCTGTCTGGGGAGGCTGCTACGGGAATCGAACCGTGCTGCTGGCCTGCTTTAAAAGCCAGTGATTTCGCCAAGTGAGCTAAACCAGCGTAAGAGTTTTTCTTATGCGTTGGACATGAAGCCATGAAACTTCATAGAGTCTGGAGCCAATATTGAAGATATAGGCATAAATATATTGTGTTGCCCCAATAACAGGCTTTGCCGAAGAGGATTTTAAGTGGTAGATATGATTCTATTGAACTTATTGTTTAGTGAGCCTGTTACTCGACTAGTCTGGGGAACGCTCATCGGTCACCAGATGCAAAAGACTTTTCAGGGTCAATTAGTGGAGTGTTAATCTCTTCAAATGCTTAGGTCATTGCCTTAATGTCTGACATTACTTGTGGTTCTTTCCTGTAGCAGTGTTGTAGCAACTGAGTGGGTTGCTAGGCCAATTCTAAATCGCTGTCAACCAGACCAGATAGAGGTGGAAGGTTTACTTCTTGAAGAGCATGAGTAAATGAGAGTGAGTAATCACCCCAGAGGGTGGGGACCTCTCTTGGGCAGAGAAGACATATAGGGGACTAAGGGCAGCAGTGTGCTTGCTGCATTGTTGTACAGTTGTATCAATACAACCTATCAAATTTGATCATTCTTCATGGTGCCAGATTAGAAATGACTGGATCTATTGAAAATAAAAATTGCTGTCGAATCCCTTACATTGCAGAAGGAGGTTATCCGGCCCATCGAGTCTGTGTCGACCCTTCGAAAGAGATCTCTGCCCAGGTACTATCCTCAGGCCTCGTTATGCTCTCGCTCAAGCGAAACAAGGTTGGTGAATAGCGGGAGAGGCCAAAAATGAGAACCGCGCCAGGCACCAAACAGTCTGTGATGCAAGCGGCCAGCTCCCGTAGGCGAAATCGGGTTCTCGCAGTAGTGTGGCGAGAAACCAATTTTCACCACTTAAGCCCTATTTCCATGCAATTAAAGAGAGCCCCCCCATATCCAATGGCCTCCCGTCCTTCAGTGGCCTCTCCAGCAAGTGGTCATGCTGGCGCTGAGAGTACTCCTTTTTGAAAAGGTGAACCTGGCGGAAGGGCTTCAGTGGGGACTGGAGCAGCCATCTTTGCTCACAGGCAAAGAGCCTGGGGGTGCTGGACCTGCCACCCCAGTGCTCAGTGGGGGTGGGGGACGCTCGGCTGGGGGTGGAGGTGGGCCACTTTAGGACAGTGGAGGGAGGATGGGGGGGGGGGGGGGGGGGGGGAGAGAAGAGTACTAGGGGGCAACCACTCACGTCTCCATGATGCCTAGCCCTGGATCGTGTTTACCCATGCGACGGGGACAAGCTCTGCAGCGCCTTGGCCATGCCAATCTGAGAGCGGGACATGTCCCGCAGAACCTCACCAAGGTCAATCTGGTACTGGGTGACCATCCCCCAGTGAGTTGGACATTCTGCCGAGACCCTCAGCCATGGCCTTCACCGACTGCAGGATGCCTTGGACACCTTCACCAATGGTCCCGACATCGTTCACAGGCTTTCCACTGCGGACCCCCCCTAGTAGTTGGTCTCGGTGCCACGCATTGCTGTTGACATCTCCTGCGCCTCTAGCCTCTGGAGCTCCTCAAAGCGGCTATGAATCAGTTGTAGTGATGCTGATATGTCCCAAATGCTCCCTATCGTCTCCATCAGCTTTGGGTACCTCCATACCACAGGTTCAGCATCAGGCTGGATCCTGGGATCCAGCAGCCCTACGACTGTTGTCTTGCTTGGGGGTTCCTGACTCCACCTGATGTGCATCAGCAGCAATGTGGTGCTCACCAGATTGTGCCCCCCAAAGCTTGTCCACTAACATATCCCACCGAGGTGCATGTAGCTGCGTTGGAGGGTGAGGATGACAGCTGTATCACGACCCTCTGAGCTCTACTGCATGGTGGCCTTGAGTGGCAAGAGGGGGTGCCGCAGAAGAGGGTGCCATCGGCTGGAGGACCTGCGGGAGAATGGACATGTGGTGAGTGGGAGGGATGGGTCAGTCAGTAAGGCAATAACAACTCGGGTTTGACAACTCTTCCGGGGGGAGCCTGGTGGTTCATCTCTGCGACGTCCGCCAGCCTCCGTGTGGGTGACTGCCCTGTCCTGGGCCACATCAGTCATCTCCAGGACACACTCCTCGAAGGAGGTGAGGATTGTTGAGTCCGGCACACCATCACCAGTCTGGGCCCTCTCCCGACCATTCTGGGAGAGCTTTTCCTGAGGAGACACAGAGGGTACATCGTTAATCACATGTGTTGTTCACAGTGGTGGGAGTGGGGTTTGGAGGGAGGGTAGGGGGGGTTGAAGGAGGAGGGAGCGGAGGGAGGGTTAGGGGTCACATGGGGAGTGGATGCTCCCTTTGGAGGGGGGGGTGGGGTCGTTGGTGTTTACTCACTCATGCTGCCCGGTGTGGGTCGTTGACCATTTCTAGGCACTAGAGGCCAGTCCTCCTGGTCACACACCCTGAGCTCACAGCTGCCACCACCTCGTCACAGGCAGCACTGGCTGCCCTATGGCTCACCCTCCGGGACCCTCGGGAGAACAGAACATCCCTCTTTGCCTCCACTGTGCCCAGGAACCTCCCCAGGTCAGCGTACCAGAATCTTGGGGCTGGTCTTCTCGGCACCATTGTTGCGAGCTGTCAAGCGCAGCTTAAGTGCTGCTCGGCCTTGTTAGCGGGGGTGCTTACGAGCGAGGTCCCGGAGAATCAGCTGATGAGCCTTCATTTGCAGCGATAAACCTGTGAGGCCTCGTTAAGTGGACCAATTAACGTTGAATTGCGATGGCGGCCTCGCTGGGCTGTGTGCCGGGAAGCTCCCGGCAATTCCTGCTCGCTACCACACTTCGAATGTTTTCCGGAGAATCGCGCCAAGACCCCCTGTCTTTTCGACCCGGGGAGCATGGAGAGTTTTGTCCACCCCGACACGGTAAGGTGCTGCTCCCTCCACACCTACCCAACCTCCCAAACAATCTCTCTTGCCTCCAGGTCCCATTCGGTTCAGATCCGGGGGCATTGTATCGCCAATTTCATGATGCAGGGTGCAGAGTACACTTGTTTTAAGCTCTATGTCCTCCCCCACCTCTGCACCTCGCTACTGCTCGGATTGGATTTTCAATGTAACCACTGAAGCCTGACCCTACAACTCAGTGGACCCTTGCCCCCCCCTCACGGTGTGCAGCCTCGTGACCCTCAAGGTCTCTCTTTCCCCTCCCCCCCCCCCCCCCCCCACCACCACTTCACTCTTTGCGAATCTCACCCCTGACTTTAAGCCCATCGCCACCAGGTGCAGGCGGTACAGTTCGCTAGACATGACGTTTATCAAGTCGGAGGTCCAGCGACTATGAGTGAAAGGATCATCGAGACCAGCAACAGCCCCTGGAGAGCGCAAGTGGTGGTCGTCTGGACCGGGGAAAAGAATCTGATGGTTGTTGACTACAGCCAGACAATTAACCGATTCACGCAACTCGATGCGTACTCTCTCCCCCACACAGCGGAGATGGTCAATCCGATCGCGCAGTACCGTGTGTTCTCAACGGTCGATCTGAAGTCTGCCTACCACCAGCTCCCAATCCGCCCGGAAGAGCGCCACTACACTGCGTTTGAGGCAGCCGGCTGGCTCTTCCACTTCCTCAGAGTCCCCTTCGGCGTCACTAACGGAGTCTCGCTCTTTCAGAGAACGATGGACCGAATGGTGGACCAGTATGTTTTGCAGTCTACATACCCATTCTTGGACAATGTGACCATCTGCGGCCATGACCAGCAGGACCATGACGCCAACCTCTAAATGTTCCTCCAGGCCGCCAATCCCTCAATCTCACATACAACAAAGAAAAATGCGTCTTCTGTACTACCTGACTAGCCATCCTCGGTGATGCACTATTAATTGCGATGAGACGAGAGTAAAATGTAATCAAAGCTTTATTACACAGAGATGTGTGGCCTCCTACAGCAGCTGGCGAAATGGCTGCTGTTCGGAGAGTACTCTCATTTATACTCCGCCTACTGGGCGGAGCCAGCAGGTAGGGATCTACCCCCGTACCTGTAGTACAGGTGCCTTACCGTAATACCAGTATATACAATATAATACAACAGTGGTGACTACCACATTAACCTCGTTAAAAATTAGTCCAGCGGGGGTGGTGGAAAAACTATTTACATACAGATTGGCTTTAAAATTACAGAGAAGGTTACAGATTTAGACGATCGGGCGCCTTGATCTGTCGTTGAAAGCGCCGCAGTGCTGGTGGCGACACGGGCGTCGGCTTGGTCTTCAGTGACTCCGGGAGCGTGTCGACCTCCTCTTCATTCTCGGGTGGGCCGAAGGGGAGGATGGATTGTCCTGGAGCGGGGGCTGTGGTGGGGTGTGCTGGGGGGAGGGAGGGTGGCGCCGGGGCAGAGGGGGGTGGTGTGTGGGAACTCAGCTGGTGCCAGGTCCGTGAGGGAGACTGTGTCTTGGTGGCCGGCGGGGTACGCTACGTAGGCGTACTGCGGGTTTGCGTGGAGTAGCTGTACCCTCTCCACCAACGTGTGCGCTTTGTTGAGCCGCACGTACTTGCGGAGGAGAATGGGTCCTGGAGCTGCCAGCCATGTTGGGAGCGAAACCCCAGAGGTGGACCTCCTGGGGAAGGCAAAGAGACGTTCATGGGGCGTTTCGTTAGTCGCAGTGCACAGGAGTGACAGAATGGAGTAAAGGGGAATCGGGAATACTCGTCAACCACATTGAGGAAATACGTGTTGCGGTCGGTGGACGGGAGGGGCCCTTTGAAGTCCACGCTGAGGCATTCAAAGGGGCGGGAGGCCTTCACCAGGTGCGCCCAGTCTGGCCGGTAGAAGTGCGGTTTGCACTCCACGCAGACCTGGCAGTCTCTGGTGATAGCCATGACTTCCTCGATGGAGTAGGGCAGATTGCGGGCCTTAATGAAGTGGTAAAAGCGGGTGACTCCTGGGTAACACAGATCGTCGTGCAGGGTCTGGAGTTGGTCTGCTTGTGCGCTGGCACATGTACCTCGGTACAGGGCATCGGGGGGCTCGTTGAGCTTACCGGGGCAATACAAAATCACGTAATTGTAGGGGCAGAGCTCGATCCTCCACCGCAAGATCTTATCATTTTTCATCTTTCCCCACTGTGTGTTGTTAAATATGAAGGCTACCGACCGTTGGTCAGTGAGGAGAGTGAATCTCCTGCCGGCCAGGTAATGCCTCCAGTGCCGCACAGCTTCAACGCGGCCAGAGCAACGTCTGATGCATCGCTCTCGACTTGGATGCGGAGCGTCTCGTCGACCGCATGCATCGCGGCTTTGGCGATGTCGGCCTTGATCCGGTTGAAAGCCTGGTGAGCCTCGGCCGTCAGTGGGAAACCGGTGGAGTGGATGGTCCGCATAGTTAGGGATCCACTGGGCGTAGTATGAAAGAACCCCAGGCATCGTTTGAGGGCCATGGGGCAGTGGGGAAGGGGGGTTCCATGAGGGGGCGCATGCGATCGGGGTCGGGCCCTAGAACTCCGTTCTGTATCACATAGCCGAGGATGGCTAATTGGTTTGTGCTGAACACGCACTTCTCCTTGTTGCAAGTTAGGTTGAGGAGTTTGGAGGTGTGGAGAAATTTGGGAAGGATAGCGCCATGGTCCTGCTGGTCGTGGCCGCAGATGGTGACATTGTCCAGGAACGGAAAGGTGGCCCGCAGTCCGTACCGGTCAACCATTCAGTCCATCTCCTGTTGGAAGACCGAGACCCCGTTGGTGACACTGAAGGGAACCCTAAGGAAATGGTAAAGGGGGCCGTCTGCTTCAAACACAGTGTATGGCTGGTCCGCCTTACGGATGGGGAGCTGGTGGTAGGCAGATTTCAGGTCCACTGTCGAGCAGACCCGCTACTGTGCAATCTGATTGACCATATCAGATATGCGTGGGAGGGGGTACGCGTCGAGCTGTGTGTAACGATTGATGGTCTGACTGTAGTCAACGACCATCCTGTTTTTCTCCCCAGTTTTCACCACTACCACTTGGGCTCTCCAGGGCTATTGATGGCCTCGATGATGCCTTCCCGCAGCAGCGACCGGACCTCAGACCTGATGAAGGTACTATCCTGGGCGCTGTACAGTCTGCTCCTGGTGCGACGGGTTTGCAATCCGGGGTGAGGTTTGAAAACAGGGAAGGTGGGTCGACCTTGAGGGTCGTGAGGCCGCAAACAGTAAGGGGTGGTAGGGGCCAGCTAAATTTCAGGGTTAGGCTCTGGACATTGCACTGGAAGTCCAGGCCGAGTAGCAAGGCAGCACAGAGGTTGGGGAGGACGTAGAGCTGGAAGCCGCTGAACTTAACGCCCTGGAAGGTGAGGGTGGCGATGCAGTACCCCCGGATTGCCACAGAGTGGGATCCGGAGGCCAGGGAGATTCATTGGTTAACGGGATGTACTGCGAGGGGAGCAGCGCCTACCCGTATCGGGGTGGATGAAGCTCTCTGTGCTTCCGGTGTCCAGAAGGCAGGATATCTCATGCCCATCGACCTTCACCTTTTGTTGACGCAGTTGTGCGGTCGAGACTGGTCGATCGTGATGGAGGCAGCCAAAGCTGGTCGTCGGCGGTTGCAGGCGATGAGCAGCACGATGAGGTGCCCGATGGGCAGGGGTCCTGAGCCGGGTAAGATGGCGGCGCCCTCGGGCCGCACGTGTCCTGGGGCATGAAAGATGGCGGCGCCCATTGGTTCTGAGGCAAGCAAGATGGCGGCGCCCACGGGCCGCACGTGGTCTGAGGAGAGGAAGATGGCGGCACCCACCGGCCGCACGTGGGGGGTGCCGGGACAATAGTGGCGATTGAGTGGGACTGGCACACTGCAGCAAAATATCCTTTCTTGCCACAGGCCTTGCAGAGCGCGCTCCGCGATGGGCAGCGCTGCCGGGGGTGTTTTGTCTGTCTGCAGAAGTAGCACCTGGGTCCCCCGGGGTTGGTTTGCTGCCGTGCGACGCACGTGTGGGGTTGGCTGGGGGCGGTCGCTGATGGGGTCCACGATGGGGTGGCCGCTGGCAGGGGTCAACGATGCACAGGAGGGGTGGGCCGTGCGGTTGGGGGCATAAGCCTGTACGTTGCGTGAGGCGACTGTGAGCGAGAGCACTGGTTTCTTGGTTGCCGCGAGGTCAAGCACGGCCCCTTCTCAGAGGCGCTGGCGGATGTAGTTCGATCCTATGCCCATAATGAACGCGCGTCTCATTAGCAGGTTCAAATGATCAGAGGCCGAAACGGCATGGCAATCACAGTCTGTCAGCAGGGCGCGCCAGAAATCTTCCACAAACTCACCGGGAAGTTGGTGCCGTGTGGACAGGAGGTGCCTGGCGTAGATCTTGTTGGTCTGCTGAGCGTAGTTCTCCTTCAGTCGCGCCACGGCCTCTGCGTAGGTAGGCGCCATGTTGGAGCTCAGCCACGTGTACAGAATCTGGAGCTTCTGTGCCTCTGAGATTGGGTCTGTCGCATACCTGATGTATGCTTAAAAGCAAGCTAGCCAATGTTCAAAGTCTTTTTTGGCGTTGTCTGCTTGAGGATGCAGCTGCAGGCAATCCGGCTTGATGCAGAGGTCCATCTCTGAAAACTCTCTGTGTAATAAATTGATGCACTATCAATTACAATGAGACGAGAGTAGAATGTAATCGAGGCTTTATTACACAGAGATGTGTGGCCTCCTACAGCAGCTGGCAAAATGGCTGTTGTTCGGAGATCACACACATTTATACTCCGCCTACTGGGCGGAGCCAGCAGGTAGGGATCTACCCCCGTACCTGTAGTACAGGGGCCTTACTGTAATACCAGTATATACAATATTATACAACAGTGGTGGACTACCCCACTCGGCTATGTCGTAGAGAACGGAGTCCTAGGGTCCGATACCAACCGTATGCGCCCCGTCACAGAACCCCCACACCCCACAGCCTCAAGGCCCTAAAACAATGCCTGGGGCTGTTCTCCTACTACGCCCAGTGGGTCCCCAACTATGCGGACAAAGCCCGTCCACTTATTCATACAACCACTTTCCCCCTGACGGATGAGGCCCGCGCGGCCTTCAGCTGCATCAAGGTCGACATCACCAAGGCCGCAATGCACGCGGTGGATTAGTCTATTCCTTTTCAGGTAGAGAGCAACGTGTCAGACGTCGCACTAGCCGCCACACAACCAGGCGGGCAGGCCACTAGCATTCTTCTGTAGGACCCTCCACGCTTCCGAAATGCGACACCCCTCGGTCGAGAAGGAAGTACAAGCCATAGTGGAAGCCGTGCGGCACTGGAGGCACTACCTAGCCGGTAGGAGGTTCACCCTCGTCACCGACCAACGATCGGTAGCCTTTATGTTTGACAACGCACAACGGGGCAAAATAAAACGTGATAAAATCTTGAGGTGGAGGATCGAAATCTCCACCTACAATTACGATATCACGTATCGTCCTGGGAAGCTTAACAAGCCCCCAGATGCCCTGTCCTGCGGCACATGCGCCAGCGCGCAAAATGACCGACTTCAGGCTATCCAAAATGACCTCTGCCACCCGGGGGTCACCCGGCTTACCTACTTCGTTAAGGCCCACAATCTGCCCTTCTCCACCAAGGAGGTCAAGGCCATGACCAGGGACTGCCAAGTCTGCGCGGAGTGCAAACGGCACTTCTACCGGTCAGACAAGGCCCGCCTGGTAAAGACCTCCTGGCCCTTTGAGCGCCCCTCCCCTCCACCAACCGGAATATATACTTTCTCACCGCCATCGATGAGTACTCCCACTTCCCCTTCGCATTCCTCTGCCCCGACATGACCTCAGCCACCGTAATAAAGGCACTGCACAGCATCTTCACCCTGTTCAGTTGTCCCTGCCTACTTCCACAGCGACCAGGGCACATCGTTCATGAGCGATGAGCAACGTCAGTACCTGCTGAACAAAGGCATCGCCTTGAGCAGGACTACGAACTATAACCCGCAGGGAAACGGGCAGGTGGAGAGGGAGGACGCAATAGTATGGAAGGCTGTCCTTCTGGCCCTTAGGTCTAGAAGTTTCCCGATCCCCCGCTGGCAGGTGGTCCTCCCTGACGCCCTCCACTCCATCAGATCGCTCCTCTGCACGGCCACGAACGAGACCCCTCACGATCATTTGTTTATCTTCCCTAGGAAGTCCATCTCCGGGGTTTCGCTTCCATCTTGGCTAAAAACTCTGGACCAGTCCTTCTCCAGAGGCACATGAGGGGCCATAAGACTGACCCCCTGATCGAGAGGGTCCAGCTGCTCCACGCTAACCCCCAGTACGCTTACATCGTGCACCAGGACGGACGGCAAGATACGGTCTCCCTACGGGACCTGGTGCTAGCTGGTTCCCCCGTCAACGTGCCCCCCCTTGCCTACATCCCCCCTCCCCGCTGCCACCCACAGCACCCCGTACTCTCGCCTGGTCGCCTGTGTTGTCCCACGCCGACACTGCCGCCACCCATCACCCCCCTCCCTACCCCCGCACCCCAACCGTCTCCGACACCTCGGACTGAGGCTCAAGCTCCAGACACGACGCCCCTGGAGTCACCACCTGCAACAACTGTGCCCGTCGCACCGCCAGAGCTGCGGAGGTCGAAGAGAACGATCCGGCCTCCAGATAAACTGAATATGTAATGACCCCATGTCACCCCCGCTGGACTTGATTTGTTTTAACAGGGGGTGAATGTGGTGAATGTATTCACCATAATGCATGCATGTTACTGTAACCTATGACCTGGAAGTGGTGATATGAACTGTTTCCAGGTACTGTACTGTAACCCCGGTATGGCTCCGCTTCTGGCTCTGCCCACACCAGGACCATATATAGGGCCGGCTGCCTATGGGCGGCATACATCTGTACTACTGACTCTGGCTAGGCAAGTTCATGACTAATAAAGCCTCTCTCTGCCTCACTGTGAATTGAAGGTATATCAGGCCATAAATATGAGTTATCACAGCGAAATGAGGAGAATCGTCTTTAGCCAAAGAGTGGTTAGACTGTCGAACTCGCTACAAAAAGGAGTAGTTAAGGTGGATCGCATAGATCTATTTAAAGGGATGTGTGTAAACATATGAGATCGGATGTGATGATAAGGTTAGCTGGAGTGATGGAATGAGGCTCGAAAAGGGGATAATCACCAGTATAAATCTATTCAAACAAATGACCTGCTGCTGCTTTGTACATTATGTAACTCTAGATAGTAAATGAGTGGTATTTCGTTGTAGAATTGAGTGCCTTCTTATTCCAATGAGTGTTGCTATGGTCAGAATTAAAATTGAAGCCTTGTGCAAATTAACTGCTTTTTTGTATGCCACCCTCAGATTGTACCGTCTGGCTGCCAGGTTCTCGAATCACTCAAAATACCCCCAGAACCTTTTGCTATCTGCTATTTGTTTTACTTCATTTAGTGAAATATCTGATGCACTAAATAGTGACCTCAAAGTCAAGGCACCTCGGGTAGCAGAGACCACAATATGATTGAATTTTACATTGAGTTTGAAAAGGATAAGAGTGGGCCTAAGACTAATATTTTGAACTTAAAAAAGGGCATGTTGGCATGAAAGCTGAGCTAGCTTAATTGAAGTGGGATACTAGCCGAGGGTATATCAAGTAGAGATACAGTGTCAGACATTTAAGGGAATATTTCAGAATAAGTATATTCCAAGAGTGAAAATTCTGAAAGGAGGACCCACTGTCTGTGGTTAACTAAAAAAGTTTAGGAAACCATCAACCTTAAGGAAAAAGCATATAACTGTGCAAAGATGAATGGCAGGTCAGATGATTGGTCAGAATATAAAGGATAGCAGAGAATGACTAAAAGATTAATCAGGAGAAAGGAATTCGAGTATGAGGGGAAACTAGCTAAAAATGTAAAAACAGATAGCAAGAGTTTCTACAGGTATTTAAAAAGGAAAATAATAAGTAAAGTGAGTATTGGTCCTCTAAAGAATGAGAATGGGGAGTTAATAGTGGATAAAATGGCAGTAAGAAAATGGCAGTTCCTTACACAGCCATGTTGCACTGCAGGAACTCGTCAAGGTTCCTTAGGCAGCACCTTCCAAACCCACTACATAGAACAGTACAGCACAGAACAGGCCCTTCGGCCCTCAATGTTGTGCCGAGCCATGATCACCCTACTCAAACCCACGTATCCACCCTATACCCGTAACCCAACAACCTCCCCCTTAACCTTACTTTTATTAGGACACTACGGGCAATTTAGCATGGCCAATCCACCTAACCCGCACATCTTTGGACTGTGGGAGGAAACCATCTAGAAGGATAAGAGCAGCAGATACCTGGGAACCCCACCACCTGGAGGTTCCACTCCAAGTCACTCGCCATCCTAACATGGAAATATCACTGTTGCTGGATTAAAATCCTGGAACTCCCTCCCTAACAGCACTGTCAATGTATCTATACCTCCGGGACTGTAGCGGTTCAAGAAGGCAGCTCACCGCCACCCTCTGAAGAGCAACTCGGAATGGACAATAAAAGCTGGCCCAGATGAAATGAACAAATATTTTGCTTCTGTCTTCACTAGAAGATACAAAAACATTCTAGTTAAGAGCTGTAAATCAAGAGGTAGAAGGGAGAGGGGAACTTGGTGAATTTACAATCACGAGGGAAGCAGTACTGGGCAAACTGATGGAGCTGTGGGTTGACAAGCTTCCAGGTCCTGATACACTTCACCCTAGGGTCTTAAAAGGGGTGGCTAATGAGCTAATAGATGCATTGGTGTTAATTTTCCCAAATTCTCTAGATTCTGGAAATGACCCATTAGACTGGAAAGTAGCAAATATAACCCCGCTAATTCAAGAAGTCAGAAAACAGGAAACTATTAGGCCTAGTTAGCTTGACATCTGTCATGGGAAGGTGTTAGAATTAATTATTAAGGAGGTTATAGGTGGACACTTGGAGAAACTGAAGGTAATTAGAAAAGTCAGCAAAGTTTTGTGAAAGGGAAATCGTGTCTAACCAATTTATTAGAGTTCTTTGAAGGAGTAAAATGCCTTGTGAATAAAGGAAAATCTGTGCATGGATTTCCAGAAGGCATTTGATAAAGTGCCACATTGAAGGTTATTGCAGAAAATAAAAGCTTATAGTAGAGGCGAACATGTTGGCATTGATAGAAGATTGGCTGGCAAAAAACAAGAATGTGCACAAATTTTCTGATCGGCAGATTGTGATAAGTGGTGTCCCAAGGGTTTGTGCTGGGGCCGCAACTTTTTACAAATTTATATCAATGACTTGGATGAGGTGAGTTGAACTCATGGTAGCTAAATTTGCAAATGACACAAAAATAGGGAGGAAAGTATATTGTGAAGAGGTCGCAAGCGGGTTGTAGACAGATTGTTATAGATAGATTGAGCGAGTGGCCGATTGAGTATAATGTGGGAAAATATGAAATTGTTCACTTTGGCAGGAAGAATATAAAAACAGTGCAGTACTTAAATAGGGAACAGCTGCAGAATATTGTGGTTCATGAGGCACTGATTTATAATGGTTTGCACTTTTCGGACAGAGATGATAAGTTTTTTTTCTGAGGGTTTGTGAAACTTTGGGACACTGCCTCAGAAGGTGGTTGGAGGCGTGGTCATTGAATATTTTTAAGGTGGAGGTAGATGGATTTGTCTTAGGCAAGGGAATCAGGTTTTTGGGGTTGGTAGGAATGTAGAACTTGAAATACAAAACAGATCAACCATGATCTTATTGAATGGTGGAGCAGGCTCGAGGGGCTCAAATGGCCGCCGCCTTCTATTTTGTACGTTCGTAGATAGATTTGTAAGGTTTTAAGTAAAACCAAAAAAAATACATTCCATACTTATTTCACAAAAACCTTTCTCCACTAAGTTGTCAATGAATGCATTAGATGACACAATTCAAGTTTTTAGCTGAAGGAGTCTCTCGTGATCCTAGACTTGGGCTCGGTGTTTTAAACTGAGGTTTCCTACATTGCAATAGTACCAAAAACAATTGGCTGCAAAGTTCTTTGGGATGTCAAGAAGAGTGCAGGTCGTTTTTAAGTTGTGAGAGATGAGCTTCCTTAAAATCTCATTTTGAACATTAGGAATTTGTAGAATTTCCATGAATGTAGCATCATCCAGAGTGATGAATATTTTGAGTGTGGTTTCTTTTTGCTTTACCAAAACATTTCACAGGAACTGGAACTTAAAGTTCTTGATGCTTTCATTTCAGTGAATTTCTACAAATTGTGATTTCTTGTTATAAACTCCTCCTTGAGAAACAGACAAAAGTGGGAACAATAATAGTTTGTGCTCTCGATTAGAGAAGATATCCGATTTTCATAGCAAGTGGATTTGTTTCTGGTATATATTCAAGAAAAATCTCTTGACCTTTTCAGAACTCAGTTGATTTTATTTATTTGTAATATTTATAATTCATATTATTTGAACATTTGGTAGGCTGGTTTTGCCATCTCTTAATTAACACTCACCAATTTTGGGCATTTTGTAGGATGATTATTGTTTACAGAAATTTCTATGTTTTAAAAACTGGATGAGCTGGCAGAATTATAGGGCCCCTCACACCGGTGAGATTTTTCTCTTCCGCCAATGGCCCTTTTAACAGCTCACCACCTGTCCCAGCTTTGCCCCCGTCATGACGGGGCTGGTAAATTCTGCCCCTGAATTTTTAAGTATATACCAGGAGTGCATATGAGGAAATTATGCATTCCCAGCTCAATAATTTTCCATTTATTTTTGTTGCAACAGTGACCCTTTCCAAAAATGGCAGATGAGCAAGGCAATCCCATGTCCCGCCCCCAAACCGCTATAAATGATCAGCCTGAAAGTCAGCGCGACCCGTATATTCTTTCATTTATATAGACACTGCTCTACCGATAATATTTTTATTAAATATGTTTGTTTTAATAAAAATGTTTATTGATAAAAAACTACTTGTGGAGTAAATGATTGCAAATGGTAGCTAATCTGAGCAAATAGATTTGCTTGTCAAATTTCACCATAAAATTAGTTGACAAATTAATAAACCAAATACAACTAATTTTTATCTTCAGTATGTCTATTTCCTGCCATTTACCATACAAGAAGTATATGCTGCATCTTGAACACATGTTTAAATGAGGCAATCCTCTTCTCCCACCCCATCCAAAATATAGTTTTGAAATTGATTTTGTGGCATGTAATTCAAATGTTTTGAAAAGCACCATTTTTCTTCCAGTTAAACTACAATTGCAGGCAGAGTCTATTGGAGTGATATCAATCAAGGGAATCTGCGCTAACCGTTATCTTGCTATGAATGAAGATGGCAAGTTGTATGGATCGGTAAGTGGACTTTTTATGGGAAACCTTTTACAACTTTTCTGACTGTGTTTTGCTTTGGACCATTCACTTATGCTTTTTAATGTGTTTGCAGATTGAGTGTGTGTGTGTCAATATCATTCTGGCTTGTATGACTTGAGCGCAGATAACTGAATTAAACTAATGCAGGTCTGAGCCCTACGTTTAAAAAAAAAGTACCGTTTGCTTTAGTGTCGCTATAAAACTATATAGTTCTATGTTGTCTAATAATGCCCATAGGGATTTATCTCAGTGAATGATGTCAAAATTTGGTCTTGTTCAGCTGCTGTATTGGAATAATTGTAATAATTAATAATACAATTGTAATTTTTGCAATGGATTTATTTAGAGAATTGTAAATTCCCCACCCCAAAATGTCCTAATCAGCTTTAATACTGTATAGGGTTATTTTAGTTAGAAGTATTGACCAACTAGTTAGTGATGATAACAGCATGTTTGATGAAATTTCTGGGAACATGACGTCTGTTATAAACAAGTTCACATAACAAACCCAAAGATGAATATTTTAAACATAGTTGGCAAACACAGTTTTCATTTCCTTCTTGATGAGTACTGGCAGTCAATTTTTTATCTATACTTGAACAGAAGGTTAAATCTGTTCCAGCATGTTTACACTAGGAAACAGTTCATTTCACTTTTGTCATTCAAAATGCACTTGCTCCTGAATGCACCAGCCCTAATTTTTTCTAGTATGTTTAGTTGCAGGTTGGCAGAGGCTGGTTCCAGAGAGGGTGGGTGGTGGAAAGCAGCTTAGCTTGGTGGGCTGATGGAATGCATTCCCGCTACTCCTGGCGCAAAGAAAGGCTGGGAAAACATTGAATCTTTCCAAGCAGAAGTCGTCCCTCCTTTTTAGCTGTTGTGGGAAAATCAGCAGGGTCAGTGGTAAACCTAAATTGAAGGAGGAAATCTGAGGTATGCAACCTCATTCATATATTAAAAAGAGGGACCTGCATCCTGCAAATTTATCCCCCCCCCATTAAAACTGAGTGGGCAAGTTACAGGTGGGTTCAGTCCAGGTTTCAGATTTAAATTTTTTTTAGATTGTTTTGGGGTGGGAGGAAACATTCCCCAAGTGCCTCCTATTTATCAAACATCCCATACACTTTTAATTTAACAACCTTATTAACCTGTCCTTCCATTTCTGATGATTTGTGTATGTTAACCTCCAGTAACAGGCAGCACGGTAGCATTGTGGATAGCACAATCGCTTCACAGCTCCAGGGTCCCAGGTTCGATTCCGGCTTGGGTCACTGTCTGTGCGGAGTCTGCACATCCTCCCCGTGTGTGCGTGGGTTTCCTCCGGGTGCTCCGGTTTCCTCCCACAGTCCAAAGATGTGCAGGTTAGGTGGATTGGCCATGATAAATTCCCCTTAGTGTCCAAAATTGCCCTTAGTGTTGGGTGGGGTTGCTGGGTTATGGGGATAGGGTGGAGGTGTTAACCTTGGGTAGGGTGCTCTTTCCGGGGGCCGGTGCAGACTCGATGGGCCGAATGGCCTCCTTCTGCACTGTAAATTCTATGTAAATCTATGTAATCTGTTCTGGAGCACCCTTGAGAATTGTTACCTCTTTATTTTCAAAATGCCTCCCTTCACATTAGCATTAAATTTATCTGCCCATTTCACCAGGTTGTTGCAACATCAGAAAATGTGGCTTTCCTTTGAGGATTAAATGAAACTCTGAAAATAATAATATTCCTGCAAAGTCAACAGCCAGATGATAAGATGCCAATTTGTTTCTTTTCGTTTGCCAACAAGATTTTTTAAATTAAAACATTTCTAAGTATAAATGGTCAAATGTGCTGATTATTTAGAAACAATTAATGTTTGTTGTCATATTGCTGGGTATCTGGGTAGTGTTTCCACTCGAATTTTGTCTGTGGTGATACTTCTGTCATCATGAGTAACACATCTGCCACAGGCATCAAGTGTACAGCTGGGTGGTAGCCTATTCCAAACAAATGAACTGTTTTTTTTTCAAAAGCTAGATCGTTGGTCTTCACCAGAAGGGGGAAAGAAAGGGAAACGTTTTGGAATTGCCTATTGTTAAATGTAATGTTGCTTTGTTTGACGCACCCTGCTAATTTTATTCTTTGTTCTTATCAAAGACATTCCTGAGTATGGGAAGAGTACAAATTTTGGGTAATTTGTGTGTTTTCTGGATCCTGATGCAGAATGATACTATTTATTAAAGTTGAGACTGCAATAGGAGAGTTTAATCATACTACAGGCGAAATGGTGGCACAGTGGTGAGCATTGCTGCCTCACAGCGGCAGGAACCAGGGTTCAATTCCGGCTTTGGGTGACTGTCCGTGTGGAGTTTGCACTTTCTCCCGTGCTGGCATGGGTTTCTTCAGGTTCTCCGGTTTCCTCCCACAGCCCAAAGGTACGGATTGGCCAAGCTAAATTGCCCAATTCTTTTTTTTTCCAATTAAGGGGAAATTTAGCGTGGCCAATCTACCTACCCAGCACATCTTTGTGTTTTGGGGGTGAGACCCAGGAAGACACGGTGATAATGTGCAAACACCACACGGACAGTGACCTAGAGCCGGGATTGAACCCGGGTTCTCCGCGGCGTGAAGCAGCAGTGCTCACCACTGCGCTACCGTGCTGCCCGATTCTTTTTAAGAGCTTGAGTTAGAACTGAGCCTGTTTCACCTTGCCACTAGAAGAGCTCTTTAAAATGTTAGGAAATTCAATGCCAGTTATTGAGCAGGAGTTCAAAGCGCAGAATTTCCTTAATTTGTAGGTAACAGACTGTTTTAGTTATGGCTCACTGGATAAATACACCACTTGTGTTACTGAACCATAAAACCAGGAAGATACTTGAGATTGATGGTTGATCCAGTCTGAATTAGTTTGTCTGAACAGGAAAGATTTTCAGGGGAACATAAATACACTCTGGGTGGAGGGTGGTGGAAATGGCAATGTTTCTGTTTACTGTTGTAACAGAACAAGCCCTGTTGTAAGTCAGTATGTACAAGCAGCTACTGAAAGGACAGGTTGACTTTATGCATTCTTTCCAGTCTCTTATTTTATATTCAGCCTGACCTGAGAACATTTGGTGCCGACAGCTGACTATAAAAGGTGTGCTCCATTCCGATGCTACCTGCGCTGGCATCACTTAATGTTAGATATTTTCCGAACATTAAATGCAATTCAAAAACATGGGAGAAAGAAATGAAAAATCGGAGGAACTTTGGGAAATAATGGGTGAGTTCTCCTGAGACTGAGTGCTGAGGTGGGAAGGTGAAGTGTTTTCCGCTTACGGCAGCCGGCAGGAAAACGCACCTAATTTTCAGCCCTGACCTAATTTAAGTATGCACCTGGATGTTTTATGCTGTATTCGGTGGCGGGGCAGGCCTGGATGGTGCATAGTCCACATTGTGTTGCAGTGCCATATTGAAAATATGCTCAACCTCACTGATCCACTATTAAAGAAAGGTGCACCACCTGAAAATGAAGATGACCTCTGGGAGCACTCAGACCGGAGGATGGACCTCCTGAGAACAAAGCTGGATCACCAGGAACATTCTGAGACTGGAAGATGGACACCCGCCGGGACACCTATTCTGATAGGTTCACCTGCAGAGGGTTCCCCGACCCACTGCCGCGGTGGTCCAGGGTTGCAGTTGGCCTTCCTCATTAATTCTGGAGGCAGCGCCAGGCATTGTTCAGATGAGTCCCAACATCTTCCCATTGCGCTATTCAGAATGTATTTCATGGCAGCCTATCTGCCTGAGGGTATTGTGGAAAATCTGATGTGGGGCAACAGGGCCTTCTATCTGCATCCCATTAACGGAATGCAAATGAGGTTCACGTCGTCCTCTTGGTGGATTTTTCTGACCTGTCATGGTGGATCCTGATGTAAACTCGTGCCAGCGTGAAACCGATTTGAGCCTCCCCCACACCCGCTATCAAACCCGCCAGCGTGGCTTGGGAGAATTCCACCCAACATCTCTTTATAGCACAGTTTGGTCGGGGTTAAGTTTCACCATAGGGGCTCAATCAAACTTTAAATACTACCAAATTCGTCCATAGCTTTCATTCACTTTTGTTAGTGAGGTATTTTGGGTCAGATTAAGCAATTTAATATTTACCAATCCATCAATGTTTATTTTGTAAGCAGAAGTGTGCCTAAAACAGGTTGGTATCAAAATGTTTTCCATAAGATTATTTGAAAGCTTACTTAAAATGTTATACTTTCGGTATGTTAATATCCTTCATGATGAAAGATGGACTCATTGCATTTACAATAACATCCCTTATAAATTTGCAAAATGATGAGTTTATGATTTATTTTGTGAATATTAAAATGTGGGATACATCAGACCAGTGTGTTACACTGCATGGAAATTAGTACCATCAACAATGAACTTTGTTTCCAAGGAAATTGTTTCTTTGGCAACTGAATTTCACCTTTTGTTGAACTCATGTTTTTACTCCTCCTCTTCTCTTTACCCCACCTCCTTTTAGGCTATTTTCTTCTTTGTCTTCAGTTGTCCAGGATTACAGCCAGTAACTGTTAGTTACTGTGAAGTTAACAGCAGGGGTACATTATAGTATTTTTCTTTCACTTCCCACTTGACAGCCAATCAAACTGACTGTTTTTCCTGCTGAGCTGCAGGAGAATCTATGATTAAAAACTTGGGGATGGTCCTCGGCAATTGAGTGGGCGGGCCGACTGTAGACCAGTGGAAATGAGGGAGAATGATGGATTGGATCCCGTGGTTGATTCCAGATCAAAGCTCGAGGCTGGTGGGTTTGGGAGGGAAATGGGGAGGAGCCAGTTGGTTCCAGTAAGACCTAGAGGCATGGCAATCGTCAGAATGGAGACCAAAGGCTTTATTGAGGGACTGGGGGCAGCACTCCTCGTGGCCCACAGGGAGTGCTGTGAAAAGTAGCTATCTCTTGGAGCAGGCAGCTCCTGCCTTCATTTGGCTGTCAGCTTTCCTGAGTCTTGGGAAATTTGTCCAGCAGCAGTTAACTTTAAAATGTGTCCCCAGTTGCATTGTGGGAGCCTGATTTAACAAAGTGCCTCTTCTCTCCTAAGACCCAGGTTCAAAAAAGAGTGGAGGTGGATAAATTATTAGCCTCGGGACATGTAGCATAACATTTTTGGTAGGGAATCTTTTAAACACTGTAGTCCAGATTAAGTTATCATTTGTGAAGATGTGGGTTGGTAATTAACGGCTAGCACAGATTGGTTACACGCAAATCCTATTTGATTAACTTGCTTGAGTTCTTTGAAGTAATGGAGAGCACTGATGGGGATAGTGCAGTTGTTATGTACCTGCACTTTCAAAAGATGTTTGGCAAAGCACCACATGATAAAATTGTCAGCAGGATTGAAGCCCAAAAGATTAACGGGATAGTGGCAACCTGGGCACAAAATTGTCCAAAGGACAGAAAACAAAGTGTTGGTGAAAGATTTCTTCCTGAGTGGAAAGAAATGTAGACCCCAGAGGCTGGTTTTTGGACCACTGCAGAATTTGTTTCCATTAACGATCTGGATTTGGGTATTCAGGACAGTACTTCAAATTTTGCAGAAGAGGAGAAATTCAGGAGGAAAGTTTAAAAACAAATTTCAGGAAGAAATGGACAGACAGATGGCAAATTAATTTTAATGCAGTAACGTATAAATTGATGCATTTTAGAACATAGAAGCACAATCGCTTCACAGCTCCAGGGTCCCAGGTTCGATTCCGGCTTGGGTCACTGTCAGTGCGGAGTCTGCACATCCTCCCCGTGTGTGCGTGGGTTTCCTCCGGTTTCCTCCCACAGTCACAAAGATGTGCAGGTTAGGTGGATTGGCCATGATAAATTGCCCTTAGTGTCCAAAATTGCCCTTAGTGTTGGGTGGGGTTACTAGGTTATGGGGATAGGGTGGAGGTGTTGACCTTGGGTAGGGTGCTCTTTCCAAGAGCCGGTGCAGACTTGATGGGCCGAATGGCCTCCTTCTGCACTGTAAATTCTATAATATAATATGACTGAGGAGAGGCAGTGAAAGTTACATGGTAACATTTTAAACCGTGAACAGTGACAGAGGTATGGGGGTTTCTGTAAACAAATTCTTGAAGTTGTCAAACCAAGTGATGAGGCTGAAAACAATTGGAAATTTTTGCTTTATAAATGGGGCATAAATTAATGAAGTTATGGTAAACCTTTAAATCACTGGTTAGGCATCAGCTTGGAGTAAATGTCCAATACCGAACCCGGAATTTGGGGAGGAGATCAAGGGTGGAAAGGGTGCAGAGGATAAAGTGAGAGGATTTTCCAGTCCCACCGAAGACTTTTGAACAGCTCCCCACAATTTCCAGCTGCTGCCGTGATGGGGAGCCGTAGTATCCCACCCCAGAACTCAGCACAATATTCTTGCATGTAGTTTAATAACGATTCTATATAAATCTAGCATTTCTGTGCTTTTGAATGATGGTTAGCCGTTTCCTACCCACCACCGCCTCTCTCAAATGCAGCCGTGTAATCTCTGGGAGAGGGGTAATAAAAACAAGGCCAATAAAGGAAAAAGGAACTTTGCAGAATATTTCAAAACCTGTCAAGGAGTTTAAATGGACTATGTGTTGTCTGCTAATTCACTTATCTTCTATATGATGTGATCTGGGTTGCAGTCAAAAACCTGTCCATCTTTCGCATGAAGGAATGCAGAGTTAGCACTCACTACACCAGCCAGCAACATATTCCATAGTCTCACTATCTTCTGGGAAATGAATAATTGCCTAAAAAACAGTATTTTCCTATTTTTGCATCGTTTAAACACATGACCCGTGGTCCTTTAATGTCTCAAACTGGAGTAATCTTATCAATAAGCATGCAAGCCATTTAATTATTTATAAATCTCTGTTGGGTCACTTTTTCAGGGGCTGGTTTAGCACAGGGCTAAATAGCTGGCTTTGAAAGCAGACCAAGGCACGCGAGCAGCACGGTTCAATTCCCGTACCAACCTCCCCGAACAGGTGCCAGAATGTGGCAACTAGGGTCTTTTCACAGTTACTTCATTTGAAGCCTACTTGTGACAATAAGTGATTTTCATTTCATTTCATTTTGTTTAGGTCACTTTCAGGTCAATCAGGAGAGAAACAGAAGTAAAGTTTCAAGCCTATATAGACACTTCTGGGTGCAGTGGTTAGCATTGCTGTCTCACAGCTCCAGGGACCTTGGTTCGATTCCGACCTCGGATGACTATGTGCACGCTCTCCCCATGTCTATGTGCGTTTTATTCGGGTGCTCCAGTTTCCCCCCACAGTCCAAAGGTGTGCAGGTTAGGTGGATTGGCCATGCTAAATTGCCCCTTTAGTGTTAGGTTAGCTTAGGTGGGGTGGTGGGGATAGGGCGGGGTATTTGGCCTGGGTAGGGTGCTTTTGTGGAGGGTCAGTGCAGACTAGATGGGCTGAATGGCATCCTTCCACACTGTAGGGATTCTATGATTCTTTGTCGGAACTGAAAAGAGGGAGAATGTTAGAGCTACAGAAAGGGCACCAAAAAGTAGCAACTTTTAAGAACAAACGACTGGTCGCCTGGTGTGGGAGGAGCAGGATTTTTTTTTCATTGAGGTAATAGATTTGGAAGCCACTCAGTCAACATTTCTATTTGAAGGCTGCATCAAGGCTAGCTCCCATCTGTGCAAACCAGTTATTCGAGCCTGGTAGGTCGGATGAAGCTGACGGAGTGGAAGGACAAGGTGGGAGATTTATTTTGAGGGTCGGTATGCTAACCTGGGAGAGCTCGGGTAGCACGGTAGCACAGTGGTTAGCACTGTTACTTCACAGCGCCGGGGTCCCAGGTTTGATTCCCGCTTGGGTTACTGTCCTTGTGGAGTCTTCACATTCTCCCCGTGTCTGCGTGGGTTTATTCCGGGTGCTCCGGTTTCCTCCCACAAGTCCCTAAAGACATGCTTGTTAGGTGAATTGAACATTCTGAATTCTCCCTCATTCTGAATCCTCCCTCCCGCCGAACAGGTGTCGGAATGTGGCGACTAGGGAATTTTCACAGTAACTTCATTGCAGTGTTAATGTAAGCCTACTTGTGACAATAATAAATATTATTATTGTTATGATGAAGGAGAAATATGGGCTTACAGATGCTGATGGTTCGGATATCTCCAGATGCATAGATGCGTTTCGGATGTGCAGCAACTCCAGGTGAGGGCAGATGTCCTGGCCTTTGACTTGCTTGTGACAAGGAGGCCAATTCTCTTGGGCTGGTGATCGACTACACTGCCAAGTGCCTCGGCATGGCTGGGTGACTTGATGGAGTTTTTGTAACTTGAAGGCCAAGTTTACTGCGAGAGGAAAGGGCTTTGCCATTTATAATGTACTTTAATGAGTTGGTCACTTTTTTGGGGTGGAAATAGGGTGGAAGGGT
The DNA here is from genome assembly GCF_902713615.1 of Scyliorhinus canicula. Taxonomy (NCBI): domain Eukaryota; kingdom Metazoa; phylum Chordata; class Chondrichthyes; order Carcharhiniformes; family Scyliorhinidae; genus Scyliorhinus; species Scyliorhinus canicula. The sequence continues at coordinate 231,004,197 of NC_052148.1, forward strand.
CTGAGGGAAATAGGGGGGGGGTTAGTGGTGAGGTTATCTTGTGTGGGGGGGTTCTTTCTATTTAGCTGTTATTCTGTGTTACTGTATGTTTTGTTTAAAAATCGTTAAAGTTATAATAATATTTTTTTTTTAAAACCCTCTGAGCCTTGCCCAATCGGAAGATGAGGGGGTTGTCGTATGAAGAGAGATTGAGTTTAAGCCTATACTCTCTGGCGTTCAGAAGAATGAGGGGTGATCAAATTGAGGTATATATGATAAAAGGTATGGATAAAGTGGACGTGGAGCGGATTCTAGAACGAGAGGTCATAGTCTCAGGATAAGAGGTAGCAAATTTAAAACCGAGAAGAGAAACTACTTCTCCCAAAGGGTTGTGAATCTGAGGAATTCGGTATCCCAGAGTGCGGTGGATGCTGGGACAGTGAATAAAGTTAAGCATGAGTTAGACAGATTTTTAATTAGTAATGGGTTGAAGGGTTATGGAGAACGGGCAGGACGGTGGAGTTGAGGCCATGATGAGATGAGCCATGATAGTATTGAACAGTGGAGCAGGCTCAAGAGGCTAAATTGCTTTCTCCTAGTTCTTATGTTCCAAGAAAGAACTATTCTGTCTGATTGCACCATCCAGCTTTTGGTCCCTAGCCCTGTAGGTAACAGCACCTCAGGCACAAATCTGATGTTCTTGATTAATATAGGGTTATGGGGAGAAGGCAAGAGAATGGGGATGAGGAACATATCAGCCATGATCGAATGACAGAGCAAACCCGATGGGCCAAATGGCCTAATTCTGCTCCTATATCTTATGGTCTTATGAGATGCTTTTCCTCCTGCTTCTGCCAGACTTCACTGGAGCATTGCAGCAGATCAAGGGCGGACATGTGGACATAAGAGCAAGGTGTTGAATTAAAATGGCAAGCAACAGGAAAGTTGGGGTCTTGCTTGAAGATAAAGCGAAGGTATTCAGCAAAGTGGTCACACAGTCTGCACTTAGTCTCCCCTATGTAGAGGAGACCACATATGGAGCAGCGAATACAATAAACCAAATTGAAGGAAGTGCAAGTGAAACGCTGCTTAACCTGAAAGTAGTATTTGGGGGCCTTGAATGGTGAGGAAGGTGGAGGTAAAGGGGCAGGTATTGCACCTTCTGCGATTATGCCCTCAAAGGGTGCCGTGGACCAGGATGTCACAGAAGGAGCGGTCCCTGCGGAATGCTGATGGAGCGGTGGGGGGGCACGGTTGGTGAGGGGAAGATGTTTTGTGCTGGAGGTGGCAGAAGTGGTGGAGGATGATCCTTTGAATGCAGAGGTTAGTGGGGTGAAAAGTGAGGTCAAGGGGGACCCCATAATAGTTCTAGGAGGGAGGGGGAAGGGTGAGGGCAGACATGTGGGAGGTGGGCCAAACACGGTTGAGTGCCCTGTTAACCACAGTGGGAGGGAAACCTCAGTTAAATAAAAAGGCAGACATGTCAGAAGCACCATTTCCGAAGGTGATATCATCAGAACAGATATGGCGGTATCCTGACAGGGAGCTTGGTGTCAGGACATAACTTCAGATGCTCCCCACCTAGGCTCAGGATAGTGGTGATGTTTTTTAGACTTGCGTGATCATATTTTCAGCAACTAGATTTTAAAACCTGATGCAAAACATAAGCTGTCCATCCTACTTTGTAGACTATTCATACTTTTAGGTTCAAAGCACGGTATTCCAGATTATGGGCGCGATTCTCCGCAACCACGATGGGTGGGAGAATAGCGGGAGGTCCGCTCCCGCACCTCCTGCTATTCTCTCCCTCCCCCCCCCCCCCCCAAAATGGCGTGTCTGGTTTTGCGACACGCCGCTCGGAGAAAAACGGCGGCCCGTGATTCTCCGGCCCGGATGGGCCGAGCGGCCTGCCGTTCCCGACCTGTTCACGACGGCGGCAACCACGTCTGGTCGCTGCCGTCCTGAACATGGCGCGCCAGGTAAGTGTGGGGCCTGTGGGGGTCGGATCGGGGATCGATCACCAGGACCGTGCTCGGGAGGGGACGGGCCCGCGATCGGTGCCCACCGATCGTCGGGCCGGCGTCTCAAGGGGGGACACTCTTTTTTCCCCTCCCTCCGTCGCCCCGCAAGATCAAGCCGCCATGTCTTGCGGGGCGGCTGAGGGGAAAGACGGCAACCGCGCATGCGCAGGTTTGAGCTGCCCAACCCGCACATGTGCGGCTGATGTCATTAGGCGCCGCCGCAGCGTCATTCTTGGCGTGTCGGGCCTTGAAGCCAGGGACAAGGCTCGGCAACCGAGTTTCCCGGTACGGCCCTCCTATCCCCACGGGAGGGGAGAGTAGGGGGCCGGGACAGGCTTCCAATGCCGTCGTGGACCTCTCCAGGTTTCACGACGGCGTTGGACCTTGCGGAGAATTCCGCCCTATGTTTTAAATGCACAGCATTATATACAAGTGGAATGGTCATCATAGTTATTAGTTTTCTTCTTTACTCAAAAGTTATTTCTTTCTTATAGAAATAACCTTGAGAGGAAACATCTGTTTGGGCTGCAGCACCTGAAAATGTTACATTCTGGCTTCAGTAGTAAATGCTTTGTGCTTCCTGTCAGTAAACCTATAGGTAATTCAATGATTTGAATCTAATCATGCTAGGGGTTTCCAGCTGACAGCTGTTGAAATAAGGGATCCAGTTTATTCCCCCTCTTGGCTTAGATGCTCATCTTCACGCAGGATGCAATTGAAGAAGTTGATGTCAGCTGAGAGCTTTAACTAATGAAACATTGACCCGCTTTGTGCCAGTGGCTGTATCTGAATTACAAATTTTCACTTGGGCTTTTGACATCTAATCTAATTAGCGATCAACCGGGTATAATTTATTTTTGGATGGTATGAACTACATCAACTGTTGGTTGCATTTGTATTTTTATTGTACTTGCATTTTATTTCTTGTGAATTTTCACCCATTCTTGTATTGAAAGTATTGATGTCTTGTTGGCATACGTTCTATTACCTTTCAAAACTTCACCTCGTGTTCAGGGCATGATGGAAAACCTTCTGAAGTATGATGTTAGTATATCTTGCCCTAATAATGAACAGTGAGGTTAATTCTAGCATCTCTGTTGCAATCCCAAAAAGTGAACTTGTTCAGAACTGAAAACTGAACCTTCCTGATTCATATAACTTCACTGGATCAATGCCTTAGAATGTTGGGAGAATCCCAATAGGCTGTTTCATTTATGGAGACTATTTCCTCTGAGTCACTTCCACTTTTCATCCTGTCGCCTTCCAGCCAGAGTAGTAGTTTCCATTTTCTTATGGTGAAAATGTCTAGGTGATGCCAGCCTGTTCCAAACCAGAAATGTATATTAGTTGGGATCAACTGACCTTTTTTTCTTTATTTTGATGAGAGCATCACTGGCGGGGCCAGGGTTACATTATCCGTACCCATTTGTGCTTGAGAAAGGGGTGGTGAGCTGATTTCTTGAACCCCTGCAGTGCATCTGTGGTGGGTACATCCACTAGTCTGCTGGAAGGTCACCATAATCCTGAGAATGGATAAAGGATTGATTAGTCATTGGATTTTCCCTCCCAAAGCATGTTTCTATGTTACAAAAAGGAGAATTTAATAATCTGAGTTTAGTTCTTAATAAATCTCTGTTAATTATTTTACAGAAATACCTTTAATTTCTGCAACATTTCGTTCAAATGTTACCTGCAAAATCTAACCTTTTTTTGAGTCATTTCTTGAGGCATATCTGGAAATGGTCACCTTTTATCGCACCAAAGATATTAGGAACATAGGAACAGGAGTAGGCCATTCAGGCCCTTGAGTCTGCACCACCCGGGCCCAGCCCAACCTGATCCAGGAAGCTCCTGCCTGTGACCCAAACCCGGGCTAAAGACCCCCAAAGCAGTGGAGACCCCACGCGAGGACCCAAAGGCGCCGCGAGGTAGACCCGTCCTTGTAGAACGCCGGGACCCGACTGGATCGCAAACATACCCCCCCCCGGCAACCCCACCAGATGCAACCACCTACCTTCCATAAGGTCAGACTTCTCCCATTGGATCCCGGGACCAGGAGATGATGTGCTCTGTGAAAGCAAAACAGTTATAGATTGCCCTGTGTGGGGAGGGGTCTGGGGAAAAAAATATCCGAATGTAGGAGAAAGCTCACAGTCTGATGTTATTGAACTCCATGTTGAGTCCAAAATGCTGTAAAGTTCCTAATTCATTCTCCATGTTGGCTAGTTTTTTTTCTTTTTATTCCAGATTTCCTGAGGATTCGTGTTTCTCCCCAAACCCCTCAGTCTTTTTACCCTTCCTTGCCCACGCCCCCTCTTGCTCGGCCCACCCCCTCATGCTTGCCCCCGGCCCCTGCCCTACCATCTCTCGGTCGCCCCCATCTTGCTCGTCCCCCAACGCCCCTCTCGCTAGCAACCTGGCGCCCCTCGCTTGCCCCCCCTCCCGGCGCCTCTCTCGCTCCCCCCCCCCCCCTCCCAGGGTGCCCCCTACTCTCGCCTCCGGCCCCTCGTTTAGCTCACTCAGCTAAATCGCTGGCTTTTAAAGCAGACCAAGCAGGCCAGCAGCACGGTTCGATTCCCGTACCAGCCTCCCCGGACAGGCGCCGGAATGTGGCGACTAGGGGCTTTTCACAGTAACTTCATTGAAGCCAACTCGTGACAATAAGCGATTTTCATTTCATTTCATGCAATGGGGTCAGGAAGGGCCTGGCACAGGGCTACACCATATAGCTTTGACAAATAGTCATCAGACTCAAAACGTTAGCTCTTTTCTCTCCCTACAGATGCTGCCAGACCTGCTGAGATTTTCCAGCATTTTCTCATTCGCACACCATATCGCGGGAGGAGGCCAGGGAAGGGCTTTGTCGGGGTATTGTTGGGGCACTAGCTGTTTTGCTTTACTGTTATTGTGTGGTCTGAAGTAGCGCTCCAACTGAACAATTCTCACGTGACCGGATATGAAGTAAGAAGGGACTGGGAAACTGGTACATCCCACTCAGTCAATTACTGCTGTTCAGAGCGACAGCAATCAGTGGCTAAGCAGCCTGTGAATCAGGATGTTCTCTATGCCAGATTGGCTGCTTTGGATCTGAGCATCCCAATTGATGGGCTACTTGGCCAATGAGCCTTGGCCTCCCTAGAGACGTGGGGCAGAATTCTCCGTTCCTGAGGCTAAGTGTTGGTACCAGTGAGGGGCTAGCACCCGCGGTATGTGGAACACCTGCGGATCGTGCAGAAAATTGCCGGGTCCTGGGCCGCGCATGCGCAGGGCTGAAGAGCTGCACCGGTCACACCGGAAAACATGGCGCTGGCCATGCTCGAACCATAACCCATCCCCCACCACTCCCCCCAGCCCTACCAGAAGCCCCCCGGGCACGGATCCTGGACGGGTGTGGAGGCGCGCTGGACAGTGTCCGCAGCCAGCATAACAGGTTCTCGACCGTTGGGACCACACATGGCCCGTGCCGTCGGGAACTCGGCCCATCGGGTGTGGAACATCGCAGGAGGGCCGGCTGATGATGCAGCAATGGCATTGCGGCTGCATGTGGCACGAGTCCCGATGATGCTGATTTGGGGGGAGCGGAGCATCATGAACCGGCGACAAATCGGCGCCTGCCCCAATTACGGCATCCGAGGGAATTCTCCGTCCGATCGCAGATCCCCATTCGGTGTCAGGCTACGGAGAATTCTGACATTGGTGATGGGCACCATCCACACACTGCTCTCTCAGGCCCTGGATTTGGGTGGGAGATGTTGGCAATCTGTAGTTAATGTTGATTTGTTGGGCAGGTTGGGTCTATGTCAGGCATTTTCAAAGTCGGGGGCGTGGCCCGTGGGTGGGTCGCGGGCGGGTCGCTGAGCCGTCCGTCGCGGCACTCCTGATTGCTCAGATCCGTGCGCAACAGCCGCAGCAGTCGGCTTTTGACAATGCGCAAAACTTTGCCCATGCGCACGGATGAGCGGGCACGCATGCGCAGTGTGGCCGCATTTTTAAAAATATGCTCGCAGCCTTTTTGAAGGCCGCAGCAGCCGGCATTGTTAAAAGCCGGATGCAAAAATTCAGGGAGAATGATGTGATTGGTTGCTTTCTGAACTTTGATGCTGATGAAGTGGAAGTCTCTTACTCCAAGAATGGTCAGGATCTGGGTGTCGCATTTAAGATTGGGAAAAGACAGTCTCGCTGACAGAGCTTTATTTCCTCATGTTCTGTGCCACAATTGCGCTGTGCAGCTTAACTTTGGACAGATGGAGACTGCATACTTTCCAACACAGGAAGGCTTTACCTTCATCCAACAGGTTCCATTGGACAAGCATGTACAGGGGCCAAAAGGACCCAAAACCATTTCCTCCATTTTGTCAGCAGCAAACAAGGTAAGAGAAAATGGTGGGTCGCGAAGGTTGGCCGGCTTGGACGCGAAGGTCGGCTGGGGCATGGGTTGCGAAGGTTGACCGGGGTGGATCTCTAAGGTCGGCCGGGTTGGGTCTGGAAGGTTGGCTGGTTGGTAAAAATGGGTCCCTGGAAAAAACGTTTGAAAAACACTGGTCTATGTGGACTGCGTTTGATGCAGTGCAGCGAGAGACAGACTTCCAACACTTGATGAGATGCAACACTATTTTATTTAACATCTAACTATTTTACATGTCCAACTGTGCGTTGACACTATGCTGACTTGACTGGAGACCTGATGCTAGCCTGACCAGACTTACTGACTACCACATGGTGTTTTCACTGGCTATGTTCATGAGCTCTGACTGTCTCAGAGGCTGGATCCCGAGAGAGCGGTAAAACTGGTGCCCTCTGGCTTTATAGTGGTCGTGTCCTGTCTGGTGATTGGCTGTTGTGTTCTGTGTACTTACTGGTCATCCTCTGTGTCAATCACTGCTTGTCTGCACTCCATTATATACATGGATGTATATTATGACAAATGTCTTGAACTAATTGGCCACTCAAGTTCTGGATTTATTAAAAAGATGGATTTAGCTCATTAAATTGCCCAACTGTTACTAAATGCAGTTAGAATTTAATCATCTGGCTTGTTTTCTTCTGACTAGAACTTTCTTGCACTAATAAATTGTTACTAAACCGAGTTTTAACAAAAACCAATACCGTGATTAGAAGTCAACAAGCACACGACTACCAGTTGTCCGGCACTGGTTTAACAATTGATTCATTGATCTAATTATTTGGAGGGCATATCACCATTCATAAGCTGCACAAACAACAGCTTCAAATTATTTGTGAAACTGAAGAAAAATGTAATTTTGTGCATCCATGATGTATTCCAGTCCACTCCCTCCAGTGTCAGTCAGATGTAAATAGATATCTGCTTAGTTGTTAAATGTTGTGCTGGACTGGAAAGCATACTAGCAGACATTGCAAGCTCCCTCTCGAGTGCTATCAACTTACAAATTAAAGGTAGTATTTTGACTATGAATTTGAAGCTTCGGTCCACAAGGTAAGTTGAGAGTTCCACTCTCTCGGAACTAACCTCTGAGTACAGTTAGACTATAAGGTCTGTGTTTTTGATTGCATATCAAAGGGCTCTCTTCATCTTATACAATATCTCATTCAATTATAGTTGTATAAATGTATAAAGTTGCAGATCGGTACATGTAATCATAGGTATGACCTCCGGCCAGCGGGTGGCATCAGACATGCATCACGTGACTGAAGTGACCCGCCAGCTGGTAATAGGACGTACAACAGGATAGTTGCACTTAGAGTAGCTCCCTAGGAATTTGAGTAATTTTGTCTGTATATAAATCTGTTAGTTATCTTTCCACGTGATTGACAAATCATGGTTCTGCTTGAACATAGAACATACACATATATATATATATATATATATATATATATATATATATATATATGTGTATCTTCATCATCACAGACCACAACATGGTACTAGAAGTGTTGAACATTTAAAGGTAACAACAGAAGAGACCAGGCGAAATAAGGCAAAGACTGAAAAAGAAGAAATTTTGCCGTTGACCATTGAAAAGTCCTGGATAGAACATACAGTGCAGAAGGAGGCCATTCGGCCCATCGAGTCTGCACCGACACACTTAAGCCCTCACTTCCACCCTATCCCGGTAAACCAATAACCCCACCGAACCTTTTTGGTCACGAAGGGCAATTTATATGGAATTTCTGCCTGATCTCAAAAATTGTTAAAACATTTTGCATGACTCTGCCGGTGAAGTGGGAACCTTGGTCTGACTCAATGCTGCGGGGGAGACCCCAACTTGTGAATATCTGTTGGGTCAAAATCTTAGCGGAGGCCTTTGCTGTGTTTGTCCGTTAGGGAAATGCATTTACCCATTTAGTAAAGGTGTAGATTACAACCAGCACGTATTTGAAACCGTTTCTGCAAGGGGAAAGGGGGCCAACGTAATCGATTTGCATATTTGTCCAAGGGCCATTCACAGGTCTGGTATGTCTTGATTGTCCTTTCTTTGAGTAACGTTCAGGACTGTTCTGAGCACAGATAGGGCAATTCTTGACATAATTGGTTACATTGCTTTTTAAATCGGGCCACCAACACAAAGGTCTTAAATGGGCAATGGTATTGTCTATCCCCTGATGTCCGTGTCCGTCATGAAATTGGTAAATTAGCTGGTTTCTGTCCTGGGTGGGGACCACATAAATTCCGTTTTTTAAAACTATGCCGTCCTGTACAGTCAGTGCGTCCTTCCATTTATCAAAGGCTGGGAAGGTGCCGTCTAAAACCTGTTTGAGGGCGTTGTCTGCTTTTTGGGCTTGAAAGATCCTCAATATTGGTCTGGGAAACCTGGACTGAGTGTATCGAAGTGACCATGGTGTGATCCTGCTTTGGCTAAGGCGTCTGCCTTTACATTACCGGGTGGGGAGGAGCGACTTTAATGATACCATATGTGCGATCTGAGGCTGTCTTGAAAATGTGCTTTAACAACGGGGCAGAGGGTAGGGGTTTTTCATCGGCTGAAACAAAACTGCGAGATTCCCACAGGGGCAGGAATTCTGTTAAACTGTTACACTCCGAAAGCCTGTATGTGTGCATGTCTGTGGGAGTTGGAAAAGAGTCAGTGTGCTGAATGACATAGGCTATGGCTGCGAGTTCTGCTGCTTGTGAACCTAGGTGGCCGGGCAATTTTAAAGAGACCTCTTCTAGTGGGCGTCCCTGCGCGTCTTCCACGTAAATTCCACAACTAGTAATTCTAACTCCATTTTCGTATCCCCTGTGATTTGGGAATCCTGTGTCTTACTGCCTGCTCATGGGTGTGATGACTTTGAGATAAAGGGTCCTGTGTGGTGTTGGGCTGCTATGACCTGGCACTCGTGGAGTCCCTGCATATTGGAGATTATCGGCCAGAAATGTGTGGGTTTTGGTGCGTTTTACCGTAATGTTCCTGCCTTGTAACAGTAGTGTCCAGAGAGCTGCTCTGATTTGGCTGACTGAATTGTCCTTTAATCTACTGTCTAGTACTAGTTGCGTTGGGGGTGTGCTTGGTCAAGATCGTGACTGGGTTGAGGCCTGTGATGTACGCAAAGTACTGTACTGCCGAAAAGACTGTATGCAAGTGCCGTTCGCAGGCTGAGAATCCTTGCTCTGCGGAGTCTAATACTCTTGAGGCATAGAATACGGGTTCTGAATGATCGTGTTGTTCTTGCAGGAGCACTGCTGATAGGGTTTGGTCGGTGGTTGCTACTTCTATGGCATAGGGCAAGTCTGGGTCTGGAACTTTTAAAGCAGCGCTGTGCCTAGGGTGCGTTTAAGTTGTCAATGGCATTTGTGTGTTGCGGAAGCAATTCCCATGGGGTTGTATGATCTATCTAATGTGGTGAAAACATCTGTCAACTCTCTGCTTGTTCCACTCCACCCCCCCCCCCCCCCATTCATGCAGCACGGTAGCATTGTGGATAGCACAATCGCTTCACAGCTCCAGGGTCCCAGGTTCGATTCCGGCTTGGATCACTGTCTGTGAGGAGTCTGCACATCCTCCCCGTGTGTGCGTGGGTTTCCTCCGGGTGCTCCGGTTTCCTCCCACGGTCCAAATATGTGCAAGTTAGGTGGATTGGACATGATAAATTGCCCTTAGTGTCCAAAATGGCCCTTAGTGTTGGGTGGGGTTACTGGGTTATGGGGATAGGGTGGAGGTGTTAACCTTGGGTAGGGTGCTCTTTCCAGGAGCTGGTGCAGACTCAATGGGCCGAATGGCCTCCTGCACTGTAAATTCTATGATTACTTCTGCAATTTTCTGCCAGAATTAACAAGATGCTAACATCCTTCAATGTTATGATTATGTACAAATAGCAGGAAATATATCTGTATAATGGATCGGATTTTGCTGTGGAAGGGCATTTCATGGTTCTGCTATTACTTAAACTTGTGATGCATGATCAATTGTACAAAGACTAAGGTTGGATACAACTGTGGCTTTATTGCAGTAAGATGTGTGGCCTCCCACAGCAGCTGGCGAAATGGCTGCTGAATAGAGGACACGCTCCTCCTACTGGGTGGAGCCAGCAGGCAGGGGCTACCGGCGAACCTGTAGTACAGGTCCTACCTTACATCGCCTAATACAGGTGTAACAGTGGTTTACCACAACTTGCACATACATCCTTGAGCTCAAAAACATTTTGACCACAAAGCTGCTGAAATTGGGAGCCGTTAATGGTGCAGCAAGAGAAACCGGTCACCCGGAATCCAATTGAACAGGGCAAATCACATATCTCCTTGAATCAATGAGATTTAAGGATTGAGAAATGACAATGGAAGGACGAGGAGAGCACACTAAAAAAAGTTCAATTCAATATAAAATCAAGTACAGAAAAATAAATTGGGGGCGGGCGGGGGGGGGGGGGGGGGGAATAAAGTTTGGATTAAGAGGATGAAAAAACAGTGACTGGAATGAGATCCCACAATTACAATAGTTAAAGTTCAGTGCTGGGCAGGCTGATTGGCAATAATTAACAAATTTAGTTTATTTAGTTAAACGGCTTGCATTATTAATTACTCGTCCTAAATATATGCAGCAGTTTTAGTTCATATCCACCGTGTAAACCCAACAATATGATATTCAATGGATTTCAATGGTGAGACAGACAGCTATGGCAGACTGTATACTAACTGCAAAATATGTTGGAGCTCAGACAACCTTTTGGATATTTGCGTTTAACTCTGCATTTGTACCTCCAATTGCTGTGCTATTTATGTATTAATTATGGGAAGCATTATTAGCCTCCTCGTTATTTTGGCAGCAAAATCTGCCCCAATGTATTTACTGTTACTTATACCTTGGTAGTAGTGGGTAAAAGGGCTATTTGCCCTGGTATCCAGAGTTGCCAGAGTTAGTGGAGAGATTATTGAAATTTTAATAGCCAGGATTCCTGTCTAACTAGTTGCAAAACAATTGAACATTCGAAGGTCCTTTGAACATTTGATATTCGTTTTATTTTGGGTTCTTCATGGGCAGTACTGAGACCACCTCTGGCAAATCTTTGAGACCGTTCCACAGCCTGGCAGAATTATTTAATACACTTGAGCCTGGACAGTGAGCTGGGATCAGGGGTGTATTTCTGCACTGTCACACACCTGTAACCCTTCAGCCAATTGGAAGGCTAGACCTCTATATTTCACACTCACATGATGAAGGACCATTTGGCAGTGTGCTCCTTGTTGCTGGTAGCTGTGCACCTGCACCCTAGCTTAAATCATTATTTTCAGGAGGAGGGGTAAGTGAGGAATGTGTTGGAACTTGAAGCAGAGAGACTGCATCTCCTGCAGACTTTACTTCCAGCGTTCCCATTCTTTTCTTTTCCAGATTCTCTTGGAATTTTCTAAATTCAGGGCTGCTCATACTTTTGACGGCCCTCAGCTGCCTAGACAGTGCCTCTTTCATGAGTCAACAAGTAGCCCGCTGAAGCCTCTTGCTTCATTTTGGGGATCTGAGGAGTACTGAAACTCGTATAGGTCACACCATCACAGAAATCAGTACTGTACACTTTAAGGATACAAAACATGGTATGAAGGTGGGATCGGTATGCTGTATTTTCTGATTCTTTTTAAAAATTCATGTAGTCAAATTATCTAGAGTAGATTTTCACATATTTGACACTTTAAAAGTACTATAAATAATGAAATATTATGTGTGAACAATGCAAAGTTGAGAGTTAATTCCATTCCCATTTCTGGAATGAAAAGTACATTTAAATGCAGGTCATTATTGTACATTTGCAATGAGTTACCTTTGAAGCAGTTTTATTTGAAATGGGATGCAGAGCTCTGAAAAATGAACTTGGTTTTATTTTCTTAAATGGAGTTCATAATGGAAATATTTGCAGATTGTAAACTTCACATCTGCCCGTACTGAAGCAGTTTTATTTCCTTATTTAAATATTTAAAATGTTATTTCTGTTTCTTGATGCTATGAAGTGTAAATCAGTTCTTTTCCATTAATTTACTCATAATCTCAGAATAAATGCAGGAAGGATGTTTTCCAGAACAGCAATGTTGCTATCGTCCTTGAGATTCAAAGAACCTTTTTAGTTCAGGAGTATCTTCCAACAGTATAGATTAAATATTTCAGTCATTCAAAATCTTCCCTGTGTGCAACTTTTGTGTTCTGCTATTCCAAAAGAACAGAAGTACATTTTCCTGTGCAAAACCAGTTGTGTTCAGAGTTAGACACCTGGACGTGTTGGATGTAAAGTGTAAATACATGGAGTTACTGATTCAGAAAGTTTATACCATGTAAAGGTGAAACATCAGGGTCTGAATCGTTGTTTGTGGACATGATTTGACATGTATTTTCTTTAATCAGCATCACTATTACTTTTGTGAATGCAGTTATTGCAAGACTTGTGATATGAAACATGCACTTAATGTAACATTTTGTGAAAATGAGTGGGTACCCAAAAGCCTAAATTAAAGTTGATTCTTCAGATATTTAAATGTTATGTTGAATTGAGCCATCATGAAAAAAATATCTATTTTACACAGATAGGCTCGTCAATGTTTTTAAACAGCATTTGCCTTGCTTATTATGGCACACAGGATTTTTTTTGTGCCTTGCAATTTTAACATCAAAATCATTGTTTTGGTTTTGTCAAAACTTTACAAAATCAGCAAAATACATAAATTTAAATGTAAAATACTTGCGGTATATTGGAGTACAGATGCCATTGGACTAGGAAATAATTGGCTTTGCTAAGCTAAATATTTTTGGTTGTGAGGAGAAGAAAATGCTGGTGATCCCTCCAGGAATGGGGAGTGTCTGACCCATCGATTGCTCTGTTTGGCAGCACTAGGAGATAGACCGGGATTTTACAGATGTTATTCTGTTCATTTGAGGTAATGAACAAGACTTTATAGTTTGTGAATTCAGCGTGTACATTTAGGTCACAAATCTCTCATTTCCAGGTATCTGATGAGTTTGACACAACATAACTATAAGGAACTCTTCCAGTAATGTTAAAGGGACAGAAGGAATGTTGAGCATAGTGCAGTACTTACTATTGCTCCTTTGCCCAGAGATTAGAGGGCTTTCTTGTATCTTTCCGACTACCCTGTCACCCTCCCAAGGGTATGTATAACATCACCCCAGGGTGATGGGCGTGTGTCGGTACTGTCAGTGGGTCAATAAACAAGGCAGGAGAGTGACGATAACCTACCGTGAGGTTGGCTTTGGTGCTCCTCAGTTTATGCCAAAGTCTGACTCCTGTCTTTCTGTTCTGCTGACAGCGCACTATACCCATCCTCTGCAATGGGGGCTCCTGATCTAGGACCACTGTGCCTCGGGGGGCAACAGGGGGTGGGGGTAATGGCAGGCCCGCTGTGGATAACGTGACAAGAGGCTGCACATGTTAGATGTTTAATGGTTAACATTTGAACCTTCCATTGTCCCTAGCTACAGATGGTGCCCCACCCCCCCCCCCAAAAAAAAACTCCAGTGCCCACTCTTGATCCTCAATCTTATTAATCTTCTGTGCTTTGCTGCTACGTCCAGGTGTGTCCCCAGAATGCACATCAGAGTGGGAGCAGCCTGCTTTTTTTCGCACCCTCTGGCCTTTGATGCCCTTGGTGGACGTTCTCCAGAGGGCCTGGAACTGGAGAACCCCGGTCGACTTACCGGAGTCACTGGCATCGCTGTGCCACCCTGTTCTGCCCGCTGACCATGAGACACATCGGTGTCAGGAGGGGATTTCCAGTGAGGTGGAGACTGCCTTTGTCTCTTTAGTGGCAGGCACCGGGTCGGCCTCCAGTGCTCCCTCCTCCTGGACTGTGCCAATAGGGGCCTGTCATAATATACACACAGGTATATGGTGGTGCACAGACAGGCAGTGAACGCACAGAACACAGCAGCCAATCACCAGACAGGACACAACCACTATAAAGCTAGAGGGCACTAGTTTTCCCGCTCTTTTGGGATCCAGCCTCTGAGACAGTCAGAGCTCATGAGCAGCAACTAGAGCATACACCATGTAGTAGTAAGATAGTCTGGTCAGGTTAGCCTCAGGTCTCCAGTCAAGTCAGCATAGTGTCAACCCACAGTTAAAGTATGTATGATAGTTAAGAGTTCAATAAAATCGAGTTGCATTTCTTCAAGTGTTGGAAGCCTGTCTCTCTCACTACTGCAGTAAACGCAGTCATTTGCAGACCCAGCTTACCCAGCACATCAGAGCCTAGGGGTCGAGATGGGATGTGAGGGGCAACTGCAGTGAGCTCCAGAGACCTCTGCATTTTCCATCTCTGCTGGGACTGGCACCTCCCCTTTGTTTGCATCATGGTGTTAACGCCCTCAGCGATGTCTCTCAGTGACTGGGACATGCTCTCAGTGACTGGGACATGCTCCGAGTGCCTCAGCAATGTCCATCTGCAACTGGGAAATGATGTTGAGGCCTTCAGCCGTGGTCCTCACAGACTGAGCCATGCCTTGGACACCACCACTCAAGGCACTGATTTTGTGCTCCAAGCTTTCCACTGCGGTTACCACACTAGCACGGTTACCATACTCGCAGTGTCACACACTGCTGGCACCACCAGTGGAGATCCCAAGGTAGAATCGACAGTTGGTCAGTGAAAGGGAAGGATCATTTAGTCTGACATGGATAACTCACTTGAGGCATCTGGGTGAAATGGCAGTGGATCCTCACCTCTGTGGCTCAGGCCAACGTTGCTGTCAGTGACTATTCGCTCTTCGCCAACCCCGCGATCTCCAGGGCCCTTTCCTCATAGAGGGTGAGGATTCTAATTTCTTGATCTCCGCTGCCCGTCTGGGCCCTTACACACTTATTATGGGATACCTTCTCCGACAGAGGCAGCATGAGGGCATTGTGAGCTACACACTTGATGCATCTGGGGGCTATGGCTACTGGCATGTGTGGCTACCGCACCTGGACATGGAGGAGTAGTGCTGATGGGTGCCAGGGCACAAATGCAATGAGCTAATGTGAGTAGGGTATGAGGTGAGAGCCGCTGACAGGGGAGGGGCGGAGGTCGGAGGGTGGCAGGTGGAACTGTTGTCAGGGGCTGGTGTTCACTTACTCTTGCAGCTCGGTGGAAGTCGTTGGTCATCTTCTTGCACTGGATGGCAGTCCTCCTGGTCATGCTGCCCAAACTGATGGCCGCTGTCTCTGCCTTCTGGGCGGCCTCCAATGGTCCTCCATGCTGCTGGTCCTCCAATCCCCGCCAGCCGTCCAGGAGCCTGGCCAAGTTAGCATCCCTGAAGCATGGAGCAGGTCTGCATGGTGCCATGCTTGTGTGCTGACTGAGTTCGGAGGGAGTGCTTATAAGCAGCTTCCCTTGTTATCGGGCAGCTGCGGTTGTGAGTCTGGTGAATCAGATGGTGGGACAGCCATTACCTGCTTGAAGCTCATGGGGGATCATTTTCGGCACTAAGTGCTGTTTAATACAGGCCACAGTCCGCAGTCTCACCAGGTCGGCCATCGGCAAACACCCAGGAAGTTGCGCCCGATTTGACCCTTAGAACTTTTTCCATGAAATCGTGCTCATTGTTTTCCCATAAGTGTTTTTGTAATCTTTACATATTTCAAATCTTTAAATGTTTACATTGTAATACTGACAGTTTCAAAAAGCAAAAACTGAAATGAGAAAATGCTCACAATTTGCAAACTTAAAATTTTGACCTCCCATGTTGCACAGAGAAGTCAACACCAAATGTGACTTCAAGTGAAAAAAAATTAGAAGGTGGGGACAGTTATAGCTAGGCATGAAAATATAATTTAGTCCTCATACATTTTCTCCATCACAGTATAAGAAGTTTACTTGAGCATGTTCCATGTACTGTGCACATTGATTCTTTCTCATTCTCATTACAAATTTCTGTGTAAAAATGTGACAGCAGGAAGTGGGCATAGATATAAGACTTCTAATATGTTTTAGAAAGTTTCATAAACTGAGAAGTAGATAACAAACCATCTCCCAAAACAATAATTTTGCTTTTCTTACTGTTTCAGAAATTGCCAACAGACGAATGTTTCTTCCACGAAAGATTGGAGCCAAATAACTACAATACATATCGTTCAAAGAAATACGAAAGTTGGTATGTTGCTCTCAAAAGAACTGGACAGTACAAACCAGGACCAAAAACTGGACTTGGACAGAAAGCAATTCTGTTTCTGCCGATGTCTGCAAAGTGCTCATAGTCATCTGCTTCCAGCCTTTCCTATTTTATTTTATTTTTTTTTAAAGTGATTTCATAAACACAAATCTGCCATAACTGTTTTCTTGCTGCAAAAGGCAGCAGTCTACACAGTTTCGTGTCGCCATGCTCTCGAGTTGATTTGGCAGTTTTACAAATTGCAGTAAATCAGCTGTGCGATATCACGCTATATGCAATGTGATTTTAATAAAATGTTATCACATCTTTGTTTCTTTAAATCATAGAGTTAAGCACCAATTTAAAAGTGTCTTGTACATAATCCAATATAATGGTTTATGTGATATATCATTAATAGTTATTTTTTATTCAACTGTATAATATAATTATTTTGATTTTAGAGATAACGTTGATGCTGTGATACGGTATTTACTTATCAAGTGATTCAAAGGGTTACATACACTAAAGCCTCTGTAAAATTTTACATCTGATTCCCTGAAACCATTTGATCTGGAAGTAGGTACATGGATAGGATCAACATTGTAGATGTTTCAAGTTCCCTGCTGCCAGGTTAAAATATTTCATTTTTTAAATATAAACTTCAATATTTCATTGGTTCTTTGTTTTATGTGGTATGTGCACATTTCTAAATATTTAACCTGCAGGATGTATTGATAATTATCAAAAATATTTGGGGGAAATTTTCTTGTGCTCAGTTTAGGGATGCTGTTTTCCTTTGAGTTACTAGCAAACTTTTCATTTTGTCGTTCGCTTTGAGGACTACAAAATGTACTGTAGCTTTTCTGAATTGTGGGTTAGAATTAATGGAAGAGACCAAACAAATGTTACAAGCAATGTAGATGACACAAGTTAATATTCATTATCATTTTCATGAATCCCTACAGTGCCGGAGGCCATTCAGCCCATCTAGTCTGCACTGACCCTCTGAAAGAGCACCCTTCGTAGGACAATTCCACTGCCCCATAACCCCACTTAACTTTTAGCATGACCAAGCCACCTAACCTGCACATCCTTGGACTGTGGGAGGAAACCGGACCATCCCCATACAGATGCTGGGAGAATGTGTGGAGTTTGTACGATCACCCAAGGTCGGAAGCGAACTTGGGTCCCTGGCACTGAGGCAGCAATGTTAACTACTGTGTCACCATCAATGTTGGACCTGATTCCTTCATGGCTAAGATCTTGATCAATAAGTATAGATGTAACCATTAACATTGCTAAAAGTAGCGTGGCTTAATGAACCTTAGAGGATTATGTGCTTTCTGTTACAAAAACTGAACATACAACACTGTAACTGTGCTTTCATAAACATTTACAGTGAAGGGATTTTTTGGTTAATATAAGTAATAAATGTTCTAGACATTGACACTGTGACAAGATCAAATGTCAACCACCACATAAAATGCAGCATTGATTGGAAATTAAAAACAGGCACCATCACCAGCTCAGTCTCAAAGGAACACCACCTATTCATTCATTTTAAGTCTGTCACTTTCTTTATCCCCAAATCTCTCCCCTTTATAATGAGACTGAGGTGAATCTGCTGAGGTGGTTATTTCTGTCTCTGCTCCCTATCTCTTTTTATTATCTGACATCAGGCATTCTGCAAAATTGTTCACAAAATTAATTTCATGTGGAAAACATAGTCTGAATAACATTATTGAAGGTGGTATAAATCATAACTTGGTTTACATTTGCCAAAGGCACTATATTCAAAGCAGTCATGATCCAAGCTAGACCTGACATGTCATTGGGCCGGATTCTCCATTTCAGCCGCTAAGTGCCGGCTGAAATGGAGAATTTGTGGGTGTTTTATGACGACAAAATTGGCGCCAAACGCTTGGGATCGGTGAGGGGCTAGCAGCGGTGCCGGGTGAAACCTCCGGCTCCCACGCCAAAAACGGCCCGGAGAATGGCCAGGCCCCTGGCTGCACATGCACATGACGATGACCTGCAGCGCCATACAACATGGCACCAGCCGTGATTGGAACCGACCCACCATCTGCGACCCCCAGGACACCCCCCTGGCCAGCCACCACCAGTCCTTCATGTCCTTGCGAAAGCGACCCCCCCCCCCCCCCCCCCCCCACCACCACCCCCGACATGGATCCCGGCCAAGTGTGGCAGCACTGGAAACAGTCCGCAGCCGCCATGCCGGGTTCCTGACCGCTCAGACCACATGTCAACTGCGCGGTCTGGAACTTGGCCCATTGGGGGCGGAGCATCACGGTAGAGTCTGCTGTTGACGTGGCAATACCATTACAGTGGTGTGTAGCATGTGACACTGATGCCATTTTGGAGGGGCGGAGACTCTCAAACCAGCACCGGACCGGTTTGGGCGTCGGAATGGATTCTCTGCCCGATTGGCGATTTATGGCATCGGACAAAGGAGAATCCGGCCCATGGTCTTCCACTTCTGCCACAAATTCTATTCCCTTGTTATTGTTTGCATACCTCTCATTGGCTTTTATCTTCGCATGAACCAGACTTTTTTTAACCTTACTATTTGCCTCTGAGCTACCAACGGCATATCCTCTCTGTCACCAAGATTGCCTATTCCACCTCTGTAATATTACCTGTTGCATTAATGCAGCAAACACATCTGCTGAAACCTTCATCTATGCTTATTCCTCCAGTTGCAGCCATTCTAGTGTTATCCTGGTTTATCCTCCATCTTATACCATTTAAAACCTGTGCCAATGTAAAACCCTGCATCCTAACTCTCATCATGTCTCCATCAGCCCTGAACCTTCAGCTTACTGTACATTGCCTCCCAATCCAGCCTATGTGTGAGTTTAAATTATCTTCCTCATCTTCAAAACTCTCCCTAGCCTTACCCTTCCAAATGCTGTAATGCCTTTCAGTCCATAACACTCCCAAGAGTTTTTCATTCCTGCCAGTCTGGTCTTATTTGCATTCTCTGTTTCTGTTGCCCCATGCCTTCAGCTGACTAGACCCTCAACCCTGGAATCCCTCCCCTAAACCACTCACCGTTCCTTCTTTAATATTAAGATACATCTAGAAGCCTATCCCTCCTTTTAGAAGGCTTGCTGTCAAATTTGATAATGTGTCAGTGTCTTGGGTTATTTCACTCTTGTTGAAAACATTATAAAAGCATAAGTTGTTGATACAACAAAACATAGTCTGAAAACGCAATCATGCTTCATATGTACTTTTCCGTACTGTTTTGTAAAGTCATAAATTGAGGAGAAAGTGACAATGACCCACAATTTGAAGAAAGAGGAGAAAGAACAACCAATTATAGCAGCCGTGAGGCATTTTGTATGTATTTTTAATTCCATATTGCAACTTTTGGACTATAAACTTGAGGGAAACTGTTGTCTTTTTTTAGAATTGAAGTGATGTAGAGAAGCCTGGCCTTTTGAATAAAAATGTTGCAAAATCTTACTACTTAACACTGAACAAAAATAGCATTTTACATCTCAACAATTATATAATCTGTCTAAATTGATTTGACAGACTAGAAACAATTGAATGACTGACCCTTTTAACAATTTTCATTCTTAACCTATTTGATTTGTTTTCAGCTTCTCGTATTTCTCTGGTAATTCTTTGTGATAGAGTTTGTAGAAAAGGCCTGTATAAACTGCTGGAAATTCTCTCATATTTAAATCAATTTTGTCAAAGCCTTCCCTGTATCCATAGAACAACAGCTTGGCTATCCTGTTGGTTATAAGTGTTGTGTGTTCACTCCTGGCCAGCTCCTTGAGATCCATCCACTCGCACCGCACGCATTCTTCTTGGCAAAAATTGATGTCAAACGAGACAGCTTTCAGACGACAAACAATGTACATGTCTGACTTCCCAAAGGCACCTGGATGGTTATGCTGTTGCCTGATGCTCAGAAGTGATATAAATTTGGATTTTATTCCAGTCTCTTCAAATACTTCTCGGGCAGCAGTTTCTCCTAGAATCAACATCCAGATTTAATCTTAAACTCTTCTGGGAATAAAAGTCTGAAGTGGCAAATGCAAATACCGACTTTTTGATATTTCGTGCATCGATTGGAGAAGTGCAGCACTTAGTCACCTACAAATTTAGCATGGTTCAAGCTATTTTATGGCATCTTGTGTGTGCACTTTCCCATAGTGGGTTTGTCGCTCTGCTATCTGGAGGCTCATTCAATTTCATTGAATTCCCGTCAAAGCCCAATAAAGAGCATGTGACTGTATTTTCAGGATATGTGGTCTCGTTTAACAGCTTTGAGGCATGTGTCAACTTCCTGCATGGGTTGTGTATTTTGCCCCTTGAGAAACTATTGGTTCAGTTTTAGTTATCAATCACAACCATCACTGGACGTCATTGAAAATAATGTAACCCCTCTATCATGGTACTGTAAAATAACTACAATATTGTAACTTTACAAATACATATTTGTGCAATTCTGAGTTGCTAAGCGAATCATTTGTGATTCACTTTTCTTGAATGGACAAAATCTGTTCCTTTAGACCAGAACAATTTCTACAGCATTATGCAATGAATTGTTCCTGTACACCATGTTTGCTTTGGTTACTACCTTCATTAATCCACTGTTTTGATGTTTTTCCTTTTAAATTGTTCCAGATAGGAATTGTTTAATTTTTGTGACAAATACCCATTGTTGATTTAATATATATTTAGGTTTTTTTTTGTTTGCTTATGTGGGGCATCACCCATTAGGTTGCCTATAGCTGCCAATTGCTGAATCATACTATTCCATCTGCAGAAAATAGCAGAGAACTAAGTTTATCTGTTTTCAACCTAAATTAGTATAGTAAATGCATAATGGGGGTGGTAGATTACACAAAAATATAGCACTTGCGTCAAAACTGGTGATAGCTGAGATATATGGCCAATGGGCATTTTGTTGCTTATTCTATATAAAGTGTTACTTCCTGGTGCACTGTATGCCATTTTAACAGTTGATTACAATACTGTAATTTAAAGGAAAACTAATATTGTCTAAATGCATGTTTTGGGAAATGGAAGTTTACTTTAAACTGAGCAGAAAAGGTTAAGCAGCTGTTTGACCTGAGTTACCGGCAATAAAGGCAAAGGCAAATTTATTTTGGAATATAATTGATATATTAATTGCACATAATTAAGGCACCAAAAAATTTGTTTTAACTTGGTCAATCAAAATCAGTTGTTTGAAGATATACAAAGGCAAGTAAACAAGTGAATGTCATTCAAAAAGGAGAGAATGGTATTTTTGTCAATTATATTTTATTCCATTTGATCATCCTTCATGTTTCTTTTTTTTTAAACACATTGGTTTTTAATTTTCAGCTGATTAGCAATAATCTCTGTTACTCTGTTCAATTTTTATGGTACATTTTAAAAGTGCTTGGCACTTGTGTTTCCTGCCCTCTAAATAGTTACTTCACAGGGAACAGATTTGGTTAAGCCAACTCTTTAAGAAACAAAACCATTTTTGCAAATAATTGTCCAGAACTTCATTGTCTCAGCATAATAAAGTCCCAGCTGAACTCAAAAGATCCCCACAAGCAACAGCATACTGGCCTCTGCTGAACAGTACCATTATAAATCCCTTGCCAATGTGAATATTTATTTTAACATAACAGACGTAAATCTGTAAAACAGGTTTAGCTTGATGATAATATAGCATACACACTGAGCTTTTATGCCCAAATTGTTTAAAAGCATTTCCAGGCATAAAAGAAACAGCACAGCTGGAATAATTAGGCTGTATGTGAACAAATTTCAGAATTATCCATGCATTCTTCATGCAACAATATGTTGATAGAGGACTCCATTATATCTTCTGAATAAGTTCCGAAATTTACAAATAGTTTTCATTTCAGTTTTCATTTCAATCAGTTCAATGTAAATTTATATTATGCTCAAGTCAAAAGTATTTTCAAACTGACAGTAGCTTTGTGCAAAGGGGAAAATTAAATTCATTACATTATGGCCAAGAGCAAACACCAGGAATGGAAAGATAAGTAAATGTAAACATATTCTATTGTTTGTATGTCATCCTATAATGAATGGTAAATTTTTATTGCAAATGTATGTATGGATACCTACTAGCAATTCTTCTCATACTGGGTAAAATCAAACCATGAAACCATCCTATCAAAACTATTTAAAAATTGATGCATTTAAAGTAGTGATCAACATTTTTCCACTGGAGTAGTTTGCCAACAGTGGGCCGCGTACCCTTTAGAGTGCCTCCAAGCATCAAATGATTTGTTTTAGCAAAATCTGCCTTACTTCAATATATAGCACACATCTAACCAGTTTTGAGAAATACAGAAATAACTATTTTTCTTTTTTTGTTTAAATAATTTAGTTTTAGTAAATTAAGAATTAAATTCTTTAAAAAAAATTAACAATTCAAACACTGTTTTAAAACCATATATTTTTTACTGTGGAACGGTTAAATCTACAAAAGTTCAAATACCAACATCCAAGTAAACTCTGAAGAAATCGAAAAAGATTCAATATGGATAAAAAAAAATATATTTGAGAATATTTTTTCATCATGCTCTTACAAACATTTAAAGTACAGGAGGACAGTGGAGTTGTTATTAGTTGTTTGCTTAACACATTCAAAGCTGCTTTATTTATATGTACTCACCAATATCTTCACCTAGATCGGAGAGGCCTCCTGGAAACTTCCAAGCATTTAGTGTCTTTGAAATAAATAAAAGTACAAGTCACTAAAAGTAAATTGTTACAAATGTGATACAATATTACTCACTATTATAAAGTAAGTTTATAAACAAAAGCAAAGCTTTTTGTTAATGCTTTCCATTGATTTAAATTTAAAGCAGCTACAATTGGGCCTTTGTGGCATCCATTTTTTAAAAAGTATGTGAAATGATGAAAGTGATTCATCCTACTGATGCTCTAGGAACAAATGGAAGGGATGTGTTGAGATTTAAAAACAAGGAAACCTGTTTCCTTTATTCAAAAAAAAATTGAAAATGCTGCTAGTTCTTAAAATGAATAGGGAGAAGAGAGGAGTTGATTTTAAAAATTATCAAGCTGCTATGTTTAGAAAACGTGTACAGGCTGCAGCAAGGTTGCATTAATACTGATGCATTATTATGTTATAATTTTCAGTAGTGGCCTTTTTGAACTGTGTTGATGTATTTGAATCCTGTTCGATGTATTCAAGAAATGGAAGTTTGTATTATGTAGTACTGTCCTGTACTGCACTGGTTTAAAAGTTTGTCCTGTATTATCTGTTTAAATAGATAAAATATTTTGTATTTCAATGTCTATCCAATGAAAACATTAAAACAAGATAACTGTTCAAGATAACTGTGGATTGTAAACATTTGTATAAAGTCTCCCCAACAAAAACAATAATAATTAAATGTTTACACCCTTTTGCCATCAATCCAATCTTATGACCATCGCTTTGAGATATGGAAATAATGCAATGTAATTTTAAATAATCTGTAATGATGGTTATGAAGTGGAAGGGGAGATAATTGGGATACATTTTTCTCAAGGTAACCGGACAACACTGTTCTGGAGCACATCTGCATTTAACCACGATCAAAATATTTTTCTTGCTTCAGAGCCAGTCTGGGGAGCAGCTGTCTGTATTAGGAAGTGTCCATGTTAAATGGACATAAGTCAGGGGCAGGATTCCCCGAGCCTTCCTGGCGAAATCGCAATTGGCGCAGGGGTGGAGAATGGGCGTCGATGATGAAATCCAGCACGATGCCGCTCCTGCGATTTTCCGGTCCCCGGTGAATCGCACATGTGGTCTACATGGTGTGGGTAGGTGGGCATTGACAGAGGCCCCTGCTGCGATTCTCCAGGTGTAACTGGCCGAGTTCCCGACGGTGTGGTTTTCTCATGGTCCTACTCATCAGGAACTCAATGTGGCGGCTGCGGACTCAGTCCGTGGCCGCCCTGGTGGGGGGAAATCCTTCACCGGGAGGGGGGGGGGGCAGACTCTGGGACGGCCAGGCTATTGATCGGGGGCCACCGATTCGCGGGCGCGCGCGATATCGTGGGGCCTATCCTTTTGGTGTGGGTCCGCCATGTCGCGCGGGGCGGCCGACACAGACCGTCGCCATGAGCATGCGTGGACCCCCAACCGAAAGTGCAGGGCCCCGTATCGGCAGCCGGAGCTGCGAGAACTACAAAAAGGTCTACAAAATTATGAGAGGCATACACAGAGTGGATAGTCAGAGGCTTTTTCCCAGCGTAGAGGGGTCAATTACTTGGGGGCATAGGTTTAGAGGAGATGTACGAGGCAAGTTTTTTTACACAGAGGGTAGTGCCGGAGGAGGTGGTGGAAGCAGGGACAATAGTGACGTTTAAGGGGCATCTTGACAAATACATGAATAGGATGGAATAGAGGGATTCGGACCCCGGAAATGTAGAAGATTTTCGTTTCGGCGGGCAGCGTGGTCGGAGCAGGCTTGGAGGGCCGAAGGGCCTGTTCCTGTGCTGTACTTTTCTTTGTTCTTTGCCAGCCCCCTCCAGGTAGGAGAATCACTCTGGACTTTCTTCAGGAAAGTCCAGAGTGATTCGACCGCATTTTCACACTGGAGTGAGGACATAGCCCCATTATTGGAGATTCCTGCCTCAGAAGTATGAAACATGGTGCATATCTTTTCCTATTTGTAGGATGCAGTATTAAAGATCTCTACCCCCTAACTACCAACCCACTGTCCCAGTTCACTCTCTTTATAGTGCTTTCAGTCCTTAATCAAACAAACCATGCTGGTCACCTCTATATCTTTAATCACATAATCTAACCAACATTAACAACTCCATTAATTTTTATAGGGGTTGTGATGTTTTTGGATATTTGTATTCTTGGGCTCACTTCGATAAGCGGGTTCACCTGAGTATGCTTTCACCTCTGCAATAGATGGGCATATGTACTGAGAACTGAGGGTCAAGCTGAAAATCTTCTTCATTAAACTGCAGCTTACTTAAATAATTAACCTCGTGGACATCAACTCTTCAACACTTTGAAGCCTGATCAAGTAAACACTATCAGATGGGTTTATTATAAGTAATGAACAATATTAAATACAAACAAAATTACAGTAAACAGTAACACTATCTATCTCCTCACAATCAAAAATGACAAAGATTCACTCCTATTTCTAAATGACATACTGCCTCCTGGTGACATCATCTGAAAATACAGGCCTTGATTTTGTGGAGACTACGGGAGTAGGGGGGGTTTAAAAAATGGCAGGCAGGATCTGGAAAATCCGTCCCCAGCCGTCCCCTATTTTGCCGAAGACGGAGGGGCTGGTAAGATTGGGAATAGGACATGACGCACACATGAGGGAAACCCAAACTCAGTTGGACAATTTCAACTCGGTGCTAAGTTCAAACAGACCTCATTTACGTTGGAGCAAGGCCCTTATTTTACAATGAGAGTTTATAAATTTTTATGGTAGATGTAAATGCTTTTTACATGTCAACAACGACCTCGACTTTCATGTTACTGGGGTAGTGGGAGCCAGGAAATTTCCTGGCTCGGCATGCCTAACCCAGGAGAAAGTGCCTTGGATGACCAGATTTTCATACTGGGGGGGAGGGGGGGGGGGGGCAAGGGTGTGTGCTGTAGTCAGGCTGCCACCCCCCAAAATCAGTTCGAAGATGGCCATCAGGGCTGCTGAGCGCCAAGGCAGACTAGTTAAAAGGTAGCATGAGGTAGTAATCCATAATGCTTGCCTGAGAGACCAGACTTATATCAGTTTGCATGAACAAATGTACACAAGGTAAACTCTCGCTTTGGAGTCCCTACAGTGCAGGAGCCCATTCAGTACTATACCTAGGCCCACTCTCCCACCCTATCCCCGTAACCCAAACATTGATCATGGCCAATCCACCTAACCTGCACGTCTTTGGACACTAAAGGAAGTTTGGATCCCAGATGAGAACCCAACTGTTTGCGATTTGTAAAACTGAGGAAATGCTACTGCACGCCAGGAGTTTTATGTTAAAACAAATTTTAATTTAAATACAGAATTAACCACATTAGCAACAAAGAAATAGCTTTACAGTTAACAGTTACTTAAGAAAAAGAGAAAACTTTAGCTTACTTCCTAAATATGCTACAATATTTCAATTAAGCGAACCAATATATTTTAAATGCCACTCTGTGCAGAACCTTTGGAGAGGGAACCTTGAAGGATCAAACTGAACCACCTCTGTTGAGATGAGAGGGCTAGGACCAATTGTCTTTTCAGACAGACTTGGCTCTTCCCATTAACTACATCTCTATCCAAAGCATAAGGCATTCTTTTGTCTCTTCTTACAAGGTGTCCCTTGTATTGTTAGCCAGGACCAAACACAATGCCCCTCACAAATTATCTATCCCCCAGGGGTACTTCAAATCTAAACAACATCCCATTAGTTATCTATAAACAAGTAACTGGTTCTCAAGATCTATTATCGGAACATTTCACCTGGAAATCAATAACTACCTCACTTTAACGACACCATAATCACAGCTCTAGCAGTCATCTTAACTCAGGTTTTAATAACATTACTGCAACACATATAGGCCAGAATTCTCCTGCTATTGAGATTCTCTTTTACCACTGGCAGTGCACTCTGCCCGTGGGTTTCCCGGTGTTGTGGGGTGGCATCAATGGGAAATCCCATTGACAAATGGCGGGAGTAGAGAATCCCGCCGCCAACGAATGACCAAGAAACACGTGGCTGGGGACTGGAGAATCCCGTCCATGAAATATGACAATTGCTTACATTCAGCACAGGGATAATTTACAGAATGTATACGTTGTTGGATAGGCCAGCATTTATTGCCCATCCCTAGTTTCCCTTCAGAAGGTGGTGGTGAGTTGCCTTCATGAACTACTGCAGTCCATGAGGTGTAGACACACCCACAGTTTGTTAGGATGGGAGTTCCAGGATGTTGACCCAGCGACAGTGAAGGAACAGCGATATATTTCCAAGTCAGGGTGGTGGGTGACTTGAAGGGGAACCTCCAGGTGGTTGGGTTCCCAGGTATCTGTTGCTCTTATCCTTCGAGATGGTCATGGGTTTGAAAGGTGCTGTCCAAGGAACGTTGGTGAGATCCTGCAGTGCATCTTGTAGATGGTACACACAGCTCCCACTGTTCGTCGGTAGTGGAAGGATTGAATGTGGAAGGGGTAGCAATCAAAGGGGCTGCCTTGTCCTGGATGGTGTTGAACTCCTTGAGTGGTTTGGAGCTGCACTTACCCAGGCAAGGCACTGCTGACTTGTGCCTTGTCGATGGTAGACAGGCTTTGGGAGGCCAGGAGGTGAGTTACTTGCCATAGGATTCCTAGCCTTTGACCTGCTCTGGTAGCCACAGTATTAATCTGGCTAGTCCAGTTCAGTTTCTGAACCTGCCCATCTTTGGACTGTGGGAGGAAACCGGAGCAGACAGAGGAAAACCACGCAGACACTGAGAGAGTGTGCCAACTCCACACAGACAGTCACCCATGGCCGGAATCAAAGCCGGGTCCCTGGCGCTGTGAGGCAGCAGTGCTAACCACTGTGCCACCATGCAGCCCATGACCTGACAGCCTTTCTTTGATCTAGATTGTCAATGGTTCAATGCTTATTTAAATGAGATAAAGAGGTATCAATATAGTTTCTGTTATTGACATTTAGTTACAATAGATGTTTTTTTACATCTTTTCCACAGATGCCATTGTTACTATAGGGTTCATTTGTTCTGTACAGAGTGGATACTGGGTGAATGGACATGGAAGAGTGAGTGGGCAGGAATGCTAATGGGGGTAGGTGGAGAGGTAAATGTTGATGCTGATAGTATGAGGAGAGCTTAGGGATGGGTGGAGGGGAAATCAGTTGGCTTGAAGGATTTAAATGTAATTAATGGGTTTTCATGAATGGAAAGGCGTTTGTGCAGAGCGAAGACTAAAAATATATTTTTAAACGTTTATTTTATCTCAGCAAGTCTAAGGGTGTGAGGGCAAAGGGTGGTTGGTGGGTTGTGAGAGTGTCTTGGACCGTCCTTCTGCAAGGCGAATTATATGTGAAAGCTCATGAATTTCATGCCAGAGGAAATTAGTCAAGGCTAAAATTGTCATTTTCAATGCATGTGAGTTAGTACCTGAGGCAAACAGCCAAAAATTTAGAAATATCTGAAAAATGCCTGCCATTGAATTTGAGAAAGAAACACATGGATTTTGATCACTGGATGAGATCTTTTCAAATTAGATCCCTCCAAAGAGAACTTATAGGAGATAATTCTATTTGATGATTTAAAAAACAGTATCCTAATGTTAGATCCCATACTGAGGAACCTCAGTCATAAGGGTGAGGGATGCTGCTATAATGGCAGATGATTATGAGCATACCAACAAACCTTTGAATCAACCCTTCCAAATTAATATCCAGAAGTCCAGGGAGGACAGAATCTCGAAGAATGATAGCAGGTGAGGCATTAGTGAAAGAAAGTACAACAAATAGAATCCCAAAAACCTGTGATTTCACTGCACTAAAGCAAGGCACAGTGAAGTCGACTGTTGGAGGCTGAAGGAGAAACCAGCATGTTTCATTGTCATTTACAAGGCCAGTCTAGGAAAGGGTGCCTTGACAGGTGGCACAGTGGATAGGTCTGTAGTCCTAACCACAGTGATTAATCTCTCTAGGAATACCACTGTGGGTATGGTAGAGTGAGATAAAGTCTCTGAGGGTTACAAGGATGTTGTGTTTATGGAAAGGTCTCCTCATACCTCTCTAATGAGGCATTGTCCTACTCAGGAATTCAGGGACCACCCAATCACTATTCATGGTTAGCCGCATGAACTTCCCACCAGAGAGTGCAGTGAATGCCAAGATTTTAGGAAAGGATATTCAAGGTAGGTGCATACCCAACTCACTATGTCAGGTCCATTTAGAGTGTGATCTAGTTTTAGGACTTGTTACAGTAGGACTTGTCCTAGGTATGTCTGTGGTCGGAGTAGAATTACTCCTGAGTGATGCTTGAGCAAGGGGTAAGAGTGGTAGCCTCTTAGTAATCTCAGGTATGCCAAATGAGGTAAGGGTGACAGAACAGTTGCAGGAAGAAGACACTGGTATCTTCCCTGACTGTATGGTAACCCGGTCCATGTCTAAGCAAGCTCCACTAGAGGGAGCTGAGCCAGCATGTTGGACATATGACCTGCCGGTCTGGCTGTCTGAAACTTTATTTGGAGCTTCAGATGAACAGGAGGTATCCAGCAGATCCTCTTTGATTAGGTAAAAAAGCAGACCCAGATTTGAAAAAAAATAACACAGACTGCCTATTCTGAGATTAAAGAAGTCCCTGAGAGCTATTACTTAAAAATGGGGAAGTGGTGAGGAAGTGGAGACCTCTTCGAAACCTGCAAAGGAGGAATGGACAATGATCATTCAAATTGTAGTTCCTCCTGGGCATGATGGTGAAATCTTGAGGATTGCCCGCAAAACCCCAATGGCTGAGTATGTGGGTATCCGGAAGTCGCAGGCCTGGATAAGCCAGCATTTCTGTTGACCTCACCTCCACAAAGATGTGGTTGAACTTTGCAGGACTTACCACACCTATCAGATTGTTGGGAAACCACAACCAGCAATTAAGCCACCCCACTAATCCCTCAACTTGCATTTGATGAAGTTTTTAGCAGAATTCTGGTAGTTTGGGTGGGACCCTTACCAAAACCTAGGGTGGGTTATCAATACCTCCTAACCATTATGAATATGGCCACTCGATGTCCAGAGGCCATAACCCTGAATTAAATCTGGAAATAGTTGTTTTTGTTCTTTCAATGTGATCATGCGCCAATGCCATTTTTGCAACTGCCTTCCCTGGATGTCTGCATCTGGACCAGACACCCTTCTGGTACTGCCTGCTGTTGGCCTTCCAGCCTCTGTTGCCATACAGTCAGGGAAAATACCAGTGTCTTCTTCCTGCAAGAGCTCTCCTTCATATCCTCTCCTGCTCCTGAGGTTGCAGGATATTTGGGTGAATGAGACCATTGTTATTGCTGTAATTGAAGAGGGCAGACATACATGTGAGAGCATGCTTATCCAATGTTCTAATCAATTTAACTAATTATTCGGGAGTTCTTTTAATGAGCCAGTTGTGTGCAACATGAACTCCAACCCCCTCCCACTTCAATCTGTCTTATATTTCGAATAGTTGTGCTTGAAAAGAATTAAAATTATGAAGTGTTCTTCACTCCAAACCGGATCCTGTACCTTCTACCCTCCTGTTACTTTCACACTTGCCCCATCACCCTTGAACCATTCAACATAGCCTTTCCTTTCTCCTCTCTTACTCTTGAACTCCTCCACCATTACCATGAACATATCACCATTTTTTGACGATTGGAACATTTTAGGAATATTTGCTTCTCAATATCGGGACAATATAAGGGTTAAAAGCCTTGAGATAGAATGTGCTTGTTTGCAGTGGTCAGTGTTTTATAAAGAATTCTGTTTTGCTTCTAGGAAAAGAAGGTGAAATTGACCAAGGAATGTGTTTTTCATGCCTTATAGTTTGTCTAGGGCTGTCCCTGGGGAGTTAAAGTACTTTGCAGCCTGCAGAGAGAATTTGCTTTTTTAGCTTGGGGAGATGAAATCATTTCTGGGTGGAGCCAGGGAACACAGAGGGATATTTTGAGAAGCTGTGGAGAGAGGCAGTTTTGCAGAAAGCTGTGAAGAGAGACGGGGGGGCGGAATTCTCCGTAATGGCCGACGCTGTCGTGAAACCCGGAGTGTTTCACGACAGCGCGGAGGCCGCTCCTCGGCCCCTATTCTCCCCCCCCCCCCCCCCCCCGGGGGGCTAGGAGCGGCGTTTCGTGTAACTCGGCCGCCCGGCCTTGACGCTGGCATCAAGGCGGTGCGCCGATAATGACGCGGCCGGTGGCGCCTACGTGACGTCAGCCGCGCATGCGCAGGTTGGCCGGCGCCAACATGCGCAGTTGCCGTCTTCCCCTCCGCTGCCGCGCAAGACGTGGCGGCTTGATCTTGCGGGGCGGCGGAGGGGAAAGAGCGTGTCTCTTGGAGACGCCGGCCTGACTATCGGTGGGCACCGATCGCGGGCCAGTCCCCTCCCGAGCACGGCCGTGGTGCTCGATCCCCTCTCCGCCCCCCACAGGCCCCAAACTCACCTTTCGTGCTATGTTCACGCCGGCAGCGACCAGGTGTGGTTGCCGCCGGCGTGAACAGTTCGGGAACAGCAGGCCGCTCGGCCCATCCAAGCCGGAGAACCGCGGGTCGCCGTGAAAAACGGCGACATGCGATTCTCCGAGTGGCGTGTCACATTTGGGGGAGGGGTGGTGGGAGTATCGCGGGGGGGGGGGGGGGGGGGGGGGGGTGCCAGAGCGGCCCTCCCGCGATTCTCCCACCCGGCCTGGGGAGTGGAGAATCGCGCCCAGGGTTTTAGAGGCAAGGCTTTTGGAAGTGAAGTCTGACCTGGCAAGTGATTTTTAGATCATAGATAAAGGCAGTTTTCTTTCCCAGTAGGATAGGCAAAATAATAATATTTCAAAAGCCGAGCATTCTTGTCTGATGACAAGGAAGAGGGTGAAACAACTGAATTGAAGCAGCTATTTGAATATATTCAGCCAGAGTCTGAAGGGGTTCTAACAAGAGTTAGAATCTGTTCTGTACCACAAGTATTAATCTGTGCCCTGCTAATTTTAAACTGGATTAAGAGCTGTATGTTTCTTTTCTTGTTGTTAATGGGAAATGTTATGGTTGTGTTAAGGGGCAATTGTGAGCTGTTCCTTTTTGGGTATGAAGTTAAAAGTTTAATATTATATTTATAATAAAAGTTTTGTTTAAGAAATACCAAAGCCCTAATTTTTTTCACCAATCACTCCTGAAGCGAATCATTCTTTGCGCGCAGTCTTAAAATGAACTAAAATATTGGAGTTTCCAATATCCTAGCCACTTTTGGAGCCTGGTCTGGGATCGTAATAAAATCTCTGAACAGGCCGTCTCCCCCTCCTTGTGCCTACACCCTTACTATTCCAATATCTACTCTGACACTGAACCCTCCCGCTATCCTCCCACAGGCTTTTATTTGCTCTTGTGTCCTGTCTCATGAGATATTTCAATCCTATTCTAGAAATGCCCCCATACTGAGTTCAACTTTCCCCTTTGACTATAATTGTTTCGTCCACCATTCAGCGCCCTTAATTCGGCCCTCAGTGCACCACCTTTGCTGGCACTAATCCCGCAATTTATGCCCTATGCCCTTCATCCATTTTTCAATCTCTGCCTTGACCTGCCTACGCCCCTCTCTCTCCCCCCCCCCCCCCCCCCCCCCCCCCCCCAACCCTAACAGGGCAACCACATCCAGGACACTCGGCGCTTCTGTCCACCGCACCTCCCTGCACCTGAACACCAGCCTTTCACCTTGTACCAAAATTCAACATGGAGAACCACTTACATTAGTCACAAGAACACAAAGCTGTATTGGTGCATGCCAGCTTTAAACGATTGTGAACTGTGTGCCAAGAGATTTTCCTACACCGCTGACTTCATCCTAGAGGATAGGACACCACTGGAAACTGTTTCACGTTAATGAGTATTCATGACATGCAACGGTATTATAAGTATGAACCCACCACAGGCTGGCTTTGTGCTCGGCATGCTGCAAACACGCTGCTGACTTTATCTCTGTGTCTGAACCTGCCATCAGGAAATCAAAATGTCTCT
Source organism: Scyliorhinus canicula (assembly GCF_902713615.1). NCBI lineage: Eukaryota > Metazoa > Chordata > Chondrichthyes > Carcharhiniformes > Scyliorhinidae > Scyliorhinus > Scyliorhinus canicula. The sequence goes on from NC_052148.1 coordinate 231,037,477, forward strand.
TCCCATTTAATTACGTCAAACCAACCCTCTGGCCTCACATCTCATTTTCTGACTAAATGGGTGGTGGGTCTGGAGGTGGAGTGGCTGTTTGCTTGAGAGAGACGATGTGATTGGGAGATCTTCCCAACGTCTCCTGATCAAACTCTGGGTGGGAAGGATGGAAAGTGGCCATCCCACCTGGAGGCCAACTGACGCCTTTAAGTAGCCATATCCTGCCACCAATGGTATTCAACCAGCAGCAGGCAGGAAACCTGCCTTCCAGGGAGGCTGCCCAAAACTTGTTGTGTTTGTCAGAGGCCTATGTGTGCGTGCGTGAGGTGGGGGAGGGAGGAGTGGTACTCCGTGCTCAACAGCAGGCATTCCCCTTCCCAAAGCTGGGTCCATCAGAATACTACCCCTCTCCCTTTGCTTCTGACCCAACTCCCTCCCCCTTGTCGTCAACTCCCTTCCCACAACACCACGAACATTTTATTATTGGTAACAACAAAACATTCCCTCTTTGGCTTGGCTAGTTGAAGGAAAGATATCTGAGTTTTCTCTCTATCATTGCCATTTATAGTCAACTGATCCTTCTTTGGTGGCATTGTAAGTCAAGTGGTAGCTGGGTGTCTTGTGCAGCTCCATCCTAGTACACAATTGCCCAAATTTTTCATCAAAATAACAGCAAGGCTAATTGTACTCTGTTAATTATGTGAAAATGCCATGGCAAATGTGGGTGATGGCAGAGGTGTGATTAATCTTGGAAGTTTAAAGATTGTTGTCAGAGATGTATCATTCCAGAATTAGCTTTTCCAAAATGGCATCTCACTTACTTAGTCGCCCTTCAAATACAAATACAAATGATGCAAAGTTGCTGTATTTGTGCGGTAGCCATGAAGGAATCTCACAACAGAAAGTTATTGAGTCATTTCAAACAATGTGCCAATTGTATTTCCTGCCAAACAACCTCTCTGGTGCTGAAAATTAACTATTACAATTGCAGAGTCCTGTTCCTTCAGGTTTCAATTGTTAGTGATTTTTTAAAAATTGCAAACATTTTTAAAACACTATCACTCTTTTTTTCTCAATCCAATTTTTCTTTCCCCTCTTTATTTCTCTTTCAGACCTTGATTCTAACTTACACTTTGTACTCAGTCTATGAACTATTAATTTTATAATCCTTCAATCTGATTGCCTGTTCACTCAGATTCCAGATGCCCTGTAAAATGTCATTTCTCTCAATCAGCAAATCTCCACAGTCTCATCAACATTAAAAAGGTATGGGTGAGTCCAACAGCAGGTGCCATTGTTACTCTACTACAGAAAATCCCTTCCACAGCTACATTTGGAATTGAGTCTCTTTGTTGTCCAGTTTTGAAAGAGGCCTTCCTGTTACCAATACACATTTCCCATTTGTTATTTTGACCTGTGATCTCCTGTTTTATCCTTGCAATCTAATTTAAAGCAATATTTCAGTTTTACCTTTCCAAACAGCTCTACAAGGTCACATCTACTTTCAAGGCTGAAGTTTTCCCCTTCTTTTGTCTTAACTGAGATGTCTAAGGCTGCATAGAATCACAGAATTTACAGTACAGAAGGAGGCCATTCGACCCATAGTCTGCACCGGCCCTCCACCATATCCCCGTATCCCAGTTACCCGAGTTAACCTTTTTGGACACAAATCGGCAATTTAGCATGGCCAATCCACATAACCTGGACATCTTTGGACTGTCGGAGGAAACCAGCGCAGGCATGGGGAGAAAGTGCAAACTCCACACAGTTACCCAAGGCCAGAATTGAACCTGGGACCCTGGAGCTGTGAAGCAGCAGTGCTAACCACTGTGCCACCGCGCCGCAGATCAGCCATCTGCCTTTTCTCTGTTTGGCTTCCAGTAATACCTCAGTACTGGACAAAATTGAACATGCCTTTTTTTGGCAAAGTTTGGTTTGACCAGAGTGATATATGATATGAACACAACTTCCTCTGACTTGTATTGTTTTTACTTGATTTTAAAGTTCAGAATTCCATTTGTTTTGCTGATTGCTGGTTGGATGAAAATTGATTTTATAAATGTATAACTTCTTAGATATTTTTCCTACATTTCTCTCTGAAGCCAATGATAACTGGATGGATGTAATTTCACAGGCACTGGTAGCATTTGTCAGTCTTGTCCAAATGCCTCCCAAATCTGTGCCCATCTTTCCCTGAACTCCCATGATTAAATTCCTCCAAACAGGTTTCTACTCCTGCGACAGTACCAAAATGGTTCATATCAAAGTCACACATTTGGGCAGCTCGGTAGCGCAAGTGGATATCACTGTGGCTTCACAGCGCTAGGGTCCCAGGTTCGATTCCCCACTGGGTCGCTGTCTGTGCGGAGTTTGCACGCATGTTCTCCTCATGTCTCCGTGGGTTTCCTCCGGGTGCTCCGGTTTCCTCCCACAGTCCAAAGACGTGCAGGTTAGGTGGATTGGCCATGATAAATTGTCCTTAGTGACCAAAAAAAGGTAAGGAGGGGTGATTGGGTTATGGGGATAGGGTGGAAGTGAGGGCTTAAATGGGTTGGTGCAGACTTGATGGGCCGAATGGCCTCCTTCTGCACTGTATGTTCTATGTACATCCTATGTGACTGTGACTAAAGTAAAAGATCCCTCCTCAACCTGTCTGCAACCTTTGACACAGTTAACCACACCATCCTCCTCCAACACTTCTTCACTGTTGTCCTGTGGAACTGCTCTCACCTGGTTCCATTATCTATAATTGTAGCCGGAGTATCCTTGCAATAACTCCTCCTCCTGTTTCTGTGACGTTACCTCCGATGTCCTCCTCGGATTTATCCTATTTCTCATTTACATGCTGTCCTCAGCAACATCATCTAAAAGCACAGAATTTATTTTATATGCTGACACCACCTAGCTCTACCTCACCACCTTCACCCAAGTTTCAGGGAATTCCCTGGGAGAGAGTTCATTGTCTGTGGAGGTTTTTTTTTTAACTTTTATTTTTGTTTTGTAAATGGGTGCCTGATCTTCCATGCATGAAGCCATAGGACCCACCCTGTAACTTTTTTTCTTGAGTGTTTGAAATTACGGCAAGAAAATCCAGCAAAGCAGCCAACGGGCTGCCCTCCACTTTTCCTGCCAGAAACAACACTTCGGGAAAAGAAAATCAAAAAATTCTGCCCAATGAATTCAAGATAAACATTTTCAAATCACTGGTGCCTCGATCAATTGGATTATTGTAAACAATCTGGGTAGCACACTTTAGCATGAATGTCAAAGCCTTGGAGAGGGTACAAGGGTGGCTTACCAGAATAATACCAATGGTGAGGGAGTTCTGTTCTGTGCAGACGTGGGAGAAGTGGCATAATTTTCCTTCGAACAGAAAAGTTAAGGGGAGTCCTAACAAGAGTTTTTAAATGATGAAATGTTTGATCGGATAAGTAGTGAGAAACTGTTTCCTCTGATAAGTTGGTTGGTCATCAAATAATTGCTCATAGAACTAGATTGGATAGATTGGAGAAGCTGGGGTTGTTCTCCTTAGAGAAAATGAAGGTTAGGAAATTTGATGGAGGTGTTCAAAATTAGGAGGAGTCCAGATAGAGTAGATGGAAAAAACTGTTCCCATTAGCGGAAGGTCCAAGAACCAGATTACATAGATTTACGGTGAGTGTCAAAAGAACCAAAAGTGACAAGAGGGAAAAGATTTTTTAAAGTCAGGCTTAGGTTCTGGATGGATTACCTGGGTGGGTGGTGGAGGCAGATTCAATTGTGGCTTTCAAAAGAGAGTTAGCTAAGCTACTGAAGAAACAGATTTCAGGGGTCTGGGCGGAGGACGACTGGATAGAATGCTTTTGCAGATTTCCAGCCTGGACTCCACAAGCCAAAGCGTCTCCTTATATGCTGTAACCATTCTATGATCCGAGGGGAAATGAGAAGATGTTTTTCACATGGATAGTTGAGCTCTGGAGCACATACCTAAAAAGCTGATACAATCAAAATTTATAGGAACTTTCAAAAGGTGATTGTATATATATTCGAAGAGAACTAATTTGCATGATTGGGCAGCTCTTTCAAAGAGCCAGCACAAGAAAGGTGAGCTGAGTGGCCTCCTTCTTATTGTATGATTCTACAATTCTAAGGAACCAATTCTCCTTTGAAAGTTATTATTGAATCTTTATCCACCACTCTTTCAAGCAGTGCATTACAGTTCACCAAATACAGTTTTCCTAATCTTATTAATCCGTTGCTAGTTAGCTACCTTTAACTCTTTATTGTTACTTGATCAAAACCCTTCATAATTTTGAACATATATTAAATTTCTCCTTGACCCTTCTCCACTAAGGTGAACAACCTCAGCTTTTCTCGTCTCTCCGTTAACTGAAGTCTTAGATATTTGGTAAAATTCTGGTAAATTTCTTCAGAAAATTTAAAACCTTGACATCCTTCTGAAAGTTTGGTGCCCAGATTTGAAAATAACATTCCAACTGGAGCCCTTCATAATGTCCTTGGTTTTGTATTTAATGTCTGCATTTATAAAGGCAAGGATACTGTTCACTTTTTTTAATTGCCATTTTTATTTGTGTTGCCACCTTCAAAGATTTGTATCATCCACCCTTCACCCTTCTTGGTACCCCTTTTAAAATTGTACCATTCAGTTTATATTGACTCTCCTTGTTCTTCCTACCAAAATGCATCACTTCACATTTCCGCATTAAGTTGCATCTGTCTGTCATGGATCTGACTATTTGATTGTCCCATTTCTCCTGAAGTCTGTTACTCGCATTCTCACTATTTATTACATTTTGGAGTTTTGTGTTATTTGCAAGCTTATGACCTGTAAACCTAAGCCCAAGTCTTTAATATATATATATTAAAAAGTGCAGTGGCCCTCATACTGATCTCAGGGGTACACCACTGTATACTTCCCACCAGTTTGGGAAACAACAGCATAACCTTCTAGTTTCTGTCCCACAGTCAATTTCATATCCACGTTGCCATTACTTAGGGCCCTCTCCACACCAGGTAACTCTCTTAATTTGGATATTGTCAATTTTTTACATACCTCCTATTTATTTTTATCCTATCCAATGTCTCTATTACTTCTTCCTTTATTGTAACAATGGCATCATCATCTTGTTTTGTAAAGACAGATGCAAAGTATACATTTATCTCAGCCACACCCTCTGCCTTCAAAAGATTCCCTTAATCATCTCGAATCAGGCTCCCCTTTACTTTTTAAATGTTTATAAAAGACTTAAATGTCCCCTTTTATGTTACCTGCTAATCTTTTCTCATCCAGTCTCTTCACCCATTATTTAATTTTTCATACGTTTTGTGAGCTTGATATCATAAACTCCCATTTATTGCTTCATTTCAATCTCTGTACCATTAGTCATCCAGGGCGTTCTACTTTTGATACCCCATAATTAAGAAAACCCTACTACTTGTACCATGCCGAGTTGAAGAAGCCTCCATCCACATAAAAGGCAACATGCAGATCACAAAATAATCACTGATGAGGAAGTCCGTATTTGCATCCAGAAAGATGATTAAAATCACCCATTATAACAACCTAGTTGTTTCCTGAGTGATTCCAAGGAGTTGACTTCTAGGTAGGAGTCTACTCCAAGTATTAATCAGTCTGCATGAGGAACGTCCTAAAAAAGAATCTAAATTTGCTTTGTATTCATCTGAGCCAGTACTTCTTAAATTTTCAGAATCACAGAATTGTTAGGGTGCTGATATGTCATTTGAAACATGGAATTCTGGCAAACCCTGATCTAAAAAACATGAGAGAATGTAGGGGAAAATCCCACGAAGGGTTAACAGCAGCTGCAGGAGAGGGCTGTGAAATGCAGACAGCCTTTGTCAAAAAGGCTTAGCAAACAAAACAAGCAGGTCTTTCAAGTCACAATCGAGTGAATTTTAGTATGCAGCTAAAAGAAATGTTTCGCACTTTCTTGAAGTTAGCTATTTAAGTAAGCAGCTGGAAAATAATGGATGAGGTTATCAGTTGAATTAGGTGACAAATGTATAGGTGTGAAGTTCTGCTGACATCAGGTAAATTAAAGAAAGCTGGAGACAGCGTGGCTACGAAAACACAAATTAGACCCAAATCAAAGTAAAAATTATGAGCTGGGGACACAATTTGATAATAATAAAACTATAGAAATGACAGGAATCAAAAGTCACACCACTTTGAAATCAAAGTATTTTTGAACATCACAAAGGATACAATGTAATCCGAGATCTATGAGATGAGGTCATGCTCAAAATGAATACTTAGTCATGTTAGAAAAATTCAGATTAAAGGCACCTTTTACAATCCAAGTGAAATAAAAGTTACTTTACAATAAAGTCAGAAAGAATAACTGCTAGAAGGGAGCTATAAACCCCAAGAAAGGGGACAACCAGCAGAGTCAGCTCAGAGCCAGCTCTCATAGCTCAGTACATGGGAAAGATAGAGCATAGCAAACAAGCAGAACAGTGAATCCATCTGAGGAAGACCAAAAGCTAAAGAAGAGTGATTGTCAAGATGGACCTGAAGGTCTCTTCAACCAAACAGGAGAATCCAGAAGCAAGATCTTGTTACTTTTCTGTAAAGATAGTGATTGCATCTTTTAAAAGAAAAAATACAATAATCAAATAACTTTAAAGTTTTAACCTGAAACAGTGGTTATTACAAAGCCTACTTTACTTACTTAGCCATGCAGGACCCAGGATATCGATGCTACTAAGTGGTAAGTAGATAAAATTCTTCTGTGAAGGTATGGGTTATACCGGGGGATAACTTGAAAACATAGTTTGACCTGAACAGCACCCACCTAAGTCTGCATAGGAGTCAGGGAGTGAGAATCCCTGTTCACCATTTAGAATGTTGACCCTTTTTGGTATAGGGGGAATTCTAAGAATAGTTGTTAGTTTTTAACTTCGTGGAGGCCTAGAATATTAGAAGTTTTTAGGTAAAGCGATGCTAGAATATTAGAAGTTTCTAGTTAAGCAGAGTGGAGGCTAGATTATTAGAAGTTTCTAACCGACACAGCGGCTAGAATATTAGCAGTTTCTAGTTCCCAAACAACGGTTAGAATATTAGATGTTTCTAACCGGCACAAAGGCTAGATTATTAGGAGTTTCTAGTCTATGTGTGAGTCAAACTTTACCTGCCGAGTTTAGTTCGGAAAGTCACGTGTGATTGACTTTTGTAAGGATATTCCGTGGATCGAGGGGACATAAAACTCAGGTTGGGTGTGAAAATCAGTAGACTAGAAGATACTGACCCTGAGAAAAAGTTTGCAAGACATCTTGGTGACAGCACTAAAAATCTTGCATTCATTTCTGGTAAAAGGAGGCCAAAAAATAAATCATCTTTAGAGTGAGGCAGATTGTGAGGGAAGGCCTAGAGAAATAGGGATGCCTAGAAACCTTTAGAGATCAATAACCAATCGATCCTTAACTAAAACAGGAAGATAGTGCCTTAGTACCCTTGGATAGAGCCCAGAAAGGGTACTTATCCTTAATTTCAGAGTCGACCTGAAAGGGACAACCAGGAACAGAAGTTAGAAATCCGAAAAATGGCAATTAGAATAATTCTCTTGCCCTGGAATACGGTCAAGAGAGTTGAAGCAATGAAACAAGAGTGGAAGATTAACAGAGGCAAAAAAACTCCTGGGTAAGATAGACTTATCAGAACGGAGGGGTCTCAATTTTTATTAGAGTACTGTATTTAAAACCCTACAGAATAGAGGTCCAAAATCTCAGTGGATAAATGTGTGTGTGTGTTTAATAAGGATTTATGAAACTCTACAAAGTAGAGACCCAAGATCTGAGTGGATGAATGAGTATATGTATGTTTAATAAGGATTTATTAATTTCCTTTGGTGTTTGTATTTTTTAAAATGTTGTATTCTGCAAAACCGAGTTTCACATCAATTAGAAGTTATAAACGGCGGGTAGAAATGTGATCAGTATTATGAGGTAGTAAATCAGTATGTTCAGAACTAAATTGGTCTCAGAATAAACAGATAAAGAAGTTTTTACTGGTCAGCAGTCAGCTGTGTGCAGGAAATTACTTTGAAACGAATGCGTTGAAATTGACACGGCATAGTTCCAAAGGGTCCTAGTGCCCGATCACAAGAATGTCACCAGCAAAATAAATGTGCAGAATGTTAAATACATTGTAGAAGGAGCTTTAGGGAATAAAGATATTGCACCAGAAGTTAGATCTAGAGAATTACTTGCAGCATCAGGAAATGAGAATCTGAGAGCAGGGAAAGATTTAATAAAAACAGATGCAGGAAAAATTAGGATATTAAAACAATTGATAAAACAGAGAAAGTTTGGCTAAAGCTATCAACTAAAATCACAGGCAAAGTAATCAGTGAAGCTGTAAAAGGTAAAAATAAGATCGTTCAGAATCTGAGTAAACATACAGTTGAATTAGAGATGCATGGTGTCTGGAGCAAAAGAAATTGTATCACAATTAAAACTGTAATGAACTCCAATTGGCTTTATTGGTTGGCCAATTGGAGTATGAGCTCCCTCAATGATAACTCATTGAGGGGGCCCATATAATCACATGTGTAGGCTTTGTGAGCCAGTCTTAAGTTGACTGGACTGCAAGCAGCACTGTTTGTAGCTGCTCCTGTTATACCGTTATTGTAAATAAATATTGGTGTGGTGACGGAACTCCTGCCTCCCGTGGATTACTACAAAAACATATAACCCAATTGGTGGGAAGATAGTGAACTGAAACCCGTTAGCAGCATTGATAGGACAGATGATAAAGTTAAAATGTCATGTTTGGAACATACCTTTCATAAAAATCCGGTCGTAATCAAAATAAAGTAACTAAAGTAAAAGCAGTAGCAATACCCGGGAATGTATCAGGGCAAGGTTTCGACCAGATTGGATCACTGAGCAAGCAAAAGAGGAGTTTGAGATTCTTCAAATCTCACTCAGGGGTGCAATGGCAGAAGCAGGAGGCTTAACAGGCCTTAATTGTATGATGTACATCAATAATAAGGAAAATAAACCAGTTCAAAAAGAAAAAGGAATGGAATGGTGGCAAAAGGAATCCGGAAGTCCTGGAGAGGGCACTTCTGGAGTATCCAAACAAACATAGAAAGTACAAATTAAAGAATAAGGCCCTCTCCACCCTTGACCTGTTCATTTGATTTTTCAGATGGAAAGAATAATACAGACATACTTGTTCGGACGAAGAAAGAGAACTACACTCCAGAGAAAAATATTTTAGACAGTATTGGGGGGAAACTAATGATACAATTGGCTATATATTTGAGAGAATTAAATGACAGAGCCCGGAGGAAAACTTTACGGGTTAGAAACAAATCAAAATATCAAATTATTACTGAGCAATGAAACCTCCGGTCAGACATCTCTAACTGGACATCAGCTGATGGATAATCTGCGGTCTCCATGGGGTATGTACTACGCGGTGGAGTTATTTAGGGTCTCGGCAGACAGCAGCGACTGACGAGGAACCCCCACATGCTAAATGACAATAGTTTAAGAATTTTTGCAGCTTGATGCCACGGCAGGAAAATGGTTACCAATGCAGCAAACAATATTGCATTGAAGAGCTGTAATAGTTATTAAAGAAAAAATGTCATGTAAATTGTTAGGGACTATTATGTATGTATGATAATGGGGGTATGTGTGCCGTTCAAGAACTTGATCAGCATTTCTAAACTGTATGAATGTTTTAATAGAGGGGGAATAGTGGTAGTTTAGTGTATTTTCTTGATTTAACTGCATAGAACATCAGAAATAATATTGATGTTGTTAACATGCCATATTTTATATGTAATGACTATTGGTCCCAAAGCCACGAAGGGATGTGTTGATATTGTACTTTGATATTGTCTTTTAGTGTTGAAATTGTGATAACTGCTGAAATTATGTAAAGTTGTAACACACAAACTATTTGTGTGGTTAGGTAATGAGCAATATGTTAAGATAAGACTTAATTTTTACTGTGTATTTAACAATAGGGAGAATTTACTTGGAAGAAGAAAAAGTGATAGTTCGATGTGGTTTTGCAAATACTATTGGCTTATTATAGAACATAGAACAGTACAGCAGCGAACAGGCCCTTCGGCCCTCGATGTTGTGCTGAGCATTGTCCGAAACCAATATCAAGCTATCCCACTCCCTGTCATTCTGGTGTGCTCCATATGCCTATCCAATAACCGCTTGAAAGTTCCTAAAGTGTCCGACTCCACTATCACAGCAGGCAGTCCATTCCACACCCTAACCACTCTCTGAGTAAAGATCCTACCTCGGATATCCCTCCTATATCTCCCATCCTGAATCTTATAGTTATGCCCCCTTGTAACAGCTACACCCACCCGAGGAAATAGTCTCTGAACGTCCACTCTATCTATCCCCCTCGTCATCTTATAAACCTCTATTAAGTCGCCTCTCATCCTTCTCCGCTCCAAAGAGAAAAGCCCTAGCTCCCTCAACCTTTCCTCATAAGACCTATCCTGCAAACCAGGCAGCATCCTGGTAAATCTCCTTTGCACCCTTTCCAATGCTTCCACATCCTTCCTATAATGAGGTGACCAGAACTGCACACAATACTCCAAATGTGGTCTCACCAGGGTCATGTATAGTTGCAGAATAACCCCGCGCCTCTTAAACTCAAGCCCCCTGTTAATAAACGCTAACACACTATAAGCCTCCTTCACGGCTCTATCCACTTGAGTGGCAACGTTCAGAGATTTGTGGACATTAACCTCAAGATTTCTCTATTCCTCCACATTCCTCAGAACCCTGCCGTTGGCCCTGTAATCCGCATTCAAATTTTTTCTACCAAAATGAATCACCTCGCACTTATCAGGGTTAAACTCCCATCTGCCATTTTTCGGCCCAGCTCTGTCATTGATAAAAATCACAAATAGCAGAGAACCCAGCACTGATCCCTGTGGTACACCGCTGGTAACTGGTCTCCAGTCTGAAAATTTTCCATCCACCACCGCCCTCTGTCTTCTATGTGATAGCCAGTTACTTATCCAATTGGCCTAATTTCCCTCTATTCCACACCTCCTTACTTTCTTCATGAGCCGACCATGGGGAACCTTATCAAATGCCTTACTAAAATCCATGAACACAACATCAACTGCTCTACCTTCATCAACACACTTAGTTACCTCCTCAAAGAATTCAATCAAATTTGTGAGGCAAGACCCTTCACGAATCCGTGTTGACTATCCCGGATTAACCTGCATCTTTCCAAATGGTCATAATCCTATCCTTCAGGGCCTTTTCCATTAACTTACCGACCACCGAAGTAAGACTAACTGGCCTATAATTACCAGAGTCATTCCTATTCCCTTTCTTAAACAGAGGAACAACATTTGCCACTCTCCAGTCCTCTGGCACTATCCCTGTGGACAGTGAGGACCCAAAGATCAAAGCCAAAGGCTCTGCAATCTCATCCCTTGCCTCCCAAAGAATCCTTGGATATATCCCATCTGGCACAGGGGACTTGTCGACCCTCAGGTTTTTCGAAATTGCTGATACATCCTCAAAACATCTACCTCCTCCAGCCTACCCGCCTGTATCACACTCTCATCCTCGAAAACACAGCCCCTCTCCTTGGTGAACACCGAAGAAAAGTATTCATTCAACGCATCTCCTATTTCTTCTGACTCCATGCACAAGTTCCCACTATTGTCCTTGACCGGCCCTACCCTCACACTTGTCATTCTTTTTTTTCTCATATAAGCGTAAAAAGCCTTTGGGTTTTCCTTGATCCGACCCGCCAAGGACTTCTCATTCCCCCTCCTAGCTCACCTAAGCCCTTTTTGTAGCTCATTCCTTGCCACCTTGTAACCCTTAACCCCCAACTGAACTTTGTTTTCTCATCCTTACATACTCTTCCTTTTATGTTGCGAATGTTGTAATGGAAAATATGGTGCTGCTACCCCAAGGAAGTAAAATGCTTTGGAGGTAGTGGAACACATGGATATAGCCATTGTGTTACCTTCCTGAGCAGCTACAGCTATGGTTCACGGTGACTGGACTTGAGGAAAGAACAAAAAAAGACTCTATCGACACTGGTCTGTTCTATGGATACATTTACAAATTGATTTCAGTGCACAATTTTAAATCACAACACATACGGTAGCATGGGCAGCATGGTGGTTAGCATAAATGCTTCACAGCTCCAGGGTCCCAGGTTCGATTCCCGGCTGGGTCACTGTATGTGCGGAGTCTGCACGTCCTCCCCGTGTGTGCGTGGGTTTCCTCCGGGTGCTCCGGTTTCCTCCCACAGTCCAAAGATGTGCGGGTTAGGTGGATTGGCCATGCTAAATTGCCCGTAGTGTCCTAAAGGTTAAGGGGGGGGGGGGTTGTTGGGTTACGGGTATAGGGTGGATATGTGGGTTTGAGTAGGGTGATCATTGCTCGGCACAACATCGAGGGCCGAAGGGCCTGTTCTGTGCTGTACTGTTCTATGTTCTATACATACAAATGACAAAGATTGGGGGTATATGTTAGTCAGTGCAATTGGATGGGGGGATAATTGACCAAAATATATAGTTATGTTTCAAATGTCAAGACGGGGGTGTAATTGAAAATATGGAAAAACATGCCATTTGAAACATGGAAGTCTGGCAATACCTGATCTAAGAAACATGAGAGAATGTAGGGAAAAATCCCACGAAGGGTTAACAGCAGCTGCAGGAGAGGGCTGTGAAATGCAGATAGCCTTTGTCAAACAGGCTTAGCAAACAAAACAAGCAGGTCTTTCAAGTCACAATCGAGTGAATTTTAGTATACAGCTAAAAGCAATGTTTCGCACCTTCTTGAAGTTAGCTATCTAAGTAAGCAGCTGGAAAAGAATGGATGAGGTTTTCAGTTTAATTAGGTGACAAATGTCTTGGTGTGAAGTTCTGCTGACATCAGGTAAATTAAAGAAAGCTGGAGACAACGTGTCTACGAGACAACAAATTAGATCCAAATCAAAATCAAAATTATGAGCTGGGGGCACAATTTGATAATAATAAAACTATAGAAATGACAGGAATCAAGAACCCAGACACCACTTTAAATCAAAGCATTTTTTGAACATCACAAAGGATACAATGTAATCAGAGATCTATGAGATGAGGTCATGCTCAAAAAGAATACCTAGTCATGTTGAAAAATTCAGATTAAAAGCACTTTTTACAATCCAAGTGAAATAAAAGTTACTTAACAATAAAGTCTGAAAAAACTGAATAACTGCTAGAAGGGAAATATAAACTCTAAGAAACGGGACAACCAGCAGAGTTATCTCAGAGCCAGCTCTCATAGCTCGGTACATGGGAAAGATAGAGCATAGCAACCGAGCAGAACAGTGAATCCATCTGAGGAAGACCAAAAGCTAAAGAAGAGTGATTGTCAAGATGGACCTGAAGGTCTCTTCAGCCAAACAGGAGAATCCAGAAGCAAGATCTTTTTACTTTTCTGTAAAGACAGTGATTGCATCTTCTAAAAGAAAAAATATAATAATTAAATAACATAAAAGTTTTAACCTGAAACAGTGGTTATTACAAAGTCTACTTTACTTACTTAGCAACGCGGGACACAGGATCGTTGCTACTAAGTGGTAAGTAGATGAAATCTTCTGTGAAGGTATGGGTTATACCGGGGGATAACTTGAAAATATAGTTTGACCTGAATAGCACTCACCTAAACCTGCATAGGAGTCAGGGAGTGAGAATCCCCGTTCACCATTTAGAATATTGACCCTTTTTGGTATAGGGGGAATTCTAAGAATAGTGGTGAGTTTTTAAGAAAGGTCACTTTATCCATTGTGTATGCACCAGCTCTCCAAATGAATATCATGACTTAGTGCCATTCCCCTACCTTTTCCCCAAACTCTTACATATTGTTTGTATTCATGAAATCATTTAATGTTCTCTTAAGTGCCTTGATTGAACCTGCCTCCACACTTCCAAACAATGCATTCCAAACTCAAACCACTCGCTGTGTGAAAAAGTTTCTTCTCAAAATACATTTGCTTCTTTTGCACATTACTTTAAATCTGTACCATCTTGTTCTTGATCCTTTTACGAGCGGGAACAGTTTCTTCCCATCTACTCTGTCCAGCCTCTCATGATTTTGAACATCTCTACCAAATCTTCTCTCGGTCTTATCCTCTTCAAAGAGAACAGTTCCTAACTTTCCAATCTAACCTCATAACTGAATTTTCTCACTCTGGAACCATTCCTGTAAACCTCTTTGGCACTTTCTCCAATGCGTTCACATGTTTCCCATAGTGTGGTGCCTAGAACTGTACACTGTTATGGGCCAGGGTTTAGAGAACCCCAAAGTGTATCATGGAGTTCACCTGGCCCACAACTTTTAATAGATTGTGGTATGGGGAGCACACGGCCCACTCTACAGGTTTGGGACAGCAGAAATGGGAAAGTATTTTTTAAAGCAAAGCAATGTTTATTCTATGAACTCAAGTTAACCTTTTTAAAACATACAGTGAACATCTTAGCAACCATTAATTCAAATACAACCCCCAAAGAATACAACACTAAGTAATCCTTTGAGCTTTCCTTTTAACATCTATATGACTTAAAAACACCTTTTAACAGAAGCATATTTGGTTTACATTCGCTGCTGAGAACATTTATAATTCTGAATTTACCAAATGATCAAGAGATAGTCTTTTCATGGCAGAGAGATCAACAGTACAGCTGCTCTGTATGACTTCAGCTCCCACACTGAAAACGAAACTAAAACACACCATGCTGCCTGCTCAAAAACAAAAGTAAAAAGCTGACAGACAGCCCAGCTCCACCCACTCTCTGACATCACTGCATTAATAAACATCCATTTCTTAAAGGTACTCTCGCTACAGATATTTATATACACACCCATTTATAAACAACCATTTCTTAAAGGTACTCTCACATGACAACACAATATTCCAGCTGAGGTCTACTCGTGTCTTGTATAAGTTCAGCATCACCTCCTTGCTCTTGTACTCTATGCCCCTATTAATAAAGCCCCAAATACAACTTGCTTTATCAACTGTTCTCTTCACCTGACCTGCCACCTTCAATGATCTATGCACATATAGACCCAGGTCCATCTGCTTCTGCATCCCTTTAAGAATTTTACCCTTATTTTAAATTATCTAGCCATGTTCTTCCAAACAAAATGTATCACCTCACACTTATCTGCATTGAACTTCATCTACCACCTACCTGCTCACTCCACCAACTTGTCAGTGCCCTTTTGAAGTTCTACGCTGTCCGCTTCACAGTTTACAATACTTCCAAGTTTTGTGTCATCCGCAAACTTTGAGATTGTCCCCTACATACCAAGATCTACATCATTAACGTATATCAGGAAAAGCAAGAATCCCAATATCGACCCCTACAGAACATCGTTACAAACCTTCCTTCAGTCCAAAACATATTCATTGACCACTACTCTGTGAATTCTATTATTCAGCCAATTTTGTATCCATGTTGCTACTGTCCCTTTTATTCCATGAGCTATAACTTTTCTCACAAGTCTATTGTGTTGCATTGTATTGAATACCTTCTGGAAGTCCATGTACGCTACATCAATAACATTACCCTCATCAACTCTTCCTGTTACTTCTTCAAAGAAATCCAGCAAGTTAGTTAAATACAATTTCCCCTTTAGAAATCCATGCTGGCTCTTCCTAATTAACCTACATTTTTAAAGGTGATGACTAATTCTATGCTGCATAATTGTTTCCAGAAGTTTTCCCACCACTGATGTTAAACTGACTGGTCTGTAATTTCTGGGGCTATCCCTGCAACCTTTTTTGATCAAGGGCGTAACATTGCAATTTTCCAGCCCTCTGGCACTTCCCCTGAGTCTAGAGAAGACTGGAAGATTATGGCCAGCGCCCCTTCAATATCCATTCTCACTTCTGTCATTACGGATGCATCTCATCAGATCCTGGTGCCTTGTCCACTTTCAGTACTGACAGTCTATTCAACACTTCCTCCTTATCAATTTTGAACCCTTCTAGGAACAGAGTTTCCTTATCTGTACCATGTCCTGGGTACAGTATTTTTGCAATATAGCGAATAGTAAATTTCTGCATTTATCTTTGAATATTTTTAACCACCATAGCTCATCTTCCTGGTTTCTCAGATTTCTATAACTCAGACCTTTGGGCTTTTGACAATAACAATAACCTCTTCTCCCTAACCCCAAGACAGATGGGAGATGGTTGAGGGTGAGATGTGGTGAAATTAAACCATCAAATCTTCAAAACACAACCCCAACCCACTGCCATTTTTACAAGAGTATATATTGTGATATATATGTGTCCTACCATGGAGAGGTCAGACACTTCATTAAAATGCTTAAATCATGCTCCCACAGGGCAATTGAGAGCCTGATTTAGAATTCATGGTTGCTGTGTATGTTTTCTAAAGGTTAGGAAACAGGGCATTGAAAGGAAGAAGTTGCTGGTTCCACTCCGTGTGTATGAGCAGCAGCAGGACTACTTCCCCCACCGACTCAAGGAACCCATCAGATCCCCAACTATTAATTGCGGCTTCGCTATTCCCCTCCAAGTTGCTGTCCACCCCCACCTCCAACCCCAGTGTCCTTTCTCTCCTCCTCCACTATGATAAACTCACCCCAAATGCCATGTCTGATCAATCACTTCAGTTGCAATGTTCATTTGCCCTTTCACCAATAATGTCCACTCTTCCCCTCCCATCATGATGACCGATCTCCGACCACTGTGATGTCTGACCTCCTTCATTGTAATATTTGATCTCTCGTTTCCAGTGCAATGTCCTTTATCACCCTCACAGCAATGTGCTAGCTCCCTCACCTCAATGCCCAACTTCTTTCTTCCACTGCAATGTCCAATCAACACCCCTCCTAATACAGTCAGATGTCTTTCTCCCACCACAATGTTAATTTCTCTCTCCCATCACGATGTTCTATCTCTCTCCCATTGCGTAGTCTGATCTCTCCTGCAATATCCTGTCTACTTCACCATTATATCGGATCTCCCCATCACTGTGATGTCCAATCATTACCCACTTCAACGTGAGGTTTACTTTCCCGCCCACTTGCCATGATATGCTCTCTCCCTTGCTACACTGTCCAATCTTACTTTCTCTCAATTACCAAGGGCCATCTTAAACATAGCGAGGACGAAACTAATCCTACCAACCCCTCCCCTCCACCCCTCATCCCACTCCAGCTCTGCTCATCCTCCCACCAAGGATACATTAGGACAAGGAGACTTTGCACAAATCCCGAACTCAATATTCTGCATAACATGATATATATTAATTAAATCAAGATAACCAATAGTGCAGAACATCACACCAAAATTATACACTTCTCTGCAAGCAAATATATTGTCAACATCAACAGACAATGCATAGCAAAGTCCAGGACAAGAACTGAGATGGGAGGACATTATCAAGTTAAAGAAATCTCCGCCGGTGCACAAAGAAAGCAGAAATCGAGGATGAAAAGCAGAATCAAAAATAGAGCTATCTTCAGGATCGTCCACGAATTCCAAAGATCAGGTACAGATGTAAATAATTACTGTGATTTGGATTAACAGGGTAATTCCAATCCCAAACTTTAGATCATCAAACTATGACACAATGATAAACAGGAGACAAAGTTATTTATTGAGGTGTAAACAAATCTTTGGATTTAATGGTGTTTAAAAAGCGCTCATCAGGGTTTGTGATACATCAAAGCCCTTTCCTTGTGTTATATTCGTACACGGTTAAACTCAGCAGTCTCTTCCCTTTCTCAGCCAGTGCACACATCCTATGAACAGTACAGGCACTATTCGCCTTCCACAATGCACATACTCTTCATGATGCAGAGCTCAAAATAATTTTGTTTCCACTGGATCAGCAGCAGTACTATGCACAACTTTGCATTCATTAGTTCTGGTAAAATGAAGTATAACACATGAACAAGTCATAACTCAGATTGGATTGGATTTTTACTATGGCTGTTCTCTGTGTGCGACTTTTATTTTAAACCCTGTGGCAAGAGTTCTGTTCCAAGACATTATTACAGTACTTAGAGTTGAGGGAGGGAAGGGGGAGAGATCTGGGAGTCTGGCAAAATAAGGAGAAGAAAAAGCACTGAAACAATATTCTAATTAAAGAAACTTCTCAGCACAATTGTACAGATTACGGTATGCTTTTCATAAACAAAGCTTATGCTTTGCATAATGTTACCGTAACCATAGTCCTGGAATCTGATTTTCTCATACTTGATTTTAATGACTTTTTGTGAGAATATGTCCAGGGGCCCCTCAGTATGAAATTGTCTTATCTGCGTCAGCATTGTTGGGTTGAACATTCTTTTTTTTTAAATAAGCACACACACTGACCAGCTTGTACAGTTTTTCACTGGAGACAGCTAGCAACTTCCAAATTGGTGATTTATAGATCTATATATAGTCTAATTGATAAATTTCTTTACAGATATATGTTAAAAGTCTTGATAGCTAAGTACTTGTTGCATCATAAAAACACAAAATCTATCTGCAAATGAAGGCTGCCTGCCAAAGGCAGATTATGCTTGCCAAACTGCCCGAGACCTACTGGGGCCCAACAGAGTGAGGTTGAGAGCAGTTTTACTTGATACTGAAAAAAGACATTAAAGTCTTACTACTTCCCGAATAGTAGGTGCCTGTTCCTGTGGTGCTCCCCCGCCCACCCCCCCCCCCCCCCCCCTCCCTCTCTTCATAGTGGGAACAGGAAGTAATATAATTCAGCTTGCCCATGAATAACATCCTTTCACAATCTTCATTAACATGCATTCATAAACAGAACAGGCCTTGAGGTGTATCAGACTTCTGTTTTCACTTCAGGATAGGAATCTGGAGGTTGTTAGATTGGAAAGTTACCAGTGACAAATTACTTTCTACATTTGCCTTAGGCCAAAATAGAAAAGACGAAAAGCCTGCACTCAATTACCTTAATGATGTTGTTGACAAACTCCCCAAAATGAGTTCCATATTTTTAATCAATAAATTAAATTGACACAGATCGCACAAACCTCTCAATGCCATACTAATAGCTGATATGGTGAAGAAATTGCAAATAAAATTATACTTTCTTTGGATAGCTGTGAGAGTTAAACAGACTGGTTATAGTTCTGGGTGAAATTGAAAGGGAAACCATCGGAAAACTATTGTTGCCAGCCACAAAACAGATGGGTATGTCCATCCCAGTTTCGTCAATTTCCTGTTCATGGTTTTGTTTATCTTTCTAACCATGACCAATACTTTGAAAATTAACTAGAAATATAAAGCTGGCCCTCACTCTTTCAAACTGCAGTACCTTCTGCATTGTTTATCGGTCCTGCAGCTTTCTGTTTCTCTCACTCACTTCTTGCATAATGTTAGAAGGAGGATTTCTGCAGTTCCCTGATCTTCTGATATAACTTCAGAACCAGCATTCAGGAACAGTTTTCACCAATCACCAACGGACGTTATGGCGGAATATCAGAACTCTCGTAAAATTCTCACTGTCCGGCTCTAACAGACGCCCTTATTTGTCCCTTATATGCTCTCAATAATAGGCTTGTATAATAATAATAATTGTGCTTTTATTGAAAGCAAAGTGGTCCCAGATTCCTCACTTGCAGAAATTGACAAGGGAACAGACGGTAAGAAATGCAGGGAGAGTTTCGGAGAGATGACCAAAAGCCTAATGTAAAATATGGGTTTTAAGAAGATTTTTTAAAGATGGACTGAAAGCTGTATGAAAAAGGAGTTCAGGAAGGAGCTCCAGAGAGTAGAGCTGAGGTAATTGAAGGCTCGGCAACAATGATGGAATAAAAGGAACAATGCACAAACTTCCAGAGGAAGAAAACTATAGGGTGCTGGGGGAATACTAAAAAGGTTCCTGAGATGGGTTGGTTGAGGCTTTGGAGTGATTTGAAGACAAAGCAGCCTGCTTGATCTGCACCCCATCCAACCAACTTAAACATTCACTCCCTCCACCACTAATTCAGTGACAGCAGCCTTTACCACCTATTTACAAATGCACTAAAGCAACTGAAGGCTCCTATGGCCGCAGAATCCAACCCCGTGACCTGTACCACCTAGGACAAGGACAACAGTTCATAGGAGCACCACCACCTGCAAGTTCCCCTCTAATCCCCACACCATCTTGACTTGGAACTATTTTGCCACTCCTTCACTGTTGCTGGATGAAAATCCTGGATCTCCCTTCCTAATGGTCCTGTGGGAGTAACAAACACTGGATATGCCAGCGACACCCACATCCACTGAAAGAATGAAAAGAAAACAAAAGTAAGGATCCCTGGGGGGACACCTATACGACTCGTGGTACTAAGTTCAAAATGATAGCAGTGTGTGCAGTTGCAAGGCTGCCATGCCGGCTGCGGCAATGGTGTTCCTTGCCCGTCCACCCCGATCCCACAGCCCACATCCTGGCCACCCCCCACTACTCCTCCCCGGCCCTGGAAGAAGCACCCCCAGCCAACGGCACAACTGTCAGCAAACTATGGTGTTGTTGGACACCCTCTCTCTCCCTCATCAGCCGCCACGTCGGTTTCACGATTTTTAAAAACACAAGCGAACAAAGCTGTCGGGAACTTGGCCCATTGGAGGCGGAGAATCGCGGAGGCCCGGGTTGGGCCCGCTAATGATACGCAAACAGTGTCTGCTGTACGTGCATTCCAGAACGCACTGATGCCGCTGTCGAGGTGCTGGAGCTTTGCGATTTGGCGTCAAATAAGCATCTGCCGCGATTTCGGAGTCGGGACCGATTCTCCGTCCAATCGCCTTTCCCAATTTTGGCGTCGGCTAACGTGGAGTCCCGCACAATATACCTGAAACTCCTTCATTCATCACAGCAAATAAAGTAAAATTTTGTCTGATTTTGTACAATTGTTTTACCACTTTAAGTACGCTATATAACTACAAGCCATTGTTGATGTGGGTGACATTGGAAATGTGCCATTTGATGTCCAGTTCCAGTTGCTTCATCTAAGGAGCGGATTGTTGGTCCTTCAGAGGGCTTACGCATCAACCCAATAACCGGGACTGGAGTCACCCGTAGCTCAACTGAAGCAGGGCTGTGCGGTTCCCTTCCCTGATGACAGGTTTTGAAGAACATCTCAGCACCTTTTCTCTAATTTGTCTGGTGCCAGTATACAAATAACCAGATATATTAAATTCAGCTAGCCATGGTGGAATTTGAACTTTGATTTGCTGCTCCAGTATTATGATCACCACAGTTAATCAGGGGTAAGCACGATTTAGATGAGACAGATTATGGACAGCTGTCCCAGACTCATTGATCGCAGGTCATCCAGCAGCATTAGGCAGAGGTCACTGACAGACTTATTTGACAGATGCAGTGTTTTTTGACATGTACTCCGACAACTGAAGGTAAGTTATGTGACCTCAAAATACTATGGCATGTGCAGCAAACTTGAGATGTGATAAAATAAAAGGATTGGTTTATTTCACACACAGGATGCAGGAAAGGGGTTTCACAATTTCCGCCCCTTTTGCACTCATACAATAAAAGAGGGATAAGGGAAAGAAAGGGGTATGGGCCTGACTACAATGAAAATACAAGATATGGTTTTACAGGAGTCAAAATCCAGAATCAAAAGTCTATGGAGTGTTTCTTCAGGGGGTTGGTTGGTTGACTGTTGAAGAATGATTTGCCTTTCAGGAAGTGAGGACTTCCGCGAGGGAGAAGGTAGGTAGGGTTAAATTAGTCTTGAAGTCATCAGTTCCAATGTTTCCATAGTTCACAGTGTAGAGGGGCAGCAGGGTAGCATGGTGGTTAGCATCAATGCTTCACAGCTCCAGGGTCCCAGGTTCGATTCCCGGCTGGGTCACTGTCTGTGTGGAGTCTGCACGTCCTCCCCCTGTGTGCGTGGGTTTCCTCCGGGTGCTCCGGTTTCCTCCCACAGTCCAAAGATGTGCGGGTTAGGTGGATTGGCCATGCTAAATTGCCCGTAGTGTCCTAAAAAGTAAGGTTAAGGGGGGGGGTTGTTGGGTTACGGGTATAGGGTGGATACGTGGGTTTGAGTAGGGTGATCATGGCTCGGCACAACATCGAGGGCCGAAGGGCCTGTTCTGTGCTGTACTGTTCTATGTTCTATGTTCTAGATGAGGGCCAGGCGATTGCACCTCGATAGAGCTCCTTCTGCTACTACCTGTTCGATGGTAAGATTGTAGACAGACACAGGTTGCTGCCTGGAGTCCTGTTCTCTTCGGAGGTCAAACAGTGACTGAAGATAAGATCCAACAGTGTGTTAATTAAAAGAATTCAGACAGCACATACCAGGGCAGGGAACATTTCTTTACAGCCCCGGCAGAGGCAGACAGGTTCGTCGCGGAGTGCGGGCTGGAGCAGCGACATCAAGGAAAGCAATAAGGAGCCCACGGGAAGAGACAACAATGTGGCAATGGGCTGACACGGGGAGGGGGGGGGAGAAAAAACTCCCTCCCACCACTTACCACAACCTGTACGACCATCAAGAAGACACCACCTAAGAGACCGCTTATGCGGGGGAATGTGGCCTAATTCAAGACAACGAGGGTAGCGACAGAGGAAAGGCGGAGCGACGATCAGGAAGAGTACAGGATAAGATGGGGGACAGAGAGGGCAGGAACTCCAGAGAGTGGGTGAAGAAAAATGGGACAGTAACTTCCAAGGGGGGGGGTCACCACATTAGCAGGATATCTAGCACCGGGAGCATGCAGCTGACAGAGGCCGTGGCACGCCCCCAGAAGGGAGGATAGCTCCTGGCAGCGGGGGGAAACAAACAACGGGGGCAGGGGTGAGGGGGGAAGGGAATAGAGGGGTCGGCTATGGGAAGGAGGGGAGAGGGGACGGGAAGGGGGCACGGGGTGATAGAACAGATAAGGGCAGAAGGAGAACGACAGTACGGCAATAAAGAACTGCAACCGGGGGCCCGGAACAAAAGAGCACTGTAAGCAATCACTTAGAACGGTCCCTGGGCAAAGGGAGAACCCGGAGTGCAGGGACGCACTCACGTAGCGGATGCACAGCTGGCAACCATGTTGGGTGCCCGCTGGACAAAGGAAAACCCCAGAGCGCAGGAGCCCGATCACATGGGGAAGAGAGTGACCGTGGTCATCCTGGACGGCCCGCTAACAAAGGAAAACCCCGGAGTGCACGGGCACGTCCACCAGGTAAGTATGGTTAATCCCACGGGAGCAGGCAGGACAGAAGCCCCCCACCAGGAGAGTCACCTGTGATGTCATGGGACTCAACGGCCCAGTGAAAAGATCCAGAGTCTTCACCCACCTAAGAAACATGAAAGCAGACATAATCTTTCTCCAAGAGACAACCTGAAAGAGCAGGACCGACTGCGGGTCAGGAAGGGCTAGGTGGGACAGTCCTACCATTCCTGTTATGGGACGAGGGCTAGAGGGGTAGCCGTACTAATTTCTAAGAGGATGATGTTTACGGCGACAAGAGCGTTTACAGACCCAGGGGGACGGTATGTCATGGTCAGGGGTACCATAGACGGGGCACCAGTAGTCCTCGTTAACGTGTGCGCTCCCAACTGGGATGACAGGGAATTTATAAAAAGACCATGGTGGAAATCCCCGACATAGATACGCACTGACTGATCATGGTGTGAATTGCGCTTTCACGTATCTGATCGTCAGTCCAGAAGTAAAACACTCGAACACGTCAGTAACGAATATTCGTTTATTTACGGCCGGGACAAATCTCTAAGCAGTCGGGTAACCACCTTCGAGAAGTGCCAAAGTCCAAAATATGGACTGTCTCTTTATACAATCACAGCTTAGAGGTGGTCCCCTTAAATTCCTAGATACACCAATGATTTGGCAAGGATCCAGAACATGTACATATATGGAATTATTCTTCGAGGTCGGGAGGTTATTTTTGACATAATCATTAGCACAAGTCACTATTAATGCTGTTCACAAAGGTCTTTCTTATCCCATGGCCATATGGCTCAACTCACTCCAAAGACAGTCCCTCTTACATTTCAATGTTTATTTGTTCCAACTGGTCAAACGAGCTTAATTACGTTATCTCTGCAATAAAGTAACGGTTCCCATTCATTCCATTCTTTGCCTTTTTGACCTCTCTGCTTTTACAGATGCGGGTCAGAACATTAATTAGTACCAAAGTCACACTCCCTATATTCCATCCCATAACCTTCTGACATCTTTGCTTTCACAGATGCCGGTCAGACACACTCCCTTTATTTCATCCCTTGACCTGTTGACATCTCTTTCACAGAGCTTTTCAGAACTGTTATATTAACCCTATCAGCGAAGTTCCAAATGAAATCCACTTCTACAATGGGAGGTGGTGGGGGGGGGGGGGGGGGGGGGGGGGGGGAGAGGAGAAGATCTTAACTGTGTACAGGACCGGGACGGACAGGTCAAATCCCAAAACGGTAAAGACCTCCAACTTGGCAAAGGAACCCGGTCTTTTTATGGAGCAGATGGGGGCGGTGGACCTATGGGATTCACCCACCCAGGGGATAAGGAGTTCTCCTTCTTCTCCCCAGTACATAATGTATATTCAAGGGTCAGCTTTGTAGTGGGGAAATCGGTTCCAGGCCTGGTCAAGGCGGAATACTCCGCGATCGTAATCTCCGACCATGCTCCACACTATATGGATGTGAGGTTGGAGACAGGCAGTGCCCAGAGGTTGGACACTGCACCACTGGCCGACAAGACCTTTAGCAGGCCATTGGCCATTGCCGAATACATAAAGAACAACCAAAACGAGGAGGTCTCACCTTCCACGTTCTGGGAGACATTAAAGGCTGTGATCAGGGGAGAATTTATCGCCTTTAAAGCGGGAAGAGACAGGGAGGAGAGGGCGGCTAGACAACAGCTAGTTGACTACATACTGGAGGTAGACCAAAATACTCCAAGGCCCTGACCGTAGAGCTCCTAGTGGAGTGGAAAAAGCTACAGATGGACTTTGACCAGCTCTCCACGAGGAGAGCGGTGCACCAACTTCGCCAGGCACGGGGACCCTATTTAAATATGGAGACAAAGCCAGCCGCCTGCTGGCACACCAGCTGAGAAAGCAGGCAGCCACAAGGGAAAGGCAAATTAGAGATAGCGGAGGCACATTAGAAACAGACCCAGACAAGGTCAACAAACCATTCGAGGCCTTTTACTGGGGGCCGTACACCTCGGAGTCCCCAGCAGGGAACTCGGAGATGAAACAGTTCCTCGATGGACTGGACACGGCAATCATGAGGGGGGACTGGAAACGGGGCCTGGAAGCATGACTAGAACTGGCAGAGATCATGGAGTGCATGAGCTCCATGCAGGCGGGGAAGGAGTAGGGACCGGACGGCTTCCCAGCGGACTTCTTCAAAAAATTTGCGACAGCACTGGCCCCGCACCTGCAGACTCGCTGCCGAGTGGCACACTGCCACCTACGCTGGTACAAGCCTCAATCTCGCTAACACCTGAAAAAGATAAAGACCCAACAGAACGCTACAGACCCATCTCGCTATTAAATGTAGACACCAAAATATTGACCAAAACCCTAGCCAAGAGGCTGGAGAACTGCGTACCAGAGATGGTCACAGAAGACAAAACATTGAACATCAGGCGCCTGCTGAACGTGATCATGACCCCATCTGGGGAGAGAACACCTGAGGTGATCGTCTCTCTAGAAGCAGAAAAAGCCTTCAACAGAATCGAATAGAAGTGCCTCATAGAGGTACTGGAGCGGTTCAGGCTTGGAACAGGGTTCACCGCCTGGGTGAAGCTCCTATACAATGCTCCCGTGGCAAGTGTACGGATAAACAACACCAGCTCCTGGTACTTCCAACTGCACAGGGGCACCAGGCAGGGATGCCCGTTATCCCCGCTGTTGTTGCCCGTAGCATTCAAACCACTAGCGATCTCATTCAGAACACCAAAGAACTGGAATGGGATCCGAAGAGGAGGCAGAGAGCATAGAGTTTCGCTCTATGCGGATTACCCGCTCCTCTACATCTCAGACCCACAAAGCAGCATGGAAGGAATCATCGCGCTCTTGAAAGAGTTTGGTGTCTTCTCGGGCTACAAACTTAACATGAGCAAAAGTGAGATATTCCCGGTACACTCGCAAGGGGGAGGGGCAACGCTGGTGGGCCTGCTGTTTATACAGGCCCGGCACAAATTCTGCGTCCTGGGGATCCAAATCGCTCATGTATGGACAGGGGTCCACAAATGAAACCTGACCAGTCTGACAGAGGAAGTTAAAAAGGGCCTGCAGAGATGGAACACACTCCCACTCTCCCTGGCGGGGTGAGTGCAGACAATCAAAATGAACGTACTGCCCAGGTACCTCTTCCTACTTAGATCCGTCCCGATCTATATCCCCAAGGTCTTTTTCAACTCACTGGACAAACTAATTATGCTGCTCCTGTGGGAGGGGAAGAATGCAAGGATCCCAAAGAAGGTCCTACAGAAAACGAAATCCAGGGTGGGACTCGCACTCCCAAACCTGTAATACTACCACTGGACAGCAACAGCAGAAAGAGTAATGGGATGGATAAAGGAGCCAGAAGCTGAGTGGGTGCATGTGGAGGAGGCCTCCTGCAAGGGGACCTCCCTCCGGGCCTTTGCCATGGAGGCACTCCCATCCCCACCCTAGAAAAGTACTCAAGCAGCCGAGTGGTGGTGGCACCACTCCAGTCCAGAACTAGCAACGACAACAATTCGGCCTAACTGAAA
Source organism: Scyliorhinus canicula (assembly GCF_902713615.1). Classification (NCBI taxonomy): domain Eukaryota; kingdom Metazoa; phylum Chordata; class Chondrichthyes; order Carcharhiniformes; family Scyliorhinidae; genus Scyliorhinus; species Scyliorhinus canicula. The sequence goes on from NC_052148.1 coordinate 231,064,214, forward strand.
TGTCTGATAAGGCCCCCATCTGCAACAACCACAGGTTCACACCAGCATCACAGACGCCACCTTTAAAAGGTGGAGACAGGATGGGGGGACATGGACAGTTAAAGACTTATACACCGACGGTAGGGTCACAACACTGGACAAACTGATGGAGAGATTTCAACTGGCAGGGGGCAATGAATACAGGTACCTGCAGCTTAGAAACTTCCTATGGAAGGAAACAAGGACATACCCACGAGCGCCACGACAGTCACTACTAGGAGAATTACTGGATGCAGACATTCTAGGCAGAGGGAACTATAGTGACATGTATGGATGACAAATAGAGAGAGCTGATGCCAAACTGGATGCAACAAGGAGGAAGTGGAGGAAGTCCTAGGGTTCGAAACAGGGTGGGGACTCTGGAGCGAAGCACGACACAGGGTCAACTCCATCTCCAGATGGGCAAGACTCAACCTAATGCAACAAAAAGTAGTGCATAGAGCCCACCTAACCAGAGCCCAAATTAGCAGGTTCTTCCCGGAGGTGGAGGATAGATGTGAACGGTGCCAAGGAGGCCTGGCCAACATGTTCTGGTCTTGCCCCAGATTTACCGGGTACTGGACAGCCATCTTCGAGGCAATGTCCAAGGTGGTGCGGATGAGGGTGGAGCCAGTGACCAAAATTGCCCTTAGTGTTGGGTGGGGTTATTGGGTTATGGGGTTGGTGGAGGTGTTGACCTTGGGTAGGGTGCTCTTTTCAAGAGCCGGTGCAGATTCAATGGGACGAATGGCCTCCTTATGCACTGTAAATTCTATGATAATCTATGATTAATCTAGGACAAAGGTTCGGCACAACATCGTGGGCCGAAGGGCCTGTTCTGTGCTGTATTTTTCTATGTTCTATGCCTTAAAGTGGCAGTCTTCGGGGTATCAGATCAGCCATATCTGTTCATGGAGAGGAGGCCCAATGCCCTTGCTTTTGTCTCCCTGATTGCCTGCCATAGAATCCTGCTCAGCTGGGGGTCAGCAGCACCACCTAAAGCTGCAGACTTGCTGTCCGACATATTGGAATTTCTCCAAATGGAAAAAATCTAATTCGCCATCTGTGGATCGGAAGATGGCTTCCACAAAACATGGGAGTCATTCACCCGGCTGTTCCGGGACCTATTTGTGGCCAGCAACTAAGTAGCCAGGGGCTAAGATAAGGTAGCAATATGCAAAAGGAAAAAGGAGGAAGGGAGAAGACCTAGGGAAACAAGAAAATGGAACCAAACCCAGCGGGGGAGAGGGGGGCAGCAGGGAAGGAGGGGGGGGAGGGGGTGGGGAAAAACAATGGAGGAGAACCAGGAGGGAGAAAAGAGAGGGGAACACAAGCGGGAAAGGAAACACAGGGAAACACAACGGCCACAATGAATGCAGCAAGGTGAAAAGAGATCAAAAGAACCAAAAGAAGAAATGGTCTAAAGTCTAAACTCATGTAAATAAACAAAGAAAATGACCGAAATGTGAATAGCATTAGGGGCACCACCCAGGTGCCCCCCCCCCCCTTACAAAAGTCTTATCATCCTGTATATATACTGTGCTATGTGCAACAAAAACCCAATAAAATATTTTTAAAATAATAATTCAGACAACTTAAGTCTCGGTCATGTGACAGTGTGGTTTCAGGTTAACTAATGAGGCCCCTGGTTGAAACTCATTATGTTTGGGAGCAGGTAAAACACAGAGTAAATACTTCTAAAAACTAAAAATTATAATTTTACAGAGTACCTTGGTTGCTCTTCAATTTCGACTCTACTTTCCTGCCCACTCCCCATATCTCTTGATTGTCTGAGACATCAAAAATATGTCCATCCCAGACTTAAATATATTCAATGATAGAGTATCCACAACCCTCTGGAGTAAAGAATTTTAAAGATTCAAAACCCCTTGAGAGAATAACTTTCTTTTCATATCAGTCCTAAATGATTAACTACTTATCGTGAGACTGCACCCTTGTCTCACAGATTCCTCATTTATCAGAGCCTTTCTGTTTACAAATAGGGAGTGAGAGGAGAAATCAGAGGAACCTCTCAGGCCCAGATGTTCTGGTTTTCTTATCGTCAGAGACCAGATGTTCAACCCAAGATCCTACTACTTTGCCTTCTTTCAACACAACTACAATACCCTATGCGTCCACATCTCACCCATCTGCCACCCTACCCACCTACCAGCTCACCCAACTGCCACCCAATCCACCTACTAGCTCACCTACCTGCCATCATAACCACCTGAAACCTCAGCCACCTGCTATCTGACCTATATACCAGTTCACTCACCATCTCCACCATCTCAACCACTCAACTTAGTGTCATCTGCGAACTTTGACACAGTACACTTGGTCCCCAACTCCAGATCATCGATGTAAATTGCAAACAATTACGGACCCAACATTGATCCCTGAGGCACACCACTAGCCACTAATCGCCAACCAGAAAAACACCCATTTATCCCCACTCTTTGTTTTCTGTCAGTTAACCAATCCTCTATCCATGCGGTCACAGGAGTGTCCCTTTAAGAACTGTTTTTGTCTTATCACATGGCTTCAGTGATGTCATTGTCTGGGTGGAGCTGGACTGTGGCTCTGTGAGTTTTTACTTTTGCTTTAAGTTCTGGAGCTGGTTTTGTGGCTCTGTGAGTTTTTACTTTCATTTTCACATTTGGCTGCTGTAGACTCAGATAGAGAAGTATTTTGGCCTGTCTCTCATTTTCAATGTTAAAGAGTTATTCCAAGGAAGAAACTCAACGATTATACTTACCTGCTGTTTTGATAAAAAGGGGTTTTTGGTTTATGGGATCTTATTATTGAATTGGAACTGTTAAAAGGAGAATTCATTAAGGGTCTCTGGATTACTAGTCATTATGTCACTGCCTGCCTTCCTGAGGAACTCCTTAATAATTAGTTCAATGGATGAGAACAATGGACGAGCACGATCTCATATATATTTGCCCTCTTGACACAATGCAATTGCTGCATTTACAATGGTCTCATTCATTCAAGAGTCCTGCAACTATGGGATCATGAAGAGAGAATGTAAACGAGAGCTCTTGCTGTCTAATAAAAGAAGCTGCAAACCCAACAGCAGATAGCACCAGAGGGGAAGGCTGGCCTGGATGCAAACATCCAGGGAAGGCATCTGCTACGACAGGCACATTCAGAGGACAAGAACAAACTACCTCCAGATGTGAGAAAGGCAATGCCAGAGACGGCTAATGATGCCCCAGGAAATGGTCTCTGAAATATGTCAGATCCAAGACATTCATCAAGATGTGCAACCACATGGATTTAGTGGTAACCCCACGCCAATGGCCCTCAATGTTAAAGCAGTGATCAATTACTATGCCACCAGTGGCTTCCAGAATGCAACGGGCAACATATGTGGCATTTCACAGGCTGTCACACATAGCTGCATAAACGATGTGACCGATGCTGTATTTAGTCGTGCCAATTATTTTATCCACTTCATGACCGATGTATTCAGCTAGGCTGCAAGGTCAGCTACGTTTGCTATCATCACTGGATGGTCGGCTGCAGTGAAGAAGGGAGGCCTGCTTTTTTCAGTTCTACAGGTTGCACTACAACTTCATTTTATGGGCCATGACAATGAAAATAGACAGAGGGCTAAAGAGTGCTATTCTCTGGAAATATTTCTAAATGTGGTAGCGAGCGTGAACAGTCACGAGCTTCCTGGCACTCAGCCTGGCGAGGTCGACAATGCTATTCAACGTTAATTGGTCCACTTAGCGAGGCCCCATGGGCTTCTCGCCGCAAATAAAGGCTTGCCAGCCGTTTCGCCGGCACCGTGCTCGCCAGCCCCCTGTTAACAAGGTCAAGCAGCACTTAAGCAGCACTTGCTCAGCCAACCTCAGCCAGTTCACAACAATGGCGCACAGGAGACCGGCCCAAGGATTCGGGGATGCAGTACTGGGACGCTCCTCGACACAGTGGAGGCCAGGAGGTATGTCCTGTTCTCCCGAGGGTCCCGGAGGGTCAGCCATAGGACAGCCAGTGCTGCCTGGGACAAGGTGGCGGCTATGAGTGCCAGGAGTGCTGGAAAAAGGTCACCGACCTACACTGGGCAACACGAGTGAGTAGACACCAATGCCCCCACCACCCCTCCGACCCGAGATCTTGCTGCCCCCACATGCGCATCCACCCCCATGCGACCCCGAACCCTCCCTCCACCCCTCCTCCCCTCAACCCCCCCAACCCTTCCTTCACAACGCTCCTCCCACCATTGTGAACCATGCATGTGGCTAACGATGCCCTCTCTGTGTCTCCTCAGGAAAAGCTCTCCCACAATCGTCGGGAGAGGACCCGGAATGACGGAGGCGTGCCAAACATAAGAATCCTCAGCCCCTTCAAGGAATTGGTCCTGGAGGTGACTGGGTGGCTGAGGACCGAGCGGTCACCAATGCTGAGGATGGCGGATGCCACAGAGGTGAGGAACCACAGTGCTCCACCGGGAGGACCTGTCAAACATGAGTTGTTATTGCCTTACTTACTGACCCATCCCTCCCACTGGCCACATGTTCATTCTCCCGCAGGTCCTCCAGCTGACAGCGCTGGGCCATCCTGGGTGGCACCTTTTCCATCCCAGCCTGATGCTGAGCTTGTTGAAGGGAGCATCCTGGAGCTAGTGGAGATGTTGGGGTGTGGCCTGGACATTCAGAGGGAGATGTCAGCGACACAACAGCAGATCCATAGCCACTGGGAAGAGTCTCAGAGGCTATGGGCACAGGATACACTGCTGGCAATGAGAGGCATCGAGACCAACACTGCTAGGGTAGCGACCGCAGTGGAGAGCCTGGTGCACGACACTGGCACCATGAATGAAGGTGTCCAAGGCATTGTGTACTCGGTAACGGCCATGGCTGAAGGTCTCGGCAGAACGACCGAATCACTAGGGGATGTCACCCAATGCCAGGTTAACCTTGATGAGGTGCTGCTGGACATGTCTCACTCTCAGGTGGGAATGGCCGAGGTGCTGGGGAGCTTGTCTCAGTCACAGGTGGGCATTGCCAAGGCTCTACAGAGTATGTCCCAGTCACAGAGGAACATCGCTGAGGGCGTCAACACCATGGTGCTGACTATGGTGAGCTGCCAGGGCTGGCCGAGCCAGATGATACAGAGGCAGCTGGGGATCGAACCAGTTGCCCCTCCGTCCCAAGGTGAGCGTCAGGGCCCTAAGGGCAATGAATGGGAGGGGTGGTGGGTGCCAACCTGGACCTGTACCATGGGGCGGCGTCAGTGACCATCAGCTCCCCCGAATTCCAGCCCTCTGATGAGGCTGAGTCTCACAGCCAGCACACTGGACAGGGCGGCACAGCTGTGCAAGTACCGCCGATAATTGGGCCGGGGCTCTCCGGACCCAGAGCCCAAGAGGACCCCTACCAGGGACATCGAAGGCCATGGGATGAGGTTAGCAGCTGGCTGCCTCCAACCCTGATGTGCATCCTGGGGACACACCTAGCTGTAGTGGTAGAGCTAGGAAGGCCAAGCACATCAGGGACCACTGAGGGGAGGGGGTTTGGGGTGAGGGGTTGTAGGTAGGGGGTGAGGGGTGGTAGGTAGGGGCTGGGGGGGGGGGGGGGCGGCACGATCAGGAGAGTGGGGAATTGTTACATAGAATAAACACCCTTGTGCACAACCGGTATGATGCCTCTGTCACTTTCTTCCGCAATGCGGGCCGACCTCTGAACTCTTGGCCCATCTCTCCAGGCATCCCCCCCTCCCCATGGCACTCACCCACCATTCGGCCGTGGACATGTCTTTGGAGCTCTGTCCCATCCCCTGAGTGTTTGGGCTGTTGTGTGTGTGCGCTGTTGCCTCCTGCCGTGTTCAGGCCCAGTGTCCATGCATCAAGGTGTGATTGGGATGCTAGGCAATGATTCCCATATGCTACATGGCCCACCCCACTCACGGGAATCCATTTGGGTTGTGTGCTCACTTAACCACGATTGCCAATTCCCTATTAACAATAGCCTTCGTCTGCACGGCCAGAAGCCTCGGCAGTCGGTGGGGGTTATCGGTGGGGCAAATGGGCGGGGACAAGGGTTGCCCCCTGAACGGGTACACACGATCCAGGGGTTGGCATGGGGGTGCTGCGCATGGTTGTACCCCCAGTGCCTCCCCCCACCATCCCATGGCGGTCTACGCCTGTGAAGGGTCCTCCATCCCCACCCGAGGGTCCCTCCCACCAAGCACTGGGTTGGCAAGCCCAGCAACCCCTGGGCTCTTTGCCTGTGAGCAAGGATGGCTGCTCATCTCCTCGGCTCCCCACAGAAGCCCTTCCACCAGATTCACGTTTTTCAAAAGTAGTACTGATCGGCGCCAGCATGACCACTTGCTGGGGAGGCCGCTGAATGACGGGAGGCCATTGGATATGGGATGGCCTTGTTAATTGTATGGAAATAAGGCTTAAGCGGTGATAATTGGTTTCTTGCCATGCTACGGTGAGAACCTGATTTCACCTACGTGAGCAGGCCGGCTGCATCGCAAACTATTTGGCGCTTGGTGCGTTTTTTGCCTCTTCCGCTATTCACCAGCCTTGTTTCGCTCGAGCGAGAGTGCAACGAGGCCGGAGAATTGCGCCCATAAAATAATAATGACGAGAAACAATGTAATAAAATTTGTTCTGTTCATAGTGTGCATGCTTAAATCACTGGTGGGACAACATCAATTCATTCAAATATGTGAATCTCAGCCTGTGAAACAAAACATAGATACTTCGACTAAATAGGATCTATATCAAATAGATGCAAATATGACAAAATGTACATTGAAAAGAGATTTACTTGGACTACAGCTGATGAATACCCTCAGTTGTAGTGTGTTATGTGGTGAAGTCCTGTCAAATAACAGCCGAAAGGCAATTCTTCTACATTGGAAGCTAAACATCAAGAACATAAGGGTAAACTGACAGAATTGTTCAAGTTGACACAAGTGCAGCTAATGGTGAGCAAGTCACTTTTGCATTCTGCTGCTGCTGATGACAATGTTAAGGCCCAGTGAGGTACAGAGTTGCAACGTTGGGAAAGCCCCATAGCAGAGGAACTAATACTATCCGTGCCTGCAGAAATGGTAAGCACATCGTTGGAAAGAAGGCCCAAAATTAATTTGTTAGTGCCATTGCCAAGTAACAGTGCCACGCTAAACTAATGACTTGGCCAATAATGTCCTAAATCAATGAGTGAATTGTGTTGTAAGCAGTCAGCACTTTGATCTACAGCTGGCCAAATCCACTGATGTGGCAGGCTTAGCTCACCTTGTGTACGCAAGACATATTTCCAAAGTTGCAATGGTGAAGGGCATTTTGTTTTGCCAGACATTGCCAGAACAACAGCTGAGGAGATTCTCTTCTTGATTCTCTTGTTGCAGCTTCATAAATCAACATGATACAAATATTATCGTCTGCACTGATAGAGCAAAGCAAATGACCGGTTGGAACAGTGGCGTACTGACGCTTATCAGAGCAATCATTCCCAATACATTGTGGGTGCATTGCAGTCCCCATAGAGAAGCACTCGCTACCAACAAATATACTTACATCTTTGTCATGATATGCAAACAGGTAGGTAATGAACACATAGAATAGGACACGACCAATGAGCAGTCAGGACACTCAGAGGTGGGATCTCACTATAAAAGGAATGAGGCACTCACACCCCGTCTCTTTCCACAGACCAACATCTACAGGCGCCGGAATGTGGCGACTAGGGGCTTTTCACAGTAACTTCATTGAAGCCTACTCGTGACAATAAACAATTTTCATTTTTCATACAGAGTGAGACAGGGTGTATCCTCAGCATCACGCCCCAGCACGTGGCTTAGAGCAAGGCTGGTTCAGTTAGACTGAGTTACTACATTCAGATTAGCAGAGAGGCGAATTCATTGAAAACTGTGATAATAGTTCAATAAAAGACATTGAACTCACTTCAAAGTCTGGAGCATCTTTTACTCAAAACTGCATCAAGTGGCAGCTTGTGTTATTCCAAATTACATAACACAACAATCTTGACCAAGGCGCTGGACAAATACTGTGAAGGTGATAAACATTATAAAAGCACCAACCCTTGAATTCCAGATGTATTGAGATAGGAAGTATGTTTAATGACATTACACTGAGGTTTGATGGCTGACACATGGCCAAATCTTGGCATATTTCGTTGAACATCACTCTGAGGTCAAGTTATTGCTCATGGACCACCCATTTCCACTCTTCCACGTTATGCATGAATCATCCTAGCTCTCATGGCTGGGCTACTTATCAGACGTATTTTATTGACTGAATAAGCTACAGCTAAAATTTCAAGGGCTAAATGCAAGCAGCACCAATGTCTCGGACAAAATTGCATCAACGGTGTATGTAATTTTTGGCTTGCTTTGTGGCGGCAACATTTTCTCAACATTCTCAACGTTAACTATTAATAAGCTGCAGTTGCAGGAGGTGGCATCAAGCAACATCTCACTGGTGAGGCAAGCACATGCTCCCACATAGAATCATAGAATTTACAGTGCAGAAGGAGGACATTTGGCCCATCGAGTCCGCGCCGGCCACTGGAAAGAGCACCCCACCCAAGCCCATGGGCGGGATTATCCGATAATGGGTTTAAGTGTTGACGCCGTCGTGAACGCCGGAATGTTTTACGACGGCGTCAGTGGGCCGCTAGGAGCAGCAATCCAGTGCCGCACAAGGGGCCAGCACAGGCGCCGCGAGAAGCGAGGGTGGAGCTGTCCCAGACCAGCGTCGGATACACGTGTCATTGACGTGGTGCCGCGTCGCTTAAGTTGTGCATGCGGCACTCACTGCCGACGCTCGCAAGATGGCTGCCGCCCGCCGTGCTGCCCTGAAGGGACCACAACCTGGACACGCTCCTGGACGCGGTGGAGGAAAGGAGGGTGGTCCTATGCCCCAGATGGGGTCACCACAGCCCGCACAGCACCGCCCGCCGTATGTGGAGGGAGGTGGGCCAGGCCGTCAGCACCGCGGGGCACACCCCACGGACCGGCGAACAGTGCCGCAAAAAGCTGCACGACCTAACGAGGGCAGCCAGGGTGAGTACACAGCAATGTGCCCCTGGCACCACCACCCCTATGCCCTACACATGTAAAACGCCCCCCGCCCCCCCAGGAGGATGGCACAACCCTCTCCCTGACCCACATGGGCTGCACCCACCCATGCCAGCTGCATTCTCGGGAGCCCCGTGCTCCTGTGCCATCATATACCCATATTCACCTGAGGAAGGAGCAGTGCCCCGAAAGCTAGTGTTTGAAACAAACATGTTGGACTTTAACCTGGTGTTGTAAGACTTCTTATCATATACCCAACAGCTGCGCTGCATGCGTCAGACCGCCTAATACAGATGTTTGTGTCCCCCCACCGCGCCCCCCCCCCCCGGACAAGAGCACTCAGAACAGGGTGCGGGAACAAACCGGAGGGGGTTCACCCGTGCTGAATCCCCTCACTGTCCATGAGCAGAGGGCACTGGTTCTCGCAGTCAGAGCCGAGGACCGGGAGGTTGCCGGTTGCCAGGTCGGAGGCGCACCACCAAGTGAGACTGCCCTGCCTGACTCCACTCCCTCACCCCAGCCCCCCACCCCCCCCTCACCCCAGCCCCCCACTCCACACCCTCACCCAAGCCCCCCACCCCACCCCTCAACCCAGCCCCCCACTCCACACCTTCACCCCAGCCCCCCACCCCACCGCCTCATCCCAGCCCCCCACACCACACCCTCACCCCCGTCTGCCTGTCTAACAATACATGCTGTCTTGTGTCTTACAGGACCAGCCGCCGTTCATTCCGGGCCATCTGGCGTACCATGCCCACGGCCAGTGTCAGGTTCAGTGGCCCCCAGGGATGCAGGCCACGGCGGAGAAGGCAGCCATCACAGAAGTTGGGGCAGCACGGTAGCATTGTGGTTAGTACAATTGCTTCACAGCTCCAGGGTCCCAGGTTCGATTCCGGCTTGGGTCACTGTCATGTGCATCCGTCACCGTGGCCCAGGACAGGGCTGCCCTCTCACAGGCAGCCATGTGCCAGATCCAGCTGGAGATTTCAGCGGCGCTCCGCAGTGTGGTTGAGTCTGGGCAGGCCATCGCTGAAAACATCGGCGGCATTGCCCAGGTGCTGGATGGCGTCGCACAGGCCCAGAGGGTGGCGCAGTCCCAGACAGGAATGGCCCACTCCCTGAGCTCCATCGCTGCTAACATTCAGACCCTGGTCGATACCATAGCGGGCCTCCAGGATTGGCAGTGCCAGGTGACGGTGGTGCCTTGCACCTTGTCTCCGCTCGCACCCCTGTCCCTTGGAGAGGCCCGGGCACACCTGTGCCGTGCCTCCTGCAGAGGAGGTCCTGGAACACCGCGGCACCTTGGACTCCCCCCATTCCGTCCCTGGTGGACAGCGGGCAGAACAGGGTTCCACCACGCCATCCAGGACGCCCGAGGAGCAGACTGGCCCATCCAGGTTGGGCCGCCTCAGTAAACAAGTGCCAAGTCGCAGGGCAGGAGTATCAGCAGTCCGCCTCCACTCCTGCTTTTCCAGTCTGCATGCAGGGCAGCGGCTCCCGCCACAGCGACCAACATCGCTGGCTGGTGCCCAAACATTCTGATCTGCAGGGGGTGGAGGGGTAGACAACAGGTTTAACCATGTCGTATGACACCCTCCACAACCAGATGCCATGGGCTACATGGCCACCCTGGTTGGCAGCTTGCGCCCTACCACGCACTCCCCCCACCCCTGCCCGCACCCTCGGTGCCCCGACTCCAGTTGGCTGTCCCTCCACCGAAGAATGGCACAGCCTTCACTGGGGGCTGCCGTGGGTGAGGCCCCGGACCTACCCGCCGGCTGGGAGGGCCGTCCCCTGGGGGGGGGGGGGGGTCCAGCACCGATCCGCACGGCCGGGAGGCTTGCGCTCAGCCAGCGCCTGGGGTCAGTGCCCATTAGCCTGGACACCGCAATGGCGTCTGTGGCTTTGGCACAGCCATGCCATGGCGGGCCATTCCTGGCCGGTGGGACTTTCCGGCCCACGCCCCCCCTCCCCCCCCCCCCCCCCCAGCCATGGCCGTGCCCGTCCCACCAGCCCTAGGTGTCCCCCCCCCCCCCCACACGTCGACCCCTACCTCCTGCTGCTGACTGGGTGACGATTTTTAAAACCACATTAGAACCACGCTGGAGTGACCTCGGTTCACACCATCGGGACTTCGGCCCATTCGGGCCGCAGTATCGGCAGGAGCCCGGAGAATCGCTCAACGGACCATCTCAGGCTATTCTCCGGGCTGAGTGGCGCCTTTCACGACCACGTCGTTTTTGCTTCTTCGGAGAACTGCGAAAAGGCGTCGGACAGGCGTCATGCGACTTTCCATCGTGAACGGCAATTCTCCGAACTGGCGCGGAGAATCCTGCCCCATATCTCCACACACTCTGTCTATCAATGGCAATGAAAACACTTAGGTTTGCTAACTTTTCACAACTTTTTCTGGCAGTACCCATGTCACTTGTCAATTAAAAAATAAAAGCTCAAATTACTGGCCAAGCTCTTGGCTGCTAGGATTGAGAACTATGTGCCGGACGTTATTATGGAAGACCAAACCGGGTTCGTCAAGGGCAGGCAGTTGTTGGCCAACCTAAGAAGGCTGCTAAATGTGATCATGATGCCCACGGAGAGTAGGGAGGTAGAGGTAGTCGTGGCAATGGATGCCAAGAAGGCTTTTGACCGGGTTGAGCGTGACTATTTATGGGAAGTGTCGGGACGATTTGGGTTCGGGGAGGGCTTTATCGACTGGGTTAGGCTGCTGTACCATGCTCCGGAGGCTAGTGTAAGGACGAATAGGACGACGTCTGACTATTTTAGACTGTACCGAGGGACAAGGCAGGGGTGCCCCCTCTCCCCACTGCTGTTTGCGTTAGCAATGGAGCTGCTGGCAATTGCCCTGAGAGCTTTCAGGGGTTGGAAGGAGCTGGTACTGGGGGTGGGGACGACGACGACAGAGTCTCGTTATACGCCGACGACCTGCTCTTATACATCATGGATCCAAGGCTGGGATGGGTGAAATCATGGGAAGCTTGAGGGAATTCGGCCGGTTCTCAGGGTATAAACTGAACATGGCAAAGAGTGAGTTGTTTGTAGTCCAGGTGAGGGGCCAGGAGGGTCGGCTGAGGGGGCTGTCGTTTAGGTTAGTAGGGGACAGTTTCAGATACTTAAGGATACAAGTGGCGCGAGACTTGGGTCGATTGCACAAGTTGGTGGAGCAAATGAGCGTCGAGTTGCGGAGGTGGGATGCGCTCCCACTGACACTAGCGGGGAGAATGCAGACGGTTAAAATGACGATCCTCCCGAGATTCCTGTTCGTATTCCAGTGTCTCCCCATTTTCATTCCGCGGTCCTTTTTTAAGAAGGTGAATAAAATGATTATGGGATTTGTGTGGGCGGGAAAGTCCCCGCGGGTGAAGAGGGTGATACTCGAGTGGAACCGAGGGGAAGGGAGGCTGGCATTGCCAAACGTCAGTAATTACCACTGGGCGGCCAACATAGCTACAATAAGGAAGTGGATGGTGGGTGCAGGGTCGGTTTGGGGCGGATGGAGGCCGCTTCGTGCGGGGGCACCAGTCTGGCAGCCCTGGTTATGGCGCCCCTGCCGCTCTCGACGGCACAGTATTCCACCAGCCCAATAGTGGTGGTGACTTTGCGGATCTGGGGCCAATGGAGAAGGCACTTGGGGGAAGTGAGACCATCGGTTTGGTCCCTAATTTGCGGTTTGTCGCGGGGAATATGGATGGTGGGTTCCGAATATGTCAGAGGGCTGGGATTGGCAGGGGGATCTGTTCTTAGAAGGGAGCTTCCCGAGCATGAGGGCGCTGGAGGAGAAATTTGGGCTGGCGAGAGGGAATGATTTCAGGTACTTGCAGGTGCGAGACTTTCTACGCAGACAGATTCCATCCTTCCCACGCCTGCCACTTTGGGGGATCAGGACAGGGTAGTGTCCAGTGGATGGGTGGTGGAGGGGAGGGTCTCGGATATATTTAAAGAACTTATGGGGACATAGGAGACGTTGACCGAGGAGCTGAAGCTTAAGTGGGAAGAGGAGCTCGGAGGCGTGATAGAAGAGGGCTTATGGGCGGAGGCGCTAGGCTCAGCCTGATCCAATTCAAGGTCGTCCACCGGGCCCACATGACAGTGGCCCGATGAGTAAATTCTTTGAGCTGGAGGACATGTGCGCCAGATGTGCGGGACCAGCGAACCATGTCCACTTATTCTGGGCAACTCTAAAACTCAGGGGGTACTGGCAGGTATTCGCGGACGTTATGTCCCAGGTACTGAAAACAAGGGTGGTGATGAGTCCGGAGGTGGCAATTTTTGGGGTTTTGGAGGACCCGGGAGTCCAGGAGGAGAGAGAGGCTGACGTTCTGGCCTTTGCTTCCCTAGTAGCCCGGCAACGAATTCTGCTGGCATGGAGGGACTCCAAGCCCCCGAAGTCAGAGGCCTGGCTATCGGACATGGCGAGTTCCTCGGTCTGGAGAAAATTAAATTCGCTCTGAGAGGGTCACTGTCAGGGTTCGCCAGGAGGTGGCAACCATTTATCAACTTCTTCGCGGAAAATTAATCGTCAGAGAGGGGGGGGGGGGGGGGGGGGGGGGGGGGGGGTTAGGGCAACGTAGATTAGGGGTCAGTTAGGTGGGTCCTTGTGGAAGGGGAGCTGGTTTTTCGACTACGTTGATTGTTCTTTCCATACTGTTTTGTACTGTTGCTGTTTACTATGCCAAAATGCCTCAATATAATTGTTTATTAAAAAAAATAAAAGCTCTACTGGACATCTCAACTGATGACAGACTCAAGATTGATTTCCAGTAATAGTTCTGGGTTCAAATCAACATATCTTCTAATTTTTCTTTCGAGTTTGTGGCCGATTTGTTTAAGTGTGCAGCCCCTGTTCATTTATTTTTGCGGCCATGCACAGTGACTTAAAGGGGCCAACTTCTGTTCAGCTTGTGTAGGAAATTTTGGACTGCTGTGCAGCCACGCAGCTTAAAGGGAACATTTTTCCAAATGCAAACATATTTACATAAATTGTCAGACAAGGGTGTCAAGGTTTTGATACTATTTCCTGCAACTTACCTGTGTGAAAATGGATTTTTAATCACTCACTGAAATGAAGTCAATGTATTGCCAATACCTTTGCATAGAGAACTTAGGACACAAACTTTCACACATCATTCCAAATATTATGTGCCTATACTTAAATAAACACAATCTATCACATTAATGGTGAGAAGTACCATTGAACTATTGTTTAAGCTGTATATACATGTGGCAACATCCTGAGAAAATCAGGCTTCCATCCGGCGACCTGAACCACGGCTGGGAGCCTGACTGCATGGACTCTGCTGCAAAGTGATAAAAACGGTAGGAGCGGGGTTGGCAGAATTCCCATCCCTTAGGGCAACTCTTGTCCTCTCTATGCAAAGACCTGTGGCTCTGGTATTGCCCTGCCGAGTCATCTAATTGTGAAGCCTTGCAGAGGTCACCCCAATATTGAGGGACTGATGATGCAATATATGTGTATTATAATTTGACTGCTTGGGCATTAAATGGTTTAAAATAATAAACCTATAAGCTGGTAGGGATAAATAGGCAGCTGGTGGATCTGGAAGGGAATATGACAGAAGTACAGTTTGAGAATCTCAGCTGTAAGACGTTCAGGAGAAGCTTCCTTACCCAGAGAGTGGCTAGAGTGTGGAACTCTCTACCACAAGGAGTTGTTTAGGTGAATGGCACAGATGTGTTTAAGGGAAAGCTAAACATATGCATAAAGGATATGCTGCTGGGGTTAAATGAAGTAGATTGCAAGGAGTAGCTCATGTGGAGAATGAACACTGACATAGCCCAATTGGGCAGAACGGCCAAATTCTGTGACAACATATGATACAAAATGTGAATATTAGAAGAAAGGGGAGAAAAGGCTATTTGGTCCATCCCTGCTGTTCATGATATTAAGAACTCCAACAGATCCCTCTGCCACGCCGAGGCACAGGGCGTAGAAGCTGACCTCCACCCCAACAAGACCCACCTGTGAACAATCAGCAAGGCGAAGGTTAAGACATCTGCCCCCAGCACCTGTCTGCAACTTCCTTGCAAAGTCCCGCACCTGCATGTACCGGAAATTCTCCCCCTGCGCCAACCCAAACTTCTCATTCAGCTCCTTCAAGCTCATAAGCCGCCCTCCCAGAAACTGATCCTTCATCTCCCTGATACCCCTCTCCTTCCATCCCCGGAACCTCGCATCCACTCCCCGGCTCAAATTTGTGAATTCCCCTGATCGGCTTCCCTCCCTGGCGCCGCTCCCAAAATAAAATGTTGCTAAAACTGCCTCCAAATCCTCAGCTTGGCCACCATCACTGAACTCACTGAACACTTCCCTGGAGCCAACAGAAGCAGCACCAGCGCCCGCAACCCCGACTGCCTACATGAGCCCGCCTTCATCCTTACCCACAGAATTCCCGCCTCCCTATTCCATCACTGAACATTTTCTGCATTCGCCGCCCAAAAAAGTACATCAGATTCAAGAGACCTAACCCCCCCCCCCCGACTGCCGCCCCTCTGTAGCACCGCCTTCCTTATCCTGGCCACCTTCCCTGTCCATACAAACAAAGAGATCAGCCTGTCCAGCACCTTGAAAAAGACCCGAGGCAAAGAGACCGACAGGCACTGAAACAAAAACAAAAACCATGGTAATGTTCATCTTCACCACTGTATCCGTCCCGCCAACGACAGATTATCCCACCTCAACAAATCAGCCTTCACCCTCCCCATCAAACTCCAGAAATTCAACTTCCGAAGAGCTGCCCAGTCCTGGAGCACCTGCACCCCCAGATACCTGGGCCGGGATTCTCTCTTCTGGGGACTAAGTCCCCAGGCCGGCGGGAGAACCGGCGCCAACCACTCCACACTTTCGGGGGCTAGGTGGCTGCCGGAGGGGTTGGCGCCGCTCCAGCCGGCAGTGAAGGGACGGCGCAAGTTCGCACATGTGGCGAAGGGCCGACGTGATTTCACGCATGTGCAGGGGGTTCTTTTCTCCGCGCTGACCATGGCGGAGCCCGACAGTGGCCGGTGGGGAAGAAAGGAGTGCCCCCACGGAACAAGCCCGCCCGCAGATCGGTGAGCCCCGAGGCCTTGTGGGGGGGCCCTCCCCGGGGTCGGATCCCCCGTGCCCCCGAGGATCACCCCCGCTGACTTACCTGGCAGGTCCCGCCGGTATGTGAGTGGAGTGATTCACTCCGGTGGGACTGGTCAAAAATGGACGGCCGCTCGGCCCATCGGGTTCCGGAGAATCGCCGGGAGTGCTGTTGCCAACACCCCTCACCGGCATGGTGGGAATCCCACCCCTGCCCGAAAAACGGTGCTGGAGAATCCCGCCCCTGAAGTGAGACACTGCCACACGGAATAGCAATCCCCACACCCAGACCCCCGCCTCTGGAGAGGAAACAACAAAATACTCACTTTTCCCCAAATTCAGCTTATACCCTGAAAACAGCCCAAATCTTTGAAGCAAACCCTCCACTGAGGAGCCCGGCTCCGAAATGTACAACACCAAATCATCCGTGTACAAGGTCACCCTGTGTTCCACTCCACCCCTCACAATCCCCTTCCACAACTCTGAGCTCCTCAGCACAATGGCCAAGGGCTCTTTTTGTGTATTTGAGAGAGGTTCTCCCACCAAGTATGACCTATACTCCCGGGACCTGTCTCCTCATTTGCACAAAACTCTTTCCAAAGGGGCCATCCCTTTCCCTGCAAATATTTGCGGAGTTCCAGCTCCCACGTGGGACACTGGCCTACCCTGCTACTGTTGCTGGTCGCTGCGACCACAAACCTTTCTGGGTCCATCAGACGTTCCATTGCCTGCATGGCCATTTCCTCTGACTCTCTTTGTATAATTTGGAACAGGGGGTTGTTGGGGTTGTGTTTCAAGAAACGGGTACGGCTTACGCTATGTTCCGTTAACAAAACTACCGAAAGTTTGTCGCAACAAAAAGCTTTCAGTTTTACCTCACAGCCCTGTTAGTACGCATGCACTAAACACACTTCCGAATTACGCTTATTATTTTGAACACCTTGAATACTTGTGATCTCTTTCTTTCTCTGCAATTTGGAGTTCTAATTCAAATTTCAGGGTCCTGGACGGTGTGGGGTTTCCACTTACAACCGTATCCCACCAGAGTCACCACTAAATGTTGCACGTTTTACTGTGGTTGTAAAACGCGTTTATTGGAGTGTATTAACACGCCTCCGTATTCGACGTGTGCTTAACACTACTAGGCTCTGTTCTATGTATTTATTCAGCTCTGGAGTCGCCAGGTGCCGTATAGACACCGTCACAAGTATTCCAAGGTCAAGTTCAAAGTAATAAAGACGATACACCGATTAGTAAGGTTCAAACGATCAATATTTATTATACAGTTATAATAAATACTCATGCACACACTAAGAGACTAAGCTATAACTAAACTTAAGTGATCAGAATACTTATCTAACAGGAACAGGCAAGGTCAGAGAACGAGGCCTTCGTCCTGGTCTTGTACTGCAGCCTTCAGCAAGCGTTCTGGTACTGGGGGTCTAGTGGGCTTGGATCGCGTAGCGAGCGTTGAACTTACGGTTTCGGCGGCTGGTGCTCAACGGCTGGAGTCAGGATGCAAGATGTCTATCAGGGCCGGAGCACGGGTTTAACAGACCGGGCTATGTGGGGAATTTGCCTTTATACCCCTCTCTAATGTCCTTGCCCCCTTCTAGGCGGGCTCTACCTTTCGGTACCGATTGGAGCGTTTCCAAACGGTTACCTTCGAAATCCTCCAATGCGAGGGCCTTCCTCGGTGTTGGGGGGTGGTTTCGATATTCGTTACTTTGGTGCCATCCTGTCTGCGCAACCAATCAAGTGTTACATTGAGATGGAAATGTTGCCATTGTTCGTGCCTGGATCTGGGCTGCCTCATCAGAATGCTAAGCGCTTTGCCATTAACACCTTTGGCTTGGAGATCTTGCACCTGGCCAGAAACTGGTTTGCTGCTTGCAAAATGCTAATTAGTTGAGAGCAGACTGTCTGCTCTCACTAAACAGGCTTTTCCTTCTGTCTTCCATTTTACTTTGGCTCAGTGTCCATTTTGCGTGGCCAGCATGGCTACAGCATGCTCACCATTGTCCTTATGCAGCAACTGCACCCATGCCACAAACTTCGGTCCAATCCCAAACTCTCCAACAGCGCAATCAGATAACTCCACTCAATCAAACGCCTTCTCCACATCTAATGTTACCACCACCTCCAACTCCATTCCCTCTGCAGGAGAAAGCACCACATTCAGCAGCCGTCCCACATTCGATGAGAACTGTCTGCCCTGAACAATCCCTGTCTGATCCTCCCCAATCACCCTCAGAAGGCACACCTCCAACCTTAACGGCAGTACCTTTGCCAATATCATAGTGTCCACATTCAGCAGAGATATGGACCTATATGACCCACACTCCACCAGGTCCTTATTCTTCTTTAGCAGCAACGAGATGGAGATCTACCCATCATTTTCGGCAAGACCCCTCTGACCATTGCATCCTCGAACATTTCCACCAGCAACAGCTCTAGTTTGTCCTTGAATTTATTGTAAAATTCCACCGGGAACCCATCCGGCCCCACCGCCTTCCCCACTTGCATCTTCCCAGTTGCTGCCTTATGACTGTGGGAGGAGACCAGACCACCTGGAGGAAACCCACGCAGACAGAGAGAGAATGTGCAGACTCCACACAGTCAGGTTGGAATCAAGCTGGGGTCCCTGGCGCTGTGAGGCAGAAGTGTTAACCACTGTGCTAGCATGCTGCCATTAATTGATATTCTTTCATAACTTATATCTCAAACAAAAATAAACCAGTTACTCATGGTCAGGTTTTTTGAAAAAGATTCCGTGCATGACCTTTGGTAAGTACTGCAAAATACAGCTGTTAATTTGTACCCGAACTGTCAAGTCCAGAGAATGTTGGCTTTCAGCGTCAGATTCTGGAATGAAGCATAACAAATACTGCATGTATAAAGACATGATGAACAGATTTCTCTCATTCTTGTATTCACTGCTGCAAGGAACTTTCAAGCAAGCTTGCACAGGTTTATTTCACAAACTGATAGGTTATGTAGTTTAAACATCTATGCGCAAAAGATAAAATGCAACTTTGCCTCTTTTCCATTTAAGTAAGTGCATCACAGTGCATGGACATCAATTAACTGACCAGTGTATGAATAGATGACTTATTAGATGTTTTGACAACAGCAATCAAACAAATGTTGTCAGTAACAGGCTTTTTCTTGGAACATCGTCATGCCTATCTGACATGAATGTCAATGGATAACATTCGACTTACCTTATTTTTATCTTGCACAACTAGAATTTTACCAGTGGCTTCGTCGAGCACTGCACCTACAAGATGGACAAGAAACAAAGATTGAATGGGTGCCCAGTCTGCAGCACAGATTTGTAGATCGCAAGAAATTAGTAGAAAAACAAAGTCCCTGAAAACCACAAAATATAAAAACTGTGTCCTTTTTATGAATTAATATACTTTAGAGAACTGTTGCATTTCTGATGTTTTCTTACAATGTTTGTGGTTATTTTAACAATATTATCTCTGTTTAATTGATGAGTCACGCCTTAGAGAAATTTGAACAGAATCTGCTCCAGAAATGAAATGAAAGATGTCAACTTTAAAAGCTTAAAAACAAAATCCTTTAATAGTCAAAGGGAAGTACTGTATTGCTGAAAAAAGAGACATGCTGTTGAAGCTTTTCATCTTGCACACATCAGGACAGGTGAAAGGATGCCAAATTTCTAAGGGAGGAACAATTTATACTCCATGGAAAAATGGTACTGATTGGTTGCCAAGTCCATTCTCACTGGTCGAAGCATTGACACGGAAAATGCACCAATAGTGTCCAAAGATGTGCAGGTTAAGTGGCTTGGCCATGTTAAATTGCCCCTTAGTGTCCAAAGATGTGCAGGTTACATGGATTGGCCACGATGAGTGTGTGGGGTTTTGTAACAGGGCAAAGGAGTGGGCCATGGTTTAATGATCTTTTGGAGGGTCGGTGAAACTCAATGACCCTGTGTATGAATTTTTGTAGCTTCTGGCAAGCATGAATGAGCCACACCGTGAGCCTGACTGATAATCATAACTTCGTTGTTAGTGTAATTCCTAGGACACTCGGGATTGTACAGCAAGTGCTGCCCAATTGCAGAATCACATCTAACGTTAAGGATCATGTTCTGAGTTTTGCAACTACGGGTTGGATAGAGTCAGTACTCTGCCAACTGCAAATAGCCGAATAAAATGCCCGTTTGATACAATGTCAGCTGTTGTCTGAAACGTTGAACACTTTAACCAGTTTATATTAAAGCTAGTTTACCCAGGGGACCTTACTTATGATACGAACAAAGGACAAGATTGGATTTGTAGTGAAACACAATTTTATTACAGAATCTTGTGATCCAAACTCTATTCACAAAACAACTCAGAATGCTTAAACAAACTTATCAATAATCCATTGTTCATCTGAGACTTTGATACTACCTATGTAGTTGAACTTTTCCATGCTGCTCTGCAGGGTACGGTCTTCGCTGAGCTTTGTCGATTCCGATGACATTGCCTCTGAACTCAGGGTCTTATTTGCAAAAGTTGGTCATGCACGTCCTCTTCTGTCGTCGATGTGCCTTCTCTTCGCTGGGATGTAGTCTTCACTTGGAGTGAAGTCTTTGTTTGGGGTGGCTTCCAGGTATATCTTCTTATATCTCCTCCCTCTTTTGCGCCTTTCTGAAAGGTTCTTTGGTTTCCAGCCAATGCGGTTATTGGGTTGGGGGGAAGGGTGTTGCAGCACTCAGTGGGATTGTCGATTCCATCAATGGAAGATGCCAGGAGCCCTCTTGGGGTCCATTCTCAGGTGTATGGAGCGCACATGGAACTTTCCATATATGGTGTTGGCTGAGGTGCCTGCGAATCTGGTTGATACTAGCCAATACACAAAATCCTTATTTGGTCAAGATCGAGCATCGGTCCCAGATTTCAGGACAAGTTCAGACTTGCCCTTGTTCGTCTCTAACCAGTTCTGTGTTAATTTGCCCTGTCCGAATTCCCATCAGGCCTGGCGATTCAAGTTGTTGGTTGCTGTTTAATTTCAACTGTCCAAGTTTGTATCTGGCCTAGCTTTTCAGGCTGTTGGCCATTTTGCCACACAATCATGGGACTTGCAGCCTACATACCTCACATAGAACAGGCACTGAAATTCTTCAACCACATTTTTCACTTGTGTGGTAGGCAAAACATTTTATTGGCTTGATGGCAGCTTCCTGATAGTAGAAATACCATTCATGTGGCCACAACTTCAATTGTAAACTATTAGGCAGCATGGGCCAAGTAATGTCCCCATCTGACAAACAAAAGTACTTTCCAGCAAGATCTGCATTGTGATTATGAGTGGAAACAACGGTTGATTTATTTTCTCCTTGATGTGGGTGCTGATGCATCCGTTAACATCTCATGACCTCTCTATTTAAGATCTGATAAGTCAGTGCACCTTTAGGATGAAGCTGGAACCTATTCTCAGTTCCACAGGCAGTGAACTTGCAAGTTCAGCAATCAGAGGAACTGCAGATTGCTTTTTAAATAACCACAAGTTTTCACTTGCAAAGTATAAGGGCCCTTCCTGTTGATTTCTTTATTTCCCTTTCTTTACTTTTGCGGCTATCATTTTGATCTATGGATGCTTAATGTGAGGATTCAAAAGTTACAAAAGAGAACTCTCTGTTAGCTGTTGAACAGCAGAACTCAACTTTTCAGCACCCGAGAGATGAGTAGAACTTGGTTCAATGGTTGGCTGATGGCCAATGAATTGGCCAAAAGGCCGTATTCTACCCGGTAACAGGTGGTGATTGGGTCCTGCCTGAGTGGGATGATTTTCAGAGATCCAGGGAAAAGACAGTTTGGATCCTGCACGCTTGGAGGAAAGGATCTGATCTCTTTTCTCTCTCTCGCCAGGAAAGCTGCTATATTTCTAAAACTGCTGAGACCTGAAAACCTTGAACTGAAACCCTAAATTGAAGAAAGGTGTGCGAGAAACAACCATCTGAAACCTTTACTTTCATTATTATTTTTACTCCCCTTTTCTGTTTGTCTGTCTTGTGTGTGCGCAGAGGGTGGGGTGATTTTAAGTGTGGGGGGGGGGGGGGGTTAGTAATTAGATAATAGTTAACCTGTTGTATTTGCTCCATATTTAATTATTAATAAACGTAATTGCGTTTAAATTCACAAACCTTGTGATTGTAATTATTGGGTAGCTAAGGGCCAAGATGTTGGGTGTTTTTCTAAGAATGATTTATTAATTTCAATTGTGTTGCGACTCTGGGTCAAGTGGGGCTGGAATTGATACACACTAGCCCGGGGGGGGGGATCGTAATAAATAATTATAACTAAATGGTCTCTATGACCTGAATTTGATCTTTGTTCTGAAAGCTAATTGAGACTGCACATTTTTGAATTGATGTAACAGCAATATTTTCAATCAAGGCCCACTGAATGTCTGGACGAGCCTGGTTTAGCACACTGGGCTAAATCACTGGCTTTTAAAGCAGACCAAGCAAGCCAGCAGCACGGTTCGATTCCCGTACCAGCCTCCCCGGACAGGCGCCGGAATGTGGCGACTAGGGGCTTTTCACAGTAACTTCATTGAAGCCTACTCGTGACAATAAGCGATTTTCATTTCATTTCATACCCAAATGAGTATCATTGTTTCTGTACAACTGTTTACAGTGTACCATGGATTTTAATCTCTGACTTCCCTTGAATAAAGTTTACAAATTTTCAGATATATGAATCAGTGAAGTGAACATAAATATGGCTACAGATTATACCATTTAGTATCAACATCATCGTGACAGGCGGTTTGATAGCACAGCCACATAACATATATTTCACAGGCGCTTCACAGCGCTTATTTATGTTAAACTGTTTCTACACCAAGTTTTTCATATAATCATTGAATGATTTAGCATAGAAAGATATCATTTGGTCCATCGTGCTTTTGATTGTTTTCTCTAATGAACCATACTCCCCTGCTCTTTCCACATAAAACTATAAGTTTCATCCCATCCAAGTTTCAGACAGTGCTGTGAAAAAATGCTCCTAATGTTATAAAATCATAGAATGATTACAGTATAGAAGGAGGCCACTTGGCTCATTGTGTCTGTTCCAGCTCCAAACGCGAGCAACTCACCGAGCCCAAGTCCTGTCTTTTCCCCATAACACTGCAATTTGTTCGCTTCGGATAATTATCCAATCTGCTTTGAAAGTCTCAAATAAATCTGCCTCCAACATACTCCAGCATTGCATGCAGGAACCTAACCACTTGCTGCATAAACGCGCCGGTCGGGGGCCGTTGACAGCGCCCCCCCCCCCCCCCCCCCAGCGATTCTCCGGGCCCTGATGGGCCGAGTGGCCAACGTGTTTGGCCGAGTCCCGTGGGTTGCTCAGGTCCCACACGGCAAGACCTGGAAGTTGGGTCTGCAGGGGCCACTCTGGAGGGGGTGGGGGGGGGGGAAATTTGACCCCGGGGGGGGCCCCATGGTGGCCTGGCCCTCGATCGGGGGATTGCCGATCGGCGGGCGGGCTGGTTCCGTGAGGGCCTATTTTTCTCCGTGCCGGCCCCCTGTTGGGCGCCGCCATATTGCCTGGGGGTCGGCACGGAGAAGGGAATTAGATTTGTGATCTGCGAATGATTTGTGCATATAGCCTCAAGTCCCTTTGCCCGGCAACCAATTAGTATTGTATCCTTTATTTTATATCATCTTTCTTCATCTCTCCAACAGAAATGTATTAACTTACACTTCTCTGCATTAAATGTCATCTGCCATCCATTCCATTACTTTCCTATGTCCTCTTGAAGTCAATCGTGATTCTCTTCACAGTTCACAATAGTTCCAAGGTTTGTGTCATGCATACATTTTAAAATTATGCCCTGCACAACCAATTCTGTTCATTTTCATTTATTGTACAGTACCCAAAGGCTTCTTCTTAGGTTTCCAGGTCCTCCCTCGCATTCCTATTTCTGTCTTGTCCTGGCTATTTCTCGCTGGATACTTCCTATTTATTTATTTATGTGTTGGCCACAAACAGGTCTCAGAACAGTCGAGTGAATGCCTCCCATGTTTTGTAGAAGACCTCTTCCGACCCACGGATGGCGAATTTAATTTTCTCCATTTGGAGAAATTCCGATAGGTCGGCCAGCCAGTCTGTAGCTTTAGACGGTGCTGCTGATCGCCAATCAAGCAGGAGTTTACGGTGGGCGATCAGGGAGGCAAAGGCAAGAGTGGCCGTCCTCTTCCCCATGAAGCGATCTGGCTGGTCGATACCCCGAAGATCGTCACTTTCGGGCATAGCTCCACCCTCATCTCAACCACTTTGGACATTGCTTCGAAGGCTGTCCAGTACCCAGCAAGTCTGGAGCAAGACCAGAACATGTGGACGTAGTTGGCCGGGCCTCCTTGGCACCGTTCACATCTATCCTCCACCTCCGGGAAAAACCTACTCATTCGGGTTCTGGTCAAGTGGGCTCTGTATACCACTTTTAGCTGCGTTAGGTTGAGTCTCGCACATATGGAGGTAGAGTTGACCCTGCGCAGTGCTTCGCTCCAGAATCCCCACCCTATTTCGAACCTCAAGTCTTTCTCCTATTTCCTCCTTGTCATGTCTAGTTCGGTGTCGGCCCTCTCTAGTAGTTGTTCGTGCATCTCACTACAGTTCCCTCTGCCTAGGATGTCTGCACCCAGTAGCTCTTCTAAAAGTGTCTGTCGTGGAGGTCGCGGGTATGTCCTTGTTGCTTCCATTGGAAGTTTTTAAGCTGCAGGTATCTGAGTTTGTTGTCTTTAGCCAGTTGGAATCTCTGCATCAGTTCTTCCAGTGTTGTAATCCTACCATCAGTGTATAGGTCCCTGACTGTCAATGTCTCCCCGTCCTGTCTCCACCATTTGAAGGTGGCGTCGGTGAGTGCTGGTGTGAACCTGTGGTTATTGTAGATGGGAACTTTGTTGGACATTTCGGTCAGTCCAAATTGCTGTCGTAGTTGGTTCCACGTCTGGAGGGTGGCTGTCACAACGGGGTTGCTAGCGTGTTTCTTGGGCGGGGATTGGAGTGCCCCCATGCGAGAGCCCGGAGAGAGGTCCCCTTGCAGGAGGCCTCCTCCGGGCGCACCACTCGGCTTCTGGCTCCTTTGTCCCATCACTCTTTCTGCTGTTGCTGTCCAGTGGTAGAGTTGTAGGTTTGGGAGGGCTAACCCTCCCCTGGATTTTGTTTTCTGTAGGACCTTCTTTGTGATCCTAGCATTCTTCCCACCCCCATACAAACGCCATGATTAACTTGTCCAGATAGATCGAAATGGATCTTAGTAGGAAGAGATATCTGGGCAGTCTGCCAGGGAGAGTGGGAGTGTGTTCCACCTCTGCAGATCCTTTTTGACTTCCAATGTCCTGATAAATTCGGAGTTTGTATCCTTCCCAAATGCAGTTCCTGGACTGCCTGGCATAGCGCAGGATTATTTCCCGGTCCTGGAATCGGTGTACTTTGGCTATGATGGCCCTTGGTTGTTCCCCGGCTTTGGGTTTCGGTCGCAGCGATCGGTGGGCCCTGTCCATTTCTGTTCACCCTTCCCACCCGGTTGCCCAGCATTTGGGCCATGTAGTTCGTGGGGTCACTGCCTTTGGTTCCTTCTAGTAGGCCCACTGTCCGCAGGTTCTGCCTCCTTGACCGATCTTTCTGGTCCTCGACCTTCCCAGTGAGGTTACCTTGCGTCGCGACCAGTTTCTCCACCTCCTTTTCCAGTTCCACGATCCGGTCACTTTGGTCGGTTTTGAATCTTCCAAGGTCTTTGATGGTGGCTTCCTGGGACGTTATGTACACAAGATATGATATATCTATATACATGTAAGTAGGCATCCGTTTGTGCCGGCGAGGCACTTCCGGAGGTCAATCCTCGAGTGGGTCTGATGTCGGTGTTGCCCCTCGCTTCTCCCGGTTGGATTTTGCCGCTGTTGTCTTCTCGTGCACGCTGCCGCTTCAGCTGGCCCTCCCGTCCTCCGCCTGTGTTCTCCTTTTTCTCTACTCCTGTGGATGTCAGGTTGGTTAACGTTTCCCTGCCCCCCCCCTCGGCTCTCCTCTATTGTTCCCTGTCTCCCCTCCCCCTTGGTTCGCCTTTCCTCCCTCTTAGAATGGGTTGTACCCTCCCTCCCGTTCTATCTCACCCTCTCATGCTTTGGCTGCTTTCCCCTGATTCCTGACTACCTGGCTATTCTTCTCCTTGTTTGTTGGCCACAAATAAGTCCCAGAACAATCGGGTGAATGGCTCCCACGTTCTGTGGAAGTCGTTGTCTGACCCTCGGGTGGCGAATTTAATTTTCTCCATTTGGAGTGATTCCGAGAGGTCGGACAGCCAGTCTGCAGCTTTAGGTGGCGCTGCTGACCGCCAGCTGAACAGGATTCTACGGCGGGCGATCAGGGAGGCAAAGGCAAGGGCGTCCGCCCTCCTCCCCAGGAATAGTTCTGGCTGGTCTGAAACCCCGAAGACTGCCACTTTCGGGCATGGCTCCACCCTCACCCCCACCACTTTGGACATTGCCTCGAAGAAGGCAGTCCAGTACTCCACAAGTCTGGGGCAAGACCAGAACATGTAGGCATGGTTGGACGGACCTCCTTGGCACCATTTACATCTATCCTCCACCTCCGGGAAGAACCTACTCATACGGGTTCTTGTTAAGTGGGCTCTACGTACCACTTTTAGTTGCGTCAGGCTGAGCCTTGCGCAGGTGGAGGTGGAGTTGACCCTCTGCAGTGCTTCGCTCCAGAGTCCCCACCCGATCTCGATCCCCAGGTCCTCCTCCCATTTCCTTCTTGTTGCGTCCAGTACGGTGTCGGCCCTTTCTACCAGTCAGTCGTACATGTCGCTGCAGTTTCCCCTCTCTAATATGCTTACGTCCAGTAACTCTTCCAGTAATGTCTGTCGTGGCGGTTGTGGGTAAGACCTTGTCTCCTTTCGTAGGAAGTTTCTGAGCTGCAGGTACCTTTGCTCGTTCCCCCTGGTCAGCTGGAATTTCTCCGTCAGTTCGTCCAGTGTCGCAACCCTGCCGTCGGTGGATAGGTCCCTGACTGTCAGTGTCCCCTCGTCCTGTCTCTACCTTTTGAAGGTGGTGACGGTCAGTGCTGCTGTGAACCTATGGTTGTTACAGATGGGAGCGGCCTGCAATTTCTTTTCTACCCTGCTCAGAGCAATTTATATTTGCACCAGTTTCAACAAACGCATCATACAGGCCCGCGGCCTGTATGTCCGTTTTGATTTCTTGACGGTGTTCTTTCATTGTCTCTGAGAGGGATGCCGCTGTCCAGTTCCCTCCCGGTGAAGGCTGATCCGTCCTTTTCGCTCAGGCAAGCCTTGCACTCCGCTGCGTTGTGCGCTTGTCTGCTCATCCGATTGCCTCCGCACCAGACCCCTTCCACGTCTGGTCCCCGTGTGGTTTCTGGCTTGATCTTTTCCTGTCATTTTATTTCTCCTTCTATCGTCTCTCGTGTTCTTCACGTTCAGGGAACAGATCGGTGGGAGCTTTGGTGAGTTTAAAAAAAAACAAAACGGGTGATTGTTTCATGGTGGTGTGGGCGGAGAGCGAGAAGGGGATCCCCCAGGGAGAGAGAGAGAGAAAAAAGAGCCCTCCTGCACACCCAATTCTAAGGGTGGAATATAATGCTCACAATGGTGTGCCCATCCACCAGCTAGGAGCCATGGACAACACAACCGCGGTTATCCCACGCTCCCCTTGAACTGATTTAGCGCCAATTGGTCACTTAACTGGTCAGAATCAGGATCCTTGTCGTTCTTATGGGAATTTCCCACCTCTGGGAGCTGCCGGGCTGACAAATGGCTTAACCCATGGATGGTTATTATGGGGGCGGTCACCAAGAGGGGACGGGATTGAATACCTAGGGTGTTATTTATTTCTCAATCTTAATCCACAATTTATAAGAATTAAATGTGGTTTGACTGGCAAAAGCAACTTCCAGTATCTCACCTAAAGAACCATTATCTGTCATGATAGACAGTTGCAGAGGTATCATAACAATAAGAACTTCAATTTACATTGCACATTCAACAAAGAACAAAGAAAAGTACAGCACAGGAACAGGCCCTTCGATCCTCCAAGCCTGTGCCGACCATGCTGCCCTAACTAAAAAAATAAAATCTTCTGCCCTTACTTGGTCTGTATCCCTCTAGTTTCTTCCTAATGAATCCATCCAGATGCTTCTTAAATGTTGCTAATGTGACTGCTTCCACCACATCCTCTGGCAGCGCGTTTCAGGCACCCACCACTCGCTGCATGAAAAACTTAACCTGCACATCTCCGTTAAATTTCTCACCTTGCACCTGTGCCCCTTTGTAATTGACACTTCCACCATTGAAAAAAGCCTCTGACTATCCACCCTGTCTATGCCGTTCATAATTTTTTAGACCTTTATGAGGTCCCTCCTCGACCTCCACCTTTCCAGTGAAAATAATCCTAGTTTATTCAACCTCTCCTCATAGCCAACATCCTTGAGACCAGGCAACACCTTGGTGAACTTTCTTTGCACTCTCTCCAAAACTTCCACATCCTTCTGATAATGTGGTGACCAGAACTGCACGCAATACTCCAAATGTTGTCTAACCAAGGTTTCATATAGCTGCAAAGTGATTTCCCAACTCCTGTACTCAATGTTCCGGCTGATGAAGGCAAGCATGCCACATGCCTTCTTAATCACCTTTGTTTGTGTTGCCACTTTAGGGAACTGTGGACCTGCATGCCCAGATATTCAAGTTCTCAGAGAGTTGCAGGGTTGGTGGCAGTTAGAGATAGGGAGGGGCAATAACAGGCCAAGTACAATCCTTACAATTACCAGACATGTTAAATTTTCAGCATACATTAAGAGACACTCAGTCTGTCCCACGAATCCATCCAATCCCCCAATCCATTGTATGCCTTACACCTTACACACGTGCCTTCTCCCTGGCTCCTACAAGTGACTGGGACCTTTAAACTTACCTTGTTTACGACAACTAATGCCATAAAATCGGGCCGTGGCTTCACCTCCCTCGATGCTGCTGTCTTGCATTAAAAGAAGTCCGGAATTGCTGTGCTGCACATTTCTTACCAGGCTCGGACCGGAAAGTCAGGCGAGAAATGTGCCGCTCCCAACTAAGTAAGTAAAGAGGAGTGCAGTGGCAATAAGATTGTGATTGCCACTCCACGGACGTTCTTGCCTGTTGAGGTGAATCTTCCATGGCAGTAGCAATCATTGTGAGATTGTCGTTCATTCCAATTTGCTTACCTTGCACCAGAGCTCCGCGTTTTTCGCCCTGACGTCCGACCCAGGCCTCCTCAGAAATGTGGAGCATACTTAGTCTGAGAGTCCTTCCTCATAGTGCAGATCGTCAGCCTACATTTATGGTAGGGTCATTAGGGTAGTATGGCAGATAAGTGGGTGAAGGGGTAGGGTGGCAGGTGAGTCAGTGAGGGGATAGGGTGGCAGTTGGTTATTGAGGGAGTAGGATGGCAAATGAGTGAGGGTTATGGTGGTAAGTGGGTGAGGGGATAGGTGGCAGGTGATTGGGTGAGGGGATAGGTGAGTGGGGAGCTGGGGTGCCATGTAGTGGGTGAGGAAAAAGGGTGGGTCAGGGGTGTTGTCAAGGAGCTGGGGGAGTAGTGTACAACAATGGTGGTAGTCAGGTCAGGGGAGTACTCAGGTGGTCAGGGGGCAAGTAGCGGTAGTTACCTAACTGAAGTAGGTTCCCCATTATTCTGAGGAATCTGCCGCCTCCCACCACCGGGAAATATTTAGTTTTTCTTATGCCTCCAAGACTACCTTTATTTGAAATGCTATCCTGATCATTTGCCTGCCTCAGCAGCACTCACCTCACCTGTATGCTGCCCAGTATTTAGAACTGCTGGCAGTATTGAGGGACTGCCCCCTGTCCTTATTAGGTTGGTGAACGCAGAGCATACCAATCAGGAGGCTGCCTTCAGGAAAATAGCACCCTCAAACTGCTTCCGACAAATGCGGGTTTGGAATTCCTATTTGCTCCTGACATTGGGGTCCCAAAGCCCAACAGTAAGTCCTGCAAAGTCAAAGCAAAACCCAGAGATAAAGGAACAATATAAAAAACCATGGAGCAATCCTTATTTAAATTAATATTACTTAGAATACGACAAGCTGCAGTCTTGAGCAGGCCACATTTAACAGAATTGGCAGGTTGTGTAATTATGAGAAAAAAATGAAACACTGACCTGAAATATTTAGACCAACATTTTGTATTTTCAGAAGTCTACATTGACTGCTATAAATAATGTCTAACAGCTTTCTTCCCATAATAACAAACTGTATCGGCATCCAACCTGACCCTCTGACAATAAGGATTGAGTCATTCTGATACCTGATCTGCCTTTTCTACTAAATTTGGGGTGAGACAAGTTGCCATCATTTTGCTACTTTAGGCTGGAATTCTTGGCTTCCATCAGGCAACACATCCCCAGCCAGCTTACTGCAACTAACTTCAGCTGACAGGTGTGTGTTTAGTGCATATGTTTATAAAGCTGACATTGTTGTCACAAGCCCAACTTAATTGCACTCATCCAGAAATATTTTTCTGTAAATGTTTTCTTTTAGTATTGATTTTAAAGATTACTCGATGTCTCCTGGAGGTCAGTCATATAATTACAGGGCTGAAGATATTGTACAGACTTTCAGCATCATTGACTCATTGAACTTGACAACATAAGAAAGAACAGGAGTGAGAAATTCAATCATATAGTGCCATGGTGCTACACAGACTTCCTTCAATTCTTCAGGGGCAGGCATCGCCACAGGTCACGCCCTACCCATCTTTGATATGGGTGCACATAGCTGTGCCCTTGCCTGCACCCAAACATGTAGAAACTACACTTTCCTGAAATCATGCAGCTCAACCAGCTAAAGTGATACCGGATTACACAACAGAGGACCTGGAAATGCTTGCTTTCTCTGTTCTTCAGAGGTGCAACCAGCAAGGCAGGCCCTGTGGTAGTGTTCTTTAAAGGGTCAGACACTTTAATTGTAGGTAAGTAAAATTTATGGAATTTCTTCCACTGAAAATTATCCCGAAGCACTCAGGCGTGTGTTCGGGGATGCTTGGTGTTTTTTGCCGGAGGGTGCTGTTGCACATTCACACGGATATCAGATGAGAAGGAGGTGAACCGTCCACACAAAGGCTTCTCCAGTTATAATGGTGCCTCTGGATCTGTAACAACACAGAGAGATGGAGCAGAGGCTACAGAGATGTCAAGCTCTGCACCATGATCTCTGCCAGTTGCAGCTGGACTCCGCCATGCTCCTTTACAGTGACAGAAGGCTATCTGGCAGGTCAGCAAATTAACCCACCATACCTTGGTTTTCATGCCCGTTCACTGCTCTCTTATATGGCACCCCATTGAAGTCCTCATCAGAGTCCTCAGCAACAAAACTCATCTGTGACCTCACCTCCTTGATAGCTAGCAAAAGAAACATTCCTTAAACCTGGCCTGGCTGCAGTTCACTCATGTTTGGATGATACAACATATACTGATGCCAACCCTACAATAACATCCAAGATACTTGCAGTACCAGTATCTGAGCTGATGGCTGTGAGCATCAGATCAAGTTATAGGGCATCTTCGTTAGTTGAGCTCTCTCTTCCTCCTTAAGCAGGTCACAGGTGTTTGATAGTAGAAAATCAGAAGGGGAACGTAGATGTGAGGGATGAATGGCAAGCAGACGAGTGCAAAGCTAGAGGTCTATGGTCAGAGCATCTGCAGCCTTCTCAGCGTGTCAGATTGCAGAGTGTTGGTGATCAAGGAGTTTAGAAGGGATAGAATGCAGAAATATACCATCATCCTCAATGTTCTCAGCGATACCGGATGCTATGGGCTCTATTGTTGTCGGCTCCATGATACAAGGAACCATCTCTTCCTGAGAAGTCAGGAAATCCAGATGTCATTATTTCTGCTCTCTGTTCTAGGCATATTCTCTGCAACGGGATATCTTCCATCGTGCCATGGAGCACATAGTGGAAGGGTTACCAGGCATACGGATCTATGCCGATGACATTATAATCTGGGAGTCCACATACGACTAGCATGATGGAAGGCTTCTCAGGGTCTTACAAAGGATGAAGAAAAATGGCCTGAAGCTTAATAAAGCAAAATGTCAAATTGGGGTTGCCAGCATCACCTTCCTGGGGACAGGCTCTCTGCACAAGGTGTGCAGCCGATTAATGAGAAAATAAAGGCTATTTTGATGATACCATGTCCTACAGATAAGAAACGCATCCTACGGATACTGGGGATGATTAACTTTGCTGGCAAGTTTATTCCCAACCTGGCATCTAAAACCTCTTACCTCTGAAATATGATCAAAAAGGATGTAGTGTTTCAATTGACTCCCAGTCATGAGCAGGAATGGCAAGCTTTTAGACACTGTAAAAAAGACCAAAATATCAACCGATGCGCCTAAGGTGGCCTGGAAGCAGTGTGACTGCAGCAGGGTGCAGATGACAGCTGGTTTCCTGTGGCATACACATCACGAGCAATGTCAGAGATGGAGTGCAGGTATGCACAGATCGAAAAAAAATGCCTCGGGTTAGTCAATGGTTTGAACAAGTTTCACGGTTATGTGTATGGTCGTCCAACGTTTCTTGTGGAGGCTGACCACAGGCCATTCGTCTCCATTGTGCAGAAGAACTTGTGCGAAATGTCCCCGAGGATCCAGCGCATGATAATGAAGCTCCAACGCTACGATTTTGACCTCATATACACATCAGGCAAGCACCTCACAGTCGCTGACACACTTTCCTGAGCCACTGGCATCAAAGAGGTACACATGGTTGATGAGGACGTTCAAGAACATGTCGATAATGTCGCTGTGTCTCTTCCAGTCTCTGATGCAAAGTCGTGCCTGATAAAGGAAGAAACAGCCAAGGACTGTTCTAGAGAAAGTAATCAAGCATCTCTGTGAGGGATGGCCAAAGGGTTCCTGCTTGGGTTACTACAATTGCGTGGGCAGAGTTGAGTGAGGCGAATGGATTTCTACTGTGACAGCACAGGATTGTGATTTTGCATTCCTCAGGCTGCTCATGCTCAAGAAGCTCCATGAAGGGCACCTCGGCATTGAGAAGTGCAAACACAGGGCTAGGGATACAATTTATTGTCCAGGCATCACCCAAGATATCACAGTCATGGTGCACAACTGTGACACTTGCCAAAAATTCCATTGCAAACAGACCAAAGAGCCGATGCACATAGGTGAAGTCATCACAGCTCCTTGGCAGAAACTGGAATGGACCTATTTCACTTCAATGGGAAAGACTATCTTTTGATCATTGATGATTTCTCAAATTACCCGGAGGTCGCGCAGTTAGCGAACACGGCTGCTCGGTGTGTTATCCAACATTCTAAGGAGATGTTTGCCCGCCATGGCACACCAAACACTGTCATCATGACAGTGGCTAGAAGTCCAACGGGCTATCCTTCGCGCCACAGAGCCACACCTTACCAAATCTTACCATGACTGACAATGGTCCCTGTTTCAAAAACTATGAATGGGCTGAGTTCACCCGTCATTATGACTTCACACACATTACTTCAAGTCCCTTATATCCCCAGGCAAACGGGAAGGCAGAAAAAAATGTGCACATTGTCAAACAGCAGCTATAGAAAGCCATTGACAGCCAGGAAGACATAAATCTGGCACTTGTAAGCTATCGCTCGGCACCGCTTGTCAATGGGATGTCACCAGCACATCTGCTAATGAACAGGTAGCTACGAATGACCCTGCTGTCCATTGCAACTCACTCTGTGGATCAAGGACTGGAGCGGAAACTTCTTTTTCAAAAAAGGAGGTAGAAAGGGTTTTATGATAGATCTGCAAGGAAGCTCTCGCTACTGCATCCAGGTGACACTGTTAGATTAGAGGATGCCAATGGATGGGTGAAGCTTGCAAAAGTACAGCAACAGGCAGGTCTGCATTTGTTTCTCGTCATCACTGAGGATGGCTCAATATTGCCAAGAAACCGAAGAGTGCTGTTGAAAGTTCGACGTCCTTTCATTTTGAGTCCAACAGAAGAGTTGGTACGTTATCTTAAAACATTTGAAGAGGATACAGGCCACACATCAGAGCTAGCCATCAGAGAACCATCCGCAGCAATAAATACAGAATAAGCAGGCACATGAACAAGAAATGAAGGTGGAATATGATCACCTACTCATCCAGGCTCAGGAGATCAACCAGATTACGTCGTAAACCTGACAGACTGGACTTGTAGTGAACTGTGTGTAGTACATGTTAACATTATCATACATATCATGTTTTGTAAAGTACAGTTATATTTATGAATGATAACACTTCCAAAGGAAGAGGGATGTGGTGATTTGCATGTACACATCAATCTATATAGTGATCTATCAATGTATATAGTTGTCGGCATGACCTCGGACCAGCCGGTGGCGATAGAGTCCACCATGTGACTGGAGGGATCCAGCAGTTGGTAGTGAGTCATGCTAGTGGACAGTCGCATTAGAAGTAGGTCCAGAATTCAATTATCAGTTACCGTTTGTATTATAGTTTGTTAGTTATCTTTCCAAGTGGTGGAGCATTTCTTGGCATGGGGAACATGAGGAGGGCCTTTGAACTTGCCTTTCAAAAGGTTCTCTCACACAGGCAGTGGTTCATGACCACTCTGAGATGCCATGAATCACTTTGAAAAGCTAACCCAACTTCATTACAATTGAAGAGTATGGCATGCCTATTTCTGCAGTGTAGCCAGCCAGGTCAGGACAGCAGGCTGTAAACTCACAACGCGAATCAGCCTGTGCGCTTAAAAGGCACTCTTGAAATTGAAAATTCTGGGAATTGGGTTGTGAATCCCGCAATTGGGACCTGGCCACCATTTTCACCACTCCACAAAGTCTCACTGACTCTATCAATACCCACAGTTTCAGGTCTGTGATCTTGGAGTATTTCCAGCTTTTTTTATTTTTATATTGATCCCTGGCTTGATACTAATGGTAGAGTAAGGGATATGCTAGGCCATGGGGTTATAAATGGTGGTTGAATACAATTCTGTTGCTGTTGATGGCCCACAGTGCCTCATGAATGTTCAGTTTTGAGCTGCTAGATCTGTTCTGATCCTTCCTATTCAGCATGGTGGCAGTGAAGCACAAAATAATCAAGGGCATCCTCAATGGAAATATGAGACTTTCCCTCCCCAATGGTGTGTGGTGAGCGAATTTGTCATGGACAGTTCCACCTGTGACAGATAGATTGGTAAAAACAAGGTCAAGTAGGTTTCCCCCTCTTGTTGTTCCCCCACTATCAGCCACAGGCCTAGACTGACAGATGTGCCCTTCAGGACTCAGTCTGATCAATTAGTAGTGGTACTATTGAGCCATGTTTGGTGATGGACATTGAAGTGCCCACCCAGGGTACATTATGTGCACTTGCTGCTCTTAGTGTTTCTTCCATTTTGTTTTCAACATGGAAGAGTACTGATTCATCAGTGACAGAGGATTATGAGTGGCGGTGATCAACAAGCGACTTCATGGGGTCAGCGGTCAATGTTGAGGACTCCCAGGGTCACTCTCTCCTGACCATATGCTACTGTGCCACCACCTCTGTGGGTCTGTCCTGGCAGTGAGACAAGACATACCCAGGGATGGTGATGGAGGAATCTGGAACATTAGCTGTTAGGTATGTTCAGTGATTATAACCATATTAGCCTGTTTGTAGTAATCCACGGGAGGCAGGAGTTCCGTCACCACACCAATATTTATTTACAATAACGATATTACAGGAGCAGCTACAAACAGTGCTGCTAGCAGTCCAGTCAACTTAAGACTGCTCACAAAGCCTACACAGGTGATTATATGGGCCCCCTCAATGAGCTATCATTGAGGGAGCTCATACTCCAATTGGCCAACCAATAAAGCCAATTGGAGTTTGTTACACCCCTCCCCCCCCCCCCCCCCCCAAGGTCCGAGGAATTCCTGCCAGCTGGCATTCCTCTGAGCTTCTTCCTGCTCCTCATGTCTGGGTCTGTCACCTCTGTGTCGTCCGCCGGGTCGTTCTCCGAAGTGGGCGGGGTGTACCTTATAGGTGCTCGTCTTTTCCTTGACGACCTCCTTGGAAGTTGTTCGTCCTCCTGCTCGGGGAGAGGTGTCGCGGCGGCCTCGTTTCTCCAGACCCCGTCATGATGACTGGATGACGGGGTCTGGAGAAATTGCTCGGGGCTGGGGTGTGGGTATCCTTTCCGTCTGGGCTATTCCAGCTTGAGGCGGTCCTGCTTCGCCTGCCTCCAGGTGTGGTTCCGCTGCCCTTATTTGGTCTAGGTGTTTCTTCAGCACCTTACCTCCTATTGAAACCTCATAGGATATGGGCCCTGTTTGGGACTCTACCGTGCCTTTGACCCACGTTGGTCCATTCCCATAATTCTTGACCCAAACCGGTTCCCCCACCTGGAAATGTCTCTGCTGCCGACTATTATCATGCCC
This sequence comes from Scyliorhinus canicula, assembly GCF_902713615.1. Classification (NCBI taxonomy): domain Eukaryota; kingdom Metazoa; phylum Chordata; class Chondrichthyes; order Carcharhiniformes; family Scyliorhinidae; genus Scyliorhinus; species Scyliorhinus canicula. The sequence continues at coordinate 231,100,882 of NC_052148.1, forward strand.
CCTGCGTTGGGCCTCCTGTTGTTTTTCCACTTTCCCCGTTAAATTTGGGAAAAGGAGACTCAGCCTCGTTCGCAGCCGCCTTCCCATTAAGAGTTCAGCTGGCGGTATGCCCGTTGTGGAATGCGGTGTGGTCCTGTAATCAAACAGCTAGCGGGAGAGCTTTGTGTCTATTGACGCTGCAGGCTGCTTCTTGAGTCCCGCTTTAAGTGTCTGGACCGCTCTCTCTGCCAGGCCGTTGGTCGCTGGATGGTAAGGGGCCGTTTTGATGTGACGGACTCCGTTTTCCTTCAGGAATGTTCCAAATTCCCCACTTGTGAATGCCGTTCCGTTGTCCGACACCAATACCTCCGGCAGACCATGTGTTGCAAACGAGGCCCTGAGCTTTTCAATTGTCGATGCTGTGCTTGCCGTGTTTACCCGGTGGACGTCCAACCATTTGGAGTGGGCGTCCACTATCACCAAAAACATTGAGCCCATGAAAGGGCCGGCGTGGTCAATATGCAGGCGGGCCCACGGTCTGCCTGGCCATTCCCACGGGTGCAATGGCCCCGCTGGTGGCACTCTTTGCCCCTGTTGGCACTCCTGGCACCGACGTACCAAGGCTGCTATGTCTGTGTCCAAACCTGGCCACCAAACGTAGCTTCGAGCTAGCATCTTAATTTTAGATACCCCTGGGTGTCCGTGATGTAACTCAGTTAAGATTGCCTGACGGCCCTGAGCTGGGACGATTACCCGGGCTCCCCATAATAGGATACCGTCTTCTACGGTTATTTGGTCCCTTCTGCTCCAGTATGGGTGCATCTGGGGCTCCACTGGTCTTTCCAGTTCCCCTGTTAGCAGTAAATGCTTCATCTTGGCTAAAACTGGGTCTTTTTGCGTCCACAACCGAATATGTTGTGCATCTACTGGTAGGGTGTCCAGAAAATTTAGAGTCATTACTGTCTCCTCTACTTTTGGTATTTGCGGCGGAGTGTCTGGGAGGAGAAGTCTGCTCAAAGCATCTGCATGTGCTACTCGCGTTCCTGGTCTGTGCTCCAGAACGTATCTATATGCCGCCAGTAGCAATGCCCAGCGTTGGATTCTAGCTGATGCAATCGGGGGTATTGACTTGTCTTCTTTTAATAACCCTAATAACGGCTTATGGTCCGTCACTATGGTGAATTTCCGCCCGGACAGATACTGGTGAAATTTTTTTACTGCGAATATCACCGCCAGTCCTTCCTTCTCGATTTGGGCATACTTCCTCTCAGCTATCGCCAAGGTCCTCGAAGCATAGGCTATTGGCCGTTCTTCCCCATTCCTTCCTCCATGGGCTAAGACGGCTCCTACCCCGTAGGGGGATGCATCACAAGTGACCACCAACTCCTTCCTTGGGTCATAATGCTCTAGGACATTTTCGGATGACAGCTGTTCCTTAATGTCCCTAAATGCTCGGTTTTGGCGGGTGGACCATTTCCATTCTTGCCCCTTTTTTAGTAGCTGGTGGAGGGGTTCTAGGATGGATGCCCTATTTTCAATAAATTTTCCATAATAGGTTAACGACCCTAGAAATGATCGTAACTCCTGGACCGTGGTGGGAGCTGGGGCTTCTTTTATTGCCCTTACTCTGTCTTCTAATGGATGTGAGCCTGACTCGTCTACTTTATATCCCAGGTACGTCACTTGTGGGGCCAGAAAAACACATTTTTCCCTTTTTAGCCGTACGCCTGCCTTTGCGAAACGTCTGAGCACTTCCTCCAGGTTCCTTAAGTGTTCATTGTTTGTCCTACCCGTGATTAAGACATCGTCCAAATAAATCGCCACCTGCAGTAGTCCCTGCAGAATATTTTCCATCGTACGCTGGAATAAAGCGCAGGCTGATGACACTCCAAAAGGTAGCCTAGTATAACGAAAAAGGCCCTTCAGGGTGTTGATCGTAGCGAACTTCTGGGAGCCCTTGTCCAGTTTTAACTGCAGGTAGGCGTGACTCATGTCTAGTTTCGTGATCAAAAGCCCACCTGCCAATTTGGCATATAGGTCGTCTATTTTCGGGATTGGGTATTTGTCCAGCAGTGCGTATTTGTTTACTGTCTGTTTGAAATCTCCACAGCGACGTATCGCGCCGTCTGGCTTCAAAATTGGTACCACCGGCGCTGCCCATTCCGAAAACTGTACTGGTCTGATAATGCAAAAGGTACCGGCCTGGCCTTACAAAATTTCGGAAGGGCTTCTGGGTCCACGTGCAAAGTTGCTTTGGCGCCTATGATTTCCCCCAAACCTTCCTGGAAGACCTCCGGGTATTTTTGGAGTACTCCACTCAACTGCCCGCTTCCACTCTGGAAAATTTTCATCCAATCTAATTTTAGGTCTTTCAGCCAGTTCCGTCCAATAAAGCTCGGTCCGGAGCCCTCTACTATCGTCAACGGTAATCTGAGCAATTGTTTCTCATATTCCACAGGTACATGAGTCGTGCCTAGAACTTCCAGGGGTTCCCCTGTGTAGGTTTTAAGTTTCGTCGATGTTTTTGTTAGGGTTAGTGGCTGGAGTCCATCTTTGATTTTTCTAAGCTGCCACTCCCATTACTGATACGGCCGCACCCGTGTCTATTTCCATTATTGTCGGCCGCCCGTTCACCCGTGGGGTAATCCTAATGGGTTCTGCTTTCTTCGTTGTAATATTATATAATTGTTCCCCTTCGGAGGAGGATGGGGCGTCTAGGTTGTGTACTTCCCTGCGTCCCCACCTGCTTTTCATCTTTTGCCACCTCCTTCTAGGGTTTCTGTCGTTGTTACCTCACTCTGTCTGGTGCCAGAAACGCTCCTTCTCTGTTGGGGGAGCCTCAGCCGGTACTTCCATCTGTCTCCAGTTAGTCCTGGCAGACTTGGGGGCAGTTCTGGGGTTTTCCTTTTTCCCTCTATTCCTCAGGTTTTTCCTGAGAGCGGCTATCTGGTAGCAGGACCCGTTGTGGTAGTCCCTCTCACAGGTATCTACCTCCATTGGCGTGCCCTGTAGTTCCTGCGCCCCACTTGCTGCCTTTTCTAGGGACAGTGCGAGCTGTAACACCTGCCTGCAGTCTAGCTCCGTTTCTGCCAACAGGCGTTTCTGTATTGTGAGGTCGTTTATACCACACACTAACCGGTCCCGAAGCATTTCATTTAGCGTCGGGCCGAACTCACATTTTTCCGCCAGCCTTCTCAGGCGGGTCAAGAAATTCGTGACTGACTCCCTGTCTTCCCGCTTCGCTGTGTAGAATCTGTACCTACGCAAAATGAGGGGTGGTTTTGGGTCGTAGTGCTCTTTCACCAATTCCGTTACTTCTTGGAAAGTTTTCGTGTCCGGCGCATTGGGATAAGTCAGACTACGTATAATGGCGAAAGCGGAGGGTCCGCACGCCGACAGCAGGATAAGCCGTCTCCTTTCGTCCGTCAGTATATCATTTGCCCGGAAGAAGTAACACATTCTCTCCACATACTGGGACCAGTCCTCAATAGCCGGGTCGAATGCCTCTAACCTCCCAAAAAACGGCATTTTTAAAATGGCAAGGCTTACCCTCCGAGTGCGGCAGCTGGTCTCCGCAAAATTCGTAGTTTACCTTGTCGCCACTGTAGTAATTCACGGGAGGCAGGAGTTCCGTCACCACACCAATATTTATTTACAATAACGATATGACAGGAGCAGCTACAAACAGTGCTGCTAGCAGTCCAGTCAACTTAAGACTGCTCACAAAGCCTACACAGGTGATTATATGGGCCCCCTCAATGAGCTATCATTGAGGGAGCTCATACTCCAATTGGCCAACCAATAAAGCCAATTGGAGTTCATTACACTGTTGCTTGACTATTCTGTGGGATAGCTCTCCCATTTTGGCATAAGTCCTCAAATGTTAGTGAGGAAGATTTTGAAAAGTTGGACTGGGACTGGGCAGTCTGCGTCTGTGTCTTTTGCAGTGTCTGGGTCGATGGCGGGTGATCCGAACAATTTTATTCTTATTCAACTTTTCTGTAGCAATGTTATATAATTGAGTGGCTTGCTAAGTCATTTCAGAGGGCAGTTAAGAGTCAACTACATTGCTGTGGGTTTGAAATTACAAACAGGTCACAGTAGATGAGGACAGCAGATTTCCACCCCATTAAGGATATTAGTGAACCAGATGGGTTTTTAAGGACAATCTAGCAGTTTCACGATCATTATTAATAAGTCTAGAACTTTAAGAACACTTTAATTTAATTGTTTCAAAATTATTGAATATCTAGGGCCCAAACAAGGTTCATACCATTTGCTTTCTTTACTGCCTGCTGGACCTGAGGGCTACCTTTCAGTGACTGATGCAGAAGGGCCGCAAGGTCTCACAGATTCTTCACCTCTCTCAATTTACACCCATTCAAATAATAATCAGCCTTCCTACTTTAGCTACCGAAGCGGATAACCATGCATATGGTTATCACAGTTGCTTCACAGCTTCAAGGTCCCAGGTTCGATTGCTGGCTTGGGTCACTGTCTGTGCGAAGTCTGCACATTCTCCCCGTGTGTGCGTGGGTTTCTTCCGGGTGCTCCGGTTTCCTCCCACAATCCAAAGATGTGCAGATTAGGTGGGTTGGTGATGATAAATTGCCCTTAGTGTCCCAAAAAGGTTAGGTGGGGTTATGGGGATAGAGTGGAGGCGTGGACTTAAGTAGGGTGCTCTTTCCAAAAGGCCGGTGCAGACCCGATGGGCCGAATGGCCTCCTTCTGCACTGTAAATTCTGTGATATGTCTATGATATATCTGTCAATGCTAATACTTATCCTGAGAGGTACCTTTCCCATTAATGGCAATCATACTTGTCAGATCTTAAAGAACTAATTGGTGTCAGGTCATATGATTGGATAAAAATGCTGTTAAACGTAGTGAGAACCATTCAATAATTCATCTCAACGTCCATCTCACAGAATGAGAATAGGATAGTTTTCAACAAGAAATAAAACTTTATTAAATGAAAAATGACCACTTATTAATTTTTAACGGAGCACAGTAGAACTCATTTAAATGCCAAATGATATTTCTCATTTGTTTTTTTAAAAATTGATATTTAAGTGTTGTTGCGTTGTAAATCAGCCTCTGTATTATTCATTTGCTGTACCGTTGTGCAACATTAAATCATTCAGAAAATTCCATGATGATGACATTGGTTCCAGATGAAAGATTTACCCAGACCTTTAGGACAAAATCTTTTATTTTATGTTAACTAAACTGCTGCCAAATTACGTAGGAAGAGCACTTTAAAACGCAGATGGAAAGGAAGCTTGTCCTTTAATTGTTATTGTGTGGCATGAAACCTCAGTCATGTCCAGGCATGTTCTACAATAACGGTCAGATTAATTAGTTTCTGAGTAAGATCCCCTCCTTTTATCTACTTGGAAGTCACTCACATTTGTTTAACTAAATATTGATTTTAATTAACACAAAATATTTTTTAAAAAGATTACTTGTAAATATATTTAGGAACTATAGATTAAACATTTCCAATGTTACAGCTAATTAGAAAACAATAGGTCAGGCAAGTCATTTGAGGGAACAGGAAATTATTATAATGTATCCAATTTATTTATTTACAAATTATCATCTGGGACCTGTGATAAGGTCAGATTTAAAGAGAAGAAAAATGAGATAAAGTGCAAAGAAACTATTTCAACAAGAAACATTATTGTTGTGATGATTTAATTAGTCCCAGTTCTAACCCCCTACCACTGCCTTTGTGTTGACAGACTGTTTGAAATACAGTCTTGGGTCAGCTGTAGTTTGATCCAGCTGTCATTTGGAAGGCTAAAGCTATGATCATCGGACATCATCTTGAATTCAGCACCACTGCCATCAATTCCATCATTCCTTATGAGCTAGTCTCAATTTGCACCATTTCCAACATGGATGTCCTAATCGAACCTGAGACGATCTTTAGAACTTATGGTGTTCTCCAGCTACGGCCATTCCATAAAACGGCCCTCCTCTTCCTCAGCCCATCGTCTGCTGAGACCCTCATCCACACCTTTGTCACTTCCAGACTCAACTCTCTAATGCTCTAACACAAAGCAAAATACTGCTGATGCTGGAAACTTGAAATCAAAACAAATAATGCTGGAAATACGAACGTTAGGTAGCATTTTAAGAGAAAAGAGCCAAGTTCATATTTCAAGTTGATAATCTATTTCGGAATTGAAAACTTTAGAAATGTAATGAACTCCAATTGGCTTTATTGGTTGGCCAATTGGAGTATGAGCTCCCTCAATGATAGCTCATTGAGGGGCCCCATATAATCACCTGTGTAGGCTTTGTGAGCAGTCTTAAGTTGACTGGACTGCTAGCAGCACTGTTTGTAGCTGCTCCTGTAATATCGTTATTGTAAATAAATATTGGTGTGGTGACGGAACTCCTGCCTCCCGTGGATTACTACAGTGGCGACGAGGTAAACTACGAATTTTGCAGAGACCAGCTGCCGCATTCGGAGGGTAAGTCTTGCCATTTTAAAAATGCCGTTTTTTGCAAGGTTAGAGGCATTCGACCCGGCTATTGAGGACTGGTCCCAGTATGTGGAGAGAATGTGTTACTTCTTCCGGGCAAATCATATACTGACGGATGAAAGGAGACGGCTTATCCTGCTGTCGGTGTGCGGACCCTCCGCTTTCGCCATTATACGTAGTCTGACTTATCCCGATGCGCCGGACACGAAAACTTTCCAAGAAGTAACGGAATTGGTGAAAGAGCACTACGACCCAAAACCACCCCTCATTTTGCGTAGGTACAGATTCTACACAGCGAAGCGGGAAGACAGGGAGTCAGTCACGAATTTCTTGACCCACCTGAGAAGGCTGGCGGAAAAATGTGAGTTTGGCCCGACGCTAAATGAAATGCTTCGGGACCGGTTAGTGTGTGGTATAAACGACCTCACAATACAGAAACGCCTGTTGGCGGAAACGGAGCTAGACTGCAGGCAGGCGTTACAGCTCGCACTGTCCCTAGAAAAGGCAGCAAGTGGGGCTCAGGAACTACAGGGCACGCCAATGGAGGTAGATACCTGTGAGAGGGACTACCACAATGGGTCCTGCTACCAGACAGCCGCTCTCAGGAAAAACCTGAGGAATAGAGGGAAAAAGGAAAACCCCCAGAACTGCCCCCAAGTCTGCCAGGACTAACTGGAGACAGAGGGAAGTACCGGCTGAGGCTCCCCCAACAGAGAAGGAGCGTTTCTGGCACCAGACAGAGTGGGATAACAATGACAGAAACCCTAGAAGGAGGTGGCAAAAGAGGAATAGCAGGTGGGGACGCAGGGAAGTACACAACCTAGATGCCCCATCCTCCTCCGAAGGGGAACAATTATATAATATTACAACAAAGAAAGCAGAACCCATTAGGATTACCCCACGGGTGAACGGGCGGCCGACAATAATGGAAATAGACACGGGTGCGGCCGTATCAGTAATGGGAGTGGCAGCATTTAGAAAAATCATAGATGGACTCCAGCCACTAACCCTAACAAAAACATCGACGAAACTTAAAACCTACACAGGGGAACCCCTGGAAGTTCTAGGCACGACTCATGTACCTGTGGAATATGAGAAACAATTGCTCAGATTACCATTGACGATAGTAGAGGGCTCCGGACCGAACTTAATTGGACGGAACTGGCTGGCTCTGCTGCAAAGCAGGACAGGAAGAAAAATGGCAGGGCTATAGTGATAGGGGACTCGATCGTAAGGGGAATAGACAGGCGGTTCTGTGGACGCAATCGAGACTCCAGGATGGTATGTTGCCTCCCTGGTGCAAGGGTCAAGGATGTCTCGGAGCGGCTGCAGGACATTCTGGGGGGGGGGGAGAGGGTGAACAGCCAGCTGTCGTGGTGCACATAGGCACCAACGATATAAGTAAAAAACGGGATGAGGTCCTACAAGCGGAATTCAGGGAGTTAGGAGTTAAACTAAAAAGTAGGACCTCAAAGGTAGTAATCTCAGGATTGCTACCAGTGCCACGAGCTAGTCAGAGTAGGAATGTCAGGATAGATAGGATGAATGCGTGGCTCGAGAGATGGTGCAAGAGGGAGGAATTCAAATTCCTGGGGCTTTGGGACTGGTTCTGGGGGAGGTGGGACCAGTACAAACCGGACGGTCTGCACCCGGACAGGACTGGAACCGATGTCCTGGGGGGGTGTTTTCTAGAGCTGTTGGGGAGGGTTTAAACTAATGTGGCAGGGGGGTGGGAACCGATGCAGGAAGTTGGAAGGTAGTAAAACAGGGACAGAAGCAAAAGGAAGTAAGGGGAAAAGTGCAAGCCAGAGAAGACATAGTCAAAAATCAAAAAGGGCGACAGTACAAGGTACAGTGACTGAGGGGAGCTCAGTGAATAGGCCCAGTAATACTAAAAGGAATAAAACTGGAGATGTTAAGATTCAAAAAAGAGGTTAAAAAACCAACATAAGTGTACTTTACCTGAATGCTCGTAGTATTCGGAATAAAGTAAATGAGTTGATGGCACAAATCATCGTAAAAGACTATGATTTAGTGGCCATTACTGAAACATGGTTAAAGGATGGTCACGACTGGGAGTTAAATATCCGAGGGTATCAAACTATTCGGAACGACAGAGTCGATGGTAAGGGAGGTGGTGTTGCTCTGTTATTTAAGGATGACATTCGGGCAATAGTAAGGGATGACATCGGTGCTATGGAGGATAAGGTTGAATCCATTTGGGTGGAAATCAGGAATAGTAAGGCAAAAATGTCACTGATAGGAGTAGTCTATCGGCCACCAAATAGTAACGTTATGGTGGGGCAGGCAATAAACAAAGAAATAACTGATGCATGTAGAAATGGTACAGCAGTTATCATGGGGGATTTTAATCTACATGTCGATTGGTTTAACCAGGTCGGTCAAGGCAACCTTGAGGAGGAGTTTATAGAATGTATCCGCGATAGTTTCCTAGAACAGTATGTAATGGAACCTACGAGGGAACAAGCGGTCCTACATCTTGTCCTGTGTAATGAGACAGGATTGATTCATGATCTCATAGTTAGGGATCCTCTAAGAAGGAGCGATCACAATATGGTGGAATTTAAAATACAGATGGAGGGTGAGAAAGTAAAATCAAATACTAGTTTTTTGTGTTTAAACAAAGGAGATTACAATGGGATGAGAGAAGAACTAGCTAAGGTAGACTGGGAGCAAAGACTTTATGGTGGAACAGTTGAGGAACAGTGGAGAACCTTCCAAGCGATTTTTCACAGTGCTCAGCAAAGGTTTATACCAACAAAAAGGAAGGAAGGTAGAAAGAGGGAAAATCGACCGTGGATACCTAAGGAAATAAGGGAGAGTATCAAATTGAAGGAAAGAGCATATAAAGTGGCAAAGATTAGTGGGAGACTAGAGGACTGGGAAATCTTTAGTGGGGGAACAGAAAGCTACTAAAAAAGCTATAAAGAAGAGTAAGATAGAGTATGAGAGTAAACTTGCTCAGAATATAAAAACAGACAGTAAAAGTTTTTACAAATATATAAAACAAAAAAGAGTGGCTAAGGTAAATATTGGTCCTGTAGAGGATGAGAAGGGAGTTTTAATAATGGGAAATAAGGAAATGGCTGAGGAACTGAACAGGTTTTCTGGGTCGGTCTTCACAGTGGAAGACACAAATAACATGCCAGCGACTGATAGAAATGAGGCTATGACAGGTGAGGACCTTGAGAGGATTGTTATCACTAAGGAGGTAGTGATGGGCAAGCTAATGGGGCTAAAGGTAGACAAGTCTACTGGCCCTGATGGAATGCATCCCAGAGTACTAAAAGAGATGGCTAGGGAAATTGCAGATGCACTACTGATAATTTACCAAAATTCACTAGACTCTGGGGTGGTCCCGGTGGATTGGAAATTAGCAAACGTGACACCACTGTTTAAAAAAGGAGGTAGGCAGAAAGCAGGAAATTATAGGCCAGTGTGCTTAACTTCGGTAGTAGGGAAGATGCTGGAATCTATCATCAAGGAAGAAATAGCGAGGCATCTGGATAGAAATTGTCCCATTGGGCAGACGCAGCATGGGTTCATAAAGGGCAGGTCGTGCCTAACTAATTTAGTGGAATTTTTTGAGGACATTACCAGTGCAGTAGATAACGGGGAGCCAATGGATGTGGTATATCTGGATTTCCAGAAAGCCTTTGACAAGGTGCCACACAAAAGGTTGCTGCATATGATAAAGATGCATGGCATTAAGGGTAAAGTAGTAGCATGGATAGAGGATTGGTTAATTAATAGAAAGCAAAGAGTGGGGATTAATGGGTGTTTCTCTGGTTGGCAATCAGTAGCTAGTGGTGCCCCCCAGGGATCCATGTTGGGCCCACAATTGTGCACAATTTACATAGATGATTTGGAGTTGGGGACCAAGGGTAATGTGTCCAAGTTTGCAGATGACACTAAGATGAGTGGTAAAGCGAAAAGTGCAGAGGATACTGGAAGTCTGCAGAGGGATTTGGATAGGTTAAGTGAATGGGCTAGGGTCTGGCGGATGGAATACAATGTTGACAAATGTGAGGTTATCCATTTTGGTAGGAATAACAGCAAATGGGATTATTATTTAAACGATAAAATATTAAAGCATGCCGCTGTGCAGAGAGACCTGGGTGTGCTAGTGCATGAGTCACAGAAAGTTGGTTTACAGGTGCAACAGGTGATTAAGAAGGCAAATGGAATTTTGTCCTTCATTGCTAGAGGGATGGAGTTTAAGACTAGGGAAGTTATGTTGCAATTGTATAAGGTGTTAGTGAGGCCACACCTGGAGTATTGTGTTCAGTTTTGGTCTCCTTACTTGAGAAAGGACATGCTGGCACTGGAGGGTGTGCAGAGGAGATTCACTAGGTTAATCCCAGAGCTGAAGGGGTTGGATTATGAGGAGAGGTTGAGTAGACTGGGACTGTACTCGTTGGAATTTAGAAGGATGAGGGGGGATCTTATAGAAACATTTAAAATTATGAAGGGAATAGATAGGATAGATGCGGGCAGGTTGTTTCCACTGGCGGGTGAAAGCAGAACTAGGGAACATAGCCTCAAAATAAGGGGAAGTAGATTTAGGACTGAGTTTAGGAGGAACTTCTTCACCCAAAGGGTTGTGAATCTATGGAATTCCTTGCCCAGTGAAGCAGTTGAGGCTCCTTCATTACATGTTTTTAAGGTAAAGATAGATAGTTTTTTGAAGAATAAAGGGATTAAGGGTTATGGTGTTCGGGCCGGAAAGTGGAGCTGAGCCCACAAAAGATCAGCCATGATCTCATTGAATGGCGGAGCAGGCTCGAGGGGCCAGATGGCCTACTCCTGCTCCTAGTTCTGACGTTCTTATGTTCTTATGAAAGACCTAACATTAGATTGGATGAAAATTTTCCAGAGTGGAAGCTGGTAGTTGAGTGGAGTACTCCAAAAATACCCGGAGGTCTTACAGGAAGGTTTGGGGGAAATCATACGCGCCAAAGCAACTTTGCACGTGGACCCAGAAGCCCTTCCAAAATTTTGTAAGGCCAGGCCGGTACCTTTTGCATTAAGGAAGAAAGTAGATCACGAAATAGAAAGGTTACGGCGCGACAGCATTATCAGACCAGTACAATTCTCGGAATGGGCAGCGCCGGTGGTACCAATTTTGAAGCCAGACGGCTCGATACGTCTCTGTGGAGATTTCAAACAGACAGTAAACAAATACGCACTGCTGGACAAATACCCAATCCCGAAAATAGACGACCTATATGCCAAATTGGCAGGTGGGCTTTTGTTCACGAAACTAGACATGAGCCACGCCTACCTGCAGTTAAAACTGGACAAGGGCTCCCAGAAGTTCGCTACGATCAACACCCTGAAATGCCTTTTTCGTTATACTGGGCTACCTTTTGGAGTGTCATCAGTCTGCGCTATATTCCAGCGTACGATGAAAAATATTCTGCAGCTACTACCGCAGGTGGCGATTTATTTGGACGATGTCTTAATCACGGGTAGGACAAACAGGGAACACTTAAGGAACCTGGAGGAAGTGCTCAGGCGTTTCGCAAAGACAGGCGTACGGCTAAAAAGGGAAAAATTTATTTTTCTGGCCCCACAAGTGACGTACCTGGGATATAAAGTCGGCGAGTCAGGCTTACATCCATTAGAAGACAGAGCAAGGGCAATAAAAGAAGCCCCAGCTCCCACCACGGTCCAGGAGTTACGATCATTTCTAGGGTTGGTAACCTATTATGGAAAATTTATTGAAAATAGGGCGTCCATCCTAGAACCCCTCCACCAGCTACTAAAAAAGGGGCAAGAATGGAAATGGTCCACCCGCCAAAACCGAGCATTTAGGGACATTAAGGAACAGCTGTCATCCGAAAATGTCCTAGAGCATTATGACCCAAGGAAGGAGTTGGTGGTCACTTGTGATGCATCCCCCTACGGGGTAGGAGCCATCTTAGCCCATAGAGGAAGGAATGGGGAAGAACGGCCAATAGCCTATGCTTCGAGGACCTTGGCGGTGGCTGAGAGGAAGTATGCCCAAATCGAGAAGGAAGGACTGGCGGTGATATTCGCAGTAAAAAAATTTCACCAGTATCTGTAAGGGCGGAAATTCACCATAGTGACGGACCATAAGCCGTTATTAGGGTTATTAAAAGAAGACAAGTCAATACCCCCGATTGCATCAGCTAGAATCCAACGCTGGCCGTTGCTACTGGCGGCATATAGATACGTTCTGGAGCACAGACCGGGAACGCGAGTAGCACATGCAGATGCTTTTGAGCAGACATCCCCTCCCGGACACTCCGCCGCAAATACCAAAAGTAGAGGAGACAGTAATGACTCTAAATTTTTTGGACACCCTACCAGTAGATGCACAACATATTCGGTTGTGGACGCAAAAAGACCCAGTTTTAGCCAAGATGAAGCATTTACTGCTAACAGGGGAACTGGAAAGACCAGTGGAGCCCCAGATGCACCCATACTGGAGCAGAAGGGACCAAATAACCGTAGAAGACGGTATCCTATTATGGGGAGCCCGGGTAATCGTCCCAGCTCAGGGCCGTCAGGCAATCTTAACTGAGTTACATCACGGACACCCAGGGGTATCTAAAATTAAGATGCTAGCTCGAAGCTATGTTTGGTGGCCAGGTTTGGACACAGACATAGCAGCCTTGGTACATCGGTGCCAGGAGTGCCAACAGGGGCAAAGAGTGCCACCAGCGGCGCCATTGCACCCGTGGGAATGGCCAGGCAGACCGTGGGCCCGCCTGCATATTGACCACGCCGGCCCTTTCATGGGCTCAATGTTTTTGGTGATAGTGGACGTCCACTCCAAATGGTTGGACGTCCACCGGGTAAACACGGCAAGCACAGCATCGACAATTGAAAAGCTCAGGGCCTCGTTTGCAACACATGGACTGCCGGAGGTATTGGTGTCGGACAACGGAACGGCATTCACAAGTGGGGAATTTGGAAAATTCCTGAAGGAAAACGGAGTCCGTCACATCAAAACGGCCCCTTACCATCCAGCGACCAACGGCCTGGCAGAGAGAGTGGTCCAGACACTTAAAGCGGGACTCAAGAAGCAGCCGGCAGCATCAATAGACACAAAGCTCTCCCGCTGGCTGTTTGATTACAGGACCACACCGCATTCCACAACGGGCATACCGCCAGCTGAACTCTTAATGGGAAGGCGGCTGCGAACGAGGCTGAGTCTCCTTTTCCCAAATTTAACGGAGAAAGTGGAGAAACAACAGGAGGCCCAACGCAGGGGGCATGATAATAGTCGTCAGCAGAGACATTTCCAGGTGGGGGAACCGGTTTGGGTCAAGAATTATGGGAATGGACCAACGTGGGTCAACGGCACGGTAGAGTCCCAAACAGGGCCCATATCCTATGAGGTTTCAATAGGAGGTAAGGTGCTGAAGAAACACCTAGACCAAATAAGGGCAGCGGAACCACATCTGGAGGCAGGCGAAGCAGGACCGCCTCAAGCTGGGATAGCCCAGACGGAAAGGATACCCACACCCCAGCCCCGAGCAATTTCTCCAGACCCCGTCATCAGAGTCGGAGATGGACACTCTCGATGAGGCCGCCGCGACACCTCTCCCCGAGGAGGAGGACGAACAACTTCCAAGGAGGTCGTCAAGGAAAAGACGAGCACCTATAAGGTACACCCCGCCCACTTCGGAGAACGTCCCGGCGACACAGAGGTGACAGACCCAGACGTGAGGAGCAGGAAGAAGCTCAGAGGAATGCCAGCTGGCAGTAATTCCTCGGACCTTGGGGGGGTGGGGGGGGGGGGGGGGGGGGGGGGGTGGTGTAATGAACTCCAATTGGCTTCATTGGTTGGCCAATTGGAGTATGAGCTCCTTCAATGATAGCTCATTGAGGGGGCCCATATAATCACCTGTGTAGGCTTTGTGAGCAGTCTTAAGTTGACTGGACTGCTAGCAGCACTGTTTGTAGCTGCTCCTGTAATATCGTTATTGTAAATAAATATTGGTGTGGTGACGGAACTCCTGCCTCCCGTGGATTACTACAAGAAATGTAACAGGTTTTAAGGAAGTCCTTCAGAATATAACCGCTGCTTGCATTTTTCAGAAAGCATTCTGATATTATTTTTACACCTCCTCCTGTCCCATCTTTTGTTTCTTTTAACATCCAATGCCTTTTGACTTGGATCAACATCCCTTTTGCCATTTAATCTCTCCTAATTTCCACCATCACAGACCTTTTGTCCTTTCCTCTTCTACCACTTTTCCTGTCTCTGTACTTACTTAAAACTTTTACATCACTTTCTCCATTTGTGACTGAAAGTTCATTGACCTGAATGAAACATTAACTCTGCTTCTCTCTCCGCAGATGCTCCCTGACCTGAGTATTTCCAGCATTTTCTGTTACTGCAACGCCTTCCTGGCCAGCCTCCTAGCCTCCACCCTCTGTAAAGACTAGCACACACAAAACTGCTGCCCTGACCCAATTCCGCACCAAGTCAATCCAGCACACCACCTATTTCTACTGGCCTGCACTCGCTTTCTTAATAACTGAATTTATAATTCTCACATTCATGCTTAAATATTTGAATGGCTTCACCCTTCCCCATCTTAACTTCCTCCAACCCACCAATTACCTCTCCCTAGCCCAGCTCATCCATGCAACTCTTCGTTCTTCAGACACTAGTTTCCTCCTTTTGGCACACGATTGTTAACATTGCCATTAATCACCAGAGCTCATGCTCAATTGTTCCTGCTTCTCCAACTCCCCCATCTATTTAACCTTCCCAATACCACCTCCTTTAGCTCTGTGCCAATTTTCTTTTGTTTTTTGACTCTGCATCTGTGAAGGTCATTGGGCCAAAGAAATGAAAACTGATGTAGTTTAAATGTATTTTAGTTTACCCAATAAATGTTATTTTTGCTTCAGCAGCCAGTTAGTTCCTTTGTGAGACTCTTAATCTTACTCTAAAATTTCACTGTAACTCCTTGTTGTACATCCCTTTCTACTCTCTACACTTCAGTTAATTTTGACTTTTGATTTTTTTTCACTCCCTGTCTCTCAATGAATGGGTTGTGTGCTGAAGAGAAACAAGTAATTGGTTTTCGTGTTGGAAACAGATGTGATACAGTGGAAGTTCAGCTGGTCAGTTTAAACTGTACATTTACTGTAAACACATGTATGACGGCCTGTTCTTAAAGATAAGGTTGAAATGGTTTGCAAAATGCTTCTATTCAGTTTATTTGGCTGCAAATTGTGCCTGCTTTTAGTAAGCAGTACAGACAAAGGGATTTATTCTTTGATCAGTTAACAGAGTGATTTAGAACTGCTCACACAGGCTTTATCTTCAAGTTCTACTTGAAACAGAAATTATGGAGCAATTGACCCGAAGGCAGATACACACCAGATGGACTAAAAGTATAACCTTAAAAATGTGAGGAGAGAAGCAGAATTAAGTGCAGTACACAAACCTGAATCAAATCCAGTTTGATAACCAAGCATATGAGGGGTTTACTGTTATTCCAATAGCCCAATAGCACAATTAAGTTTCACACAATGGTTGTAAATGTGAGACAATTGTAGGGGATGTTGAATACTACTAGGAAGTGACTTGAATGTACTATTAAGTAGTGATAGGACACAAGATTGTAGTTTCCATGCACAGGCAAGTTCCTGATCGCTGGCAGATGGATATGTAAAAATGGAGCAAATCATTTCACACGGGAGAGAAGACAAGAAAAGGCATTAGTTCAACAATTATCTTGTCTGAACTTGCACAAAGCTTTGTGAATGGTTAAAGTGAACAGTGATGGAGGCTAAGGAGCAAGCAACTGGTTTTCCCCATTTGTTCTATCTGTTCCCCGTTCCCCTTAATCATTTTAATAACTTCAGTCAAATCAGCTGTTAACCTCTTAAATTCCATTTGCGTGATCTTGCCTCATAATTTAACCCTTCACATCCAGACATCATTCTGGTAAATCTAAGCTGAATGTGTCCAAGGCCAGTAGACCCTTCCAAACGTCTGGTGCCCAGGACTGCTCACAGTACCCCAGGTATGGGCAAACCAGGCCTTTGAATAACTGAAGCCTGTTCTGTCATTCAGTATGATCATGGTTGATCATCGAACTCAGTAACCTGCTCCCACTTTCCCCCATATACTTTGATCCCTTTAGCTCCAAGAGCTATATCTAACTCCTTCTTGAAAACAAACACGGCAGAATTCTCCGTTCCTGAGATTAAGTGCTGACACCAGGGCAGGATTCGTGAACTTCCATGACAGCAAAACTGCGCTGCACCTGGACGGTTTCAGTGGCTGTTAAAGGGCTAGCACCGGCGCCACGTGCAATGCAATCAATTCCAATAAGAAACGGTGCGGGATTCGCCAAGTCCGTGATCGACACTCGGGAGGTTGACAAGCTGCAGCCGCATATACACACTTCACTCCCCATACACACTATCCCAGCCAGCCAACAAGATGGTACTGTTTGAGCTGGAGCACGCCCATCCTGCTGATGGGTCTGCTGGGACCAGAGGGCACCTAGGGGGGTGGCCTGGGAGACACCCATACGACCTGTAGCCCTACATTCACAGTGGGCAGTCAGCGGCAGGCGAGGCTACATGGCTGCCTTGAACAAGAGCGGTATTAGACAAGCTCAACTTTGGAGAACATTAGCACAAACTTAATGGATCAAATGGCATGCAGTATGCTATAACATTCCTGATTTACCGCTGTAAAATCTACACTGAACTCATGCCCTCAATTGACTCTCATTTTAAATTTCATGTGGCATTTGTAAAAAATGTTGAAATATGTTGAAACAATGAATGTAACAAATAAAATTTGAGGTATATTTCATCAAATGATTTCATGTGAATGTCTTCATTAATTTTCGTGCTGTGCTCATACAAGTGTGTCCTGTCCACATGAGAACCTGATATGTTCAGTAGAAAGTTCCGAATAGGCATCAATTAATGCAGGACGTTTCTCTGCAGTTAGAAAAATAGATAATATATCACCAATTGGAAAAAGTGTACTCATTGCACCATAAGATCAATTAGTCCCATTTGTGTTGAGATGAAATGGAAAAACAATTTTGCTAAAAGACACTATGTGCTTCATTGTTAAACCCATTAAATGTGACTTTTCATGAAATTACTTTCATTTCACAGATAGACATAGTGGAATGTGTGACTGTGTAAACTGTAGCAGCTGCCTGTGCTCAACCCTCCCTTGCATCCAAGTGTGAGGTGATAGTTTCTCTTGATGCTGGGAAAGCATTTGATAGGGTGGAGTGGGAATATTTATGAGAATCTCGGGAGATTTGGATTTGGCCATAAACTTTCCTTCTGGATCCACTTGTTATATAATGCCCCTACGGCCAGTGTTCACAGAAACACTTTGTGTTTAAAGTGAATAGGGGCACTAGGCAGGTCTGCCTACTTTCTCCACTCGTATTTGCCCTGGCAATACAGCCGCTCTCTATAGCCTTGAGGGTCTATGGAGGGGCATTAGTCGTGATGGGATGGAACATCAGGCATCTCTTTATGCAGATGACCTACTTTTATATATTACAGACCATCCATTGATAGCCTAATGAAGACACTTAATACCTTTGGTTTTGTTTGTGGCTATAAATTAAGCCCAGGCAAGTGGGAAATTTTTCAGGTCAAACCCCCCGTAAAGGCGAGCGCATTTTGGTACCTTACCCTGCCACCCATGTAGGACAAGATTTTGTTACTTGGGTGTCAGGGTAGCCGCAATTGGGCCTCTCTTCACAAATTGAATCGCTCAAACCTGATTAATACTGTTAAAACGGACCTACAGAGGTGGAACAGCCTTCCTCAATATTTGGCAGGTAGGATTCAAACAATAAAAATGAATGTAATCCCCATATTTTTCTTTCAATGTCCCCCACTTTTCTACCCAAGTCTTTTTATTAAGGTTTAAATTGATATCTGCTTTTATTTGGACGGGTAAGAATCCGCAGCGTTCTACTCCAGATAGGCGGACAGGGGGCTTGGCCCACCCAAATTTATTATTGGATTGCTAATATTTAGTAGCTTTTCTTGTGGATGAATGATCCTGATTATATCTGGAGTAAAATGGAGGGTCGTTCTTGCATTATATCCATTCTCCTTGCCATGGTTACTGCACCATTGTCCTTTCTCCCACTAGATTTTCCTCGAACCCAGTGGTGGTATCCTCTTTTAGGATCTGGAAACCATTTCAACATCATTTTAAAACTCCTTTCGCTGTCTTCACAGGCCCCTATCTATACTGATCACCGTTTATTACTTTTTGGATTGGATCCAACATTTAGATTGTGGAAAGTGAAGGGAATTGAGCATTTTGGTGACTTGTTTGTAGAAGGGAGGTCTGCCAGTTTTAGAGAGTTACCGACAAATTTAGGCAACACAACTCTGAGCCTTTTTCGTTATTTTCAAGTTTGCGATTTCTGTCGTACAGTTTTCCCATCCTTTCCTCTGGCTCCACCCTCCTCTCCGTTGAAGAGCATTTTACCTTGGCATAGCCTGGCAAGGAGTCTATCGCAGACCTATATGGTCATAGTCTCTCATCTGGGGCGGGATTCTCCCCTACCCGGCGGGGGGTCCCGGTGGGATGGAGTGGCGTGAACCACTCCGGCGTCGGGCCGCCCCAAAGGTGCGGAATCCTCCGCACCTTTAGGGCCAAGCCCTCACCTTTAGGGGCTAGGCCCGTGCTGGAGTGGTTTGCGCCCCGCCAGCCGGCATGGAAGGCATTTGGCGCCACAACAGCCGGGGCCGAAGGGACTCCGCTGGCCCGCGGAAGTCCGCGCATGCGCGGGACGTCAGCGGCTGCTGACGTCATCCCCGCGCATGCGCAGGGTCACCTCCGCGTCGGCCATCGCGGAGGCTGACATGGCCGATGCGGAGGGGAAAGAGTGCCCCCACAGCACAGGCCCGCCCACGGATCGGTGGGCCCCGATCGCGGGCCAGCCACTATGGGGGCACCCCCTGGGGCCAGATTACCCCGCACCCCTCCCAGGACCCCAGAGCCCGCCCGCGCCGCCTGGTCCCGCCAGTAAGGGTGGTGGTTTAATTCATGCCGGTGGGACCGGCATTACAGCAGCGGGACTTCGGCCCATCGTGGACCAGAGAATTGCCGGGGTGGGGGGGGGGCCCCGCCGACCAGCACGGCGCGATTCCCGCCCCCGCCGAACCTCGGGTGCCGGAGAACTTGGCGGCCGGCGGGGGCGGGATTCACGCCATCACCCGCCGATTTTCCGACCCGGGGGCGGGGGGTCGGAGAACCCCCTGATCTCTCCCCACCAAGCGGGGTAAGGGCAAAATGGGAGCAAGTTGGATCCTATACTCACTAGCGAGGTTTGGAGGGAGGCCCTTTACAGGATCAACTCCATGTTCTCATGTGCCTGGTTGAGCCTAATTCAGTTTAAGGTGCTGCATAGGATGCACTTGACCAAGGCAAGGATGAGTGGGATGTTCCAAATGTTGAGGATAGGTGTGATCACTGTTCGCTTGTCCCAACTGACCATATGCATGTGTTTTGGTCCTGCCTCAAACTCGCCAGCTTCTGGGATTCCATTTTTAGCATCATGTCAGTAATACTCTGTTTGGAATTAATCCCATGTCCGCTGGTAGACATATTTTGGGTTTTGGATTCACTGGTGGTCCACTCTGGGATAATAATAATAATCGCTTATTGTCACAAGTAGGCTTCAATTAAGTTACTGTGAAAAGCCCCTAGTCGCCTCATTCCGGCGCCTGTTCGGGGAGGCCGGTAGGGGAATTGAACCTGCGCTGCTGCCTTGTTCTGCATTACACGCCAGCTGTTTAGCCCACTGTGCTAAACCAGTCCCTTAGAGGTGGATGGCGGACATTGTCGCCTTTGCCTCGGTGATAGCCCAGAAGCCGATATTGCTTGATTGGGGGCTTTTCACAGTAACTTCATTGCAGTGTTAATGTAAGCCTACTTGTGACAATAAAGATTATTATGATTATTATTAATGTCCTTCTTACATCTCGAGAAAATTTAATTCACCTTAAGGGGTTCAGTGGAGAGGTTCTACCTGAGATGGCAACCATTTATTTCCTTTTTTATGGATCTAGCCACCGTCAATTGTTAGGGGTTTTAGGTATAGTGTTTAAGTCAATTGTTTCTTTTTGGTTGTTTATAATTTTTGCATTCTTGCGTTTTATTTTGTTGTTTATTATGTAAAACTTTGATAAACATACTTTTAAAAAATGGTCCCTGGAGTACCGATCGTACACCTAAACTTTTCACAGGAGATTCTCTGGTAGAAGCATAAAACTAGCCATTAATGCTATTCCCCCATGGTTTCTGCCAATTGTCTACCGAAGCTACAGCGGGACATTGGGAGAACCCTCTGGAATATCTTCCCCACAACCATTATTATCATAAGCCAGCCAGTGATCATACAATATCTGTCTAGTAAATAGGAGTTTTGTAACAAACTTGTGACTTAATTAATACTCATGCATTATTCAGTCCAATTTTTCCATTAGATAAATATGGTATCCAATGTGGTGTTCATAGTTTATTCTCTATATAAATAAGGCAAAAATCTATTTTTCCCTAATTCCTGTGAACAAGATGATTCACTTCAGTGGTGTCTGTTTTCCTGGGCTGCATAAGTGGAGGGGCATTAATGAGCGTAACATGGCCTAGATATGACTCACCTTGACTCTTCTTTCTTTGCCACATCACCAAGCCCCTGTATGTCTCTAGAGTGAATGAGATTCTCTAGAGTGAATGAGATTGTCCACAGTGAATGAGATTGAGAACTTAGTTGAGGGAATGAAAGTGTCAGGATTTTCTAAAGTTTTAAATAAACAAACAAGTCAGAAGTATAATCACACTCGTCAGCTAATAAAATCAATATATTTACACAACATAATACGCAAATCAGTCCAGGGAACATCATTGCAGAATTGCCCAACTTGTTTCCTTTCCTGGTGCCGAAAGCTTTGAAAACATGTTCAAACATGTTCTGGGCAAACAACAGAATAGGACAACTACCTCAAATGCTGCCATCTGCTGTCGGAATTAAAACTACACCTCTTCTTCAGTAATAACTACATTTTATACAGCCAATATGCTGACAAAATGGTTGCAAAGTACAAATACTCTAAAATAGGTAATTACAGAGAGTTTTGCTTCCATCAGTTTTCTTTCTTTAAATAAACCCTCAGGGAGGATGCAAGGTATGTCAACCTTTTGTACTGTGCAGTGAAAGAAAACCTGGTATTCTTGTAGTTTAAGTTACACGACAGCAACTAACGGCAGTATTTTCAGAGGCCGAAAGGGACTGGACCTGAGGCGAGATGGTCGGCTTGCTCACACCATCCCATCCCCAAACCATTTTTGGGAAGGCCTGGCTGACGACGAAGGGCAGTTAATTGAGGTAGTTAAGGGGCCTTCTGAGGCCCCCTTCTGCGCAGTGAAATTTACCAGAAAATAAAGGTGAGGGACAGAACGGGTGAATGTCTTTATGCACCAACGAATTATAGAAGAGTAGGAAATTCAACAGTGGGACAAACTTTAAAACTTTGTTTCTGTCATAATATACATCCATGTATCTGATGGCGTGCAGATAGGCAGTGATTGACATACAGGATGACCAGTGAGCACACAGAACACAGCAGCCAATCACCAGACAGGACACGGCCACTATAAAGCCACAGGGCACCAGTTTTCCCGCTCTCTTGGGATCCAGCCTCTGAGACAGTCAGAGCTCGTGAGCAGCAGCTAGTACAAACACCATGTGTTAGTCAGTTAGTCTGGTCAGGCTAGCCTCAGGTCTCCAGTCAAGTCAGCATAGTGTCAACCCACAGTTAAGCATGTAATATAGTTAGATGTTAAATAAAATAATATTGCATTTCATCAAGTGTTGGAAGCCTGTCTCTCTCTACACTGCATTAAACACAGTCCACATAGACCCAGCTTACCCAACACATCATGGTACCAGGTTTGGATGTTGAGAATTGACGGACTCACCTTGAGGTAATCTGCCGTGACCAGCGATCAGCCATCCGGTAACATGGACAGCGTCCGCCCTCCTCCGCAGCTCCGCATAGCCGGCAACCTCTGTGCAAACTGGAAGATTTTCAAACAGAAGTTCCAACTATATCTTGAAGCCACCAACCTCGAGGCCACATCAGATGCCAGGAAGATCGCACTATTCCTTTCTACAGGCGGTGACAACGCTATCCATATCTACAACTCCCTTACATTCGCTGAAGGCGAAGACAAGACGAAATTTAAAACAGTCCTGTTGAAGTTCGACAGCCACTGCGACATTGAGGTAAATGAGAGCTTTGAATGGTACGTTTTCCAGCAGAGGCTTAAGGGTAAGGATGAACCTTTTCAGTCCTTTTTAACCCATCTCCGCATCCTCGCGCAGTCATGTAACTATGACTCGACAACTGATTCCATGATCCGGGATCAGATCGTTTTCGGTGTCCACTCCAATTCCCTTCGCCAGCAGCTCCTGAAAGTTAAGCAGCTCACTCTCACCATCGCCATCGAAACGTGCGTTCTCCACAAGCATGCTAACAACCGGTACTCCCACATCAGGGCGGCAGAAACGGCAAAGCTAAACCCCCACGAGGCAGAACGGGTGCAGGCCATCACACAAATGCAGGGCCTGAGTCTTGATGAGAGTGGCCATTTTGCGCGCTTTTCCCGGGTTCCAGCGCATGCGTACCACGACCGAGGGGACGGCGAGACCGACGACCAGCCTGTGCAGGTGCGCACATCATTCGACCGCCCTGCGCATTCACGTTGGCGCACGGAACGCGCTGACGTCGGCGTCATGACGCGTCCAAATTGTGGCCATTCCCATTTAAAGCGGCAATGTCCAGCAAAGTCACGACGCTGTCTCCAGTGTGGCAAGCTTGGCCACTACGCAGCCCTTTGAAGATCTGCTCCACTGCCCAGCATCAAGCGATCCCAGCCACAGGGCAGAAGCGTCCATTCGGTACAGCAGGCCGTGACAGACTCCGACCCCGACAGCACACCAGATCCTGACGCTGAATGGCTCAAATCCCCATTCCAGGTGGGCATCATTACTGAGCATACGCTGCCTCTCTCAACGATGGTGAAACACCTCCCAATCCTGAGAGTTGATCCGGATGACGAGTGGTGTCCTACCCTTACAGTTAACAAGGCTCGCATCCGTTTCAAGCTGGACACCGGCGCTTCAGCAATCCTCATTTCAAAATCTGACCTCAACACAATCCGCATCAGACCAAGCATTCTTCCACCGGCCTGCCAGCTCCTCAACTACAATGGCTCGCAATGCCATTGCTGTCAGTGGCTCATGCCAGCTTGGGGTGTCCAATAGGTCATTGAAAGCGACGCTGCAATTTGAAATCGTAGGACCCGACAGAGCTTCCCTGCTCGGTGCTCGGGCGTGCAAACTCCTGAACCTGGTTCAACGAGTCCATACCATGTCATCCGCACAGGCAACGGCCTCACCTGATGAAAACTTTCAGGTTCAACTTGATGACATCATAGCGCAATACCATAGCGTGTTCAAAGGTATGGGCACACTCCCATACCGATACAAAATCCTGCTGAAGCCAAACGCCACCCCTGTGATTCACGCTCTGCGTCGGGTGCCGGCACCCCTCAAGGACCGCCTCAAGCAGCAGTTGCAAGACCTCCAGGACCAGGGCGTCATATCAACGGTCATGGAACCCACGGACTGGGTTAGCTCCATGGTTTGCGTCAAGAAGCCGTGAGGGGAGCTTCGAATCTGTATCGTGCCCAAGGATTTAAACCGCAACATCATGAGGGAACATTACCCAATACCAAAACGAGAAGAGTTAACCAGCGAGATGGCTTATGCCAAATTCTTCACAAAGCTGGATGCTTCCAAGGGGTTCTGGCAAATACAGCCGGACGCATCCAGTCGCAAGTTGTGCACATTCAATACCCCGTTCGGACGCTACTGCTACAACCGAATCCCCTTTGGCATCATCTCTGCCTCAGAGGTATTTCACCACATAATGGAACAAATGATGGAGGGCATCGAGGGGTGCGAATGCACGTCGACGATGTCATAATCTGGTCCATAACTCCTCAAGAACACATCGATCGCCTCAACCAGGTGTTCCACAGGATCCACGAGTGTGGCCTCTGACTCAACAGAGCCAAATGCTCATTCAGTCAATCAGAAATCAAATTCCTATCAACAAGCGCGTGCAATTTGAGGCAGAGGGCATATCCGCAGACAGGGGGGGGCAGATACCTGATGGTACGGGGCAGGCTGGAGGGGAGAAGAGTGGTGCTGGTGAATATATATGCCCCGAACTGGGATGACGTGGACTTCATTAAAAGAGTGCTGGGGAAGATCCCGGACTTGGATTCTCGCAGGCTAATAATGGGAGGGGACTTTAACATGGTCCTTGACCCGACTTTGGATCGGTCGTGTCCCAGAACGGGTAGACTCTCAGCAATGGCAAGGGAGCTGAAAGTGTTTATGGAGCAAATGGGGGCAGTGGACCCCTGGAGAGAGGGACAGCCAACAGGAAGGGGCTACTCGTTTTACTCGCACGTCCACAAAGTATATTCCAGGATAGATTTCTTTGTGCTAAGCAGGGACTGTATGGGGGAGGTAAAGAACACGGAATACTCAGCAATTACCATTTCAGACCATGCCCCGCATTGGGTGGACCTGCAGTTCGGGGGAGCGAGTTATCAACGCCCGCAATGGAGGCTAGATGTGGGACTGCTGTCGGAGGAGGGGATCTGCGAGAGGCTTCGGAAATGTATAAAAAATTACCTGCAGGTGAATGACACTGGGGAGGTCTCAGCGGCGACCGTGTGGGAGGCGCTAAAGGCAGTAGTGCGGGGGGAGCTGATTTCAATTGGGGCCCATAGAGCCAAGGCAGACCGGGCAGAGATGGATAGATTGGTCAGGGAAATGGGCCGGATAGATGAAGAGCACGCGGAGTCCCCGGGGGAGGTTTTACTCAGGGAGAGGCAGAGGCTACAGGCGGAACTGGGGGCACTATCCACGAGCAGGGCCGTGGAACAGCTTAGGAAGGCGAGGGGAGTGGTGTACGAGTATGGGGAAAAGGCTAGCAGACTGTTAGCGCAGCAACTTAGGAGGAGGGAGGCGGCCAGGGAAATAGGTAGAGTGAGGGACGAGGGGGGGCACAAAGTGGAGGATCCGGCAGAATTGAATAGGGTATTCCGGGACTTCTATCGTAAGCTGTATACTTCGGAGCCGCCGGAAGAACCGGAGGGGATGAAAAGGTTTCTGGATGGGTTAACATTCCCAACAGTTGGGGGGGGGGGCGAGTGGAAGAGCTGGGGGCCCCGATTAGAGTAGAGGAGGTATTGGGGGGCCTAAAGGCCATGCAGTCGGGGAAGTCCCCGGGGCCGGATGGATACCCAGTAGAGTTTTATAGGAAGTTCTCGGAGCTGGTGGGCCCGGTCTTGGCGAGGGTTTTCAATGAGGCAAGGGACAGAGGGACCCTGCCGCCGACGATGTCACAAGCCACCATATCTCTGATATTAAAGCGGGGTAAAGACCCGGAGGTGTGCGGGTCCTACAGGCCAATCTCCCTGATTAATGTAGATGCCAAGCTCCATGCAAAGGTACTGGCGGGTAGAATGGAGGACTGTGTACCGGAGGTGATTGGGGAGGATCAAACGGGGTTCGTGAAAGGTAGGCAGCTGGCAGGCCAATCTGAGGAGATTGCTCAATGTGATAATGATGCCCCCGGCGGGTAGAGAGGTGGAGGTAGTGGTGGCTATGGACGCCGAGAAGGCCTTTGACCGGGTGGAGTGGGAATATCTATGGGAGGTGCTCGGACGGTTTGGGTTCGGGGAGGGATTGGTGGATTGGATCAAATTATTATATCAGGCCCCGAGGGCCAGCGTCAGGACCAACAGAGAAGTGTCGGAGTACTTTAGGTTGTACCGAGGGACCAGGCAGGGCTGCCCGCTCTCCCCGCTGCTGTTTGCGCTGGCCATAGAGCCGCTGGCGATTGCGCTGAGAGCCGCAGAGGGTTGGAAGGGGATGGTGAGGGGCGGGGTTGAACACAGGGTTTCTCTTTATGCAGACGACCTGCTCCTGTACGTGTCGGACCCAGTGGCCGGGATGGGAACTATACTGGGAATGCTGAGGGAGTTCGGCCAGTTCTCAGGATACAAATTAAATACGGTCAAGAGTGAAATGTTTGTGGTACAGGCAAGGGGCCAGGAGAACAGATTGAGAGGGCTACCGTTTAGGTTAGTTGAGGAAAATTTCCGGTATTTGGGAATCCAGGTGGCACGAGACTGGGGCAGGCTGCATAAGTTAAATTAAGCCAGGGTGGTGGAGCAAATGAAGGGAGAGTTTCGGAGATGGGATGCACTCCCGCTGTCGCTGGCAGGGAGGGTGGAGACTGTAAAGATGACAATCCTCCCTCGATTTTTGTTTATTTTTCAGTGCCTCCCGATCTTTATCCCACAGTCCTTCTTCAAAAGAGTTAACGGGCTGATCATGAGCTTTGTCTGGGCGGGAAAGTCTCCGCGGGTGAAGAAGGCGATGTTGGAGAGGAACCGCAGCGAGGGAGGGCTGGCGTTGCCGAGTCTGGTCAATTATTACTGGGCGGCCAACATCGCTATGATAAGGAAGTGGATGGTGGGTATGGGGTCTATTTGGGAGCGGGTGGAGGCGGCTTCGTGCAGGGGCTCCAGTTTGGAAGCCCTGGTCACGGCTCCTCTACCGCTGCCGCCGGCCAAGTACACCACCAGCCCGGTAGTGGTGGCGACCCTGCGGATATGGGGCCAGTGGAGGAGGCATGTGGGGGAGATGGGGGCGTCTGTCTGGGCGCCAATCTGCGACAACCATCGGTTTGCCCCCGGCAGTATGGATGGGGGGTTCCGAGTATGGCGGCGAGCAGGGGCGGGAAGGGTGGGTGATATGTTCCTGGAAGGGAGCTTCGCGAGTTTGAGGAGCTTGGAGGAGAAATTTGGGTTGGTAAGGGGAAATGATTTCAGATACCTACAGTTGCGGGACTTTGTTCGTAGACAGGTTCCATCTTTCCCACGCCTCCCTGCCAATGGGGATCCTAGACAGAATAGTCTCTCGGAGGGAAGAAGGGGAGGGTAGAGTCTCGGGTATTTATAAGGTGCTCATGAGGGAGGAAGGGTGCCAGACAGAGGAACTGAAACTTAAATGGGAGGAGGAGCTAGGCGGGGAAATGGAGGATGGGCTGTGGGCAGAGGCCCTGAGTAGGGTAAACTCGACCGCGACATGTGCTAGGCTCGGGCTGATCCAATTTAAGGTCGTTCACCGGGCCCATATGAGCAAATTTTTCGGGATAGAGGACAAATGCGCTAGGTGCGCGGGAGGACCAGCGAACCATGTGCACATGTTTTGGGCATGCCCTGAGCTGAGGGGGTACTGGGAGGGATTTGCGGGGGTCATGTCCCAGGTGCTAAAAACAAGGGTGGTGATGAGTCCAGGGGTGGCAATTTTTGGGGTTTCGGAAGACCCGGGCGTCCAGGGGGAGAAAGCGGCCGATGTGCTGGCCTTTGCTTCCCTGATAGCCCGGCGACGAATATTATTGGCGTGGAGGGACTCAAAGCCCCCGAAGACTGAGTGGTGGCTTGCGGACATGTCAAGTTTCCTGGGGATGGAAAAAATTAAGTTCGCCTTGAGGGGATCTGTGCAGGGGTTCACCCGGAGGTGGCAACCATTTATTGACTTCTTTGCGGGAGAGTGAGCGTCAGCAGGGGGGTGGGGGGAGGGGGGGGGGGGGGGGGGTAGAGTAGAGTAGGAGGGAAAATATGGCGGGTAGTACGGGTGGGAGGGGAGCGGGCTTGTGCAATACGGTACGATGGAAGTATTGAAAGTACGTGGATGTTTGCACATTTTTGCCTTTTTTGCTTCCTTTCTGATGATGTCTGTAACTGTTTATAAAGCCAAAAACTACCTCAATAAAATTGTTTATTAAAAAAAAAGAAATCAAATTCCTTGGTGACCACTTTTCGCAGCAAGGCATGCAGCCGGATGCTGACAAGGTTTCGGCGATCAACGCCATAAAACCCCAGAGGACAAAAAGGCGGTCCTCTGCTTTCTAGGGATGATCTACTTCCTTGGGAAGTTGAGCCCCAACATGGCATCACACACCACAGCCCTCCACCATCTCGTTAAAAAAACAACGGATTTCCAGTGGCTACCCGCTCATGAGAAAGAGTGGCGTGAGCTGAGGGCATAACCCACCAAGGCCCCAGTGCTGGCGTTTTGCGACCCCGCCAAGGAAACAAAAATATCCACTGACGCGAGCCAGGATGGTATTGGGGCAGTGCTCCTCCAACGTGATGACTCCTCCTCCTGGGCCCCAGTTGCATATGCCTCTCGAGCCATGACGCCCACTGAGCAACGATACGCACAGATTGAGAAGGAATGCCTGGGCCTCCTTACGGGAATTGACAAGTTCCACGATTATTTATATGGCCTCCCCAAATTCACGGTTGAGACGGACCACAGGTCATTGGTTCACATCATCCAAAAAGACCTCAATGGCATGGCGCCACGGTTACAACGCATCCTTCTCAAGCTACGCCGCTACGATTTTGACCTGGTTTACACCCAGGGAAAAGAGCTCATTGTCGCAGATGCACTTTCCAGGTCTATCACCACAACGTGTGAGCAGACTGACACTGTCTGTCAAGTAGACGCGCATGTGCAATTCTGTGCCTCCAACCTCCCGGCCTCTGATGAAAGGGTCACTCAAATTCGTGAGGAGACGGCCAGGGATACTCTGCTCCAGTGGGTGATGCAGCACCTCACGAATGGCTGGCAGAAGGGGCAGTGTCCTCAGTTTTGCAACGTCACGGACGATCTGATGGTGGTAGACGGCATCCTCATGAAGCTTGACAGAATTGTGATCCCACAGAGCATGCGAGATATGGTGCTCGGCCAAATCGACGAGGGTCACCTGGGGGTCAAGAAATGTCGCCGTCGAGCTGGAGAGGCAGTATACTGGCCGGGCATCAGCCAAGACGTCGCCAACACGGTCCTCAATTGCCCTACGTGTCAAAAATTCCAGCTGGCTCAGCCTAAAGAAACTCTACAGCAACATGAGATGGTCACCTCCCCATGGTCCAAAGTCGGTGTTGACCTGTTCCATGCCAATGGGCGTGACTATGTCCTCCTCGTGGACTGCTTTTCCAATTACCCCGAAGTGGTCAGACTGTCTGACCTCACGTCGGCGGCGGTGATCAAGGCATGCAAGGAAACTTTTGCCCGACATAGGATACCACTCACAGTGATGAGTGACAACGGCCCCTGGTTTTTCAGCCAGGAGTGGTCAGACTTTGCCCAGCTGTACAACTTTCGGCACGTCAAATCCAGCCCCCACTACCCCCAGTCGAATGGGAAGGCCGAAAAGGGGTCCACATCGTCAAAAGATTATTGTGTAAGGCTGCTGACTCGGACTCCGATTTCAACCTGGCGCTGTTGGCGTACAGAGCGACCCCTCAGTCCACTGGGTTGTCTCTAGCGCAGCTCCTCATGAACCGCACACTGCGAACGACGGTTCCGGCCATCCATATTCTGGACCTTGACAACTTCCCGGTCATACAGAGGATGCAGCAGTCTCGGGCCCAGTACAAATCAGCATACGACGTCCATGCCACAGATCTCCCCGAGCTGGTCCCTGCTGATCGAGTTCGTGTTCAGCTGCCTGCCGGTGGCTGGTCCGCCACAGCTGTGGTGGTCAAGCAATTGGCCCCAAAATCGTTCCTCGTTCGCATGCATGATGGCTCTTTTCTCCGGCATACCAGGCGGGCACTGTGCAGACTTCCACGCCCGGCACCCGACTGTGACGTCGCGCCTCGCACACTGCTTCCTCCGGACCCGCCCTGCCACGAGGCCACCAATCTACCAACTATTCTACCGACCTCTGCGACCACCGCATTGGAGGCAGTCTCGCCCGTCCAGGTGCAGGTGGCCCCTGACCCACCCTTGAGGCGGTCAACCAGAATTCGTCACCCGCCACAGAGACTAAATTTATAGACTGAGTGTTGCATAACCTTGTTATCTCATCGTTTTGACATCTGTACATATCGTTTTTTCTCATGTTTTGTCTGCCCTCTATCTGCACTAGACACCTTCCCATGTATATAAGTTAGCATGTTCTGTATATAGTCAAGTACCTGTACACATCTTCACGCACACACACCTCAATATTTATTACCTGAACACATTTTATTTTTTAAAAAGGGGGGGTAGATGTCATAATATGCATCCATGTATATGATGGAGAGCAGACAGGCAGTGATTGACACACAGGATGACCAGTGAGCACACTGAACACAGCAGCCAATCACCAGACAGGACACGACCACTATAAAGCCAGAGGGCACCGGTTTTCCCGCTCTCTTGGGATCCAGCCTCTGAGACAGTCAGAGCTCGTGAGCAGCAGCTAGTACAAACACCATGTGGTAGTCAGTTAGTCTGGTCAGGCTAGCCTCAGGTCTCCAGTCAAGTCAGCATAGTGTCAACCCACAGTTAAGCATGTAATATAGTTAGATGTTAAATAAAATCGTGTTGCATTTCATCAAGTGCTGGAAGCCTGTCTCTCGCTACACTGCATCAAACGCAGTCCCCATAGACCCAGCTTACCCAACACATCAGTTTCTAAATGAACAAAGCTTTTGGAACAAACGTAATAAGTTAACTGTGCAAATAGAAACAAAAGGGTATGATTTGGTGGTGATTACTGAAACATGGTTCCAGGAGATCAGGTCTGAGTTGAATATCCAAGGTTACGCAGTATTTCGGAAAGACAGACTGAAAGGGCTGGTGAGGAAAGGGATCAGTGCTGTAATAAGAAATGACATAAGCACTGGAGATCAAGATGTGGAATCAGTCTGGGTATAAATGAGAAATAGCAAACGGAAAAAGTCCTTGGTTGGAGTAATCTATAGGTCCCCAAACAGTAGTTTTGCAATGGGGCAGAATATAAACCAGGAAATACTGGGGGCTTGTAAGAAAGGTATGACAATAATCATGGGTGATTTTAATATGCACATAGACTTGACCTGGTTTACACCCATAGACACAAATTGGCAAAGGTGGCCTGGAGGCAGAGTTCATTGAATGTGATAGAGATTGTTTCTTGGAACAGTATGTTAGGGAACCAACTAGGGAGCAGGCTACTCTGGATTTGATATTGTGTAATGAGGAGGGATTAATGATCTCATAATTAAGAATCCTCTAAGGAGTAGTGACCATAATATGATAGAATTCAAAATTCAGTTTGGGGGGGGTGAGAGTCCCATACTTGTGTTCCGGAATTAAACAAAGGAAATTACATAGGCATGAGGACAGATTTGGCCCGAGTAGAGTGGGCAGGAAGGCACAGCTGATGAGCAGTGGCAGTTGCTTAAGGAGATACTCAATTTCACACAACTAAAATATATCCCAGTGAGGAAGAAAGATGGTAAGAGGGGTAAAAATCATCCATGGCTAAACAAGGAAGTCAAGGACAATGTAAAGACAAAAGTATATCATATTGCAAAGGCCAGTGGAAGATTGGGAAACTGTCAAACATAACCAAAGGGACACTTAAAAAGTATGAAAAAGAGCTAAGGTAAATTGCGAAAGAAAACTAGCGCAAAATATCAAACAGAATAACAAAATATTCTATAAGAACATAAAAGGGCAGAGAGTTGCTAAAGTGAATGTTGGCCCCTTGGAAGATGGAACCGGAGAGTTAATAATGGGGAACATAGAAATGGCAGAGATGCAAAATCAATACTTTTCTTCAGTTTTCACGGTGGAGGACACTCGTACCATTCGTTTAGGAACAGACAATTCAGAGGTAATAGAAAGGGAGGAACTTAGAACAATCAACATCAATGGAGAAACTGTACTCAACAAACTATTGGGATTGAGGACACACAAGTCCCCCGGGCCTGATGGCCTACACCCTAGGGTGTTAAAGGAAGTGGCAGCAGAGATAGTAGATCCATTGGTCATAATATTCCAAAATTCCCTGGACATGGAAAGGTTCCAGTGGATTGAAAAAATGCTAACATAATGCCTTATTCAAAAAGGGAGGCAGAATGTGGGAAATTACAGATCAGTTAGTTTGACATCTATTGTTGGGAAATTGTTCGAATCAATTATCAAGGAAGTCATATCAGGACATTTGGAAAGTCAAAAGCTATCCATCAGAGTCAGCATGGTTTTATGAAGGGCAAATCATGTTTGACTAATTTGCTAGAGTTCTTCGAAGATGTAACAAGCAAAGTGGATAATGGGGATCCTGTAGAGATGTAGTATACCTGGACTTCCGGAAGGCGTTTTATAAGGTGCTGCAGAGAAGGTTAATTCACAAGGTTAGATCCCACATGGGATTAAGGGTAATTATTAGCATGGATAGAAAACTGATTGATGGACAGAAGACAGAGTCAGGATAAATGGCTCCTTCTCTGGATGGCAAGGTGTAACTAGTGGGGTGCCACAGGGTTCGGTCCTTGGGCCTCAGCTATTTACAATCTATATAGATGACTTGGATAAAGGGATAGAAGGATTAATAGCCAAATTTGCAGATGGAAGAAAAATAAGCGGGATAGTAAAATTGCAATGAGGAAATAAGAATCATACAAATGGATGTAGATAGGAGCTGTTGTCAAGTGACAGTTAAACCCCAAACACTTCTTCAGTATTTCCCTCCCTACCTCCTCCTCTAACCAAAAAAAAACAATCACTGTAAGGATCCCAGCCGAGTAAAGATAAAGAGGGAGACTCCAGGGCAGGTAGAAGCAGAAAGATGGTGAACTGTGACGTCATAGCCTGCAGGTAAGTGATTGGCTGGTGACTGGTATGTAGTTTTTCTTTTCCCTGAGGTGTTATCGTGCCTGGCGCAGTGGTTGCTGAGTGAGTGCTTGCTGAGAAGGGGAGTAAATTTTTTTTAAAACTTACTGTTGGGAGTTTCCAGCTGAATCCGGTCGGAGTGAGGACAGAGTGACTGCTGGGTAAGTAGTAAAGATTTAAATTGTTTGCACAGGCCCATAACAGCTGACTGCTGTTCTTGTGTGGGGCGCAGTGGTTGCTCGTTAAGTGTTTTATTTTTACCTGTATTTAAGTTGGGCACTTCCTAAACCCTAGACACTACACTTGTAGTGTCCCCCACCCTTCCACCCCCTTTAACCTAAGGGTAGAGTGAATAACAGGTAAGCTCTTTCTTTCTTTTTTTATCTAGAGGGGATGGCAGGGAAGGCAGTGCAATGTTCCTCCAGCAGAATGTTTGAGGTGAGGGACGCTGTCAGTGTCCCTGCTGATTTCACCTGTGGGAAGTGCACCCATCCCCAGCTCCTCAGAAACCGCATTAGGGAACTGGAGCTGGATGAACATTGGATCATTCAGGAGGCAGAGGTGGTCATAGATAGTAGCTTCAGGGATGTAGTTACTCCGAAGAATCAAGATAGATGGGTGACGGTGAGAGGGGCTGGGAGGAAATGGTCAGTGCAGGGATCCTCTGTGGTCGTTCCCCACAGTAACAAGTATACCGTTTTGGATACTATTGAGGGGGACGACCTACCAGGGGTAAGCCACGGTGAACGGATCTCCAGCACTGAGTCTGTCCCTGTGGCTCAGAAGGGAAGGAGGGAGAGCAGGAGAGCAATAGTTATTGGGGACTCGATAGTTAGAGGAACAGATACAGTTCTGTGGCAGCGAAAGAGACTCACGGATGATATGTTGCCTGCTGGGTGCCAGGGTCCGTGACGTCTCGGAACGTGTTTTCAGAATCCTTAAGGGGGAGGGGGAACAGTCACAAGTCGTGATACACATCGGTACCAACAACATAGGTAAGAGAAGGGACGGGGATTTAAAACAGGAATTTAGGGAGCTAGGATGGAAGCTGAGAGCCAGGACAAACCATGTTGTCATCTCTGGTTTGTTGCCGGTGCCATGTGCCAGTGAGGTGAGGAACAGGGAGAGAGTGCAGATAAACATGTGGCTGCAGGGATGGTGTAGGAGGGAGGGTTTCAGGTACGTGGATAATTGGAGCACATTCTGGGGAAGGTGGGACCTGTACAGACAGGACGGTTTGCACCTGAACCAGAGGGGCACCAATATCCTAGGAGGGAAATTTGCTACGTCTCTTCGGGGGGGGGGGGGGGGGGGGGGCTGTTTAAACTAATTTGTCAGGGGGATGGGAAAACGAGCTGTAGTCCAGAAGCCAGTGTTGAGAGTAGTGAGGTACTGAGGAGGGTATCAAGGTCGCAGGAGTGTACTGACAGACAGAAAGGTGGGTTGAAGTGAGTCTACTTCAATGCGGGTCGGATCAAGGAAAACCCCAAGGCTTTTTACTCTTATGTGAGAAATAAAAGAATGACCAGGGTGAGGGTAGGGCCGGTCAAGGACAGTAGTGGGAACTTGTGCATGGAATCAGAAGAAACAGGAGAGTAGTTGAATGAATACTTTTCTTCAGTGTTCACCAAGGAGAGGGGCCATGTTTTTGAGGATGAGAGTGTTATACAGGCGGGTAGGCTGGAGGAGGTAGATGTTCTGAGGAAGGATGTATTAGCAATTTTGAAAAACCTGAGGGTCGACAAGTCCCCTGGGCCAGATGGGATATATCCAAGGATTCTTTGGGAGGCAAGGGATGAGATTGCAGAGCCTTTGGCTTTGATCTTTGGGTCCTCACTGTCCACGGGGATAGTGCCAGAGGACTGGAGAGTGACAAATGTTGTTCCTCTGTTCAAGAAAGCGAATAGGAATGACCCAGGTAATTATAGGCCAGTTAGTCTTACTTCGGTGGTCGGTAAGTTAATGGAAAAGGTCCTGAAGGATAGGATTTATGACCATTTGGAAAGATGCAGGTTAATCCGGGATAGTCAACACGGATTCGTGAAGGGTCTTGCCTCTCAAATTTGATTGAATTCTTTGAGGAGGTAACTAAGTGTGTTGATGAAGGACTTCCGGTTGCCGCTATGACCAGCTAAGTCGCACGTTTGGCTGCTCCTGCGAGGAAGGTGTTTTCGGGCCGATTGGAGGGCCCCTAACGGCGCTGGAACGGCGATTCCCGGTGGGGGAAGGTTCCCAGAGGAGAACCCTGAAAAATTTATGGTCGTTACCCGAAGTGGGGCAGGAGAAAAAGCGGCAGCAGCTCCCCGAAAAAAGCGGGGGAAGAAATCCAAAATGGCGGCCGGCGGCGCACCCGAGGACTGGAGGAAATGGGCGGAGGAGCAGCAGGCCGTTCTCCTGCGCTTCTTCACGGAGCTGAAAGTGGAGCTGCTGGAGTCGATGAACGCGACGACCACCAGGCTGATGGGGGCACAGGCGACCCAAGAGGCGTCAATTCGGGAGCTGCAGCAGGAGATGGCTGTGAGGGAGGAGGAGGCCACGGTCCTCGTGGGAAAGGTGGAAGTGCACGAGGCACTCCACCTGAGATGGCAAAACCGACTGGAGGAGATGGATACCCGCATGAGGCGGAAAAACCTGAGGATCCTGGGCCTGGCAGAAGGGCTGGAGGGGTCGGACCTCCCGAGGTATGTGGCAGAAATGCTGGGCTCACTGATCGGGGCAGGGGCCGTCCCTTCGCCCCTGGAACTGGAGGAGGCCTACAGAGTAATGGCCAGGAAGCCAAGAGCAAACGAACCCCCGAGGGCGGTGCTGGTTCGGTTCCAGCGATTCAGTGACCGGGAGAGGGTGCTGAGGTGGGCCAAGAGAGAGAGGAGCAGCAAATGGGAGAACTCGACGGTGAGGATCTTTCAGGACTGGAGTGCGGAGGTGGCAAAGCGGCGGGCCCGGTTCAACCGGACGAAGGCGGTGCTGCATGCCAAGAGAATCAGATTCGGGATGCTGCAGCCAGCGCGCTTGTGGGTGACCTATAAGGACCAGCACCACTATTTCGAGTCCCCGGAGGAGGCGTGGGCCTTTGTCCAGGAAGAAAAGCTGGACTCGAACTAGAACCAGGGGATACTTGGCGGTCGTTGCCGCTCTGGTACTTTAAGCTGGACACGTGGCTTTCTTTTGGTTGGATTTTCACTTGGCCGTATTTTTGGACCCTTTTTTTTCTCTCTACCAGTTTTTTCTTTCTTTTTTCTGTTATTTATAATGTTATGTTGGGGGGGCGGGGTGGGGGGGGGGAGTGCCGGGGGTATGTGTTTCTTGTGGGGTTTTTGGTTGTTTTGTATTTATCGGTGTGAGATCGGGGACGGGGGTGGAACTGAAGATGGAGGGGCGGGGAGGGGCAGGGCGAAAGCGCGGGCTTTCCTCTGGTTTCCCGCGCACGGGGCAGAGGAGGGAGGGGGGTGGGAGTAAGGGGCGTGGTCAGCAATGGCTCCCTTTCCCGCTCTGGAGCGGGGTCAAGGAGGGGTGGTAAGGGGGGGGATGTCCCCCATGCCGGGAGGAGTCGGAGTGTGGCAGGGGCAGCCGGGTCAGCGTAAACCAGCTGACTTACGGAAGTACTATGGAGGGTGCATCGCGGCTAGGAAGGGTCCTAGCCTGGGGGGGGAGGGGGGTGGGGAGGGGGAGGGGGGAAGGGGGGGGCTACCGGGTTGCTGCAGAAAAGGCCAGGGAGGAGAAGTTGAGGACCGGAGGGGTGGGCGCCATCGCCATGGGGAGCGGGTCAGAAAGGGAGGGCTGACTCGGGGCGAGCAGGTGACAGGATATGGCTAGTCGGCAGGGGAAAGGGGCGGGCTGCCCTTCGACCCGGCTGATCACTTGGAATGTGAGGGGGCTGAATGGGCCGGTCAAGAGAACGAGAGTAATCTTGCATTTGAAGGGACTGAAGGCGTATGTAGCAATGCTACAAGAGACCCATTTGAAGGTGGCGGACCAGGTCCACCTGAGAAGGGGGTGGGTGGGGCAGGTGTTCCACTCAGGATTGGACGCAAAGAACCGGGGGGTGGCGATCCTGGTAGGGAAGAGGGTGTCGTTCGTGGCGGCGGAGGTGGTGGCGGATAAAGAGGGTAGATATGTCATGGTGAAGGGTAGGCTACAGGGGGAGAAAGTGGTGATGGTTAATGTGTATGCCCCGAATTGGGACGACGCTGGCTTCATGAGGCGCCTACTGGGCCTCATTCCGGACCTGGAGGCAGGGGGCCTGATCATGGGGGGGGACTTCAACACAGTGCTGGACCCCGTGCTGGACAGATCGAGTTCAAGGATGAGTAGGAGGCCGGCAGCGGCAGAAGTGTTAAAGGGGTTTATGGAGCAGATTGGAGGGGTGGACCCCTG
Source organism: Scyliorhinus canicula (assembly GCF_902713615.1). Classification (NCBI taxonomy): domain Eukaryota; kingdom Metazoa; phylum Chordata; class Chondrichthyes; order Carcharhiniformes; family Scyliorhinidae; genus Scyliorhinus; species Scyliorhinus canicula. The sequence continues at coordinate 231,138,566 of NC_052148.1, forward strand.
GAGGTTTGGGAGGCCGAGGGCGAGGGAGTATTCCTTTTTCTCCCATGTCCACAGAGTCTATTCTAGAATTGACTTTTTTGTATTGAGCAGGGGACTGATCCCGAAAGTACGGGAAGTGGAGTACTCGGCCATAGCGGTCTCAGACCACGCGCCACACTGGGTAGATTTGGAAATGGGGGAGGCGCGAGACCAGCGTCCGCTGTGGCGCCTGGATGTGGGGTTGCTGGCGGATGAGGAGGTGTGTAAGAGGGTCCGGAAGAGCATTGAAAGGTATCTGGACATTAATGACACGGGGGAGGTGCAGGTGGGGATGGTATGGGAGGCCCTGAAGGCGGTGATCCGGGGGGAGCTGATCTCCATACGGGCACATAGGGAAAGGAGGGAGAGACAGGAGAGGGAGAGGCTGGTGGGGGAGCTCCTGGACGTGGATAGGAAATATGCGGAGGCACCAGAGGAGGGGCTGTTGGGGGAACGGCGCAGTTTGCAGGCTAAGTTTGACCTGTTGACCACCAGAAAGGCGGAGACACAGTGGAGAAGGGCGCAGGGCGCGATTTATGAGTATGGGGAGAAGGCGAGTAGGATGTTGGCGCATCAGCTCCGCAAGCGGGATGCGGCTAGAGAAATTGGGGGAGTGAGGGAGAGGGGTGGGAACGTAGTGCAGAAGGGGCCAGAAGTAAATGGGGTTTTCAGAGACTTCTATAAGGAGCTGTATCGGTCAGAGCCGCCGACGAGGGGAGGGGGGATGGAGGGCTTCTTGAACAAATTGAGGTTCCCCAAGGTCCAAGAGGAGCTGGTAGAGGGGCTGGGGGCGCCAATAGGGTTAGAGGAGCTAGTCAAGGGGATTGGGCATATGCAGTCGGGGAATGCGCCGGGGCCAGACGGGTTCCCGGTGGAATTTTACAAAAAATATGCGGATTTGGTGGGCCCTGTGCTGGTACGAGCCTTCAACGAGGCATGGGAGGGGGGGGCTCTGCCCCCGACAATGTCGCAGGCACTGATCTCTCTGATCTTGAAGCGGGACAAGGACCCCGTGCAGTGTGGGTCATATAGGCCTATCTCGCTCCTGAATGTGGACGCCAAGCTGCTGGCAAAGATCCTGGCTACCAGGATAGAGGATTGTGTGCCAGGGGTGATACACGAGGACCAGACGGGTTTTGTGAAAGGGCGGCAGCTTAATACGAACGTGCGGAGACTGCTAAACGTCATCATGATGCCGGCAGTGGAGGGGGAGGCGGAGATAGTGGTGGCATTGGACGCGGAGAAAGCATTTGATAGGGTGGAGTGGAAGTACCTGTGGGAGACGCTGGAACGGTTTGGATTTGGGGAGGGTTTTATTAAATGGGTGAAGCTGCTCTATTCGGCCCCGACGGCAAGTGTAGTGACGAATGGTAGGAGATCGGAGTATTTTGGGCTCCACCGGGGGACCAGACAGGGGTGCCCCTTGTCCCCCCTGCTCTTCGCACTGGCAATTGAACCGTTGGCGATGGCACTGAGGGGCTCAGGGGGGTGGAGAGGGCTGACACGGGGCGGGGAGGAGCACCGGGTATCGCTATACGCGGACGACCTGCTGCTATACGTGGCAGACCCAGAAGGGGGAATGCCGGAGGTGATGGAACTGCTAGCAGAATTCGGGGACTTTTCGGGGTACAAGCTAAACTTGGGCAAGAGTGAGGTATTTGTGATACACCCAGGGGACCAGGAAGAGGGAATCGGGAGACTCCCGTTGAAGAGAGCAGGAAAGAGTTTTAGATATTTAGGGGTGCAGGTGGCAAGGAACTGGGGACTCTCCACAAGTTGAACTTCTCCAGGCTGGTGGAACAGATGGAGGAAGAATTTAAAAGGTGGGACATGGTGCCGCTGTCGCTGGCGGGCAGAGTGCAGTCCGTTAAAATGACGGTCCTCCCGAGGTTTTTGTTTTTATTTCAGTGCTTGCCCATCTTCCTCCCTAGGGCCTTCTTCAAAAAGGTGACGAGCAGCATCATGAGCTACGTGTGGGCGCACGGCACCCCAAGGGTGAGGAGGGTCTTCTTGGAGCGGAGTAGGGATAGTGGAGGGCTGGCATTACCTAATCTTTCGGGGTATTACTGGGCGGCTAATGTATCGATGGTGCGCAAGTGGATGATGAAAGGGGAGGGGGCAGCTTGGAAACGAATGGAGAGGGCGTCCTGTGGCAACATAAGCCTGGGGGCCCTAGTAACGGCGCCATGGCCGCTCCCTCCCACGAGGTACACCACGAGCCCGGTGGTGGCGGCCACCCTCAAGATCTGGGGGCAGTGGAGGCGACACAGGGGGGAAGTGGGAGGTCTGATGGAGGCACCGTTAAGAGGGAACCATAGATTCATCCCGGGGAACATGGACGGGGGATTCCAGAGCTGGCACAGGGTGGGCATCAGGCAGCTGAAGGATCTGTTTGTAGATGGGAGGTTTGCGAGCCTGAGAGAGCTGGAGGAGAAATTCGGGCTCCCCCCGGGAAACATGTTTAGACATTTGCAGGTGAAGGCATTTGCTAGACGCCAGGTGGAAGGGTTTCCCTTGCTCCCCAGTAGGGGGGCGAGCGATAGGGTGCTCTCGGGGGTCTGGGTCGGAGGGGGGAGGATATCGGACATATACAAAGTAATGCAGGAGGCGGAGGAGGCATCAGTAGAGGAGCTGAAAGCCAAGTGGGAGGGGGAGCTGGGAGAGCAGATAGAGGATGGGACATGGGCTGATGCCCTGGAGAGGGTTAATTCTTCCTCCTCGTGTGCGAGGCTTAGCCTCATTCAATTTAAGGTGCTACATAGAGCCCATATGACGGGGACAAGGATGAGTCGGTTCTTTGGGGGTGAGGACAGATGTGTCAGGTGTTCGGGAAGTCCAGCGAATCATGTCCATATGTTTTGGGCATGTCCGGCACTGGAGGAGTTCTGGAAGGGGGTGGCAAGGACGGTGTCGAGGGTGGTGGGGTCCAGGGTCAAACCAGGATGGGGACTAGCGATCTTTGGGGTTGGGGTGGAGCCGGGGGTACAGGAGGCGAGAGAGGCCGGAGTACTGGCCTTTGCGTCCCTAGTTGCGCGAAGAAGGATACTAATACAGTGGAAGGACGCGAGGCCTCCAAGCGTGGAAACTTGGATTAACGACATGGCAAGCTTTATTCAGTTGGAAAGGGTCAAATTCGCCCTGAGAGGGTCGGTACAAGGGTTCTTCAGGCGGTGGCAGCCTTTCCTCGACTTTTTGGCTCAGAGATAGGGTACAGAGGTCGCAGCAGCAGCAACCCGGGGGGGGGGGGGGGGGGGGGGAGGGGTGGCAACAACGGGTGTGGTGGGTTATTTACGGTTGTAATGCGGGCAAATTTGTTCGCAGTTCATGTTTGATGTTGATTGTTGCTTTGTTTGTTTTTGGGGAGGGGGGAGGGACAACGCGCGCGCGAGTTCGGGCGGGGGGGGGATATTTGCTAAGAGGGAATATTTTTTAATATTCTATAGTTAGTTGGGGTAAATATTTTCATGTAAAAAAATTTTTCAATAAAAATTATTTAAAAAAAAAGTGTGTTGATGAAGGTAGAGCAGTTGATGCAGTTGGATTTTAGTACGGCATTTGATAAGGTTCCCCATGGTCGGCTCATGAAGAAAGTAAGGAGGTGTGAGATAGAGGGAAATTTGGCCAATTGGATAAGTAACTGGCTATCACATAGAAGACAGATGGTGGTGGTGGATGGAAAATTTTCAGACTGGAGACCAGTTACCAGCGGTGTACCACAAGGATCAGTGCTGGTTCCTCTGCTATTTGTGATTTTTATCAATGACTTGGAGGAGGGGGCTGAAGAGTGGGTCAGTAAGTTCGCTGATGACACCAAGATTGGTGGAATGCGGATTACAGAGTCAACGGTAGGGTTCTGAGGAATGTGGAGTAACAGAGAGATCTTGGGGTTCATGTCCACAGATCTCTGAAGGTTGCCACTCAAGTGGATAGAGCCGTGAAGAAGGCTTATAGTGTGTCCGCGTTTATTAACAGGGGGCTTGAATTCAAGAGCCGCGGGGTTATGCAACGAGGCCTGATCGTTGTCTTCGACCTCCACAGCTCTGGCGGTGCGGTGGGCACAGTAGTCGCAGGTAGTAATTCCAGGGGCGTTGTGCCGGAGCTTGAGCCTCAGTCCGGGGTGTCGGAGACGGTTGGGGTGCGGGGGTAGGGAGGGGGTGATGGGTTGCGGTGCGGGACAATACAGGAGACCCAGGGGAGCGTACGGGGCGCTGTGGCTGGCGGCGGGCAGCGGGGAGATGTAGGTAGAGGGGGGTCGCGTTGGTGGGGGAACCAGCTGGCGCCAGGTCCTGTAGGGAGACCGTATCTTGCCGTCCTTCCTGGTGCCCGAAGTAAGCGTACTGGGGGTTGGCGTGCAACAGCTGGACCCTCTCGAACAGGGGATTGGTCTTATGGCTCCTCATGTGCCTCCAGAGAAGGACTGATTCTGGAGTTTTCAGCCAAGATGGAAGCGAGACCCCGGAGATGGACTTCCTGGGGAAGATAAACAAACGATCGTGGGGGGTCTCATTCGTGGCCGTGCAGAGGAGCAATCTGATGGAGTGGAGGGCATCAGAGAGGACCTCCTGCCAGCGAGGAATGGGGAGACTTCTAGACCTAAGGGCCAGAAGAACGGCCTTCCATACCATTGCGTTCTCCCTCTCCATCTGCCCGTTTCCCTGCAGATTATAGCTCGTAGTCCTGCTCGACGCGATGCCTTTGTCGAGCAGGTACTGACGCAGCTCATCGCTCATGAACGATGTGCCCCAGTCACTGTGGACATAGGTAAGGAAACCAGATAGCGTGAAGAGGCTGTGCAGTGCCTTTATTACGGTGGTTGAGGTCATGTCGGGGCAGGGGATGGTGAAGGGGAGGTGGGAGTACGCATTGATGACGGTGAGAAAGTATATATTCTGGTTGGTTGAGGGGAGGGGCCCTTTGAAGTCAATACTTAGGCGCTCAAAGGGCCGGGTGGGCTCTGACCAGGTGGGCCTTGTTTGGCTGGTAGAAGTACGGTTTGCACTCCACGCAGACTTGGCAGTACCTGGTCATGGCCTTTACCTCGGAGGAGGAGATGGGCAGGTTGTGGGCCTTAATGAAGTGGGTAGGCCGGGTGACCCCCGGGTGGCAGAGGTCATTGTGGATAGCCCGAAGTCGGTCACCTTGCGCGCTGGCGCATGTGCCGCAGGCCAGGGCATCTGGGGGCTCATTGAGCTTCGCAGGACGATACTTGATATCGTAGTTGTAGGTGGAGAGTTTGATCCTCCACCTCACGATTTTATCATTTTGTATTTTGCCCTGTTGTGCGTTGTCGAACATGAAGGCTACTGATCGTTGGTCGGTGGCGAGGGTGAACCTCCTACCGGCTAGGTAGTGCCTCCAGTGCACGGCTTCCACTATGGTTTGTGTTTCCTTCTCGACCGAGGAGTGTCGAATTTCGGAAGCGTGGAGGGTCCTAGAAAAAAATGCAACTGGCCTGCCCGCCTGGTGGAGTGTGGCGGCCAGCGCAACGTCTGACGCGTCGCTCTCTACTTGAAAAGGGATGGACTCTTCCAACGCATGCATGCGGCCTTGGTGATATCGGCCTTAATGTGGCTGAAGGCCGCACAGGCCTCATCCGTCAGAGGAAAAGTGGTTGTTTGAATAAGTGGGCGGGGTTTGTCCACATAGTTGGGGACCCACTGGGCGTAGTAGGAGAACAGCCCCAGGCATCGTTTTCGGGCCTTGAGGCTGTGGGGAGGGGGGAGGTCTGTGAGGGGGCGCATACGGTCGGGGTCGGGCCCTCGGACTCCGTTCTCTACAACATAGCCGAGAATGGCTAGTCAGGTAGTACGGAAGATGCATTTTTCCTTGTTGTATGCGAGATTGAGGGATTGGGCGGCCTGGAGGAACCTCTGGAGGTTGGCGTCATGGTCCTGCTGGTCATGGCCGCAGATGGTCACATTGTCCAAGTATGGGTATGTAGCCCGCAAACCGTACTGGTCCACCATTTGGTCCATCGTTCTCTGAAAGATCGAGACTGTTAGTGATGCCGAAGGGGACTCTGAGGAAGTGGAAGAGCCAGCCGGCTGCCTCGAAAGCAGTGTAGTGGCGCTCTTCTGGGCGGATTGGGAGCTGGTGGTAGGCCGACTTCAGATCGACCGTGGAGAACACACAGTACTGCACAATCTGGTTGACCATCTCTGCTATGCGGGGGAGGGGGTACGCATTGAGTTGCATGAATCGATTAATTGTCTGGCTGTAGTCCATAACCGATTCTTTTCCCCGGTCCACCACTTGCGCTCTCCAGGGGCTGTTGCTGGCCTCGGTGATCCGTTCACTCAACAGTCGCTGGACCACCGACTTGATAAACGTCATTTCCAGCGAACTATACCGTCTACTCCTGGTGGTGATGGGCTTACAGTTAAGAGTGAGGTGCGCAAAGAGTGAAGGGGGGGGGGAAGAGACCTCGAGGGTCGTGAGGCTGCACGCCGTGAGGGGGGGGCAAGGGTCCGCCGAACTGCAGGGTCAGGCTTCGGTGGTTACATTGAAAGTCCAATCCGAGCAGAGGGGGGGGGGGGGGGGGGGGGGGGGGGGGGCGCAGAGGTGGGGGAGGATGTAGAGCTTAAAACATGCATACTCTGCGCCCTGCATCGCGAGATTGGCGATACAGTACCCCCGGAACTGAACCGAATGGTACCCGGAGGCAAGGGAGATTGTTTGGGAGGCTGGGTAGGTGTGGAGGGAGAAGCGCTTTACTGTGTTGGGGTGGACAAAGCTCTCTGTTCTCCCAGAGTCGAAAAGGCAGGAGGTCTCGTGCCCGTTGACCCTGACGGCCATCATGGAGTTCTTCAGCTGTTTTGGCTGTGACCGGTCGAGGGTGACTGCGCCCAGCTGCGGGTAGTCTGTGTGGTTGGTGGAGTCACAAGATGGCGGCCCCCATGAGTCGCACATGTCGGGCTGGGGCGAAGATGGCGACCAAGATGGCCGGCCCCATCGGTCACACGTGTTGGGTCCGGTGGCCAAGATGGCGGCCCCCATGAGTCGCATGTGTCGATTGGTGTTGGGGCCGGTGACCAAGATGGCGGCCCCCATGAGTCGCACGCTGCCGATGACGCATCTGACGGGGGCGTTCCAGGCAGGCACGCAGCCACATTGCGGGGTCTGTGGGGCTGCGAGTCCATGGGTCGGGCCTGGTGTGCTTTCTATTTCTGGGCCTTCGGCCGGCCCAGACAGACGCTAGAGAAGTGCCCCTTTTTTCCCCACAATCGCTACACGTGATGTGCGGGCTGGGCAGCGCTGCCGGGGGTGTTGGCCCTGGCCGGAGAAGTAGCACAGCGGTTCCCTAGGCTGGGCTGGCAGACGTGTGGCACAGGTCTGTGACGTAGTCGGATCCGATGGGGGTTGCGATGAGGGCGTCCATGAGGGGTTCGGCAGGCCCGCGGGGAATGCGCTGAGGTTCTGGCAGGCCACCTCCAGTGAGGTCGCTAGCTTTACCGTTTCCCGCAGGTCGGAGGTCCCGTTTTCCAGCAGGCGCTGCCTGATATAGTTCGAGCGGACCCCCACCACATAGGTGTCCCGGATCTGTAGTTCATATGTTCCTCTGCCGTCATATCTCGGTAGCTGCAGTTCCTTGCGAGTAGAGTCCGGGTTTCGAGATATTCGTCCAGCGATTCTCTGGCGCGTTGACGGCGAGTAGTGAGGTGGTGTCTGACGAACACCTCATTTACGGGCTTCACAAAATGCGCCTTGAGAGTTGCGACCGCCACCTCGTACGTGGCCGCTTTTTCGATCATTACTGATATTCGATGGCTCACCCGGGCGTGGAGGAGTCGCAGCTTGAGAATCTCTGTGTGAGGCTTTGAGGAAGAGTCGAGGTAGGCCTCGAAGCATCTGAGCCAATGTTCGATTATTTCCTTGGCTTTGGATGCGCGGGCGTCGAGTTTGAGCCTGTCCAGCTTTAGAGCGGCTTCCACAGAGCTGTCTATGACTAATAAATTGATATACCTTCAATTCACCGTGAGGCAGAGAGAGCAAGTGAACAATAGGCTTTATTAGTCATGAACTTGCCTAGCCAGAGTCAGTAGTACAGAATGGATGCCGCCTACAAGGGGCCGGCTTATATATGCCCCGGTGTGGGCGGAGCCAGAGGCGGAGCCATACCGGGGTTACAGTCCAGTACCTGGAAGCAGTTCATGTCACCACTTCCAGGTCATAGGTCACAGTATTATGCATGCATTATGGTGAATACATTCACCACAAGGCCTATACTCTCTATAGAGTTTAGAAGATTGAAGGGAGATCAAATTGGAGCATACAGGATGATAAAAGGTATAGATAAAGTAAATGTGGAGCGAATGCTTCCTCTTGTGGAGCATTCTGGAACGTGAGGCCATAGTCTTAGGATTGGAGGCAAATTTAAAACACAGTTGAGGAGAAATTACCAAAGGGTTGTGAATCTAGAATTCGTTACCCGAGAATGTGGCGGATGCTGGGACAGTGAATAAATTTAAGGAAGAGTTATACATTAATCAGTAATGGGTTGAAGGGTTATGGAGAATGGGCAGGATGGTGGAGTTAAGGCCAGGAAGAGATCAGCCATGATTGAATGGCAGAGCAGACTGGATGGGCCAAATGGCCTAAATCTGCTTCTATATCTTATGAACTTGTGAATTATTCTGATAAAAATTACAAAGAATAAAAGCCAAGACATTACATGAAAATGACAGACACGAAAAGACCAGCTGGTCTACCAAATCCATTCAATCTTTCAGTGATAAAATTGAGCAAATGGCCCCTTTGTTGCCCTACCCACTAGCACAGAATCGTACATGGCATTTGGCCTATGTTAGCTCTTTGAAAGAGCAATACAAATAGTCCCAATGTTCTGCTCTTCCCCTATGGCCTTCAAAATTTCACCTTTAAGTATAAATTTCCCCTTTAAGTTAGGGCCGGATTTTCACTATCGAGGCAGTAGCGCGAGTCAGGAAATTTGTCGGCTCAGCAGACTCGCCTCAGTCTTAAGGGTCCTATTCTGCCCAATTTTTGCTCTGGTGATGCGGGTGCGATAGAGTCGGGCCCCTGACCCCAGAGCTGATCAGAAGGCCCGCCCTGTTCACTGAGATATTGTCCCAGTTGTCTGAGAATAGTGATGGGCAACCTAGGCTAGTGAGTTGGCCGCAGAATGTGGTTGCAGATCAAGGGGGTAGGTATGTGATTGCGACAGGGGTGCTGGAGGGGAGGCTAGTGACGCTGGTAAGTGTATATGGTCCAAATTGGGACGATGTGGGATTTGCAAAGAAGGTGTGTGTGGCCATCCCCAACATTGGACAGGTCGTGCTCGCTGGTCCCATCAGGAGGGGGGGGGGGGGGGGGGGGGGCGAAGATGCTGGCTGGGCTAATTGCAGAAATGGGAGGGGTGGACCCTTGGAGGTTTCTGCACCCAAGGGAGCGGGAGTACTCGTTTTTCTCAGCGGTCCATAAGGTGTACTTGCGGATCGACTTTTTCATGGTGGGGAAGGCACTTCTGTCTGGGGTTAAAGGGTCAGAGTACTTGGCAATTGCAATATCAGATCATGCTCTGCATTGGATGGATATGGTACTGGAGAAGGGGGTGGTACAGAGACCAGGGTGGAAGTTAGATGTGGGACTGATGGCGGACCGAGGAATCGCGGAATACGTAGGTTTTAACTGCACGGTTGAGGTGTCGAAGATGGTTGTCTGGGAGGCTTTAAAGGCAGTGGTGAGGGGCGAGGTAATCTCGTTCAAGGCTAGGCTAGACAAAGAGGAGAGGTTGGAACGTCAGAGGGTAATAGATGCTGGAGGTAGATAGGAGGTATGCAGAAGATGGGGACCCAGCGAAGTTAGAAACGAGGAAAGAACTGCAGGTGAGCTTTGACAGACTATCCACTGGGAAAGCGGTACACCAATTGAGGCGAGCAAGGGGTGCAGTTTACGAGCATGGAGAGAAGGCAGGGCATATGTTGGCGGGTCAGCTCCGGAGGGAGGATGCGGCAAGGGAAATTATCCAGGTGCGGGATACGGCAGGGAAGTTGGTGGAAGCTCCAGATCAGATTAACAAGGTCTTTAAGGAATTCTATGAGAGTTGTACAGGTCAGAGCCACCTGGCAGAGGCCAGAAGATGCAGGAATTTCTAGATGGGCTGGAGTACCCGAGGTTAGGGGAGGGAGACAGGGCTACATTAGAAGGGACGATTGTGGAGCAGGAGATAAAAAAATACGATTGGGAGGATGCAGTCGGAGAAGGTGGCAGGACCAGATGGGTTTCCGGTGGAATATTATAACAAATTCAAAAATAAGCTGGTACCGCTGATGGTGGGGATGTTTGAGGAGGCAATAGGGAAGAGGGTGTCACCACAACATTGGGGCAGGCATCGATTTCCCTATTACTTAAGAAAGATAAGGATCCGACGGATTATGGACCGTATAGGCCCATATCAATTTTAAATGTGGCCGCAAAGATATTGGCGAAAGTACTGGGAGATAGGCTAGAGAAGTGCCTCCCGAAGGTGATAGGTGAATATCAGGTGGGGTTTGTGAGAGGGAGGCAGCTCTTTTTGAACATTAGAAGGGTATTGAACGTGGTTATTGCACCGGTGGAGGGGAAGGAAACAGAGGTGGTTGTGGCATTGGACGCTGAGAAAGCGTTTGACCGAGTAGAATAGGGGCTCTTTATGGCAGTTCTGGAGCGGTTTGGGATGGGACCAAGATTTGTAGACTGGGTAAAGCTACTATATAAGGAGCCGAGAGTGAGTGTCCGCACAAATAACATCAGTTTGGAATACTTTCCTCTACATCGTGGGACTAGGCAGGGATGTTCTATGTCCCCCCACCCCCTGTTGTTTGCACTCGTGATTAAGCCATTGGCCATCGTGTTAAAAAGTTCAGGGGTATGGAAAGAGATAGTCAGGGGGGGTATAGAGCATAGTGTGTCCTTATATGCCGATGACTTGTTATTATACGTGTCGGAACCGAGTGTGTCAATAGGGGGAATAATGGAACTGCTTCGGGTGTTTGGGTCTTTCTCAGGTACAAATTAAATCGAGACAAGAGTGAATATTTTGTGGTGTCTTGGTCGGGGGCGGGGGCAGGGGTGGGGGGGGGGGGGGCTGCCATTCCGTACGGCAGGGTCTCACTTTAGATACCTGGGGGTGCAGGATGCTGAGGATTGGAGGGGGGGGGGGGGGGGGGGCTCCGTAGATACAACATTTCTAGTTTAGTAGGGAGGGTGAAAAGTGATCTGGCGAGTAGAGATTGTCTCCCTCTGTCACTGGCAGGTCGGGTACAGGCTGTTAAAATGAATGTGTTGCCTTGATTCCTGTATATTTTCCAATGCCTGCTGATTTTCCTGCCAAAAGCATTTTTTCGAGTGAAAAGGAGTTGAAGGGATGATTACCTGGTTCATATGGGGAGGGAAGGTGGCCAGAATTAGAAAGGTGCTACTACAGAGAGGAAGGCAGGCAGGGGATTTGGGTCTTCTGAACCTGATGTATTATTACTAGGCGGTGAATGTGGAGAAGGTACGGAGCTGGATCAGAGGGGTTGACTCCCAATGGGTCACAATGGAGGAGAGTTTGTGTAGGGGGTCGGGATTGAAGGCGCTAGCAACAGCGCTGCTCCCGACGGCCCTGGGGAGATATTCAGTGAGTCCGGTAGTAATAGCTTCGTTGAGAATTTGAAGGCAGTTTCGCCAGCCCTTCGGGTTGGGGGCAAGGTCAAGGGAAATGCCGATTTGGGGGAACCATAGATCTGAGCCAGGGAAGTGTGATGGAAATGTTTGGAAATAGGAGGAGAAAGGAATTTGGACACAAAGATTTGTTTCTTGGTGGTTGGTTTGCAGGATTGAAGGAGCTAGGAGCGAAGTATGGTGCTGGAGCAGGGGGACATATTTAGATACATGTAAGTTCAAGACTTTGACAGAAAGGAGATACAGAGCTTCCCAGTAGAGCCGGCTTCCACATTGCTGGAGGGGGTGCTGACGACAGGGGGACTGGAGAAGGGGGTTGTATCGGCAGTTTACGGGGCTATTTTGGAAGAGGATAAGGCACCGCTGGAAGGGATGAAGGCAAAATGGGAGGAAGAGTTGGGAGAGGGTATGAAAGAGGGGTTCTGGTGTGAGGTGCTCCGGAGGGTGAACGCCTCCACCCCGTGTGCGGGGGGGGGGGGGGGGGGGGGGGCGCTGGGAGGGTTGGGTGGAGGGGGACTGTATGCTGTTTGTGTTAATGGTGACTATAGGTGATTCCTTTTTGTCATTTGCTTATGTTGACATGCGGGATAATGTTTGGGTGTTTGGTGTGAGGATGGGATTGTTATTGTTGATATGGGGATTGGCATTGTATTCGTTACTGATCATTGGTTATTGTTGGGTGTAAATTTGGGAGAAAATGTGAAAAAGGAGAGTAAAAATATTTAAAAACAAATAGTGAGTTGGCCGCAGGAGTGGCCCTCTTTCATCTGTGGGACACAACATTGAAATTTGGCTTGTTCACTAACCATGGTCCCATGTATAAGTTTAATTATATATAATACATGCCGAATGTTTTATAACGAGTTATAGAAAATGCTTAATTATTTATATATTAATCAAACTGTCATCACCTTCAAATGGTAAAAACAAAATAAAAATTGACACTTTAGATGCAGAGGGAGCACATGGCTCTGATAGTTAATGTTGTGTGCCTTTGGACAGCACGGTGGCGCAGTGGGTTAGCCCTGTTGCCTCACGGCGCCGAGGTCCCAGGTTCGATCCCGGCTCTGGGTCACTGTCCGTGTGGAGTTTGCACATTCTCCCTGTGTTTGCGTGGGTTTCACCCCCACAACCCAAAAATGTGCAGGCTAGGTGGATTGGCCATGCTAAATTATCTCTTAATTGGAAAAAATGAATTGGGTACTCTAAATTTGCAAAACAAAAATTTTTTTAAATGTTGTGTGCCCTCACGTCACTTGCTCTTGCTTTATGTGCGTATCACTTCAGTCATACCGGTAAGAAAGAACTACATGGATGGAAATCATAGAATTTGGCAACGCTGCACATAGGCAATGGTCCACAAAATGTCTTGTAGGCCGCACTTGGAACCCACATGGGCTGCACGTTGCCACCATTGTTTTATAAGCTTTTAGGCGAACTAGCCCTCACCTCTGACATCCATCTTCATGGACCCCTTCTATGTAAACTAATGCTCCACATCCACAATCATGCTCCCTTAGCCCCTCCGTACCAACTCATTCCACCTTTCTACCTCCATAACCACTCACCCGGTATTCACCATGGGCAGACCTCAGGAGCCATGTAAAGATGAAAATAAAATTATAAGAATCTAATGCCGCTCTGACTCACGTAAACCTGCTCGGGAAAACCTCCAAATCATGAAATTGACTGTTCCTTGCTGCATCAACGTGAGTGGGCCAGGACAGACTGTTGGTGATGGTGACCCCCAGGAACTTAAAGCTATCGATCATCTCCACTTCGGAGCCATTGATGCAGACTGGAGTGTGTGTCGTGCTATGCTTCCTGAAGTCGATGATCAGTTCCTTGGTCTTTCCAACATTTAGAGAGAGGTTGTTTTCGGTACACCATGCAACCAAGTAATTTATCTCCCTCCTGTACTCTGATTCGTCATTGTTTGAGAAATGGCCCACCACAGTCGTATCATCCGCAAATTTATAGACTGAGTTGGAGTTAAATCTTGTCACACAGTCATATGTGTATAGGGAGTACAGTAGAGGACTGAGCACACATCCTTGCGGGGCCCCGGTGTTGAGCACTATTGTGGCGACCAAGGGCTTTTCACAATAACTTCATTGCAGTGTTAATGTAAGCAGTGAAGATTATTATTAAAAATATGGACTCGAAATGTTTAGTTTTCTCTCTCTACAGATGATGCCAGACCTGCTGAGTTTATCCGGCATTTCCTGTTTTTATTTCACTTTTCGTGTATCCGCAGTATTTTGCTTTTTTTAGGACAAAATGCATGTTCACCTGAAAGTCTTCAGCTTTTACCGGGTAGGAGGAACTGCTTCAGATATCTGTATCTATAGAAGCACTGTATACTTTGATTTTCCTTTTCTGATATGGCTAACAAAAGACTTCATGCGAATCACACTAGTAAAAAAAAATCTGAGATTTGAGAGTCCTATCGAGAGATCATTCACCTGGCCCCCAATTCTGACTTGGAAACCTTCAATTCGAATACCCCGCCAATAACAACTGCAACCAGGTGAGCATTGATCCTGATGTCCCAATCCACCCACCCTCCCCCTAGATTTCAACTTGAAACTCTCCAGCCGACCCTCTCCCATCTGAACCCAACTTCCACCCATGACTCTAGGGTCCCACTCCCACTCCCCAGCACCCATTTCTGACTTCAACCATCAAACCAGATTCCAAGGCCCTGATCATGAGTACAATAATTTTCTCATGGAGTGTTGCACTGCCCAAACATACTGGTACCATACATACATTACACTGTCTGTTCCTGCAGTAGTGTTCTGATAGTAATGAGGTCTGAGGCCCAATATCTGGGCTCCCTGGAGCTCCACATTTGCACGCAGAGTATGAAAATTGTAACATTCATGGGCAGTTAACTTTGCAGGGTCTAGTACTGGCAGAAAGGCAGAATAATTGAGTGACTCTGCAGGACAGGATTTCTGTTGTATTGTGTGACTGCGATGCAAAAAAAAAAATCACAGGGAAGAACACAAGGGAGGTTTTGCAGTCGATTTAAATGCACTGATTCTGGTACAACGTACAACAGGTTTATAAATACTGGGCAACTCTATACCTTTACTTGTTGACTCTGGCATTCATTTTGGAAAGTGGTTGCCCAGAAGAAATGTGAGGGTATAATAACTACTAATTAATCTTTGAAAGTTTCAAATAGCTCCTTAGCTTTTGAGAACTAAAAGAGCCGATTTCAATCAATACTGAAAATAGGAGGTGCAAGGGCCAAAGCAGAACCAATTCCAGATCTCCACCCCGCAACACAGGTTGATGTCCATGTTATGTTAATTCTCATACCTCATTTGCGCACCTTGCACTTAATTACTGCCTGAAGCCGGTGAGAATGACATTGGGCGTGATTTAACGGGGGAAAAAATTCTATGTCCGTTTTGGGTGCGTTTAGCAAGGTGTTTCCCGGTGGCTACAGCGCCGAGAAACATCTCGCTATTTAACTGCACTTTGTTTTTTGGGGTCGTTTCTCGGGTGTTTCTCTCCGCCAAAGCCGGAGTAATTTAAAGGCTTCTCGAAGATCGAGGCGCTAGTTTGTCAGGCTACCACGATCCCACCACTCCCCCCCCCCCCCCCCCCCCCCCCCCCCACCCGCATTTTCAAAACCCTCTTCCCACCCCTCAACCTTGGGGAGGCCCCTTCGGAACACCCCTTCAACCTCCCTGGTGAGGCTCCCTGGGACCGATCCCCGACAGTGCCAACCTGGCACTCCAGGCTGCCCAGGCAGAACTGCCAAGGTGCCAGTGCCAAGGTGCCAGAGCGAGTGCTGGGGTGCTACCCTGCCCTGTCCTTGATCACCTGGGGATCTCTAATGGCATTGGAGATGCCCCAAGGTGCCACTACATCTGGTCAACGTTTGTGGAAACTAGTACTAAATGGCGCCCTGGCGAGGTCTTGCAGGCATAGCTGGAAGGTCCCAGGCGCTGGGAGAATCTGCTAACCAATATTTAAATGAGCCTCGTGGATCATTAAAATATGCTGGTCTGGATCACGTTCAGTCAGGGAGAGATCCAGATTGTGACGTCCCATGAGACTCTGTTAAATCTGGTGAGGACTGCTTGGCTGGCGATCAGCAGCACCACGCACAGCTGCAGACTGGCTGGCAGACCTGGCGGAATTCCTCCATTTGGAGAAGATCAAGTACACCATCCGAGGGTCGGAAGGTGGCAGTTCGTTGGCCTGTTCTAAGACCTGTTCGAAGCCAATAGCGAATAGGACTGCAACAGAAAGCATAACGGGAAGGGGGCAGAAGGGGGAGTATAGGAGCTAGGGGACAGAGCACACTGAATGGAAGAGGGGGATGCCAAGGAGGGGTCGGGGGGGGGGGGGGGGGGGCAGGGAGAGGGGAAGATGGGGAAGGAAACACCAAGAACAATTGTATGTACATAAGAACTGCACGAGCTGTAAATATTGGATGCAAAGTTTTACTGTGTATAATTGAAAATGCCGATAATATATTCAAAAGAAAATCTGACGAGGCGTTGCAAGCATCACAGATGTCACAAGAGGCCTCTCGCCAGATTTAATGGCCTCATCTCACCACCAAGTTGGGCGCAGTGAAGCCGTAAACTCATGCCACTTATCTCAAATTGGTGGTGTGAACTCACCTTGTCATGTTACACCCCAACCCCACTCTCAGGAATATATTTTTCCTTTTGGGCCAGAAGGTGCTTTACATAGGAATACATTAAAATTACAACATGGAACCATATGAACAAAGTGTTGGACAGGAAATGACCATGTGGTTAAATGGACAACGACCTGAATTTTAGGGCAGATATATAATTGGACACCTTAAAGTAAGAATTGGACGTTTAAATCACAGCCACAGTCAGCCCACAGGCAGGCCTGATGGGAATTTAAATAGCCGTTCAAATACATTGAGCAGAGACAGACAGTCAGGACAAGACTCGGCTTGCCCTGTGAACAGGACATCAGGAGATAATCGGTCCCATTCAAATGGATCGATTGTTGTCGATTGCCCAGTTGAAGCTCGACTTTTTGGCACCCAGATTTCCCGCCGTTACCATATATGGAATACGGTTACATGCGGACAATACCTGGAGATGGACCCGAGAGTGGGTTCCTGGCATCCTGCAGAGTTGCAATTTGCAACTTCAATGGGTGCTGTGACCCCTGTCCTGAGACTTCATTGGCTGTGGGCCAGAAACATTCTGAAAGGCTCAAAGAGGGAAATATGAATCGACCACCAGGACCCTCTGCAGTGAAGACTCGATGAAGAGGCAATAGAGAAGATTCAATGGCGGACCAAGAGGACAGAAGGAAGCAGCGTGCAAGACCCATTTTCGTACATGGAGACCCTGAGACAACCGGGACTCAGAGAATTGGACCCTCAGCTCGATTGAGTTCATTGGCACGGGTAGTATTAA
Organism: Scyliorhinus canicula; assembly: GCF_902713615.1. Classification (NCBI taxonomy): domain Eukaryota; kingdom Metazoa; phylum Chordata; class Chondrichthyes; order Carcharhiniformes; family Scyliorhinidae; genus Scyliorhinus; species Scyliorhinus canicula. The sequence goes on from NC_052148.1 coordinate 231,155,677, forward strand.
GATTCTTGGGATTATTGTAGAGGGGTAACTGTTTATTATGTTTGATGATAAATTTTGTTGAATTGTAAACTTGTATTTGTCCTTTGTTCAACTTGCAAACCTGGGTAAAACATTTGAATAATAAACTGGTTGAAGTGTCTGAATTTTACAGACAACAACCAAGTGGGAAAAATTTGGATAGCACTTTGCAGATTGCCTGTCTAGCTTGCATGGCATTCTTCAATTATATAATTGGTCCGCACAGATAGCATCCCACAGCCAAGCCAGCCCCTAAGGAATCGCGTTAAGTCCTATATTACAGGAACACATATTTTCTCTCAGCGTACCACTGAGTCATGATGCCTTGTGCACCATGTTATAAACACTTCCTATCCAGGAGTAATTTACTCTCCTGGGACAGGTGATAAATTAGTCAAAAACCCAGGCCAATTAAAGAAAATAATCTGAAAAATACCTGCCCAATCTCTTTCCACTCCAGCAGAACCCGCCCACATCTATTAACGAGGCAAAGACGAAGACGTCCACCTTCACCCCCACCTGCAGCACCGATACACCAAAAATAGCCACCAACGAGCAAGGCTCCAGCTGAATGCCCTGAACACCCGATATAGTGTTGAAAAAGGAGCCCCAGAGTTTACAAGGTTAGGGTAAGACCAAAACATGTGTATGATTTGCCAGTCCCCTAGCATAATGTTCGCACCTATCCTCCACCCTTGAAAAGAAACCACTCATCCACACCCTAGTCAAGTGCGCACTGTGCACCACCTTGAACTGGATCAAGCTGAGCCTAGTACAAGAGGAGGTGGAGTTGACCCTCATTCCACACACCCCCATTAAAAACCAGACCCTGTACACCCTCCTACTTTATTTTTACTTCCTCTAATAAAGCCTGCTCTGTTGACAGGATCCAGCCATAGATATCAGAAATCCTCCCCACCCCACCCCAATGCAGTAGCCAGAGTTTGATTGCCCATGCAAACAAATGTGGAGACAATGGACAACAGTGCCTTGTATCCCTGTTCAATTGGAAGCAAGCTGAACTCAGGGCATTCGTACACACACTCGCAGCGGGACCCTGTACAAAAGCCAAATCCATGAGATAAATTTTAGCCCCAAACCAAATCTTCCAAGAATTCCAAATAGATACCCCGACCCAGCCATATCAAATGCTTTTTCAGCGTCCACTACAATAATCACCTCTGGCCCGGGCACTGGGGAGAGGGACAGAATGACATTTAACAATTGTAGGATGTTGGACGATAATTGTTGGCCCTTAACAAAACCAGTCTGCTCCTCCGAAACCATCCCTGCTCAGCATTCAACAATAAAATGGGTTGATATGGCTCACACTCCGTGGGATCCTTATCCTTCTTCAGGATCAGGGAACTCAAAGCCTGCACCAATGTGGCCAGCAACATGCAGGACAAGGAATCATTGAACACATCCGTCGACAGTGGGATCAACTGACCCGCAAACGTGTTATAGAATTTTACAGGCAACTCATCTGGACCCGGAGCATTACCCAACTGAATTAATCTAATACATTTCATAACCTCCTCCAGCCCCATCATCGCCTTCCACCCTGCTCCACCACCAGGAAGGACACCCTGTTCAAAAACTGCATCATTGGCAATCTCTCCTCTGGGGTCTCTGACTTATATAGCGCAATAAAAGGCCTCAAATCCACATTAACCTTCCCCAGGGCGGAAACCAGCCCGCCACCCAAATCCCTTATTTGCACCGGAAGGCAGCCTGCCACCTCTGCCAAAAGACGACTGGCCTTCTCCTCATATTTGTGCAGGGGCCCCTTCGAGAGCTGCAGCTGGTTCACCGCCTTGACTGTCGAGACAGCTTAAAGTTCATCTGCAGTTTCTTTCTACTCACCAACAACTCCGGCATGGGAGCAATCGCATACTGGCGGTCCACCTCGAGGATGGAATCCACAAGCCTCTGCCTTTTCACCTTTCCAGATTTATCCTTATGCGCCTTGTAGAATATTATCTCGCCCCTAACAACCCCCTTCAGAGCTTCCCACAGCATGGAAGGCGAGACCGCCTCCCTCCTATTGAACTCAATGTACTCCCCAATGGTGGAGTTATACGCTCACAGAATCCCTTGTCCACCAGCAACGCCATGTCTAAATTTCCATGGGGGTCGTTGAGAGGGGCTAACAAATACGGAGTATGATCCGAGATAACAATCGCTGAGATCCCTGCCCCCTTCACCCCAGGAAGCAACCTATTCACCATAAAGAAGTCAATCCAGGAGTAGATCCGATGGATGTGGGAAATAAAAGAAAGCTCCTTATCCCTCGGATACATAAATTCTCCTCCCCCCAGCCCATCTGTTCTATAAAGACCAATATTGCCTTCGCTACTCCTGATGGACTCAGAGTCTTAGGACTTGACTTTTCTAATCTAGGATATAAAACTCAATTGAAGTCTCCCCCCAGAATTAATTGATGTGAATCCAGATCCGGGATAGAAGCCAGAACCTTATTGATAAATGCCATATAGTTCCAGTTCCGATTGCACCCCCCCCCCCCCCCCCCCCCCCCCCCCCCCCCCCCGCCCCCCACAGCCCCGTTCCCCCACCCCCTCCCCAGGATTCGACAATATTTTAACAGCTGAAAAGGACACCTTCTTGCTGGTCAACACTGCAGGCCCCCCAGGCCCTACCATTGAAACCTGGATGGTATACTTGCTCCAACCAGTCCTTACATAGAATCGTAGAATTTACAGTGCAGAAGGAGGCCATTCGGCCCACAAGCCTGCACCGCCCCTTGGAAAGAGCACCCTACCCAAGCCCACACCTCCACCCTATGCCCACACCTTCACCCTGACCCCGTAACCCCACCTAAGCTTTTCTTTGGAAACTGAGGGCAATTTATCAGATCCAATCCACCTAACCTGCATCTTTAGACTGTGGGAGAAAACCTCCGGGTGCTCCGGTTTCCTCCCACAGTCCAAAGACGTGCAGGTTCATAGAACATAGAACATAGAACACTACAGCGCAGTACGGGCCCTTCGGCCCTCGATGTTGCGCCGACCTGTGAAACCATCTGAAGCCTATCTGACCTACACTATTCCATTTTCATCCATATGTCTATCCAGTGACCACTTAAATACCCTTAAAGTTGGCGAGTCTACTACTATTGCAGGCAGGGCGTTCCACACCCCTACTACTCTCTGAGTAAAGAAACTGCCTCTGACATCTGTCCTATATCTCTCACCCCTCAATTTAAAGCTATGTCCCCTCGTGTTGGTCATCACCATCCGAGGAAAAAGACTCTCACTGTCCACCCTATCTAACCCTCTGACTATCTTATATGTCTCTATTAAGTCACCTCTCAGCCTTCTCCTCTCTAACGAAAACAACCTCAATTCCCTGAGCCTTTCCTCGTAAGACCTTCCCTCCATACCAGGCAACATCCTAGTAAATCTCCTCTGAACCCTTTCCAAAGCTTCCACATCCTTCCTATAATGTGGTGACCAGAACTGCACGCAGTACTCCAGGTGTGGCCGCACCAGAGTTATGTACAGCTGCAGCATGACCTTGTGGTTCCGAAACTCAATCCCCCTGCTTATAAAGGCTAGCACACCATATGCCTTCTTAACAGCCCTATTAACCTGGGTGGCAACTTTCAGGGATTTATGTACCTGGATGCCGAGATCTCTCTGTTCATCTACACTACCAAGAATCTTGCCATTAGCCCAGTACTCTGCATTCCTGTTACTCCTTCCAAAGTGAACCACCTCACACTTTTCCGCATTAAACTCCATCTGCCACCTCTCAGCCCAGCTCTGCAGTTTATCTATGTCCCTCTGTATCCTATAACATCCTTCAGCACTATCCACAACTCCACCGACCTTCGTGTCATCTGCAAATTTACTAACCCATCCTTCTACACCCTCTTCCAGGTCATTTATAAAAATGACAAACAGCAGTGGCCCCAAAACAGATCCTTGCGGCACACCACTAGTAACTGAACTCCAGGATGAACATTTGCCATCAACCACCACCCTCTGTCTTCTTTCAGCTAGCCAATTACTGATCCAAACCGCTAAATCACCTTCAATTCCATACTTCCTTATTTTCTGCAATAGCCTACCGTGGGGAACCTTATCAAACGCCTTACTGAAATCCATATACACCACATCAACAGCTTTACCCTGATCCACCTGTTTGGTCACCTTCTCAAAAAACTCAATAAGGTTTGTGAGACATGACCTACCCTTCACAAAACCGTGTTGAGTATCGCTAATCAACTTGTTCTTTTCAAGATGATTATAAACCCTATCTCTTATAACTTTTTCCAACGTTTTACCCACAACCGAAGTAAGGCTCACAGGTCTATAATTACCAGGGTTGTCTCTACTCCCCTTCTTGAACAAGGGGACAACATTTGCTATCCTCCAGTCTTCCGGCACTATTCCTGTCGACAAAGACGACATAAAGATCAAGGACAAAGGCTCAGCAATCTCCTCCCTGGCTTCCCAGAGAATCCTAGGATAAATCCCATCTGGCCCAGGGGACTTATCTATTTTGACATTTTCTAAAATTGCTAACACCTCCTCCTTTTGAACCTCAATTCCATCTAGCCTGGTCGACTGAACCTGAGTGTTCTCCTCGACAACATTGTCTTTCTCCAGTGTAAACACTGACGAAAAATATCCATTTAATGCTTCCCCTATCTCCTCTGATTCCACACACAACTTTCCACTACTATCCTTGATTGGCCCTAATCTTACTCGAGTCATTCGAGCATTGTTGGATTGGCCATGATAAATTGCCCTTAGTGACCAAAAGAGGTTAGATGGGGTTATTGGGTTACGAGGATAGGGTGGAAGTGAGGGCTTAAGTGGGTCGGTGTAGACTTGATGGGCCGAATGGCCTCCTTCTGCGCTGCATGTTCTATTCCCACCATGTGGGGTAATCCAGTAGCAATTCTAGAAGTGCCAATATCAGGCCCACCCAAGATGGCCACCAAGCAATCCCTAAGACCAGAACAAAGACACAGAATCAGTCACCGCAGCAGTCTACCCCTCCCCTCAATCTGCCTCTCAACAATACCACACCCCAATAAACAAACAGCCAGAAGGAGAACAAAGACCCCTATTACAGCACCTCCCCACATCCAATTCTATACAAAACAAGAAGAAACATCCTAAGCTCTTTACCTAAAAGAAAAAGCCTAAAGTAATGAGCTGCAGATACTGTCACTCCTCTGCTCACATTAACTAACTTTACAGCTAGCAGGGTGACCCCTGCAAAGAATAAAACCGACAACTAGCTCCCCGTCCACATCCAAATTTAATACTAAAAAAAGGAAGGGAAAGAAAGCCAATACCCATCCCACAAACAATCCCAAAAATACAAAAAACGAACTCCAAACTTGCCCAGAAACCCTCCCAGAAAATCCCCATAATCATTTGGCATGTGCCTTCAGCCACAATACAAAAACCCACAATAAATACAGATACAAATGCTCCTAACAATTAATTCGCCCCAGTCCGTGTTTCTTTACAAATTCTATAACCTCCGACAGCATCAAAGTAATAGTCTCTCTCTTTAAACATCACTCGACGACGAGCCGCATATACTATACTGAATCGCACATTACTTTTGTACAACGTGGCCCTGGTCTTGTTAAAGACTGCGTGCCTTCTAGTTAGTTTTTCTCCCAGGTCTTCATGTATCCTGATGGCGTGCCTCTCCCATCTAAAGTCTCGATGGTCTTTTGCTCACCTCAGGACCCGTCCCTTGTCTTGGTACCTGTGGAACCTGACAATGATCGCCCCTGGTGGTTCCTCAGATCGGGGCTTCATCCTTAGCGGCTGATGGGCCTGGTCCAATTCCGGAGGGGATGGCAATCCCTCCTTCCCCATCATCTTCCCTAACATCTTGAACATATAGTCCATAGGTTTTGGGCCCTCCAGACCCTCTAGCAGCCCAACAGTTCCTGAATTTTGCCATGTGGAACAGTTTTCCAGATCATCCACCTTGGCCTTCAACGTTTTATGCCGTGCAGTCAGCAACGCCATCTCCGCCTCCAAGGAAACAATCTGGTCATTCTGGTCTGAGAGTGCCACATCCACCCCTTGTACCACCGTACCTTGCTCCTTTACCTTCAGATCTGTCTTCCCGAGGCCACGCGGATAGGGTCTCTGAGCCCTTTCCATTTCCTTATTAAAGTCCTCAGAGACCGCCAGCCATTGCTTCTTGAATTCATCCGTCAAGAAGCTTGCCAGCATCTCAGCCGTCCATGGAGAGGCCAAAGTCACAACAGGAGCCTCCGCTTGAGAGGCTTCTGAGTCCAATGACAATTCTTTGCCCGACTGCTGCCTTGTATTATACTTGTTGGGCATTACTTTTATGTAGGGACCTTATCCCATCCAACTACTCCATTTTCCCCGCCAGCCTCACCCATAAACTGGGTGAAAAGGGCCAAAAACAAAGTACCCTGGCGGGAGCCACCACGTGTGTGACTGCTCACCACATAGCCATCACCGGAAGTCAAACTAAGAAGTTTTAAACTGGAAATCAATTTTGTAGTTTTCCGTATCCTCTGGGGAGACCAACATTGGCCACAGTGGGGCCAACTCTAACTACACATAAATTGATGAGTTTTGAATTAGTTAAAATCTTGCCCAATATTTAATACGGTTTTATTTAACAAAGGTCTTGCATAAGGGCAAAATTATGGGCACAAGACGAGACTCCATAGAGCCCTTGGTTTCAGTGATAGGGGAGCCTGGAGATAAAAAGAATGCAGGTGGGTCCCTTCTGATCATGCCTGGCACAGCTGGAACTAGAAGGGCGGTTATGCAGGCTTCCTATGGGTGTGTGGCACAGTGGGAAGATAACAATGTCAATCAGTGTTTAACATCTATTTGGCACCCAGCATATTTGCACTATCTCTTACACACAGTTGAACATCCATTCAGCTGCACGAGGGACACCCCACCAGCGCTTTTCAAAGGGATAACCATGCACTTTTAAGTGGGGTGTTTTTGACTTTCCTCTCTCACTGCAGAGTTTGTGGAACTGCTGTATTTTACGGCCTTGGTGATGCATCTTCCAAGCCTCTTGAGCAGTAATCTTGCTCTCAGTCACTGAAGGTTATAGTTGCAGTTCCTCTTGCGCTGTAGCATGACAGGGAATATAGCACAGGGAGGAGAAGGAGCTCCAATCCACCTATGGTATTTAGAGAAAACTTCTATCGCCACCTCAGCCAAGAGCAGAGTCTGAGGCAGTGACGTATCACTAAGGAGGTGGTCACCGAAATTTGCCACCTTCTCAAATCAGACCTGCATCCGCAGAGCAGGCTAGGATGTCGCTGTCATTGAATCATAGATCATAGAAGATCATAGAATTATAGAGTCCATGGCTGTCAATGTAATTTGAAAACTGATGTGCTGCCAGACCAGAAGCTAATGTAGGTAAGTGTGCACAAGGCCAATGGGTGAATGAGGGGAGGAAGTGGTGTAGTGCTCCTGTCACTGGACTAGTAATCCAGAGACCCAGGATAATGCACTGGGGACCCAGGTTCGAATCCCACCATTGATGGAATTTGAATTCAATTAAAAGTCTAATGATGGCCATGAAATCATTGTCGATTGTCATAACTGGAACAGTAAGCATCTTCAGAAGAGGCAACTAGGACTTGGCAGTGCTTTACACGGTCCCTGACAGATTATGGAATATATTGTTCAACCATTTGTTCACCACAGACATTCAAGTCTGCCTCTCTTGAATTTAAGGGAGTGGAGATGAGTGCCATACCAGGGGAATGAGCAGGTAAGAGAGAGGGATGGTTTTAATGCAGGCAATGACATCAAAAGTGAAGACGGGATATGATTGAACAGATTAGTACCTGTAAAAATATTGCGGTAAATTGAGAGCCAAGGTCATGAGTGGGAGTTTGAAAGTATAGCTGTAAGTTACTTTGGTGAGTTTTTCCGAAGGTTAGAGTTCATAGGTGATATTTGTTATTTGGCATCTCACCCAAATAGATATAATTATTAATTTATGTGCTATCTTTGACAAAAGTGTCAACGAGACTGAGGCAGCACCACAGCCAAGCTGATCCTGCCATCACTGACATCCAGATGCATGCATTTCCAACAGCTAGATAGTGATCAAGAGTGGGGGCATTGGTTAATTTTTCACTCCTTAATCCAGGGACATTGAAACCATCTGCAGTATTTCTACTGCAGCCCTGTTGAACTAAGCACAGATTGGAGATCAAAACTAGGATCTCCATTGCCTGTTGGGTCAAATAAACCTGTAGAGTTATTGGGGATCACCATAAACTTCAAAATACATCAGAGGATAAACATGATGGAGATGTTTAGAATATATCAATATAGTTCACTGGGTAGACCACACCGACCATATGCATCCCAGTGTACCAAAAGACAAGAGACACTGTAGTCCTGAAAGCACTGCAAAGAAGAGCCACATGGCTGAACCATAAGATTAGAGGGCTAAATTATGAGGAAGGATTATTGAAACTTGGGCTATTCAGTCTTGAAATAAGGTGATTGAGGAAACTTCACTGTACCTACAAGTCAAAAATAAATAAAATAGGGAAGGCAAGGTAAATATGGAGTCATGTTTCAAGGAAAGTTTAAAAATAAGACGAGGAGTTACAAGTTTAAACTAAAGGAAGGTTCGCCTAAAGTAGTCTGAGAAAGCATATTTTCACATAGTGTAATGAAATTGATTTCCAGGTGGGGTAGTGGGAGCAGAAGTCCTGGGGTAATTTAAGATAGTGTCTGATTCTGTGACAGAGCCGTAGATTGATTTTGGCCAGAGGATTCACTTTCTTCAACAGTGCTTATTTATGGGTTTCATAATCACTATATGTGGTGAATTATATGCCTCGTACTTCACACCGTATTGCCTTGCATGTATTGTGTCCTTGTGGGTTCTGTATGTGAGCCGTTGCGCGGCTCTGCCCATCGGGGGAGATGAGGAGTTTGTACTGGGCTCCACCATTGGCTCCGCCCATGGCTCCTCCCACTAAACAGAAGTATAAAGCACTGCAGCCGTAAGCCTGCTCTCAGTTCTTCTGGTCGCAGGCTGGCTTAGTTGTAAGACTATTAAAACCACAGTTTACTTCCAATCGCGTGTCTTATGAATTGATGGTCTCATCAATATAATTTCCTCAATTCAAAAAAAATGATGTAATACTCGCACTAAACTATTAATAAAGTTCACTTTGCTCACCTGCCACTCCTACTTGATGTGTGGCATATGCAGGAAGCTTACTTTCCCCTTTTGTTAGCCACAGTGCCAGTGTCGAATGATCTTTTTCCGCGTGATGAAAGGTAAAACCTTGAGCAGCTGCAGCAGCTATAAATCTGCTCTGGAGGATAGGTACATGTAGCCAGATGGCCACCATGCCTTCTGCTTTCCAGTACTTGATAGCATCTGTAAATTAAATAGAACGCATTATATTCTATTTAATGACATGCACTAAAGACACTTTTTCATTGTACTATCCTGTTTGTTACATTAGTTATTATTGACAATTGGAAAGAGAGATATAAAGACTGCTACAAAACAACTCTGAAACAACTAAGTAAACTTAGTTTGCTAACTAATTGCTGAAGAAAGCACTAAGATAATCATCCTACTTCGAGGCCTGTTGCATTGCTGTAATGCCAGTTGAGGAAGTTTCTTTTTAAAAAAACGAAGATTCCCAATCTGGTGTATCTGGAATCAATTGTTCACTCCGAGGATGTTCATTCTGAGCAACATTAAGTCTTATCTGTAGTCAAGGAACTCACTGAAAAAATAGATGATATTCTGGCTGTCTTCTTCACTATTGAAGAATGTACGTCAATTGGTTATCATATCAGTGCTTCTCGTACAATATTCGTACAGACAAATATTCTGTCTGTACTAATATTTCAGAAGTGCCTTATATTAGATATATAAAGCATATTTTTGCATAAATAAAACATGTCTGCATTGTGAAATGAAACCTTTTTTCAATTTCATCATCCATTTTAAACATGAAACAGTCTTATCTCAGAGGTACTGTAACCAGCTGCAAAGGATAGCTTTCTACGCTTTGTCCAAACAACTGCCTAGATCTTCTGGTTACCGGCAATGTGGATTGGGTGGGGTTGCCCTCAAAGTTTTCAGTGACCCACTGCTACTGCCCATTTCTTCCAGAATTTTCTAATCCCAGCTGCAGCAGAAATGGGCAATACAGTGTCTCCCGGGTAATTCCAGCGAGAATAGTGGAGTCAGGCAGAAAGAGAGGACACGCCCCTTTTTTATGATGCTAGCTGCCGTATTCAGGGACGTTTTTGAAGGTCCACATCGTTTGATAAATGAGTGCGGGTTACTTAATGGATAAGTGAATGGGGGAGTGGGTGAATGAATGGCTGAGAGAGTGAGGGAGTGAATGAGTAGCTGGATGAATGGATGAGGTGGGCTAGTGGGTGATGTGTGTAGATGCATGGGCAGACAGGTGAGTGGGTGATGTGGTAATATGGATAGGTGGATGAGCAAGTGTGGTGGGTAGTTGGATGAGGTGGATAGGTAGGTTAGGTGGATGACTGAGTGAGGTGGGTGTGGTGGAAGGTGGTTGGGGTGTAATCATGTCAGGTAGGAGGGTAGCTGGGTGGTCGGGGTAGTCAGGTGGTATTGGAGGGAAAGCTGGGCAGTCGGGTTGGAAGGGGTGCAGTCAGGTTGGGTTGAGAGTGTAGTCAGCTGGTTGGGGTGCAGCTGGGTAGTTGGGGGCATAGTTGAGTTGGAGTCGGGGGATAGCTGGGTTGGCGGGGTTAGTTAGGTGGTATGGGTAAGTCAGGTTGGTTTATAGGGGATAATTGGGTCATAGAATCTCAACAGTGCAGAAGGAGGCCATTCGGCCCATCACATCTGCACCAACCCTCCATCACGATATCCCCGCAACCTCATCCAACCTTTTGCCTATTAAGGGGCAATTTAGCATGGTCAAATCCACCTAACCTGCACATCTTTGGAGTGTGGAAGGAGACAGGAAGATCCAGAGGAAACCCATGCAGACACAGGGAGAACCTGGGTCCCTGGCACTGTGAGGCAGCAGTATTAACCACTGTGCCACCGGGGATAGTTAGGTTAAAATGGGTCGGGTGGTGTGGAAATAGTTGGGTTGGAGGGTTAGTTGGATGGTCGGGGGCAGTCAGGTAGTGTTGGGGGCATAATTGAGTAGTCGGAGGGTAGTCCTGGTTAAGTTAGGTGGTAGGTGGGGGGTGTAGACGGGTATTCTAGATAGGATGATTGGGGGTCGGGGATGGGGTGGAAAGAGTCGGTTGTGGAGTCACCGTTAGACCAATTTTAAACTGTCTAACAATTCCTGGGTAAGTATTCAAGTAAGTCCTGCGTGTCTCTGGCCCAAGTCCCCGCCTTGAGTTCTGGGCCAGACGTTCATGGAGGGTCCCAGGCAGCAGGAAATTAGTCCATTGGAAGTTTAAATTTCCTGGGCAATTCCCTGTATGCCTACACACCAGGACTTCCTCAGGGTCTTGACACACATCTCCCAATATACTTCCCATCTCCAACGCTCCAGACACAAGAGGGAGGATTTGGGCCAATGTGTCTTTGTTTATATACATACATAAAATTACCCAGAATATTTCACACAGAAACAGACCACTTTCCCTAAAAAGTCCATTCCTGTCTTTATGCTCCACCCCAGTCTCCTCCCATTCTTCTTTGTCTACCCTCTATTTTCCCTTCTCCCTCATATGCTTATTTAGTTCCTCCTTAAATGTATCTACATTATTTGCCCCAATTACTTCCAGTGGTAGCAAGTACCATCATCACTTATCACTACTTGGGTAAATAGGGCAGCACAGTGGTGCAGTGGTTAGCACTGTTGCTTCACAGGGCTGAGAACCCAGGTTCGATCCCGGCCCCAGGTCACTGTCCGTGTGGAGTTTGCACATTCTCCCCGTGTCTGCGTGGGTTTCACCCCCAGAATCCAAAGAGGTGGATTGGCCACGCTAAATTGTCCCTTAATTGGGAAAAAAAAGAATTGGGTACTCTAAATTTATCTTTAAAAAAATCACTATCTGGGTAAAGAATTTGTTCTGAATTCCTTATTTTACTTTTTGGTGTCTAGCCTATATTGATGGTTTAGTTCTTCCCAACAAGTGGAAACAATCTCTCTGTACACACTCTATCAAAGGCTTTCAAAATTTTAAACACCTCTATTAGGTCACCCCAAGAAAAAAAGGTATTTTCTTTTCAAGAAGTTCAGGCTCTGAAAAGCTCCCCCACTGCATCAGTGTAATAATACCCTAGCGGTCTCCCCAGACTCTAATATTTGTGCTGAATTATGGGCAGATCAGTACCAAAACAAAGTGTGTTAAGACTTCCCAAATTTAATTAACATAGGAACTCTTACAAGCAGGAGGGAGAGGACGTGACTGATGATCGAGTGCCGAGGCATGAAAACGCATTATGCTCAATGTGCCAACTAAACCCAGAAAAAGACATAACATAACTTCAGCAAAAGTCTAGAAAGAAAAGTTAAATGAATTTTGAGGGAAATTAACAATTAAATTCTACTCAAAGTGCACTCAGTGCATTTTGTAATTACTTTAATAATATTAATTTCAAGTTGAGTTCTACCGATTTTATTGTAGAAAATAATACCGTTACAAGCGATTAACTCATTCGCAAATTGGATGTTAGAATCAGGTCAATACAAAGCAAACAGATAAAGTCAGTTGTTCACGAATGAGTCAGAGTATATATGGAGCTACATTTCTCCTTTTTTGAAAATTGCAGTCAAAAAAGTAGAAATGCCACTTTGATTTGACATTCAGCTTATTATAATTAATAAAGGAAGAACATATCTCAGTAGAGGGAGGCGGTGACATAGTGGTATTGTCACTGGACTAGTAAACCAGAGACCCAGATTAATGCTCCAGGGACCCATGTTCAAATCCCACCACTGCAGATGTGATATTTGAATTCAATAAAAGTTCTGGAATTATAAAGTCTAGGGGTCGGTTAGCTCAGTTGGCTGGACAGCTGGTTCGTGATGCAGAGTAACAGCAACGGTGCAGGTTTAATTCCCATTCTGGCTGACGTTATTCTCAACCTGCCTTCTCAACCTTGCCCCTCCCACAGTCCGAAGTTGTGCAGGTTGCCCTTAGTGTGCGAAAAGGTGGGGTTACTGGGATAGGTATGGGCTCAGGTAGGGTGCTCTTTCCAAGGGCCGGTGCAGACTCGATGGGCCAAATTTTTCCACAATTAAAATTTCAGGGAAATTTGTTCCTCTGTTTATCTCTTTTTTATTTGTTCATGGACGTGGACGTCTCTGGCTGGGCATTTATTGCCCTTGAACCGAATGGTTTGCTAGACCATTTAAACCAAACATGTAGTGACCAATTGCAATATTTCAAAATTTGCTGATGGCACCATACTGGGTGAGAATGCGGTGTTGTGTGGAGGAAGAAAGGAGGCTTCAAGAGAACTTGAACAGGCTACGTGAATGGGCTAGAACATGGTAGATGGAATATGTGAACCTGGGTGTCCTTGTTCATGTCATTAAAAGCTAGCATGCAAATGCAGCTAACAAGTAAGAAGGCAAATGGTATTTTTGGCCTTCATCTCAAAGGGAATTGAGTACAGGAGTAAACATGTCATGCTGCAGTTGTATCGACAGTCTTGACAAGATCTCACCTGGAGCATTGTACAGTTCTGTTTCCCTTATCTAAGGATGGCTCTATTTGCCATGGGGGGACAACAGAGGAGATCCAGATTAATCCTTGGAATGGCAGGAATGTCTTCTGAAGAGAGATTGAGAAAACTAAGTCTCTATTTCCTCAAGTTTCGAAGAATGAGAGGTGGATTTACTGAAAGTTACAAAATTCTTACAGGGCCTGACGGTGGATTTATGTTTCCTTTGGCTAGTGGGTCTAAAATGACGGCATATAATCTAAGGATACAAAATAGGCCATTTAAGACCAGTCGGCAGGTTCAACGGCAGGCAGAGGGCATAAAAATCATTTTTATGCTGACATACATTTACCATGGAATCCTCTGCTGGTGCCTGCCATGGCGTATCAGGAAACACACTGGACGGCAGAGTAAAACTCATTTGCATTCCAACCACCATCTCCGAGTCTTTGCGGCTGCAGCAGGAAAACATGCTGGCACGAAACACATTGGGAAAACATGGCGGCAGATGCTGGAACTGACCTGAACAATGTCTGGGACTGTCTCTGGAGTTGTGGATGGAGGCTGCCGGCATACCTGGACTCCTGAACACTCTAGCAGTGGGCAGGGCAGCATCTGTAGGTGGACGTTCCAGATTTGGTGTTCTGGAGGAGGTCCATCTTCCAGCCTCAGAATGCTCCGAGGTTAAACTTCTTTCTCAGGAGGTTCGTCTTCATTTTCAAGAGGTCCACCTTCGTTCTTCAATAGTGGGTTAGTGATGTTGGACATTTTTCCAATATGGTCCCCAGATAGGATGGCAGACTAATGGGCCATCAGGCCTGCCCTGCCACAGAGTATGGCTCAAAACTCAACCATGGGGTGCATAATCAATGTGTTTGGGGTCGGAAGACATGACGTGTTTTTCCGCCGGCCTCCGCAGCAGCAAACACCAGTCTCCCACCCAGTCATAGGAACATAGGAATTAGGAGCAGAAGTAGGCAATTCAGCGTTTCGAGCCTGCTCCGCCATTCAATCAGATCATGGCTGATCTCTTCCTGGTCTCAAATCCACCTCTCCACCTGATGCCCACGGTGCTATGTCTTTTCGTCCGACGTCATTTCGTCCAACGACACTTCGTCCACGTCTTTTGGTCCAACGTCTTTTTGTCTGCCCGTCTTTTGGTCCAACGTCACTTCGTCCAATTATCCAATTACAAATAGTTTAATTTAGTTTTTCAATGTTACTGCTCAAGGATCCTCTCCACCTATTTCGCCTCTTGATGTTGAGTTCTGCATTTGTGCTGCTTGATCTCCAGACATTAAGATAAGCTGCAGGATATTCACCCATGTATGCTCCAGCGTGATGAGAGCCATTGTATCTGATGGAATATTTGATCATTTCAGACCTGTAATGTCAGAACCCACTGCCAACCAGAGGTTTTAATCACTCGACGAAAATCGAGTTTAAATCTGCTTCTTTCAGAACTGCACTCATTTTCTAAATCCAATTAGACTCCCACTTATATCTGTGTCTGTCGGAATTGTAGAATATCAAATCATCTTGTCCTCTCCCCATTATTCTCTCTCGGGTACAGTTCTGGAAATCTAACTTTTAGGGAATTTCGGGAATTTACAATTTACATCAATTTTAAGTAATTTCGGGAATTTTAAGTAATTAGTAAACTTTTAGATTTTTTAACTGCATTTTTAGATTTTTTAACTTTTTAACTGCATTTTTCAACTTGCATTTTACTTGCATTTTATCAATTACTTGCATTTTAACAATTAAATTCACTTGCTGCATTGTACTTGCATTTTATCAATTAAATGGTTTTATACGGAGTTAATTTGTAATTGGATAATTGGACGAAGTGACGTTGGACCAAAAGACGGGCGGACAAAAAGACGTTGGACCAAAAGACGTGGACGAAGTGTCGTTGGACGAAGTGACGTCGGACGAAAAGACGCGACACGGATGCCCACATCCCTTGAACCTGTTTTTTTTTTAAATCAAAAAGGTATCTATCTCTTTCGTAAAAGCATTTAATGACTCAGATTCCACTGCATAACGGGGCAACAAGTTCCACAAATTCACCACCCTCTGCGAGTAGTTCTTTCACATCTCAGTTTTAAATCTACCGCCTCTCAACCTATATCCGTGACCTCTCGTCCTAAGATTTCCCCAAAAGGGGGATCATTTGGTCTGCGTTTACTTTATCAATCCCATTTAGTATTTTATATACCTCGATCAGATTCCCTTGCATCCTTCTAAACTCCAGCGAGTAAAAGCCCAAACTGTTTGATCTCTCCTCTTACCTGAACCCTTTCATCCCCGGAATCAATTTGGTGAATTTCCTCTGAACTGCCTCCAATGCCACCGCATCAAAGATGTGCAGGTTAGGTGGATTGGCCATGATAAATTGCCCTTAGTGTCCAAAATTGCCCTTTTGGGTGGAGTTACTGGGTTGTGGGGTTACTGGGTTATGGGGATAGGGTGG
Organism: Scyliorhinus canicula; assembly: GCF_902713615.1. NCBI lineage: Eukaryota > Metazoa > Chordata > Chondrichthyes > Carcharhiniformes > Scyliorhinidae > Scyliorhinus > Scyliorhinus canicula. The sequence goes on from NC_052148.1 coordinate 231,171,845, forward strand.
AGGTGTTAACCTTGGGTAGGGTGCTCTTTCCAGGAGCCGGTGCAGACTCGATGGGCCGAATGGCCTCCTTCTGCACTGTAAATTCTACGTCTATGTAAACAAGACGACCAAAACTGGACTTAATCCCAGGATGGGAGAATTCCGCTGAGATGAGGAGGAATTTCTTCTCTTGGAGTGTGGTTAATCTTCGGAATTTTCAATCCGAGGGCTATGGAAGTTCAATCATAGACCATGATCGAGACAAAAATCGGTAGAATTCTAGAGACTAATCACATCATGCAGGGGCTGTTTAGCACAGATCTAAATCGCTAGCTTTGAAAGCAGACCAAGGCAGGCCAGCAGCATGGTTCGATTCCCGTATCAGCCTCCCCGAACAGGCGCTGGAATGTGGCGACTAGGGGCTTTTCACAGTAACTTCATTTGAAGCCTACTTGTGACAATAAGCGATTTTAATTTCATTTCATATCAAGGGACAGAGAGACAGTGCGGGAAAGTGGCATTGAAGTCGATATGGTAAAGTGGCATTGAAGTAGATAATCAGCAATGATCTAACTGAATGGCGGAACAGGCCCGATGGGCTGAATGACCCACCCCTGTTCCAATGGATTATCCCCATAGCACATCTGGTGGAAGATGGTTGCAAATGCTTCAGGCTTGTCTTTTGTACAGGCATGCAAGGCTTCTCCATTGTTGAGTATGGGGTTACTTGTGGAGCCTCCTTCTCCTATTAGTTATTAATCATCCACCACCATTCATGACTAGATGTGGCAGAACTTCAGAGCCTTGGTATGATCTATTGGTCATGGGACCATGTGCTCTTTCCACTGATTGGCATACAAGTAATCCGGCGTTGTAGCATCACCAGGTTGACACCTCTGTTTTAGGTATGACTGATGCTGTCTTGGCCTTCTCTCCTGCACTCTTCATTGAATCAGGGTTGATTCCCTTGGCTTGATATTAATGGTCGAGTGAAGGATATGCCAGACCATGATGTTGAAGCTTGTAGTTGAATGCAATTCTGCTGCTGCTGGTCCGTATTGCGAATGGATGTAGTTTTGAGCTGCTACATCTGCTAAAATTGCTCCTATTTGCTATGGTGATGCTACACACATTATCACAAAAGAAAATCCTATTGAGGACCTGACTTTCAACCTTGGAGATGCATGAAAGGATCAACAAAGTTGTAGCGCTCTCACACCAACAGGTAGTGAATTGTTCCTGCAAGTTTTTTAATACTTTTTATCCATCATGGCCACACTTGCCAATGTTCAAAATTGACAATTTTCAAGCTGCAACATTGTTTCAACACTCAAATAGGAAATAGATCACTGTTTCAGAAAATTTTGTCAGTGTAACAGGTGTTGACTGATAACTTTGAAAAAGAAATTAGAAATTCCAGTTCATAATTGAAAGGATGACACCACAAAATTTCACACATTCAAGAGATTTACTGTAACAAAAGACGAAGAACACCATTGACAAACATTATCTTTCTTGGCAGCTTATAGTTTAAACCACAGAATGGAATACCCCCTTTTAGTTTTAGCACAACCAAAATGCACACCGCTCAAGTATATGTTACACTGTCCTTCAAATAGACATTCAATTCTCCCAAAATCAATCCAAAATGATTCTTAAGTCCCTGGAGTGTACTTCTGTTCTGTAACTTCTATCCCCAAATCTGTCCTCCACAATGAGAGTACTACTGGCACAAATTAGGTGAATCTTCCAGCTTTGTTTTAACTCTTCACAAATTTGGTCTTTTCAATCCGAGTGCGAACTTCCACTTGCATTCTGACTCAGTGAACCTTGGAGACTTTCGGTCTCTAGCTGCTTTCTTCTGGACTCTGGCAAACACCAGAGTGATTTTTGGGACTGCCTATAACCTGGTATCACAATGGCTACCTCTGTATCTTTCCCATCTTAAAGACGATCACCATGACATTGTGAATCACATAGGCCTTGATTCCAGGTAGGGATGTTGATTTGTTATTCTTCAGAGTCAAACTCTCTTTCATCTTGGACCTAAATGGACAGTTTAAAGCACAACTGTTTATGTGACATTCTCAGTATCTTTCTGTGACAAAGAACAAAGAACAAGGAAAACCTTTGGAGATTCACACTCTATCCACTGTTAACACACAGGTTGCTGCCAATATCTCCAAGTATAACCACCTTTCTTTTCAGTAAAGCAACCTGGCTCCCCTTCAATCTTTAACAATGAAACAACCCAGGCTTACTGACATGAAGGCTTCAGAATGAGTTACATGACCCCCCCCCCCCCCTTCATTTTACATTATAAACACAGTCCAAAAACATCAACATTGTAATTGTAAAACATGATTGGGAGGAAAAAGGAGTCTTTCGATTCATTGTTCTCAAAGTTCTCCACCATTGTAGTTTCCCTCTTGTCATTTGAGTCTGTTGTGAATTAATTGATAGAGATTGATCACTGTGATTTGGCAACAACTCCATTAGCATTATGCCATGTGACTCCCAGGATGGTAGAGGATGATCGGTATCATCTCACAAATCCTATGTTCCTACGAAACCTGTGCAATGTCATACCTAATGGCCATTCTTCTTTGCTGATCATGATGTTAACTAGTTCTATGTCATACATCAAAAGTGTTCCACCAATGCCCTACCAAACAGTTGTCAACTTCTCAAGGAATAATATAGCAAAAAACAACTGGGGTACAATGTCCTCGTGTTCTGTTTGTCTTTTTAATTAATTTTGAGACTTTACTTTGTTTTTTATTCTCTTTCTTAAACCACTCCCCTTCTTCATTCCTTCATCTGTCTCTATATATTTTGTTTGACTCTCATTCACCGTATTTGTTTTTTCATTATTTGCTAGAATTCTTTCGTCCTCCATTTTTTTCCATTGGTGAATAAGATAAGCCATTGCACGCGACATTTATGAGGTCAGAGAATTGATAGTACTACACCATTATCAGACTGATGTTCTAATTTGTGGAGCATATGTAATGCAATATAAACTGTGGGCATAAAAGGTGAATCAATGTCATTTGTCATCATTGCAACAATTTCTGACTCTGGATTTGTAAAGGTCAATTGCTGGTTGTGTGCAAAAGTATTTTTACATGAAATTAAGAATCCATCAAAACTCAGAAATTCAACGCTGCAGGGCCACTGGAGATGCTGATGCAGGCGTCTGCAAACTCCGAACTGGTGCTGTCCTGATGTCACACAGTCTTTGTAGCTGATTTAATGCACCATTTGCAAACTTGGACCACGCAGATCCATTCAATATTTTTGGCTTCTCAAGCACCAAAGAACATGCGTTCTGCAACAGGAGACCAGTGGTAGTGTAAAGGACCAGACATCCAACTTGCAGGTAAGATAATTTAGAAATTCTGCTATTACAAAATCTCTGACGGTACTGTGGAGTATTTTTGGGGTTTTGTGGTAAGTTTCTAGGTTTGGCAGCTAGTCTGGTGTAACAATATCTTCCCAAAAATTACAGTCTCAACAATTTGAAAAAGGAAGGCGGCTAAATGCTTTTGAAAGATCAATGGGATCTAATTAATTTAAAGAATTTTCATGCTGTAAACCTCAATGACTATAGGTCTATGACTATAACTGTTAAATTTAAAGGGAGATGCCGCTCTAAAATATACTTATATAATTCACACAAGATGCTTCTATTTGAACTGAACAGTTTGTTCCTCCTCCTGCATCTGCTTGACAGTAAGTGATCAATACTGTGACCGTAGCAGAATGTTTTTTCTATGGAAGAAGCTGGCTTTTAAAACTTGCACCATGATAGACCTTCAATGACAAAATTGTCACCAAGTCCCCCACCATGACCATCCTGAAGGTCACGAATGACCAGAAGTTGAACTTGACTGGAACAGTCATAAAAACATCAGGCGCAAAAGAGAACAGGCTGGCGAGTATTCTGTAATGGGGAGTTCACATCCTAAACTTTTGAACCTCTCCACCATGGAATACAAAAGGAAGAAAAAAAATTGCATGTGTGTTACTATCATTCATGATATCAGGATTTCCCAAAGCTATTTACAACCATTGTATGCCAATGAACTCAAGTGTAGTCACAGGGATACACAGCAGCCAATTTGTGAACTGCAAGGTTGGAAGGTAGCAATGAGATAAGTGATCAGATTATGCTATTTTTAAAGTGATGTTTTTAGAGGGATAAATGAGGGCCAGAATACCAGAAGTCTCCTGCTCACGTACAAACAATGAAATGGGATATTTTGGGAGCGATTCTCCGAGCCCCGTGCTGGAGAATCGCCGCAACCGTGCCACGATGCCCCTAGGCCGGCGCGTGATTCTCCGAGGTGCGGAGAATCGCCGCCATTTGCGCCGGCGCATTTGACGTGGCGCTGGCCACGAGTCGATTCTCCGGCCGAGCGGCCGCACGGATACGACAGAGTCCCGCCAGCACCGTTCACCCCTGGTCGCTGCCGGCGGGAATGCTGCGCAAAAGGTTGGGGGGGGGTGGTGGTGAGGGGGACACCGTCCCAGGGGGGGGGCCCTCCGATGGGGTCTGGCCCGCGATCAGGACCCACTGATCGGCGGGCCGGCTTCTCCCACCCGGGGCCTACTTTCCTGCGCGGCCGGCCCCTGAACACCGACGCCATGTTGAGTTGGGGCCAGCGCGCGTAAGAAGTCCCCCGCGCATGCGCAGGTTGGCGCGGCACCCATTTGGCACCGGGAAATGAGGTTGGAGCGATGTGAACTGCTGAATCGGTCGTCCCGGTTCCCATTTTGCACCATCGTTAAACGCGACGGCGTTCATGACGTCGCAAATACTTGGGCTCCATTTGGGGGAATCCCCCCCTTTACATCCACCTGATAAGGCAGCAGTGACTTTGGTTTAATGTTTCATCTGCAAGATAATACTGCACTGAACTGTCACCCTATATTATGTGTTTAAGTCTCCAGAATGGTGTTTGAACCCATGGCCATCTGACGTTTGGTGGTGGAAGTGTTATTACTGACCAAAGCTGATTACTTCCCTACATAAGAGATGCAACAACACAGGAAACTCAGCTGGATCTGGAATAGAGCAGTTAACTTGATGGGTGTTTATGTCAATAAGTACGTTATTAGATTAAGATAACCATTTCATCTTTGGAAAATAAGAAACAAAATGGAGTAGTGGAGGGTGGAGATCAACCTCTCCGGGTGGAGATCAACCTCTCCACCCTGTGCCCTGGTGTGACGGGGGGACCTTCTGGAATTCTTGACGCGTGAGAAGGTCAAATTTGAACTGAGGGAAAGGATGGAGGGGTTCTACAATTCATGGGCGCTATTCATTATGCACTTTTGAGAATTGGATCACATCGAACATTACGAGAGGGGGGAGGTGCTGGGAGAGGGACTGTATGTGTTAATGATGACTATGGGTGATTCCTGATTCCGTTTTGTCATTTGTTTATGTTAACATGAGGGCTAATGTTTGGGAGGATGGGATAATTGTTATTGATATGGGAGTTGACATGACATTTGTTACTGATTATTGTTGGGTGTAAATTTGGAAGAAAATGTGAAAAAGGAAGAGAATAAAAAATATTTATTAAAAAATGGAGTAGAGGAGAAGGGATCTAGGGGCACAAATTCACAAATCATTAGAAATAGTGATGCAGGTTAACAAAGCCATAAAAAAAATACAAACACGGTTCATCTCCAGCGAATAGAATAAATCTCTGGTTCGACCACATGTTAGAAAACTGCTCACTTCGGGTCACTATTGTACAAAATGAATATGAAAGTACTGGAGAAGATGCAAAAGGGTTTACAAAGGACCACTGAGCTGAGAGGCTATACCCGGCACAAAGACTGAATAGGCTGGGCTCTTTTCTCTAATTGCCTTTGTTCAGAAGACATTTAAGTCAACCATATTACTATGGGTCTGGAGTCGCATGTAGGTCAGACCATGCAAGGACGGCATATTTCTTTCCCTGAAGGACATTAGTGAACCAGATGGGATTTTACAACAATCGTATTGGCATCATGATCATCACTAGACTTTTTAATTTCAGATATTTATTGAATTCAAATTTCACCCTCTGGTGGGTTACGAACCTTGGTCCCCCGAGCATTGCTCTGGGTCTCTGGATTACTCGTCCACTTTCCCAAATCATAGGTAAGTATTGTGATTCTTTACTGTGTGTAGGGTGAGGAATGAGGCCCCATGTTGACCTCAGTTAGAACGGGGATTGAACTCTGTGCTGTTGGCATTAATCTGATCAATATGCTAGCTGTCCAACCAACTGAACTAACTTCCCCCTGCCCCTCCACAAATATCTGATAATCACTAATAAATCAAACGTGGAATTCAGAATCAAGTATTTTATTCCGAGGATGGCCAAACTGGAACTTGTTAATACATGGAAACGACAAATAGCACAGGTTCACTTAAGGGGAAACTAGATAAGTGTGTGAGGAAAAATGAATAGAGGAATATGTTGATGGACTGAGATGAACTAAGGTGGAAGGCAGCTGGTGTGGAATTTCAGCACCAGTAGAGACGAGCTGGGCCAAAATTTCTCAGCTCTAAATATTATGTAATAGATGCTTTACTGTTATATTTTTTGTGTAAAGATGCTATTATCTATCCTATTAACAGCTTTAAGACAATCAGTCTGCAGCGTCCTGGTTTTGTTCCATCTGCCTTTTCTAAATATAGAAATAATATTAATCGTCTGCGAGGCCTCTTTTTTCTATTGACTTTGTCACTTCCTTATTTTCTTTGAGCTTGTTGATACATTCCACCGAAATGGGAATTTTATCCTTTGTTTCACTAGTTTCTCAATTATTTCCATATGTACCTTAACTATCTTGATATTTTTTTTTAGCTTTCCCATCATCTTAGCCTTGCTGCCAAATAGAGGCAAAATAACAGTTCAATCTTTGTTATTTCACAATCAAGATTATGCTATACTATTGTGCATCCTTTGGTGGCCTTTCCCTATCCTAAATTTCCTTTTGCAATTTATTTGTCTGCAACTTAAATTTGCAGATCTTCTCTGCATTTGGCAAAATGGTGGGTTAGTGGTATTGTTGTTGGACTAGCAATCCAGAGACCCGGGGACCTGGGTTCAAATCCCACCTGCAGGACAGACCCAGCAGAGGTGGTATACAGTTGGGAGGCAATTGCCCTGTGAGTCCTCAACACTGACCCCATGTAATCTCATTGCATCAGGTAAAATATGGGTAAGGAACCATCCTGCTGATTACCAGTGCACCAACCACGCCCCCACCCCTCTCCAAGCTGATGAATCAGTATTCCTTCATGTTGAACACCACTTGGGGGATGTACTTGAGGATGGCAAGAGCACAGATTGTACTCTGGATGCAAGACTTCAATATTTATCAACAAGAGTGCCTCAGTAGCAGTACTGCTGATCGCCTCCCATCCATGACTGTCTACACCTCCCATTGCCTTGGGAAAGTGGGCATCATCAAATACCGCTCCCACCCGGATTATTCTTTCTTCCAACCTCTTTCATCGGGCAGATGGTGGCATGGTAGCACAGTGGTTCGCACTGTTGTTTCACAGCACTGGGGTCCCAGGTTCAATTCCCAGCTTTGGTCACTGTCTGTGTGAGGTCTGCACGTTCTCCCAGTGTCAGCGTGGGTTTCCTCTGGATGTTTCGGTTTCCTCCCACAAGTCCTGAAAGACGTGCTGTTAGGTAATTTGGACATTCTGAATTCTCCCCGTGTACCCGAACAGTCGCTGGAATGTGGCGACTGGGGGCTTTTCACAGTAACTTCATTTGACTGTTAACGTAAGCCTACTTGTGACAATAAAGATACAAAAGTTTGAGAACATGCACCAATAGATTAAAACAGCTTCTTCCCTGCTGTTACGACTCCTGAATGGCCCTTTTATGGGCTGAACTGATCGTTCTACGTATCTTCTCCTGTTGTTGCACTATATTCCGTATGCTTCATCTGAGTCTATGTTTATATAGGGTATTTATCATATGTTCTATGGAGCGATCTTCCTGGACTGTAAGCAGAACAATACTTTTCAATTCACTTTGGTACATGTGACAACAAATCTAAATCTAAACTAGTCGAGTCTTAATGGACAGTTGCTAGACTTGGTCTGTGGCATGTGGTGAGGTAAACAAGAGAGAAACACAAAACACACTTGACCTCATCCTCACCAACCCACCTGCCCGAGATGCATCTGTCCATGACAGTACTGCACAGTCCTTGTGAAGACAAATTCCTGTCTTCACATTGAGGATACGCCCTATTGTGTTGTGTGACACTATGGCTGTGCTAAATGGGATAGATCTAGCATCTCATGACTGGGCATCCATTGGATGCTGTGGGCCATCAGCAGCAGCAGAATTGTATTCAACCACAACCTGTAACCTCATATCCAAGCACATCCCCCGCTCATTCATTATCAAGCCAGATCAACCCTTGTTCAATGACAAGTGCATGCCAAAAATGGAGGTGTTCACCTGGTAAAGCTACAACTAGTTAAGAGCGTAAGCAGCAAGTGTTAATAGTGAACGATCCCCATTGGCAAAACTAAAAAAAGAAACCGGCACGTTTATTGATTATATAATAAATGACTCTGCTAAGTCCATATGGCCACCGTCTGCGACTTTGTATGTTTCTCCGCCACTTAAACCGATGTAATGCCCCTCAGTACCGGGGGAGTGGGGGCTGCTTACAGGACAGGGAGAGGAGGTGCCGGTTAACTTTCATTACTTGCCCTGTAGTAGGTTTTGAAATGTGCCTTCGTCCAATTCTGGCGGGAAGTGCTTGGGCTCCAGGTGGACGGTGACCGCTCTGAAGCGGTCCGCTCTGGCGATGCTTGGGAGGGAGGCGGGTGCGGCGCGGGCCCCGGGTACCAGCAGCTTCCCGGCCCCGCCCGCCTCCCCACCTGCCTCCCCCGTGCCCAGACAATGGGCCCGCGTGCCAGTCCCAACGGTCGCCTTCCAGGCTCGCGCCACCGCCCGCCCGACACCGAATCCTTGCAGGCAAAGCATTGCAACTCGCGTTCGCTGCAACCTCGCAGCGGAAGCCCAGCCCAGCTGGGACCGCCTCCTACCGCAATAACAAGTGTTATTGGTCGTATCACTCTTCCCCCGCTGCACATTTAAAATAAACACAATGCTCCGCAGGTACAGACAGCCCAAGACTGAGTAGTAAATAAAAGCGAGGTACCGCGAATTCGGAAATCTAAAATAAAAAACAAAGTGCTGGGTAAACTCAGCAGGTCTGGCAGCATCTGTGGAGAAAGAGTTAACTCCGAAGTAAAGCCTGCTCGCATCATTAGCGGTGGCATTTGTGACCATCCTCATAACCGTTCAATAAAATTCTAGGTTCTGTAAGAAATACGAGGGAGTGAATAGTATAGAAAGCCTAAGTAATATCTCTTAATCTGTATGCATTGGTGGTTCAGTGGTAGAATTCTCGCCTGCCACGCGGGAGGCCCGGGTTCGATTCCCGGCCAATGCAACTGTTTTTTAGGGCAATATGATCGGTACAAGTTTGGAGGTCTAAAGGGACTGTCCTGTTCCTATTCTGTACTTTTCTTTGTTCTAATTATTGGCTGCATTGTGTTTTGATTTCTGAATTAACTCCCATCTTTTGAACATTCAAACTCATTTTGCAACACCAGGATATAATGTTCTCACAGGTCTGGGAAAGATTGAAAACAGTTTTAATGATGTGAAGCTGTCATTTATTTTTGTTTAAGGAAGATTATAACTCATATTAAAGGAATTTGACTTATAACTCACATTCATATTATTTGGGACCAACGTTTTACCATCTTGCTTTGCATATTATACCAATTTTTGATGTAGCTTCTTTGATCTTGCACTAACCAATCTGAAACTGGTCGATGCAATATAGATTTCAACCAGGCAATACCCTATTTATACTGTCAGGATTAGGGTTACATTGCAATTCTTCTGCCCAAGAGAGATATCAACTACTTGTGTTTGCATAATGCAGAAACTGTAATGCGCTACAACTGTACCCCAAGAGGAATGTTACATAAGCTGATTGATCCCCTTAAAGACTGATTTGGTCCAGACTTTCGTCACATACATACATAGAATTACATAGAATTTACAGTGCAGAAGGGGGCCATTCGGCCCATCGAGTCTGCACCGGCTCCTGGAAAGAGCACCCCACCCAAGGTCAACACCTCCACCCTATCCCCACAACCCAGTAACCCCACCCAACACTAAGGGCAATTTTGGACACTAAGGGCAATTTATCATGGCGAATCCACCTAACCTGCACATCTTTGGACATCATAGAGTATGTGCAGATGTAATTAATTAGCTCTAGTATCACTTATTAGACATAATTGATATTTACTGATTTGTTATTAACTATAAGCTGTACTGTTATTAGAATTAGATATATTTCCATATAGATATACTATAGTTTGTTATCTGTTTTGTTCTTCTGAGTGGTAGCACTCTCTCCTCTGAGTCAGAAGGGCTTGGGTTCATGACCCACTCCAGAAATTTACATGTTTCCAGATTGACACCACAATGCTGTACTGAAGAAGTGCTGAACTGAACTGTCAAGACATTCCATCTTTTGTTTAGACAGCTGGTTTGTGATGCAGAACAAGCAGTGAGGGTTCAATTCCTGTACTGGCTGAGGTTATTCATGAAGACCCGCCTTCTCAACCATGCCGCTTGCCTGAGGTGAGGTGATCCTCAGGTTAATCCACCACCAGGCAGCTCTCCCCCTCAAAGGGGAAAGCAGCCTTTCTTCATCGGGGCAATGGCGACTCTACCTTTACCTTACTATCTTTTGGATTCAGTGTTAAGCCCGTGTACTCTCCCAAGTGGATGTAAAAGATCTCACAATATTTGTTATATTACAGAGATGGTAATATATATATTACTCATTTGTCTTGCCGAGTTGTATTTAACTTGATGATAAACAGTCAAAGTCTTCCAGTTGAGGACAAATTATTTATTGAGTAACAAAATAATATACTTGTGAGTTCTTTTACTTTAATATTTGACTAGTAATAGAATTAACTAAGATTAGATTAAATTAACAATTAATAAAATATACTACACTCTGAGCTGGTCACTTCTATCCTCTAGCTGCAATATACACACCAACACTGAGAAAGAATGGGAAACTCCTTATATAGTTCCTGTTAGTTTTGCCATCTAGTGATCATCTGACTGTACTGACTGCACATTAACTAATCATGTATTAACAGATACAGAGATCACTACAATATTGAGATGTGCAGTTTAGGTGGATTGCCATGCTAAATTGCACCGCAGTGTCCAAAGATGTGTTGGTTAGATGGGGTTACAGGGATAGGGTGGGGGAGTGGGCCTAGGTAGGGTGCTCAGAGGGTGGGTGCAGACTTGATGGGCTGAATGGCCTCCTTCTCCACGGTGGGGATTCTATAATTTGAAGAAAAGCAGGGTAATTCTCCCTCGTGACCTGGCCAATATTAATCCCTCAACAATCGCGAAGAACAAATTATTTGTAATGTATCTCATTGGTGATTATGCAATTCCTTGCTGTTGGCTGCCTTGTTTTACTATATTATAATTGTGACTCCACTTCAAAAGTGATTCATTGATGCGAAACCCATTCTGAGGTGGTGAAAAGTGCTATATGAATACAAGTCTTCCTTTACTGCTCGTAAGTAACATTCATAATATTTCCCAGATCAGACTCCTCTCGGGACATGAGCTCATAATCTCATGTGTAGAACGGAGTAAGAAGTCTTACAACACTAGGTTAAAGTCCAACAGGTTTGTTTCAAACATTAGCTTTCGGAGCACTGCTCCTTCCTCAGGTGAATGAAGAGGTATGTTCCAGAAACATATATAGGAACATACCTCTTCATTCACCTGAGGAAGGAGCAGTGCTCCAAAAGATAGTGTTTGAAACAAACTGTTGGACTTTAACCTGGTGTTGTAAGACTTCTTACTGTTCTTACTGTGCTCACCCCAGTCCAACGCCGGCATCTCCACATCATGTGTAGAACCGAGGGCGTGCTGCTCTGTCGAATGTGCCATCTTTCCGAGAACTTACTGTCAATTGGAAGTAAAGGATTCCCCAGCACTATTCAACGACGAGCATAGGGTGCCTTGGACATCATTTATCGCTCAAACAATACCTAAAACGGATGATTTATTCATTAATTTCAATGTTTTTTTGTTGTATAACCAGTGTGTAAATTGGCTGACACTTTTCCGACCACAGAGGAAAAGCGTTGTTTGCGAGCTGCGTTGGGACGTTTTGGGACGGCGAAAGGCGCCATACAAATGCAAAAACTTTCTTGTTTGTCACCACAAATTTGCATTCCATGCTATCCAAGTTGGAAACTGTTATACTAAACTCATAAAGAGCAATACATCTTGAGAATCAAATAAAACGAAAGAGTGGCAATGACACGTTTATTTCCCGCGAATTAAATAAACCAAGTGCTATTTGAACAACACCCTCATTGGGACGCAAGAAGAAAAAAAGGGCGCTTCTTTCTGGTTGATTGTGGTAACGGAGAGGGCGCCCTTTCCCCTTTGACAGGGGAAGTTTAAACATCGCCGCTGCCGCATGGAAACAGCGTTGTGTTGCTGAGTGAGGCAGACGCTGCGCTCTCCACACCATGTCCTCGAAAAAGAAGAACAAGTCCAAGGCGGCCAGGGGCCAGGAGAATCAGGGAGCCTCGCCCAGGTTAATGGCGGGCGGCTGCTCCCCTCCAGCCAGCTCTCCCGGGGCTTTCAGGCCAGCTGGAGAAGAGGGCAGCCTGGACACAAATCCCCGGGCCTGTGTCTCCCTGACTGTCACTGATGCCCTGGAGAAAGGTACGGTCGCCGTCCAGTTTGCTGAAGAAAAATATCGATGTTTACCCCTCACACCTTGAAGCTAAGACCCTTTGATTATACGTGGATGCCATCATTTTTATTTTTTTGTCTCGTGATAGAAAGGGTGGCATTGTTGCTGAAAAGAAATGGCGTAGACAATGCGGTTCACATTGTGCACAGAAACGGTTGCAGTTATGTTCAGTTACAACTGAAACGAACGGATCTCGGATTGTGCTTTGTTCTGCATTCAGAGGACATCCCTGAGCTTTGTAACTGCATTGCAGGTTTTGACGTAGCCTGTTTACATTACCGTACCTTATTTATCCATGTGATGTGAGTGCTGGCAATGTCAGCATTTGTTACCCATCCCTATAATTGCCAATGAGAAAATGGTGCTCCGCTGTCACCTTGAATTGCTTACAGTCCATGTGGTAGAGGTAGGTCCACACTGCTGTTGGGAAGGGAATGCTAGGATTTTGAGCCAAGTATGTGTGGCTCGGAGGGGAACCAGCAGGTGGTGGCACAGTCTTCCCATGTGTCTTCTGGTGGTAGATGTTGCGGGTTTGGAAATAGCTGTTGAAGGAGGCTTGGTGAGTTGCCACAATTGGGGGGGGGCGATTCTCCGAGCCCCGCGCCGGCCCGGAGAATTGCCGCAACTGCGCCCCGACGCCGGCGCTCAATTCTCTGAGGTGCGGAGAATCGGCGCCGGTGCGTTTTACACGCCGCTGGAATCCCCCCCACCCGGGTCTACTTTCCTACACGGCCGGCCCCTGAACACCGACGCCATGTTGAGTCGCTGAAGAAGTCCCTCCGCGCAGGTTGGCGCGGCGCCCATTTGGCACCGGGATGGGAGGCTGGAGCAGTGTGAACCGCTCCAGCACCATTCTGGCCCCCTGTGCGGGACAGAATCGGTTGTCTCCGTGCCCGTTTTGCGCCGCCGTAAAACATGACGGCGTTCACGACTGCGCGAGCACTTGGGCTCCAGTTTGGAGAATCGCCCCCTAGAGGTGGGAACTCATCACATGTTTGCTGGCGCAGGAGGCGTCCCACCAACAGGAATTTCTGGTCTTGCCGTTGTCAGTGGGATTTCCCGTTGAATGCACCTCTTGACGTTGGGAAACCCTGGTTAGGGATGCTTGACTAGAATATCCCGCCGGTGTGAACAGCTGGTAAATTTGGCCTACATCTTGTATATGATACACTGCTGCTATTGTGCAACATGGTGGAAGGGGAGAATATTTAAGGTCATGGATGGGGTGCTGAACATCGTGGATTGTGCCAACCTTCTTGAGCCGTGCTCATCCTGGTAAGTGGAGAATATTCCATCAAACTCCTGACTTGAAATCTGAGTGTGAAATTATCTGTTTTTGAATCCAAGTGCTGTGACGGCGGGTTCTGCAGCACATGTCTTGCTGGTCAGAATGATGGAAAATCAGGTCTGATTCTGCACTTGGAAGATCATTAATTATGTACAGATGAGTAGCATAATTAGATGAATCACCTAATGGGTTGGGAACAGATTCGTCTGCTATGCTGTGGGGAGAAGGTCAAGGTACCATATTTACCATCATCACCTGAGCACACAGATCTCACTCTCTCCAGCTCAACTGTCTCCAGGACGCAGACAGAGACATCTGGAAACCAGAGGAAGACGTTTGTAAGCCACCAGAAGAAAGCTGCACCCTGCTTCTGCTCCAAAGACCTCAAGGCCTTGATTCAAGGAATGCCGAAGCATGGGGGTGTTCTGTAGCCAAGGAATGGCTCCAGTAAGCACACCAGTCTCATTTCTCTCTAGCCAAAGGAGATTAGCATGACTGGCCACTGCACCCGCAGCCCCATCCAGTGCAGGAAGAGGATGAATTACCTCATCTGCCCCACCAGGGTAAGTCATCCTTCAACTCCCTCCAAATCAAACTCTCATCTTGATATCATGTGCTCAAAGGATTACTCTTTTCAGGGATCTCGCACAACCAATAGTGGGGGACACATGCTACCACTGATTTGCTCATGGAAACATTCACATTACATTCATATCATTTATCCTCCCCCTCTTTATCCATCCCCTGCCCCTCCTGCCGAGAACTCATCACACATGCATGTTTCCCAACCTCAGCTCTATCCCTTCTCATCACATTCTTTTGTTTTATTTTTGGTCCACAACAGACGGTATAGATCCCAACCCCGGGGAGGGATGGCTGACATTGTTTCCCTCACCCAGGAGGCTGCAGAGCTGGCTGGGGAGGACGGGGATCACTCCTGTGGGAAGGTAAGATCAACCTCTCCCAGCAACCTATAATGGATGACACTTCCATTAGTTAATCACGTCCTAATATTGCGACATGCAATTTTGTATTCTGCTTGCTCATGGAACTAAATCTCTCCTTTTCTGTTATAGGTACCAGCAGATCCAGGGAGACCAGGATGGTCAACATAAGCGACAGACCACCTCGGATTAAGAAGCCACCCAGGAAGAACCACCACTGTGCTCACCACCACCCTCTACCAGCGCAGTCACATACCTCGGTGGGGAAGAGCTCTAGGTTAGGCTCTGCGTCATCTGTTGCAGAACAACTTACTGACACACAGTGACACAGACAACCACAGCAGTCGGAGGCAAGGACAGTCCAGATCTCTGCCACTTCGAAAATTGCTGGAGGCCAGTCACCTGCTGATTCTAAGTCAGATGATGAGCATTTGCGCGTGGCTGTCATTACAGTGCTGGACATGCAGTGACTGGTGACAGAACATCAGGCAGAGATGCAGCAGTCACCCAGCAGACTGGAGTGACTGATGGAGGAATCTGCCTGCATTCTGTCTGATGTCTTGGCTCCGATATGCCAGCGCCTTGATATCATAGAACATAGAACATAGAACAGTACAGCACAGAACAGGCCCTTCGGCCCTCGATGTTGTGCCGAGCAATGATCACCCTACTTAAACCCACGTAACCCGTATACCCGTAACCCAACAATCCCCTCATTAACCTTACACTACGGGCAATTTAGCATGACCAATCCACCTAACCTGCACATCTTTGGACTGTGGGAGGAAACCGGAGCACCCGGAGGAAACCCACGCACACACGGGGAGGACGTGCAGACTCCACACAGACAGTGACCCAGCCGGGAATCGAACCTGGGACCCTGGAGCTGTGAAGCATTGATGCTAACCACCATGCTACCGTGAGGCCCATATCGTTATGGGAAATTTGGCAACTTGGACCATGGAGGCCTTGGTCCAGCAGGTTTTTCTGGATTGGCACTTGGCTCTGGACTCCATGGCCACACACACTAGTGGGCACTATCAGTGTCTAGGCGAGACGAGAATGAGGCACCTTGACCTTCAAGGCTCCCTTTCTCCTCAAGGAGTCAGGGAGAGGTCTTCAGCTATCCACAAAGAGGATGAGCTTTAGCTGGACACTGCACGGGCCTATACTCAGGACATTGTAAGTGTGTGCAGTTGCTCCGAATGCCCTCCGCTTGTGACTCCATCCATTCCAGCTCCTCATGCTGATAAGGGTGCATTTTTGCCCCAGAGCAGGAGACCTTTATCAGGCAACGTGCCACCAGAGAACGTTCGTTAAGGTAATCACAGACATGGGCGTCACAGTCAGCAAGCTGCCTCCACCTTCGATGTGGATGTCGCGCTGATTCCACGTGTAGCGTTAGGTTTGGAAAATTAAGAAATATTGAAATCACTTTTGGGTCATGGTTGTGCAACCACCATAAAAATGTTATTACATTCGATGTTGATGCGAATGGCTTGATGAACTGAAGGTGTTATGATAACGTACA
Source organism: Scyliorhinus canicula (assembly GCF_902713615.1). NCBI lineage: Eukaryota > Metazoa > Chordata > Chondrichthyes > Carcharhiniformes > Scyliorhinidae > Scyliorhinus > Scyliorhinus canicula. Next base: position 231,188,469 of record NC_052148.1, read on the forward strand.
TTTGAATCCTCTTATTTTGAGGTTTAGCACATCAACTCACTCAGTGATGGTTTCCCTTTGAGAGATTCACAGTCATACATTGTCCACCTCACTGCAAGTTTTTGCACACTTGAGTATGTCATGAAGGTGTGTTACAACCTTGATTAGAAGTGTGTGCTTTTAGCCCATTTTCCTCACGACACACCCTTGAGGGATTAGTGACAGTTGTGTCTCCTCAGTGATAGTGTCAAAGGACAAGACGTGGGTGGGTGGATGCTTCAGATTTCTTTTTAGCACTGCTGTGCTAGATGGCTCTCATCATTGAGGATGGGAATAGTTGTGGAGCCATCTCTTGCAATGGGTTGTTTAATTGTCCACCACAAGACTTCATCGCGTCAGAGTTGATGTTGAGGACTCTCGGGGCAACTGGATGTGACCAGAGTGCAGAGCTTTGATCTGTCCGTTGGTTGTGGTATCGCCCAGCTCTGTCTCTTACATACTGCTTGGCATGCAAGTAGTCCTGTGTTGTAGCTTCGCCAAGTTGATGGCTCATTTTTAGGTATTCCTGGTGTTGCTCCTGGCATGCCCTCCTTCATTAAACCTGGGCTGTTCTCTTGACTTGGTAGTAATGGTAGAATAGGGGATATGTCGGGCCATGAGGTTACAGATTGTGTTCGAGTACAATTCTGCTGCTGCCAATGCCCACACAGCACCTCATGAATTCCCAGTCTTGAGTTGCTAGATCTGCTCGAAGCCTATCCCAGTTAGCATGGTGGTAGTGCCATACAACACGATAAGAGGGTTTGAAGGAGCTTTTGTCTCCACAAGTACTGTGCATTGGCCACTCCTACAGATACTGTCATGGGCAGGTGCATCTGCAGCAAGCAGATTGGTGAGGATGAGGTCAAGTATGTTTTTCTCTCTTTTGGTTCCCTCACCACTTACTACATACCCAGTCTAGCAGCTATGTCCTTTAGGACTCAGCCAGTTTGGTCTGTGGTGGTGCTACCAAGCACCTCTTGGTGCTGGATATTGTCCCCCACCCAGAGTATATCCTTAGTTATGACCCCTAGTGCTTCCTCCAAGTGGTGTTCAACTTGGAGGACTACTGATTCATCAGCTGGGGTGCGGGTTGGGTATATGGCAACCAGCAGGATGTTTCCTTGCCTATGAAACTTCATCGCGTCCAGAGTCGATGTTGAGGACTCTCAGGGCAAGTCCCTCCCGACTGTATACCAGTGTGCTGCCATCTCTATTCGGTCTGTTTTGCCTGTGGCAAAGGACATAGTCGGGATGGTGATGGTGGTCTAGTACATTGTACGGTCTGATCCTGTGAGTATGACTATGTCAAGCTGTTGCTTGACTGGTCTGTGAGACAGCTGTCCTAATTTTGGCACAAGCCCGCAGACATCAGTAGGAGGACTTTGCAGGATCAACAAGGCTGCGTTTGCTGTTGTCCTTTCCATCTGCTTTGGTGGGATTCGAATGCGGATCCCTAGAGCATTACCCTGGGTCGATGGATTACTAGTATAGTGAAAATGCCACAACTCCTTGGGTATCTGGCACGAATTGTGCCTTATCTGCTTCCGATGATTGAAGATCAGTTGCACATTGATGGAATGAAAGCTTTTGCTGTTGATAAAAATTAGGGACTGATGCCCTGGAGCCCAGAAAACCACATGGGTGCAGTCTATTGCACCTTGCACCCTTGGGAAGCCTGCGATAGCTTCAAACCCATTGAAGGTAGCTCGGTTGCGAGATTCAGTTGAGTGCAAACCTCACAGTTAGTGATGATCCTTTCTGTAACGAGCATCCGTGACGTTTGTGTTCTGGACTGTGGGGTGCGACACAGGTTCCCTGGTACCCAAACTGAGCATAGGTGAGCTGCTTTTTGCTGAGTAAATGCTATTTGCTAGTACAGTCGATGACCCCTTCCATTACTTTGGTTGTGAATTTAAGTGGACTGATGGGATGATAATCGGCCATAATGGACTTGTTCTGGTTTTTGTTGCCAGGATACATTGGGATTATTTTCTATATTGTAGGGTGGTTGCCAGTGTTGTAGCTGTCTAGAACAGTCTAGCTTGGAGCATGGCTAGCTCTGGAGCACATCTTCTACAAGTGGGATGTTGCCAGGGCTCAGAGCCTCCTTCACCGAATGTGTTCAGCCTTTCCAGGAGTGAGTGGAATGGATGGAAAACTGGCATCTGTGATCCTGGGATCTCAGGAGGAGGCCGAGATGGATCATTCACTCAGCACTTCTGACTGAAGATGGTTGAAAATAATTCACCCTTGTCATTGAGGATGGGGATATTTGTGCAGCCTCCTCTTAGAATCCCTGCAGTGCAGAAGGAGGCCATTCAGCCCATTGAGCCTGCACTGACCATCTGAAAGAGCACTCTACCTCGGCCCGCTCCCCACCCCATCCTGATTATTGACAATCCACCTAACCTGCACACCTTTTGAACATTAAGGGGCAATTTCTTTTAGCATGGCCGACCTGCATGCCTTTGGACTGTGGGAGGAAACCGGAGCAGGCAGAGGAAACCCACGCAGACACATGGAGAGGGTGCAAACTCCACACACCCAAGGTTGGAATCGAACCCAGGTCCCTGGTACTTATCCATTACCTTTCATGACTGGAATCGATATTCTCCTGCTAAGGGAAGGTTCAGGCCGTATGTGTTTACCTGAAGTGTGAGTTACTTTGCAGGAATGCTTTGAATGTAAACTCACCCAGGTCAGCTCAATTTTGAGACCATTTCTGACTCAAATTTTCATCCTGATTTCCTCTATTTTGTAAAAATAAGGCTGTAAAGTCTATTGGAAATAAAATTAAAAATTGTCAAGCTAGCATGGTAAAGGAAGATTCCCCTTCCCAATGAACCCAATTTGAAAGTGCACACTTTATAAGTGGAAGTAACTTGGTGACACTCATTGTCATGGTTTGGGAATGACTAGTTGACTGAGATATTGAATTGCCAAAGTCCATGAAGAACAGCACATCTGGCTTTTGGTATCAAGCCTCGCATTCAACCCTCGCATTGGGAAGTAGACAATATGATCAATTTCGGGCACTTGGATAGAGGGTTAAGGGAAGGATCTCAAATCCAGCCCTTTCTGGAAAATATCTGTTCCATGTGGTGGTGAAAAGAGATGGAGGGTAATTTTGAGAGAGCAATGTGTGGCTACAGCTTTGATGTATGGACTCTGACTTGGTTGTTCAAATGATGGGATACCTTTTAAAATGGGGAGCACCTCTGCAGACCTGATGAGCTCCCACTAAACAAAACGTGGCGAGGGGGGTTTGGGAGCTGAATTGATAGAATGGTTGGAGATTGTTTTAACATAAGTTTTGGATCAGTTGGATTTCATGGCGCATAAATGATGGCATGTTGGCAAGAAGAACAAAAATAGCTATGTATCCGTTATGTAACTGGTTTCAATGATTCAATTTTGTGATTTTAGCTAATGAGAATGTGCCGAAGGCTTGCCGAAGATGTCTTGCTCAAATGGGTTTCAACAGCATAAAACTGGCAAACATCTGCATTGGCCGACCAATCCTTCTTACCAGCACTGCTGGCAGACAGGAGGTAAGTGCCAGACAAATATCATTGTGGTGTTCTTTTTAAGTCACATGCCATCCTGACTTGGACATATGTCACCATTCCTTCATCGTTACTGTGATTCCCTAACTAACACTCCTTTGAAAAAAGTCATCTCAAAGACTTCAGCCATTCAGTAATGCACCGCAATATCTTCTCGGGGCAATTTGGGGTGGGCACCAATACAGCCTTATTGGAGCTGCCCATAACCCAAGAAGTTGCAGAGGTACTTTGAGATGATGATATCCCTGTGGCATTGCTTTTCTTGCCTTTCTTGGTGATAGAAACCAGCGTGGAGGGAGGTACTGAAGAAGTAAGCTTGGTGAATTTCTGCAATGCATTCTGTAGCATCGTGGATGGTGGAGAGGCTTCTGTTATATTCCAGAAAGCCAGGTGGTGAAAGATACCACTGGACTTGATCTTTGAACACTTTTATCAGTATTTATTCACAGAAATACATACAATCTCCTCACCTACCAACCACAGTTTCCGTCTGTTCATTTTCTTTCGGGGAACAGGTAAATCCCCAACATCGTCACACAATTGACGCATTTCTTTGTTTAATTAAATAAAAATTAGAGTTTATATGTACAACCAAAATTTCAAAACAAATTAAATCACAGCCGTCCATGTTTTGTACAAAGCATTACAATGCGAGACACCCCTCCTTTAGGATCCAAAACAACTCCTTCATACGTGTGTTTCCTTTTGTAAAACCGGATTCACCCATTAAATTTTAGAGATGTCCTTTCTCTCTAGCATTTTTTGGAATCCAACAAGGCGAGCCTATAATCTTTTCTCACTCGCTTTTCGCAGAGAGCATGTCATCCCAAAATTAACAATTATTTAGATAACACTGGTATACTACCTTCAGTGCGCCAATTGTATAGAATCTCAGTTTCAATATTTGACAAACAGGGGCAGCATGTTGGGCAGTGGTTAGCACTGCTGCCTTACAAGGCCGAGGATCCGGGTTCTATTCCGGTTCCGGGTCACTGTCCGTGTGGAGTTTGCACATTCTGCCCGTGTCTGTGTGAGTCTCATCCCCACAATCCAAAGATGCGCCTGGTAGGTGAATTGGCCATGCTAAATTGCCTCTTCATTAGGAAAAAAAGGAATTGCGTACTCTAAATTTTTTTTTTAAAATTTGACAAACGGAATCCCATATCCAATCACTCTACAAGCGACAGTGTTTCAACAGATAATGTCCTTTTTATTTTCTTCGTTGCCCAAGTTAAAAGACAATATTTGTCATTGTTACTCAAAAGAAATATGAACCCAGCTTCACTAAAATATCGATCAGCAAGATGAGCATGTGAAGCACAGTTAAAAAAGATCAGATTCACTTTCTTTGTTTGACCTAAGAATGGGGGCCGCGATTCTCCGAGCCCCGCGCCGGGCCGGAGAACTGCTGCAACCGCGCCACAATGCGGTGCGGAGAAGCGACGGCAATTGGGCCGGCGCGTTTGGCGCGGCGCCAGTCACGGGCCGCTGTCTGCAGCGGGGCCGCCGAATTCTCCGGCCGGATGGGCTAAGCGGCCGCGTGGAAAAAGCAGAGTCCCTCCAGTGCCGTTCACCCCGGTCGCAGCCGGCGGCCTGTGGAGCGGGGAAAAGCGCTCCTTCACCGGGGGGGGGGGGGGGGGGGCTCCGATGGGGTCTGGCCCACATGAAACGCGACGCCGTTCACGATGGCGCAAACACTTTGTCTCCATTTTAGAGAATCGGCCCTGTTAACTTAATTAATCATTTATCCACTTAATTTCTGTAATGTTTTATTTACCCTTAAAATATTTTCCACTTTAGGGTATTTCATCATTATACTTGACTCCAAACATCAAAACTAGTAAAGGAGCCCAGGAAGTTCAACGAACCAATTAAGCGTCACAGTTGTTTGACTCCCCTACATATAACATCGCTGCTCCTTCATTGTCGCTGGGGCAACATCCTGGAACTCCCTCACGAGCAGCCCAGTGGATGTACCTCAAGGACTGTAGTGCTGAGAATCCAGGTTCGCTGCTGGCCCCGGGTCACTGTCCGTGTGGAACTTGCACATTCTCACCCCCACAACCCAAAGATGTGCAGAATAGGTGGATTGACCACACTAAGTTGCCCCTTAATTAGAAAAACATAATTGTGCTCTAAATTTATTTTAAAAATGGAATCTTTCAGGCATCATCGTTTGTAATTGCATTAAAACATTGTGGGATCTACTTTTGTTTGAAGACAGCCTTTTTTTTTAAAGCAAAATAGAAAAATATCATACCTTGGAAGCGTCATTCAGGCCATAGACACGGTTTAAAGAATTTTCCTTCTGCATTTGCTGCCCCTTTGGGAGGTTTCAGAAATACCTCTCTCTGAAATGCGATGCCCTGAAGAAGAAAAGGCGAACACCTCAAATTGCTTTCCAACCAGTGTAGGACTTTTGAAGCAGTTGTAGGAAATGTAGGAAACATGGCTGCCAATTTACACACAGCAATCATCCACAAACAACAATATTAAAATGACAGGAAAATCTGACTGTTAAACAGATTGACCTACATTTCCATGAATATGTGGCCAAAAGAGTTTAAAAGATGTAAGATGGAAGGGGCTGGTTTAGCACAGTGGGCTAAATCGGTGGCTTTTAAAGCAGACCAAGGCAGGCCTGCAGCATGGTTCAATTCCCGTACCAGCCTCCCCGAACAGGTGCCGGAATGTGGTGACTAGGGGCTTTTCACAGTAACTTCATTGAAGCCTACCTGTGACAATAAGCGATTTTCATTTCATTTTGGGGCAGCACGGTAGCATTGTGGTTAGCACAATTGCTTCACAGCTCCAGGGTACCAGGTTCGATTCCGGCTTGGGTCACTGTCTGTGCAGAATCTGCACATCCTCCCCCTGTGTGCGTGGGTTTCCTCCGGGTGCTCCGGTTTCCTCCCAGTCCAAAGATGTGCAGGTTAGGTGGATTGGCCATGATCAATTGCCCTTAGTGTCCAAAATTGCCCTTCGTGTTGGGTGGAGTTACTGGGTTATGGGGATAGGGTGGAGGTGTTGACCTTGGATAGGGTGCTCCAAATGGCCTCCTGCACTGTAAAATCTATGATAAAGATTACTTTTCCAGCTTTGGGAGAATCTACTGTAATATCTGTATCACCCAATTGCTCTTCAAAGCCCTTAACAACTAGCCTTGCTTCAGCCATGTATAAGAATGTAAGAAATAGGAGCAAGAGTAGACCATAGGACTCTGAGCCTGCGCTGCCATACATTACAACCATAGCTGATCTTCAGCCTTAGCTCTACTTTCCTGTCTACTCCCCAATCCTTTGATTCCCTGGAAGGGCAAAAATCTCTTTATCTCAGCATTAAACATATTCCGTGATGGAGCATTCACAACCCACTAGTGTAGGGAATGCCAAAGATTCACAACCCTCTGAAGAAATTTCTTTTTATCTGTCTTAAATGATTGGCCCCTCATCCTTAGACTGTTCTATTGTAGTAAACCAGGGTGTTGTGAAGAATGCTATCAGGGGAGGGCTACATGTGTTTGATGGTGGCAGAATTTCCCAGCCAGGAGAATCAACCTTTCCTTGTTGTAATAACTCCACCAAGGCTAGGCTATGAACAAAGGTTTATTCCAGTAACGAAAGGAAGCCGCTGCCGCAACATACAAAGCTTGAGTCTCAGCCCAGGACCATCGGGAACACTGGTCCAGGTCTTGGCTCCAGGTTTTAAAGTCCCGCTGGTCGGTCCCCATTGGGCGAGCCCCTGCCCGCTAAATAAAGGAACTTTAATTCCACGAACTCCACCGAAAGATCAATCGACGATTCCCTAGGGGCATCATTACACCTGTCTAACCTGTTAAGTCCCTTCAGAATTGTACATATTTCATTGGGATCAGCTCTCATTCTTATAAATTCCAGAGAGACGAGACCCTGTTTACTCTTCCTGTCATCAGAGAACAGTCCCTTCATTCTAGGAGCCAATCTGGTGAACTGGCAATGCAAATAGTTCCTTCCTTTAATATGGAGACCAAAACCACAAATAGTGTCTCAGCTGTAGTCTCATCAAAGCCCTTAGAATTGGAGCAAAGCTTCCTAATTCTTGTACTCCCATTCCCTTGCATTAAAGGTCAACATGCTATTTGCCTTCCTAATTGCTTGCAGTATCTGGAGCTACATATGTTCCTTGTGTGGGTACACTCAATTCTCATGCCTTTTAAACAACCTTCTGCTTTTCTATTACTACTACTAAGGTGAATGACCTCACAATCCCCATGTTATACTCCGACTGCCACCTTTTAAAATTTTTTAAAAATTTTCCTCCTTTTTCACATTTTCATCAAATAATCAGCATTTAACAAATACAATGGCAATCCCGTGGCCAACAATCCCTTTATCCTACCAGCCCCCAACATTTTGAATACAAAATACCAAAGAAAACAAATCGGGAATCCACCGTCAACCCATACATAATCACCAATAATTTATACATTCCAAATCCCGATGTCATCTAATTCTTGAAAATGCATAATAAACAAAGCCCATGAGCTGTAGAACCCTTCCACCCCCCCCCCCCACCCACACACACAGCGTTCACAAACATTCTTCACCCCCTCGAGAGTCGGCTCACCCTCGTTCTTGTGAGGTGCGCCCTATACAGTTGAAGGTGGTGTATCAGCCCCAACCTCGCATATGAAGTTGAGGCAGTCGTCCTCCAGAGCACCTCACATCACAACCTCCTCCATACCCTCCCCCACTCTTCCTCCCACTTTGCCTTAATCCCCTCCAGCGATACCTTATCTTCCCCAGAATCACCCATAAACCACCGACACCACCCCCTTCTCCATTCTCCCTGTTGCCAGTACCTTTTCCAACAGTGCGGGGCTGGCGCCACTGGAAAGCTCTGTACCTCCTTCCTCGCAAAATCTCGGACCTGCATATAAACATCTCTCCCAGACCCAACCCATATTTCTCCCTCAGCTCCTCCAGCCTCGCAAACCGGCCCTCCAGCAACAAATCCTTTAATACCCTAACTCTCCTCTCCTCCCATCTCCCAAAACTCCCATCCCAGACTGCCACCTTGTTACCCACTTATGTAACCTATCTATAGCTCTGCAGCCACTTATGTCCTCTCCACCTCCACCTACCCTTGAATGGCATTTGCAAGCAGCGTCATTTTCAGTACAAATCCACCTATCTGACAAAGCTGGTTGACCTTTACCTGATAACTCGGAATAAGCTCCTTCAAATCTTTTCCCTCTAATTCCCTTTATTTCGCCTCTCTTATTAGTTTATTGGCAGCCACCAAAACATCACGGTTATGAGAAATGCTGCTTCTGATTCTGTCGTGAGACTGTTCTATGGCCTTTATTTCATTTTCTAATCTACTCGAGCTATGGCTTCTACTTCACTTGCTTCAATTGCTTGGGCTACTACTGTGAGATCACCCTCTTATAGTATTGGAGACTCTTTTTCTGAGATGTGATTGTTTTCTGATGCAAGAGCCACTTCCGAACAAACCATCAGTATGGGACAAAAACAGAAACGGCAGAATTTATAACCCTTGACAAGTAGGGTGCACAAATTAATTATGCAACTTTTAAGACAATGTGTTAATTTTTTTCAAGGCCTAGCTCTTATCACCTGATACCATTGTTACTTGTTTAACACACTGGTTAGAAACATCAGGTTTATTAAGGGGACACCGTAATATCCTGACGAGGTAAAATACAGATCTGTTGAATTTACAAAAACAGTTGCCTCCTCAGTGGTTAGCACTGTTGCCTCACAGCGCCAGGGACCCGGGCTTGTTCACGACCTCGGGTGACTGTGTGGAGTTTGCATATTCTTCCTGTGTCTGCCTAGGTTTCCTCTGAGTGCTCCAAGATCCTCCCACAGTCCAAAGATATTCAGGTTATGTAGATTGGCTATGCTAAATTGCCCCTAAGTGGGGTTACAGGGATAAAGTGGGGGATTGGGCCCGGGTAGGATGATCTATCAGAGGGTCGGTCCAGACTCGATGGGCTGAATGGCCTCCTTCTGCACTGTAGGGATTCTATGCTCCATATCAATTTTCATTTGTCTTTTTCATAGAAGGTTTACTCAAAAGCATAGACACCTCACTGGAAACTACACCAGTACTTACAAAATGGCTTACTACTGTTATTTTACGCAGAGGCATTTTGCTGTAAGGCAGAAGTGCTAACCACTGTGCCACCATTGAATACTTAAATGGTTGTTTTAGACAGCAGTGGCGATGGGCCCATATCTCATAAAATCCCCATGACCCCACCTAACCTGAACATCTTTGGGCCTGAAGGGCCTTTTCTGTGCTGTAGACTTCTATGACAGTATTCATTTGCCTACGAATGCAATTCTGACTTTGTCTTCTGCAGCAATAGCCAGAACTATTAAAATGCTTTCATCCTCATTCTGCCTGTCTATAATCCTTCAATGGTATTGCAGCTTTTACCTGGCTTATTTTGAAATTTGGCAATCACTGAGGCTTCAAATCTTTGCATTACCACAGAATACCTCATTTGTTTCATGAAAGATTGTTTTCCCAAGGAAAATTTAACGGCAACAGACATTTGATCTATCAGGGTTTCCTGGGAGCCAAACTATAAAATAAAAGCAAATAAAATACAAAGTGCTGGATATCTGAAATAAAAACAGAATGTACTGGAAATACTTGGCTGGTATGGCAATGGAGGGCGGGCGGGAGAGAATTTCCGTCCTATTTAGCACGGGCGAAAATCACATTATGGTTGGTAACTGGCGAGAGAGCCATAACTAGATTTGTTCCGGGGAGATCTCCGAATAGACCTTCCCTGTCCCCTGCTGGTGACCTGGTGATGTAATCAGCCGTGAACTTGATGAACTTCAATTTGAATAGAGCATACAGATGAGAAGGAGGCCATTCTACCCATCGAGTCTGCACCGACCCACTTAAGCCCTCACTTCCACCCTATCCCTGTAACCCAACAACCCCACCTAACATTTTTGGTCACTAAGGGCAATTTATCATGGCCAATCCACCTAACCAGCACATCTTTGGACTATGGGAGGAAACTGGAGTACCCGGAGGAAACCCACGCATACACTGGGAGAACGTGCAGACTCCACACAGACAGTGACCCAGCAGGGAATTGAACCTGGGACCCTGGCGCCGTGAAGCCACAGTGCTAGCCACTTGTGCTACCATTCTGCACCATAACCCCACCTAACCTGAACATCTTTGGACCCGAATAGATTAACATCTTTATAAATGGCATAACGCCATATCTTCCAGGGACATCGATGGTCTGGCGCGCCCCCCCCCCCCCCCCCCCCCCAAAATTACTGGCATAATGTTATGCCGGTGGGAATCACCACTGCTCTCCAGCAGTCGGAGGTGCGGAGGACAGTGTATCCCCTGGCTGTTCTGGGGCATGGCAGAGAGCGGGTCCTCCAGGAAACCCCATGGCAGGGTAGTTCCCACTATGTGGGGATGCGGGCGATGGTGGTGGAGGAGGGTTGTCACTGAAGCCCCATGCCGGCAATGGTGGTGGGGCCCTTCACTTTCACATTGAGAACTGGGTGCCTTTCCTTATCTACAGCCAGGCTCGCGAGCTCTTGTGGCCCCACCCCCTTGCTTTTTTTGGGGCAAAGTGTCAGCAGATCTGGAGAGAACATGACTGTTTCCCTCGGTAGAAACATGCTGGTTCTCAGTCAGAACCTGACACACTTTGCCATTTCTTGGGACAATTCCACTCATGGAGAGAGAACCCAAGTTAAAATTTCAATTCGAATCTGGCTCTTAGAACTGAAGGAAGGTAAAAATATGGGATTTATGCTGTTGAAATAGGGGCAGGGAGGAAGAACAAAAGGGAAATTTGGGGATCGGGTTGGTGGGATGGCGGGGTGGGGGAAGAGATTAAGTGACAAAGATGTCTTGGAATAAAAGGGTGATACTGGTTGTAAAGAAGTGAAGAATTCGTCCAGAATTCATGTGAATGGCAGAATAATGAACAGCTTTGTCTGAAAGCAACAACATACAAAACAAGATTCAGACTGGCAGTTGACAGATAAAACAGAATCAAAATGAAGGACAGAGTTCATGGTCTGAAATTGTTGAACTTAATGTTCAGTCCAGAAGGCTCTTGTGTCTAATTGGAAGACAATTTGTTGTTCCTTGTGCTTAAGCTGAGCTTCACTGGAACAATGCAGCAAGACGAGGACAGAAATATGAGGGTGAGAGCAAAGTGGTATACACCTTGGAATACAGTAGACTAAATTGAAAGAAGTACAAGTAAATTGCTGCTTTACCTGGAAGGAGTGGTTGGGACCTTGGATATTGACGAGAGAGAGGAGGTAAAAGGGCAGGTGTTGTTACACCTGCGGTTGCAAGGGAAGATGACATGGGAAGGGGGACGAGGTGTTGGGAATCATTGAGTCGGAAACCAGGGTGTTGTGAGGAATGCTATCAGGGAAGGGGAACATGTGTTTGATGGTGGCAGAACTGGCAGAGTTTTTGAATGTCGAAGCTGATGGGGTGGAAAGTGAAGACAGGGAGAACCCTATTATTCTCTGTGACCATGTTATATTTCAGAAGGCCAGGAGATGAAAGATAGCACAGGGCCAATCTTTAAACAAAAAGCTTTATTTATAGAGATACATATGGCTCTGTTCCTTTTCATAAGGAGACAACAAATTCCTAATGAATGCCCCCCCACGTAAATACAATGAACAACTTTGTGGGGTTGAACTAATCCTCATGTTGTACCCAACCATCCCCATAACCTTGTTTCCAGTCAGTGGTGACCCTGTAAGAGGGGATTAGCAATGGACATGCATTTGAAAGTTCACAAACTGGCTGGCCTCACTCTTGTTGAGACCAGACATTTGTGTGTGATGTGTGTTGCCGATGTTCATTCTTCAAGACTTGTCAAAGCCTAACATGAACTTGCTATTCTCAGAGACATTGTGAATGCAGTTGCAAATTGTGAAGGTGCAAACAAAATTCCTGCTCTGAACCTGTGATGGAAGGCAAGTTACTCATGAGATATTTGAAAGTGATGTGCCAAGATGCTTCTTTGGGCAACTCTCCTATGTCTGTGTTGGTTGACCTTGGGTAACCACAACCATTCTTTGTAATTGCATGTCACACCATTGATGGTAATAATTTGAAGTGATAACATTAATATTATAAAAATGTATTGGTTTTATTGCTTTACTTATAATATATTAGTATCCATAATCCACCTAACCTGCACATATTTGACTGTGGGAGGAAATCGGAACACTCGGCGGAAACCCACACCGACAGGAGTTGTAAGTGCAAACTCCACACACAGTTACACAAGGCCAGAAATCGGGGTGCCTAAATCTAATTGCGGACAACACCAGCACAGGACAGATTGTTCTTGTAGTTGCTGTTGCACCAATATTGGTTTGAGACATAATACGATTTGCATCCAAAAAATAACAGACAGCAAAAGGTCTACCCAACGTCTTGCATGCAATTGTGATCTATTCTGTATCACAATACATAGTCTTTCTATCTTACCCGGACACTATACAATTTTCTGGGAGAGGTGAAAACTCAAATTAAAAACCCAGACCAATTAAAGAAACAAAACTGGAAAATTCCACTCGATCCCCTTAGGCAATTTAAATTTGTCCAGGAGTCCACTCAGTACTGGATTCTTGTACTCGATGGTTTCCACCCTAACCAGCAATGGCTGAACTCTGATTTTAAGGAATTCAGTGAATCAACATTTACTGTAGGAGCTTGCAACGTGTTTCACAGCTCCAATACTCTATAGGAAAAGAACTACTTCCTCACATCTAACGTACATCTGTCTTTCCCTGGTCCTCCCTTTGTAGTGCCATACTACAGGGTGATATACAGTATATTATAATGCTTGTTATGACTCAATAGGTATAGTTGCTTCAGTATGCAAACCTTCTAGGTTCCAGGCTCACAATTGTTTATTTTCTTTGGTAGGTGTGCACAGCATGGCCTGTGCCAAGTTTCCCCGGGAGTAAGATAGGGTTAAATGGAGTCACCCAGAAGAATTTGAAGGTCAAGGTGAACGATGCAATTACTATCCAGCCACTGCGTGGTCCAGTATTAGAGGCAGAGGAATTATATGTGGCTTTGAGGTTTGTATTCAAGTGTCAAGATGCTTAAAGTACAATAGTTGGGTGTAAACCAAAAATCTCTTGCTCGCGTTCTAAGATTACATATTTTTCAACATGTTGGTAATATTGACGCTAAATAATTATTCTAGAATATGCCTTTGGATTGCTGGTGGGGCACTTAATGCTTGCTAAAATCACAATTTTTATTAAATTATAGCAGGAGCTATATTCTATCCTGTAGAAATGTCAGGTGATGGTTTAGTTGAAGGATGAAGTGTCTGCAGCCATTAATAAAATAGCACCTAAATAACAATAGTCGTAGTCAAGTAATTTTTAACTTGTTTTCTTGATGACCCTTTGATGTTTTGTGGCCTATTAATTGAAATGATTCCCATTTGTGCTAGCATACTAATTGAACCATTTTGAACTATAACAATTGTCCTGTTCATTTGTAGAGATCAAGGTGATTCCTTCAAGACCGAAGAACTATCTGACTTCTTGCTAAGGAATATGGGTAAGAACATTTAATCGGTGGATACAATCTTTGTACTTAAATATGCATTTTGAATGTTACACTTCAATATTTATCTCTAAACTTAGATCATCTCTGCCACCTCATGTGACAATTTTTCTATTTTTCAGACCAACCAATGAATGAGTGTACTAGATAGTGTTGCTCTGTTTATCTGGTTCTAAATATGGCGATCAATATGGTCACCTTGCTTAATCCTGATTATGTTTGCTCTAGAGTTGCCAGGTATCTTTCGATACCGCCACAAGGTTCAAACCCAAATACCGATCAAAGAACCAATGCACCAGTTAGTTAGTTCGAAGTCAATACGATTTATTTACATACTCAGTAATATCTACTCATGCACAAATACCACAAACGAAACGATCTCTAATGCTAATGCCTATACTTAACTTCGGGTGCCCACTCAGTCAGAGGAACAATGGCCTTTGTACGGATCAGAGGCTGTTGGGTGCGAAGGTATACAGGAGAACAGCTAAGGTCGTCCATCTGTTGGCGAGCGTTGACCTTGGACTTACTTGCTTCTGGTGCAGCTGGTGGACGGGTCTCTCCGCTTCGAGAGCCGAGTCCAAGAGAGCGATTCTCTATCGGGGGCTTCTTCTTATACCCAAAGGGGGCTTCCCGCGCTTTTGGGCGGGCCTTGAACTTGGCCCCAATTAATTGGACCGCATCTTGATCACTGGTATTGATCTCGACCAATAAAGGGGTGGGTGCCCTGATAGCTGGGTGTGTCTTTGGTGGCCGTTGGCCTTGCTTTGTTTGTGTCTTTCTGGCGCCGGGGTGTCTGCTATAGTATCGGTTACTTGAATGTTAGTCCTTTGTTCCCGGAGATGGGCCATCAATATGCTAATTGACCTGCAGTTTCAGTCTCGTCTGGGAGTTGCCTTCTCAATACGCATCCAGGCTCTGTGCCTGCCTACTTTCTTAGCATTGTCCATGTTTCCCAATAGTCTTTGCAAACATCCATTTTGTATTCTGGAAGTGGCCATCCCAGATGGCTACAATAGTGCTACATTATGGACAGTTTAATGCTTACATGATAGATTATTCAGTTCCTTGACTATCAGACTTCATTCCATGTTAAGCCCTTACAGTCAACAAAGCGAGGAAACTTATCTATTGGCTGAGATTTGAACATGGATCCCAGAGACACGAGATTGATATGCACAACATAGTGCTCCATATAAAATTAGTTTATGAAGAGAAAATGCTGGAAATATATGACAGGCCCAATAATATCTAAATGATAAAAGAAAGGATAATATTATTGGCATTTCAAGCCTCTCATTTTTACTTCAGAATTGCATTCTTTAAATCTGTCCTCTCTCTCTCTCTCTCTACCCAACTATTAGTGTTTTAATTATCATAGTCTTTTAAAATTTTCTTGTGGCTAACATCGTACATTAGTAGTACCAATTTGAGTTTTCAATGAGACCCCATGAAATGTAACAAAAATAATGAAGTATTTCACAATATAATTATGAATCTAAACCAGGGGTATAACGAGGCTAGCTGATGCCAAGGTAGTGATTTATTCCAGTATAATTTAGTCATGTGTGCAAAAATTATCAAATGGAAAAATATCATTTGTACAGGTATGTACACAAATTTCTGCAAGTAGACAAGACCGTTTTGAATATTTATTGCCAATTTTGAGTATCTTACTTTGACTTCTGTTTTTTTGCATAGATGGGAAGATAGTGTTACCTGGCAACTTCTTGAACCTTGTATATTATGGTCGAACTTTTCACTTGTTAGTGAGGAAGATAAAAGGAGTGGATGGTGCAGTGTTGGAGATACCAGCCAATATCACATTTGGTAATGTGCAAGTGAATGCGGAATCCTTGCTTGACAAATCAGTGCATGAGAACACTGAAATGGATTTGTCCACACATTTCAGCAGTTTGGCCTTAGATGTTACTCAGAACAGAGGGATCATCGCTACTTCTGAATCACTTTCTTCTCCAATGGATTCTCACCGTATATCAACCTGCATTAGTACTGTAGACTGTGAGGAATTACCAGAAGCTCACAATGGTGTAACATGTTCTTCTGTAAGCAACAGTGAAAATGTTGAAATGTCTGAATCTGCTCAGGAAAAAGAAGACGAGTGTGATCCTCCAACGAAGGACGTCACCTTGCTGCCCGTCAATTGCCTGAAAAGTAACAGAGATACATTTTACCACATTTCTTTACTCACTCAAATCAAGTTCATGCAGGAACAAAGCAATGATGAGGCAGGGAAGCAAGAACGGAAGTCCAAAGTCACTTACGATATGATTGGAGGTCTGGACAGTCAGCTGAAGATGATTCGTGAAATTATTGAATTACCTTTGAAACAACCACAACTGTTCAAATCTTATGGTATGACATTTCAAAATATGACTAGAGTTTAGCTGTTGGTTTGATTTGATAAAAATAAGTAATTGTTTTGTGTTCCTTCATTGGCAGCTTGAATTGTGATTCTACTTAAAGCAAATCTGCTTCAAATTGATTGATCTTTTTATAATTAATTTGAATGTTTTAGTAGCTTTTGAAAGCTAGTCTGAAGCTAAGCACCTAACAAGTGATAGATGCATGTTCTCCCCGTGAGTGTTTGGGTTTCCTCCGGGTTCTCCGGTTTCTTCCCACAGTCCAAAGATGTGCAGGTTAGGTTGATTGGCCATGCTGAATTTCCCTTAGTGTCAAAAATTGTCCTTAGTGTTGGGTGGGATTACTGGGTTATGGGGATAGGGTGGAGGTGAGTAGGGTGCTCTTTCCAAGAGCCGGTGCAGATTCGATGGGCCGAATGGCTTCCTTCTGCACTGTAAATTCTATGAATCTAAGATATACTGCAACTAGAAATCCAATCATTCATGCGCAAAGCATGGAACTGAGCAACACTAATCCTTATTTTAAAAAAGCACTAGTGATCAAGGTTTAATTAGGGCATTGGGTTGGATATTAAGCAAACAGATGCCTAAAACTACTATTGATAATCATTTCAAGCTGAGTATCACTCTTACCCTCCTTCCACTTGTCTACTACATAAGAGACACTTTTGACGTAGATTGAACCAGGTAGGTTAGAATTTAATTTCTGGTTTGTACTTGGCTAAATTCAATTGGTCTCGGTGCACTGGTTCAGGCGAGGATTGATAATCTACAGCTGCTTGTCATTCAGCAGGAAAATTAACAGATGTGAACACTGGGAGAAGACAGAATTAGGAGTGCACTGTGCCCATTGTTAAATAGTCTATGGGCACACTCTGCCTCTCTCCACGGACTGGAGGGGGCGAAAACGTAATTTTTAATTGTGTTTTACACTCCTGTAATCCATGTTTTCATGTTCATTCTGACAAGCTGAAGAGGCTGCAGAACCCCCCCATCCGCAGTCTGATATTGTTTCATGAGCTACCTGTGAGACCAATTATTATCGTGTCTCACATATGTCTGACCTGGAAAGTGTTGTGATTAGTTGGCATGAAAATGTGCTAGAATGCCAGTTTTCTTTTAAAAACCTCTTTAAGATAACTTTTTAAAGATGTCAAAGCTTCATTGAGCCCAAGTTAAGCCTGTCAGACCTCTTTGTTTTGAAAATGCTGGAGCATTCAGTATTCTATGTTACTTTAATCATTATTAGCTTAAAACATTCTGGCACTGATTGATCCTTTTGTAATAAATTTGAAGTCTTGACTAAGCAGATAACATTTGGGGGCATATTCGCTCTTAATAAATAAACCAGTGTCTGAATGCTACCTCATGTTTGATTCTTGTTTTACGTATTTTTAAATTAATAATTTCAGTTAAGTAATTTTAGTCACGGAAATATGTGTGCTGGTACATTTTGTCTCAAATCCTGTTCACTTGTCACCCCTGTGTTCGTTTATCTACATTGACTCCTGATTAAACAATGCCGCTGTTACAATTGTTGTAAATCCCTCCATGGCCTCCCCTTACCCCCATCTCTCGAACCCCTTCCAAGCCTAACAGACCCCTGACAGCTAGGCCAAGGTGGCACACTTGCGTTGTTAAGAATCCAGAAGTTTGGACTAATGAGCCACAGAAATTAGTTCAACTCCAACTTCAGAAAGCTGGGAAATTTAATAATTAGATAAGGAATAAAAAGCTAGCATTAATAATCGTGCTCATTAAAATACTGTATTGTCGTAAAACCCCATCTAGTACACTCTTATTCCTAGGAGAGGGATATCTGCTTGGTTTGAAGTATTTCTAACTCCCTAGCCACAGCAATGTGGGTTTGCTGCCCTCTGAAATATCCCTATGGGCAATAAATGCTGGCCTTATGAGTCGCATCCACTGCCCATCAAAAATATATCTATGCTTCTGAAAATTTGACCACGTGTGTAAATCACTTCTCCAGTGACAATCATTTCTTTAGCTTCGTAGGCCCTAAGTACTGGAATTCCTTCCCAAAACTCCATTGCTCCTGTAGCTCACTTTCCTCCTTTAAGACACTTATTAAAACCTGCCCCTTTTACCAAACTTTAGTCATCTGCCCTGACATCTCATCATGGGGTTCAGTGTCAAATTTGTTTGATAATGCTCCTGTGAAGCACCTTGAGATGTTTTATTCTGTAAAAGGTGCTTGTATAAATGAGTTGTTATTGTAAATTAGTGTCTACTTGGGCATTTTCCAATCTTCTTGCTTTATTTTGTTTGTTTTGAGAGATATGTCGGGTCAGTGGGTTAACACTGCTATATGCTTTTGCGTTTGATAGTGTAACCATTTTGGTAGCCATGGCTGTGAATTTTATATTTGAACATCACCCATTACTTGTCATTAATGATTACTACATATAAAGATAATTTGGGACTTTGAACTATTTGGTTACCTTTTTTATTAGCTTGGTTGTCAAAATCTTGGATTCTTGCATTCGTTAAATGGTGCTGGATGATGTAATGTTGTAAATCTTTCTGTTGTATTGCAAACTTTTATCTCCAACTCAAAGTTTTGTAGAATTCTACAGTAAATAATTATTGAGCCAACTTTGGATTTGGATTTTATTACATAGAATTTACAGGCCGAAGCAGACCTTTGTTCCCAGGTCCATGCTAGTATTTGTGTTCTACATGAGCTCTCCCACCATTCTTCATCGAACTTTTCAGCAGTGCCTCATTTCCCTCTTGTTATATGAAGACTTGAGCTATGCAAGTCCAGTCTATCTGAAGCTCTGGACCAGTTTAACATAACCTTTCTACTTTTCAATTATATCCACCCCAAAATGAACTCCAGTGCTTTGTTTTGACTGTTTAAATATGCTTCCTTAGAGATGTATCCGCTCCGGCCTTGCTTATTAATTGATATAGACATTGTAACTGCTTGGTCTTCATTTTGTGACACAAAAGTAGTTTAAAGTTGGAAAAAATCCAAGTGGTTCACTGCACAAAGAATTAAAATTCTCACTTGCAATAATTCTTGTAACTGTATTCAGGATGTGGGGCTGCACATCATTAAGTATGCAATTTTCAAAGAGCTGTGTTATCCAGTAAATGATCTAGTCTAAATGATATCCAGTCCAAAGATGTGCAGGTTAGGTGCATTGGCCATGCTAAATTGCCTCTTGGTGTCCAAAGATGTGCAGGTTATGGGGATAGGGCAGGGGAGTGAGCCTAGGTAGGATGCTCTTTCAGAGGATTGGTGCAGACTCGATGGACCGAATGGCCTCCTTCAGCACAATAGGAATCCCTTTGATTCTTAATGGACATTAGGTACAACTAATTAATTGCCGTCTATTTCAATAGAGTGATGTAGAACAGAAATCTCTACTGTCAGTAAAACTCGCTAGACAGCCCATGGTGAATCACTTCGTGAAAGACTAAAGTTGGGAGCAATTAACATTTATCTTGGGGATTATTTAATGTTTGCGTTTAACACTGCCTGAAGATCTGAGGCTGGATTCTCCGTTGTGAGTTCGCCCTGCTAGCAAGGACAGAGAATTTGGCTGTGCTGTTCGCTGACGGGATTCTCTGTTCCCGCTGCTTGTCAGTGGAATTTCCCTTTAAAACCACCCCACGGCACAGGGGAACCCCGGACTGGGGTGCACTGCCTGCTTTCTTGCTTGATTTTATATTGGATAAGTAACTTTTGAACACAGCATAAACATTTGTAAGTATTTTCACTACCACATGGTGTTCCATTTCTGTTGAATAGAATGTGCAGCATCGAAACAGGCCATTGTTAGTTTTACAGATTTTTTCAGTGGAGAACATGAATTAGTAAGCTTCAGAGTACGACTGTATAGAATTCAGAGCACATTTCTGATATCCACAACAAGATAATTTTTTGATCTGAGCTCTGATTAACATTCTGAAGTATGTACAACAGAGACTGAAATTTTCTCAGTGGAGAAGAAAAAACCTGTCCCAGTCAACTCGTGCTTCCTAATGACTAACCTTGAGCATCATTATCTGATGGATAGGAGCAGGGCACCCACTTATTGTCTTGCATATGGTTTGGTGGTAATGCTCCCCTAAAAAGAATATTTTTTTTTTAAAAAGAGGACTTTCCACAAAGACTCTGAGTAAAAACACTGCCAAGTATGCAGCTAAGCCATGCAAGGTTCAATTAGCCTCAGCACCCTGGCAAAGGCTAAACTAACAAAGTCAGTGCTGAAGTTCCTGATTTGGAAGATACAAATATGTGACTGGGGAAGGGCAGGATGGAGCGTTGCTGTGACACTTCTACAGTTGAACAACCTGTTGACATCCATGGTCTGTGCTCATGCATGAGAAGTGGCCAGTTAGTTTTGATATTGGAGAATTGTTGGTAATCAAATAATTCTATTTCAATAGCAGTTACCAAGTTCAGGGCAGGAAAAACAATTGTGAAGAGGAATTGTCACTTTCAGGTGCCAACTTATCAAGTGGCGCAACTGGACGATGTAATAACTATACGTTTTCTTGACCTTGCTGCATGACATACTCATGAGAGTTGGGAAAGGAAGGAGAATGTAACAGCACAGGGACCGGTGGCCTAGTGGTTAGCACAACCGCCTTACGGCGCCGAGGTCCCAGGTTCGATCCCGGCTCTGGGTCACTGTCCGTGTGGAGTTTGCACATTCTACCCGTGTCTGCGTGTGTTTCACCCCCACAACCCAAAAATGTGCAGAGTAGGTGGATTGGCCACGCTAAATTGCCCCTTAATTGGAAAAAATAATTGGGTAATCTAAATTTATATTTAAAAAAATATTCATGTTGATGCTCCACACAAATCTCCTCCTCGGCTCGTCTCAGATCAAACCGCACATCAGTATAGCTTTCCATTCCTATCTTCCTCATGTACTTCTCTTTAAATGCATCTCTGGTATTCACCTTAAACAATCCATGCGGGAACAAGTTCTACGTTTTCACCACATTGAGGAAAGAAATTTCTCTTGAATTAAAAAGATTGACGGTAGAAAAAAGGTTTTAGTGGAAGCAACATTTGGAGATGCTGCCCTTTTCATTGCTGTGCACTTTCTTTGTTATGATTTAGGAATTATACCCCCTCGAGGAATTTTGCTGTTCGGTCCTCCTGGCACTGGGAAAACTCTGATTGCCAGGGCTGTGGCTAATGAAGTTGGAGCTCACATTTCTATCATCAATGGACCTGAAATTATGAGCAAGTAAGTTAAATGATGTATCATGGTGTGATTGTGTTCAAAGTATAGTAAGTCAGTAAGCAAACTGTCCAAGATAGGTAACAAGAACTTGTATTTATATAGTGCTTTTAACATAATAAATTGTCTCAAGACAAGAGTCTTCAGAGGCATTATAAAACAAAATACACCACCAAACCCCAAGGAGAAATTCAAACAGATGATAAAATGCTTGGTCAAAGAGGCAGGTTTTAAAGAATATCTTTAAGGAGGAAAGTGAATGGAAAGGCAGAGGGGTGTAAGGAGCGAATTCTAGACCTTGGGCCCGAGGCAGCTGAAGGCAATGGTGGAGCACTTGAAATTAGCGATGCTCAAGAGGCCATAAAAGAGTGCAGATATCCCGGGGTTGTCGAGCTGGGTGAGATTGTAGAGATAGGGAAAGGGAGGCTAAGTAGGGATTTGAAAAAGAGGATGCAAATTGTTTAAAGTTATTGTTTAATAGGGAGCCAATGTACATCAATAAGAACAGGGATGATGAGTGAGTGGCATTTGGTGTGAGTTAGAACAGGAGCAGTAGAGTTTTGGATGACCTCAGGTTTACAGAGGATTGATTATGGGAGGCCAGCCAGGTGTGTGTTGGAATAATCCAAATCCAAAAGACATAATTAAGGGTTGCAGCAGCAAATTAGCTGAGGTAAGGTGGAGATGGGAGTAGTTACAGATATAAAAATTGCACTCTTAATGACAGCATGGATATCTGGTCGACCACTTATCTTGGAGTCAAATATGGCACTGAGGTTGCAAACAGCCTGACAACCTCAGACAGTTTCCAGGGGGAGGGGTGGAACTAGTGACAGTGGAACAGAATTTTGACCGGGATTGAAGACTTCTTATCAACACTTTATTTCGTAGAAATTTATGCTCCTCTGGCGTGGGTGTTCGATAAGTAGTCTGACAATTCAGAAAGAGTGGAGCGGTTGAGAGTTGTTGATGGGGTAGAGCTGGGAGTGGTCAGCATGCGTGTGGAGATCAATGTTGTGTTTTTGGAGAATGTTGTAGGAGGGCAAGATGCTGATGATAAATAGGAGCGGGGCAATGGGAATGGAAAGAGAAGCCATTGATAGCGATTCTTACCTAGGCTATGATTACCTAGATGAGAATGAAACCATGCAGTATCACCTAGCTGGACAATGGTGGAGTGGGGTTGGATGGTATTTTCAATTGTATCAAAGGCTGCAAACAGGCTGAGAATGATGAGTAGAATAGTTTTCCTTTTGTCGTGGTTACATCGTATGCCATTTGAAACTTTTATAATAGCTGTTTTGGTGATCCGATGGGCAGAAACCTGATTGGAGGACTCCAATCATGAAATTTCAGGAAAGCTGGGCATGAATTTGAGGAAGCGACAGCACATTGGAAGACTTTGGACTGTAAAGGGATGTTGGAGATGGATGGTACTTTGCAAGGACAGAGGAGTCAGTGGTTGGTCTTCTGAGGCAATGCTGGTAATGGCAGATTGGAAGGAAAGTGAGACACAGAACCTGAAGAGATAAAACTGTTAACAATATTGAATAACATGAAAGCCAGAAGGAAAGTCGGGTAGTCAGCAGTTTAGTAGGAATATGGTTGAGGGAGCAGGAGATGAGTTTCCTCCTGAACAAATGAGCTCAGACATGAGACAGGAGGAAACTGGAGATAGATGCAAGTTCAGAACTAGGACAGGGAGCCTTGGAAAAGGGCTGGAGAAGGGAAGGTAATGATGGATGCAGTTGATAGGATGATCTCAATCTTGCTGATAAAGTCCATAAGCTCCTTGTGCTCTTCATTGGAGGTGAAGGCGGAGGAAATGAGGATTGCACTCCCAAGATAATCTTGGAACAGTAGGCAGACATAGTAGATGAGAACAGGGCCCAATAATGTTTGATGTGATCCAACCGGATCTGGTGGTTTAGCCATTCAAGTTCTTGTCCCTTGAACTGGAAGAAACCAGTGATGAGGACTGTACTGCGGGAATGGTCAGTCTAAGAGAGAGACCAGTGGTTTTAATGGGGCTTAGGAAACAAGTTGATAATGTGGTTGAGTAGATCAGTAGCTGAAGAAATGTGGTATACAGACCAAAGGTTAGATTGTTGGGAATTTGAGAGGACAGTTCTCAATAAGCTGGGAGGAGTGTGTTCTCCAGGTGTGAATATAGAAGGAACTAGCATTTGGAGGAGGAAGTGGGTGTTGGGTGGAGAGTGATACAAGGAAATAATTAGGAAAAGCTTTATCTGCGATTAATACTGTGGGGGTATTGAGGCCATGTGAGATGGCAAGGTCAAGGAGGTGGCCATGAACATGGGCTGGGGTGTTACATGGAGAGTGAGAAAAATGAAGAATACGAGGATAGTGAATTCAGAAGGTAGAGAACATGATGAATTGAGATGAAGGTTAAAATCACCTGAAACTCTTGGTTGGTCCCTAGCCAGAGGGAAATCCTGAGCGCAGGGGCACAGCCACAAGGTAAGTGTGGTCGGTCCCACAAGAGTGGGGAACAGAAAACCCCATCGGAATAGACACCTGGAACGTCAGGGGACTTAATCGCCCAAGATCCAGAGTCTTTTCCACCTGAAAAGTCTGAGAACCGGCATAGTCTTCCTGCAGGAGACCCACCTGAGGGAGAAGGACAGTCTGCGGGTAAGAAAAAGCTGGGGGGCAGATGTACCATTCGTGCTACGGGACGAGGGCTAGGAGGTGGCCTTACTGCTCAATAAGAGAACAGCATTTGTAGCTACGAGGATGGTTAAGGATCAAGGGGAACAGTACATCATGGTCAATTGTGTCATCGAAGGGGCACCAGTGGGCCTTGCAAACGTGTATGCTCCCAACTGGGACAACGCGGAATTCATGAAGAAAGCCACAGCTAAAATCCCCGACATAGACACACACCGATTCATCATGTGGCGGGGGGGGACTTTAACTGTGTACAGGACCCATAGACAGTCCGATCAAACCCCAAATTGGGGGAAAAGTTCAAACATGGTGAAGGAACTGGGTGTGTTCATGGAACAGATGCGGGCAGTGGATCCATGGATGTTCACACACTCAGGGGAGAAGGAGTTATTCTCCCAGGTACACATGGTATATACTTGGATCGACTTCTTTGTAGTGGAGAAAACGTGCTTCCGGGGCAGTAGGAGCGGAGTATTCTACGATTGTAATCTCCGACCACGCTCCACGCAATGTGGAAGTGAGGTTGGATGTGCAATATTTAATCTGGGAGGACTGAAATCTGACACGGAGAGAAAGTGGGAAAAATTCCCCCTACAATGACAGCCATCAATACAGGTGAGCACCAGTTACTGTAATATCTTTGACTTTCATAACATGGTTCTGACTATTAAATAATTCAGCATGTTAATATTTGTAAGATCCCATTTTACAACGAATGATGATGACTACAAAATAGAAGTGCTAGCTAGTTTCCATTTCTCTGATTATTCCCCTTTCTATTTGTCTCTAAGATTTTAGAAGTTCATTACTCTCTGTGATTCTAAGGCACCTGTGTTTTTTGTTTTAGGTACTTTGGAGAAAGTGAAGCAAGATTGAGACAGATCTTTGCAGAAGCTACTCAATGGTAACTCAGTGCGAGAAATACTAATCATTGTAATTAGCATGAAAGATTAATAGAATGCAGGAGCACATTTGTCCCATTTTTGACCACATGACTACTTTTCCATAGCAAACCTAAACAAATCCTATGGCGTTCACACTTTCCCGTAACTGTGTGTAATCTTCAAATATTTATTCAATTTTCACTCTTTGTCTCGTCAACCTTCAATGTAGCAAAATTTCCCATACTCCCTCTCCTGACTCTTAGAGGTGATTTGAAATTGGTAACTCCTTGTCACTGAATCTACAGAGGAAACCTGTTAACTCAAAAAAAAAAATCTGGTAAATCTTTATTTACACTCAATGGCTTTAATGAGATGCGCACAATTGCACCTAGTGTTTTAACTGTTTTATTCAAAATTATCATAAGAAAACCCCTGTTGTTGCCTATTTAGAAACACAAAGCACAAGTTAGCATTGCTAAATTGGGGGAGGCTAATTATAACAATATTAGGCAAGAACAAAATAATCTAGATTATGGGTGGATTTTGAGGGTAAATCAACGTCTGTCATATGGGAGGCTTTCAACTTCAGGATTGGCATGTTCCTCTTGTGAGGAAGAAGGATAAGTACGGCAAGTTTCGGCAACCTTGGATCACGAGGATTACTGTGAACCTAGTCCAAAAGAAAAAGAAAGCATTTGTCAAAGGCTGGGAACAGACGTAGCTCGTGAGGAATATCAGGAAGTGAAAATTTATTTCTTCATCTCCCCTCTAGGCCTTTTGCCAATACTTATGAATCCATGACCTTTAGTTATTGATTCACACCCCAGAAGGAATCTCTTTCCTTATTTTTTCTATCAAAATTTCTCATCATCCTGAAAACCTCTGTTGTTGCCATTACAGACTTGGTTGAGAGAGGGATACAATTGGCAGCTAAACGTTCCAGGATTTAGATGTTTCAAGTGGGATAGAGGGGGATATAAAAGGGGTGGGGGAGTTGCATTACTGCTTAAAGAGAATATCACAGCTGTACTGCCAGAGGACACCGCGGAGGGCTCATGCAGCGAGGCAACATGGGTACAGCTCAGGAACAGGAAGGGTGCAGTCACAATGTTGGTGGTTTATTACAGGCCTCCCAATAGCCAGCGGGAGATAGACGAGCAGATATGTAGTCAGATTTTCGAAAGGTGTAAAAGCAACAGGATCGGCGTGGTGGGTGATTTTAACTTTCCCTATATTGACTGGGACTCACTTAGTGCTAGGGGCTTGAATGAGACAGTGTTTGTAAGAAGCATCCAGGAGGGATTCTTGAAACAATATGCAGATAGTCCAACTAGGGAATGGGCCATACTGGATCTGGAATTGGGGAAAGAGGTGGTCAAAGTTTCAGTAGGGGAGCATTTCGGGAACAGTGACCATACTTCAGTAAGTTTTAAGGTACTATTGGATAAAGATACGAGTAGTCCTCGGATGAAGGTGCCAAATTGGGGTACGGCTAAATATAACAATATTAGGCAAGAGCCGAAGAATCCAGATTGGGGGTGGATGTTGGAGGGTAAATCAACATCTGGCATGTGGGAGGCTTTCAAATGTCAGTTGAAAGGAATTCAGGACCGGCATGTTCCTCTGAAGAAGAAGGATAAGTATGGCAAGTTTCGGGAGCCTTGGATAACGAGGAATATTGTAAACCTAGTCCAAAGAAAAAGAAAGCATTTGTAGAAGCTGGAACAGATGTAGCTCATGAGGGATATAAGGAGGCAGAACAAACACACAAGTTTATTTGTTTAGTTACTCAATAAATGATTTGCTTTCATTGGACAACTACGAGTGTTAGTCAACATCAAGTTTAAGGGCATCTTGGGATGAAGCAAATGAGTAACATATGTTACAGTAAGTAATATAACAGAGGGCATTAGCTATGAGGGGAGGTTAGATAAACTCGGTTTGTTCTCATGGAATGACGGAGGTTGAGGGGGTGACCTGATAGAGGTCTACAAAATTATGAGGGGCATGGACAGAGTGGATAGTCAGAAGCTTTTACCCGGGGTGGAAGAGTCAATTATATGGGGATATAGGTTGACGGTGCGAGGGGCAAAGTTTAGAGGAGATGTGAGAGGGAAGGTTTTTACACAGCTGGTCGTGGCTGCCTGGAACTCGCTGCTGGAGGAGGTGGTGGAAGCTGATACGATAGTGACGTTTAAGGGGCATCTTGACAAATACATGAATAGGATGGGAATAGAGGGATCCAGATCCGGAAGTGTGGAAGGTTTTAGGTTAGACGGGCAGCGTAGTCGATGCAGGCCTGGAGGGCGGTAGAGCCTGTTCCTGTGCTGTACTTTTCTTTGTTCTTTTGTCATCTCTTAACCTTGCCTGTTCTAAGGAAAACGTTCAGCCTCACTTCATAACTGCAGCCTTTCAACGCTGATAAATCTCCCCAGTAATACTGTTTCCAATGACTTTGCATTTTTCCTGAAGTGTTGGTCCCTGAATTGTCGTTGAAGCTCCAACTGAGACTGAACCATGGATTTTTGCCATTCTTCTCCAATACTAGCAAAACCCATTTGCCCAGATTATTTGTTTTCTGCCTGCTTCTAAATGATATTCTGTAGCCTATTGCTATCCTTAGCACTATCTAGTACTTTGCCGAGTTTTATTTCACCACAAACTTGATAATGTTGCTCGCTCCGCCTGAGTAAGTAATTTTTGAAAATTGTGAAGAGTAATTGATTGTGGCCAATGCCTCTGCTTTCTTACCTTAATTCAGCAATCCGGGATGCAAACAGTCATTGGTGGTACGGAACTTGAGTATTGCTGAATACTTGCTTTTGTCCTAACGAGTGCAAGTCAAAAAGCTGGAGCACTGTCAGCAGTATTCAAATCTAGGGTGCCTTCCACCTGGACCAGTTGACTTATCAACTTTCAGTAATAATCTTTTTAGTATGTCTTCTCAATTTATTACAATCCTGTCTGCAACTTCCCTCTCTTTTAGTGAAATCTTGTATTATCTGTTTCCTTTGTGAAAACGGATACAAAGTACTTGATTAATGCTTTTTGCACATCTTCTGCTTCATCATGAAGGTTTTCCTTTGTGTCCCTAGTAGGCCCAGCTTTTTTCCTAGCTAATTATTTACACTTAGAATACATTTTGGGTCTCAAATTAATGATGCCTGCTAACTTTTTCATGTCACCCTTTTTGCCTTCCATATGAACTTTCTGAATTCTCTCCTGTGCATTCCGTTCTCTTGCATACTAACTGAATCTCGCTCCTGTAATTTGGCATAAGCTTCCTTTTCTGTTTTAACTTTTGTTTGTTGTCTTCCAATATTCATTATCTTTGGATGCCCTCCCTTTTTCCTTGAAAGGAATATGCCTAGCTTTTACATGAACCACACCATAACTCCATTTAGTAATCTGTGCCTTCAGGTCACCAATCTTATTAGTTAAATTATGCATACTTATAAACACACAATTAAGTATCTCCTTTGTTAACTTTGCTGTTTTCCTCAACCTGGGCTCTGCAGTTTTGATATTTCTAATTTTATTGTTGTTATTCTGCTTGTTCCTGTTTCCCATCTCCCTGCTAAATTAGTTTAAAACCTCCCTAGTAGAAGTCATTAACCTCTCAATGAGAACAGTGATCTCAGCTTTGTTCAGATGCAAGAAATAGATTTCATTTTTTTTCATAGAATTTACAGTGCAGAAGGAGGCCATTCGGCCCATCGAGTCTGCACCGGCTCTTGGAAAGAGCACCCTACCCAAGGTCCACACCTCCACCCTATCCCCATAACCCAGTAACCCCGCCCAACATTAAGGGCAATTTAGGACACTCGGCAATTTAGTATGGCCAATCCACCTAACCTGCACATCTTTGGACTGTGGGAGGAAACCGGAGCACCTGGAGAAAACCCACACGGGGAGAACGTGCAGACTCCGCACAGACAGTAATCCAAGGCGGTAATCGAACCTGGGACCCTGGAGCGGTGAGGCAATTGTGCTAGCCACTAGGCTACCGTGCTGTCATCAATCTATCTTGTAGAGGTGTCTCTTCCCTCAGAAACTATCCAAGAATCTGAAATCCAACCTCTTGCACCACTTCTTCAGCCATGCATTAGCTTTGCTATATTTCTGTCTCCATGCACACTGGCATATAGCAGTGTGAGTTATACAGAGATTACTGCCTTTTGAGATAGCTCCTGAAACTATGCTTGAAGGACCTCAACGCCTTTTCTCCCAATGTCATTAGTTCCAATATGGACTACCACTTTTGGCTGTCCCCTTCTTGCAGAGTATCCTGCATCCGCTCAGTGATACCCTTTGCATTGTCACCAGGCAGCCAATATACCCCTCATGGAATCATGTTAATGGTCACAGAAAAGTGTTTATTTCCCTAAGGCTACAGTGTTTGATTCTTGCTCCATTTTTCTAAGAAACCCTCGACTTCCCTGATGATCAAAACTGAAAACTCCTGAGCGAGTACCATCAGTTTGGGGGATTTCTGCGCTTCCTCTTGATCTGTCTGGTGGTCATTCATTCCCTCACCCCCTGCACTTTCTGTAATTGTGGTGTTACCACATTGGAGAAGGTACTCTCCGGCTCCCGGATGTGCCTGCAGTCACTCCTCTGAAGTGGAACTTGAGCACCTGGCGATTATTTCAATCGCACATGGTTATCTGAGACTAAAGAAATATCCTGGAATTCCCTCATTGAACAACAGATCTCAGCTGGCCTACCATAGTAGTCAAACCACTGACTTCGAAATTAGTGAAATCATGGTCACTAAAACATTTCACACAACTTATTCAAAAAAAGGGTAAAGAATAGACATACAAGACTCTGAGGCACCGACCTGTAGAATTCTAAGAAAATGACCGCTGACAGAGTTTCATAAATAGTAGAAAATTTACTAAAGGCACTGAAAACTATATTATCAATGAAAGTACAATAGAAACGACTTCTGGTGGCGGCTATGAAGACGTAGGTCACACATTTGGTGGCTCCACCTCGGTTCGGCCCTATGGACCTTTTCCCCTGATTTTTGTTTTTTATCGGACTTGATTCGGTAAATTGATGGTGGAGGCAGTTGTGGAGTGGATTCCTACATCAGTGCATGGAGAGGCGGACTAGAAGTGCTCGCAAAGCAAGAAATAGATGAACAGAGAAGGCTTAGGCTGAAGCTGCAGCGGGAGAAAGCATGGCGGTCGACCGGAGTCCTGGATTGTCGACCCAGCAGTCGACGGAGCAGCTGATGCAGTTTATTCAGGAGGGCTTCGCCAAGCAGAAACAGGAATGCTTGGACCCGATTAAAGAATCGATTGCACGGCTGGAACTTAGATTGGATGCCCAAGACTGGGCGATCCAGAAAGTAGAGAAGGCACTGGCTAAGCAGGAGGAACATCAAACTGCGGTGGAGTTGGAGGTGGGGATGCTGAGTGACCAGCAGAAAAGGCTCCAGGAGAAGGTGGAGGATCTAGAGAATAGGTCCCGCCGGCAAAACTTGAGAATCTTGGGTCTCCTGGTGGGGTCCGAAGGAGCGGACCCTGAGGCGCACATAGCGGGCATGTTTGAGAAGTTACTGGGGGATGGCACGTTCTCCCGACCCTTGGAGGTGGACAGGGCGCACAGAGCGCTCGCGAGGAAGCCACGAGTAGGGGACTACTCAAGGGCAATGGTGGTGAGATTCCACAGATACTTGGACAAGGAGCATATCTTATGGTGGGCCAGGCAGACACTGAGTTGTAAATAGGGAACAGTATCCTGCGGATCCATCAGGATCTGAGTGCGGATGTAGCCAGGGGAAGAACACGATTCAATCAGATAAAGTCGACCCTTTTAAAGAAAAAGGTGAAATTTGGATTGCTGCATCCGGCATGTCTTTGGGTCACGTATAAGGATCAACATTTTTATTCTGAGTTGCCCGAGGAAGTGATGGACTTCGCTAGAAGGAAAGGACTGGTGGCGGACTGAGGTCTTTGAACTTTGCTGCAGTCCTCGTGCTTAAAAAGTTTCTTGTTTTTTGGACGTTATCTGTAATGCCATTCTGTACTGATTTGGGGCCTGTTGCAGAGCTGAGTGAGTTAAAGTTTACATTTGCACTGATGGGGGATGGAGGTATGTTTGTTAGATGTTGGATCTTCTGTTTGATCTTTTCTTTGTTTCTTGTGTTTTTTTTCAGGTAATTGTGTTGGGATTGCTTTTCTTTTGACCATGTGTGTCCGAGCGGGGGGGGGGGGGGGGGGGGGGGGGGGGGAACAATAGGTGAGAGAACAACTGACGCCATGGGCGGGGGTCACCAAGCCAGCTGGGCGGTCTAGCTCATGGAAGCGCAGTGGGGGGTGAGCAGATGTTATGCTTGTTGAAGGGATTGGTTTACATAGTGCTGTTACTGGAAGGGAGGGAATGTTCTGCCGATGGGAGAGGGACGTTTGCTGTGGGACATAAAGGAGGTCGGGAGCGGGGGCGGGCCAGCGGATGCGTGGGGCACGGGCTGGAGACTGGCCCAAGAAAGGTGATGGCTGATTGGTGAAGTGGGCAGCAGGGTGGGCGGGTGCGATGAGCGCCCCCCCCCCCAAACTAGGCTGATCACATGGAATGTGAAAGGGCTAAATAGGCCGGTTAAGAGGGCACGCTCATTCACGCATTTGAGGGGACTGAAGGCGGATGTGGTAATGTTACAGGAGACGCACCTTAGAGTAACTGATCAGATCAGATTAAAGAAGGGATGGGTCGGACAGGTTTTTCACTTTGGGCTGTACTCGAAGACTAGGGGGGTTGCGATCCTGATTAATGAGCGAGTGGTATTTGAGGCGGGAAGAATAGTTATGGATGTGGGAGGCTGGTACATTATGGTCATTGGGAAGCTGGGGGGGTTGCCGGTGGTGCGAGTGAATGTGTACACGCCAAATTGGGATGATGTGGAGTTTATAAAGAGGATGTTGGGGAAGATCCCAGACCTGGATTCGCATAAGTTGGTCATGGGAGGGGACTTTAACACACTTATCGACCCTGGGTTGGACCGGTCGAGCTCCGGGACTGGGAGGGTGCCAGCAATGGCGAAGGAGCTAAAGGGATACATGGAGCTAATGGGGGGCGGGGAGAGGGGGGGGAGCAGCCGAGAGTGAAGGAATTCTCCTTCAACTCACACGTGCATAAAGTGTACTCCCGGATTGATTTTTTAATTTTGAACAGGGCTCTACTGACGGGGGTAGTGGACACGGGGTATTTGGCGATCACAATCTCATCATGCCCCGCACTGAATTGACCTACAGGTTATCAAGGAGAGTAGCCAGCGCCCACACTGGAGGCTGGACGTGGGACTTTTAGCTGATGAAGAGGTGTGCGGGCGGCTGAGGAAATGTATTTAGAACTACCTGGAAGTCAATGACACGGGTGTAGTTTCTGCGGCAGTGGTCTGGGAGGCATTGAAGGTGGTGGTCAGAGGGGAGCTGATCTCGATACTGGCCCACAGGGAAAAGGTAGACAGAGCTGAGACGGATCGACTGATAAAGGAGATATTGCAGGTCGACAGGAGGTATGCGGAGGCTCCAGAGGCAGGGCTTCTAAGGGAGTGACAGAGGCTACAGACGGAGTTTGGCTTGTTAACTACAGGGTGGGCGGCGGAGCAGCTGAGGAAGGCAAGGCGGGCGATCTATGAACATGGGGAAAAGGCCAGTAGAATGTTTGCGCAGCAGCTCAGAAAGAGGGAGGCAGCCTGGGAGATAGGGAAAGTAAAGGACGGGGACAGGGTTCAAGGCGTTTTACAGTAGGTTGTATGAGTCGGAACCCCCAGCTGCGCCGGAGGGGATGGGGCACTTTTTACGGGGTCTGAATTGGGGTTGGTAGAAGGGCTGGGGGCCCCGATCGGGTTTGAGGAAATAGCAGAGGGGCTGAAGGCCATGCAGTCGGGTAAAGCCCCGGAGCCGGATGGGTACCCAGTGGAGTTCTATAAAAAGTTCTCTGGGATATTGTGGCTGCTGTTGTTGAGAGCATTTAATGAGGCAAGGGAACGTGGGTGCTTCCCCTGACGATGTCACATGCCACAATCTCATTGATCCTGAAGCGGGATAAGGACCCGGAGCTATGTGGGTCCGACAGACAGATAGATAGATAGATAGATAGAGAAATACAGCACAGAACAGGCCCTTCGGCCCACGATGTTGTGCCGAACTTTTGTCCTAGGTTAATCATAGCATTTTGGACACTAAGGGCAATTCATCATGACCAATCCACCCAACCTGCACATCTTTGGACTGTGGGAGGAAACCGGAGTACCCGGAGGAAACCCACGCACACACGGGGAGGATGTGCAGACTCCACACAGACAGTGACCCAAGTAGAAATCGAACTTGGGACCCTGGAGCTGTGAAGCAATTGTGCTATCCACAATGCTACCGATCTCCCTACTAAATGTGGACGCCAAACTGCTGGCCAAAATCTTGTCCTCTTGGATTCCGTGTTCCGGACGTCATTGGGGAGGACCAGACAGGATTTGTTAAGGGTCGGCAGTTGGTGGCCAACATAAGAAGGTTGTTAAATGTGATTATGATGCCCCTAGAAGCTAGGGATGTGGAGGTAGTTGTCGCAATGGATGCAGAAGGCTTTTGATCGGGTGGAATGGGAATATCTGTGGGAGGTACTGGGGCGGTTTGGATTTGGGCAGGGCTTTATTGACTGGGTCAGGCTGTTGTATCAGGCTCCGGTCGCGAGCATACGGACGAACAGGTCAACATCAGACTATTTCAGGCTGCATCGGGGGACGAGACACGGATGCCCCCACTCCCCACTGCTGTTTGCTTTAGCCATAGAGCCGCTGGAAATTGCGCTGAGAGCCTCAAGGGGCTGGAAGGGACTGGTCCGGGGGAAGTGGAACACAGAGTCTCGCTTTACGCAGACAAACTGCTCCTGTGTGTTTCGGACTCACTAGAAGGGATGGAAGAAATTATGAGGATTCTGAGGGAATTTGGCCGGTTTTCGGAGTTATAAACTGAATATGGGGAAAAGTGAGATGTTTGCGCTCCAGGCAAGGGGCAGGAGAGGCGATTGGGGAGCTGCCGTTTAGGGTGGTAGGGGGAAGCTTTCGATACCTAGGCATCCAGGTGGCGTGGGAAAAGGAACGGCTGCACAAGTTAAATTTGGCCTGATTAGTAGACCAAATGAAGGACAATTTCCAAAGGTGGGACGCGCTCCCGTTGTCACTAGCTGGGAGGGTGCAGACAGCGAAAATGATGGTCTTCCCGAGAATTCTGTTTGTGTTTCAGTGTCTCCCCATCTTTATTCCACGGTCCTCCTTTAAACATGTCAATAAGGTTATCACTGGCTTTGTATGGGTGGGTAAGACCCCGCAAGTAAAAAAGGCGGATGCTTGAGCGGAGCCGGGGGAGGGAAGGTTGGCACTGCCGAACTTTAGTAATTATTATTGGGCGGCGAATATAGCCATGATCAGGAAGTGGGTAGTGGGGGCGGGGGGGTTTGGTATGGGAGCGTGTGGAGGCAGCATCATGCAAGGGCACCAGTTTGGGAGTGTTGGTGCCTCTGCCGTTTCCACCGGCACGGTACTCCATCAGCCCTGTGGTGGTGGTGCCCCTGAGGGTCTGGGGGCAATAGAGGAGGCATGTGGGAGCAGGGGGAGCTTCGATGTGGTCTCCAATTTGTACCAATCACCGGTTTGCCCCAGGAAGGCTGGATGGAGGGTTCCGGAGAGAGCAGGGATTGAGAGGGTGGGGGGATACGTTTATGGAGAGGAGCTTTTCTATACTGAGGGAGCTGGAGGAGAAATTTGGATTGGCGAGGGGAAATTAGTTTAGGTACCTGCAGGTGCGAGATTTCCTATGCAGGCAGGTCTCCGCCTTCCTGCTCCTACCACCAAGGGGGATAAAGGATAGGGTAGTTTCTAGCGTGTGGGTGGGAGAAGGGACGGTTTCTGACATTTACAAGGAACTGTTGGGGTCAGAGGAGACACAGAGTGAGGAGCTGAAGCGCAAGTGGGAAGAGGAGTTGGGGGGAGAGATAGAGGATGATGGTCTCTGGGCGGACACGTTGAGTAGAGTCAACGCATCCACAACATGTGCCAGGCTCAGCCTGATACAATTTAGGGTCGTTCACCGGGCCCACATGACAGTGGCCCGGATGAGCAGGTTCTTTGGGGTAGGAGATGGGTGCGCAAGGTGTGCGGGAGGGCCAGCGAACCATGTCCATATGTTCTGGGCATGCCCGAAGCTTATGGGATTCTGGTAGGGGTTTGCGGATGTCATGTCCAAGCTGTTGAGGGTTCGCTTAGTTTAGAGTAGGGGGTTAGTAAAGGTGGGACCTGTAAGGGAGGAAGACAGCTTTTGCACTATGTTTATAATTTCATGCACATTGTTTATTTTGTTGTTGTTGTAAAACCATAAATACCTCAATAAAATGTTTATTTTAAAAAAACACAATGGAAACTGCCATGAAGTGAATTTCAGCCATCAAAAATGCAACACATGAAACACTGTGGCAGTGAGTTCACTTTTGAATTTCTTTCTCCGATTTCCCCATTTGTCTTGCGTTCTGACTTATCTCTCCCACTCATTCTCTGTTGCTCTCGCTGAGGCAAGCTGATATTTATTAGCCTGAAAAATTTATTTTTTGCACAACTCTGCAATTTGATTCCAAAACACTCAAATATTTCCAAATTCACATTCATGAAAGAACTGTATAATCTCTCGGATTGTGAATTGTACAAAAATGTGTTTGGAAACATGGGGGTGTTGTTGGATACATGCAAAAGATCTGATTCCATCAGATTAGATATGCCATTCGTAACAGATTTGCAAATACTACCCTTAGAATGTGACTTGCTTCTAATGCCTTGTGTCTTCTTCCAGTCAGCCATCAATTATATTCATAGATGAGCTTGATGCCATATGTCCAAAGCGGGAAGGAGCTCAACACGAAGTTGAGAAGCGAGTGGTAGCATCATTGCTCACACTAATGGACGGTATTGGCTCGGTGAGTAAATAGTAACAATTAAAAATAGTCAGATTATTGTTTACAGTAATTTTGTAGAAAATAATCATTGGTTCCTTGAATTTGTAAAGTGCAAGAGATTGTGTTGCAGATTTGACATACTGCTGTTCTTTTGCCACCTAATACAATATATCCAGGTTCCATGTATGTCACTTATTACTTTCTTTACCATTGTTGGTCAGTATGATTTCTTGTAAATTATGTTATTCACATTCAATAATGAACACCATAAAGACTGATCACCTAATTTTCAGTACATTCATGATTTTAAAGCATATGTTGCTAAAGTAAAGAATCTCGATGAAGGCATTCCTAGGGTGTTGTGAGTTTCAGAAATCTCTCTGCGTTATTTTTCCAATTCGTGGCAACACAGAACTCTGACTAAATCACTGCAAGTTGTTCTTCTGTATACCCTATATTGTTGAGTAGAATTTACCGTGGGTAGTATTTGGAACTGACAATTCCACTCTTTACAATAGTATTCATTGCACCTTCTTTTGCCTGTCTTCTTTTCATTTCTGAAATGTAGTTCAGTAGATTCTAGTTATTTTTCATATCTCACTCAAGTTTTTATTTGTGAGCATAGGCATTGAGTGTTTTGTGTGTGGGACATCAAAGCTCAGTCCGATCCTGCCCTGATTTTCCGTTGGTATCACAGGACAGCGACCTAAACCAATTTGTGCTTCCCTAACCCAGAGCACAGAGGCCAGATGAGACACCCCTACTGTTGTCCCAACTTAATTCAGCTAACACTTCAGATCAGGAATTGAAGCTTGAACTTTCCTGTTCTAAATGGTTTGCTTACTGAGTGTTTTAATCAATTAATTCAGTGGAAATAAATTTTTTTATCTGTAGTTTAGAGAGATCATAGGGTAATGTCTTGTATTTAAAAATGCAGGCATTGTTTCAGAGATGCATAGATTCAATTATCTGTGGAAATTGAAAATATATGTTAGCCACAGGGAGCTTGCTGTTTCATTGGGGGCAGGTTACTGCAGAAGATTTGGAATTGCAAAATCGAAAGGCTTGCTGCAGCTTAAAGGAAAGTTTTAAAAAAATTTTTACTAGCCAAATTACAAATGTATTTAATTTGTATTCAAAGAACGGTCATAGAAGTGCTACAACACATCAAAGCCTCCATTTTCATGATACTTGTGTTAAAGTATGTCTGAGCCAAGTGTGGCAGAAAAGGGTATAATTGTTAGACCCTGGGGCACCAGTTGAGCAGCATGGAGGAGGAGGTTCACACGGAGAAGTTGCTGGGTCCAGACACCTTGTTTTAATTAATTAGTTGTCCAAAGTGTACATAGGACCTTTTTTATTGATTCGTTGCTTGTGGATGTCATTGGCAAAGCCAGCATTCATTGCCAATCCCTAATTGCCTCTGAGAAGGTGGTGGCAAGCCACTGCCTTGAACAATTGCAGTCTATGTGGTATAGATACAGCCACAGTGCTGTTCAAGAGGATGTTCTTGGATTTTGATCCAGAGACAGTGAAGGAACGGTGGTGGTATATTTCCAAGTCAGGATGGTGAGTATCTTGGAAGAGAACTTCGAAATGGTGGTGTTCCCATGTCTCTTTTCCTTGTCCTTCTGGATGGTTGTAGTCTTGGGTTTGCATGATGGTGTTGAAGGAGCCTTGGCGAGTTGCTGTAGTCCATCTTGTAGATGGTACACACCTGCAACCACCACGGTATGTTAGTGTTGCAGGGAATAAATGTTTAAAGTGATGGATGGGGTGACAATCAAGTCTGGCTGTTTTTTTTCCTGGATGGTGTTGGGCTTCTTGAGTATTGCTGGAGCTGCACTCATCTGGATGCGTGGAGAGGATTTCATTATATTCCTGACTTCTGCCATGTAGACTGTGGACAGACTTTAGCGGTCAGTAGGTGCGATGCCCATTGCAGAATTTCCATCTCTGATCTGTTTTTGTGGTCACATTATTTGTCAGGCGGTTTCAGTTGAGTTTTTAGTCGATGGTGAGGTTTCAGCAATGGTAATGCCATTAAATGTCAAAGGGAGATGGTAAATTCTCTCTTGTTGAAGATTGTGTTATGTTCCTGGACTAGACCCTCAAGTTCTTGGTGAAATCCAGTTAGCAACTAGTACTTTTTGTTTAATGTAGACAAAGTTTGAGATTAAAGATACTTGCTGAGGGAATAAAGTCACAAGATTCCACGGGTTATGAACAAACAAAAACAAATTTTACAAGGTCAGAAAAATAAATCTATTTATAACATCTACCTTGAGATTTAATGTTCATGGTTAATGTGAAGTCCATTAAAAGGCAAATTGTGGTTGAATTACACAGTTAATGACAGATGTGGCCAAGACAGATTCCACGGATTTCCTAACCCACCGAAATATCAGTAAATAATTAGTCAATCTTGTTGAAAGGCTCTCGGCATTCCAGTCTTCATCTCTGAAGATTTTGCCTCTGAATTCCCTCTGAACTCTAATGGCGTCAGCAATGGCCCACCTTGTGGGGTTTCAGTTGTGTCTCCCGAGATTCCATTCCATTGGATTCCCGAATCTGCACACCCAACACCAACTCACAAGCACAAAATCAGCTCTTTAGCCGCACTGAGCAGAATTCTACTTCTCAAAGGGGTTACCTTTGCCCCAGTGATCTACAGCATGGAGTCACCAATCTTCTGCTGCCTCCTTCGATCACCAGTGCTTCTCCTGAGCCACTTAAAGTCTACCAACTGCAGCCCTTTTTTTTTGCTTGCCGTTTATCTATATACCTCGGGCGCGATTCTCCGCACTCCCGACGGTGCGGAGAATAGCGTGGCTCGTAAAATTTTACGGCCACGCTGTTCCGACGCCCTCCCGCTATTCTCCCCCCCCCCCCCCCCCCCCCCCACGCCCGACTCCCGATACGAATCGCTGCCGCCGTTTTTTTACGGCCGGCAGCGATTCTCAGCTGGTGGATGGGCCGAGTTCCCCGCCCTTTACGGCTGTTTTTACGAACGGCAAACACACCTGGTCTGGCTGTTCGTAAAAACGGCCGTAAACTGTCGATTTTTAAAACCATGGCACCGATTGGCACGGCAGTACCACGGCCGTGCCAAGGGTGCCATGGGCCCGCGATCGGTGGGCATCGATCGCGGGCAGCGGGCCCGATGCCCGCGCACTCTTTGTCCTTCCGCCGCCCCGCAGTATCCATTCGTGGGGCGGCTGAGGGGCATTCCGGCCCGCGCATGCGCGGGTTTCGCGCAAATGCGCGATGACGTCATCCGCGCATGCGCGGGCTGGAGTCATCCAATCCGCGCATGCGCGGCTGACGTCATATGACGCGTCAGCCGGCGCTAACTCTGGCAAGCGGGCTTAACGAAATTCGTTAAGCCCGCGATGCCGGAGTTTACGGCGTCGGGATGCTAGCCCCGACCGGGGACCAGAATCGGTTCCCGGTCGGGAAGGGGGGGGGGTTGGCGTCAAACCCGCCCGGATTTGACGCCAACCTTACGATTTCTCCCCATATGGGAGAATCGCGCCCCTCTTTTGTCTTAACTGAAACCTCACCCTGTTCACAAAAACTTCAGCCTTGTCTTCTGAAGTATGCTTTTCTGACTTTGCGCCTCTAATGGAAAGCTTATCCGCTGGAACCTGGGCTTGCACTTCAAATGATTTTCTGACTACAGTGCTGTTCTTTTTAATCTAACTAGTTGGCACAAGAACAAACACTGAGGTTCAAAGTTCATTCTACCATGTGCTGCAGATCAAGGATTATCATAATGACAGCAACAGAATGTATTCTTTTGTGTCAGCATGACTGAGTTGGTAGCACTCTTGTCTCCTCGTTACAAGGTACCGGGTTCAAGTCCTGCGACAAAGCTCAAGTTCAAAAAAACCAGACTGATAGTTGTGTGCAATGCTGAGGGAACACTTCACTGACTGAGGTGTTGGATGAGATGTTAAACCAAGGCCTGCTTAGGCGGGTGTAAAAGATCCCATGGCATTATTTTGAAGAGGGAGCAGAGGAGATATCCCCAGTGTGTCCTGGTCAATATTTATCCCCCAGTCAACATTAGAAAACGGATTCTCTGGTCAATGCCACATCGCTGTTTGTGACAACTTGATGTGTGTATATTTGCTGCTGTACTTCCTACATTACAACAGTGACTACTCTTCAAAATAAAAGTACCTAACTGACTGTAAAACACGTTGAGATGTCTTATGGTTGCGGAAGCCGGAATGTGGCGACTAGGGGCTTTTCACAGTAACTTCATTTGAAGCCTACTTGTGACAATAAGCGATTTTCATTTCATTTCATTTCATTTCATATGCAAGTCTTTTTTCCTTTAAATAAGGATTAAAAATTGCGGAAGGATAGAATGGCCTACATCAGTTCAGTCACTGTTGACATTTAATACTACTCAAAACTTATCCTTGCAAGCACCCTGCTCCCAGGTTGCTGCCATTGACCACAATGCCCATTTAAGCCTGACTCCTGTCATGCGAGAGCAGGTAGAAGAAAAATAAATAAGCTATGGTTCAGAGAACTGAAGCACACAGTTCAATGCATATCCTTGCTGTGGTATTGAATAGTATATCAGCAGCTGTAACGGCAATCTTTGGCAGTTCAGTCTTTGCTCAAGGCAATTTAGGTAAAGGTATATTTTGTCATCACCCTGATGAAGGTGATATGGTGGGTGGGATATTCAGCTGTCCTCATCAGTTGTACAATGCTAGTAGTTGATGAATAGCAGCTTTAGCTTTAGCAGTAAAAACATATGTCTCCTCCTTTCTATCTTGGTTACCTCCTTGTTGCACTTGATTGTCATCATCTTCCTTCTCCAGGTGCTTCATTATTGTATGTTATTGGATTATGAAGTTGTAGAGCAAACTAACAGACCATTATGATCATCTGAGACTTTTGTCAAACTGTATATAACATACATTTATATTTCAAGATATCGGAATCTTGGTTAGGAAGATGCTGTGAAGTATTCACAATGGTTTTGGATGCTTTCATCTCACTGTCTGTATTCATAGAACATAGAACAGTACAGCACAGAACAGGCCCTTCGGCCCTCGATGTTGTGCCGAGCAATGATCACCCTACTTGAACCCACGTAACCCGTATACCCGTAACCCAACAATCCCCCCATTAACCTTACACTACGGTCAATTTAGCATGGCCAATCCACCTAACCCGCACATCTTCAGTGCTGTTCGAGGTCTTCGAAGCCAGCCCTCAAGGTGTCTCCGAGGAAGCATTTTTGAAATGTTCTGATGCATCAGGTAATTAGGCCACAGTCAAATGCCTTAAAATAAATATTATTGTGATTGCCTAGGAAGCAGGCATTGACCTGCATTATCCTCCATGGCTGCTCACAGCGATCTGGATGTTGTGATTTACCAATGTTAAACTTCTGTCTTCAACAGCCATTCATTGGTGCTTGGGGGCTAGCAATAATGCTGT
This sequence comes from Scyliorhinus canicula, assembly GCF_902713615.1. Taxonomy (NCBI): domain Eukaryota; kingdom Metazoa; phylum Chordata; class Chondrichthyes; order Carcharhiniformes; family Scyliorhinidae; genus Scyliorhinus; species Scyliorhinus canicula. The sequence continues at coordinate 231,230,279 of NC_052148.1, forward strand.
GCACTTTAGAGATCCCTGCTAGTTGGACAAAATCTAGGGCATGATCTAACCAAACTGGAACAGAATCCCATGATCGGCGTGTTTAGCCAAGAACACATACTATCTATTGGGACTCCGTTTCAATTTGGGGCCTCAGCGGAGGCCGAACTTAGTCCAGCTTCCTGTATTAAGGAGCTCCGCTCTCAGCCCCCAGCGCGACAACTCAAACCTCCCCAAAGCCCCAGTTCGCCTATAAGAGGGTCTTCGGTTTTTACCCAGATGGTAGTGACGTCCTGGAATGCACTGCCTAGGAGGGTGGTAGAGGGGGGTTGCCTCACATCCTTTAAAAAGTACTCGGATGAGCACTTAGCACGTCATAACATTCAAGGCTATGGGCCAAGTGCTGACAAATGGGATTAGGTAGGCAGGTCATGTGTCTTTCATGCGTTGGTGCGGAACATGAGACTTCTGTTTCAGAGGCAGAGGTGCTACCTACTGCTCCACAAAGCATCCCATGTGTGTGTTGGAGACGGAGTCAATCGTGACTTTAATCAGGAAGAGAGAAGGCTTGTAGGGCTACGGTGAAAGGGCTCTGTAGTTGGAATAGCCAGTTGGCCATTGCAGAGGGACAACCCTATGGCCTCTGCTGGAACCATTCAAAGATTCTACATGTGTATCTGTGAGGATGCCCTTGGGCGCCAGACTGGAACAGATATCCGGTGATGAGGCACTCTAAAGTCTTTCAAGTCTGTGTAGGCAACTGCCAATGAGGTGAACGCCTTTGCCATTGACCACAAAATCCAGGCTAATATTATTCAAAATGGAAGACTGAAGAAAAGATTACCTGTAAAATATGCTGAATATGTGTGCTTGGCACATGTTAGAGGAGTGTATAGTCAACACATATGTATGAGAAAAAGTGACATGCATCCTCCTCACATATGTCAATCAAAATCCTGTGACGATACATGTATGATCCACTGCAACTTTTTTCCCAGCTGTGTCTGTAATGCAGACTGAAAAAGGAAATATGGGTGTTAAGACTATGATGCAAAATGAGTTATGAAATTTTTACCCACTAAAAGTTTAACCATTTTCATTTGCCTTATTGTGGAATTATAGAAATGGTTGGGAATAATTTATTTTGAAAACAGTTGATGTCCAAACTGTTAGTAGTCAGTACAATTGTGTGGGCCACTGTGAATCAATATTATTGTGTTTAATGTAGAAAAGGTTACATAGAGATAGTCAAACTACTGACTATTCATATTGTGCATGATGAAACTCAAAACGCAAATGCTCAGCTTGATTTAAAGTCAGACATGAGGGACTCCAGTTCTCAGTGGGGTTTGGACCGCCTGCACATATGCTGGCCCAGAAGTGGCTGCACAAGCGTATTTTGCGTTCTTTTACATTCCTTGGTCTTCATGCGTGGGCTGGAAAATGGCTGCAGATGCGCAGTTGGTCTATTTTCACGTCACGTCTTTAGGTCGGGAGCCTGCCCTGCCTGCATTTGCAAGTGAGGTGACCTTGAACCAGAGCATCATTTGAGAGGTGTTCCAAGGAGCAAGACACTGGGAGGGGGACAGGGAGAAAGCATCAAGCCAAGAAGGTGATCTCAAACAAGCGAGTGGGACAGAAAGAGGGTAACCCCAGGCAGCGACACAGACAGGGATCAAAGATAGATCCCATTGAGTCAAGATAAATGACAGGAGCAGAAAGAAAGGTTCCAAGTTAAAGAAAGAGCTGCTGGGAGCTTGGGAGAAGTACAGGATATCTGAGAGGCCAGCCAAAGGTTGGTGAGTCTGTGCTGTAGGCCGTAGGGGCAAAGATACCCTTTTGGAGCCGTGGTGTTCTGCTTGGCATGGTTGAAGATCTGAAAGTGTGCTTGAAAGGTGAAGCTTAAATGTCCTCGGAGATCCAAGTGAAAAGAGTCTTCAGGTGGATCCTTGTGGAAGCCGTCCAAGCGGGAGCGACTTTTGAAGAGGCGGTTCTTCAAATGTTGAGATTGGAACCCTTTGTGAGAAAGACAGAGTTTCAGTGAGACTGGTTGGCTCACGGTGCGACAAGTGTACTGATGAGTTATTGAGAAATCCAGGGAATCTGCTTTGGTTGCATCTGTCATTTACTTTGGAATGTGGTGTGTCTGCTCACAGCTTGCCTGTTAATTCAAATATACCTCATGCTTCCTGTGAACATTAGAGTGTCATAAAATCTCTATAGTGCAGAAGGAGGCCATTCGGCCCACCTAGTCCACACCAACCCTTCGAAAGATCACCTTGCCTATGCCCAATCTCCCACCCTATCATTGTAACCATGCTCAACCTGTGGACATTTAGGGGCAATTCAGCGTGCCCAATACACCTAATCTTTGGACTGTGGGAGGAAACTGGAGCACCCTTAGGAAATTATATATCCTAATATGTTAGATCTTTCTGAATCTATATGTATCTGTAAAAAGATAGCTGGGGTGAAACAATAGTGAATATTTGAATCATTTTCTCACGTTTATATTGAGATCTTTCCATCCTTTTTTGTCTGATGCAATATAGTTTTTTCTTCTTTAATAAATGTTTTATTCAATGTTTTATTCACTAAAGGTTCAGCAGACTACTGTGAATTTGTTCAGAGATGTTCCTCCTCCCTTTTAAAATAGAAAGTTAGGATCTATAAAGCCAACTTCCCCTCTGGAATCTGACTTGTCCAGTCGTAACATCAGCTGGGATCATAACAATTGTGACATCATTGTTATCTTCTGAAGTTTGAATTTTGAGGAACTTGTACTGGGCTGGTGGAGCCTTGAGCAAGAAGGTGTAGTGAAATAAATAATAAATAATCTTCATTATTTATGTATTGATAAAATGCAATTTTTTTTTATTGTTAGGAGGGAAGTCAAGGACAGCTCCTGGTCCTTGGTGCCACCAATCGACCTCATGCCTTGGATCCAGCACTTCGGAGACCTGGACGATTTGATAAGGAAATAGAGATTGGTATCCCTAATGCTAAAGACCGTGCAGATATCTTGAAAAAGTTTCTGAAGAATGTTCCCACCTTGTTAACGGAGGTGGAGCTAACACAGCTTGCAGATGGGGCTCATGGTTATGTCGGAGCAGATCTGGCAGCAGTCTGCAAGGAAGCAGGTAACAACTATTTTTGACTCTGTTGGTCCGATGGGTTTCTATTGTTGCACCACCTTGTGGTGACCATGAGGTGGTACCGCCAAAATAACAAGCAAGCTACCTTTTTAGTTGGTGCCCTTTGAGGATTTAATCTGCTGAAGAAAAACAGAGTGAGCTGCATTCACTTTTATCTATTTTATAAAAATAAATGTCTTGCATTGAAATATTATTTCATTCCATGTCACATTGTAAGTATTTGGCAGTGAGAGCTCCTGTGCAATGTCCAATATTGTGTTAGGCAACAACGTGGCAGAAGGTTGGTTTTCACTTGCCTTTCTGCAAATCAAGAGCTCCTGCAAACGTCCCCACAGAGAATGGGTGGGGGGGAGGGGCGGTAAATCAGAGTAGTCACACTCGCTTTGTTCTAGTGTCACTTTTAATATCTGACTACAAGGTGCCATGTGAACTCTGTCCATGCAACTGGGAGAAATGGTATTGTGTTCGGCTAAATTACCACTTAATTCTTGCAAGTAGGTGTGAAGGAGCCCTGTATGTTTCCGAAGTTGGCATTACAATTTTGAAACATGGGGGAAAAAAATGGAGATGATAACATTTGGGAGAATTTAATTGTATGGGAAAAAATTAACAAAGTTAATTTGTTAAAAAAGTTCCAGACAGTTTTTGCACTGAGGTTAAGGCAAAGGAAAAGCCATTGAAACTGTTGGTTTGCGTGAATGAAGAAAACCATTTTAAGGTGACATTTTAAAGTTTATTTTCCTCGGGTGTTGCCAATCAATGCACTGGGCAGGTTTAGAAAATGATGATTTCTTATTTTATAAAAAGACTGATTTCGGGGGGGAAAAGGTGATTTATTTTTGTGGTTATCAATTTCTTTTTTCTTAGAAAACGGTGGGAGATCTGTTCTCAGGCTGCTGCTTGTGGTGTGTGGACAGTGACCCATGATAATCTCTGGGGGGTTTTTTCACTTTGGAGAAATGCATGACTTCTGCTGAATATCTCGCCACCGTAGTGTGACTGAAGTCAACAATGTTCCCATGGCTTGGCCGACTGACTCTCTACACCCCACTGCCGTGGCAGCACGGAAAGCAGAATTTGGAAGTTTTCTCTTGAAAATGCTTAGTTGTCTGTGGTATCCTTGTTGCTGACCTAGATGAGCAGTTTCAATGGCTTTAATCTCTAGGTAATGTCTGATGTAACAGATGGTAACCACAGAGCTATCTCCCAGGAAAGAAGGGTGGGTGGGGGCCAATGTAGCTTCCTCGCTACATAAGAATGCAAATTGTGATGGTTTAGGATTATTGACTGTTGCCGCTTATTGTCTCAAAATTCCTCGGTCAGTACAGCATTTTAATCCATTCAGAGATATTGGTTATCTGGATAGTAAATATATTTTGCAGTTAGTAATCGGCAGAACATGCAGATAAGTGGAGGGATTGTTTTAAACACAATCTGTATTTTAATTTTGGATTAATCGTAAACCCATCAGTGTCGTACTCGATGTTCCGCTTGCAAACAAAACCACAAGAGCACCTGCTTGAATACAAATAGTCAGAATAAATATTTGGAATGAAAACATCGATTGCTCCCCATCCTCCATTTTCTTTACCCCCCCCGCCCCCCGCTCGCCCTTCTCTCCTGGGAGATAGCTGTGGCTGTTAATCACCACCCAGTGACTGTGTGGAGTTTGCACATTTTCCCCGTGTCTGTGTGGGTCTCACCCCCAGAACCCAAAGATGTGCAGGTTAGGTGGATGGTCACTCTAAAATTGCCCCTTAATTGGAAAAAAAAATAATTGGGTACTCTAAATTTATTTTTCAAAATCACCATCCAACATCTTGCCTAGTTGGTATTTTCACGTATGAGCCTAAACAGTAAATGTTGACAGGTTGTCTTATTGTGGGGTAGTCCATGCATTTGATCCTCCTCTTCACTGAAACTCCTATATGTGGGTACCTTCCAGCAAACATCACTGGATGATGGCCAGCAACAGAAGCACTGGTTCATTCTTTTAAAAACTTGCATCCAGGGGTTGGCATAGCAAAGTCCCATTTATTACTATCACTGATCCAGATGAGATCAGCTAAACATGACAATTGTAGCAACAGAACATTTAGCCCCTCGGCATTGTTCCGCCATTCAATGAGATTGTGAACGGCCTGTGACCTAATCCGTACACCTCTTTTTGATAAACAATACCCTTGGTCAACAAAAAATTTGCCAATCACAGATTTAAAATTAACAATTGACCCACCATTAACTGCGGACAAGTGTTCCAAACTTCTGCCACCCCTCATCATGGTGGCCTAGTTTTAATTCAGCAGAAACAATTTCTTGCTTTGAAGAACTGAGTTCCGTGTCGAGCAATATATTTACCAATGGCTCATCAGGGGAAGTTCTGCAGTGGACGTTTTTAGTTTCCTATGACCTGTGCAGGAATTTCCTGGATGCTGCACGCTTTGCCCATCATGTTTTGGGAGAATCCTGCTAAAAAGCAAACTTACATTCGCAATAATGTTTTCAACTCTTCTCTGGAAAAAAATGACTGTGGCAGAGCATATATGCACCATCCTTCTGCCAGTAAAATTATTACCTTTATTTTTTGTTCATGAGATGTGAGAATCGCTGGCAATGCTAATATTTGTTGCCTATGCTAATTGGAAGGTGGGTCTCTTTCTTGAACCGTTATGGTTCATCTGATGTATGGATACCCACACTGCTGTTTGGAAGAGAGTTCCAGGATTTTGACCCAGTCAAAGTGGAGGAATGGTGATTTTGGTTTCAAGTTACAGTGGTGTGTGCCCCAAGAGTGGAACCTTCAGGTCGTGGTGTTCCCATGAGTTTGCTGCCTTGTGCTGGTAGAAGTTTTCTGGCTTGGGAGGTTCGTCACATTCCAGATTTGTGCCTTTTAGATGTTGGGAGGACTTTGAGGAGTGGGGGGTGAGTTACTTACCACAGTATTTCCAGCCTCTGACCTGCTCTTGTACTCTTGGTTAGGTAGATTGGATGTTCTGAATTCTCCCTCCGTGTAGCCAAACAGGCGCCTGAGTGTGGCGACTAGGGGATTTTCACAGTAACATTCCAGTGTTAATGTAAGCCGACTTGTGACAATAATAAAGATTATTATTATTATTATTATTATTATTACTGTGGCTGGTCCAGTTAAGTTTCTGGTCAACAATAACGCCAGGATGTTGGTTGGTGGGGGATTCCACTATGGTAGTATTGTTGAATGTCAAGGGCCATTGGTCAGATTCCCTTGCATTGAAGGTGGTCATTGCCTGACACTTCTGTGGCATGAACGTTACTTGTGACTTATCAGCCCAATCCTGAATGTTCCCAGGGTTTTACGGCATGTTGGCTGGACTGCTTCAGTATCTGAGATGTCGCGAATGACACAGAACATTGTGCAATCACCAGCAAACGGCCCCTCTGCTGACCTTATGGAGGGAAGATTAGTGATGAAACAGCTGAAGATAGTTGGACCTCAGACACTACTCCGAGGAATTTCTGTAGTTATGCCCTGAGGCTGAGATGGTTGACCTCCAACATCACAACAATCTTATTGTGCAAGCTATGACTCCAACCAGTGGAGAGATTTGCTCTTCATTCCCTTTGACTTCAAATTTGCTAGTGATCCTTGATGCCACATACAGTGCTGCCATGATCATGAGGGCAATCACTCATGCATTACCGCTGGATTTTCAAAAACAAAAGAAAAGAAAGTCTTGCATTTATGTCGCACTTTTTATGGCCACCGGACATTGCAAAGCGCTTTTCAGCCATTGCAGTGTTGATGACGTACTTGTCGAAGTGTTGTTACTGTTATAGTGTCGGAGCTGATTTGCATTCAGCAAACTGTCAAACAGCAGTGTGACAATGACCAGATTACCTGTTTTTTATGATGTTGACTGAGGAATAAATATTAGCCAGGACACTGGTGATAACTGCTGTTCTTCAAAATAGTGTCACGGACCTTTATCATACAGACCGAGCCGGAAGATGGGACTGCGATTTAACCCCCAAAATCCAGTACCTTCAACAGTGCAGTGCTTCAGCCATACTGCGCTGTGTCAGTCGTGATTTTGTGTGCTCAATCCCTGGAGTGGGAATTGAACCTCCAATCTGTGAGATTTAAAAACATGTTTAATCCACAGATGAAACTATGTGAGATTTATGAGATTATCTGACAGGCACTAGCACTGCTCACATGCAAGTGTTCAACATGATGGTACTAAATTCTGCGAAATGTTTAATGTTTGCATTAATTTGGTACAGGTGTATTCAGTGTTGTTAAGTAATAGCAACTGATCAATCTACATCATCTCTCGATGTGTGTATTGTTGATGGATTGGCTCACACAATATTGCTTCTGATAATGTTTCTCCCTACAGAAGTCAATATATAACCATTATTAGCTGCAATTCAGCATTTTGTCTGGATTAGCTTTGTAAGAAATGTTGTCAGCACATTTTGGGAACTGGTGACCTGAACATTTTCACACATTTGCAACTTTATTGCTCCTGTGTTGTGTGATTAGGCAGTGGACTGGGTAAGGAGAACAAGCTGCTTGTTACCATGCTTATGCTGTAAATGTGAATGTGTCGGGATCCTTTTTGTTCAGCTCTGCTGTCAGAAGGATAATGGACTGGTGTCATACTACTGTCCGCAGAATCAAATGAGATGCCTTCCGACGCCATCACTGTTGACAAAAACCAAACCCATCTACAGCGATAGAACCTTTTAGCCATTCTATAATTAAAAGCCAATGATATTCATTCTTGTCAGCGGTTGATGTGTAAACCATCGCATTTCATGCAGAATGTTTCAGAGATGGAAATACTTTGTCATTGCCAGTGAAAGTTCAGAGCTATCTCTCCCATATTGGCAGAAGAGACATTTTCTTTACTTGACCCCAAACAATGTTTTAGCTTTGTTTTATTCCTGCATACTTTTATTCACAGACTGATTCTGTAGTGAGGATGGTAGATTATGTGGAGGTTAATCTTCTATGCTTCATTTACGGATGCAATAAGGTTGACTGATGAGATAGACACGCTTATCCATTCTTACCATCCATAACAGAGGATGCCTCAGTTAGTGGGCATGATGAGAGCTGAAGAAATTCACCACCTCCCACTCCCAATATGAAGCTCCGAACAAAACTATTGGTCATATAATAATATTATATAATCTTTACTAGTGTCACAAGTAAGCTTACATTAACACTGCAATAAAGTTACTGTGAAAATGCCCTAGTTGCCACATTCCGGCGCCTGTTCGGGTACACAGAGGGAGAATTCAGAATGTCCGATTCACCTAACAAGCACATCTTTCGGGACATGTGGGAGGAAACCGGAGCACCCGGAGGAAACACACGCAGACACGGGCAGAATGTGCAGACTCTGCACAGACAGTGACCCAAGCAGGAATCGAACCTGGGACCTTGGAGCTGTGAAACATTGACATGCGACTTCTTATTTTTCTTCATTTTATATTCCATCCCTAAAATGTTCCCATTCAGATGATGTAAAAATGAAACGATTTCCTGGTGGTGATTTCGAATTTACCCAAGAGTTGTGACATGAGTAATAAAGAGGTATTCATGAAGGCCCTGCCTTCTCAACCTTGCCCCCCGCCTGAGGTGTGGTGATCCTCAGGTTAAATTACCACCAGTCAGCTCTCCCCCCTCAAAGGGGAAAGCAGCCTGTGGTCATCTGGGACTATGGCGACTTTACCTAATAAAGAGTGTCAAAAGGAACTCATTAGGAAAGGAAAATTTATGGAGACTGGGTGTTGCATTAGGTTAATCACTGGCCTTTCACCTCCAACCTAGATTTGAATCCAGCCCAGACTAATCGAATAAAAGTCTCCTTTGTTTGCTTGTGTTAAAAGCATTTGGACAATCTTATTTCTAGTTCCTAGTGGGCACATAGCACCAAATTGCTGTTAGTTTAACGCTAATTGGCATGAACATTGGCAGTCTCCCTGAAGTCACGTGAAGGCTGGTGTGGGAATTGGAAAAATTCACACCGGTGCCGTAGGAGAGGTACTCTTGTGACCTGGGTAGAAGCGCATTGTTGGAATTGAAGAGAAGCAGCCGGAGTCTGAGGCCACACGTGATCTGAGAGTGCTTAATACTGACATTAAGATTAGTTCAATTTTCAAAACGATGAAGAGAACTGATGGGGTTAATGGAGAGAGGTTGTCTGGGGAAATCTAGAAAACCAAACGTTATCGTTATGACACCGGATATATTGTGGGTAGACTGCCATCTACTGGACTGATCACGGACATGGTTAACTCATTTAACTTGCGATTTTGTTCAATTCTCAACAAGCAGTTGTGGAGGATAATTGGAGGACTGGGTTAGCTACTCACGTAGGTATTTTCATGTGCCAAGCACACTGATTGTCTGAAATTTTTGAAGACGGGTTTTGAACTTTCTTGAATGTCAGAATTGTAATTGGACAATACAGCAACAAGTTTAAAATATAATTAAATCCTATTGCCTGCCAAAGGGTCAGGATAGTGTGTCGTTTAAGAAGACTAGTGTGTAACAGAAATGTGTGGTATAGAAGTATTAACAAAATTCGGTATAAAAGTGTGACTAGAAATAGAATATGGCATTACCATATGTTTAAATTAAAATTGCAGGAATAAACTGAAATACAAAACGGGGGCAAAGCACAGCATATTGATCATCATCTGAAAATAGAAAAACACATTTTTATGCAGGGTTTCTACTTGAAATGCTATCCTGTGCTGGTTGACTTAGTGTTCAGTTCTAGCATTTTCTGGTTTTACTGGTGAGAACGGGAGCGAGGGCGTCACTACTGCCCTCAACCTAGCTCCCTACATGATTTTGACTGTCCGTACACATATAGCTTCCGGATCCCCACACTGTCCCAACACCTACTGTGCATTCGTCACCCAGTAAGAATATATCAGGCTCGGCAAAGCCAAGCCTCCTTGACTGTGGGTCCTTCTGAAGAACAATCCTCCGAATCCTCTCAAATTTCCTGCCCAAATAAAGGACAAAATCAATTTCTCGACTCCCAAAAAAGGACTTTGGAAGAAAAGCCAGCAAACACAGGAACAGGAACCTTGATAGAACATTCATCTTGACCAACTGAATCCTGCCCACCAAGGACAGAGGGAGACTATCCCACCTCTGCAAATTGGTCCTGACCTATCACTTACGGAGCCGGGCCCAATCCCGAGCCACCTGAAACCCCAAATATTTGAAATGAGAACCCGCTAAGCAGAACTGTAACACGGAAATATGTGTGCTGGTACATTTTGTCTCAAATCCTGTTCACTTGTCACCCCTGTGTTCGTTGATCTACATTGACTCCTGATTAAACAATGCCGCTGTTGCAATTGTTGTAAATCCCTTCCAAGCCCAACAGACCTCTGACAGCTAGGCCAAGATGGCACACTTGCGTTGTTAAGAATCCAGAAGTTTGGACTAATGAGCCACAGAAATTAGTTCAAATCTAACTTCAGAAAGCTGGGAAATTTAATAATTAGATAAGGAATAAAAGCTAGCATTAATAATCGTGCTCATTAAAATACTGTATTGTCGTAAAACCCCATCTAGTACACTCTTATTCCTAGGAGAGGGATATCTGCTTGGTTTGAAGTATTTCTAACTCCCTAGCCACAGCAATGTGAGTTTGCTGCCCTCTGAAATATCCCTATGGGCAATAAATGCTGGCAGCATGGTAGCATGGTGGTTAGCATAAATGCTTCACAGCTCCAGGGTCCCAGGTTCGATTCCCGGCTGGGTCACTGTCTGTGTGGAGTCTGCACGTCCTTCCCGTGTGTGCGTGGGTTTCCTCCGGGTGCTCCGGTTTCTGGTAAACTGGGAAACACTCCCTTTTCTCTATGTTCAAATTATGAAAAGAGTCAAAACGCCTCAGCAGCGCACTGTAGCTTCCATGATAGGGATCAGGTCTGTCATGTACAGTAGAAGATAGTGCGGGTACAGGGACACTCTATGCTCCATACCCCCACCCCCATCATTACCTCCCTCCACCTATCTGAAGCTCTCAGGGCAATGGCCAAAGGTTCTATTGTCAACGCAAACAAGAGGGGTGACATAGCCTCTTTCCCCTGCTCAACTGTAAATACCCCAAGCTCACATTATTTGTGTAGACACCGGCCTTCGGTGCTTTTTGCAACAAGCGTACCCACGACACAAACTTTGGCCATATCCCAAACTTTTCCAGTACCGCAAACAAATACCACTGTTCTACCCTATCAAATATCTTCTCGGCATCCAGTGCAACAATGACCTCCTGATTCACCCCATCCAGGGACAACACCACATTTAGCAACCGCTGCATGTTGGACGACAATCGCCGCCCTTTAACAAAATCTGTCTGATGCTTCCCAATAATTGAAGGAAGACACTGCTCCAGCCTTAGTGCTCATACCTTGGCCAATATCTTAGCATCCATATTTAATCGGGAAATCAGGTGGTATGACCCACACTCCACCAGGTCCTTATCCTTTAAGAGAATTAAAATGGACACTCGCATCAACGTCTCTGGCAGGAAACCCTGTGCTACCGAGTCCTCCAGCATCTCCAAACGGCTTGCAAATTCCACTGGGAACCCAAGCCCTACCAGTCTGCATTGGCCCAATAGCTGTCAGGTCCTCTTCCGCACTCAAAGGCTCTTCCAACCCTTCCTGATCTTCCTCCTCCACCTTAGGACACTCCAAACCTTCCAAAAACTGCACCACATCTGACCCCTCCTCAGGCAGCTCTGACCTATATTCATATAGAATGTTTCAAACACCCCAGTAACTTTATCTGGTGCAGGTACCAACCTGCCACCTGAGTCTCAAACTTGAATAATCTCTCAGCAAGCAGAGACCACTGGCCTTCTCACCATATTCATACATTATCCCCCTCGAGAGCCGTAACTGGTGTACCATCTTATCTGTAGACAGTAAATCAGACTGCATCCGCAGCTTCTTCCTGCTAGCCAGGAGATCTGGGGTGCGATCACTTGAGTATCTACCATCTATCTCCCAAGATCTCATCTACCAACCTTTGGCATTCGTCCCTTGCCTCCCTAACTATCTGTGCCAAATGCAAGATTATCTCCCTTCTCACTACTGCCTTCATGGCCTCCCACAGAGCCGAGGGCGAAAACTCCCCATTCTTATTAAACACCACATACTCATTGATCGCCCTTGATATCTTTGCACAAAACCCCAGATCTGCCAACAGCCCCATATCCAAACTCCATGAACCGCTGATCCAGCCCCGTCTCCAAAACCTCAGCCACCAGATGTGGAGTGTGATCTGAAATAACTATTGTGGAACATTCTGATTTCCTCACCCCTGGCAGTAGAGACCTCTCCATCATGCAGAAGTCAATCTGCGAATATATTTTATGCACTGGAGAAAAGAAGGCACCCCTGGGTGCTGAAACCGCCATGGATCCGCTCCTCCCTACTCTTTCGTAAAGGCTGTCAATACCTTTGCTACCCTCAAGGGGACCAATGAGTTCGGCTTAGACCGGTCTAGCTTTGGATTCGAAACACAGTTCAAATCCACCCCCTAATATCAACTGGTGCGTGTCCAAGCCTAGTATGGCAGTCAGCATCCTCTTCATAAATGCTACGCATCCCAGTTTGGAGCGTACACATTTACCAACACCACTGATTGCCTCCCAACATCCTAGTGATTATTACGTATCTACCTCCCTGATCTGCTACAACCTCCCTGCTTGAAACCAAACTTTTATTAATAAAAATGTCTATCCCGCAGGGCCCTACTATCAAAGCCCGAGTGGAACTCCTGGCTCACCCAATCCTTCTGAAGTCTAATCTGGTCCCGTACCCGTGTGTGGGTTCCTGCAAAAACACATCGGCCCTTAAATTCTTCAAATCGGAGAAAACTTTCACTTGCTTCACTTCCCCAAACATTCCACATGACCAATTGAATCGGGGGCTCTCATCACTTCCACACCCCCCCCCCCCCCCCCCCCCCCCCCAACTCAGCCATTTCCACCACAAAGGATTATCCTCCCCATCTTCCAGGTTCCTAATACCAGGGCCCACACAAGATGGCACCCAGCCCCACCACAAGATGAAAAATACCCATGTCGCCGTCAGCAATCTACCCTTTTTACCCCCCTTTCCTCAATCCCAGAAAAAAACCGAACTGCTTCCTCTCAGACTATTATCTCTCCTCCCTTTCCCCGTCCTCCCACCATTCGTACCTTTTAGGCTCATTGCAACCTGCTTCAGCAGGCTGCAGCCCCTCCCCCATCTCACTCTTGTTTAGCTCAGTGGGCTAGATAGCTGGTTTGTGATGCAGAACAAGGACAGCAATGCGGGTTCAATTCCTGTACCAGCTTACCCAAACAGGTGCCAGAATGTGGCGACTGTGGGCTTTTCACAGTAACTTCATACTTGTAACAATAAAAGGTTATTATTATTAAAAGGTTATTATAAACTCTGCCTGTCTGGGCGGCACGGTAGCACAGTGGTTAGCACTGTTGCTTCACAGCGCCAGGGACTCGGTTTCAATTACCGGCTTGGGTCACTGTCTGTGTGTAGTCTACATGTTCCCCCGTGTCTGCATGGGTTTCCTACGGATGCTCCGGTTTCTTCCTCCAAATCCCGAAAGACGTGCTTGTTAGGTGAATTGGACATTCTGAATTCTCCCTCAGTGTTCCTGAACAGGCACCGGAGTGTGGCGACTAGGAGATTTTCACAGTAACTTCATTGCAGTGTTAATGTAAGCCTACTTATGACACTAGTCAAGATTATTATTATTATTATTATTATTATTATTAGTGAAGCTCCTCCATTGGGGCCGACATCAAATGAGTAAAAGAAAATCAATACAACTCCCCGTGCCCTCCCTCTACAAAGGAATAACCAAAACCCAAACCCATTAACATTCTCATCCTCCATTCCAAAAAGAAAAAACATTACAACATCTCCAAACAGCCCCATCCCAATAACCATAAAAATTCCATTCAAACCCCCTCAGTTCAGTCCAAGTCCTTGTGCTTTAATAAAAGCTTCCGCCCTCTCGAAAACATGATCTCTGGAATTCTGCGTGACACTCAACCTCGCTGGGTACACCACAGCTCTTATACAGCACGAACATCGCCCTGTTAAAAGCTGCATGCCTCTTTGCCGACTCAACCACGACATTTTGGTATATTCAAATACTTCTGCCTTCCCACCACATCCATCGATTTTCTGAGGGTCTCCATCATTTCCCTCCATTGCCTCTCAAGATGCTTGCCGAATTGCCTCTCAATTTCGGCTGCCATTACCTCCATCAGCTTGTCCATAGTAATAGGTGCAGCCCCACCTGACAAGCTTGCATCTGCCACCTTTGTTCCCAATGGACTCTGTATCTCCCCCAACTCCTCTGAAGGGCTACCACTCATACCCTTCTTTCCAATATTCTCGTTTGTGGTCTTTGACATCTTCTTCTTGTAAAGATCTATCTAATGGGATAGGTCTGTCCACAAATTACCCCCGGGAACTAGGCTAAAAGGGCCAAAAACCGAGGACTCTGGCGGGAGCTACCTTGCGTGCCACCTTCTTCTACATGCCGCCACCAGAAGTCTCCTGCTCTGATCAGCTTTAACCCTTCACTGTTACTTCTATAACCCAAGCGCAATTACAAATCTGTTTTCGACAATGTCAGTGAGTTTTAATATGATTTTTAAGTCCCAGTAAGTTGTCTGGACTTTCTTCTTCACCTCACTTGTAATCGATCTTGCTATAGTATAAAATGCGAGCCTGTTCATTTGATTTATCAGTCGATAACTCTGTATGGGTTTCCTTGGTATACATATTATGGTCCCCACTAGTGGTGTCTGTTTTGGAGTTTGTTCTCTCCCCTTTCTCCTTTGTCTTGGGAATAGGTTTGCCCCCTAACCTGTCCCGTATCTTCTGGAACACGACTGCCTCCAGGTTGCTGTTCATCTCCTGGCCTCTGTTGATTCATGTGGCTTTTCTTTAGCCACTTCAATCTTCATTGTCTCCTATAGGGTCGCTGAACTATTTTCAGCTCTCTGCACCCCTGCAGAACTCAGCATTTCCGGTATCTCTGGACTGACCTTGACTTTTCCTGCTATATTATGGCCCAACCTGCCAGGATGTTTCCGAGCAAAATGTTAACTCTTTACATGAGCAAGTTTAGGATTATACCCACTGTTACTCGTCCCGTAACAAGCTTGCTCTGCAGGTAAATTTTTGCCATTGGCACCTTTCCGATGTCTTCTGTGAGCCCCTGGATTGGTATACTGGAATTTTCCCTGGTCTTGGATGGAAAATCCTCAGTTTTCTCAATGCGCAAAGTCTGTAATCAGCTAATGCCTTGGGGAATGTTGATTTCTTTTTCAAGTTTTTTAACCTGTTCGGGGGTCATCTTCCCCTTAAGTAAAAACTCTTGGCAGTTATTTTGTAGACCTGCCTGACCACAAGTTGACAACTTTCATGACCACTGATACTGGTTTGACTGTGGGACTCTCCGAGGCTTCCATAGTTTGTCTCTATTTGAAGTGTCCATATCCAATGGTTGTCAGGAAAAGGAAGTTGCTTGACCATTTCAGACTTGGTGTAAGTTTGTTTGGGCTGATTTCAGAGGGTTTGGAATTTCTGGCGGTAGGCCTCCGGAACTAATCCATAAGCACTAAGGATAGCTTTCTTAGTCATTTTGTAATCAGCTAAAATCTCATCAGATAGCATGGCATAAACTTTGTGGGCTTAGCAAGTTAACCGCTTTGCTTTAGCAGACTCCAGCTTTCTGCTGGCCGTTTCATTTGCTTTGCTATTTCCGAGCTTAAATGGAAAACACTTTTACATCTCCCTCCTCAAGTTTTGGAATAATTTGAGCAATCTTAAAAAAATCTGCACTTTTCCCTGAGTTAGCGGCCGTTCTCTCACTGTTGGTGCCCTCACAGGGTCCAGTGCATCTTTTCCTTTCTCGGCTCAAGCTGTTTCAGTTAATATTATTTCTTCCCTCTCTTCCTGCCTTTCCATTTTCCCTTTCCTTCTCTTGAAATGCTCTTTCCACTCCCTGAAATTTGTTCGGATGTATTTTCCAATTCAATGTATGTACTTAAGTATTTACTTGCTGATTGCAAATAAATCAGTCCAACAGGCTTTCTTGAGTTTAGACGAATGAAGAGTTAGTCTTTTAAAATATTTTTTGAAAGTCACTATACGTACACAAAATTGACAGTATATTTATGTTAATGAAGGAGTTTCCACCACCCATGGTCAAAATGAAACATATATAATAGGCGTCATTAGCACTTTCCTTGTGCATAATCGGTTTTGTTAGTTCTCCTATGTTACCTGGTAGCCCTTGAGACAGAAATACTGAGGTCTCTTTTTCCTTGCTGTTTTGGAGTAAGTGTTGACCAAGGCAGGTGCAATATTCCATAAATATGTGTTCTCGGCATGTTCATTGTAATGCACGTTCTAGAATCTTCCAGAAGCTTAGTTAAGTTGCAGTCCCAAACATCAGGGGTGGGATTCTCCGGTATTCGGCGGGCGGGCCGTACCGGCGCCAAGAGTGGCGTGAACCACTCCGGCACCTTCGGGAGCTAGGCCGGTGCTGGAGTGATTGGCGCCGCGCCAACCGGCGCGAATGGCCTCTGCTGGCTGGCGCGAGTTGGTGCATGCGCAGGAGTGCCAGTGTGTTCCCAGAACCGCTGCCGTGATTCCTGCGCATGCGCAGGGGGTTTCTTCTCTGCGTAGCCATGGCGGAGCTTTACAGAGGCCGGCGCGGAGGGAAAGAGTGCCCCCACGGCACAGGCCTGCCCGCAGATCGGTGGGTCCCGATCGCGGGCCAGGCCACCGTGGGCCGGATCCCCCCACGCCCCTCCGAGGACTCCACAGGCTGCCCGCAGAGCCAGGTCCCGCTGGTAAGAACCTTGTGTAATTTACGGCGGCGGGACTCGCCGAAAACGGGCGGCCGCTCGGCCCATCGCGGAGCGGAGAATCGCTGGGGAGACCGTTGCCAACTGCCCCCCACCGGTGCAGTGCGATTCCTGCCCCCGCCAAAAAAAGGCACCGGAGAATTTGGCAGCCGGAGTTGGGGCGGGATTCACCCCCCCCCCCCCCCCGGGCGATTCACCAGCCCGGCCGGGGGGGGTGGGGGGGGTGTAACATCACTCCACCTATCCTTATTTCGCTTGCAGCCGAGCTGCAGAAACTATAGTGTCTGTGAATTGTTTTGACCTTTGTAGTATACAAATTGTGATAAAATCCTGTTGCTAATTTGTGGCGAGTGTGCTTTACACTTAATTGCTCTGTTTTATAGCCTTTGCTCTAGAGTCACCAGGTATCTTTATGATACCACCACGAGGTTCAAGTTCAAGTGCTGATCAATAACTCAATACACCAGTTAATAAGGTTCAAATCAAAACACATTTATTATATACACAGTCAATCGCTACTCATGCATAAAATACTACAGAACTAGACTATTTCTACCACTAAAGGCCAATACTTAGCTTTGGAAAAGGAACCCATTGGGTCAGGGAACAATGGCCTCTCGTTCGATCCTGAGACTGCAGGCTCCCAGCTGGTATGGACTAAGGGTTAGGAGCGCCTATCTCGTAGCGTGCGTTGACTGGACACTTACTTGTTGGTGCAGCTGCTAGGCAAGTCTCTCCAAGTTGAGAGTCACAGTCAAGAGTTCTTTGAGAGCTGCCAAGAAGGCCAAATTGAACTTGGGGACTCTATTTTATAGTCCCCAGGGGCTTCGCACCCATTTTGGGCGGACCCCGTACCTGCCTCCAATTGATTGGATCATGTTCCAATCGATTGGTTTGATTTCCCTAATACTGGGGCTGTTCCCTGATTGCTGGGCGGTTCTTAAGTGTCCGTTGGCTTCTTTTGTTTTGGACTCCTGCTGGCGCCGAGGAGTCTGGCTTTACCTCGATCATCTTTAACTGTTTCTATTGTGCCCGGGAATCGCTCATTAATATGTAGATTATCGTTAGTTTCAGTGCTGTCTGTTTTCTGCAACTCGAATATACAGGACACTTTGCATTCTGCTTGCTTTTCTGAGCCTGTCCATTTTTCCCTGTGTTCTTAGCGAATCTCCATTTTAAGTTGGGAAGTGGCCAACCCAGGTGGCTACAATCCATACCATGCTCTTTCTGTTCACCTGTTATGTAACAGACTCACCTTTTGACTCATTGCACTGTTATATTTTACCACGATCACTATAAACTGTAGTTGAGTAACATGTCACTGGCTCAGTGTTAGTATTATGGGACCAATGTTTCATTTACTCCTGGCTTGCATGTGCTGTGCCATTTTAAGCTAAATCATATAGGTGGAATAGGCTTGAGGGGCTGAATGGCCTGCTTCAGTTACCATCTTCCTATATTTTTATGGGAATCTTATTTCAGTGCTGGAACTTGTGCTATAGTAGAATCCGGGAATAATAGCTTCTTAAACTGGGGCTTTATGATGTATAACATAAATTATATATGAAACTTGGGCAGAAACTTCATAGCTACTAAAATCACTGGTGAAGGTTGAATTCAAAAATTGCATACAGATTCTATGTTAGTTTTTAGGCTAGAGTGTCCGATAAGGGTTCTAGTCTTTCAACTTCAACTATAAATCTTTGTTTTGGGAAAAATACTACTTCTGTTCAATTCCTGAATAGTGACCATGATCAATCCAGCATGAATTTGTCCAAATAGGTGAGGAGACGTATTTTAAAAAAAAGTAGTGGCAGTTGTCAGAAATTACAGGTAAATCATTTGCACATTCTAACATTCAGCTGGCCGGAATATTAACCTTCAGAAATGATAGCGATGCTATCTTTTTCCTCTTGTCGAATACTTTTTTTTGGGCAAATGTGAAGTTAATCAGTCAAAGAAACGCCTGGGCAATTTTCAAATCTAACAGCTGGGAAGAAATTTCCGTTACTAAAATTGATTTTTCTGTTATTGGTGGCAAGCTGCTCGCGTTTCCTATCGAGCACAGATGAACTTATTTTAATTAATGTTGATGGAAAACAAAGTGCTTGACTCTGTAATCAGATTGATTTTCCTTGCCCGAGCCTGCACCAGATGTTTTCTTGCATTAATTCAGAACAAGTCCCCCACTTATCCGGCAGTGGTTTCGGAAGAGCATTGATGTGTAGCCTGAAGGGGAAAACAGGACTGGGCCTGGAACAGTTTGACCTTGTGCTGGACTGGAGAATTAACTGTTTTTATGGAGGCTCAGTCAGGTCTTGAAAAAATAAACAGGATAGGAACATGTCTGATGGCAAATAGCTTCCTCTGCTTTTTGAGAGTCTTAACCCGTTGCATGTCTGTGGTGGGGTTTGTCTGAGAATATGACAAAACAAGGACAGCAAGGGATTCATGTTCTTATGTAGAGTTATTAAAGTAAGGGAATTCAGATTTTCGTACAAGTTTTATGCTGCAGAACAGTGGGTGGAGAGCTGTGGGCTGTGTCGGGGATTCAGTATTCAACGGGTTAAGCATCGCTGCTGGCTACAGTTTTCACTGGGGAGTATTTGGAAAGACTAGCAGAGATAATGACAAGAGGAAACAGGAAGATCCTTTTCTTCAATTTCCAGTTTGTGGTTTATTTTGTATTATTTTATGTTGCATGTTTTTCTTTTTTTCCACTGAACTGTTGACTGCCCAAATAATCACAAGCAGATCTCGCCGTATGAGATGGGGTTTGTTTCTGCAGAGTTTGACCTTTTGTCCCCGCTCTGGATCAGAAGACAGAATTTTACATTAACAGATCACAGGATTATATTTTTTTAATCTTGTCATTTCCAACACCCCCCCCCCCCCCCCCCCACCTTTCTCCTTACCAGAAGCTGTTCAACAATTGCTGAGGTATTATTGTCATTTCCACATGTGGCTGGTTGCCATCTGATGCCTTGCTAACATGGCAATATTTCATGCAAGGAGCCCTGACAACGTGTTGAGAAGCTTTTCAACTGCAGGGAGCGTCACATCTCCATGTAAGACTACCCTCCCCTGACATCCACCTTTGGACGATGATCAGAAATAGAAACCCTTTCTTATTTTCCCTGTCGCCACCCTCCACTCAACTCTGCTCCCAAATCTGCAATGTTGTAGCTGATTTCATCGTGTTCCTAAAGATTTTTACAAACAGTAAAAAATTAGCTTCAGAAACGGTGACCCTACCCCAGCTTAACTTGATATAATTGTTGTGACTTTTAGATTTTACTTGACTTGCCTGTACTAAGTGCCCAAGGAAGAGTTTGTAGGTGTTAAATGTGTATGGAATTTATTCAGAAAGGTGTTTGGCAGCTTTTTATTATCAATCAATTTATTTTTCTCTGGACACATTCCATTATGTTGTGTGGCACTGCCAGCATGCTAAATGTGATAAGTTAATAGCATAATAGAAGCTCAAAACTGGGCACCCATGAGGGGCTGTGGGCCAACAGCCTCAGCAAAGTTGTATACCACCATGACCCATCATACCCCTGGATCCTCGATCATCAAACCAGATTCAACAAGGAATGTGCAGTACCATGTCAGGAGCAGCAGCAGGCTTGCTTGAAATTTTGGTGTTAACTGATGAAGCTACAACAGTACATGCTTAATGATGCCATAGACAGACCAATGTGATCCCATGACTAACTGATCAGGTGAAAACTTTGCAGTAACACCACATCCACTTGCGAATGGTAGTAGTTAATTAAGCGGCTAACTATCAGAAGTAGTAGCTCCATGGACATCGCCATCCTCAGTTTGGATCAGAAATTGGCTAGCTGTAAGAAGACAGAGGGTGGTGGTTGATGGGAAATGTTCAGCCTGGAGTTCAGTTACTAATGGTGTACCATAAGGATCTGTTTTGGGGCCACTGCTGTTTATAAATGACCTGGAGGAGGGCGTAGAAGGATGGGTGAGTAAATTTGCAGACAACGCTAAAGTCGGTGGAGTTGTGGACAGTGCGGAAGGATGTTGCAGGTTACAGAGGGACATAGATAAGCTGTAGAGCTGGGCTGAGAGGTGGCAAATGGAGTTTAATGCAGAAAAGTATGAAGTGATTTATTTTGGAAGGAATAACAGGAAGACACAGTACTGGGCTAATGGGAAGATTCTTGGTAGTGTGGATGAGCAGAGAGATCTCGGTGCCCATGTACATAGATCCCTGAAAGTTGCCACCCAGGTTGATAAGAAGGCGTACGGTGTGTTAGCTTTTATTGGTAGAGGGATTGAGTTTTGGAGCCTTGAGGTCATGTTGCAGCTGTACAAAACTCTGGTGCGGCCGCATTTGGAGTATTGCGTGCAGTTCTGGTCGCCGCATTATAGGAAGGATGTGGAAGCATTGGAAAGGGTGCAGAGGAGATTTACCAGGATGTTGCCTGGTATGGAGGGAAGATCTTATGAGGAAAGGTTGAGGGACTAGAGAGAAGAAGGTTAAGAAGTGACTTAATTGAGGCATACAAGATGACCAGAGGATTAGATAGGGTTGACAGTGAGAGCCTTTTTCCTCGGATGGTGATGGCTAGCATGAGGGGACATAGCTTTAAATTGAGGGGAGATAGATATAGGACAGATGTCAGAGATAGGTTCTTTACTCAGAGTAGTAGGGGCGTGGAATGCCCTGCCTGCAACAGTAGTGGACTCGCCAAAATTAAGGGCATTTAAATGGTCATTGGATAAACATATGGATGATAAGGGAATAGTGTAGATGGGCTTGAGAGTGGTTTCACAGGTCAGAACAACATCGAGGACCGAAGGGCCTGTACTGCGCTGTAATGTTCTAATATGTTCTATGAACCTAACATGTGAATGTGTCAAACCAGGCTGAAGCATTTGCAACTATCTTCAGTTCAAAGTGCTGAATGGATGATCCTCCTTGGCCACCTTCTGAAGACCTCAAAGTCACAGATAACAATCTTCCCCTAATTTTATTCAGTCCATATGACATCAAGAAAAATAGCTCAATGATGAGCAAAGACAATATTCTGGCAGGAGATTCTGGCGGAAGATCTGCGCCCCAGAACTAGTCATGCACGCCACGCCTGCACAGTGGTTAGCACTGCTGTCTCATAGCACCAGGGACCTAGGTTCGATTCCGACCTTGGGTGACCGTATCTGTGGAGTTTGCACATTCTCCCCGTGTCTGCATGGGTGCTCTGATTTCCGCTCACAGTCCAAAGATGTACAGGTTAGATGAATTGACCATGTTAAATTGTCCCCTTCGTGTCCAACAGGTTAGGTGAGGTTAAAAGCAAATTACTGCAGATGCTGGAATCTGAAACAAAAACGGAAAATACTGGACAACTCCAACAGGCCTGACAGATTCTGTGGAGAGAAAAGGGAGCTAAGTGTGGTTACTAGAATGGGGTGGGAGTGTGGGCCTAGGCAGGGTTCTCTATTGAGGGGTCGATGCAGACTCAATGGACCGAATGAAAAAATGAAAATCGCTTATTGTCACGAGTAAGCTTCAAATGAAGTTACTGTGAAAAGCCCCTAGTCACCACATTCCGGCGCCTGTTCGGGGAGGCTGGTACGGGAATTGAACCGTGCTGCTGCCCTGCCTTGGTCTGCTTTCAAAGCCAGCAATTTAGCCCTGTGCTAAACAGCCCCTGTGTGTCCCCTGAATGGCCACCTTCTGCAATGTAGTTATTCTATGCTCCCAGCCAACCTATTCCAGGCAGCAGAACAAATTCTGATGACTCACAACCTGCCTAATTCAGTAAATGAATATTCACTGATAAAACATTGTAGCTGCACTGGAATACGTTGGCACGGAGCATAGACACAACTGTTTTATTGTGATACTAAAGTAAAGTCACCATGCTCCCAGATGACCATAGGCTGCTTTCCCCTTTGAGGGGGAAAGCTGACTGGTGGTGATTAACCTGAGGATTACCACACCTCAGGAGAGGGGCAAGACGGCCTTCATGAATATCCTCAGGCTGTACAGGAATTGAACCTGCACTGTTGACCTCACTCCGCATCACAAACCAGCTGTCCAGCCAACTGAGCTAAACCGGTCCACATTATTGTGATACTAAAGTTCAGTACAAATGCTAGTTTCCACTCTTCCCTGTCCAGGGCAACTTGCCTCTGGTGGAAAAACACCAGCTCTCAAATACAAGCTTCAATGAGCATCATCAGATCTGGTTTATTCTTAAAGGAATCTGTACTTCTAACATTGTCGTGCTACACACATGGACTCAGCAATGTGTGGAACTCTCCACCTATCTTTTCTCCTTTTTAGATGCTGCTTAAAACGTATCGTTTTGACTAAGCTTTTGGTCACCTGTCCTAATATGGATCAATGTCATATTTTGTTTGATAATACTCCTGTGAAGCAGCATGGGACATTTTACGAGGTTAAAGTTGCTCTATAAATTCAAGTTGGCGATGGTGAAAACTTGACAGTTGTTTCTGATAATAGTTGATTAGCCAATCAGCACTCACTGCTTAGACTTAAGGTTGGCGACCCATGCCAACCGGCTTTTGTGACCCATGCTGCCTGAACTTCGCAACTGACATTTTTGCTTAACTTTAATGTGCAGGTGAGCTTGCTTGGTCTTAATGCTCTCACTTGCTTTTATCATTGAATGTTACACTTCTGCTAACGGCTTCAGCTGATGATTTAAGTTCTCACTGCATCCTTTCAAGAAAATCAAGAGGTTTATCCCCGAACTCGCCATGCTTAGTCTTCAAATACTTTTGAAGTTTTGAGGGCATTATATTTGATTTGACAGTACTTCCCTGCATATAACACACATGGGTTTTGCATCCTCATTTGCACCAGCACAATTAATAAAGCCATACCTCAACAAATCATCTTTAATCTGATTTGTTTCTGATTTCAGCTTCTTAATGGGTTGTTCATAAGGGGCCCTGGTGCTCATACCAGCACTGCTTTCCTGTTGTGGACTCGCCTGAAAAACTCTCTCCAGCAGATTCAGTTGTGAGATCCTGGACTGTTTGTGTCTTGAGCTGTCTCTTCCCTATTACAAACTGACCCATCTTCTTTCTTCACACACTCTTGTTTGCTTGCTGGCAGCTACAAAATGGAGGAATCTCTCCTCCAGGATTTTGCGGCCAAAGCACGGATCATGTGATGTCAGTGTGCGTGCCGGGTGCATGACCTTCTCTACCTCTCTCTCTCTCTCTCTCTCTCTCCACTTCTGGTGTGAAGACTCTGCCGTTTTAAAAAAGAAAATTGGTCCTGGGACAGCATGCTGATGTCAGGAGGAGATGGTACTGGGACAACGCGCTGATGTCAGGAGGTGGCAGTCTGCCATGCTGGGCATTGGGCCTGTGAACTGCCAGATCCTCCTGAGGGGGCATGCATGCGGATGGCATTTTCCTTTTTTAAACAGCACATGGTGTCCCATGAGGTTTTTTTGTGAAGACTGATAACTTATAATACACCACTATAGTAACACGATTGCAGAGATTTCGAACATTCACATGCTAGTCCTTGAACTCCACTTGCCTTGTCCCAGAGGAGAACCACACATAATTTATTTTCTGTGATTGCTGCTGGTGTCTTCTTCTTGTATCTCAGTTTGTAGACCAAACAAGTTGCTGCAATCCCTGTTACATAATTCCTCTTCTCTGTGATGGTGTAGACATTGAAGTACTTGTGAAAGGCAGTGAACTGGTGCTGACTGCCAGCATTGTGACCCGCCATTCTCACTGCACATGAACTTCACTCGGCCGCACTCCATGTCCTTCACAGGCCCCGAGCTTCTTTATTTCCTTTTCTTTTCATGTACTTAATGATCTGTTGAGCTGCTCGCAGAAAAAGTACTTTTCACTGTATCTTGGTACACGTGACAATAAACAAATCCATTCCAATCCAAAGGTTCACTGCCGGAGGTACCGCCCCTGCCTCCTCCTATTTGTCAGAGGAACAATGAGACGTCGGATGTGACTTCAGGAAAGCTAATCACCCATTGGATAATCTGGTTGATAATCGGATAAAGCAAGGCAAAATGCTATGGCTGCTGGCAGTTGTGGCCGGCATTCTCAACCTAAACGCTGTTTGCGGCTCTTGGGCGCTTCTCCCAAGATGGGGAGAGCCATGGCCGATGGCTCCTCAACCCTCCTGACACACGGACGTGACCCACCCGCGGGTCACGACCCTGAGTTTGAAAAAGCCTGGTCAATACACAGGAGGCGTAAAGGAAGAATGGGTGAAGCGTGTTACAGAGCAAGGTCATGCTGGAATATTGTTTTCTTGTGTTTATCTTTGAATGGCAATGAGTCGACACCACAAAAAGCAGAATATCACGGATACAAAAGAAAAATCCTGCAGATGATGGAAATTTGAAATAATAGCAGGAAACCTGGAAATTCTCGGCAGGTCTGGTAGCATCTGTGGAGAGAGAGTGAAACACAAGGAACTGGATTCTCCCAAAATGGGACTATGCCCCCACGCCAGCGTAAAAACGGTGGAGTTTTACTCTGGAGATTCCTGGGAAAAAGTACAGCTACTTTAATGCCCTGCAGAGGGCTAGCAGGGACCTGAGGTAATTCACGCAGCTTTAACTGCGGATACAGGCACCCCGCACTTCCGGTTTTGAGTCCGCGCATGCGCACGGCAGCGACGTCCAGCATCTGCACCGAGCACCATGGCGGACTCGGACAGCGGAGGCAGACACAAAATTAGAGCCCCCCCGATCGGTCGCACGCCCGAGGATCTGACAATGTGGATCTCAACCCGGGCCACCTATAATCGGTGCCTGATTCCTCCCCCCCCCCCCCCCCCCCACCCACCACCCCACCCCAGCCCCCAACGAGGGCGACCACGGACTGAGACTGCCGCCGCCACGCCAGCATCCCGACTGGCAATACCAGGTTAGTTGGGAACTCGGCCAGTTGGGAGTGGAGGATCGTTGGGCTGGCCTCTGTCAATGGGCCCACAACTCCGCGGGGTCCCAGAGAAGCGCCAGACCGGCGCCAGGTCCGATTTCGGCATGAAATTGGATTCTCCACCCCGCGCCAAACGTGATTTCGGCGTGGGGCTGCGGTGACTCCAGCCCAAATTTCCTATGGGCCTCCGCATCGACCCGGGACCAAATTCCCCACTTGCTGGCAGTGCAATCTTCTGGAAGGCAGCCTGCTAATTGGCTTTTTAAGCTTAGCGTTCAGCTTTCCGATGCTGCTGGCCCTGCAAATCTGGAAACTTGCCAGCCCCATTGGGAGAGACAGGCATTGATTTGGGAGTTCATAGATCAGAAGCTTGGATTGAAATAAAGCATAATTGGAGTTGAGGGGAAATTGCTCTAGAAAAATCGTTCAGGCCTGGGGCACCATTGAACTGCTGGCTCCCCGGTAGCTGTAATTCATTGGGGAGTCATCTTGCATTACCTCCATCCCCCTCCCACCACCACCATCAGACAAGGAAAATTCATCCCGACTCCATTGATGACCTTTCATCTGGAAAATATCACGCTAGTTCACTAGTGGGTGCTCATCATGCACTTGGAGGGATCTTTGTTCTGCATTTAACTTTGCTGTGACCGGATAACAAGGGCATGATGTGACTTTGGTAGTTTTTTTGTCCCACTCATTAGCATCCCACACCTTGATAATCAAACAGGATGCTTAAAAAATGTGTTTGAGGTGGAGCTTTTTGATCTGAAGGAGTTTGACATGGTAGATACTGAGAGTTTCAAAAAAGAAAATTCCAATTAAGGCGCAAGTTAGCGTGGCCAATACACCTACCCTGAACATCATTGGGTTGTGGGGGTGAGACCCACACAGACAGTGGGAGAATGTGCAAATTCCACATGGCCAGTAGGCCTGGATCGAACCCGTATCCACGGCACTGAGAGTTTTTATTTCCCACTTGCTGGAGAAGCTAGAATGGAGGTGCACAGTTTCACAATACGCAGTTGATCATTTTGGTTTGAGGTGATGAGAAACCTCTTAGAGTGAAGTGAATCTTTGGAATTCTTTACCTCAGAGAATTGTGGATGCGCCATTGTTGAATATATTGAAGGCTTAAATCAATAAACATATTTTTGGGTTCTCAGGAAATTGAGGCATAAGGGGAGCGGGAGGAGAAAGTCAAGTTGAGACAGAAAATCAGCCATGAATGGTGGAGACGGCTCAAGGGAGAGTATGGTCTACTCCTGCTTTCTGTTCTTAAGTTTCACGATTTTCAGTTGCAAGGTTGCTGGTCTATTACTGTGCGAGGTCTGTTGTTGGAAATGTTGAAAAAAAATGGTTTAACTATTTCAGATATCTCAGTTGAATGGAAAAGGAAAAATGCTAATGTCACTGTGGAAGCATTAGAATAACAGTGCTGCAGTTGCGTGGGGCAGCCATACAAATAGAGTTACTGAAACTGAGCCACACACCTTTTCAGTTTCAATATTTTTAGTTTCGATTGAGGGAAAAACAGGTAGCAAGGCTTGAACTTTATTGTTTCCTGAATATTTTTCAAATTTTTCCATTTTATGCATACCACAAAATAACGCAAAAATAACGAAACAGAATAAAACACCAATACACACATACAGTCTCCAAAACATAACTTAACCTTTCCCAAAACTTAATTCCCCCCCCCTTGAAATACACCATAAACGACTGCCATCTCCAGTAAAACCTCTCGATTGCTCCCCTCATGGTGTACTTGACTTTCTTGAGGTATGGGAACTCCATCAGATCTCCTAGCCATACTGACGCACTGGAGGAGAAGCTGACCTCCACCCCAGCAGTACTCCCCTCCAGGCAATTAACAAGGCGAAGGCCAGGATATCGGCACTCTTTCCCGCCCCGCCCTTCTGCAGCTCTGGTGGGTCTGACACCCCCAAATATGGCCACTAAAGGACAGGGCTTCAGGACAATTTTCCGAATCGCCGACGAGGTTCTGAAAGAGACCCAAGAACCAACAGGCTTGGGAAAAGACCAGGACATATGCACGTGGTCGGTCGGACCCCTGAACAGTGCTCGCACTTGTCTGTCAGCCCTGAAAAGAAACTACTCGTTCTAGACCTAGTCAGGAGCGCCCTATAAACTACTTTGAGTTGGAATAAACCAAACCTCATGCACAAAGACGTGGAGTTCACCCTCCGCAGGGCCTCGCACCACACCTCATCATCTAAAATGGGCCTTGATTCTTCCCCCCCACCCTCCACCGACACTGAATCCTCCATAAATACCGGAGGTGCTCCCTTCCTCTGACCCTGCGAGCGAAAGAACCCTCTCCAGTAGAGAGGTTGGCGATGGGAATGCCGGGAAAATCTGTTTCACAAAGTAACATATTTGTAAAAATGTGAGTAAGTCAGGTTGCGGGAGCCCCAACTTCTCCGCCAACTTCTTCCTCTAAACTGGCGCAGTGGTTAGCACTACTGCCTCACAGCTCTGAAGACCTGGGTTCGATCCCGGCCCGGGGTCACTGTCCGTGTGGAGTTTGAACATTCTCCCCGTGCCTGCGTGGGTCTCACCCCCACAATCCAAAGATGTGCAGGATAGTCCACGCTAAATTGCGCCTTATTTGGGGGGGGAAATAGAACCGGGAACTCTAACTTTATTTTTTTTTAAAATCTGCATAAACTGGCAAACCATCCCTCCAGGAACAGATCACCCATTCTCTCCAACCCCTTCCCCTCCTACCCTGAAAGTGGCATCCAATCTCACATGCTCGAACAGATGATTCACACAAATTGGAACTAGCTTCGATACTGATCCCAGTTTAAAGTAGTGTTGAAATTATCTACATATCGTCAAAGTGGCGACAACCAGTGGACTTGCCGAATATTTTGCCAGTGAGAACAGGAGCGAAGACGTTGCTAATGCCCTCAGACCAAACCCTTTACAAAAACTTTGATTCCATCTGCACTCCCGGATCACTGCACCAACCCAACACCTTCTCATCATTCTCTGCACAGTAATAAAATATCAGGTTCGGCAAAGATTATCCCACCTTTGCAGATCAGTCCTGACCCTGCCTACCAAGCTTGTATAGTTTAGTTTACGGGCTACATGAACCCCCAGATACCTAATGCTGGAACCAGCCATGCAAAAAAGTTGCACCACTATATTAATTCCCCTCCCCAGGGATTAACTGGAAAGCACTCACTTTGTTCCAATTTAGCTTGTACCGTAAAAAAGAGCCAAAGCGCCTCAGCAGTTCCATTATATTTCCCATGATGGGGATCGGGCCCACCATATAATGTAGGAGATTATTAGCACACAGGGACACCCTATTCTTCTGGATTCATTCACACTTTGTAATTTTTTGGGGCCTTGGGGAATTTCTCACCGGTCAAGCCCACTCTTAGAAATGTTTTCGGTAGTGGGAAACTAAACACGCCAGCCAGACAGTCACCTCAGATATCGGGCGCCATTTTGAAAGGTAACCTGATGTCTAAGTGAGCTTGCTGGTCCCCCATAACCCCACCCACGGATAATGCCACCCCCTGCAGACATGGGCATTATCTTCCCCCCCCCCCCCCTCCCCCCGCTCCCAAGTGAGCACATCTCGCTATGGGGTCACTAAGGGCCTTTTGCCCACCTTCATAGCCCCCCCCTTTCATAGACATGGCCCCCTTCAGGCCATGACCCTTGGTAGTGCCATCCTGGCACCTGGGCAACATGTTACTGGCACGTTGGCAGTGTCAGGTTAGCGGTGCCAGTGTACGTGCCAGGGTACTGCTTTGCCCTGTCCCCAACTACCCAGGGGGCTCCAGTAGCCTCCTACCCAAGGGGGGGTCCAATGGCCTCCAAGACCCCCGGATTGGCCATCCTGCCTGGTCTCAATTTGTGGGACCAGTACTGATTGGTGCCCGGTTGAGGCCTCGCCAGTACAGCCTCACCAGGAGAATGCAGGCTCAAAGAGGCTGCACATATTTAAATGTCGAATGACTCATTTTACATATGATTATCTGGATCATGCTCAGTGAGGACATGATCCGAGTCGTGCAGGGCGCTAGAGTTTAGGTGCTTCGTGCACGGTTTTGCGCCTGGCGCAAAGACCAATTTGAGCTTCTCCCGCAATGCTCCTGATGCAACGAGATTGCTGCTGGGCGCAAGGGAGTAGTAAAATCGCACCCATAGTTTCTTTCTCAATTATAATTTGAAAACCTCATCATAAATATTATTGCGTTAGCTGCCCAAAGCCTCAGTTACTGAGCAATGCGTGACTGGGTCATACAGAGCAAGTGGGGTGTGAGGCAAAGCTCCTGGTTTGTATTGATGTAGCTTTTGTTTATCTCATACTCGATAGTGCAACAATTGAGTTCCCACCCTTAGCTTTCGGGTGAGGGAAAATCAGCCAGGGTTTCCACTCCTGATTTGTTATTCAATAATCCCTGTCGAAACATGTGTGGCTAGATCGAGAATGGCTAATAGCTGCTGGAGGGCAGCCTATTCCGTCTAATCAGGAGTAGTGGGAAACACAATAGCAGAAGAAAGACATAATAGTGAGGAAAATGCTTTAAAGTAAGAAAGAACTTTGAGAATTCAGACTTCAAACTCTTAAATAGAAAAAGGGTGACATATTGCCACTTGATGCCCAAGGTTTATTCAGTCAATTTCTTTATCAACATCTTTTGTTCATTGCCAATCTGTTTTATAGAGGGGCAATTGGAATGTAAGTAATGAAAACAAATGACAATTTTGAAACCAGTAAGCCATATTATGTCAGATACCTGCTGCACAAAGGTTTTTTCAGAGAAATGTCGACGGACATGAGTTACAATAAATGGCAATATAGCAGATAGTAAGTGAGCTTAATAGTATTGGAAGCAAAACTGTCAAAGTTGGAGACACATTTTAGCATTTTAAAAAAACCCAAAAGCTGTATTTTTTAAGTTAATTTCAGAGTGAAAATGTCCTTGCTGAAAAGCAGTGACTAATTTTCACAAAAAAATAATAAAAATATAGCCCGAGCATTTTAAAATAGGTTGTGCTACTTAAAAAAAAATCGAAGGTTATCTTTTGCACTTGTCAAAGAGGATTGTTAGTACCAGACACATTGACTTTAGACCGGCATCGAGCACTCACCCCATTGTCAGATTTGGCTTAGGTGCCATCTAAAGCTCCCTCTATCTGTCGCAATGTTGAAGAATAGCCTTTGAGCAGTATTTGAAAGTTTGTTTTCCTACTCAAGCTAGCCTTGTAACATCTTCCAGTGAGTTTTGTCAGTTGATGCTGAATTTGGGACATTGATTTAGCTTAATAGATGTCTTCATAGAATTTACGGTGCTGAAGAAGGCCATTTGGCCCATCGTGTCTGCACCGGCTCTTGGAAAGAGCACCCTTCCCAACAGCACACCTCCACCCTATCCCCATAACCCAGTTACCCACCCAACACTAAGGGCAATTTTGGACGGCATGGCCAGTCCACCTAACCTGCACATCTTTGGACTGTGGGAGGAAACCGGAGCACCCGGAGGAAACTCACGCACACACGGGGAGAACGTGCAGACTCTGCACAGTGACCCAAGCCGGGAATCGAACCTGGGATCCTGGAGCTGTGAAGCAATTGTGCTAATCACTATGCTACTGTGCTGCCTGTGCCTGTGGATCCATATCTGCTAGAAATTGGCTAGATGTCCGGCACCTTCAACTCGTAAATGTTTTGCCCTGAAAGTTGCTAGAAGTGTAAGCTGGCAGCGGATTGGGAAGACAACATGGCACCTGGGTCCTTACTGAGCCCTCAGGGCCAATAGTGTATTTGCTCAACCAATGAGATTTAAGGATTGAGAAATAAACAAAGAACTGAGAAGGAAGATAAATTGAGTGGGTGAATTCAATGCCAAAATTCGACATGGAAAGTGAAATAAAGAGGGGGATGGAAACAATGGATTAAGAAACAAAGAAGACTTAAAGCAAAAATTAAAGCATTTGAAATATTGACTTTTTAAAAATCTCTGAGAAAAATTGATAAATACCTGAATGAAAGAGTGTTAATTTAAATGTTCTCTTTCTGGGCTAGAGAAGGAGATTTTCATATATTAATGAAGATCACATTGTTAAAAGCATTGCTGAATGTAACTTCCTGTGGCATGTTTGATGAACGATTTAATCTGTAAATGTGGCAACTTCACAAAACTCATGGCAATGGGAAAGAGGGCTGCCTTTTTTGGGAGACTAATGTTGGCCACATCATCCAGTAACCCCTGTTGATTCACAATTCGTGGGGTATCTCATCCTTACTGCAGGTTGCCAATCAATTTGAAATTTAACAATAGTATGTGTCGACCAAATGTTTTTGTGTTTTCCAGCAAATTCCAGCCTGTATATTCCACAGAAATCATTAACTGCTGTGGAAAAATATGCAAATAAGTTACAATTTATGTATGTACACGCTTTCAGTGGCCGATTGTGTATGAAGTCGGAGAAATACTAGGGGCTTTACAGTTAGCCTCAATACACCTGAGCTTATGTGGTGGTGCGATGGGGTTAATCACTGGGCGACCCTCAGTGGCTGTGATGCTGACCACTCTTGCTCATGCCAACTGTACCCAAGTGCTTCTGAAGTGACCATCATGCTGGCAAATATGGTACCATACCCGAGTATAAATCTTTGTCTTCAGAAGAGGTGAAGAAATGAAGAAAAACGAAAAGGACACATATAGGATACCACACATCATTAACAGTTGAAGGTCAGAGGGTGGGATTCTCCATAGCCTGATGGTGAAATCGGGAACGCGATCGGGCAGAGAATGGTTTGCTGCGCCAGAATCGGTGTAGGTGCCGGTTTGACGCTGGTTTGCGATGCTCCGCCCCCTCCAAATCTGCATCATTGGTACACGCGCCGCGCGCAGCCTCAACGCCATTGGTGCATCATCAGCCGGCCCACCCATGATGCTTCACCTTCGACTGGCCAAGTTCCTGACTGCGCAGGTCACGTGTGGTCCCAGCAGTCGTGAGGCTAGCGTGCCGGCTGCGGACAGTGTCCAGCGCCGCCACACTTGGCCGAGATCCATGCCGCTGCTCGGGGAGGCTTCTGTTAGGGCTGGGGGGGGGGGGTGGTGGGGGGTGGCCAGGGTTTGGGCTATGGGGTTGGGGTGGGCAGGATGGTGCCATGTTTCCTGGCGCGGCCCGGTACCAGGCCATTCTTCGCGTGATCTGCAGGTGTTCCATGAGGCGCTGGTGCTAGCCCCTCACTGGTACCAGAATCGATGAGGAAGTCGCGCCGATTTTCCCGCTGTGGAACGCCACGGATTCTCCGTTGGTGCTGGCACTTAACCTCAGAAACGGAGAATCCAGCCCTGGGTCTTTGTTTATGCATCTCTAAGGCGGGGTAATAAAAGCTGCAAATGAGCAGCCAAGGGGTGAATTTCTGCTGGTTTAATTTCCTTTAAATAAAAAAACATGTATTTATCAAAGTGAGGGATATTGTTGCTGGGAAGTGGGCTTCTTCACATTTCAGGATCCAAATACATGCAAGTCAGTTACAAAACAAATTTCACCAGCAATACATGAGGTACAACATTAGAAGATCACCACAGCAGTGTGGCATGGTTTCCTTTCCTACATGCGTTATGCTTCCACCTGCCTGAGTTATATTGCCAGTTAGTGACAGTTCTGTGCTTGGGTCCATGCATACGAGGAACTGGATTGAGACTGTCTGAACTCACTGAATATCAGATCCTTACGACCAAACAAAGGAGACGTTCATCTCATCAGTCTGGTTGGATTTGAGCCAAAGTCACAGAAATATAAGAGCTGTGTCTAACCCGTTGTTTTACCCAGCTGTCTTTTGCTTCCTTACTGAAGGGAAATGCCAACCCTGCACTCGGTTGAACTGCTTAATATCAATTAAGACTGATAACTTCAGTTTGAATCATAGATACACACCGATGAACTACTACTCCGTTCTATTATTTTTAAAGTCAAGATGAACATGCTAATTGAATAAAGTGTTGATAAATTGCATTGTCTTGATATATTGTGCATTAATTACTTAAGTGTTTGCATTGAACGTAATTGCACTTTTTAATAATTTGAAATAGACAATATTTTAAATATTTAAAATTTTTTTATAATTTGACAGTTATGTAGTGCATTTTTAAAAAACTTTGCAAAGTTTGAGCGGGTCTGTGGCAGTTGATTTAGAACTAACATAAGACTAACTTGTGAAGTAAAATGTAATATTCAGTGAATCCCAGCCAAACGGGTGACCCAGAAAAATGTTTTTCTTTCTGACAGGTTTGCATGCTTTGCGTCGGTCACTTGGAGAATGTGCCAACCCTTCAGATAGTGAGGTGGCCGAGTCAGTGAAGATAACTTTTAATGATTTCCTGCAAGCGATGAATGATGTCAGGCCGAGTGCCATGAGGGAGGTGACTATTGATGTGCCAAAGGTAAGTTATGACTAAAACAACGAAATAATATTGATATATGTTTATATGTTACAAAGTGTAACTTTCCACTTCCAGGGTCACATGCCAAAGGAAGAAAAAATGCTTAATTTGGGAGGAAGTTCATATGTTATTGTAGAAAGAACATGGGATTTGCAATATCAGTTCATTCAAAATAGAAAGGAGGAAAGAATTGTTACTCTTGTGATTTCCATAAGAGGCTGTAATTTTGTGTAAATCATACCTTGGAAGGTAAGTTGTTTGTCATGTTTCATTTGCTCCAAGTAACACTTGATAATATTCTACTTAAGTCTTTAGGGAATTTCAATTCATTCTTTTTATCATTTTTGTTCAATATTGACTCTTGTTCTGTTGTTCCTGGCATTTAGTTTGCTGGACTTTCTAGGTCTGTAAAACATTGCACCTTGAACTGACTGATGTGTGCCCAGTTAGGTCATTGAACAAATGATGGTTTAAGTACATCTATTTAGGAGTATCAGCGCAGCCTGTAGCTCAAAATTCTTGAATTTAATGGAAACTATTTTGACGTTGGAATTTATTGACCGTTAGAATACGCAGTGAAAGTATTTTAATTTCCAAGTACATCATGCCTTAGATCAGCAGGGGAGCATGTTGGGGAGTGGGGCAAGTGGAAGCATAGGGGAATGGAGGAGTGTGATAGAGTTGGGGAAAATGGAGGGGAAAAGGACAGATAGCCATGGGAAGGGAGGGTGATGAGCTGGAACACGAGTTGACCATTCCTTGAGGCTGTTCTGGCACTCCATGACTTGATTATCTCAACCTCATTTGCTTGCCTTTGCTTCTTCCCTCTTGATGTCTTTAACCAACATACTCCTGCTTAACTCAGTCTGGAAATTAGCTGACTATAAAAAGACTTTTGGGTAATCAGCCCCAGATTTCCACTTACTTTGCATCGGATAAGTGCTTCCTTATTTTACTCTTCAATGGTCTAGCTCTCATTTTCATCTTGTTCTGTATTACCCTATTGAATCCTTTTGTCATTTGAAATACCTTAGTTTAGATCTTGATCATCTAAACAGAATAAAAGCCAAGTTTATACAATCTAGCCCCTTAATTTAACCCTTTAAACTCTGCTATTTTAGTTAATCTGCATAGCTCCCCTGCAACGGGCAATATATCTTTCCCAAGGTATGCAACCTAACTCCAAGCTTTCCACCCATCCAAACAGGGATCTGTTTCAACCTGGGGGCGATAGTTTGGGAAAGTGAAGAAATTGGTGGTTAAGGTGCAGAGTTTGTGACTAGTCTTTACAATGTTTAACTGGAGTCTCAACCAGCCCAATGCCAATTGATGGGTGACGATAGCTGTTGAGAATGCTGCTGCTGCCGGCCTATTTCCCTACCGTTCTGCCAGGAAGTCCAGGAAAGGCTGCCACCGCCTAAAGAACCCTTGTACTGATCCCCTCAGGGCAAATTTCACCTTCTCCAATTTAATGAACCCCACCATATCATTGATCCAGGCCTCCACGCTTGGGGGCCTCGCATCCTTCCATTGAAGCAAGATCCTCCGCCGGGCTACTAGGGACGCAAAGGCCAGAACACCGGCCTCTTTCGCCTCCTGCACTCCCGGCTCCACTGCAACCCCAAAAATTGCGAGTTCCCAGCCTGGCTTGACCCTGGATCCCACCACCCTCGACACCGTCCTTGCCACCCCCTTCCAAAACTCCCCCAGCGCTGGGCACGCCCAAAACATATGGGCGTGATTCGCTGGGCTCGCCGAGCACCTAGCACACCTGTCTTCGCCCCCGAAAAATCTACTCATCCTTGTCCCAGTCATGTGGGCCCTATGCAGCACCTTGAACTGTATAAGGCTAAGCCTCACACAGGAAGAGGAGGAATTCACTCTCTCCAGGGTATCCGCCCACGTCCCCTCCTCAATCTCCTCACCCAGCTCATCTTCCCATTTCTCCTTCAGTTCCTCCACCGAGGCCTCGTGTACCTCCTGCATTACCCGGTATGTGTCCGAAATCCTCCCTCCTCCAACCCACACCCCCGAGAGCACCCTGTCCCGTACCCCACGTGGGGGCAGCAAGGGGAACCCCTCCACCTGCCGCCTGGCAAACGCCTTAACCTGCATGTACCTAAACATGTTCCCCGGGGGGAGCCCAAACTTCCCCTCTAACTCCCCCAAGCTCGCGAACCTCCCCTCCACAAACAGGTCCCTCAACCTCCTAACTTCTACCCTGTGCCAGCCCAGAAATCCGCTATCAATGCTCTCTGGGACAAACCGATGGTTCTCCCGTATCGGGGCCTCCATCGAGACCCCACTTCTCCCCTATGCCGTCTCCATTGCCCCCAAATTTTGAGGGTAGCCGCCACCACCGGACTCGTGGTATACCTCGTTGGAGGGAGCGGCAACGGCGCCGTTACCAGTCCCTCCAGGCTCGTGCCCACACAGGACGCCACCTCCATCCTCTTCCATGCTGCCCCTTCTCCGTCCATTACCCACTTACGCACCATCGCTGCGTTGGCAGCCCAATAGTACCCACAGAGGTTGGGCAACGCCAGCCCCCCCTATCCCTGCCCCGTTGCAGGAACACTCTTCTCACCCTCGGAGTCCCATGCGCCCACACAAATCCCGTAATACTCCTGTTGACCCTCCTAAAAAAGGCCTTCGGGATAAGGATGGGGAGGCACTGGAACAGGAACAAATAACTCGGGAGCACCGTCATCTTAACGGACTGCACCCTCCCCGCCAGTGACAGCGGTAACATATCCCACCGTTTGAACTCCTCCTCCATCTGCTCCACCAACCTTGTGAGGTTGAGCTTGTGCAGGGCCCCCCAGCTCCCAGCCACCTGGACTCCTAGGTACCTGAGGCTCTTCCCTGCCTGCTTCAGTGGGAGCCTACCAATCCCCTCCTCCTGATCCCCCGGGTGCACCACAAACAACTCGCTCTTGCCCAGGTTCAGTTTATACCCAGAGAAGCCCCCGAATTCCCTAAGAATCCTCATCACCTCCGGCATCCCCCCCACCGGGTCCGCCACATACAGCAACAAGTCGTCCGCATAAAGCGACACTCGATGCTCCTCCCCACCCTGCACCAGGCCCCTCCAGTTCCCGGACTCCCTCAACGCCATGGCCTCAATTGCCAACGCAAAGAACAAGGGTGACAGGGGACACCCCTGTCTCGTCCCCCGGTACAGCCGAAAGTACTCCGACCTCCTCCTATTCGTGGCTACACTCGCCATCGGGGCCTCATAGAGCAACCTCACCCAACGGACAAACCCCACCCCAAACCCAAACCTCTCCAACACCTCCCACAGATACCCCCACTCCACCCTATCAAAGGCCTTCTCCGCATCTAATGCCACCACTATCTCCGCCTCCCCTTCCACAGCCGGCATCATAATAACGTTGAGGAGCCTTCGTACATTTGTATTCAACTGCCTTCCCTTCACAAACACTGTCTGGTCCTCATGAATAACCCCCGGCACACAATCCTCTATTCTTGTGGCTAGGATCTTTGCCAGCAGCTTGGCGTCTACATTTAGGAGCGAGATCGGCCTATATGACCCACACTGCAGAGTGTCTTTGTCCTGCTTCAGGATCAAGGAAATCAGCGCCCGTGACATAGTTGGGGGCAAAGCCCCCCCCCCCCCCCCCCCCCCTTGCCTCGTTAAAGGTCCGGACCAACAGGGGGCCCAACAGGTCCGCATACCTTTTATAGAATTCCGCCGGAAACCCATCCGGCCCCGGCGCCTTCCCCGACTGCATGCTCCCTATCCCTTTAACCAACTCCTCCAGCTCGATCGGCGCTCCCAGTCCCTCCACCTGTCCCTCCTCCACCCTCGGAAATCACAGCTTGTTCAAGAAGCGCCCCATTCCACCCCCCTCCACCGGGGGTTCAGACCAGTACAGTTCCCCATAGAAGTCCCTGAAGACCCCATTAACATCTACCCCCCTCCGCACCACCTTCCCAGCTCTATCCGTCACTCCCCCAATCTCCCTGGCCGTGTCCTGCTTTCGGAGCTGGTGTGCCAGCATCCTGCTCGCCTTCTCCCCATAATCATACACCGCCCCCTGTGCTTTCCTCCACTGAGCTTCCGCCTTTCTGGTAGTCAATAGGTCGAACCTGGCCTGAAGGCTACGCCTCTCCCCCAGCAATCCCTCCTCCGGAGCCTCCGCATATCTCCACCCTCACCATCTCCCCTATCAGTCTCTCCCTCTCCCTCTGCTCACCCCTCTCCCTATGGGTTCGAATGGAAATCAACTCCCCTCCAGTCACCGCCTTCAATGCCTCCCAGACCGTCCCCACTCATTGGCCTCAAGGTACCTCTCAATGCACCCCCGAACCCTCTCGGCCACCTCCTCATCTGCCAGCAGCCCCACCTCCAAGCACCAGAGCGGACGTTGGTCCCTCTCCTCCCCCAGCCCGAGGTCCACCCAGTGCGGGGCATGATCTGAAATGGCAATGGCAGAGTATTCAACATCCTCCACCCTTGAAACCAGCCCCCTGCCCAGGACAAAAAAAATCAATCCTCAAATAGGCCTTATGCACGTGGGAGAAAAACGAGTACTCCCTGGCCCTTGGCCTCGCAAACCTCCAGGGATCCACCCCCCCATCTGGTCCATAAGTCCCCTCAACACCTGCCTCCTACCTGTCCGGGACTTGGATCGATCCAATGGGGGATCCAGCACCGTGTTGAAGTCTCCCCCCCCCCCCCCCCCCATGATCAGGCCCCCCCACCTCCAGGTCTGGAATGCGGCCCAACATACGCCGCATAAACCCGCATCGTCCCAATTTAGGGCGCAAACATTCACCAACACCACCCGCTCCCCCTGCAACTTACCACTCACCATCACACACCTCCCGCCACTCTTAGCCACCACCTTTAATGCCTCAAACGTCACCTTCTTCCCCACCAGGATCGCCACCCCCCGACTCTTCTCATCCAGCCCTGAGTGAAATACTTGGTCCACCCATCCCTTCCTCAGCCGAACCTGGTCCGCCACTTTCAGGTGTGTCTCTTGGAGCATGGCCACATCCGCCTTCAGCCCCTTCAAGTGCGCAAACACCCAGGCCCGTTTGACCGGCCCATTCAACCCCCTCACATTCCAGGTTATCAGCCGGATCAGAGGACTCCCTGCCCCCCTCCCCTGCCGATTAGCCATAACCCATCCCCTGCCCACCACTGGCCAGCGTCCCCCGCTCTGCCAGTCCCCCACGGCGGCAACTCCCCCCCCCCCCCCCCCCCCCCCCAGCACCCCCTGCATCCTCCAGCTCCTTCCTGACCGTTTCAGCAGCAACCCGGTACCCCCCCCCCCCCCCCCCCTCACCCAGGCTAGGACCTCTCCTAGCCGCACCCCTCCCTCCATAGTACTCCCGTGAGCCAGCTAACTTCTGCTGACCCCGGCGACTCCCGCCCTACCTCCGACTCCTCCCCACGTGGGACTACCCCTCCTCCTTTGTGCCCATCAGCAGGTCCTCCTTCCCCCCCCCCCCCCCCCCCCACACTCCTGTGTGGTAAAAAAAAAACAGCTAGCAACGGCCCGCGCTTCTCAGCCCCGACTCCGCCCCCACCATCTCGCAGCGCGGGAAACCAGAGAAAAGCCCGCGCTTTCGCCCTGCCCAACCCCGCCTCCTCTAGGGCAACTCCCATTGCCAGTCCCCCCCACCAGCTCCCCGCACTCCCCGTTTACCCCCTGCCCGAACCCGTCCACCAGACCCATACAAAAAAGACATACCAACATCACCCCACCCACCCTAAGGCCAACCCACATCTTGCATTAAACAGAGCAAACACAAGTACATTATTATACAACATCCCCCATCTTAGACCCTCAGTTTGAGTCCAGTTTCTCGGCCTGCATGAAGGCCCACGCCTCCTCCGGGGACTCAAAATAATGGTGCCGGTCCTTGTAGGTGACCCACAGACCCGCCGGCTGCAACATGCCAAACTTCACGCTCAGTCTGTGGAGCACCGCCTTCATCCGGTTGAACCCGGCCCTCCGCTTCACCACCTCTGCACTCCAGTCCTGGAAGATCTGCACCTCCGTGTTCTCCCACTTGCTGCTCCGCTCTTTCTTGGCCCACCGGAACACGCACTCACGATCCACGAACCGGTGAAACCGCACCAACACCGCCCACGGCAGCTCGTTCGGCTTGGGCCTCCTAGCCAGAATTCTGTGGGCCCCCTCCAACTCCAGGGGCCCCTGGAAGGACCCAGCTCCCATCAACGAGTTCAGCATAACGACCACATAGGCCGCCAGGTCCGACCCCTCCAGCCCCTCCGTGAGGCCCAGGATCCGCAAATTCGTCCTCCTCGACCGGTTGTCCAGCTCCTCGAACCGCTCCTGCCACTTTTTATGGAGCGCCTCGTGCATCTCCACCTTCCCCGCGACGGCCACGGCCTCATCCTCCCTTTCGGAGGCCTGCTGCTGCAGCTCCCGGATCGCGGCCCCGTGGGCTGTCTGAGTCTCCATCAGCTCTCTGGTGGTAGCCTTCAGCGACTCCAGCAGCTCCAGCTTAAGCTCCTGGAAGCAGCACAGCAGAGCCTCCTGCTGCTCCTGCGCCCACTGCCTCCATTCCTCCGGGCCTCCGCCGGCCACCTTTTTTTTTTCTTCCCCCACTTTTCCAGGCGTGCTTCCACCGTTTTTCTTCTTACACCACTCCTGGTCCGGACCATAGGACTGTAGGGATCGACTCCAGTCCCCTTCCCACGTCGGGATTCGTCGACGAAGTTCCGTTGGGGGCCCTGGAAAGAGCCCCAAAGTCCATTATTCGCGGGAGCTGCCGAACGTGCGGCTTAGCTCCGCATTGCCGCCACCGGAAGTCCATCTTACAATGTGACTGAATCTGAAGAGATTTATTGGCCTGCTCTGAACCAAATTTCATTATTGATTTTGATGGTGTAAATGGAAGAAGCTGATAAGTGAAAGAAATGAATGCCTGTGGTTAGTTTGGTGTTCAAAATACCAAATATATTTGAAATGTTTTAATTTTACATTTTTATTATGCTGTAGCAAATTATATAGAAGATAATTATTTTGTATGTGGTTCATAGTCAAGGGACAGATGGTACAGAGTTATGTATCATCAGTGTGGCCAGTGGGATAGTAGAATATGGTCTTGATTTGTGGGATAATAGTTGAGTAATTCTGGATTTTATATCTTGGGTAATAGATAGTCGACATTGAGTAATATGCTGGGGGTGGTGGTAAATGGGTGGTACTGCATTGCATATCATATAATGGATGTCACCGAGTTACATTTGCTCTCTCAGCATCTGCATGATATCTTGCACAGCGGGTTGCATAGCACTAA
This sequence comes from Scyliorhinus canicula, assembly GCF_902713615.1. Lineage (NCBI taxonomy): Eukaryota > Metazoa > Chordata > Chondrichthyes > Carcharhiniformes > Scyliorhinidae > Scyliorhinus > Scyliorhinus canicula. The sequence continues at coordinate 231,272,015 of NC_052148.1, forward strand.
TATGTGACTAAGTATGGGTGGCACAGTGGCATAGTGGTTAGCACTGCTACCTCACAGCATCAGAGACCCGGGTTCAATTCTGGCCTCGGGCAACTGAGCGTGTGGAGTTTGCACTTTCTCCCCCGTGCCTGTTTGGGTTTCCTCCGAGTGTTCTGGTTTTCTCCCACGTGTAGGTTAGGTGGATTGGCCATGCTAACTTGCTCCTTAGTGTCCAAAGGTTAGGTGGAGTTACAGGGATAGGGTGGGGATTGGGCTTGGGTGGGGTGCTCTTTCAGAGGGTCAGTGCAGACTTGGTGGGCCGAATGGCCTCCTTCTGCACTGTAGGGATTCTATGTGTATAAGCCTGTGCCAATGGTTGTGCTGCAGTGCGGCTCAACTGGAATGGATTTTCCAATTCTCTTTTCAAACCCCAGCTAGGAAGGGAAATTAATTGCATGTGTAGTATAAACAGGATCTGAATGATTCTGTTTGAAACTAGTTTTATTCCACAACTATGACTAATCTGAACAGCTCACTGCCCATTTCAAACTAAAAGTCATATATATACGTTTTTGGCCCATATATTGCTGGTGGAGGAGGGACAGCTGACTGTTGCCCTTTCAAATTATTCTTGCATGTTGAGATTTTAAAAGGTTGCCCACAAAGTTGCGAATAACAGTACAGTGAACAGATGTGGGACCTTAATGAACAAAGGGACAGTGTGTCTCCACAGCCAATGAGAAATAAATAGAGGAAGAGCCAAGAAGGCGAGTGAATTAGAGTGAATGACTTCATTCTCAAATCAGATACAGAAAGAGAAATGCAGAGAGGGAAAAGAAGATTAGATCCAGAGAGAGAGAGAAAAGTTACGTAAGAAAGCAAAAAAATGAAACTTGATTCTTAAATCTCCCTTTAATTCACAGCCCGAAGGAATAAATAGATATTTTGCATTGGTCTTTACTGTAGAGGATGCTACAAACATCCCGGAAATAGTAAAAACAAATTGCAGGAGGAATTAAATACCGTCACCATCATCAGAGAATTAGTTTGAGGCAAACAAATGGGCTAAAGGTTGACAGGTCCCCTGGACCTGATGGTTTTCACCCCAGGATCTTAAATGAGGTAGCTACAGAGATCATGAATGCATTGGTAGTCATTTTCCCCAAAAAATATTGGATTGTGACACTGTGCCAAAGGATTGGAAAGCTGCCAATGTGGTATCCTTGTTCAAAAAGGGTAGGAGGCAATATGCAGTAATCCCATAGAATCCCCACTGTGCAGAAAGATGCCATTTAGCCCACCAAGTCTGCACTGCCCCCCCCCCCTCCCCCCCCCCCCCCCCCCCCCCCCCCCCCCCCCCCCCCCCCCCCCCCCAATCTGCACATCTTTGGACTTTGGGAGAAAACCGGATAACCTGGAGGAAACCCACGCAGACATGGAGAGAATGTCCAAGCTGCACAGAGACAGTCACCCAAGGCTGGAATCGAACCCGGGTCCCTGGTGTTGTGAGGCAGCAGTGCTAACCACTGTGCCACCGTGCAGTGGAAGTGTTCGGGACCAGAGGGCATAGTCGCAGAATAAGGGGTGCTCATTTAAGATGGTAGCCATGATGTGAAGATGCCAGCGTTGGGCAGGTTAAAGTCCAACAGGTTTGTTTTGAATCACTAGCTTTCGGAGTGCAGCTCCTTCATCAGATGGATTTGAGGAGGACTTTCTTTTCTCAAAGAGTGATGAATCTTTGGAATTATTTACCCCAGGAAGCTTTTGCGGCTGAGCCCTTGAGCATTTTCAAGGCTGAGAGAGATATTTGATCATTAGCAGAAGTAAGGTTTACAGAGGTGATGCAAAATGTGGATTTAATGGGTGGGATTCTCCGACACCCTGGCAGGTCGGGGAATCATGGGTGGGGGGGGGCGCCGTAAATCCCACCCAGCCGCCCCGCGATATTCTCTGGCCCCCCCAAAAATCTCGTTGATGTGAATCGCACCGCTCGCCTCGGAGAATGTCGAGGACCGACGCGACTCAATGGGTCCCGGGGCCGTCCCAGTTCTCATCAAACCACCTATTTAACGGTGTCAACCAGCCATGTTGGTTGACGCCGGCCAGCGCGGAGGGAGGGGTCGGCGTGGGGCGGCTGCTGCCGAAGTGACAGCACGGCCACAGGTGGTTGGGTTGGGGGGGGGGGGGGTCACAGGAGCCGTTGGAGTGTGCGTGCCGGGGGGGGGGGGGGGGGGGGGGGGGGTCTGGGTCTGGGGGGAGGGGCTGGGGAGGGTGCCTGATAGAGAGGGTGTGTGCTGGGGAAGAGAGCGGGGTGGGGGGGTCGGGGAGGGCACGTGATGGAGAGGATGCTTGCCGGGGAGGAGAGTGGGTTGGGGAGGAGAGGGGGGGGCTTGGGGAGGGTGCGTGCTTGGGGGGGGGAGAGAGAGAGTGATGGAGAGGGTGTGTGCCGGGGAGGAGAGTGGGTTGGGGAGGAGAGGGGGGGGCTTGGGGAGGGTGCGTGCTTGGGGGGGGGGAGAGAGAGAGTGATGGAGAGGGTGTGTGCCGGGGGCGGTGAGGGCAAGTGATGGAGAGGGTGTTGTGCTGGGGAGGAGGGGGGGAGGCGGGGTTTGGGTACAGTTCATGCAGGGAGGGGGGGGTCAGGTGTCCGCCTGGCCATGTGCCAGCTGGCAACAGTCGCGACCATGCAACGCATGGCACCTGGCTGCGGGGGGGGGGGGCGGTGTAGGTATGGACAATGATGACATGTCGTCTATCACCCCCACCCCCTGCAGGCCGTTATATTTGGTCATCAACCAGCGATGCTGGCCGCCGTGGTGGGAGACGCACATCTACATGTTGCCCTAAGAGAGAGCTGGAGCAGGAGTGTGCCAGGGAGGCGGCGGAGGCTGCCTCAGAGGAGCGTGCCGCAGGGAGGCAGGTGACAGCTGCCCAAGCTGGAGGGCCGCCTGCACGACATGATGAGGAGGAGGAGGTGGTGGTGGTGTACAGCGACAGAGACGTCCGATGAGGCCCCGTGTGTACTGGCCCGCTCTGCGATGAGCTCTGGGCTCTACATCGTTGGACAATGTCTGACCCATGGCCACAGTACCACCCTCCACCCTGACAGTCCCTGCATGCAGCTTTGACACTGCAGCGCACGGTCCCATCGTCTGCCCGGGGGGATGGCGAGGGCGACCCGGGGGGCAGGGTGGGCACACTCACCTGAGGCCAACGTTCTATCACCCCTCACACACACACACTGGCGCTCGCCTCACACCACACCCCAGCATGCACGGACAGGGCACAAAGGCGTGTAGGTGTGAAAGTGATTTTAATAACAAACAGTTCATACACGTGCCCTAGCCCCAGAACTAATCTGTGCCCTGCACCTGTGCCAACTTACTCAGTGTCTAAGTTTTTGACCTTTCGGGCCCTATGACTATGTCTGGTTTCCCCAGACGGTACAGCAGAACTGGATGTGGACTCCTGTGATTCCTAGGGACTCCTTTGGCGGCCGTTTCCTGGGGCGGCCCGGCCTAGATGGGCCAGGCTGCAGCTCAGGCGACTGGGATGGCGAGCTGCCAGCCTGTCCTGCCTGTTGCTCACCAGATGCACCTGGGACGGAAGGGGGGAATCCGAGGTGTTGCGGTGTTCCGGGACCTTCCCTACAGGGAGACCCGGAATGGGCCCCAGCACCTCCTCCTCCCTCGGGGAGCCCAATGGCCCCGGGCCTCTACATGGGTCGGGGATACGAAACGGACCGAGCACCTGACGCCCCCCCGACACCTGGCACTGCCAGTCCTGGAGGCCCACCCTGGTATCAACAAGGATCTGCAAGTTTGCAGCCATGGAGTTCAGGAAGTTGGCCATCCCTGTCTGTGTCTGGGTGACACCGGCCAGCACCTGGACAATGGCGCCAATGCCCTCAGCGATGGCCTGCTGGGACTGGGCCACTGCCTGCTGAGATTGGGGCACAGCGTTGAGCGCCTCTGCGATCTGCTGCTGGCTTGGCTCATGGCTGTCTGTGTGAGGGCAGCCATGTCTGACACCGTCGCACCCGTTGCCTCCACCGTGGATGCCACCCGTGCGGTATCAGCCTGGGTGGCACGCATGACCGTCACCACTACCTGCTTCTGCACGCGGGTGGACTCCTCCACCTTCGTCTGCAGCTGCCGCAAGCCGGCCGTCACCCCCTTCGGTTGTCCCTTGGTCCATGACTGCATCGGGTCTGTGGGTGGGTGTGGTAACTCCAGGAACCCGGGACCCATCTGGACGGCAGATGGTTGCCTGTGCTGGGCTGCCCTCCAACCGCTCAGCCCCTCGGCTGCTACTGCCTCCACCTGCTGTACTGGGATGACTGTGTTGTGCGCACCAGTTAGTGTCCCAGATGCTTTATCGCTAAAGTGCCCAACCGAGATGAGTGTCTCTGCAATGGTGGAGGGTGTAGGAGATAGCAGTGGCGTACTGACGTGCTCCTCATCCGACCCAAAGTCCAGGTCCCCTGGAGTGGTGATTCCTGTCCATCTGTTCCCTGTGTGTCGATGTCCTGTGTCGGCTGCGACGGGGGCCTGTTGCTGTGGCTGCCCTCCTCGTCGCTGGATGTGGCCCGCCGGCGTCACCGCACTTGCACCAGATGTGGGTGGCATACGCCTGGTGCTCCGGGTCTGTCCCTGGCTCTTAGCTGCCCTGGAACATCCTGGGGGCGGCATCTGTCTGGTGCTACGGGTCTGTCCCTGGCTCGTGGCCGCCCTGGAACGTCCTGGGGGCGTCGTATGCCTGATGGGCCAGGTCCGACCCCCCCTTTCCCCATAGGCCCCCTCCCTCCATATCCCCCTTCCCCATATCCCGGGAGATAAGGGAGATATGGGGGAAGGGGGGGATATGGGGGGACATGGTGGAGGGGGGGGGGACATGGGGATGGGGGGAAGGACGGAAAGGGGGCAGGCAGTGGGGGGTCTCACTTGGCGCTGCGCGGTGGGCGGCCATTTTGCCGTGTCTCCGGGGGTTGTGGGGGGGGGCGCCTTTTGTGCAGTGACGCCGTGCGGCATCAATGACGGCGCGCGCGTCTGTCAAGGGTCACGCCGTCGCAAATGGTGTCATACCACTACTAGCCCATTCCCGGCCGGAGAATTTGCGACGTTTCAGGGGGCCCAACGCCGGAGTGATTCGCGCCGTTCTTGGCCCCAGGTTCGGGCCATCGCGCCGATTCACGGAGAATCCTGCCCAATGAATGTTAGATCAGCCATGATCTTATTAAATGATGGAGCAGGCTTGGGGAACTGAATGGTAACTTCTGTTCCTACTTCTTAAGGTCTTATGGAATGAGACTCCATAAATGTAATTGTTCATTTTCTTGGCCAGAGTGGTTGATTGTTTGTCATTGACAAATACAAGGTGAGATCGAGTGACTTCGTCACGCCTGACTCCCAGGAACGTCTGTCCCCGCCTGGGAGATCTCGCCATTGCATTGTTTAGCACTGGTCCACACAAATGTAGACCAGGCGTAAAGGCACCTGGGAGTCTCCCAGGGCATCGGAAGCCCCTGGGTGGTCGAGCTCTGTGCAAGGTGGTACCCTGACACTCCCCCTGCCACCCGGATGCCATGGCACTGCCAGCCTTGCACCTTGGTATTGCCACAGCGCCCAGGTGGCACTGCCAGGTTGACAGTGACATTGTCAGGCTGGCAATGCCAGGGTGCCAGTTTCCCATGCCAGGGATCGTGCCTGTGGGTGCCATGCCCTTATGAGGTGGGGTGAGCGATGGCTTGAGGGATCCCTTAGAGATAAGTTGGGGCGGAGGAGAGGGGAGGGGGGTCTGAATCCATGGTGGAGATGTTGAAGGGAATCGAGAGATTAGTGCGCCATTTAAAAATGGCTGAGCTCATCATTGCAGGAGATGAAGTAAGTGTGACCTTGGCAGGACGTTCCCCACAGAGGCTAAAAAAATCAACAAAATCCGTTTGAAAGCGGGGTCTTTCTCGGCGCTGCAGGTGCCGAGAAAGACCCGGCTATACGTGTCCAAAATGGGCGTTAAATTGCGTCCATAATGTCATTAAATAGGGTACTTAACTGGAAGATTTAACTTTCTGCAGTAAGTTTCATGAGCAATTGGCATGCAACTGCAGCAAATTGAGAGTGACGATGCCATTTTCACAAAACTTTTTTATTTTTTAATAAATTTAGAGTACCCAATTCATTTTTCCAATTAAGGGGTAAATTAGAGTGTTCAATCCACCGACCTTGCACATCTTTGGGTTGTGGGGGCGAAACCCACACAAACACGGGGAGAATGTGCAAACTCCACACGGACAGTGACCCAGAGCCGGGATCGAACCTGGGACCTCGACGCCATGAGACTGCAGTGCTACCACTCCGCCACCGTGCTGCCCTGAATTTTCAGAAAACTAACAGTTGCCAGCAAACAGTTAAGATTTATAATTCATGGGGTATCTGTCCGTTGCTACACATTTCTGATTGATTTGTGTCATTTACATGCCATGATTTTTCCATGTCATTATTATTTATTGACTGCATCAAGCTACAAGATATATGGTATGTTTGCACTAATCATACATGTGACTTGATTCTTCATGGTAGTTTGCTGAGCTAGTTCAGTGACCTGCGAGCTATCTATGGTCAATAAAGTAAATGCTGATATTGTGCATCTTGCAACAATCTGAAAAAAAAATCTTACTGATCTTATTAGGTGCATACTCACATGAAATGAAATGAAAATTGCTTATTGTCACAAGTAGGCTTCAAATGAGGTTACTGTGAAAATCCCCTAGTCGCCACATTCCAGCGCCTGTTTGGAGAGGCCGGTACGAGAATTGAACACACGCTGGGGCCTTGTTCTGCATTACAAGCCAGCCGTTTAGGCCCCCCCCCCCCCCCTCTCCCCCATTTAAACATGTACCTCCAAAGTAATCAAATTGGTCTTGAATTTCAGGATATATTTCAGGATGAAATATATTTTAACTATAATTTGAATTCATAAAATACCATTTTATATTTGTGCTCCTGTGGAGTTTTGAGGTGGCATAGAAGTATCAAGACCCAGATCTTTAAGCCAAGGAGCCATTATGTCTCTTTGTTGAAAGAGCATTGGCAAGACTGACTGAATCACAATGAAGGAACTGTGAGAGGAGCCAATGAGTTGGCAATCACTTGCATGTTTTTATGCTTCATATTGAAGGAATACCATTCTTTGAGATTTAATGTTATGCCTTCATGTTGGCCCACCACTGCAAGAACATGATAGAATCTATTAATGAGCTAAAAGGGTTGCATCTATTTCTTCGAAAGAGTCGTCCATCATTCCTTCAGTGATATTGTACATTGTGTACTGTGCAGTGCCAATATTGATGAGGGGAATTCCAAAGAGGAAACTTGACACACTCCTGTTCACTTAAAGCCAATTTTTTTGGGGGGTGGGGTGGAAGTGTGGGAAAGTGGGCGTATCCTCAGTAGAGTTCCCACTTCCAGGTGTCCTTTCATCATCATCCCTCCCCCAGGCCAGTGCAACATCACTACTCTCGATCCGTTGAGGATCAGCTTTTATTTTATCCATTCATGGGATGGAGAGATCACTGGTTAGGCCAGTATTTATTGCTCACCCATAATTACCCTTGAGAAGGTGAAGTGAGCAGCCTTCTTGCACTGCTGAAATCCAAGTGGGGTGGATACACTCAGTGCTAGTCATTAGGGAGTTCCAGGATTTTGACCCAGTGATTGTGAAGGAACGGCAATACATTTCCAAATCAGTGTAGGGAGTAGTTTAGAAGGGGACCTCCGGATGTGAGATGAATGTCAGAATTTGTCATATTTTATATTTGTTTGCAATAATGTTATTAAAACCTAGGTTAAGATGCTTGCAGACATGTCTGTTAAAGCTGTGATTAGAGGTCGTAAAATTGAGGTAATCATTGATATTCCAAATGAAGCGTTTTGCTAATGGAATGTTGTTTACGATTAAAGGACAATTGAGGTGTAGATAATTTGAGGGGTATTGTGTTTGGTCTTGTTAAACAGGTCATGGTACATCTTGTGGGAGGAGACAGAACAATACCTTATGCTTTGGGTGCAGATGATGTAGTAACTGGAGGAGCCAGATCTGTCTGAAAAGCAGATCCTTCCTAGGATTTGAATCTGAACAGAAATGTTTCAATTTCGGTCTTATAAGGTTCTCTCTTCAAATATTCTGCACAGAGAAAAGCAAGTAGAAACCTGGTTGTTAACTTTAATCATGAGCAGTATTTGGACTATATTGGTTGGCTTAATTGGAATACAGAGGCAGGTTTAGGAAGCATCTTAAAGTTTCTCCTTTTACTGAATAACTGTTGTAGCTGTTAACTATAAAGTTGTTTCTCTGTTGCTAATATGGTTAATTATGTGTTTATGTTAAAGTTAGTTTTAACATAAAAGATGGCTGAGGGCTGAGTCAATGTTATCACTCCTGTGGTGCAGTAATATTTCCTCACAATTTTATGAATTACAAATAGTTGGGTTCTCATCCAGGATCCTAACAGATGGTAGTGTTCACAAACATCTGCTACCCTTGTTCTTCCAAATGGTGTTGCTTTGAAAGTTACTCTAGAGGGAGTCTTGGTGAGTTTCTGCAGTACACCTTGCAGATGGTGCACACTGCGACTACTTTGCGCCAGTGGTGGAGGGAGAGGAGTCTCAATCAAGCAGACTGCTTTGTCCTGGATGGTGTCAAGCTTCTTGAGTGTTGTTAGAGTTGCACTCATCCAGACAAGTGGAAAGTATTCCATTACACTCCTGACTTGTGCCTAGTTGATGGTTGACTGGCTTTGGGGAGACAGGAGGTGAGTTACTTGCATCGGGATTCTTAGTCTCTGAACTACTCTTGTAGCCACAGTATTTATATGGCTAGTCCAGTTTAGTTTCTGATAAATGGTAACCACCCCCCACTCCCAAGAGTGTTGATAGTGGGGCGTTCAGCGATGGTATTGAACGTCAAGGAACGAAGGTTACATTCTGTCTTATTGGAGAATGTCATTGCCTGGCACTTGTATGGCATTAATGTACAGGCCACCTGTCAGCAAAAACCTGGATATTGTTCAGGTTTTTGCTGCAGTATTTGAGGAGTTGCGAATGGTGCTGAACATTGTAGTCATCAGTTAACAATCCCAGCTTTTAACCTTGTGTTGAAAGGAAGGTCCTAAATGCAGCAGGTAAAGATGGTCGGTCCGAGGGCACTACCCTGAGGAACTCATGCAGTGATGTTGTGGAACTGAGATGATTGGCATCCAATAGCCACAACCATCTTTTTTTGTGCCAGGTATGACTCCAACCAGCAGCGTTTTCCCCTTGATTTCTGTTGACTCCAGTTTTGTTAGGGCTCCTTGATGCCACCCTTGGTCAAATTCTGCCTTGATGTCAAGGGCGGTCACTCTCCCCTGACCTTAGTGGAGAACAGAACATGTTGCACGGCTACAGATACAGCATCCTTCATCATTTTTAAGACTGCAAGTGACTCCTGCATCACTGAATCTTAGAGGCAGCCACTCTCTCCATAGTCAACATTTCTGCAATTTTATGGCCGGCAAACACTCACTATTGAGTTGGATTTAACTATCCCCTTCACAGTAATGTGCACATTATATGTGGCACTTTGATCACTACTTGGCTAAGTTGCACTTTGGTCAGTACTTGGCTAAGTTGCACTTTGGTCAGTACTTGGCTAAGTTGCACTTTGGTCAGTACTTGGCTAAGTTGCACTTTGGTCAGTACTTGGCTAAGTTGCATTTTGGTCAGTACTTGGCTAAATTGAACTTTGGTCAGTACTTGGCTAAGTTGCACTTTGGTCAGTACTTGGCTAAGTTGCACTTTGGTCAGTACTTGGCTAAGTTGCTGTTGCTCCTCTAGCATTCTCCATGAACCCATGTTTCAACATCTGTCCAGCTGAACAGAGCTTGGACAAGATTGCACTGTCTAATTCTCTACAGCTGTCCTGCCATTGGTGTCTGCTCATGCTCACTTATGTGGTGTGACTCTTAAGGTGAAAATCGAGTTAACTGTTTGTGTAACCACTGAACTGAAAGCACACCTTTAGTTCCTGTGACAGTGCGTCATCTGAAGGAGTGAGTTTCCATGAGGCATAATCCTCATTGATGTCCGATAACATTATGATAGCTCTGAAAGACAAAAAACGGAACATAATTTATCTGTGGAAAAGTCTCAATCTTGACAATTGCTACACTTGGTCTTCTCCTAGCTCAGTCATTGATGATATGAAGTCAGCATATCTGTGTCAGAGACATTTGTAATTTTGTCACCAGCTGAGTTCCCTATTTATCTTTTATTCGGAGAGACACAGAACAAGTCACTTACTGCTGGAGTTTCCTCCTCCGAATTAGCAAGCTGGACTATTCCCAAGCCACCTTGCATCTTCTTGTGTTTTGTACCCTCTCCTGTTAGGGGTGGAAAAACAGACCTGTGAATGAAGTTGAGACATTTATTTACCTCATTAATGTTGTACATTGATGAGGCTAACCATGGAATCGCCTTGCATAAGGCATGGGTGAATGGTAGCTGAAGCATACAGATCGCTACCATGTAGAAGGACAAAGGCAGTAGATGCATTGGAACACTGTCATCTGGAACTTCCCCTCCCAGCGACACACCATCCTGACTTGGAAATATATCCCCGTTCTTTCACTGTCACTGGGTCAAAATCCTGGACCCCCCCGCCGGCCCACAGCAGCACTGTCACACTGTGGGTGTACCTGCATCACATGGACTTCAGCAGATCAAGAAGGCAGCTCATCGCCACCTTCTCAAGAGCAATTAGGGATGGGAAATAGATGCTGACCTAGTCAGCGTAATGCACATCTCATGAAATGAATAAAAAAAGTGAAGGCTGGGTACTGCTGAAAGTTAGATGAGTGTGTGAACTGATGTGATGGAGTACAATTAGCAAGACAGAGAGTGAAACATGGGGGAAGTGGCTGGAAGCTTAAAAGACATGAGGTAGTTCAATCAGCAAATATACTCATTTTCTGATTTGGTTAGTTTACCGAACCAATTCTTACATTGCATCCATTACTTGGGCACAGTGTGCCTGTCACTCATGTTCTTGTCTATCGTTAATCATATCTTTTTGGTGGAAGTGGCATCTTTCTTCCAACATTGCTGGGGAAAAGTATGTATCTTCCATTCCAGATTGCGTCCAGCAGTAATTCCAACGGAGCATCTTTTGAAATTTTGCTATCTGTCCACCATTCCTCTGAACATCTCCAATTTCCATCTGTGCTCTGCCCCTTTAGATACTGTTGAGATCATGTCATGTGGATGCCTTAGATATATGAAGCCCTGATAAAATTAATTAGTGGGGCGGCATGGTGGTGCAGTGGTTAGCACTGCTGCCTCATGGTGCCGAGGACCCGGGTTCGATCCTGGCCCCGGGGTCACTGGCCATGTGGTGTTTGCACATTTTCCCCGTGTCTGCGTAGGTCTCATTCCCACAACCCAAAGATGTGCAGATTAGGTTGCTTGGCCATGCTCAATTGTCCCTTAATTGAGAAAAAAAGAGGAATTGGGCACTTCAAAAAATTTTTTAAAATTAAGTGGTAAATTTAATTGAGACTGCAAGTCCATTTCACCTCATTGATTTTCAGGTTACACATATGCAACCGATGCAATTCAGAGGCTACCTTCATTTTAATATTGAGGCTGTTCTGTTTTTCATTAGAATATATTTATCTGTTCCAAATTTTAATGAAATATAGATAAATATTAGTGCTAAAAGCATTTTCTTTTTGACGATCCTATATGCTTATTTTGTTCTACTTCTCTCGTGCAATTTTGTAAGAACAAAAGCTCCTGGGTGGGATTCTCCCATGCCGTGCCATATGGGAGAATCGCCATCTGCGCCATTTTTTCCCGCGGCGCCGGTCTGACGCCGGCAGGCGATTCTCCGAGGAGTGGAGAATCAGCGCCATTTGCGCCGGTGCATTTGGCACGGCGCCGGTCGCGGGCCGCTGTCCGCGGCCGGGCCGCCGATTCTCTGGCCTTGATGGCCGAATGGCTCCGCGGAAACGGCAGAGTCCCACCAGCACTGTTCACACCTGCTCGCAGCCGGCGGGAACTCTGCATGTAGGGTCGGGGGCGGCCTGTGGGGCGGGTAAAAGCGCTCCTTCACCCGCGGGGGGGGGGGGGGGGCCTCTGATGGGGTCTGGCCCACCAATCAGTGGGCCGGCCTCTCCAGCCCCGGCCCTATTTTATTACGCGGCCGGCCCCTGAACCCCCACGCCATGTTGCGTCGGGCCGGCGCATTGAGGAAGTCCCCCGCACATTCGCGGGTTGGCGCGGCCCAACTGCGCATGCGCGTGTTGGCGCGGTGCCCCATTGGCAGCAGGAAGGGAGGCTGGAGCACCGTGAACCACTCCAGCACCGTGCTGGCCCCCAGAATCTGTAGTGCCCGTACCCGTTTTGCACCGTCATGAAACACGATGGCGGGAACACTCTGCCTCCCTTTCGGAGAATCCCGCCCCCTGTATTTGGTATGTTTTACAGGCTATTGTTATCTTTTTCCAATTGCTTTCGTCGTCACTTTATTATACTCACTACACGTCTTGAGACTCCCACTGTGAAATATTATGTTCCCCTCGACATTTTGTAATGTATGAGGGAACAAAATGAGTAAAACATTCTCTTTCCTGAATAAGGAAGGCATTTGTTCTGAAGCAATGTTATTCTTGTCTGAAACCTTTGACAGAATACAGCTTCATCAGCTCAGTCTCTCAATCTATTTATTTTAATGCTCTTTGTCATCACTTCAGGCTTTACTATCTTTATCATGATCTATCACTGACTCCTCTTGATCACTTCACGTTGATAAATTAAGCCTCCCAACACTCTGGCAGTCAATGTTCTACGTGCCTGCTATGTATGTGGTAATTGCTGAGGTTGGTCAATAAATTAATTTGTTACAGTTGTTTGTTCAACCCAACTCCTCGTTCTTTTTCAAAAATGTATCTATTTTTAATCTTAGAACATAGAACATACAGTGCAGAAGGAGGCCATTCGGCCCATCAAGTCTGCACCGACCCACTTAAGCCCTCACTTCCACCCTATCCCCGTAACTCAATAACCCCTTATCCTTTTTGGACACTAAGGGCAACTTAGCATGGCCAATCCACCTAACCTGCACGTCCTTGGACTGTGGGAGGAAACGGGAGCACCCGGAGGAAACCCATGCAGACATTGGGAGAACGTGTAGACTCTGCACAGACAGTGACCCAGTGGGGAATTGAACCTGCGACTCTGGCGCTGTGAAGCTACAGTGCTATCCACTTGTGCTGCTGTGTCTTACTCTCTGTCTCCCTATAATATACAGTGGTTAAATACACAAGAGGCGACCTGCGCTCAGATCATTGTCAAAATAATAGTTGGGTCAACTGCTAGATGGTGGAGAGTAGGAATTTTTTTTATTTGTTCTTGCAATGTGATTGTTGCTGGTAAGGCTAGTGTTTATTGTCCATCCAAAATTGTCCTTGAGAAAGTGATGGTGAGCAACCTTCTTGGACTGCCGCAGTCCATGTGGCGTAGGTACACCCTCAGTTCGTTTTTTTTCTGTCGCAGTTAGATCAACGGAGTGGCTTGTTATGCCATTTCTGAGGGCAGTTAAGAGTCAACTACATTGCTATGGATCAAAAGGTCGCATGCAGGTCATGCCAGACCAAGTAAGGATGGTAGATCTCTCCACAGGGTAAGTTTTGATGATGAACCAGTAGTTTCATGGTCATCATTGATGAGATAAGCAATTTTATTGCAGATTTATTAGTTAATTGAATTTAAATCCCCCAGCTGCCAGGGTGTGATTTGAACTCGTGTCCACAAGTATTACTCATCCAGTAACATTACCATTATGCCACTGATACCTTGGAGTATTTTCTAAACTGCAAAAGCACTTTGAGTTCATATGGCATTGTCATCGGTTACAATTCAGCAGACACTTCCAGTGTATCCCAGCCTTTATGTATGCCCAGTCTCTCACTTGTGTTTGATCGATGGAATTCTTTCCACTTTGAGACTTGTCTTGAGAATGGGTTTCTGTAACAACTAGGAGAATTGGAGAACCAGCATGTTTTGCCTCCCCGAATGTCTCCCTCTGTGTAAATGCACAATGTTATAGAAACAAATGAAATTTTAAGAGCAGGGAAAGACAATTTGACCCAACAGATTTGCTCTTATTTGATTGATCTCAACCCCAGTTGGTTAACACAAACTGTTAGTATGATCCACTTCATTGGTCAATTAGTCTACATTTCTTCAACTCCTGTTGTAAAATAGTTCCTGATTTAATCCCTGATGTGTAATACGGATGTCTAATTTTTCAAATATAATTTGCATTACATTTTGTTTAATTTTGTATTTTTCTTTTGTCTGAGCAGTTTATCTAGCTGAACCAGATCAATCCCTTTCATGGTTTTAAAAATTTATATTGGGCCACTTTGCAATGAAAACAATTCTAACATTTTGTTCCCTCATAATTGAGATTCTAGAGATCTCCAATTATCTTTAACAAGAAAGTAATAACTTTACTTCAAGCTCCAGTTTTGATTACAATTTGTGATGAGTTAGCAGGCAATAGCAATAGTAATGGTGGAGGTAACTGAGTGTGCATCAGAAAAAAGCAGGGAAAGGAAGTTGAACTAATATTCATGCCTGTCAATCTTGTACTGCTACTATGCGTTGCTTTAAAACTGTATTTTCTATTCCCCTTTTAGTGTGTGATTGTGTTAAATGTGAAATAAACTCTTCTGTTTACAGACAGTAGGTGGAGTGATATTATACATGATATTCCTTTTGTAATGGTTTTATGGTATTATAAAAATACACTATTTTGTTTACGTGTTATTTAACATCCAGCAAAATAAAAAGTTTGAGTACCTTAGGCGATCCTGCATTGATCAGTGCTTTTTCATTGTTTAGGTCTCCTTGTCAGACATAGGAGGGATGGAAAACGTAAAGCTGAAACTCAAGCAGGCTGTCGAATGGCCACAAAAACACCCAGAATCCTTTACCAGAATGGGGATTCAGCCTCCAAAAGGAATTCTGCTTTATGGGCCTCCAGGCTGCTCTAAGACGATGATAGCAAAAGCTTTGGCCAATGAGAGCGGACTGAATTTCTTGGCCGTCAAGGTAACACTGTACAAATTACAACATTTTAAACAGATTTTTGAAATTATTTCGGGGAATGTTGGTATTTCTGGATAGGTCAGCATATGTAGTACATCCCTAATTGCCCTTGAGAAGGTGGAGGTGAGCTGTCTTCTTGAACTGCTGCAGTCCGTGTGGTGTAGGTACATCCACGGTGCTGTTAGGGATGGAGTCCCAAGATTCTGATACAGTGGCATTAACGGAACGGCGATATAGTTCCAAGTTGAAAGCATCATTTAAAAACAAAAATAGCATTCATGTATTTAATAAAGTACAGTTTAATTTTGCTATGAATAGACATTTTTGTAAAGGATGCCCAGTAGTTATGGATGGAATACTTGATTTTTTAAAAAACAACCCATTCCATTTCACAGGACAGTAATGAGTAATCAGAAAACAATTGACGTTGAGTCTGACAAGAGATTATGACTAATTGTAAAATGTAATTCTCAGATGACAGTCACTCCTCTACAAAAGCTTTCGTATATATTTTGGGGGTCCTAAGGAAGTGTTTCAGGTGCAGTGTGCAGCTGTGGTTCACTTCAATACCTGTGACTAAGAAATTGGGAGAAATGCTAAGAGGAGAGCTCAGTGGATAAAGTTAGCTGAGCTTGAGTTCTGCCGAACCCTTCAACAAAGAGTCATCCAGACTTAAAACGTTAGATCTTTTCTCTCTCCACAGATGCTGTCAAACCTGCTGAGATTGTCCAGCATTTTCTATTGTTTCCGATTCCAGCATGCGCAGTAATTTGCTTTTAACTCTACTCCAGACCTCATTTCAACCTTGGCCAAACATGGATGTGAGCTAAATGATATCATGATATCAAGGCAGCATTCAGCTGAGCATGAGATCAAGGGGTCCCAGCAAAATTAACATCTGTGGAGGTTAACGGGATTCCCTTTAGTGACTGGCATCCATGGGATGATGGTAATGCATGTTGTGAGCCATCATTGCGGCCTTAAGACTTTATTGCAAGTTTTCTTGGGATCATCATCCTTGGCCCAACTATTTTGGTTACTTAATTGGTGATATTCTCTCTGTCACAAATTTAGAAATAGCTGATGAATCCTTAGTTCAACTTCAATCGCAACTCCTTGTGATGATGAAGTTGCCACTGCTTAGCAAGACCTAGTCAACATCCAGGCTCAGGTTTACAAATGACAACTAATGCTCGTACGACATAAGTGCCAGACAATGACCACTTCCAACAAGGAAAGCTCCAGTCTGGCCTTAACCATTGCTATCTCTTTCCCTATCACTGAATCAAGAATCCCTACAGTGCAGAAGGAGGCCATTTGGCTCATCGGGTTTGCACCGACCTTCCGCAAGAGCACCCCACCTAGACTCATCCCCTACCCTATCCCAGTAAACCCACCTAACCTTTTGGACACTTAGGGGCAATTTAGCACTGCCAATCCACCCAATGTGCACATTTTTGGACTGTGGGAGGAAACCAGAGCACCCGGAGGAAACCCACACAGACACATAGAGAACGTGTAAACTCCGCGCAGACAGTAACCCAAGATCGGAATTGAACCCGGATACCTGGCGCTATGAGACACCACTGTGCCACCATGCTGCCTGCAAAATCACAAGCAAAAATACACAACTACAGGAGACTAATTTGATTTTTCTATAAGTTCGGTACACATTATGTAAATGTATACTTGGAGAAGTAATGTGCTTAGGTGCACATGATCAGATATCACATGATCACATGTAACATGGTCAGATCGATGTCATAAGAACATAAGAACTAGGAGCAGGAGTAGGCCATCTGGCCCCTCGAGCCTGCTCCACCATTCAATTAGATCATGGCTGATCTTTTGTGGACTCAGCTCCACTTTCCGGCCCGAACACCATAACCCTTAATCCCTTTATTCTTCAAAAAACTATCTATCTTTACCTTAAAAACATGTAATGAAGGAGCCTCAACTGCTTCACTGGGCAAGGAATTCCATAGATTGACAACCCTTTGGGTGAAGAAGTTCCTCCTAAACTCAGTCCTAAATCTACTTCCCCTTATTTTGAGGCTATGTCCCCTAGTTCTGCTGTCACCCGCCAGTGGAAACAACCTGCCCGCATCTATCCTATCTATTCCCTTCATAATTTTAAATGTTTCATCTGGTCAGAACATTCGATGCTTGGAACTCTGGGGGTTGGGAGCCACTATTGACTAGCCATATCAATACTGCAGCAATGAATGTCAAGTGGCTCGGGTCCTCATTCTTTATAACTTCCCTAGTGGAAGGGTACAACTGTAGTAGCATTCCAGAAACATGTGTTATCCAGGAGAGACGTACACCAAAAGGATTGATAAACTAAAGGAGACCATTACATGAAACAGAAAGATTGAGCTACAATTTTAGGTCAAGCTTTTAAGACTCGAGTGAATTGCTAAAAGAACAAAGGAATAAGAGTAGACTATTTAGGTCCTCTTGAACAGTGGTGGATAACCTGCGGCCTGGGAGCCACATGTGGCCTATTATGGTTCTGGTGTGGCCCACAAGACATCTTGTTGACTGTTGCCCAAGCACAGAATTGCCACATTCCACTGATTTCCATCCAAGTAGCTTTTTCTCCTCTGGTCTTACTCCAGTAATATTCACGGAAAGCAAGGACACATGAAGTGAGGTATGTCCTGATTGCACACGGCATTGATTGTGAGAGCCGTGCACTCCCTCTCTATCCAATTAAGCATAAATATTTGTTTTGTTTTTACCATTTGAAGTTGATGACAGTTCTAATAATATATGAATGATTAAGAATTTTCTATAACAATCAACATGTATTAAATGCATTCAATATTATTGAAGAGTCAAAGTTAGTGAACATGCCCAATTTTAATCTTGCGGCCCACTGAGGTGAAGAATCATAGAATTTACAGTGCAGAAGGAGGCCATTCGGCCCATCGAGTCTGCACTGATCCTTACAAAGAGCACCCGACTGTAGCCAACGTATCTACCCGATCCCAGTAACCCACACTAAACATTTTTTGGACACTAAGGGAAATTTAACATGGCCAATCCACCTAACCCGCACATCTTTGGAGTGTGGGAGGAAACCGGAGCACCCGGAGAAAACCCACGCAGACACGGGGAGAACATGCAGACTCCGCTCAGACAGTGACCCAGCCGGGAATCGAACCTGCGACCCTGGAGCTGTGAAGCAAACGTGCTAACCAGTATGCTACCGTGCTGCCCTCGAAGGGCCACTCATGCAATTGATCCACTAGCCTTGGTTGCCCATTACTAACCTAGACTATTCAACCATTCAATGAGACCATGGCTGATCTGCGACTCAACTTTGGTATAAAAATGTGAATGTTGGATGGCAGGCAGGAAATGGGTCTTGATGGGTTTTGCTTGACTTTGAGAACGGTTGGAATTGGCATACTTACTTTTATTTTCCATGTATATTTAGATGACAATAGGGAATAAAATATTTAATTTTCAAATAAGAACAGACAATGCAGTGAATACTCAGCCGGTCTGTCAGCATCTGTGGAGAGAGCAAGAGTTGACGAGTCAGGTCGATGATAATCCTTTATCAGAATTGACAACGGATAGAAACTACATCTCTGAATAACTTTAAATGCTGTTTGGTGTCCAAAATTAACCTCAGTGTTTAGGAGTGAAAATACATTTGTAATTAACTATTTTAAACATTAGGAGAAAAAAATACATGGTTACTTCATGCAACAGATCATTAAAGATTTTTCGTGACCTTTAATGGCTGCTGCACACAACTTGCTTGACAAACTGATTCAGATGCTTGTTAACAATTTCATTATATCCTTGTCTTGGTAAACTAGATGGTAAATTGTTGGATTGGGCACTTCAAGGTACCTGGTACTGCAGTAGTTAGCAGCTGGAAGCTTTAATTTTGACTATCATGTCTCTGGGGCGGTTTCTTGAATTCCTATTTGGTGCTCATCGGTCATATTAATGACTAGAAAGGAAGATTCTTTCAGGATGAAATCTCACAAACTCTCTGTTTTAGTTATGAAAAGGAAAGAATGGGGTATGGACAAGAATGGAGGGAGATGTCTTTTGTTTGGGCTTGCAAGAAGTAAAACGTATGAGTAAAACAGGGTACCACAATTTTGGATTTTTATATGGGGATATATTAGCAATGAAACTAATGTCAAACTTTAAATAACTGTATATTGCAATAATGCATTTGTTTGAATACTGAAGCACTCAATGTTATGCGAGTGTTTCTGAAACCCCTCAAGGTGATGTAATTTTGCTAAGATGCACAAATAGGTTAAAACAATCAAATATTGTTTATAAACATGTGACTTCTCTTATTTTTATTCTATCACCACATATACATATTTGTGTAATTGAACCAATAGATATGGGTGGTAAATTTGAAGTATTTGAATTCAGAAGTTTGCCTCAATGGACTGATTCTTCTGACATTGTAACATTGATCTAATGATGGTTTACTGTACTTACTCGCCAGACAGTGCCTTAGCATGCTGCAACCCTTATCCAATCTGCACAGCTGCGCTTTAAGTCAACATCTGTTTAGCTTAATTCTGCGGAGAATTATTTTTGTCCAATATTTTGAATAGTTGTCTTCATGCTCTTATCCACATCCTGAGAGGATTGATCTTGTTTTCTTTCTATGAATGCACAAATATTTTTAAAGATTAAATTTCACTCTCCTGATGTCCTGCAAGTGGGGGGAAAAATCAATTGACAACAAAGGGTATCTGAGAACGCCTCCAGAAATACTTAAAATAAAAGTACACTTAAAAGCTTAAGGGAGGTTAAACGGAGAGCTACCCTTCCATGCTTGTACTCCCAGTTTGTCTTGCATTCTCCCTTCATACAGGAGTATCTTCTCTGTACAGGGATGTATAAGAGGAATACAGTTACAGGACATCAGCAGTGGCACATTGGTTACATTACTAAAATCCTGAATGAATCGCCTTGAGTAATACTGTTTTCAGTTGAAACCCAGTTTTCGGTATCTGAACTTGGCTCAGTTATGACATACTCATTCGAGTCGAAAGGTCAATGGTTCAAGTCGCACTATGGATTTTCATACATAATCTAGCCTGACACTGACACTCAACGATGCTGTGGGTGTTCGACATTAACAGAGCTGAAATCTTGAGAATGAAATGTTGAACCTAGGGCCCTATCTGCCTGCTGAAATGGATTCCAAAGAGGCCATGACATTATTTTTAAAAAGGAGCGAGTTTGCTAAGTGTTCTTCCTAACTTTCCTCCAGTATCAGACACAACCACAATAATTATCTCGGCAATCAATTGATTTCCTATTCGGAGAAACTTGCTGCCATGTCCCTATACATAACCAAAGTGACTGAACTTCAGAAATGTGATTAATTAGTAGTAAAGCCATTTTGCTATTTCAGAGGAAGTGATTGTAATTTTGTTAATTTGTAAATTTTACCTCTTTGTCTAAGTCCTTGGGCAATTTGTTTAGGGCCTTAGGCACAAATTAATCCTATGTCCTCAAAATTGGCTTCCTGAACTGCTCTCATTTCTGCGTCATTAGCTTGCTTTCTGAGTCTGGTACGATTGGTTAGGTTCGAGTAAAACTATTTTTTATTTGAAAGTATTTTTATTCAATTTTTACATTTTAAAGTTACATCACAACAAAATAGAATAACAAACATCCCCCCCCCCCAACCTCTCCTCCATCCCACATCACTGCAGTAACCCAAACCAAACACCCTCCACCCACCCCCACTCCAGCATCTGACTGTAACCAACTCTTTAAAGTGTAATATAAACAAACCCCATCTTTTATGGAACCCCTCACTCGCCCCCTTCAAAACGAACTTAACCTTCTCTAAATACAGAAACCCCAGCCACACTGAGGCATAGGGCAAAGAAGCTGACCTCCATCCCAACAGGGCCCACCTATCAACAATCAGCGAGGCAAAGGCTAGAACATTTGCCCTGATTCCCGTCTACAGCTCCGGCAAGTCCAATATCCTGAATATAGTCTGCAGGGGACTGGACTCCAAATCCACATGATCTTTGAGATGACCCCCAACCCCAACTCCAAGCCTATCACTGACAGCACCCCCTCAATACCGCCGAGGGCCACCGGAAAAGTCAGGAAGACCTTCTTTGCAAAATCCCACACCTGCATATACCTAAAGGAACCGCTCCCCACGGAATCCCAAACTTTTCCGCCAAGTTTGCAAACCGCCCTTCTAACAATAAGCCTTTCATTTCTATTACCCCTGCTCCTCCCAGCCCCGAAACCTAGCATCCAACCTCGCCGGCTCAAACACATGATACCCTCAGATCAACCTCAGCTTCGACCCCACACCTAGCCTAAAGTACTGCCGAAGTTGCCTCCAGGTCTTCAACATGACCACCACCACCGGATTCCCTGAATATTTCCCTGGGGAAAACTGGAGTGGCACCATTGGCAGTGCCTGCAACACGACTTCCTACAAAAGCCTGCTTCCACCCTCACCCACATAGCCTCCGGCTCCCTACTCCTCACCTTCTCAGCGTTCGGCGCCCAATAATAATAATACAACAGGTTTGGAAGGGAAAGACCCCCTGACTGCTGCCCTCTCTGAAGCATCATCTTCCTTATCCCTTCTACTTTAGCTGCCCAGACAAATGACAAAATCAACTGTTCCACCCCCATAAAAAAACACTTTCGGGAAAAAGACCGATAGGCACTGAAATAAAAATAAAGACCGTGGCAAGATATTCACCTTTGTTGCCTGCACCCGGCCAGCCAATGACAGGGAAGCTGTCCCATCTCAACAGATCTGCCTTGACTCTACCCCCAGGCTCGTGAAATTCAATTTACGAAGCCGGGCCCAGTCCTGAGCCACCTGTACCCCCAAGTAGTCGCCCCCTGAAATGGAGAAGACACTAAAAAGCACACACTCTTTTCCAGATTCAGCTTATAACCTGAAAAAGCCCCGAATCTCCTGAGCAACCCCATTATATCCCCCACGGTGGGACCAGATTGGAGATATACAAGGTACAAGTAAACATAACATGATCAGATTCTTAAACGAGTTATGCAGTTACAAGATATAATTTGCATTCAGAAACGTGCATTTACATAGTTCCTTTAACATTGTAAAATATCCCAAAATGCTTGTCTCGCCCTCTGCCCTGTGACATCCTTGGCAACTGTCCTGTAGGGGGCGCCTGGACTTGGATGAGTCCAGCTGACTTTCAGGCTTCACAGGTGACGACGTGTCACTATGTTCTGCCCACTTCCCAGCTGATTCTCCAGTGTCAGGAAGGGGGCCTCCGAAGGGCTGGAATGTTCCACCCCTGCGGGAAGCCCTGGGATGGGCCCCATCCCTTCCTCCTCCCATGGGGTGCTTGCTGACCTCCGGAATATTCCATGGGATCGAGGGCCAGCCGGAGTAAGCTCCGGAGGCCTCACAATCACCTGGCCCTGCCAGTCCAGTAGGTCCGATCTCATCTGAACCATTGTGTTAATGCCCTCAAGGCATGGTACTCTGTGATTGGAACGTGTCCCTCGGTGAGTGAGCCATGTCCTTCATTGCCTCGGTCATGTCACTCTGTGACAGCGTCATGTGCCTCTGTAACTGGTTATGGTCAGTCAGTGCCTAGACAATGCTCTCTATGACCTCAGCCATGACCCTTTGAGTGCGCCAAGCTCAGAAGCGCTGCAGTAAAATCCATCTGCGCCTGGGACATGTCTGCCTGTGTCTGGGGCCTCCTGCCCTGCACCTCAGCCATGGACAGCACAGTGTGACTCAGACCTTGGACATCCTGACACGTGGCTATGGCTTCTGGACCCAGGCCTTCCATTGCGGACGTGTTGGCCTGGGTGCTAAGCATTGTGAGCAACATGTCTTGCACCTGAAGGCAATTGGACTCCTCCAGTTGTACTTGCACCCCCTCCTCTAAATTCTAGATCTGAATCTGAATCAGCACCAGTGATGGGATCATCTTTTCCAGAGGCTTGACATCTGTCTTAGTAAGAAGTCTTACAACACTGGGTTAAAGTCCAACAGGTTTATTACGAATCACTAGCTTTTGGAGCACAGCTTCTTCATTAGGTGAGTCTGTCTTAGCGGCAGTTGTCCCTGGAATCGACCAGCCGAACGACCGGCTGCTCCCTCGGGTGTCCCTGCCTCCACCTGATGTGCTGCAGCATGTATATGATGCTCACCAGAAGGTGACCAGGAGGTTGACCCGCTAACATTTCCCACCGAGGTGATAGTTTCTGCTCTGTGGATGTGCTGGTGAAAAGAAAAATGAAAATGAAATGAAAATCGCTTATTGTCATAAGTAGACTTCAGATGAAGTTACTGTGAAAAGCCCCTAGTCGCCACATTCCGCCACCTGTTCGGGGGAGGCTGGTAGGGGAATTGAACTGTCCTGCTGGCCTGCCTTGGTCTGCTTCAAAAACCAGCGATTTAGCCCTGTGCTAAACCAACCCCTAAGCAGTGCCGAGAAGTCGGTGTCTTCCGGAGGTCTGCTCTGGGCAGTTCTGAGGTTCTGGAGTGGGGGGCTGCGACTCCAGATGGCCTGGCCACATCTGATGGGGATCCTGTAAGACAAAGTACATGACGCCAGCTGTTGGGAAGGACAAGACTAGCCGACGAACGACTACTTAAGATAGGACATCTGGATAAAGTTGCATTGGACTCGCTGCTTTTTACGCATTTTGAACTCCATGTCAGCCACTGCTCGCTCCTCGGCCTCTCCCATGAGTTCCATGGCCCTTTATTCAAAGGGGGTGTGGACTTGTATGCCGGCCATGCCACCACCTCTCTTCTGGTTCGCTCTTCAATTATGACCTGCTTTATCCTTGGGGACACAGAAATAACATAGTGAGACACCGGCATGCCTGTTTTATGCGGGAGGGGTTTCTAGCTAGTGGCAGATGTGGGCAAGGTGCCTGGCCAAAGAGGACAGGGCATGTGTTGGGAGTTCCTGGCTGTAGGTTCTGAGAGGCAGGCTGGTAGATAGTGTTACTGCATATAAGGGCTTGAGTTCAGATGTCAAGGGTCAAGGCTGGGAATGATGTTGCACAGATTGTTACTGATCTGAGCAGCTCGAAGGAGGTTATTCATCATCTTCCTGCATTGCATGTCGGTCCTCGTGGTGAGGCTACCAGCACTCACTGACTGCATCTGCCACCAGCACTCACTGACTGCATCTGCCACCTCATCCCAGGATTTATCCATAACAGCTGGGTGACACGGTAGCACATTGGTTAGCACTGTTGCTTTACAGCTCCTGAGTCCCAGATTTGATTCCCGGCTTGGGTCACTGTCTGTGCGGAGTTTGCGCGTTATTCCCGTGTCTGCGTGGGTTTCCTCCTGGTGCTCCGGTTTCCTCCCACAGTCCAAAGATGTGCAGGTTAGGTGGATTTGCCTTACAAAATTTCCCTTAGTGTCCGAAAAGGTTAGATGGGGTTACGGGGATAGGGTGGCCTCCTTTTGCATTGTAAATTCTATGATTCTATGCTGTCTCTGCCCCACCCTGAGGAAGAGGATTACCCTCCTCTCTTCAGTAGCGTCCAACATCCTGTGGAAGTCCGCATCAAAGGGGTGTGGTGAAGGTCTTTTGGCACCCATCTTCTTGGCTGGAATGAGAGTCTGGGGTGAGTGGGCCGCTTAAAAGCTGCTCCAGCTTGTCGGCCTCTCAATGGGATCCCTGACCCCAGTGAATCACACTGGGACTTGGGCGGGATGCACATGGCCATGTGCTCGCCCATTTGCATTGATGGAATTGCGCCTCCCTGGTGCACCTAGAGGCAATGTGAAAATGTACCGATTCCGCTCTGGCGGGAGCACTTGGACTCTGGAGCTGAAAATTGTGCCCAGCGTCTCTGATAGCCTCAGGTTATTGCAAAACAATTTACGAAAATGAAGTGCCATTACTGCTTTCTTTGTTACTGTATTTTTGAAGTACAGTTACGTTTACTTTAAAGGCAGCAGTTTGGACACAGTGAAGTTCCACCACTTTGTAGGCAGCAGTTTGTTCCACAACAAGAGATGAACGTCCAGCAGATTTGTGTTGTCGATGATAGTTGAGGGACACATGTTGGTTATTAGACTGGATAAAACTATTGAGCTTCTTCAATTAGTGCCATGGGGCCTTTTACAAACACTCAAACACAGATGGGATTGAATCTCTCAACCAAAGGGAAATTTTGTTTTTCTTTAAATGTAACTTTAAGACAGCTAAAGTAATGTGAATGAGTACATTGTTTGGATTATCTCTATCTTTAATAATTTCTTTTAAAATTTTTTTTTACAGTGTACTAATACAATGAAGCCCTTTGGCTCCACTGTATATCAGTAAATTTTTCTGCTCTAGATACGTTTCCTTGATTAAATTCTAAATAAAAACAACTTAATGATGTTAGATTACTCGATGTCTGGGTCAGTCCTTTTTGAGATGTTATTGTATCTGGGTTTGCAGACAGTTCAAGTTGCAAAAAGGTATTTTCACTTGCATTCAAGTTCAACTGTCTTTCCAAGACTGACACAGTGATTCTTTGTAATGGGCTGGTATATTATCTAATCCATGTCACTCATTATCTTGTCGTTTATTGCCTTTGTTCTATTATCTTCTAAATAAATCTTTTAATTTTGGCTTCAATAAATCAGTTTGATAACATGGTATTTTTAAAAATTCATTTTGCGGGATGTGGGCGTCGCTGGTTAGGTCAGCATTTATTGCCCATCCCTAGCTGCCCTTTAGAAAGTGTTGTCTTCTTGAACCGCTGCAGTCCCTGAGGTGCAGGTATACTCACAGTTCTGTTAGGGAGGGAGTTCCAGGATGTTGCCCTAGCGACAGTGAAGGAACGGCGATATATTTCTAAATCAGGATGGTGAGTGAGTGGTAGGGTTCCCAGGTATCTGTGCTCTTGTCCTTCTAGATTAGTGGGTTTCAAAGGTGCTGCCGAAGGAACTTTGGTGAGTTCCTGCAGTACATCTTGTAGATGGTACACATGGCTGCCACTGTTTGTTGGTGCTGAAGGGTTTGACTGTTTGTGGAAGGGGTAGCAATCAAGCGGGTGCTTTGTCCTGGACGGTGTCGAGCTTTTTGAGTGTTGTTGGAGCTGCACTCATTCAAGTGGCGAGTATTCCATTAAACTCCTGACTTGTGTTTTATAGATGATGGACAAGCTTTGGGGAATCAGGAGGTGAATTACTCGCTGTAGGATTCCTTTGACCTTTGATAGCCTTTGACCTGCCCTTGTAGCCACAGTATCAATATGGCTAGTCCAGTTCAGTTTCAGATCAATGATAACCCCCACTATGTTGATTGTGGGGGATTCAGCGATGGTGATGCCTTTGAATGTCGTGGGGCAATGGTTCGATCCTCTCTTGTAGGAGATGGTCATTGCCTGGCACTTTGTGGCATGAATGTAACTTGCCACTTGTCAGCGCAAGCCTGGATATTGTCCAGATCTTGCTACATTTGGATATGGACTGCTTCATCAGCTGAGGAGTCACGAATGGTACTGAACATTGTGCATTCATCCACAAATATCCCCACTTCTGACCTTATGATGGAAAGAAGCTCATTGATGAAGCAGCTGAAAATGGTTGGGCCTCGGACACTACCCTGAGGAGCTCCTGCAGCGATGTCCTGGAGCTGTGATGATGGACCTCCAACCTCCCTTTGTCCTAGGTATGTCAAGGGCAGCCACTCTCACCTTACCTCTGGCATTCAGCTCTTTTGTCCATGCTTGAACCGGGGCCTGAAATTTTGTAAAGACAGAGAGCATTTCCATTGTTATGAGTGACTGCAGAGGCACTCTGAACCTACCATTTTCATGGGGTTGGGAAGAATGGGGACTGGTTACAAAATTGCACCTCGGTGGTTCGTGGAGGCAGCCGCCCAAATAAAACAGCAGCTACCTCCAGTCATGTCGGATTTTCATCAGCTGGGAGCGTGAAACACGACATGTGCAGATTAGATCTGGTAGGGACAGGTCTAAACTTTTCAGAATTACTTGGGTAGGTGGTGGTGTATCCTTTTAGAGATAAGTTACCTTTTTGGATATGGTCCTGGGACAACTTTGGGACAGGTCAGATGTCATTTGGGATTGTTAAAAGTAGACATGAATGTACATAAAAAGTGCATTACTTCATTGAAACTGTCAAACTCATTGGAAATGCTAAGCTCTCAAGGCATTTACAGCTCCTGGCCTTTAAGTATCTGAAAAGGTGTAGGGGCAAAGAGTGTCTGCAGTGTTTAAAAAAAAAGTTCTTGAAATGTTATTCTCTATTTGCATAAGACTGGATTAGTGTGCATGACTGATTTCATGACCTTCCATTATCACTGTGAGGGATCCGCTCAGTTCATAGTTTGATTGACAGCTTCAAGTGGTTATAGACGCTTTAAAATAGGATTATGAATTCCAATACTTGTTTGTATAAGGCATTACCAAAGTTCACTGTAGTGAATGGGAATTTTTTAGCCAATGTTTTTTTTGAGGTCATGAGTTCTTCAATAGACTCCATTTTATCTCATCTCAGCATGAGTCCTGAGGTCAATCCATGATGGATACTGGATAAGTTGGCATGGAGGGTGTAAGGGCAAAGGGTGATAGTTGGGGATGTAGGTTGGTTTGTGTTAACACTAAGCTGGCATAGGGACTATAAAAGAATGGGTTGGCATGGGGGGGATCTGAGAGACCATGGTGGATGGATAGAGGAGCATAGATTGGCATGGGGCTATGAAGAGCCATGCAGTGTGGGGGAGTATGAGGTGGCAAATGTTGGCATGGATGGGGCATGAGGAATGTGTGCATGCATTAGGATACAAAGTTCAGTTCGTAAGAGACTTAGTTTGCTTTTCTTTGTTTGTTACTGTGAAGGCAAGCTCAATGTTGTAAAACGGTTCTGTTCATAATATGTGTAATACAACATAAAAGTGGACTGTTTTCAACAATCAATTCAAAGGGATTGTACTTGTGCAGAAGAGAAGGGAAAAAAGGTTTCTTCCAGCTGAGAGCATGGATCCGTACAATTCAAGAAGCTTGGATGCTGTTTTACTTGTTGTTGATCATTATATGCCATCACCCCAGTATTCCAAAAATATCATAGGATTTAGTAAAGTCGGCATAGTCCCAGATGACCATAGGCTGCTTTCCACTTAGAGGGGAAGAGCTGACTGGTGGCAATTTAACCTGAGGGTCACCACACTTCAGGCGAAGGGCAATCTTGAGAAGGCCAGGCCGTCTTGAATAATCTCAGCCGGTACGGGATTTGAACCCGCACTGTTGGCCTTGCTCTGCGTCATGAAAGAAGCTCTCCAGCCAACTGAGCTAAACGTGTTCAGCCACCACCAGCCCTCTACCCCCATGCAAGTGCCACTTAGCTGGTTGGTTGTTGACCTATCGTGTGCATCCTCTTTGAATCTACAGTTTGAAGTAGGTCATTCGGCCCATCGAGTCTGTACTGGCCCTTGGAAAGAGTACCTTACTTAAGCCCACACCTCCACCCGTAACTCAGTAACCCCACCTATCCTTTTGGACACTAATGGCAATTTAGCATAGCCAATCCACCTAACCTGCACATCTTTGGACTATGGGAAAGAAACTGCAGCACCCAGAGGAAACCCACGCAGACATGGGGAAAAAAGTGTAAACTCCACACAGGCAGTGAGGGCAGCTTATTCCTGTTGTGTGGTGACTGCCAATAGTACTCTCGAAGTATCAATTGGAATGCTTTGAGGACTAGCCCAGTTTGAGGAATGGCCGAGCTGGAGAGAACATTCAATACCTCAAAATAGAAAAATAGGAATTTCAGAATGCCCGCTATTCATCCCAAAGATTCGGTGAGCAACTGATTTTGGATTGAGCAACTGAGTAGGTTAAATATTATGACAAAGTGAGGCGAGATGTGTTCTATTTAAATTTAAATAGGATGTGACCTCCACCAATATATAATGGTGTGTAATATCTCTTGTAAATGTTTGCTGTTTTATTTATGAGCTGTAATACTTATGTGTACTGTCTGTAAATAACTAATTTCAGTTTCTTTTTTTGATTAAGGGACCAGAACTATTGAGCAAATATGTAGGTGAATCTGAGCGTGCTGTGAGAGAGGTAGGTTGGACAAGAATGCTTGTTATGGATCTTCACATTTTTGTTACTTGTCACTTGGATGTACAATGTGAAGTGTGTTCCTTTTTCAAGAAAAGTTCAAAAAAGCCGTATAAAAATACAAATGATTTTTTTTTTTGCATAACTAAAATAGATACCACTAAATTATTAACACCAAATGTTTTTAAGAGTCCTTAATAAAATTGTTAATTTCTATTTTGCACAACCCTAAACATATACAGGCAGTCCTCTGATTTACAGCACAATTGGTTCCTGAAAATTGCATCTTAAGTCGAAACGTCGTTAGTTGGAACTGATTTTTTGCTAAGAACAATGTTCTAAATTGGGGATTGGTTCCTGAATCAAGACCTGGTGCCCTATTTTCACCAAAATAACCCAGAATTTTGCACTCAATTAATAATATTTTTTAAAAAAAGTAATATAGCAATAAATTAACATTCTACAACATAACTTTTAAGAAAAAGCTTGGAAACACAAAGATTCACCAAGTAAATATGCGTCAGAACAGAGGGCTGGGCGCATTGAGTCAGGGAGATGGAAGGTTCAGAACATTGATGCGCAGATACGAATGTTGAACTTGTTTGCTGACTTGGCATCCTAAATTCAAAACAAGGTGTCAGTTTATAAATGTTATCAGTGCCGTTCGTTGTAACTCGAACATTGTAAAGTTGAAGACTGACTGGATCCTTAGATTTCCCCCTTAACCTTCCACAGTGACGAGGACTCGGTTAAATAAAATGGTGTAGTTTCCCACCCACAGCTTGCCAGCCAGCGAGATCACAAACAGGAATCGAGAGGCCGCGACTGGGAACGGTCGGTAATACGCTCAGCAGTTAATGGGCTCTTGGCTGTGATTGGTGATGGTCAGATGTCTTGCTGCGAGTGTAGAAAATGGAGGGCCAGGCTGGGAGAAGAGAGTCGGGTTTCAGGCAAACCCAAGACTTCCTCAATGAGGGTGGAAGGAGCACTCCCCTGGCCCAGAAGTCAACCTGAAATTTCTAATTTAAACTTAGTTGTTGGGCCTATTTTGGCCCAGGAGCCTGCTTCAGCACGTTTTGCCTGACTGTGATGCCAACAATGCCATCCTCCCCCTGCTCCCTTCCCCAAACTCATGCTTCTGCCTCAGACTTGCATTGCAGATTTGGTCCTGCAGACATCTTCAGCCCCAATCTCTATATTTAGAACAGGCTCCAGGATCGGGCTCATCAGCCATGCAAGGACCCTCAGAGCCCGTGACCAGTGACATGGAATTTCTTATGTGGACACTCATACTCGTTAGCAAGTGATCACCGAAGAACTATAAGGGCCCTGCTTCCTTCATGTATGTCCTCCTCACCTGCTCAAAACAGCATGGGCCAGGAAAGAAGCGGGAAGTAATTGACATCTATTTTAACTGACCAGCTTAGCTAGCTTCTCGACATTAGGGCAGTTAAAATTGAGGCCATGAAATGCCTGGCTTCCACTCCGTACTGTCTGCCCAGTCCAGTTGAGATAAGGAATTCAGCAGATTGAAGCGTTAAATCTGTGTCTCCCATTACTGGCACTATTTGTTGGTGCCTTGATGCACAGTACACAATGATGTTAAAACATTGAATCCCATCAGTACTCTCTGTTTTATCTGTTTAATTCATGATATCAATCAGGGGAATAGTACACTGGCAAAGCGAGAGAGAGAAAAAGTTCAGTAAGTTACAATACCTCGGATCTGGGAATCAATTCAGCCAGGATGTTGCAGCTAAAGAGAACTCTCTCTGTCAGCCTGTTTCAGTTGATATTGACAGCTTCTAGTCTGCATGAGCAATTGTAGAAAAACTGCTTCAAATTTGGAGCATGGTAGGTCATCATACTGAGAGGTCTCAAACATGACTGACCAGAAAATGAAAATTATTGCCTGGGTGCCATTTCCAATGCCCTTGTGAATTTGTGGTTCATGTTCATGTTGAAGTAAAATTGTAATGGTTCTACGTCCAACTTGAGACGGCTTGTTGTAGCCTATAAATTTTCTAATCAATGGTTTTTTTAATCCCAAAATTGACCCCCCCATAGGCAGGTTTTCGCACAAGTCTGGACACTGATCTCACATATTGAGGCCAGTTACCAGAGAGATCTGAAGACAGAAACAGCCTTTTCTTTTTTTAAATTTTTTTTCCAATTAAGGGGCAATTTAGCCTGGCCAGTCCACCTACCCTGCACACCTTTGTGTTGTGGGGATGAAATCCATGCAGACACGGGGAGAATGTGCAAACTCCACATGGACAGTGACCCAGGGCTGGGATCGAACCTGGGTCCTTGGCGCTTTGAGGCAGCCGTGCTAACCCCTGTGCTGCCCTGGAACTGCCTTTTCTGACTCATCCTGTGCCTATTGCACAGGGTAGCACATAGGCATGCTGCTAAAACTCTCCAAAATCATGTGCTGTGTGAAAACGTACAACTACTGTCCCTACTCCACTCCGAGGTCCGCACCTGCTTCAGGAAGACCACCATCATACCGGTACCAAAGAAGAACCAGGCAACGTGCCTCAATGACTACCGTCCGGTGGCCCTGACTTCAGTCGTAATGAAGTGCTTTGCGAGGTTGATCATGAAGCGCATCACCTCCATACTCCCAGAACGCCTTGATCCACTGCAATTCGCATACCGTTGCAACCGGTCCACATCAGACGCCATTTCCCTGGCCCTACACTCATCCCTAGAGCATCTCGAAAACAAGGACTCCTACATCAAACTCCTATTTATTGACTACAGCTCCGCCCTCAACACCATAATCCCAGCCAAGCTCATATTAAAGCTCCAAAACCTAGGACTTGGCTCTCCACTCTGCAACTGGATCCTCGATTTTCTGACCAACAGACCACAATCAGTAAGAATGAACAACAACACCTCCTCCACAATAGTCCTCAATACCGGGGCCCCACAAGGCTACGTACTTAGCCCCCTACTCTACTCCCTGTACACACACGACTGCGTGGCAAAACTTGGTTCCAACTCCATCTACAAGTTTGCTGACGATACGACCATAGTGGGCTGGATCTCGAATAACGACGAGTCAGAATACAGGAGGGAGATAGATAACCTAGTGGAGTGGTATAGCGACAACAATCTCTCCCTCAATGCCAGCAAAACTAAAGAGCTGGTCATTGACTTCAGGAAGCAAAGTACTGTACACACCCCTGTCAGCATCAATGGGGTCGAGGTGGAGATGGTTAACAGTTTCAAATTCCTAGGGGTGCACATCTCCAATAATCTGTCCTGGTCCACCCACGTCGACGTTACCACCAAGAAAGCACAACAGCGCCTATACTTCCTCGGGAAACTAAGGAAATTCGGCATGTCCACATTAACCCTTACCAACTTTTACAGATGCACCATAGAAAGCATCCTATCGGGCTGCATCACAGTCTGGTATGGCAACTGCTCGGCCCAGGACCGCAAGAAACTTCAGAGAGTCGTGAATACCGTCCAGTCTATCACACGAACCTGCCTCCCATCCATTGACTCAATCTACACCTCCCGCTGCCTGGGGAAAGCGGGCAGCATAATCAAAGATCCCTCCCACCCGGCTTACTCACTCTTCCAACTTCTTCCATTGGGCAGGAGTTACAGAAGTCTGAGAACATGCACGAACAGACTCAAAAACAGCTTCTTCCCCGCTGTCACCAGACTCCTAAATGACCCTCTAATGGACTGACCTCATTAACACTACACCCCTATATGCTTCATCTGATGCCAGTGCTTATGCAGTTACATTTTATATCTTGTGTTGCCCTATTATGTATTTTCTTTTATTCACTTTTCTTCCCATGTACTTAATGATCTATTGAGCTGCTCGCAGAAAAATACTTTTCACTGTACCTCGGTACACGTGACAATAAGCAAATCCAAACCAATCCAGTACACAACTCCATGATCAGCAACTGTCAGTTTCGTGAATATTTTGGCAATCAAATCAGCCTCCCACACATAAGCCACAATGGCATCCCAAGGGGATCAGTCCTCGCACCGGCTCCCTTCACCATTATATATCATTCGATGACCTCCATGCCACAAAGTCATAGCTCTTCACGAACACTGACAACACATACCTGGTGCAGCACAGCCAACACCCTATACACTGTTTCACTCATCCTGATTTACCGAACAGCGGAGTGTTAGCCGATGCTCAACCTTGCTCAGGAATCACTACAGAAACATGGTAGACATCCACCTCCGAGGAGCCACAAGGAATTGTTCTGGGATATGAGACCAACAGAACTCGGGTGGCTTCTAGTGCTCGCACATGTTGAACCTCCTTTTGTCCACAGGGGAAATAGGTTCCTCAAATAACACCACTGGCTGACAGCTCACAAAGAGCTTCCATTGATACATGACCTCAAAAAAGACCCATCTGAAATTCAGTGGCCTTTATTGGAACACAATCCACATCCTATAAACTGATGGCGGCCCCCGTCTCGATGGAGCACCTCCCGGTTGACTGTAAACGTCACCTCTGCAGTCTGGTAACTGACTTGAGTGGTGAAATCCCAGGTTTCAACCTTCCATCGAAAATCTGGTCAACCCCCGGTTGCTGTGGCTGGGCAAAAGTCCAGAACTTTCCCTATCTCATGTTAGATTTGCTCACTGACAAAAAAAGTTCTCTGGCTGCACTTGAGGAATTCTGCAACTCTTTGCATTTTCCACTTAATATTAGAGTAGTTGAAATCCCCCACTATTGTTGCTCAATTTAGTTCTGTTCTTCTCAGCAGTTTGTGAACTTATTTGCTCTTCTATCTCCCTCTGACTGTTTGGCATCTATAGTATACTATCAAAGCAACTTTTTTTCCCTCCGTTCAACCAAATATATCCTATCCCTGTGCCAAGCTCGTTTTAAACCGTCCCCAACAACACGAACAAACCATCCTAGGAGGTCACTAGTTCTGGCCCTATTGAGGTTGTACCATTCTGCCTTCCTCCAATACTCAAGAGCTGGAACCCCTCTGGTCGATGACACATCCTGCATGAGTGGTTGCCCAGGACATGTGAAGTGACCTGGAATTTCCACATGGTGCAAGATGTGCAATTGACAGAGCTGAGATGCCCTGCCTTACTTAAGTATCTAAAGTTACCAAAAATATATTTAAGAATCAAATACTTGATCTATTTTAAATTTTAGGAAGGTTGAATCAAACACCTAATTGTAACTCGCCTTTTGTAACTCACTGCAGCTCCTTTGTGTAATGTGACATCCACCTACTCTCTGTTTACTGTGACGTCGCTTTTTCAAATTTCCTTGATTTCTGCTCTGCTCTCTTCACTTAACCACCCCCTCCTCATTCTCTCCACACTGCTCCCTCCCAGCCCCCTCTCCTCCCTGCTCCCTCCTCCTTCCCCAATCATGCTTTTTCAATTATCCCTTCCCCCTCGGTCCAATAATCTCTATAACCAAGCTGCCCGAACACCGAATGCTACACTTGCTCTTTACTCCTCAGGCAAGACTGTGGGCATTCAGTTGGTTTGTTAATGAAGCTGAAGGCACAAATTTAAAGCTTCTATGAAAAGCTCCTTGTGTTCCTGCTTTTAATCATTAGCAAGTGAACATTACTGCGATTTTGTTTGTGTGGATAATGGGTGAGGGGAGGAGCTTGGCCGAAGTGGTGCCTATCATCAGGTAGCCGAGGATCTCATCTGAAGAATGTCCATTTGAATGAGCTACCAAATGTCACTTGTGGAAGTGTATACACCCTGAACTTTCATAGAAAATCCAAAAGGAGGAAGGAAAAGAAAGAATACATCCTGAAACTTTCTTGGTTGATAGATTCCAGAATGCAGGGACAGTACCTCGCTGGAAAGTGGTTTGAAAAGATTTCTTTGTTATGTAACCATGTAGCAGGATGATGTCATTTGCAATGAAATATATTGAGACCCTATTCTGACATTTATTTGTGTCATCTATATAACCTGAAAAATCTTTTGGGTTCTTCCCAGACCTTTAAAGGGTTTTCCCAATGTTTGCAATACACTGACATATGTGCTACGCTATCTACATTTTTGTCTAGTTACTGTTCTGAAAGTTAATTGAATGAAATTATTTTTGGGATATAGCTTTTGCAGGTTATTTGCCAATTGTCTAATCCAGTGATTTTCCTTTATTTATGCAGATCTTCAGGAAGGCCAGAGCTGTGGCACCTTCCATCCTCTTCTTTGATGAAATAGATGCGCTGGCTGTTGAAAGAGGAAGGTGAGTACTGAGGCCACTAGTTTTACTGTTGAGAGTATCAGCATATTTAACATTTATGTGCCATGAACAGATCACCCAGAGCTATTGTTTACACCTGGGGTAGCATTGTTAAACAAGTCAGCTTGTTAAATTGGTTAGCATTAAACATCTATTCTAGTGATTCTGAAGCCACTCAGTTGTGAACTCCACCACCATCTTCTCAGGGCACTGAGCGAGGTGTGGGGGTGGGAGGGTGGGCGGGGCCAGCATTTCTTGTTACAAGAAACCAAAGTAATTTCTGTGTCTTGTGCCTAATGTCGCCCTTTTCATGAAAAAGCAACAACTGTTTGAAAGATGTCTAGTGTTGCCTTGTTAGAAGCATTCTGTCAGTCATACCTGGATTGAACTCGTCACTGAAATGAGCTTGCGTGTGAAGATTGTGCAGAGAAAAGCATGTTCCATTTTTATTGTTTTACCGTGGTGTTTGGCTCTAATCTTTGCGCTGTGTCAGTCACGAGGATTTACGAGTATACAAAACATGACAAGGCAGCAAATGACCAAAGGTCCTATCAGCCACTTCCACATAAATGTGATGCCATGTGCATTGCAATATGTACACTTGCCACCCCACACAGGAGCCTATAATTTCCTAGGGGGAAAAAAGCAGGAAAAACCCAGGTCAATTAGGGAAATCAAGTAAAAAATACTTCTCCAACTGTTTTTTAAAACATTTAAAGTACCCAATTAGTTTTTCCAAATTAAGAGGCAATTTTAGCTTGGCCAATCCATCTACCCTGCACATCTTTGGATTATGGGGATGTTGCTCGTTCTGGTGAGTGCGCTTTACACTCAATTGGCTCTGTTTATTACTTAGCTCTAGAGTCGCCAGGTATCCTTATGATACCACCACGAGGTTTAAGTTCAAGTTCAGATCAATGACTCAATACACCAATTAGTAAGGTTCAAATCAAAACACGTTTATTAATACACAGTTAATCGCTACTCATGCATACAATACTAAAAGACTAGGCTATTCCTACCACTAACAGGCCAGTACTTATCTGGATAAGGGAACCCGCTGGGTCAGGAAACAATGGCCTCTTGCTCATCCTGAGTCTGCAGACTTCCAGCTGGTACAGACTGTTTTTGTAAATTCACCACTCTGTCTTAGAATTCCCCCTATACCAAAAAGGGCCGATATTCCAAATGGTGAACAGGGATTCTCACTCCCTGACTCCGATGCAGGCTTCGGTGGGTGCTATTCAGGTCAAACTATATTTTCAAGTTATTCCCCGGTATAACCCATACCTTCACCGAAGAATTTTACCTACTTACCCCTTAATAGCATCGATGTCCTGGGTCCTGCGTTATTAAGGAAGTGAAGTAAGCTAATAACCACTTTTTCAGGTTAAGTTATTTTATTATTATACTTTTTTTTTTAAGTTGCAAACACTTTCTTTACAGAAAGGAAAAACGATTAGTGATTCTGGATGCTGCTGGTTTGTTGTAGGGACCTTCAGACTCTCTCTCTCTCTCTCTTGTAGTTCTCCTCCCCTTCTCTCCTGTTGCTGTTTCTCTGTTTTCTCTGTTCTCTGTGTTCTGTGTTCTGTCCTCCCCATTGCTGCTGGTTCACTTCCTTAGGTTGGGCCAATTTTATTTCAACCTTGCCCTTCATAGCCTGAGCTTTCTTGGGATCAATAACTCTCCCATCAAGTTTGTGTTCCCCATTCAATACCCTGTCTACTCTTTCAGGATCCTTGAAGAGGATAAACCCAAATCCTCGCGAACGCCCAGTCACAGGATCCATTTTAATTAAGCAGTCTACAATCTCTCCACATCCAGAAAAGCAGTCCCTTAAATCTTTCTTACTTGTTTCCCAGCTGAGTCCACCAACAAACATCTTCCTTCTCATCCTCCTCATTTTTGCTGGCGTTGATCTTCGAGCCTTCCACCTCCTTGGGGGGAGCGGAGCTCCCCCGGGCCGCGCCCCGGCCGCCAGCTGTTGCTGCTTCGCGCGTTCTGCTGCTCTCTGCTCCTGCCTCGCGCGTGGGGGGAGGGGGAGGAGCGAGGGGAGCCCCCGCTTAGTGCTTTTTGGCGGGAGAGATCGGGACCTCCGATAGGGGATGGGCTACGGGACTTAAAGGGGCATGGTGGGACACAACCAGGCCAATGGGTCCCCCTCTATTCAGTACATCACAGTGCTTCAACACAGCACAAAGAAATCTATGCAAACTCTCTTTTTCTTTTTCCCTTTCTCCTGCTGCAGGTTGTAATAACAATTCTGACAGACTGAAATTGACTGCATTTTTGACAGAAGAGCTGACCACAGTTTCTGCTCTTTTCAGCTGCCACCAACCACTTGTGGGATCTTTCCCTGCACTCTCCCAGACCAGATATTGGCAGACTTCTATGTTTCAAATGACACATTCTGTATTTTCCAGAACAAGACTAAGGGGTCAGGAACATCTATCTTGTAGCGTGCGTTGACTGGACACTTACTTGATGGTGCAGCAGTTGGCTAGGCCTCTCCTTCTTACGGTCAAGTTCTTAGAGAGCTGCTAAAATGTTCTGCTGGGAGGGCCGGCTAAGAGAGCGAATTGACCTTGGGGGCTCTATCTTATAGTCCTCAGGGGCTTTGCGCCCTTTTGGGCGGACCCCGAGCTTACTTCCAATCGATTGGATCCCATACCAATCGATTGGTTTGAATTCCCCAATACTGGGGCTGTTTCCCGATCGCTGGGCGGTCCTTGGGTGCCCGTTTGCTTCTTTTGTTTTGGACCCCTACTGTCGCTGAGGAGTCTAGCTTTACTTCGATCACCTTTGATTGTTACTATTGTGCCCGGGAATCGCTCATTAATATGCATGGCTGCTGGTTTCAGTGCTGTCGGCTTTCTTTGCAGGCAGAATACACAGGAAAAGTCTGCAAACTGCTTGTTTCTCTAGGATTGTCCAATTTTCCCTGTGTTTCTTGTGTTTCTCCATTTTGAACTTGGGAAGTGGCCAACTCGGGTGGCTACAGGGGTGAGACCCATGCAGACACAGGGCGAATGTGCAAGTTCCACACGGACAGTGATCTGGGGCCGGGATTGAACCCGGGCCCTCAGCGCTGTGAGGCAGCAGTGCTAACCACTGCACCACCATGCCGCCAATTGATTTGTTAAAAGGTTACCCCACTTCTACCTTCATGGACTTGGAGAATCTCACGGCGCAGAAGGGAGGCCATCAACCTGTTTTTCCTTTGTCGGCTCTTCCAAAGAGTTGTTCAGTTTAATCCTACACTCATCAATCATTCTAACCCTCTGCATGGAGGAATTGCTCTTCATTTCCCCTCTGTGCCAATGATTTCAAATCCATGACCTCTGCTTGCCCACCCACCTCTGTGTACCTTTATCAAAACCTTGCATAATTATGAGTACCATTCGCCTTCTCTGTTCTGAGGAGAACATAGAACATAGAACAGTACAGCACAGAACAGGCCCTTCGGCCCTCGATGTTGTGCCGAGCAATGATCACCCTACTCAAACCCACGTATCCACCCTATACCCATAACCCAACAACCCCCCCTTAACCTTACTTTTTAG
Organism: Scyliorhinus canicula; assembly: GCF_902713615.1. Lineage (NCBI taxonomy): Eukaryota > Metazoa > Chordata > Chondrichthyes > Carcharhiniformes > Scyliorhinidae > Scyliorhinus > Scyliorhinus canicula. The sequence goes on from NC_052148.1 coordinate 231,311,029, forward strand.
GACACTACGGGCAATTTAGCATGGCCAATCCACCTAACCCGCACATCTTTGGACTGTGGGAGGAAACCGGAGCACCCGGAGGAAACCCACGCACACACGGTGAGGACGTGCAGACTCCGCACAGACAGTGACCCAGCCGGGAACCGAACCTGGGACCCTGGAGTGAGAAGAATCCCAGCTTCTCCAATCTCCACCTAACTGATGTACCGGATCCCCGGTATTGTTGTAATAACTCTTTCTGTACCTTCTTCAGAATCTTGACATCATCCCCAAAGCACGCTGCCCAGAATTGGATACATTAGTCCAGCTGAGGCCCACCAGTGATTTGTAAATGTTTGGCATGGCTTCCTTGTTTCTGTATGCACTGCCCTTCTGTGCAAACCCAAGAATCTTGTACACTTTCATCGTAATTTATTTACTTCAAAACCCAGGATAGATTATTTTCTGAAATGCACAAGTTAAACCTCCTGATCTTTAGGATAGATTCCAGCCTTATTACCACAACCGCAACCCCCCTTTGTCCCAGACCCCTAGTGATGGTCATGCTTGCTTGCTTTTTTTAACTTTTTGGCCCATCTCTTTCCCTGAAGATTTGTTGTGATAACATCAACATTTATGCAGATGTGAAGCAGTTGTTCTTGGATGGTTTGCTGTTGTGCAGCAAATTTGTTCATGCGTCTTTTTTTTATCAGTCTCAGGAGGACAGATAGCTGACCATGAATAACCTGAACATTTTCTTTGTTGACAGGATCTTCCGGCATATGACAGATAATTGTTATTCAGCTGCACCTATTAATAAATTGTGCTCTAAACTTGCCAAAATTTCATTTTGTGAAGGTCATTCATGCTTCACGTCTCAAGGTAGTAAAGATTATACAGCATTCCGTAGGGTTTCCTTGAAACCTGAAAAATCTTGTCACTTACTCTTGTTTGCACCCTGCCTAAAGGTGATTGTGTTGCGGTGAAAAGCAGCGCTCCGGGTGTGGCCTGCCCAGTACATTGTACAGCTTCAGTGTGTCCTCCAGGTACTTGACTGCATTGTCCAACAAGATTTGTCCCTTCTAAAACTGTGTCAGCAGTAGTTAATTAGATTATTTTGTGACATGTCCTTAAATAGCCATTCCCTTGCTGTTGGTGCACTGCAGCTGCAGCATGTACTAACTACAGATGCCTACAGCAGCAACGACCAATGCTTCTTCCCTTGTCGCTCCCAAACCCCACGACCTCCGTCACCTAGAAGGATAGCAGGTGCATGGGCATCACGGTACCATAGTGGTTAGCACAGTTGCGTCCAGCTCCAGGGTCCCAGGTTCGATTCCCGGCTTGGGTCACTGTCTGTGGGGAGTCTGCATGTTCTCCCCGTGTCTGTGTGGGTTTCCTCCGGATGCTCCGGTTTCCTCCCACGGTCCAAAGATGTGCAGGTTAGGTGGATTGGCCGTGATAAATTGCCCTTAGTGTCTAAAAAGGTTAGGTGGGGTTACAGGGTTACGGGAATAGGGTGGAGGCGTGGGCTTAAGTGGGCTGCTCTTTCCAAGGGCCGGAGCAGACTCGATGGGCTGAATGGCCTCCTTTTGCACTGTAAATTCTATGATTACTATGAACACCATTGCCTCAGTTCCCCTCCGAGTTGCACATCATCTTCACTTGGCCGTGGATCGCCTTTTTTATTTTTGTTGTTGGAAAAATCCTGGAATGCCCCACTGAACACCTTCACTGCAACAGCTTCACTAAGAAGGTCCACCACCACCGTTTCAATGGCAGCTAGCAATGGGCATTAAATGTCGGCCCTGTCTCCAAACTCCACGTCCTAGAATGACATTTTGTAAATGTACTTGAGTGTTGCTTTGATTTTTGATCCCTTTTAGGTTTTTTTGAGGTCAAGCAAATGGATTAATACTTGGCAGTATGGCTCCTTCACCTATTTTGTATGGCAGGAAGTACATTTGCCTCTTGTGTACCCCATTTTTCTTTCACTCCAATGTTGGTGGCCATGTCTTAAGCCAAGATATAAAAACACTACAACTGATGGGGATACAAATAGAAAGTACAGAAATAAATAGAAATGGAAATACAAGAGAAGATCACTCAGAAAGGTTAATGTTTCAAATATGCAACCTTTCATTAGAACGGGACTTAATTTGACCCAAAGATTTATTGGCATTTAGCACCTTGTGTCTTCTACTGAATCTCTGCTTCACAAGCTTTGAACTGCCAGAGCACCTACAATCGTCTGTTTGTTGTTGGTACATTATTATTAATATCACTGGTTTCTAAATTCTCAAAAAATATGTACTTCATCATCGAATCATTCAGTACTGAAGCAGACCATTTGGCCCATCTAGTCTGTGCCAGCTCTTTGAAAGAGTTATCTAATTAGTCCCATGCTGCTACTTTTCCCTGTAACCCCTTATAAAATTTTCTTTTTAGCCTTACTATTGAATCCACTTACATTACCGCGCTCCATTTTCTATGGTGCACATCTCCTGCTCTTCCTCCCAATCAAATTAATTTTGATCCTTTGTATTTTAACTTCCCTCCTTGGTACACTATTTCTGCAGCTACTCCACAACCAGAGGTTTGGTATTGTGTAACTTGAGTTTCAATTAATTTGACAGCATAATCCAACCTCATATGTTTACTTATGGTGCATAATGGGTCAACTAAGATCCCTTTTTATTTTTGAACTTTTGGCTTGCCAATTTCTCTTCATAAGAACATAGATGCCATATCTGAATCCAGTGTCTCAAACAACTCATTCTCATTTCTGAATTTAGTCAGTTATTAATTGCGTCCGTGTCGAAATATCAGAAGTGCATTTCACTAACAGGAAATATTGGTAACATCCAAACTACAATTGTGGTTTCACATCTGTGCTCCTGATACCTCACTACCTAATTTGCATTTTCTCTTTGAGAAATCTCCTGAAAGTAATTTAGCTGTACTTTTAGTTAAATATTTTTCCTGCTTCAAATAAGGAGGCAACTCTGGCAAATGGAATAACGGAACGCTTTCTACTTCTGGTGGCACCTTTTATCAGTTACAGGATGAGTGAGAAGTGTTATGGGCCAGGGTTTAGAGAACCCCAAAGTGCATCATGGAGTTCACCTGACCCACGTTTTCTACTAGTTTGTGGTATCGGGCCCACACGACCCACTCTACAGGTGTGGTACAGCAGAAATCGTAAAGGAATTTTTTAAGCAAAACAATGTTTATTCTATGAATTCAAGTTAAACTTTTAAAAACATATAGTGAACATCTGGGCAGCCATTAATTCAAATACAACCCCCAAAGAATACAACACTAAGTAATCCTTAAGCTTTCCATTTAACATCCATAAGACTTTTAAAAAACTTTTAACAGAAGCACATCAGGTTTAAATTCACTACTGAGAACAGTTATCACTGAATTCACTAAATGATCAAGAGATAGTCTTTACATGGCAGAAGGAACAACATTACACCTGCTGTGGCTGACTGCAGCTCCAACACTGAAACACAACCAAACAAACACAGACACAGCCAAGCTTCTCTCAAAGTATGACAGACAGCCCAGCTCCACCCACCTCGACATCATTGCAGTAATAAACACCCATTTCTTAAAGGTACGCCCACTACAGTTATTCTATAAAAACACTCACATGACAGAAGCAAATTGAAATCCTCAAATACAGACAGAGAGATTGGGAAACAAAGGGAAAAAAATGTGTTTTGTGTCCAGCCCTGTTTTTCAGTCGGGAAGCCTATATGATAAAAAAAAGTCTCCTCTTAGTCCATCAGTTTGTAGTTTCCGCATCCCACATAAGCTATTGAGGTCTCTCGGAGTTAAGGCATCTATTTCCATGCCTGGCTTATTTTTTTCCTGTTATGCTGGAATGACCCTTTATCCACCATGCTCGTCACTTTGGGAGCTGGGATGTGCTGTGTAATACAAGAACTTAGAACACACATGAACACGATCAGCTTCTCATATTGTATTTGTGGGAGAAATGTCTTTGACCCATTGGCAGATTAGTCGCCCCACATATAGGTTCAGTTGTTTTCATATGGAATGCAAGTATCAAGAGAAGAAATAAGTGTTTGCCATTGGCTGCACTCCTGTAGCCTTGAGGTATGCTGGAGACCAAAACCCACAGGCACAATGTTTATTGAGCTCAGTCGAAAATAAACAATGCACCAAGTAGCTGGAATTTTTAATTTAGGAGCGTTTTGCCACTTCGCCAACAATGCAGTTTTGGAGTCCTGCGCTGTATAGGATAACTGGTGAAGCTGCAGCTTGTTTCCACTAATTATATCAGGACAATGCAGGCAGAATCAGTCAAGTCAGTGCTCGGGACTGTGAAATTTAAAACATATGTGAGTTGTACCTAAAACCACGATTTGTCGTGATCTTTTACACTGGTTCAACAATCGCTGTATCTGAAGCATGTCCTTCCTACACATCGGCCAGGTCTCCATTTGAACTAGTAGGGATGCACTTTTCCGCCAACTCCTTTATTCCCATCCACCTTGGGAGAAGTTTGTCAAATTGCACTTGTACTTTCCGTGCAAGCACTAACACTGCTCAGGATCGAGTGATTAAAATTACTTGTCAATACAGGAATGGTTAAGTCACTTTGCACACTGTTCTGATTGAAATTAATTACTCACGACTCTTAAAACATGTGCATTAATAAATTAATTCAATCAATCAGTGCTCTTAAATGCAAGTCCCCATAGCAGAAAGGGAGAAAAGTACCCTTGACCTTTAGACCATCCATCTCACGCTGATGGCAAAATATATTCAGTAGATACGAGGGGCACGATTGCCTCTGTTCCCAGCCATTGTTACATAACGCTACTCTGTTGTACTGATTCATGGGAAACCTTACATTTTTGGATAAAAATAAGGTGCAAATTCAGATTGGAAAATTGGAGCAATTTCAAGCACATTTTAGACACAATTTCAATCTAACCGTGAAATGCATATAATTTATTAAACAAGCGATCTGAAGCCGAAATTCTTTGTAGTTCATATGATTATGTCACCACATTTAGCATTAGCAGGCAAAAACTCTAGGTGCAATTTTTAAGAGCTAGTATCATTAAAAGTGACCATGAAGTTCTCACATTGTTGTAAAAATAAAACTGTTTCACTAATACCCTCTGGCGAAGAAAGCCTGCTAACCTTGGGACTTTGGTCAAGTACTGATGTCATTGGCACTTTACTGCCATCTGTAGCGACCTAGGAGGTTTCTCAGTTTTATCAAACCACTGACATGGACTGGAGTGTTACATGTTGGCCCACATCAGCTTCTCAGGGCAAATAAGGATTGATAATGTGTTTTTCTGTGGTTCGCTAAATCACTGACTGCAAATGCCTGCAGTAACAGTAAGTTTATTTAACCAACTCTGTAGCTGTAAGAAACACATGTGCTCCGTCCCAGGGAAATCTGGCGCCTCTCAGCCACGTGACGCTAGACATGACCGTGTCATCACGTAACTATATGATGACCCAGTCTACATCGTCCCCAAGTAGTTTGGAACCCCGGTGGTATGAGGTGTAACAGTGTACACCGCGAAAACTATATACAGATGTGTGTGCAAAATAACTGAGCTACACAACAGTGTACAACGGTTTGTGTGAACAATGAAACACAAAATGGGCTCTTGCAACTTGGTGCATAGCCCATTGTGTCTACTTTCTCCCCCTCCCCCACTCCCTTTTTCAGCATGTGGTGGAAAAGAAGACAAAGCAAAGCAATGTTTGGTAGTCCAAACAGTGTATATGGTGAAGAAATCCCATGTGTTGGGCTTGCTCAGATGCCCAGAGCGTGTGATAGTACCAACAGGTGGAGGTGAGACTATTCTATGACTTGTGTACATTATGCTGGACTCATGAATCACATCTTGTGTTGTTCAGACATAGGACACACCGCATTATACTCATGACTACATCCATACTGTCGGTGGAACAGTCATCTTATCTCATGTGATATACAAGTGGTAATTTGCTGATGACTTGGCAGTCAAAAACGTCGCTGTGATTTGCCATCTCTGGGGAGTGCAGTTGTGGTGCATGCACTTCTGCGTCAAGCTGAATGAGACCTAAAGTGATGCTATCTTGAGGACCTAGCAGTGACTTTACATCTTGATTCGCAATGTGAAAATCAAAGTCTTCTTGTGCACAACTAAGGGTAGTTGCACCCTAGGTAGTGATTGTCTGTCCACCATAAACCATGAAGTCAAACTGCTGCTTGCCATCCGGTATCATATCTGGGTTTATCTCCGATATTTGTGGCTGGATAGTACATTGTACTTTGTCCCATTATCGATCTTAACTAGGTCTGGCGCTACAAGAGAGTGCATGAAGCTTAGTGAAATGAAATAAAATGAAAATCGCTTATTGTCACAAGTAGGAAGTTAGTGAAAAGCCCCTAGTCGCCACTTCCAGCTCCTGTTTGGGGAGGCTGGTACGGGAATTGAACTGTGCTGCTGGCCTGCGTTGGTCTGCTTTAAAAGCCAGCTATTTAGCCCTGTGCTAAACCAGCCCCCTAGTGAAGATCTTGTTCTTTTCCATGGCAAATTCCACACTTTTGCAGTATAATGTTGATGTTAATGTAGTTGCTGCTGGTACCATGATTGTACTACTTGGGTTGAATCATAATTCATTGATCTTACTAATGTGCCTAGCCCTTGGAGATCAATTAGTAGCCATGCTACTGTTAACAGAAAAGGGCTATTCTTGCTTGGAACTGCAGCATTTGGCAAAGTGGTTCCACTTGCTACATCGATTGTATTGTTTTCCAAATGCAAAACATAGTGCTCTGTTTTGGGTATGTTGGCCACTGCAGTTTGTTCCGGGCACCCCCTGCGCTGAAAGAACTTCATTGCCCCCGCCCAGATGCCACCATTTCCAGCCTACATTCTCTGATTTTTTAGACTGTTTGTTAAGCATGCACATTTCCACTGCAGACTATAACATTCAATCTTTTAGTCACAGTAATTGTTTTTGGACCACATCACTGTTTACTCCACCAACCAACCAATCTGTAAAATTTCCAAACGTGCATGTTGACACTAAAACTTTTAACGTAGGATTGACGTAGTGTTATTTGGTTGGTGAGCTGAAAAATATGGCGATCAAGAATGAGGTTCTTAACCGGAGGGCATACGGCTTCTAATTTGTTCAAGATTGTCTCATGATCTTCTTTACTGTCGTTGGATCGGAAAGTAAATGATCAAAATCTTGTAAACACTTCAGGCCTCTTAAATTCAGCAAAATGTACGCCTGTACTTTTTCGACTTGTCAGAAAGCGCTGCACCACAGAATACGAGCCACTCCTGTTTAAACTTCTCCCAGTTGTCTGCCACGTTTTCAATGTTTCCATCGAAGGTTAATGGGTTGATAGTTTGAAGTCCTTGCATTATGCTGCCAATCCTGATGCCATGTATTTTTCTGTGGTTCACTGAATCACTGGCTGCAACAAGGACTGGAATACCAGTAAGTTTATTTAACCAACTCTGTGGCTGTAAGAAACACTTGTGCTCGGATGGAAATCTGGTGATCTTCCGCCACATATTGCTGGACATGATAGTTTACAGATAATAAACTCTAGTTACACCCAAATTTTAAGAATGGATAATAAAGTCACTTAATTTTCCGGAGTTGTTTTAATTTTGTGGGTGTTGACCACTAAATTGCACTACATAATATGTACACAACTTAATTATACCACTTGATTTACATCACGATAATATCCACTTTCAACCTCGTGCATGTTACAAGGGAGTGTGATACCTTTTATCTTTATCTAAATATCACTGGATAGAAACAGTTATACTAGGTTTGGCGCATTACTACGTTTTTCAAAACTGCTGTTTGTGAAAGCAATACCCAAGGGGCCTTTCACAAGGACCATTAATCCTATTATATACCAGTATTGAGAAGATATCTTAAACTGTCAAATGAAACTTCGCAAAATGTCAGATTCATTTTGTTTTGGCTTGAATCATAAACTGTTATTTAGCTTTCTTATTGTTGCATTCAAATATTTTCTCTGTTTCTGAGTAACTTGCATCAGTAACATGTTGAAATGTTGCTAATAATTAACTATATGTGCTTTGCCATCATAGTTTGTGACAACTGCCTCATTATCATATGTTCCTACATATTTGGTATCCTGTATTTTCCAGTATTATTTAGGAAGATGAAATTGAACCTGACCATTCCCAGCTTAGTTTTAGTAATCTGCTAGGTTGGAGCTTGTCAAGAAACTCATTTAAATTGATTAGATGATATTTGTTGTAGTAGATATCATCTTCCTTGGCAAAGCCCAGGAAACAAATAAACCTCCTTTTATTTAAAAGGATCTTTTTCTGATCAGAAACTTTTCTTTCAAATCCTGACGTTTCAACTTCAAAATTAGTTACAAAAGCAAAATGTTGCAGACATTGGAAATCTGAAATAAAAACGGAAAGTGCTAGATATACTCAATGGTTCAGGCAGCATCTGTCAGAGAGATAAATAATTATTGGGTTGGATTTTCATAGAATCGTGGAGACTCCAGGGACCTTTTAAAAATAGCAGCCGTGACCCGATTTCAGATGTCCCATCCTTATCTCTAACAATTTCCATTTTCACAAGTTAGAGAAAAGTGGCAGAGTGTGAATTGCACATGAGGGAAACCCAGACTTAGAAGGGCCATTTGAACTCAGTTCTCAGTTAAAACAGATCCCATTTTTGCAGGAGCAAGGGCCTTAACCTGCAGTGTGGGAGTCACAGTTTTTTGGAGTAGACATAAATGCATGTGAAGTATGGATAAGGTTTGTAGAAATACCAAGTTGTGAAGTCATTTAAATCCCCAACCCTTTAAAGAAATATCCTGCCTTTGTCAGAATAGGTAAAACAAACGCAAGCTGTAAAGTTATTTAAATCTCTCATATTTTAAAATATAGAAATAGGCTGCCTGTCTACGTGAGTTGAAATAAATCTGTTCTAGTAGTTACAATAGCGGTTTGTTGCTTGGATGTTTTCCATAACATCCCAATTAGCTCAGCAGGGGATCCTAAGTTCACAGTTTGATTAACACTCTGAGGTTACAAAGGATTAGCTGTCATTGATGTGGGGTTATGAATAAAATTCTGCTTGTTTTTAAATACTTGAAGGGACATTTTTTAATGCAGTGAAGGCTATAATAGATATTTATTTTATTTTTATTTAATCTCAACATGGCTCCTGTGGTCTGCTGATGGTGGACATTGGGTGAGTTGACAAGGATGGTAGGGGGGTGTGCGTTGGTATGAGTTGAAATTAAATTGGCATGGGAGCTATAAAGACCCACCGTGGTGGCTGGGTAGGCAGGGGCATGATTGGGCCTGAGCTAGCTTGGGTGAAATTGGAGGTTGGGAGCATGAGGACTGAGGGCTAGAGGCCTAAAATGTAGGGAAACAAATGGGACAAAGACTCCGAGAACCGAGGTTGGCCATTTAAACAGCAAGCCAGGGCACTTGGCAGCCCCTGTGGCCATCTCAGATCTGCTTCCGTGGGCAACGAGCCGGACTCCATCCCACTCTGGTTCCCTGAAGCTAAAACCTGGTCTGACGGGGCACTTTCTCCCGAGGCAGGTGCAGCATGCTCCGAAAGTTCCCAACTCGCGCTACCCGCCTTGGGTGTGAAAACCCGACTCGTTTCAGGTCAATGACTGTTCACCAGAATTCAAATTAGTTAATTGATTGTAAAGCACTTTGGGCCAAGCTGAAGTTGTGAAAGGTGATCCATAAATTCAAGTTCCCCTTCATTTCAAAGTGGACTGAGGCGAGGTGGAGGAATTCATGCACTTTTCATGACAGATTGTCTGTGCTCATTGAATGTGTCCAAAGTAGGTTGAATGACGGAGGCCTATGACATTGGGGGCTAGTTTTAGAGAGAATAAAAGAGGAGCAAATTACAAAAATGAAGATAAAAATATCCTTAATTTGACTCCTGTTTTGATTTTTATGATTTCTTTCTGAGCTATATAGTGCTAAAGATGCTTGAAATTAATTGATTAACATTAACATTTTTTTTCACATTCAAAAACTGCATTAGGATTCACCAAGGGAGTTATTTTGGCGGCAGGAGAGAATGCAGTCGATATAGATGAAACATCTGTCTTCTTAACAGTGACAGAAGTAGGGTGACACATACAAGCATTCCTTTGTGAAATTGCTGTCAAATGGATAGTGAAATATGAGGCCCAGTTCCCATAAAATTAATCTGAAACTAAATGGGGTGGGAATTCAGACAAGACAGTCATTGGAAACCTTTTGTTTTTTAAGCTGATTTTGCACAGGAGGAATGTGTGACCGCATCAAGTTTAGTTTAAAAAATGCACCATCTCTTGAGACTGTTGTCTCCAGGTAATGACCTTTGAGACCATCTTCTTTTTTTTGTATTGTATGGAAGCACCTGCTTCTGTGTACACTGCAAAATTCTGTGACTCTCTGAGGCATGGACACTTGTATTCATGTTGGATCACAGCTGACTGATTTGTGGCTCAGATTGTCACATGCATTCAACTAAATGTAGTTTTATGGAAGTGGGCAGTTAAACACATGCATTTGTTCTGCAATTATTCCCAACGATACCAGAAAATAGAGTTGAAAGCAGACCAAAAATGTGTAATACACACGGCTCAAAAACTGATGGAGGTAGGGGGAATGGAGTAGCAGTGTTTTACCTTGTTTTTGTGTGTGTGGGTATACATACATATATACATACATGCATATATACACACACATATATATATATATTATATATATATAAGTATTACTGAACAATTTCAAGCACTTTGGTTTTTTTTATACTTAAGTTTTTTCCCATTTTTACAGCATACTACACATTATATCAAAAATGTGAAACAGTCACATCAATGGTACAAAGATGGGAAGATAATTAAGTAACGCAAACACTGAATGGCAACATTAATAGTTATACAGAACATTGAAACTAAAACAAAAACAAGTGCTTGGTTGCACCTCGCAGAAAAGTATATTTAAATACATATTAACACTGCTGCCTCACAGTGCCAGGGACCCAGGTTCGATTTTGACCTTGGGTGACTGTCTGTGGAGTTTGTACATTCTCCCCGTGTCTGCGGGGTTTCCTCCGCGTGCTCTGATTTCCTCACACAGGCCAAAGATGTGTAGGTTAGGTGGATTGCCCATGCTAAATTGCCCCATAGGGCAGGGGATTGGGTCTAGGTAGGGTGGCCTTTCGAAGGGTCGGTGCAGACTCGATGGGCTGAATGGCCTTCTGCATTGTAGGGATTCTATGAAAGTATACATTTGGTCGCTGCTTTATAGCATCATTTATGAGACAATTATGGCACTGTCCCTAGTTGCTCTTCTGTTTCAACCCTCTCCAAGTGATCCAGTAATGGGTGCTATATTTCAAGAAATATACCAACTTTGTGATTAATGCTGTAACGGTTCCTTTTGTACAATGTTAATTTCATTAACCATGGATTTTAAAGCTTGGATTATTTAGAATGTTTAACTTTTGTGGCCTGAAAATATCCTGCTCAGATGGCACTAAAAACAAACTTAAATAATTACTGGACTTCAACTTGTGATGCACCAATTTTTAAAATTGTTGGAATATATTTCAACAATGATGTGACAAAAATGTGTTTCCTTTCTTAAAAGGAAATTGCATGACAAGTGCCAGTGCATTCAGTTTTATTTTTTAGGATTCCTTCTTTCCATGTTGAAGTTCAAAATATTTCTTTCCATTTTTACATTCACTACCCCAGACTAGAATTGCCCATACTTGCCCAACTGGGACAGGTGAATTAAGATAACTAGCAACCATGGGATTCAGAGTACAGAATGATAACATTCAAATTCAAGCACACAGCTGTTTTAGCTGGTCTCTTCCTCGACCTTCCCAATCCCACATCCACCCCGCCCCCCAGCCGAGAATCATTTCCAGTATGAACTAAGTTTAACCATCCCCAGCTTTAACTTCTAATTTATTTAATTAAGCGTCTGTTCTAATTTTTTTGAATACATTCTAATTTTTTGACATTTTTAAAAATTGATCTCCATTTAAAATAGCAAACGTTTTCATTGCCAGAGACAACCTATGAAGTTGGCTTTTTGAATGAATAATATTCAGTATGTACCCACAATATACATATTCGTACTTGCGTAGAACCATGCAATAAATTTATCTCCCACCCCCGCTTGATTACAACTTCTCTTTGCTCTGCCCCTCTTTTTCATTTTGTTTCTCCTGTTCTCTCTCTCTCTCTTGCTCGCTCTGGCACTATTCCACAAGTTTACTCATTTATTTACTCTATATTAAATAATTAATCTCTTTATTTTTGTTTTCTGGACACTATTTGAAACTTCAAGTATGTATCTATTATCTCGATCACTGTCGCTGTTATTCTAAGAAGATCTTGCTTCCTCTATGATTGCCAATGTTACTGCCCAATGCCTAGTTATGTTGTAGAGTGACAGAAAAGCAATGAAATCAGAGGGAATGCAGCGCGAGTAAGTTTCAAGGGAGTAAGACAAGGCTTGATGGCCTCTACTTTGCCAGGAATATTACAGGTAAAACGGATCAGTTAAGGGTGAGGATTAACACGTGGAATAGACAAGTTGGAACTGTAGCAGTCACGGCGACAGGGTTGAGGGAGAGTCAGGATTGGCAGCTCAACATTCATATAGAATCTTCAGGCGAGACAGGAGGGGGTAAAAGAGGAGGTACTGCATTATTAGTTAAGGAGTCAGTTACTGCAGTAAGGAGAGATGATATCTTGGAGGGGGCATCAAATTAAGCTTTGTGGGTAGAGTTTGTGAATAAAAAAGGGACAGCCACATTGCAATGTGTTTATTATAGACCCCCAGATAGTTGGCAGGAAATCGAGGACCAAATCTGTGCGCAATTAGCAGAGGTGTGTAAAGATAATAATAGGGTAATTATCTTAGGTGATTTCAACTTTCCCAACATTAATTGGATAGTCATTGTGTTAAGGGCTTAGTTGGAGTGGAGTTCTTAAAATGTATACAGGAGAACGTTTTAACTCAATATGTTGAGGGCCCAACAACGAACGGCGCAATGCTGGATCTAATTCTGGGGAGTGAAGCCAGACAGGTGGTTGATGTGCTGATGGGGGGCATTATGGTAATAGCGACCACAACATGGTACAATTTAAGTTTTTTATGGACAAAGAAATAGACAAGTTGCAAAAAAAAAGTTTTGGATTGGGGGAGAGCGGATTTTAGTAAAATAAGGCAGGATCTGACCAAGGTAGACTGGGAAGAGATACTTTGTAGGGAAATCTACAGGAGAGCAGTTGGGGGGGGGGGGGGTGGAGGGGGTGTTCAAAAAGGAAATTGGGAGGGTACAGGCCCAACATATTCCCTGTAGGGTAATAGGGAGGGGTTACAAGCCCAGAGAACCATGGATAATGAGAGACATTCCGGATATGATGAGAAAGAAAGTAGAGGCTTTTAGCAAGTGCTAAGGGAGCAAATCAACAGAGGCATTAGTGGAGTACAGAAAGTGTAGGATAGAACTGAAGAAAGCAATTAGGAGAGCAGAGAGGGGATATGAGAAAGTTCTGACTGGTAAAAGTAGGGAAAATCCCAAGATATTTTATAAGTATAGCAATGGGAAGCGGAAAGTGCAGGGCCCATTTGGGACCAAGGGGGAAATCTATGGGAGGAGCCAGAACATTGGTAGGGTGTTGAACGAATATTTCATATCTGTCTTCACCCAAGAGAATGAGAAGGTGAATATAGAACTCTGGGAGGCAGACTGTGAGGTTCTTGAGAAAATTGTCATAGATAGTGGCAAGATTTGGGCAGCACGGTAGCATTGTGGTTAGCACAATTGCTTCACAGCTCCAGGGTCCCAGGTTCCATTCCCGGTTTGGGTCACTGTCTGTGCGGAGTCTGCACATTCTCCCTGTGTGTGCGTGGGTTTCCTCCGGGTGCTCCGGTTTCCTCCCACGGTCCAAAGATGTGCAGGTTAGGTGGATTGGTCATGCTAAATTGCCCTTAATGTCCAAAATTGCCCTTAGTGTTGGGTGGGGTTACTAGGTTACGGGGATAGGGTGGAGGTGTGGACCTTGGGTAGGGTGCTCTTTCCAAGAGCTGGTGCAGACCCAATGGGCCAAATGGCCTCCTTCTGCACTGTAAATTCTATGATATTCTATGAATGATATTGGAGGTGTTGGCAGGCTTAAAAGTGGACTAATCTCCAGGTCCGGATTAATTGTGTTACAGGATGCTGTGGGAAGCGAGGGACGAGATTGCAGGGACTCTGCCCCAAATTTTTAATTCCTCTCTGGCCATGGGGAAGATGCCAGAGGATTGGTGAACAGCTAATGTGGTCCCACTATTTAAGAAAGGATGTAGAGATAAGCCAGGGAACTACAGACTAGTGAGTCTCACATTATTGGTACGGAAACTATTGGAGAAAATTCTGAAAGAGATAATCTAACTCCACTTGGAGAACCAAGCTTTGATCAGGAATAGTCAACATGGCTTTGACAGAGGGAAGTTATGCCGACGCAAGTTGATTGAATTTTTTGAGTATGTGACCAGGTGTGTAGATGCAAGTAGTGCAGGTGATATGGTTTACATGGATTTCAGCAAACCCTTTGGCAAGGTCCCACATGGGAGACTTGTAAAGAAGGCAATACACATGGGATACAGAGTAACTTGATAAGGTGGATTCAAAATTGGCTTAGCTGTAGGAGGCAGAGGGTGATGACAGACGGCTGCTTTAGTAACTGGAAACCAGTGTCGAGTGGCGTACCACTGGATCTGTGCTGGGCCACCTATTGTTTGTCATTTGTATAAATGACATTGATCACAATGTGAAGGGTAGGATCAGTAAGTTTGTGGATGACACAAAGATTGACCGGGTGGTTAACAGTGAGATTGAGTGTCTTGGGCTACAGGAAGATATAGAAGGGATGGTCAAATGGGTGGATAAGTGGCAGATGGAATTTAACCCTGAAAAGTGTGAGGTGATGTACTTCGGAAGGAGTATAATGTGACCAGGAAATATTCAATGAATGGCCTGACACTGGGAAGGCCCAAGGCACAAATGGGCCTTGGTGTGTTTGTCCATAGATCTCTGAAGGCAGAAGGGCAGGTTAATAGGGTGGTGAAAAAGGCATATGGGACACTTGCCTGTATCAATCGAAAGGGACAGTTTACAAAAGCAGGGAGGTCATGTTGGAGTTCTATATATACCTTTGGTGAGGCCACAGCTGGAGTACTGTGTGCAATTCTGGTCACCATATTAAATGAAAGGATGTGATTGCACTGGAGGGGATGTAGAGGTGGTTCACCAGGATATTGCCTGGGATGGAACATTTAAATTATGAAGAGAGGTTGGATAGGCTTGAGTTGTTGTCGCTGAAGCAGAGAAGATTGAGGGGCGATCTGATTGAGGTGTACAGGAGTATGAGGGGCATGGATAGGGAGCAGCTGTTCCCCTTAGTTGAAGGGTCAGTTATGATAGAACACAAGTTCAAGGTCAGGGACAGGACGTTTAGGGTGGATTTGAGGAAAAACATTTTTACCCAGAGGTTGGTGACCGTCGCGAATGCACCACCTGGAAGGGTGGAAGAGGAGGATCGCCTCACATCCTATTAAAAGTACCTGGATGAGCACTTAACCACATTGACCTGGGAGGCATAACAATCAGGTACCACCTTATGTGCAATGGAATTTGTGTTCTTGTACCTGCTTCCATCCACAAATCTATTTTCTGAAAGGTAGTCTGATAACAGCCTTATTGTAAGCCAGCAAATTATTTCACATGCAGTATGTGAATGAACAAAATTCAGTTTTCAATTAAATTAAATCTATTTCCGGGCAGCACGGTGGCCTAGTGGTTAGCACAACCGCATCACGGCGCTGAGGTCCCAGGTTCGATCCCGGCTCTGGGTCACTGTCCGTGTTGAGTTTGCACATTCTCCCCGTGTCTGCGTGGGTTTCGCCCCCACAACCCAAAGATGTGCAGAGTAGGTGGATTGGCCACGCTAAATTGCCCCTTAATTGGAAAAAATAATTGGGTAATCTAAATTTATTAAAAAAAAATTAAATCTATTTCATATTGCTCCTCATAATATGGGAAATATCATGATCCCTTATTTCTACATCAAGCAGGGATACGCAAAGCTCAATGTCTGCGTACTACTTTAACTCCGTAGCGACGATTCACTTGCTGAACTGCCAACTAAGCTGGATCAGAAAGATCCCAACCTAATTGTAAGAGCTTTAATAGCTATACGGTCTATTTAGCTAAGCTTCTTCAGCTTAATGAAAGAAGCATGGACATCTCTGAAATATGATAATACGTCATCCCATTGTCTTAAAATTGATACACGATTATGAGCATGCACAGCTTTATTAAGTGTTTCAGCTTGCACCACTGGAATATTTATGATTTGCGATATTTAGGATTTTACTTTTTGTACTTGCTGTCGATATTGGCTATTTCCTATTGATGGCTGATGTTATGGAAGTTATTCTGCATCATCAGGTCTCATCTAGAGTGTGCACTTTTAATTTTAAATCCCTGAAATACTGTAACACAATGACATGTAGAGAACCATTTAATGAAGATTTTGGAAGGTTTTCTGTAAATGTGAATCTCCAATTTCCGACAAATAGTCAATAATGAAACATGTTGCAATAAATTGGCCACTTACTAATTTCTCTCACTTTGTCAACCAATTTTAATTTGTTATGAAATTAGGTTGTCATTACCACGTCAAAATGTGACTTGTGTTCCATAAGGATAAGTTAACTATGGGGTTTATCTTTCTCCATTTATTGATATCAATTTTAGTTTTAAGGTCAATTTGAGTATCAAGTGTGCTCTCTTGTCTTGCTTCTGTTCGCAATAGCATTTTTGCTCAGGTTAACAAATGGAAGAAAATATACCTCCTCAACATTATAAAGACTAAACTTTAGTGGCCAATATATTTTTTTTTAATATAAATACCTGTGAAGACAGCTGTTCAGTTGAATAATTAATGATCTTACCAGAAGGTGATATTTTTATGGGCTTTAACCACGCCAGAATGCTCTTGGACTGTCATTTTAGTTTGATTTAACAAATCAGATTCCATTATATGCCACAGGCAGTTGATTTGAGAGTTCTAATGCTTAAGGAAGAAGTATACCACTTCCTGCTACTAATAAAGGAGAGCTGAAAACCATGGAAAGTTTCGAACTGCCAAGCCATATTTCCCCGGAATCAGCGAAAGGAGGAAATAAAGCAGCATGTCAGTTAATTATGATCATGGCAGCAGAATTGAAAAGATTGAGTTGGCAGGAGTGCCTCGCTGACAGTCTTCTGCTGTGCAACCCGACAGAAATGTCAGACTCAATAATACCTTCCAGTTTAAATGAGCAGCATGACTCTGGGCTGTGTGTGGGAGTCTGCTGGACAAACTCTATGCATTTCGGGAACCTTTGCCACTCTGGCATTATTTCTCTGCTGCTGCACCTTTGATGCCGAAGAATGGTGTTTCTCAGAAAGTTTCAGAAGGACGGCATCCTGCCGTAATGCTTTAATGGTTGGTTATGTCTCAGTTTGAACAGTTTTTGGCCACTGTATTGAAACCGTGTGGATCATTTCAAAAGTTTAAAAAAGCCAAGGAAGAAAATCTTGATACTTCAAATAAAAACTTGCCACTGGCAGAAGGAAAGGTGTTTGCAAAGCGATAAAAACAGAAAATGCTGAAAATACTCGGGAGAGAGACAGATTTAACAGGCAAATTTTAATTTCTGGGTTGGGGAGGTGGTCGGGGGTTGGTGGGTGTGTGGGAGCGGTTAGAAACAGGTGGCCACGCCGTCACAGCAATGTTCGGAAAACTTAATTGGGATTAGGCCCGATCAGCCATTTCCTTCCCATCATTGAGTTTCCCCGTTCTTAGTGTGAGAAACCCTATTGCGACAAATATGCTGTCCCCAAGAGCAGCAGGCCAATTAGAGGCCACCAGGGCGACCAGCACTACAGTGCGGCCAAGGCAGAGGGTCAATGATGGAGCCCCACAAACAAGCTAACTTGGGCAGGTTTGTTGGAGCCAGACAGATCGGCCTGGTAAGAGGAGGTTAGTATTTGGGGCACATGCGCGCCTCCATCCATAGGCAGGCCATGCTGCTGGAGGATGTCTCCATTGGACCTGTACTGCCAAAGTAGAAAGAAACCACCACCCTCATTAGCCAAAGAGCATACTTGCCAAGGTTCACGCAGGTTGCTAGCTGCTGGTTTGATACTAGTGGCATTGCGATGAGGCCCATAAGTAGCCACTTGAGGGTTTTAGTTGGTTTGTGGGCAGGAACTTCGTCCTTTGGACTTACCCTGGACTAAATCAGAGGAAGTGAGGAAGGCAGGGGGACCCATCTCATACCTTCCTTCCAGATCATGCAAACCTCCTACTCTTGAGTCTGAATCGCCTCCAGGGGTGAGGAATTACATTCCGTTCAACGTTTCAGATCTGTGACCTTTTATCAGAACTGGGGTTGAGGCAATCCAAACTAATTTCATATGGAACCCTAACAGCTGGCAGGAAAAAAAAGACTTTCACCTTGTGCATTGGGACTGGAATTGAAGAGAGCTTTCAAAAGACCTTTCACTCCTTAGTTGTTCCCTTGAAAGATATATGGGCCCTGAAATTCCAATGTTCAATTCTGTTATATGCAAGATGGAGCAAGACTACTGGCAGCCTGTTGCAGAGGGTATTGATATCTCCCTATATCCTAGAGTCCAGGTAATATGACCCCCACATATCGAGTTCCTGCCAAGACACCCACTTGACTTTGCTGCTCCGTCTTGGGTAGCTAGAGGCAGTTACTGAGCCAAGAGAAGATTTGTGAACAATAGGCCCCATCTGCCTGCTGATGTGGATGGAAAAGGCCTGATAGCACTATTCAAAGATGTGCAGGTTATCTGATCTGTCGAAGCTGGTCACCTGTTGATTGTACTGGCCTCAAAACCTGACTGCCATACACAAGACTCATATTAATATGGTAATGGAATACTTGCTGCCCACAAGGCTGGGCAGCTCAACACCATCAAGTCAGAGCAGGCTGATGATCAGTGCCCCTGCCAACATCACATGCTGTAGTATGCATCATCTATAGATAGTGATAACTTGTCTAACTTGCTCGCACCTCTCCAGTCTCCCAATTTCTACCAACTGGGTGGACTAGGAGGATCATGGGGAAAAAAAGGTTTCCTTTCAAATGCAAAGTCCAAATATGTGCAAGGTAGGTGGATTGGCCATGCTAAATTTGCCCCTTTGTGTCCAAAAGTTAGATGCGGTTACAGGGTTAAGGGATAGGGTGGGGGAGTGGGCCAGTGTAGGGTGCTCTTTCGGCGGGTCAGTACAGACTCGATGAGGTGAATGGCCTCCTTGGGCACTGTATGGATTCTGTGAAATCACACATACTCAATTGCGTATACTTGGCAGTTACTTCATTCTGGCTAGGTCACAATCCTGGAATTTCCTGCTTAACATCATGTGGAAGCAACATTATCACAAGAACAGCAGCAGTTCTAGATGAAGGCTCAGCAATACAACCTGGATAACAAATGCCGGCCTTGCTTGGGTATCCTAGGGATATGATATGACATGAATACTTCCTTGGGCAGGTACAATCAGTACATGGAAAATTTCACTTGCTTCATTAACCTTTGTTAGCAATATAAATGCTTCATTTCCTTTTGGAGATTTTAATTATCCAAATGCAATATTGGGCACAGTTCGGTGTCCATGGACTTAAATATTTTCTGGCAACCGATGTTCAATTAAAGAGATCACCTGTATAAAAATGGGTGTCAAGGTGATGATGGAAATTATAAAAGACAAATTGATTGCTGTCTATCCAGATTGTAGTAGGGTGAAAATTACAGTATTCATCAAAATAATGAGAATAATTAGACAGAAATGTTAAACTTTCAGAAAAAAACAAAGCTGTCTGTCGTTTCTACTCTATACTGTCCCTGCCGAATCAAAAAGAGAGATTCCTCTTCTATGGACACACGTTTTAAAGTATGTTACTCGTTCCCTCTTGTTTCCTCAGAAATTTTGCTCTGCACTGGATATTCCTGGGATTTATGGATTCAGCATATAAACCAAAAATTCTGACTATAATTTAATTTCTGTTCTGTTAATTGCTTAAAATATTAATTGAATGCAATAATACAAAGCACCTACTGGAGTAGCACCTAGACTGAGAAAATCTTTTTAGATCATCTATTTGCTGAAGGGAATTTTGGTTTTCTAACCGAAACTTGGAGAGGAAGATCTCTGCGGCACGCCAGCACAGTGGTTAGCACTGTTGCTTCACAGCTCCATGGTCCCAGGTTCGATTCCCGACTTGGGTTACTGTCTGTGAAGAGTCTGAATGTTCTCCCTGTGTCTGCGTGGGTTTCTTCCAGGTGCTCTGATTTCCTCCTACAAGTCCCAAGAAACGTACTGTTTAGTAATTTGGACATTCTGAATTCTCCCTCTGTGTACCCGAACAGGCGCCAGAGTGTGGCGACTAGGGGCTTTTCACAGTAACTTCACTGCAGTGTGAATGTAAACTTGCTTGTGACAAGAAAGATTATAATTAAATTTTTAAAACTCTGAAAAAAAATCCTAATATCAGTGAAGTTGCCATTCTGTACTAGAGATCTCACTGATTGATGTCACTAGATGCTGCCCATTATCGATGTTGTCTGAAATGCATGTTTCAAGGGATCTATGAAGGAGATGATGAAAATGCAAATGTCGCCTAAAATAAATTCAGAAAAAATTCAACGTTTTTCATAGCTTGATTCAGTACTCAAATGTAGAATCCAGCATCGTGGCATTGTTACCAATCATGCTGAGTACATTAATTCACATTTCAGGTGATTGTGTTATGCTTGAAGTGTTATATATGGGATAAAAATTAACTTCATATGAAAGAAAAATTATTTTTAAGCATTGACAAGACCCACTGCCTGGGAAACAAGGCAGAGCAATCCTGGCCATAATGGATTGACAAAATGGAAAGAGATAAAGGACAGAATATAGGAAGAAAATAATTAAATGCTCAGAGTGAGAGAGTTATCCCTTGTCAAATTATTAAGCCTTTTTGTCGCCTATATTTGTCTTTGTCGTCTTCTTGAGCAGAAACTCAATAACAATATACTCAGTATAATTAGTAACCATTGATGCTATTAAATGATGATGAATTATGCTACCACACAGGGAACATTCATCTCTCCATGAAACATACTGGTATATGGTTCATAAATATAATTGGGTTTGCCAGTTCAGTGTTGTCAGCATTGTGCTTTGTAGAAAGTATCTACTATAATATTGTAGCACTTAATATTTTAATGCTGTGATTTGCACTATTAGTACCAATACTCATTTAATATTGCAAAAGTTACAATGTTAACTTCATCGCCATGTTTGTTTTTTTTGTAGTTTGAACTCCTTCTCTGCCTGCTGTTTTATAGTTTGATACCAGAAACAACTTATTAGTTCTGTGCTGAATACTTTTGTTCTCTGTACATCTCTAGGGTTGACGTTCAAATTTGAATGTCCTTTTTAGCCACTTTCAACAAATCCTAATCCCTATTTTGTAAGGGCCCTTCCTGTTGATTCCATTATTTCCCATTTCTTTTACTTTGTGGTTATCATTTTGATCCCTGGCTATTTAATGGACATGTACCTTTTAAGCTGAGCAGAAGAAGTGAGGAGCTCAAAAGTTTCAAAATGGTAGACTGTGCTTTGAAGTTTCAGCTTCTGAACAGAAAAACGCAAGACTTTTTGGCACCCGAGAGATTGGGTTCGATTGATTGGCTAGAGGACAATGAATTGGCACATGGCCGAATTCTGCCCAGCGACAGGCAGTGATTGGGTCCTACTCGAGTGGGATGGTTTCAGCGAACACAAGAAGAGACAGTCGGATCCTAGATGCTGAGCGGAACAGCTGTGATTATCTCTCTATGTCCAGAAATACTGCCTATCTGCAGGTCTCTGAACCTGCAGAGAACCTGGATGAATCTACAGTGAAAACCATTACAGACTGAAAACAACAACCTCCAACTGAAGACCTAGATTGAAGAAAGGTGTACTGGAAGATGTCTATCTGAAACAAAGACTCTTATCCTTTTACTTTCATCAAAATGTTATATCCCTCTTTTTTCCCTCTTGTGTTTGTCTGTCGTGTGTGTGTGTGTGTGTGTGTGTGCGTGTAGAGGGTGGGCGAGTTAAAGAGGTGAAGGGCTTAGGAATTGGACAATAGTTAACCAGTTGTATCTGCTGAATATTCAATTATCCTCAGTGCAGGAAATGCCTCAGCGGGTCTTCCCCACCAGAGCCTGAAATAGCAACAGAGTACCATTAGGTAGCAGGGTCATTTTCGGCGCGACAAGCATCGGGAACGACCCCGCTAATCCTGCCCAGAACGTACTCTGATTTTCTTTTAGTTAGATCGCGCCCAGTGTTACTGATATTTGGGTGGATTGTTGAGAAATCCATGGATTCTCTTGGTCACATCTGCCACTTGTGTAATGTGGTGTGTTTGACCACAGTTAACTTGTTAATACACGCGTACCTCATACTTACCCTGAACGTTAGAGTATAAAATAGATATTGTAAATTGTTTTACTTTTCTGACCCTGTATAATAAAGTTGATTTTCATTTGTTTAAAACTTATGGAATCTTGTGGCTTTCTTCACTGAGCAAGAGTCTCGAAGGTCAACTTTTGTCCACTTTAAACAAAGCCTTATTGGTCCCTAACCAGATATCACCAAAACCATGGCGGCCCTGCAGTGGGATCTGAGGAACTGGAGTGAGGTAAGCTCTCCTATGGATACAAGGAAGAGGGAATTTTTTTCAACCAGTCAGGTTTGGTTGGAAGTGGGTGAGCAAATAAGCAGTAGACGTATACTCCCTCCAACCTGGAGACAATGCACCAAGAGACTCCAGGACCTCAAGTGGGCAGAAAAGGTGAGTGGCTAACACTTTCAGCTGCTAAATCCCAGACCCCGACATTCTCCCACACAGCGCTCCTCAGCATGTCACATCTTGCAGCATTTCTCTCTGTGCAGACACTCCACACCCCCATCTTACACTCACCCTTATCCTTTTGCCCATCGGTGCCCAAGCCTCACACAACCCACCATAGCTGTCTTCCCTCCTCTTCACTCAAGCCATTACTAGTGCTCCTACCTCCCTGCTTTCTGTCCTTGCAGGAGAAGAAATCACGTGAACTTGGCAAAAGGCAGACACAGAGGAAGGTCACAGGCAACTTATTCACTACTGGCAAAGCATGCCCAACTCCATTGGGAAGAAGATCTTACTCCCAAAGGCCAAAGATGTCAGCAGTGACCTGACATGAGAGTACAATGAGGCACTGGTGCTCAAGATATGCTAAGATGATTAATCCTTTGCTTGGAGACTCTGAGTTGGACGTCTTGGCTCCTTCCATCTGGATCATGTTATCCATTTACTCTACTTTGTGGAGGGGCATGCAAGTGAGGAGAAGGTAGTTGGTGCTGTTGGTGATGGTGTTGCCTGTTCTCTTGTCCCTTATCAAAGATGCAAGCTGCAGCTGCATACGTGCTCCTATGCTATGTGTTGAAAGCTGGCAGCATGAGTGGAGTGCTGGACAGATAAAGTACTATCCGAGTAGTTGGCATTCACCTCTCAAGCAATCGTGGCACTCTTTCCAGGGAGAAGAGCAATGAACCTGGACCTGGTTAGAGTCCTACAGTTTCATTGATCAAAGCTTTCCTAGCCTGTCAGTTTCATTAAAGAAGCTCTCTTCACTTTGCACTTGCCTTGGCGAGTTGCTGACAGGTCAGGATGCTAAAGGCAGATCTGGGGGTTAAACTGTGCATAATGAGTAATTTAAATATTTTAATTACTTCGCTGCACGAGGGTTCCCTACTTGCCTTCAACACGGTTTTAATGGAACCCTGAAGAGCCAGGGATGATGTCAGCATGCAAAGCTGATGTCACTTAGATTTAGCACCCTGTGCACATCCCGCGACACTTTGAGCAGAAATTTTAGACAAAGTCCCGCAGGAACGTGGAGTGTTTCTTGCTGCGGAGGCTGGTGGGAAAAACATGGCAATATTCTGGCCTTGACCAAATTAATTATGCACTCAGATGTTTTACGCCGTATTCAGTGGCAGGGTTGTCCTGGACAGCGTGTAGTCCGCTGTCATGTTGGGCTGCCATATTGAGAATGCAGCCAACATCACTGACCCACTACTGAAGAAAAAATGTCGATCTCGTGAAAATGAAGATAGCCTCCAAGAACATTCTGAGGCTGGAAGATACCTCCCGTCCAGGATACTGTATCTGAAAGGTCCACCTGCAGATGCTCCTCATACCCACTGTTCTGGTGGTCCAGGGTTGTGGACTGCCTCCATCTTGAACTCCAGAGGCAGAACCAGGTATTGTTCAGGTGAGTCCCAAAGCTGCACTTCACATTGTTCCGCGTGTGTTTCACGCCGTTGTGTTTTCCCGCTGGCATCGTGGAGAATCTGGTGTGGGAAGGTCGGGCCTTCATCTGCATCGCATTAACGGGATGCAATTTAGATTCACACCAGCAGCTGGCGGGATCTCTGACCCGCTGCGGTAGGCACCAGCAGACGATCCCGCTGTAAATTCACTCCAGTGTGAAACTTGAGTTCTGGGTCTCTCGCCATATAGTCCCCCCACACCTGCCAGCAGGGCTTGGGAAAATTTTGCCCTTTGATAAAATCTCATCAAAGATTCTGCAAAGGAGGGCAGCACGGTGGCCTAGTGGTTAGCACAACCGCCTCACGGCGCTGAGGTCCCAGGTTCGATCCCGGCTCTGGGTCACTGTCCGTGTGGAGTTTGCACATTCTCCCCGTGTCTGCGTGGGTTTCGCCCCCACAACCCAAAAATGTGCAGAGTAGGTGGATTGGCCACACTAAATTGCCCCTTAATTGGAAAAAATAATTGGGTAATCTAAATTTTAAAAAAAAAGATTCTGCAAAGGGATGTAGATAGGTAAAGAAAATAGGCGGGAAAGTGGCAGATCAAGGATAATGTGGCGAAATGTGACATTGTTCAATTTGGAAGGAAGAATAGATACACTGAACATGTTTTAAAGTGGAGAAAATGTGCTAATTGTCGATGTTCAGAGGGATTTAGGCATATTTGAACAAGAAACACAAAGTCAACATGCAGGTACAGCAAGTTATTAGGAAGTGAAATTGTATGATGACCTCAATTGCAAAGGATACAGGAGAATGGAAATGTTGTTGCAATGATGCAGGGCTTTGGTGAGACCACACCAGGAGTACTGCGCACAGTTTTGGTCTCCGTGATGAAGGAAGCATAGGTTTACCTCAGAAGGCTGCAACTAAGATTCACAAGATTGATTCCAGGGATGAGACAATTGTCCTATGAGGAGAAATGGAGCAGATTTGTCCTATATTCTCTGGAATTTAGAAAATCAGAGGTGATCTCATTGAAAAATAACATTCTGAGATTGTTAGATGCTGAGGAGCTGTTTCCCCTGCATGGAGATTTTCAAACTAGGGGCTGAAGTCTCAGGATAAGAGGTCAGCCAGTTCAGGCTGAACTGGAGCGTAATTTCTTCACTCAGAGAGTTGTGAATGTTTGTAATCCTCTCTTCCAGAGCACTGTGAATGCTCATTGAGTATATTGAAAGCTGAGATCAATAGATTTCTGGACTCTGATGGTTCTGAGGATTGGGAAAGTAGAGTTGAGGTTGAAGGTCAGTTATGGTCTGGTTAAATGTGGGAGGAGACTCAAGGGGCCAAATAACATACTTTTTATTGTCGATGAATGTATGAAACCTTTTGCCAAAGCTGATATCATTAAGCAGTTATTGCCACTTAACTTCTTTTAGTTTATCTATAATTGCTTCACATACTTCTTTTAAAGTTATTTCTCGTGCATGCTGGTGCTGATTACTGGTAAATTTTGGTATTGTTTTCGTCAATAACAACAACTTGTATTGATATTGTGCCTTTAATATAATAAAACCTGCCAAAGTGCTTTACAGGATCATTCTGAACTAACATTTGACATCAAGCCAGATAAAGATCTGAGGTTTACGCTTCCCTTTGAAGATGCCAGGGAGGGGCACGTAAAATACAGTGGGTGGTCTTCCTGCCGCTTTTAGGTCCGCCATGTATCCATCTGAAATTTTGCAGAAGGCGGAGGAGCCGTTGGACATATTAAGATGTTAGGGACTATTGAGACCCTTAACTTTTACCCGCAGCGGGAGGTGGCCCACACCATGCATGAAGCCCAGCAGCTTAGCTATACAGGCTGATGTCGGGCAAGACTGGGGTGGGTGGGTACTGGGAAAACCTTTGTTTATGAGGGGGGGGGGGGTGGCTCCCTACTGTCTCATGGGCTCAGCTACTCGTCCCTCTCACTGAGACTTACTTGGGCTCTTCCTGTAGCAGTGACCACTGCTCTGGTATCTTTTAAGATTGGCTGGCAAATCTCTAAGGCAGATTTCCTCTTGTGACGGGGGAGAGGGGAAAGATTTGTCTTAGAGCAATTAACATCATTCCCGGTATTAAATGCTGCGGGGCAGCCATCAGAATCGTGGGCCCCACCCTAAGTTTGGGATGGGGGGTGGGGGGAGGAGGGTGGTTCAGCCACCACAATGCCCTGTAAAATTTTGACCAAAAAGACTTTAGGGCAGAAGAACAGGTTTTAAGGAACAAGGACAAAAGAAAGGTAAAGAGAGACAGAAAGATTTAGTGAGGGATTTTCAGAGTTTAGGACCTACGCAACTGAAGGCAGGGTTAACAATGGTGGATCGATTAAAATTGGGGATGTTCAAGAGGTTAGATATATAGAAGCTCAGTTATCTCAGAGGGCAGGTAGAGATAGAAAAATAGAGAGGAATGAATACATGAAGGGAAACAAGGAAGAACGTTTTAAAATCAAGGATTTGCTTAATTAGGATCCATTGTAGATCAGTGACAGTGAATGGGACTTGAAATTACTTGGGGCACAGGGAGCAGAATTTTGGATCACCCCAAGTTTTCGGAGGGTGGAATGTGGAAAGTCAGCCAGGACTATGTTGGACAGGCAAGTCTGGAGGTAAAACATGATGAGAGTTTCAGCAACAGATGAGCTGAGGCAGCAATAGAATCTGGCAACTTTACAAAGCTGGAAATAGGTGATCTTAGTGATTGGTGGTCAGCAGCCACCTCGGCCAAATATGACACCAGGGCAAACTTTCTGGGTCAGTTTCAGACACTTGCCAGGGAGAGAAATTAAATCTATGGCTAGGAAATGGGGTTTGTGGTGAGGAATGAAGACAATGGCTTTGGGTCTTCCCAATATTGTGTTGGAGTAAATTTCTGCTCCTCCAGTACAAGGAAACAGCCAAGCAGTGTAACAGATTCAGGACATTGTGCAGTTGGAAGAGGTGGTGATGACATGGAGTTATGATTAAATGAATGATAGTGAAACCAAGCAAGCACAGTCCCGCCCAGTTGGATAACGGTGGGGAAGTGTCAGAGAAATTGGCGTGATAAACCATGCCAGAAGCTGCAGACAGGTCAAGAAGGATGAGGAGGGATAATTTACTTTTGTCACAAGTCTTATCGGATGTCACTTGTGAATTATTCATGTGGATATATTCATGTGGTTTAGAATAAGTGGAGATGCTCAGTTCAGTGCCATTAGAATTTATCAAATGTAACTGGAGTACAAGAAATCTTTCCATTGGTACAACCTAAATTTTTGTTGCCTCAAAACAATTTAATTTTAGTTCATTTTGAGGGAGATTAATTGCTTTTCTTCATAACCACACCTGGGTTTGTACTCTGCTGAAAATAATCAGCTGCTGAAATGTTAATATGAATGAAGAAGTGGGGTGGCACAGTGGTTAGCACTGCTGCGTCACAGCTCCAGGGTCCCAAGTTCAATTCCGGCCTCAGGTGACTGTCTGTGTGGAGTTTGCACTTTCTCCCCGTGTCTGCATGGGATTCCTCCAGGTGCTCCAGTTTCCTCCCACAGTCCAAAGATGTGCAGGTTAGGTGGATTGGCTGTGCTAAATTGCCCCTTGGAGTCCAAAGGTTAAATGGGGTTACGGGGATAGGGTGGAGGTGTGGACTTAAGCTTAAGTAGCGTGCTTTTTCCAAGGGCCGGTGCAAACTAAATGGGCCAAATGGCCTCCTTCCACATTGTAAATTCTATGATTCTATGAATTGCATGAAAAAAGCAAATGAAAAATCACAATTCCTGATTATTCAATAAAACACTTTACATTTTAAAACACTGGCGCAAGGTAACTTGTTAGAGATTTGATGGCAATGAAACATCTTTCTGGCTCTTCTGCCATTAATGAACAATGTATGAGTTATTTTACAGCGAAGCAGAAGCACTGCTTATATATGTTCTCAGTAACTGATACCTTGCTGCAGAATGCACCATAAGTAAAAACTCTGAGATGGGTCAAGAACTTAAGCTGGCCAGAAAACCTGAACACCAAACTCAGCCTTGTTTATTTCTTATATACAAGCTTGTCTTCTGTTCTTCTCTGAGTTTCGTGTGTTCCAATGGATGAAGATTTTTCTTCACCGTTTTGTAGAAACTTTCTGATCCTGTGTTTTGGTTTAGTTCTGCTGGTGCTGGGAATGTGGCTGACCGAGTCCTTGCACAGTTGCTGACTGAAATGGACGGGATTGAACAGCTCCATAATGTGGTCATCTTAGCAGCCACCAACAGGCCAGATATGATCGACAAGGTAAGGACGACTGGTTTCTGCACCGAATGTTTAATTTTGGCACCCATTCCAAATTAGTGCAAAGTGGATATGTTGATGTCATAATGTAAACAGTGTACTGACCAGACCATTTTATATGTGATGGATTTTTAAACCCATGAATTCTATACATGATTTTCTTCTTCAAATTTTACTGCAGCTATTGCAAGGGAAAAGTCTTTAAATACAATAGCTCTCATTGATGAGGATCTCTGAAATACCATGGGTTGGACTCCCCGCCTCCCCAGCCGCTTGTTTCTCCGCCACGCGCCATCTCTGGCAGTGGGATTCTCCATTCCCGCCACTGGGATTTCCCATTGTAGCCACCCCATGTCGCCGGGAAACTCGGGGGTGTGGTTGCGCTTCCAGCGGAACGGAAATCCCACCGGTGGAGAATTCACTCCTCTGACTTTTAATGTGAAGCATTTATTTTTCTGTCTCTTTTTCCCCTGTCTCCACTCAGGTAGTAGACAGAACTTCATTCGCCACCCCACCCCAAGACGGGCTGGGGCACAGCAGAATCGGTGTGAGGGTTTCTGTTTAATCAAGTGGGAAGGTGGTGGAGATCCTGTCATCTTGGCTTACTTACTTCCCCCTTATTAAGTACAGGAAGGCTGGAGGATGGCAATTCCACCCGGAAGACAATTGAGACCCTTAGCACGACACTTGAGGGCCCCAGCCTGCTGCCACAGGTAGTCAATCACCGGCAGGCTCCGGCTATGTCTTGTGTGCAACCTGCCAGGCAAATGGTTGGAGGGTTTGTTGGTGGCCTATTGATGGGAGCTCGCCTACCTGGGCAGCCATGCCCACCAGAGAGATCCACCAGAGGCATAGACTAATAAAGATCTCTGCCTACCCTTAAAACTAACTCCCTTCCCCACACACTGGTGAGCCTGCCTTGCCTACCTTCAGTCTTCGGCAATGAGCCTGGGCAACATGCAGTACTGGTGCTGGCTACTACTCCTGGTGGCACTGTCATTATTGTAGAACTACTTGCTTGTGGTTGACCGGCAGCTCTTAGGGGCGGGTAATATACACTGAATGCGACAAGGAACCCATTGTCAACCAGTTCAGTACTGATTGGAACAAAATTGAGTCCTGGTGTGGAATGGCCATGGCAGGGTTGCCAACAGCTGTCCGGCCAGTGAGTGGACCCACCATCACAAGCATTAACTTCTGCAAACCTCTTAAAGACAATATCATAGAAGGACCGGGTGCTGTGTGTAATGGTAAAGTACAACGTTTCAGGATGTAGTTTATTTCCACAAATTCCGTAGTGGTGTTTAGGTGTCATCTATGATATTCACAATACTGGACTCTAGAATCAAGTCCAAAGGAAAAGGAGGGCAGTTACCTGGTCAGAAAGAATTGCGAGGATCCAATCAATACACATAATGTTCTGCAACAATGATATTGCCGTTGTTCCGTCTTAAACTGTGTTTACACTGTGCTGATACTGCAACCATATTACAGTCAGTCCCAGCAGGAGAGATGAGTGTTGTATGTTTGAGGTCCAAAAAATGTGGCAATAACACCACAGATTTAATCTGGAGTCATATCTTTGTTTGGCTTCCGGAAGAGCATTCAATCTGATTCAGGCTCTTCTCCACTTCCCCCACCTAACCAATCAGAAGTCAGGGGAGTAACATGCAACCTAAATTGGGTAAATGTCTTTCCCTAGTAATGAGGAAATTATTCCTCCCAAATGATGAATATTTGGAATAGTCTATTGCATGAATCTGTAGAGGAAAATAAAACGTAAAGGTAATTTGCAATGCCGTTGCATGCTAAATAATAATAAGCAAGTTAGGTTACTGAAGAGATAAGGTTCAATGAACAGAATGTCCTATGTTCTTTGAACAACCTCTCTAGATCACAAGATAAAAATGCTCTGGATGAATAACAGTTCCCTCACATGCCTGATCCAACTTTCTGAGCAACAACAGACCTGATAGTGTTTTTTTTTCCAGAGGCCGGAGGCAGAAAAATGAATATTCTAAACTATATTTTTTTTAAAGTTCTGAATCTTTCGTAGCATGGTGCAATATTACAATAAACTGAATAGGTGTAATTAACATTTAACAGTTGTTTGTAATTGCGGTGTTGAAATGCAACTTTTTGCTCCCTCTCCTTCAGGGAGGTTAAAAATAAACAACTTGGGCAACCTGCCCACATTCAGTTCTCACAAAGGTGGGGTGAGGTAGGTGACCAATGCACTTCCAGGTGGAGGCCATTCACTAAATTAGTTCCAAGAGGTTGTGTGCCTCTATTTTAACATTACTTGTTAGTTTTCACATCTCAAGGCAAGGTTTCCCAGGCCTCAGCATACACGGCAGCTGAAGATGCTCGTTGCCATTATCGGGATCAGAAGTCTTTGACTGGATAAGACACCCAAATGTAAAGTATTGTAAATGTAAAGATTTAATGTTGGGTGTACCTGATATGAATATGGTTATCAGCATATATGAAACCGGTTCATGTAACTTTTTTGTTGCCCCTATGGTGGGTGAGGGGGCCGGCTGGGCAAAGGACAATGAAAACGAATCATGAATTCTTGAAATGCAATATAACTTTCGGGAAATAACTAACTCCCAAACTATCGACTTCAGGTTGCTAGGTTCAAGTCAACTTGAACAAATTCTACATTGTTGCACAGTAAAACAGGAAAACAAGGTTCTGTTATGTGACCTTTGCGATTTGGAAAGGAGAAAATATATTATGTACTCAAACAGAGTACTGATGGATTGGTATGTCATGACCCATATTAATATTTCAACTTCTTGAACGATGGCTTAATCTTTGTTAAAGAACGCAGGCTGGCATCTAGTAGGGAAATGAGAGGGAAATGATCCCCTGGGATCTTAGTCATTTTCAGCACTGAATGTTACTTGAGCAGCTGAAAAATCAGATTATTTTGCCCCCTGCTGGGTCCAATTTGAGTGTCAAACACATTGACTGTGATGTACAACACAACTGCTGAATGGGATACCGGATTACAGTTTAGGTCAGCACCCTAGGGTTTTATTTCCAAGCTACCCTTATCATGTCGGGCCTAAGGTTGCAGCACCATGTAAATAATTTGCATTACAATTGATATGTATAATTCGACAAATAAAGATTAATGAGATATTTTTGGCAGCAGAAGCCAATTGTGATCTGATTTATTGCGTCTCTGCATAACCAGCAATCAATGTCAAAAGCTAGTAAGCGAAGCACTAGAGGATGTACTTGCAGCAATGACTCGTATTTACGAATGATGCGCAGACAAAATTGATGTTGGACGTTCGAAATTAAAATTATAGTTGGAGACGTAGATTTTACTAATACAGTAGCATAAAGATTAAATTTAATTTGGTCATGCTGAAGAAGCACTGTGGTAGCAAGATGGACTCATTAATTTCCAGCCATGAATTAGCAGCATTTGTATTGACTGAAACAGGGCTCAGATTTTGTGGGCAGTGACACAGCGCAGTGCTGGCTGTTAATATAGAACAAATCTCTGCACAGATCTTGGTGGTGAGAATTTTGGTTGTCATTCGCTCTCCAGGTGGGTTACAGCGAGGCTAAGCAATGCAGGCTAGTGTGGGTGAAAACGGCAGGCAATTGTGAGCATGACTTATAGTCACGGTGTCACCAACACTGAAACAAAAGCCTGCTGCAGTGAATCTGCGGGAGCAACATTAATTGGCCCACGCAACTTCTTTGGGTTAGCGTGCTTTGGAAGTTGAGGGCCCTCTTCAACAGGTGACTGCAGAATCTGGCCCAGAGAAACTGAGAGGGAGATTAAAAGGAATAATAGCCACAAGTGAGTATTGAAGCCGAATAAAACATAGTGCATGCGATCGAATGCCCATGCTGCGCCCAAAAAGCAGCTCGCCGTGGTGCAACGTGGCCAAAAGAAGCTGGGAGACCCCAATTCCAGGATTTACCCCGCTCGCGACGCCTCGCAAGGTCAAACACGATCTTGTGCGATGTTGCAATGTGAATCCTACCCATTGTGGCCGCTATCACTTTTTGGTAAATCTACATATTTGAGCGAGACAGCTAGTCTCACTTTAATATGCAATTTTCCGAGGTACCCGAGGCATTGGGATCTATCCCCTTTGCCTTGGAGATGTTGGCCGGGCACCATTCAGTACTGGTCTCCACAAATGGGGACCAGAGAGAATGACCCTCGTGGGGGTCTCCCAGGGGATCAGAGGCCCCCAGGTGCATGCCCTTTGGGAAGGATGATACTCTGGTACTGCTGGTGCCACTCGGGCACCCTGGCAATGTCAGCCAAGCACCCTGGCAGTGCCACATGGGTGTATGGCTGGCACTGCAAAGTCCAGGTTGGCAGGGAAACTGCCAGGGTACCAAGTTAACGATGTTGCTGCGGATGAAAATAATGCCGCAGCAAGCTACCCTGAGGAAGAGCCAAGTAATATCCCGGGGGAATGGATGCACCTTCACAAGTCGAGAGTCAGCCCATTGAGGTTCAAACCAAAGTTACCTCTACTGTCGGTGCACCCGCCAAGTGAATCACAATGCACCGAAAGGATCAAGAAGTCCCCGGATCAACTTGCCTTATGAGGGACTATGTTGAGATCCGTTTGTTGTATAATATTCTAAATAGTTCCTTTGCTAATGAAATTAGTTTATCAGTAACTTAATGGGGGGAGGTGTGTGGTAGTGTGCCCCTTTTAAGGGCCATGTGACCTTTTCGGACAATCTGGTTTGAGCGCAAGTATCTTGAGACTGAGCGCAGGTTTCCTGGGTGTTTGGAGTCTCGGGGTATGATAGCCTTTACCTCACTCTCTGTAAACAGTTATTTAGCTCAATAAACTGTTAACCTACATGGTGGTCGCCAGTCTTTCAAGATACTACATCTATCAAATCGTTTCACAATCTTCTCTTCTTTCAGAGGAGCAACCCCAGATTCTCCAAACTATCCGCGCAATTGAAGTTCCTCATTTCTGGAACCAGTCTCGTAAATCTTTCCTGTGCATCTTTAAAGCTTTTACATTCTTCCTAAAGTGTGGTGCCCAATTTGGATATAATTTTCCTGTGTTAAAAGTTCATCATAGTTTCCTTGTTTTAGTACTCTGACCGGAATCTTGTGCTCTCGCTGGTGACGTGCTTGGAGACAGGAAGGGCATTTCCTGAGGCAGGGTGGTGATGGTGTACTGGAGTTGGTTGAGAGGCGGTATGATTTAGAACTGAGATGAGAGGGAACTACTTCCTGGAGAGGGTGGTGAGTTTGTGGAACTCACTGTCCCATAATATGGTGGAATTTGAGTCATTAAATGGTTTCAAGAAGGAGATATATTTCTGATTTTAAAAATGGGTTAAAGGGATATGAGGAACCGGTAGGGAGGTGGATTTGAGACCAGGAAGAGATCAGCCATTATCTGGTTGAATGGCAGAGCACGCTCGAGGGACTGAATTGCCTATCTCTGTTACTAATTCTTATCCTATGTTCCTAATGCCTGTCACCTTTCCGCCTCTGCCAGAATTAAGTTCTGGGCAGGAAGACTCAAGGTTGACCTTCCCACCTGCCTCCAATTAAGTGATTGAATTAATGACCACCTAAGGGCCACATTCTTCCACCTCTGGTATTAACCCAGCTGCAGGTGTGCCTGATGCCTCCGTCTCGAGGGTCTTGATTCCAAGGGAAGGCTTACTCCTGGACACGCCAGTGCCTGATTGGCTGTGGTTCGGCATGCCTTCCATAAAAGAGGCAGTGTGGGTCTCTGACCAGCTCTTCAGCCGGCAGACGAGACCTCCAAGGCTTCAACAAGACTCCACCCTCTGTGTCTGCTTATAAAGCGCATGATCCCATATGTGTCTTTAACTACCTTCACTTATTTGTGCCCATATCACCCATCTTTCTCTGTTCCTGCATTCCCTTTAGAATTGCATCCTTTATTTTATACTGCCTTCCCTTTGTCTTCTTAAATTAAATCACTTCACACTTCTCTGCATTAAATTTCACCTGTAATTTCACTCATTCCACCGGCTTTTCTGGTCCTCTTGAACTCCTCACGGTTCACAATACTTCCTGGATTCGTGCCATCTGCAAGTTTTGAAATTGTGTTTTGTGCCCCCAAGTCTGGGTCATTAATATATGTGCTGTAACCTCTCCCGTCCAGGAAAATGAAATCTAGAAATACCAGTTGTCAGAGCAGGCAAACACAACTCACGGACTTTGCTGTGAATTGGTTGGACTGTATGGTTATTGCAGTGGTCCTGCTCCTACTCTGTGCAGTGGGACATCTAAATTAAACAGTGATTTAGGCATTCTGTGATGGGTGGAAGTCAGGTGAAAGAATGGGATCAGCTGGGTGCCTAAGGAATGGAGACTCTTGGTCAGCAAATGTGATTGTGAAGGCAAGGACCCAGACATGTATGCATGATACAGAAACTCCCTGCACTTACACTCCTTCTCCACCCTGATAAGCAACTGACCATAATCAATGTATAGAAGATCTATTTATAATATCTTTAAAGTTTTGTGCAAGAAGTTACCTTTTGTAACTGCACTTTCTTATCTGATTACAATATACTGTGTTGTATTACCCACCCAGGAAAATGTACAGAAAATCTGCTGGAATAATATTTTACAGTCTTGTGTGCATCATTTATTTCCTACTATTGTTTTGTCAGCCTGGTATTCATTGTTCTTTATTGCACTATAAGTCACTTACTGTCTGGGCGGCACGGTGGTGGCACAGTGGTTAGCACTGCTGTATGGCGTTAAGGATCCAGGTTTGATCCCAGTCCTGGGTCACTGTCCGTGTGGAGTTTGCACATTCTCCCCGTGTTGTGTGGAGGGTAGGTGGATTGGCCACGCTAAATTGCCCCTTAATTGGAAAAAAATAATTGCGGCACTCTAAATTTAAAAAAATAAAATAAAATAAAAAAAGTCACTTAACTGCCAATTTGTTTTCAAAGCCTATTACTTATAAATTTGCTGGCTCTTTACATTTAGCTTCTGATCTCCCAAGCTCTATTGCTCCATCTCCCAACTCAAGTGCTGCTGTTTTCAACTGTGTGAGGCTCATCAAGTAATTAGATTCCTGGCCTTGAGCTGCTAAGTATTTTACGTGCTCTGTTCCTCAGACACTTCAAGCTAGCCTACTCGTAGTTTACTGGACCTTCAACACTGGCCATCAGTGGTCAACCTGCACGTTACCAACTACCTCCAAAAAAAAATTGGAATTGAAGAAGTGACAACCCAATCAAAGATAAAAGATATTGGCAAAAAAAATTCAGTTGCGAGAATACATTGTGCTTTTCTTGATTAGAACAGGGGCAATTTGATGGATGTGCTTAAAATTACGCAGGAATGAGACAGAATAGATGGAAACAGATTGTTCACCGTGATTGCAGGGTCTGGAACCAGGGGAACAGACATAACTGTAAGATTTCTGGATAGAAAACAGGATAAACGTTTTTACACCGAGAATTGTGAGGTTGTGGAATGCAGGAGTGAAGTTAGTCAATGAATCAAAGATGATGTTAACATTAAATACCAGGTTTGATGGGTGCCTAAAGGAAAAGGAACTAACTATATATAATTTCTGCATAATTTTATGTAAAAGTTCCAGTTGACTTGCTAATAATGAAAATAATATTTAAGTAAAATGCATTTATTTAGACAGTAGGGAATTACAAAAATGTAATTCACCTTTGGCCGATTCAAAGTTACTGGAATGAATGGTATGAGCTTCACAAATTAAGCAGGGTGAAGTTTGCGTTTCATTTTATTAGATTTGTTTCATGTTTGCCAGCGAAACTGTGGGCGTTCCAAATTCATCTATGACTTTAGGATTGAGCTAGAATGAAAAAAACAAATTCAAATGCTGCTTTGGAGGAATGGTAAACCAAGGTAGAAGGAAAATTGAATCGGCATTTGGCACTGTCAGTAGAACATTTTGGAGATTGCAGGATACCAGCTATGGTTTGATTTTTGTATATTCTGTTTCTGCATGTGCTTTTTTTCAGAAAGGTGCCCTTATACCTTTTTCAGATACTTAAAGGCCAGGAGCTGTAAATGCCTTGAGATCTTGACATTTCCAATGAGTTTGACAGTTCCAATGAAGTAATGCACTTTTGTTTTAGAAAATATTTTATTGAGGCATTTCTAATTTTAACAGTTTTCAACATCAAATTTCAACAAAAACAAAATCGCAACAATATAACCAACAAACCTCCTGAGCACAAACCCCAGCCAACATGCCACCCCTCCATTGGTTCTCCTGCCCTTACTCGTCTCACCATGCCTCCCCCTCCCTCCTTACTGACAGCTTAATTTTTCTCAAAGAAGTCAATGAACAGCCTCCACCTCCGAGCAACCCCTGCAATGAACCCCTCAGGCAAATTAAATTTTCTCAAGTCTGAGAAACCCCGCCATGTCGCTAACCAATACCCCCCAACTTTGGGGGTTCCGCGTCCCTCCATCCTAGTAAGATCCGTCTCAGGGCCACCAGGGAGGCAAAGGCCAGGACACTGGCCTCTCTCACTTCCTGGGCTCCTGGGTCTTCCGACATACCAAAGATCGCCACCTCTGGAATCGGCACCACCCTCACCTTTAAGACCTCTGACATGATGTCAGCAAACCCCTGCCAGAAACCCCTCAGCCTCGAGCACACCCAAAACATTATGGACATGGTTCACAGGACCCTCCCCATAGCGCTCATGCCTATCCTCCACCAATCAAAGAACCTGCTCATCCGAGCCACAGTCATGTACACTCTGCGGACCACCTTAAACTGTATCAGGCTGAGCCTGGCGCACAACGAGGATGCATTAACTCTCCTCGGGGCCTCCTCCCATAACCTGGCTTCCAACTTCCCACAAGCTCTTCTTCCCACTTTCTCTTCACCTCCCCTATCGGGGCTCCCTCCCACTCCATCAGCTCCTTATAGATCTCTGGGACCTTCCCCTCTCCTATTCCTGTTCAAGACACCATCTTTTCCTGTAGCCCCTAGGGCGGCAGGCGTGGGAAGGTCAAAACCTGCCTCCGCACAAAGTCCTGCAGACACCGGAGTCAATTTCCCCTGGCAACTGAAACTCCTCCACCAGCTCCTCTAGACTCGGGAAACCCTCATCAATAAAGAGATCCCCAAATCTCTCGATCCCTCCTGTTGCCACTACCGGAAACCCCCCCCTGTCCAACCCTCCCAGAACGAACTGGTGGTTGTCACATATCGGTGCCCACAACTTGCATTTATATAGCTGCTTAACATAGCAAAAAGGTGTCATCAAAACAAAATTCGACAGCGAACTACATAAGTAGGTATTCGGACAGATGACTTAAAGCTTAGTCACAGAGATAGCTGTCAGCAGGATATCACATCATGGCCTTTAATGGTAGTCTTTTGAGAAGGGGCTGGTTTAGCACAGTGGGCTAAGACAGCTGGCTTGTAATGCAGAACCAGGGGAGAAATTCTCCGGTGACTTCGCGATGCCCGGGACCCGGCGCCAAAAACGGCGCTGATGACTCCGGCGTCGGACCCCGCAAAACATCGCGTATTCTCCGGGACCGAATGGGCCAGCAGCAGCGTTATGCCATTCACGTCGGCGTCACCAGCTGCCGTCAAGCGGCGTAATCAACGCCTCCCAGCGTGACTACACAAAAGAGGCCCTGCCCCCCAACCCACCGGCACCCGCACTCTGTGATCTCTCCCCCCCCCCCCCCAACCCACCGGCACCCGCACTCTGTGATGTCTCTCTCTCTCCCCCCCCCCCCCAACCCACCGGCACCCGCACTCTGTGATCTCTCCTCCCAACCCACCGGCACCCGCACTCTGTGATCTCTCCCCCCCCCCAACCCCCAACCCACCGGCACCCGCACTCTGTGATCTCTTTCCCCCCCCCAACCCACCGCACTCGCACTCTGTGATCTCTCCCCCCCCCCCCCCCCCCAACCCACCGGCACCTGCACACTGTGATCTCTCCCTCTCCCCAACCCCCCGGCACCCGCACTCTGTGATCTCCTCCCCCCCCCCCCAACCCACCGGCACTCGCACTCTGTGATCTCTCTCCTCCCCCCCCCCCCCCCCCCCAACCCACCGGCACCTGCACACTGTGATCTCTCCCTCCCCCCAACCCACCGGCACCCGCGCTCTGTGATCTCCCCCCCCCCCCCCCAAACCCACCGGCACCCGCACTCTGTGATTTCTCTCTCTCTCTCTCTCTCTCTCTCTCTCTCTCTCTCTCTCTCTCTCTCTTCCGTCCCCCCATCACCCACCTCCACAATGAACGGCATCAACCATCAGCACTGGTTGACTCTGTTAAATACCTGTTGTGATTAACACCGGCGTGATCCGTGGCCACGTCGGCAGGACTTCGGCCCATCCGGGCCGGACAATAACGGCAGCACAGAAACCCGTAGCCTCCCGCCGGCCCCGCCATTCTCCGAGGCGGGCGGCGGGATTGGCGGCACGCCGACCTTTTGCGGGTGGGAGAATTCTGGACATGGCGGGGGCGGGAGTTCCGGCGGCCCCAGGCGATTTCGACCCAGACTAGCAGCACGGGTTCAATTCCCGTTCCAGCCACCCCGAACAGGCGCCGGAATGTGGCGACTAGGGGCCTTTCACAGTAACTTAATTGGAGCCTACTTGTGACAATAAGCAATTATTATTGAATACTACTAATGTTATGTTGATGTGCATCCCAAACTAGTTTACGCAGGCATAAGAGTGCTTATTTTCTACAGTACTACTAGAACGACACTTCAGAAGTACTTCATTAGCTGTGAAGTGCCTTGGAATTCTTGAGGTCATGAAAGCCTCTATATAAATGCTAGACCTTTCTTACTTTATGGTTAGGCTGAACATTGCTGTTTTTCAGATGGAGTTTTGTTAGTTTTCTTCATAGTAGTAATTTGGAACAGAGGAGAATGACCTTTGGCACTGTTGTCAGTTAATATTGGCAAAGCAAAAAACCTTACTGATTGCTGCAGATTGCCAGTTACATGCTGACGGTTGTTAATGAAGTAAATGTACAACAGATGCAGATTTAAATTCAAGCTACAGATAAGTGTCAAATTTCAACCTTTAAATAATGTCTTAAAGGGGTTGGCTGTGCCCTTTCGAGATTAAATTGACTTCAATGGGAAAGAAAATCAGGCAGAGTAGGGAAAAATGGGCTGCTAATTCTTCAGCGTCCCATTTGTGCTCCTGTTCTTTATGAATTGTGTCTCCAATGTTTCTCCAAAATGTCTGGAAGCACAAGCTAACTGAAGAGTTCCATGGTCGAGCCACGTTGCTCAATTTGTGTACTCATTACAGCTGACACCTGAAAGTTTAAGATTTTACAGTAGAGAGCATTCCAATTCAGCATGATATTTGCCAACCTCGCACGCTGTTGTTGGATCACCAATGAATTGATGCACTCTCTAAATCTGAAATCACATTTATTAGATGATGATGTTTCCCTGCGTGAATGAATCTCATGGAGCAGAGGTTTTATTCATATGGAGAATGAAAGACAGGCTAGTATTAATGCTGGATTCATAATTGCAGCTATTAATAATGTAGATTGCCCCTATACTTTTTCGCAGTTAACAGTTTGATAGTGATTTATAAATTTAAAAAGGCAATAATCTACTTATACATTTAAAATGCTACACAGTTTATTCATATGCAGACATTTTTTAAGAAAGAAGACATGCACACGCTTGCATATTTATCAAGCACATATATATATTTACGTGCATTTGCAGACCAACTTCTAAGAAAGAAGTACAGTGGTAAATCATCAATAGATTTATTTTTCTGGAGTTTCTGTATAGTAAAATGATGGGGACAGTTTGAGGCATTTCTGGCAACTCCTTTCTATTTTCTAAATAAGCAAAGCATGTCAGGCCATGCTCTTTCCATTTGGGAAATGTGCCACCAGTTTCCAAAGATAAAAATCTAGTATTTTAATTTAGTTTTATCTTGCATAATTAATTGTTATGCCCGGCTCCACAACAGCTGCATTCAGAGGAAACAAACTCCGACCTTGTTCAAGGTCATTTCACTAAAAACATGAACGATCCTTTAATTTTGTATATTCCTTTGCTTCTTGTAGCTTATGTAGATGGCAAATATCTAAATTGCTTTTGGTTAGTAAGTGAAGCATCTTTTTTTTTCAATATATGCTCAGCCAGTGTCTGGTGAACATAATATAAGTAACGGCCAAATGTGTGAATCTAATGCTTAAGTCAGTGATGGGATGGAATTTGCGTGGGATGGGATTGAATGACAATCAAGGGCCAAAGCCTATTGGTCAACTGGAGGACTGGGAAGTGAGTGCTAGGAGGTGATTGTACGTTTAGCTCTTTACATTTCTGTCTTAATAATAATCTTTATTGTGTCACAAGTAGGCTTACATTAACACTTCAATGAAGTTACTGTGAAAATCCCCTAGTCGTCGCACTCCAGTGCCTGTTCGGGTACACTGAGGGAGAATGCAGAATGTCCAATTCAACTAACAAGCACGTCTTTCAGGACTTGTGGGAGGAAATCGGAGTGCCCGGAGGAACCCTGGGCTAGAAGGGCAGGTTGAAGCAGGAAACAGTCAATACAGTTGTCTGACAGCTGAAGTATTATTTCTCTCGCTGATTTTTAACTTTAGGAAATACGGAGTCTATCAGAAGGCTCAGACATGAGCCTTACCGAACTGATTAGAAAGCTGTGACAGGAATCTGCATCCACAACAAGTGATATAGATGAATACAATATTGTCATCATGCTGAACTTATTCTCCCTTGGCTTTATTTCTTTGTCAATCAGTGGCCAAGCCTGACACCCATGCTGCTGAATGCCACTGATGGCATTGGCACTGAAGGATTAACTTTACAATATATAATCACTGCACATCCATGCAATGATGCTCAATACTTAGGTGTCAGAAAATATAAATGTGGTTTACATGATATAATATACATTCATTCAATGTTTTGTATAACAGCCAGTATCTAATTTGGCTTAAACGGAAACAGCCAACTAAAAGTAGAAAATGCTAGGAGACTGTCATTACAGTTGTATGAGAGCTGCAATTATCAGTCGGTTGAAGTCTGAAATGATAACGTTTTCAGATGTGCCCCTTCAGTTTTTGTTTGTTGATTGATAAGTATTGATTCAAGTACTATAGATACAAAAATTGTCTGAAGTAGCAATATCATTGTGCTGTTTCTGAGATTTGTGAAGCATTTGGTGAAGAGAGAGGGGTCGTTATGTAAAATATCCAAGAAGGAGCAGAGAGAATAGAGCTTTGATTATTTTGACACATTTATTCAGGAAATCTGAATTGCACTTTTGCTCAGGATGTTAAAACAACCCATGCTACAACTATCTCGAGGAGCATTTGACATGTGATGTGATTTACGCTAAGCATTTAACTGTATTGTATACAAGTGTACATTTGATAGCTTTAGTAAAACTTTCTGGTCTATCATGTCTTCTGATATTAAACACACCTGTTGTCGCACCTTCACTAACTGAGAACCTAGGTAAATCGGTTTTATAATTCTTCCTGCACACATCTTCTGTCCTTACTTTAAAACTGGCTGCCATTGGGCAGATAGACATATTGGCCTGGATTTTACAGTCAGCAGCGAAGGAATGGCACTCGGTGTTTGCTACACTGATGGCTTACCACAGAGTTTATGCAGGCCTTTGAGCAGACCAAGCAGCAGTAAGGCTATTCAATAAATCAGGCACTTGGCAAATCAGAATGTGATTAGGCAGAATCAACCTGGATTTATAAAAGGAAAATTGTGTTTGGCAAATATAGTGGAGTTTTTCTAAAGATGCAACCAGTAGGGTAGATCAAGGAACCAGTGCATGTAGTATATTTGGATACTCAAAAGGCATTCGATAAGGTGCAACATGAAAGGTTGTCACATAAGATAAGTGCAGATCAGAGCTGAGCACAAATTATTTCACTCGCTGTTGTGCATCTTTTGTAATCACATTCCCCAGAGTGCTGAAATGCCCAGTTGTTAAATATACTGATAGCTGAGGTCAATGCTTGTACTCAAGGATTTTGAGGGATATGGGGGTTAGGTAGACAAGTGGAATTGAAGTTGCAGATCAGCCATGATCTTATTGAATGTTAGGGGACAGATGGCATACTATTGTTTCTTACCTTTTTATGAAGAGGCGTCACATGTAGGACAGTATTTAATGCAGATTACGTGGGTCTCATCCAATAACTGGAGAGCTGGGGAGATCCCCACACCACACGTGTGTTAATTCCTTCCTTTGGTCAGCAAGGGGACCTTCTCCGGGATCCAGGTGGCAGAAATCCACCCCCTCACCCTCCCCCAGGGAGCTTTTGGCCAATAAAAGGCCAGCAGATGTCCATTGCAGGGAGTACCAGCCAGAGTAATGGTAACTGCTGACAGTGAGTCCAGATTGAGGCCTCGGATTCCTCAGGGATCCAGTCCACAGTTAAGTGAGGGCAAGAAAGGGGTCACAGATGCGCATTGTGGCCAGGCATTGGAGGGAGATTGACTGAAAAAGCAGAGGGGTGGTTCTCAATGTGCCCCCTCATCCACCACCACTTCCTGATGTCAGGACTCTCGATCACTATGTCCCTTTGAGCCCCCCACCACCAGGGAGTTTGCTTTTCAGGTTATCTGTATGGTGACAGCTCCAATCACTGCTGGTTGAATGCCCTGAAGATGACGTTAATTTTCCACCAAGGGCTTCAATTGGCGATGGTCCATCCACAAGCCTTCCAGCTCCAGATTCAATCAGGATGAAGGAGGGAAGGCGATGGGGTTATATTCCCCCCTCTGAGTCTAAACCAGGAAAAATAAATTGAATTCAAATCAAAATAAGAGAGAGAAGGAAAGATGGGATTAAAAGAGAGAGAAAAGAGATGAACAGAAAAAAAGAAAAGCTTTTTTTTAATACCTCCAACGTTTAGTAAAGTGTAAAGGAATGAGCATCTAGACTTTTAAAACTAAATTTCCACTGTATGATATGTATCACACCACTTGAAATTCACTTACACCTGAATAGACAAGACCTAACGTTTTCTGATGTATTTAGTCACTGATCTGTGTCACAACGGTATAGTATGCTTTGATTGTTAATAGAAGGCAATTTGAGTATTCAAAACATCTGTACTTGAGA
The DNA here is from genome assembly GCF_902713615.1 of Scyliorhinus canicula. Lineage (NCBI taxonomy): Eukaryota > Metazoa > Chordata > Chondrichthyes > Carcharhiniformes > Scyliorhinidae > Scyliorhinus > Scyliorhinus canicula. The sequence goes on from NC_052148.1 coordinate 231,354,930, forward strand.
GGAGGCTGTGTGGGATGGGGAAGAAAAGGGTGGGATACACTGATGGGGCGAAAGGAGGTTGGTTGGGAGGGATGCTGCCGTAGGGACAAATGGCTTGTTTCTGTGCTGTTTTGTTCTGCATATGTAAGTGGGAAACTGCTAGGTATGCACTGCAATCGTACGCCATTGGAGAGAATTGCAATGCCGAGACTGTTGGGTAGGTATGGCTATAGTGCAGCCTGTGGAGGATCTGAACTTCTCAACTTCCGGATTTCCATGTTTAACTGTGCATGTGCATACTCCGGAAGTTGCTGTTGATTTATTCCAGAACAATGGTATATGCTGTTAACCTTGTATACAAAATTTGGAGCATTGTTATCAAGCAGAAGGAGAGGTGATTTATAGGAATTCTCTAAAATTCCAGCCATAAAGTGATGCCAAGTTCAAAGTTGGAAATAAAACATGAAAGCCATTCATTTCAAGATTGCTTCTTATAACTAGTGGATGAATAAAATTGACAAAGTGAATTGTTTACTGCATGCTGTGTCAATCCAACTGGTATTTGACCACTAACAGACAACTGAACCACAAGATATAAGGCGAGCAGAGAGCTGCTGTTCTACTGCATTGTGATAGTAAGTGATACATCACAGGATTTCTCCTATGGCGTAAGAAGGAAAAATGCAGTTCCTGCTGTCCAATGGCTTGTTGGATGAAGAGATCAAAATGGAGGCCCAACAGTGGGGGCAATCAAAATGCAAATCAAGCCAGCTGACATTTGGGCAGCTCCCAAATAGGTTATGGTTCAAGACTGTCAGAGGTGTGGAACGCTACCATACTCTCTCATCTGGGAATGGTGCCCAAGAGGACTAACAAAAACCTGATGAAGACCTATTGAGTAAAAGCTCCACCAGTGCTTTGCTGTAATGATCATCTACATAGATCCAAAACTCCCAGTTCACTTCCTGATCTATGCTGAATTAGTTGGGGCAACAATAGAGATGCTACAATTGATGCAACTGATTTTCTGGAATGCCAGCCAACTTTCCACTTTAGATTGGATTACCACAATTCCTGTTGAAATTTGCATTTGTGGACGTTGGGCAAGAAATAATTTTTAAAATTAACGTCAACATAAAAGACCTTAATGGGGAAGGCAAGACAACACACCAGACATTCCTCTATTCTCATCCTTGGCCACCCTGAGCACTGGCAAGCTCTTTTCTGACTTCAGTCGACATTTTTACAGCTAATCCTTTCAAATGCTCAATGTAAGATTATTTTTAGCTTCCTGTCTTGCACCATAGCCATACAACCCTTTCTGGTGAAGAATATAAACAAAAAAATGTTAACCTGTCTATTCACTGCTGTGTATTGTCAACATTTTCTGTTATAATTCTATTTAAGAATTAGATCAGTGATGTCCTCTACTGCTGACATTCACTGTAAAGGCTAACATATTAAAAGTGAGCACTTGGGCAAGGTAGTAGAGCACACATGGACTATGCACCAGCAAAATCGTCATGAGTAGTTTGGATGGCATGATAATCTGCAACTTCACTTGAAATAGCTGCATTTTAAAAAATAGTACAAATCCCATGGAGTTAGTTAAGATGGCTTTGTTGTGTTTGGGTCTTCTTTTGTGTGCATATTAGTATTTGTTTTTGACCAGGAATCAGTGTTTTAGCAGATGCCAACAATATGAGCACTTGTATGGTGAGGCCACCACATTAAAGGATCAACAGTTTTAATTTAATCAGCTGGTTTGTCCAATGTTTCTGTACTGCGGATTACCAGGGAATAACACAATCGGTACATGTTGTCCAGAACAGGATGTATGCTAGGTCTGTGATATGTTCATTTTGATGACTGCACTGGCTTGTGAACAGTTTCCACCGTATAGGAAATTACAATAAGACCTAGATCTATTAGCAAATCACACATCAGGAAGTTGACTATTTAAATTCCAGTGAAAGGTTTCCTCCATTGGTTGTGGCCCGGGTTTGACTTTGCACTGCTGGTAGTACATTTTAAGAACTGTTGCATTTGTTTCTCATCCCTAGAGGGAGACACATGGAAGTTTTCTTGAGATTTTATTTGTATGTTAGTGCAAGCTTAATGTAAAATAGTGAAGGAGCTGAGCCAGTGGGTAAACTTTATGCAGCTTTTCAAATCCATCGTTCAGTAGAACAACAAGAGACACAAAAGTGAGATAAAGAGTCATCCAGACTCAAACCGTCAGCTCCTTTCTCTCTCCACAGATTTGTCAGACCTGCTGAGATTGTCCAGTATTTTCTGTTTTTGTTTTTGGCAGGAACACTGTTGGCTCTCTCAAAGTACTTCACTCCATATACTTTTATTATGCATGGAAAGTATTCTGATTATTCCAGTGTTTTCTGTGCCAGGGTCATGCACCAAACCAGAGGTGAGGAACACACATCGTCCTTCAGGGAACAGAGCCTTAATAAATTCCATATCCTCAATGGGGAAGGCAAGACAACACATCAGACATCCCTCTATTCTCATCCTTGTCCACCCTGGGCATCGGCAAGCTCTTCTCTGACTACAGTCAACATTTTTACAGCTAATCCTTTCAAATGCTCAATGTAAGAATATTTCCAGCTTTCTGTCTTGCACCATAGTCATACAACCCTCCAAACATTTAATAACACAAGCCCCATGTAGACCCACTTCACCACACTGCATTTCTTTCTTCACCTCTCCCAAGCTGCTTGCCACAAACGTCCCATCTGCCAGCCTTATCCTTATTTTCTGAATGGTTTACAGAAGAAACTGGTATGCAATGACTGCCAAAGTGAATTCCCCACTTTTAACACCCTAATCCCCTTTATAGACCAGACCAGGCAGTTCATGGAGAACAATTCATCTCTTTTCTTGGGAAGGTGCTGAGATTGGCAGCATCTTTCTGACATTCCTGAAACCTGTTTCCTTGGTTTCCCTGTGAAGTACCACAGAGGTGAAACCTGCCTTTTCCATTGTCCTACCCCCTTCAGGGGTGATGTTCATAGAATCCCTTCAGTGCTGAAGGAGGCTATTCGGTCCACCGGTCACACATCCTACCGTCGTCCATCCCCCGCCCTGTCACCACTAACCTGCACATCCCTGGTCACTAAGAGGCAATTTATCATGGCGAATCTACCTGACCCATACATCTTTGGACTCTGGGAGGAAACCGGAGCAGCTGGAGGAAACCCACGCTGACACATGGAGAACGTATAAACTCCTCACGGACAATTTGCCCGGAATTGAACACGGGTCCCTGATACTGTGAGGCTGCAGTGCTAACCTCTGTGCTAACCACTGTGCCACCGTGCTCCCCACATCGATTCTTGCTTTTTATCCTCTCTTGCTGAAAAAAACCCCACATGCTGGGAGGGGTACAGAAGAATGAGGCAGATGGTAAAATGCATGACACTGTCTAAAACACCCAGGAGTTGCAACTGCATGAAACCCTTGTACCCCAGGAGAGCGTTGCACATGTCAGTTTTCCAGCCACCCCTCTCCGAACACCATGCTAGTGAAATGTGAGAAGTGAGACCAGGTTTTCCTGAGATCCTTCAGTGATGCAGAAGTGGCTCAATGTCAGGAGATCCAGTTCAGTAACAGTCCTAGCTTTGTGAAGAAACTTGGTGGAAGCCCTTTCGCAGTTTGCAAGCACCAGTAATTCATGGCTGGAAAATTTCTAACACCATTTCAGCACTGATAGAATGCTGCATGCGATGTGGAGATTTACCCTCCGTGGTGCAACATTGTGGAAATGGTGGCAACCTTTTCCATGTACATATTTCTGGTAAAATAGAAAAGAACTTTACTAGAAACAGCAATTGGAAAATAACTTCTCATATGTCCTTGATACCAAGAATGTATCGCCATCAGAGGAACATTTCCCCATCTATAACTTGATCCCAAAATATCAACATCAGGTTTCAGCAGAATTTCCCCTTATCCCAGATGAGCCAACGAGACATATGCAGTATTCTTTCGTCTGTTTTGTCATTGCTGACTTTTTGGACTACACTTTGCCTGGCAGCACTCCCCAACCTTGTCACCATGGATGACCCTAACAGGAGCAAGGCACTCCCAATGATATCACTCAAAAGATCATAGGAACGCACAAGCCCCTCAACCATGTCAACATGGCGATCCATGAAGGGATCCTCTTCATTGCAGTCACCGACCTCGCCAAAGCATTTAACTCAGTAAATTGGGAGATTTTGTGGATTGTACGCCAGAGATTTGGATGTCTAAGGAACTCCATTGCAATCCAATAATTAATTCATGGTGATGGCTGCAACTGTCTTGACTGAAATAGACCAATGTCAAGCAAGGCTGTGTGATAATTCCCATACTATTTACAGTCTACCTGACAGTGACTATTCACCTAGTCAAAGATCAACTTCCCTTTGGTGCAAGAATAAATAGTAATCTTTATAATAATAGTAATCTTTAGTGTCACAAGTAGGCTTACATTAACACTGGAATGAAGTTACTGTGAAAATCCCCTAGTCGCCACACTCCGGCACCTGATCGGGTACACTGAGGGAGAATTCAGAATGTCCAATTCACCTAACAGGCACGTCTTTTGGGACTTGTGGGAGGAAACCGGAGCACCTGAAGGAAACCCATGCAGACAGGGGTGAACGTGCAAACTTGCACAGACAATAACCCAAGCGGAAATTGAACCCGGGTCCTTGGCACTGTGAAGCAACAGTGCTAATCACTGTGCCACCCATGCCGCCCATAATAGGCATTAAATACTGCCGAGATGGGGAACTCTTTAACCTCGCTCCCCTCCATGCCAAAACTAAACTAACCAACATAGACATGTAAATGTAATGTAAATGCAGCCCCATTGAGAGCTGACTGGTGGTGATTTAACCTTATGGTCCTTAGAATCCCTATAGTACAGAAAGAAGCCATTTGACCGATCAAGTCTGCACCAACCCTACGAAAGAGTACCCTACCTAGGCTCACCCTATCCCCGTAAACCCACCCAACCAGTCCCTCTTTGGACACTCCGGGGCAATTTAGCATGGCCAATCCACCTAATCTGGACACAATCTTTATCTTTATTGTCACAAGTAGGCTTACATTAACACTACAATGAAGTTACTGTGAAAAGCCCCTAGTTGCCACATTATGGCGCCTGTTCGGGTACACAGAGGGAGAATTCAGAATTCTCAGCCGGTACGGGAATTGAACCCGCGCTGCTGGTCTTGTTCTGCCTTACAAACTAGCTGTCTAGCCCACTGGGCTAAACCAGCCCTTAGGACTGTGGGAGGAATGCGGACCACCAGGAGGAAACCCACACAAACACGGGGCGAACATGCAAACTCTACACAAACAGTCACCCAAGGCCTTAATTGAACCCGGGTCCTAGACGCAGTGAGGCAGCAGTGCTAACTATTGTGCCACCTTGTCATCACACCTCAGGCGAGGAGCAAGGTTGAGAAGGCAGGGCCTTCATGAATAACCTCAGCTGATATAGTAATTGAACCCACGCTGTTGGCATCATTCCGCATCATGAACCAGCAGTCCAACTTTCTGCGCTTACTGACCCCTTAATTGGAAACAGCCTCTGGCAGCGGTCCACAGATACACAGATATACATGATCTACATTTTACAGATGTAGTCATTGTGCATGTTGCACTACATCTATAAACCACGCTCAATCGTTTTCAACCTACATACAAGAAATTTGACCTGTCCTTGACTGTTGCCAACATAAAACTCATATATCAACCCAGACCTGGACATCCAAATATTCCATCTCCCAAATATGTTGAAAGAGAGACTCTGGAATATGTGATCACTCCCCTTACTTTGGCAGCCATTTCTCTCAAAAGGCCACCATTGGTGAGGAGATGAAGTTGCACCAGCTCAGTCTTCTACAAACTACATCAGCAAGTGTTTTGATTATGAAGTTCTCTGTAAGTCAACAAAAGTCCTAATGTACAAAATTTTTGTTTGGGGTGAATGTTTTAAGGTGTGGAAGGGGTGCCAATCAAGCTGGCTGCATTGGCCTGAATGATGTCAAGCTTCTTGAATGTTAAAACTGTACTTTTCAATGTTATTGAAGAGTGTTCTATCATACTTTTGACTTATGCCTTGTAGGGATGATGGATATTTTGGGAAATCAGGCGATCCCAGCCTCTGACCTACTCTTTTGGCTACAGTATTTATATGGCTGGTCCAGTTAACTTTCTGGTCAATGGTAACCCCCTGAGTGTTCATAGTGGGGGTTCAGCAGTTGTAATGTCATTAAACATCAAGGGGAGATAGATTTGTTCTTGCTGGAGATGGCCATTGCTCACCACTAGTTTGGTACGAATGTTACTTGCAACTCATCAGCACAACCCTGAGCGTTCCAGATCTTGCTGCATGCAGGCACAGACTGCTTTAATATCTGAGGAGTCAGAAATGGGACTGAACACCGCGTAATAATCAGCAAATATCCCCATTTCTGACTTTATGAAAAGTGGAAGTCATTGATGAAGCAGCTGATGATGGTTGGGCCTAGGATGGATGGGCCTAGGACAGCACGATGCAAAACTCCTGCAGCAATGTCCTTGGGCTGAACGTACAAATTAGGTGTAGAAGTAGGCCATTTGGCCCCTCAAGCCTGCTCTGCCATTCAATAGAGTTATGGTTGATCTGATTGTGACCTCAACTCCACATTCTGCCTTTCCCCAATAACCTTTGATTCCATCAAAGTCAAGAATCTTTCTAACTCTGCGTTGAAATGGTGATGACATGTAGGTGGTGGTCGCACATTGGGTGGCTCCTGCAGAGCTTTCGTTTTTTGACCCTTTTCACCCAGATTTGGGGGGGAAATTCTAAATGCTCCGTCTTCAGAAACGTTGTGGTAATTAGAGGATGTCGAAAGCCCAGTGGAAGAATAAGAATGAAAGGGTACGAGCTCTAGTCCGCCTGAGAGCTCGAGTTTGGTTCAGCGTTCTGTGAAAGGATGGTGGCAGCTGCGCCCATTACGCTGGACATGCTGGCTGAGGTGATGGGGGTGGACTTTGAGCGGCAGTTTGCCAAGCATTTTAAGCAGCATGCAAAAAAGATGATGGGAATACTGAAACAGTTGGCGGATGATACTTTGGCTCTGCTAAATGAGGCTATTGGAAAGACGTCGACAGCAGTAAGGGAGCAGGGAGAGGTGTTGAAGGGGCGCTGGAGGCACAGTGACTGGCTCGCCTCGATGTGAGAGGAGCTGCAGAAGGTGGAGGAGAGTAATAAAGGGTTGAGAGCCAAAGTTGAGGACCTGGAGGACAGGTCACGGCGGCAGAATCTGCGGGGTCTGCCTGAGGGGCTGAGGGCTGGAGGCCAACGGAGTACTTCTCGGAGATGATCGCCACGTTGTTGGGGAGGACGACAGTTCCCTCTTTGAGCTGGATAGGGCTCATAGGTTGCCCTTGCCGAAGCCAAAGGCGAATAATCCACTAAGAGCTGTGATCGTCTGCTTCCGGTTATCAGATGCGGGGGAAGGTGCTGGGCATGACAAAGCAAAATTGAGAGGTGAAATAGGATGGCAGTGGTAGACGGGGGGGGGGGGGGGGGGGGGGGGGGCTTTAATAGGGTGAAGGCAGCGCTTTTATAAGAGTAATGTGTGGGTTCGGGGTGGCCTACCCGGCGATGTTGAGAGTCACGCACAAGTCCAAGGTACTATACTTTGAGACGGCAGAGGAAGCAGAGGCGATCGTGAGTGCCGAAGGATTGGGGCTGAACTGAGTTTAGACTTTGTTTTCATTTGTTTGTGGAGGGGATAGTCTGGGACGTTGGGGGTAATGGTTGCGGGTTTTTTTCACCTTTTCTTTGGGGTTGATCATGTTTGGTTATTTAGAGGCGAGGGGGCTGGTGGGTGGCGCCAGTGCAGGTGAATAGGAGATTGAGTAGTTGTACAAGGTGGTATTCAAATGTACCAAAACGTCACTGTGGAGCTAGCAAGGCGGCGGGCAGCCTTAATAGGGGTGAAGAGTAATGTGTGGTTCGGGGTGGCCTCTCCGGCGAAGTTGAGAGTCATGCTTAACTCCAAGGACTATTACTTGAGATGGCAGAGGAGCCGGGGGCGATCGTGAGGGCCAAAGGATTGGGGCTGAACTGAGTTTGGACTTTATTTTCTTTTGTTGTGGTTGGGACGGCATAGTTTGGGGACGTTGGGGTAATGGAGGATGAGTCTGATATGAGGGGTCTCTTGGTGGGGGGCTGGCGTGTCCTCAAGTAGGAGAGAAGGAAAGGGCAGGGTTGGAAGAGACAGTGGGGATGGAGGAGTTTCGGATGACTATAGGGAAGATGCAGGCGGGTAAAGCACCAGGCCGGATGGGTTCCCTGTACGATGTTTTTGGATAGGTCGGTACTGCCGTTGATGGAGATGTTTGAGGATGCGGTGACTAAGGGGGTGCTTGCGGAGATGTTAGGACAGCCATCCATTTTGCTGTTGGTAAAAACGGAGAATTACCCAGTGGAGTGTGGGTCGTATCAGCCAATATCCCTGCTAAATGTGGATGCCAAGATTCTTGCCATGCTGTTGGCGGTTAGGCTGGAAGAGCGCCTTCCACAGGTGATTGGGGAGGATTAGGCGGGGTTTGTAAAGGGTAGGCGAATGTCCTCGAATGTGCGGCACTCCCCATCAGAAAGGGGAGGGCCGGAGGTAGTGGTGGCGCTGGATGCAGAGAAGGCATTTGTTCAAGGAGAGTGAAGTTATTGTTTGCTGTGTTGGAGCAGTTGGGATTGAGCCTAAGTTTGTGGCGAGAGTCAAATTGTTGTATAAGGCACTGCAGGCGAGTGTTCGTATGAATGAGGTGAATTTGGGACATTTTCAGCCGCATAGGGGAACAAGGCAGGGGTGTCCCATGTCTCCCCTTTTATTTGTGCTGACGATAGAGCCCTTGGCCATTTTGCTGTGTTGCTCGGATAAGTGGACGGGGATAGGGGGGGGGGGGGGGGGGGGGGGGGGGGGGGGGGGGGGCAGCTGTAGGGCGAGCTGGAGCATAATGTGTCCCTGCATGCCGACAATCTTTTGTTGTATATTTCTAACCCAGGACCCATGGTTGGGGATAGAATGAGGCTGCTCAAGAGATTTGTGGCTTTTTCAGGATATAAACTGAATTTGGAAAAGAGTGAGTGCCTTTTGGTTTCTTCTCTGGGGGCGGGAGCTGGCTTGGGGGGGATTGCCGTTTTATATGGTGACTACTCACTTCAGGTACTTGGGGGTGCAGGTGGCCCGAGACTCGGCATGGCTCCGTAAATTGAATTTTACGAGCCTGGTGGGTAGGGTCATGGCAGATTTGCAGAGGTGGGACAGCCTACCCATATCATTGGCAGGTGCAGGCGGTAAAGATGAATATCTTTCCGCGATTTTTATTCTTATTCCAGTGTTTAGCGGTCTTTTTGACAAAGGTGTTTTTTTATGGGGTGGAATGGTTGATTTTCTTGTTTGTCTGGCAGGTAAGGTGGTGAGGATTCAGAAGACGGTGCTTCAGAGAGGGAGACAGTCAGGGGGTATGGCTCTACCAAATCTGGTGTATTACTATTGGGTGGCAAACGCTGAGAAGGTGCGGGGCTGGCGTGGGGAGTTGGAGGCAATGTGGCTGAGGATGGAGGCGGGTTCTTGTAGGGGGTCAGCGTTGTGGGTGCTGGCAACAGTAGTCCGGTGGTGATAGCCACGCTGAAGATGTGAAGGCAATTTCAGCAGCACTTTAAGTTGGGGGTGGGGTCGAAGTTGATGCCGGTCCGAGAGAATCATGTGTTTGAGCCGGCGAGGCTGGATCCTAGGTGTCGGGGGTGGGAGGAGCGAGGTGTGATGGAAATTAAGGATTAATTTGGAGGAGTTGATGGAGAAGTTTGGGATTCCACGGGGGGGGGAGGCCTTTGGGGTACTTTCCAAGGGTAGGTGCAGATGCGATGGGCCGAATGGCCTCTTTCGGCACTGTAGGGATTCTATGATTCTATGATATGCAGGTATGGGCGCTACAGCCACCCAGAAACACCACACTAAATGTGCACGAAAGCAGACTCTGTTGGTTTTTTCCCAGTTGAATCGCGCCCTATATTTGCAGAGTACGGAAGGTAGTGTGCCTGGGTGCCATTTTGGTTTCCAGATAGTGATTATAAGTAGCATTTAAATACTAGGAGTGAAAGATAGCTAAAAATGGGAAAACACATTTTAAAAATGAGCAAATTTGTCATGTTTTACTTATTCCTCTCTCCCTTTGAACCATGGGTCAATAGTCAGTTCTCCACTAGTCTCATTCTGAGCTGAACGTGGGAGCTGCCACGCTGACCTTCCCCTGCCTCAAGTCTGTGGGCTTTTGAAGAATTTTGCATTTGAAGTGTCTACGACAAAATCAGCAGTATGAAAGATGGCATATTGTGTCTCTTTCCTGTTCCCCTGATGGAACAGTGCAATTTTATAAAACTTCCTTAATATTTCAAGAGGGTACCTCAGTTTAATCTTTTGATACCTGCCTGTGCTGTTGAACGATTGTATCTGACTAATCCTTAACAGAACTTATATGTAGACCATGTTTCACTTTGATAACTAACTTAGAAAATGAGCTAATTTCTTCCTATTGCTTCCAGCAGTTTTATTTTGAGATTGTTTTGTTATTCCTACCTTGAAGCTGTCTCGACAGAGCTGTCTCTGATAAAGATCGCCTTTGGATTGATGTTGATTTAGATGGATGAGAAGTGGCAGCACCATGTTGTTCTGTCCAGACTTAACTGTGGAGACAAACAGGTCACTGGGCTGTAAAAGAAAACAAACAGTGGGAGCTACCTGCTTGAAAACAATTGCATTTTCCCTTGGCAAGACACTTCTATCACTCATCCAGATCAATTGATGGTGTTGCCATCACTGTCTAAGGGAGCTACAATGTTTAGTATGGAGACAAATATCTATCTAGGTAAAATCATTGGAAAACTAGCTCTCAACATTTTCAACTTACTCATATATTCATCCTGGTTTTCATTTAACATCTAGTTATATTAAGCAATCTTTAAAATAAAGAAACATATTATTTTAAACAACAGTCATCTCAATGCTAGGCTCTTTCCAGTCTATGGAGGGCAGGTTTGCATTGCCAGTTTTGAGGTAAGCCATGGTGATGGGGTGGGGAGGGTCACAACTTCTCCTCCTCTGCCCTCCTTTGTCCACACCTCTTCTTCAATTCCTCTCTGCCCGCCAACCAGTAGAAGCTGTTTGAGATTGTCCATTTTGTCTCGAGAGGGTGTTTCTTAAACTGGCAAGAGTTTCTGATTCAATGGCAAATTCTGCTGAATCCAGTGAAAGGGTCATTTCACTTTGAGAATAGTGCCGTTATTCTATCAATACTTTCAATGGGAAAATTGTTTGGAGGTGGCACTTGTATGGTGTGAACATTATGCCATGTTTGTGCAGGGCATTTATTGAGTAACCAACTGTGCTACACCTGACCTGGAATGCTCGACACCCTACTTTATCAAAATATATATATATTTATATATATATATATATATATATATAAAAATGGAGAGCTTGAGGCACTTGACCATGTCTCATTCCAGTCTGTAACTGCTTGTATCACTTCTGACTGACCTTGTACTCCAGCTTCCCAGAGAGGGAGAGTCCAGCTCCCAAGTGTGTTCTTCTGTGGGTGAATTGGAAAACTGACTGGGCACTTGTGAATTAAGCCAATAAAATTCCACTACCGGTGCGGAATTAACTGTTTATTTTTGCCCATCTATATTTGTGACAGGATATCAAATCACAATGCTATTCTGTACCTCTGCCCTTCGTGGGACTGTGGCTCTACCACTGTGTAACTAATGAACAGTATCTCTTTGTTTGACAAACATAATCTCTTTTTTTTTTCTAAATTGTAAGAAGCCAAATGCAGAGGTCCACAACAGTTCCTGTATCAGGCAACCTTCATTCACCAAAAAATATCCACTTGCAAATACAATCGGCACAATTCTCCCAAAATGGGACAAACTCCCCTAGCGAGCAGGTTTAACCGCGAGTTTCCCAGCACTTGTAGTGCCGAGATACACATGGCTATTCTACATGACTCGGTTTGTATAAGGGGTCTGAAAGAGGAACAGGCTGCCGAAGCTGCACATAGCCCCGTTTTGTACAGTGGGCACATCCACTCGCCGGAACACTCCAGTGGAACGAGCGATCAGGACACTACTTTTAAATGGCATCCTGATCTCCAAAGCTCCCCAAAACAATCCCTGACCTCCCTCCCGCCGCGGCAGCCCAAACGCGCTATGGGAGGGGTCTCCACCCCCCGCACCTCCCCTGCACTCCCCAATATCCACGCCGAGCATCCCCGGCCCAATCACGTGCGTGCAAAAAATGCAAGATTGGCACCTTGGCAGCACCCATGCCAGCTGGCAATGCCATCTGGGAAACTTGACAGTACTAGTCTGGCACCAGTGGTACTACCAGGGTGCCCAGGTGGAACCAGCAGTACCAGGGAACCACCCTGCCCAAAGGGCATGCAGCCAGGGGCCTCCAATCACCTGGGAGACCCCGATGGGGGAACCAGTGCTGAACGGCGCTTGCCCGAGGTCACTGAGGCGAAGGGGTTGAATCCCAAAGCCTCAGGTACCTCGGGAATCTGCACATTAGAGTGAGGCTAGACGTATTACAAAAAGTGGCCGGAATTTACATGCAACATCTCATGAGGTCACGTTGGATCTCGCGAAGAGTGGCAAGCCAAGTAATTCCAGGAGCGGGGTCTCCCGGCTTTCATCGGCCACGCTGCGCGCAGCAAGCTCCTTTTCCATTCAGGGCGCATGGTTTACTGTGTGTGTCTGTGTGTGTGTGTGTCTGTGTGTGTGTGTGGTTGGGGGGGGGGGGGGGGGGGGGGGAGAGCTAATGGAGCCAGTGATCAGCAGCGGAAATAAGCCTCTCCTTACGGACATGGGGGACCTCCCCCCATAAGCATGCCCCCCCCCCCACAACAAACATAACACAACCCCAACGCGGCTCCCCAGAAGGTCTGTTCCTGGCACTGCCTCCCCTGGTGCAGGTTGGCACTGCAACCACAATACGTCCAGCTGGAGGAGGCAGAAGGAAAGCAACCAGACTGGCAGGTTTCACTGCACAATAAAGGCAGAAAGGAAGGTGGGTCACCTCCTTTGGTGTGCCACCACTTTATGCCTCCCTCACCCAGCAATGAAACCTAAACCCCCTACACCGTTCCCCCTTCTCCGCCTTGCTGGGGTCTCCAAACCTCCCCGGCCAAAAATGCCCAGATTATCTTGAAGTCCTGTATGCATGTTCTTTCTTCCTGGGGACTTCTACTTGCTTTGGTGCTTTTGGAGCAAGTCCCCTTCTAAGTTCATTAAGGCTGACCCAAGCATGTAATTTCTGCAGGGCAGCCAGTTTTAAAGTTGGCATGGTATTGATCCACATCTTGATCAAGTGGAGGGGACGAGAATACGTCTCCCTGTAAAATTCACCACATTATGTCAGTCTCTTTTTTTTTTTTTTTTAAATAATTTTTATTGAAAGAGTTTTTCCATACAAACATTTACCCCTACTAATTTTTAAATTATTTACAACACAATCCCTCTAGGCAAATGTCCCTCCCTCGCCCGCCCTCTCGCGCGCACCAGTCCTCCCACCCCCCCCCCCCCAGGCAACCTTAACAAACAAGGCAGCCTACAGTTTCAGACATGAGCAGCGAGCAGACTTGCCCGCGTTACAGTCGTGCATGTCCCCCCCACGACCCTTGCTGCCCCCCCCCTCCCCCCCCTCCCTCCCCCCCCCCTCCCTCCCTCCCTCCCTCCCCCCCCCCCCTCCCCCCCCCCGGGTTGCTGCTGCCACGACCCCGAACGTCTATCTCTGATCTAAAAAGTCAAGGAAAGGTTGCCACCGCCTGGAGAATCCCTGTACCGACCCTCTCAGGGCAAATTTGATCCTTTCTAGCTGAATATAGCTAGCCATATCGTTAATCCAAGTTTCAACGCTTGGAGGCCTCGCGTCCTTCCATTGAATTAATATCCTTCGTCGAGCCACTAGGGATGCAAAGGCCAGTATTCCGGCCTCCCTAGCCTCCTGTACCCCCGGTTCTACCCCGACCCCAAAGATCGCAAGCCCCCATCCTGGTTTGACCCTGGACCCCACCACCTTCGACACCGTCCTTGCCACCCCCTTCCAGAACCCTTCCAGCACCGGACATGCCCAGAACATATGCACATGGTTCGCTGGGCTTCCCAGACATCTGACACACCTGTCCTCACCCCCAAAGAACCGGCTCATCCTTGTCCCCGTCATGTGAGCTCTATGCAGCACCTTAAATTGAATGAGGCTCAGCCTCGCACACGAGGAGGAAGAATTGACCTTCTCCAGTGCATCCGCCCACGTCCCGTCTTCTATCTGCTCTCCCAGCTCCCCTTCCCACTTGGCTTTCAGCTCCTCCCCTGATGCTTCTTCCGCCTCCTGCATTATCTTGTAGATGTCTGATATCTTCCCCCCTCCGACCCAGACCCCCGAGAGCACCCTATCACTCGCCCCCTTACTGGGGAGCAGGGGGAACCCCTCCACCTGCCGTCTAGCAAATGCCTTCACTTGTAAATATCTGAACATGTTTCCCGGGGGGAGCTCAAACTTCTCCTCCAGCCCTCCCAGGCTCGCAAACCTCCCCTCTATAAACAGGTCCTTCAGCTGCCGTATGCCCACCCTGTACCAGCTCTGAAATCCCCCGTCGATGTTCCCCGGGATGAATCTATGGTTCCCTCTTATTGGCGCCGCCAACAGACCTCCCATTTCCCCCCTATGTCGCCTCCACTGCCCCCATATCTTGAGGGTGGCCGCCACCACCGGGCTCGTGGTGTACCTCGTGGGGGGGAGCGGCCATGGTGCCGTTACTAGGGCCCCCAGGCTTGTGTTGCCACAGGACGCCCTCTCCATTCGTTTCCAAGCTGCCCCCTCCCCTTCCATCATCCACTTGCGCACCATTGACACATTTGCCGCCCAGTAGTACCCCGAAAGATTGGATAGTGCCAGCCCTCCACTGTCCCTACTCCGCTCCAAAAAGACCCTCCTCACCCTTGGGGTGCCATGCGCCCACACGTAGCTCATGATGCTACTCGTCACCTTTTTGAAGAAGGCCCTAGGGAGGAAGATGGGCAAGCACTGAAATAAAAACAAGAACCTTGGGAGGACCGTCATTTTGATTGACTGCACCCTCCCCGCCAGCGACAACGGTACCATGTCCCACCTCTTAAATTCCTCCTCCATCTGTTCCACCAGCCTGGAAAAGTTCAACTTGTGGAGGGTCCCCCAGTTCCTTGCCACCTGCACCCCTAAGTACCTAAAGCTCTTTCCTGCTCGCTTGAAGGGGAGTCTCCCAATACCCTCTCCCTGGTCCCCCGGGTGTATCACAAAAACCTCGCTTTTGCCCAAATTTAGTTTGTACCCCGAAAAGTCCCCAAACTCTGCTAATAGTTCCATTATCTCCGGCATTCCCCCTTCTGGGTCTGCCACGTACAGCAGTAGATCATCCGCATACAGCGATACTCGATGTTCCTCCCCTCCCCTAGTCAGTCCTCTCCACCCCCCTGAACCCCTCAGTGCCATCGCCAACGGTTCAATCGCCAGTGCGAAAAGTAGGGGGGATAGGGGACATCCCTGCCTGGTCCCTCGGTGGAGCCCGAAATACTCCGACCTCCTCCCGTTTGTCACTACACTCGCCGTCGGGGCCGAGTAGAGCAGCTTCACCCACTTAATAAAGCCTTCCCCAAACCCAAACCGTTCCAACGTCTCCCACAGGTACTCCCACTCCACCCTATCGAATGCCTTCTCCGCGTCCAGCGCTACCACTATCTCAGCCTCCCCCTCCACTGCCGGCATCATAATTACATTCAGCAATCTCCGCACGTTCGTGTTGAGCTGCCGCCCCTTCACGAACCCCGTCTGGTCCTCATGGATTACCCCTGGCACACAATCCTCTATTCTAGCTGCCAGGATCTTTGCCAGCAACTTGGCATCCACGTTCAGAAGCGAGATAGGCCTGTAGGACCCGCACTGCACGGGGTCTTTATCCCGCTTCAATATCAGGGAGATCAGAGCCTGCGACATTGTCGGGGGCAGAACCCCCCCCTCTCGCGCCTCATTAAAGGCTCGTACCAGTACCGGTCCCACCAAGTCCACATTTTTCTTATAGAATTCCACCGGGAACCCATCTGGCCCCGGCGCCTTCCCCGCCTGCATCTGACCTATTCCCTTGACTAGCTCCTCTAGCCCTATTGGCGCCCCCAGCCCTTCTACCAGCCCCTCCTGGACCCTTGGGAACCTCAATTTGTTTAGGAAGTCCTCCATTCCCCCTCTCCTCGTCGGCGGCTCAGACCGATACAACTCCTTGTAAAAATCCCTGAAGACCCCGTTCACTTCTTGCCCCTTCTGCACTACCTTCCCGCCCCTCTCCTTCACTCCCCCAATCTCCCTAGCCGCATCTCGTTTGCGAAGCTGGTGTGCCAGCATCCTGCTCGCCTTTTCCCCATACTCATAAACCGTGCCCTGTGCCCTTCTCCACTGCGTCTCTGCCTTCCTGGTGGTCAGCAGGTCGAACTTGACCTGCAGGCTGCGCCGTTCTCCCAGCAGCCCCTCCTCTGGTGCCTCCGCATATCTCCTATCCACTTCCAATAGCTCCCCCACCAGCCTCTCCCTCTCCTGCCTCTCCTTTCTTTCTCTGTGCGCCCTTATGGAGATCAGCTCTCCCCTGATCACTGCCTTCAGGGCCTCCCAGACCATCCCCACCTGCACCTCACCCGTGTCATTCAAGTCCAGATAGCTCTCAATGCTCTTCCGGACCCTTTTACACACCTCGTCGTCCGCTAACAGCCCCACATCCAGCCGCCACAGCGGGCGCTGGTCCCGCGCCTCCCCCATTTCCACATCCACCAATGTGGTGCATGATCAGAGATCGCAATGGCCGAGTACTCAGCTTCCCGTACCCTCGGGATCAGCCCCCTGCTCAACACGAAGAAATCGATTCTGGAGTACACTCTATGGACGTGGGAGAAAAAGGAATACTCCCTCGCCCTCGGCCTACCAAACCTCCATGGGTCTACTCCTCCCATCTGCTCCATGTACCCCCTCAGCACTTCTGCCGCTGCCGGCCTCCTATTGGTCCTTGAGCTCGATCTGTCTAGCCCGGGGTCCAGCACTGTGTTAAAGTCCCCCCCCATGATCAAGCCCCCTGCCTCCAGTCCCGGAATGAGGCCCAATAGGCGCCTCATAAAACCCGCGTCATCCCAGTTCGGGCATATACGTTGACCATCACCACTTTCTCCCCCTGCAGCTTACCCTTCACCATCACATACCTACCCTCCTTATCCGCCACCACCTCCTCCGCCACGAACGACACCCTCTTTCCCACCAGAATCGCCACCCCCCGGTTCTTTGCGTCCAATCCAGAGTGGAACACCTGTCCCACCCACCCCCTTCTCAGGCGAACCTGGTCCACTACCTTCAAATGGGTCTCCTGTAACATTGCTACATCAGCCTTCAGTCCCTTCAGGTGTGAGAATACCCTTGATCTCTTGACCGGCCCATTCAACCCCCTCACGTTCCAAGTGATCAGCCGGGTCGCGGGACGACCCGCCCCCCCTCCCCTGCCGATTAGCCATGTCCTGTTCCCTGCTCGCCCCGGGTCGACCCTCCCCTTCTGACCCGCTCCCCATGGCGATGTCCCCCTCCCCCCACCTCTCCAGTCCTCCACTTCTCGTTTCTGGTCTTTTCAGCAGCAACCCGGTGTCCCTCCCTAACCCCCTCCCCCCCAGGCTAGGACCCCTCCTAGCCGCGATGTACCCTCCATTGTACTCCCGTAAGTCAGCTGGTTCACGCTGACCCGGCTGCTCCTGCCACACTCCGACTCCCCCCGGCTCGGGGGGGGGGGCCTCCCCCCCTTGCCACTCCCCCCTGGCCCCGCTCCAGCGCGGGAAAGGTCGCCATTGCTAGCCACGCCCCGCACTCCTCCCCTCCCCCCTCCTCTGCCCCGCGCGCGGGAAAACAGAGGAAAGCCCGCGCTTTCGCCCTGCCACACCCCACCCCGCCATCTTCAGTTCCACCCCCGTCCCCGTCCATGCCTGTAAAGAACCCCCCCTAGGAGCCCATATCCCCGATCTGCTCTCCCCCCCCGTCCCGCCTCCCCAACTTAACATTATAAATAACAGATAAATAACAAATAACAATGTACTTAACAGTCGCCCTCTACCAAACAGCATAAATAACCATAAATAACCATGAATAACCACAATAACAATAACTAAGGGAAGTTGGCAAAGGGGGAAAAAACATCAGAAGAAAAACCACAGCAAGAGTTCAAAATCCAAACAAAGAATTCAGCTGAAAGTACCCGAGCGGCCAAGGCCGCCAAGTATCCCCTGGGTCTAATTCGAGTCCAGTTTCTCTTCCTGTACAAAGGCCCACGCCTCCTCTGGGGACTCAAAATAGTGGTGTTGGTTCCTGTAGGTGACCCACAAGCGCGCTGGCTGCAGCATTCCGAACCTGATCCGTTTTGCATGTAGCACCGCCTTCGTCCGGTTGTACCGGGCCCGCCGCTTTGCCACCTCCGCACTCCAGTCCTGGTAGACCCTCACCGTCGAATTCTCCCACTTGCTGCTCCTTTCCCTCTTGGCCCACTCCAGCACTCTTTCACGGTCGCTGAGTCGCTGGAACCGCACCAGCACCGCCCTCGGGGGCTCATTTGCTCTTGGCCTCCTAGCCATGACCCTGTAGGCCTCTTCCAGCTCCAGGGGCGAAGGGACGGCCCCTGCCCCCATCAGGGAGCTCAGCATTTCTGCTACATATCCCGGGAGGTCAGACCCCTCCAGGCCTTCTGCCAGGCCCAAGATCCTCAGGTTCTTCCGCCTCATTCGGGTATCCAGCTCCTCAAAACGGCTCTGCCATTTCAGGTGGAGTGCCTCGTGCACCTCTACCTTTCCCACGAGGACCGTGGCCTCCTCCTCCCTCGCAGTCATCTCCTGTTGCAGCTCCCGAATCGACGCCTCTTGGGTCGCCTGGGCTCCCATCAGCCTGGTGGTCGTCGCATTCATTGACTCCAAGAGCTCCATTTTCAGCTCCGTAAAGAAGCGCAGGAGAGTGGCCTGCTGCTCCTCCGCCCATTTCCTCCATTCCTCGGGTGCACCACCGGCCGCCATTTTGGTCTTCTTCCCCCGCTTTTTTTTGGGAGCTGCTGTTGCTCTCTTTACCACCCCACTCCGGGTACCGACCATAAAGTTGGTCTGGTTCTCTTCAGGGAGCCTTCCCCACCGGGATTTGTCCTTACAGCGCCGTTGGGGCCCTCCAATCGGCCCGAAAACACCTTTGCAGCAGGAGCAGCCAAACGTGCGACTTAGCTGGTCATAGCCGCAACCGGAAGTCCCACATTATGTCAGTCTCAATAGACCACCTCCAGTTAGAATGGACATAGACATAGACATAGAACATGCAGTGCAGAAATAGGCCATTCGGACCATCGAGTCTGCACCGACCCACTTAAGCCCTCCCTTTCACCCTACCATGGTAACCCAATAACCCCTAACCTTTTTAGACACTAAGGGCAATTTAGTGTGGCCAATCCCCCTAACCTGCATGTCTTTGGACTGTGGGAGAAAACCGGAGCACCCGGAGGAAACCCACGCAGACTCGAGGAGAACGTGCAGACTCCGAACAGACAATGACCCAGCAGGGAATCGAACCTGGGACTCTGGTGCTATGAAGCCACAGTGCTAACCACTATGCTACCATGCTGCCCAGTTGCAGAGGTTGACATATATTCATACGGTTGATTAAAATTCTAATTTCTTAGGGCAGCTCGGTGGCGCAGTGGTTAGCACCGGGACTACGGCGCTGAGGACCCGGGTTCGAATCTCGGCCCTGGGTCACTGTCCGTGTGGAGTTTGCACGTTCTCCCCGTGTTTGCGAGGGTTTCACCCTCACAACCCAAAAGATGTGCAGGGTAGATGGATTGGCCACACAAAACTGCCCCTTAATTGGAAAAAAAATAATTGGGTACTCTAAATTTATTTTTAAAAGATTCTAATTTGTGGTCAACTTGTGCTGCAGTTGTAGTTTTACACTGTGAACCCTGTGCTCACTCGAAAATGATTTTCAGATTGTCCATATTAATCTCATGTCAGATTCTTTCACCAGACAGAAAAGTGGTATTCTCATGCTGGTGTGAACTGATTGCCCAATCTCAGAAGTGAAAGGATGGTGTGCTGCATTTCCTGTATTCTACCATCCCAAGTCTTTTAATTTGTGGAAGGAATTGTTTGAATGTTGAGAATGAGGAGCAGAGAACTAAGGATTGCGAAATAAGAAAATCACAGGTTAAGTTTAATTTAAAGTGTAATAACTGTTACCTTATGGAATAGACTGCCATCTAGTGTAATGAATGTGGGCTCCTTGAAAATGTTCAACAAATGGACAGATTTATGATTGGAACAGTATGAATGACTATGAGATTGTCCCTTAAAAGGTGAGCTCAAAGTGGGCTTTGTGGATTCTGTACATGGCCTAGGGATAGTGATAATGGTCTGCTGCCCTTCTCTCATTTGACTTGTTACTTGACAATTTTTCCAACATACTTGTCTGTCTTGTTTTATGCCCCACTCCCCCCTTCCCAATTCTTCCTCACTGTGTGGGACAAACTTAACATATACTAAAGATCGACAAATTTTTAAGGCATAGGACTGGATTTTACCAGCCCTCTGGGGGTGGACTGCAAAGTTCGAGGCCTACAAAGTGGCTTTGGGAGGGGAGCCTTTTAACTGTGATGGAATTTTACCAGCGATTGGGAAGGTCACTGCCAGCTGAAAGGCCAAGTGGTCAGTTAAGGGCCTCTGCCCATCACAGTTAGCATTTTACCAGTGGCAGGAGGGCCACCTGCCACAGACCATGTAAATCCTGGCGGCCTCCCAGCGGGCTGGGTGGGGAGAGGGGGTCCTATTTGAGCACTGAGGTGTGGTAGTTGGGTCAGGTTCATAAGAGGGTTACGGTGGGACTGAACACTATAAATGGCCATGCAATGATGTAAGAAGGCATATGACCCAGAGCCAGGGTCAGCCTAGAGATGGACAGAGATGATTATAGATGGACAGAGTTGGGTAAAGCTTTAAACTGGAGTCAGCTCCGTGTCTGTACCCTCTACTGTAAATAAGTACATAGT
The DNA here is from genome assembly GCF_902713615.1 of Scyliorhinus canicula. NCBI lineage: Eukaryota > Metazoa > Chordata > Chondrichthyes > Carcharhiniformes > Scyliorhinidae > Scyliorhinus > Scyliorhinus canicula. The sequence goes on from NC_052148.1 coordinate 231,376,104, forward strand.
TATAATTTGTCAATAAAGACTTGCTGTTCTTATGCTCTAAACTACAAAGCTTACTTCATGGTGTCTGAAGCAGGATTGTTCAAGAAGGCCCCTTGATGGCAGTGGTTGCCCTCACTAGCTCGCCTTGCTAGGACCTGCCTTAACTGGTCCTGCCTCTATTCCCTAGATACCATTTAACTAGCATGAGGGCAGGGTCTCGCCATTACATCCTCAATTTCTGGGCCAATCCTGGCAGTGGCCATCACTCTTGGCAGCACTGCTAAGCTGCTGGCTTTCCAATTGATTGGCAGCTACTGAGGGTGGGCAGCCTTTCTTTAAAAGGATTAATTAGTTGCCGCACTCTGTAAAATGCAGCCAAGATTCCTGCAAACAGTCTAGGCGAGGTCACCCCCAGTTGTCATTGAGGCCCTCACCGTAGCGACAAAATTATGGCCATAGTGTTGCACCAATTCATCTTTTTGTGGACTAGAATAGTGGGGAAACGTTTTATAAAGTTCTCGAGAGTGAAGTAAACTCATTTCTTAATGTTGGCCGTAGTATGTTATTTACACCATGTAGCATATTTCAACACTTCTTGACTGAAACAATGACAGTATATTGACAAAAGCAAAATACCGCAGCTGCTGAAATCTGGCAACATATTGACATTCCCTTAGTAATTGTGTGGTGTGTTCTTTAAGAGAACTCATCTTTGGATTCGGCGATTGGGAGTATCTGTCTCAGAGTGATGGATAGACTGAGTTTAAAAAAAGTAAAAAGACCCAGCAGGCTTTGATTATGTTTTATGTTAAGAATTTACTATGTTCCTTTTCCCTATCTTTTCCCCTGTGTTTGCCCTGAAGCCACTAGTGTTACCTTTTACTAATTTGGCACATTCCCTTACCTTAGCGTCAAACAAGCTTAAACTGGCTGGTAATCAAACGTGAGAACATGTGTCACATTTGTTCAAGTCAAGATATATATGTATAAATTATGTATTATATATGTTAAATTGTACATTTAAGTAATGGTGAGTTGTTTGTGACTTTTCATATGAAATAGAAATCTAAATATTTAAGCACTTCCAATATGTACCCAACATAAAATTGCAAAGTGTATAAAAGACAGAATAAAAGGTTCCAACCCTCAAAATGAGTCATTTTGCCTGGAAGGCATTTGGCTTCCAAAATACAATTTTTGGAGTCAAGTGGAAATATTTTGGAACCAGCATGTATGAAGTGTGTCATTTTAATGAGAGTCCAGGAGTCATTAATGACTGCACAAGCAATTTGAAGCATATTGGTGGCCAGAAGCAGATTTGGAAACAGCAACTTTTAAAAATATACAGCAATGTCTTTATTACTGTAAAACGGATACCTCAAGCCATTATGGAACATTGCTTCCCAATGTTGCTGTGTTTCCAGACTAGAACTGCTCCTTTACTAGTCTGTCAATCTTTCAGTGCTTTACCCACTTTACATTTCTGCTTTGTTTAGCAGCCAATGTGGGTTGATGTAATCCAAAATACAGATCATACATTCAAAAGATAGGCAGATGTCACAGATCAAGCTGATGTCACAGATCAAGCTGATGTCACAGATCAAGCTGATGTCTTTGATAGTCTCTGTCAGGAAGCATCAGAATTAAATACCAGTTTCGCGAACATTTGTGGCACGAGTGATCAGATTTTAAGACCACTTTATGGGTGTAGGGTATTTTGTGACTGGATGGTGTCTGAATAAAAAGGCTGTTCAATTGTCAAGAGTGGAAAAGAGATGGAATTAACCATTTCACTGCCACGGACCTGTATTTTGCTTTGAACAGACTGTACTTTTGATCACATCATTTACAATCAAAGCAAGAAGTGTTGATGAAGATGGGGTTTGGACGGGTGTGGGGAGTGCAGTTTGGTGGGGAAGAAGTTTCATCAAATGCAGCATTGAGTAATGTCTGTGATACAGCATCTCCCATAAACTATCTCATTCTTTTTGTGGCATCAATGACCCTATATGTCCACATCATATAGAAAATGAAAATATTTCTCAAATATCACTACCTATCTTGTTACTTGCATGCAATTCTCCAAGGTCTGTGAGCAACCAAGTATATAGATCATTTAACACATAAAATCCATTTTCCAATAGCATGAAGCACTGAAAATGCCATACAGAGCTTTCCTTCAATAGACTCGGGCACTCATGGTTCCGAAACAGTGCATATGCTGCTGGCCACATGTTATTCCACAGCTTACTGAATATTAAATATTCTAAATACTTTCTAAGTACTTAACGGCCCACAGGGCTAATGTATCCTGTTGCCAAAGATTCTCAGTTCGTACTTATGACACCATAATGTACATGCACAAAAATGTGTATCCACACAATCAAGATTTAACAGCACATTTCAGCTTTAATACAGTGACCTAGCTACACCATAATGATTTTTTGACAGTGAATATTACAGTTTGGACCTCCTTCACTGGCAGCATTCATACTGAATGAGTAATGACAATGATCTTGTGAGAAGAGAAGAAGAGGCAAAAACTCTAGACTAGTTAAATAGGCAAATAGATTTTGTGATCGGAGGACTGCAGATTTTTATGCAAGTATGAGCTCTATGAACGAGATGGTCACCCGTTTCTATACTTATCTTTGTAATCTTTGCAACATGGGGATGAAAGCCATACTTACCTGACTCAACTTAGCAAGTTATAATAATTCAGATTTGAGCTTTTAAAAATCTGAGCAAGTCCAATGGATAAATCTATCTCCTCATAGTCTTTAGTGTGTTTTTTTTTCTGGAGGGAGGAGCCCACCTGTGAGGTTTTGACAGAACATTGACCTATATTTATTTATTTTTGAGAAATGTTTTCCAAATTGGCTTAACACGGTGGCACAGTGGTTAGCACTGCTGCCTCGCGGCGCCAGGGACCCGGGTGTAATTCCAATCTTGGATGACAGGCTGTGTGGAGTTTGAACACTCGCCCTGTATCTGCGTGGGTTTCCTCCGGGTGCTCCAGTTTCCTCCCACAGTCCAAAGATGAGCAGGTTAGGTGGATTGGCCATTCTAAATTGTCCGTTAGTGTCCAAAGGTTAGGTGGGGTTATGGGGTTACAGGGATGGGGCAGCGCCGTGGGCTTAGGTAGGGTACTCTTTCAGAGGGTCAGTGGAGATACGATGGGCTGAATGGCCTCTTTCTACTCTGTAGGAATTCTCTGATTCTAACTTATTAATTTTTCTCTTGAAGGCACAAATTCAGATGGCATGATTATCCATTTTCACATTTCTATTGTCAAAGACATGGAGGAGAATTTTCATACTCTTACTGTTGCCTTGTCTATGGTCAGCTAACTCTTTGCACGCTGGGGATAGAACTGTAGATCTAACTGATTTGTTTGACTTAATACTTAAGCAATTGGTGTATTTAATCACCAAACCATAAGCATGCTTCTGTTTGTATTTTCTAAATTAAATCATCTGATCTAATATTTTTAGCAAATTTATTTTAATTATTAGCTCGGGTTACTGGTTCAAATTACTGTTCAGGATCTCATACAGGAAAATGTGCATGTATTTGTTTCAGTTGCAATTTCTCTTATATAGGTGAACAGTGTTCTGATATTTACTGTTCCAGCTCACACCCTCTTAGTCTTGGTACCAGGAGGTAACCATGGGCGCGATTGTGCCACCCCTTTGTCCATCACGGGAGTGGCCCAAATTGGGCTTCGCGTTGTGCGCAAAACCACACTCATCATCTGAGTCACGGCGCCAGGCGCGATCTGGATCATGCCCTTGTGGAGACCAGGTATGATGGCCACTCCAGGGGTCTCGCCGCCCTTTAGACCCCCCCCGGGTGGTCGGGGGCAGTATCCTGGCACATGCCCAGGTTCCAGGCTGGCAGTGCCAGGGTGCCAAGTTGGCACTGCAAAGGGTTTGGGCCTGAGGGGGGGCATGCCCATGAAAAGAGGGGCGTCATAAAGATTTGCAGGAGTGCCTGAAAGTGGGTGGGCCATGGCGGGGTGTGCTCCCTTGGGGAGGGGGAAGTAATGCCCATGTCTGGGGGGGGGGGGGGGGGGAGGGGGGGGGCGGCATTGTCTATGGGTGGAGGGTGTGAGGGACCCTCAAACTCACTTTGAGATCGGGGAACGCTTTCAAAATAGCAGCCAGATCTCTGAGATGCAGGTCTCGCCGGCGAGTTCGGCTTTGCACTGCTGAAAAAAAGTGGGCTAGACCGGAGAGAAACTTCCCAAGGCCCCAAAAAATGATTCAAGTGTGGATGAATTTAGGTATGGCTCTCCCCCACAAAGACATCGGGAAACATCCCGCCAAACCCGGCCAAAATGGCACTTTAAAAATGTTTTGGGAGAATTGCGCCCCATATCTTGAGGAGAGCTACTTGCCATTAGTAAAAGATGGGAAAAATTGATGGGAGAAAGTTGTTGACATGTAGAAACATATTGACAGGATAATTGATTTGTGAACATTAGTATGGTCAGAATTGAAATTAAGCAGGGCTCCCAATCCTGATGGACATTCTTATCACCCACTGAGTGGTGGGAGAAAATTGACAGGAAAAGGAGGGTGAGAAACTAAATGGTGTGTCAAGAAAATTTCTTAACCCAGCTTCATCGTCAAGTGGTATTAGATATTAGTAAATTAGCTCTCTTTAAAAACGCAAACAGATTAGAAGGAATTGGGGAAGAAGCCAATGGCTGGAGATTATAGTAGCTCTGGTACATTTGAAACAGTAAAATTTGTTTTCTTAAATGTAACGATTCATATTTCCTTTGTTTTGCAAAAATGAAAATTGTTGGTTTGCTCCCTACCTTGATCAAAGTAACACTGCAGGCGCGAATGTAAGATGAGAGTTAGATCATGGATGCATCAAATTGGCACAATGTTCAATCAGGGTAACTGTCAAGTATAGGAATTAATAAGTTTTCTTCAGATGTAGAAAGAATGTTTGTACATCAAAGAGTCAGTGGGTGTCCCACTTTCTCATCGATTTTCATTGTGACTTTCTTATTAAGCATGAAGTGCTTCAATTCATAAATGCAATAAATTAAAGAACAGTTTGATGCACAAAACGGAGAGATTAAGGCCCCAATATTCACAGAGAAATAGGGGGAGTGCGAGAGACGCTTAAAATGGCTGAAGAACCTGGCAAGGGGGTGGTAGGCGTTCAAGGTTAGTGGGGTGGTGGTATAATAATAATAAAGTTGGTTAGTAATCAGGGCTGTGGGAATTGCAAAGAGGAGCAGCAATCAGGGCTGGAGGGAGACCAAACATAACCTTGAGATGTTGAGGGCAACACCCCTGCTCCTTCTGATGGCAGTGTGCTGAAGCAGGCACTTAACTGAGGGGGCTGACAACGATCTCCCTTGTTTCATCACCAAGTTCTCTGATTCCTTGGAAACCAGCAGTAAATTGCAATTCAGGCTCCCCATTACAACTGTGGGAGCCTTATTTCAATATGCTAATGAACTGCCACACCTCTGCATGGCAATGATTCAGGAGATGCAATATCCAGCACTGTGTTAAAAAGGCAGCAGGCATATGAACGGCTGGTTGGGGTTGCTTTGTGGACATTTCACTTTTTAACCACATTGTCAAGGGAGTTTAACCTCCAGGCCTAAATTCTCCATTTCAATTTTCTGCCGATTTCATTTTCTCACAGAAGGAAAATAGAACATAGAACACACAGTGCAGAAGGAGGCCATTTGGCCCATCGTTTCTACACCGACCCACTTTAGCCCTCACTTCCATTCTATCCCCGTAATCCAATAACACCCTCCTAACCTTTTTGGACACTAAGGGCAATTTAGTGTGGCTAATCCACCTAACCTGCACGTCTTTGGACTGTGGGAGGAAACCGGAGCACCCGGAGGAAACCCATGCAGGCATGGGGAGAACCCCCCCCCCCCCCCCCCCCCCCCCCCCCCAAAATGGACCCTGTTTTTCACGGTGACCCGCGATTCTCCGACCCGAAGCCACACCAGGAGCGACCGAATGGAGTGAAGTGCATCGGGGAGGACCTCCTGCCAGCGGGAGGCCGGGAGATTTCTGGACCATAGGGCCAGCTGGACGGAACTCCAGACCGTCCCATTCTCCCGCTCCACTTGCCCGTTTCCCATGGGGTTATAGCTGGTCGTCCTGCTCGAGGCAATGCCCCTGTTGAGCAGGTACTGGCGCAGCTCATCGCTCATAAATGAGGATCCCCGGTCGCTGTGGACGTAAGCGGGGGAACCAAACAGATCGAAGATGGTGTTGAGGGCTTTGATGACGGTGGCAGACGTCATATCAGGGCATGGGACGGCAAAGGGGAATCGGGAATATTTGTCGACCACACTGAGAAAGTACGTGTTTCGGTCGGTGGAGGGAAGAGGCCCTTTGAAGTCCACGCAGAGGCGTTCAAAGGGGCGGGAGGCCTTCACCAGGCGCACACGGTCTGGCCAGTAGAAGTACGGTTTACACTCCGCGCAGACCTGGCAGTCTCTGGTGATAGCTCTGACTTCCTCAATGGAGTAGGGCAGATCGCAGGCCTTAATGAAGTGGTAAAAATGGGTGACTCCTGGGTGACAGAGATTACCGTGCAGGGTCCGGAGTCGGTACAGTTTTTATATGGCTGGTCCAGTTAAGTTTCAGGTCAATGGTAACCCCCTGGGTGTTCATAGTGGGGGTTCAGCAGTTGTAATGCAGCTCGGTAGCATAGTGGTTAGCACAATTGCTTCACAGCTCCAGGGTCCCAGGTTCATTCCTGGCTTGGGTCACTGTCTGTGCGAAGTCTGCACGTTCTCCCCATGTGTGTGTGGTTTTCCTCCGTGTGCTCCGGTTTACTCCCACAGTCCAAAGATGTCCAGGTTAGGTGGATTGGCCATGCTAAATTGTCCTTAGTGTTCAAAATTGCCCATAGCGTTGGGTGAGGTGTCGGCTTGGGTAGGGTGCTCTTTCCAAGAGCCGGTGCAGACCCGATGGGCCGAATGGCCTCATGCACTGTAAATTCTATGATTCTATGACTTGTGTGCTGGCACATGTACCACAGGACAGAGCATCGGAGGGCTCGTTGAGCTTACTGGGACGATACAAAATCTCGTAATTGTATGTGGAGAGCTCGATCCTCCACCTCAAGATTTTATCATTTTTGATCTAGCCCCGCTGTGTGTTGTTGAACATGATGGCAACTGACCATTGGTCAGTGAGGAGAGTGAATCTCCTGCCGGCCAGGTAATGCCTCCAATGTTGCACAGCTTCAACGATCGCTTGGGCCTCCTTTTCGATGGAGGAATGCTGAATTTCGGAGGCATGGAGGGTGCGGGAAAAGAATGCCACGGGCCTGCCTGCCTGGTTGAGGGTGGCGGCCAGAGCGACGTCTGATGCATCTCTCTCGACTTGGAAGGGGAGCGTCTCGTCGACTGCGTGCATCGCAGCCTTGGCGATGTCAGCCTTGATACAGTTGATGGCCTGATGAGCCTTGGTCGTCAGTGGGAAAACGGTGGATTGAATGAGTGGGCGGGCCTTGTCCGCATAGTTTGGGACCCACTGGGTGTAATACGAAAAGAACCCCAGGCATCGTTTGAGGGCCTTGGGGCAGTGGGGAGGGGGAGATCAATGAGGGTGCGCGTGCAATCGGGGTCGGGCCCTTGAACTCCGTTCTGAACCAGATAACCGAGGATGGCTAATCGGTCCGTGATGAACACGCACTTCTCCTTGTTATACGTGAGGTTGAGGAGAGTGGCGGTGTGGAGAAATTTGGAAAGGTTAGCGTCATGGTCCTTATGGTCGTGGCCGCAGATGGTGACATTGTCCAGGTACGGGAAAGTGGCCCGCAGTCCGTACGGGTCAACCATTTGGTCCATCTCCTGTTGGAAGACCGAGACCCCGTTGGTGACGCCGAAGGGAACCCTCAGGAAATGGTAAAGGCGGCCGTCTGCTTCAAACGCAGTGTATGGGCTGTCTACCTTACGGATGGAGAGCTGGTGGTGGGCAGATTTCAGGACCACTGTCGAGAAGACCCGGTACTGTGCAATCTGATTGACCATATCAGATATGTGTGGGAGGGGGTAAGCGTCGAGCTGCGTGTACCGATTGATGGTCTGACTGTAGTCAATGACTGTCCTGTTTTTCTCCCCGGTTTTCACCATTACCACTTGGGCTCTGGAGGGGCTGTTAATACCTTCCCGCAGAAGCCGCTGGACCTCAGACCTGATGAAGGTCCTGTCCTGGGCGCTGTACCGTCTGTTCCTGGTGGTGACGGGTTCGTGAAAAGGGAAGGCGGGGCGATCTTAAGGGTCGCGAGGCCGCAAACAGTAAGGGGTGGTAAGGGCCCATCAAATTTCAGGGTTAGGCTCTGGAGGTTGCACTGGAAGTCCAGGCCGAGTAGCAAGGCAGCGCAGAGCCGGAAGCCGCTGTACTCTATGCCCTGGACGGTGAGGGTGGCGATGCAGTACCCCCGGATCACCACGGAGTGATATCCGGAGGCCAGGGAGATTCTTTAGTTAGCGGGGTGTACCGCGAGGGAGCAGCGCCCTACCGTATCGGGGTGGATGAAGTTCTCAGTGCTCCCGGAGTCCAGAAGGCAGGATATCTCATGCCCGTTGACCTTCACCTTTGTCGAAGCAGTCGCGAGGTTGTGCGGTCGAGACTGGTCAATTGTGACCAAGGCGAGACGCTGCTGGTCATCGGTGGTTGCAGGTGATGAGCGGCCTGATGAGGAGCCCGACGGGCAGGGGTCCTGAGGCAGGTAAGATGGCGGCACCCACGGGCCGCACATTTCCTGGGGCATGCAAGATGGCGGCACTCATTGGTTCTGAGGCAGACAAGATGGCGCGCCCACGGGCCAAAAGTGTGGGGTGCCGGGACAATAGCGGTGACTAAGTGGGCCTGGCACACTGCAGCAAAATGCCCCTTCTTGCCACAGGCCTTGCAGAGCGCGCTCAGCGCTGGGCAGCGCTGCCGGGGGTGTTTTATCTGTCCGCAGAAGTAGCATTTGGGTCCCCCGGGGTTGGTTGGCTGCCGCGTGGCACAGGCGTGGGGTTGGCTGGGGGCGGTTGCTGATTGGGTGCACGATGGGGTGGCCGCCGGCGGGGTCTACGATGCACGGGGGGGGTGGGCCGTGCGGTCGGGGGCATAAGCCTGTATGTTGCGTGAGGCGATCATAAACGAGAGCGCTAGTTCCTTGGTCACCGCGAGGTCAAGTGTGGCCCCTTCTAAGAGGCGCTGGTGGATGTAGTCAGACCCTATGCCCGTAACAAACGCATCTCTCATCAGCAGGTTTGAATGTTCAGTGGCCGAAATGGCCTGGCAGTCACAGTCTCTCACCAGGGCGAGCAGGACATGCCAGAAATCTTCCACAGACTCACCGGGAAGTTGGTGCCGCGTGGACAGGAGGTGCCTGGCGTAGATCTTGTTGGTCTGCTGAGCGTAATTCTCTTTCAGTAGCACCATGGCTTCTGCATAGGTTGGCACATCCTGGATGAGGGGAAAATCGTTGGAGCTGAGCTGTGTGTACAGAATCTGGAGCTTTTGTGCTTCAGGGATTGGCTCTGTCGCAGACCTGATGTATGCTTCAAAGCAAGCTAGCCAATGTTCAAAGTCTTTTTTGGCGTTGCTTGCTTGAGGATGCAGCTGCAGGCGATCCGGCTTGATGCGGAGGTCCATCTCTGAAAATTCTCTGTGTGATAAATTGATGCACTATCAATTACGACGAGACGAGAGTAGAATGTCAGACAGTCAGAATTCCTCAAACCTCTGTGCTCACCGCACCGTACGATCATTCTCAATGTTATGTGCCACCACATGCACACTCGACTTTTCTCTTAAGCAGCACTAACTCACTGTATCGCAAAGTTGCTGAGGCCCACAGTTTAATTTGCCCTTTGCCTCATTTGGCACTTTAACGAAAAGCCTTTGGAGCAGAATTTTGCATGTTTGGCAGTGTGTGACGTCGAGTGGGAAAAGCATAGGTCGTCCATTGGTTGCGCTACTGCCTTTTCCTGCCGTATTTTTAGACCCTTTAGACATCACACTGATGAAGTGGGCTTCGATTGAATCTGCCCCCGTCAGGTGGCTTTTAAAGGGTGCACCTATGTAATAGAAATGGAAGACTCTCTTCCCCCCTTGCCCCACCACTGAACCTGCCCCACCATGGAACCCCCCCTCACCCAACCCCCTGACTGCCTGGGGGCAGTGCCAGATACTACCTGGGCATGCCCCCCCCCCCTCCCCCACTCCCCCTGTGGCTGTACTTAGCTGCGCACCTGTGGTGGGACCCATCGCCAGGTTTGGGTAACTGCTTTGATTGGACAATTCAACGTGGGGAGGCTATCAGGCGTGAAGTCTCGATATGCATTGTTAAATAGATGCAAATGATGATCCTGACTTTTATGGTCAGGGTTCCTATTATGCCATTGGCAGGGTGCATGGATAATCAAGCTGGGGAATTCTGCTGGATTAAAAGCCGTTTTGGGACTCCCACTCAAATCTCTGCCTCCTCCACCGTCCACCGTCCCCCCTCCCCTCCTCGGCAAACGGGAGCGGAAAATCCCCCCACCCCTTTCTCTTCCCTTCCGGTGTGAAGGATAAAAAATAATACTGCTGAGGATTTGTACCATTTTCTCTCTTTATTTGGCTGCCTTTTCTTCAAATATCTCTGGTAATCGGGAAGCATAAGGAGCTGGTCTTCAGCAATGGGACAGAGAATACAGGTTCATGCAGTTGTTTACAGAATAGCTCCCAACCTCAATCAGGTAGGGAGAAACAGAGGGCTATGGAGTTGAGAGAGGCTGAATGAAAGCTTAGGCACTTCCCTCACAAGTAGATGCAAAGGAAAATCAGAGGCAGATTACTGAATTCAGGCCACCTTTTGCATAGATCTGTGAATGGGCTGACAGTCTGCCATGCCTTGGCCCACTTGCCAAAGACATCTGAAGAGGTAATAGAAAAAAAACGCAGACAGAAAATTTGCTGCTGGGCAAATATAAATACTAATTCCTAGTGTTTTCCCAGTTTGCTTAATAACCGGAAAGCAATAAAGAGAACTAATTAAGTATAACAGTAAAGAAAGGAATATTGCAGCTTTCCAATCAACGGAAAAATGTCATCTGCATAAAGACGTGATTCATGAGATTTTTCTCCTGCTGGGATTCCGTGGAGGTCAGGATCTTGCCTGATCACTGTAGCTAATGGTTCTTATGCTGCAATAAATAATGGTGAAAGTGGTCATGGACAGCCTTGTAGAGTACCTCTTTGTAATATGAAGGATGTGAAATATTCAGCCATTATTACTAACTAGCTCTTTAAGTGAAGAATATATTGTTTTAATCCATTTAGCAAAATTTGGATCAAATCCAAAGTTTTGTAAAGCACCTTACCACAAGTAATCTTAAATCCATGCAGTGAAAAAGCTTTTTTTGACATTCAGGAAAACAGATCCAACTGTTATACCTATTGATTTTAGTTGCAGTAATTAAATTATGTTTTTCAGATAGTAATCCCATAGTCTAAAATGTGTGAATACTGATAATGATACCATTGACCAAGAAGATAACCTTTTAGAGTACTCTGCTGATGCTGAACAAAATTGAATTGGATGGAGATTTTGCATCTTCTATGCTCGCCCTTAAAATATGGGATTATATAGAATATATGGCACAGTAACAGGCCATTTGGTCCAGCCAGCCTGTTGCAGCATTAATGCCCCATTGGTGCCTCCTCCAATCTCATCTCCCTCATCTAAATCTATAATTGGACTGCTCCATTCCCTTCCCCCCTCATCTGCTTGCCTAACGTCCCCTTAAATGTATCAATACTATTCATTTCAACCACTCCCTGTGACAGCGAGTTCCACGTTCAAACCACAAAGAAGCTTCTTCTGAATTCCCCATTGGATTTCTTGGTGACTCTTTTATATTGATGGCTTCTGGTCATACTGTTAGCCACAAGCAGAAGCATTCTCTCTCTATCCACTCTATCAAAGAATTTCATAACTTAAAAAATTTATTTTAGGTCACCACTCTGCCTTTTTTTAAGAGAAAAGAGACCCAGCCTGTTAATTTTCTCCTGATCTGTATTTCTGGTATTAAATAAAATTACTTTTTTCCTTTGGATATGTTTCCTGTATCATCCTTGTAAATCTTCTCTGTACCCTCTCCAGTACCTCTGTATCCATTTTATAATTTGGTGATCAGACCACACATAGCATTGTGGTTTTACCAAGGTTCGATATATCCCTACTTGTCAATTCTGTCCCTCCAGAAAGAACAGTAAGAAGTCTAACAACACCAGGTTAAAGTCCAACAGGTTTGTTTCAAACACAAGCTTTTGGAGCACTGCTCCTTCCTCAGGTGAATACTGTACTTACCCCAGTCCAACGCCGGCATCTCCACATCATGGCCTCCGGAAAGAAAGCAGTGGTTGATTTGCTTTTTTATAACTGTGCTGATTAGTGGTGCAACCTTTAGTAATTGGTGTGTTTGTATTCCCTTTGTTCTTATGCCCCACCCATACCCACACCTTCAAGCAAGAAGTGGTCTCCCTATTCTTCCTACCAGAATGTATATATTTGTTGAGCTTCATTTTGTAATTGTCCATTCTCCAAGGATATTCATGTCCTCCAGTAGTTTCTTACAATCCTCCTCATTTGGTGTCATCTGCAAATTATGATGTCTTTGATTCCAGGTTCTAAATCATTAATGTAAATTGTGAACATCAATGGTCCCAGCATTTATCTTTCTGGAACACTAGTTCCCACCTTCTGAAACTCTGAATATCTACCATTTACTCCTACTCTCTGTTTTCTACATTGAAGCAGCTGGCAATCCATTTGACCATTTTCCCCCTGGCTTTGCATTCTCTGACCTTCTTCATCTATTCTGGGACATCTTAATGGACATCTAGATAAATGACATTGGCTGTATTGCTACAGTCTGTTCTCTCTGTTATCTCCTCAAATAATTCAATGAGGTTCGCCAGGCGGATTTGTTTGTAGTTTTACAGCTGTTTTATTTTATTATAAATCCTGACCTCGAAAGACAAAATGTCATTTTATTTGATTTAAAACTTTGCATTGAGAGAAGTCTGGTGCAGTGAACTATTTTTATCAGAGACTGGATTTGAAACTACCTCTGATGTTGGGTTGAAAGTTTTCAGAAGAATGTAGGCGGTAAGCTTGGTGAGGCCTCAATCTGAGCACAGTTATTACTCTCACCTCAGAACTGTTCTAAGTTGCATGACTATGATCAAACATGCAGATGGAGCCCTGCACTCAATGCAGTACATGGTCCTTTCTGTCTTTATGTGAGAAGTGGTATTTCTGTTAATGAATATAATCACACCTTTGCAAATGTGGAATAGTTACAGTACCAGGAAGAATTGGTGTTGATGTCAGATTTTTTTACTTGACCATAAGACATAGGAGCAGAATTAGGCCACTCGGCCCATCGAGTCTGCTCCGCTATTCAATTATGGCTGATATTTTCTCATCCCCATTCTCCTGCCTTCTCCCCATAACCCCGATCCTCTTATTAATCAAGAACCTATCTATCTCTGTTCTAAAGGCACTCAGTGATTGGGCCTCCACAGCCTTCTGCGGCAAAGTGTTCCACAGATTCACCACCCTCTGGCTGAAGTAATTCCTTCTCATCTCTGTTTTAAAGGATTGTCCCTTTAGTCTGAGATGGTGTCCTCTGGTTCTAGTTTTTCCTGCATGTGGAAGCATCCTCTCCACGTCCATTCTATCCAGGCCTCGCAGTATTCTGTAAGTTTCAATCATATTCCCCCTCATCCTTCTAAACTCCAACTAGTACAGACCCAGAGTCCTCAACCGTTTCTCACACAACAAGCTCTTCATGCCAGGGATCTTTCTTGTGAACCTCCTCTGGACCCTTTCCAAGGCCAGCACATCCTTCCTTAGATACGGGGCCCAAAACTGCTCACAATACGCCAAATAGGGTCTGACCAGGGCCTTATACAGCCTCAGAAGTACATTCCTGGTCTTGTATTCTAGCCCTCTTGACATGAATGCTCATATTGCATTTGCCTTCTTAACTGACGACTGAACCTGCACATTAACCTTAAGGGAATCGTGAACAAGTCCCTTTGTCCTTCTGATTACCTAACCATTTTCCCATTTAGAAAATAGTCTACATCTAAATTCCTCCTTCCAAAGTGCATAACCTCACATTTTTCCACAATGTATTTCATTTGCCACTTCATTGCCCACTCTCCTAGCTTGTCCAAATCCTTCTGCAGCCCCATTACTTCCTCAATACTACCTGTCCCTCTACAGATCTTTGTATCATCTGCAAACTTAGCAACAGTGCCTTCAGTTCCTTCTTCCAGATCATTTATGTATATTGTGAAAAGTTGTGGTCCCAGCACAGACCCCTGAGGGACACCACTCGTCACCGGCTGCAATCCTGAAAAAGACCCCTTTATCCCCACTCTCTGCCTTTTGCCAGTCAGCCAATCCTCTATCCATGCCAGGATCTTACCCTTAACGCCATGGACTTTTAACTTATTTAACAGTCTCCTATGCGGCACCTTGTCAAAGGCCTTCTGAAAATCTAAATAAATCATGTCCACTGGTTCTCCTTTGTCTAACTTCCTTAAAGAACTCTAACAGATTTGTCAGGCATGACCTCCCTTTGACAAAGCTGTGCTGTCTCAGTCCTATTTTACCATGCACCTCCAAGTACTTTGCGATCTCATCTTTTTTTTTGTTAAAAATTTAGAGTATCTAATTCATTTTTCCAATTAAGGGGCAATTTAGTGTGACCAGTCCACCTAGCCTGCACATCTTTGGGTTGTGGGGCGAAACCCACGCAAACACGGGGAGAATGTGCAAACTCCACACGGACAGTGACCCAGAGCCGGGATCGAACCTGGGACCTCGGCGCCATGAGGCAACAGGGCTAACCCACTGAGCCACCATGCTGCCCTGTGATCTCATCTTTAATAACAGACTCTAAAATCTTACTAATAACCGAAGTCAGGCTAGCCGGCCTATAATTTCCTGTCTTCTGCCTCCTTCCTTTCTTAAACAGTGGTGTTACATTAGCCACTCTCCAGTCCTCTGGGACCCTTCCTGCCTCCAGTGATTCCTGAAAGATCATCACCAATGCCTCCACAATTTCCTCAGCTATCTCTTTTAGGACCCTGGGCCATAGTCCATCCGGTCCAGATGACTTATCCACCTTCAGACCTTTCAGTTTCCCCAGAATCTTCTCAGGAATGGTCACTGCACTCACCTCTGCCCCCGGTTCTCCTGGAGCTCTGGCATCCCACTGGTGTCTTCCACCATGAAAACTGATGCAAAGTAACTATTCAGTTTGTCTACCATTTCTTTGTTTCCTATTATTACTTCTTGACTGAGTGATGAGAAATCCTGACTAACCAAATGTGCCAAATAATCTGTCAATGGATTTTTTATTAGCTAAATCCAGTCAATGTGAAAATGGTACAGTGGACTTAGGGTGTCCACTGTGTGTGTGTGTGTGTGGGGGGGGGGGGGGGCGGGGGGAATGTCCTAATCCTGATGACCACTCAACAATCGTTACTCAAAGCTGTGTAGCTGTTGACTGAGGACAATAACTGCATTAACTTTGGTAGCGTCTTTAATCAAATAATCTGCCAGAATTAATGGATTCTCTATTGGAGGTCTTGTGTCACAGCAGTATCGTCCCTACTTCTGGATCAGAACCTCCGGTTTTGAGTCCAACACCAGGACTTGTTGGCCACGGAAGGAGTGTTCACAACGCGGTTCAACCGGCTGATGATCAGCTCAGAAATCCTTCCACCACTTCCCCACTATTTACCAAAGGAAAAAGTTTGTGTGAAGATAAGCTAGAAAAAGGATCCTAAACTGTGCAACTGCAGAAGACATCTCGTTTTTTAAAGCAACATGAACGCAGGAAATTGGACAAATATTGTTCAGTTGTGCATATTGGCATTGTCCAACTAAATACCATAGTGCATGTAAAGGTGCAATAGAGACACCTAGATCGTAGAAGCAACATTCCTATGCTTTCCCTCAGCTTGTGTGGGATCCATCTGTAAGGACTGGACTTATGCCTGTTGCGGAGGTGCCCTCATGAACGGAGGTGAAGGTCCAGCCTTATGGTCATTATTTGTACTGGAGATGAACTCCATGACCTCCACTGGAAATTCCTGCCTGGGAAAAGATGCGGTTTGGATGCAGGTAGTGTCCTGATGTAGGTAGCCTCTGTATTGACTGCAAAATGACTCCTATTTGTGACCTGTGCAAGTTATTCTGAGTTTTCTCCTTCAGAATCTCAATTTGTTTTGTTTAGTCTTTAGAGGGACTCGGGCTGAACTCTTCACTTCCGCTAAGTAGCAGAGTAGCAGGGAATTTGTCCAATCATTTTATAAACTGGAATGATAAAATGTTATTTGCCCATGGCTATTAGGAATAGCTTTTTTTTTCAGACCCCATTGGTTCCACCTCTCCTTTGGCTATCCCTTCACTCTTTATATATTTTATACAATACTGGTATTTCCATTTATGCTCCCCACTGATCTTTTCTCATCTGCTCTCTTTCATGTTCCAGTTTTATGCACTTTCTGTTTTCTGCTTGATCTCTTTGGTACATAAACCAAAACTGGTCATTCCAGTTAAGTAGCGGGCAATCTGTTTAAAAACGTGAAAATAAATAGGCAGAGAAAATGTCAATGGCCTTGAAGCTTGCGCATCAGACCAATCTAATCAATCCTGTCCTCTGCTAGACTATTACAGCTTCCTGAGGAAGGGCAAATTAAAAATATAAGGTATGTATCTAACTTTGCATCTTATGTTAAATATCTTAGTGCAGTTATCATACTGGGTAAACATTTCCCAAGATCATGGAAACATTATGGGCGTAATTTTCCCCAAAACTGGCAAAGTCTCAGGTTCTAACTGAAAACCAGCATGTTTGAGCTCGGTTTTCTCTTCAAATCTTCTGAGACTTTGTCAAAAACAAAAGCAGGGGGACGTGTTTTGCGCTGGCAGGATGGGGCCTCATTGAGCCGGCAAGATCATTCCCCAATCTCAAAGTGAAAGTAAAGGCCCCTGCAGTATTGCCAGCATCGGGGGAGCTTCAGTGCACCCCCCACCCCACCTACACCCACCCCCCCCCCCCCCCCCCCCTTCACCCACACACTCGATCAGAACATCACCAGCATCTCCACATAGCAGGAACACCCGTCCCCAATGGGGTTACTGGAGGCCCTGCCCCTTGCCCCTCCCCCACTGTCAGGTTGACACTGCCAGGGAGCAGTGCCCAGCCATGTCCTTCAGCACCTGGAGACAATACTAACCTTTAATTTTGGAAACTAGTGCGCCGATGAGATGGGGAGGCTGGGACATCTGATGTCCCCGGAAGCCGTTTCAGCATATTTAAGTACATTTAAATTTATTGTAATCCAGTTCACACACTCAATGGATGTGAACATGATTATGTCAGCACGGAGGGCCCAGGAACATCGTGTTCTGAGTTCTTGCCGACAGAAATCCTGTTCCGGCCCTCTTGCGAGAGTCAGCAGCCATAACGGGATTTGCGCCTGTGGCGAACTGGTCTGGAAAATCCCCCCCATTTTGTTTTCTACAGCGATCAGTTATCTATATTTATCTCTCTAAGTAGGTCATTGTCAGATTCGTACTGTGATTTTTTTGAAAAAGAAATGTTAGCACAGGACACATTAAGCGGAATTCTCCGCTCCCGGGAAAAATCGGGAGGGCTGTCGTGAACGCGGCTGAGTTTCACGACGGCCTCGGAGGCCGCTCCTCGCCCCCTATTCTCCCCTCCCAGCGGGGCTAGGAGCGGCGCTCCGTAACTCTCGGCCGCGGGGGCGACGCGCCAAGAATGACACGGCCGAGAGTTACGGAGCACCGCTCCGAACGGCCCTCCCGATTTTTCCCAGGTGGCCGTCTTTCCCCTCAGCCGCCCCGCAAGATCAAGCCGCTGAGGGGAAAGACGGCCACCGCGCATGTGCAGCTGACGTCATGATGCCGACGGCACGAACCCGCGCATGCGCGGTAGCCGTCTTTCCCCTCAGCCGCCCCGCAAGACGTGGCAGATTGATCTTGCGGGGCGGCGGAGGGGAAATAGTGCGTCCGATTTGGACGCCGGCCCGACGATCGGTGGGCACCGATTGCGGGCCTGTCCCCTCCCGAGCACAGTCGTGGTGCTCTTTCCCCTGTACTCCCCCCACATGCCGTCGTGCAACAGTCGCAAACGGTAGGCTGCTCGGCCCATCTGGGTCGGAGAATCGCCGTTCGCCGTGAAAAATGGCGAGCGGCGATTCTTCCGAGCGGGGGGGGGGAATCGCGGGGGGCACCAGGGGGGCGTGAAATTTGTCTGGGGGCCCTCCCGCGATTCTCCCACCCAGCGTGGGGAGCGGAGAATCGCGCCCACTATTTATTTTCATTCTTTTTACAATTGAGATGTGATGAACCAAGATTAAATGTGGATTTAAAGAATTTCTTAAAAATTAGGTAAATCATGAAGTAGTGATTTCAAACCTTAAAATCTTCAAAGTTTAAAATCTGGAAGGTTGTCGGAGAAAGACCAAGAGAGGTAAGACGTATCACAGGGTTTTGGGTTCAAGTCCCACTACTGAGGCTTGATTATAAAAATCAAGTTGAGCCTCGAGTGTTGGAGGTGCTGTCTTTCAGATTAGACATGAAAACAAAGTCCCAATCTGCCTGGTGGATATAAAAGATCCCATGGCATTATTTCGAAGAAGAGCAGGGACATTATCCCTGCTGTCTTGGACAGTGTTTATTGATCAGCATCACAAAAACAGGTTATCTGATTGTTATTTAAGGAAGTTTGCTGTCTCCACATTAGCTGCCACATTTCCTGCCTCACAACAATGACTTCTCTTCAAAAGTACTCATTGGCTGTGAGTCGCTCGGAGACATTTGGTGGCACTGCCAAGGTGCCATCGTGGTGGCACCAGGCTGGCAATGCCAATGTGCCTGCCCACGCGCCCGACCAACCAGGTGGCCTCAACACCTCTGCTGGACCCCCCCCCCCCCCCCCCCCCCTAGATGCTATCACAACCGGTTCGCATCTGGTTCACGTCTTTGTGAACCAGTACCAAATGGCTCACGATTGAGGCCTTACTGTAGAGGCGGTTTATCCCAGGCCCCTGGGTGAATCCGGCAAGCGCGTCTTTAAATTTGCCTAATTTTAATATGCACACCTGGATTTCGCCCAGTGCAAGCGAGATCCAAATTGCAGATTCCATTAATTTCATGATGTTCCGGCGCTGCGAATCTCGTGAGAAGCCTCTCCCGAGATTCGACGCCTCGCCCTGACATCAAGTCAGGCCCACAAAGCCGCTGAATCATGTCCATAGATTGTATTTCTTGTTCATTTTATTTTCTACAAAGCCACACAGAGCGTCTGAAATCTCTGATCTAATTTTCTCTCTAACTCTAGCCATTAGGATTCTGAGGATGATTTTCACTACATGACACATTAGGCTAATTGTTTGATGTATCTTACATTCTATTGTGCCAGGCTTTTGGGCTGAGCAGTAAAAACAGACTTTGTTAGATCATCAGGGATAATGCAGTATTTTAGATCTTGACGATAAGCAGTTTTCAGTTCCTGGCTTTCCTGTTTCTTCAAAATCCCTTCTGTTATCTTATCCAGGCCCAGTGCTTTTCCATTCTTTACTTCTTCAGTGCAAGTTCCACTTCTTCCCATACAGTTTCTGGGTCTGTGTCTTGCATTTTGATTGGGAGTCGAGGTCCTCGGTCATCGTCATTCAGTTCTTCTATGTATTCGCTGCACCTTTCCCCGATTTAGCCTTTCTCCATTAGTATTGAACCATCCTTTACTTTTGAACATCCACTGGAGCTACAAACTGTCCTCCTACCTGAAATTTCATTAACAAAGTTGGTGAATTTCCTTAGGATGTGAGTTTTTTGTTGTCCCAATTGAAATGCATTTGTCATTCAGCCATTTTCCTTTTTCTTTGATGCACTTCTGTCTTATTTCTTGGTTCAGTCTATTACACACTCAATCTGACTATTTCACTTTTCTCCTATCATCCACCAATTCCGCGATTTCTCCTGTCATCCATTTTTGTCAAAAAACATAATTTTTACACTTTTCATTGAAACCTCCTTGAACATGTTAAACTCCTCTTCTATGTTCATTGTTTTTTCTACCTACACTGCCGGAAAGCAGTTCTTTACCTACACTTGCAATGCTTCTTTATATTTTGACCACACCCCTTTTGTTGCTGCCACAAAGCCAACTTTGGATCCAATTTGCCACTTTCCCTTGGATCCCATGGGTTTTTACTTTCCTGACAGGGCTTCCATTTGGGAAGTACCATGCTAAAATTCTAAATGACTGAACATGCTGTCTTTATTCACCTCCTTGTTTCCTCCACATAAAATTTAATTTGGTTAGTTCAACATGATTTTCCCTTACAAGTCCATGCTGACTGTCCTTGATTAATCTGTACCTTTCAAAATGATGAGTAATTCTGTCCCTCAGAATTTTTTCTATTAATTTTCACAATACTGAGGTTGGGCTATTTGACCTGTAAGTGCTTGACCTACCCCTTCCTCCCTTTTTAAACAATGGTACAAAGCTGGCAGTCCTTTAACCCATACCTGTATCCAGAGAGGATTGGGAAATGAGAGTCAAAGCCTCTGCTATTTCTTCCCATGCTTCTCTTAACAGAATGGGATGAATTTTAACTGGGCCTGGTGATTTAATCTACATTCAAATCCGCTAAACCCCTTTTTAATATTTCCTCATCCATTATGCTTTCAATGTTTCAGACATCCAATATTTTCCACCCCTCCTCCTTAACTACAATGTCTGCAGTGTGCCTCTTTGTTTTGAGGACAGACGCTAAGTATTCATTGAGAACCATGGCACGTCTTCGGACTTCACACGCAAGTCACTTTTTTTGTTGTGAATAGTCCCTATTTTTTCCCTACTTCTCCTCTTGCTCTTTATGCATCAAGAGTTCTTGAGGGGATTAAGTGTGTGGCATGAAACAGACCTTCTTTGAGGTGGCTCTACTATTGGAAGAGATGTGGGAGTTCCATTCAAGCTCAAAAGCGCTTGTGACGCCAAGTATGCCAATCGATGGAGGACTAAGGCCGGGGCCTCCAAGTACAGAGATGATAGCTGTTGGTTAGTGTTCAGAAATATGAAATCATTGTCTTTGAAGAACTGAAAGAAATTAGATTACCCCTCGAAGTTCATGGAAGAGAACAAAATACAATGTGGCTATTGCATTGCAGAAGACTAGATGGTTGTGTCTAAGGATTCATGGTATTTCTATGTTTTTTTTAACTTAGAGTACCCAATTCATTTTTTCCAATTAAGGGGCAATTTAGCGTGGCCAATCCACCTACCCTGCACATCTTTGGGTTGTGGGGGCGAAACACACACAACACGGGGAGAATGTGCAAACTCCACACGGACAGTGACCCAGAGCCGGGATCAAACCTGGGACCTCGGCGCTTTGGGCACCGTGCTGCCCTGGATTCATGGTATTTCTAATGTATCTCGATGAAGATTATATTTCAAAACTTTCTCAGGTAGCAATTTATTTAGACATTCTATTACACCGATGGCTATGTTTGATCCTGTCTGTTTCTGATGAAAACAATTGAAATACAAGAGAAAGCGTGAATTGCATTTTCCTGTGGCGAGATGCTTCTTTGCTGCTCTCGCAGTGGGAGTGTGGACAGAGATATGTTGAGGTATTTGTATTGCACCAGCATCGAG
Source organism: Scyliorhinus canicula (assembly GCF_902713615.1). Lineage (NCBI taxonomy): Eukaryota > Metazoa > Chordata > Chondrichthyes > Carcharhiniformes > Scyliorhinidae > Scyliorhinus > Scyliorhinus canicula. Next base: position 231,397,846 of record NC_052148.1, read on the forward strand.
TTGAGTCATGGAAAAAATACAGTACTCCTGCTGGTTGATGACCATCTCAAAATAAATGACTTCACCTTCGTAAGCCCTACACCTAGCTAAATGGGTCGAGCTATTTCAACGTGCCAGCATGCTTGCATCTTTACACAAACAGACTGACAATCTTCACTTCCAAAACAAAGTTCAGATATAATGGAGGAATCATTTGTGTTGAAATAACCCACCTAAATTTTTCTTTGCCTTTAAGGAAAGCAGGAGTATTTAATTCTATATTATTGTTATATTGTTAAGTTTTGACTCTTTTGGTATCAGTCTTTGGTTAACTCTCAACTCTGAATCATGAAATTGTTGGTTCAAGACTTGCTTTGGTGCAATATTGAGCGAGTACTGTACTGAGGTGCTTTCTTATAGCATTGTCTGTCCTCTCAGGAGGATGTAGAAGATCCCATGGTTATGATTTAGCAGCCGGATTAGCAGCAGGCGCAATTCCCATAATGGCTGCTAACTCTCGTGAGAGGCTGAAAACTAGATTTGCGCCAGCGAGATTTCAGATCGGGATCTACCCCCCCCCCCCCCCGCCCAAATGACATGAACAGGTTAAAGCCCAGGAGGGGGGCAAACCTGATTAGCATACATTAGAATTTCATTAACGGGCTTCACGCGGCGACTTCCATCCTTAACGTATCTTCCCAGCTCGATGGTATGACATCATGCCGGCGCAAATCACTACAGGTTTTCAAAAACAAAAACAGTTGTGATGCCCACGTCGGGGACACACAGCTAAGTATAACCCCTGGGTGGTGAGAGACATGCTGGCACTGCACCCTCAGCCATGCCAACCTGGCAGTGCCAGGGGCCAGGGTAGCAGTGGTAGGAGCAGACACCCTGATGAGCCCCATTGGAGGTGGAGGGGGGGTGTCAATGCTAGTGGGAGGGGGGGGGACAGGGAGGAGGTGTCCGATGCCTCTGGAGGTGAGGAAGTGCCCCAATGCCTTTGATGGATGGGGGTCGCTGGGTGGGAGTCGAGACTTGTGGGGCGGGAGGATCGCCCAGATGCTTGTGAGGGTGTTGCTCTGGTGCTTGAGGGTAGTTCTGCATGTCTGTGGGGGGGATTTATTTTTTGCGATCAGGGGCCCATTTATAGAAGGTGCCGCTCTATCAGGCCCCACCCAAGTGACAGCGCAAACCAATCCCAGATTCTCTGTGCACTAAATGGTGGTTTTCAGTCTGAAATATGAGATTCAAACAAACTTGGGAAGATTCCACCCCATGCTATAGATATCATTATTTTGTTGCTAGGTTCCTGCTGTGTGCAGATTGATAGCTATGTTTCCCCACACAAACACAAATTACAATTGAAATACATTTCATTGTCTGTAGGTTGCTTTGCGAGACCCTGTGGTTCTGAAAGGTAGAGCACAGTAAGATGTCTTACAACACCAGGTTAAAGTCCAACAAATTTGTTTCAAACACTAGCTTTCGGAGCACTGCTCCTTCCTCAGGTGAATCAGATTCTGAAAGGTGTTACAGATATCAGGGCCGGGATTCTCCCCTACCTGGCGGGGCGGGGGGTCCCAGTGGGATGGAGTGGTGTGAACCACTCTGGCGTCAGGCCGTCCCAAAGGTGCGGATTTCTCTGCACCTTTAGGGACCAAGCCCTAACCTTGAGGGGCTAGGCCCACGCCAAAGTGGTTGGTGCCCCGCCGGCCGGCGGGAAAGGCCTTTGGCGTCATGCCAGCCGGGGCCGAAGGGACTTTGCCGGCCGGCGGAAGTCCGCGCATGCGCCAGAGCATCAGCGGCTGCTGACGTCATCCCCGCGCATGCGCAGGGGAGGGGGTCACTTCCGCGTCTGCCATCGTGCAGACCATGGCGAAGGCGGAAGGAAAAGAGTGCCCCCGCAGCACAGACCCGCCCGCCGATCGGTGGGTCCCGATAGCGGGTCAGGCCACTGTAGGGGCACCCCCTGGGGGCAGATCACCCCACAGGACCCCGGAGCCCGCCCGCGCCGCCTGGTCCTGCCGGTAAGGTAGGTGGTTTGATTCCCACCGGCAGGACCGGCATGACAGCAGTGGGACTTCGGCCCATCGCGGGCCGGAGAATCGCTGGGGTGGGGGGCCTGCCGACCGGCGCGGCGCGATTCCCGCCCCCGCCGAATCTCTGGTGCCAGAGACTTCGGGAGACGGCGGGATTCACGCCGGCCCCCGATGGGGGGTCGGAGAATCCTGCCCCAGATGCCTTATCCGGCATCCCAAACTCCAGAAAGATCCAAAAACATTTGAAACTGGTGCCCTGAATAGCAATTTGAAAGTGTCATGGAGTACTTCAAGCTGCCACTTTCTTTGGTGGCACTAATGATTCCCGTGCCACTCCCATACAGTTCAAACAAGTGACTTTCTGCAATTCCAGTCTTTTTAGCCTTGGATTTTTCAAAATTATGTCAAAAAGGCCAGCAGGAAGTCCCATGGCTGGCAGGAGTGACAGGAAAGTGCCACTAAATAGAGTTACTAATGTGTCTAGAGAAGGGAGCCTCAATGAAAAGATTAAGTGAAGGAAATGGTGTTCATAGAATCATCATTACGGTGCAGAAGGAAGCCAGAAAGAGTACCCTACCTAGGCCTACGCCCCCAACCCTATCCCCAACCCAATAGCTCCACCTAACCATTTTGAACACTAAGGGGCAATTTAGCATGGCCAATCTACCTAACCGGCATGTCTTTAGACTGTGGGAGGAAACCGGAGCACCTGGAGGAAACCCACACAGACACGGGGGGCGCGATTCTCCGCTGCCCACGCCGGTTTGGAGAATAGCGGGAGAGCCTCCCGACATTTTTCACGCCCTCATGCTCGGGTTCCGTCAATGGCGTGATGACGTCACCCACGCATGCGTGGGTTGGAGCCGGCCGCACGTCATCTTGGCGCGCGGCCTTAACTACGGTCGCTAAGGCTGCGACGCCGTGATTCCCGGGGTCCCGCTCCTAGCCCCGATTGGGTGGGGGGGAGAATCGGGTCCCGGGAACGGGTGTGAAGGCTGCCATGAAACACGGCCGGTTTCACGGCAACCTTTACGACTCTCCGCATTTGCGGAGAATCTCGCCCGGGGAGAATGTAGAAACTCCACACAGACAGTGACCCGAGGCTGGAATTCAACCCGGGTCCCTGGCACTGTGAGGCAGCAGTGATAACCACTGTGCCAGCGGTACATCAACCACTATGATTTGGAGAAGCAAAATAAGCCACTTAAATTTTTTGCTGACAGTGATGTGCCAAAAGTAATGGATAATAGGAAAACACTTTATTAGCCAAAGACTCTTCGTAGACAAAGTGTTACTGAGTCCCAAAATCCAGAAAATCTCCAGAGAATCCCCAATCTGGCCTGTGTTCAGTCCTGAGCTTCCCGGATACAGAGTCTGGTACCTGATATATAAATGCAAATTCTTTCTTTTTTGGCAAATTATTCCAATGGACCTATTTGTTAGGCTGCATTGCTTTCTTTATCACAGTCTCAGCCAATGTAATATCACCCCCTTGCCCTGTAAGCATGCTTGCATTTTATAGCTATTGTACTTTCAAACTATTATTTGAAGGAGAGTCTTTGGGACTCAAAATGTTAACTCTGGGGCTCCCTCGAGGCCGGCTCCTGCCTCTGCTACCTGCAACTGCCAGGTTGGCACAGCTGAGGGGGCAGTGCTGGCATGTCCCTCAACACCTATTCCAGGGAAAACCTCTGTCCCTGCTCGTCTGCTCCACTGGCCACCCATAGCCCCCATCAGCTGCCAAGGGCTCTGGCTGTGTGGCTGAAGGCTATTGCTAATAGGGAATTGGCAATCCTGGTTAAATGAGCACTTCATACAGCCCAAGTGGAATCCCATGGGTAGGTGGGCCATGTAGCATGTGCAGCTCATTGTCTAGCATCCCAATCGCACCTTGATGCATGGACATTGTGCCTGAACATTGTGGGAGGCAACACCACACACTCAGTAGCCAACATCCAAGTACCCAGGGAATAGGACACAGCTCCGTTGACATGTCCATGGCTGGAAGGTGGGTGAGTGCCATGGGGCGGGGATGAATTGCCTGGAGAGATGGGCCAAGGGTTCAGAGGTCACCCTGCATGCGGAAAAAAGTGACAGAGGCATCATTCTGGTTGTGCAAAGGGTGTTTATTGTGTGTAACAATTCCCCACTCTTCCGATGGTGCCGACCCCCTCCCCCAACACACACACACACACACACACCCTCCCCCTCCCCCGGTGCCCTCAGTAATCCTCGATGTGCTTTGCATTCCCTGCTCTACCACTAAGTCTAGGTGTGAACCCAGGAAGGTAGAACATAGAACATAGAACAGTACAGCACAGAACAGGCCCTTCGGCCCTCGATGTTGTGCCGAGCAATGATCACCCCACTCAAACCCACATATCCACCCTATACCCGTAACCCAACAACCCCCCCTTAACCTTACTTTTTAGGACACTACGGGCAATTTAGCATGGCCAATCCACCTAACCCGCACATCTTTGGACTGTGGGAGGAAACCGGAGCACCCGGAGGAAACCCACGCACACACGGGGAGGACGTGCAGACTCCATACAGACAGTGACCCAAGCCGGGAATCGAACCTGGGACCCTGGAGCTGTGAAGCATTTATGCTAACCACCATGCTACCGTGCTGCCCCACGCATTCGGAAGGTGAAAGCATTCGGCTGCTTACCTCGTTCTGTGGCCTTCAATGCCCCTGCGTGGTCCTCTGGGAGCTCCTGCACACCTGTCGGCAGCCACGTGGAACTTGGGGAGCTGGTGGCCATCGACCCAACCCATGGGATGGCTCCGGATTAGCACCCGGCGCCTCCTTCTCCCGGTCGGTGCCAATTGGGTCCTGAGGTTCACCTGGGGATGGAGGGGCAACTGGTACAAGCCCCGCTGACCCTGCATCATCTGGCTCTGCCAGCCCTGGCGGTTCCCCATGGTCTGCACCATCGTGTCGCCACCTTCAGCGATGCCCCTCAGTAATTGAATCATGCTGTGCAGTGCCTAGGCAATGCCCACCTGCCACTGAGACAAGCTCCGCAGCATCTCAGCCATGCCCATCTGAGAGCAGGACATGACCCGCAGAACCTCATCAAGATCGGCCTGGTGCTGGGTAACATACCCCAGCGAGTCGGACATTCTGTCGAGCACGTCACCGAGTGCGCAACACCTTGGACACCTTCACTAATGGTGTCAATGTTGTCCACCAGGCTTTCCACTGCAGTTGTCACCCTATCAGTGTTGGCCTCGGTGCTACGCATTGCCACTGCCATCCCTGCGCCCGTAGCCTCTGGGACTCCTCCAATCGCCTATGGACTTGCTGGAGTGTCGCTGACATCTCCCTCTGAATGTCCCGGCCGCACACTCGTGTCTCAATCAGCTGTGGGTAACCCTGATCCACAGGCTCAGCATCCGACTGGGACCCGTTGGGTCCTGGGATCCAGCAGACCTCTGACGGATGTCTTGCCTGGGTGCTTCTGCCTCCACCTGAAGTGCCTCAGCAATTGTGAGGTGCTCACCAGAATGTGTCTCAGAAGCCTGACGACTAACATTTCCCAATGAGGTGTGTGTATCTGCACTGGTGGAGGGTGGGGATGACAGCTGTGACCTAACTATGATGGTGGCATCCTTGGAGCTCTCCTCCAAGGTGTTCTCCTGGGAGGCTGGAGAGGGGGCCACCCTGAATGGGCAGGCATCGTCGGCTGGAGAACCTGCAGGAGAATGGACATGTGGCCGATGGGAGGGATGGGTCAGTCAGTAAGGCAATAACAACTCACGTTTGACAGGTCCTCTGGGTGGAGCTCTGTGGAATTTGCCAGCCTCTGCATTGGTGACCATTCTGTCCTCAGCCACTCCAGCCATCTCTAGGGCCCACTCCTCGAAGGAGGTGAGGATTCTTAAGCCCGGCACACCTCCGCCATTCCGGGCCCTATCCTGCCGATTGTGGGAGAGCTTTTACTGAGAGGACACAGAGAGGGAATCATTAGCCACACGCATGGCTTATAGTGATGGGAGGGGGGCTGTGAAGGAACAATGGGGGAGGGGGCGAAAGGGAAGGGGGGGTTGGAGGGAAGGTTGGGGGTCACATGGAGAGTTGGGGGTGGATGCTTACATGGGGAATACAAGGTCTCGATGGGGTGGGTAGGGGGGTTGGGGGGTGTCTACTCACTGTCGCTGCCCGGTGTAGGTCTTGACCTTTTTCCGGTACTGGAGTCCAATCCTCCTGGTCACACTTCTGGTGCTCACAGCCGCCACCATCACTTCGCAGGCAGCTCTGGCTGCCCTGTGGTTGATCCTCCGGGACCCTCGAGGAACAGGACATCCCGCCTGGTCTCCACTGCATCCCCGAATCTTGGGGCCGATCTCCTGTGTGCTATTATTGCGAGCTGGCTGGGGTTGGCTGAGCAAGTGCTGCTTGACCTTGTTAGCAGGCGGCTGCTGAGCCCGGTGCCAGCGAATCGGCTGGCGAGCCTTCATTTGTGGCAGGAAGCCCTTGGAGCCTTGCTAAGTGTACCAATTAACACTGAATCGCTGGGCCGAGCGCCTGGAAGCTCGCGGCAGTTTCCGCTCGCTACCATGCTTAGAAATTTTTCCGGAGAATCGTGCTCTCTGTTTCTCTCTCCACAAATGTTGCCAGGCCTTCTGAGTTTATCCATCATTTTATGTTTTTATTTCTGATTTCCAGCATCCACGGTATTACACTTTTATTATTTGTCATTTGTTTGGCTTAATACTCAAGGGCTCATTAAGCAAATATTATGTCTGCCTCAATAATTAAACAATCTTCTCCTGAGCCCAGGTGAGCCACGGTTCTGGCTTTACTGAACGTTTCATAACTTACAAGTTATTTTTAATTGGAGGTCAGACTTGTCCTATAAACGTCTTGACCAATTTAAAGCTAGAAACAACCGTAAATTTATATTGTACATCTGATCATTTAATCTGCTGGAATTGTTTTTTTAGAAGACTTATTAAAAGGGAGGATAATGTCCAAGGCATAGGAGGGAAATATGAATGTAACTTTTAATAAGAAAACACCATATTCCTTGCTGGCATGGAAACCCATGAATCGGAATCCGTTGCTATAATAAGAATAACTGAAAGGGCTGTTTCAATGACAGCACGAATAAGAGTCCATGAACAATCCCATAAGAAGTCAATGGATGTGTGAGTGTGATATCAAGCCAGCCAGAAAGGTAGTTTGGACCACAGTACTGTAACTCCTGCTTTAGAAATGTAGCCATTTTTCCTAATTACCCTGGTTCTGTGAAGACCTAGCAGCCATTCTGATTACGGGTTTCACATCCAACATCAAACGAAAGGAAATTCCTTGGACCTTTATCAAGTTACCTTCCACTTTGCATATATTTTGCTGGGCAGTATATAAATTAGGAAATTAAAAATTCAAAAAGTAATGCATGGCAGTTTGACCAAAATGTTAGCTATAGACTTCTCTTCCTGTCGAAAACTGACGTCTTTCGGTTGCATTTCAAATGTTTTTGAATGGGGGGACTATTGAATGATTAATATAGGTGTTGTGGATGTGTCATAACTTGCTGGGTAGTCTTTCATTACCATTATTGAAATTGCATTGTAATTTCAGACAGTTAATTTCTATGAAATATATCTATCCATTGTATGAGCAAGTAGGGGTTTGAATCTCAATGAATATTGTGTGGGGTTCTTTGTATGCATTGTATCATGTCCCAGATCATTGCTGATAGATTACAGGCCGTGATTCTCCGCTCCAGCGACAGAGTGTGGGCTCTGGCGGGAAAACGGGCACGTTTTCCCTCGCTGCCGGTGCCCGTTCCGAAAGGTCATTCTCCGGCCTACAAGGCCTCGGAGCGGCATCAGAGACCCAGCGCCACATAAACGCTGCGGTGCACAACAGGTGACGTGAGCGCACAGGCAGCCGATGGGGGACCATGGCACCACGCCGAGCAGCTCCCAGGTTCACACACCACGACCTGGAGCCGCTGCCGGACGCCCTCGAGGAGAGATGGGGACATCTGTACCCCGGACTCGGCCGGAGGGTGCCAGCCAACGTGGCCCGGCGTCTGTGGAGGGAGGTGGGCGCGGCTGTGCGTGCCACCGCAGTGACAACAAGGACTGGCGAGCAGTGCCGCAAAACGCTCCACGACCTACTGAGGGCAGCCAGGGTGAGTACCCAGCAGTGTGCCCGTGGCACCAACCCACCTACTCCCCACATGTGTGACACCCACCCCCTCCCCAGGGGGATGGTACAACCATAGCCGTGAGGCACATTGCTGCAGCCACCCATACAAGCCGCGTTGGCCCTGTGCACCCATGCCAACATAGACCCATCTGCATGCAGTGGACCGCCTAACAAGGCTGTTATTTGCTCTCCCCTCCCCCCCCGCCAAGGAAAAGAGCGCCCAAAACCAACGGGAGCGAGCCTGAAATGGTGGGAGTGAACCTGACTTGCAGCAGCTGACCGTGCACGAGCAGATGGCACTGGACGTAGCCGGTGCACCCGAGGACCGGGAGATTACCAATGCCGAGGTCGGGCACACACTAGGTGCGATCCCGGCCCCTGCCTGGTCCCTCAATCCTCCCCCTCAGCCTTTTCCCCTCAGCCCTTTCCCCTCAGCCCTCTCCCCTCAGCCCTTTCCCCTCAGCCCTCCCCCCTCAGCCCTTCCCTCAGCCCTTTCCCCTCAGCCCTTTCCCCTCAGCCCTTTCCCCTCAGCCCTTTCCCCTCAGCCCTTTCCCCTCAGCCCTTTCCCCTCAGCCCTTTCCCCTCAGCCCTTTCCCCTCAGCCCTTTCCCCTCAGCCCTTTCCCCTCAGCCCTTTCCCCTCAGCCCTTTCCCCTCAGCCCTTTCCCCTCAGCCCTCTCCTCTCAGCCCTCTCCCCTCAGCCCTCTCCCCTCAGCCCTTTCCCCTCAGCCCTCCCCCCTCAGCCCTCCCCCCTCAGCCCTCCTCCCTCAGCCCTCCTCCCTCAGCCCTTTCCCCTCAGCCCTTTCCCCTCAGCCCTTTCACCTCAGCCGGGGGGGGTTCTGGCACACGTCAGGACGGCGGACGGGCTGGGTGGACGACCGCGTGTCCGCCATCATGGTGGGCAGTGGCTCCCCACAGCCTTCCGCACCCCCACCTCCCCCCACCCACACCCCCATCCCCACCGCCGGCAGCGGATGTGCGGGGCCACCCCCCCCCCCCCCCCCCCCCCCCCCCACCACACTGGGCCTCCCCCTCACTGCCCACAAACACGGCAGTCCCGATCACCGTCCCGGGGTCCCGATCCTCAATGCCATCGCCCAAGAACCCCCCCAGGGGCCTCCCCACGCCGTCACCCACCTCCTCTGGCAGCGTCAGCCAGCGCGACTGGCTGACGCTGTTTTATAGCATGTTGGAGCGGCCCATCCGGCCGGGGAATCGCCGGCCCACCGGAAAATCGCCGCTACGGCCGTTTGCGGCGATTCTCTGTGCGGTCCAGCACCATTTGCACGCGGCCGTTTTCACAGGGGTGAGAGAACCGCGTCGGGGCGGCGATTCGCGATTCTTCCACCCGGCGGCGGTTTTTGAGGTGAATGAATCACGAATTTTAAACTCCGTCTTGCATTTAGGTCATAACAGTATTAATCTATGATAATATTTAGCTGTCAACTCTGAGGACTCTGAAGATACATTCCTTTCTATTATATGGGTCAAAATCTGGGACGCCACCAGACATATTTGATGTAACGCCAGCAGAATGCAGTGGCAGGTTCTGCAGAAGCTGCCCTGCTTGTACCCTATTATATAATAGGAAGGATATTGTTAAACTAGAAAGAGTGCAGAAGAGATTTACAAGGATGCTACCAGGACTTGATGGTCTGAGTTACAGGGAGAGGCTGGATGGGCTGGGACTTTTTTCCCTGGAGCGTAGGAGGCTCAGGGGTGGTCTTAAAGAGGTCTATAAAATAATGAGGAGCATAGATAAGGTAGATAGTCGACATCTTTCCCAAAGGTAGAGGAGTCTTGAACGAGAGGGCATAGGTTTAAGGTGAGACGGGAGAGATACAAAAGAGATCAGAGGGGAAATTTCTTCACACAGAGGGTGGTGAGCATCTGGAATGGGCTACCAGAGGCAGTGGTAAAGGCGGTACAATTTTGCATAAGGCAGTACAAGTTACATGGACAGGGTGGGTATAGAGGGATATGGGCTAAATGCGGGCAAGTGGAACTAGCTTAGTGATAGAAACTGGGCAGCATGGACAAGCTGGGCCGAAGGGCCTGTTTCCATGCTGTAAACATCTATGACTCTATCTAAGTGTGCCTGCCAGTCCAAAGATTTGGTGGTGAATGTACAATATACATGTCATGGCATTTGAGGTAGTGGAATTAGTCACCGACGTATTTCTTGTCACGTGTACCCTAGCAATGCTGACTTCTGGTGGCTATGGCAATGGAGAGGCAGATTTAAAAATTAAGTGGTCACAAAGTTTGCAATAAATCATAGGGCAATCAATTGAACAGACTGACTTTTTGAGTCAGTCACAGTGGCCACCAGTCAGACTACACAGCAGCTGGCTTCCAAGACCTGACAGCTGTTTCCTGTCTTCCTGAAATATGTAAAATTGTCTGAACTTGGCAAAGGTTGGGGTCAGGGATGGTTCTACAGCGTGAAAAGATATACTGGAATGATGCCAAAGTGAAAATCCTACGACATTATGTTTATATTTAATTCTTTTTCCTTTGTTTACCCTATTAGGAAGCAAGGTAATAACTTGTGCGAGTCATTTAGGAAGTATGTATGTTAAATATTAGGTGTTGCAGACAAGATTTCCTGATCAAAACCAGCACAAGGAAGTTGGATGCAGTTAGTATTTATGTCTCCAATGGTGCCACATATTAGTGTACCCAACTGTGTGTGTTCAGAAAACCTTGCCTACAGCATCTGACATTTAAATAATTATTCCCTAACTAATCACTATAAGTTATTGCCTTGTTTCCTATTTAGTGCTGTATTAATATTAGTTTTTTCCTATCTGATTTTTTTCATAATTATTTTCCATACCTCATTAACAATGTAATTTGTTGCCCTTTTAGTGGTTTAAATCCTGCTGTATGGCTTCTCAGGGTTGAGTTGGTTATTTTCATTCTGCCTTTTGCATGCACAAGGATTTTCCCATTATCCGAGGTTTCATTTTGAAAGGTCGTCAGTGCAGCCTTGTACAAATTCCACCTCCACTATTTGGTGTGACCAATAGTTGATGAACCTTCCTTTATTTCAAGCTTCATAAAGCTCATGGGGCAGGTAGACGAATAATGAGACGTCAGGAACGTCTGGGGCTGAGAGGAAGCATTTTGAATTGTAAGCCCCCAGGGTGTATGTTGTAACCCTGAGAAATGACTGTACTGTGCTTCCCTGCTTTAGGGGGGAAAAGTTGCTGACTTGTCAATGTGACTTTAACATTTTTTGACTGCAAATAGCATTCAATTAATTGTTGCATAACATGGGCCATTTTTTAAGAAGTGTGAACAAGTAAATAAATAGTTTTGAACGGATTCCAGATGTACAAAAAACCAGCATCCATTGTTTTGCTAACCCACCATCCCACGTTAGAACATAAGAAATTAAGAGGCCGGTGGAATTTCTTGTCTCATGCCATCATTTAGCTTAGCTGTTAAGATCAATTTTATCACGTTCACACCCTTCTCACTTTAGTGCTGAGTTTGTACACTTGTTCAATTTCATTCAGTGAAATCTAGGCCACATTTTGCAGTTCGAGTCCACATTGCCAAACTACCTACTCAATAATTGGTAAAACAATTGCTTTTTGATCCAATTTGTTGGGAAAATCATGAGAAGCAGTGACTTTGGCCTGGCACAATGATGTTTTGGTGTCCCTGGGGAACAGTGGTTCCAGGATTGTGTTCAGTATGATTTGGGATTCAGAAATTCTAACGGTGATGAACCAGGTCAAAAAGAGTTAATTTCAAAAAATGAGTTATCAATTCCAGTGAAGTGATTAAGGGGCGTCGATCACAATACTTCATTGGAGGATAGGTGGAACATCTTAAGTTTAAAAACTTACTTAATTATGCTACCCCAGATCGAACGGTCATCCAGCATCTGTCAGCCTTGCCAAGGAGACTCCAGTTGGGCGCTGTTTAGCACTGGTCCCCACAACCAGGCGGGATGGTACTGGGGGAGGGGGGCTGATTGTGCTACCTGGGCACCTTGGCACTGCCAGCGTGCAGGGGCATTGATATGGTGCCAGGCTGGCATTCTGCCCATGCCAGGGATTGGGCCCAGTGGTACCCTGCAGGTGTGTGGTGGGGGGCGAGGGGGGGGGGGGGGGGGGCTGCTCAAGGACCGCCTAGTAGGTGAGTTGGGGCATTGAGGGGGTCTTGAGGTAGCATCGGGGATCGAGGGATTGGGGATCTCTTCCTGCACTCAGCTCCTCACCACGGGGAGAACAAAACCCAGAGTGCCATTTGATAGCGACTCCTCGATTCCCACCCAGAGCGGACTCTTTTTTTTTGTTAAATAGCGGCGTAAGAAAGCAAGCTCAAAACATAAATATTCCACCAAAGACTATATTTACCTCCAGAATGTTAAGAGAAACTAGGGAGTAGATTTGTAAGGCACTGACAATGCAAAGAACTATGGCTGCATCTACACCACAGGGACAGCAGCAGTTCAAGAAGATAGCTCACCACTACCTTCTCAAGTACAATTTGGGATGGGCAAAAATGCATACTAGCCAGCAGTGCATACATCCCATGAATGGATAAAAGTCATCATGGGGAGTCACTGGACACTAACCAATTGATTGGAAACAGGCCAGTTAGGCACCCATATTCAAAAAGAAGATGAAACAGATATGGGTGCCTTACAGACCCATTAATTTTGTTTAATATTATATAAAAGAATTGAACCTTAATATTATCTGCAGAATATCAACCCAGTGAATAGAAGTCAATATAGCTTCAAAAGAGAAATGTCCTGTTTGAACAATCTCTATGACTGCTTTGTGGAAATGATATTACAAGTATACTGTGGACACCTTGATGTCTTAGTATAATTAACATGAATCAACATGACCAAGCAATGCAGAGCAGCATTCAACAAGGCCAATGTAATGTTGCATCACAAAACAAAAGCAGTAGAATACAGGTCATAGGTTATGATCAAACAGTATAGTGCTTTTATCAGAGAAAACCTCAAGTTCACTTTCTATCATTGAGACACAAAGGAGGCATTAAGAATTGGCGGCAGTACATAGAAAGCAACCAAACTGACCCCGAGGGCTGAATTCTCCTGTCCTGAATCAGGATGGTTTGGCAAAAAAGTTGGCGCCAGTGGCCGGTTTGCTGCCTCTGCTCCTGATTCCCTCCTGAGGACTGGGGATGCACGATGAAAGACAGCCTGGAAAGTGAAGTTATTGGCTTTATTAATTGAACATGTAATAATAATGTTTATTGTCACAAGTAGGCTTATATTAACACTGCAATGAAGTTACTGTGAAAAGTCCTAGTCGCCACATTCGGAAACCGGAGCACCCGGAGGAAACCCAAACAGACACAGGGAGATTGTGCAGACTCACACAGACAGTGACCCAAGCTGGGAATCGAACCTGGGACCCTGGAGCTGTAAAGCAACAATGCTACCCATTGTGCTCCTGTGCTGCCCTTGTTGAGGTCATTAGGGAGCTGGTTAAATGCTTGCCATCTGACTTCCTGAGACTTTCATGGGGAGGCAGCCATTAGGAGTTTTCTGAAGCTGACCACCTCCAACCTGGTAGGAGCAGGGACGGCAGCACTGAAAATGTTTTATTTGATGGAAGAAAGTGCAAGTTTGGCCAAAAACCTACTGAGCAGTAATGAAAATTTAAAACCCAACCTTTTCCTGTCCTATCGCAGGCCCCAGCTCTCCATTTGCTCTTGCCACTTTGAAGGTGGCAATCCTCTCATTTTGTTTGTGACCACACAGTCACAGCAATAGCTGTTGATTCAGGCCAGGTATGGCCTGCTTCTCTGGTTCCTGCCTGTATTCACATTGGTCATTGGTCATTAATCGGGTGACAAACTCATCCCGGAACCTATGGAATTCCCACCTCCAGGTAGCTGACGGCAGAGGTGGGAATGCAGGCCAGGATGAAGTCCGGCTCCTGATTCCTGCCTTGACCATGAAAATCCAGCCCCCAGTGTCAGTAGTTTGAATTGTGAGGAAAGGTTGAAGAAACCTCGGCTTGAAAGACATCCAAGAGATGATCTTGGAGCGAGCTCCGAAGTGTTTAGTGATATACGAAACGTAAATGTAGAAAATTACTTCAAATTGTCCAAGTAGTAGATGGGAACTTGGCTAACTGGATAGTGTTCGGGAGCAGTAACCCAGAAAGTTACTGGGCTATTGCACAAGGTCAAGTTGTCCTAGCTGATAGCTGCATACCTTCCATAAAGTATGATACTGGACAGAAAATTGGTGATTTCCCCGATACTTTAGGTATTTAAGAGTCTCTGCAGTTCTCAAGATGAGGTCTTGAACTTCAACACTGGGTTAGTTTGCCTTCAGCATGAGGTGCCATCGTTGCAAAGGAGTTGAAGCATGCACCAAAAACAGTCGCCCTGAGGATCATTAACATTCTGCTGACCAATTAAAGTGGCTCCTAACACTCATTAAAACAGCTACACACCATTTCCCTGGCCAGCTCTGCAATTTAATAGTGCCCTTCTAATAGTGTCCAGCTGAGTTAGAGTAAACTAAATCTTTGATGAGGATTGTGAGTACTGTTATATTACAGAAATATAATATAAATATTACTCTTTTGTCTTGTCGAGTTGTATTTAACTTGATGATAAACAGTCAAAGTCTTTCAGTTGATGACAAATGATTTATTGAGTAATAAAATAAGATGCTCATGAGTTCTTTCACTTTAATACTTTGACTAGAAATATAATTAACTAAGATTAGATGAAACTAACAATTATGATAATACACTACACTCTGATCTGTCGCGTCTTTACTCTAGCTGCATGACACACACTAACCTACAGAAAGAACGGGAAACTTCTTATATCGGTCCTGTTCGTGTTGCCATCTAGTGATCATTTGTCTGCTCTGACTGCACATTAACTAATCATGTATTAACATATACAGAGATCACTACAAGTACTTACACCCATAATTTATTTCCACTATTCACTTGCTGCTAGATGGAGATTGACTGACTACAACATGCTTGAAGGGGACTTTTGATGTATATTAGGAGACTTTCTGGGACACTACAAGACTTCACCAACATTCTTATCAACATTTATAGTGCAAATTTTCAAAGGACTCTCGCTAAAGAGAATGACACTGTGTTACTGTGCTTTATTGGAGACTTGTTGTAGAAAGGAAGCGTTTGCTGTGAATCTTGCTCTATGGGCCTCTTAGTCTGCAGCAGATGAGGCCAGTCAGGGCGACACTAGCTACTGGAGATGAAAGGGAGAGACGAGACAGGAGGGCTCCAGATTTGTACTGTCTTGCTTCATGGCTCCACAGTCTGGCAATCAATGAGAGACCTGTTGTTGTTCAAAATTGTAGCAGAGCATCAAACGCAGGAGGCACAAGAGGAAGATGAAGTGGAAAACCAAGTAGGATTCCAAATGGAATTCCAAGGAAACGGGCTGCACCTGGAAAGCGATACTTGCCACCATCTAATTGAAGACTGCTTTTGAGATACATCCTCTGCTATCAGACTACCTTCCATAACAGAGGATCCATCAAAATTTCCACCATCTGCACACATTCCTTTCAACCCCTTCCCCATGAAGAAGACAATAAAAATTCCAGCACTACACAATTACCAAATTCATTCTCTATCCAGCTGAGCAAACACAGTCAAAACATGACAAAACCAAAAATACCTAGAAAAATTGAACTGTTCACCTTGATGTGTGCCCTTTGTGGATATCCTTTTAGTGCTCATGCTTACTCTGCTGCTCTACTACGAGTGGCAGCAGGATGTGAGTTGGATGGCTGCTCGTATTCTGCAGAGGGCAATTGAGATGTCCTGGTATTATGCATGTGGCCATGGTGCTCAATGCCACACCTCAGATTGTACAGCCTTGGCATGGACCTGACTGGTTTGGGTTGCCTGACCACTGCAAGTGGAATGATAGAATGGCAGAGGAAGAAGCAGGAATGGTGGCATCCAGAGATGATTGTCCTGCTCTGTTTCCCGTGCCACTTCATCTGGACCATCTGTTCAGCCAGCCCACTGATCTGCTGGAGAAGAGATCTCTGGGCAGCTGAGATACTCTGCAGGCTCCTTTCAACCAAGGAGCCCAGAACCACCTTGGCAGCTGTCATTGCAGCAATTTGTTGCTTCATGGAAGCTGTTTGGAATTCCATGGAATCTGCAATAACTGCAGTAGGAAGCTGCAATTCCATTAATCAGATGCTGCATGATGTTGGGCTCTAAGATCACTTCATAGTTAGATGGTATTGGACATCCTGTCCACACTGGATAGGATAGGTTCTAGGCTCTGTGTTGGGTCACAGGCCAAACTGGAGGTGGACTATTTCATCTTCCTAGTCAAGGCCATATCTCACTGTGGAACATCAATTACTGCAAACGTTAGTTTATTAAACCCATTAGCTGGAGCTAGGCCCTGAGTTCCTCTTCTGAATTGCCGACAGCAGAACTAGTATATAACTTTTCTTGTCCCCCCCCCCATCCCCACAGCAAGGTGGCACCTATGGTGTCCATTTCAGCCGGTGTGGCTGGTAGCCAGTCTGTCCAAGTATAGGGATCGATGTTTTAGCCTAGCCTGTAAGTTATGCAGGGTGCCAGTCTCTGAGTGGCTGATTGTGACATTGATCGCAAGTGAGACAGTTCCTTATTCCTCAGGAAAAGTACCATCTTCCTCTTCTCCAATTTATCTAGGAAGCCTGGTGGACCATGCTGCTGGGAGCCTGCAACGATTATGTCTGAAGGGTTAGAGTGCAGTGCATATGATCACTACAGGAGGATGTGTGAAATTAACTCGTATGGAGCCTGGAAGGGAGTTAGATTCAAGAGATTAAATGTTAGGATTAGTTTTGTTTTATAAATTTAGAGTACCCAATTATTTTTTTTTCCAATTAAGGGGCAATTTAGCGTGGCCAATCCACCTAACCTGCACATCTTTGGGTTGTGGGGGTGAAACCCACGCAGACATGAGAAGAATGTGCAAACTCCACATGGACAGTGACCCAGGGCTGGGATTCGAACCCGGGTCCTCAGCGTCACAGTCCCAAAAATATTAGGATTAGTTGTGGATATGTAAAGAAGCTGGAGTTGCTAGATACTTCGAGGCGATATACCCCAGATTAGCCTGTGGCCATGTCGTCTGCCACTCTCCTGATCATTACTGCCTGGTCTGTCTCCTTAAGGAGGTTGATTTTCAGAAGTCACGCATCCCTTCTCCCAGTCAGGTTCTGCTGCCGATTGTTATGTGCTATCTTGTCCTGGAGGAGAGAGAGTTAGAGTAGTGCTTCTTGTTCCGGACAGGAGGGGGATTAATTTAAACAGCACTGATTTCTCCTCACTAATCATCTGTAAACAGAAAGGTGTTTTTGATTTTCCCCTGTATAAGTAGTGGGGTATAAGTGGTGCGGTATCTTACTCAATCCTTAAATTCAGAGTGTTCCAGTCCTCAATGAGTAACACGCACAGCAAACCCAAGATCAGATAAAATAAAAGGATTGGTTTATTTCACACACACACAAAACGCAGGAAAGGGGTTTTACAATGTCTGCCCCTTTTCGCACTCGGATAGTAAAAGTGGGATAAGGGCCAGACCACAATAAAAATACAAGTTATGGTTTTGCATAAGTCTAAAGTCAAAAGTCTAATGGAGTGTTTCTTCAGAGGGTAGGTTGATTGACTGTTGCAGAGTAATCCGTCTTCCCAGAAGTGAGGATTTCCACAAGGGGAGAAGGCAGGTAGAGTTGAATTTGTCTTGTTCCAATGTTCCCACAGTTCACAGTGTAGATGACGGCCAAGTGATTGTACCTGTCAGAGCTCCTTCTGCTGCTACCTGTTCGATAGTAATATGGTAGACAGATATGTGTTGCTGCCTGGAATCCTGTTCTCTTCGGAGGTTAAACTGTAACTGAAGATGAGATCCAACAACTTATTTTTTTTTTTTTTTTTTTATAAATTTAGATTACCCAATTATTTTTTCCAATTAAGGGGCAATTTAGCGTGGCCAATCCACCTACTCTGCACATTTTTGGGTTGTGGGGGCGAAACCCACGCAGACACGGGGAGAACGAGCAAACTCCACACGGACAGTGACCCAGAGCCGGGATCGAACCTGGGACCTCAGCGCCGTGAGGCGGTTGTGCTAACCACTAGGCCACCGTGCTGCCCTTCCAACAACTTATTAATTAAAGGAATTCCAACAGCTCAAGTCTCGGCCGTTTGACTGCCGGTGGCGTAGGTGAGCAGGGCGGCCGCAGCAAGAAGAGCTCCCGCCGGTGGCCACGATTTGCGGGGATTTCCCCGAGTCATCACTAGCATCGGCCTTTGGGGCCGTCATGGGCAGCTAGCGGGGCCGGTTTAAAAACCAGCGAAGGACCCCGCGCGGGTGTCGGGCGGCGGGGGCTGAGGCACTGGACCCACCGCGGCGTGGAGGTCGGAGCAGCGGGGGCGGAGCTAAAAGGATGCCAAGGCAGCAGGCCCGAGGCCAGGGCACGATGTAGGTGGGGTGTCCCACATCGGATGGCTCCCACCTAGGATGAAGTAAGAAGGCTGATGTCCGGTCCCAGGGGAGCTCTGGGGGAATGTAGAGCAGAAGAGAAAGAAGGTTTAAAGAAGTTTGGTGTAAGTTTTTTTTCTCCCCTTATTCCCCTTTTTTTGTGTGTGAAGGAAGAAAAATTTATTTTTCCAAAAAAAAATAAATAATTCAGATTGATGAAAGACAGGAGGGTGGAAGGGGAGAGAAAAGAAAAGAAAGAAAAAGCAATAAGCTGCTAAATGGTGTGAAGAGCAGCGTCGAAGAAAGGTGGAAACGCGGGTTCGCTGCTGAAGGAGAAGACGAGCAAAAGTGCTGACGATGGCGGAAGCCGAACCACAAGGCAGGGCCGCACTACTTACAGTGGAGAAGATGAATGAGGTGATGGCGGTGGAGTTGGAAAAGCAGTTCGCGAGGCACGTGGAGGCCTTGAGGAAGGAGACGGTGGTCGCATTGAAGTAATTGGTGGAGGAGGCAATCGCCCCGGTGAGGGTGGCGGTGGCAAAGGCATCGGCCGAGGTGAGAGAGCAAGGCGAGAAGATGAAGGAAGTCGAGGAGGCCGTGTCACGACACAGTGACCAGGTCACCTCAATGGGGGTCGAGCTGCGGAGGGTGGTGGAGATCAACAGAGGACTCCGAGCAAAGCTCGAAGACTTGGAGAACCGCTCAAGGCGGTACAATTTGAGAATTGTAGGCTTGCCTGAAGGGACAGAGGGCCCAAGGCCAACACAATACTTCACTAAGAAGTTGGCGGAGCTGATGGGGGAGGGGGAGAACCACTCCCGGTACAAACTAGACTGAGCTCATCGGTCATTAAGGCCGAAGCCCAAAGTGAACGAACTGCCAAGAGCAGTAATTATCTGCTTCCATAGGTTCTGCATGAAGGAGAATGCATTAAGCTGGGCGAAGCAGAAGTGGGAGGTGCTGTGGGATGGTACTGCAGTTCGGATCTACCAGGACTTGATGGTGGAGTTGGCAAAAAGACGAGCGGCGTTCAGGCGAGTGAAGGCGGCACTATACAAAAAGGGGGTGTGATTTGGTATGGTGTACCTGGCGAAGCTGAGGGTAACGTATGACGCCAAAGACTTTTATTTTGAGACAGGAGAGGCGGCTGAGGCGTTCGTGAGGGCAGAAGGCTTGGGACAGACGTGAGGAACGGAACTGGTAGAGAGACTGTGGACTGTGTTTGAGCAGCTGGAAAGTGTATAAATGCTACAACTTTCTTTTTACTGATGTGTATTGTAATTTACTTCTCTTTGCATTGTTACGGAGTTCAAGTTAATGGTGGGTTGATTGCCGTTCTGTGTTGCGACAGTTAAATCTTATGTTCGTGAATTGTATGGGTTGGATTTGTTGGTTTTGTTTTTTTCTTTGGGTCTGGGTGGAAGGGGACGATATGTCTTGGCGGGGGGAGCCACCCGTGCTAGCTAACTAAAGTCAGCTAGTGAACGGAGGTGAGGTGAGAGGAGGGCTGCGGACGTTGGAGCCTGGATAGCAGGCTTCAATGGGCCTACGAGGCGAGCGAGAGGGGGGGGAAGGGATGGATGCTGGGAGATGTTTTTTCAGGGGGAAATGTAGGTGGGGGAAGAGTTTCGATGTTAACAATGGACAGGAGCGGGTCAGGCTTATGGGGCAGGGTATGGTGATGGTGGATAAGAAAGGTGGGGGGGGGTGAGTGACCCCAGTAAGGATAGTCACGTGGAACGTGAGAGGCCTAGGAGGTCCGGTCAAGAGGTCAAGGGTGCTTGCGCATCTTAAAAGTTTGAAAACTGATGTGGCAATGCTGCAGGAGACTCACCTGAGGGTGAAGGACCAGGTGAGACTTAAAAAGGGCTGGGTTAGTCAAGTGTTTCACTCTGGATTTGATGGAAGGGCTCGGGGAGTAGCGGTGTTGGTCAGCAAAAGGGTACGCTTCCAGATGGAGAAGGTGTTGGCAGATCAGAGGGGTAGATATGTGATTGTGACGGGGGTGCTGGAGGGTAGATTCGTGGCGCTGTTAAGTGAATACGGTCCCAATTGGGACGATTTGGGATTCGCGAAGCAGGTGTTTGGGGCCATTCCCGACTTGGACACACACAAGCTGATTGTGGGGGGCACTGGAACTTGGTGCAGGAGCCAAGGTTGGACAGATCACGGCCACGCTCGCTGGTCCCATCAGGGGGGGGCAAAGGCGCTGGCTGGGCTAATGGTGTAAATGGGAGGGGTGGACCCTTGGAGGTTTCTGCACCTAAGAGAATGGGAATACTCATTTTTCTCAGCAGTCCATAAGGTATACTTGCGGATCGACCTTTTTGTGGTGGGAAAGGCTTTGCTGGATGGGGTTAAGGGGTCGGAATACTCTGCAATTGCAGTGTCAGATCACGCTCCACATTGGGTGGATATGGTGCTGGAGAAGGGGTAGCGCAGAGGCCGGGTGGAATCTGGATGTGGGGCTTTTGGGGAACCAAGTGTTCTGCAAAAAAAATTGAAAAGGTAATTGAGGAATATGTAGGTTTCAACTGTACGGGTGAGGTGTCGAAGGCAGTTGTCTGAGAGGCTCTAAAGGCGGTGGTGAGGGGTGAGGTAATTTTGTTTAAGGCCAGGGTGGACAAAGAGGAGAGGTTGGAGTGTCAGAGGGTAATGGAAGAGATGTTGGAGGCAGATAGGAGTTGTGCAGAAGATAGGGACCCAGCGAAGTTGGAAAAGAGGAAAGAACTACAGGCGAGCTTCGACCGACTGTCCACCAGGAAGGCGGTGCGCCAACTGAGACGAGCAAGGGGTGCAGTTTATGAACATGGAGATAAGGCGGAGCAGGCTATGTTAGCAGGTCAGCTCTGGGGGGAAGCAGTGGCAAGGGAAATTCTTCAGGTGAGGGATAGGGCAGGGAAGTTGGCGGTGGCTCCGGAGCTGATCAACAAGGTTTTTGAGAAGTTTTACGAGAGGTTGTACAGGTCAGAGCCACCCGGGGGAGACCATTTAATGCAGGAATTTCTAGATGGGTTGGAATATCCGAGGCTAGGAGAGGGGGACAGGGCTACATTAGAAGGAGCAATACTGGAGCAGGAGATAAAGGATGAGATTGGGAGGATGCAGTCGGAGAAGGTGGCAGGGCCGGATGGGTTTCCGGTGGAATATTATAAAAAATTCAAGGATAAGTTGGCACCCCTGATGGTGGGGATGTTTGAAGAGGCGATAGGGAAGGGGGTGTTGCCACAAATCTTGGGGCAGGCATCGATTTCACTGTTGCTAAAAAAATATAAGGATCCAACGGAGTGTGGGTTGTATAGGCCCAGATCACTTCTGAATGTGGATGCAAAAGTATTGGCGAAGGTACTGGTAGGTAGGCTGGAGGAGTGCCTCCCAAAGGTGATAGGTGAGGATCAGAAGGGGTTCGTGAGAGGGAGGGAGCTTTTTTCGAACATCAGGAGGGTTTTGAACGTCGTTATGGCACCGGCGGAAGGGAAGGAAGCAGAGGTGATTGTGGCATTGGACGCCGAGAAGGCGTTTGACCGGGTAGAATGGGGGTACTTGATGGCAGTTCTGAAGCGGTTTGGGATTGGACCAAGATTTGTGAACTGGGTAAAGCTATTATATAAGGAGCTGTAGGGGAGTGTCTGCACGAACAATATCAGTTCGACATACTTTTCTCTCCACCATGGGACGAGGCAGGGATGTCCTATGTTCCCCCTGCTGTTTGCGCTTGCGATTGAGACGTTGGCCATCGCATTAAGAAGTTCGGGAGCATGGAAAGGAATAATGCAGGGGGGGGGGGTGGATAGAGCATAGGGTGACCTTAAATGCCGACGACTTGCTGCTGTATGTGTCGGAACCGAGTGCGTCGATAGGAGGGATATTGGAGCTACTGCGAGTATTTGGGTCTTTCTCGGGATACAAGCTGAACCTGGACAAGAGTGAGTATTTTGTGGTGTCTCGGCCAGTGGTGGGGGCAGGGGGGGGGGGGGGGGCTGCCATTCCGTAGGGCAGGGACTCACTTTAGGTATCTGGGGGTGCAGGTTGCACGGGAGTGGGGGAGGCTTCGCAGGTACAACATCACTAGTTTGGTGGGGAGAGTGAAAGCCGACCTGGCAAGGCAGGATGGCCTCCCTCTATCACTGGCGGGTCGGATACAGGTGGTTAAAATGAATGATTTGCCACGATTTCTGTTTATTTTTCAATGCCTACCGATTTTCCTGCAAAGGCTCTTTTCAGGGAGATTGAGGGAAGGATTACCTCGTTCATATGGGGAGGGAAGGTGGCCAGAGTGAGAAAGGTGCTGCTACAGAGGGGAAGGCAGGCAGTCTCCCGAACCTGATGTACTACTACTGGGCGGCGAATGTGAAGAAGGTGCGGAGCTGGGTCAGAGGGGTTGATTCCCAGTGGGTCAGAATGGAGGAGAGTTTGTGCAGGGGGTCGGGACTGAAAGCACTAGCAACAGCGCCGCTCCCGATAGCCCCGGGATTGTACTCAGGGAGTCCGGTAATAATAGCTTCATTGAAAATGTGGAGGCAGTTTCGCCAACACTTCGGGTTGGGGGCAGGGTCAAGGGAAGTGGCGATCCGGGAGAACCACAGATTTGAGCCAGGGTACTGGGATGGAAGTCTTTGGAAATGGGAAGCGAACGGGATTAAGACGCTAAAAGATTCGTTTCTTAGGGGTCGATTTGCAGGATTGAGGGAGCTGGAAGCGAAGTATGGGCTGGAGCAGGGAGAAATGTTTAGATACATGCAGGTTCGGGATTTTGCCAGGAAGGAGATACAGAGTTTCCCGGAGGAACCGGCTTCCACATTGCTTGAGGAGCTGCTTACGACAAGGTGACTGGAGAAGAGGGTAATGTCAGCGGTGTACGGAGCTATTTTGGAAGAGGATAAGGCACCACTGGAAGGGATCAAAGCAAAGTGGAAGGAAGAGTTGGGAGAGGTTATAGAGGAGGGGGTCTGGTGTGAGGTGATATGGAGAGTGAATGCCTCCACCTCGTGTGCGAGGTTGGGGCTGATACAGCTGAAGGTTGTATACAGAGCACACCTCACAAGGGCGAGGATGAGCCGATTCTTTGAAGGAGTAGAAGATGTGTGTGAGCGTGGTGGGGGGGGGGGGGGGGGGGGGGGGGGGGGGGGGGGGGGGGCTAAACATGTTCATATGTTTTGGTCCTGTCCAAAGCTAGAGAAGTATTGGAAGGAGGTTTTTAGGGTAATTTCCAAGGTGGTGCATGTGAGACTGGACCCAGGTCCCTGGGTGGCCATATTCGGGGTGTCGGGCCAGCCAAGGTTGGAAGCGGGGGCAGAGGCAGATATTGTAGCCTTTGCCTCGTTGATCGCCCGAAGGCGGATCCTGCTGGGATGCAGAGCAGCCTCTTCACCCTGTGCCCTGGCCGGGTGGGGGGACCTGTTGGAATACTTGACCCTTGAGAAGGTTAAGTTTGAACTGAGGGGAAGGACGGAGGGGTTCTACAAGTCATGGGCATTATTCATTATGCACTTTCAAGAACTGGATAACATCGAACATTAGTTGGGGGGGGGGGTGGTGGATGGGTGGGAGGGTTGGGGGAAGGGGGGCTGTGTATATTAGTGTGACTATGGGTAATCCCTGATTCCTTTTTGTCATTTGTTTATGTAAACATGCGGGCTGATGTTTGGGGGTTGGTGGGAGGATGGGGTCGTTGTTATTGTTATGGGGATTGACATATCTGTTGCTGATTATTGTTTATTATTGGTGGTTGTAAATTCGGGAGAAAATGTGAAAATGGACGAGAATAAAAATATTTAAAAGAAAAGTCTCGGCCATTTGACCATGTGGTTTCAGGTTGACTAACGAGGCCCCTGCATGAAACCCATTGGGCTGGATTCGCCGCTGTCGGGATTCTCCGTTTTGCTGGCAGTCCGAGGATTTCAGGATGGCTTGGGGCTGCCCACAATGGGAAACCACCCCATTGACTGGCTGGCAAGATAGAGAATCCTGGGAGCCCGCCACACCAGAAATCTGGTGCAGCGGGACAGAGAATCCCGCCCATTGTGTTTGGAGTAGGTAACGGTTGGGTCATTAACACTATATTGGGTATTGAGAGTCACAAACAGCTGCCTCTGCCCTTGCAGAAGCAGCAGTCCAGTGACACCAGAATCGTGAAATACGATCAGGCGGAGAATTCGGTATTAGCTGAAAATAGAGGTTGCTGCTGGGCGGCAAACAGAATGCCATGCTCCGGTCCCTCGACAGTGGCATGAATGCGTTCTATGCCGCATGCCAGCGTGAGAATGCAAATTGTACAGTAAACGTCGTTGGCATATCATTAATCTTTACTGTCACAAGTAGGCTTACATTAACACTGCAATTAAGTTACTGTGAAAAGCCCCTAGTCACCACATTCCGGTGCCTGTTCAGGTACTCTGAAGGAGAATTCAGAATGTCCAAATTACCCAACAGAATCTCTTTTGGGACTCGTGGGAGGAAACTCCCAGAACATCCAGAGGAAACCCATGCAGACACTGGGAGAATGTGCAGACTCAGCACAGAGAGTGACCCAATCCGGGAATCGAACTTGGGCCCTTGGCGCTGTGAAGCAATCGTGCTAACCACTGTGTTACCGGGTCTGACCTGGCATTTTCCGGTCCTTCCATGATGCTCCGCCTCTGCCAGGAGGAATTACCAATGTTGAGGTTTGCTTGTGGTATTTAAAATTGAGAAACAGGCACCGTGGCTGCTGAGGGTTTGGGAGGGGTTACAGTGTCCGACATCGCTACCGTGTGCTGACAATTGTGTTGCTGGCCGGTGGGTGTCTGCCAGGGCTGGGAGGAGTAGTGGGGTGCAGGTAAACGATGGGCCATGGGGTCAGGGTGGCCGGGCACTGACTGCCATTGTTGCAGCCTGCAAGACAGCCATGGGTTGCTGACTGCCCACTTGGAACTTAGCACCATGGGTTGTATGGGTGCCCCCCAGGCCATTCCCCTAGGTACCCTCTGGCAACAGTCAACGTATTCTTTTTATAAATGTTTTTTAATGGGTTTTTGAACAAAGTATATTTACCGTTATGTGCACAGGATAAGAGACATATATATATATATATCTATACATATATAGAAGAGAAGGGCACACCCAAACATAGCAAAGAAAAGAAAATAGTAAATAATAAAAAAAATACAATAAAAAATAAAATAGAATAACTGCTAGGGTATTATGCACAGCTCAACAGCAGCAACTCTGTACACCTGGCAAAATTATTTACAACACATAAGTGGGCGACTGTTGGTGGGGGGGGGAGGGATGGGGGGGTGTTCACTGGGGAGGTAAATATGCATTTGGGTGCCGGAGAAACAATTACAGTGGGCAATACTTGAATGGGTTTGGTTTTGGTGTTGTCGCTTGCGTCTCCTGGACGGATCTCGCTGCCGTCTCGCGCTCACCTCCGCTTCTGCCGTTCCTCCCGTCCAGCGCCGGCCCTAGGGTTGCTGGCGCCCCGGGCAAGCTGAACTTCGGCGCCCTTGGAGAGGGGGGCGGGGCCGAGAGGGGGCGGGGCCGAGGGGGGGCGAGGCCGAGGGGGGGGGTGAGGGGGGGCGGGGCCGAGGGGGGGGGCCGAGGGGGGGTGGACCCGGGGGGGCGGGGGGGGGGGGGGGGGGAGCGGACCGAGCGGGGGGGGGCCGCCCTGGGGGAGTGCGGCCACACTGGGGAGTGCGGCCACCGCGCATGCGCTGGTTGGCGCCGGCCCAACTGCGCATGCGCGGGATCCGAGTCTGGCGCCCCTTAGCACATGGCGCCCCGGGCGACTGCCCGAGTTGCCGGTGCCTTGAGCCGGCCCTGCTCCCGTCTTTCGTCTTCATTCTCCTCGACCCTGCCCCTGGAGATGCCATGTTTGTTATTGACAGTCAACCTATTAATGGAATGAGTGTTCATTAACAGGATGGTTGTGCTCCAGCACAACCAGTGCCATCATCCTGGCAGGGATGAGGGTCGGCATGCATTGGAATTGCTCAAGTTATATGTGGCACTGGTGCTCGCCCAATAATGGACCTGAATCGCTTTGGAACTGCCACTGCTTTTGTCCACGTGGAACACTCGCGATTTAGTCTGAGCATCAGCACTTAGTCGCTCAAACGGAGAATTCCAGCCTGCTTCTCTCGCTACCAGAATTCCTCTTTACAAATGCAAATACACTTTATGCAGGTCCAGGAAGGGGCATTAGCACTTTCTTTTCAAAGAAATCGAGACTGTTGGTTTGCCTGAAGGTTAGAAATCCCTCTGGTGTGAATCATGGTTAGTCAGGGCAAAGCCTTGTTCATTTTTTAAAATAAAAATGATAATTTCACAAAGTAGCCCAGCTGACGTAGATATATATTTATACTTTCCTTCCCGTCTCAGCAGATACGTTGTGAATAACCGCATTGGCAGGTTAGGGTCTGTGTTATGCCTCACATAATTGAAGAGCTATGAGATGTGAGTAGTATCTCTGAAGGAAGTAATAATGTGGAGTCTGTGGATGTCCATATACAGGATTGTTGTGGTCTCCTATCCCCACTGTGATAAAAGGAGCACCTTTTCCCCTCTAATCCCTCCTCCAGGCCTTCAGTTCTGCAGCCGAGAATCTGTGACCCCTCTGCCTCAGTCCTTAATCTATTCTAATATTGGCAGGGTGCAACGCGTCGAGTCCCGCAGAGGTTTATGCTGGAGATTCAACGTTTAACAATTTGTATCAATGACTTAAAGGGGAGTGAAAACATGGTAGATAGATTTGTATATCATAGATCATAGGATCATAGAATTTACAGTGCAGAAGGAGGCCATTCAGCCCATTGAGTCTACACCGGCACCTGAAAGAGCACCCTACCCAAACCCACACCTCCACCCTATCCCTGTAACGCAGCAACCCCACTTAACCTTTTGGATTCTAAGGGGCAATTTAGCAGGGCCAATCCACCTAACCTGCACATCTTCAGACAGTTGGAGAAAATATTCCTGGATCAACTGGTCCATGGATCAACACACCAGGCAGTCCTAACATATCAGGCAATGGGACCCTGTGTGAGAACCTCTCTGACTACATCTTGAAACCCATCGTACAAGGAACGCCCAGCTTCTGTCGCGATACGACGGACTTCTTACAGAAACTCAGCACCCATGGACCAGTTGAACCAGGAACATTCCTCGTCACAATGGATGTATCGGTATCTACACCAGCATCCCATGGCGACGGCATTGCTGCAACAGCCTCAGTACTTAACGACGACAACTGCCAATCTCCAGGCGCAATTCTGCAACTCATCTGCTTCATTCTGGATCACAACGTCTTCACTTTCGACAACAAATTCTTCATCCAGACACACGGAACAGCCATGGGGACCAAATTCGCACCTCAATATGCCAATATCTTCATGCACAAGTTTGAACAAGGCCTCCTCACCACACAGGACCTTCAACCGACGTTATACACCAGATACATCGATGACATATTTTTCCTTTGGACCCACGGCGAAGAATCACTGAAATGACTACACAATGACATCAATAAGTTCCATCCCACAATCAGATTCACCATGGACTATTCTCCAAAATCAGTTGCATTCTTGGACACATTCATCTCCATCAAGGACGGTCACCTCAGCACTTTGCTTTACCGCAAGCCCACGGATAACCTCACGATGCTCCACTTCTCCAGCTTCCACCCTAAACACATAAAAGAAGCCATCCCCTATGGACAAGCCCTCCGTTTACACACAGGATCTGCTCAGACGAGGAGGAGCATAACAGACATCTCCAGATGCTGAAAGATGCCCTCGTACGAACAGGATATGGCGCTTGATTCATTGAATGATAGTTCCAATGCGCCACAGCAAAAAATCGCACCAACCTCCTCAGAAGACAAACACGGACACAACCGACACAATACCCTTCATTGTCCAGTATTTCCCCGGAGCGGAGAAACTACGCCATCTTCTTCACAGCCTTCAACACGTCATCGATGAAGATGAACACTGTGCCAAGGTCATCCCCACACCCCCACTACTTGCTTTCAAACAACCGCGCAACCTCAAACAAACCATTGTTTGCAGCAAACTACCCAGCCTTCAGAACAGCGACCACGACACCACACAACCCTACTATGGCAATCTCTGCAAGACGTGCCAGATCATCGACATGGATACCACCATTACACGTGAAAACACCACCCACCAGGTACGTGGTACATACTCGTGTGACTCAGCCCACGTTGTCTTCCTCATACGCTGCAGGAATGGATGTACAGTGGTACATTGGCGAGACCATGCAGATGCTGTGACAAAGGATGAACGGACATCGCGCGACAATCGCCAGGCAGAAATGTTCCCTTCCAGTCGGGGAACACTTCAGCAGTCAAGGGCATTCAGCCTCTGATCTTCGGGTAAGCGTTCTACAAGGCGGCCTTCAGGACACGTGACAAAGCAGAATCGCTGAGCAGAAACTTATAGCCAAGTTCCACACACATGAGTACGGCCTCAACCGGGACCTTGGATTCACGTTGCATTACGTTCACCCCCCACCATCTGGCCTGGGCTTGCAAAATCCTACCAACTGTCCTGGCTTGAGCCAATTTACACCTCTTTAACCTGTGATCATCCCTCTCTCCAGGGGCTCCGTCTGGACCTGTAGACTTAATTAACTGCAAAGACTCGCATTCAAAGTATCGTCTTGCATTTTTGACTTTGTCTATATATATGTTTCTGGAACCTACCTCTTCATTCACCTGAGGAAGGAGCAGTGCTCCGAAAGCTAGTGATTTGAAACAAACTTGTTGGACTTTTGCCTGGTGTTGTAAGACTTCTTACTGTGCTCACCCCAGTCCAACGCCGGCATCTCCACATCATACTTAAATTGAGAACAGCTGCAGAATTCTGAGGTGCAGAGAGATCTAGGTGTTCTGGTGCATGAGTCAGAAAAAGTTAGAATGCAGGTAGAAAAATTATGTAAATGTCGCCACAGCTCCAGTGGACCTTAGCCTGCTTTCCCCCTTGAGAGGTCGTGATTTAACCTCAGGGTCACCACACCTCATGCGAGGGGCAAGGTTAAGAAGGCAGGGCCTTCATGAGTTACCTCAGCCTCCGCATCACAACCCAGTCGTCTAGTCAACTGAGCCAACCTCAACCTGAAACCACACCGACTCATGACCGAGACTTGCGCGTTGAAATTCATTTAATTAATAAGATGTTGGATCTTATCTTTAGTGTACAGGTCAAGTAAGTAATTAAGAAAGTTACTGGGATGCTATCATTTATTGCCAGAGAAATTTAACATAAAAGTAAGGATCGAGGGTGCTGGAAAAATGCTGGAGGTCTGGCAGCATCTGTAAAGAGATGCATCTTACACGTGCTGAAAAACCTGCGCAGCTTTCCCGGCATCCACTGTTCTTGTTTCAAATTCCAGCATCTGCACTATGTACAAAAGTACAGATGTTACGCTTCATTTCTACAGGGCATTAGTCGGACCACAGCTGGAATTCCCATTGGGATTCTCTTTTTCAGCTGGCAATGCACCCCACCTGCAGGTTTCCTGGAGGCATGAGGTGGCTTCAATGGGAAATCCCATTGACAAGCGGGGGAAGAGAGAATGCCACCACCAGCGAACAGCCCGTCGCCGAGAAACACGTGACTGGGGGGGACGGGAGAATCCCCTCGCCACATCTCGAATACTGTGCAGTTATGGTTTCCATTTTTTAAAGTAAATCTGGAGTACCCAATTCATTTTTTCCAATTAAGGGGCAATTTAGTGTGGCCAATTGACCTACCCTGCACATCTTTGGGTTGTGGGAGCGAAACCCACGCAGACACGGGGAGAATGTGCAAACTCCACACGGACAGTGACCCAGAGCCGGGATCGAACCTGGGACCTCGGCGCCGTGAGGCAGCAGGGCTAACCCACTGCGCCACCTTGCTGCCCTTCGTTTCCTTATTTAAGGAAAGATGTAAATGCATTGGGGGCGGTTCAGAGGAGGTTTACTAGACTAATACCTGGAATGAGTGGGTTGTCTTCTGAGGAAAGGTTAGACAGACTGGGCTTGTTTCCACTGGAATTTAGAAGAGTGACGAGTGACTTGATTGAAGTTTATAATATCCTGAATGGTCTTGACAAAGGGGTGGCACGGTAGACAGTGGTTAGCACAGTCGCTTCAAAGCTCCAGGGTCCCAGGTTCGATTCCCCGCTGGGAATTATTCGATTGGTCTGAGGTTGCCTAAGAAAAGATAACGGGTCCGATCTAACCGAATTGCAACAGAGTCCCGGGTCAAGTGCGTTTAGCCGGGTGTTTACAGGCACCAGCAGTTGCGAGAACCACCACGCTATCTAACGGGTCTTAGTTGCATTCCGGGGCGTCAGCGGGGAACGTTTCCTGTACTGAGGGACGGAGTCCTGATCTCGTGACCCCCCAACACGACCCCTAGACCCTCCCAAAGCCAAACCTTGACTATAGGAGATCCTTAGCACCCCCCCACCGCAGCCCACCTCACATGGGCAGGGCACCAACAGGCCTTAAAACAATGCCAGATTGGAAATGCCAGCCTGGCAGTGCCAAGGTGCCACCTTGCACGACAACCACCTGGGTGCCTCCGATCCTCTGGGAAATCTCCTGAAGTGCAGTTCTGTCTGGTCCCCATTTATCGTCCGAGATCTCCACGGTGAAGGGGTTAGATCACAGGGCCTCAGTAGATCATGCGAGCGCATGTTAGAGTGAGGCTAGCTGTCTCACTCTAATATGCAAATTTGTCACATACCCATCCCACCCCCAATGGGCTTGATTCCAATCGCGACGTTTCGCGAGATCCCGTTAGATCTCGCAAGGCGTGGTGAGCCGGGGAGATCCCAGAAGAGGGATCTCCCAGCATCTACTGGCCACGCCGGGCCCCCATTCGCCCAAACAGGGGTATGATGCGGCCAATAGATCGCGCCCAAAGTTACTAACGCATGCAAAGATGTAAAGGTAACAAAGATATAAGTGTAAAGCAAGATTAGTCCATATTCGATACAGGCCCAATATGTTTTGAAGTTGAGGTGTGGAATTTTCTGAAGTGAAGGTCTTGACGTTGGAAAGTTGCCTCTGCAGCTGTGATGGCTTCCACGGTTGAATTTCCAGAGATTTTTCGAACAGATGAGGTTAATAGGTAGAATCAGGATTTGTTGGAAGGACAGAAGGTTCTTTTGGTTCTGCAGGTGCGTTACTTTCAAACTGCCGAATTACTGACAGCAAAAGCCATTGCTGTTTCTCGATGCCTTTCTCTATCTCCCCCTGTGTTGGAGGTTCTTCAGGATAGCCCTCTGTGGATTTCTCAGCTTCTTGCCCTTTTCAATGCGTTTTGCCGGTAAGGCAAGATGGTCACTATTATCATGTGATCTGTACGAGAATGCCATGTCATTTTCCATATAAGCGAAATGGAAATTCCATTACAATTACTTAAAATCTCCTTCCGCCCTCTAATGATCAAAAGGGTCAAGGTTGTTCACACCTTGTACAGTAGTGGCTTGGTGTCTTTGTGTTTGGAGGAAAGACCATCAAGTCAATGAGTTTCTGCTTAGTCTTTTGGAACACTTACTTAATTTTAAACACACGTGTCTGAGGATGTCTCTCCTTGTCAGCCTGAAGTGGTTCCCTTTTCCACAAGAAGAAAGTTAAGTGACCAACAGGGTCCATTTTGGAGACAGTTTTTAAACTCAGCCCAAGGGTTACAACATGTGACTTTCAAAACTGTTTTTTTCCCCAAAAAAGTTTGTAATATCATAAATGCGCACCATTACACATGGTAAATTATTTTGTCATAAAATAGATTTGATTCATACAAATTGTAAAAGTGCACAACATTCAAATTTTCTATTACTTAAAGTGAAATCCAATTCAATTTCTTTGCCTCACGACACTTACATTTACAGAGAATCTCTCTCAGCTCCTAGTTTCAGCAATTGTAGTTTTTGTTGCTTAGGAAACCAAATTACCTTTTTGGAAAATTGTTACTCTCCCTCAATAGAAAAGATGGGAAAATGTTCAAAACTTTCTAAGGCGGGCTCTAGTTTCCTACTTTCATATTTTGCCTTGTTATTTTGCTGGTTTTTTTTAGATGTCAGACGTGGCTCAGTTGGTATTACTTTCACCTCTGAGCCACACAGTTCTGGATTCAAGCATATACCCCTGTGCAGTATTGAGCACTATTGGAAATGTCATATTTCAGTTCAGATGTTAATCCGAGTCCCCATTTGTTTGTTGGAGTGGATTAAAAGATCCCATGGCACTATTTTGAAGAGGAGCAGTGGCGTTATGTCTGGTGTCCTGGCCAATATTTACGCCTCGATCAATATCGCAAATAACAGTATATATAGTCACTGTGTGCACACATTGGCTGCTGCATTCCCTGCAATGCCGCAGTAGCTGCACGTCAAAAGATCACCCCCATTTACATTCACTTTGCCTTTCTTTCCATGACACCTTTGTCACTCTCCACCTATCTGTGACCCTCTATATAGCCCCACTGTTCCACGCGCCTCCCTACGCCCCATAAATCTGACCATATTTCCAGTTCTCTCCAGCTTTGACAAAGAATCATCCAGACTCGAAACGTTAGCTCCCTTCTCTCTCCACAGATGGTGCAAGATTGTCCATTATTTTCTGTTTTTGTCTGCGTCAAAAGTACTTAATTGGCTGCAAAACACTTTGAGACATTCAGTGCCAGGGTGGCACGGTGGCGCAGTGGTTAGCATTGCTGCCTCACAGCGCTGAGGGCCCGGGTTTGATCCTGGCCCCGGGTCACTGTCCATGTGGAGTTTGCACATTCTCCCCGTGTCTGCGTGGGTTTCACCTCCACAACCCAAAGATGTGCATGGTAGGTGGATTGGCCAAGCTAACATTGTCTGCTTAATTGGAAAAAATAAATAATTGGGTACTCCAAATTTATTTGTAAAAAAAAGAAACATTCAGTGCCCATGAAATGCATGTATAGATCTATATTACGTAGATGTGTGCACACAATTCTCCCGTCCCCAGCCACGTGTTTCGCAACGGTGTGCTGTTCGCTAGTGATTGGATTATCGCTTCTTGCTGCTTGTCAATGGTATTTCCCATTAAAACCACTCCACGCTGCCGGGAAACCTACGGATTGGGGTGCGCAGCCAGTGGGAAAAGAGAATCCCAACAGCCGGAGAATTTCAGCCTAGATTAGGCAGATTTGAAGTCGAGGCGATTGGCAATACGGATTTCACGTCGGAACAAGATGGAAGCAAAGCTGATCCTCAAGACAATAGTGTTCTGACATTAGAAACATGTATACTAGGTAGGTGTGAGGCCATGCGGATAGGAGGGGAGGATGGTGGAGAGGGGGTAGAAAGGCAACAGATATGACTCTTAAGTTTAAGAGATTTTACAACTTCAGACTTTTAAATAGTCATGTCTTTCATCTATTAAAAACTTTGTGCCATGACAAATATGTGCCTGTAAAACCTTAGGGGATACTGCTGAAACCTCTGAGTTGCCTCTGAGCCTGGCAGCCTTCCCCTTTGCTTTCCCTTTTCCTTCCTTCCTCAATACTCCACTAATAGCTCCCTTGTTCCTGAAGAACAAAACTAGCAGTTAGTGGTCATTGAAGGAGAATCATTAAAAACAGGAATCGAGTAATTGTAAACAGGCTGCCCCATGCTCTCTAGCCCAAGGCACAGCAATCCTGTGTTCTCTGACAGACAGTAAAGGAAAAAAAGCAGAGTTTTGTAGACTTGGGATGAAGTTGCAGAATTCTGGGGCCTGTGTCCTAAGCTCAGAGCTTGATTGTTTGTGAGACTCCACAAGAAGTCACCATGAATGCAAAAAGGAAGATGAGAACATAAATAATGTGTCACTTGAGGTTGCTTGATATTTCTTGAATGTCCTCCTGGTAAATGAAGTTAAATATCCGCTGATCACAAAGTGGTCACAGTCGTTTCAATTTCCTGCTGCTTTTTTTTTGTACAATGTTTTCCCTCCACTTAAAAGACCTGATATTGGCTGTTGCAAAATACCTAGCGCCACAAAAATGTAGTTTTAAATTCCTGCCATTTTTAAAAAGAAATTACTCTTCTTGAACTGGATGCTCATTTATGCCAGGATATCCTGTGTTTTCTCCTTTTATAAACAAGACAAGTTTGTATCCTGTTTTCTCCTCCACATGGATTTTCTACATATTTGTTTGACAATAAATAGTTCTTGTCACTGAGATAGGTAAAAAAGCAACACATTGGAATACAAATGTTCTAGTTGCTAAATAATATTAACATGGACAAAATAGGGGCAGCACAGTGGCGCAGTGGTTGGCACTGCTGCCTCACGGTGCCGAGGTCCCAGGTTCAATCCCGGCTCTGGGTCACTATCCGTGTGGAGTTTGCATATTCTCCCCATGTTTGCCCCCACAACCCAAAGATGTGCAGGGTAGGTGGATTGGCCACGCTAAATTGCCCCTTAATTAGAAACAATGAATTTGGTACTCTAAATGTATTTTTTTTAAAACATGGACAAAGTTACAACAACATTTTTTGAAAAAGGCTCTCAAGAATGAACAAACACCAGATTCATTGGTAATAAGAGTATGCTCCCATATATATAATAAATATAACATATACCCTTTTAAGATTTTTGTGTCTCTATGGCGTACTTGTACGCTGTAATGTCATTTAATCCCTGCAGTCAATTGGATTGTAGAATCAGATATCGTGGGCAGAATGAGCACCCACAACTGAAGTGGGCAGGTGTGTAATTTTGTGGTGCTAGCCAGCGTGTTAGTTGCCGCCACCATCCCACTTATTTACCCAGAGACGGAATTAGAGGCCGAATTTTGCATGTGACCTGTGGGCCCCCTGCAGCATCTGCAACTGGCCAGCTGCCTGGAGGTGGCTTCCTTGCAGCAGATTGAGCTGGGAGTGCTCCAGACAGGCTTTGAGTCTCCTCCTCAATGCCCCCCACCCCCCCCCAAATCTGGTCATTGTTGCAATTTCCCCCGAGCCACATGGTGGCCCGGTCAAAAAAGAAACTGCTGGAAAATTTCAGCAAGTCAGGCAGCATCTGTAAGGAGAGAAAAGAGCTAATGTGCCGAGTCCAGATGACCCATTGTCAAAGCTTTGACAAAGGGTCATCTGAACTCGAAATGTTAGCTCTTTTCTCTCCTTACAAATTTACAGATGCTGCCAGACCTGCTGAGGTTTTCCAGCATTTTCCCTTTTGATTTCTGTTTCTCGCATCCGCAGTAATTTGCTTTAATATAATGGCCCGGTAGCTGTGGCCATTTTAAATTCTAAAGTACTTACAAGTTGCGCCTCTAGATGGAAGTCCCCTTTCTTTCATTATCAACCTGCAATGGCAGGTTGCAGCTGCTACCATGCTGGAGGGCCTTATGATAATAATCTTTATTAGTGTCACGAATAGGCAATGAAGTTACAGTGAAAATCCCTTAGTCGCCACACTCTGGTGCCTGTTCGGGTACACAGAGGGAGATTTCAGAATGTCCAATTCACCTAACAAGCATGTCTTTTGGGACTTGTGGGAGGAAACCGGAGCGCCGGGAGGAAACCCACTCAAACACGGGGAGAACGTGCAGAGACTGCGCACAGACAGTGACCCAAGTGGGAATCAAACCCGGGGCCCTGGCGCTGCGAAGCACTGTGCTACCATGCCGCCCATATTGGTCCTCCAAATTGGTGAACCCGCCTGCTGTTCTTAATTAATTAATTAATTTATTTATTTTTAAAAATAGATTTAGAGTACCCAATTATTTTTTTCCAATGAAGGGGCAATTTAGCATCGCCAATCCACCTACCCTGCACATCTTTGGGTTGTGGAGGCGAAACCCACACAAACACGGGGAGAATGTGCAAACTCCACATGGACAGTGACCTAGAGCCGGGGTCAAACCTGGGACTTTGGCGCTGTGAGGCAGCAGCACTAACCACTGCGCCACCGTGCTGCCCTTGCTGTTCTTAATTGACGGTGAGCACACCCGCCAGCCACTAATTGGCCAATTTAGGGAAAATCACTGCTGGGTGCCCAATACTGTGTGGTGGGAGCCTCCTTTTGACCCCACATCAAGGATCCAACCCAAAACCAAAATTCGTATCCAATATTCCCTCAAACAATTAATCAAGTGGCATTAAGCTGTGCTCATCAGTAGACGAGCTGATTCTGACCAAATTTTCTAATATAACTGCAGACTGTCACAGAGACCTCTCTCTTTTTTTATTTTGTATGTCCCATGTTTTAACCAGCATGCCACCCTGACTGAAAACATCTCAATGGGAATTCCACCAATTTGAGATCTTTCAATTTGATCATGCTTGTTCATTATTTTTGTAAATATAAACTGGTGATTTTTGCAAGAGAATAGAACTTAAAGACTGCTTTATCTTTTTAACAAGTTAAAAGTGTAATGCACCCATTGGAAAGACTTTTGCCGTCACTGCATACTTGTCTTACAGTGCCTTCCGTTCTAATATAATCCAGTGGCGATAAAGAAAGAAGCTAAAACCTTTACCAGGGAGTTCTCTCAGAATACTATCAAAGTAAAGATTTTGTTGGGCAAATACTCTGCCAATTTTATTGAATAAAATGCGGAAACTTACTGTGACTGTCTCAACACATGAAAAGGTCGGATTTCCTCGAGTAAGGTTAGGGATTTCCAAAATCTATAGCATTTCTCTACCTAATTTACTAATTTATATTCAAATCTAATCAAACATTTAATTGAAGATTCAGATGTTTTTCATAAATCTGCTTCTATTGGTTTAAGCATACCTTCTTGTGGAAGGGGAGCAGTAATACTTCTCATCTTTAGTCTGCGTAGAAAAGTGAAATAGCACAGAGGTGGCTGAGAATGGTCCTAAATGCATGTGTGCAATGAGTTTGAAATATCACTATCTGCTTTCTCCAATTAATTGCTAACCATATTTGCACTCTGCCTAGGAGGAATGGCCATCCGAAGTGCATAACTGACACATAGCTGCAGCTCCCTTGGCATAGGGTACAATAGATTCAATTTGGGAAGAAATTGATATAACTACGATGTAGAATTATAGATTGATCATTACAGCAGTACACCATTTCGCCCCATCATGTCTGTGCCAATACTTAGCCATCTAATTAGTTCCTTTCCTCTGCTGTTTCCCATAGCCCTGCACAATTCTCCGTCAAGTATTTATTCAATTTCCTTTTGAAAGACACTAATCTGTTTTCACCACCCTTTCAGGCAGTGCATTCCAGATTGCAACAACTTGCGGCGTAAACTTTACTTTCCTCATGTCGCCTCTGGTTCTTACTTAAATCTGACGACTTTGGATAGTGACCCTAACAACTTTTCCTTATTTACTCCCTTCATGATTTTGAACACCTCGATTTACTATTCCCTTTACCTTCTCAGCTGTAAAGAGAACAATCCTGGTTTAATTTGTGCATCTGTAGAACTAAAGCCCCGCCTCCATGGTGCCATTCTAGTCAATCTTCTCTGCATGCTCTCCAAGGCTTTTACATTCTTCCTAAAATGTGGTCCCTGGATTTGATCATAATATTCCAACTGGGACCGAAATGGTTGTAATAAGGTTCATCAAAACTTCCTTCCTTTTGTAATCTCCCTGTTATTTTTAACTATTTACTTTCTCTGCTTCCTCCTCTTCTCCTGTGACATTGGTTGCAGCTTCTTCTTATTGAAGACATATGCAAAGTATAGAATCTAGAATCCCTACAATGCTGAAGGAGGCCATTCGGCCCATCAAGTCTGCACCGATCCTTGGAAAAACCACCCTACCTAGGCCCAATCCCCCACCTTATTCCTGAAACCCCACCCGAAGGTGCAATTTAACATGGCCAATCCACCTAACCTGTGCATCGTTGGACTGTGGGAGGAAACCGGAGCAACCGGAGGAAACCAATGCAGAAACAGGGAGAACGTGCAAGTTCCACACAGACAGTGACCCAAGGTCAGAATTGAACCTGGGTCTGTATGCTTTATTAACCACTCTGTCAATCTGTCCTGCCACCTTCAATGACTTATGCACATATACACAAGGTCCCTCTACTTCAGCACCCATTTCAGAGTTGGTCATTTTACACTGGACTGGATTCCCCGACCTGCAACAATGGCAATGCGAATGGTGATCGGATGTCCAGCCAAAATAAAGGTTCACACCAGGCGCCGAACCTACCGCTATGCCCCGGCCCCTCGCTGGCGGTGGGATTGGGGTTCGCACCTGCACACCAGCCAGAGGATACTAATGCTTGCAAAAGGGTCCGAATGATCCATTTGCACCCATTTAGCCGGCCCGGCATCAGATTCACCGGGCCCCCATGATTCTCCGGTCCTTTGGACAGGAATCACTTGGGTGGGGATTACTACAGGTGACACCAAATGTGAACCTGATGTGGAGTGGGCGGGCCTCCTCAGTGCAGGGAGTATGTGCAGCCTTGGCCACACATTTCCCGCTGAGCGCCCGCATCTAGCCGCATTAGATAGTGTTGTGTTTCTCTGCACTGCAAGCGCCGGGAAACATTGCTAAATGCGCTTGCTATGGGACATAGTTCCCATTTGGTTTGATTGTGCCATAGTATATATAACTACTTTACAGAAGTGGCATTTGGATGGGAAAACCAGTGTGAATCGCGGCGGCTGTTCAGCGTAATTCTCTTCGCAATTCACCCACACGCAGCTAATTTTTTGGAAACGGGGTGAAACCTGCCAGAAAAGTAATGTGTATGACCCAAAGATGCTGGCAAGCCCACCTTCACAAAAATTGGGGCACAATTTTTGAAAGGTGACGCGATCTCGAGGTGAGAGTGCAGAACCCCCCCGGGGTCTCCTTGCAGGCCACACCCCCTTCTAGCCAGTATCAGCACCACCCTCTCAATCATTGGCCACCCTCATAGTGGCTTCCCCATAGGTGAGTGCCATTCTGCTATGGGATCACCAAATGCCCCCCATATCCCCCTTCATGCTTCCGCCTTCATGCACCACCCTCACGGCCATGCCCTTTTCAGGCCCTTGGCGGTGCACCGTGGCACCTGTCAGTGCCAACCTGGCACTGCCAGGGTCTCAGGGGGACGCTACCATACTCCCCACCACCCGGGGGCTCCAATGGCCTCTGCGTCCCCTGGCGTGGTCATCACTTCTAGTCTCCAGTGACGGAGACCAGCAATTATTGCAGCCAGCCTCAGCTAGGGCGGCGGCAGGGGGCGAGAGCAGAATCTTGGGAAACTCCATGTTTGAATGGTCTGAGCATATTTAAATGTTAATTTAAGTAATTTCATCTGGTTCACGCCCAACAAGGGTGTAAACCAGATTGCATTAGGTGCCACGGGCCAGGATCATCGAGCTTCATTCATCGCCCGGCGCGAACCCCGTTAAGGGACTCTCCTAGTCTCCTGGAATAGTGGGATGTGCGCAGGGTGCTATGCGGGCACAGAATTGCCCCCACTGCTTTTTAAAATAAATTTAGAGTACCCAAATAAGTTTTCCCAATTAAGGGACAATTTAGCGGGGCCAATCCACCTACTCTGCACATCTTTACGTTGTGGGGGCGAAACCCACGCAGACACGGGGAGAATGTGCAAACTCCACACGGACAGTGGCCCAGGGACGGGATCGAACCTGGGACCTCGGCGCTGTGAGGCAGCAGGGCTAACCCACTGTGCCACCATGCTGCCCACTTGATGAATCACCCCCACTGTTTTATTCCACATGAATTCTTGTACATTTTTATTTATTTCTGCTAGTGTATATTTTCAGACTTTCCCAGATGATTGTTTCGGGTGGTAATCTGGTTCTGATCACCGTTATCTCTTCTACGAGTACTTTTCAAAGATCATAAATCATGAATTTACACCTATAAGCACTGACCTTGCAGTTTTTATATGAGTTAATTATTTGTTCAAAGAAATTAAATGAGGCTCTAAAAAATTTTAGAACAGTATTTTGTGGCAAGATGATTAAATTCATTTTGCACTTGATGGACCTTTTGGACAAACCTTCACTGGTTTTATGAATATCTGTCACTTGTGAAGCAGTAACTGCTAAGTACATATCACTTTTTCCTCCTGGTAGAGACGTTTTCAAGGTATTATTGAAATCGCCATTCTTCTCATGCAATGTACATTAATGAGGAATACTGTCACGTAGATGAACAGCATATCCTAATTAGTCATGCTTATTTATAATGTCAGTGCTCTGCACCTGTCGTCTAAAGGAAGTTCTGTGGGAATCAGTGAAATTCCTGGTATTACTTATTGTTGTCCTGGGAACAGGATTTACTGCACAATTTCTGCAATTGGAAAACTGTACAGTGCTAGAAAGAATCAAAATGAAGAACACATTGAAGCTACGTCATGAATTAAAAAGATAAATTTAGAGTACCCAATTCAATGTTTCCAATTAAGGGACAATTTAGCATGGCCAATCTACCTAGCCTGCACATCCTTTTGGGTTGTGAGGGCGAAACCCACGCAAACACAAGGAGAATGTGCAAAATCCACACGGAAAGTAACACAGAGCCGGGATCCAACCTGGGACCTCGGCGCCATGAGGCAGCAGGGCAAACCCACTGGGCCACCGTGCTGCCCTAAGCTATGTCATGAATGAAGTTTGTTTTATTAATAAGGCGGTTAACAACGATTTCAAGTACCTCAGTGGGTATACAATGAATAGAGGGTTTCGTAGGATGTTTAAATTATGAAAGGAGGCTATGACGTGGATTGACTGTGAAGGCTCTCAAACGAGTGGAGATAGATATTGGGGGAGATTTTCAGTCTGCCCACCTCAGTGAGATCTTCAGGTCCTGCTCGTAGCGAATGTCCGCTGCGGGTTTCCGGACAGCATGGGGTGGATTCAGTGGGAAATCCCATTGATAGTGGCGGGACCAGAACATTCCGCCGGTGGCCTACAGTGGGCCACCTCTTGCCGCTGAAAAACATGCCGTAGGCAGGCGCAGGAAATCCCCCCCTCCCCCCATTAAATTGTTACGATAAGGTGAGGAACAGTAAGATGGCTTCTTTTTTCTCCCACTCCTCATTTGACTGCAACAGCTTTATTTTTATAGAAGGATATGTTTGTGTGTAACTGTTCATGCGCTGTGACTGAAAAAGACACAGGCACAGTCAGGTTTCCTTGAGAAAGGAGCATAGTCTTTATTGTACTTAATCTGGTCTAAATAAAATATAAAAACACTTCAACTTTCGCTCACACACAGTCCAAGATTAATTCACACTTGCACAAATAAAGGTTACAGCGTGAGAGGATAGATTTCACAATTTAAAGTCTAGTGAAGTTAAAAGGGGATATGGCTCTTAAAGATTGGTGACGTGCCTGGCTTCAGGCTGAAATCGGTGGTCTTTCTGCGTTCGACTGAGTCAGTGAAGGTGTTGACAGTTGATTCTTTACTCTCTGCCTACGGCGCATGAATATTTAAGCAGCTGACAGGGCTCAAAGCTTGCAAGTTGGATGGAGTGAAAGGGAGAGAGACCCATTCAGGGTCTTGATTCTCCAGCGTCTCATTTGCTGGGGCCACAGACTGCAGAGAAACAGTTGTTATTCAAGAAAGGGCTGGCTGGCCTTCACATGACCATCTCTTGCCAACTGCCCAGTAACCCAAATATGGCCATAGTTAGTGAATTCTAGTTCTCTTGGTTACATGAATAGATTATGTCTGGGTACATTCCTTTCACTTTTTTAAAATTTAGAGTACCCAATTATTTTTTTCAAATGAAGGGGCAATTTAGCGTGGCTAATCCACCTACCCTGCACCTCTTTAGGCTGTGGGGGTGAAACCCACACAGGCACGGGGAGAATGTACAAACTCCGCACAGATAGTGGCCCGGGTTTGGCATCAAACACAGGTCCTGAGCACCATAGGCAGAAGTGCTAATCACTGCGCCACCATGCAATGCCTGTGTACATTCCTTTCATAACCAGACTCCCATTGTCCAAGAAAATCAAGTGGCTTATCCCCCACACAGTTGAGTATCCAGATAATCATCAACATGCTTTGCTAATGGGGTAGCAGGTGGCACCCACTCTTACTCCTTCAAGGTAATTGTTCCTGGTGAGTCTTTGCAGACAGGTTGTTTCCATTTCAGTGGCTTTTAAATGTCAATGGTACAGTGACGCAATTGTGCAGCCATCTTTGAGACTACAATGTCATGTCATTGGTCTCAATGTGGCCTTAGTTCATTCAAATTAATTTGGGGTTTCCAGCCAGTAAATTCGAAAAATCATTTTGATAAAGAGCATAATTTCACAATGAAATGTTTGAACAAATTTAAGATAATGAGCAGGAGAAACTGTTTTAACATAGAGAGCTGAGAGGCTGTAGAATGTATCACTGGATTTACTTACTGAGGTAGCAATCATGTCAACAGTTAAGAACAAATTTTGTAAGTAGTTAAGGTAAAAGTAGTAAAGAGATGTGGGAATAGAGTGGTCAGGTAGAATCATGGCCCCTGCTCCTCTAGAAGATAATCAGCACAGACTGGGCTCAACATCCTGTTTCTATGTTGGCATTTCTATATACTTTTATATGTCAAAGTAGTAGTAGTTTGGTTGTTGACTTTCTAAATTTTTTAGAAGATGCTCTTATCATGATAACTCCACAACATATTAAACAATTGGCATCTGTCTCATACACTCCTATAGTCTTGCATGCATAGCTTTCAGCTAACTACTTTTGCGTGTTTTTGAACATGGCCCCTGACAACTGAACACTAACACAAGGATAAACAAAGCAAGCTGCGAAGCGTCATTGATATTTAACATTGGAAGCCAATGACGCAAACACTTAAAACTTAAAAGAGTGGGTGCTGGGTTGAATCCAGTGTTGAAATAGATTAAACAAATGACATTTTATTCACAGACTACTACAGCAAAGAGGTAGAATTGAATAGTCTTTGAATCAGCCTGAGCATTTTCCAGATAACTAAAGGCATGAGGCCAGCCATACTACCCTGCTAGAAAGTCTGTTCTTCCAGTCAATATATTCAATACCCCAGTATGGTCGTCCATTAAATTTAATCTATTTTGTCATTGTTGGAACAAATGATTTGTTTCATCGTGTGAGATTGAGTCAATGATCGATCATTACCTTTTGCATAGTTGGTCTTACAAACTTAAAACCAGTCTCACTTGATACCCATCCTGTGTCAATTATTTTCAATTATTTAACTGGTCATTTAACTATTTATTTTTATTCAATTGGTTCTCTTCCTGCTCCTACATCATTATTGCTGATGTGTCCCCAAGGATCAACCCTTTCTCTCCTCCTTTTGCTCATCTACATTCTGCTCCTTTGTGATATTGTCCGAATGCATGCAGAATGCTGAGGACATCCAGCTCTACCTCACCAGAGATAGGTTTCTGATTTGCTTTTACTACGACCAGCTATTTCCACCTTTGTAACGTTGCCAATCTTGCCCCTGCCTCTGTCACTGCTGCTGAAACCCTCATTGCTGCGTTCATTACCTATGGAATGAACTATTCCATGCATTTCTGGCAGCTCTCCCATTCTACCCGCTGTTAACTTGAGGTGTAGGGTTAGCTCAGTTGGCTAGATGGCTAGAGTGTGGTGCTGAATGATGCCAATGTGTGGGTTCTTTCCCCATAATGGCTGTGGTAGTTCATGGAACTTTGCCACATGCTTGATGCAGAATTGTGTCCCTCAAGCTATATAATCCCTTGGACTTGGCTAATTACTTTTTGACTTTAACTTGAGGTCATCCAAAACGATGCTGCCCATGCCT
The DNA here is from genome assembly GCF_902713615.1 of Scyliorhinus canicula. NCBI lineage: Eukaryota > Metazoa > Chordata > Chondrichthyes > Carcharhiniformes > Scyliorhinidae > Scyliorhinus > Scyliorhinus canicula. The sequence goes on from NC_052148.1 coordinate 231,442,269, forward strand.
TAACTCAAAGGAAGTCCCACTCCCTATCGTCCCTGTGCTCACAGACCTATGTTGGCTCCTGGTTAAGCAATGTCTTGATTTTGAAATTCTCATCCTAGTTATTAAATATGTCCATGGCCCTCTCTATCACTGTAATCTCCTCTGAGATACATGTGCTTTTCTACTTCTGGCCTCTTATGCATCCCCAGTGTCAATCACTTCACCATTGGTGTTCCTGCGTTCAGTTGCCTCGATCCCAAATATTTTCTCAAACCTCTCCACCGAATAGTTCCTTATGTGGCTCGTGCAAAGCACCATTAATGGTGCTATATAAATATAAGTTGTTATTATTGTCAGCTGTATGGTTCAAGTGCCACTGTTGGCATCACATGATCAGCGCTGAAACAGCAAAAAGGAGAACCTCTACCTACAAGGCTGGTGGTCGATGTTAGAATTTAATAATATCAAGATGCAATTGGGTAAACCAAGTACTTACCCCTATAAATACAATCAGACACAAAAGAGAATTGTTTTTGATTGTTGATTCTTATAACGAATCACCAGAACTCAACTGCAATGTTGGACGAATGAATGAATAAATATAAGACAGTATTTACCTTCCTTGCTTTGCTTTTTCTCTTCATCTTCCTTTTTGGAGTTTCATTTATGCTGTCTTAGAATTCAAGAATGACAACTGCCTTCTTGTTTACCTCATTCTCATGATTATTCTTCATGTATAAGCCTAGACAGTCAGTCTTGCTCAGGGATTTTGAGTATGAGGGCTGTCAGTCAAGGCTCTCAAAGCCAGCGCCATTCTGCCCTCAGCTGTTGACATGCAACTCTATCTTTGGTGGCTGGCACAGAAATCAACATCGTGAGCTTGAATGGAGATTCTTTTCTGTCCAAAAATGATTGAGGTCAATTGTGCAACCTCTACAGCTGAAGTTATATATCACAACGGCCAAGGTCAGAACCAGAAACTTCTGGGGCGGGATTCTGCGGGAATCGGCGGGGCGGGCATCTCCAGCGCGAAAGAGTGGCGTGAACCACTCTGGCGTCGGGCCATCCTGAAGTGTGGAATCCTCCGCACCTTCAGGGACGAGGCCGGCGCCGGAGTGGTTCGCGCCATGCCGGCCGGCGTGGAAGGGGCTTGGCGCCACGCCAACCGGTGCCGAAGGGCCTCCGCCGGCCGGCGCGAGTTGGCACATGTGCTGGAGCACCAGCGTGTGCTGGCGTCATCCCAGTGCATACACAGGGAGGGTTCATCTCCGCGTCAGCCATCACTGACTTTTACACCAGCCGACGCGGCCCCGATCGCAGGCCAGGCCATCGTGGGGGCACCTCCACGCCCCTCCCAAGGATCCCGCAGGACACCCGCGCAGCCATGTCCCGCCGGAAAGTACCAGTGGGACTGGCCTAAAACGGGCGGACACTCGGCTCATCACAGGCCAGAGAATTGCTGTGGGCGGCTGCTGACTAGCGCGGTGCAATTCCCACCCCCACTAAATCCCCGGCGCCGGAGAATTCAGCAGCCGGCGGGGGTGGGATTCACGCTGCCCCCGGCGATTCTCTGACCCGGCCTGGGGTCGGAGTATCCCACCCCTGACCTTATGTTTAGCGACCTACATTTATCCATCAGCTTTGAGAAAGGGGGTACAACACTTTTGTGGTAAGCTTAAATACACTATTGTTACCGACAAGGGAGAGAGACAGATTGAAATCCTACACTTTGCAATCAGTGTGGTTTAGTTTAGATAAAATGACAGTGTCTTCCCAAACCACCCAACTCACCCGTTTGAGTGTGAGCAGTTTTAACATAGTCATTAGCACAGACTTTCAGTGCCGTTTAAACCAGGACCATTATTTATTCACACACACTGGCCGGGATTCTCCCCTACCCGGCGGGGCGGGGGGTCCCGGCAGGACGGAGTGGCGTGAACCACTCCGGCGTCGGGCCTCCCCAAAGGTGCGGAATTCTCCGCACCTTTAGGGGTCCAAGCCCTCACATTGAGGGGCTAGACCCGCGTCGGAGTGGCTCCCGCTCCGCCGGCCGGCGCGAATGGCCTTTGGCGCCCCGCCAGCCGGGGCCAAAAGGCCTTCGCCGGCCGGCGGAAGCCCACGCATGTGCCGGAGCGTCAGCGACTGCTGACGTCATACTGGCGCAGGGGAGGGGGTCTCTTCCGCCCCCGCCATGGTGAAGGCCATGGCGGGGCGGAAGGAAAAGAGTGCCCCCACGGCACAGGCCCGCTCACCGATCGTTGGGCCCGATCGCGGCCAGGCCACCGTGGGGGAACCCCCCAGGGTCAGATTGCTCTGCGGCCCTCCCCAGGACCCCGGGGCCCGTCCGCGCCGCCAATCCCGCCAATACCAGAGGTGGTTTAAACCACGCTGGCGGGAAAGGACTGTCAGCGGCGGGACCTTGGCCCATTGCGGGCCGGAGAATCGTCGGCGGGGGGGAACCCGCCGACCGGCGCGGCGCGATTCCCGCCCTCGTAGAATCTCGGGGGGGGCAGAGAATTTGGGGCAAGGCGGGGGCAGGATACACACCACAAAAATACAACAAAGATACAACAAAAAAGAGGCGTTTCATTTCTATGAACATTAAAACCAAACAGAATAGTAATCAGTTTGTAAGAGTCCAGTGGAGAGGGACTTTTCCACTTGGAAGCTGACGTTCAGATGAGTCCTGATAACTGAAGACAGGATTTTATGGAGGTTCTTCAGAATAAGAGATGCTCAGCACATAGAGTAAACAGCCTTGATAATCCTTGTAGCCTTTCCCAGGCAAACCCTGGACCTTTTGGAAACAGGCTTTCAAGGATGCTTTAAAACTTTTAACTTGTGGCTTGGTAGAATATTACCTGATTTCAGTAGTGATACTCCTTTTGATGTTACTCCTGCAATCTGCAGCCTGTTGTCTGCTGCAGAAAGCAAGTAGGGCTTATAATAAAATGGAACGACTGGCCATTGATACACGATGGAAAATGATCAATAGTTTGTTGGTTTTCGTGAACCTCTCATGATCAAAAAACATGAACATACAATAATGACTGATAGGTCCTTCGCACTTCCCTTTTGCATGATCAGTTTGGTTTGTTCTCCTTTGTTACCTTGTAGTCCGAGAGACAGAAAGTTTGAGGCCTATTGTCTTTGCTGTTTGGGGTACGTCCTGTCAAATACAGGTCCAACAGTCCACTGGGATGTAGTCACTGTAATCCCATCTTTTGAAACTCCCAGAAGGTTGGCCAACTTGCAGTTCCAAATGTCAGCCATCTTAAAGATCAACAGTGTCCTTTTTAAAGAGAATACATGTTATTTTTTAAATTTGCAAGATTACATGCTTACTTACAACAGAACACAAAATAAATGTAACTTGAAATGCAAATACAAGTTCTTCCTTTAGAAGTGCCTGAGGGGGAGGTAATAGAAATATCAATACATTGTATTCCTTCTAGCTTGTAGCATTAAATAGTTAAATTCTTAAACAAGATATTGAGAAGGAGATTTGAAAAGTTAAACTGTGTCAAACTAATTAAAATCAATATTACTCCAGGGGCAGGATTTTCCCTGCTGCCTTCAGGATCCCACAGTCTGGCTCAAAAAGGGGTCAGGGAAACAATTTCTCTGTGATTTACCCCAAATTGGCCAGTTCACGGCCAGAGGACTATTAGGACGCCGCCCACCTTGGAAGCAGCAGTAGGATGCCATAGCAGCTAAGTGAATTATAGAGCATAGAACATACAGTGCAGAAGGAGGCCATTCGGCCTATCAAGTCTGCACCGACCCACTTAAGCCCTCACCCACCCCATCCCCATAACCCAATAACCCATCCTAACCTTTTTTGGTCACTAAGGGCAATTTATCATGGCCAATCCACCTAACCTGCACATCTTTGGACTGTGGGAGGAAACCGGAGCACCCGGAGGAAACCCACGCAGACACGGGGAGAACGTGCAGACTCCGCACAGACAGTGACCCAGCAGGGAATCGAACCTGGGACCCTGGTGCTGTGAAGCCACAGTGCTAATCCCTTGTGCTGCCCAGTGAGTGAGAGGATGCTCCAAAATGACAGAGCCCTCTGTCCAAGTTGTAAAATTTAAAATAAAATATTTAATGTAGCAGCTGGGCCACCAGTCCTGAAGCGCCTCCAGATAGCGACACTATCCCCCGCCGCTGTTAAGAATCTGACGGCTGACTGGAAGATCCTATTTGGCCATTAACAGTGTCAATTCGCTACCCACTTCTTGTGAGCAGGTAGTCTTGTCATTCCCCCCCAACAAGGAAAAGTCCTGGGAGCACGATGGTTCCCGGGAGCCGGCACACAGGCTGGCATAACTGTTTTTAGAAACTGCCTCCATACCCACCTATGCAAGGCCTAAACATTCAGTCCCAGAATAATGTAAATAGGAAATCTTCATAACATTTGGATCCGGCGTAACTTCTTTAATGGCTCACATGGACATCGCTTTGATGAAGCCTGGGATCTGCAGTGTTTGTAAGGCAGGTGCCTCAGATCAGCATCAGTGTAATGGTGTCATGGCACAGTGCCAGCTAGTTGTCTATACTAGAGACAGTCTCCAGATTTGAGTCTACATTTGGGTTCTGTGAAATGTTGTACTAATAATAAATTTTATTTCATGAGTGGCAAATGTATGAGTGTAAGTTTTACACTAGAAAGATTCAATATGAGATGAATCCATGCCACATCCAGTTTGGGTTGAAACTTGTCATGGGAGCAAAGCTCCAGACAGCAGGAAGTGAAGAGATCGGTGTCTGAATCAGCAATGAATTAGTGATATACAAGCACGGTATTGTTCCTTCACACAGAGATCTCCAAGTATCCCACACATGGTGCAGCCAATGTGTAGAGTCTGTTACACTGACTGTGGTAAACATGATGAACCAATGTGACGAATCTGCAAATTAAACCTGTTTAATTTTTAGTATTTTTGAACTCTGATTCATGACTTCAACAATCAAGTTCCAGATACGAGTTACTGTAAGTAGAAGTTTGTATGTTCCTGGATTGGAATTTTGCTAGTTTCTTGCTTGAAGCAAGATTCTGAGCCAGGAAGAGAGGGAAGGAGGACGTTCAGCACAGAAACTTACCATGCCTTGTCAGTTTTCTTTTCGTTCAACTTCTTGTGTAAGGTGTTTTGAAACCGCGTTCTAATTTTGCTCCTTCGGAAGCAGCAATAACAAGAGAGTGTCACTGATCCTGGTTCAGATGACGCATGAAGCCTGATTCAGCTTTCCCTTGGCTTTCCACAATGAGAACACAGGATTGTGCATGTGTATGTGTGAATGTGCTGACAGCTGCCTTCTCTGAGGACAAGGATGTTTTGCATTACCAGAGAGATGGCGTACAAAGAACAAACTTCCCTTTCCTCTGCATGTGAACTATTAATCTCTGTGATAGAGAGCCTTCTTTCCTTTTAAATAAATTTTCCCACGATATTCAATAAAGCCCGTGACTCTCAAATAACTTGTTTGGAAAGATTTTGTTTGTGTATAAACAATACTATCAGTCTGGTTTGTCAAGAATCAGTTTGAAGCACTGACTTCCAGTGGCAGTGCCCAATCCCTGAAAGCACTTCCCAGGACCGAGATAAGTAAAAGATATGGAGCTTTATCAGGAGGCAGAGTAGTGGAGGCGGAGAATGAAAGGACTTTGAAATAAATTATTTGTACTTAATACCTGGAAGCAGTATGCACAAGCTTTCACTGAAAAGCTAAAGTTGCATTTAGCTGTTGTTAACCCTTTTGGGTAACAATGTTTCCTTTGCCTTACTGAGCACACAAATATATTTCCTAACTCTCCATATATTAAGACCTTTTATATTGTTTCCAGATTTAAGAGCTCTTTGTTTTCCAGTTTGTTATCTCTTCCTGGTTTGCACGTGTAAAGTATGTTTCCTTAAATCAAATTACATTTTTAATTGATAAATTTGCTGGAGATCCTCTGTAATTAAGTGTGTTACAGAAAAGACATTTGGGGCAGAGTTCAATGCCCTCCCTGGAGGCTGGTTTGGAGGTGGAAGCGCATATACTTGGGTGTGAGGGTGGTGGGTGAACACCCCACCAGCTTCACCCACTTGAATATAGGGAAGGAAGGTCCACTTTATGGCCTCATCCTGCTGCTGCTAGTATTCACCTAGCGGCAGGTGGGGAACTCACCTTGCAGGAAACCCCAACAGCCAACCCTGTCAATGTTGCTTGGGGGTTTCTGGTGATGTCCCTTGTTGAAAGGCACTCAGTGCCTGATCAAGTGACCTGGCATTGGGAAGGGGTATGGCCTGCTGAGAGCCCCTCTCTGCCCTTGCTGCCCAGCCCCTCCCACAATCCCTTCACCCAGCAAATCCTTCTCCCACCTTCACTCACCCATGTCCATCGGCAATCCTGGGTCTTGACTGGGTGTATTACTGGCAGCAGCCACTTTGGTGCAAACCAGCAATACCCAGCTCCAGCTGTCTGCCTCTAATTGGTTGGTAGTTCTTTGGAAAATTGGGGGGAGGTGGGAATTTAGCCCCGGGGCTCCTTGATGCTGAAGAAGGCTCACTACTTCCCGAAAGTAGGCGACACGGGACGCATGTGAGCTCTCCAGCCATTGGGTGAGACTCCTGTGGCCGACATTGTATTCTGCCCTAGATGTGGGTTTTTTGTTTTTTGTATCCTCATAAGATTTGTATTATTTGGTCTCTGTGTTAAACAGGAACGATAAGATGTGATAGAACTGGCATTATTATTGATCTGAAAGTGACATTAAGGGGCCCCTACCCGTTGAGGAATTTTTCTTCTTTAAAAACATTTCTTCTTTTCCTGTTTCATATTGAGATACAATTCAACCTCCAATATTCCATCCAAATGGCTCTTCTTTCCATGTGTGCGCGAGCCTATGCAATGACTGTCAATAGCCTATTTAACTATGTACAACATTAAAGATACAAAATTCCTTGTCCTTGCCTAATATCTGCTTTTGACATTTTCTAGCAGGAATCACGAATTAGGGGGCCGGCAGACGGCACTGAGGACCTGGGTGTGAATCCCGACCCTGGGTCATTGTCCGTGTGGAGTTTGCGCATTCGCCCATGTCTGCGTGGGTTTCACCCCCACAGCCCAAAGATCTGCAGGTTAGGTGGATTGGCCACGCTAAATGACCCCTAAAATATTGGGGGGGAAATAATTGGGTACTCTAAATTTATTTTTAAAAAGGGAATCACTAATTAGTGGGCCAAAGTGATAGCAGTGCGTGATTTTATTCCTCCCATCTTTCTCGCTTAAGAACTGAGGCCAATTGTAATGCTTTATTTCCTGTCATGAAAAAAATCATATTATTAAGCACTGGTCAAACTTGGAATCTTCTGATTGATGTTGTCTCTAAAGTGAGGCATTGTGGGGCAACTAGGTAGCATCCCTATTCCTGGGCCAGAAGCTCAGGGTTCAAGTACCACTTCAGGATTTGATGGCCAAAGGAATCCATTCATAATGTGGCCAGGCAGGTTTATTATCAATCTATAAATCCTTCCAACATGCCCAATGGCAGGCAATAAGAGTGGGAGGGTTTCCTGGTCAGCCATACTGCAGGAGGCAATGGCAAACCACTGCAGTACTTTGCCAAGAATAATCATGGACCACTGCAATGGAAATCAATGGTCAACAGCACCCTCTAGGGCAGGGTTTTTAAAATGCGGGTCGTGACCCGCGGAGCGATTGGTTGATCTGTTCCCCGGGTAGTCTCGATCGCAGGAGAAGCATCCAATGGCTGCTACCGCCTTTTACATTGAGAATGAAGGCTGCTGCCACCTTTTAAATAAAAAGAAATGAGGCTGTGTGGAGTATTCTGGCCAGAGGTGGGGCAGCACGACAGCATAGTGGTTAGCACAGTTATTTCACAGCTCCAGGGTCCCAGGTTCAGTTAGCGGCTTGGGTCACTGTCTGTGTGGAGTCTGCACGTTAGATAGAGAAATACAGCACAGAACAGGCCCTTCGGCCCACGATGTTGTGCCGAACTTTTGTCCTAGGTTAATCATAGAATTTTGGACACTAAGGGCAATTTTTCATGGCCAATCCACCCAACCTGCACATCTTTGGACTGTGGGAGGAAACCGGAGCACCCGGAGGAAACCCACGCAGACACGGGGAGGATGTGCAGACTCCACAGACAGTGACCCAAGTCGAAATCGAACTTGGGACCCTGGAGCTGTGAAGCAATTGTTCTATCCACAATGCTACCGTGCTGCCCTTAAGAAGAAGTTAATCTACACTCCATTATTCTACCCTAATCCATGTACCTATCCAATAGCCGCTTGAAGGTCCCTAACATTTATAAGAACTAGGAGCAGGAGTAGGCCATCTGGCCCCTCGTGCCTGCTCCGCCATTCAATTAGATCATGGCTGATCTTTTGTGGACTCAGCTCCACTTTCCGGCCCGAACACCATAACCCTTAATCCCTTTATTCTTCAAAAAACTATCTATCTTTACCTTAAAAACATGTAATGAAGGAGCCTCAACTGCTTCACTGGGCAAGGAATTCCATAGATTCACAACCCTTTGGGTGAAGAAGTTCCTCCTAAACTCAGTCCTAAATCTACTTCCCCTTATTTTGAGGCTATGCCCCCTAGTTCTGCTGTCACCCGCCAGTGGAAACAACCTGCCCGCATCTATCCTATCTATTCCCTTCATAATTTTAAATGTTTCTATAAGATCCCCCCTCATCCTTCTAAATTCCAACGAGTACAGTCCCAGTCTACTCAACCTCTCCTCATAATCCAACCCCTTCAGCTCTGGGATTAACCTAGTGAATCTCCTCTGCACACCCTCCAGCGCCAGTACGTCCTTTCTCAAGTAAGGAGACCAAAACTGAACACAATACTCCAGGTGTGGCCTCACTAACACCTTATACAATTGCAACATAACCTCCCTAGTCTTAAACTCCATCCCTCTAGCAATGAAGGACAAAATTCCATTTGCCTTCTTAATCACCTGTTGCACTTGTAAACCAACCTTCTGTGACTCATGCACTAGCACACCCAAGTCTCTCTGAACAGCGGCATGCTTTAATATTTTATCGTTTAAATAATAATCCCGTTCGCTGTTATTCCTACCAAAATGGATAACCTCACATTTGTCAACATTGTATTCCATCTGCCAGACCCGAGCCCATTCACTTAACCTATCCAAATCCCTCTGCAGACTTCCAGTATCCTCTGCACTTTTCGCTTTACCACTCATCTTAGTGTCATCTGCAAACTTGGACACATTGCCCTTGGTCCCCAACTCCAAATCATCAATGTAAATTGTGAACAATTGTGGGCCCAACACGGATCCCTGAGGGACACCACTAGCTACTGATTGCCAACCAGAGAAACACCCATTTATCCCAACTCTTTGCTTTCTATTAATTAACCAATCCTCTATCCATGCTACTACTTTACCCTGTTGCACGTTTTACTATGGGCGTAAAACGCGTTTATTGGAGTGTATTAACACGCCTCCGAGTTCGACGTGTGCTTAACACTACTAGGCTCTGTTCTATGTAATTATTTAGCTCTGGAGTCGCCAGTTGCCGTATAGGCAACGTCACAAGTATTCCAAGGTCAAGTTCAAAGTAATAAAGACGATACACCGATTAGTAAAGTTCAAACGATCAATATTTATTATACAGTTATAATAAATACTCATGCACACTAAGAAACTAAGCTATAACTAAACTTAAGCAAACAGAATACTTATCTAACAGGAACAGGCAAGGTCAGAGAACGAGGCCTTCGTCCTGGTTTTGTCTGCAGCCTTCAGCAAGCGTTCTGGTACTTGGGAGTCTAGTGGGCTTGGATCGCGTAGCGAGCGTTGAACTTACGGTTTCGGCGGCTGGTGCTCAACGGCTGGAGTCAGGATGCGAGATGTCAGTCAGAGCCGGAGCACGAGTTTAACAGACCGGGCTCTGTGGGGAATTTGCTTTTATACCCCTCTCTAATGTCCTTGCCCCCTTCTAGGCGGGCTCTACCTTTCGGTACCGATTGGAACGTTTCCAAACGGCTACCTTCGAAATCCTCCAATGCGGGGCTTCCCTCGATGTTGGGGGGTGGTTTCGATATTCGTTACTCTGGTGCCATCCTGTCTACTCCACCAATTAAGTGCTATATGAGATGGAAATGTTGCCATTGTTTGTGCCTGGATCTGGGCCGCCTCATCAGAATGTTAAGCGCTTTGCCATTAACACCTTTGGCTTGGAGATCTGCACCTGGCCAGAAAACTGGTTTGCTGCTTGCAAAATGCTAATTAGTTGAGAGCAGGCTGTCTGTTCTCACTAAACAGGCTTTCCCTGCTGTCCTCCATTTTAGTTTGGCTCAGTGTCCATTTTGCGTGGCCAGCATGGCTACAACCCTTAATGCCATGCATCTTTATCTTATGCAGCAACCTTTTGTGTGGCACCTTGTCAAAGGCTTTCTGGAAATCCAGATATACCACATCCATCGGCTCCCCGTGGTGGGATGGCAAAAAATATTTGCCATCCACCACCACTCTCTGTCTTCTATCGGTTAGCCAGTTTGTTATCCAACTGGCCAAATTTCCCACTATCCCATGCCTCCTTACTTTCTGCACAAGCCTACAATGGGGAACCTTATCAAATGCCTTACTAAAATCCATGTACACTACATCCACTGCTTTACCTTCATCCACATGCTTGGTCACCTCCTCAAAGAAGTCAGTAAGACTTGTAAGGCAAGACCTACCCCTCACAAATCCGTGCTGACTATCCCTAATCAAGCAGTGTCTTTCCAGGTGCTCAGAAATCCTATCCCTCAGTACCCTTTCCATTACTTTGCCTACCACCGAAGTAAGACTAACTGGCCTGTAATTCCCAGGGTTATGCCTATTCCCTTTTTTGAACAGGGGCACGACATTCGCCACTCTCCAATCCTCTGGTACCACCCCTGTTGACAGCGAGGACGAAAAGATCATTGCCAACGGCTCTGCAATTTCATTTCTTGCTTCCCATAGAATCCTTGGATATATCCCGTCAGGCCCGGGGGACTTGTCTATCCTCAAGTTTTTCAAAACGCGCAACACGTCTTCCTTCCTGACAAGTATCTCCTTGAGCTTATCAGTCTGTTTCACACTGTCCTCTCCAACAATATGGCACCTCTCATTTGTAAATACTGAAGAAAAATACTTGTTCAAGACCTCTCCTATCTCTTCAGACTCAATACACAATCTCCCGCTACTGTCCTTGATTGGACCTACCCTCACTCTAGTCATTCTCATATTTCTCACATATGTGTAAAAGGCCTTGGGGTTTTCCTTGGTCCTACCTGCCAAAGATTTTTCATGCCCTCTCTTAGCTCTCCTAATCCCTTTCTTCAGTTCCCTCCTGGCTATCTTGTATCCCTCCAGCGCCCTGTCTGAACCTTGTTTCTTCAGCCTTACATAAGTCTCCTTCTTCCTCTTAACAAGACATTCAACCTCTCTTGTCAACCATGGTTCCCTCACTCGACCACCTCTTCCCTCCCTGACAGGGACATACATATCAAAGACACGCAGTTCTCCCCGAGGCTGCGTGGGTTTCCTCCGGGTGCTCTGGTTTCCTCCCACAGTCCAAAGATGTGCCGGTTAGGTGGATTGGCCATGAAAAATTACCCTTAGTGTCCAAAAAAAAAGGTTAAATGGGGTTACTGGGTTACGGGGATAGGGTGGAGGTGTGGGCTTAGGTGGGTGCTCTTTCCAAGGGCCGGTGCCGACTCGATGGGCCTAATGGCATCCTTCTGTACTGTAAATTCTATGATTCTATAAGTGGCAGCAGAGAACAGGTCATGCGCTCTGCACACACACGCAAAGCAAGCGAACGGTGATGATGAATATTTTTCTTAAAAATAAGTGACGGCGAGAGACTAAAATAGGCAGATTACCTTATAGATAGAATCTGACAACAGAATCTGCTGGAGAGTGCAGCACAGGAGAGTCCAGGGCACGAAAGAACAGTGCTAATGTTAGCTCTGTACAGAGCTCCAGGGCCTCTGGTTAACAGCCTACAAAAAATAAATTTAACTAGGAAACAAAGCAGTATAAAGATGATTTCTTGAGGTATGGTTTTGTCAATTGGGCCAATGCAAATAAGGATGCAGGGGTGTACTGACAAATGAGAGGAGAAGTTTCAGATTTTGGAACTGAAGTAGTAGGTGAAAAATTCCTTTTGAGGTTGAGACACTAGAGTCAGTTAATAAATCAGAGCTGACTCTAAATTTAGAGACTACACTGCTGTAGCTGACATATGATATCACATTAAAAACACGCCAAAACACACAACTGATTTGCGCATTGACCTCACCTCCTGTGAACCTGATTGGAGTGAGATAGTGAGAACCAAACATTAACGATAAGCAAAGTATGTCGCGAAGCTCGGCCGGTTGGCAAAGGTGGGTCCCTGGAAAGAAAGTTTGAAAAACACTGCTCGAGGGCATGATAACTGAATGAGGTGGAGTGTCTAAAGTACATTTAAAAGGGCAGCACGGTTGCGCAGTGGGTTAGCCCTGCAGCCTCACGGCTCTGAGGTCCCAGGTTCGATCCCGGCTCTGGGTCACTGTCCGTGTGGAGTTTGCAGATTCTCCCCGTGTTTGTGTGGGTTTCACCCCCACAACCCCAATATGTGCAGGCTAGGTGGATTGGCCATGCTACAATTGCCCCTCAATTGGAAAAAATTAATTAGGTCCTCTAGTTTAAAAAAATTTTTTTTAAAAATAAAGTTCATTTAAAAATTTATGATTTACAGCTGTGGCACACTTCAATATATATTAAAGAGGACATCAATAATATAGGCATGAGATTTATTTTATGGTTGGGTGATCAAGGAGCATTACTCAAGTTATAAATTCAAAAAAATATATTGATATGTTATCTGATACAATTGCCAGTATTTTTGGCTGCTGTAAAATTTTCTTTTCAAATTGTGTTCACTCCTTGGCTTGGAGACAGACTTGAAACAAAAATGTTTATGAATGACATAGTTTAAATATATTCTCGAACCAGATCATTGTGTACCAGATCATTCGAAGTTGCTTTGAAATTCACCCTCATCTCCCTGTCGCGTTCAACCATCTACATTGAAACTTAATTCACAGTGAATGATATGGCTCTATGGCACAGGGCAGGCCTAAGTGGGTGGGGAGGGGGTGGTTCTGTGCATTTACTTATTCATATTAAATCTTGTCTGAGTCACAATGTCATGAGTTCAAACCCCAGTCTAGAGATAGGGCCAGAAATTCCAGGGTGATATTTTGATGTAGATACCAAGGGTGCATTATTCTGTTTCCGGGTGATGATAAATCAAAGCTCCGGGCAGCTGTAAGAGAATTCTTGGAACCATTCAAAGAAAGACAGCAAAATTCTCCACTTGCCCTGGCCAGCAATTCTCCTTGACTCGCATCACCGAAACAAATTATCTAGTCATTTATCTTTTTTGCTACTTGAGGCAACTGACTAACATATTTACCAGCATTAAAATAGTCACTCCACCTCAGAAGTGCACTATTTCCTGTAAAGTGCTTTGAAACGTCACAAAAGACAGTCTGAATGCAAGTTTGTTTCCCGAACTCTGCTAAATTATGGATGCTGTATCCTAACACTGACTGTATCAAATGCAGATGGTTGGAATGCATGGCATTCTGACAGTTCTCGACTTATGTTAATGGTGATTTGTGATCAAAAACAGGAAGTGCACTTATATTGGATCTGAATGATCTCTAGCTCATCATCCATCAATCTTATGTCACCTTGTAGTGTCTAAGCTCATTGTAAATAGAATAAGACAACTATTATGCACCAGAAAATTGTCATTCCAAAGGCTGTGTCGAGCTCTCCTGAAAGTTAAAAGTATCTTTCTTTTGGATTCTTGAAGTTAAAGTGTCTTCATAAAATCTACTAAAACAAACTACTATGTTATGTGCAAGCTTCCCATGTGTAAGCATTGATGTGCAATTGATATATAGTTAATAAACTAAAAGGTGGACAAGATTTTGATTTTCAACCAAGAACTCAATCTATAAAAGAAAACATTAATGGAACAAAATAAATAGGTTCTAAAACTCCTGGGTCTTGGGCAGCAAAATAAGTATTTTATTTGTGCAGAAAGACCAGCATAGGGGCAGGTGCCAGTTCCACAAAATTCTGTGCCTCGTTTTTTTTATATTGGGAGATTCTGAGGGACACTTTCTTGCACCTGCTGCATTTTTCCCTTAATGTCACTCAAAAAAGCTGTATTTCTTGCACAAACTCAGAAGTGGGGACCTACTGCAATTTTTTTCGAATGGCAGAGTGATCAATTGTCTTTAGGAAAGCTACCACACAGAAACTGGTAGTATCCTTTTCACAAAGTAACTGCCTCAAAGATAACCAGTGCAAGGTGCAGGTCCAACATTTCTTGTTTCCCTTGAGGCAGATACCCAGAGACAACCAAAAATGGTTCTAGCCGTTGTCTCCTTATGCTAACTCCATTGCGAGGATCTGAAATAGGGTTAACGATGAGGTGATGTGCTGGCTAGAAGCTTTGCTTTGGTGGTGGACAGAGGCCCAAAGTACAGAATGACTTACAACCAATTTGTTACTAGGTAGTTGTTTCTCATTCACTTATTTAATTCTGCCCTCTCCTGTCAGTTTTTCTTGCTGTTTTCCTTGTAGCTTTCTTTCCAACTCAGTGCAAGTGTAAACACTGACCCTAAATACTGACTGCGTAAAACATTTTTTTTTAAATTCATTTTTACGGGATGTGAGCTTCGCTGGCTAGGCCAATATTTGTTGCCCCTCCCTAATTGCCCTTGAGAAGGTGTTGGTGAGCTGCCTGAGTTGGTTGGCATGTTGTAAGGCTTTACAAGATCACTACACAAAATAGTACTGGTGCCAATGGGTGTGACAGCATTAGACATAGGAAGCTGAGGTGCATCCGGTTCAAACATCTCAAAGTTATTTTTTATCTCTCCTTCCTCTCTCTTCATCGTCCCGCCTCCTCTCCCTCACACACCTCTCTCTCTGCCCCTCTCTTCCCCTTCTGCATCCGTTGAGGTAGAGACGAAGATAAATCACACTGGATAGTAAACTACATAAATCTATCTATCTTTACCTTAAAAACATTCGACAAAGTAGCCTCAACTGCTTCACTGGGCAAGTAATTCCACAGATTCACAACCCTTTGGGTGAAGAAGTTCCTCCTCAACTCAGTCCTAAATCTGCTCCCTCTTATTTTGAGACTATGCCCCCCAGTTCATCTACCAGTGGAAACAACCTCCCTGCTTCTATCTTAACTAGTACCTTCATAATTTTATATTTCTATCAGATCCCCCTTAATTCTTCTAAATTCCAATGAGTATAGTCTCAGTCTATTCAGTCTCTCCTCATAAGCCAATCTCGCAACTCCAGAATCAACATAGTGAATTTCTTTTGCAACCCCTCAAGTTCCAATACATCCTTTCTCAAGTAAGGAGACCAAAACTGGACACAGTACTCCAGGTGTGGCCTCACCAGCACCCTATACAGCTGCAACATAATCTCCCTGTTTTTAAACTCCTTCCCTCTAGCAATGAAGGACAAAATTCTATTTGCTTTCTTAATTGCCTGCTGCACCTGAAACCAACTTTTTACGATTCATGCGCAAGGACACCCAGGTCCCTCTGCACAGCAGCATGTTGCATATTTTTACTATTTAAATAATAGTCCATTTTGCTGTTATTCCTACCAAAATGAATGACCTCACATTTACCAACATTGTAGTCCATCTGCCAGACCCTTGTCTACTCACTTAAATTATCTACATCACTCTGCAGACTTTCAGTGTCCTCTGCACACTTGGCTCTATCACTCATCTTAATGTCACCTGCGTACTTTGTCATGTTACACTTGGTCCCCAACTCCAAATCATATATGTAAATTGTAAACAATTGCAGTCCCAATACTGATCCCTGAGGCACACCACTAGCCACTGATATCCAACCAGAAAAACACCCATTTATCCCCACTCTTTTCTTTTTGTCAGTTAACCAATACTCTATCCATGCTAATACATTACCCGTAACAGCGTGTACCTTTATCTTATGCAGCAACCTTTGTGCGGCACTTTGCCAAATGCCTTCTAGAAATCCAGATACACCACATCCACAGGTTCCCTGTTGTCCACTGCACTCATAACTCAAAAAATTCCAGTAAATTAGTTAAACATGACCTGCCTTTCATGAATCCATAGCTGCACCTACCAATGGGACAATTTCTATCCAGGTGCCTCGCTATTTCTTCCTTGATAATAGATTCAAGCATTTTCCACACTACAGAAATTAAACTAACCGGTCTATAGTTACCCGCTTTTTGTTTACCTCCTTTTGTGAACAGTGGGGCCACATTTGCTGTTTTCCAATCTGCCAGAACTGCCCCAAAGTCCAACGAATTTTGGTAAATCACGATGAGTGCATTTGCTATTTCCCCCGCCATCTCTTTTAGTACCCTGGGTTAGATTCCATCAGGTCCAGGAGACTTGTCTACCTTTAGCTCCATTAGCTTTCCCAACACTACCTCCTATTTAAATAGTGCTCCCCTTGTACTACAGGGTTTTGCATTCGGAGAATAGTGTTTCCATGTGCTCCCTCAGATCTACGCTGTCACTGTGGAAATGAGTGATACATACCAGTATCACATTGGTCAGATTCATTTTTGTGCCTGGCTGTTGCCAAGCCTACCCAATGCAGGCCAGAAATGAACTAGACGGATTGTTCCTCAGCTGTGGTGGAGTCTGTGGAAAGATTGGCAAGCATCTGAATGGAACTTTGCAGTAACTGAGAATAGATTTAAGCAATGTAGAATAACATTAAAATCAAGTTTATGGGCAAGAAGAAATTGAATTACAAGGTTTCTGATTGCCAGATGCATCCTGTCGTGCAAATGAGCAGATTCAGCTCAACATAATTTACTCCGTCTCCATTGAAATTTCTAGCTTTCTAAATGAAGATGTATAAGGACATATGGGATTCTGCCGTAATCGGCGGGGCGGGCAACTCCGACGGGAAGGAGTGGCGTGAACCACTCCGGCGTCGGGCCACCCCAAAGGTGCAGAATCTTCCGCACCTTCAGGGGCTAGGCCGGCCCCGGAGTGGTTTGCGCCGCGCCGGCAAGCAGGGAAAGGGGCTTGGCGCCACGCCAACAGGCGCCAAAGGGCCTCCGCCGGCCAGCATCACTTGGCGCATGCGCGGGAGCGCCTGCGTGTGCTGGTGTAATCCCAGCGCATGCTCAGAGGGCCTCGTCTCCACACCGGGAATGGCGGACCGCTACAGCCGCTGGTGCGGAATAGAGTGCCCCCATGGCACAGGCCCGCCCGTGGATCGGTGGGCCCTGATCGTGGGCCAGGCCACCGTGGGGGCACCTCCCCGCGTGACCCCCCCGAGATCCCCAGAGGCCGCTAGGTCCCGCCGGTAAGGACCTACTCTAATTTACGCCGGCGGGACCGGCAGAAAACGGGCGACCACTCGGCCCATCACGGGCCAGAGAATCGCCGAGGGGGCCGCTACTAGCAGCCGCAGACCGGCGTGGCGATTCCCGCCCCTGCCAAATCTCCAGTGCCGAAGAATTCTGCAGCCGGCGGGGGTGGGATTCACGCTGCCCTCCGGCGATTCTCCGACCCGGCGGGGGGTCGGAGAATCCCACCCATAGCTGCAGGAGCAGACCTTTGCAGGTCTTTGCAGCTTAGTTCACCGTTCAACAGGACCGCAGCAAATACTCTACCTCAGCTCCACTCCACCTTCTGCATTATCCCCATATCCGTTAATTTACTCAATCTATCCTCATAGGACAATCCTCCCATTCCAGGAACGAGTCCAGCGAACCTTCATTGCACTCCGTCCAAAGCAAGCATTTGCATCTTTGGATAAGGAGACCACAACTGAACAGAGTATATCAGGTGCAGCTCGATAATGCTCTATGTAATTGTAGTGAGACTTCCTTACTCTTAGGGCAGCAAGGTAGCACAGTGGATAGCACTGTTGCTTCACAGCTCCAGAGTCCCAGGTTCGATTCCCGGCTTGGGTCACTGTCTGTGTGGGGTCTGCATGTTCTCCCTGTGTCTGCGTGGGTTTCCTCCGGGTGCTCCACAAAGTCTTTAAAGACGTTCTTGTTAGGTGAACTGGACATTCTGAATTCTCCCTCTGTGTACCCGAACAGGTGCTGGAGTGTGGCGACTAGGGGCGTTTCACAGTAACATCATTGCAGCATTAATGTAAGCCTACTTGTGACAATAAAGATTTGTATTATTATTATTATTATTATACTCCAATCCCTAGTAATATCATTCCATTTGCCTTCCTAATTGCTTGTTGTACCAGCAAGTTAACGTTCTGTGATCCATATACAAGGATACCGAGGGCCCTCTGAATACAAACGTTTCCCAGACTCTCATCATTCAAAAACAATTCTGCCTTTTAAAAACCGTTTCCTTCCAAAGTGGATAACTTCACACTTGCTACTTTGTATTCTGTCTGTCATGTCTTGCCCACTCACCTAACCTGTCTATATCCCACTACATCCTCTTTGTGTCCTCATCACAGCTTACTGTCCACGTAGCTTTGTATCATCAGCTGACTTGGATTTGTTACACTCAGTCCCCTCATTCAATTTATTGATATAGGCTGCAAGTCGCTGAGGTCGAAGTTCTGATCCTTGCGGTACCAAACTAGATGCAACCTGCCAACCTGAAAAAGTCTTGTTTATTTCTAGCCTCTTTTCTGCACATTGATAAATTCTCAATCCATGCTAATATATTGCCCCCAGTCCCATCAGTCCCAATTTTATTAATAACCATTTGTGTGGCACCTTCTCAAACGCTTGTCGAAAATCCCAATACGTTAAATCCACTGGTCCCACTTCTTTCATCTTACTAGCTACATCCTCAGAAAGCTCCTTCCACTGTCTTTACCCATGTTATTTCAATTGAATACTGTGTGTGGTTATAAGTTGGACAAGTTGTTAAAACTAAATATAAAATGAGTTAAAAAATACAGTTTTTGTGTGTTGACTAAAATACCCTTAGCATTAAATGAGGACAGATGAGTGTGAGGGATTGTCAGGTCCCTGAGGGATTGAGGGATATGGGCAGCACGGTAGCATTGTGGATAGCACAATTGCTTCACAGCTCCAGGGTTCCAGGTTCGATTACGACTTGGGTCACTGTCTGAGCGGAGTCTGCACATTCTCCCCGTGTGTGCGTGGGTTTCCTCTGGGTGCTCCGGTTTCCTCCCACAGTCCAAAGATGTGCAGGTTAGGTGGATTGGCCATGATAAATTGCCCTTAGTGTTGGGTGGGGTTACTGGGTTATGGGGATAGGGTGGAGGTGTTGACCTTGGGTAGGATGCTCTTTCCAGGAGCCGGTGCAGACTTGATGGGCCGAATGGCCTCCTTCTGCACTGTAAATTCTATGAACAAGTGCAGTAAGAATCAGAAATAATACAAAAAACAGCCTGACAGCACTGTCAAAGGGTTTAGCTGCCAACTGGAGATGAGTTTGGCTCACAGTTTCACTGTCAAATATATTTTTCTCATTGGGGGATGGCAGTGCAATTTCACAGACTCATCTGGGCATGTACAAGAAGGAAAATTGCTGTGGGAGGAAAGGCTGTCTATTCTACGCTGCCGATTGGCATTGTTCGATCGATTGATTAAGTTAGAATTTCTATCCGAGGACAATTATGAGTGCAGTGCAATAGCACATAAGGGGGTTTTACAGAAATTGAATAAGCTCCTGAATATGGTAATATTAGCTTCTGTACTTTGCCAGTTCACTATTATTCCGGAAAGGATGAAGACTATCAAATGGTTACCTTATCCCATTACTAGATAACAACTGGAGCAGCAGGAGTGAGAGCACTGTGGTTTCAGCGTTTATGGCTATTGCAAAAATATGTTGGCTTAAGATGGTTGAACAAAAAGAGTATTCAAAAATATGGTTTGGCAGCCCGCTGGTGCCATTAAGTGAGTCAATTTACAGAGCAATTAAAATTTATGTAGTAAATTGGTTATAATGAACCTATTAAGGGCATTATATTTGTGGAGTGTTTTTGAACATTTTTGTCTATAAATGCGATGTGATGAAGTGCAGCAAGCTAAACACACCATTGTTCACTTGATTGTACTGACGTGACAAAGATATCATGAAGTTTCTAGCTTTCTTTCACTGTAAAGTATGGTCACCAAATATTCTTCCTGGAAGATAGTATGATTTTAAAAATCAAAGCAGAATGGAAATGTTAATTTCATATGCAATGTTCTAAAGATTAAACAAACCACCATACTTGCCATCTTTCTTCTTACATTTTCTAAAAACTATGTGCTCTGATTTTGTACATTTTAGCAATGGCATAGAAATAATCATCGAATTTACAGTGCAGAAAACACCCTGGGTGGGATTCTCTCAGCCCAGGCCGAGCACGACGCCGCCCCGATGCCAGTCTGCTGATTCTCCGGAGAGCGGAGAATCGACAATGCTGCGGTCGGCGCGGCGCTGGTGGAGCGGCCCCCCACGGCGATTCTCCGCCCGGGATGGGCCAAATGGCCGTAAATAAAATCCGGGTCCCGCTGGCGCCATCACGTGTGGACGTACATGCATCTAGGGGCGGCCTTGTAGGTGGGGGGAGGGGGAGGGGGGGGGGGGGGGTTCCGATCCCGGGGGAGCCTCCGCTGTGGCCTGACCCGCAATCGTGGCCTACCAATCGGCGGGCCAGCATCTCCGGCTGGCGGCCTCTTTTGCTTCGTACAGCCCATGTAGCCCTACGCCATGTTGTGTCTGGGTCGGCACGGAGAAGGGAGCCACTGTGCATTCGCGCATTAGCGCCAGTCGCACTGCGCATGCGCGCGTCGGCGCAGGTTGCAGTGCTCATGTGCAGACCCGCGGCGTCCATGTGACGCCGGCATCGGCAGCTGGAACGGCGTGGGTTGCTCCAGTGCCGTGCTGGCCCCCTGTGGGAGTCAGAATCGCTACCTCTGAGGGCATGTTGACGCCGTCGGGAAACGCGACGCCATTTACGACGGCGTCAACATTTAGCCTCAGGATCAGGGAATCCCGCCCCCTATCCAAGTGCCCACCTCCACCCTATCCCCGTAACTCAGCAACCCCACCTAGCCTTTTTTGGGCACTAAGGGCAACTTAGCATGGCCAATCCACCTAACCTGTGCATCTTTGGACTGTGGGAGGAAACTGGAGCACCCGGAGGAAACCCACACTGATACAGGGAGAATGTGCGGACTCCGCACAGGCAGTGACCCAAGCCAGGATTCGAACCTGGGACCCTGGAGCTGTGAAGCTACCGTGCTGACCACTGTGAGGCCTGAATAGAATCCGGTTACAAATTCTGCTGCTCTCTCTCCCTCACCCCTCCATTCATTCTTCTTCCATTGTTCTTTTCTTTCTTACTATCACTATACACTTCCCTGTTTTTTCTCCCCCCCTATTCCCTGTACATCTTTTGCCTCTTCTTGTGTGTAGATGTTTCTTTCTCTCTCAGCAAATCGCTATACTGTTATACAAAGCATAGCTGCAGTCATAGTTTGACAGTTCCTTCTTAACATTTCCCTCCAAGTAGCACTTCAGAAAGTGCCCTTCACCATGTTGTGAAAATCAGGCCATCTGTCTTACACACAAATAGCTCATCAATATAGACATGGGTACATTAACTCGCCCATTGCTGCTATTGTTATGCATATTTAGAGTTACTCTTGCAGCTGCTTCACTATTTTGCTCCCTTTTATTTCCAGCTGTCCTGGAAACTCTGGTTCATGAACAACTTGAACAATATACTGCTTTGAATTTAGAAAAACTTCACAGGGCATTTAAGAGGGCTGTGAGAAAACAAAATTTGACACCAAGCCATATTAGAAACTGGGAAGTGACCAATGGTTTGGTCAGAAAGGTAATTGCGAAGGAAAACAACAGCAAAATACTGTATCTGGAAACGTGAAATAAAAAATGAAAAGGCCGGAAATACTCAGCAGGTCAGGCAGCGTTTGTGGAGAGAAACAAAATTAACATTTAAGGCTAATGACGATCCTCCATCAGAACTGAGGAAAGCTCTGATGAAGGGTCATCAGCAACCTGATGCATTAACTCTGGATGGACTTCGTCCCAGAGGGGAGAATTCCACCCTCTGTTTCTCGCCACAGGTTTTTAATGAATGTATTTTTTAGGGAGGCAAAGAGGTTTAGGGAATGATTTCCAGAGCTTATGGCCGAGGTAGCTGAAGGCACAGCTGCCAATAGTGGAATGATTTAACTTTGGGGGTGCACTAGAGGCTAGAATTGGAGGAGGAACACTGTTTAAAAATGAGGTTGAGAATCTTAAAACTGAAGGCTTGCCAGATCAGGAGCCAATGTAAGTTATTGAACAGAGATGATAGGTGAATAGGAATTGTTGCAAATTAGGATAAGGGAAGCAGAGGTTTGGATGACCTCCCATTTACGGAAAAATTAAGTTAATTTGTGGCGGGTTTTCAGGGAGTTTCCAGCCGGCACTGCCAGCGACTTCCTCACCACTATTCAATGACACTTGTAATATAATAATATAATCTTTATTATTTTCAAAAGTAGGCTTACATTAACACTGCATGAAGTTACTGTGAAAATCCCCTAGTTGCCAAAATTCGGCGCCTGTTTGGGTACACAGAGGGAGAATTCAGAATGTCCAATTCACCTAACAAGCACGTCCTTCGGGACTTGTGGGAGGAAACCGGAGCACCCGGAGGAAGCCCACGGAGGCACTGGGAGAACGTTTAGACCAGGGGTGGGCAAACTACGGCCCGCGGGCCGCATGCGGCCCGCCAAAGGTATTTCTGCGGCCCACCAAGTCATTAAAAAAAAAAGAAATTTAAAAAAAAAATTTTATTTTATTTTTTTTAATTTTTTTTAAGGTTAATGGGGGGGGGGGCTGTTGGGTTACTTACTGGTATAGGGTGGATACGTTGACTTGAGTAGGGTGATCATTGCTCAGCACAACGTCGAGGGCCGAAGGGCCTGTTCTGTGCTGTACTGTTCTATGTTCTATATGAGGCGCCCAGAATCATAACCGGGTGAAGTAATTATTTTACTTAATATATTATGCGGCCCTTTGTGAATTGTGAATTTCTGAATGTGGCCCTTGCACGGAAAAGTTTGCCCACCCCTGGTTTAGACTCTACACAGACAGTGACCCAAGCTGGGAATTGAACTTGGAACCCTGGAGCTGTGAAGCAACAGTGCTACCCACTGTGCTGCCGTGATGCATAGTCACTTTTCTGGGCCCTGGGGAGTTTCTCACTGGTTTAGCCCATACTTCGAACTTTTTTTTTCCACATTGGAGAGCTGAACTGGGAGATTGGGCCGCCATTTTGAAAGGGTGCCCTGATCTCTAAGTGAGCTTGTGGGTCCCCCACACCCCCCACCCATGGGCAATGCCACCCCCGCACATGGACACAACCCCACACTCCCCAAATGAGGACACCCCACTATGGGGTCCCTGGGGTCTCCCTTTTCAGGCCTCCCCAAATCCCCTTACAGCACCCCCACCCTTCCAGAACCCCCACCCATCACCCACCCAACCTTGCAGAGGCCCCTATGTACCTGCCCTACATTTCCCCACCCTTCAAACCCCTCCCCCCCATCACCTTCATTTAATGTGCATGGCAACCCTCGGCCCCTGGCCATTGGCAATGCCACTCTGGTACTCGGGCACCCTTGCACTGGCAGTGCTCCTATTGGTTTGGCAGTGCCATCCGGGAACCTTGCCAGTGCCAAGGTGTCAGATGGGCAGTGCCAAGCTGCCCATGTTCCAGGGGGAGGGACAGGGGGCCACCCAGCACTAACCTGGACCATTCAGTGGTCTCTGATGGCCCAGAAGACCCCCCCTCCCCCGAGTGCCATTCCGCCTAGTCCATATTTGTGTGGACCAGCACTGATTTTTAAATTTTTTAAAATAAATTTAGATTACCCAATTATTTTTTCCAATTAAGGGGCAATTTAGCGTGTCCAATCCACCTACTCTGCACATTTTTGGGTTGTGGGGGCGAAACCCATGCAGACACGGGGAGAATGTGCAAACTCCACACGGACAGTGACCCAGAGCCGGGATCGAACCTGGGACCTCAGCGCCGTGAGGCGGTTGTGCTAACCACTAGGCCACCGTGCTGCCTGACCAGCACTGATTGGCATCCAGCTGCAGACTCCCTGGGGAGGCCGAGGAATCAAGGGAGGCCGGTGGATCCACACAGGTAGGTCGTAAGTAGGTTTACGAGCGTCATTCAGTCCCGCACATTTAGGACGGTGTTCCGACTCCGATGTCTGCAAGCCTCTCCCCGCATTCTCCGGCTGCGGTGCGCTCAAGCGAGAGCACGACGCGGCTGGAGAAACGTGCCCCTGATCAACGTTCACCATTCTTTTAACCAATGCCACAAAACAGATTCGTTTGTGATTACTCCCTGCTCATATGCTTTTATCAGGGCTTTGCAATCTCCTAGTTTTTCCCTTCCAATCCTTCCCTCACCCAGCCTTGATGGGGCCCCAATTCCATTGCTCCTCTTCCTCCCAGTGCAATGAGAGAAAGCAAGAAGCTGCTGTTTAGGGGTTTCTGCCTCCAGAGTGCAACTGAAAGCTATTTTTATCATATTAAGCTTAAAAAAGGTCCTTTCATCTGTGCTACAGTTGCTTGGCAACTCCTTGTCCGAATAGCTTTCTCTTGCATTTAATGAAAAATTAGGAGGAACAGCTCTGAATCACCACAGAGAAAATGGAAACAGCAGAGACGGAAAAGATGTAGAGCAGCACGGGGATAGGAACTCAATGCTGAGAGATGGAATGGTAGCACTCTCCTCTCCTGATTTTAACTACAAAATATTGGAGACTTTACAGATCAAACAGTTTCATCCCATCGGTCTTGGTTGGTTTTGAATGTTGAACACCCAAGATCTTGAAGGAATGCTATCCAGCTCTATGTGAATCAGTTTACTTTTTTTCAATATGGACATATAACTGTATATGTGTGGGAAAAGCACTGAGTGGAAAATTGTAAGACAGAAAGAAGTATAATTGATGATGCTTCCCTCAATTGCTATAATTCTCATCTGAGTCAAAAACTCATAGGTTTAAGCCCACTTCAGTCCCTGCTCAGCAATCGCAACTGATTATTACAATATATTTACAGTACTGAAGTAGTGCTGAATTGTTAAAGCTGCTGCCATTTGGAGTTTTATGATAAAATGGCCCTTGTTGCCTGTTACAGTTATTTGAGGTATTTACGCCACACATGGAGGCCATTCAGCCATTAAAAGTCCATGCTGACTCTCTATGGAGTAATCCAGTCAGATCCATTCCCCACACTTGTGCTTTTAAGTTTATTTCCTTCAGCCGTCAATTCAGTTTCCATTTGAAATCATTGGTAGTCCCTGCTTCCACCACCCTCGTAGGCACAGAGTTCCAAATGGAAATGATCGATCCCGTTTGAAAACAGATTGTCCTGACAAGTATTCCTCCCTCAACTAGATCTAGCAAAAAATGGGATTCCCTTTTTATGGAGCCTTGCTGTGCACAATGGGTTGTTGAATTTACCTATATAACAAGAGTAGTCATACTTCCAAACATGAATTTATTGTAAGAAATTTGGAGACATCCCAATGATGTGATAAAGCACAATTTCAATACAAATGTGCTCAATGTATCTGGTGTATAGCATCGGTTGAAAGTCCTGTGTGGTGAGGAAGTCCTGTTCAAACTTGTGCATGAAGATGTTGGCATATTGAGGTGCAAATTTGGTCCCCATGGCTGTTCCGTGCGTCTGGATGAAGAATTTGTTGTCGAAGGTGAAGACGTTGTGGTCTAGAATGAAACGGATGAGTTGCAGAATTGCGTCTGGAGATTGGCAGTTGTCGGTGTTGAGGACTGAGGCTGTTGCAGCAATGCCGTCGTCATGGGGGATGCTGGTGTAGAGTGCCGAGACATCCATTGTGACGAGGAATGTTCCTGGTTCAACTGGTCCATGGGTGCTGAGTTTCTGTAGGAAGTCCGTCGTGTCGCGACAGAAGCTGGGTGTACCTTGTACGATGGGTTTCAAGATGCCCTCGATGTGGCCAGAGAGGTTCTCACACAGGGTCCCATTGCCTGAAACGATAGGACGGCCTGGTGTGTTGGCCTTGTGTATTTTCGGGAGGCAGTAGAGATCTCCAATGCGGGGATTACGTGGGATGAGAGCACGTAGGGTGTTCTGAAGGTCTGGATCTAAGGTCTTGACGCATGTTCCGCACGCATGAATGCGGACTCAACCGGGATCTGGGATTCATGTTGCATTACATTCGGCCCCCACCAACAAGCCTGGACTTGCAGAGGCCTACCGACTGAACTGGCTTGGGACAATTCACACCTCTTTAACCTGGAGTTACCTCTCTCTCTGCATCTTTGATGATTTGATTGCCTGCAGGTGCTCGCATTCCGGGGCATCTCTGACTGTGTCTATATAAACATTTCTGGAACAAGCCTTTCCATTCACCTGAAGAAGGAGCCGTGCTCCGAAAGCTCGTGTTTGAAACAAACCTGTTGGACTTTAACCTGGTGTTGTAAGACTTCTTACTGTGCTCACCCCAGTCCAACGCCGGCATCTCCACATCAATGTTAGAGTCAGGTGACCTCGGACTGACTAGGGAGCTGGGAGAGAGATAGTGACTTGTGCGTGTTCATACTGTTATTCATAGAATCATAGAATTTACAGTGAAGAAAGAGGCCATTGGGCCCATCCGAGTTGGCACCGGCCCTTGGAAAGAGCACCCACTTAAGCCCACGCCTCCACCCAATCCCCATAACCCAGTAACCCCACCCAATTTTTGTTAGACACTAAGGGCAATTTATCATGGCCAATCCGCCTAACCAGCACATCTTTGGACTGTGGGAGCACCCTGAGGAAACCCACGCAGACATGGGGAGGATGTGCAGACTCCGCTTAGACAGTAATCCAAGCCGGGAATCGAATCTGGGACCCTGGAGCTGTGAAGCAACAGTGCTAACCACTGTGCTACCATGCTGCCCACTGTTGTTTTGTATATATTTGACCCACAGTTTTTTTAAAATAAATTTTGAGTACCCAATTCATTTTTTCCAATTAAGGGGCAATTTAGCATGGGCAATCCACTACCCTGCATATCTTTTTGGGTTGTCTGGGTGAGACCCACGCAGGTACGTGGAAAATGTGCAAACTCCACACATACAGTGACCCGGGGCTGGGATTGAACCCGAGTCCTCGGCGCCGTAAGGCAGCAGTGCTAACCACCGCCACCATGCTGCCCTATATTTGACCCACAATTAATGTTAATAGATCGTTTATAACTTTAGCCACAAGTGTTCTTGTAATATAAATCTGGTAATCCAACAAGAAAATCACAATTATGACAGGTTTATCTAAGATAGACAAAGAAAAGCTGTTCCCATTATCTGATGCTAGGAGGTCTAGGGTCATGAAATGTGAGGAAAACCTACTTAACCCAGCTAGTGGTAACAACCTGGAATTCATAGGCCACAGTGGTGGTGGAAGTAAAGATGATGGGTGATTTGAGAAGAAAGCTGTATGGGTACTAAAGGAAATAGATTTGCGCCCAGGACTACTGGGATAGAGTGATGTAATGGGACTGACAGGATTGCTGTACAGAGAGCCAACATGGACACAATGGGCTCAGTGGCTGCCTTCTGTGCTGTAATGTCTGAAAGACTTTTCAAAAGTGGCCTAAAACACTTGTTAAATCAAGACCATGAAACGCTAAGCTGTTTCAATGCACAGATAGCAAGGGAACATGGCAAATAATGGAGCAAATTCTGCTTCCATAATTCAATTTTATTTCTGCCTTGAGAAATGGGAATAAATAATAAACCACTCTCCCAGTGTTTTTTGTGAACTTGCCTAATTGTGTTTGGCATTCATTTGCTTCTAACCACGAAACCTGACCCCTCAAATCCTGTTTTAAAACTTTACTTTTCTCTCGGTGTCTGGCTGGGGAGAGGTGTGTGATGCTGGATTTTTGCCTGCCTCACGAGTGATTCACCAGCAGGTCTCAATTAAATCTTCTACTACTCCTCCCTCTTTAGGGGAACATCTCCTACCAGATGTTGTGCAGGCATCACAAACCTGAAATGAACGGTGTCCGCCCAGGCTGCAGAGCACTTGAATTCGGTATGGCAGGTCATTTATCACTCCGGTAAACGGTCTGTGCATCTTGCAATCAGGATGTGCCTGTACTTCCAATAGATCATTAGGTGATAGAAAACCTCTCCAGACCTCAGAGAACAGGAATTTGGGTTGGCAGGTCATTTCAAAATGAATAGGGTTCATCTGAGAAAATAAGTCTGGAATGAGACAGTTGCGTGAGATATTACCTTCCAAAAACTGACCTGTCTGGTTTGAATGCATATCTTCACTCGCTGCACGTGTGACTTCTTGTGAGAAAAACTGAACAACTTCAATTTATTTTAAAGCAACAAAACCTGGACATAGCTCAATCTCAAAATCCTTTGACTGAAGATAGAAATCCTGAAAAGCGACAATTCTATTCTGAGAGTGTGACCAGCATGAATTCCACATTGACTTATAACCTACTTCTATGTGGATTCATGTAGCAATTTCAACCTTCTAAAACCCCTGTGCATGTGTATTATGTAGGGATGGCCTTTTTGTAGGTCTATTTTTTTGCAAGCTATTTCCCGATTGAGACCTTAATTCAATTCTTCAGATATATGCATCATTCAAACACATTTAACTGTATGCATTAATGCTAAGGAGACACAAGGAGCATTTATACATTTAGTAAGCATTACTGTCTCTCTAGATTTAACTGTCCTGCGCCTTCAGCAGATTAGCCCTGAGAACTGGTGTCAAGGCTCCTCTGAAGAGGCCTCCTCCACCTGAATTCTATGCAGTATGTAGTCAGTATCTGAAGAAAATAATTAGATTACTTATTTGATAGGATAGTTCTTCTTTAAATAACATACATGCTCCACACACCACAATTCCATTTCCTATATCCCATTGGTCCAACACAGACATTGACTGTGCTTTGGAGTGGGTGGGGAGTGGAAGTGGAAGCGGGCATGAGCTCATTATGAATGGTTAATTTCTTTAATTTTAGATCAAAACAAACTGGCAAAGTGGAACTTTATACAATGCAGAACTTAGAAGCCGCATGCAGCATCATCTGTCTGCAATGTCATGATGACATTTTCATGTGCATGTTCAGTAGTGATTGCCCAGATCATTGTTATATATATATCATTGGAGAATGAAAAAGACCCTACCAGGTAAACTGATCTATCTTTCCAGGCCAGACATGCCACAGGGTGTTATTTTCATCAGCAAATATTGGATCAGGTCGTTGTTGTGGCCTGATTATAGAAACAGATTGTGAGCATGTGATATGTCAGCTTTGAAAAAGCTGGCTTCTGTCAATATTTTACTGGATTGCTTCGAAAACCTTTTTGGTTTCCGTGTAGAAATGTGTTAATCACTTCTCTCTGCTTATCAAGTTGATTCAAGCACAGATTGAACGGTGAATGCAAACAAAAGTCATACTCTTTTAACTATTGAACTGCTACAATTGACTCTGGCTAAATTTATTGTTTATTGATGGTTAATTTGTTGTATTGATGTTGACATAATAACAAGTTGTCGACTGCAAGTTGCTGCAATCATTCAGTTGCTGAAAATGTTTTTTGCTTCCTGGAAACAGTCATGCTTTCTCAGCCTGTTTCAGGCAGTAGTGGCCTTTCCTCCACTGAATCTGGTACTTGCCCTAGTCTGTCTATCTGTTTGACCTTCATCAGCCCTCGTTGCAAGGGTTGGCTGCATTATAAGCAATCTTTCACCACTAATTTCTAATCTCCACTACCCTCACTGCCTAGAGAGACCAGTCCACTCACCCTAGTAGTCATTATTTATGTCCATACCTAGTTATTCAATGTCAGTAGACTATTCATATGTGGTGTTCTCACAGAAGTGTTGAATGCTGTCTCCACCTATGTGCACAGATACCTTTCCAGCTGGGGCTCTGGACAAGTTTAGGAATGATGCTCCATAAAATGTCAATATGCTAAAGTGACCGGAGGATCGACGTACCGATGTCGGGGTGTTGTCGTGTGATTTGCGCCCCCCCCCCCCCCCCCCCCCCCCCCCCCCGACGATTCTCTGACCCGGCGCGGGGTCGGAGAATCCCACCCAAGATCTCTGGTTCCAAATAATTTACAAACTTGGGAACTAAAATTCCCCCAGGTTCTGCCGTTGCTCAGCTGTACCTCCACAAGTTTTACACCTGCCCCGTAACAGTCTAGCATCAATCCTCCCATTTAAAAAGGCAAGTGTGGTCTTGGGGGTGGGCAGGGGACAATATCCTGGCACAGGGACTCCCTGCTCTGGGTGTTCCTGCTCTATTGGCTCAGTCAAGGTCTGGAGAATCTGTGGTATGTGTTTTCCAGCAGCAAAGACCATGTGGACGGCAGAGATGCACCCACAATGACATTTGTTCTTGTTTGTTCCGCAAAAGAAAGAGGTTGCTGCACATTTACAAATTCTTTTTTTAATGTATTTTATTACAAACATGTATCAGAACAGGTTACAGCGAATAAACACTCCGAGAAACATACTTCTCAACAATCAACTACACAGTCTGTACAGATGTATCCCCTTTTTCAACCCACCCTCCCCGTGACGAACAGCCCCTCAAACACGGTCACAAACACCCCCCACCTTTCCTCAAACCCCCCCCCCCAAAGAGACCTTACCTCATACTTTATCTTCTCTAATCGCAGGAAGTTGTACAGATCACCAAACCAAGGTGCTATCCCCGGTGGCGATGCCGACTGCCAGTCCAGCAAAATTCGCCGCCGTGCGATCAGAGAGGCGAAGACCAAGATATCAGCCTTCCTCCTCTTCCATGAGCTCCGGCTTCTCTGAAACCCCAAATATCGGCACCAATCCTGGCTAAGACCACGGACACTCCGTCCCAGAATCTTCCCAATTTTCGCAACCCCAAAACATGTGTGCATGATACGCTGACCCCCGCCCACACCTCTCACACTCATCTGCTACCCCCTGAAAGAACCCACTCATTCTCGCCCGAATCATATGCACCCTGTGCACCACCTTAAACTGTATCAGGCTCATCCTTGCACAAGAGGAGGTCCCGTTTACCCTTCGCAGTGCCTCACTCCATACTACATTTACAAGTTCTGACTGGTGTAGAACTGGAAAACGGCAGCAGGAGCAATCCAACCAGGTTCATCGCCCAAGGAGATTCAGGGTTTTTAGGAGGAGATTGAGTAGAATGGGATGTATTTTGAAACCAAAATGAGTGAGTCTTGTTCCAAAGGCGTGAGGTTTGATAGAATTGCTGCTCTCCCACACAAAGGTTCCTGACTCACTCAAGTGCTGAATGGAAGCCAGCTGAACAGGGAAGGAAGGGGTAGAGCAGTGCACCTCCTAGTGGTTAAACCTGTGAGTAGACTAGCACAGGCCTCAGGAAATGGGTTAACGCCCGAACATTTTGGTTAGAATAGTATATATCTGGAGAAATCTAAATTAAATTAGTGTATCATATTAAATAATAACATTTTAAACACAACTAGGCACCTGTAACTTAAAGATGCAAAAAGAAATCTTCCGTCCTTATCATGTGGAATAACACTGAATGTATGGACCATACTTCCATCAGGAGTTTCTCTTATCTCCTGCACTGTAATTTTATTCTGGATCATGTGATAGTCGTGCTTTGATTGTTGATGCCCTCCGGACCATGGAGAAAATTCCAGCTGGTGTGGTTAATATATTAACATAATTATTAACTTAACATTTAACAGTTCAGAACAGGATTCTAAAGTGGCTTTAAACTGCCTACGAGTGAACTTACCTGTTTATAGTGATGAACTTGGGTAAGAATCAAGTGCCGGTGAGTGGAGAAATTAATGCAGGAAACCTTCACGGGCAGGGGAATTTAGATGAATGGCGAGGAGAGAGATAAGTCTGAGTGTTGTTTCTTTGTCCCTCTTATATACACTGCTGTTAATTAGATGTGTATATAAGAAATCAACGACAACTGTCACTATAGTATTTTACATTTGACAACTAGGTATGTTGGAAACATATAGAATTCCGTGGGTCTGCTAAATTTAAAAGGTCACCAAAATGAATTTTACAAAATACCTATTTGGGTATTAAGATGGCAAGATAACAAAGTAATATTTTACAGTGTTACTGTTGAGTGTTATCAAAAACCAGGGAGTCAGCAATTCCTTTACTTCGTCCCTCACCCCTTTCCCCTCGTCTCTCCCCGCCCCTCATCTCCTCCCCCCTCAACCATCCTGCCATCATGGAATTTACAGTGCAGAAGGAGGCTATTCACCAGCTCTTGGAAAGAGCACCCTACCCAAGCGCTCACCGCCACCCTATCCCCATAACCCAGTAACCCCACCCAACACTAAGGGCAATTTTGGACACTAGGGGCAATTTAGCATGGCCAATCCACCTAACCTGCACATCTTTGGACTGTGGGAGGAAACCGGAGGAAATCCACGCACACACGGGGAGAACGTGCAGACTCCGCACAGACAGTGATCCAAGCCGGGAATCGAAAGTGGGACCCTGGAGCTGTGAAGAAATTGTGCTAACCACTATGATATCTCATTTACCTGTTTTCCCCATAAAGGTTACTTGTAGTTTCAGCTTAAATAGTTTCCGACTCAACCCAGTTGCTACCCACCATCTCTTGGTACCGTAACCGCTGGAGATCTGACCTTATTTACCTCAGCAACCAGTTTTTAATAAGTAGCTGGGGGTGGGGGGAGAAAGGGGGTTGAAATAACTGATACGGAGGCCTCACTCTGTAATTGTTATGTTGTCTGTGCCTCAGGAAGAGGTGGTGTCTCTTGCCTGCAGTAAAACTGATGACATGCTCTGATAGACAACACTACAGAGAAAAAGAGGAATTTATAGGCACCTGAAGGCAATACAAGCTGATGATGAAAGGCGTTTTAAATGTAAGACACTAATTCATGGTGAAATAAAAATCTTAGAAGGTTTGTGTCTGTCTCAGATTTTACATGATTAAAGCTAGCTTCAAAACTTTTGAAATGGAAACAAAATATAATGTTGTTAGTAATGTGGTGCCAAAAAGGAGTTAGATTCACAAAGAAATACAGGTAATTATCAGACCTTCATTGTTTTCATTCATGATTTTGTGTTCTTTGAATAGACAAAGGTCAATTATTCTTGCAGGATATTTTAACTTCACAGTTCATTAGACTCCCAGATGTACCAGTTCTGTTTACATAGGGGCTGGCTGCAGTTGTTTTTCATTATAGTTAGTTTGCCAATTGAATGCCAGTGAAATAAGGCACCTTTGATTAGCCTTTATTTGAATATAAGCAATCATACAGTGTCTTCACCTCCTTAAAATGTCTCAGCCTGTCATGCAGTTAATTACTTTTGAAGTGCAGTTACTTGTTATGAAGAAAAATGCAGCCGGCATTATGCAGCAGCAACATTCCAAGGACAGCAGTGAAATGAATTAAATGTTTTTTGATGGTTGAGGAAGGAATTTTGGTCAGGTAATGGGGAAAACTCACTGCTCTTTGGATCATTTAAACTCCAGCTGAAAACACATGGGTCCAATCCAAGGATGGCAACTCTGACAGTTCAGTGCTTCAACAGCACGGCACTGGATATTACCACATTTTTCCCTGTTGCACTCACCCTGCTGGTGTAAAGATGATCTGACTCATCCACTGAACTTTACTTTGGTTCTTGTGTGCAGTGGGATTCAGTTGGTACGTCAATGCACAATTTCTCAAGTTTTTTCAAGTTCATTTTACAGGATGTGGGCATCGCTGTTTTGGCCAGCATTTATTGCCCATCCCTAGTTGCCCTTCAGAAGATGCTGTGAGTTGCCTCCTTGAACCGCTGCAGTCCTTGAGGTACACACACTGTGCTGTCAGGGAGGGAGTTCCAGGATGTTGCCCCAGCAACTGTGAAGGAGCGGCGATATATTTCCAAGTTAGGGTGGTGAGTAACTTGGAGGGGAACCTCTAGGTGGCAGGGTTCCCAGGTAGCTGCTGCTCTTGTCCTTCTAGATGGTAATGGTTGTGGGTTAAGGAACCTTGGTGAGTTACTGCAGTGCATCTTGTAGCTGCCACTGTTCATCAGTGGTGGAGGGTTTGAATGTTTGTGGAAGAGGGAGCAATCAAGCAGGTTGCTTTGTCCCGGATGATGTTGAGCTTCTTGTGTATTGTTGGAGCTGCACTCATCCAGGCAAGTGGAGAGTATTCCGTTACACTCCTGACTTGTTCCTTGTAGATGGTGGCCAGGTTTTGGGGGAGTCAGGGGCTGAGTTACTTGCCGTAGGAGTGTGACCTGCACTGGTAGCCACAGTATTAATATGGCTAGTCCAGTTCAGTTTTTGATCAATGGCATCCCCATGGATGTTGATTGTGGGGGATTCAGTGATGGTAATGCCATTGAATGTCAAGGGGTGGTGGTAGATCCTTTCTTGCAGGAGATGATCATTGTTTGGCACTTGTGTGTCGCGAATGTAACTTGCCACATGTCAGCCCAAGCCTTGATATTGCCCAGGTCTTGCTGCATTTGGACATGGACTCTTTCATTATCTGAGGAGTCGCAAATTGAACATTGTGCAGTCATCCGCAAACATCCCCACTTCTGACCTTATGATGGAATGGAGGTTATTGATGAAGCAGCTGAAGATGGTTGGGCTAGGACATTACCCTGAGGAACTCCTACAGTGATGTCTAGAATCATAGAACATACAGTGCAGAAGGAGGACATTCGGCCCATCGAGTCTGCACCGGCTCTTTTGAAAGAGCACCCTATCCAAGCCCACACTTCCACCCTATCCCCATAACCCAGTAACCCCACCCAACACTAAGGGCAATTTATCATGGCCAATCCACCTAACCTGCACATCTTTGGACTGTGGGAGGAAACCGGAGCACCCGGAGGAAACCCACGCACACAGGGGGAGAACGTGCAGACTCTGCACAGACAGTGACCCAAGCCGGGAATCGAACCTGGGACCCTGGAGCTGTGAAGCAATTGTGCTAACCACCATGCTACCGTGCTGTCTGGAGCTGAGATGATTGATCTTCAACCACCACAACCATTTTCGTTCGTGCCAAGTATGACTCCAACCAATGGAGAGTTTTCCCCCTGATTCCCATTGACTCCAGTTTAACTAAGGATCCTGGATGTCATACTCGGTCAAATGCTGCCTGGATGTCAAGGGCAGCAACACGCAAGTCACCTCTGGCATTCAGCTCTTTTGACCATGTTTGAACCAAGGCTGTAATGAGGTCAGGAGCTGAGTGATACTGGCGGAACCCAAACTGAGCGCCCGTGTGCAGGTTATTGTTGAGAAAGTGCCGCTTGATAGCACTGTTGGTGACTCCCTCCATCATTTTGCTGATGATAGAGAGTAGACTGATAGGGCGGTAATTGGCTGGGTTCACCTTGTCCTATTTCTTGTGTACAGGACACACCTGGGCAATTTTCCACATTTTTCGGGTAGATGCCAGTGTTGTAGCTGTACTGGAACAGCTTGGTTCGAGGCGCTGAATGTTCTGGACCACAAGTCTTCAGTACAATTGCCGGGATATTGTCAGGGCCCATAGCCTTTGCAGTATCCAGTGCCTTTGTGTTTTGATGTCCTGTGGAGTGAATCGTATTGGCAGAAAGCGTAGCTTCTTGATTTCTGATGAGAATAACTCATCGGATTTGGTAATTATTTGAAGCTCTGATGAACACCTGGCTTCATATTCAAGTTCAGTTGGAAATATTAACTCCCCAGCAAATAGTACTTGCACCAATTATATTAAGAGTAACAGAGATGTGTGTTATAAGACTAATGCAGATGATGTGATAAACTGCATGAAAACAACCCTAGCTTTTTTATTTTGAAGGTATTTCATAACAGATACAATCTGTGTGTAAGTAAGAGCTTACCCATTGCAGGTTGTTGTGTATTACTGATGCTATTTTTCCTATTTGATGGTGCCAACGTGATACTGTGTAACAGGAAGTGATATATGACACTAGGCCAAGATTGCAATAGTATCACTTGCCTGAGAGCTACATTGAAAAGTAACACATTCCCCATTAACATTTTTATGGGTATCAACAGCACAGATTGATTTTCTTCCAGCAAAGGTGTTGTAGGCA
Source organism: Scyliorhinus canicula (assembly GCF_902713615.1). Classification (NCBI taxonomy): domain Eukaryota; kingdom Metazoa; phylum Chordata; class Chondrichthyes; order Carcharhiniformes; family Scyliorhinidae; genus Scyliorhinus; species Scyliorhinus canicula. Next base: position 231,478,475 of record NC_052148.1, read on the forward strand.
GGGCTGGGGTGGGTGGGTGGGGGGGGGGGGGGGGGGGCTCCAATGTCAAATAATCATTGATTGACTTTGTCTGCATTGGCTTGATAGGACAAATGGCCTGTTCTTATTCTGTGCTTTACGTTTCTACTTACCTCATTTTTCTTTTAAGACTTCTCATTGTCTGCCATTATGTTTTATGTCTCGAGTGTATTCTGATAATGGGTCACTGCCTGCTTTGTACTTTACCCAAATGTGAAAAATGTGTAGGAGAATTTTGAATTGATTAGTCCACCTGTATTTGTCGCTCTCCCTTCCCATGATTTGACATTCTGAGTTCGCCATGTGAGGAATTAGCTCAGTTGGTGGACAGTTGGTACGTGATGCAGAGTGAGGCCAAATGTGGGTTTTTTTTAACTTCATGAGCCATCACGTTCGTGTACATATTTCAAAAGATGTTTTAGGCTGAATTGTATTTCTTTCAGTGTTGATTCCATTTTTTTCATCAAGCTCTGTCAAGCTTTTCTACATCAGCAGTCAAATTCCTGTGATGGCATCCGCCAGTGCAGCAAGATTGAAAATGTAACCTTAATGTGCTGGAACTAGCGCATAATAATTTTGAAAATTATACTTTATGCAAATAGTGGCAGTGTGCAATTTGTACTCCAGTCAGAACTGACAAAATATGCATTATTGTTCCGGAGGCTACTTTCTCAATGGATCACCATGTTGATTCTGTTTCTACTCTTTCCTTAATGTACTGCCATATATATCATCTCATTTGAAATAAATATTTATGCTCATGTTGAAATATGAAGGATTTAAGACATATTTAAGAAAAACCCACCAGACATTTGAATGCTTGCCTGTATCCAACCGCATTATTTCAGGGTCATTACTTTTCCAATTGATAACGTAGCAGAAAATGGAATGCACGCTAATTAATTGCATCCACAAAAGAAAACATCCTGTGAAAAATCATGTGTTACAGCATTATGTAATCAAAGGGAACTCTCTTTTTGCTGTAACCCACTCTTAATCTTGCCAGCAATAAATGTAATTTTCCCATCAGCTATCTGCTTGATCTCTTGCACAAGCAAACGACTTAGAAAAAGTTTAGTTCAACTATGATTCTCTGCATGGTGGCGCAGTGATTAGCGCTGCTGCTTCACGGCACCGAGGACCTGGGTTCAATTCCGGCCCTGGGTCACTTTGAGGCGTTTGCACATTCTCCCTATATCTGCATGGGTGTCACCCCCGCAACCCAAGGATGTGCAGGGTAAGTGGATTGGCCATGCTAAATTGCCCCCGAATTGGGAAAAAAAAATGAATTGGGAACTCTAAATTAAAAATCACTAAATACAAATCTATAAACTTAAAGTCATCCAAAACTCTGCTGCCCAAGTGTTAGCTTGCATCTTCCCCCATCGTCCCTGTACTCACTGATCCTACATTGTCACCCATGGTCAAGCAATGTCTGGATTTAAAAATTCTCGTTGTTGTTTTCAAATCCCTCCATGGCCTTGCCCTTCCGATTCTATGCAATCTCCTTCAACTCCACAACCCTCTGGGATATCTGTGCTCCAATAATTCTTGCCTCTTGTGCATTCCCAATTATAATTGCTGCACGATTGGTGCTTGTATTATTTTTACCTTTAGTTGCCTTCGATCCAAAATCTGGAATTCTCTCTCTACACCTCTCCATCTTTCTAACTCACTTCTCTCCTTTAACGCTCTTATTAATAACCTATCCCTTTGACCGATCTTGTGGTCGTACAACCTAATTATCTCATTATGTGTTTCTGTGTCATACTTTTTTTTTTGCAATGCTCTGTGAAGTGCCTTGGAATGTTTCATCATGTTAAAGGTGCCATGTACGTCCTGCCTGTCTGTGAGTGTGTGTGTGTAGCTTCCTGCCCGTCAGTGAGTGTGCGCCATCCTGCCTGACTGTGTGTGTGTGTCTGTGTGTGTGCGCCTTCCTGCCTGTTTGTGTGTGTGTGTGTGTGTGTGTGTATGTCTGTGTAGCTTCCTGCCTGTCTGTGAGTGTGTGTGTGTAGCTTCCTGCCTGTCTGTGAGTGTGCGCCTTCCTGCCTATCTGTGTGTGTGCGCCTTCTTGCCTGTCTGTGAGTGTGTGGGAAACCCTCTTTTTAATTTTTCCCTCTGTGGAGGGGGGATGTGACATGTGGTCCCAGTGCTGGATGTTGGCGGGCATGCATCCCGCCTGTCCTGGCGAACGGGGGTGGGTGGGGGAGGACAGCAGCTGTTGAAAGGAATATTGTTTTTCTGAGAATAGACGATATTATCCTTTGGCTCGCAATCCTGCTCGTGTGATTTTTCTTTTTTGTATATCGGAGGGAGGGGGGATTATGTGGGTGGAGTAGGAGAGCCAAGGGAGTAAAGAGGGGTGGTATCCTGTCAAAGTGGCGGGTTATGGCCCTGGTTACTATAAAGTGGGGCGGGGGGGCATCCAGTCCTGCCTCTCACAGACCCCCCCCCCACCCATCTGCTCCGGCCTCTCGTCCATCCCGATTAGGAGACGGCCTCTGATCCGGGTCCACGTACCTCGCCTCGCCACTCCTGGTTTTACCCCCTTTCCCTGATTTTTGTTTTTTCCCCCCTCCCCTTTCGATCCTCTCCTTTTTTTGACTTGTCGTGACATTTCTTGCTGATTAAAGTACGATTTATATAAAACCAAAAAGAAAAGGTGCCATGTAAATGTAATTTTATGTTGTAATGTGTACAGACTTCCTCCTACAAGAACAATCTTAATCTGACAGGTTAATGGTTGCCATGTTTGGGGAGACTGGTACAAGAATTGAACCGTGTTGCTTGCCTGCCTTGGTCTGCTTTCAAAGCCAGTGATTTAGCCCAGTGTGCTAAACCAACCCCATAAACCATAGGCTCCGAGGGCAGTAAGTCACCATTTAATGTTGCTCCAATTAACGGTATTTCACCCTAAAGCTAGTAATTTAATGGGGCCTGTGGCCTGATCGAGGGTTGAGAATTTTGTTTCAACATTATTTCCCACCACTCTGCTGTAGCATGGCTCGATTAATGCCATTTGGAGTGACCTCTCCCACTCCATTCTCTTTCTGCTGACCCTCCAACTTGCAGAATCCCCCACTCCCTGACCTACCCTCTCACTAATCCTTCCACTCTCTGGCTCTGTCTCTTGCTGCTTCCCTCTCCTGAGCCTGTGCTCCTGTTCAAAGTCCAGATCCCAATCTGATCCGAAGCAGGAACTGCAAGATTGTGCAAACGGTGCAGAGTGCCGAGCTGGGACAGTGATAATCAATAATAATTTTCTTTAAAACTGAAAATGCTGGAAAACCCAACATGTTTGGCAACCCCTGTGGAGAGAGAGGGTTTGGGGAGAGGGAGACTGGAAAATAGGAAATGGGGAGTCATGAGAGGGGAGCAGCCAATAAAGGCGGAGGCAATGGCGTAGTGGTATTGTCGCTGGACTAGTAATCCAGACACCCAGGGTAATGCTCTTAGGATCCGGGTTCAAATTCCACCATGACAGATGTTGAAATTTGAATTCAATAAAAATTTGGAATTAAAAGCCTAATGATAATCATGAAGCCATTGTCAATTTTTTTTGGAAGGAAATCTGCCATCGTTACCTGGTCTACATGTTACTCCAGACCCTCAGCAATGTGTTTGCCTCTCTCAAAATATCTCTGAAATTGCCTAACAAGCCACTCAGTTCATGGGCAATTAGGGATGGTGTAGTAATCCACGGGAGGCAGGAGTTCCGTCACCACACCAATATTTATTTACAATAACGATATTACATGAGCAGCTACAAACAGTGCTGCTAGCAGTCCAGTCAACTTAAGACTGCTCACAAAGCCTACACAGGTGATTATATGGGCCCCCTCAATGAGCTACCATTGAGGGAGCTCATACTCCAATTGGCCAACCAATAAAGCCAATTGGAGTTCATTACAGATGGGCAGTGTTGCGCGTTTTACTGGAGTGTTACGCATTTTATTGGAGTATATTAACACGCCTCCGTTTAAAGGCCGTGTGCTTAACACTACTACGGCTCTGTGTATGTAATTCTGCTCAGGAGTCGCCAGGTGCCGTATTTAGACACCTCACAAGTATATCAAGGTCAGGTTCAAAGTAATAAATCTGTACACCGATTAGTAAGTCCAAACGATTGTGTTTATTATAACAAATATAATAAATACACATGCATACGCTAAAGAGACTAAGTTACTTCTAAACTAAACAACTAAAATACTTATCTAGATAGGAACAGGCAAGGTCAGGGAGCGAGGCCTTCGTCCCGTTCTTGGTCTGCAACTCTCAGAGTCTTAAAAGTCGTCAGGGTCTAGTAAAGTCTGGATCACATAGCGATCGTTGTGGTGGCACTTACAGTTCGATGGCTGGTGGCTCAACGGCTGGTGATGGAACTGGAGTCAGGATGCGATGTATCAGCAAAGCGATGAAACAGCAGAGAGCTGGAGCCAAAACAACGGAGCCGGAGCCAAACAGCGGAGCCGGAGCCAAAACAGACCGAACCATGTGCGGGGTCTACTTTTATAGGTCCCCCAAAGTCCGTGCCTCTTTACCTGCCATGTATCGATTGGGCCTCTTCCCAATCGATATTTTCCAAACCCCCCAATCTGAGGGTCACTTCTCGATGGGTGGGGCGGTCTCTATGGTTCTTTGTGTTGGATACTATGGTGCCGTTCTGTCTGGGCGTCTACTCAAAAGTATCCATTCATACTTAAATGTTTCTATTGTGTGGGGTCTGGATCTGGATCACCTCATTACTATGTAGATCGTTGTTGCCATTTACACCTTTGGCTGATACTCTGCACCTGGCCATAAACTGGTTTCTGTACGTGCAGAATGCTAATTAGCCTTCTGCAAACTGCTTGTCCTTGCTAAGACTGTTTTCTCCCTGCAGCCTCAGCAGTTCTCCATTTTGTAGCCCAGTGTCCATCTTAGGTGGCTACAGCAGCAAATGCTCACATCTGACGAATGAATTTAAAAAAGTAAAATCTCACTGTAGATCATTATTAAAGATTATTTCCATGGGTGACCGAATTGGGAACTAGTGAGCGGAAACCGAGAATCATAATTGGAAGAATCAAGGCGGAAGGGAGGGGAAATGTTCTTGAATTGCAAACTATTAATCTCTCTGATCCTTTCTGTGCTTATTGAAATAGAGAGAGAAACTTAAATAGGATGGGGAAACTGATTCAAAAAGGAGTAATATAAAAGGACCCAGTAAGTGTAAGGGGTGACAATGCCATAATTTCTAGAACCTCCTTTATCAAGTCTGAGTCCGAGGATCGGCTTAAAAATGTTGGTGTTGAGCTGAATTAAGGATGATGTGCCCCAAAACACCAAGTTTGCCATCCCTTGTGCAGTCTCTGGTTTGACTCAGGTCTGTCTATACTGGCTAGTTTCAATGTGACGACCAAGTATGTACGCTCTGACTGCGACTCCTGTGCAGAGTTGTTACTTTCACATGGCAGTGAATTCTATCTGCCAGTTGCCTCTCCCTCCTTTGGTTTCCCATCTTCTCCCACCACCACCCCGCATTTCCTTTCCTCTCCATCCGCCAAAGGCCTCTTTGCTCTTGGGACTTCTCACCTAGCAGCTACTGACATGAAATCATAGGATAATTGAATCCCTGCAGAAGGAGACCATTCGGCCCATCGAGTCTGCACCACCCTCTGAAAGAGCACCCGACCAAGGCCCACATCCCCGCCCTATCCCTATAACCTCACCATACCTACACATCTTTGGACAGGAGCAATTTAGTATGGCCAATCCACCTAACCTGCACATCTTTGACCTGGGAGGAAACCGGAGCACCCAGAGGAAACCCATGCAGACATAGGGAGAACATGCAAACTCCACACAGTCATCTGGGTCCCTGACTCTGTGAGGCAGCTGTGCTAACCACTGTGCCAACGTGCCGCCCATAAAGCTTGTGAAACCAGAACAAAAATAGACTAGTATGGGCAGCACGGTGGCACAGTGGTTAGCATTGCTGCCTACGGCGCTGAGGACCCGGGTTCGAATCCCGGCCCTGGGTCACTGTCCGTGTGGAGTTTGCACATTCTCCCCGTGTCTGCGTGGGTTTCGCCCCCACAACCCAAAGATGTGCAGGTTAGGTGAATTGGCCATGCTAAAATTGCCCCTTAATTGGAAAAAATAATTGGATACTCTAAATTTAAAAAATAAATAAATAGACTAGTATAGGAGACTCATTTTGTTTTATTAAGTCAGTGCACAGTATGTAAATAAACATTTGGAGAAGTAATGTGCTTAGGTACGCATGATCAGATATCACATGATCAGGTATCACATGGTCAGATCGATGTCATCTGGTCAGAACATTCCATGTTTGGAAGTCTGGGAATTCCTCGAACAAAGTTGGCAAACTTAACAGTGGTGTACTGCAGTTTTCACACAATTCTCCCAGCAGACCTGTCAAAAGTTAAATCATGTTAATTGTTCAGTGGAGTAGCAGTGGACTCCTGTATTCCGGATTTAATTAGGTTGGCTGTCCATAAAAATGGGTTTTCAGGTTGGGGTCTGTTGTGAATAAGCAACAAGTGCCCAAGGGAGTTGTAACCCGAGGGCTGCACTTTGGACCTGAGAACGTGCAGCTCCAAAACCATTCTGTTTAACTGGTCTATGCTGTCGTTTATACTTCACATGAATCTCCTCCTACCCTTTTCATCTAACCCTATCGGTATAATCTATTATTTTCTCCCTTGTGTTTTTGTTTAGCATCCCTTTAAATGCATTTGTGCTCTTTGCACAACTGGTCCACATGATAGCAAGTTCCACATTCTCACCACTCTCGAAAGCAGCTTCCCCTGAATTGCTTATCGAGTTTATTGGTGAATTTCATACCTTTAAGACCCCAAGATCACCGCAAAAAGGAAACATTTTCTCTACATTTAAAACCCCTTACGAATTTTAAAGTCCCCTTTTAGCTCATCCGACAGCTTCTCTGTTCTCGATTTAAAAGAGAAAGCCCTAGCCTGTTCAGTCTTTCCTGATAGAAATTCTCAGATTTGGGAACATCCTTGTAGATCTATTTTCAACCTCCACCTGTGCCTCAGTATCCTTTGTGCAATGTGAAAACCGGACTGCATGCATTAGTAATCCAGAAAAAGTTGATGCCTTTGTAAAAGGAGAATAGAACATCAAAGTGAAGGAAGGAAACAAAGCGAGTGAGGGAATATTTGAATGAGCCGAGCAGGTTCATACAATCCAACTCCCAACTCCTATCACAGTAAATATTTTAGTCCACTCTGTCATAGGGCAAGAAAAATACTTAGCTTAGTTGTATAGGTTGTAATACCGCAAGAACAAGCCAGGGGCTGGTTTGGCTCACCAGCCTAAATCGCTGGCGTTTAAAGCAGGCCAGCAGCACGGTTCGATTCCCGTACCAGCCTCCCCGGACAGGAGCCGGAATGTGGCGACTAGGGTCTTTTCACAGTAACTTCATTGAAGCCTACTCGCGACAATAAGCGATTTTCATTTTCATTTTTCATATTTGGAAATGCCATCCAAACTGAAGGAACGGGGCAGTTTGGCTTGGATTTTTCAGGAAATGTGACATTTAACCCTTTTATTGCTGAGAATCACAGAATCTTTATTACTTTTTAATGGGAATCAACTAATTTGATTCAATGTGTGGAAAGGTGGAATGGGTGGCACGGTTGCATGGTGATTAGCACTATTGCTTCACAGCGTCAGGGACCCGGGTTCGATTCCCGGCTTGGGTCACCAAGTCTGTGCGGAGTCTGCACGTTCTCCCCCTGTCTGTGTAGGTTTCCTCCGGGTGCTCCGGTTTCCTCCCCCAAGTCCCGAAAGAAGTGCTGGTTAGGTGAAGCGGATATTCTGAATTCTCCCTCAGCGTACCTGAACAGGCGGCGGAATGTGGCGACTAGGGGATTTTCACAAAAACTCACTTTATTTCCTTTCTTCACTTTGATGTTCTTTTCTCCTTTTACAAAGACATCAACTTTTTCTGGATTACTATTGCATGTAGTCTGGTTTTCACATTGCACAAAGGATACTGAGATACTGGTGGAGGTTGAAAATAGCTGTACAACGATGTTCCCAGATCTGAGAATTTCTAGTAACTTTTTCACAGTAACTTAATTGCAGTGTTAATGTGAGCCTACTTATGACACAAATAAAGAGCATTATTATTAACCAGGAAGTTCTCGCCACTAATTATGTCGACTGTTCTTTGTCTGAGTGTGGCAGTAATAGCCTTTTAAATCCCTTCGCTAAAGAGCTTAGAACTTCTTGTGGCATGAACTGAGAATAATGAGTTCAAACTGCCCTTTTAGCAGAAAGATTGTCAGGAAACAAAGGAGTAAGGACTAAAAGATTTTTGAAAGAATAATGCCACACAGACATTTATGGTCACAGCCCTTGTTGACTGTTGCAATATTGAACAAATTTCACAGTTTTCAATCCAGAAAGTGAGCTCGAACTAATATAGCAGATTCCAGGACCACTTTCTCACACACCAAAAGGATCAGACTTGATTATGATATCTTGAACAGTCACTTTGGTGAGTAGGAGAGAAAATGTGGGGGTTCCACTGAATAATTTCCTTGAATAAATCTTCAAGAGCAAAGAAGAGAAAATTAAAACAAAAAGCAGCTCAGTATTAAATGCAAGAAAAACAAAAGTGTCAACCACAGATAGGAATTCCTGTGAGTGAAAGGTAGTGCAAAACTCCACAGAATGACAACTTTTATTTTGGAAAACCGGTGTGAAGGGCACAGACATCCACTGCCAGGCACCACCAGAGCTGGAAGAGTATAAGCGCTGTGCTCGGGATTTCTTTGAGGGCTCTCTTATTTGGCCACCAGAACTCTGGCAGAAATCCCAGTGGAAGTTACGGAAGCTGATGAGAAACCTGGTGGAAATTCACAGCAGCGAGATGAATTAAGTTTGATATCAGCTGATTATTTTTATTTTTGAAACGTCTTCTTTCACCAGGATATGGATGTGACAGGCTAGGCCAGCAATTATTGCCAATCCCTAATTGTCCTTGCGACGGTGGTGGTTAGCCGCCTCCTTCAACAGCCCAAATGTTATAGGTACACCCACAGTGCTGCTAGGAAGGGAGTTCGAGGATTTTAACCCAATGACAGTGAAGGAACAGCGATATAGTTCCAATTCAGGCTGGTGTGTGTCTTGGAAGGGAACTTGCAAGTGTATATGTCCCCATGTATCTGCTGCCCTCGTCTTTCTATATGGTAGAGGTCGTGGGTTTGGAAGGGGCTGCCGAAGGAGCCATGGTGGGTTGCTACAGTGCATCTTGTGGATGTTAAACACTGCTTTCAGTGTGATTTGGTGGTGGAGGGAGTGAATGTTTAAGGTGGTGGGTTGAGTATCAACTAAGTGGGCTGTTTTTTCCTGGACGGTATCAAGCTTCTTGGTGCTGTTGGAGTTACAGTCATCCAGGTAAGAGGAGAGTATTCCATCACACTGCTGATGTGTGACTTGTAGATGCTAAATATGCTTTGAGGAGTCAGGAGGTGAGTTATTCACCGCAGAATTCCTAGCCTCTAACTTGATTTTCTAGCCACAGTATTTATATGTCTAGTCCAGTTCAGTTTCTGGCCAATGGCAACCCAGGGTGTTGATCGTTACTTAACGTCCTGTGAATTATAAGAGGGAAGAAAGATTGGCACAGCAGGAGGCTGTGATAAAGAGGAAATTGGTGTAAGAGGTTCTGCGAAGTTGAGAAGAGGGGAATAGTGAATATTTGAAGCTTACAAGGAAAAAAGGAAAATTCAGAGGAGCAACGGCCACAGTAGTTTCAAGAAAATAAAGACCGGGGAAGTTGCAATTTGCCGGAATAAAACCGGGGCTGAAGGAGTTAAATTATGAAGACAGGCTACATAAGCTTAGCAGGTGATCCAGTTGCAGTGTTTAAATCAGGAGGAGGGAAGGGAGTGAGAGATTGGGTCTGGGGTGGGGAGTGGATAGAGAGGCCGTTGATGGAAAGAGCGAACGATAGATTGGGAATTAGTGGGCGCGATTCTCCGACCCCCACGCCGGGTGGGAGAATCGCGGGAGTGACGGGCGAATCACGCCACGCCGCCCTGGCACCCCCACGCGATTCTCCCACCCACCCCCAAAATGGCGTGTCGCGTTTTGCGACAGGCCGCTCGGAGAATCGCCGCTCGCCATTTCTAACGGTGACTGGCGATTCTCCGGCCGAGCGGCCTGCCGAACCCGACCGGTTCATGCCGGCGGCAACCACACCTGGTCGCTGCCGGCGTGAACATCGCGCAACCGCTGCATGTGGGGGCTGTGGGGGGCGGAGGGAGGATCGAGCACCACGGGCGTGCTCAGGAGGTGTCTGGCCCGCGATCGGTGCCCACCGATTGTCGTGCCGGCGTCTCTAAAAGACGCACTCTTTTCCCTCCGTCGCCCAGCAAGATCAAGCTGCCATGTCTTGCGGGGCAGCGGAGGGGAAGACGGCAACCGCGCATGCGCGGCTTGGCGCCGGCCAACCTGCGCATGTGCGGGTGACGTCACTTAGGCGCCGCCGGCCGCGTCATTCCGGCCGCGCCGCTTTGATGCAAGCGTCAAGGCCGGGCGCTCGAAATTCACGCGCCGCCGCTCCTAGCGAATAGGGGGTGAGGAGCGGCCTCCGACGCCGGAGTGAAACACTCCGGGTTTCACTCTGCCGTCGGCTGTTTGTCTCCCAATGGGAGAATTGCACCCAGTGGGAGGAGAGAGAGGCCATCATTGGAGGGAGGGAGTAAGATTTTGGGATTAGTGGAAGAAGGAGGCAATTGCACATGCAAACTTTTACAAGTGTTCAAATTTCGAACTCTTGTACAAATTAAAATCTAACTTATGGCAAAATATTTTTTCAAGCAATCATCTTTATAATAAGTATTCCTTCAAAAAAGGGAGGTATGTGCAACAGCAAATACTTCAATAAAATATACATTTACTTAATCTGGTACCAATATAAATGATCAAAATGAACAACCAAAACAAGATAGTATCCAGCAGGGAATGGGTTTTGGGTATTTGCAGGTGCGAGACTTCCTGAGAAAACAGGTTCTGGCCTTTCCACTGCTGCCGCCACGGGGGATACAGGATCGAGTAGTCTCCAGCACCTGGTGGGAGAGGGGAAGGTTGCAGATATTTATCAGGAGCTTACGGAGGCGGAGGAAACTCCAGTGGAGGAGCTTAAGGGCAAGTGGGAGGACGAGCTAGGAGGAGAGATAGAGGCAGGCCTATGGGCGGATGCCCTAAGCAGGGTTAATACCTCCTCATCATGTGCCAGGCTTAGCCTTATACAATTTAAGGTAGTCCACTGGGCACACATGACAGTGGATAGGATGAGCAAGTTTTTCAGGGTAGAGGACAGGTGTGCGAGGTACGCGGGAAGCCCAGCAAATCATATCCACATGTTTTGGGCATGCCCGAAGCTTTAAGGGTTTTGGCAGGATTTCGCTGAGGCAATGTCCATGGTATTAAAAACACGGGTGGTGCCGAGTCCAGAGGTAGCGATCTTTGGCGTGTCAGAAGAGCCGGGAGTTCAGGGGGCGAAAGAGGCTGATGTCTTGGCCTTTGCCTCCCTGGTAGCCCAGAGATGAATCTTGTTAATGTGGAGGGACTCGAAGCCCCCGAGTGTAGAGACCTGGGTTAGTGACATGGCTGGGTTTCTCAGTCTTGAGAAGATAAATTTTGCCTTAAGAGGGTCAATGACAGGGTTCACCCAGAGGTGGCAGCCGTTCGTCGACTTTCTCGGGAAAATTAAAATGGCGGCAAATGCAGTATTCCAAGGGGGGCGCGGGGGGGGGGGGGGGGGGGGGGGGGGGGGAAAGAGGGTTTTATGGTTGGGGCGTGTGAATATTGGGACGTGGGGGGAAATGTTTATTATACCATGTCGATGTCATTGTTAATGTTATTATTATAAAAATTTTCAAATACCTTAATAAAAATATTTTTTTTAAAACAAGATAGTAAATGCATTTTGACACTCTTTCATATCCTTTGATTTAACATACATTTCAAGGGAAAGATGGAAGAAAATTTAATTCCAACCCTGTGAACTCATTTGTATCTCCTGGTCTTTTCAAAGCAAAGTATTTTTGTCGTTAGTTTCTTTTCCATTGTTTTGAAACTTCCACTTGTGAAAATATTTTTACGTAGGCCAAGCTTTTCTTCAAGCCTGTTCCTTTGGGCATTTTCTATTCTAAAGTCTTTATAGTTAATTTAGCTTATAATTTGATAGTTCCATTATAGTCTAGCCTTCCTGAGAAAATTATTTTGTGTTGCAATTATTTTGGTTTTATCAGGTATGAATTGGCTTTTGTCCCAGTTAAGGATCTGGTGGCCTGTACCAGCTACATTATTGTTAATTGTTAATGTACTGCTGATGGACTGCTGAAGGGGAGCCTGCTTGCCATTAGCTCTTCCCTACACTCAGGGTGTGGGTCCCTTGTTGAGTGGATTTAGCCGGGTCTTGGGCTGGTTTAGCACACGGCTATTTAGCTGGCTTTTAAAGCAGACCAAGGCAGGCCAGCAGCACGGTTCAATTCCCATACTAGCCTCCCCGAACAGGCGCCGGAATGTGGCGACTAGGGGCTTTTCACAGTAACTTCATTTGAAGCCCACTTGTGACAATAAGCGATTTTTATTTCATTTCATTTCTCAGTGCCAAGAATGACCTCGCTATGAAACGGGACTCAGCTTTATTTCTGGACCTTGGCGACAAACACCCATCAAGGCTGCACTTAGTCCTATCTCCTGCACCAATGAACTTCGATCTCTTGACCCCCCCCCCACCACAGCACCTGGACCCACCTCCCAATGCCCTAACAAGGGGGTCATCGAGCCACCCGTACCTCACGAGGGCACCCATGGGCCCGATCTCTGGCGGGGCATGATGCCACCTGGGCACCACCTGCCTGATACCTTGGCAGTGTCTCTGCAGGGGCATGATGCCACCTGCGCAGCACCTGCCTGATACCTTGGCAGTGTCCCTGCCAACCTGGCAGTGCCACCTGGGCACCCTGGCATTGTCATGTGCCTGGATAGTATCAGGGGTGCCAGGATACCACCCTGCCCAGAGCGTGGCCATTCAGGAGCCCCCATTTCCTGGGAGACCATCCCCCTCCAAAGTGCCAGTACGCCTGGTCCATGTTTGTGGAAACCACTGCTAAACGGCACCCGTTTGGAGTCTCCGAGTCGAGGGCGTTAAGTCCCGAACTCTGGGTCAATCCGACATAGCCATATTCAAGTGAGACTAACAGCTCACTTGAATTTGCAAATCTGGGAGCCGACCTCAATGGACGGGATCCAGATCGCAACGCAAGCGTAACAAGGCTGTTAAATCTCGCGAGGGGCCTCTGGATCGCACACTCAATTTCTTTCAGTTACACCTTCATTTGAGTTTTCTTCAATCATTCAAGTATTATAGCTCTTCATAATGTATTACATTCCTGCATCAGCTCTTTGTCTATTTTTGGACCCTAGCAGAAAAGGGTGAATAAACTATCTGCATTGTCTTTACTTTTGAATATAAATAAGAAATAGATTATTTTCGAGAAAGTTGTGTGCAGGTATTCAGTGTTGAAATTGCGATTACTAACGCTGTTGTGTGAATGCTTAACACATTTGTGCTACATTCTTCTCTGTTATTGTAACTGAAGCAGTAAAGTGACAAATATGTTTTGTGTGAAAACATTGCTGATGATCATTTTTATGCTTTAAAATCTATGCTTCAATTTTTAACAATTCATCTTTTATATAATTGATGTTTCTACTTGTGGTTACAGCTTGACAACTTTATTGGGTGTGTGATTAAACAAAGAGGACGCATTCTCGTATAAAATAGACCTGTTGGAACAATCCAGTGATCCAGTGCTTAGATTTACTCAGCTGTGGTTGTGGGATCTGACTCACAGCAATGTCTACCACACTAACCAACTAACCACCGTGGGTGATGGATGAACTGTGTCACTTCCTAGGCAGGTTATATTGCCTTAGGAAAGGAAAATCCAGCCACAGCATCTGTCTCCTGCCGTGGGAAACACCAAATGCCAAGGGATTTTCCATGGGGCGGCTGTTTGAAAATCATGAGGAAATTTGCTCCTGTTTTATCTGTCAATTTTCAGTTCTGGGCACAGTACCTCAGGATATGTGTATTGGCTATGGTGGAAATGCAGTGCAAGTTCACCAGAAATGATACCGGGGCTAAAATGGTGAGGATAGGTTGCATCGACTCGAATAAAAGCAAAATACTGCAGGTGATGGAAATCTGAAATAAAACCAGAAAATGCTGGGAAAGCTCAGCAGGTCTGGCACCATTTGTGGAGCCAGAAACAAGTTGACAATTCAAGTCCATAGGACTCTTGTTCAGAACTCTAAAATCATACGGATTTGAAATGTTTGCCACAAATTTGCGCCCACATATGCCGCGACATGAATGGCGAAGTTGGCGCATAATCACGTGAGAATTGGAAAATCAGATTCTAGCTGCCGTAATCTCATTTTCTGATTTTCTCCACCCATTGCCAGTGGCATAGCGAGGGTTTGAACCTCATTTCAATACATTTTAGTATGATTTGCGGGCTTTCTTGCCATATGGCCCCCCTACCTTAGGAACTTTTTCAAAGTGTTTAAAAATAGCAGGAAAAGCCAACAGTGCAGTCGGCGAGCTATGTACCACTTTTCTTGCCCAAGCTATATCTTTGGCAAATAAAGGAAAATTTCACAGGTTAATCTGTTTATCTCCTCCACAGATGCTGCCAGAGCTGCTGAGTTTTTCCATAATTTTCTGTTCTTAATGCATTCCCTTGAGTATAGAAAATTAAAAGGAATCTAATTGAGGTGTTGAAAATGATTAAATGAATTGGCAGGGTAGAAAGATAACAACAATTTTCTCTGATTGTGGAAGTCCAGAACAAGTGAGTTTAACTTTGAAATTAAAGCTAGACTGTGCAGGGATAATGCCAGAAAGGATCTTCCCCACACAAAGGCTAGCAAAGGTCTGGAACTCTCCCCCATAAAAAGCTGTTGCGACGAGATCAATTGAAAATGTCAAATCTGAGGTCAGTAGTTTTTTGTTGGACAAGAGTATTGAGAGTTACAGAATGAAGGCTGGTGAAGGAAATTACAATTCAGATTGGCCACATTATAGAATCCCTACAGTGACAAAGGAGGCCATTGAACCCATCGAGCGTGCATCGACCATCCGAAAGAGCACCCTACTTAGGCACAATCCTTCGCTCGGTCCCCATAACCCCACCTAACCGTTGGACATTAAGGGGCAGTTTTAGCTTTCCCAATCCACCTAACTTGCACATGTTTGGACTGTGAGTGGAATTCTGAGCACCTGGACGAAACCCATGCAGACACGGGGTGAACGTGCAAACTCCACACAGTCACCCAAGGCTGGAATCGAACCCAGATCCCTGGAGTTGTGAAGCAGCTGTGTTAACCACTGTGCCGCAAAATGAATGGCTGAACAGTCTGTTCATGTTAAATGAAGAACTATTAAATGAGTAAAGTGTTTAAATGTATTGCTGACGTCTGGAGTTATTCAAGTGATGTTACTGCTTTGCAGTGTTACGCTCTTTCTACATGTTACAGGGTGTGAAAGTCAGCTAGTAACCTATTTCAGCAATGTTGCTAAGACTTTTTCACCTCATGAGGTAAAGGGGTTCAAGCACTTCTGGCAAGGAATGTGATAATTACAATACACTACAATATAAGGTATTATAACAACAATACGTATAACATATGCAACAATATATTATGTTGGTGTGATAACTACTTTGTTTAAGTATAAGCACTGCCTCATCAGATGTTAATACTTTTTGATACTTATTATTGGGCAGCACGGCAGCACAGTGGTTAGCACTGTTGCTTCACAGCTCCAGGGTTCCAGGTTCGATTCCTGGCTTGGGTGACTGTCTGCGTGGAGTCTGCACGTTCTCCCCGTGTCTGCGTGGGTTTCCTCCGGGTGCTCCAGTTTCCTCCCACAAGTTCTGAAAGATGTGTTGCTAGGTGAATTGGACATTCTTAATTCTCCCTCTGCGTACCCGAGCAGGCGCCGGAATATGGCGAATGGGGACTTTTCACAGTAACTTCACTGCAGTGTTAATGTAAGCCTACTTGGACTCCATGGACTCTATGTCTAAGATGTTTGGAAATTTGGTGGGAGAGGAGGTCTTTTCAACCCCTCCTGAGTTGGACCAGGCCTATAGACTGCTGAGTCAGAAGCCTAGATCTAGGTGCCACCATAGTCAGGTTTCATCACTACCTGGATAAGGAGCAGGTTCTGAGGTGGGCGAAGGGCCATCAAAACAGTAGATGGAAGGGCCATGACAACAGACCAAATGGTGTGGTGTACCCGGCTCATCTTTAGATGACTTTCAAGGACACTGACTATTACTTCGATGCGCTGGAGGATGCAAATGAGTTTGTCAAGAAGGACAGACTGGGGGTGTTTAAGGACTATGCGGTTTGTTGTTCTTTGTTAAGTT
This sequence comes from Scyliorhinus canicula, assembly GCF_902713615.1. Taxonomy (NCBI): domain Eukaryota; kingdom Metazoa; phylum Chordata; class Chondrichthyes; order Carcharhiniformes; family Scyliorhinidae; genus Scyliorhinus; species Scyliorhinus canicula. Next base: position 231,494,983 of record NC_052148.1, read on the forward strand.
CATCTGTATTTGTATTTTTTGTGGGATTTTTGTGAAGTGGGGAAGAGCTTTGGATTGTGCACATTTGGGGCTTGTAGACTACACTGTTGGAATTTTGTATTTTTTTGTGTGGGAGACGGGGGCTCGATGGTTTTGTATTAAAGTTGGTTCGGGCAGGGGGCTGATGGTTGATATATATTTGTTAGATGACTTTGATTTCTACCTTGTGCATGGGTCATAGAATCTAGAATCTCTACAGTGCTGAAGGAGGCCATTTGACACATCGAGTCTGCATCAACCTTTGAAAAGAGTACCCTACCTAGGCCCACGCCCCAACCCTGTCCCCGTAACCCAGTAACCCCACCTAACCTTTTTGGACACTAAGGGGCAATTTATCATGGCCAATCCATCTAACCTGCACATCTTCGGACCGTAGGAGGAAACCAGAGCACGCAGAGGAAACCCATGCAGACACGGGGAGAATGTGCAAACTCCACACAGACAGTCACCCAAGGCTGAAAATGAACCCAGGTCCCTGGCGTTGTGAGGCAGCAGTGCTAATCACTGTGCCACCATGTTGCTGTGCTAGCAGTATTGCTAAGTAACGGGAGTGGAGAGGGGGAGATGTCTGAGGCTGGTTACGTGGGGTCGGATTTTGTGTTTTTTGAAGGTAACAAGCTTAAATGTTTTGTTTCTGGTTGGTTTGGTTTTGGGGATGGTGGGGAGGGGGAGGCTTTTGTCTCTCTGTGGTTGTTTGGTTGGTTTTCTGGGTGGAGTGGAGCAGGGATGGGGGAGTGGTGGACTGTTGACGGTGATGGTACCATTGTTTTTGGATTGGTTTGATGGGGGATGTGGTGGCCATCTTGGGTGGATCCAGCTTTAGTGCAGATTGCGGCACTATCGGATTGCCTCACAGGGTGGATATGGCTGATCTTGGTTTGGAGGGGGCCAGAGATCCCCTGTTCAGTTGATAGCGTGGAATGTGAGGGGGTTGAATGGCCCAGTATAAAGGTCCCTGGTGTTTGTGCACCTTAGAAGTTGAAGGCGGATGTTGTTTTCCTACAGGAGACCCATCTGGAAATGAAAGATCTAACAAGGTTGTGGAAGGGTTGAGTGGGGCAGGTATATCACTTGGGTTTTGATTATAAGGCGTGGGGGCCTGCTGTGTTGATTATTAAGAGGGTGGCTTTTTCAGCGATTAATATATCAGCAGATCCAGGCGGGAGGTACATAATAATTTTTGGGTCACTGGCGGGCATGGCGGTGGTTTTGGTTAATGTGTCTGCACTGAACTTGGATGACACAGCATTCATTAATAAGGTCCTGGTTTCTATCCCAGACCTTGATTCACATCAGTTAATTATGGGGGTGGGGGGCGGACTTCAATTGTGTTTTAGATCTTAGCTTGGATAGGTCGTGGCCTAAGTCTCTGAGTCCATCTAGGTTAGCAAAGGAGTTATTGGTGTTCATAGAACAGATGGCGGGGGAGGGCAAACACTTGGAGATTTAAATTTCCGAGGGATAAGGAGTTTTCTTTTTTTTTCTCCCATGTCCATTGGGTTTATTCTGGATTGACTTCTTCCTGATGGTAAAGTCCCATCTCCCTGGGGTGAGGGTGCGGGGTACTCTGGGATCGTGATGTCGGATCATGCTCTGCATATTGTGGACTTGATGTTGGAGCCGGGCCGCTCTCAATGACCCCGTGGAGATTGGACATGGCGTCACTCTGGGTAAGAGATTTTGTGAGCGGATATCGTTTGCCATTGGGGAGTACGTTGAGTTCAATAGGAATGAGGCAGTGTCACCTTCTACTCTGGGAAGCCCTGAAGGTGGTTATAAGCGGGGGAGATAATCTCTTACAAGCTGCAGAGAAAAATCAGGGATTTTGAGTTGTCGATGGGTAAGGCTGTGAACCAGCTGCGATGCTCAAGAGTAGCATTTGGTGAGAATGGGGAGAAGGTTTGTTGAGGCAGCAGGCTGCCTCCTGGAAGATAGTGCACGTTAGAGACTCGGGTGGTGGGTTGGTTTCTGCCCCAGAGTGGGCAGTTGATCCCACTGCTCCTGGATATATTTAATTTTTCCACGTCCCCGGGAGTATTGCCGGTCACATGGCCCAGGCATTGATCTCCTTGAACCTGAGGAAGGACAAGGATCCCAGGGAATGTGGGTCGTATCGGCCTATCTCATTGCTAAATGCTGACGCTAAGTTGTTGGCTAAAGTATTGGCAGCGTGTTTGGAGCCCTGCCAACCTTGGGTGACATCGGAGGAGCAGACTGGATTTGTTAAGTCGTCGGCAGATATCGGCCAATATTAGGAGGTTGTTACATGTGGTTTTGTCGCTCTCCCTAGGGACCGAATTAGAGGTGGTTATTTCAATGGATGTGGGGAAGGTGTTTGAGAGGATTGAGTGGGGGTACTTTGAGATCCTTGGGCAGCTTGACTTTGGGCCAACATTTATTTCATGGGTCAGGTATTTTTGCAGGGCCCCGACAGCAAGAGTAGATACTAATGCCCTGAGCTCTGGTTATTTCCAACTGAACAGGGGGTTTCCATTGTCTCCACTATTGTTTGCCGTAGCTGGCCATTGCTCTGAGGTCATCTAACCGGGTGGAGGGGGATAAAGCGTGGAGGGAGGTATATGCAGACGATTTGTTTGGGCTGATAAAACTCCACTGGTTCATATGATGTTTTTTGCAAAGGGATAGGCCATTGGGGGGGGGGGGGGGGGGGTGTTGGCACTACCCAATCTGTTGTTCTACTACTGGCTGGCAAATATCGATAAGCTGAAAGGCTAGTTCAAGGATCCAGACTCTATATGGGGGCAGATAGAGGCGGTTTTGTGAATAGAGTCGAGTCTGAGGGCCCCTGGTTACTGTGCCACTCCCGTTTGCCCCTGCTAAATTCTCTTTGAGCCTGGTGGTGATAGCCACTTTGAGAATTTGGAATCAGTTTAGGCAGCATTTTAAACTGGGCTCCATATCACTGCTGGCTCTGATTTGCAGGAACTATAGGTTTGTGCGTTCTGGTTTAGATTCATCGTTTAGGGCATGGGAGAGGGACGGGGTGGAGAGGTTTAGGGGCATGTTTCTGCAAGGTAGATTCGCTGGCCTGGACGAATTGTTCCAGCTCCCAAGATGGAACATATGGAGGTACTTTCAGGAGCGTGATTTATTACACAAGGAACTTCCTTAATTTCCCTTGTGGACAGGGTCCTGCCCGTGGCCAAGTTTGGGGAGGTTAGGATTTTGGAGGTCTATGAGCAGATGTTGGCAATGGAGCAGGCGTCATTGGAAGAGGTAAAGAAGAAGTGGGAGGGTGAGCTGGGTTTGGATTTTGAGGGGGGAGTGTGGTGTGAGGCTCTTCACAGGGTCAACTTCACCTCCTCATGTGGGTGGTTAAGCCTGATCCAGTTCAAGGTGGTGCACCTGACCAGGGCGTGTATGAATGAGTTATAGGTGTGACTGCTGATCTCAGGGGCCAGCAAATCACCCACACATGTTTTGGCCTTGCCCCAAACTCATTAGCTTCTGGGATTTTGGGAGTTCAGCTGGAAACGTGCCTGTTAGTACCCATTTTTGGAGTTTTGAACTTACCGGTGCTTCAGAGTGGGACGAGTGCAGATGTACTAACCTTCGCCTCGCCAATAGCCTGAAGGCGAGTTCTGTTTTGCTGGAGGTCCCTGGTACTATCTAAGACCTCGGCGTGGCTGGGGGACCTGATGGAATTTGTGCACTTGGAGAAGATCACGTATACCATGAGGCGTCTATTCAAGGTGGCAATCTTTCATCTTTTTTTAGGGCGCTAGTACCATCAGCTGTTAGTGGGGGGGGGGGGGGCGGGGGTGGGGGGAGGTTTGTCTCTGTAATTTGTTTAAGGTTTGGCTTTTCTTTCTCTCATAGGGGTGAGGGGGAGGGACGAGGGGTTGGGAGGATTGGGAAGTTGTTATATTGTTGTTGTTTGTGTATAATGAAACATTTTGTCTGAATAAAAATGTTTTTTAGGAAACTTAATTGAAGTGTATAATCAGTGTTCTGACGGGACGGGGGTTTGCGGGATTATCAATTATTGATATAACCATTTATGTGGTTGTGTAATTCAAACAAACTTCATCAAAGTTAATCATACATCTTGAAAGGGTTGATGGTTTATTTCAAGTGGAATCATGCCTCTGTTCTTGGCAATAGTCCCATTTCAACACCTATTAGTATGATGTGAAATAATGCCGTTAATAACCTTAAATACATACAATTGTCTATTTGTTCCTGTTATTGACATACATTTACATAGTAAACGGAATTAAATAGAATCCATTTGATGAGGGTTTGTATTAAAAGGCTTGTTGAGTTGTCAGTGTCATGGATTCAGTTTCTTGAGTTGCTGATATTGATCATGTCATTGTGTAGAAGTATCAAGCAGAAGCCAGCCTTTCCTTTGGCGAAGGGGAGAAAATTAGCAGTCAAATGAACCACTTGCTACAATTGTACGGGGATTTGACAAAATCATACTGTGTGCAAATTTGGTCCCCATACTTAAGAAAGTGATGCATTGGAGGCAGTACAGTGAAAGTTCACCAAATTGGTTCCTGGGATGAGAGTGTTGTCCTGTGATGAGAGGCTGAGTGCATTGGGTATATATTCTCTGGAGTTTAAAAGATTGGGTGGTAAAAGTTCAAGATTATGAAGGATTTGATAGGGGTAGATTCTGAGACATTGATTTCCTCGGCTGTGAATCTAGAACAAGGGGGTACTGTTACAAAATAAGGCGCCAATCATTTAGGACTGCGGTGAGGAGAAAGTCTTCACTAAAAGGGTTGTGAATCTTGAACTCCTGTACACCAGAGAATTGTAGATGCTTTATCATTGAATGTATTTAAGGTTGAGATAGACAGAGTTTTGATCTCCCAGGATAGCAACAAGCGGGACATTGAATGTATTTAAGGTTCAGATAGACAGAATGTTGATCTCCCAGGATATGGGGAGCAAGCGGGAAAGTGGAGTTGAAGCCCAAGACCAGCCATGATCCTACTTAACGACAGAGACGACTCGGTAGGCTGTTTGGTCTACTCCTACCATTCTTGTATTCTTTTGCTGTACATCTCGTAATAGCCACATCCAAGAGTGTAGAGAGAGGGCTAAAACAGGTGACTCACAAATTTGGTCACAGATGGTACATGATCCACTCCCACCATTCTGGGTTGTTGAGACCAATGATCACTCTTCCCTGGCCCCCAACCCACCAGTTGCAAAAGTGATGATTAAGATCCTTTTATATTTTCCTTCTGTTTCAATCATATTTTCAAGATTTTTTGGTTTAAATAATGAGGCTGACTATTGAGAAGCCAAGATAACATTGTTATAAGTCATCAAACTAAGGTGATTCAGCATTGACTGTGTGTGAGTTCACTGCCTCACACTGTAGGACTTGGTAATACTTACAAGCTGGTAACCCTGGTGATGTCCTTGACACTCTCAGTCACTTTTTAAACAAAATTTGAATTGAACAAAATCAGGCATTTGATTCTTAATGCTTTGTACCTCACATTTTTAAACAGGATCCAGATGGTGAGATTACCCTATGAGAAATTAACTTGCTTTATAGATGGCAGTTTCTGCAAGCACCTCATCACCGTAGTCCCTTTCTTCACTATGCTCAAAGGTTTTGATTGATCCTTGGGTACAGTTCAACAGGTAATGTCAATCCCTGTGCAATCTTGAGTATGTATCCATACGTTGCATTCAAACCAAGAGAGCGATAATCTCTGGAATCTTTGATTGTAGAAGAGAGTTCCCACCTGATATAAAAGAATGCTCATTTCTCTCAAAATTCTAAAGACAAAACTTACTATTCTATTAAAGTTAGACTCAAAAACAGCATAACCATTGTGTGAGTGAATGTTTATTCTGATATAGAATTTATTACATCTGGTTTGTAAAGCAAGACGGGTGGATGTGCGTCCCTCACCCTCTATTGACGCAAATCCTTGAACTAAACCATTCTATGTTCCCTTTGGAATTATCCCAATGTTGCTATTTCTGCTCTAGTCTGAGTCATTTGAGAAATTCCTGTGTGAATGCCACAGAGATGTGTGCCAGGATTTTCAACTGTTTCTTCTCTCTGAGCATTTTTTTAATATATGCCTCACTGGGAGGAAGTACTGAACTTGGGATCCGCAGACATCCTGTTCTTCAGTGTGATTTGTTTTTTTATGTCGCAACGAGAGAACATTAAAGTTCAACATCAAATGTGAGTGGGTTACTGTAAAAATGTGGAACATAGTGGAGTGTTGGTGTTGTGTTAATATTCTGACCAAAATGTAATTTTTATTGTTGTAACACTATCTAAATCAAGACAAAAATACCCCGATATTGAGCTGGGCTGGATACAGTGGCATTGTGTAATGTGAGAAAAATTAGAGTTTAGCCATTTTTCTGTCACATTTTTATTTGATCAAGGTGGACTTGCTAAAGAGGTTTAAAAAACAGCTACATGGCCCTTTCAGGCTTGGTACATTTTATGATAAAGAATGGAAAAGCTTGGTGTCTAAAGGAGAGAATTTAACTGATAATAATGACCTTTTTATCTCTTGGTGCATTCTATACTTTTATAAGAAAATCTTCAATGATCACTTTAAAGTGCTCAGATACTGATTTGAGTAAAATCATGGTAAGACCAACTCAAATTCCACAAAATTCAAGCCATCAAACATTCACGCTGATAGAACAGCAAATCCCATAGAACGATGACCATAATAAAACAAAGTCCTGCACTGGTAACTCTAGATTAGTCAAACTTGTGTGAAAGCTTGTCATAGGACTGCAACGAGCAATCAAAACGGTGTTAGAGCACATAAGGTGCGGAATCATTGAGTGCTGGGAATGCCATCATTTGACATTGCGATCTCTCTGTGAAAGGGTGTGTAGAACTTGCAAGTATGGCTAAATCTGTGAGAAAATTAGAAGTGTTTGATGTGACCATCAATTCACGAGACACGTGCTTTAGGATGTGAACAGTGGTTCTAATCAACTTACAACAGAGCCAGCCTGTAACACGATGAACTCCAGATGAACTGGTGGCTGGCTCTTCGGTATCATCTTTTATACGTCAGTCTAGGGGGAGGAGCTGTGGGTGGAGCCAAGGCTGGAGCCCAAGTACAAACTCCTGTACATTCCCAGTGCAACTCCCCCTAGTGGTAGGGCAACGCAACTGCTCGTATGTCGAGCTTACAGTGATATGGTATAATATATATTACAGTGTGAATTACGTTCACCACAGTGTTGTCGATTGGGGAGATGGTGAAGTTGATGCAGCAAACAGTGGAAAACAGTGATACAAAGTGGAAAGTGGACATTGTGAAGCAATAGATGATTCCACTATCGGGGTTTTCCTCTGTTATGAAACACAAAGCAAAAGTCTTGGGATAGTCTGGCAAGCTCTCCCCCCTCAAGGAAGAGAACAAGAATGGCTGCTAATCCCAAAGTTACGAATTTCTGCTAAGGTGGTTCAAAGCAGCCCGAGAAGCGAACGTTTCCACCTCTGGTCCAATCCAGCCGGAAAGGGAGTCACCCACATGAAGTTCACCTGTTGTAACAGATGGCTGGATCGGTACAAGACAAGGCACAGCATCGTCTTCTACATGCTAAGCGGTGAGGTTACGGTAATCTGTTGTTTTAGGCTGCATTTGTAGGCATATTGAGTTACATAGAGATGCATTCATGTGGGAATGGGGCCTCTTCGGCTATCGTGGTTCTCCATTTAACACTCATCTAAGGGTGGATGCTCTGGGAAGGGGCTCATTGGGATTTTATTGTATGTTTAATGACACAGTCTACAGAAAAGCTGACCCATAAAGAGGACAAAGATCAAGCCTCAACTCTGGAACAATGAGAGATAGGGGCCAAAACTGAGGACTAAATTTGAATTCACATAAATGTTGTGCAACTATCTACTGATTGTCTCTCTGGGCAGTACCACAATCTGTATGTTCCAGATTGTGCTAATCGACAAAGCGATTGAATTAAAAGCATAAATCCAAAGACATGATGACAGAAAATTGCCAGTGTGCTGTTCATGGAAAAATCATTTTACACGAAGGAGTTAATTTCATGATGTGGTGGAATGTAATGAAGCCTAATGATCTGGGATCTTTGGGAGGAACGAAGATAGTCCTATGCATTTGCATGCTTCATTGGGGTGGGCCTCAAAAACCTGTGGTTGACAATTTTGAAATGCGGGGGTCAGGAATTTGAGATTTTCAGTATGCATACTTTACAGATGACCCCTGAGACATGTTGTTGGGGCAGAGCAGAAGGAATGTCTTTTCTGTGCCTGGCTTATGCTATACATGACCTACATGACCTAGGAATGCTTTATATTGATGGTGGATACATTTAAAAAAAACTAAATTTGTTTCCAAAAGAAATACACAATTCTTCAGCTTTAACATCCCTTACCTTGGTGAGCATTTAAATGTGCACACGTTATCTTCAAAAGCAGGAATATTTATGTCAGTACCTCAATGCATCAAAGTAGTTTTTCAGATCAACGATTATCTGGCTAATTGCCAATTATTGTGTAATAGTCAGTTAAATGTTTTAGCAGCAAATAAAAATCTCACAATCAATAAGGCCAAAGATGTGCAGGTTAGGTGGATTAGGCATGATCAACACGCAGACTTATGGAAATGGGGCAGGGGAGTGGACATGAGTGACGTGCTCTTTTGGAGGGTCGATGCAGACTCAATGGGCCAAATAGCCTCCTTTTGCACTGTGGGTTTTTTATAAAAGTCCTTTTAAGAAATGCTGGTGTGGGGCAGCACAGTGGCACAGTGGTTGGCACTGCTGCCTCACAGCGCTGAGGACCCGGGTTCAATCTCGGCCCCGGGTCACTATCCGTATGGAGTTTGCACATTCTCCCCGTGTCTGCGTGGGTCTCACCCCCGCAAACACAAAGATGTGCAGCGTAGGTAGATTGGCAAAGCTAAATTGCCCCTTAATTGAAAAAAAAGAATTGTGTACTCAATTTTTTTTTTAATTTTAAAATAAAAGAAATACTGGTGGAATCATTTTACTGTTCGCCTTCACCTCGCTCAAGTTTTAAACTGTGTGTGACTTTCATATTAAGCTGTAACATCCTGTGAACACAATCCAGGGGGCATATTATCCAGTGCGAAGCTGAGGAAGGAGTATGTATTGAGTTAATTCAATTCTTTGGAGTTTGTGCACACGTTGACATGCTGCCATTATCGAAAAGTACATTAAGATCCTGTTTGTGATATCTGACAATAACAGCTATGTACAATCCTAGAGAAGATTTGAAGAACAATATATGTGCATAAAAAGTGCATGGATGCAGATGTACAAATAGGGCGGGATTCTCCGGTTGCCAACGCCAAAATTGCGTTCGGCGTTCGGCCGAAGAATCCCAGTGCACGACCAAATTGACCCCCTCCAAAGCGGCGTACTCACCGTGGTTGCCTGAGGCCCACCCCGATGCTCCACCCCCGACTGGCCAAGTTCACTATTCAAGAAAGGAGGGAGATATAAAACTGAGATCAATGTGTAGTTATCCTGACATTGCTGGAATGCATTATGAAGCAAGTGGTAACAAGACACTTGGAAATTGGATATGGTTAGGCAGAATCAGCAAGGTTCTTTGGAAGCAAAATCATGTTTAACTAATCTGATGAGTGTTTTGTCGAGGGTGGGTGTCATTAACAGACTAAATAAAGAGGAACCAATCAATATAATCCATCTTCAGATGGTTCATAGATCATCAATGATCATCCCTCATTACAAGTTCAGGAGTGGACTATTTGGCTATGATCACACAATGTTCAACTTTATTCACAACTCTGCCAATAATGAACTAGTTAATGCCAACCTCCATCAGGACCTGGGAAACATTCATGCTACAAGTGGCAAGTAGAATGTATGCTGCGTAAGAATTAGGAATTCCCTATTTTCAATGACAAAAGCTTCACCTACTTCCTCCTGACTGTCAATGGTACCACCATTGCTGTGACCCCACTCTCTACAACCTGATGATCACCACTGACGAGAAGCTTAAATGGAACAGTGATTTCTGCCCATAATTCCCATGTGCCTGCTGCCCCACTATGCTAACATACCACTAGTGGTAGAGGTTGTGGATTTGGAAGGTGATCTCAAAGGAGCCTTAGTAAAATGCAGTGCATCCTGTAGATTCACATACTGCTGCCACAGCGCGTCGCTGATGGAGGGACTGAATGTTTAAGGTGGAGGATCGGGTGCCAATCAAATGAAGTGGGCTGCTTTCTCCTGGATGGTGTCAAGCTCCTTGTGTGCTTTTGGAGCTGAACGTCAAACAAGAATGAGTCATTTGCTGCAGAATTCCCATTGTCTGCCCTTGGCCCTTGTAGCCACAGAATGTTTATTTTCATAGAATTTACAGTGCAGAAGGAGGCCATTTGGCCCATCGAGTCTTGGAAAGAGTACCCTACCCAAGGTCAACACCTCCCCCATCCCAATAACCCAGTAACCCCACCCAACACTAAGGGCAATTTTGGACACTAAGGGCAATTTAGCACGGCCAATCCACCTAACCTGCACATCTTTGGACTGTGGGAGGAAACCAGAGCACCCGGAGGAAACCCACGCACACACGGGGAGGATGTGCAGATTCCGCACAGACAATGACCCAAGCCGGAATCGAACCTGGGACTCTGGAGCTGTGAAGCCATTGTGCTATCCGCAATGCTACCGTGCTGCCCTTAAAGTTAAGCTTCTGGTCAGTGGTGACCGCCAGGATGTTGATAGCTGAGGTAAGACCATGGAATATCGAGGGAAAGTAGTCACACACTTTTCCATTGGGCATGTTAAATGACTGACACTTCTATGGTGCAAATGTTACTTGCCACTTACTAGCCCAAGCCTGAACCTTGTCGTGTGGTACAGACTGCTTCATTTTTCTGATATAATTTCCCATTTATTTACCACTGAAGTTAATTCTAGTAAAACGTGTTACTTGTTACTGTATTACCCATGTATGCCTTCATGGTGGAAGGTATTTAAATTCAAAGGACTCATAAATATGTCAGTATTTTTGCCATTTTAATTCAGTATCTTGCTCTCATGCTCACATGTCCATCCTTGGCCTGCTGCAATGCTCCAGCAAAACCCGGTGCAAGCTGCTGGAGGAGCAGCAGCTCATATTCTAGTTGGGCACTATGCAGCCTTCAAGACTCAATGTTGAGTTCGGCAACTTTAGATGTGTTGCCTCAATGTAAAACACCCCCTCTCCCTCTCACACAAGGCCATCTGTCATTTGTTCTTAAAGTTGCTACTTTTTGTTGCAGTTTCTTTTGCTCCAACATTCTCCGTCCTTTCAGTTCTGATGAAGAGTCTACGACTCGAAGTATTAACTCTGTTTCTCTCCTGATAGATGCTGGCGGACCTGCTGAGTTTTTCCATTGTCCTCTGTTCTTGTTTCAGATTCCAGCATCCGCAGTATTTTGCTTAATTGAATATGTTAGTATAGTGGGCAAAAGACTATCATAAACATGTTAGGTGTAATTGTAATCAACAATGGTAATTCCATCAGGAATACCTCAATATTTCTATCAATACTGAAAAATAAATGCGAATCTGAGTTTTCTGAAGTAATTCACCTCATGCCCTATGTGACTGTTTTTCTACAGTGGGTTCTGGGCAGTTTTATTAGAGAGAAGCTACATATTGGCTCCATCTTGCTACTGATGTGTCTTGCACCTTGGTTGAAACTTTTGGTTTTGAGGCCAAATATAAATGGTTTTGCTTCGAGATCATGTAACCATGGCTAATCATTTCGTTCAGAAATACTATATTCCGCCTTTCAAAGACTTATATTGAACAAGAGGGTGCAAAAGGCTAACTCTGGTAGTCAGGGTTAAATAAAGTGCAAATTTTTAAAGTACATTTTACCTTATAAAAGCATTGGCAGACTATGACGTTTGTACCTCGGAATGGCTTTTTGCCATGCACTCCTTACTTTCTCAGAAACAGTTGGTGCAGGAAGTGGCTTAATTAGTACATAAACATCTTCCTGCAGTGCAACTCCAATTAGCGTCTGTTGGCTCTGCTTCAGCTATAAACATGAGAGCAAGTTAGAAGCACATGTCAAATTTCCTCCAAACAGTTTATTAAACCTTCATGGCCCCTGGGACCATTGTGGAAACAGTTTAGCCCAAGAGACAAAAACCAATAACATTTCAGCAAAGTAGTCAGAGTAGACAAATGGCAGACATGTTTTATCAAGCCAAGCAAAAGGACAGGTAAATGACGATTTGAAATACAAGCAGAAAATGCTGGAAATGCTCAGCAAGTGTGACAGCACCTACGGAGAGAGAAACCGAGTGAACGTTTCAAATATGACTTCTTCAGAATAGTTCAAAACATTAACTCTGTTTCTCTGACGCTGCCAGACCTGCTGAGTGTTTCCAGCATTTTCTGATTTAAAAAAAAACCATTTAGAGTACCCAATTATTTTTTTCCAATTAAGGGGCAATTTAGCGTGGCCAATCCATCTCACCTGCACATCTTTGGGTTGTGGGGGTGAAACCCACGCAAACACTGGGAGAATGTGCAAACTCCACACAGACAGTGACCCGGGGCCGGGTTCGAACCCTGGTCCTCAGGGTTGCAGGCAGCAGTGTTAACCATTGCACCACCGTGCCACCGCTGTGCTGCAGTATTTTGCATTTATTTATTTATTTTTTAACTTTAGAGTACCCAACTCATTTTTCCAATTAAGGGGCAATTTAGCGTGATCAATCCACCTACCCCGCACATCTTTGGGTTGTGGGGGCGAAACCCATTCAAACACGGGGAGAATGTGCAAATTCCACACGGACAGTGACCCAGAGCTGGGATTGAACCTGGGACCTCAGCGCCATGAGGCTGCAGTGCTACCACTACGCCACCGTGCTGCCCTTGTATTTTGCTTTTATTGACATGAGGATTATGTATGTTGTGTTATGGTCTAAGCTATCGGTATGGTTTTCTTCATAGAAAATTGTAGGTGAAACAAATTATATTTATTTTTTATTCAGATACTTTGTAATTCACACTTCAGGTAATGCTGCACAGTTTAGGAATTCAAAAGCTAGGGGGCGGCATTCTCTGTTGCTCGACGCCGATATCGTAATTGGCGATCGGGCGGAGAATCGATTCTGATGCCAGAATCGGGGCCGGCGCTGGTTTGAAGACGGTTTGCGATTCTCCGCCCCCTCCAAAATGGAGGCATGGTGACACGGACCGCGTGCAGTCGAAGTGGCGTTGGCGCATCATCGGCCAGCCCACTCGCGATGCTCCGCCCCCAATGGACCGAGTTCCCGACGGCGCAGGACACGTGTCCTCGTATAACTCGTGAGCCCGGCGTGGCGGCTGCGGACTGTGTCCAGCACCGCCACACTCAGCCGGGATCCATGCCGCTGGCCGGGGAGGGGCTTCTGTGAGGGCTGGGGAGAATGGTGGGGGGTGGGCTGTGGAGTCGCGGATGGCTGGTTGGGTCTGCACATGTCCGGCGCCATGTTGTACAGTGCGGCTGCTGCAGGTCATGAGGGTCTGCGCATACGCGACCCTGGACCCGGCCATTCTCCATCCATTTTCGGTGCGGGAGGTGGGAATTCCAGTCGATGGCGGTGCTAGCCCCTCACCGGTACCAGAATTGGTGAGGGGTTCGCGCCAATTGTCTTTGAGTAAACCTCCCGCGGATTCTCCATTCAAGCAGGCATTTAGTCGCAGAAAAGGACAATCCCGCCCCTTTGCTTTGGAAAAGTTTTGCTGGGCAAAGAAAAAGAAATGTTACCATTGTAAATTTATTTAACTTAATTCTCCCTGATTAAAGGAAGTGTAAAGCCAAGTGCCAAAACCAATCCTTTCTTTGCATTACTTAATTTTCTCATCACTGCATTGATTTTCTTTCTGATTTTCATTTCTGATGACAGAGTCCTCTTTAGTGGTTCACTGTTTGGTTCTAATGAAGTTTGTTTCCCTGCTATATATTATAGACCCAGGTACGTGGGAACAGGAGTAAGTCTTTGAATCCTTCAAACCTGTTTGCCATTCGGTTGCTGATCTACAACCTAATTTCATATATCCATTATTGCCCCATATCCCTTCATATAAGTGGATTGCAAGAGATTTTACAAGCAGATAATTCCTTTAGAAGCAGAGACAAGAGGAATGAAGAAATGACAGGAACTGTTTCTGGGTTCAGAACCTACCCCAGGGAGAAATTTAATTGGAGCACCCCCTTTTTTGGCATGGAGAAGGGTACCCGTCCATCACGGAGAATGATCTGTGGCACCCTTTTCCCCAGACAGGCATGAGAGCCTCTAGGCATGTCAGGAGTGCTGCCCCCATCGGACTACAATTGGGTGGCCATCTATGTACAGTTCGTCATCTTTAATTGGACGGAAGGAAGCTATGCACCATGTTTTACAACACTGACAAACTCACCTGGACTAGCCATATAAATACTATGGGTAGAAGAGCAGGTCAGAGACTGGGAATCCTGCAGAGAGTAACTCACCTCTTGACTTCCCAAAGCCTGTCCTCTATCTGCAAGGCACAAGTCAGGAATGTGGTGGGATACCTGCCTGCATGAATGTAGCTGGTTATGTGTGGCCTGTGGGGGGGGGGGGGGGGGGGGGAAGAGTTGGGGCTTGTGGGACGTCCTGGAGGTGGGTGGTGCATCAGGGTGTAGTCAGGGAGTTTGGTAGTTCACCGGGAATTCTGTGGAGGGTACTAAGGGGGGAGGGAGATCTCCTGGGGGTTGGGGAGAGACCCATGAAGGGTCTGTCTGGGTCTGTACAATAGTTACCCAGAAAGTAAAAGTGGTTTTAACTCTTCTAACTTTTTCTGGGTAACCACTGATGTAGCACAGTCGGAATCATCTGAAGTTTATGATTTAAATTGCATTTTGGGATGGTTCCCAGGTGAGGAAAATTGCCCATCTGAAGTTTGCACTTCCTTTGCAATTGCAGCGGTGGGAGGGGGGTTAAGTACAGCCAGCCTTTCTAATATTTCCTCTTCAACAATTACTAGCTCATCTGGTATCTCCATTACCTCCTCTTTCACTGTGACTTTGCAGTATCTCTTCCTTGGTCAAGACAGATACAAAGTACTCGGGCGCGATTCTCCGCCCCCCACGCCGGGTGGGAGAATAGCGGGAGGGCCTCCCGACATTTTTCACGCCCTCCCGCTATTCTCCCCCCGCACGCCCAACCCACGCCATGAATAGCCGCTCGCCGTTTTTTACGGCGAGCGGCGATTCTCCGAGGCTGATGGGCCGAGCGGCCGGCCCTTCACGCCGTTTAACCACGGCAGCAAACACACCTGCTCGCTGCCTTCGTGAAACGGGCGCCCGATGCCCGTTTGGGGCATCTAGAGGCCCGATTGGCACGGGAGCACCACGACTGTGCTCGGGAGGGGACAGGCCTGCGATCGGTGCCCACCGATCGTCGGTCTAGCATCCGTAACGGACGCACTCTTTCCCCTCCGCCGCCCGGCAAGATCAACACGTCTTGCCGGGCGGCTGAGGAGAAAGACGCCAACTGCGCATGCGCGGGTTGCTGGTGTCCAACCTGCGCATGCGTGGCTGACGTCATCGGCCGCGTCAGCCGCCGTGATGCTTAACGTGCGGCCTTGACGACGGTCGTCAAGGCCGCGCCGCCGTGACGCACGGGGCCGCGCTCCTAGCCCCGCCCGGGGGGAGAATCGGCCCCGGAAGTGGCCATGAAGGCTGCCGTGGGTCACGGCCTGTCCCACGGCAGCCTTTACGACTCTCCGCATTTGCGGAGAATCTCGCCCCTCATGCTTTAGCCATGCCCTTCTGCCTCTATAATAATAATAATGTTTATTATTGCCACAAGTAGACTTACATTCATACTGCAATGTCGGTGTCCTCCCCGGCCCTCCAATTACTCTTTTGCTATTTACATGCCTATATATTGAAGATCGTTTAGAATGACAAATTGAAGAAACCAAATAGTTCCATATTTTTGAAGTCCTGAAAAAGAAAAGTTACAGTGGGACATTCCATGAGCGTCTTGATTTCAACACTGCGAAGAATTAAGGAAAGAGAGAACAGTTGGATCCTGAGGGGAACAAGAGAGGAACATTTTTCTCCTGCTGTCCAAGATTGCATGAAAAGTGTTGGAAGAGCCTCCCCATATATAGCAATGTTAATTAAGCTGTGAGTAGATTGACTCTTTTACCATTCCTTCATGGGTTGTGAGCTTTGCTACAAGCCCAGAATTTATTGTCTATCTGTCATTGCCCTTGAGAAGTGTTGGTGAGACGCACAAAAATAGGAATATGGTTTATTAAAACAAACTTTATTATCACTAGTTTTAAACTAACTTTAACACCACAAAAGAAATAGCTTACAATTACCAGTTAAACAAGCTTAACAATAGAATGAAACATTTTAACAATAGAATGAAACATTTTAACAATAGAATGAAACATTTTAACAATAGAATGAAACATTTTAACAATAGAATGAAACATTTTAACTCCTAACTGCTATCTTCTATATCTCCAAACAAGTAAAACCTATCACCGGTCAAAACCCACTTTTAAGTAGAGTTAGCAAACACAGGAATACGTGAGAGAGAGAGAGAGAGATCCTTCAGGAAACTGCTTGTAGATTGTTGTCTGAGTCAAACCACTGTTTAACTTAACAACTCTTTCCAGAAGCTGCTGTTCTGTTCACAGCCAAATTTAAACTGACTGACTCTAAACCTGACTGCTTCAGCCCCTACCCCCCCACTAATTATATCATCTTTATCTCACTCAAATCTCATGAGCTAATTATTTAAGTTTAAACACAATTTCTCTAATTATCTACTCCCAAGAATTCATAATAAAAATCCATTAGGCTTATACTTTTACACATGCACATGGTATGAAATAAGGATGATCTAATTTTTACTTTGCCTTAATGTAGTTACATAATGTAGTTGCCCTATTATGTATTTTCTTTTCTTCCCTTTTCTTCCCATGTACTTAATGATCTGTTGAGCTGCATGCAGAAAAATACTTTTCACTGTACCTCGGTACACGTGACAATAAACAAATCCAATCCAATCCAATTACCCCTTCTATAGCCACAGTGTTTGCCTGTCTTTTAAACCAGGATTTTAAAAATCCTACTGCAGCAGATACATACACTACCCAGGTTTTTAACTATTATTGCACCAGATACAATGTATAAAATGAAATTCCTACATTCATCACAATACATTTTGTGGATTATATATGCTGCAACCACAGTATGCCGAAGGGGTGAATGCTTTGTCCAGGATGATGTTCAGCCTCTCGAGTGTTTTCTGTGCTGTGTGCTATTAGACAAGCCTATTGAAGAGAAACTAAAAGCTAGCTGAGCTTGCAGCTGCAAACAGTTTTTTTTTAAAAAAGCTTTGGTAATGAAGTTACAAAAAAAAGTAATAAAGTTCTGTTCACACATAGAACCTGGTGTGTGCCATCTCTGGGTACAAAACCAATGGAGAGGATGGAGAAAAGTTTTAATTTACTGGCTCAAGCACCTTTCCTTTCTTTACTGGGGAGATCACCATTGCCATGGGTACAATGGTTTTTGGGGTTCAAGAGCCATTTGGTCAGGCAGGAACAGAGATTACAGTGCCCGCAAGATGGGGATGCTTATCCATTACCTCGGGGAAGAAGATCCCTGAGCATTTGAGCAGCTTACAGAAAACATATCTACAACGGTAACTGTTCTTGAAAAACACTTTGGCCGAAACAAAAGTGTCATGATGGAACAATGTATGTTCTTCCAGCGATGCCAGGAAAATGGTCAGCCCAAAGAAACAGTACTTGGCGCACTAACCAACGAACTATTTTGTGACCAACTGATTCCATGAATTAGGGACTATCTCCTCAAGGAGGCCAATGATTTAACCCTGGAGAAAGCCACAACATTGGCAGTCCAACTCAAATCCACTCGAAAAGTTATACATACAGAGATACATCCTCAGACACAGCTTGTCCAATCAGCTCAAGTGCATTTGTTATGGGCCAGGGTTTAGAGAACCCCAAAGTGTATCATGGAATTCACCTGACCCACAACTTTTAATAGATTGTGGTATGGGGAGCACACGGCCCACTCTACAGGTGTGGTACAGCAGAAATGAAGAAGTATTTTTTAAAGCAAAACAGTGTTTATTCTATGAACTCAAGTTAACCTTTTTAAAGCATACAGTGAACACCTTAGCAACCATTAACTCAAATACAACCCCCAAGTTGTCTGATTTTCCACTGGCTCACCAACCACAGTAGGCATCACTCCCACCTGCGACCCAGCTATATTATTACCCAAGATAAACTGTATTCCTGGACAAGATAGTTTCTCTATTACTCCTACTACCACTTCACCACTCTTCACTGGACTTTCCAACCTTACCTTATATGATGGAACACTACTCTTCTCACCCTGAATTCCACATATTACCATCTTTTCTGGTAACATTCTTCTCAAACTACATAACTCCTCATCTCTTACCATTAAAGATTGACTATCCCGTATCTCTTACAATTGTAACTTCTTTACCTGCTCCTCCTGATACACATGAGTATACTTTACCCACACAAGTAAATTCTTTAAAGAGATCTGGCACCTTCTTGTCAATCACCTCTTGATCATGCTGTACAATCTTTTGCACCTCCTTCGCTTCACTTGGGCTTTCCTTTCCCACTTTAACAAACCCCACTGTCTTATCCTGTGTCACCACATCAGCCTTCCCAGTGCTTTTTTTCAACCACCAACACTGTGACTTTACATGGCCTAGTTTATTACAGTGAAAACATTTGAAACTTTTCATTTCTTTTCCACTCTCCTGGATTTCTTTTTTAATCTGAGGTACACTCTCCTTATTATCTCCCATCAGATCACCTTTACCTTCACCACTTTCTCATGTCGCCAGTTACTACCCCTCACAGGCTGAAACTGATGTCGGAAACCAAGCTTTGATTTATGAGCTAATTCATAATCATCTGCCATTTCTGCTGCTAATCTCACAGTTTTAACCCTCTGTTCTTCCACATGAGTTCTCACTACATCAGGAATTTAATTTTTATACTCCTCCAAATGTATAATTTCTCTAAGAGCTTCATACGTTTGGTCTATTTTCAAAGCCCTTATCCAACTATCAAAATTACTCTGTTTGATCCTTTCAAACTCCATGTATGTTTGACCAGGTTCTTTCCTTAAATTTCTAAACCTTTGTCTATAGGCTTCAGGCACTAGTTCATATGCACCTAAGATGGATTTTTTCACCTCCTCATACGACTCTGATACCTCCTCTGATAGTGATGCAAATAGTGATAGCCTACCTCCAGCTTTGTTTGAATCAGTAATACCCACATGTCCTGTGGCCATTTCATTTGTTTAGCTACCTTCTCAAATGAAATGAAAAAGGCTTCTACCTCCTTCTCATCAAACCTTGGCAATGCTTGGACATATTTAAATAGATCCCCATCAAGCCTTTGACTATGACGCTCTTTCTCACTATCCTCATCACTATCATCCAACTGTACGTTTCCCTTTACGCCTGCCAATTTTAACTGACTGTCATGTTTCATGGCATTTTCTGAAGTTCAAACTCTCTCTCTTTATCTTTTTTCCCTGATCTGTATCACCCTTTCTCTTTCTTTTTCCTCTCTCTTTCTTTTTCCTCTCTATCACTTTCGTATTCAAGCTGCTTTAATTATTTCTCATGTTCCATTTGTTTAATTTGTAACTGAAGTTTTGTCATTTCCAATGACTCGAAACTGTATCTCTGGCAACTTTAAATGCTTTGCCGCCACCATAATTACCTCATTTTTTCGCATGTTGTCAGGTAATGTTTACTGCAATATTTTTGCCAAATGTAACAGTCTGCTTTTAGTCTCTGTCCACAAGGTACTGCGTGTGACCGTCCCCACCCCCAAAAACTTCAGAGCCTCTGAAAGCGCCATTGTCCACAAGAGACTCCCCACTTAAACTAGAATACCACACCTGAAAAGCAACCACAATATGCTCACCCCTCACTGTCTTTAAGTTCACTAAGCCTATCTAAATCGATAGACTTTTATCCCCATCGTGCCTCCAATTTGCTATGGCCAGGGTTTAGCGAACCCCAAAGTGTATCATGGAGTTCACCTGACCCACAACTTTTAATAGATTGTGGTATGGGGAGCACACGGCCCACTCTACAGGCGTGGTATAGCAGAAATGGAAAAGTATTTTTTAAAGCAAAATTATGTTTATTCTTTGAACTCAAGTTAATCTTTTTAAAACTTAAAGTGAACGTCTTAGCAACCATCAATTCAAATATAACCCCCAAAGAATACAACAATAAGTAATCCTTAAGCTGTCCTTTTAACATCCATAAGACTTTTTAAAAAACCTTTAAACAGAAGCACATCAGGTTAAACTCACTTCTGAGAGCAGTTATTAGTTTTACATCATGAAAGGTTCAATTTACAATCTTTAGATTACAGAGAGAGAGACTCAGACACCTTCTGGCTGTGACTGCAGCTATCCAGCTCTGAAAACGAAATGAAAACACACCCTGCAGCAAACAGCCTAAAACAAAAGTGAAAAGCTGACAGACAGCCCAGCTCCACCCACACTCTGACATCACTGATAAACACCCATTTTTTAAAGGTGCATTTCTTAAACACTCATTTCTTTAAGGTACTCTCACATGACACCTCCACCACCCTCCGCGGCGCATCCTCCATCGAGGTGAGCTGGTCGCTGTGCTGTGACATTGCCTCCTCCACTTCATTCTTTTTTTCACCTTGTTCTCTCACCACGGCCGATGTCTTTGCCACACTGACCCTCACTGGGGCAATTGACTCCTCCACCAATGATTTCAGTTTGACCGCCATCTCCTTCCTCAATACCTCCATGTGCCTCGCAAACTGCTTCTCCAGCTCCACAGGCATCACCTCGGTCATCTTTTCCACTGTAAGTAGTGCTGCCCCTCCACGCGGTCCGGCATCTGCCATCTTGTGAGCGCTTTTACTTTTCCTCTCACTTGACGGCGAACCCGCGTTTCCTCCCTTTTTCAGAGCTGTTTTTGGCATCCTTTAATGACTTATTATTTTTCCCCTACTTTCTTCAATCTTAAAATATGTAAATTTAAAAAAATGTTTTTAATTTAAAAAAAAGTAAAAAACATTTTTTTCCACAAACATGAAATCCCAACCCCGGGACCGGACTTCAAACTTCTCAACCATCCATTTTCAGCAGGGGCCGCCCAATGTGCTCTGCTCCCCCTCTACATCATGTCCTGGATTCGGGCCTTGCCTCGTGTCAAGCTCCGCCCCTGCCTCTCACTTCGGGCTCGATGCCCCCTGCTCCTCCGGCCGCTGGACACTCCCGCGGAGCTCCTTACCAGCCCAACCCGGCACCCATCCCTCAGGTCCCAAAGGCCGAAGAAATTCAGTTTCCAAAAACAACGGGGAAACCCCCGAAAGATACCAGGATATCAGCGGAAGCCTCTTCCTAACACGGCTGCTCCGCTCGTGAGCGCCACCGGAAGTTCATGCTTTGTCACACTATTAAGGACTTACTAGTTGCCAATGTAGAGACCGGGAAGGAAACTTGAATATTGAGTGGATATATGTTTGTGATGTACGGCTTGCACGCTGTATAATGAAATGTCTGTGCCTTGATGTTTCATTCTTTTAAGGGGGGGAGGTATGTAAGCGTCCTTCCTTTTCCTTTATGTGTATTCCCTTGTTTTCATCTTTCTTTTATTTTTACTGTTACATTTTTATTCCATGGATGATTTAGGGTCTTGTGTCTTTAAGTCAGCCTACTGTGGCTGTACCTTTAATTCAAACAGCAAGATCCAGAAAGCTGTGCTGTTTTGACTGGTGATTGGATATTGGCTGGCCTCAAGAGATGACTCGGTTTGATTGATGTGGCTTGTGGCCGAAAAGGCTGTGCTTTGCCTGGTAACAGGTGGTGAATGGATCTGAACGCACTGAAATGGTTCAGAGACATAAAGAGCTTTTAGTTTCGCTTTGGCAGCTTAGAGGGAAGAGCGGCTCTCTTTCCACTCCATTATTCCTCCAGAAAGATTGTGTTTCTGATCTGGCAGAAACACTGGATGATTTAGTTTCCAGGAGACCCATTACAAGCTGTGCAGGCAAGGTTCAGAATCCGATAACTCTCTCCAGAATTATCCAGCTAATTCTCACCAAACGTTAATGTGAAGCAAGAGGCCTCTCTCGGAGAAGCTGTGAGTAATACAACGAAACTACAACGACGATCTTCGCTTGCTTTAACCAGAGACTTTAATCCACAAGCATACTGTGATGAAAGCACACTGCGAACCACCATTTGAAGCAAAGACCTTCACCCTTATTATTTTTACTCCTTACACCCCTCTCATTATCATTCATCATTATCCTTGTTATAAAAAATGGTAATTGTGTTTGACTTACAAACCTGCTGACTGTAATTATTGGGC
This sequence comes from Scyliorhinus canicula, assembly GCF_902713615.1. Lineage (NCBI taxonomy): Eukaryota > Metazoa > Chordata > Chondrichthyes > Carcharhiniformes > Scyliorhinidae > Scyliorhinus > Scyliorhinus canicula. The sequence continues at coordinate 231,517,467 of NC_052148.1, forward strand.
AGTCAAGAGCCAATGATTTCAGAATTGTTTGTAAGAATTATTAGTTAATTCACTTGTGCTGTGAATCTGGGATGAATGGGACTGGAATTGACTATGCACTTGCCAGGGTGTCGTAACAGTGAAACGTTTTTGGACATTTAAAAAGCTTTTGGTTAATGAACAAGTATGTGAGTGAGGTAAGTGGGCAGGGTGGGAAGTGCCTGCTGGGTACGGTGGCAGGGTGAGGAGTGCGGCAGCTAGTTAGGATTTAATGGTGTACAGGGTGATAGGTGACAGAGTGGGTAAGGTGGCAGGGAAGGTAGGGTGATTGGTAGGTAGGTGTGATAAGCAGCAGGATAGTGGGTGCCAGGTAGATAGGGTGGCAGGGTGGCAGGGTGATAGATGGTGGGTGGCAGTGTGGGGAGGTTGCCAGGTTGATAGGTGGCGGATGGTCGGTGACCAAGTGGGTAGGGTGCCAGGTATGTAGGGGGTAGAGTGATAGAATCATAGAATTTACAGTGCAGAAGGAGGTCATTTGGCCCATCGAGTTGGCACTAACCCTTGGAAAGAACACCCTACTTAAGCCCACACCTCCACCCTATCGCCGTAACCCTGTAACCCCATCTACCCTTTTTTTGGACACTGAGGGTAATTTAGCATGGCCAATCCACCTAACATACACATCTATGGACTGTGGGAGGAAACCGGCTTGGGTCACACTCTGTGTGCAGTATGCACGTTCTCCCCATGTCTGCATGGGTTTCCTTTGAGTGCTCCAGTTTCCTCCCACAAATCCCGAAAGATATTCCTGTTAGGTGAATTGGACATTCTGAATTCTCCCTCTGTACCCGAACAGGCGCCGGAATGTGACGACTATGAATTTTCACAGTATCTTCTTTTCAGAGTTAATGTAAGCCTACTTGTGACGCTAATATAGATTATTATTATTACACATTTCCTGGATCTAAATTTTCTGTTACCGCCACCAATGCTATCTTTTATTTCCCTTTTTAGTATGCAGCTCATTTGTTACACTGCATGGTCCCTTTAAAATTGGCACCCAGCTACATATGTAAAGGGTGCTTTACATGCACACATCTTCTGCGTGATGATTCCTGGATTGTTTAGTAACTATGCACCCATGCAGCTTAGAGGAAATATCGATAATCACGATGTAGCATGTATTGGACATATATCATCACGTGCACAGTGGGTTACAGGTAGTGTTCCACATTTGTGGGTGTCACCAATGCTACACATACATGACATACAAACCCATTTAAGTCCAAAGATGTGCAGGTTAGGTGGATTGGCCATGCTAAATTGCCCTTAGTGTCCAAAATTGCCCTTAGTGTTGGGTGGGGTTACTGGGTTATGGGGATAGGGTGGCGGTGTGGGCTTGGGTAGGGTGCTCTTTCCAAGAGCTGGTGCACACTCGATGGGCCAAATGGCCTCCTTCTGCACTGTAAATTCTATGTGTATATTTCATAAAATTCATGGCACCAAGCGAGCAGTAGCCTTGATGTGTCATGGCATGCAATAAGTACTGGAGCATTTTGCCAGCTCTTCAACGTGTACTTGCCCATTGTCAGACTACCACCTTGTGGCAACCTTGTTCCTGCCTGTGCAGTGCACAACACTACTGTTTCAACAGACTTATAGTGCAGTGTCTCCAATAATGAACTAAACATAACACTGAAAAGTTAGATATTACAGTGTTAGTGTTGATTTATTTTGCATGATTATTTTGTGCCATGTGTCTGAATCCTCTAGGAACTGAGCTGGGACTTCAAGTTCTTTTAAGTGGGATCCTTACAGAGAGAAGCATCTTGCATCACTCCAGAGATTGAGCTAGATTTCAGCCTGGACCCTATATGTGATATCATTGGGCTAACTCCCAATTATATCCAGTCTTTATTTTTACAGATGTAGATTTTATTAATGTTATGACACCCTGGGCAGGTACGCAATCAATTCCAGCCCCACTCATCCTGGAGTCACAACATAAGTGAATTAATTAATAGTTCTAAGAAAAATACCCAAAGTCTTTGGCCCTTGGCTGCCCAATATATACATTCACCAGGTTTGTAAGTTGAAACACAATTACTGTTTATATATTATAAGAACTATCATGAAATGTGCGGTAAATACAACTGGTTAATGACAAGCTAAACCCCACCACCCACTTCACCTGCCCCACCTGCTACCCACCCACACAAAACAGACAAAGGCAGAGGGGTAGAAAGGGGTAAAAATAATAAGAATGAAGGTCAAAAGATAAGAGTCTTTGCGTCAGATGGTGGTTCTTTAGCATACTTTCATCACAGCATATCTGGTGGTTAAAGTCTCTGGTTTGCAGCCAATAATGGTCTTCTTTGTAGAGTAATTCATAAGAACATAAGAACTAGGAGCAGGAGTAGGCCATCTGGCCCCTCGAGCCTGCTCCGCCAATCAATTAGATCATGGCTGATCTTTTGTGGACTCAGCTCCACTTTCCAGCCCGAACACCATAACCCTTAATCCCTTCCTTCTTCAAAAAACTATCAATCTTTACCTTAAAAACATGTAATGAAGGAGCCTCAACTGATTCACTGGGCAAGGAATTCCATAGATTCACAACCCTTTGGGTGAAGAAGTTCCTCCTAAACTCAGTCCTAAATCTACTTCTCCTTATTTTGAGGTTATGCCCCCTAGTTCTGCTGTCACCCGCCAGTGGAAACACCCTGCCCGCATCTATCCTATCTATTCCCTTCATAATTTTATATGTTTTTATAAGATCCCCCCATTCATGGTTCCAGTAGAAAAATGCAACACTCACAGGCAGCAGGCTTTCTGGAGAGACACTTTGGGCGGGATTCTCCGACCCCTGCCGGGTCGGAGAATCACCGGGGGGGCGGCGTGAATCCCTCCCCCGCCGGCTACCAAATTCTCCGGCGCCAGGGATTTTGGCGCAGTCGGGAATCGCGCCGCGCCGGTCGCGGCCGCTAGCAATGGTCTCCCCGGCAATTCTCCGACCCACGATGGGCCAAGTGGATGCCTGTTTTCGGCCAGTCCCGTCGGCGTATATTACATCAGGTATTTGCCTGCGGGACCTGGCTGCATGGGCGGCCTCCAGGCTCCTGGAGGGGGGGGGGGGGGGGGGGGGGTGGGGGGGGGGCACGGGGGGGATCTGGCCCCGAGAGGTGCCGCCACAGTGAACTGGCCTGTGAACGGGGCCCACCGATCCGCAGGCAGGCCTGTGCCGTGTGAGCACTCTATTGTTCAGCATCGGCCGCTGTGGTCCTCCGCCATGGCCTACGCGGAGATGAACCCCCACCTGCGCATGCGCTGGAATGGCGCCAGCACACACTGGCACTCCCGCGCATGCGCCAACTTGCACTGGTCTGCGGAGGCCCTTCAGCACCGTTTGGCGTGGCGCCAAACCCTTTCCCCGTCGGCCGGTGCAGCGCAAACCACTCCGGGGCCAGCTTAGCCCCTGAAGGTTCGCGCCACTCCTCGCTGCCGGAACCCCCGCCCCGCCGGTTAGGGGAGAACCCCACCCCTGATTTCACATCAAAATGGCCTTCAGCTTGAAGTTCGCATTCAGACCTCCATCTTTCTGCAGAGACCCTCATTTCACACCAAACCATGCTTTCAGCTCGTTGTTTTGCTTCAGATCTCTGCAGTCTCGGGAAAATGACATCCAGACTTGCTGGAGAGAGAACCAGCCCTCAGAGTGGCCTTCTGAAGATAATTAATTGGATCCTTTTTGGAGAGATTTAGTTAGATCTCATCATCAGGCTGCCAAATCAAAATTGAAACCAAACTGGAACCTCAGGATTCTGAACAGTGTTCCAGTGGAATAGTATCCAATTACCACCTGTGGGCAGAGCACAGCCTTTTGGGCCAATTCATTCACCCATCAGCCAAAACAATCGAGCTGAGACCCTGCTAATCTCAGTCATTGGTGGCGGACAGTCTACAATTCCAGTGTGGACCAGCACAGACTAGCTCAGTGATTTCTCCTGCTACTGAAATCCTCTGCTTGAATTAAAGGCTCAGGCCATTGCTTTCTTGCACTTGAATTAAAGACACATGTCTATAAATCATCCATGGATCAAAAATGTAACGTCAAAAATATAAGAAAGGGGAAATAAGGAAATAAACAGGAAGGACCCTTACACTCACATCTGATGACTATACACAGTCTCATCACAAGAAGTATGAGTCGATTCATTGTATTCCCATGATTACTCCTCACTGCTCATCCCACATGCTTCCAACTGGCAATCCCATTAAAGGATACATGATGTGAAGGTTTGTGTTGCTTCAGCATCTCATTGAAAGGATTACATAGTGTTAGGTTGTGCTGGTCTGGACAAAGTCCAAAAAATGCTTCTTTCAAATGGCCAGGACCTGTCCTGCTAGGCATGTGATGAACAGGGGAGAGTGCCTTTGGGGGCATGGTAGATGGCAGGGGCATTAGCTGACTCGGAGTTGCTTCCTCTGGTGAAGATCCCGGTAAGCTTGTTCTCCGTTACCTGATCCACTGCCACTCATGTCATGATTGACATTAGACCAGACAGGAATGGATACTGCTGGTTAAGGACAAATGTGGGATGTAGCTGGTAGGTCGACTCGACTATGGCACCCTTGGAGCATGCTGCCTAATCCCTGTGATGTTGCCTGAGAGAAAGCATAGCAGCGAGTCCCACCTGCTCTCCTTACTCCCTGTCATCATGAAGCCATGCATAGAGGAAAATGTAATGTTTCCCATTATTTAAACAGTGTTGTTTTTCTACAGGACAAGCAGTTAAAATGCCATCGTTTTGTCCTCTTTTTAAACAAATTTAGAGTACCCAATAATTCTTTTTCCAATTAAGGGGCAATTTAGGGTGGCCAATCCACCAAACCTGCACATCTTTGGGTGGTGGGGATGAAACCCACGCAGACATGGGGAGAATGTGCAAACTCCACACGGACAGTGACCCAGGGTCGCGATCGAACCCGGGTCCTCAGTGTCTTGGCAGCAGTGCTAACCACTGCGCCACTGTGCCATCAGCTGTTGTTTTGCTCAATGGGAAACGTTCTTAATGAAGCTGGAAATTGGAACAAATAATAGAAAATGCTGGAGGTAATCAGCAGGTCAGACAGCATCAATGGCGAGTACGATTTGACAGGCTGAATTCTGAGTCCTTTAGGAAGATATTGAAGTAGGGAAGCATGGCAAGACGACCAGGGAAGGTGTCGGAAGAGGAGACCAACCTCTTCTGGATACCATGCCATATTGCTAGAAGGAGGACAACTAAGAGCTATTTGCTGCCTCCCAATGGGTTCCGGTCAAACTACTCATCTCGGTGGCCCAGTGGGTTTGCCCTGATGCCTCACGGCGCCGAGGTCCCAGGTTCGATCCCGGCTCTGGGTCACTGTCCATGTTAAGTTTTCACATTTTCCCTTTGTTTGCATGGGTTTCACTCCCACAACCCAAAGATGTGCAGGGTAGGTGGATTGGCCATGCTAAATTGCCCCTTAATTGGAAAAAACTAATTGGATACTCTAAATTTAAAAAAGAGACTACCCATTATGTAGCTTGGCACTTAAGTGCTAAAACTGAATACATATAAAAGGCGAGCAGCTGGCAAAAAGGAAGGTGTACAGGCTTTTCTACAGACATGAAAAGTAAAATAATTGTTAAAGAGAGTGTTGGACTACTTGAGGATGAAGAGGTAAACCTAGTTGTTTTTTTACAAGAATGTTGGTGTACTAGAAAATTGTTCAAGATAACTGTGGAAAAGAATAGATTGCAAGATAAATTACTAAGCCTTGATGGCAAGTACCTTAAGCAGTTGAACAAAAACAGAGAGAGGATGGTAGGGTATCAAAACACAATTTTACAATCCTCCTTTGAGGTACAAATTTTCTGGAAGACTAGAGAATAAGGAAAGCAGAGATATTTGTGTTATTGAGGAAAACGTAGATGAATATTTGAAGCAAAGGATATTTCAAGAATATGAGAAAAATAGGATTTTGTTTGAACGTCTCTACCAAGGGCAGCACAGTGGTGCAGTGGTTAGCATTGCAGCCTCATGGCGCCGAGGTCCCAGATTCGATCCCGGCTCTGGGTCACTGTCTGTGTGGAGTTTGCACATTCTCCCCATGTTTGCGTGGGTTTCACCCCCACAACCCAAAGATGTGCAGGTTATGTGGATTCGCCACGATAAATTACCTCTGAATAATTGGGCGAGACATAGGGTGAGGTGTTATATGCAGGAAGTGGACGCATTAATGACACAAACCTGTTTAACACAGAGAAGCTTTACAGTTTAAACCCGTTAACAGTTCATCCAATTCTGAAAAATGTAGTTAAATGGGCAACTGAGTGGTGGCTTACAGTAAATCTTTTGAAACTCAAAGCCATGGATTCGAAAGCTTAAACTTTACAAGAAAGGAATGCTGTCGTGATAACTAATTTCTGAACGTGAATAGCCATCACGCAGGATCCTGTGATGCATCACATGTCCTTAATGCCGCTTTGTGTGATACAAGCTCATTACGCTTTGAGCATGCATCCAATGTAAATAAGATATATCTGGTTGTGCTAACAGCATGCGGCTGCCTGCCCAGCAGTCATATAATTGTGGGTTTGCATTGTGGCAGCGACTGTCACTCCATCCAACATTCCAATAAATTTGATGAGTCAGGACATGCATTCCATGAATGTGCTACTGATAGTGATTTAACTAGAGAAGAATGGAAAGAAGAAGTTGTTAAAGCTAGGAATGTAAAACAGGAACATGTTTATTTTTTCTTATCAATAAAATATGGGGAAGTTTTACACTGAGGCACACGATTGTGGTACGTCTCTCCCTGACCTTAAGGTAGGGTTTCATGCCTTAGGACAAGGTATTATTCTCATTTTCCTCTGTCAACACACTTTATTGCTTATGTGTCAGTGACCGCGAGCATTCCATCTCAGTCATCTATTAGCAGTAGATCATCGTTGGGCTCATAAACTTTATTTTTTTCCAGTTATAAGGCAATTTAGCGTGGCCATTTCACCTACCCTGCACATCTTTGGGTTGTGGGCATGAGACTCACGCGGGCACTGGGAGAATGTGCAAACTCCACACATACAGTGACCCGGGCCGGGATCGAACCTGGGTCCTCGGCGGCGTGAGGTAACAGTGCTAACCACTGTGCCACGCCTTCTCCGACATCTTCATTCCCCCTCCTTGGACAGATGGACGGCTGAGTATTGAGCCTGACCAGTGACCTCCTGGTCCCCTGGAATAGGCTCCTCCCTGGGTTGGCCTTTTCAGAGTTGGTGCTCTCCATCTGCCTCCAGAGCTATTATTAGAATAATCGGCAGCTCCACGTGGGGCAAATCGATAATTTGGGAGGAATTGGAGGGAGAGAGCGAGAGAGAGAGAGACAGTCAGTTAGGTAATCCATCCCCGCGAACCTCAATCCCACCCAACAGCACTTGTCCTCCTGATACGCCAAGATGACTATCCTACACTGTCTCCGACGACCAGCAGTACCTCACATCTCTGCTGTTCATCACACTTCATCAAGCAGTAGTAAATCACCCCCGCGCGACATCACGCTGTGGGCAGGAAGATCCAGTGAGGCCGGAACATAGAACCATAGAATCCCTACAGCGCAGAAAGAGGCCATTCCGCCCATTGAGTCTGCACTGACACTCTGAAAGGTCACCCTTCCAAGGCCCACCCCCCTCCTCATTACCTCCCCTAACCTGCACATCTTTGGATGATAAGAGGAAATATTTGTTTTTCAGAAAATTAAGAGTACCCAATTCATTTTTTCCAATTAAGGGGCAATATAGCGTGGCCAATCCATTGACCCTGCACATCTTTGGGTTGTCGGGGCGAAACCCACGCAAACATGGGGAGAATGTGCAAACTCCACACAGACAGTGACCCAGAGCCGGGATCGAACCTGGACCTCGGCGCCGTGAGGCAGCAATGCTAACCACTTGTGCCACCGTGCTGCCCTTAAGGGGAAATATTTATCATGGCCATTCCATCTAACCTGCAAATCTTTTGACTGTGGGAGGAAACCGGAGCATCCGGAAGAAAGCTATGTCGTCACGGGGAGAACGTGCAAATTCCACACAGATAGTCACCCAAGGCTCTCGAGTTGAAGCCAGGTCCCTGGTGCTGTGAGGCAGCAGTGCTAACCACTGTGCCACCGTGCCGCAGTGGCTTTTAAAATTCGCCAATTACATTCAAATCCCTTCCTGGGCGTAAACCCTGTTGCATCATCGAAGAGAGCCCAGGAACATCGTTTTCCAAAATCTCGCCGACGCAAATGCTGTTTTTGGTCTCTTGTGGTATTTTGTGGCCATTATGGGATTTGTGCTCACGACTAACGGACCTGGAAAATCTCACCCTATGGGCGAGATTCTCCGAGTTCGCCCGGTGACCAGAGAATCCCGTCCGAGGTCAAAAGATATTTCCATTCTACGCGGCTCGCCCGTGGCATTCTTGCAGTGGGCTGGGCAGGAGAATCCAGCCCAATATTTTTATTCTTACTGTGTAGGAGAGTTGAAGGATTTTTTGCATCAGATGTAATTTATTTTGGTTTATAAAATGTTTGTCACATGGCATAAAACACTAATATTTATAGATGAAAAGAACTGTGTTGCACGCAGTCTGGATAAATAAATATCCATTTTTGAAGGAAGAAAGTGGCAATGTTTATATGTTCAGGAATCCACTATTAGTAGCTGTGTTGTAGACATTAGCCTGCAGTGAAGAATTTCTGAGCAGTTTGTTGTTCCAGGATCTTCTCCTCCCTCCCTTTAATTAAGGTTGGAAGGGCAAAAAATGAACAAACATTAATATCCTGCCAGATAAAATATTTCTAAACATAAATATAATGAGCCCAGTTTACTGTGCAGCACCTTAGTAATAATGTGACCCTGACATTATCCAGCTACTACCGAATTGACTGTCATTGACGAATGCAAATCAGTAACTTTAATTCATTTGAATGGCCAGTCACACAATATTTAGTTATTTTAAAATCAATCTACTGGATTATTTCTTTAACTTGGGCGAAAGGATAAAGTTGTTCAAACAAACATAGCCCCAGAGTATTCGGAGGGAAAAGAACCCCAAAGCAAACCAAATCTTTGGCTTCATGATTTTCTTGGGGCGGAGGCATTGAAATATGACATTTCATGATCGAACCTTAACTCCTCGTAACCACGTAGCCACACCCCACGTCCAAGCAAAGTACTAATGTAAGCTCTCACAGTACCGTTTCATGGTCCAGAAGATTACTTCAGGAAAAGAACATTTAAATTAGATAAAATATGATTTGTTGAATACAATGACTGCATGGTTAGTGGCAACCCTGAAATATTGTTCACGTTAACTTTGACAATGAGTGTTGATGATGGACTATTTTATGCGTAATTGGTGAGTCCATTTTGTCAACCCCTCTAACCTGTCACAGGTGCGAACATGCATACTCGCATGCACACTCATTCTGGATAGCAATCAAAGGCTGGATCATTGACTTTTCTTTGCTTTTTCATTAGGTTGGGGACACTGGATTTCTTCATTGTATCTCAGTACCTACATTGTATCTCAGTAGCTCAATGTAGGTAAGTACCCTTACCTACATTGAGCTACTACAGCCCAAATCTGAAGTGAACTTGTGACTATGTCCTTGGCTGCGCATTACTGAGTTATTTGGGAATGGGTAGTGATGATATAGTTTCTTGACAATTAGCAAGAAAAGCTACCAAGTCCCTTTGGCTCAGTGCAGTGGCAGTAAACAGAATTCCTACAGTGCAGAAGGAGGCCCTTTGGCCCATCGTGTCGGTACCGACCTTCTGAAAGAGCACCTTATCAAGGCCCACTTCCCTGCCCTATCTCTATGAATCCACCTAACTTACATATCTTTGAACACTAATTTATCATGGCCAATCCACCTAAGCTGCTCATCTTTGGACTGTGGGAGGAAACCGGAGCACCCGGAAGAAACCCAGGCAGACACGGAAAGAATTTTCAAACTCCACACAGACAGTCACTCAAGGCCAGAATTGAACCCGATTCCTGGCTGTGAGGCCACTGTGCCACCGTGCCGCCCCTCGTACCCATGGAGCGTTAGTTGATCTTAATGGGGACACCAGGAGGGCTCTCAATGCCTGAGAATAGAGAAGGAAAAACCAGCAAGTGTTTCCATTCCTGTTTGATGTCTGAACGTGATGATGTCAGATAGCATAGAATTTGGCTGAAATGTGTTTCGCCCACTGGTAAAATAGCACGTCAACACTTATTGCCTCCCATTCCCTTTACCCACCCAGCTTTGATTGCCTTGCCTTAACTGTCTGGAAATCTCCCATTAAATCCTTTAGCAACTGCGCTTCACTCTCTTTTAAAAACTTTAAAAAAAAACACTATGACAATGGCTGGGATTTTCCAGTCCCGTTGTGTGGGACCCACTGTGGGAGATTTGGCGGCCAAGTCAAAAGTCAATTGACTTTCAGTGTGAACAGACAATCCTGGCTGGAAAATCCCACCCCCGCCCAATGTCTGCTGTTACCTTTTCTCACTGTTTCAACATGACTTAGTGTTCCTTCAACTATTTTATTTACTTACTTTACACCCCTTGACATTGAAGCTGTTCTTCATTGAAGAGGCTATATAAATGGAAGTTGTTAATGGAACGACTAATACTTGAGCAAAGTACAAGAGGATAACTGTAAAATTATTCTCACAAGGAAAAGTCAACACCTTAAGGAGGGGATTGATGAGGATTTTTAAAAAAGCAAACCTGATGGAACACAATTGTCAGTCACTGTGGCCACCCTGATTCCTTTATGATTCCTTTGTTTTCAGCAGGAGATTTGCCCTGACTTTATTCTTAGTGGATCCCCATTCAGAGATGAGGAAAAAGGTGGACGAGTGAAAGGGGACATCAATTATAACGTTGACGGAGGCATATTGGCTTTTGATTGACAGTTACTCTATTTATTTACCGTGTCTCATCATTTGCACAGGACTTATGCAAAAAATAAAAGTGTTACTGGAGCAATTTCCTCTTAGCACACTAGCCAAAAGTTGTGCTGTGCGTTATCACTGTGTACTCCAGTGTCTGGGAACTGTGTGAGTGTAGGGGGATGTGCGGCAGGGCCAGTGAGCCAGGGACAGCTGGTGTAGTGCTGTCTCTGTGTGTGCCTGCGTCTCTTTCAGGTAGATGTGACAGCCACTTTTTGTTAGTTTCAGCATGAGGTGCGCCTGGGCACTGTGGGGTGCTTCCTGTGTTGAACTGAATTAAACAGTTGGCTGTGAAGCAAGTGGCCGATTATTACTCACCGGGTAGAACTAAGTGTCACAGGCTTGTGATCAGATGTTACACAGCAAGTGATGTCAGGATTCCCAACCCTGGGTGGGATTGTTTGATCTTTCACTCACCTGTAATGAGCTGCAGGCAAAGAAAACTCTGAATTAACAATTTGAAGTAAGGTGCTAAATTAGCTATTTCCTTTATTTCCTGTTGATATTCCTCATCCCTTTATTGACAACTGTTGGGCGGAAAGAAAAGCCTACTCATTATCCCTTCAAGTGTTCCAACAGGGCTTTCACTTTTTTCCTGCTTATTTTCTCATTTTCTATCCTGAAGGCCTGGGCTCCTTGCTGGGTAATGGCTTCAGGGGACCAGCAGTGTACTGAATGCCTCGTCCAGATGGCCATGTGGGAACCTGGGTGGTAGGTTTTGGCAGCCTATACTTACTGTGGGGCATCACAGCCCAGCCCAATGCTGCCCTCACCCATATCCACAGAGGCACACTCTCAGCAGTGATCTTTGCATCATTTTCAAAAGCGAGAAACAGTTTGATATTTCTTCTTTGTAGCCCAGGTTGCTGAGGCATACTGCCCTTTCACCTTTACAAACTCTCTGCACTGTGAAATGTGAAATGAGTTGTGCGACTTAATGAAATCCTGCTGAATGCAGATCACATACAAAACACTGCCCTAAATTGGCAGCAAACGGATTTCCCCATTCAAAGAAGCCACAAGGGAGGTTGTATTACGACCAGGTGAGGAGCGGTGCAGTGACTCCTCTCTTTCACCACTATTCATTTGGCTGGAGCAGAGGTTTTGAATTTTAAAAGGATGCTGTATTGCCAATTTGATACGTACTTGACTGTGTACAATTTGTAATAATTAGGCAAACCAGACCTGAGTCCAGCACAGAAGGGGTTAGTGTTATGGTGCTTACACCCATCCGGGTAAAAATATTTGAAATGTTAAAAATGTACCATTATGTCTGACTTCCCACTAGCGCATGCAAATCACTCAAATCTCAAACATGCAGAAAAAATGTCTTTGCAGAGCATCAGATATTAAACTTGGCCATGTTAGAGTACAGATTTTTTAATAAGTAAATCAATAAAGATTCACTGGGGCAGCACGGTGGCCTAGTGGTTAGCACAACCGCCTCACGGCGCTGAGGTCCCAGGTTCAATCCCGGCTCTGGGTCCCTGTCCATGTGGAGTTTGCACATTCTCCCCGTGTCTGTGTGGGTTTCACCCCCACAACCCAAAAATGTGCAGAGTAGGTGGATTGACCACGCTAAATTGCCCCTTAATTGGAAAAAATAATTGGGTAATCTAAATTTCTAAAAAAAAAATAAAGATTCACTGATTGCATCTAGAGGTATTGGTTCTTCAGCTAAGGCAGTTGATTTAAAGTCATGGCTGGTATGTCTCTTTTCTCTTGGAAGCATTGCCGAAGAAATCCAAGCGCTTTCACTAGAGAGTCTCTGCTGAAGGAATGTAGACACACTTTTAACTCAGTTAAAAAGGGATTCAAAGCTTAGCTGGAATATTGTAGAGCAGAGCTTTTCAAAGTGTGGGTCGTGGATGACTTTTTGCTGTACGTAGGGATCCGGAGCCAGTTATGGGGGATATCATAGGTTTATTGAAGAGGTCCAGCGAGTATTTTGAAGTTAGCCCTTTGGGGGGAGGAGCTGGGTTGGCAAGCCTGCCATTTCATCTGGCTGGGACTAGTTCTGGTATCTAGGGGTCCAGGCAGCTCCGCAAATTGAATTACACTAGCCTAGCAAGCAGGGTCAGGGTGGATCTGTAGAGGTGGGACAATCTTCCGTTATCACTGGCGGGCTGGGTTCAATCCATTAAGATGAATATCCTGCCACGATTTGTGTTTTTATTTCAGTGCCTCCCAGTTTTTCTACATAAATCATTTTTCCGGGGGATGGAGCAGCTCATAGCAGGTTTCATATGGGGGGGGGGAGAACTCTTCAGGTTTGGAGGGGGGTCCACAGATAGGCAGGCAGGAGGGCTGGCTGCTGTATTTGATGTTTTATCATTGGGTGGCCAATGCGGAGAAGGTGTTCGGGTGGAGTGGGGACTAGGAAGCTACCCGGGTGCGGATAGAGTCGGGGTCGTGCAGAGGGTCTAGCCTTGAGGTGTTGGTGACGGTGTCTGCCACTTGCTTCAGAGATATTTTCTTTGAACCTGGTGGTCGTCTCCACTTTGAAAATATGGCGGAAACTCCGTCAGCATTTTAAGTAGGGAGTAGTGTCAAGATGGGCCCCTATCTGTAGGAATCACTTGTTTGAGCCAGCGAAATTGGATGGCACATTTAGGAGGTGGAAAGGGAAGGGGCTGGAGAGGGTGAGGGGTTTGTTTCTGGAGGGGTGGTTTGCTAGCTTGGAGGAGCTGAAGGAGAAAGCAGGACTTGGGGGTCGGACACGATCAGGTACGTGATTTTGTTCGGTGGATGTTTCCGACATTCCCAGTAGCACCGCCATCCACTTTATTGCAGAGGATACTCTCCTGTGCGAGGTCAGAAGAGGGCAGCACGTCCAGGATATATGGACGGATCTTGGACAAGGAGGTGAAAGCCTGGTGGGAGAAGGAACTGGGGCCCATTTTGGTGGAGGAGGTGTGGAGTGCCTCCACAGGGTGAATGCTATATCATCTTGTGCGAGGTTGAGCTTGATACAGCTCAAGGTGGATTTTAGGGCACATCTCACCAAGGCTAGGATAAGTCGATGGTTTTCTGGGGGTTGAAGATAGATGTGAGTGGTGTTCGTGAGGGACTATGACCCACACGCACATGTTCTGACCCTGTCCCAAATTGGTGGGTTTTGGCGGTCATCTTTCAGCACCATATCGGTGTTGATTTAGAGCCCTGTCTGTTAGCAGCTATATTTGGGATGTTGGACCAGCCGGAATTAAGGACAGGTTCGGGGGTGGATGCCCTGGAATATGCCTCATTGATTGCTCGGTGGCGGACTTTGCTGAGTTGCAGAAAGCGATGCCACCTGGTGCCTCAGCATGGCTAGGTAACTTGATGGAGTTTCTGTCTCTCAAGAAGGTCAAGTTCACTGTGAGGGGGTTGATTGATGGATTCTACCATAGATGGCGACCGTTCATATTGGACTTTAAGGAATTGGTCACTGTTAGCTGTTAGTTGGGGCAGGGGCAGGGTTATTTGGGTTGTATTTTCATTAGGGGGAGGTATTGTTACAGTTAACAATTGGAATTTTTCTTTTGTTGATGCATGTATTAGCTTTGTTTTGCTTTGTGAATTTTTGATATAAAATGTTAAACGTTCATTAAAAATATTTTTTTTTAAAGTGTGGGTCGTGACCCGCGGGTGGATTGCAGGTGGGTGTCGGGAGGGTCAGGGAGCAATCGGTCGCGATGTTGCCACGGTGGTCCCGGGATCGTGGGAGAAGTGGCCAATAGCCACTACTGCATTTGTATTGAGAATGGTGGCCACAGTCACCTTTTAAATGAGAATAAAATGACGCGGTGTGGAGTCTTCCAGCCATAAGCGGCAGCAGTGAGCAGGTCACGTGCCCTGCAAGCAAGCTGGGCGGGATTCTCCGCTGGTGGTATGCTCCATTTTGCTGGCAGCATGGGGGTTCCCGACGGTGTGGGGGCTGCCCCGCAATGGGAAACCCCATTGACCGTCCGGCATAACGGAGCATGCTGCCCCTATATGAACGTGCTTTTCATGCAAATCATGTGCAGATCCTCGCCCAGCTTGTCCTCAAGGCCCTCCTGATCCGAAGCATCCTCGTCCTCCTTCTTGGAAGTGGCCACATATGCCTTGCCCTCCACCTCTGCGACATGGCACAGGTGCCACATTGCCTCCTTGTTGACGTGGAGTCTCCTGCGGCATGCGCTGTCCGTCATCTGTTCCAAAGACCAGCGACGCCTGTACACCTTGGGCTGTCGCTGGCCACGCCCTCTGGGTCCCTCCCTCGCCTGATGGGCAGCCAGGTCTTCAGATTGTGGGTCTGCGCCCTGTACATGTACAGCCGCCTCGAGCCTCTCTCGATGCTTCTGCCGCTATCTCCTCCAACGTCGGGCCACCTGCCAGCAGCATCACTAGGGCACGTTCCGCAGGGCCCAAGATATCGTCCATCCCGTGCAATATCTGTCAGAAATTGAAGAGGGTGTGAGACTGAGAACAAGCGGTGTCTTCCACCCTGGGACCCTCGAGTCCCACCATCGCTCTTCTACTCCCCTCGACATGCCCTGCCCATGAACCCGGCCCCAGACCTCTGCATGTAACATTACCTGGATTGGGTGTTGGTCCCCTCCCCAGTGCATCCGCCCAGTCTGAATGGCCATCAGCTCCTGAGGGTGGGATTTCCTTGCCAGTGAGGGGATGAAAGTCCCAATATCCAAACAATTTAGCCGCCAATGTGTTGTGGCTGTAGGATGGGCTGGCATGGAATGAGTCGACTCCCTGCCTACTTTCCTTCTTGGGTTTGGGGGGGGTTTGCGGGGGTGGTTGCCGTCTATGGCCTCCCTCTACCATAATATGCAGCACCAGGTCTTGCATAGCTCCTCCTGGCCATTGTGATAGCCAAAGTGATTAGTTTTTAATGTTCCAGCAGTAAATTCCTGAATGCTTCATTCTTTCACTTTGGGGAAGGAAGCTTTTACACACCTCCAGGAACGTTCTTGCCTCTAATGGGGCCTCGGGGCCTCTGTTGACTCTACATCTCCATGAATGGAATATGGCCATACAGAGGCAAATTAGCTGCGATTTCAAATTAATCTCTTTGCATTCCAGTGAAATGTCCCCTTTTAAAAAGTTTAGTCTGTGAAATCAACCCGTGAGGTATCAAATTAATTCTACGTAGCACATCGTCAGGACAGATGTCAATGAAAATGCAACGCTGGCATAATAGGACACACACTTCGGACAATGATATTGAGGCATTTTGTTGATTTAATGTGTAAATGGATGTTTATTCATAATCCCAACTGTAATTTAGCCATCTTAGAAAAGCTAATCGAATATTTGGGAATTTCTTTTCACCAGCGTAAAACAGCGAATAGAAAATCAAAATACTGCAGATGCTGGAATTCCGAAATAGAAACCGAAAATGCTGGAAATGCTCAACAGGTAGCAGGCAGCACCTGGAGTGAGAGAAACAGAGTTCCTGATTCAGGATGGTGAACTTAGAGATATAACAGGTTTAAACCAAGTACAGAGGAAGGGGCAGAACGAAAGGGGTGGTCTGCAATAGGGTGCAAGACATGAGTGGTTAAATGATCAATAGCTTTACAACACCAGGTTAAAGTCCAACATGATTGTTTCAAACACTAGCTTTCGGAGCACTGTTCCTTCCTCGGGTGAATCACCTGAGGAAGGAGTGGTGCTCCGAAAGCTAGTGTTTGAAACAAACATGTTGGACTTAAACCTGGTGTTGTAAGACTTCTTACTGTGCTCACCCCAGTCCAACACCGGCATCTCCACATGATAAATAGCTCGGTGAAGGAAAGTAAAATGGGCTGGTCTTGGTAACATAAAACAACTAACTTTCTTCTTGCCCCCCCCCCCCCCCCCCCCCCCCCCCCCCCCCCTCAAACTCTGATAATGTTGCATTCTCAGATCTGTGTGCCCAAGGTGTTCAGATACTAGTTTGGGTGTCCATTTGTTTTGTCAAAATGGTCTGATGTCAGAACCTTGACTCAGGTCAGTTTCCTGTCTCTCCCTCAGGGTGACCTGCACTCCAGGAGGTATTCAGTGCAACATAATTCCCTGTTTGCACTAAGCTTTTGATTGCAGATTCAATATTCTACAAATTCAGGTTCATACAAATTTTGTTGCAACATTGACACTTTAACTGGCCACATATCTGAGATGACAGTCTACACAAGGGGGTGGCGATCTAGAGGTACAAGAGTGCAAAATGTTTCACAACATTACTGCAGAATTCCTGTCCAGGACTGTCCCTACTGGTGCGTACGGAAAAGTATGTGTGTGCAAATGTTGAGTGGACTAAGACTTAGCTGTGTTGTACATTATTGTTCAATTTTATATGCTGATGTTCTCCGTCTAAGCTTATACATTAAGGGTACAATTCTCCCAATCCTCCTGGGGCGGGTTTGGTGCAAGGTGGGCGTGGAGAATCTGGGGGGTGCCAAAAAGTTGGAAACCCACTAATGCAAAATTGCATTGCAGTTCTCCCAATGGTTGGTCGGCCTTCCCACTGGCAGATGATGTGAGCTCCATTTTCATTCATTTGCATCTCAAGAATACTTGCGGGTGTCCCGTCTGGCCCTCTAATCTTGTGGCACGCCGGCAGGGAATCACACATCAACGTCAAACGTGATAGCTAAAGAGTGGTGTGCACAGGGCAGTCCTCAGTTTATCAGAGACTTTGAGGTGAGTGCAACAATACCTTTCTGCTATAGTACTGCAATGTTCCTAATGCACTGTTCACCACTCTGCTGGGGCAGACTGGTTCCTGCCCTCCATCTCCATGCCAAGCTGGTCTTCATGTTTCTCAAGCATTTGTGATAAAGGATCCCTTTTCAAATGGCTAAGTAATCAAGGACCCTCATCTAAACTCTCTCACAAAATAATACTTTGAACACAAAAGTGCTGCATGTATAGAGTAGTTCAATAATGCTTTCATGAAAGGAGATAATAACTAAGATTAGCAATTTAAGGACTATTTCCTTAATGTAGACAGTGATGAGACAGTCCAGATAAACCAGAGATAAAGGATATGTAACTCCACTTAAATTATAGTCCATGCCAACTGAACTGCTTTAATGTGGTTAAAAATTGCCTTTTAATGTCACACTTACCCAATCAGTTCACAGATCACATCCAATACAAACAGCAATTGGCCAATTCACCATTAGCAACAGTCGCAACCTATGTATATGTCAAACAGCCTCAAAGCAGGTTTACTATTTTAATTAAAATAAAACAACTTTCCACAAACAGACAAGTTTCTTTTGTTGCCTTCAAATCTCCTACAGCGTACTCACTTGAACGTGGCATTCTTGGAAATATTTGACACCTGTGAAAACCCAGTTTCTCAATGGTTAGTAATCATGCCAAGGAAGGAATGTACATTATTGCGAGGAGATGGTGGAAGAGTTAAGTAAGCCTAACTGATAGCCTTTCCACCAGTACAAGAATCAAAACTACAAGAGTTTAATACAAGTAGAAATTATTAAAAGTTTTCAGAAGGCTGGGCAGCATTACAATGGCATTTGCTCACTGCATGTGCCCAAATTGAATGGACCTAAGTCTCTGAGCAGTAGCTGGCCTCCCATCTCTCCTCACGCTGCAAGTAAATATAAGACACTAATTGACCATTAGTTTATACAAAGCAAATGGGCGGCTGGCCTTTTTATTCTTCCTTACCCCTTTTCTTTCCATGTTTTGCTCTCTTTTCCCCCTTTCCCTTAGATTAATTTATAGAGCCCCAGAAAGTTCCCAAGAGTCAGTGGACCCCAGTTTGAGAATCGCTGTACCAGAGTGGCACTCTTAAATACTACAGCTGAGATGATGTTTGGGCCCATAACCCCTGTTCTATCCAGTGTGCTCAACTGCTTTTTGATATCAGACCTCAAGAGATCACAAATATACATTATATAGTCGGCATGTCTGGCTCACAGGTTGTCTTTTGCACTTGCTATCATTGAGAATGGGAATGTTCTTGAAGCCTCTCCTTAAGTTTGTTGTTTAATAGTCCACCACCATTCACAACTGGATGTGGCAGCACAGTAGAACTTTGACCTGAGCAGTTTGTTGTGGGATTGCCGAGCTGTGTCTACAACATGCGTATACTCCTGTGTTGTAGCTTCATCAGGCTGGTGCTCCATTTTAAGTAATCTATGCTCCTGGCAATTGCTCTCTCCTATGCTGCTCATTGAACCCTGGCTGATGGTACTGAGGGAGTGACAGGCTTGCTGGGCCGTGAAGTTATAGTTTTTGGTTGCTGCTGATTTCCCACAGCATTTGTAGGTGGTACTCAGCAGGAGGCTTCCTTTCCATGTTTGACCTGATGCCATGAGACTTTGTAGGGTCCAGAGTCAATGTTGAGACATCCAGGGCTACTTCCCCCTAACTTTGGTGCCACCTCTGGTGAGTCTGACCTGTTAGTGGAGACAAACCAAACCACGGCTGGCGATGGAGGGGTTTTGGAGGCTGATACGATTCTGTTGTACAACTAGTCTGTGAGACAGCTTGCACAAATTTGAGACAAGATGTTAGTGAAGAGGACATTTTCCAGGGCCAATTGGGCTCGATTTTCATTTTTGTGTCCAAATCCACATCAGTCAGTGCTGGGTGGTCCATCTGGTTTTATTCTTCCCTGTGCAGCAGTTTGATACAACTGATAGCTTGCTCAGCCATTTCAAAGACCACTTAAGAGTCAAGAACAATGCTGTAGATCTGGAATCATCTATACATTAGACCATATATGGATGGAAGATTTCCTTCCCTCAAAAATCAGTTATGTCTGTATGGATGTCATTACTGTTCATAGCCTTCCCCATGCGCCCCCCACAACCGGACAGGTTTGTTCACTTAACTGAATTCAAATTCACAGCTGCCGGGGTGGGATTTGAACACGTTCCTGGATTATTTATCTCGTAGCATAACCACCATCACCTCCCAGCTTGTGATATAGAGAGCAGTGCACTTGATCCCAGTCAAGAAACGTTGTTACATTAAGGCAGGCAGTAACAGAGCTCACCGTGGGCTGGTTTAAGTCTAATGTATTCCACATTATTTAAATAAGTCTATGGATGAGTAAATTATTTGTAATAGGAATCTGGCCTATTTGATTATTTAAAAGAATTACTCTGTTTATTTGTAAATGTGGGACCAATAGTGTGTAGGATCTGGTAGGGAATAAGCTTGTCTTATTGTTGTACAGAGCAAAGCAAAACTCATTTTAATTCCATAAAGTCTGGAAGCTATTTTAGTATGTCAGGTTCAGCTTTCCTGGTGTTAAGTTCAGTATAATGATTTCTAGTCAAAGCTATGTTCTTGATTCTCAAATTCTGTTACCACTAAAAAGTCTGTATTACTTTCCGTTATTTTCATTTTTCTAATAGAAAAGTTCTAAGTTCTAATAAACTTAAACAGAAAATACGGGATAATCTCAGGAGGTCTGAATCTATCTGTGGAGAGAGAAGGGAGCTAACGCTGCAAGTCTGGATTACTATTTGTCAAAGCTAGTTTAAACGTAACTGAGTGGGAAGGATTTTTGTTAGTCCCAAAAGACAAGTGCAACCTAAAATTGTTAACTTGCATTATGACTCGTCTGGCCTACACTAAGGCAGCGTTTTTCAAACTTTTTTTGCCTGACCCATTTTTACCAACTGGCCATCCTTCGGGAGCCAAGCCTGCCGGCCTTCGCAACCCATGCCGGTCGCCATATCTTACAAAATCATCTTTATACTGCTTTTTTCCTGATTTCAATTTCTGAATGGGCTGTGCACCAGAGACCCTGGAGCTCACACTATCACTGCTTTGTCCTACCATGGACTCTCCTAAGAAACTCTCTCCAGCAGATTTAGTTGTGAGACCCTGGCCTGGTTGTGTCTCTGGCCCTCTCTTCCTTATCATGAAATGATCCGTTTTAAATTCTTCAATCCTGTTGCTTGCTTGCTGCTAACAAAATGGAGGAAATTCTCTTCCGCCAGGACACGTGACAGTGTATGGGGCACTGCTCCTGGGGCAGCGCGCTCTCATCAGAAGGAGACAGTCTGCCCTTCTGGGCTCCGGGCCTGCGCACTGCAGAGGGGGCACGCAAGCACGGGGCAAGCAGCATTCTGAAAGCTGGTCGCAGCTGGCATTTTTAAAAGCCGATTGCGGCTGTTGGGCACCACATCTCGCGATCGGGAACACTGAGATGCATGGCCCCGACACCCACCTGTAACCCACCCGTGGGTTGTGACCCTAAGTTTGAAAATGACTGCACTGAGGCATTCACAGCAGTACTTCTGAAATTCATCAAACAGGGAGCTTCGGTTGTTGGCTGTACAGGTTAGAAATTTGCATGCTAAAGCCAGGCTTTTGAATTTTAAATTCAAATTCCCTTTTAGATGACAAAATGGACAATCTTCTATGTGAAGGTCAGGTAAACTTTGGGAAAAAATTACTGCAAATGGTTCCGTGACGACTTCATTTATTCAGAACAATAAATATGAGATGATTTAATCTTGCTGCTGCAGCACAATTCCTCTCCTCGGCACATAAATCTCATTTTGGCTTTGCGAAAGCACCATCATGTTTTATGGGTATAGATTTCTATGCAGGCAGTGCAGAACTGATGTGATGCCTTGATAATCCTCATATCAATGTGGTTCAGGGAATAGGTTTACATCAACATCCGGGTGTGATCCAGTTTGTTATAACACAAAGTCACTTTGATAAGGACAGCTTCCCTGTACCTGCATCGAACTGTAAAGATGCCAAAGTCCCATGCTGGTTTGAAAGGATATATTTAGCATTGGTAGGATTTTCTTTCTCTCAAGACTTATTTAAAGAAAGACATAAACCATTTGGGTTTGCATGTAATACGCATATCATAGGACATGCTGTAAATTGAGTGCATTTATCACAAGAAGATGGCAACTTAAGTTATAATTGCATTGTCTTTTATAACAGATGTGCATAATTTAAGATGCAGAGAGTATAATTTATTTTACAGTGCGTATGATTGAGGTGAATAACCATTTATCACTGTGTGTAGGAAAATAACATGCTGCATATCTATTTCCAAGAATGCCCTCCATGCCTGATCGTTTTCCATTGTTATTTTTGTGCATAATGTAAATGGTATCAAGAGCTTCCTGTCAATACACTGGAGCCGATTCTTCAGACGCAGACTAGAGCATTCGCTAGTTTCTAATCTTCCACAAATGTGAAATGCGTGTTTAGCAGATGCTTTTGAGTACGCCTCGACTGCTGTTGCATGATTTTGTTTTATATATTAGAGTAGATTTTACAAGTTTGTGCTACCAGAGGGGAGCTTACCAGGAATTTAGATGTGGAGGTCAGTCAGTTCTACAAAATGACGAGATCAACTTTCAAGAGGGATGAGCATATTGCGGTTGAAACACTGAAATTCTTCAGAAGCATGAAAAAACAGAAATAATCATTTATTTCCTTCGCCCTGCCTTACTTTTCTGAAGGTGATGACTCATTTTGAGATACTGTTCTACAGGAATTGGCAGCTCTCTGACATCACACCTATTAATGTGAGTGTTGACAGGTTATTCAACTGTAGAAGGCATCCCCCCAAGCCTGGTTCTGTTTCTGCTGAAAGTCCACATGCTTGTGGTGTTCAGCAGGAGACACTGGTTTTTATTGTGAACCCTGTCTTATATTCTCTCATCGGTGGATTGAAGTCAATTATTGTGCCTCGATCGTTACTCTGACTGTGATCAGTTAATTCAGTACAAGCCAGGGAATGACACATGAGATCTTTCTGATATATGTTTCCCAATAAGGCATCAAGGAAACAGCAATAATAATTGCTACCTACAATAAATGTAAATAATATTTAGTGCTTAGTGGATATATTACAGGGAATGACATCAAAGCTATAACTTAATATCTGTTTTCCGAGAACATTACTGGTTGTCCAATATTTATCCCAAATAACAAGTTGGTTCAGAACTGCAACAGTAACTAACTTGATTCTTATTCTCAATTGTTCTAAAATGTGGATGCACGATTACATTATGTGAAAGAAATATGGACGGAAGATTGTTGATGTACTCAATACAGATGTACACCTAAGCAGTGGAGAAAGGTGAGTCAGACCATTGCCCAGAGAAAATAGCTAGTAACAGTAAACTGACATGCAAAAAACATTGCTGTTGTCTGTGTCAATTTTATTAATGGAGCAAAATATCGACCCCTTGGATCAGACAGGGTCAACTTGCCAGCAGTATATCATGCCTAGAAGTCTCAGCACAATGTTCAAGATAATAGAACAATATTTGTAAAATTATTTCTGTTTACTCACTTCCAAAGTGCCAATCAGGTGACACATCTATGTTTTTATTTGGGGGATCAGAGGAGGGGAGCTGCCACTAAGAAGTATTCATCCCTGATTAGCCTTCTTCTTGGTGAAGGAGGCTGTATGGTAGCATGGAAAAGGAGGTAATAAAAAGCAATTTTAGTACTCAATGTTGATTTGGAAGCATTTAGTTTATATCAACTTTGCACTTAGAAAGGGCATAACATTTATTTAGAACATCTCATGGAGCAGGTTGTCTTTAACTTCCTGACTTGTTCAGAGTGTACTACCTAGTAGCATTTAGGAAAGGTGTAAATCAAGTTGACATTCAAGGAATCTCATGTTGTGTGCCAGGTGTTCTGTATTCTTGGGCAATTCCGTCTTATAGCAGCAAAGTATAAGAAAGCAGAAACTAGAAAAGGCCATTTGGTTCATCAGATATTTCTTCCATAGACAGCATGTCCGTCCATTCTGTTATTAGCTCTAGCCAACGAACATACAGGGTAGGATTCTCCATCCGTTCACTGTAACAAAATTCTCTGGTCCTGCTGCAGTGAATGTGAGATTTGGCTGAGCGCCAAATTCTCCGTCCTCACCATCAGCGGTAGCGGGGCGGACTCGCAACGGAGAATGCCGGCCACGGTGACTAAAATGTGATATGTTGTATCCTAGCAATTGGACCTGAAACCAACAAATGATGGCCTTGCTTAGGTGTAAATCTGTAGTGTTTCTTTGCTTGCATCTGTTTTAAACTTGAAGTTTATGAAAATATTGTAAGATCTGATTTGAGTTCCAACTCGGGTCTCTGACAAACCACCAACTGTGATTCCCTTCTCACAATGTTGTGTGAAAGTATGTGTGTGTGTGTACTTCACACCACAGAATAATAAAACTTTCAGAAGGAAGCCATTTGGTCCATCGTTAAAAAATAAATCAGTGTTAATACCATGTTGGAACTCTTATCCTATTATCCTGCTAATATTTTCTTTAAGCATTTAGAGAGTGCCCTGTTTTTAAGCTATGATGGATTTGGCTTCAGTTGCCACATGTGATAATGCATTCTGTGTTCAATAACCCTTTGCTGCCCCTTTTTGCCTCTTGCGCAAATCCTGATTTCATGCCCTCTTGTTGTTCATTCAATCATCTTTTACTATTCACTTTCTTAAACCATTTAATAATTTTGAATATTGGTAATAGGTCTTCCTTCACATTCTTCATCCTAGAGAATACAATCCTAACTTTTCTTTTAAACTCTCTCCTCACTGGTATTCTCTCAGTGAAACTACGCTCCACTTCTTCCCAAAATAGTTCCTAAAGTGGGATGACCCAATTTGCACACGTTGCTATTAAAGTAAAACTTCAACCTCTGGTGTTAAAGCAACTGACTGCATTCTTATTTAAATTCTAGGGCAGCACATGGCGGCGCAGTGGTTAGCACTGCTGCCTGATGGCGCTGAGGTCCCAGGTTCAATCCCGGCTCTGGGTCACTGTCCGTGTGGAGTTTGCACATTCTCCCCGTGTCTGTGCGGGTTTCGCCCCCACAACTCAAAGATGTGCAGGGTAGGTGGTTGGGCCATGCTAAATTACCCCTTAATTGGAAAAAATGAATTGGGTACTCTAAATTTTTTTTTTTTTTAATTCAGGGTTTAGAATTTTTGAATCTTGAATTTCCTAATCCAAATTGAGGTATTCCTCTCTTTGTGTACCATTTCAATAATGGTGCCATGTGTAGAAAACATGAAGCTGGGGGTATGGCTAAATGATAGCAAATCTAGCATGGTGGTACAACATCAATTTGACAAAATAGATTGAGGGTATGGATTCATAAGCTTTAAATGTTAAGGGTTTCATCTTAAAGACCTCACATTTGTGACTGATGTATTTATCCTTTTTAGATTTTTTTTCTAAGTCATCTATGATAGTATTTTGAATTTATTTGTTTAGCCAGCAGATGTTGATATCACTGGGAAGGGTGTCCTGCAGTCAGTTCTAGTTGAAAAAAAGTAACTGGGAAGCATCGGGAATAAATAAAAGTTAGAGCCAGCATACTGAAGTAAAGTGAAAAGTAATTATTATAGGTAGTACAAGGATAAGTAGGCTGCAGTATAATTAGAAAAGGATACTAAGTTAAGGTGAGACGAGTAACTTTTAGGACTAAGCAATTTGAAAAGTTAGCAAGTAAGATTGCGTTTAAGACATGGAAGGCGAGGTTATCTGAGTGGAATGTGTGACCTGTATATGTGGGAGGTCATGGACCATACCCACATCCTAGATGACCATATGTGCAGGAAGTGCTTCCAACTGCAGAAACTTGAGCTCCGTGTTTCGGAGCTTGAGCCTCGGCTGGAGACATTGTGGTGCATCCGCAAGTTGAAAGCTGCGTGGATAGCACGTTTAGAAAGGTGGTCACACCGCACCTTAAGGGACTGGAGAAAAGAAGGGTGACCACCAAGCAGTCCAAGAGAAACAGGCAAGTAGTGCAGGAGTCCCCTGGGTTCCTGCTCTCAATTCGTTTTTCCATCTTGGAAGCTGATGAGGGCTCTGGTTCCTCAAGTGAGTGCAGTCAAAGCCAAGCTTCTGGCTCCACAAGTGGCCTGAGCGGGTGTGGGGTAATGCCCATGTGTGTGGGGGTGACATTGCCCATGGGTGGAGGGTGTGTGGGACCATCAAGCTCACTTAGAGATCGGGCAGCTTTTCAAAATGGCGGCCTGATCTCTGAAGAGCTGGCCTCGCCGGCGAGTTCAGCTCCCCAATGCTAAAAAAATTTCTAGGTTTGGGCTAGACCAGGGAGAAATTCCCCAAGGCCCAAATAATGTCTACATCTGGGGGAATACCAGTGTGGGTCGCACCCAAAAAGTTGCGCCAAACCCTCCTCTTAATATCGGTGCAAACTCTTGATGGGCCGAAAAGCCTCTTCTGTATTGTATGACCCTATGACTCTATGAGAGTTGGATAAAATGAGGTACTGGGCATGATTTAATGGAAATAAAACAGTCTCCTCTCGAGCACAGAGCCCAAGCACACAGGGCCCCCGATCACCTGGGAGACCCCCGAAGTGCCGGTAAGCCTAGTCCCCTTTTGTAGAGATCTGTACTAACCAGCGCTCGCTCAGGGTCTCTGAGGTGTGGGGATTAGATCCCGCACCTTGGCTGACTTTGGCGAGTGCATATTAAAGTGATGCTTACTTGAGATCCCGTCAGATCTTGTGAGGTATGGCAAGCTGGGTAAATCTCACAAGGCGCCTCTTGTGAGATTTACCAGCTGCGTCGTGCCCCCAGTTGCCCACGACGTGGCCGTCAGATCACGGCCACTGTGTCTGAAGAGTGCTGAAGTAACAAGTAGCTGACAGAAATATTATTGCAGAAGTATCTCAAGCAAATAGCTGTGCCTACTGGCACTAATATTATATTCTACAATTCCCCCGGTCAAATCCTTCCCCTATTTATCAGTCAATAATTTGATTATTTAAATGACAATCAGCATTTAAACAAACAAGCAATATTTAAAAAAAATAAACCATGTGGTAAATTTAACTCTAATTCATTATAACTATTTTTGTAAGAAACATCCTCATGATGATGACCTTCCCCTAAAAGCCCCTTGCCTCGTTAGTATATTGAATATCTTTTGTTGGTTGATTAATTTAGGAATTTTGTTTTCTATAAGAATTACCTATAATTAGGCTGTTTATTGTAGACACTGACACTCAGTCAACTCTATATTTTGGCCATGGAACAGCTCTGACCAGAAAGCATAAGGAAAACACTTCATTTCTTTCCTTCCCTACTTTCCCAGAAGCTAAATTAGAGTGATGTATATGCTCTTGGTTCATAATGAATAACCTGTTGGCAGGATGCTCTGATTTATACTGTGCACTATGTACAGTGGAGTTACTGATAAAAGATTGGCCAGTTAGGATAATATAGGAAAAATGGACCATTAATGCTTCTGTTCTTTCAATATTGAATTTCACCTGCAGCTTCCAATGTATTTGTTTTTATTGTAACATCTGCATGAATCATGATGATGATAGATAGCAAAGAGATTGAAAATAAAACCAGGATACCAATTACACTTTTGAGGTTTTCCCCTTTGTACAGTGTTGCAGGCGCCTGAATGTCCCAGTGCGTCTTTGCTTTCCATTTTGTTGTCACTCAGAGAAAAGGAATTGTCGGATGCAATGTATCAAGTAACCTGTCTCAGACCTTTTGTGATCATCTCATGCACTAAAATAAAGTCTCAAATACTCCCAGGATTTGAAGCAAAGGATGATCTTGCATCAAAATTAAACTTCTTGTCAGCCAATTTGCTACTTACTTTGTGTGGATGCAAAAGGCTTTGTCTTAATCCAAGAGCTTTGTCTTAACTCAGCCTTTAATTGCCAAACTGATTTTCATTGTGAGTCCCTTGTTGAGGAAGTGCTTCACGCCAGCTGCAGTGTAACTTCAAACTTGTTGATCTGAATTCAATGTTATTTTATGTTTGCAAACACTAGGGGCTGAATGTTTGCTTTGGCGGCAGGAAATCGGATCATGGACTGTTCCCGGGTCCCGAACCTGCTTCCAGGGGGAAACGGTCACTTTCTGGGATGTGGCAGGGACACCCCTTTATTAACCTGGAGGCAGGTTCCCTATCCAAGTAAAGTGGTGGGTGGGCTCTAGATGCAGGAGGGCCAATCATAGACCTTCCAACTTGAGAGGAGTAGCAAACTGTAGTAAAGGTTAACTAAACAACTGCCTGAACATGAAGGTGGACCCCCCCCATCTAATCGCCTCTCCAACTTTAAAAAAAAAACCATTTATAACAGAAAGAGTAGCCAGGCCACAACTGTTGGCGGAGTGAGGATGGTTAGTCCCTGTACAGGTCAGCCTTTGGCTTTAGCCACACTCAGCAGGCAAGGAGGGCTGGTCCCGCAGTCTGTTGCTTAGTGCCCACATCCGGGCACATAAACTGCTCCCTGTCTTGGGAACAATCCCAATCAACCTCCTTTATCTTAATGAGCCTAATTAGCTGCCCAGTTTATAGGACAGGTGGTCGTGAGGATCCTGAACTCAGTCTGACAAAAATGGTTGGTTCTGGAAATAGTCGGGAAACCAGGCTGCCAGTTAGCACCAGTATTTCTGGGCCCCATTCATGACATGGGTGGAGCCTGAAAATCGAGCTCTAGATGTTTTGCATTTTTTATTTTGTTGCTATATTTCTGGTGATAATAGTAAGCAAAAATCAACAAAGCTGGAGGACCTTCATTGAAAGAAAAATTACGGGCGGAATTCTCCAAAAATCTGGCAGCGTCAGGTCGGCCTGAAAACCAGAGTGTATCTGTCCAGATGGACTGCAGAGTTTTCACTCACAGACTTTCTGGCAATCAAAGCAAAGAAAATCTAGGGGTTTGCGCTGTTACTCTGGTGGGGCGGGGCCTGATAGAGCTGTCCAGGCCGGCTCCATAGAGATCAGGATGCCACCTATTAAGGGTCCCACCACACGCAAGTATCTGGGCACAATCCAATCAAACCCCCCCCCCCCACACACACACACACATACACACACACACACATGCATGTATCGGGGCATTCCCCTCACAGGCATCGCCCCCACAGGCATCAGGGTGTGTGCCAGCCCCCCCCACCACCACCAAACTTTGCGATAACCTCCCTCCCCCAATTGGGCTGCAGAGTGGCACTGCCAGGTTGGCACTAAACCATATCTATCCCCATTTTATGGTCTATACTTACCTGCATGCCAGTTGGTGTTGTCAGCATGACTCTTTTATGCGTTTCAGACCGACGTGGTGTCACACTGGCTGGGTGGGACAATGCAGAGAGGGTGGAAATAGTGGGATTAAGACCTATAATTAGATTCAATTTTATTTTTAAATATGCTAATCAGGCTAGCGCCCTTCCTGGGCACAAATCTGATTGCGTCATCGGAGGCATGTGGGGAAGATCCCCAACTGAAATCTCACCGCCGCAAATCCCGTTTTGGGCCGCTCGCGGGTTCTTGTGGCCATTATGAAATTTGCATCCATGGTCGCTAGATGACAGTTAAAAGCAGGTTTCAACCTTATAAAGTACAAAGGAAATAGAAGGAATCTATTAAAAAAATACAAAGGATTAGTTGCAAAATAATGTTTGCCATTAAAATTGCTTGGTTTTATTGGCTTCTAAGATTTCTGAATCAGGGAAAATTTCACGACTGTCTAAAAGGCTTGGCAGATGAATAAAAGTGAAGAGGTTAACAGGGTAAGTTCAGATGTTCTACAGTAAACGCACACTTGAAAAGAGTCTGTTTTTTAAATCCAATCTACGCTCGCTTCAAGTGTGGAATTATTGAATTTGCCATAAAAATGTGCACACTTGTTCTAACAAGTACAGTCCTGTAGCCTGAATTTAGAATACCCTCTGCTAAATCAAAATGCTGTAAGACATATAGCATCTGTTACTGTTGTCATCTGTTTTCTTTGTGACTGCCTTGTGCTGGAGGCTGCACACTGCCAGCCTGTCCAGCCACTTGATGAACAGATTTTTTGTCATCTTCCGCCTGCTGGAAAATGATTCAAGCACTTCGATTCACGTTGAAACAATTGCTTTGAAAGTTTTTAGATGTCATTAATAAACTTTGCCATACATGCATTAGTGTTCTAAAAAAAATTAATAAATTGTACTCGGCTATGCTGCCAGTAGAGGAAATGGCTGCAACAGAGGGATGTTATCCATTTCATTGTAACCTTGAAAAAGAAGAGGAAAATGTAAAATCCTGGTACCTAAATTTCCTATCATAAATCTGTCTCAAGTACACTTGAGTCAGTAAGGCAAAAGAACAAAATATATTTAGTGAGACTAGTCTGTTCAAATTTTCTTGTGGACTTTTAGTTGAAGGTGTCTGATGCTACTCTCTATAAACGGCAATTAAAAACACCTTGCATTTATTTATCAAATGTGCCAGCAGAAACAGTTCAAAGGCAGCTTACTTTAGACTGAAACGTTCCGAGAGGAACACTAACTGAAGTGGACCAGGTACCAGAATATAGGCTGTCAGTGGAGAATGTGCTCAATAGAAAGTGACGGTGAAGTTGAAAGTCACAGAAAAATTGAGCAGCCTGTGAAGATATAGGCTTCAGCTGAGCGGAAAGCAAATTTATGTCCCAGTACTTCATTCAACGTATTGAAAGAACATCCAGTGATGCAACTTTATTGTCTTCCCTGCAGAATACTTTTGCTTGTGGTACATTTGCCATTGAGCCACTGGAACATTCTAATCAGTCAAACCCTGACTGTTCTACCTGTTCGGTTAATTTGTATGTGAAAGTTGATCAGGGAACTCTACAAATCTCATCTACTTACTGCTCCTTAGCAACATCACCTCAAGACATGAGATCAGCTTCCAACTATATACTGACAACACCTGGTTCTACCTCTCCGCCACCTGCCTCAACCTCTCCACTGCATCTTTGTTGTCAGATGCTTGCCTGACATCCAGTCTTGAATAAGCCACAATCTTGTCAAGTTAATATTGAGAGCCTGAAGCCACTATCTTGGACTCCTGGAGCAAGTTTCATACCCCCAATTTAGATTCCTTTCTCCATAACAGCCGCTCTCTCAGATTTCACCTGATTGATCTGTGACTGAAATCCTGATCCTTACCCCTGTCATCTCCCGACATGATGATTCAAATGCTCTTCTGGCTGGTCTTCCATCCTCCACCTCTTTGCTGGCCTACATTGACTCCTGGTTCCTCATTGCCTTAAATTTAAAACTCTGAACATTGAGTTTAAATGCCTTTATGATTTTGCCCACTCATTTTTACAACACTCCCTTGTCCGACAACACCCTTTCCTGCTCCAAATTCTATATTTCTCTAATTCTGGCCTCTTATATAAAGCCACACCCACTGACAATGTGGACATCTCCTTCCCACTCCCCACCTACCCTTCTCTTTTAAAAGGCTCCTCAATATCAACCTCTTTGCCTTTGTTCATATTTGGCTATTGATGGTAGACAATTAAGTAAATTATGATGAAGTAGGTTCCATGAACATTCTCATCCTCGATGATGGTAGTTGGGTGGAGTGTGGCGACTGGGGGATTTTCACAGTAACTTCATTGGGGCAGCAGGGTAGCATGGTGGTTAGCATAAATGCTTCACAGCTCCAGGGTCCCAGGTTCGATTCCCGGCTGGGTCACTGTCTGTGTGGAGTCTGCACGTCCTCCCCCTGTGTGCGTGGGTTTCCTCCGGGTACTCCGGTTTCCTCCCACAGTCCAAAGATGTGCGGGTTAGGTGGATTGGCCATGCTAAATTGCCCGTAGTGTCCTAATAAATGTAAGGTTAAGGGGGGGGTTGGGTTACGGGTATAGGGTGGATATGTGGGTTTGAGTAGGGTGATCATGGCTCGGCACAACATTGAGGGCCGAAGGGCCTGTTCTGTGCTGTACTGTTCTATGTTCTATTGCAGTGTTAATGTAAGCCTACTTGTGACACTAATAAAGATTATTATTAACATCTCAGCTGTAGTGCTGAAGACCTGTGCTCCAGAACCAGTACCTCTCCATCCCACTTGGTCCAGTACAGCTACAGCACTGGCATCTCTCCAACAAAGTGGAAAATTACACACATATGCCCTGTCCAGTAAAAGTGAGAAAAATCCAGTCCAGCCAGTAACTACCCTAATAGCCGATGCTTAATCATCATCAAAGTGATGAAAGGTGTTGGACCTCATTGTGTCTTGGCACAATTGTGGACAATAAAACAGAATCACAGAGGTGAGATGAGGGGAGCTACCCTTGACATCAAGGCAGCATTTATAACTAGAACAAAGAAAATTGATTGTGTATGTTGAAGACCAATCATCTCAACTCATGAACATCGCTGCAGGGGTTCCTCAGGGCAGTGTCCTAGGCCCAACCACCTTCAGCTGCTTTGTCAATGACCTTCCGTCAAGCATAAGGCCAGAAGTGAGAATGTTTGCAAATAATTTTACAGTATTCAGTTCCATTTACAACTCAGATAATAAAGCAGCCGGTGCACTAATAATAAGACCTGGACTGTATTCAGGCTCAACTGACGAGGCGCAAGTAACATTTGCAGCAAATGAGTGGCAAGTAATGACCATTCCAAGTAAGGGAGGGTTTAATCACTGCACCTTGACCTTCAAAGGTATTAACATTGTTGAATCCTCCAGCATCAACATGATGGTCACTATTGACCAGAATCTTAACTGAACTTGTCACATATATACTGTGGCTACAATGGCAGATCAGTGACTGGGTATTCTGAGGCAATTGATTCACCTGCTGACTCAAAGCCTATTCATCTTCTAGAAGGTACAAGTCAGGAATATGATGAAATACTCTCCACTTGCCTGGGGATGTGCAGCTCCAATAACACTGAAGAAGCTCACCATCATCCACAACAAAACAGCCCAATTGATTGTCACCCCATCCACCACCTTAAACATTTACTACTCCCACCACCAGCACAGGGGTTACCATCTATTAGAAACGCTGCAGCAACGCACCAATTTTTATTTGGCAACACCACTCAAACCCCCCAGGACTTCTACACCTAGATAGACAAAGGCAAAGGTATTGGTATAGCACCACTTGCAAGTCACCCACCGTCCAAACTTGAAAATGTATCTGCATTCCTTTTCTGACAGTGTCAAAATCTTTGACCCCCCCCTCCTCAATAGACCTGGCGAAGAATCTTCATCACATGGACTTGGTTCAAGAAGCCGACTCACCCCCACTTTCTCACGGGTAGTTAGATATGAGCAATGACTGCTGGCCTAGCCAGTGATGCACACACCGTATGAATGAATAAAATAAATCATAACATCCTTTTCTTTGGCTCTTTGTTCATTTTTATCTCATTATACTTCACTATGTTAATAGGCACTATTCATATGCAAGTTCTTGTAGTTACCCTGGATCACCCTAACCATCCAAACCTTTAGCAATCTAATTAATGGTCCATTAGCTGAGAGACATTTACTTCTTGGGCCTATTGAAATTCATCAAAGCTTTCCCTGTTCAGATTGTAAGAGGCAGCATTTGTACTATTTTAATAAGGGTAAGGTATGGCACAGTATGGTCCAGAGCTTCTGTTTGACCGGGTGGCTCATGTCAAGCTTTTGTCCTGTCAGTTGTAGATATCTTATTGCAATTTGGAAACCTAACCCACTTATACCAATAATGTTTAGTGGAAAATATTTTGAATACTATTCCTTGGAATCTGAAATCCTTGTGGCCGTCACTATTTATTAAGCTTCCAGTGTCAGCGTTTAGCAATGTGTATTGCTCACCACTCGTTTCTCATTCAGTATAAAGTTGTTGTTCCTACTGACAATGGTATTCTTGTGCTTCTCCTGACGAGTAAAAGACAAAAAGCTTTGACAAAATGTCTTTTTTCAGCAATACTCAAGTTCCGTACCATCAACAGACTATTTAGCCGTGTACCTTTTCGAAGTATGGAAACCAGTGGAGAATGTTGCAACCTGTCACCAGTTTTTGTCATAAAATTCACTTGGTGAATGCTCGGTTATTTTCAGCTTCATGGCACCTTGGAAAATGAAATAATTTAAAAACTAAATTATCTGGGATGTGACTTTTATTTTGCGTAGCATATGCTCATTCAATTTGAACCTGCACCCTCTTGCAATATTCATGTCTAAGATTCTGCTCGCATTTATTCACATGCACAGTGTTAGTGAGCTTTCATGCTTCAGTGGTAGGCCCTCTTTACTTAGTTTGGCATGTGGATAGGATCGTCATAAGCCCATATCTGAAATTAGTGCCAAAGATTGTATCTGAGGTTTATTTATCTCAGGAAATAATGGTACCAAAATGTTATCTGCCACTGCCCGGTTCTTTCTTCACAAGAAAATATCATTTTATTAATGTTCACGGAGCCTTCATGTTCTCAGTCACTGGAACTAGGGACTTGTGTTGATCCAGGCAGCTGTTTGATTTGATAGCAAAACAAAAGGTAAACCCACCGATAAACAACACCCAGTCTACTAAGTAGTGGAGGATAGTTCACTTTGTGCCCTAGTGGGAAAAACTGCTGGTCATTCTGGTTACATCTATGGCGTCAGCTAACATGCAAAGGTTTCTTCTATCTGCAAGGCTGATATATGGGGTGATCTATTGTGAAGTGTTATTGTCAATCTGACAATTCTAAACAATTAGGAATGAGTGATTTAGTTTCTCTAAAGCCTTACTATTAAATCGTGGAAATGTCTGCATCTATCTTTTGTACTAACATAATTTATTGTGGAGTTTGAACAAATAGGGAAGAATGTTAGATTACCGACTTTCAGATAGTATCCCAAAATCTTTGATTATGAAAGATCTAATTCCAAAAACAGAACTCCTTCCTCGGTGCAAAGTGATGACATTTTTTTGTACGTTACGCTTTCTAGTTGTATTTTTCATACGGTTGAAGAGGTAGCTGAGCCAGGAGGGTCCCAGGTTTGACATTTACTCTATGTGTGTCACGTTGTCCATCTCATTGGGAGCAGCAGGAAGGATGCTGCAATTGATCTCCCATGTTTCTGGGTTAGCGATGGGAAAGATGATGAGCATTCCAACTCCTGATTGCTAACCTGGGATCCTTGCACATATGTAGACATTGGGTAAGGGCAGTTTAGCTTGGCTATGATGTTCCCAACCATTTAACTCCCTGCTGATGTTTGCGAGAATGACTCACGCACCTATACTGGTTACCGGGGCAGGGGTCAGGAAGGAAAACTGGCAAAACAAATGACAAGATTTGACCCCCATTATGTCCCTGAATTGTTTAGAAAGTTGCGTGTATTTTTCTGGTTTACATTTTTAAGACATTATAATGAGCAGAGATTTGAGAATAAGGCTTTCAGCCTTTGGGATTAGCTGGTTTTAGAAAACAAGCATTATAAGGTTTCAATATGTTGTCAGCATTTCTCATTTTGTCCTTAATTTTTAAACATGAACTCTTTAACATGCTGGGTTATTTTGAACCAGTTTCTGTCGTATTTAGCATTACCTCAGTAAATTAATTGTAATGTCGATTACTTTTATAAAATCAGCAAGTTTATTAAAGTAGAAAGTAGTTACTTAAAAATTGGAGTATTATGATTAATGTATTTTATATTTCTTGACTAATTAGCTGTTTTGATGTTTATTGTGTTGATCTTTCCATTACATATGTTTAAAAAAAACTTACTGTGCGCATTGCATTGTTTTGGTGGAGACATGTACAAGCAAAGGCCTTGTGAAAGGAACTTCCTGGCGTGTGAAAAGAGAGACGAGAAGACGGAGGTACCTGAAAAGAATTGTTTGGCATTCCTGTGGCTGAGGGGCATTGACTTTCAAAGAGGTTGATTGGCCAGAAGGACAATAAGAAAAAGAGGCCACATCCGTGTTTTTCCAGGTGTTTCTTTTGTGATCTCCATCTTTTTAAAGGAAGGAGTCAGCAAATCCTGTCATTATGCTGAAAAGATAAGAAATGAACGGAGGCAACTTGTACTGTGCAGCAAGCACCATTAAACCAGCTGGAATGGAGACGTTTTCATTGACGTCTGCCACACTATATCATCCTCTGTACAGCTGAAACAAACTTCAATTCTATTGAACATCCAAACCTTAGCATTAACCCCTTATCCCCATGCATGACGTGTAGGAGAGGGTCAGGAAAGAGTGGGGGCAAGATCAAAAATAGAGAATGCAACGACAACCATCTGTGTGCTAACATGTTACTGAGCTTTAGGTGGCAGGTAGCATGCCGTGGGTGTCCTCCACGTTGGAGGAGGGACACTTCATTAATATACCTTGGTCAGATTTCCACAGTATAGTTGGAAACTTTAATTTAATTTTTTTTACACATGATGTGTGGGTTTCCCATCGATCCGAAAACCTGTTAATGATAGGGAGGCGGGAGCTGTCAGCCCCCCAAGACGTTGTGCTTTTTGCTGCACTGCTGGTGAGCCAGAGACAGCCTCTCAAGGGAGCCTTCAGAGTTCACTTTGATGATTGTGACCTCTCTCTCACACCTGTTGTAATCCCTGATCTCCCAAACACCCCCTCAGCACCCAAACACTGAACTTCTCATCTCTCTTGTGATTTTGTGAGGTATTCTCTCTCTTCTTTTCCTCCCCCCGCCCCACCCCCGGCTCCCTCCCCCACAACCGCAAGTCCTCAGCACTAAACCTCTCCCCCCCCCACCCCACCTCCTCATTCCCTGAGACCATCCCCGAGAAAACAGAGCCAGGCAGCCTGTCCATTTAGCTGTCTGCCAAGCAGGAAACGGAACAGTAATATGATAATGATGTATTTTTGCTACGTTCAGCAAGTCTTTCACATCCTTGTCCTTCCGTGTTCTTCAGATATTTCAGCCTCGTCTCACTGAATCATCGTCCTATATAAGGCTAAATAGTGGGTGCTGTATGGCCATTCCATTGTGGAAAGCATCACTCTTGTGCCCAATCCTATCTTTTTCTGAACCTCCATAGCTGTACACTTTCATATTGATTCACCATATAATGACCATTAGTGTGGGCGTTTGCTCAGTTTCTGTCTCCCTAGCTGAGAAGCTTGAGGCCAATTTTAGTTATGTTTCTATAACCTGAACATTGGCTGACATAAGCAAAGACCTGTATTAGATTCCCAGACAAAAACCCAACAATTTGCAATTCGTAAAATTGTGAAGAAAGGATACTTCACCACAGGAGTGGTAATATTGATCAATAGGTATCTTTTATGTTAAAACAGATTTTAGTTTAAACACAGAAACAATTACACTAGCAACAAAGTAATATCTCTACAGTTAACAGTTTAAAAAAATATTTACTAAAAGGAAAAACTTTAAATTACTCCCTGCACCTGCAACTATATAGAATGAACATAGAATTAACAGTACAGAAGGAGGCCATTCGGCCCATTGAGTCTGCACTGGCCCTTGGAAAGACCTAAGCCTATGCCTCCACTCTATCCCCATAACCAGTAACACCACCTAACCTTCTGGACACTAAGGGACAATTTGGCATGGCCAATCCACCTAACCTGCACATCTTTGAACAGTGGGAGGAAACCAAAGCAACCAGAGGAAACCCACACAGACACGGGGAGAAAGTGCAAACTCCACACAGTCACCCAAGGCCAGAATTGAACCTGAGACCCTGGAGCTGTGAGGCAGCAGTGCTAGCCACTGTGCGCCCCCAATTAAGCAAACCAATATAGTTCAAAGACCACTTATAAATAAAGTTAACAGGGCAGCACAGTGGCACAGTGGTTAGCATTGCATCCTCACGGCGCTGAGGTCCCAGATTCAATCCCGGCTCAGGGTCACTGTCCGTGTGGAGTTTGCACATTCACCCCGTGTTTGCATGGGTTTCACCCCACTACCCAAAAATGATGTGCAGGGTAGGTAGATTGGCCACGCTAAATTGCTCCATAATTGGAAAAACATTAATTGGCTATTCTAAATTTAAAAATAAATATATAAACAATTAAATAAACAAGGTTAACAATTAGGTTTACTTGCTTTACTCTGTGCAAAGACCTTGGCGAGAACCTTTCAGGAACCAGCTGAAGACCTGTCTTGTCCTATGACAAACTGCAAACTACAGACAGACCTGGCTCCACCCCTTAATTACACCTTAAGGCATTCTTCAGTCTCCTCCCATTAAGATGTCCCATGACCGTCTCTTCTAATTATCTACACCCAAGGATCCTCCAAAATAAAAAGTGTTCTATCTATAAACAAGCAAATGGTTAAAATCAATGACTATCTCACTTTTACGTCCGCTTCATCACGGCTTTAGCAGACATTCTGTTTGTATGCATCTTAACCCAGGTTTTAATAACATTACTGTAACAAATATAAAACAGAGTATATAATAATTTCTTACATTCTTCACACCTGATATTGAACTTGTACTGTTTCTTTTATTTGACTTAGTAATATATTCTTGCTGGTGCTTTGACCACTAAACCACTGGGCAAAAGGAGCAGAATTTATATTTGGAAACCCTATATTTTTTTTGGTGGGGCTGGGTGTGTGCGAAAGTTTACAGAGAGCAACTTACAGTGACCACACATGCACAGTTAAGTGAGTAGATCAGGAGGTTCCTGCTGCGGTATCCTGCTCTTCCAGAATGCACCATGATGGTAACTCGATGAGAGACACGACATCGAAACACTTGGAATAGCGTAAAGTTGCTGTACCTAACTGATCTATACCCACTAAACTTACCAGAAAATGTAAGGACTTGTCCATCCCACTTTAAGCATTATTTTAACAGCATGATGCACCTTAATTACTGCCAAACAACCTTTCTGGTACTGAAAATTAACTTGAATTTAATTTCTTCAAATTTGAATTACTGTTGGACGTTAAAGAAGTATAATATAATTATTTTACTTTTTATTCCTTTCTATTTTAATCTCTCTTAATCAAATCTTCGTTTCCCCCTATTTTACATATTATTTTATTTAACATTGAGTTAAATATTCCAAATGGCATTTCCTGGTTCACACTCTCCAGTTCTCATTAATGATTCTTCAATTGGATTGGTTAAGAGGAGACAAAGCTGCATACCCGGTTCACACAGGTCTCCCATGCTCTGAAGAGGGCGCTGCACTTTGTTGATTGATGGCTAAACAACGCAAAAGCCCGTAAATGTCTCTGGGAAAGTATAACGAATGTACAGACACCTTTTGTCAATTGCATTAGGTGAATGAGTCATTGCGCATTCACTCATTGTGAAATAAATCGTTTGGTCACCCTGCTTTACATGGCATCCATTTTGTCTTGATCACGTTTGTGCGAAATACCTTGGGATGCCATTCTAACTTAAACATACTGTTGAAATGTAAGCTGTTGGCCTTGTTTTTAGCAAATATTTTCTCTGTCTACCTTTGTAAAAATTGAAGAAGTACACAGGTAAAAGATACAAATATGCAGTTACACCCCTAGATTACATTATTGTATGGTTAGTTACTGAGTAATTTGGGCACACCCCATAAGCAGCAGACCATAGAATCATAGAATTTACAGTGCAGAAGGAGACCATTTTGCCCATCGAGTCTGCACCGGCTCTTGGAAAGAGCACCCTACCCAAGCCCACATCTCCACCCTATCCCCATAACCCAGTAACCCCACCCAACACTAAGGGCAATTTAGCATGGCCAATCCACCCAACCTGCACATCTTTGGACTGTGGGAGGAAACCGGAGCAACTGGCGGAACCCGCGCAGACACGGGGAGAATGTGCAGACTCTGCACAGACAGTCACCCAATCCGGGAATCGAACCTGGGACCCTGGAGCTGTGAGGCAATTGTGATAACCACTATGCTACTGTGCTGCATTTAAAGGACTAATTAACACCACTACAGTTGCAAATATATACGGCAAAGTCCCCAATCTGTAATTTTGAGGGCTCAACTCTGTTGTCTATTGGATGTAAAAAATGCCATGCCATTATTCCATGAATGACAAGAAAATCACTTAATGTCCTTCCCAATATTCATTCCTCAATGTGTGTAACCAAAAGTCGATGAGTTGGTTATTCACTAATTTGTTATTTTGATATTGCTGTGTGAAATTGACTGACGTGTCTACCTAGATAACAACAATTGCACTTTGGTGTAAACCACTCTGGGCTGTTCTGGGAGGTGTTATAATGAGCTACATAATTGCAAGTTCCTCCTTCTTAGGGCAGGATGAGTGGGGGTGGGGAGAGGGGGGGAATTGATTAAAGGGAATAAAGTCTTAATGATTTGTTCCAAAACATGATTGTAATGTTAACTCACAAAATATAAGTAACAAAGTAACTCAGTTTAGGTTTGGGTTCTGACATACTGTTTGCAAAGCAAGTAAATTAACATTGATGATGAGAAGAATGTATGGTAAAACCAAATGGAAATATTAAACCTTTAAAGAAGTAGTCTTCATTAAAATAATTTTGATGGAGCTCTTTTTGAGTCAGAGTATTGAAATGAGTCACCGTGTCACTTGCACCATGATCTTACAAAGGTTATCCCTGGCTATTCTTCCTCCCCAAATAAACAGGTTTGCCATGATGACAGTGAAGAATGTTGTTATTCTCAGGCTCATATGGCATGACAGAGAAAGCAGGAGCATGTTCTACTTTACTAACTCCAGTTTAGCAGTGCTAGCTGATATGTATGGTCGAGGGGAGTGGAGGTTGAGGGATAACTAGAATCATCATGATCTGGATATGTTAAAAATTGTGAATTAGGAACAGTTATTTGTGTTCAATTCTAATTTAACTGAGTTTCAGGCTCTTTTTAAATGAAATATATGGCATTGAATGATGCATCAATGATATTTGATCTTTTCAGCGGCAGTTGTTTTTTTAAATAAATGAATTTCCAGTGGTACCTTTACAACATCGATGATAGCTGTGACTACACTGTCAACTCCTGACAGAAGGCTCCACAAAGCCCCCAGAAATGTAATCACAAATGGAAGGTATAGCTCCCGCACAGTACTAAAGACTGTTCATGGAGAGCCATTAAATAGCTTTGTTTTTTCAGTGGGCTCATTCTTCCCCTCCTCATTCCCCCCCTTGTTCTCCTAAATTCCACCGAGTATAGTCCCAGACTACTCAGTCTCTCCTCATAAGCCAATCCTCTCAACTCTGCAATCAACCTAGTGTATCTACTCTGCACCCCCCTCTTCCCCCGCCCCCACCCAGTGCCTGTATATCCTTTCTCAAGTAAGGAGACCAAAACTGTACACAGTACTCCAGTGGGTAACATGGTAGCATAGTGGTTAGCACAGTTGCTTCACAGCTTCATGGTCCAAGGTTTGATTCCCGGCTGGGTCACTGTCTGTGTGGAGTCTGCACGTTTTCCCCGTGTCTGCGTGGATTTCCTCCGGGTGCTCCAGTTTCCTCCCACAGTCCAAAGATGTGCGGGTTAAGTGGATTGGCCATGATAAATTGCCCAAAAAAAACGGTTAATTGGGGTTACTGGGTTAAGGGGATGGTGTGGAGGAGGTGTGTGCTTGAGTGTGATGCTCTTTCCAAGGGCTGGTGCAGACTCAATGAGTCGAGTGGCCTCCTTCTGCACTGTAACTTCTATGATTCTATTCTGTGATTCTCTACCCTTCATCTCCTTGGCCTAGGTTAATTACTGGCTCCTACTCATCTACTGACCCAAAGTGCTTCTGCCACTAACACAGAGATCCATACACAAAAAAACGCCTATGGGGCATTCTTTTTCTTCTGCCGCCGCCACGGCCTCCACCATGGCGTAGGCGGAAGAGAATCCCCCAGCGCACATGCGCCGGTGGTGACGTCAGCGTCAGGCCTTTTGGCCAGCCCCGGCGCCGGGCAGCAAAGGCCGCTGGCGCCGGTTTTGGTGCCAGACGGCGTGGCGCCAACCACACGTTGGTGTTTGGCGCGGCGCCTGTCGAAGGCCGCTGTACGCGGCTGGGCCGCCGATTCTCCGGCTCAGATGGGCTGAGTGGCCATACGGAAAAAGCAGAGTCCCGCCGTCCACACGTGGTTGCTGCCGGCAGGAACTCTGCGCGAGGGGTCAAGGGGGGCTCCGTCTCCGGGGGGGCCTCCGATGGGGTCTGACCCGCGATCGAGGTTCACCAATTGGCGGACCGGCTCTTTCCCTCCCGGGCCTACTTTGTTGCGCTTCTGGCCCAGAACCCCCGCGCCATGTTTCATCGGGGCTGGAGCGTTCCGTGAGTCTACCGCGCATGCAACGGTTGGCGCTTAGCTACTGCGCACGCACGGGTTGGCGCCTACCCCAGTCTGTGCCAGGATGTAAGGCTGGAGCGGCGTGAACTGCTCCAGCGCCGTGCTGGCCCCCTATGGGGGCCAGAATCGCTACTGCCTGCGCTGTTTTGCGCCGTTGTGAAACGCGATAGCGTTTACGATGGCGCGGACACTTAGTCCCACGATCGGTGAATCGTGCCCATGATATGACATTTCTGAGGAGACATAACAGCCCATTAGGGATAAGCAATAAATGCTGGCCCAACCAGCGATGCCCACATCCCATGACTGAATTTTTAAAAAAGACTGACAGAGAATTATAAGACCAGAAGACCTAGCAGCAGAATTAGGCCATTTGGCTCATCGAGTCTGCTCCCCCATTCAATCATGTCTGATATGTTTCTCATCCCCATTCTCCTGCCTTCTCCCCATTACTCCTGATCCCTTTATTAATCAAGAACAATATATCTCTGCCTTAAAGACACTCAGTGAATTGGCCCCCACAGCCTTCTGCAGCAAAGAGTTCCACAGATTCACCACCCTCTGGCTGAAGAAATTCCCACCCCCCATCTCAGTTTTAAATGATTGTCCCTTCAGTCTGAGGCTGTGCCCTCGGGTTCTAGTTTTTCCTACTAATGGAAGTTTCCTCTCCACATCCACTGTATCTAAGCCTCTCAATAAAATCCCCTTCATCCTTCTAAACTCAGAGTGCACACCCAAAGTCCTCAACCACTCCTCATCAGACAAGCTCTTCATTCCAGGGATCATTCTTGTGAACCTCTGCTGGAGCCTTTCCAAGACCATCACATCCTTCCTTAGATATGCGGCCTAAAACTGCTCACCGTACTCCAAATGGGGTCTGACCAGAGCCTTATACAACTTCAGAAGTACGTCCCTGCTTTTGTATTCTATCCCTTTTGACATGAATGCTAATGTTGCATTTGAACATAAGAATTAGGAGGAGGAGTAGGCCACCTGGCGCCTCGAGCCTGCTCCGCCATTCAGTAAGATCATGGCTGATCGTTTTGTGGAATCAGCTCCACTTACCCGCTCACAACAACCCTTAATTCCTTTACTGTTCTAAAATCTATTTATCTTTGCCTTAAAAACATCTAACGGGGTAGCCTCAACTGCTTCACTGGGCAGGGAATTCCACAGATTCATAACCCTTTGGCTGAAGAAGTTCCTCCTCAACTAGCCTCCTAGTTCCAGTTTCACC
Organism: Scyliorhinus canicula; assembly: GCF_902713615.1. NCBI lineage: Eukaryota > Metazoa > Chordata > Chondrichthyes > Carcharhiniformes > Scyliorhinidae > Scyliorhinus > Scyliorhinus canicula. The sequence goes on from NC_052148.1 coordinate 231,560,684, forward strand.
CACCAATGGAAACAACCTCCCTGCTTCTATCTTGACTATTCCCGTCATAATTTTATATGTTTATATCAGTTTCCCCCTCATTCTTCTAAATTCCAATGAGTATAGTCCCAAACTACTCAGTCTCTCCTCATAAACCAATCCTCTCAACTCCAGAATCAACCTAGTGAATCTCCTCTGCACCCCCTCCAGTGCCAGTGCACCCTTTCTCAAGTAAGGAGACCAAAACTTGTACACAGTACTCCAGGCTGCTGACTGAACCTGCATGTTAACCTTAAGGGGCTGGTTTAGCTCACTCAGCTAAATCGCTGGCTTTTAAAGCAGACCAAGCAGGCCAGCAGCCGGTTCGATTCCCGTACCAGCCTCCCCGGACAGGCGCCGGAATGTGGCGACTAGGGGCTTTTCACAGTAACTTCATTGAAGCCTACTCGTGACAATAAGCGATTTTCATTTTCATTTTCAAGAGAATCTGAACGAGGACTCCCTAAGTCCCTTTGTGCTTCTGATTTCCTAAGTCTTTTCCCATTTAGAAAATAGTCTTTGTCTCTATTCTTCCTGCCAAAGCACATAACCTCACACTTTTCCGCATTGTATTCCTTCTGCCACTTCTTTGCCCACGCTCCTAGCCTGTCAAAGTCTTACTGCAGTCCACCTGCTTCCTCAATACGACCTGTCCCTCGGCATATCTTTGTATCATCTGCAATCTTAGCAACAATGCCCTCCGTTCCTTCTTCCAGATTGTTAATGTATATTGTGAAAAGTTGTGGTTCCAGCACCGACCCCTGAGGCACACCACTTGTCACCGGCTGCCAGCCTGAAAAGGACCTCTTTATCCCGACTCACTGCGTTTGTTAGTCAGCCAGTCCATGCCAGTATCTTACCCTGAACACCATGGGTTCTTAACTTATTTAACAACCTGCTATATGCCACCTTGTCAAAAGGCCTTCTGGAAATCTAAATAGATCACTTCCACTGGTTCCCCTTTTTGTCTAACTTCCTTGATACCTCCTCAAAGAACTCTTAACAGATTTGTCAGAAATGATCTCCCCTTGATGAAGCCATGCTGACTCAGCCCTATTTTATCATGCAATTCCACAATCTCATCCTTAATAATAGACTCCAAAATTTTACCAATGATTGAAGTCAGACTAACCGGCCTATAATTTTCCGTTCCCTGCCTCCCTCCCTTCTGAAACAGGGGTGTTACATTAGCCATTTTCCAGACATCTGGGTCCCTCCCTGCCTCCAGCAATTCCTGAAAGATCACCACCAATGGTGAATCAGCTGGATGAAGCGATGCTGACTCCTATTCATTCAAGAGGAAGTTGGACCATACTGAAATTTTAAAAATCCTTTTCACCTCAGATGAAAGAATGTTTGTGCTTCGCATTAGAGAATGACTTCTTCTCCCCCCCCCCTCTGGTTAGCATAACTGTCAATGCTAGCTCACAAAAAGATGCATTTCACTGTGGGTGAAACATTAGTAAGATATGTTCGAAACAAAGAAGAAAATGCATGGATTCTGACCAGACCGCAATCCACGAAACCTTTACCAGACGTCAATCTAAAGACTCTTTTTTAATAGTACAAAACTTGCAAAACATAATTTACCTCTAGATTACCTCCCTAACAGGGTTAGAATGGAATTACAGGCTAGTCATTTCCTCTCTGTGCCTCGTAAACTATAAAAGGCCAACCCTGCAGACAGATAGAACCCTTGATATCCTCTGGCACAGCCAGTTTCTAAGGTCTATCATCAAATTATCCAAACGTAAAACTATATAATTTCTAGAATGTACATATTTGTAACAATGCTAAATGTATTCATCTATAAGTAATAACAAACTGTGCAGTACTTCTCAAACCAGTCATAAGCTTTCCTTTAATGAAAAAAAGAATTGCAGGAGATTGTAATACAAACTCCTCTTTTCCACAGGTGTTTTCCCCTTTCAGCTGTGCCTGTGCAGGCACAGAGAGAGATAAAACCACTTTCTCTTTGGAGCAGATCTGTCTATCCAGTATGCTCGTTTGCTGCACACACAGTATAAACAAACACATGCTCGTGCATGTCCTGAGTTATGGCATTTCGTGCTTGCTCGCAGTCAGATATATTGGAGGCGATTGTGAGCGAGACTGGCGTCTCAGGCACAAAGTATCGTGAGAGTGGGAAACACGATTCTCGCCAGTGAGTTTGCGTTCCCCGATTTTCCACATCTCTCACAATGACGTAACATGCTTCCTGCCCTCAAAGGGCGAGAACCTCATTGTAATACAATTTGAATGCATTTTCATGTAATTAATGTGCCCCCGCCACATGATCCCTCCCTTAATATTCATACTGTCATGTCCGTGAGGTTTACAGCAGATTTGTGAAGACGGGAAACAGTCAATGGGATTCCGCCAGGGGTGCCAAGGTAAGTATAGCCCGCGCGGTAGAGGTTCGTTGTCCAGGCAGTGCCCCACGGCACATGTTTGCCCTGCCAACCGGGCACTGCTGTCCTTTGCCAGGGATCAGTGCCAAAGGCCATCCCTTCAGGGAGCCCAGGGGAGGGCTGATGCCTGTGAGGGGGGGAAGTGTGTCCCCAAGACTGTAGTGATTGGGGGGCGCATTGGGGAGAGGGAGGATGAATGCCCCCGCCACTATGGTGGTGGGGGTGTGGGGAAGAATACCCCAAGACTGCAGTGTTTGGGGATAGGGGGAAGAATGCCCCTGAGACTGTGATGGTGGGTGGCGCCCCAATGCCCACAAGGGGGAAGATGATGTTGGCATTGTGGTGTGGGGGGGCTGGGTTCAGCCTCACTGCTTGTGCTGTGTTGGGGGGGGGCAGAAAAGGGAGAGCTCCAATCCTAGTGCTGTGGTGGGGTGGGGGCCCTATTCTTCTGAGGGGTTCCTCTGTGTCCATGGTGAGGTGGGGGCAGGGTGCTGGGGGGGTGGGGGCATTTCCTTCTGTGCTGATCAGGATGCCTTTTAAAAAGGGTGCCCCAATCTCTGGCTCTATCCGGCCCTGTCTCGCCAGACTGATGGCAATGCCACACCCGCTTATTTTCTTCCAGAGTGCCAGAAGATCTGGGGCAGGATTCTCCGCGATCGGTGCGATGGCCCGACGCCGGGGTCAAAAACGGTGCGAACCACTCCGGCGTCGTGCTGACTGGAAGTAGCGGAATTCCCCGCACTTCCGGAGGCTAGGCCGGCGCCGGAGGGGTTGGCGCCGCGCCAGCGGGCACCGAAGTGTCTGCGCGAGTTAGCACATGCGCAAACCGGCCGGTGTATTCTGGCGCATGCGCAAGGGGGTGTCTTCTCCGCACCGGCCATGGGGGAGCCCTACAGGGGCTAGCACGGAAGGAGGAAATGGCACATGCCCGCCCGCAGATCGGTGGGCCCCGATCTCGGGCCAGACCACCGTGGGGCCCCCTCCCAGAGTCGGTTCGCCCCACGACCCCCCGAAGACCGCCCCAGCCAACCTACCTGCCAGGTCCTGCCATGTGGGACCATGTCCAATCCATGCCGGCGGCACTGGCCAAAAATGGACGGCCGCTCGACCCATCGGGGCCCGGAGCTGCAAACGGCCCCCGACCGGCGTGGCGTGAATCTCACCCCTGCCCGAAAACCGTCGGCGGAGAATACGGCAGCCGGCGTCGGGACGGGATTCATGCCAACCCCCGGGGATTTTCCGACCCGGCGGGGGGGTCGCTGAATCCCGCCTTTGGTCTAAAAACTCGGCTGTGCAACTGGAGAGCTAAACGCCGGTTTTCGGTCAGAGCCTGACACTCTGGAAAGATACGGGAAAATTTCGCCCACTGTGTATGAATCAGTAATTCTTTTTTTTTTTTTTTTTTATAAATGTTTTTATTCAGTTTTCATATTTTATATTGAACAAATTACAAATTGTTAGGAGAAAGAAAAAAGAAAAAAAAAAAAACAAACACGCAAAAATTAACATACATATTTACAGGTAAGCATCTTCGTAGTAGTAACTGCGCCCCCCCCCCCCCCCCCCCCCCCCCCCCTCAACATGTTTATTTAGTTTGGTTTTGGGCCTTAGCTAGCCATTGAACCCCCGTAACGAACCTGTAGCCCCCCCCCCCTCCCGCTACCTTCCCCCGACTATTCTTCCTCTTGTACATTGGCCACAAATAGGTCCCGGAACAGTTGCATGAATGGCTCCCACGTTCTGTGGAAGCCGTCGTCCGACCCTCGGATGGCAAATTTGATTTTCTCCATTTGGAGAGATTCCGAGAGGTCGGACAGCCAGTCCGCAGCTCTGGGCGGTGCTGCTGACCGCCAGCCAAACAGGATTCTACGGCGGGCGATCAGGGAGGCAAAGGCAAGGGCGTCTGCCCTCCTCCCCAGGAATAGATCTGGCTGTTCTGAAACCCCGAAGACCGCCACTATCGGGCATGGCTCCACCCTCACTCCCACCACTTTGGACATTACCTCGAAGAAGGCTGTCCAGTACTCCACGAGTCTGGGGCAAGACCAGAACATGTGGGCGTGGTTGGCCGGGCCTCTTTGGCACCGTTCACATCTGTCTTCCACCTCCGGGAAGAACCTACTCATACGGGTTCTTGTTAAGTGGGCTCTATGTACCACTTTTAGTTGCGTCAGGCTGAGCCTTGCGCACGTGGAGGTGGAGTTGACCCTATGCAGTGCTTCGCTCCAGAGTCCCCACCCGATCTCCATCCCCAGGTCGTCCTCCCATTTCCTCCTTGTTGCGTCCAGTACGGTGTCGTCCCTATCTACCAGTCGGTCATACATGTCACTACAGTTCCCTTTCTCTAGGATACTTGCGTCCAGTAGGTCTTCCAGTAGTGTCTGTCGTGGCGGTTGTGGGTACGTCCTTGTCTCCTTTCGTAGGAAGTTTTTGAGCTGCAGGTACCGTAGCTCGTTCCCCCCAGCTAGCTGAAATTTCTCTGTCAGTTCGTCCAGTGTTGCGATCCTGTCGTTCGTGTATAGGTCCCTGACTGTCAGTGTCCCCCCGTCCTGCCTCCACCTTTTGAAGGTGGCGTCGGTCAGTGCTGGTTTGAACCTATGGTTGTTGCAGATGGGAGCCCTGTTCGACATTTTGGTCAGGCCAAGTTGCTGCCGCAGTTGGTTCCAGGATTGGAGGGTGGCTGTCACCACTGGGCTGCTGGAGTGTTTTTTGGGTGGGGATGGGAGTGCTGCCGTGGCGAGGGCCCGGAGGGAGGTTCCCATGCAGGAGGCCTCCTCCGCACGCACCCACTCAGCTTCTGGCTCCTGGATCCATCCCCTTACTCGCTCGGCTGTTGCTGCCCAGTGGTAGAATTGTAGATTCGGGAGGGCTAACCCTCCCCTGGTTTTTGTTTTTTGTAAGACCTTCTTTGGGATCCTAGCATTTTTACCCCCCCCATACGAACGCCATGATGAGTTTGTCCAGCTCTTTGAAAAAGGCCTTGGGGATGTAGATCGGAATGGATCTAAACAGGAAGAGGAACCTGGGCAGTACGTTCATTTTGATCGTCTGAACTCTCCCCGCGAGGGAGAGCGGGAGTGTGTTCCATCTTTGCAGGTCCTTTTTAACTTCCTCCGTCAGGCTGGTGAGGTTCCATTTGTGGATCCCTTTCCAGTCATGGGCTATTTGGATCCCCAGGTAGCGGAATTTATGTCGGGCTTGTTTGAACGGCAGCCCCTTTAGTGCTGCCCCCCCCCCCCCCCCCCCCCTTGCGGGTGGAATCAGTAATTCAATGATAGTAATTATGGTTTGTCTCTGTAGAACTAATACAAGTTCCAACAGTACAAATGGATTTTGCTACTGTTATTGCAAAATGTCATTATCCTGGTTCCATTTATAAGAGCTATCTCATGTTCACAGTTGATATTAAGCGTTGGTGATAAGGCCTCATCAATATCTGCTGAGAAGAAAGTAGCTTCATTTTTAGGAAACTATTTTGGGGGAGTGTTTTCTTTGCCCTTCTAAGTCACATGAGATATTTTTCATTTTTTTACAAAGCCAAGAATGTAGTTTAACTGGTGTATCACTAATCTGTGCAGATAAGAATGTCCTCTGGATCAATGAATGTTAGTAAAATGGTTAGGTTTTTTCAACATTGTATTTAAGACTGTTAATATGAAAAATATTTTTAAAAGAGAGGTTGACCCATAAATGCATTTGAGACCAGACAATAAGGCATCCACAGTCAGTCCCAAGTGCATAGTGCAGGTGCTCTGCGCATGCTTAAGCTTGTTCTTGTTGCCAACAAGGCTACGGCATCCAATCAGGCCTCATTGTGATCTGACACTGATCCAGTTCATTTGGAATCAGTACTACTGACTAAACTGTTGCATTTCTTGAATCTTATTGCAAACATGCACTTTTGTCCTCCTTCCCTCGATGATGCTGGGGATGTAAAGCAGCATGGTCTGGTACTTATATGTTTCCAGGTTCAAAAAACTAATTATACATAGGGTTAACTGTAGCCACAACAAACTTGTCTGTTATACTTGCCGCCTTGCTGAATAAGGAGTGGTTCATAAGAAATGCTGCATTAAATGTTTTGTTAGATTAAGAATTTACTAATTTACAGGAACATTTAAGGAGGGGGGGAACGTTGCTGCACATGGCATTTAACAAAAACAGGTTTTCTTTTTAAATCCGTAATGACCAAGAAAATGTGTCAAAGTGTACTCTCCACCTCCATTCCCTCCTGATTGCACAATGTTATGTGGATTAACGTAGATGAATGGAACACTTTGAGATATCACATTTCGATCCAGATTTACATCTTTCCTGTGTTTGAAAGGAGCCAGCTGGAGTGTCTTGTTTGGCGAACCTACATGTTTTCTTATTCTGAAAGTGATCTAACTTCCTGTGTGTAGATTAACACTGGCAGGTTAATGCCTTTTATTCACGTGGCTGGAGGGGAGAGCGGCTGCCATTCTGAGGCAATGGCATTCAGGTGATGCGAAAGAGACGGGTAGATCAGGTATCACACTGACAGCAAAACAAACCTGGCTCCCAAAAAGGGCCTTCTCTATTCTCTTCTTTCCACATAATTGCTCTTCTCAGACACTTTCATGTTGCAGTGATAAGTTATGAGATTTAACCATCTAAGATTTCTGAATCCCTGTAGTAACAGGAGGGATAAAATTTATTAAGCAACCAGTGAAAGGATGACATAGGACCTTTTTTTTGAAGAATCATTTAATATAACACTGAAACATTGTTCAGTGCTGTAAAATTACAATAAAGGGATAGTCACGACTGGGCAGCAGGGCAGGACAAAGAGTAAAAGAAAAAGCAGTGAGGTTGTTCAATAGAGAACTGAAATTTTAAAAAATATATAAAACAGTTTCTAAGAATGAGTGGAGGCCTTTCAAAAACTCAACTATGGAAGGAACTATTAATTCAACTCCATTGATTTTTTAAAAATACTTAAATAATAAATGGCATCCGGAGTGCTGACTTGATGTAATTCTAGTGTTCGACGATATAAGGATGCTACTTTGAATAGACTTGTTGCTACCACACCACAGGTTAACGATTACATCTTTTTGAGCTACTCTTATACTGGGCCTTGTGCAACTACCCACATTTACACTGCAAAATCAAGTTACCTTATCCCAGAGGCAAAACATTATGTGCTGCGTATGAGACTTCTGAACAGGTCACATTTTCTGTGGGGGCATATTCAGAGAATTATGCCCATTCATGCCTCCTCCATTTAACCAACGTCTATTTACAACCAAATTTCCTGCCAATCACATGAACAAAGTTCAGAATGTTAAAATGTGCATAGACAAGAGGAATATAAGGAAAGCACAAACCTCTCAGCATATTGCCCATTTTTAAGTTTGATAATTTAACGTTTTTACCCATCTAACTATCATTCACGTCGGTTTAAGAACTTGCGTTTTGAATTTGTTAAATGACCTGATGTCATAAAAATACATTCTAAGAAACAAAATCGCTTTGAGAATAGATATGAAACACTAGGAAAGTACTTGTTTTTCACTGTGCTCAAAGTTCTGGCCTTAATTTTGCACCCCTCTTGAATTAGCGTATTTACAGGAAGTTCACCTACACAGCTTTACAGCCTGGAGGCAGAACCGTCATAATAAGCCAAATACATTCGGAGCCAGGGATTGATGACAGCAATCCCCAGGGATATATAGTTTTTACTAGAATTCACTCTGGAATTCCTTCCTTCCATACTGATAAGTGTTGTCAGTGAAGTTTATGACTAAAGAGCTCACCTCTCTGTGAATTTTATCTTTAAATTCGTGCTTGTTATGAAATGCTATGAAAGGACTCTTTTTCAATCACTGTAAATAATTCTTCAACCCTCAAAAGCCATCAAAATATTATATAATTGGCACTGAGAAGTTTTGGCCTGTAAATTATCAGGGGGGTGGGGGGAGCATGCACGGCTCCAACCCAGAATGAAAGCTCCATGCCAATCTGCTCCACAGCCATAACGTACCGTGGGTAGGCTAAATTGGCTGACAGTGGGACTTGCCCCTCACTGGGAAGGAAGTCCCGCCCTCAGGAGCTGCAGCAGTTCCAGCAGCGGCAAAAAATTCATCATTGGTCGTTGCCGGACTGCAAGCAAGCCCAAGAAAAAGGCCCAATGGATCCTGGGGAGAGGTAAGTCTGGCGTATTGGATGGGGAGGGTTTGGCCAGCGTAAGGAGAGGGAGGCAAAGGGGCGGGGGTTGTGAGTTTTGGAGAAAAGGTGGATAGGAAGAAAGGGGGGTGCTATCTTAGGGGGGGGGGCGAAGGGGGGCTGCCTCCAATGTGCAAAGAGCACACCCTCTCACCCCCAACCTGAAGAAGGTACTTCCCGCTCTTTTAAAAGCTTTAAAACTAAAACAGCCATCCCACTCTTGCCCAACTGCCCATGCCAAAGGTATTATAGTGTGGGGTGTGTATTATTGGGGTCAACTGACTTGTTAACAAGCTCACATGACCCTTAATTCTTTCATCTAAATATTGTCGGTAGGCCTCAGATCTCAGCCCCTTCCAACCTATCGTATTAAGGGGTTAGCGGGAAGGTGCTGGATTGGGAACGTGAGAAAGGTAAAATCAAGTGCCTGATAAAGATATTTGAGCACAGAGGCTGGATTTTCCACACCCCGACGCCGAAATTGCGTTTGGCGACGGGGCGGAGAATCCAGTTTCCCACATGAAATCAGGACAGGTGCCGATTCAGCGATTCTCCGCCCCCCGAAAAGCGGCGTTCTCGGAGAGTACGTCGTGCAGAGTATCCACCACCTGAGACCATTGACAATATTTAGATGAAAGAATTAAGGGTCATGTGAGCTTGTTAACAAGTCAGTTGACCCCAGTAATTTGCTTCTGGACTTCCATTTAGAAAAAGGATTTGCAAAGGCACAAAATATATATTATTGGCATCTAAGTATTTTCTAAAACTCAAGATCAACGTTTTGCCGAAGTAGGAATTACATGCAAATATTTGTGAAGTATCTTTTGATTTGCTTCGTAATTGAGATAACTCATCCATTTAGGCGTAATAACCCCTATAAATGCAACTCAGTAAAATGCACAGCCAGAGAAGAGGTATAAACAACAGCAGCTGCAAAGGGAATCAAAACGAAGGATGAGTACAAGATGGTTAAAATTCTGATTGATTACCATCTCCAAATATCCACAAGAATGAGTAATGTCAGGTTATAAGGGCTCAAAAACTGGCCTTCAGGATGAATGGTATATCTCAGAGCACAGACAGTGGGGAAGAAATTTACAGGGCACAATCATGAGGGAGTCACTGGACACTGGAGAGCAGTAAAATGAAAATTGACCAAATTAGCGCCCTATATTCAAAAAGTGGAAAAAGTTAGCAGTGGGCAACTAAGAAATTGAATCATTCACCAAAGGTAAAGTTGAATGTCTTTGTATGATAGTTTTAGGAGGAAGATCACGTCTGATCAATTACCTCAAATTCTGTGACGAAGTAACCTTCCAAGTGGACCACAGAAATCTCAGCGAAATACTGTACCTAGATTTCCTAAAAACATTTCAGTGCTTCATGAAAGGTTATTAGTCTTATTCAAAGCTGTGGAGATTCAAGGCAAACCTTAGGAATGGATTAGAAACTAGCTGAAGGTGAACATGCAGGAACATGGGTGGATCCTCCATGTTCCCAAATGGAGACATTGAGGTCAATTGCAATGCCCAAATCTATACATTAGCTGAGATCAGCTAATTCGGAAAGTGCGGCGGATGGGAGAGGAACTTGGGGCGCGATTCTCCCAAAACGGGAGAAATCGTAAGGCTGGCGTCAAACCCGGGCGGGTTTGACGCCAGCGCGCCCCTTCCCGACCGGGAACCGATTCTGGTCCCCGGTCGGGGCTAGCAGCCCGACCCCGTAAGCTCCGGCATCACGGGCTTAACGAATTTCGTTAAGCCCGCTTGCCAGAGTTAGCGCCGGCTGACGCGTCATATGACGTCAGCCGCGCATGCGCGGATTGGAAGACTCCAACCCGCGCATGCGCGGATGACGTCATCGCGTATTTGCGCGAAACCCGCGCATGCGCGGGCCGGGATGCCCCTCAGCCGCCCCACGAATGGATACTGCGGGGCGGCGGAAGGAGAAATAGTGCGCGGGCATCGGGCCCGCTGCCCGCGATCGGTGCCCACCGATCGCGGGCCCATGGCACCCTTGGCACGGCCGTGGTACTGCCGTGCCAATCGGTGCCATGGTTATAAAAAGCGAGTTGTTCCCGCCGTTTTTACGAACGGCCAGACCAGGTGTGTTTGCCGTTCGTAAAAACAGCGTAAAGGGCTGGGACTTCGGCCCATCTATCAGCTGTGAAACGCTGCCGGCCGTAAAAAAACGGCGGCAGCGATTCGTGTCGGGAGTTGGGCGGGGGGGGGGGGGGGGGAGAATAGCGGGAGGGCGGGAAAAATGTCGGGAAGGCCCTCCCGCTATTCTCCGACCCGTCGTGGGGGCGGAGAATTGCGCCCTTGATATCTCAAGTGGAGAAAAGAAAACTAGAAATAAAAAAAATCTAAAAGAAGTTAGTAGAATGAGTAGCTATCATGGGCAGAATTTTCCTTTTTCTCTTCCAAATGCTGGATCAGGTGAGATGAGCGGCATGCAGGTTGCCGGTTGCATGGCTGGCTTTGCACGTCATATTGTGCAGCACTTGGAAAAGAAAATCCTAGAGGTGTACCCTATGCCAGGGGTTTTCAAAGTGTGGGTCACGGCCTGCAGGTGGGTTGCAGGCAGGTGTCAGGAGGTCACGGAATGATCGGTCGCAGCGATCCCGTGGTGTCCCGATCATGGAAGAAGCACTTAACAACCACTACCGGAATTTTTTATTGATGATGGCAGACGCTGCTGCCTTTTAAATAAGAAGAAAATTAGGCTGTGTGCAGTCTTCTGGCTATTAGTGGCAGCAGCGAGCAGGACAGGCACCCTGCATGTACACCTGATGTCATGCCCCCTGTATGTACATGCTTTTGGTGCCAAATTATGGAGGAGAGCTTCTTCCATTTCTAGCTGCCAGCAAGCAAGGCAAGAAAACTGTGAAGATGGATCATTTTCTTCCAAGCAATAGATGGCCAGAGATGCAAATAGGCAGTGTACCTACTGGCCAGGATCTCATAGCTGAATCTGCTGGAGAGAGCTGCTCAGGAGATTCCAGGGCAGTGCTAGTGTTAGCTCTTAAATAGCTTCAGGGCCTCTGGTTAACAACCTACAAAGAAGGAAGTGAACTTGGGAACAAAGCAGTATAAAGGTAATTTTTTTGAGGTATGGTTTTGTCAACTGTGTGCTTGCAAATAAGGATGCAAAGCCCATGTGTGTTACATGCAGGGAAGTACTGACAAATGAGAGGAGCAGTTTCCGATTTTGAAAGAGAAGTTGTGGGTGGAAACTTTCTTTTGTGATTGAGATCCCAGAGTGAGTTATTAACTTACAGCTGACGCCAAGTGAAAGGACTACACTGCTGTACCTCACCTGTGATAATACATTAAAAACACGCCAACAGGCCATGAGGCTGTCAGCATTCTGGAGTAGTATCTCCCAGGATTATCCAATGCTGTGAAAACAAGCATTTTCTTGCTGTTGCCCTTCACAATGGCCTACATGTGCTTGAATTTTCCATTCTTAAAAAAAATGAAGACGGCACAAAGGAACTGGCTGATTTCTGCACCTGATATATGCATTGCCCTCTCCTCCTGTGAACCTGATTGGAGTGAGATCATGAGGACGATCACTTTAAAGGTCAGCAAATGTGGCATATGTCGAGAAGGTCGGCCGGTGTGTGTACCGAAGGTCGGCGATTTGCAAAAGTGGGTCCCGGGAAAAAAAGTTTGAAAAACACTGCTCTATAACATGAGATTGGCAGACAGGACCTGAAAATGCTGGGAACGTCAGGTTTCCAGACATCGGGGCATCCTGTGCTCCAGGTGAAAAAGGGAGGGCCCCCCAACACACACACATACACATACACCATGCCCACTGGTAGCCCCCCTACCCCTCCCCTCCCCAATGAACACAGGGAACCTTCCCTTGGAACTCCCCAGAGTGCCCCCCTCATATTGTCCCTTGGCATCTAGGCTATGCCAGGTGGCAGTGTCAAGGTGCCAGTGGGCAATGTCAGGGTACTGCCGGACATGCTCCACCCACCTGGGGCTGTTCTAAACTGTGTGCACCTGGTGGGTTCCCTTCGTATGGTTCACGCTTTTAGAAACGTTTAAAGCTCACCAGTGTGATGACACGTTAGCGATGGGGCAGGTCCCAATGTGGAGGGACGATAGAGCGGGGAAGCCCACTAATAAGATGAAAAGGTATTTAAACGAGGTTCCTGATCTTCCTGGGCGGTAACATCATTACGCCAATGGCAGGGACGGACTGCCCGTTCTAGCCGTCGAGATTCTCATTTTCAATGTGTCTTTGAGTTGCTGGCATCACAGCTATTATTGCCAAATCTGTCTTAATCTGAAGTAAGTATACAATATATTCTTTTAAGGTGACTGTCGTGTCAGCAGGATGTCAAACATGGTACAACCTGGCCCCTGGGTTTGGCTGAGGAAATTGGAAGCAAATAATTATTGAGCTTCGTTTTCACTGATGATCATCTCCAAAAATATCAAATTTATGTGAAGTATGTCATGACATGACCTAGTCTTCTCAAAAGGTTCCCAGTTTTTTTCTTATACTAAAGATGTGCAAATGTTTAAAATGTACAATTTCCAAAATTTGCAGTGCTCAATTCCAAACTATTAGTATAACTGACATGGTATGTATAATCCTCTCAGCTAAAATATTGTGCTGATGAATTCTGACATGCCTTTTCCTCCTGTGTTCCCCATCCCCCTTCCAGTGTTCTCCTTTTCTATCTTGAAGGTACTGATTCCCACTGAGGTACGGTTCCACTGCTACCAGTGCCCCTCCACATTTATTATAGCCATTCTTATGTGAGCTTCAACTTTGAACTTTTACAGACTCTGACATGGAGGATGGAAATCGTTGTTAAATTTTGGAGGATGGTCATGCTAATTATATTACCTCAATTAACTCCGTGCTTCACAGAATCACAGAAAAATACAGTGCAGATAAGGCCCTTCAGCCCATCAAGTCTGCACCGCTGCATGAAAGGCAACTGATCTGCCAATCCTAATCCCATTTGCCAGCACTTGGGCCGCAACCTCGAACGTTAAGCCGTGACAAGTGCTCATCCAGGTATTTTTTTAAAGGATGTGAGGCAACCCGCCTCTACCACCCTCCCAGGCAGTGCGTTCCAGACCGTCACTACCCTCTGGATAAAAACGTTGTTCCTCAGATCCCCTCTGAAACTCCCACCGCTCACCTTGAACTTGTGTCCCCTCGTAACCGACCCTTCAACTAAGGGGAACAGCTGTTCCCTATCCACCCTGTCCATGCCGCTCATAATCTTGTACACCTCGATCAGGTCTTCTCTGCTCCAGTGAAAACAACCCAAGCCTACCTAACCTTTCTTCATAACTGAAATGTTCTATCCCAGGCAACATTCTGGTGAAATGCCTCTGCACCTGCTCCAGTGCAATCACATCCTTTCTCTCCTGTGGCGACCAGAACTGCCCACAGGATTCCAGCTGTGGCCTCACCAATTGTCTATATAACTCCAACATGACTTCCTTTCTTTTGTAAACCCAAATTATTTTCCATTATGGCTCCATTTTAGAGCTTGAAAAGGATTCCAACATTCTATGTACCATCAATAAAGTTTGCATAATATAAGATCAATACATAATATAGATATGAACATCTGTATTTTTAAAGTAGTTTATAAAAATATTATTATTCTATGTACTCGCTCATCGGTTGCTTCATATGAGCCAGTCTAGCTCATGGTGTTTGGCTAGGAAGCAGTGGACACAAAGGTTAAGGATCATGAGATGGCTGATGTTGGAGACCAGGTTATTCTGCAGCATCAGGTTGACAGGGTTGGGCTCAGATGGGCCGCAGCTCAGTAGCAAAGGCATTGCCACTGAGTTTATGGTTGGATCTGGGTTTTGAGACTCGATGAAGTCGCCACAGTCAGGTACCCGTGGCCTGGAGAGAGGCTGAGAGACGAGTAGGGCAAGGCAGGCCAGCAGCCATCAGGGCCTTGGTGCTGGTGTGAGGTGCAGTTTTGGAGGGGAAGCCCATGACCCCATTTGTCGGTTCTGTGACCCCAACTGGAGAACAGGTCACACCAGAACAGACTGGGAATTGAATCTGTTACCTTCTGGTATGTGAGACTTCTGGTGCTTGGTGCTAGTACTTGTGGCTTGACCATTTGGGGGCTTCACTCAAAACTAAAAATTGTTTTTATATTTCTTCAAATCAGAAACAGAGTTCCTCTGTAATCTACAAGTTTTACCTTGGCCTCTCCTAATATCAGTAATAATCCAGTAGCATCATTTTACACACGGGGGAGACTTGTACACCATCCTTGGGGCAATTCTCCATGGGTGAGGTTGGGCCTTGAAACATTGCTGATATGGCAGCTGATCAGTGCACTTTAGCCTGCCAAATGCCCGCTGTCCTTATTATTAGACGTGGAGGCCTGAGTCCAGTAAATCTACCCAATATGTCACAGTAAATACAGAGGGACTTGCAGCAATTGTGCAAGTTTAAGGCAGGTACTGAAGAGGCTGACTATGTTAGAAATAAAAAAGGTTTCTAGTCATCCCTGTTCCCTTGCCCAGTGCCCATCCAGCCATGCCACACAGTGGCCGAGTTAACAAGGGATGGCTAGGAGCCCTTCACTGCTGGCTACTGCCTGATTTTTCAGGCCTGTTGCTCCTGATATGTCAAAGCAATGGACCCAGAACACCAGAAAATTATACAATTGGCTTCTGCTGAAGTGAACATAATAATAATCGCCTATTGTCACAAGTAGGCTTCAATGAAGTTACTGTGAAAAGCCCCTAGTCGCCACATTCCGGCACCTGTTCGGGGAGGCTGGTACGGGAATTGAACCCGCGCTGCTGGCATTGTTCTGCATTACAAGCCAGCTGTTTAGCCCACTGTGCTAAACCAGCATCATTGGCCTCCGAAGTGCAGCTGGCAATTTGACGTTGGAAGCATATAACTGAACGTATTCTGGCTTTATGCGACCACAGAATATGAGGATTGGAAAAAGTGGAAACTTTGTTTATTTTCCATCCCTCCACTCGGTTGAACTTGAACTGTTCGACATCAGCTTTAAAAGGAACAGGATGCTTGGATGCCTTTTCACTGGACCGAAGATGTTCTTGCTAGATCAGAATGATGACCTTTAAAATGCAAAGTGAATGCTTCTACTTTGTTTAAACTAAATGGAAAATCGAGCCTTGTGAGTTGTGGCATGCAGACAACATTGTGGCATCATTGGCAGCTATGTTAGAACAAGCTCACTGAGAGCATTATTAAGTGCAACTATTTTTGGTTAGTGCAGAAAGAGGAAGTAATGAAAGTTAATCAAACATTTATTTAATGTGAGAGCAACTTATGTCTGAAAAATCACAATTATGACCTGAATAGAAAGCACTATTGTACCTGACTGCACCTTGGTGAAGTGTCAATGGTTTGGGTTGCAGGCCTGCAGCTGTTTGTTGGCTGCTTGCAGCAGCAAGTTACTGCTCATTGTTTTGCGGCATGAAACCCTTGGGCTGAGGCGGAGGTGCCCACAATTTCCCACCACCGGATGACATGGTGGTTTACTGGTTTGCCATCATGCACCTGCCTTTTTTGAACATACCAATTTGAGTTATGGCTGTGTATGGGGGAGCAGCTACCCACCACCAATCAGCAGATAGAGAAGATCGGCAATTGGTCATCCTTAATGACCTATTAGGGTCACTGTGCTAACATGGACTGGTGTTTGATGGAGGCTGAAACTTAGCTGACGAATGAAGGCAGCCTTCCAGTGGCAGGCTGAGGTCCAGCATTCTATCATTAAAGATATGTCCTCAGCCCACAGCCTCAATATCCAAAGGGCCATAGTTGCGGCCTCGAGTCGCTCTGTGGAGGGGTTTCTGATGACGTCTTAGCAGCTGTGACCTCTTTGTATTTTAAAGATTTTTTAAAAAATCTTCAGAGGCCCCCTCCATCTTGAGGCTCCCTGTTTATCTCTGACGTACAACAGTAATACCATCTCTGACAATGGGCTGCTGGTTTTCAGAGCTCAAGGGCCTCCTATCGGTCCTCCAGCATCAGGAGTCAGCCCACTGTCTTTAATTGCACGAGGCGCAGCCAGCCACGTCCTCAAAAATCATTTCCGGGGTCCTGCCACTGGCAGTTTCGAGTTCCAGACCCAGAATTCAGCCAGGCAGCGCACGGGAACCTGGAGCGACTTCCAGCCCCTTGAGTCAGTTGCATGAGAAAATGTCCAAGGTTCCCAGTTATTTGCTCTTGCTTCAATCTAAAGGCACAGAGTAGATTCAAGATAAACTGTACAAGTACAGGTGTGACTCATCTGAATGACAAGGGACAATTAGGCAACACCTTATGCGGAATGCCTGGAGGCTGCCCTGTAATAACAGCTATTTAGAAAGTATAGGTCTTGTATGTGGAAGATACAAACCTGAATGAGCATTTATCTCCAGCAGTTCCTGTGTAACATTTTATACTCTTCTTCCTTTGTGGACACATAAATATGACTGTCAGGTAGAAACAGTTGTTAATTTGCACACCCACCTATTGGCATCAACATTGTCAGGCTGTTTCCGGACACAGATTCCTAGAACCCGTTTTCAGAAACAGTTCCTTCCTGTCTCAATAGCAATTACTTTTTTTTCTCTCAATGCTCTGACATATGTATAGAGATATTTATTACTTATGGACAAAACCCTAAAATCTATCATTTGAAATATGTCCAACCTTAACTTTAATTAAAGAAAGTGAGAGATATATCGCACAAGTGGGTCGACTTGACGTGTTGCAAAGTGTGAGTTAGTCAACGTTCAATGGTCTCCAACTGTTTTTAACCATTTGTTTGTTCCACATGAAAGAAAAAAAAATTATTATTTAACTATGCATGCAAACTTTACCAATTTGTTGATTGAGTAAGGATTTTAATGGCGGGATTGCATTAGTTTTTCTTCCATCTTCTCACAATCATAACATCAGCTTCACAAAATATGAAAGTACCTAATAGAGATAATCTAACATTTAGTTTCAATTAACGTTCACTTTACTGTGTAGGATTTAATACAAATGAGCAAATTATAAATCAACTTTATCAAATTTAAAGTTGTTCTTTTGCCTGCTTATTCATTAGGCCATTTTGTTCCCTTAATTTCCCCATAAATTTGTTTTTCTTCTCCTCTCCTTAAGCCATACTTTCCTTGCTTGGATATGGGCGCCGGTTACTTCACCCAGGTAGCCTGCGTCATGTGTGAGCCTTAACCAGTGAGTATCAACAGTCAGTTCCATAATGTTCAAGATAGTTCCTACCACATGTGGCTTCTTTGATCCATTACAGCACTTATCATAGTGCAAAAATTAACTTCAGCGCTTTCAAGTTGTTTAAGGTTCCTGGGCCTGGGGAGGAGGCCCTGTGGAGGGTGAGTAACGGCTGCTGTCTGATTAGTAGACTTCAGTTCTGGAAATTTTAATGGGCTGCTGCATAGTACCTCACCTCGATGTTGCTTTAGTGTTTGGCTTCACGTTAACATTCATGACATACAATTCAGAGGTGTCAAAAAACAATCATCAGTTATCTCTGCAATACTCTGAATGTCCTTAGTGTTTGCAGCAAATTTAGTTCTGCTCATGACAGAATTTAAGACTTATTGAGGGGATACTATCTCGAAAAATCCTGATAAACCACTGTATTGGCAGTACGAAAAGATAGTGTCATGTTTTTGTTGCTATTTTTATTGTCCTGCCAGTGAAATTGGTCTTCAATGTGAATTGATCTATTTTTTTTATATGAACTGGAGGGCAAACCTCTAAGTTCAAAAGTAGATGTGTTCTATAACAGGATACAACAACTCTCTTGATGCAGACTTTAAGGGGTTTGAAATGTTGCATCTGGGTGTTTGTATTATGTAGTCATGTGTGGGCCACTCACTGTTATTGCCACAAGTATCTGTCCCTGGTTCCTCACAGTTGTTTTTATTCCTGGGCTAGTTTACCTGGCTACATCAGAGCCAAACCCAATCTTGTCCAAAGAGTCACTAGATAAATATTCAAAAATTCTGGTTCCATTTCTTCTCAGTAACTTGGGCGGTGAGGCAATTCCAATAGTCCCACAGGCACTAGGCTTAAATCAGTAAATTCACACTGGCTCGGAACTAAAGTTTTTTTTATTCTTGTTCTGTAAGACTCTGAACGGGTTCTTCTGCCGTGTTTTCCAGCAACGAAAGCGGCTTGCCATTGGCAGCCAACGGGATCTTCTGGTCCCGCTGGAAAATCAAACTGGCCAGCAGGGCCAGAAAATCCTGCCCTCAGCCTCTCCCTGTCAGAATCAGTAGAAAAACTGGAAGAGCCTACTGTAATATCCTCGTGATGAAGATGTTCATGTACTGCAGATTTCCACCATCTGCAGTATTTTGCTTTTATATTATGCACTTGTGGTTATTGGATTCTGCATGTTCATGTAATTGTGGATATTATTTCTCTTGTATATTTCCATATCTTCCTTACTCTTCACAATACGCAAATAAAATATGGTATATTCTCACTTATAGGGCAGAATTTTCTCAAAAAACGATTGTCATTTCAGGTGCACAAATTGGTGTGAATCGTGCCAACTGTTCCTGTGCAATTCCCATCTGGATCGTCCTGCACTTAGCCATTTTTTTGTAGGGGGCATGCCTTTTTCATCACTCCCTGTGTGTCAGGAGGAGCAAGAGTGCTGCCCTAGCTCTTCACGAAACCTTCAACCTTTCCTCTGTCTCTATCTCCTGCCACGCTCACTCCCTCCTCTTCCAACCTCCCAGCCCCAATCTGACACTCCCACCGTTTCTGTTGCCACTTTCTTCTGGCCCCCCACCAAGCTCCCATGTCTCACTCCTTTCCCCCCTTAATGACCATTCTCTTCCTCTACTCCCCAAGCTTTATTCTGTAACCCCTTCCCTCCTGATTGCCAAGGGGCGCGCTCAAATGTCACTGGCAGTGGCCTCCTGCCACTGATTTACATGTCAGGTTGACGGGCTTCCAGATGGGAAATGGAAGAAAAACATTACAGTGATATCCTGCCATTGTCAGATTTTCAATATTCCCATTTAGTTTTTTCAACATCCCTTTTCGTCTCATTATTATAAACAATCATGCGGATTAATTCCCCAACACATATACAAAGAACAATACAGAACAGGAACAGGCCCTTCGGCCCTCCAAGCCTGTGCCGGTCATGATATCAACATTGGCCTGAACCCTCAGCACTTCCTTGTGCTGTAACATATATAAATGTTATCCCAGTGGGGTCAAACAGGGCTGCATTCTGGCACTGACACTCTGGCATAATCCTCCCTTTGCTGCTGTCATATGCCTTCAAATTATCTACAGAGGGTGTCTATTTACATACCAGAACTGACAGATAGCTGCTCAGCTTTGCTCGCCTGAGATCCAGGACAAAGGTGCACCAAATTCTCATCAGGGAGTTGCTCCACACTGACAATGCCGCAGTATCATTCCACACTGAGAAACACATTCAACAGTAACTGGACAGACTCTGCCACGTTTATAAAGAGCCTGATCATTAGCATCAGAAGGCAAATGTAACGGTCCAGGATGTTGCAATATCACTATCTATCAGCATTAACAATGTTAAACTGGAGGCTACTGATAGCTTCACATTTCTAGGCTCCACAATCACCAGAAATCAACGACCGTCACGTGAGGCTTTAGACATTGATAATTCCATCAGCATACACTCGTTGCTAAATCAACAACCTTAATGTCGGGTTGGCCACACTCATCAGACGGTGGGAAATCCAAAGACCTTCTATCTATGCAGTGAAATGACCACTGGGTCACGACTTCCTGGGTGTCGAAGGAAACTTGCAAGCATGATAGGAAGATGGTGGAAATTGATACTGACAACTGGGAAACAGTTGCTGACTGCCATGATCTCTGGAGACTAACTATTTAGAAGGGCATTGCAAGAGACAAACAGAAATGAAAAGCTCGGCTGGCCGAAAAGTGGGAGCAGAGAAAACAGAAGCCAGTGAATCGTGCACCTTCTCAGCCCACTGCCTTCCTCAGCAGCCCCTGAGACACACCAGACGATATATTTTTTTAAAATTTAGAATACCAAATTAATTTTTACCAATTAAGGGGCAATTTAGCGTGGCCAATCCACCTAGCCTGCACATCTTTTTGGGTTGTGGGGGCGAAACCCACGCAAACACAGGGAGAATATGCAAACTTACATGGACAGTGACCCAGAGCCGGGATCGAACCTGGGACCTCGGCGCCATGAGGCAGCTGGGCTAACCCACTGTGCCACCGTGCTGCCCTTCACCAGACGGTATTTAACACAATTGACCACTGCGGTGCATACAAGATGGAAGGCTGCCACTGAGATATTGCCCCAGCTCTCCTGAGAATTGACTAGAAGCGTGCTCCGAAGTGTTTTTTAAAGAGTGTATTAAAGGAGGTGTTGGGAGGTTCTGAAGCAAGGACATTTATAGAATTTACAGTGCAGAAGGAGGACATTCAGCCCAAAGAGTCTGTACCGGCCCTTGGAAAGAGCACCCTACTTAAGCCCTATGCCTCCACCCTATCCACTTTATCCCCGTAACCCAGTACCCCCACCTAACCTTTTTGGATACTGAGGGCAATTTAGAATGGCCAATCCACCTAACCTGCACATCTTTGGTCTGAGGGAGGAAACCGGAGCACCCGGAGGAAACACACGCACACACAGGGAGAATGTGCAGACTCCACACAGACAGTGACCCAAGCCGGGAATCGAACCAGGGACACTGGAGCTATGAAACAACTGTGCTAACCACTATGCTACGATGCTGCCCTTTAGAGAGGTAATTCTAGAGCACAGGGTGTAGGCAGCTGAAAACATGGCCACCGGAGGTGGGACAAAACGATAGAATGTATTATACATTTTCAGATGAGATCCCATCTAGCCAGGTGGTTATCTTATTGTCCTGGTCAGTTGTACTCACGCAATCAACACCATCATGACATGGATGCTCTAATTCCAGGGAAATTATTTTAATATTTCCCTGCACCTTGTATTTTTCTTCCACCCCTGAAATGCATTTTATTTTTCTGTATTTTTCCAGTTTATTTCTCCATTTCAATCCATCTGTTTACCCAGTTAACAATTAATTTATGGGAGTCTGCACTTTCTCCCCGTGTCTGCGTGAGTTTCACCCCCACAACCCAAAGATGTGCAGGTTAGGTGGATTGGCCACGCTAAATTGTCCCTTAATTGGAAAACAAAATAATGGAGTACACTAAATCTATTTTTAAAAAAAACATTGATTAATGGAAATATTCCGAACCTTCCCACTGTTTCAGCTCTCCATCGTCCCACCCCGCTCAACCCCAGGCATTCTAACTATTTTAGTAATCATAGGAACTAGTGGAATGTCAGACCTGCCGTTCGTGTGGTGTGTGTGTATAATATATATATATATATATATATGTACACATGGTCAGGACAAACTCCTTAAAAGCAGAATTGCTTTAACAGAAGTAGGTTCACCATAGGACCTACTGTTTACATACAGTCAGTCTCTTTTGAGTAAAAAACCTGTTTTGAGAAAATGTTATTCACTGCTGAGCGATGCCTAGTGAAATATCAGTAACACTTATCTGTTGCACAATGTATTAAGCACTTCAAATTGTAATGGAAGCTTGTTCCAAAATGTAACTATTGCACATAAAGAGATAGTGCCCTAATTTTAATCCAGCAAAAATGGTGCATCAAATGTAAATGTCGGGACCCAATAATATCACCAGTGCCAGAACATGGGGCTGGACTCTCTGATTCTGAGGCTATGTCCGGAGCATGTGTCTAGTCTTATGCCCAAAAAGCCAGTGCCGCGCCTGCACCGATGTACCGCCTGGTGGGGGGGCGAGTAGCTGCGCCACATCCGGCTTTACCTGCAGATACAGACGGAGAATTGCAGGTCTGTGGCCGCGCATGTGCACGGCGGCTACCTGCAGCAGTCACGCAGTACAACATGGCTCCGGCCGTGCACGGACCTGGCCTGCCAGATAGTGTCCCCCTGTAACCCCTCTTGCCACCCCCCCCCCCATCCCCCCAGCCCCCGCGAAGCCCCCCCACCCCCCCGGCCAGCGGAACGGTTTCGTCCCCCCTCCCTCCCCCGACTGTGGACACAGGCTGCATCTGCCACACGAACTTGACAAAACCTCAGAGCACACGCGCCCCACGCCGTTAAGAAGTCGGCCCATCGGGGGAAGGCCTTCAGGTGACGTCCTGGTGCCGTCCCAACAGCACACACCGTAATTAGTGGTGACACTGAGTATGCCGTTTTGGAGGGGGCGGAGCATCTGAAAAATGGCGCCGCCCCCGATTCCACCGTCAAAACGGATTCTACAGCCAATCGCTGGATACGATTTTGGCGCTGGCAATCGGAGAATCCAGCCCAGGATCTTAGTTCCACACTATTTCAACACTGGGCGGAACTCAATGTTTCCCATTGCAGCTGCCAGTGGGGAAACATGCCAAATCGTCTGGCACCGGCTTCATTAATTATACACCCAGGAGTTTTACACCGTATTCAGCAGAGCGGCAGGCCTGGATGGCGCATAGTCTGCCATTGTGTTCAGGCGCCATATTGAAAAGGAGTCCAACATCACTGATCTACCATTGAAGAAAGAAGGTGGACCTCCTGAAAATGAAGACAAGATAACCTGAAAATAAAGATGGATCTCCTGGAACATTCTGAGGCTGAAAGATGGATCCCCTCCAGGACACCTAATCTGGACTATCCACCTACAGACGCTCCCCTGACCCACGGCAGTGGTGTTCCAGTGGTGAGGGCAGCTTCCATCCTGAGCTCCAGAGCCAGCCCCAGGCATTGTTCCCTGCCATTGCCCTGACATGTGCACGTTGTTCTGAGCACATTAACAAGATGCCAAAGAGGTTTTTTCAAGCTTCTGGTGAGTTTTCCAACCTGCCATGGTGGTCACCAGCGGAAGACCTCGCTGTAAAATCACGTTGATGTCAAACCAATTTCTGGGCCCCCTGTTATATTTTCCCATCCGTGCCTGGCATCGAACACGCCAGCAGGGTTTGGGAGAATTCTGCCAACGACAATCAGAAGAAACCGGGAAAAATGTCAAAAAACGACTATTGCGGAAATTCCTTGTAGGAAGATGAATGGGAGTAGCCCCCCCCCCCCCCCCCCCCCCCCCCCCCCAAGACTCTCTCCCGTCACCCACAGACCTGTCCTTCCACTGATTGCTCAAACTGTTCTCAGAATGTGAGAGTTCTCACTGAGCTAGAGCGGACTCTTCCTGGGTCAGTACCACAACGAGATCCTATCTACTGGTGACAACACTGGATGAAGAAGGAGAGTCTTATTATGATTGGGAATAGAAGGTAGCGACTGGTTAGTGCAAGCATGAAGGAGTTGGACACGACATAGAAGCTGGAGAAGATTGCAAACTTCTAACTAAAGGAAGAGAGAGACGAGTGCCATATTGGATGGGGAGAAGCATGCCACCATAAATTCAGGTTGTAGGTGGAGGGAGAGGTGTTTAGGGGAAAAGGAAGGATGCTGCTATCGTGGATTTAGAACAAGAAATAGAAGATGATTACCAGCATGAACTGGGTGGTGAAGGGAGAGAAAGGCTGCCTCTGAGAACTGGGGAGAGAAGGAGAAGAATGCTTCACGACTTTCATGTTAATAATTTGAGGATTAGAATTTCCAACAGAAAGCATCAATCCATTCAGACAGAAGGAATAATCATGTGCGGTACAAGATTTGGGCATATCTGCTGCTTAAGCTTTGACATAGAGGCTAACAAAAATAAAGGCTTACCACAGATTTCCTATGAACTCAAGACCCTGGCTAGCCTATCAAGATGTCACTATTTTTATTATTTGACGAGGTCAATGAAAACATGGGCCAGGATTTTGTAGCACCTCCTGCCTGGCAGGATATTGTGGTGTTGCCAAACTGAATGAATATATAAATGGCTCACCACGGAAGACATGCCGTGGTGGGACGGCAAAATCCTGGCCCATGGTATATGAGTACAGAACTAAGTTTTAGAATACTGGAATTCCAAAGGCATTCCAAGGAAACTTGGTCTTGTAGCAGTGGGTATAGGGAGAAGTTATTAATTCACTCTAACGAGTGTTAGAATGACCTCCAGTGTCAGAGCTGGAGGACTGTAAAGTGTGTTGTAAATGAAGTGTGATGCCTTATTCTATTCATGACGCCCTTAACGATGCTTTACCTTTGACCTTCGGAGACCATTCTGACTTCCTGTTATGTTGTGAATAGAGTGAGTTCTGAATAAAGTGTTTGCACATTTGTTGTCTGTTTTTCCAAGTGCTTAGTTTCCTGTGTCACAGTACAGCAAGGCTGAATAAATGTATCCAGTTATTAGTTGTTGTAAAGAATGAGACTTCAATGGGGTAAATCATCAGGGGTTTATGGCTTGCAAGTCAGGGTTTGAGAACATTCAGACAGAACCTTGACAAATGCATCTCCTCATCAGACCTCATGCTCCAAATGCATCCAGTTTGATAATGTGAAAAACAGAATTGACAGAATTTTCAACATGCTGACTTTTACAGCTAAGGTGGCTTGCGACCTTTGCAAGCTAATGTTCATACCCCATATTGAACCTTCCAAATACCAGCTGATTAAGTTGCACAGGAATTAATGCTTACATTTGAATTCTGGACAGTCTATTTTTTGTTGCATGACTACCACTATTTGTTTTATTAGTTCATGGCATGCATGCATCACTAGCAAAGCCAGCATTTATTGTCCATCCTGAATTACCCTTGGGGAGATGCTGATGGGCCACCTACCTCCTTCTGAATGTAACTGGGTGACTTACCACATTGCTATGGTTCTGGAGTCCCTATAAGCCAGAATGGATAAGGATGGCAAATTTATTTCCCTTGAAGGACATTAGGGAACCCAGCTACAATGTCTGGTAGTTTTATGACCACCATTACTGATACTAGTTTTTGTTCCAGATTTATTTCATTTAACTGAATTCAAATTCCCCAGTTGCTATGGTGGCAGTATGAACTCATGTCTCTGGAGCATTAGTGCAGACCTCAGGATTGTTAATCCAGGAATATAAACAATATGCTGCCGTACCCAACTCCTGAGTTGTAGACATCATCTGATTTGTCAGACGTTATTTTATGTTGCCATCTTTGATGTCATTCTGTTCAGATGAGCTTGACTCTGCAAGTGACATGCTGGGTGGCAGCTTGTATTGTTCTGACCTGCTATAAGCTTAGGTAAAACCCATATGGTGTGATACAGAACACTACATACAAGGAAGATCCACAATGTAGTCCCTGTACTAGGATGAGAGTTCTTAAGTATACTAAAATTGACTAAAGCATCTCGCGGAGAGGCTAAGGAAAAAATAATCATTTCTAATTCCTATCTAATGATATCTGCCAATGGGAAGTATTTGTTTAGAGATTAAATTGGGACAGGACTAAGCTATTCAGCCCCTTGAGCATCATTCAAGAAGATCTTGGCTAATCTGGATCTTAATTCTGTCATCCCACCTTGGTTTTCTAAGCCTGAGTACAGTTGTCTAACAAAAAAACTATTAATCTTTCTTTTGAAACATTAAGTTGACTTAGTTCCAATAGCATTCTTGGAAAAGTTCCAGTTTTCCACTGTCCTTTGCATTAAGAACTACTTCCTGACATCATGCTTGAATAGTTGAGCTTTGCAATGATTGACTCAACTCTCGTGACCTTCATAATCTAATGACCCGGCCATATTTTCTAAGCGAGTATCTAAGACGTTAGTTCGGCCTCAGTTTGAGTATTGCGTCCAATTCTGGGTGCCACAGTTTAGGAAAGATGTGAAGGCATTGAGAGAGTGCAGAAAAGATTCACAAGAATAGTTCCAGAGATGGGGAACTTTGGTTATGAAGATAGACTAGAAAGGTTGGGACAGTATTTTATTGAGAAGAGCAATTTGAGACGAGATTTTATAGAGGTATTCAAAATAATGAGGGGTCCAAATAGAGTAGCTAGGGAGCAGCTGTTCCCACTCATGAAAGGATCAAGAATGAGATGGCACAGATTCAAAGTAATTGGCAAAAAACTCAAAAACGATATGAGAAAATGTTTTTCATACAGTGAGTACTTCAGATCTAGAATACACTGCCTGAGAGTGTGTAGAAGCAGGTGCAATCAAAGCATTCAAAAAGGAATTAGACTGTAATCGGAAAAGGAAGAATGTGTCGGTTACAGGGAGAAGGCAGAAGAATGGAACAAAGGGAATTGCTCATTCAGAGAGCTGGTGCAGACATGATGGGCCAAATGGCCTCCTTTGGCGCTGTAACAATTCTGTGATTCAGAAACTACATCAAAGGACACTATATTATTACAACTTCTTGAAACTGTCATTCATTCTCAGATGAATGGAACACCAACTGTGCTAAAACCCAAGAGCACTTGAAATGGAATCAAGCATTTATATTGGCCATAGCTGTCCAAACAATAGATTGCTCTCTGGGTAGAATAGCAGGTGCTTATTTCAATTTCAAGGCAGAGTGCTTGTCAAACAATATAAGGTGGTTAGATTTTTTTCCAGTGTAGATTTTTTTTAACTGTCATAACCAGTTTTTAAAAAAATCAACCAGAACCATTTAAATTACATTAGAAAATATGACAGCACAGGATGTCAGGCAGTTTGCAATGTTTTTCACTGCATTATGGTGCTTTCTCCATTGGCAAGACACTAATGCATATGAGCCAATGCATATGAACAATTATACAAGATTGGTCAATGTAAGGGTCAACTTATATTTAAAGGAATGCTCCTTATGCTAAATCACTGTATTGAAAGCACACCTCCATTGCAATATTACACCTAACAGTAACATTTGAAGACGTGAAAACACTTTACCATTCAGTATGTCCCAGACTCCTCAATATTCTTCACAAACTCTAAAACCCAGCATGCTTCCAAAACCCCACACCACCAGATGGAAATGGATTATGTGAGAAAACATGATATCTGTCTCCCATTTAAATTAGGGAATCCAACCTCAGCAGGCGCAAGGGTGCGATTTGCACACTGGACATTCCCAACCCGCAAAAATGGCAGAGCAAAATGGCATAGGGTTGGGAATGCGGAGGAAAATTGGATTTCCTCCAAAGTAATGTGGCCATTTGGGCATCAAAACTTACCTCCACACCCAGACGAAAATTTGGCTCGAGGAGACGAATGTGAAGCTGAGAAACCTTTGGCTACCATTGTTCATTGTAGATGAGCACAGACGGGGAATTATTTTCTTGTTTTTGTCTTGGAGGTGGTTGAAGAGTGCCAAATAACTGGGGAGGATGGGGACTTAATGAAAGAATGATAAAAATATATATAACAACGTAACTGCATTTATTTCTCTGCATTCTGCCCCCAATCCCCAATGCAAGAAGACACAGCTTCTTTAACTGATCCCTATAGATTAGTTTAAATACCTTCCACTATTCCAGCTACAAGGAGCACTTTGTATTCAACAGACGTGTACTCTTTTGACTCCTAACCTATGACTGTGACCCTACACAGCAGGACACTCGCATGCTATGTATCTGAATAGACAGATCGATTTGTGGTTGTGTCTGAAGGAAGTTCAGTTTTGTTATATCGGTTAGTTCCACAAGTTAATAAGAAGAAAAGAAATGAAAGGGAGAAAAAAATGTTGAATGCAAAGCAGAGTTAAGTGTGCAATATTAATACAATCCCCAAAATCCGTAGAACAAATACTGCGTATAATCCCTTTATTTATCACATGGCTGTTAGCAAAATAACAGATAAACAGCCCACTAACTCAACTGAACCTTCAAACAAGTGACTACAGCCATCCCCAACAAATTCCTGATCAAAGCATTGCCACGTGCATACAACAAAAAATGCCATTCCAATACACTGGCATTATTCTCCCACATACACTACAAATGCCATCCATTGCCTTTTACCTCCATTTATTGTGTTCTTCCCTCGCAGCACAGTCATACTATACAAATTAGGAGCAGTAGTAGGCCATTCAGCCCCTCAAACCCATGTCAGAACACCTTCACCATGTGGACCACCACCTCCTCGAGGACATTTGGGGATGGACGATAAATGTTGGCCTTGCCAGTTCTATGAATGAATACAAAATAATTGCTGGCATTGCCAGTGACACAAAAGCATACAATCATTCAATAGTTTTATCACAGAAAGAGGTCATTTGGTCCCTTGTTGTCTGTGCAGGCTCTCTACTAGAGCAACACTATTAGATCCCAACATCTAGCCGTAACCCTGCAAATCTCTTCTCTTTTTATGTTTATCTAAGTTTATCTGTTTAGAAAGCCATGATTGAATCTGTCTGCCACATACTCGAGCAGTGCACTCCAGATCCAAACATCTGTACTAGCCTTCATACACCGCTACTAACTTTCAACACGCACCATGCGGAGTGGCAGCATTGCATTGGAAAAAAAGTAACGTTGCTCTTTGTGAAGGAAGAGATAAAGTTGTGCTGAAGGACCTTTTCCATTTGAAACTATCTTATAATCTAAAGCCCCCATTCCACTGAGCTTACCATCCATACAGTACTGCTGTCCCTCACCCCATATTGTTTCCTGCTATAGCTGCTATCCAGTGCCTGAAGGTGATTTCAAGGTGAGGGGGGGAAAGTTTAAGAGAGATGTGCGTGGAAAGTTTTTTATGCGGAGGGTGGTGGGCGCCTGGAACACTTTGCCAGCGGAGGTGGCAGAGGCGGGCACGATAGCATCATTTAAGATGCATCTAGACAGATATATGAACGGGCGGGGAACAGAGGGAAGTAGATTCTTGGAAAATAGGCGACAGGTTTAGATAAAGGATCTGGATCGGCGCAGGCTGGGAGGGCCGAAGGGCCTGTTCCTGTGCTGTAATTTTCTTTGTTCTTTGTTCTGAATTCTGTGAGTTTCTCCCCAAGTGATCTCTCAAATCTTCCTTACATTGTCTTCTTTTGAATTTCACTTTCCAACATCTGTTGGACGCCCCGAACGGGTCTGTATTTTCTAACCTTTCTTTACCCTGTTTGAACAAAGAAAAGTACAGCACAGGAACAGACCCTTCGGCCTTCCAAGCCTGCGCCGACCATACTGTCCGTCTAAACTATTTTTTTAAATATAAATTTAGATTACCCAATAATTTTTTCCAATTAAGGGGCAATTTAGCGTGGCCAATACATCTACTCTGCACATTTTTGGGTTGTGGGGGCGAAACCCACGCAGACACGGGGAGAATGTGCAAACTCCACACGGACAGTGACCCAGAGCCGGGATCGAACCTGGGACCTCAGCGCCGTGAGGCGGTTGTGCTAACCACTAGGCCACCGTGCTGCCCTGTCCGTCTAAACTATAATCTTCTATACATCCGGGGTCCGTATCCCTCTATTCCCATCCTATTCATGTATTTGTCAAGATGCCCCTCAAAAATCACTATCGTCTCTGCTTCCACCACTGGCAGCGAGTTCCAGGCACCCACTACCCTCTGTGTAAAAAAACTTGCCTCGTACATCTCTAAACCTTGCCCCTCACACCTTAAACCTATGCCCCCTAGTAATTGACCCCTCTACCCTGGGAAAAAGTCTCTGACTGTCCACTCTGTCTATGCCCCTCATAATTTTGTAGACCTCTATCAGGTTGCCCCTCAACCTCCTTCCTTCCAGTGAGAACAAACCAAGTTTATTCAACCTCTCCTCAAAGCTAAAGCCTTCCAGACCAGGCAACATTCTGGTAAATCTCTTCTGCACTCTCTCTAAAGCCTCCACATCCTCTGGTAGTGTGGCGACCAGAATTGAACACTATACTCCAAACACACACACACACACACACACAACCCCCCCCCCCCCTCCCCCGGGCAATTCTCCGCCCGGGATGGGCCGAGCGGCCACGCAAAAAATCGGAGTCCCGCTGACGCCGCCCATGTGTCATCTTACGGAGAAGAGAGCCACCACGCATGCGCGCAATCGTGCTGGTCCCACTGCGCATGCGCACCTTGGCGCCGGTCCCCCTGCGCATGGGCAGACCCGTGGCCCCCACTGACGCCGGGATTGGCAGCTGGAGCGGCGTAGGTCCCCTGTAGGGGTCAGAATCGCTGTTCCTGGGGGCCTGTTGACGCCGTCGAGAAACGCGACGCCGTTGACGACGGTGTCAACACTTTAGCCTCAGGATCAGAGAATCTCGCCCAGGGTTCTAGGCATGTGGACTGCTTTGCCTGTATCAATTTGTACTTCTTGAATGTTGTTGGAGAAACAATTTGGGAATATTCCATCTCACCCGTGACTTGTACCTGATTGGATGGAAGAAGGGCTTTGGAGAGTCGAGGTGCTGAGCCACTGTACCGTAGAATCCCAGGCTCTGGCCTGCTCATGTAGTCACAGTATTTAAATTGCTGGCCTAATGAAGTTTCTGCTCAATGGTGATTTCCCACACTGTTGATGGTGGGGTGATCTAGTGATAGTAATCTCAAATGGGAGTTGTTAGATTTCTGCTCAGGTGTTAGGGATTGTCACTGCCTGGCACCTATGTGGTGTGAATGTCACTTGCTACTTATCAGTCCAAGCTTGAATGTTGTCCCAATCTTGCTGCAGGTATGCCTCAATTACTTCATTATCTGAGGAGCTGTGAAAGGAACTGAACACTCCATTCATCAGTGACCATGTCCACATCTGACCTTATAATGCAGCAAATGTTATTGAAGAAGCTGAAGTTGGCGGGGTCTGGGACAGTGCACTGAGGAACCCCTGTAGAATTGTCTTGAAGTTGTGATGGTTGGATTCCAGCAATTATAACTATCTTCCTTTTGGCTTAGCATGAAATTGGAATGATTCCCCTCCCCCCACACAGATTCTAATCGACTTTAATTTTACTTGGGTTGTATGATTCCATATAAGGCTAGTGCTTCCTTGATATCAAAGGCAGTAACTCTCATCTCAGTTCTTTTTCCATGTTTGGACCGATGCTATAATGGTGGGTGGAGCCAGGTGGCCTTGACAGAACCTAAACTAAGCATAACTGCTTCATAGCACGGTTGACGACACCTTCCCTTACTTTAGTGATGATTGAGAATAGACTAATGCAGCGGTTATGGGCCAGATTGGAAGTGACCTGTTTTTTGTGGACAAGGCATACCTACACAAATTCCCACATTCCTAGAAAGCTGCCAGCATTGCAGCTGTACTGGAACAATTTGGCTAGGGACTTGGTCAGTGCTGGAGCATAAGTCTTCATATTAAAACCAGGATGTTTCAGGAACCATACCATTGCTGGATCCAGCACTCTCAGCTGGTCCTTGATACCATCAAATTGGCTGACTAGCATTTGTGATGCTGGGGACTTCAAGAGGAAGTAGAGATGGACCACCCACTCGACATTTCATTCTTGCTGAAGGTGGTTGCAAATTGACAGACTGGCTGTCATTGTGGAGAGTGATATTTGCAGAGCCTCCTCCACTGGTTAGTTGTTTATTCATTCACCCCCATTCCCAACTGGATGTGGCAGGGCTGCGGAGTTTAACTTGATCCATTGGCTGTGGGATTGCTTAATTCGGTCCAAACACTACCTCTCTTATTAAAATCATAGAATTTACAGTGCAGAAGGAGGCCATTCAGCCCATCGAGTCTGCACTGGCTCGTGGAAAGAGCACCCTACTTAAGCCCATGCTTTCCCTGCAACCCAGTAACCCCGCCTAACCTTTTGGACACAAAGGTGCAATTTAGCATGGCCAATCCACCTAACCTGCACATCTTTGGACTGTGGGAGGAAACCGGAGCACCCGGAGGAATCCCACGCTGACACGGGAAGAAAGTGCAAACTCTATACAGACAGTCACCTGAGACTGGAATTGAACATGGGACCCTGGAGCTGTGAGGCGGCAGTGCTTTTTTTTTTATAAATTTAGATTAGCCAATTATTTTTTCCAATTAAGGGGCAATTTAGCGTGGCCAATCCACCTACTCTGCACATCTTTGGGTTGTGGGGGTGAAACCCACGCAGACACGGGGAGAATGTGCAAACTCCACACGGACAGTGACCCAGAGCCGGGATCGAACCTGGGACCTCAGCGCCGTGAGGCGGTTGTGCTAACCACTAGGCCACCGTGCTGCCCCTAGAGGCGGTAGTGCTAACCATTGTGCCACCGTGCCGTCTCGTTTAAATTCTCCTTGAAACCGACCTCTTTGACGAAACTTGTGGTTGTTGTTCTAATACCACTTTGTGGCACAGTGTCAAATTTTGTTTCATGTGATTCCTGTGAACAGCTTTGAGATTTTTTATGCATTACAGTAATATACGTTGTGCCATAGTAGCCATCTATGAGCCTTGCTGGTGGCTATGATGACAGCAATCTAAAAAGATCCACAATTTCCATTCAAGAGTTTTTAATCTCGTCCTAGGACAGGCAGAAAATCACTACATTCAACTGAGTGGCCAGACTCCCAGTGAAACCCTGAATGCTTGCTACAATTGGGAGAAGTTTTTGGAATAGCCAAGAGCTGACTGTACGTCTCACACAGTATGCAGATTGCATGGGTCTCACTATGACTTGGTAATTAAATCACAGTTATTTAGGGCAAGATCGACTTCCTTGTCAGATTCGAGCAGCTCATTTACTAGCTTTAGTATTTTGGGCAAGATATTTAGAAAGTTGACGTCTTCATGGGTTAGCGTGTAAGCTATCCCGACAAAGGAAGTTCTGAATTCATAAAGTTAAAGCTGGACCTTCCCAAGTGAAGACTCCAAAAAGGTCAGGCGATTGGAGCATTTAGTTTTGCGTTGTGAAATGGCAGATTATTTGGCATTACTGTGGGGAGTGGGGAAAGTGATACAGAAAATGTAGCATGCAGTAAATTTATAAATAAACTACCCTTTTGTGCATTTGTAGCTGACCGTTCCAGCAGTAATGAGACAACACAACTCTTTCTGTAAAGATTTACAAGGTTAAATGGATGATCAATAGCAATGATATGATTGTTTTGCTTTTTAACAACTTGGAAACAGATACCTGCTGGCTCTCTGCAGGAGCAACCACTCCACCACCCAGCCCCCACATCCTACTTTTTTCTTCTCTTCAAGTGCAGAATCTGCCTCCATCACACTCTTAGGAAGAGCATTCCAGATCCTAACTACATAAATACTTTTTCCTCATGTTGCCATTGGCTCTTTTGGTAATCACCTTAAATCGGTGTTCTCAGGGCAGCACGGTGGCCTAGTGGTTAGCACAACCGCCTCACGGCGCTGAGGTCCCAGGTTCGATCCCGGCTGTGGGTCACTGTCTGTGTGGAGTTTGCACATTCTCCCCGTGTCTGCGTGGGTTTCGCCCCCACAACCCAAAAATGTGCAGAGTAGGTGGATTGGCCACGCTAAATTGCCCCTTAATAGAAAAAATAATTGGGTAATCTAAATTTATAAAAAAAAAAAAAAAAATCGGTGTTCTCGATTCATGACTTGTCCATCAATGGTAACAGTAAATGGGAAAGTCTCCAATTAATGGCAGGTCAAGGTTATTGAGCACCCCCCCCCCCCCCCCCCCCCCCCCCCAATCCACTTTGGAGGCTTGTCCCTGTCAAAGATCTCGATTTGAATTTGGAGTGGATTGGGGAAGATGGGCATTTAAAATGATAAGCAAGTTTATATGCTGAGAGTGGGAGAGATGATTTTAGTTCCTGAGCTGATTTACATATGCAAGATCAAGGCTGGTGAAAATAGTTTCTCACTATCTGCTGTCTAAACTCCTCATAATTTTGATCATCTCCATCAAATTTCCTCTCAACATTCTCTTCTCTAAGGAGAATATCCACAGCTTTTCCAATGTATCAACATAACTGAAGTCCCTTGGGTGGAACTCTCTGAAAATGGGGCTATGTCCCCACGCCCGCGGGAAAATGGGCGCAGATCAATCTGGACTTTCCTGGAGAAAGTCCAGAGTGATTCTCCGTTTTGAAGGGGGTTTGTACTCCACGCAGCTCTGGCTGCCGATACGAGGCCCAGCACCTCCGGCCGCGCGTCCACACAACATGGCGGACCCACACAGCAAGGCGACCCCAACAGCATAAGCCCGCCCCCTCCCCCCCCAGATCGCGTACGCCCACCGATCGGTGGCCCCCGACCGCGCGCTTGGCCATCTTGGGGGACCCCCTGTTGACAGATCCCCCTGCCCCCCACCAGGACGGCCGCGGACTGAGTCCGCAGCCGCCACTCCGAGCCCCCACCGGGTGGAACCATGAGACAACCAACGTGGCGGGAACACGGCCAGCTGCGGGCTGAGAATCGCCGCGGGGGCCTCTTTCAATGGCCTCCAACCGGTGCCACGTCGACTGCGTGCGTGTGACTGGCAGCGATTCTCCGGTCGGCGGAGAATCACGGGAAACTGTCGGATCCGATCGTGGGTCTGACTCCCCATTCTGCGTCCCCGTGCCGAGCCCGATTTCGGCACAGAGGCTTGAAGAATCCCGCCCCTTGCCCCTCAAACCATTCTTGTGTAAATCTTGTCTGCACCCTCTCTACTGCTGTCACATCCTTCGTCAATTGTGGTGTCCAGAATTCAACACCGTCCTTCAGTTGAGACCGACCCAGGGTTTATAAAGTTTCACCATCAGTGCCTTGTATTTGTACTCTGTACCTCAATTTATAAAGCTCAGGATCCAGTTTCTCAACCTGACATGTCACTTTCAACAGTTTGTGGGCGCCAAGGTTTTCCTGTTGTCCCATTCCCTCTAGAATTGTATCCTTTATTTTTTATTGCCTCCACTCATTCTCCCTACCAAAATGTATCACTTCACAGTTCTCTCCATTAAATTTAATTTGTCCCATATCTGCCTATTTCACCTTCTTGTCTGTATCGTCTTGAAGTAGACCATTATATCGATGAATTGGTGGTTAGTTGCGCAAAAGAAAAAAAATATCGAAACAGTTTATGCTTATAATTTCAAGCCATACCAAAGTTGCAATCAGAATACCTAGTGCGTCAGGACCTCATTTCCAGTAATACACGGACATGCCACCTAATTTATGGCTTTTATGAGCTTCATAATGTAATATACGAAAGGAATGTACAGTTAATAAAAGTTTGCTTTACATAAGGCTTGTATTAATTTGTGCATTTTAGAGCCAGTTGGCTCCCTGCCTGAAACATTGTTTAAACATTCTTGAAGTAATTGGTGTTTTGACAGTTGGCTTCAAGCAGCAAATGTTAACCATGGCTGGAATGCCATGAAAAAGACCTGACCCAGGAAAGAACACATCATGTAACAAATGCATTTCTCATTTTCATTATTCAGATTTACAATGTTTTCCCCCCTCAATTCATGTTTTACTTAATTTCCAAGAAATAGAATTTTAAATAAACGTTTATATAGCAGATGGTAATTCTACCAAACATGCTCTCGGGAGATGGGTGCTTTGAAATTCTGGCCTTGATTTTAACTCCCGCAACTGGTCTAAGCCAGGCAGGAATGGATCAGGACAATTAAAATGATGTGGGTTGGGGGGCTTACACCCTCTTTCCTTTCCCAATCTGGTTAAAGTCAATTTTAAATTGCAGGGGACTGGACAGGTAGAGAGGTTTAGGTTTGTTAGACAAGAGTAAGCAATCCCACATCCAATCAGATCAAACTCTGCAGCCTGGCTCTATCCAGTTGTGAATGTAGTGGGCAAATAAACAACTAACAAGTTGGTGTGGCCCTCTTAAGTATGTGTGTCGGACTCCAATGGCATGAAGACAATATCTGTTCTTTCAACCTGAGGCCTGGACAGGAGAGCAGTTGTGGCTTTCATACCAAGTTTAGCCTGCTGAGGACAGATGCCTGGGTTGAAGATGTCCAGTGAAGTAAGTTCTTCTGTTTCTATGTGGGCCAAGAGAACCATAAGTGCTTCTCCAGGCTCCACAATTGTAACCCTGGGACACTCTTATTCCATGCTTACACCCCAACCAAGTGACAGGTCTCCCCTCTCAGATCCCGCTGATATAGTTTCTTTTGCAGGGGTCTGTTCTTGGTGATTGGCTGAAGCTGACCTTCTGCTTCCCCATTTCCCCATTCTGACCAGCCAGTCAGGCAATGATTTCTGCTGGAGTTGGCAGGCTTTTAATCTTCCACATGCAAATCAGCCCAGGAACGGAAATCTCTCCCGGTCTCAATACACAAGCTTGCCGCTTATTTTAAATGCCCACCGTCCCAATCTCACTCCAAATTAAAATCAGTCTTTGACAGTAACAAGCCTCCAAAGTGATTGGGAAAGCTCATAAACCTTGATGCCATTATTCAGGGACTTTCCCATTTGCTGGAAGGAACTGTTAAACCATTGCAATACGTTACAGAGAGACATGATATAGATTTGACTCATCAAATTTCCCCTTCCATGAAGTAAACAAAAGACCAGGGGCGGAATTCTGCGGGAGTCAACGGGGCTGGCGGAATCCTCCGCACCTTCAGGGGCTAGGCCGGCGCCGGAGTGGTTTGCGCCGCGCCGGCCGACGAGGAAGGGGCTTGGTGCCATGTCAATCGGCGCCCAAGGGCCTCCGCCGGCCAGCGTGAGTTGGCGTATGCGCGGGAGCGCCAGCATATGCTGCCGTCATCCCAGCGCATGCACAGGGTGGGTTCATCTCCGCTTCGGCCATCGCGGAGGACCACAGCAGCCGACGCAGAAGAATAGAGTGCCCCCATGGCACAGGCCCGCCCGCGTATTGGTGGGCCCTGATCGCAGGCCAGGCCACCATGGGGGCACCTCCCAGGGCCAGATCCCCCCCCGAGGACCCCGGAGGCCACCCGCGCAGCCAGGTCCCATCGGCAAATAGCTGGTGTAACATACACCGGCGGGACTGGCCGAAAACGGGTGGCCACTCGGCCCATCGCGGGCCAGAGAATCGCCGGGGGAGGGGGGGGGGGCGTTGCCAGCGGCCACTGACCGGCGCGGTGCGATTCCCGCCCCTGACAACTCCCCGGCGCCGGAGAATTCGGCAGCCAGTGGGGGCGGGATTCCCCCCCCCCTTGCAGCGATTCTCCGATCCGGCGGGGGGGGGGGGGGGGGGGGGGTCGGAGAATCCCGCCCCAGGAGTAGGGTCAGCTAGTGCAGAGTGGGAGCAAATCAGCTTTGCACCAAGGGGAAGAGAAAATTAGCAAAAATTCAGCACAACAGCCTTAGAGTCCTGGTGACTGTTTATAAAGTGCCACTTACGGGCGGCACGGTGGTGTTGTGGTTAGCACTGCTGCCTCACAGCGCCGCGGACCCGGGTTCGATTCTGGCCCCGGGTCACTGTTCGTGTGAAGTTTGCACATTCTCCCCGTGTCTGTGTGGGTCTCACCCCCACAACCCAAAAAGATGTGCAGGGTAGGTGGGTTGACCACACTAATTTGCCCCTTATTTGGAAGAAAGAATTGGATACTTTTTTTTTTAAATAAAGAAGCACTTACCATGGAAAATACACCACAGAAAAGAAACATGCAAGTCATTGATCATTTGCTGACATTCACAAGTTTGTGACTAGTATATGGTATAGAGTGAGTCAACGTACAAATAGTTGGGTTGGGGGTAACAAAGCATATTAACTTGCATATTGATAGAGGTTCTTTGCAATGCTTTAAACCTCTGCACGTTTGCCTCCTCAAAATGTTCTTCCTGTAACACACACTTGCTGGGGTCCATTTCTGTGGTTTAAGCCTACCCTTTAGTATGTGACAGAAGTGATCATTCTTTATTTGTAATAAGCAGCATCAAGCTGGGCAACTGTAGAAGACATCACAACCAATCCTGATCTTACTATTACTCATTAAAAGAGACATACATCCAGCAGGGCTCACTAGATAACATGAGAGGAGAAGCCCTAATTCACTTTTAGTCTCTCCCTAGCCCAAGTAAATAGCCAGTTATACTTGTCACTGTATATTGGTGAAACTAAAGCCATTATGTTTGGATCACCCCCCCCCCCCCCCCCCCCCCCCCGGCACTAAACTCTATACCAGTGCCATTCCATCCCTTTCACAAACCACAGCACGCGAGATGTTATATGGGGAAGGTAGAGCTGGAACTCCGAGATGAGCTTCCAGCATTAAACCTTCTTTATCACAATGACCTTTTCACCTCTGTAATAATAGCAGCCTCCACCTCTACCTTCCCCATAAGATCCCGACAGTGTAGAAGGAGAGCTGTTGGTCTGTCAAATATGCACCGATCCTCTGAAAAAGCATTGTACCTAGGCCACTCTCCCGCCCTTTCCCCATAACCCCACCTAACTTGTACATCTTTGGACACTAAAGGGTAATTTAGCATGGCCAATCCACCCGCGGAAATAGACCAATGTACCAGTAGCAAATATGATAATTATTCAGGCACCACACTTCACCAACCCATTGTTCAGGGAAGTTTTTTTAATTTTGCTCAATTAAAATTGATGCAAGGCAAATTCTAAAATGTCCTGTTTTCAGACAACTCCGGTTTTTAGACAGCCAGATTTGAGACACTGTACCATAATTAATGTCACTCGTCTCTCGTCACCCAATCGTCTGTTAGTTATACCAGCTGCCCTGTTCTGCAAAATGCACCAAACATTAAAACATTGTGTATTAATTTTGTTGATCTATGTAGTGATTAACATTGACTCTTTGTACCAAACAGCACTGCTCAAAGTTTGTGGTACTCAGTGGCATGTGTAGTAAAGAACAGAGAAGCAATGGCCATTTGTTGTCTGCTTAATCTGACCTGAAAAGTAAGCATTGAATGCGACTCTTGACAGGTGACGCTTCAAGTGCAGAATGTGCAGCAGGCTTCCATATGGTTGTACAAATGTCCTCTTATTTGGCTTAATCTGAGTGGGATGTGGGAACCAGTCCAAGTCGGAGATTACTCAGTGTGTAGCAGGGAAAGCCCATAAGTCTGCACAGCTGTGACTTAATATTCTGCACACTATTTCTTGGGACTTGGTATCAAATATGTTTGTTGTTATAGCACTTCCATTTTTAAAGTGAAATATAAAGTGTTTTTATCCTACAGAAAAAGGACTTTACTGTATGGGGCTTTAGGGAGATTTCTGAATGCATTTCCTGTGCAAAATAACAAAATTAAAATTCTTTAAATTTCTCTGTTCTTCGAAGCTGAGTGCCCAGCCGGTCCACCAGCTGTGGGCTCTTTAAGCTTTGTTGTCCTGTCGCAGCTCAATGGAGAATTTAAGAGGACTTTAGAAACTTGCCCTGACCGTTACTTCACATGTCAGTTATCAGCATTGACTATTTTCCATTGACAATCATATACCATGAAGAGCACTTTTGCACAAACATGCATGTAGATATATAGAGAGGAATTTCTCAATGATAGATTCTTAATAATAAGTATTGCCAGGTACACAATTTCATTTATTCCCAGTTTAAATTTCAGACAGTTGCATATGTCAACACCACTTAATTCTGCACTCACTTTGGATGTTCTTCGTGGCGTTTCACCTGTAATGTCACCTGCTCATGATTAGAACGAGCTAGCTTCATGATGACAATGTGATGGGAGACATTTTTCAGAAATTGAGCCGAGGTGGGTCAGCATTGGGAGGTTAGAAATGAGGTGAGGCTCGCAAAGGGATATTAGAAATATGGGACCGGAAGAAGGCTGTTTAGCCCCTCGCACTTTCTCCTTCTTTGTATCATGGTTGATCTGTACATCAGCCCCATCAGAGGAAATATTTTCTCCGTATCTAGCCGATTGAATGCTTTTTAACATTTTGAACTCATTGCTTAGATCACCCATCAAAATTTTATACTCAAGGGAATACAAACCAAACGTGTGCAACATAACCTCATAATTCAGTCTTGTAAGCAATGATAAGATTCTGCCTTCTCTCAAAGCCAATAAATCCTTCCTGAGATGTAGTGCACAAAATGAAAGAAGTACTCCAGATGGGGTTCTGACCAAGACTCGATACAACTGAAGAATTAATAATGTTTTCCGCTTTGCATTCCAACCCCCTTTCGATAAAGGTCATCATTTTCAGTTGCATTTTTTGTACTTGTCTACTAGCTTCAAATGATTTGCAAACTTCTTGGAGTCGTAGAATTGGTACAGCACAGAAGGAGGCCATTCAGCCTGCACCAACTCTCCAAATGAGCAGTTCATCAAGCGTCACCCCCGCTTTCTCCCCATAATCTTGCACATTCTTCCTTTTTAGATGATAATCTAGTTCCCTTTTAAATGCCTTGATTGAATCTGCCTCCACCACATTCTCAGGCAGCGCCTTCCAGATGTGTGAAGATGTTTCTGTTCTTGTCTCCATTGCTTCTTTTGCCAATTACCTTAAATCTGTGCCCTCTGGTTCTTGATCCTTCCACCAATGGGAACAGTTTCTCGCGATGTAATCTCTCCAAATTCCTCATGATTTTGAATCCCTCCACCAAATTTCTGTTCAACCTTCTCTTCAAGGTAAACAGTTCTAACTTCCTATGTAACTGAAGTTCCTCATCTCAGTTATTGTTTCTGCACTCTCTCTAATGCCTTCACGTGTTTTATGAAGTGTGGCACCCAAAGCTGAACACAATACACCAGTTGTGGCCAAACCAGTTTTGTACAGGTTTGACATAACCTCCTTGACACTCTGTCATTATTAGTAAAGCCTGGGATATCCCGTGCTTTATTAATTGCTCTCTCAAACTATCCTGCTATCTTTAATGATTTATGTGCATATACACCCAGGTCCCTCTGCTCCTGCACCCCCTTTAGAATTGTACCTTCAGTTTTATATTGTCTCTCCATGTCCTTGCTACCAAAATTAATCACTTCACACTTCTCTGCATTGAATTTCATCTGCCACTTGTCCACCCATTCCATCAACTTGTCTATATCCTTTTGAAGTTCCACATCACCTTCCTCACTGTTCACAGTGCTTCCAAGTTTCGTAGCATCTGCATATTTTAAAATTATGCCCTGTACACCAAGGTCTAGGTCACTAATATATATCAGGAAGAGCAAGGGTCTCAATACTCCTTGAAAACTCCATCGCAAATCGTCCTCCAGTTCCGAAAAGCATCCATTAACCATTACTCACTGTTCCTGTCACTCAGCCAATTTCATTTCATATTCATGCTGTACATTCCCTTTTATTCAATGAGCTCTAACATTGCTCCAACTGTTTTGCACCATATCAGATCCTTGTTGGAAATCCATGCCCACCAAATCAACAGTATTGAACTCATCAATTTTTCTGTTACCTCTTCAAAAAATGCTAGCATGTTAGTTAAACACAATTTAATTGACAAATCCATGCTGGCTTTCTTTAATGCACAATTGCCCAGGTGACTATTCATTTTGTGTTGAATTATTGTTTCTAGAAACCTCCCCACCTCTGAGTAGTCAATGAGCTGTGGGTGGGGGAGTCACCAGGCAGGGACCCTGAAAAGCAATCCTTGTCAGGTTTGCTTGTGGGTTTCCGGGAAGTGTGGGGGGGGGGGGAGGGGGGGGGGGGGGGGGGGGGGGGGGGGGGTCCTTCATTCAAAGACACTTGGTGTCTGATCATGGGAACCAGCATCAGGTAGGGGGTAGGGGCCCCATCAGCCAACCCCAGCCCTATCTTGTGACACCCCCTCCATTTCAACCCCCTCCCCCGACTATCCAGCCAACAAACTGTTCCTCACGCTCTTCACAACTTCCATCCCTCCCTCACGTGTATGTGGCCTGGGTCCCTCAGTGACCCGAGGTTTCTGGGGGGTGGATATAGCAGCCAAAGCTCCCAGTAGCACTGAAGGCTAATGAAAAGCTGTGTGATTTCCTCCCTCAGGGTACTGAATTACAGGGAAGGCCCAATGCTGACCAGTTAAGTGCCTGATGGACACTAATTCTGGCAGGGCATCCTCAATGGTGTCAACGCACAGGTCCCACTTTTTCCCCAGCCAGTGGGTAAGACCCCTATTACCAACATTAACTTCTGCACTTGGTTTCTCTGCCCCACCTTAAATAATCGTGGTCATAACAATTTTCCGGTCTATTGGCACAATCACCAAATTAAGACAGTTTTGAAAGATTTAAAAATAAACAAATTTAGAATACCCAATTATTTTTGTTTTCCAATTAAGGGGCAGTTTAGCGTAGCCAATTCACTACCTGTACATCTTTTTGGGTTGTAGGGGTGAGACCTACGCAGACATGGGGAGAATGTGTAAACTCCACACGGATAGTGACCCGGGGCCGGGATCGAACCAGGGTCCTCAGCACTGTGAGGTAGCAGTGCACCACCGTGCCATCCAACAGTTTTGAAATATATTGCATTACCCTGTGATGTCTCCGTCATTGTTGTTGGAGGGAGTTTTGTCGCTGAAGCGAGGGAAGAGGGGAGTACCTCAGAGATTTATGGTAAGATTCTGGCGAAGGATGCAGTGTTGGTGGAAGGGGTCAAGGCTAAGTGGGAGGAGGAGTTGGAGGATTGAGTGTGGGCGAGGCTCTGCTGAGGGTAAATGCAACTTCTTTGTGTGCAAGGCTAGGGTTGAAGGTATTGCATCTAGGATGAGCAGTTGTTTGAGGGAGTTGTGGATGATTGTGAGTGTTGTGGGAGGGCCCTGGCTAATCATATACACATGTTCTGGTTGTGTCTTAAGCTTGTGGGGTTCCTGGTCTTCTGTAGTATCATGTTAGCGATTCTACAAATAGAACTGAAGCCCTGCCCCAAGGGGCCATATGTGGAGTATTGGGTCTGCCAGAGGTACAGCCTGGGGCATTGGCTGATGTTCTGTCCTTTGCCTTGCTGATTGCTCAAAGGCGGGTGATGGCTGAGATGGAGGTCAGCTTCTCCACCGCTGGGGCTGGGGGATCTTCTGGAGATTTTATATTTCAAGAAAGTTAAGTACACCGTGAGGGGAGGAATTGAGGGGTTCTACCTGAGATGGCAGCTGCTTATTCTGTACTTTAAAGAGCTGGTCACCTTTAGTTGTTTGGGACAGGGGTGGAGAGGTGGTTTCTGTTGGGTTTTTTTTTCGCTTGGGGGCACGGTTATTGGGTGGTTTGTAATTATTTTGTGGTTATGTATCAAATTTTAAAAGTTTAACAATAATATATATATTTTTTAAGGTATATCTTGATCATATCACCTGCATCTGTCTTTAATTGGTCCGCATCTCCCTCAGCCATTTTCGTACCCTTAAATTACTACCTTATTTTACTTTTATATTATGTTTTTATTTTTGAGAGACTTTTTGTATTCCCATTTTGCAGCTCCTCATATTATGTTTGTGTCTCTTTGTTGCTTTTTCAGCCCCTTAAAGAAGGATTTAAATGTGAGCAGAGGTGTTGGGGGTGGTGGTGGCGGGGCGGAGGGGGGGTGGGGGTGGGGGGGGGGTGGGGGGGTTGGGAGGTCAGGAAAATGTTTTAAAAGTGCATATGGCTGGTCCATGGTATTCTCCCAACATCAGCAAGCCTGGACAGAACCTGTCTGACAGTGGTAGGAAGCCAATTACCATCATTATAGCACCAATTAAGTGGCATTTTCCCAGGGCAATGGCAGTTTGCCAAAGGCACACATGATCCGAGCTGTTATATGCCGCTCATTTCCTCACAGTAGGTGAGAGCACAGCAGGTGGTCGGAGCACCGTGAAATGAATATGCAGAATTATCTTTAAATTAATACATAGGTTGTGCTCAGCACATCCGCAGGCAAATGCTTTCAAGTGGAAGTGTTTCCCCTGAGATGGATCCACCTGGGTGTCAGGATTTGTCTGCTGGTTCCAGCATTAGTCACGCACCTCACCATCTTGTGGCGCCCTCTCCTTCCTTGTTCACCTAAGCAGTGCATACCATTCTCAATGGGGTTACCAACTGCCCTTCCCGTCGGCTGGTCTGATTGCCCCCCCCCCCCCCCGTGTATGGTGCTCATATTCCTGGAGCTGGCATCCTAATTGTCCACCTCCAGAAAGATCGGACCAGATATCCCACCACTCATTCTTGCAGCATCTA
The DNA here is from genome assembly GCF_902713615.1 of Scyliorhinus canicula. Taxonomy (NCBI): domain Eukaryota; kingdom Metazoa; phylum Chordata; class Chondrichthyes; order Carcharhiniformes; family Scyliorhinidae; genus Scyliorhinus; species Scyliorhinus canicula. The sequence continues at coordinate 231,605,222 of NC_052148.1, forward strand.
TCCCGACAACAGCATGCTAGCAGCAAAGTTCAGCTGTTTTTCTCCCAGTCAACTTTTATCCATGACATTTTGTGCACGTTGCTGTGTCTTACCTCACATATTGGCAATGGTTGTTTGACCATACAAATGGAACTTTATTTTTACTACAGTATATCGAATTATCTCTTTAGTATTGAAGTAGCTTCATGAATGCTCACTTGGAGTATTGTCCTTGCGACTTGAATTTGTTTCATTCTTGAGGCCCTGAATGAATAATCCCCAAATTCTTAGATCTTCAGAACAATTTCCATAATTGATTGCCATGTTATAACTGGGCGGGATTCTCCGAAATGGAGGCAGAGTGTTCGCGCCGTCGTGAACGCTGTCTCGGAGAATCCCGCCCGGTGACTCTAAAAGGTAGATTTCCACTTCTCTTACGTCCCAGTCAATTTACTTGTCAGATTCTGTGTAAGTCCGCTCTCCCAGCGGTGCTTCTATCCTGCTGCTCAGTGCCTTATTACCTCTGCCCACGTTCTAGCCCTCTCGCGCACCAGGTTTCCACATTCTGTCACCCCACAAATGGAATAATTGGTTACTCCATTTTCTTCACCACTCACTGCATTCCATTGTGGCTCCATGCTTGGAATGTAGCCATAGTGGGCAACCTGAAAAGTCCACTCTGTTTCTCTCTCCAGAAATGCTGCTCGACCTGCTGAGTATTTCTAACAATCTATTTTTTTTATCCCCAGTTCAGATTTCTGCAGTATTTTGTTTTCATACAAACTTGGCGCCATTGCCAAGCCATTCTAACAAATGAAAGCCATTCTAACTAATGAAAACTTTAGCAACTTAAAGGATAGTTTGGTTAGTGCAAAAAAGCTTTTTCACCTAATTGCTGGAAAAAGAACCACAAATTAATCTGCATTGTGCCACAATCGTGGTTTCGCCTATTATTATACTCCTGGTTAACCACTGAAAAAGGTATACTTAACATTGGGAAACACTATAGATCAGAGGTCAGTCAAAATGTTACTATCAGATGCAATGGCACAAACCCACTTTCACATTTTCCTCTGGGTTGCTCACGATAGTGCCTGGGAGATTCATTTGCCATTGCCAGAAACTCAACCAAGGCCTAAAGATGGAACAATCTTTCAGGAGCTCAAACAAGATGCAGAAACATTGGTGAGAGAAAGTCTAGCTACACTGAAACTATTGGTGCCTCATTAAGAATCATTTGGTTGGTGCAGTGCCTGCTGCACCCAGTGGAAAATTTGAAAGTGCTAGAAAACTAGTTGCAGTGAGACAGTTAATTTCCAGAAGTTATCTTTGTTACTTTTCGATTGCTTTACCGTCTGCCTGTCCAGGACAGTAGTAATGGGATTGTACAGTGTAACTTTACACACTGATTGAACCTTTCTAAAAACCTGAATTCTGTTTGTACTCATTGTGTTTTTGGAAAATTAGAATTGTCCTTGTCAGTGTAGTGACATGCTCAGTCATTGCTGGCTGTATCAGCCACCTAACCAACACAAAGGTGAAGGCAAATTCCGATCCTGACCTCTATCCAAATGTCGATCTGTGTTTTGACTCACGTTTGAAGTTGTATATCAGGAGTGAGTTTTTGGCTGGAATTCTCCAGCCGTTCACTGGCGGGGGGACTCAGCTGCGCACTGCCGCCTGCAGGTTTCCCATTGACAGTGATGGGAAGAGAGAACCCCGCCACCACCAAACAACATGCCACCTCCCTCCCTTAACTAATAATAATAATCTTTATTGTCACAAGTAGGCTTACATTAACACTGCAACGAAGTTACTGTGAAAAGCCCCGAGTCGCCACATTTTGGTGCCTGTTCGGGTACTCGGAAGGAGAATTCAGAATGTCCAAATTACCTAACAGCACAACTTTTGGAATTTGTGGAAGGAAACTGGAGCACCCGGAGGAAACCCACGCAGACACAGGACGAACGTGCAGACTCCGCGCAGACAGTGACCCAAGCTGGGAACGGCCAATATTTGTGTCATCTACAAATTTCCTAATCATGCCACCCACATTTAAATCTAAATCATTAATATATACAACAACAGCAAGGCCCCAACACTGAGCCCTGTGGAACACCACTGGAAACAGTTTACCATTTGCAAAAACATCCATCGACCATTTGTTTCCTGTCACTGGACCAATTTTGAATCCGACCTGCCACCTTCCCTTGTTTGAATGTGCAAAGCAAAGATTTTTTCCAATAGCCGAGATGAAAGTGACCCTTCAACTGGCTGATTCATTACTTACATACAAATGATTTCGCAGACAAGTAGAGGTGTGAGTGAACTTGTGCTCTTGTCTGTTTGTGGGATGTCTTGTGCACTTTGTTATCACATTATCATGTGAGGAACCTTATGTACATATTAACATTTAGAGACCATGGATCCTTGGCGCATTTGCTGATTTGTGAGAAATTTCAATTAAATATGTTTTCATTCTCATGAATGTGTGAACCATCCTGACTTCTGTTCCATCTTTTTATTTCCTTCTGTAATTTTGAAAATTTTCTAGCACATTTTTCACTCTGCTTTTCACTCTTATTGTTTTTTTTTGGCATCAGACATTTCAATTGCTTTCTTTTTTTAGAAAACCTTGCTTCTCTTCTTTTTAATGGCTGGCCATTATCATGAACTTGGCTATCAAAGTTGGTACAATTAATTTAAATGCAGGGCCTTATTGTAAAGCTGAAATTTTGTGTTCATGTATGTGTAGTAGGTTTTTGCGAAGGTCAAGGGCCTGAATTTTTAGGATGATGGGTGCTAAATGGCCGCCATTCAAAGAGTCAACAGGGAACAATCCCCGTAAACTCCTACAGCCCTGCTGCCATTTTATGTTCTAACTAACGTGGATAGGCACATGGCATAGGCACATGACCTCACTCAGGAGGAGGTCCTGCCTTGGAGAGCTGCAGCCAATCAGCAGTCTCCAGTCCTTTTAGGAACTGCAGTGGCTAGAAGATAGCCTGTATAGGGGCTTTTCACAGTAACTTCATTTGAAGCCTACTTGTGACAATAAGCGATTTTCATTTCAGTTCATTTCATTATGGGCTTAGTTTCCAGGAACCGGAGTTAAAGATATGTCAGAGGCCGAGACAGGGAGAGTAGGAAAGCCCTGGATGTGGTGAAGAGGACAATTGGGGTCTCGGGGGATAGGCCACAGGGGCAAGGGAGGGCTGGAGGTCACTGAATCTTAAGAAGGGGGCTCCCCCTTCCGCCTGAGATTGAACTCTATTAATTTCCAGGTTTTCCCTCCTGAGCTGTCACCTGCCCGTCAGCCTAAAAATTGAGGCTGGGTGAGAAATAGTCTTTAAGTAGCCATTAAGTGGTTTAGTGGCCTCTTGTCCAAAGCCCTACCCACTCCGGTATAAAATTGCTATGAGGTTTCACTGGCGAGTTGGGGGGGAGGGTGGGGGGGGGGGGGGGAGGGGGGGGGGGGGGAGGGGAGGGTGGGGGGGGGGGGGGGGGAGGGGGGGGGGGGGAGAGGGTGCCGTAAAATTCTGGCCAGGGACATTTAAAAAAAAACCATTTTCAATGTTTTTTAAATGAATACATTGATGTTGACTTCACAAACTAGTATTAGTCACAGCTGGCAGAACCAGAAAATCTTTTCCTACAGCTGTTTGAGTTGTGCACTGTTTCTCCCCTCCCCCACCCTGCACTACACCAAAATTCAGGTGGAATGAAGTGGTTATAAAAGCGTCCATCAACACTAGTATAGCTTGCCAAGCCAAGTATTTGGGTTGGAAGTTATACCTCCCCAACTGCTTCAAAACAGGAAGTAAGTCTGTTAAGTGATGGATAGCTCTACTTTGCCTGGAGGAGGAGAAAAAAGGCCTTTGCTTCTGGGCGCTGAATGAGTTCTGCAGTTGTTCACATTGTGAAAAAAAAACAGACTTGCACAGAAGGACGGTAACTCCCCTCCAGGAGCTGGTCTGAGCAGATCTCAGCCTTGCTGAAAATATTCCAAACCTGTCGTCCTGACAGAAACAGCCTGCAGGTTTCCAGAGACTCCATGTTGATTAAATACCAGATGAGTCTGACTTGAGGCTTTTATTCCACAATATGTTCACTGCTGTTTATCCCTATTCTGGCAGGATAAACTCTCATTGTTGTGGCATATTCCTAATGAGCGCTTGATATATTCATGGCAGAGCAAATTTGTACATGGCCAGATTGAAATGTGCACGACCATGCTGACGTGTTCATTGCCCCACTGATTTGTGTTTTGAACTGTACATTTAATTCCTTTCATGGCCAGATTCAGGTAGCCAACTGTGACTCATTGAATTCGGATTCTTCAGGCACAATTAATGTAAAAAATGTGTTGAATAAAGTTTTATGCAATTTATTTTTAAAAAATCTTCGACAACCACAGCTCCCACCACCCACCTCTCTATCAACCCACATACCCACCCACATTATTCACCTGTTGCTCCCAATGGCAGTGTTTGCAGAATATTCTCTCCTCAGTCCTGTTGCGACATTTCAAATACAGCCATGATGTTAGACAGAGTTTTTGGCATGTCAGACTAACCAACACTACACTAAAAATCACATTATTGTCTAATCTTAACTATGTCAGTTCATGTTTGTCAAAGGCGGCAGCCTGAAAAAAAATATTTCGAGAAATTTGGAACAGACGCTCCAGAGGAACAGAGGATCCTTTTACTCCTATTACAGCAACATGCATTTTTCAAGATCAGATTGAATACCTGTCTCATTTAATGAATTGGAGTATTTCATGTGATTTATTAAAACAACCAGGATTTAACCCTTAAGTTACTCTGAAGGAGGCACACCGATTTTCCTGTACCTGCTTACTGTAGGTCTGCAGAACTGGGAGTCCTATGTTGTGCAGCAGTGTAGGATTGAGATTTTACCATTCGGTGCAAAATGGAGGTGAACAGGAGACTGGGGTTGTCACAGTGCAAGATTTCCTTTGTGAAGTACCATTGGACGGAATTCCCCCACCTCACGGTGGGTTTGGTGGCTGGCAGGCGGAAGTAGAGAATCTAACAGAAGCCAAGAAGTCAGAAACCTGTTGGTGTAAAAAACACATTGAGCGGAAATCTATGGCCCTGTCATGGAGAGGGTGGGCCTGGAAAATGCAGCAAGCCATTCAAAAGTCCATTGACTTTGGCGGGAGCGGGAAGATCACACCCGAGGAAAATTCCACCCATTCGTCAGAATGTTTCATTTCGGCACAAAGTGCTGGCTGAGGTGAGAAAACCGACAATATGGACAAGGGGGGGGGGTCAAAGGAAGACCACATTGTTCACTGGAAGATGAACCATGCAGACTTCAGGTGTGGGCTCCTTATGGTGAAATTTGGGAGGACCCTTTGTTGTCCTTAGTCCTCTTTGGAAAGGGAAATTATGTCTCGGTGAGGGCCTTGCAGACAGGAGTCACATCAGAGATTCCTCTTGCTAAATGGAAAGCAGTCATAGATGCCAGCAGCCCAGAGGCTATGTTGTCATGACACCCTGGGCTAGTGTGCAATCAATTCCAGTCCCATTTGACCCAGAGTCCCAACAGAGGTGAGATTAGATTTTATTTAAAATACCAGAGATCCTTAGTTGAGCCCAATAAACTACAGTCGCTAGGTTTGTAATTTCAAAACAGGTAATCTTTTGTTATGTATCGTATTATAATTAAATGGACAGAAAATGTAACTGACTATCCAATAGCCTTTCCCCAACACCCCGTTCCTAACTTGCACGTCTGCGCGCGCGCACACACACACACACACACACACACACACACTTACCACACAGATAGGAAAGGGTGATGGAAAGGGGAAGAAAATCTTAATAAAAAATAAAAGAATAAGGATCTTTGATGCATTGGGATGACTTCCAGTCAATGTCCTTCTGTAGTTCAAGCTTTCATTTGGATATTACTTCTTTTTAGGCTTGAAATGGTTTTCTCTGGCAAAGTTATCTACTTTCTCTGCAGACTCAGCAACATTTCAGGTTTACAGCAAAGGATGCGCCTGGCAATCACTGCTTTCAGAACAATAGAGCAGTTCTTTCATAGAACATTACAGTGCAGTACAGGCCCTTCGGCCCTCGATGTTGCGCCGACCTGTGAAACCACTCTAAAGCCCATCTACACTATTCCCTTATCATCCATATGTCTATCCAATGACCATTTTAATGCCCTTAATGTTGGCGAGTCAACTACTGTTGCAGGCAGAGCATTCAACGCCCTTACTACTTTCACTTCAGCAAGCAGGAGAGCGAGTGCATTCCTTTCACTTCCAACATTTAAACATTTCTTCCCAATTCTCTGAAAAACATCACACCAGAACCAATCATTTACCATTGTCAGGCAGAGTACTGTCCCTGGCTAACCCAGTGGTTGCCAGTTAACCAATCAAACCTACTCACTCCAAAGCTGGTTCCTAAGATCTACTCAGTGCTGAAGAGTCTGCCTTCTCCTTTCCAAAGTACAAAATCTGGCAACACACTGTCCTTGCAAGCAGGCTGTTTCAGCTTTGACTCTTCTGTTTAAAGGCAAATCCCGATTATGGGTGCACAGACCATAACAAAAAAATAGAATAAATGGAACAAAAGAAATAAACGGGAAGGACTCTTACAATGGATCTCACAGTCAGAGATAGGAGACAGTGCAGCAGCCATGCAGCAGGGGCAACTACTCGGAGCATGGTTTAACCAGCTCCACAGAAAGAAAGCACAGCTTGATGTGCAGAACTTTCCTACAGTCAATATCCCTGGGATTGGCGGACTCTGTACTGGACTGCAGAGGGAATGGTGACAGTGACTGGATATTATCCAGAGGCTATCCATGAAGGACCCTTCTTCTCAACCTTGTCCCTCGTCAGAGGTGTGGTGATCCTCCAGTTAAATCACCATCAGTCAGCTCTCCCCCTCAAAGGGGAAAGCAGCCAATGGTCATCTGGGACTTTGCCGACTTTACTTACTTACTTAGTATCCCAGTAATCTTCTCCCGTACCTTTCCCATGGTCTTGACACCTTCTTAAAGGAGGACACTCAAAACTCCGGCTCAGTCAACAATTTATTTAGTTTTGGCATGACTTCTTTGCTTTTCTTTCAACCCTTTATATAGAAAATGTGCACTCCAATCAGCTTCTAACAGATGCATCAACCTGTCCTTACATATATGTGCATCCAAATCTCTCTGCTTTATACTCCTTTTAATGTTTTATCTTCCAATGCTCATTTGTCTCCTTCCAAAGTGTATCTTTTCACAATTCTCTGTGTTCAAATATCTTCCTTCCAAAGCTATTAAGGCCACCTAGCCTTGATTTTGAGAGCTTAAGCCCATAGTGATTAAATTATCACATCATTTTTGCTCCTGATCCTCCAACAGGCATTTTCTTTGGTGGGGCCATGATATGGGCGGCATTGTTTCAGGCGAAAGTCTACTTTTATGCAGCAAATTAGGGACCCATGACACACACAGGACGCTGATTCAATGTTGAGATACCATTGGGTGGAGTATGCAGGGTTTTGAGGGGCACCTTGACATGCCTCAGGACTGACCCTTGACATGCACCAGGATTGCCCCTTGACATGCCCCAGGATTGCCCCTTGACATGCCCCAGGATTGCCCCTTGACATGCCCCAGGATTGCCCCTTGACATGCCCAGGATTGTCCCTTGACATGCCCCAGGATTGCCCCTTGACATTCAATGGCATTACCATCACTGATTCCCCACTATCAACATTCTGGGAGTATCATTGACCAGACATTGAATTGTACTAGCCATATAAATATTGTGACTACAACAGCATGTCAAAGGCTAGGAATCCTGTGGTGAATAATTAATCCCAAAACCTGCCCACAAGGTGCAACTCAGAAGTGTGATAGAATACTCTCCACTTGTCTGGATGCGAGCAGATCCAACACTCAAGAAGCTCAACACCACCCAGGCCAAAGCAACCCGCTTGATTGCTACACCTTCCAGGGACATTCAATCCCATCAGCACTGACAAACAGTGACAGCTATGTGTACAATCTACAAAATGCACTACAGGAACTCACCAAAGCTTCTTAGGCAGCACCTTCCAAACCCACAACCATTACCATCTAGAAGGAGACGGGCAGTAGATACTTGGGAACACCACCATTTGGAGGTTCTACTCCAAGTCACTCACCATCCTGACTTGGAAATATATCACCATTCCTTCACTGTCTAAATCCTGGAATTCCCTCCCTGACAGCACTGTGGGTGTACCTACACCTCTCGGACGGCAACTGTTCAAAAAGGCAGTTCACCACCACCTTCTCAAAGGCAAGAAGAGATGGACAATGAATGCTGGCATAGCTAGCGAAGCCCATATCCTGTAGAATTGCTCGGAATAATGTGCGTTTCTGTTTTTTGGTTCAACTCCACGTTCAAACTTCTGCCCTCCCTAAATAGCAAGCTGCCAGTCTGTGATGCCTTTGTGCACACAGTTTGTCTGTTGGTAAGGAAATGAGGGCTAGCTTCCAAAATGGCTCCTACTCCTTACCAGCAACTTTGCCATCAACTCAAGTATTCTTCACAGATGCTGTCTATTGTTGTATCATCTTCAAATTTTGATGTTATGGCCCCTGCGGGAAATTGCAATATTTATATTATTCATTCACTCTGAAAAAAATTACGTATTCATGCTCTGTTTTCTTTCCTTAAGTCAATGTCCTCTCCATGTTGCTCAGTCAGCAGTTTTGTCATGCCTTTATCTTCTATAAGAAAACGTGGCCGGGATTCTCCGATCGTGCGCTGGGTCATGGAATCGCCGGGGGGGGGGTTGCGAGAATTGTGCCACGCCGCTCCGACGCCGGGCCGCCGATTCTCCGGAGAATCGGTGCCAATCGCGCCCGCAGGGTCGCCGCCGCACCGGTCGTGGGCCGTTGAAAGCAGCCCCCCTGGAGATTCTCCGCGCCTCAATGGGCCGCGTGCCCACCGCGTTCGGCCAAGTCCCGCCGGCATGGATTACATATTGTCCCACCTGGCGGGATCTCAGAGTTCTAGCTGCGGGAACTGTCCTGGTGGGGGGGCAAGGCGATCCGACTCCGGGGGGGCCCTCCACGGTGGCCAGGCCCGCAAGCGTGGCCCACCGATCAGCGGGCGGGCTAATTTGTGTGGGGGCCTAAGTTACTCCGCACCGGGCCCCTATAGGGCTCTACCATATTGCCCTGGGGTCGGCACAGGGGCGCAACCCACGTGCATGTGCGGACCTGTGCCGTCCGTGGCGCGCAGGCTTTCGAGCAGCGGACGCCACTCTGGCGCCACACTAGCCCCTTAGGAAGGGGTGAATGTCTGGGCCTGGAGGCCCATTGACGCCGGAGTCGCTTGCGCCGGTTGTGATGCCGGGAATTCAGAGAATCCCGGTCCTTATCTTTTCATCTCCATTCAGCCTATTGTTTGTTTCGCTATTCTTTTATTTGCGTGAATAAAATCCTTTACTGTCCCCTTTTATGCTTCTTGTTAGTATATTTTTCATACCACTTTTGGCATTTCTAATCTTTTTTGTTTCCTCTATGCGAGACTCTGCAACCTGGCTTGCTGAGTGAGTTGAGACATACTGGCCTCCAGTAAGCAGGTCCCACTGCAAGATCCCCTGTGGAAAATGTATGATTTTAAATTGTCTAAAATGTATTATTTTAAAAGTTGTGGGTCAGGTGAACTCCATGATATACTTTGGTGTTCTCTAAAGCCTGGCCCATAATAATGCACACGCCACACAATGGCTTCTCTTGCAGGTCATTTTGCTCATTACTTTTTCGTGCCTTTACGGGATATTTCATTTGATTTGATTCCATTTAGTTTCTTTCCATTTACTTCCTCAACAATGTTTTTCTGCTCCATCGTGCTCTTTCCATTTTGCTTTCTGTCCTTACAGTTAAGGGAATTATGTGTACTTTCTTGAAAGAATTTAAGCACCTGGTGCAGCATGTGTAGACTGTTGTCTTTGTACAAACTTTGTTGTGAGGTTATTGAGTTCTACGTATCCCTTTAGCAGTGCGGAATTACATTATTGGCTACCTATTGCTCCCTGGGCAAGGATGTCTCTCACCTTTGTAACTAACCTGAATCCTGTCCACTGTAGTGTTGAGTGGGCGTCCCAAGAAGGAACCCCATATCCCAGTGTAGCGACCCTCCCACACTGACTCATACTCTTCCCAGACACAACCGATATTACTTGCGCTTTTTGCACAACCCCCTTGTTTTGGGACCTCAAGATGACAGTGCTGTACTTCACCTGTACTTCAGGGCCGAGCTCGACCCTTCCTCACTTCCCGTGGGTCTCTGATTGATCTGGAGTGTCATGTGCAGGTAAACGTACCTCCTGTTATTCTCCAGCCTCCTCCACTAATATTGGATCCCATTGTTGTTGTGGTGGGGGATATTGCAACCCTCCCCCCAAACACATCACCTGTGAACTGTCTATGCCCTATATGGACAGCCACCCACCTGATCTAGAGAGCGTGTGCAGAATTACCTGCAGAGGATGAAACCCTCCCCCCTTCCCCCTGCCTACACCGCCCTGCCCCCGTATGAGAGCTTCATATACCCCCACCATCCGTATATTATGTCTTCGCTATCTGCAGGCTGCCAGGAAAAATAAAATGTTGCTATGAGAGACAGGAGTGACTGATTCTTTTCACTATACTTGGATGAGATCTGATGGCAATGTTCAAAATTATGAGACCTTCATGAGTTAAATTGGGAAAAGCTCGTTCCGTTGGTTGATGCTTAGGTAACGGGGGGGTGCATAAATATGAGATCATTATCAAAAGTTAAAAATCTGAAGAGTCTTTTTTTTTAATTTAGATTACCCAATTATTTTTTTTTTCAATTAAGGGGCAATTTAGCGTGGCCAATCCACCTACTCTGCACATTTTTGGGTTGTGGGGGCGAAACCCACACAAACACGGGGAGAATGTGCAAACTCCACACGGACAGTGACCCAGAGCCGGGATCGAACCTGGGACCTCAGCGCCGTGAGGCGGTTGTGCTAACCACTAGGCCACCGTGCTGCCCTCTGAAGAGTCTTTTAAGAACATAGTTATTTAGGGCATGGACATTGGTGAAAGCAGAATCTGTAGTCATTTTAGTAAGGGAACTTGAGAAATATTCAAAACGGAAAATATTGACACGTTTGGGAAAAGAACAAGGGAATGGGATTAAAGTGAGTAGAGTCAGTGATGGGATAAATGATCTTCTAATCTGTAAAATTCTATCTGAATCTTGTCAATGAACATCAACAATTATCCAGAAAACTTAATTTATGCTTGTCAGATCTTGCACACTACTGTTCTTGCTCTGGGCGCTTCCTTGGCGCGGATGAAAGAGATTCCTGGATATTCATCTCAGATAATTGTGAAGCTGCATGAATAGGTTGGAAAATGCATTGGGGGATTCACAGCAAGTAATGATTGAATGCCCATCTTATTCTCCAATAGAAAACATTCCCAATAGTGGACTACACTGGGTTTCCCCCACTAATAACTTGCTGAGAGAACTCGTTGTACTAAATTAGGTTTTCCATTTTTTTAATAAACAAAGGGCGAGATATTCCGGTTGTTCACGCCAGCGGGACATTTTGGTCTTGCTGAAGGCGCACCCTTGTCACGGATTTCCTGGGCGGCATGGGGCGAATTCACTGGGAAATCCCTATGACAACGGCGGGATCCGAAGATCCCGCCACCAGCCAATGGTGGGCCGCCTCCTGGCGCTGAGAAACACGTAGCGGGCAGGCCACAGAATCTCGTCCAAGGTGGGCAGCACGGTAGCATTGTGGTTAGCATAAATGCTTCACAGCTCCAGGGTCCCAGGTTCGATTCCCGGCTGGGTCACTGTCTGTGTGGAGTCTGCACGTCCACCCCGTGTGTGCGTGGGTTTCCTCCGGGTGCTCCGGTTTCCTCCCACAGTCCAAAGATGTTCGGGTTAGGTGGATTGACCAGGCTAAATTGCCCGTAGTGTCCTAAAAAGTAAGGTTAAGGGGGGGTTGTTTGGGTTACGGGTATAGGGTGGATACGTGGGTTTGAGTAGGGTGATCATGGCTCAGCACAACATCGAGGGCCGAAGGGCCTGTTCTGTGCTGTGCTGTTCTATGTTCTATGTTTTAATGGGTCACCACTCGCCTCTGTCAGGACTGTTTTGCTGTCCGCCTACATTACTGCAACAGAGCTGCAATGTTATCGTCTTGTTTCCTCGGCTCCAGATACCACAACTTCCAATTCTGTGACATAGTCCACGATTCAATATAAGTACAAAAGGGTGGTAAATAGGCCCAGTTTACAGAAAGAAACATTAGTTTTCCTGCTTCAATTCCATTCAACGTTCTTCAGCCACCGAATGAGACAAACCCGCAGCGATGCACAAAAATAGAAAAGTCAACATTGCAACGTGATGAAACTGATGTAACACATTACACGGAACTGTGAGAACTATCACTTCTTTTTTTTTTGATGCATTTTGCATAAATATGAAGGACCTTTGGGCCTCTGTATTTAAAGCTAAAATTGTTGGAGGCTAACTGTTAGGCCCCTCACAGCGAAGGGAGAACCCTCCGGATAGATTGTATGGGCTGCAGGTGCGGCCTTTCCTGTTGGTGGCGGCCTCTGTGGGACATGGAGCCTCTGTCGCTGTTAGCCCTCGGGTAGAGACTGCCTCCAATTAAACTGGAGCCATCACATGCAACGGGGGACTATTCCCCCGCCACCAAAATACTGGTGTACCTGCAATTGGTTCATAATCTGTTAAATTGGCTGCCCAACCTTGTGGTGTGGGCATAGAGCAGGTTTCCGACCCACCGATAAAAACTTCCTCAATGTGGGAGTGTTCAGAAGGATTTGGCTGTCCTCAGACACAAAACACAGACAGTAGCATTCAGTTAAAGCACGCAATTAGGAGGCAAATGGTACGTTCACCTTTTTTGCAATATGGATAGTGTACGAGAGTAAGGATATTTTGCTGTAGTTGTCCTGGATTTAGAAGATAAGAAGTGATCATATTGAAACATATACCATTCTGAGAGGGTTTTGCAGAGTAGATGCAGGGAGGCTGTTTCTGCTGGCTGGAGATTCTAGAACTAGAGGTCAGTCTCAGGATAAAGGAATCGGCCGCTTAGGACTGCAATGAAGCGAATGTATTCATTCTTTGGAATTCTCTACCCCGAGAGAATTGTGGTACTCGGTCGTTTGGAGAATATTCGAGGCTGAGCTAGATATCTTTTTGGATTCTGAGGGAATCAAGAGATATAAGCATCAGGTGGAGAAGTGGGAATTGTCGTAGAACAGCCATGGTCATATTGAATGGCGGAGCAGGCTCGAGGGACTTTATGGCCAGCTGCTGCTCTGATTTCTTATGTCCTTAATTCAAAATTTGGGGCAGAATTCTCTCAGCCCGGCTCCGGGCCAGAGAATCCCCGCGATGGGCCACGCCGCCCCGACGGTGGCATGCGATTCTCCGCATGTTTGGCGCGGCGCTGGTCGCGGGCCTCTCTACAGGGCCCCCCCACCAATTTGCGGGCTACGATGGGCCGAGCGGCCATCGTGGAAACGCTGAGTCCCGCCGGCGCTGTCCACACCTGCTCTCAGCCGGCGGGAACTTCGTGTGGAAGGGTCGGGTGGCGGCCTGTGGGGGGGAAGCGGACGCTGACCCCGGGGGCCTCCGGTGTGGCCTGGCCTGCGATCGGGGCCCACCGATTGGTGGGCCGGCCTCTCTGGCTGGGGGCCTCCTTTCCTACGTGCCAGCCCTTGTAGTCCTGTGCCATGTTGCGTCGGGGCCGGCGCATTGAAGGAGGCCACTGCGCATGCACCCGTCAGCACCGGCGTCACTGCGCATGTGCAGATCCCGCGGCGCCCAGTTCGCGCCGGGATCGGCAGCTGGAGTGGCGTGAACCGCTCCAGCATCGTGCTGGCCCCCTATAGGGGGCCAGAATTAGTCCTGGTAGCGGCCCATTCACGCCGTCGTAAAACGCGACGGCGTTTACAATGGCGTGGACACTCTACCATGGGATAAGAGAATCCCTCCCTTTGATGTTTGTTTCAGGTTTCAGAGATAAAGAGCTGTTCTGTGATTGGCTCAGTATGATAGCCAGTTACTTTGTAATGAAGTGTCACAATGGAAAGGATATTTAACTATCTGGTACTGTTTATTAGACTGTGCTAGCAGAGGAGAGGTGTGTGGAGTACAGTACACGAATGTTAAGAATATAAAAGATTTTCTAATTTGTTGCAGGCTTTGATGCGTCCAGGACGAATTGATCGCATTATATACGTACCACTGCCGGATGCAGCCACTCGGGCAGAGATCTTCAAACTACAGTTTCGTTCCATGCCTATCAGTGATGATGTCAGTTTGGATTACCTGGTAGCCAGGACACAGAAGTATTCCGGAGCTGAGGTAAGCACCAAAAAGCTATCTTGAGTGTAACTTCAGTTTTTGAAAATTAATTTATGGGATGTGGGCGTCCCTGGTTAGGCCAGCATTTATTGCCCATCCCTACATGCCCTTCAGAAGGTGGTGGTGAGCTGGCTTCTTGACTCACTGCAGTCCTTAAGGTGTAGGTACACCCACAGTGCAGTTAGGGAGGGAGTTCCAGGATTTTGATCCACCGAATGTGATGGAACAGTGATATATTTCCAAGTGGTGTGTGGAGTGGAGTGAGTGACTTGGAGTGGAACCTCCAGGTGGTGGGGTTCCCAGGTATCTTCTGCTCTTGTCCTTCTAGATGGTAATGGTTGTGAGTTTGGAAGGTGCTGTCCAAGGAACCTTGGTGAGTTAATGCAGTGCATCTTGTAGATGATGCACACGGCTGCCACTGTTTGTCTGTGGTGGAGGGATTGAATGTTTGTGGAAGGGGTAGCAGTCAAGTGGGCTGCTTTGTCCTGGATGGTGTTGAGCTTCTTGAGTGTTGTTGGAGCTGCACTCATTCAGGCAAGTGGAGAGTATTCCATCACACTCCTGACTTGTACCTCAGAGTACAAGGATAGATTGACGAATCTGAGGTTGTTCTTCTCGGGGAGGAGATTTAACAGAAATTTTCAAAATTATGAGGGATCCGGACAGAGTGCAGACGGAGAAATGGTTCCCATTGGCAGAAGGGTTGAAAACCGGAGGACGTTGATTTAAGATGATCAGCAAAGGAACTAATAGCGACATGAGGAAAAGATTTCAACAAAGTGAGCAGTTAGGATCTGGAATGCACTTCCTGAGAGTGTGGTGGAGGCAGGTTCAATCATGGCTCTCAAAGAGAATTGAATTGACGCTTGAAGAGAAAAATTGCAGGACTATGGGTGTGGGGGGTGGGGACACAGCTGGGACCAGTTAATATACTCTAATAGAGAGCTGGTATGGAAATGACAGGCTGAATGGCTGTGCTGTACCCATTCTATGATTCTATGAATTGTAAATTTAGGGGTTTTTCAAATCAGAACTTATTAAATCAAATGCTGCTGTGATAAATTGCATGGAATCTTCGTCCCCCTTTCAGTTCTTAAACATGCTGAGTAAAATAAATTTAGACAGTTAAGTTCAAATTTCCAGTGAGCATGAGTCCACAAGAACAGAATCGCTCTTGTTTAATTTAATTGGCAGTCATTTGGCAATTTTACCGAGCGAAGCTGTGAAGATGGATAGCATGAGATGGTGACCTGTCACACTAGAGCACCAGATGGTATTATTTTGAAGTAGTCAAGAAGAGTTATTGCTTGGGTAATATGAAAAGACAAGAGCTGTACATTGTGTCTGACCCAGGCTGTAAACTTGGCATCAATATGCCAGTTATGTTACTGGATATATGCCACCTCTCCCCTTAATTAGCCTGTGCATGGATTAGGACAGAGCCAGTCAACACAATTTTCCACTGTTGTCTGATGCTGTTTTGCACCACTTTCCGAAGTAACTCACCAATCTCAATTGAAATATACTGTGTGCTGATCACATGTTTCTTTTTACTTTCTGCCTTCTTGGTTGCTGGATCCTTACAAGGGTGACCTCCAGATCTATTCATCCTTGGGAGTGTAAACAATAGCCACTTTCTCCACCAACGTACACACACACGCACTACAGTTTGTCTCAGTCTACTTAGACATACAGGAACAGTGGGTGTTTAAAACAGTATCCAAAGGAACTGAAAGGAAATGGCAGCTTTACATGTTAGCACATGTGTTCAACAATCACTTTGTATGTCCTTGTATGGGGCTTGGGTTACGGGTATACGGGTTACATGGGTTTAAGTAGGGTGATCATTGCTCGGCACAACATCGAGGGCCGAAGGGCCTGTTCTGTGCTGTACTGTTCTATGTTCTAGATGTTTAGCAAAAACACTGGTAAAATTGAATTGAGTTGCAATGAATTCAACCCAGTCTGGGTCTATTACTGCTGCATGTAGGGTAATAAAATTCTGGAAGATGAGTAAAAGGTGACTAAATAGTCACAGCAAGAGAGAGAGAGAGTGGACAGCTTTCAGTTACAGCAATGCAGGCCTGTAATCAGTAAAGTTCACAGGTCGGATATTTCTTGTCACCATTTTATTCACAGCTGTTGAAAGCAGTACTGCATGTAGCCAAAATGTTCTGGTCATTTCTTCGCAGTGTTTCAGCTGAGGGCCCCCAAAAGTATTTGGGGCATGCTTAAAATAAACTCTTTTCTGGTGTAAAAATGAAATTCTCAGCAACTACTTTGCTGGAATGAATTTAAACCGTGTTGCAAAGGATGGTAATATGGGTGGCCTGGCCATTAAAAAAAACCAGATTCAAACTATTACGTAACCTGAAACAAAAGCAAAATACTGCGGTTGCTGAAACCTGAAACAGAAAATGCTGGATTCATTTTAGCCAGTCATGTAACACATGGGGAGAGAGACATGGGGGTTAATATTTCAGACTGATGACCTTTCACTCCAACTCTTGAACATCGTTTCCTTTTTTTGTTGTCTATTGATTTTCCTTTGGCCATTCTTTGTTCAAGCTGAGAATGTTGATTGCCTGAATGGAGCAATATGGGTGGAAGGAGTCACTGACCCCTACAGTATTATGGATTTCAGTTACCCTGACCAGAGGTACTCGAGGCCATTTACCTGTTTCTTCACTGAATGTGTCTGGTTGTCTACTCTCGCACGATAGTTCTTTCAAAGTCACCCGCTTTGGTCATCGGTTTAAATCACGGCATTCCAAAAAAATACCAAAGAATATTGAAAGTTAATCATACTTTGTAATTATTTGAAAAAATTGGAAAAAAACTGGATCCAACCAAATTATTAATTGGAATCAAAAATGCAAGTATCTATTAGGGTGGAAGTCGAGCAGTATTGTTTCAATCAAAACATAAGGGGCTGGTTTAGCACAGTGGGCTAACAACTGGCTTGTAATGCAGAACAAGACCAGCAGCGCAGGTTCAATTCCCATACAGGCCTCCCCGAACAGGCGGCGGAATGTGGCGACTAGGGGGCTTTTCACAGTAACTTCATTGAAGCCTACTTGTGACAGTAAGCGATTATTATTATTAAGAGAATTGTAAACCAGCTTGTCAGGGAAGCTAGATGGCTTCAGGAGATAATTAGATTTGTTTCTGAAAAGAGGTGGGATCCAGGGAAATAGTGAGAGGAGGAGCCATGTGAGGGGTTTATGAGCCTTTTGCAGCCAATAAAAAAAAGACTATTTTTTTCGGGGATGCTGACAGTGGGCAGGGATTTTTAATATTTATTTGTAAAGTATTGAGGTGTTCATCTCATACAAAAAAATGTGTCACCTTGTTCAGGCTTGTTTTGCACTTTGACTAATTTATTTGTAACATTCTGCGATGCTGATGTTCGGGGATGTCCCACACATTGAACATTCCATTTCACCCCAAAATGTGTATTCCTTGGATGCTTCAACGTTCCCCCTAAGATTTGCATCCCTTCATCCTGTCACCGCCCACTGTTCAACAGCATCATCCTGGTCAGGCTTTTTCAAATCTTAAGTGACCTCCGCACCCTGAACTGCTCTGCTTGACAGCTGATGAGCAGTCCAGGCAGTTCAATGAAGAGTCAATGCAGGAACACTTTCCCTTTCCTGACATCTGTTCCCTCAGCCCTGCACCTTTGAAACTGCAGCTTTTTAAGTGTCAGAGCCTTCCTAGAAAGACCACAACACTTGATAAGTTTTCAAATCCACTGAGGTCCTTTGAAGTGCTAAGCATTCATTCAATTTCTGAGCAGTACCTTTCACTGGCCTGTGATTGGCAGCTTAATGGTTTGGGCACAACTGCCAAGGGGTGGGGGGGGGGGGGGCTGGTTTATTTATATTTATACTCTAAAGCTACCAAATGGTTTCACATTCTCTTTTGTAACCATAGCATTGGTGAAGTGGTCAAGAGCAGGTATTAACAAGAATGTTTTAAAACATTGCAGTTAGAATCAAATGGTTGGGGGGGGGGGGGGGGGGGTACTTCAGATGCATTCAAGTGTGAAGGGAAAGATAAATAAATAAACCTCTGACAGCTGTGTTGAAATCATTAATGGGCAGCATGGTAGCATTGTGGATAGCACAATGGCTTCACAGCTCCAGGGTCCCAGGTTCGATTCTGGCTTGGGTCACTGTCTGTGCGGAGTCTGCACATCCTCCCCATGTGTGCGTGAGTTTCCTCCGGGTGCTCCGGTTTCCTCCCACAGTCAAAAGATGTGCAGGTTAGGTGGATTGGCCATGATAAATTGCCCTTAGTGTCCAAAATGCCCTTAGTGTTGGGTGGGGTTACTGGGTTATTGGGATAGGGGGAGGCGTTGACCTTGGGTAGGGTGCTCTTTACAAGAGCCAGTGCAGACTCAATGGGCCGAATGGCCTCCTTCTGCACTGTAAATTCTATGATATTCTATGATTAAGTTGTCATTCAAAGACTGGTTAAATGTACTGACTGTGAAATTGAATAAATGCTTACCATTTCAAAGGATCTTTGACTGGAATCTTCAATGAACTATCTGATCTACTCTGTACCTGACAGGCAGAGCAGTTCAGAGTGAGGAGGCCGCTTCAGCATTTAAACAGATCAGACCAGGACGATGCATTTGAAGAGAGGGCTGTCTGAGATCACCATGTTTCATGATCTTCAGGTTGCCCAGGGCAGTTCAAACACTGGGCCCACACCCCAGGGGAGGGTCCAGGTTCCAACCCCTTACCCTCAGCCGAAGCCAACCCAAGCCTCAGGATCCTTTTGAGACCATCCCCCTTTGCAGCCTGGTAGCAGCAGAGGTGGCATAGGAGCAATGGGCACAACCCCTTGATACCCCTCGGTGTCCATTGTACCAGGCTAGGGTGTCAGTGCCATGGTACCAGAGGGTAGTGCACCTTTGGCAATGTCAGCTGGGGACTGAAGAATGA
This sequence comes from Scyliorhinus canicula, assembly GCF_902713615.1. Taxonomy (NCBI): domain Eukaryota; kingdom Metazoa; phylum Chordata; class Chondrichthyes; order Carcharhiniformes; family Scyliorhinidae; genus Scyliorhinus; species Scyliorhinus canicula. The sequence goes on from NC_052148.1 coordinate 231,624,581, forward strand.
GTCCTGAAGGGTAGGGAGGGCTGGAGATGGTGGCAGAAGGGGGAGGGGCTGAGGTGGCTGGGTGTGGGGGGTCAGTTCGCCTTGGTGTGCGTGGTGTGGTGTGGGCTGTCCATTATTCCCTTGGTGCGGGGAGGATGCCCTTCCCTTACTGAGAGGTTTGGGTGCTCCCCTTGTCAGTGGGGAAGGGTCAACTTTTTCAGTTTGGGGGGAAGGGGCCTGATGCTGGACGCTGGGATTGGGAAGGGAAACCAGTTCTTGCTGCCATGCATAACTCTGCATAGCAGAGGTATGGGAATAGCACCTGGACGACGATGTGTCGGGCAGGCTGGGTCTATGTGGACTGCGTTTGATGCAGTGTAGAGAGAGACAGGCTTCCAACACTTGATGAGATGCAACAGAATTTTATTTAACATCTAACTATATTACATGCTTAACGGTGGGTTGACACGATGCTGATTTGACTGGAGACCTGAGGCTAGCCTGACCAGACTAACTGACTACCACATGGTGTTTGTACTAGCTGCTGCTCACGAGCTCTGACTGTCTCAGAGGCTGGATCCCAAGAGAGCGGGAAAACCGGTGCCCTCTGGCTTTATAGTTGTCGTGTCCTGTCTGGTGATTGGCTGCTGTGTTCTGTGTGCTCACTGGTCATCCTGTGTGTCAATCACTGCCTGTCTGCACTCCATTATATACATGGATGTATATTATGACATCTCCCCTTTTAAAAAACAAAATGAGTTCAGGTATTAAATATCGAGGTGCGTGTGCGTGAAGATGTGTACAGGTACTTGACTATATACAGAACATGCTAACTTATATACATTGGAAAATGTCTACTGCAGATAGAGGGCAGATAAAACATTTAAAAAAACAATACGTAAAGATGTCAAAACGATGAGAGAACAAGGTTATGCAACAGTCAGTCTATAAATTTAGTCTCTGTGGCGGGCGACAAATTCTGGTTGACCAAATGAGCATTTGGCTCTGTTGAGTCGGAGACCATGCTCGTAGATCCTGTGGAACACCTGCTTGAGGCGATCGATGTGTTCTTGAGGAGTTGTGGACCAGATTATGACATCGTCGACATACACTCGCACCCCCTCAATGCCCTCCATCATTTGTTCCATTATGCGGTGAAATACCTCCGAGGGAGAGATGATGCCAAAGGGCAGTCGGTTGTAGCAGTAGCGACCGAACGGGGTATTGAATGTGCACAGCTTGCGACTGGATGCGTCCGGCTGTATTTGCCAAAACCCCTTGGAGGCGTCCAGCTTCGTAAAGAATTTGGCATGAGCCATCTCACTGGTTAACTCTTCTCATTTTGGTATCGGGTAATGTTCCCTCATGATGTTGCGGTTTAAATCTTTGGGGTCGATACAGATTCGAAGCTCCCCTGATGGCTTCTTGACGCAAACCATGGGGCTAACCCAGTCCGTGGGTTCCATGACCTTTGATATGACGCCCTGGTCCTGGAGGTCTTGCAACTGCTGCTTGAGGCGGTCCTTGAGGGGTGCCGGCACCCAATGCGGAGCGTGAACCACAGGGGTGGCGTTTGGCTTCAGCAGGATTTTGTATCGGTATGGTATTGCGCTATGATGTCATCATGTTGAGCCTGGAAGTTTTAATCAGGTGAGTCCGCTGCCTGTGCGGATGACATGGTATGGACTCGTTGAACCAGGTTCAGGAGTTTGCAGGCCCGAGCACCGAGCAGGGAAGCTCTGTCGGGTCCTACGATTTCAAATCGCAGCGTCGCTTTCAATGACCTGTTGAACACCCCAAGCTGGCATGAGCCACTGGCAGCAATGGCATTGCTATTGTAGTTGAGGAGCTGGCAGGCTGGTGGAAGAATGCTTGGTCTGATGCGGATGGTCGAGGTCAGATTTTGAAATGAGGTTTGCTGAAGCACCGCTGTCCAGCTTGAAACGGATGCGAGCCTTATTAACTGTAAGGATAGCAGACCACTCGTCATCCGGATCAACGCTCAGGATTGGGAGGTGTTTCAACCATCTTTGAGAGAGGCAGCGCATGCTTAGTAATGATGCCGACCCGGAATAGGGATTTGAGGCACTCGGCGTCAGGATCTGGTGGGCTGTCAAGGTCGGAGTCGGAGTCTCTCACAGCTTGCTGTACCGAACGGACGCTTCTGCGCCGTGGCTGGGATCGCTGGATGCTGGGCAGTGGAGCAGATCTGCAAAGGGCTGCGTAGTGGCCAAGCTTGCCATATTGAAGACAGCGTCATGATTTTGCCGGACATTGCTGATTTAAATAGGCGGAGCCACAATTTGGACACGTCATGATGCCGACGTCGGCGTGTTCCGTGCGCACCTGCGCAGGCTGGTCGTCGGTCTCGCCGTGGCGCGCATGCGCTGGAGCCCGGGAAAAGCACACAAAATGGCCACTCTCATCAAGACTCAGGCCCTGCATTTGTGTGATGGCCTGCACCCGTTCTGCCTCGTGGGGGTTTAGCTTTGCCGTTTCTGCCACCCTGATATGGGAGTACCGGTTGTTAGCATGCTCGTGGAGAACGCACGTTTCGATGGTGAGGGTGAGCTGCTTGACTTTCAGGAGCTGCTGGCGAAGGGAGTCGGAGCGGACACCGAAAACGATCTGATCCCGGATCATGGAATCAGTTGTCGAGTCATAGTTACATGACTGCACAAGGATGCGGAGATGGGTTAAAAAGGACGGAAAAGGTTCATCTTTACCCTGAAGCCTCTGCTGGAAAAGGTAACGTTCAAAGCTCTCATTCACCTCAATGTCGCAGTGGCTGTCGAACTTCAGCAGGACTGTTTTAAATTTCGTCTTGTCTTCGCCTTCAGCGAATGTAAGGGAGTTGTAGATATGGATAGCGTGGTCACCGGCTGTAGAAAGGAATAGTGCGATCTTCCTCGCATCTGATGCGGCTTCGAGGTCGGTGGCTTCAAGATAGAGTTGGAACTTCTGTTTGAAAATCTTCCAGTTTGCACCGAGGTTGCCGGCGATGCGGAGCTGCGGGGGAGGGCGGACGCTGTCCATGTTACCAGATGGCTGATCGCTGGTCAAGGCAGATTATCTCAAGGTGATTCCGTCAATTCTCAACATCCAGACTTGGTACTGGGTAAGCTGGGTCTATGTGGACTGCGTTTGATGCAGTGTGGAGAGAGACAGGCTTCCAACACTTGATGAGATGCATGTCTCATTATATTACATGCTTAACTGTGGGTTGACACTATGCTGACTTGACTGGAGACCTGAGGCTAGCCTGACCATACTCACTGGCTACCACATGGTGTTGGTACTAGCTGCTGCTTACGAGCTCTGACTGTCTCAGAGGCTGGATCCCAAGAGAGCGGGAAAACTAGTGCCCTCTGGCTTTATAGTGGTCGTGTCCTGTCTGGTGATTGGCTGCTGTGTTCTGTGTGCTCACTGGTCATCCTGTGTGTCAATCACTGCCTGTCTGCATTCCATCATATAAATGGTTGTATATTATGACAGGCGACACTCCAAGCATGAGCGGGAACCGATTCTGATTCTCTGATAGTGGGAGCACTGTAGACTCCGGAACGGCGAATCCTACCCCATGTGTATGCTGTTGCACAGCCAAGGAATTCAAAGATGCACGCTGTCACTTCAGAACATCATCCTCCCATTTGCAAATTAGCAATAGAAGCTCTGAAAACACATGAGAAAATGCTTATGCCAGGAGGAGGAACATAAATGTTCAGCATAAAAGACTTTTGCTAACCAGACTCCATCTAGAAAACAATTTTGCGTGTGCTTTCTGCTTTAGGGCCTCCAGTGTAGACTTGTACAAAGGTACACCTGGGGTCTCCTGGGAATTATAGATTTTTGCCAATCACAGAATTCAAGGTGGATTGACTTCACATCATATCAGTCTGTTTGGTGTGTGTCAGATAGTTTACCTTTATCTGTCTTTGGCAGCAGGACAGGCGCACACAGTGTTCTTTCAAAGATCAAGACATTGTTTATTTCTTTTTTGACATTTCTCTCCCGTTACAAAGTACCTTTGTGTTTTGACCTTCACAACAACTGGTTCTTACGGTTAATGAATTACATTTATTTATACTATAACTTGGCAAATATTGGCTGAATTACATTGTATTTCTTTTCAACCATAAATGCTGCACAACAAAAGCTGATCTGTTTCTTGATAATCCATTTGGCATTCTGGATAGGTGTGACATTTGGGCAACATTATGGGGCTGGTTTAGCTCACTGGGCTAAATCGCTGGCTTTTAAAGCAGACCAAGCAGGCCAGCAGCACGGTTCGATTCCCGTACCAGCCTCCCCGGACAGGCGCCGGAATGTGGCGACTAGGGGCTTTTCACTTCATTGAAGCTTACTCGTGACAATAAGCGATTTTCATTTCATTTTGACATTTCACATCAATTTACTGAGTAACGTTTTTGTGTTGGGGTGGTTGGGGAAATTGTGATTATAGTCGAAAGCACCACAAAACTACCATGTATTTGGTTTCCGTAAGCGGAATTATCTCAGGCGGTGGGGCGGGGGGGATATTTGCACAGTTGCTCCACATCAGAGTTTTTTCTTTGATGGACTTGTCGATTTCAGGTACATTTAATAAGTTATGAATCAGCCTAATAACACATTTTATACTCTGACAACAGATTGTTCTGATAAAATCAGAATTGTTTGATCAGAATTGTTTTAACCCATCGAGAAAGCTTGTCCAACTGCAGTCCCAGGCCACAGTGTAGTCCGCGAAGTCCGGCAAGGCCAGCATTTGTTACCCATCCTTCATTGCCCTTGAGCTGAGTGGCTTGATGCAGCAGGCATTAAGGGTTAACCACATTGCTGTGGATCTACAGTCACATGTGGGCCAGACTTAAAGGACATTAGCGAACCAAATGGATTTTTACGACAGTCAACAATAGTTTCATGGTCACCATTGCCAAGACAAATCTAGTAAAGGCAACGGAGTCAGTTTAGTAAAATTAAAGTACTGGCTTATTCACAACAGAAACGTATATGCATGCAGGACCCGGTTAGGCTTCACCGGTCCTTTCTCTCTCTGGAGACCTGTTCTAGTCAGGCCGACCTTGTATACAACAGTCCCCACCCCTTAGTTAACATGGGAGTGCATACTCCTGGAGCCACACGAGGACTATCATCAACCCTGTCCTGTGTGCACCGTACGGGATACGACAACAAACTTTTTCATTCCAGGTTTAAACTGAATTTGAATTCCATCAGCTGCCACGATGGCATTTGAACCCATGTTCCCAGATTATAAACCTGGGCCTCTGGGTTATTAGTCCGGTTACATTACACTATGCCACCGCCTCCCAGTCCCCGGAACCACTAATCAACATGCTCTTAAGGTGACCAGTGACTTTGAAGATTTCTGCAAAATGCTCTCTCAATCACCTGTTTCTCTCCTATGTTTGCTGCAGATAGGCTCACTAATGGACACCTCTTTCCGCCTGCTATTTGCCTGCTTCCCCAGCTCATCACTCGCCCTTGGCTCTCTGCTATCCCCTCTCTCGCCATTTTCTCCTGTCTCTTCTTGTTCCCAGCCCCCTGCTCCTCCCCACTGTCCCCTGCACTCTCACTGCATTCCCCCATTCTCTCCCTGCTTCCCACAGGCTCTTGACATTCTCCCCCTGTTCTCACCGCATTCCCTGCCATCCCTCCACTCTCTCACAGCTTTCTCTAGGTTCTCACCACTTTCCCCCACACTCTCGAATCTTTCTCCAGGCTCTCACCCCTTTCTCTAGGCTTTCCCCGCTTTTCTCAGGCTCCCACCGCTTTCCCCAGACCACCCCCCCCCCCCCCCCCCCCCCCGCCCAGCTTTCCATAAGCTCTTGCAACTTTTCCCAAGCTCTAGTCGTGTTCCCCAGCTGTGGTCACTTACCCCCACTTTGCCCCAGCTCACATTGCATTATCACACCGTATTCTCCGGCACTAGCTTCTTTCCCACAGCCCTTGGAATGCACCCACGTTTGGGCGCTGCTTGGTATCAGGCCACGCTGCAGGTCTCTCTTCTCTCATCACATCACTTCTCCCACTGATTTAGTGAGTAAGGGTAAGGGGTGGGTGTGAAGATTCAACTAATATTCTGTTACAGCGTGATCCACTTTGTCATAGCAAAACTGGAGCATTGAACACCCATCCAGATTCTGACATCACTTTTAGTGTAAATATCCAATCCAGATACCTGACTGATGAACTGTATACTGTTATTATCCATCCCAATATAGGACCAACCATTCTTTGTGTTAATTATAAGTGTGTGTGTGAGAAGAGGTGTGAGTGTGTGTATTTGTGACAGGGTGAGTGTGTGTGTATCTGTGATGGGGTGTGTGTGTGTATCTGTGAGGGGGCGAGTGTGTGTGGATCTGTGAGAGGGGTGAGTGTGTGTATCTGTGAGACAGGTGAGTGTGTGTGTTGGAGGGATGAGTGTGTGTGTTTGAGGGATGAGTGTGTGTGTTTGAGAGGGGTGGGTGTGTATCTGTGAGAGGGGGGCCTGGATGAATCTGTGAGCTGCGTGTTTGAGAAGGGCGAGTGTTTGTATCTGTGAGAAGGGTGAGTGTGTGTTTGAGAGGGGTGAGTGTGTGTTTGAGAGGGGTGAGTGTGTGTTTGAGAGGGGTGAGTGTGTGTTTGAGAGGGGTGAGTGTGTGTTTGAGAGGGGTGAGTGTGTGTTTGAGAGGGGTGAGTGTATCTGTGAGAGGGATGAGTGTGTGTTTGAGAGGGGTGAGTGTATCTGTGAGACAGGTGAGTGTGTGTGTTTGAGAGGTGTGAGTGTGTATATTTGTCAGAGAGGGGCAGCATGTGGCGCAGTGGTTAGCACTGGGACTGCAGCGCTGAGGACCCGGGTTCGAATCCCGGCCCTGGGTCACTGTCCGTGTGGAGTTTGCACATTCTCCCCATGTCTGCGTGGGTTTCACCCCCACAACCCAAAGATGTGCAGGTTAGGTGGATTGGCCACGCTAAATTGCCACTTAATTGGAAAAAAATAATTGGCTACTCTAAATTTATTTAAAAATAAAATATTTGTCAGAGAGAAGGGAGAGTTTGTGTCTGCTTCACTGTCAGCCTCCGGGTTCTCATTCACCATCACACACTCTCACCCACTGTCACACTGGGTGACTGAGTAAGCATCCGACCCTGGGAATGAACTGGACACATACACGCACACTCACTCTTTCACACTCCAACGATCATTTTGATTTATTACCCTTTTTAAAATGGTCAATTTATTGTTTAGACTTTTTTTGCTGAGCAAGTTGTTTCTTTTCATGTCAGCTTACTGCAGGAGGGGCGGGGGAGGTGCAGGAGGGCAGTGGCAGGAGGGCGGTAGTTGGTTAGCTCAGTTGGCTGGATGTCTTGTTCGTGATGCAGAGCGAGACGCAACCCAAAGATGGTGGGAAATCCCTCTGGGAAACTCTCAGGTAAGTGTTTACGTGAAAATTGTCCAGAAGTGCTAACTTCCCCTGGACAACTGCACTGTGCTAGGAACTATCCGAGAAAGTGATTTAAATCACTAACTTCGGATGGTTCTGCCAGTGGTACACGAACAGTTACTCTGAAACAGTAGAAATAAAAGCACTTCTAACTTCAGCACAACAATTTTAAAGACCCAGACCAGTCCCCTCACGAGAAGCCCCCTAACTCCCAGAGGGGCTTTCCCCCCCTCATCCCACCACCACAATATTCCCCTCCCCGACCCCCTACCCTCACAGGATCCCCTCCCCGACCTGACCTGAGCCCCACCTTGGACACTTACCTTCCCCCCCCCGGCCTGTTATTTTCAATGTGACCCTTAAACTCACCTGTTTTACAGCAGTGAGTGTAAAAGGGTCGAATCCTTCTCCACTTTGCTTTTTTTGGATTCTGGCGCTTGATCCAGGAGCCCACTGCACTGCCTGGATCTCACCGAGCCGAAGTCAGGATGGTTGGGATGTCAGGCACTTAAGAATTTTAGCCTAGGTAAGTGAGTACGGAGTGCCAGTCCGGCACGTATTGTCACTCTGAGGAGGTTGTGGCCCATTATTATAGCCTTGCAAAGGAAAATGCAGTTGTTCTCATCAGGGAGTCGGAGGAACCCCCTTACTGAAATTTAGCTTGGGACCTGGACTTAGTCTTCTTTAATAAAACAAAAACGTAGAAATGCACAACAAATAAATTAGCATCCAGAAGTGAAATCCAAGTTAATATTTATCTTGAGTTTAATTGATCATATTTGATCAGATGGTGTATTCTGTTGCCTCTCCGTCGTTAATCATCTCACTCCACAATTTGACCATATAATTAGTGTAGGACTGCAAAGTGCTGAAGTTTAAAAATGTGCCACCTTCTGGATGAGGTGTTAAATTTGAACTCGGCCTGTTAAAGATACCATGGGCTGGATTTTACGAATTGCTGTATTGCCTCTCTTCTCTCCCCCCCCCCCCCCCCCCCCCCCCCCCCCCCCGGACTGTATAGATGACCGATAGTTCACCCACCGAAAGCCAGCCCTCCATCGTTTTATGATGGCAGCAGCGTTGATTGTTTCAGGTTGAGACTTCCACCTTCATGTATGGAGGACATTCCTCTGGCCGGCAGCTTTGTAGTTTGAGGAGTGGCCACTGCTGGGACTTCAGGCAGACACTAAAAGAAGAGGTAATGGAGAATGGAGCCCAGACTGACAGGTAATTCCAGTGTGTCAGAGGGACCTGACCAGCAGACCCCTGCGAGGGGTGCAAGGCGGGAGTGTTGGGGGACTGGTATGAGAGGCAAGAGGATTGAGTTACAGAGGAGTATGATCTTGTTTGGGGGAGGGTGGGAGACTTTGCCTGCAATTGACACAAGGCTGCCTCAGAAGGCCAGCAACCTTCTCCTTCTGCAGTTAAAATAGTGGCAGCAGCCGAATGAGGTACTTAAGTGGCCATCAATCAACCTTATAACAGCCTCAGTCAGGTCATGGGTTGCTGATTGACACCTCCGCCACCCACCATAAAATGGAAGACAGGTCTAGGTGGACCCGAAGGCGGTGCAAAGGCCACACATGGGCAAAGGACAAAAACAGAGTCCTGTTTCGGCCTGGGTGGCATTGCCAAGGTGACAGGTTGGCAGTGTCAAGGCGCCCAAGTGTTAACGGGAGTCCCAGGGTACAACACTGCCCAGTGCCCAACCACCCGGGGGTTCTCTAATGGCCTGTGAAACCCCCAGCTGCTGTTTCACCTGGTCCACGTTTGTGGAAGCCAGTGCTAAACAGCGGCCTGGTGGGTTCTCCCAGGCGAGGCCATTAGGTCCCGGGTGGTGGGAGTATCCAGCGCAGACATATTTAAATAAGCCTAATGGCTCACTTCAATATGCTAACCTGGATCTTGCCCAGGGAGGGTGCAATCCAGATTACGACATCTAGCATCACCAAGTCGGGCGCAATGAGGCCGTTAAATCGCACTCATTGTATTTTATGAGCTCCAATCCATCTCAGCCTTTAAATACGCCGTTGGCAGGCCGTAACATTCGGCCCCATGTTACTATTCGAAGAAAAGTGGGGAGTTCTCCAATATTTCTTGCCAATATTCCTCCTCATTTAACGCATCAAAAACAGACTAACTGGTCTTTCATCTCAATGCTGTTTGTAGGAGCTTGTTGTCTGCACATTGGCAATAGTATTTATAACATGAGCAGCTGAACTTTCATGATCAGACCAGCATTTATGATTTGCAGAAATGTTTTTTTGGGCTTGTGTTCAAACTTTAATCTTATATTATTTTTAATACTTTATCATGACATATAACTAAAAGTGTGATTTATGCTTATCTGTTACTTAAAACCTTAAAAATATTATTAGTGGTGTTATATGAATCTTCAACACAGTCATAAACTGATGCAACACAGGAGGTAATTTGGTCGATTGTTTCTTGGAATGCTGTATCCAATTACTATCATTCCTGTATTCTTTCCTCATTTCCTTGCAGGTTATTCCGGTTTAGTTTATCCCATTTCCTTTTGAAAGTTGCCATTATATTTGTTTCCACCAATGCTTTCAGGTAGTGCAATCTAGATCACAACTCCAACTGCGCTTTCTTCCTCATGTTGTCTCTGTTTCTTTTGTCAATCGCTTTCGACATGTGCCATCTGGATACCAACCCACCTGACACGAGAAACAAGATCTTATTTACTGTCTCAGAGGGCGGCACGCTGGAGCAGTGGTTAGCACTGCAGCCTCACGGCACCGAGGACCCAGGTTCGATCTGCGCCCCGGGTCACTGTTAGTGTGAAGTTTGCACATTCTCCCCTTGTCTGTGTGAGTCTCACCCCCTCAGCCCAAAGATGTGCAGGTTAGGTGGATTGGCCATGCTAATTGAAAAAAAGAATTGGGCACTGTAAAGTTATTAAAAAAACATTCACTCCATCAGAACCCTTTATTATTTTGATCTCCCCTCAAACTTCTCTGCTTTAAAGGATACAACCCTCGATTCCCCAGTCTTTCAAAGCAACTGAGGTCTTTCATTTCTGGTACCACTCTAATAAATCTCCCCCCCCCCCCCCCCCCCCAACCAAGACCTTGACACCCTTCCGAAAGTGCGCTGGTCAGAATTGGCCACATTTCACCAGCTGTGCCCTAGCCACTGTTTTTGAAAGATTTTGCAACGCTCTCATGCCTTATATTCCATACCTTTATTTACAAAGTCAAAGATCCCCTATTAACAGACTTCTCAAAATATCCTGTACAGACACTCCCAGTTGTCCCTGTTTCTGTACTTCCTTTAGGAATACACCACTCATTTATAATTCCTCTCTTCAGTCTTCTTATCAAAATGATTCGCTTAACACTTTACTAGATTACATTTTATCTTCCCTAGTTCTACCAGGTTAAGGCCTCTGTGACTGCTTTAAGAACTTCATTGAGGTTTTTTTGATGATCAGCTAAGAAATCTTGATAATTCTTTCCTTATCCAACTGGGCTCGAGCTTTACGCAATTCAGCTTTGGCAGCTGTTGGCTCTTCTTTCTGAAGTTCTAATTTGCATTCAAGAACAAGCATTTTTCCCGCAGCTCTACACTGTTAACATTGGGCCCAGCTTTCTCAATTTCTTTCTCACCATATTTCTTCCATTTTATTTTTTTCCATTGGCTTTTAGTACTGTTATTCTCTGCTATGCTACAGCTTGTTCTTGTGTTTCCTATATTTTAGGTCACGTTTTAAAGTCTCTGCAACTGCCATTACCTTTTCCTCTTTAGCTTGATGCTCCAATGTCAATTTTAAACTAGAAAGCCTAGTTTCTCACTCCTCTGATACATCTTCAGCAGGTACATCAATCAAGCCACGCACTTTCGCTTCACCACCACAGCACTGTTCATTCGCTGAAACATTGAACCTCTGAAGAGCCCTGCTTGTTCCAACCACTGACTGAACTTTGATCTCTCTTTGATTTTTCTCCCCAATCAGCTTCCGTTTCCCTTTCAACCTAAGCTACAGGCAGATTTCTCAGATTTCTCTGTAAAGATGATTTTCTTTCAGAAAAAAAAGAAAAAAAAAGTGCAGCACGGTAGCATTGTGGATAGCACAATTGCTTCACAGCTCCAGGGTCCCAGGTTCGATTCCGGCTTGGGTCACTGTCTGTGCGGAGTCTGCACATCCTCCCCGTGTGTGCGTGGGTTTCCTCCCACAGTCCAAAGATGTGCAGGTTAGGTGGATTGGCCATGATAAATTGCCCTTAGTGTCCAAAATTGCCCTTAGTGTTGGGTGGGGTTACTGGGTTATGGGGATAGGGTGGAAGTGTGGGCTTGGGTAGGGTGCTCTTTCTAAGAGCCAGTGCAGACTCGATGGGCCGAATGGCCTCCTTCTGCACTGTAAATTCTATGATAATCTATGAACTCTAGGAGTACGGCACGCGCCGTACCGACGGCCTTAGGATGTTGCCTGAGGCCCACCCCCCCGATGCTCCGCCCCAGACATGCCGAGTTCCCAACGGCGTGGGTCTCTCATGGTCTCACCCATCAGTATCTCAGTGTGGTGGCTGCAGACTCAGTCTAGTGCCGCCACAGTCAGGGGAGGGCTGATCCGCGAGCAGGAGGACCTTTGTCAGGGGCTGGGGGCACTATTGGGAGATGGTCCGGGGCTCACGAGCCGGCCAAAGTGGGGGGCACTATTTCGCAGGCTGGGTCCCCGTACGGCTGGCGCCATGTTGCACGGCGCGGCCGCTGCAGTCCGCCGCCATGCATGCGCGGCCACGGATCCGGCAATTCTCCGGGCTATATCGACAGCGAGAGCCGGGTGCTCTACCCTGCCGGCATGCTAACCCCCAGCTACACGGAGGATTGGTTGCCGTTTTGCGCTGAATCTTTGGGCATAAAGCTCTGTCATCCCCACGCCGGTGTGAGGACATGGCCTCACAATCAGAACATCCAGCCCAAGAACTAGGAGCAGGAGCAGGTAATTTAGCCTCTCGAGCCTGATTCACCGTTCAATACAATCATGGCTGATCTCATCACGGCCCCAACTCCACCGCCCTGCCCGTTCTCTGTACCCTTTCAATCCATTACTAATTTAAAAACTGTCTAATTCCTCAAATTTACTCACTGCCCCAGCATCAATCACACTCTGGGATAGTGAATTCCATAGATTTGCAACTCTTTCTGAGAAATAATTTCTCCTCAAATCTGTTTTAAGTTTGCTACCCTTTATCCTGAGACTATGACCTCGCGTTCTAGAATGGCTCAAAAAAGGAAGCATGCACTCTACGTTAACCTTATCCATACCTTCTATCATCTTAAATACTTCAATTTGATCTACTCTCATTCTTCTAAACTCTAGAGAGAAGAAGGCTAAACTGCTCAATCTCTCTTCATAAGGCAAACCTCTTGGCCGGGATTCTCCGAAATCCCGGCCAAGCATTGGCACCATCGTAAACACCGGAGTGGTGCACGCCGGTGTGAACGGGCCTCCTGGCCCAGCAATTAAGCGGCCCTCAGGGGACCAGCATGGCGCCGCACTGCTGCACACTGCACCGGTGCTGATACACGGCCCTGCACTGTGGCCGCGGGTCCACGCATGCACGTGATGGCCGTTTCCGCAGCGGCACATGGGCGCGACGACCGTCTCCACGCCAGCGCATGTGCATGGTGGGCGTTTCCGTGCCGACGCTGTGCAACATGACGGAGCCCTACAGCAGGCCCGCATGGAAGTAGGTAGGCCCCCTCCAGATCACAGGTGCCCGCCTATCGGTGGCCCCCGATCGCAGGCCTGGACGCCGTGGTGGCCCCCCCGGTGTCTGATCTCCCCGCCCCCCACCAGGATGGCCACCGCGGTCGCGGGTCCGAGTTCCCGCCGGGTGGGCACGATTGGCTCCGGTTGCCGGAGAATCGCGTCCAGGCGTCGGAGTGGCGTGGCGGGAATTCCTCGCATCACCAGCAATTCTCCGACCCAGCACGGGCTCAGAGAATCCCGTCCCTTATCTCTGGAATCATTCTAGTGAACCTCCTCTGAACTGCCTCCAATGCCACTACATCTTTCCTCAAATAAGGAAAACTGTTCATAATACTCCAGGTGAGGTCTTACCAATGCCTTGCATAGTTGCAGCAATACTTCCTTACCTTTACACTTGATTTCTTTTCTTATAAATGCCAACATTTCATTTACTTTCTTTACTACCTGCTGTACCTGCAGGCTAGTTTTCTGTGACTCATGCAGAAGGACACCCAGATCCCTCTGCATCGGAGCACACCAACATCTCTCCCCATTTAGATAATAAGTAGCCTTTCCATTTTGCCAACCAAAATGGATGATCTCACACTTACCAAGTTAAATTTAATCTGCCACATTTTGGCCCACTCACCTAACCTATCTATATCCATTTGTAAACTTCTTATTTCCTCATTGCAACTTACTGTCCTACCTATTTTAGTGTCATCTGTAAATTTGGCTAAAGAACCTTCTACCTCTGTATCTAAGTTGCTAATATAGATTGTAAATAGTTGGGTCCCTGCTCTCAGGCAGCCCTCTGTTCAGCAACATCATCCTGGTCAGGCATTTAAAATTCTGAAGTGGCCTGCCCTCCCTAAACTCCTCTGCATGACAGCTGATGAATAGTCCAGACAGTTCAATGAACAATCAATGGAGGAACACATTCCCTTTCCTAACTTCTGCTCCCTCAGCCTTACTCCTTTGAAACTGCAGCCTTTTTAAGTGTCAGAGCTTTCGCAGAAAGGGAGCCTTGAAAAGGCATCAAACTTCCTGAGATCCTTTGAAATGCTAAGCATTTATTCAATGTCAAGATCAGTGCCTTTCACTAAACTGTGATCCACAGCTTAATGGGTTAGACACAGCTGCTAGAGGGTTTGTTTATTTAACTTTCCCTTCATGCTTGAATGCATTTCAAGTACTCTCCATTGGACCTAACTACAATGTTTATAAATACTGGTGTTATGATTGACAGATCCTGACCACTTCAACAATGCTAAGTGCTTTCTGTGGTTACGAAAGAGGAAGTGAAACCACTTAGCTGCTTTGAATTGGTCAGGAGTTGTCAATCATAACAAACGGCTGCCTGAGATCACCATGCCACGAGAACTGGATGCAGCCTGTTGCTTTTTATGCCCTGTGGACAATGATGCCCTTGACGGATGTGCTCTGGAGGGCCTGGAGCCGGAGGGCTCTGGCCTACTTACCGGTGCCACCGGTGCCACTGGCATTGTTCTGTTCTGCCCACTACCCTTGAGATGCACCGATGTCAGGAGGAGGGGATTTGGAAGAACTGGAGACCGCCGCCGTCTCCTTGGTGGCAGGCCCCGGGTTGGCCTCCAGCATTTTCCCTCCCTGACTATGCCTGCAGGGTCCTGGAGGCCTCCATGGTATGGAGGGGAATCTGGGGTAAGCTACAGCTGGCTCTGACAGCCCTGATGGCTTCATTGTCTGCACCATGATGTTGACGCCCTCAGTGATGCTCCTCCGTGCCTGGCCATGCTCTGGAGTGCCTCGGCAATACCCATCTGCATATGGGACATGTCCCTCAGCGACTGGGACATGTGTCAAGACCCTTAGCCATGGTCGTCACAGATTGAGCCATGCTTTGGACACCACCACTCAAGACACTGACCTCATGCTCCAGGCTTTCCACTGCAGTTGCCATCCTAGCAGTGTTGGCCTCAATGCTGCACATTGCCGGCATCGTCTCCTGCTCCCGTAGCCTTTGAGACTGCTCCAATCGGCTATGCACACACGGGAATGTCACTGACATCCTCTCCTGAATCTGATGGCCATGTCCGAGCTCTGGGATAAGCTTGTCTAGAGGCTCGACATCTGACTGAGACTCAGCTGAGTCCTGGGATCAGCATACCTCTGACTGCTGAATCCCTTGGATGTTCCAACATCCACCTGATGTGCATCAGTAACTGTGAGGTGCTCACCAGATTGTGCCCCAGAAGCCTGTCCACTAATGTCACCCACTGAGCTGTGTGTCTCTGCGCTGGTGGAATGATATGTCTCGATGGTGGTCTCCTCGGAGCTCTCCTCCGAGGTGTTCACATAGATGGGGGGCGGGGGTGATCCCGGATGGCCCGGCCCTATCAGATGAAGATATTGCGAGACAATGGACATGTGGTCAGTGAGAGGGAAGCATCATTTTGTCTGTCATGTACAATTCACCTGAGACAGGTCATCTGGGTGAAGGAACAGTGGATCCACACCTCTGTGGTGCAGGCCAACCTTGCTGTTGGTGACCACTCGCTCCTCGGTCAAACCCACGATTTGGGGGTGGGGACTCAGATCTCTGGTACTCCGCCACCCATTTTGGCCCTTTCCTGCTGTTATGGGCTATCTTCTCCTGTGGAGACAAAGAGGGCTTTGTGAGCCATGTGTTCAATGGATCAAAGGGGTCCATGGCATATGGCACGTGTGGGCGCCTCAACTGGACATGAAGGGGTTTTGATGGTGGCTACCAGGAGGTGCTGAGGAGCAAGCACGAAGATCGAATGTGGGAGGGTGCAGGTGTTTGCCAATGATTTGAGAGGTGGGGGAATTCGAGGGGTGACAGGTGGAACTATTGCCAGGGGAGAGGTGGCAACTTACCCTTGCAGCTCGATGGGAGTCCTAGGGCTTCCTAAATTATACGGCGGTCCTCCTGGTCTTGCTGCCCACAGTGACAACCGCTGCCATTGCCTCCCAGGCCGCATTTGTGGCCATGCTGCTGGTCACCTCGGAGGAACAGGATATGCTGCCTCACATCCACAGCATTGAGAAACCTCGCCAGGTCGGCATCCCCAAAGCCAGGAGCAGGTCTGTGCGCTGACACGCTTGCGTGTTGACTGGAGTGAGTGATGTGGGAGTGCTTAAAGCAGCTCCTCCTTATTCATGGCTTGGCGCTGAGGTGTGAGTCTGATGAATCATGGCGAGGGAGCCGGTAATGGTGAGAAGTTGGCGAGGAGGAAAATGTTGCATGGACAATTTGACAGGCTGACGACGGGGAGGGCGGTAGGGCAACTGCGTAGGGCAAGAGGGGTGCAATACGAGTATAGGGAGAAGGCGAGCTGCATGCTGGCGCACCAGCTGCGGAGGCAGGCTGCGTCGTATTGACCCATATTACTGATATGAAAGTATTGTGAAAGTATTGGCTAAGTTGTTGGCGGGGAGGCAGGGCCGGCCCAAGGCACCGGCAACTCGGGCAGTCGCCCGGGGCGCCATGTGCTAGGGGGCGCCAGAGACTCGGGTCCCGCGCATGCGCAGTTGGGTCGGTGCCAACCAGCGCATGCGCGGTGGCCGCCCTCCCCCAGGGCAGCCCCCTCCGCCTGCCCCCCCTCGGCCCCGCCCCCACCCCCTCGCCTCGGGCCTGCCCCCCTGCCTCGGGCCCGCCCCCGCCCCCCTGCCTCGGGCCCGCCCCCCCCTCGGCCGACCCCCCTGACCCCGCCCCCCCCTACCCGACCCCCCCTACCCCCCGTCCCGCCCCCCCCGGCCCCGCCCCCCCCCCCGAAGGGCGCCGAAGTTCAGCTTGCCCGGGGCGCCAGCAACCCTAGGGCCGGCGCTGCGGGGAGGATGGAGGATTGTGTCCCGGGGGTGGTTGCAGAAGATCAAACAGGCTTCGTGAAGGGCAGGCAACTCACGAGTCACATAAGACGGATGTTGAATGTGGTGATGAATCCGTCGAGAGCTCTGGTACCGGAGGTGGTGGTGTCCATGGACGCGAAGAAAGCATTTGATCGGGTGGAGTGGCGGTACTTGTTCGAAGTTTTGGGAAGATTTGGGTTTGGGTCGAGATTTGTGGCATGGGTGCGGTTGCCCATTTTTGGCACTAAGTGCTGTTGAATACAGGCCGTGATTTCACCAACATGGCTGTTGATAAACACCCTGCCAATTGTGCCCAAAATGACGTTTTAGAATTTCTCTGTTACCAGCATGGTAGCATGGTGGTTAGCATAAATGCTTCACAGCTCCAGGGTCCCAGGTTCGATTCCCGGCTGGGTCACTGTCTGTGTGGAGTCTGCACGTCCTCCCCGTGTGTGCGTGGGTTTCCTCCGGGTGCTCCGGTTTCCTCCCACAGTCCAAAGATGTGCAGGTTAGGTGGATTGGCCATGCTAAATTGCCCGTAGTGTCCTAAAAAAAGTAAGGTTAAGGGGGGGGTTGTATGGTATAGGGTGGATATGTGGGTTTGAGTAGGGTGATCATTGCTCGGCACAACATCGAGGGCCGAAGGGCCTGTTCTGTGCTGTACTACTCTATGTTCTATGTTAAATCACGCCCAATGTTGGCCTTGTTCTATCATAGTATCATGGAATATACAGAACAGAAGGAGGCCATTTGGCCCATTGAGTCTGCACTGGCCCTTGGAAAGCGCACTCTACCTTAGCCCCCACCTTCACCCTGTCCCCGTAACCCAGTAACCCCATTTAACCATTTATTTGGACACTAAGGGCAATTTATCATGGCCAATCCACCTAACCTGCACATCTTTGGACTGTGGGAGGAAACCAAAGCACCCGGGGAAAACCCACCAAGACACGGGGAGAAAATACAAACTACACAGACAGTGACCCAATCCGGGAATTGAACCTGGGTCCCTGGAGCTGTGAAGCAACAGTGCTAACCACTGTGCTACCGTGCCCCCACTGTCTCAGTTCTGGTACTATACTGTCTCATAAGTCTGAAGTGGAGAGTAGAAAGGAAACCCAAAGTAAGCTTTGTGTCATGTGAGAGTACCTTTAAGAAATGGATGTTTAAGCAATGTACCTTTAAGAAATGAAGCAGCTCATATTACTGAAGTGATGTCAGAGGGGGGAGCTGAGCTGAGATCACTTCTGCTTTTTGGGAGTTTTAGTTTCAGTTTTGAGGAAAAGAGCTTGGGTGTGTCTGTGTTTGCAGTGAGCTGGATCTGCTGTGATCTCTGCCAGGAAAGACTATCTCTGAATCATTTGGGTGATTTAAACTCATAATAGTAATGTCTTTAACCTGATGTGTTTCTGTTGTTAAAGGTGTTAAGTCTTTTGGAGGTTTGAAGGAACATTTTGAGGGATTATTTAGTGTTGTATTATTTTCGGGGTTATCTTTGAAGTAAGGGGTGGTAAGTGATCCAATGTTTATTTAAAAAGGTTAAGTTGAATTCATGGAATAAACATTGCTTTGTGTTTAAAAACCCGACATGTCCATAATTATAATACCACACCTGGAGACCAAGCCGTGTGCTTCAAAAGCAACAATACATTAAAGAGAGAGGTTGATTGAACTCCATGATACATTTTGGGGTTCTGAAAATGCCGCTCCCATAACATTTGGTTCAGGTCATTTTGGATGTGCGGAGATCCATTCCCTGTTGTCTTAGCAGGAAGGACACCTTGCTGGAGAGCAACTTTAGTGAATAATGTTTGCTCTGGCATTAGATGTGTTCCTGTTTTGAAGTTCATAGTGTGGTGTGACATTGGTTAAGTGTGCCAAAGGAGATGGTTGTCAGCCGGATATCAAATCCCTCAGTTACATGAAGCTATTTCAATGAATAGGCACCATCATTAATCTCCATCTCTGCTGACTAAGGAAGAGGAGCTGTTTATGGAATCAACAATCTTCACACTTCTGACTTTGCAATGAACCGGATCTAATTGAAAAGTTCACATTGTAGAAAAATGAGTTTGAACATTTGTAATTTTTTGAACTTGCAGTAATTTTTTTCAAAGAGTGGAAAAGCCTGTTTCGATCAGATAGTTGATTGTTTGCACTTCATTGAAGTACACATAAAGATTGGATGGCAGCCATTAGCAGTCACTGGAACCATTGTTTCTCTTGCACATGTTGCAGAAAAATTAGTCTCTGTGCTGTCAAAAAAAATCAGAACTTTGTTTCCATTGATTGAAAGTCAAAAAACATTATCAGTGCGGCAACAATGAACTTGAA
Source organism: Scyliorhinus canicula (assembly GCF_902713615.1). NCBI lineage: Eukaryota > Metazoa > Chordata > Chondrichthyes > Carcharhiniformes > Scyliorhinidae > Scyliorhinus > Scyliorhinus canicula. The sequence continues at coordinate 231,643,910 of NC_052148.1, forward strand.
TGTGAGAGCTAATTGCTAATTCATCCACAGCAGTGTGAATGTAGTTACAAAGTGAAATCACGTGTCCAAACAAACTCTGAAACGCATAATCTTTGCTAAATGAACACCTTTGTATTTATTATAGTCTTGATGGACTGTTTCTCTCTGATTTAATTCTTTGAAAAATTGAGGAGGCAAGATATATTAGGTTTTTAAAGATAATACGTACTCTTATCCCAAGCTGGCTTATAGGGTCCTGCATGGAGTTAAAGCGGACAGTTTCACTCCAATCCATATGAATGTTTGTTGCAGTGCAAAATTAGTACCAGAACTGAAAGGGTATTAGTGTTAGATTAGGCTGAGGCTCTTTTCTCCAGAAAAGGGAAGTCTGAGAGATTACCTGATGACGGATTTTCAATTTATGAATGGGTTCGACAGGATAAACAGATGAAAAATAATAATAACCTTTATTATTGTGTTATGGGCGAGGGTTTAACAACTCCAAAGTATATTGTAGTGTCCACCTGGCCTGCAAACGTTTGTTTTGATTTTGGTTACGATGAGCACAAGAGCCTGCCTTTCAGGTGTTATTCAACAGAGTTCTTAGACACTTTTAATCAAAAAAACTAGCTTTATTCTACGAATTTAGTTAACATTTGTATAAACACACACACTAAAAATTATTATCAACTACAAACATAAATATCCCACACAGCTTCAGTAGTCTATGTATAACCCTTAATAAATTCCCCCTTAACTGTTCCAATTCAATAACAAAATTCAAGTAAAACCAGAAACCCCTTTTCAAAGGTGTGGCTCAGCACACGGCACTCTTACTGGTATAAGACTGTTCCCCTTCTCAAATAGCATGTTTGAATTCCTTCCAGAAAGCAATTATCTCTTTTAAGTTATCAAGTAGTCTGGAAACAGTTTTTAAAATGAAGATAGAGAAACACTTCTTTCAACCTGTGCAGTTCAAAACCAGTCCATAATAAAGCGAAAGTAAAACCTCACAGAGCCACAAAGCAGGTCCAAACTCAAAGCGAAAGTAAAAACTCACAGAGCCACAGCCCAGCTCCACCCACACAATGACATCACTGAAGCCATATGATAAGACAAAAACATTTCTTAAAGGGACACCCCCATGACAATTGTCACAAGTAGGCAATGAAGTTACTGTGAAAATCCCCTAGTCGCCACACTTCCGCCTGTTTGGGTGCACAGAGGGAGAATTCAGAATGTCCAATTCACCTCACAAGCACATCTTTCGGGACTTGTGGGAGGAAATCGGAGCACCCGGAGAGAACCCATGCAGAGAATGAGCAAACTCCATACAGACAGTGACCCAAGCTAGGAATCGAACCCGGGACCCTGGCACTGTGAAGGAACAGTGCAGTCCACTGTGCTACCGTGCCGCCCTTATTTTCACTTGTGGGGGAATCCAAAACTAAGAAACATAATTATCAGATCCTGCAAGAAATTCAGGATAAATTTCTTTACCTGACAATATAAAAGAGAAACCTATTTCCTTTAGTGCAGTTTTCAAACAGTAGTAAAGGAGCTGAGCACAGGTAGAACCAAGAGGAAACCCAAACCATGGGGACAGCTCAGTGACTCTTAGATCATGTTTTCTGGCAGCTAAGGCAGCTCACCATTGGCCACCAGTGGGATGTTCTGGTCCCCCTCCCAAGGTCTATGGTGTTTTGTACAGCTTGCCTGCCCCACCTTCAGGGAGTTGCCTTCGGCGTGAAGGGTCAGAAAACCCCACCCTTAGAGTTTCTCCCATAATTCAAAAACAATCTGAAAAAGAGAAGTTAAGTTCTGGAATATGTAAACCTGAATGATTCTGGAATATCATTGTTTCCTTTGGTGATAATAAAAAAATATATACTTTTATTAAGGCTTTTATGTTATATATATATATATACATCAAGCACAACCAAAACCAAAAAGAGAACAAACAGGAAATCTTATAACAAATAAATAACAAACACCCCTGCACCCCACCCTCCCTGCTGTTACCTTCCACCCACTCAGCCTCCTTTTCTTTTTCCCCAAAGTCCCCCTCTCTTTCCCCTCCCCCCTCAAGGCGAACTTGATTTTTTCCAACTGAGGAATTCCGCGAGGTAGCTCATCCACACCTCCGGGCTTGTCGGCCCCGAGTCTCTCCGTCCCAACGAGATCCGTCTCCGGTCTACCAAAGAGGCAAAGGCCAAAACGTCGGCCTCTCTCACCCCCTGGACTCACGGGTCTTCTGACACTCCAAAAATTGCCACTTCTGGAATCGGACCACCTTCACCCTCAGCACCTCAGACATCACATCAGGGAACCCCCACCAGATCCCCTCCAGCTTCTGACAGGCCCAAAACATGTGGACATGGTTCACGGGCCCCCCAGCACACCGCTACATCTATCCTCCACCCCCTCAAAAAACCTGCTCATTCTGGCCACCATCATATGCGCCCTGTGAACTATTTTAAATTGGATAAGGCTAAGCTTAGTGCATGAAGAGGATACATTCACCCTTCTCAGAGCCTCCTCCCGTGACCCAGTCTCCAGCACCCTACCCAGCTCTTCCTCCCACTTCCACTTAACTTCTCCTATTGGAGTCCCTGCCCAGTCCATTAATTCTTTGGAAATCTCCGACACCCTGCCCTCACCAACTTCTGCTTTCGACACCACTTTGTCCTGCAAAAGACAAATTATAAGCATCTTTGTTTCTGGGAAATCTTTGTTAGGAGCACTGAGACATGTTGCAAAATAATTTGGTGACACAGAGATGCACATTAGAACATAGAACAGTACAGCACACGATGTTGTGCCGACCATTTATCCTAATCTATGATCAACCTAACCTACACCCCTTCAATCTACTACTGTCCTTGTGCCTGTCCAAGAGTCGCTTAAATGTCCCTAATGACTCTGACTCCACCACCTCCGCTGGCAGTGCATTCCACACACCCACCACTCTCTGTGTAAATACCTTCCTCCAATCAACTTAAAATGATGTCCCCTCATGATAGCCATTTCCGCCCTGGGGAAACATCTCTGGCTATCCATGCCTCTCATCACCTTGTACACCTCTATCAAGTCACCTCTCTTCCTTCTTCACTCCAGTGAGAAACGCCCTAGCTCCCGCAATTATTTTTCATCAGACATTCTCTCCAGTCCCATGCAGCATCCTGGTAAATCTCGTCTGCACCATCTCCAAAGCAATCACAACATTAGTTGAATCTTTTCTTAATTCACACATATTCTTAACCTATGCTTAAAAACACGGCCTGACGGGCTGCACGGTGGCTCAGTGGTTAGTACTGGGACTACGGCGCTGAGGACCCGGATTCGAATCCCGCCCCTGGGTCACTGTCCATGTGGTGTTTGCACATTCTCCCCGTGTTTGCGTGGGTTTCACCCCCACAACCCAAAGATGTGCAGGTTAAGTGGATTGGCCAAGCTAAATTTCCCCTTAATTGGAAGAAAAAAATAATTGGGTACTCTAAATTTATTAAAAAATAACATGGCCTGACCAGATGGACGTAAAAGAACTGCTGCTCCATATTAATATATACATCGTATAAATTGACATGTATACGAGGGAACAAATTTATTTATCTACCTGCGTCTCTGTTCAGAAAAAATGAATTTACTTTCTGGAACCAATCAAAATGAAGACTTGCATTTATGTAGCATTTTATCCGTAAATTACCAGATGCTTCGACCAGTTTATTATTAAAACATTTTACCCAGGTGCCCTTATTTGAGAGATGAAGAAAGAACAAACACAGGTTCACGATTCAGCCCAAATTTATTCACAAACACAATTAAACAGTTATCCTTCCAAAATATCCCAAAATATAGTTTGCCTAAGATTCTAATCCTACCTGTGCCAATGAACTCGATCGAGCTGTGGGTCCACTATGCCTCAGTCATCTCAGAGCCCTCATTTGCGAAAGACCAATGGCGCGGACTCTCGTTGGTTGTGGTTCTGGTGGCTTGGGCTGGTGTGCCTTTCCACTGATGTAGGTCGGAGGGGGGGGGGGGGGGAGTTGGTAAGTGTGTTCTGGGGTGCCATGTGTTTGGTGTCCTTGTACTGTTTTCTGCATTTTGATAATGTTATTAAACTAAAATATTACCCAATAGTCCCCAGCCAATAGTATTCAGACAGGTTATAACACCAAGGGATTACGGTGGAAGGATGAGGTGCAAGGAGGTGGATAAAGAAGACAAACAATGGAAGGCAGAGGGAAGACCGAGGGGAGGGAAGCTGGGCCCTGACCAGGCTGCATGCAAAGCATGCTAAAGGGAATGCTAAATGTTAAAGGGAAATCACATTTTTACTGAAAGATGCACGAAACTCCAGATATGGTGGGGAGAGGTCAAATGGGTATGAGTATCTCATAGAATCATAGAATCACGACAGTGCAGAAGGATGTAGTTTCAATGATTTTCAAAGACTTCTAGCTATAAACATATTTACAGATCATGGAGAACATTCTGGCTATGCCTGCTTTCCTATGATTTTAATTTTAGACTGTCCCAGAGTCTCCATCACGTGAGGATGTAATTTCCTTCTATGATATCAGACTATTCCAGTTGACCCTTTGTTGGACCTAGTCTACCATACTCCTCCTACTATCTTCCTTCCCTCCCTGCCAAGTCTCTGTTCAGACTTCAGTATTCTATGACATTCCCAGAAACCCAGTGCTTCAGTCTCCCAATTATTCTGAACATTTTGGTGATTTGAAGTCTTGGAGAAAATATTAGGAGGAATCTTGCTCTCTTAGCAAATTACATTTCTTTCTCCATGATCTCTTGTTCCATCCTCTATCTCCTTCCTCCATTATTTTGAAATTTTCACCTATTCTTACATTGATAAGTACTGTGATGGCTTTACTAGGCTACCATAACTGGCCCTCCTTTTCTTTGTAGGGAATAAAGCTTTCTCATTTTGCTGTTGGTCCTCAAGACACTGTTGAACTGAATTCAAACTAGTAGATCATTCGGGATCACCTGGTTCTGTGTCTTCTTTTATTTCTGATCATTGCAGCCTCTCTGGTCTGTATTGTTCACTGATGCTCATTGGAGCCATGTGCCAACATGTCATCCATGTGACAAACAACTCCATGTGCAAAGGATGACAGAGGGATCCAAGCCTCTGGTGCCAGAGGGCAGAAATGCCCTGTGAGCTCCACACTGTGATGAACCAACATAGAAAACACTCTATCAACACTCCAAAACACCACCTAACCTCACCCCACGAATGCTAAATTCCTCAGCCAGTATTTAGGGCAGCATGGTAGCACACATGGCTAGCACTGTGGCTTCACAGCGCCAGGGGCCCAGGTTCGATTCCCCGCTGGGTCACTGTCTGTGCGGAGTCTCCACGTTCTCCCCGTGTCTGCACAGGTTTCCTCCGGGTGCTCCAGTTTCCTCCCACAGTCCAAAGACGTGCAGGTTAGATGGATTGGCCATGCTAAATTGCCCTTGGTGTCCAAAAAGATTAGGGTTATGGAGATAGGGTGGAAGTGAAGGCTTAAGTGGGTCGGTGCAGACTCGATGGGCCGAATGGCTCCTTCTGCACTGTATGTTCTATGTATTTATTTATTTCATAGAATCATATAACCACTACAGTGCAGAAGGAGGCTGTTAGGCCCATTGGCTCTACACTGACACTCTGAAAGAGCACACTAATCAGGATCCTGCACTATCCCTGCATCCCCATAGCCGTACTTAACCTGCACATCCCTGGACACTAAGTGGCAATTATTCCGGAAACCGGAACACCTGGAAGAATTCCACGCAGACACGGGGAGAATGTTCAAACTCCACACAGTCACCCAAAGTCGGAATCTAACCCGAGGCCCTGGCACTGTGAGGCAGCAGTGCTAACCACTGTGCCACCATGCCACCAACTTGCAGCAGGCCTTGCATGAAAAAAGATCAAATTTGGTTGGTCCGCCTGCCCATGTTACCCGTGCGATGTGCTTACAATGCACGGGCAGTGTTGAATTCTGGCCAGTTGGGGTTTTGTTCCCTTTAACAACCGCCATTATTGTGGCAGCCAAGCTGCTGATCCGCGCCTGGGCCCACCGACTGAAATATCACATGAGTGCACAAGGACACTAGGATGCGTGCCTGACCAGTCAACATAATTCTAGATAACTTACCAAAACTTCCCATAAATTATGAAACGGTTATCTCTGGTCCCTTCACATACCATTACTGAACCAGAAATAAATACATTATCATATATATTGTGGGAGATTATGCAAGTTCCTAATATTTATATATGGACTGCTTTCCAATCACATCCCTGCTGTGTGATAACAGTTGAAGTACCCAGGGTGTACCTGTAGCTTTATTTTTATAGAACCATCAAAGATAAGTATGCAATCTGGTTTAGCACGCTGGGCTAAATCGCTGGCTTTTAAAGTAGACCAAAGCAGGCCAGCAGCCCGGTTCAATTCCCGTACCAGCCTCCCCAAACAGGTGCCGAAATTTGGCGACTAGGGGCTTTTCACAGTAACTTCATTGAAGCCTACTCGTGACAATAAGCAATTTTCATTTCATTTTTCATTTCAATGTGAAAGCCAAAGAAAGGAGTCAGCATGTTCCTCCAACAAACATTTCAGAAGAATGTAAGTAGTGTTATTGGGCTAGTGTGCGATCAATTCAAGCCCCACTTATCCCGGAGTCACAACACAATTGAAATTAATGCATATTTCTTATAAAAACACGCAAAATCTTTGGCCCTTAACTGCCCAATAACTACAGGCACTAGGTTTGTAAATGTAAACACAATTAAGTTTATTAATAACAATAACTGTAATTAAAGATGCAGAAAATACAACAGATTAACTATTATCCAATTGCTAACCCCCCCTTCCCCCACTTAAACCTGTCCCACTCAGTATTCAAACACAAGACAGACAAACACAGAGGGGAGAAAAGGGGGGCAAAATAATAAGTAAAGGGGATAAAAGACTTTGTTTCAGATGATTGTCTGATAGCACACCTTTCTTCTCTTCAGTCTCGGCTTTCAGTTCGAGGTTTTCACTGTAGATTCATTCAGGTCTCTGCAGTTTCAGAAATACAGCAGCTGTACAGCTTTCCTGGAGAAAGACAAGAGAGATAGCAGGTCCTTTTCTCTGAGTGTCCAGGGATCCGACTGACTGTTTCCTGGCTCTCTAAAAATTATCCCACTCAAAAGGACGCAATCACTGCCTGTTACCGGGCAGAATACGGCCTTTTGGCAAACCATTGCCCACCAGCCCAACCAATCAAACTGAATCCCACCGATCTCTCGGCTTCCAAAAAGTCTGAGTGCTGTTGTCTGAAAGTTAGCAGAGTGCTCTGTTTCGTAACTTTTGAATTCTTCATTGCTCCTGCTCGACTTAAAGATATATGTCCATTAAGCATCCATGGATCAAAATGATAACAGCAGAAGTAAATGGGAAAAATGTCAATCAACAGGAAGGGGCCCTTATGGTATGCATTTGTACTTCTGTTATGACAACTTGTACTGGTGGGCATTCAAAAGTAACACACAGGTGCTTTGGTCTGCTTGCAAAGGTTTGAACGGCCTAAACTCTCAAGTAATTTACAGACCTGTGTCTTTATGGATGTGTTTTGCCACCTGTTTTCGATTGGCAAATAAAACTACAGTTTCACTTTGTTTACATAATTATGATGTAAGTTGTGTTATAATAACTTCCTGTTCCTTGTGTGCTCAGGCACTATGACCCAGTGATCTTGGCAGCCTGCTAGTTTTGCTTTTGGAATTAGTGCAACCTATGGTATCAATGAAAAAACTGCTTCCAAATATTGAATTCTGGCTGTCCTAAAACTCAGTTCTTGTAAGATGCTGTAGTTGTTAGGCAAACTCTATTCCAGTGGAAGATTTAATATTTTAATCCAAAGTGACTTGGACCAATTTGCATTTACATGGAAATTTTGAAAAATAATAGGGCTGTTTTCCAGGTAAAGAGCCGCATCTTCCGAGTAGTGACAATCGTCGTGAAGGTTGTCACTCACGCTCTCATTTTCCTGCCTTAAGTGGAGCTCCACATTTCTCTCCCAGACCTCTGACCCGGGCAGCGTAGGAGCGTCAGGGGAAACAAAGCCATGTCTCCTTTTTTTACAGCCACTAGCTACCATATTCCAATAAGTTTAAATGACCCTTTGTTGAAATGTCACTTTGACAAGCTGAAGATAGACGGTAAAGGCGTAACGTCAGTGAATGAGGCGATAGGATGGGTTGGGGGTGGCCAGGTAGTTACAAGGGAGCAGAATCAGGTGGTAGTTGAGGGAAAGTCAGTTGGTATCAGGGGTCTTTTTTTCATATTTCTATTGTGGGTTTTGCGTTTTTTACAGAGTTTACAGAAAACGATCATCATATATTTACATAGAAATGACCCCACCCAGGTCAGGTAATCCCGCCCTCCCCCTCCTCCCTCTCCATTGTTTAGATGTTTCCCTGGCTTCTTGGTTTGTCTTGCATGTTTACAGTGTTTTGCTTGTTTACTTGTGTCGTCGGCAAGACCCTTAGTCGTGCAAATGGCTTGGCTTATTCGCTGGTTGTATTTGGACCTTTCCACCTGGGGGTGGGGATCGTTGGTGCCTTTCCCCACACTGGGTTGATTTGGCCTGTGCCGGTCCCCTTTCTGACCTGGAACCCTTTGTCCCTGCCGTGGGGTCCTATCTCCGCGGCCTTGTTCTCGCCCCTCCCCCCCCAATGTCCGTCCCTGCTGTTTCCCTCCCCTCATCCTCCCCTCCTCCCCCTTTCTTTCCTCCCTCTTCCTGTTCTTTGGTGCCTTAGTGGCCCCGTGCATGTCCACGCCTCCCCCACCCACCTCCCTCGCTCTCTTGGCTGTTTGCTTCAACAGGTCTTGGAACATGTGGGTGAATGACTTCCATGTTTTCTGGAAGCCCTCTTCCGAACCTCGGATGGTGAATTTGATTTTCTCCAGGTGGAGAAATTCCGACAGGTTGGCCAGCCAGTCTGCAGCTTTGAGAACTGCTGCTGATCGCCAGCCAAGCAGGATCAGGGTCTTAGTTAAGGGGTAGGGGTTAGTTGGGGGTTGGGTGGTAGTTGGGGATTTGGGGAGGATGTGTGCATCCAGGAGGTTCCGCCACATCACCTCCTGCCTCCAATTCCCCCTCCTCTGATCTTGAGAGAATTTAAAGAAGGCAGCTAGAGACTATTGAAGATTCTGGCATTGGGTCACAAACATGGTGCGATTGCATAACTGATTCCCATTTTGTCGGCAATGGTGTAAGCAGTATCTGTAAAGAAAAGTTTATTCCAGGGCTGCCAAAAGGTTAAGTGATAACATCACTTATTCTTCGACCATAAAAAATGCTCAAGGCTCAAAGTGTGCACTTTGTTCATATAAGATCGGAGATGTTTGTCAGCTATGATATGTAAGCAGCACTATCTGAATGTATACTTATTCGCATATTATGTCTCCTATATAAGTATGTGGAACAGCTTACAATCAATTACTAAACAATTGAAACCACAGTAGGATATTTTCATTTGTTGACTGATAAATGCTTAGCTTTGATCAACGGGGAGTGGTGTCTCTGTTTTCTTTTCTGATAAGAATGTAGCCCTGCGCCATTCTCAAGGGAGCCTCCCAGTGTTGGCATGCTTAGTTTCAAATCTCATATTCTGTTTACTTTACAGGATTGCTTCCAATTGTGCTCTTGGTATTGGAAGAAACCCTGTAAACACATCAACGTTAGTGGCACCGAGACTCCCCTTGGGAGAAGCTCGTACCCTGACGCCATATTGCCAGTTGTTAGGTTTTGATTTGGCCACACGCAGTTTGATCTCTTGGTCTATCAAGGAATCGAGGGATATAGGGATCAAGGGATATAGGATCAAGGGATATACATAGAACTTACAGTGCAGAAGGAGGCCATTCGGCCCATCGAGTCTGCACAACCCACTTAAACCCTCACTTCCACCCTATCCCCGTAACCCTCCTAATCTTTTTTGGTCACTAAGGGCAATTTATCATGGCCTATCCACCTAACCTGTACGTCTTTGGGCTGGATATAGGGGTCAAGGGATAGGGAGCATGTGGGCAAGTGGAATTCAGGCCGATTAGCCATGATCATATTGAATGGGGAACAGGGTCAAGTGGCATGTACTCTACTTCAGTTCTTGTGACCTTTGCTGAAAAATAATATGCATTGGTTGAGGACAGGATTCCCCGTGGCCAGAATGCCTGCTGAAAGTCGCTATCTAGGCTCAACCATGAAGATTGTGTGAGATAGAGTCTATTCTTGTCATGGACAGCACAAGCATACTTGTGTGAGGTAAAAAGTCAATGGGCAGAATTTTCCACACCCGTTTTTGGGTGGTCGGGAACAACAGCAGGGCGGATAATCCCATGGAAGTCCCAAAACGGTATTTATGCAGGATCTCCCCAATCAATTGTCCCCACACATGATAGGAGTATGGTGCACTATTACAGTGACACATAATGGGAGTATGGTGCATTATTACAGTGACACATGAGGGGTATGCTGCATTATTACGTGACACATGAGGGAGGAGTATGATGCATTATTACAGTGACACATTATGGGGGTATGGTGCATTATTACAGTGACACATGAGGGGGTATGGTGCATTATTTTGTGACTGTATAGAACCTTAGTTAGGCCACACTTGGAGTATAGTGTTCAATTCTGGTCGCAACACTACCAGAAGGATGTGGAGGCAATAGAGAAGGTGCAGAAGAGCATTTTTATAAATGACCTGGAGGAGGGCGTAGAAGGATGGGTGAGTAAATTTGCAGATGACACTAAAGTCGGTGGAGTTGTGGACAGTGCAGAAGGATGTTACAAATTACAGAGGGACATAGATAAGCTGCAGAGCTGGGCTGACAGGTGGCAAATGGAGTTTAATGCAGAAAAGTGTGAGGTGATTCATTTTGGAAGGAATAACAGAAAGGCAGAGTACGGGGCTAATGGTAAGATCTTTGGTAGTGTGGACGAGCAGAGAGATCTCGGTGTCCATGTCCATAGATCCCTGAAAGTTGCCACCCAGGTTGAGAGGGTTGTTAAGAAGGCGTACGGTGTGTTAGCTTTTATTGGTAGAGGAATTGAGTTTCAGAGCCATGATGTCATGTTGCAGTTGTACAAAACTCTGGTGCGGCCGCATTTGGAGTATTGTGTGCAGTTCTGGTCGCCACATTATAGGAAGGATGTGGAAGCATTGGAAAGGGTACAGAGGAGATTTACAAGAATGTTGCCTGGTATGGAGGGAAGATCATATGAGAAAAGGCTGAAGGACTTGAGGCTGTTTTCGTTACAGAGAAGAAGGTTAAGAGGTGACTTAATTGAGGCATACAAGATGATCAGAGGATTAGATAGGGTGGATAGTGAGAGCCTTTTTCCTCGGATGGTGATATCCAGCACGAGGGGACATAGCTTTAAATTGAGGGGAGATAGATATAGGACAGATGTCAGAGGTGGGTTCTTTACTCAGAGAGTAGTAAGGGCGTGGAATGCCCTGCCTGCAACAGTAGTGGACTCGCCAACACTAAACGCATTCAAATGGTCATTGGATAGGCATATGGACGATAAGGGAATAGTGTAGAGGGACTTTAGAGGGGTTTCACAGGACGGCACAACATCGTGGGCCGAAGGGCCTGTACTGCGCTGTAATGTTCTATGTTCTATGTTCACCCTACCAATGATGTAAAAGTCGGGATCTCCATTTGCATATATTTAAATGTAATTATCAGGCCTTTACACCTGATAGTGTCCCCCCCCCCCACCCCCCCCCCCCCCCCCAATTAAATTATCCATTCACATCAGTGTCTCCTCACACCGGTATGAATCACGATAAGTGCACTCTCAAGGATCACTGTTACAATATTTCTATTACAGGTATAGGCACCAATATTAATAATGCCTTCCTGAATATTTTTCAAAAGTTTTTGGAACAAGAATATCTTTTTTGCCACTTTTAATTGTCTGATGATGCTTAACAGAATCTGGATCAAAACAAGGAAGAATGTGTTAAGTGAAAAATAGCAAGGTCAAAGGGCAGGAAATTGGAAGCAGGAAGTCATGTGATGGAACTTTTTGCAAATGACCTATCAGAGGGAGCGGTTCAACGGTTCAAAAAAATTTAATTTTGGGCGCTTTTAACGCTTAACAACCCTGCTGTCAAATGGCGCTCTTTTATTTTGGCCTCAGTGAGGAACGCCCCTCTGAAGCCACACTTACCTCGCTTCCTGCACTGACTAGCTCAGCCCGTCAGTGCAGGAAGAGATCGGGCCACCATTTTAAATGCTGCCCCGATCTTGTGAACCCCCTCGGACTCCCCACCGCAGCCTCTGGACCCACACCATGACCCAATGTACCTGTTAGGGGATCCTTGAGCACCCCCTCACCCCACCTCATAAGAGCAGGTCACGCCTGGGCCCAGTCCTTGGTACGGGCAACTTGGCACCCGGGCATCTTGGCACTGCCAGGTTGGTAGTACCAAGGTGCCTGGGTGGTAGTGGGAGTCCCAGGGTACCACCCTGCCCGCTACCCAACCATCCTGGGGGCCTCCAATCGCCTGGGGGACCCCCCCAGGTGCCCTTACATCTGGTCCACGTTTGCATGGGCCAGTGATAAACGGCACCATAATAAGATCTCAGTGGGTGGGCAGGACACCTATTTTCATGTGACTTTCAGAAAAGGTAGGTTAAGTGCACGGATATTTAATTGGTGGGCTAATGTTGCATCCATGCTGAACTTGTGCATCGCTATTTAGTTGCCTATCGCGGTACGTTTGTAGTCACTACTTCGTGCCTTTGTTTTTCCAAACTCTTTCTTAAAATGTAGAGTTTCTTGGCCCTCAATAATGGCAGAAAAGCGTAAATCTGATGCAAGAGATGTTTCTTCCTCTACGAAACATAGAGCAATTGCTATGGAAATAAAAATGGAAATAATGAAGAGGTCTGAAAAGGTGAGAAGCACACACAAATTGTTAGAGCTTTGGATATCCCCCAGACAACTTTTGTGACCATCCTGAAAGACAAGCTAAAAACTCAGGAACATGTTAAGGGTTTGACTCCTAAACAGTCAACTGTAATAGCTAAGCAGTGTGCTGTACTTATTGCTCAGGTTGAGAAAGTTTTAATAGTTTGGCTGGAAGACCAAAATCAATGCGGTGCTCCTGTAAGTTTCGGCATAATTCAGGAAAATAGGAGTCTGTCCGATGATCTAACGTAGCAACAAGGAATGAGTTCGACTACTGAGCCTTTTAATGCAAGTAGGGGGTGGTTCCTCCATTTTAAAGTCAGGGCCAATTTGTATAACATCAAGGAATCCAGTGAAGCTGCCAGTGCTGATAAGGAGGCAACTTGTGCTTTCCCTCAGACATTGGCTCAAATCATTGAAGAGAGTGGATATTGTGCTTGACAAGACAAAACTGGGCTCTTTCGGGAAAAAATGCTGTCGAGAACCTACATTGCCAAAGGAGAGATACTTATGCCAGGTTACAAAGCTGCTAAAGATAGGCCGAGGCTATGCTGCAGATGGCATCTCAATGGAAGTCTTTGCTTGTGTGCCATTCGGCAAACCCAGGGCTTTCATGGGCTATTCCAGGGAATTGATATGGAAATCCAATCATAAGGCATGGGTAAATAGGTGCATCTATTGATTGGTTTAACCAGTGTCTGGGATTATTGCAGCAAGGAATGTCTTGCACTTAAAACATTGTTATCCCTCGATAATGCTCCTTATCATCCAAACATCCTTGATAACATGTATCCTGACATCAAAGTAGTCTGTCTCTGCCCCCCCCCCCCCCTCCCCCCCCCCAGCCCCAATGTCACCTCACTGATACAACCCATGGACCAGGAGGTAATTGTGTCCCTTAAAGCCTGCAGGGCAGCTGAGAAAGAACATGGACTAACTCTCAAAAAATTCTGTGAGAACTTCACCAAATACCATGCCGTTAAGAACATAGGTGAAGCATGGAATGCAGTCACAGAATAAAATTTGCATGGTGTTTGGAGAAACCTGTTTCCTAAGTTTCTGTATGACTTCCGAGGCTTTATGGACACTGTTGATGGGCTGACCTGGAAATGTCAAAATGGGCGATGAACTCAACTTTGCCATTGCACCAGAGAATGTTGATGAGTTACTTGCATCACATTCTGAAGAATTAACTGTGGAGGACCTTACTGAATTGGAACAGCAACAAGCATCAGAGGAAGAAGAAAATTCAGCCACTGTTGAAGTGACTCCTACTTGTAAAGTCTTAACAGACTTACCCTGTTGGCTGAGTCATTTCAACATTTGGAAGCTGCAATGTCCCTGTTTGAGAAACATGGCCCCAACATTAAATGCAGTGCCTCAGTGAATAGGGGCATATATGCAACTGCTACAGAGACATTTACAAGGAGAAGAGGAGAACATCTGTCCAGACCTCCTTGGACACTTTATTTAAGAAAGCAGAGAGGACTCCAGAAAAGCCTGAAGCCAAGAATCCTAAGAAGGGGCAGAACGGTGGTGCAGTGGTTAGCACTGTTGCCTCACAACACTGAGGACCCAGGTTTGATTCCGGCCCCGAGTCACTGTCTCTGGGGAGTTTGAACATTCTCCCCGTGTCTGCATGGATCTCATCACCACAACCCAAAGATGTGCACGGTTGGTGTATTAGTCCACACTAAATTTCCCCTTAATTGGAAATTTTAAAAAAAAATAATCCTAAGAAGACTCCAGCCAACGACCCTTCAAAATCTCCAACCAAAGTCCAGACCTACCCAAGACAAATTACTGTACGGTTTTTAAAAATTTGTCTGCGCTTTTTAGATAATTTGGAGGTGATGTACAGTGGACAGTACCGTATAAACCTGCACATTTCTATGATTTTTAATGTCAATAAATATGTTACTGTTGATATATTACTCAGCCACACAGTACGCACGCAAATTTGCAGAAGTTCAAGGTTAAACAGGCAATTTACAGTGATTGATAGTTTTATGGTGGGGCTGGTTTAGTTCAGTGGGCTAGACAGCTGGTTTGTGATGCAGAGCAAGACCAACAGCACAGGTTTAATTCCCATACCAACTGAGGTTATTCATGAAGTCTTCTCAACCTTGCCCACCGCCTGAGGTGTGGTGATCCTCAGGTTAAACCACCACCAGTCAGCTTTCCCCTCCAAGGGGAAAGCAGCCTATGATCATCTGAGACTATGGCAACTTTACTTTTACTTCAATATTCCCCACACTAAGTGAGGAACGTGTGCTATGGTATGCAGTTATCAATAGTCACCTTAGTACTTGACAGGGCAAAAGTTGAGAGTACTTAACACCACCCAGCACCCTGTGAGTGATTTCCAGCCTTGGTTCATGAACCAATCTCCCATTTATCCCATTATTACTATGAGAAAATCGTTTCCGACTTACAAAATTTTGACATCTGAGGACTGCCGATATTTTGATGAGATCATCTCTCATTCTTCTCCACTTCAGAGAATACAGGGCCATGCTATTCAATCACTCCTCTCAGGGCAACCCTCTCATTCGCATTTCATAAGGGGAAAAAACAGGACTTTTCATATCAGACAAAAATAGATGCCAAGACGAAGAAAGATTAGGTAAGGCAAGTATTTTGAAACAGTATTAAATGGATAGCACTTTCACAGAGCAGGCATGTTGGATGAAATCGCGCTGTAAAATATATGTTTAGTTTTTTTGGAAGCCAGCAATGGAAAATAGATACCTATCTGCCTTAAACTTGACTTATTTCTCTCCTCTCAACACTTGGCAATGTCACGAAGGTAAAGCTGAACAAACATAGCAGTTTATTTGAGCTGAAGGAGAGCTCAGTGTTCGTGAAAGCAGTCTTTGGCCACCAATTGTTCCACCCTGATGCACACAGCACTTGTAGCCTGTGATTGTGCACGAGTGTGAAAGAGTGCAAAGCGCTCTTTAATAGTGCCCATCCTCATTTCCTGCGGTTACGCTGCCAAATAACCCCAATCTTTGGTTAAGACCACAGGTGGAACCAGTAGGGCTGGTAAAATAAATGTGTCTGTCTGAGGCCGCTTGTACAAGATGTTTACATTTGTACACAATAAAGTAGAAAAGTAATATGGTGAAAGCCTCCAGATTATTCCAGTGTAGGCATGTTTAATAATTAACAGCTCTTTAGCCTATGAAAATGTGCTGCTTTCATTTCTGAACACAATGGGTGAAGACAAACATGCCCTCATATGCAGACTGTTTTCTTCAATAATGTTATGTATAAAAAGGAAATACTGGCTCCCAGATGTTCCCTCAGATGTTAAAAGATATACTGGGCTATTGTTTGAAGGCTGTATGTATACATTCTTTTGAACCTGAAACCACAAAGCGAAGCCTTTGTTATACCTGGCTCGAGCTACCTTGTTCAGGTTGCCACCCATCTGACTTTTAAGTGGGCTGTCCAGAAATTTCTAAAATGTAAACCAGGCGGAATGGATTGCCTGTCTGTTCCATTACCTATCAGACGCTCATTCCAATTGGATCAATGGAATGAAAATCAGGCAAATTCTGTGAAAGCGGGAGTCCATTCCACCAGATTAATGATCAAGCAGTGAAGACAAAAATCTACCTCATAAAGTCTGAGTAGTTTAACAAAAGTACATCTCATTTTTATGAAGTGGAAGCATTACTTATATATATTATTAAGGCTTTCAATTAATTTTTATAATTAGCAAAGCAAAGCAGAGAGTCAACTTGTTGCCAGTGCCTATCCCACTGCTTTACTGTCCTTATCTGATTTGGATATGAAGAAAATATACACCTTGTGGAAATTTAATTATAATGTTTTTCATAAAATCCAGCTACAATTGAGTCTTGTGCCTCAGGAGCAACATATATTCTGAGACACATTTTATGTGTTTCCTTAAAGCAGCCAAACTGCTTATTAACATGTCTTACTTTTAGCAAATGGAGGTAATTAGTAGTTGGTGCTGCCACTGTACTCCCTGATGCAGGTGTACACAAATTTTTAAAGCTTGTGCAACAAAAAACATTTATGTATGTGAAAGGTCAGGAAAGTATGAAGGGAGGGAATTACTGCGGATAACATTTGGAAATTGAAATCATAATCCAAAAAAATACTTTCAGAACTGATGGGGTGAATTCTGTGAGTGCTTTATCCTTAGTTCTGTGGTCACCATTACTGAAACTATCTTTAGATTCCAGATTTATTAATTGAATTTAAATTCCGGCAATTGCCGTGATGGGATCCAGAATCCAGAGCACCTGGATTACTAGTTCAGTGATTACCATAATGCTGCCATCACCCCGTGGAATTTCTATTGCCAATGTTTTTTAACACAAGGTGGTGGAGGCTTATTTCATATTTTGAAGAGGAAAGTACGCAAATGCCCAGATTTTGTTGTCAGCAGCAGAGGAATGGTGCAGAGGAATGAACAATTAATTGTTCATTACACTTTTAGCTGCCCTCAAATGTTTTGTTTTGTTGATTTTTTGAGTAGCAAGTTACTGTTGCCGAACAGATTCTTTTCAACACTGCAAACTATAGAGGGAATTTGTGATGTATGCTACTAAGACATACAAAGGGGAACCTTAATCCTCAGAAATGGGTGGGTTTGGGTCTGGTGGGCTTGCAAATTTGAAGTCACAATCCCAAACTCAGTCCACCTTGAGCCGACCGACTTCTGATATTAATGGAGGCTTTTTTGAGCAAACCAGGTGGGGGCGGAGCACCCAATCCACTTCCAGCAGGCGGATTGGTCATTTAAATATTATAGTGAAGCTACATGCTTCTCATTTTACCTGCCTTTAAGTTCTTGTCCAAACAAATTACCCATGGGAAGATTGGCAGCTAAAGGGAGGAAAATGCTGCTGTATGGAAGAGGTAAATGCCTTTCCAGCACTGCTTGTGGAACAAAAAGAGCAGCAATGCTTCTCCCCCTAATATCCACAAGCTAACCTTCTGCCCTCCAGGATTGTCACCCCCCTCTGCACCCCACAACTATGCTATCACTCTTCAATCTGCAGATTTCCTACCTGTTCTTGGGCTAACTTCAACAATTATACATCCCTGTCTGGATCAAGAGTAAGGCAGGGAAGGTGGCTCAACTATGGCTAACAAGGGAATCAGGGATGGTGTTAAAGCCAAAGAGGAAGCATATAAATTGGCCAGAAAAAGCAGCCAGCCTGAGGGCTGGGAGAAATTTCAAAGTCAGCAGCAGAAGCCAAAGGTTTTAGTTCCGAAGGGGAAAGTAGATTACGAGAGTAAGCATGCAAAAAACATTACAAACTGACTGCAAAAGCTTCTATAGATATGTGAAGAGAAAAAGACTGGTGAAGACAAATGTAGGTCCCTTACAATTAGAATCAGGTGAATTCATAATTGGCAAAAAGAGATGGCAGACCAGTTGAACAAAACATTGGATCTGTCTTCACTAAGAGGACACAAATAATCTTACGGAAATGCTTGGCGACAGAGGGTCTAGCATGAAGCAGGAACTGAAGGAAATCTTTATTAGTCAGGAAATTGTATTGGGGGAATTGATGGGATTAAAACCTGATAAATCCCCAGGGCCTAATGCTCTGCAACCCGGAGTACTTAAGGAAGTGGCCCTAGAAATAGTGGCCACATTGTTGATCATTTTCCAGCATTCAATAGACTCTGGAAGAGTTCCAATGGATTGGAGGGTAGCTAATGTAACCCCACTTTTTACAAAAGGAACGAGAAAGATAATGGGATATTATATGCCAGTTAGTACTGAGCTATGGAGGTGGCATGAGGGAACATGGGACTAGTGGGGAATGAGTTGGCATGGAGGGGCCTGGGGAGTGGGTGGAGGGGATGAAGGTGTGAGGGCTAGAGGGGCTAACAGATTTTAGCAGAACTAGGACAAAGTTCCAGAGAGCCAAGGCGGGCCTTCAATAGGCTTGCCTTGGCATTTACTCTCTCATGTGGCCCTCCTCCAATCTGACTCTGGGATTGGCAGACCTGACTTGATCTCACCCTTGTCTCCCCAGAGTGATAATTGCAAGTGACGAGGGCCTTTCATATTGAGTCAGGAAATTTATTGACATAAGCTACCCACTTCGGTACATAAAATCCAGTTCCTTGTCTTCCAATCAGTTAGGCTGTGGTACTCCGTCTTATCATCTGATATTGTTTAACACTACCTCCTCCTCAATTATTGTGTCCCTCCACTTGAAACCTGCCATTACCACTCCTAACTCAAATAAATACTTTTGGCCTCTCTCTCGTGGCAAATGCTGACTCATCTCTAACCTCTCATTCCTCTCCGAGGTTCTTGAGCACATTGTCACCTCTCAAATCTAAACTCATCTTTCCCACAATTCCATGTTTTAACCATTGCCTCAGCACCAAAACAGCCCTAATTGCAATTTACAAATTATATTTTATGTATAGTGCACAACATTTTCTCATGTGTTTTGGCTTGTCTGCAGCCTTTGGCTCATACATTGTCCAGCTGGCTGGTCTTGGTTCAATTTCTAACTAAAGCCACCAGACAATCTCCTCAAATGACTTATTTTCCTGCTTCTTCAGCACTACCGCTGTCAAAACAATCTATCCTTGGCTACTCCATTCATCACCTACAAGCTACCCCTCGGTGACATGATCCATAAACAGAACATCAGTTTCCACATGATCATAAAATCAATCCCATGTTCTCATCTTATCGAATAAGAGTCCAAAAATCTAGCGATGTCAGCCTTGAATGACTGAGCATACGCAGCCCTCTGGGGTAGAGAATGCCAAGTTTCACAACCGTACGAGTGAAGAAATTTCCCCTCACCTCGGTCCTGAGACTATGCCCCCGAGCTTGGATTCTTCAGATAGGGGAAGCAACCTCTTTGATATGTTGGGTAAGTTGGGTTTGCGAGGACTGCGTTTACTGCAGTGGTGAGAGAGACAGGCTTCCAACATTTGAAGAAATGCAACTCGATTTTATTGATCACGTAACTATCATACATGCTTTACCTGTGGGTTGACACTATGCTGACTTGACAGGAGACCTGAGCAAACCTGACCAGACTATCTTACTACTACATGGTTTATGTTCTAGTTGCTGCTCATGAGCTCTGAGTGTCTCAGAGGCTGGATCCCGAGAGAGCAGGAAAACTAGTGCCCTCTGGCGTTATAGTGGCCGTGTCCTGTCTGGTGATTGGCTGCTGTGTTCTGTGTGTTCACTGGTCATCCTGTGTGTCAATCACTGCCTGTCTGTGCACCACAATATACCTGGATGTATATTATGACATCTCCCCCCCCCCCACCTCTTTTTTTGTAAAAAAAGATGTGTTCAGGTCAAGAAATAGTGGGTGTGTGTGTACAGGAGCCTGACTATATACAAAGTACATTAACGTATTTACATGGGAAGTTGTCTAGTGCAGATAGAGGGCAGAAAACACATTAGAAAAAAACAATATGTACAGATGTGTAAACGATGAGATAACAAGGTAATGCAACATTCAGTCTATAAATTCAGTCTCTGTGGTGGGCGACGAATTCTGGTTGACCGCCTCAAGGGTGGGTCAGGGGCCGCCTGCCCTTGAACGGGCAGAACTGCCTCCAATGTAGAGGTCAGTAGAATAACTGGCAGATCGGTGGCCTCGTGGAAGGGTGCGTCCTAAGGAACCAGCGTGCGAGGCGGGATATCGGCGTTAGGTGGCGGGCACGGAAGTTGTCGCAGTGCCCACCTATTACGCCGAAGAAAGGAGCCATCAGGCATGCGAATGAGGAACGATCTCGGGGCCACTTGCTTAACCACCACAGCTGTGGCAGACCAGCCACCGTCAGGTAGCTGAACACGAACTCGGTCAGCAGGGACCGATCTGGGTGATCTGTGGCGTGGGCGTCGTACGCCGACTTGCATTGGGCCCGAGACTGTTGCATCCTCTGTAGGACCGGGAAGTTGTCAAGGTCTGGAATGTGACTAGCCGGCACCGTCGTTCGTAGTGTGCGGTTCATGAGGAGCTGCGCTGGGGACAGGCCAGCGGACAAAGGAGTCGCCCTGTAGGCTAACAGCGCCAGGTTGAAATTCAAACCCGAGTCAGCAGCTTTGCACAACAGTCTTTTAACGATGTGGACCCCTTTTTCAGCCTTCCCATTCGACTGGGGGTAGTGGGGGCTTGATGTGATGTGCCGAAAATTGTACAGCCGGGCAAAATCTGTCCACTCCTGGCTGAAGAAGCAGGGGCCATTGTCAGTCATAACTGTGAGTGGGATTCCATGCCGGGCAAAAGCCTCCTTGCATGCCCTGATTACTGTTGTTGATGTGAGGTCAGTCAGTCTGACCGCCTCGGGGTAGTTGGAAAAGTAGTCCACCAGGAGGACATAGTCTCGGCCCTTTGCATGAAAGAGGTCAACACCAACTTTAGACCATGGGGAGGTCACCATTTCATGCGGCTGTAGAGTCTCTTTAGGCTGAGCCAGCTGGAACCTTTGACACATTGGGCAATTGAGGACCGTGTTGGCGATAGCCTGGCTGATGCCTGGCCAATATACTGCCTCTCGGGCTCGACGGCGACACTTTTCGACCCCCAGGTGACCCTTGTGGATTTGGCCGAGGACCAGCTCTCGCATGCTCGTGGGATTACTATCCTGTCCAGCTTCATTAGTTTGCCGGCACTTCCACTAGGTCATCCTTTACATTATAAAACTGGGGGCACTGCCCCTTTTGCCAACCGTCCGTGAGATGTCGCATGACCCGCTGGAGTAGAGGATCCTTGGCCGTCTCCTTACGAATTTGCACGACCCTTTCATCAGTTGCCGGAAAGTTGGAGTCACAGAATTTCACCTGCGCGTCTATTTGACAGACAAAATCAGTCTGCTCACACGGTGTGGTGATAGATCTAGAGAGTGCATCAGCCACAATGAGCTCTTTGCCCGGGGTGTACACTGTCATAATATACACACAAATATATGATGGTACAGACAGCCAGTGATTGACACACAGGATGACCAATATACACACAGAACACAGCAGCCAATCACCAGACAGGACATGACCACTATAAAGCCAGAGGGCACTAGTTTTCCCGCTCTCATGGGATGCAGCCTCTGAGACAGTCTGAGCCTGTGAGCAACAACTAGAACATACACCATGTGGCATTAAGATAGTCTGGTCAGGTTAGCCTCAGGTCTCCAGTCAACTCAGCTGGTTTAGCTCACCAGGCTAAATCGCTGGCTTTTAAAGCAGACCAAGCAGGCCAGCAGCACGGTTCAATTCTCGTACCAGCCTCCCCGGACAGGCGCCAGAATGTGGCGACTAGGGGCTTTTCACAGTAACTTCATTGAAGCCTACTCGTGACAATAAGCAATTTTAATTTTATTTCATTTCATAGTGTTAACCCACAGTTAAAGTATGTATGATAGTTAAGAGTTCAATAAAATAGAGTTGCATTTCTTCAAGTGTTTGAAGCCTGTCTTTCTCACTGCTGCAGTAAACGCAGTCCTCGCAGACCCAGCATACCCAGCACACCCAGCACATCATACACCAGGTCGAAATCGTAGCGGCGTAGCTTGAGAAGGATGCGTTGTAACCGTGGCCTCATGTCATTGAGGTCTTTTTGGATGATGTGAACCAATGGCCTGTGGTCCGTCTCGAACGTGAATTTGGGGAGGCCATATACATAATCATGGAACTTGTCAATTCCAGTAAGGAGGCCCAGGCATTCTTTTTCAATCTGAGCGTATCGTTGCTCAGTGGGTGTCATGGCTCGAGAGGCATATGCGACTGGGGCCCAGGAGGAGGAGTCGTCCCACTGGAGGAGCACTGCCCCAATGCCAGCCTGGCTCGCGTCGGTGGATATTTTCATCTCCTTGGAGGGGTCGAAAAACGCCAGCACCGGGGCCTTGGTGAGTTTCGCCCTGAGCTCACGCCACTCTTGCTCATGAGCGGGTAGCCACTGGAAGCCGTAGTTTTTTTAACGAGATGGCGAAGAGCTGTGGTGTGTGATGCAAGGTTGGGGATGAACTTCCCAAGGAAGTTGACCATCCCTAGGAAGCGGAGGACCGCCTTCTTGTCCTCCGGGGTCTTCATGGCATTGATTGCCAACACCTTGTCTGCATCTGGCTGCACGAGGAACTGCGAAATGTGGTCGCCAAGGAACTTGATTTCTGATTAACCGAACGAGCATTTGGCTGTATTGAGTCGGAGGCCATGCTCGTGGATCCTGTGGAACACCCCCTTGAGGCGATCGATGTGCTCCTGACGAGTTGTGGACCAGATAATGATATCATCGACGTACACTCGCACCCCCTTGATGCCCTCCATCATTTGCTCGATTATGCGGTGGAACACATCTGAGGCGGAGATGATGCCAAAGGGCATTCGGTTGTAACAGTAGCGACCGAACGGGATGTTAAATGTGCACAGCTTTCGGCTGGACGCGTCCAGCTGTATTTGCCAAAACCCCTTGGAGGCATCCAGCTTTGTGAAAAATTTGGCATGAGCCATCTCGCTGGTTAGCTCTTCTCGTTTATATATAGGGTAGTGTTCCCTCATGATGTTACGGTTCAAATCTTTGGGGTCGATACAGATTCGAAGTTCCCCTGACGGCTTTTTGACACAAACCATGGAGCTAACCCAGTCCGTGGGTTCTGTGACCTTAGAAATGATGCCCTGGTCCTGGAGGTTTGCAGCTGCTGCTTGAGGCGGTCTTTAAGGGGTGCCGGCACCCGACGCGGTGCGTGGACCACAGGGGTGGCATCGGTAAGTGAGTGTGCCCATACCTTCGAACATGCTGTGGTATTGTGCTATGATGTCATCGAGTTGGGCTTGGAAGTTAACATCTGGCGAGGCCGTTGCCTCTGCGGATGACATGGTGTGAACCCGCTGCACAGGTTCAGGAGTTTGCAGGCCCGAGAACCGACCAGGGAAGCTCTGTTGGTTCCTACAATTTCAAAACACAGCATTGCTTTTGAAGAATGATGGGCAACCGCAAGCTGGCATGAGCCACTGGCAGCAATGGCATTGCCATTGTAGTCGAGGAACTGGCAGGCCGGTAGAAGAGTGCTTGGCTTGACGCGGATGATGTCAAGGTCAGACTTTGAAATGAGGTTTGCTGAAGCGCCGGTGTCTAGCTTGAAGCATATGCGAGCCTTGTTGACCGTAAGGGTGGCACATCACTCGTCGTCCGGATCAATGCTCATTGTTGGGAGTTGTTTCACCATCATTGATAAAGGCAGTGTATGCTTGGTGATGATGCCCATCCGGAATGGGGATGTGAGGCCCTCGGTGTCGGGATCTGGAAGAATGTCGGAGTCTGCGATGGGTTGCTGTACTGACCGGAAGCTCCTGTGCTGTGGCTGGGATCGCTGTGTGTTGGGTAGTTGAGCAGATCTGCAAAGGGCTGCGTAGTGGCCAAGTTTGCCACACTGGAGACAGCGTCGTGATTTCGCGGGACATTGCCGCTTTAAATGGGCGGAGCCACAGTTGGACCACGTCATGGCGCCGACGTCAGGACATTCCGTGCGCCACCGCGCATGCGCAGTGTGGTCGAACGACGTGCGCTCTTGCACGGTTCGGTCGTCGGCCTCGCCATCCCCTTGGTCGTGGCGCGCATGCGCACGAACCCGGGAAAAGCGCGCGAAATGGTCGCCCTCATCCAGACTCAGGCCCTGCATTTGTTTGATGGCCTGCACCCGTTCCGCATCGTGGGGGTTTTGCCGCGCCGTCTCTGCCTCCTTGATATGGGAGTACCGGTTGTTAGTGTGCTCGTGGAGGATGCAGGTCTCGATGGCGATGATAAGGGTGACCTGCTTAACGTTTCGGAGCTGCTGGGGAAGGGGATCGGAGTGGACCCCAAAAACGATCTGATCCCGGATCATGGAATCGGAAGTGGAGCCATAGTTGCAGGGCTGCGCGAGGATGCGGAGATGGGTTAAGAAGGACTGAAAAGGTTCATCCTTACCCTGAAGCCTCTGCTGGAACACATAGCGTTCAAAGCTCTCATTGACTTTGATGTCACAGTGGCTGTCGAACTTTAGCAGGACTGTTTTAAACTTTGTCTTGTCCTCGCCTTCAGCAAAGGTGAGGGAGTTGAAAATATGGATAGCATGGTCCCCGGCTGTAGAAAGGAAGAGAGCGATCTTCCTGGCATCCGATGTGGCTTCGAAGTCAGTGGCTTCAAGATAGAACTGGAACTTCTGCTTGAAAATCTTCCAGTTAGCACCGAGGTTGCCGGCGATGCGGAGCTGCGGGGGAGGGTGGATCCTGTCAATGTTACCGGATGGCTGATCGCTGGTCAAAGGCAGATTATCTCAAGGTAGGTCCGTCAAACTCGAGCGTAACTCACTGCTACCATGATGTGTTGGGTATGCTGGGTCTACGAGGACTGTGTTTACTGCAGTGGTGAGAGAGACAGGCTTCCAACACTTGAAGAAATGCAACTAACTGGATTAATTACCCAATTATTTTTTCCAATTAAGGGGCAATTTAGCATGGCCAATCCACCTACTCTGCACATTTTTTGGGTTGTGGGGGCGAAACCCACGCAGACACAGGGAGAATGTGCAAACTCCACATGGACAGTGACCCAGAGCCGGGATCGAACCTGGGACCTCAGCGCCGTGAGGCGGTTGTGCGAACCACTAGGCCACCGTGCTGCCCGCAACTCGATTTTATTGAACACTTAACTATCATACATGCTTTAACTGTGGGTTGACACTATGCTGAGTTGACAGGAGACCTGAGGCTAACCTGGCCAGACTATCTTACTACCACATGGTGTATGCTCTAGTTGCTGCTCACAAGGTCTGACTGTCTCAGAGGCTGGATCCCGAGAGAGCGGAAAAATAGTGCCCTCTGGCTTTATAGTGGCCGTGTCCTGTCTGGTGATTGGCTGCTGTGTTCTGTGTGTTCACTGGTCATCCTGTGTGTCAATCACTGCCTGTCTGTGCACCATCATATACCTGTGTGTATATTATGACACTCTTAACATCTATCCTATAAAACCCGCAAAAGCTTATGAGCTTGATTCTCCGCTGGTGGGATCCTCCGTTGCGCCTGCAGCGCACTCATGCCCTCTGATTTCCCGACTCCATGGGGGTACCCAAAATGCGAAACCCCATTGGCTGGCTGGCGGGATGGAGGATCCAACTGCTGGCGGGGTCGCGCCGCACCCGAAAACAGATGCGGCGGGATGGAGAATCCCGCCCTACATGTTTCAACGAGATCACCTCTCATTCTGCTAAACCCCAGAGACCATTGGCCCATTCCGTGCAAACTCTTCCCACAGGACAACCCTATCATTCCAGGAATTAATCAAGTTAGTTGACCTTTATTGCACCCTTCTAAGGTAAGTATGTCCTTCCTTCGGTACAGAAACCAAAATTGAGCACTTTGCTCAGTCATGGTCTCATCAATGCGCTGTGTAATTACAACAGGACTTTCTTACTCTTGTACTCCAACCCCCTTGAAATAAAGGCCACAAAGCTGTTTCCTTTCCCAATTGTTTGCCGTACCTGCAATTACTTTTCTATGTTTCTTGTACACCCGAATCCCTCTAAACACCCAAGATTTAACCTTATCCTTTTGAGAGCTCTGTTATCCTCACTGTTTACTTTCCTATCTGCTTTGTATCGTCAGAAAGCTCAGATACATTACATCCAACCCTTTCATCTCATTCATCAATACAGATTGTGAGACCACAGCACTCATCCTTGTGACACCCCAACTTGAAATGATCTAATTATTCTTATTCTTTTTTTTTTTCTGTCCTTTATCCAATGTTTTATCCATGCTGATATATAATACTGAACGCTATCATCCTTTATCTTGTGTAACAACCTTTAAATGAGAGGTCAAGAAGGTGGCATGTGCAGTATAATTTGTGCAAGTTTGAGATTTGGTAGGAAGAATAGAAAAACAGATTTTTAAATGGTGGGAAATTATTAAACCTCGGTGTTCAGAGTGATTTGGGTTTCCTTGTGGAAGAAACATAGAAAGGTAACATGCAAGCACATTAAACAATTGGGAAGTCAAATAGCTGCAATTATGCAGAGCCTTGATTAGGCTGCAGTGTAAAATTTTGGTTTCTGTTCCTAAGGAAGGATATACTTATCAAATCTGTAAAGTTCTGTGAAGAAACAGTTAGGTGTTCAATAAGAGGCATTCGGAATCAGAACAATATGTGCTCATAAAACATGGATTCTCTTTAATTTCATCTGATTCTGTCTGCCGGTGTATGTGTGTATGGTAACCTAAAGTGCACAAAATGCACAATGCAGTTTTCAATAGACTACATCCCTCATCCTCTCAGGTAATCAAAGACATAGGATGTGTTGTGGTTGGGATGGGAGGACTGCACAGTTGATCTAGCAAGATGTGGAGTAATGGAGCGACATCAGTGTAAATGTTTAATGCACTCACCAAAATGGCCAATTATCCATCTTCACTATTGTTAGACCCAGAATAAAAGAAAGTTTGATCAGGCTTCTATTGATAAACTCAGAATGATTGATTTATTAGAAAACAAAACTTCATTTTTCAACAGTTGGCAAGAATTGGTTAACATACAATTGTAATCTAGAAGTATGACTATCTATCCCGTTTAAAATTCCCAGCTTGCACATATACATGAACAGAAAGGGGTCTCTGCAGAGATGGACGTTTGAAAATAGACTTTATTTTTTAAAAACAGAAGAAGTCCACGGGGGTTTATGTTGCCAATCTGGAGACCGGTCGCTTGTCCCAGTAAAGACCTGGAACAGTAGAACCAACAGAGCATGGGGGAAGATAGAGCTGAATCAATCCTTCATGTCTCAGCCTCTCGGGTTTCCAAAGACAGGCATGTTCCACTGGGACGATGATTTCTAGCTGGATTCCTACAAACACACAGCTTCAGGCAAGGAAAATTGCAGTACAAACAAGCAAACAGCTCACCCCATAAAGTACCATGCTGGTCAGGTGATTTCTTGGAGACATGCCTATTTCCAATCGAAAGGTGAATTTATGACCTTTGTGTAAAAAAACAAATAATGCAATGTCCTTCCAAATTTTAAAAGACCAACACAGTTCATGAAAATCTGTTGCGCAATCATGCAGCCTCCTCACGCCCGACTTGGGACGCGGCGAGACCATCCTCTCGCGAGATTCGCATTGCTCGGGACGCCTCGCAAAATCTAATGCGATCTCGTGAGATGTCGTAGTCTGGATCTCGCCTTCACTGGTCAGAATCCAGATTTGCATATTTGAGTGAGCAGTTAGCCTCCAAGCAGTTATCCTCACTTAAATATGTCTGCGCCAGGGTCTCCCAAGACCTGGGATCAACGCCCACACCTGGGAAAGCTTGCCATGGTGCTGTTTAGCACTGCTTCAAAAAAAATGGAACAGCACATGGGGGTCGTTCTTCCAGGCCATTGGAGGACTCCGGTGGTTGAGCTCTGGGAAGGGTGGTACCCTGGCACACCTGCCACACAGGCACCTTGGTACTACCCACTGGGCACCTTGGCATAGACATCTGGGCACCCTTGCAATGCCACCCTGGCACTGCCAGGGACCCAGGCTGCACTTGAAAGCTGGCAGCGGCACTGCCAGGTTGCCAGGCTGGCAGTGCCAAGGTGCCCGGGTGGAGGGTTGCCTGTACCAGGGATCAGACCTTGGGGTACCCTTCCCTTATGTGGTGGGTGAGGGGTCTCGAGGACCCTCTAACAAGTAAGTTGGGACGTTGAGAGAGTCCTGAGACCAAGGTGGGAGTTTGGAGAGATCGGGGCGGCTTCTAAAAATGGTGCCCCGATCTCTTCCTGTACTGACGAGTTGAGCTGACAAGGGTACCACCTTGGCCAGAGCCCAACCACCCAGGGCTCCGAGCTGAACT
The DNA here is from genome assembly GCF_902713615.1 of Scyliorhinus canicula. NCBI lineage: Eukaryota > Metazoa > Chordata > Chondrichthyes > Carcharhiniformes > Scyliorhinidae > Scyliorhinus > Scyliorhinus canicula. The sequence goes on from NC_052148.1 coordinate 231,672,730, forward strand.
CATCAGTGCAGGAAATGAAGATCAGTGCAGGCTCAGCGGGACGTTCTTCCCAGAGGCCAGAATAAAAAAACAAGAGTCCCGTTTGATAGCGGGGTCGTTCTTGCTGCTGCGGAACACCCCGCCAAACGTGCCCAAAACAGGAATCTGTTTTTTCCCCATTATATCACGTCCATGGTTTCCCCAACACCTGTTTCAGTGGTATGTTTCCAAAGTCTAATCAATAAATTTGAGCATAACTTGAACATTTAACTTCAGCAGTAAAGCTATTACGGATGTAAATGCTTGCATTCATTTAATAAAGCACTAGGTAATATAAAATGAAGTATTTGTACAACAAAAATAGTTTACCTCACAACATAATCATTTAAGTATGGTAGACGTTTTCTTTCACACGTAGGATATTGTCTGACTGTCAGCAACAGGTATCATGAAAGCCATCCTGCTGGTTCAGCTTGGCAGATACTTAACTTAGCACTTTTGTAGTTTGGGTATCCAATGCTCAATTTCAGTGGATGGTTTGCTGTGTGGAATGTTGAACAAACTTACTGATGGCGTATGATCAGTTAGGGCATCAAATGTTTTTCCAAAGGAATAGAGATGAAAGTTCTTTGAAGACTCTTCCAATCCTCAGGCTTACTACTTGGTAATCTTATAAACTTCTTCTTTTAACCTAATACTATCCTTAACCTCTTCAGCTAGCCACAGAAAGATAATTTTTCACATGCAGTTTTTATTTCTTAACGAAATGTAGATTAATTGAGAATTATGAAATATTTATTTACATGTTCACCATTGCTCAACCACCGTCATTACTATTAATCTAATTTCACAATGAACCTTGGCCAACTTTCCCCTGTACCTATGTTTAATGGCATTATTTATTTAGGTTTAATAAACTAGTTTTGAACTCTAGCTCACTGTGAAATTCCATCATGTTCTGATCAATGTTTCCCAAAACATCCCTTACTATGAGAATACTAATTAATCCAGAATCATTGCACAAAACAAAATCTAATGTAGCCTCTTCCTTGATCAGCTCTGAGACATACTGATCTGTGTACCCCACAATTATTGCATTAGGTTTGTTACAGGCTCCTTTCATTTCTTGATTAATTTTCTATCCTGCAACACAGCTACAGTTAGGGAACCTTTAAACCACCCCCACCAGCTTTTTTGGTTCCTTTTATTTCTATTCTCCACCCGCACAGATTCAACTTCCTGATCTTTCAAGCCAGGATCCTTCCTCAGTATTGCCCTTCTGTAATTAACTATTATCAAGGCTACATCCTCCTACCCGACCCATTTTCTATTTTGTCTGTCTTTTTGAAACGTCAAGTAACCTGGAATAGTTTTTTTAACTTTGGTCACAATGCAACCATGTCTCTATAATGGCTATAAGATCAAACCCATTTATTCCTCTTTGTGTTATTAATATGTCAAGCTTGTAACAAGTGCGCTACACATTCCAATAAGGCACCTTGAATTTTAACTTGTTATCATTTATACTTGCTTTGACCTTATTCACTGCTGCGCTATTGCCGGTAAATCTGTCCAATCACACTGTTTAGCTTTACCCCAAGCACTACACCAATCTGCAGCCTTGACTTTTCTCTTTGGATTTATAAATTTTCCCTCATTTGAACCAGCTCCCCAACCCTCCATCTTTTTAATTTAATGCCCTATCTGCAGTCCTGGCTATCATAGATCATAGATCATAGAATTTACAGTGCAGAAGAAGGCTATTCGGCCCATCGAGTCTGCAACAGGTCCTGGAAAGAGCACCCTACCCAAGGTTAACACCTCCACCCTATCCCCAGAACCCAGTAACCCCACCCAACACTAAGGGCAATTTTGGACACTAAGGCAATTTATCATGGCCAATCCACCTAATCTGCACAGGCAACACAGCCTTCAGAACCCAAAGAGAAAATGCTGGAAAATCTCAGCAGGTCTGGCAGCATCTGCAGGGAGAGAAAAGAGTGAATGTTTCGAGTCCAGGTGACCTTTTGTCAAAGCTAACAACCTTCAGAACCCCCCGGGGTGGCTGCTGAGGGCAGCATCCTTGACTACCACTGCAACGTTCCTCTTCTCTCCTGCCCACCCCACACCTGCTTTAATGGCCTCCTGTACCACAATATCATGGTTAGTTTGATCATCCAGGCTGCAGACTTTGCCTTTATCTGCACAGGCAGCAAGAACGTCACTTCCCAGGGCAGCACGGTGGTACAGTGGTTAGCAGTGCTGCTTCACGGTGCCAAGGTCCCAGGTTCGATCCCGGCCAGGTGAATCTGGTGAATCTGAGGAAGGAGCAGTGCTCCGAAAGCTAGTGTTTGAAACAAACATGTTGGACTTTAACCTGGTGTTGTAAGACTTCTTACTGCGCTCACCCCAATCCAACGCCGGCATCTCCACATCATGACTGTAAACTGAAATGCAGCTGGATACTTGTTTCAGATGTGGTTGCCCAGGATTGCAATGCGTTCCACAAACTCCCACATGCTGCAGTTGCAGTACACAACTTGCACCACCATATAACCCTGTTTTACTTCTTTTACTTATGACGATCCCTGACCAGACCCCAACAGTGGCTCGGATACTGGAAAGAAACCAGAATATTTTATTTTAATTTGGTAAGACTGTGAGGAAAGGATACCTCCAGGAGTCACTGCACTAACAAATAGGGATATGGGCCGGGATTCTCCGAAATCCCGGCCAAGTATTGATGACGGCGTAATATTCCTGGCCCAGCAATTCACCAGTTTTCAGGGGGCGAGCACGGCGCCGGAGTGCTGCGTGCTGCTCCGGCGACGAAAGGCGGCCCTGCACGGCCGGCACGGGCCCGCGCATTCGTGCGCCGGCACGGAGCAACATGTCGTGGACCTCACAGCGGGCTGCGTGGAAAGAGGTAGGCCCCCTCCAGCTCGCGGCCGCCCACCGATCAGAAGCCCCTGATCGCGGACCTGGACCGCGTGGAGGTCCCTCCTGGCGTCAGATCCCCCTGCCCCCCCCTCTCCCCAACCAGGACGTGCACTGCAGCTCGGGTCCAACTTCCCACCGAGTGGCACCAGGTTGGAACCACGCCGGCGGAACTCGGCAGGAGTTTGGCCGGTCGCCCGCGGAGAATCGCCTCAGCGGGCCTATTTCAGCGGCCCCCGACCGGCCCCACGACGGCCGCATGGGCGCGATTGCCGCTGATTCCCCGGTTGCCAGAGAATCGTGGCCCGGCGCCAGAGTGGCGTGGCAGAAATTTCCCGCGCCCCTGCCGATTCTCTGACCCGGCGCAGGCTCGGAGAATCCCACCCATGGTATTTTTTTTTAAATGTTTTTTATTGAGTTTTCATATTTTATATCTTACAAATTATTAGGAAAAAAAACATGTATATTTACAGGTAAGCATCTTCATAATAACAACTGTGGCCGCCCCTTTAGTCAGCATACGTATTTTACATTCCCCAATATGGCCGAGGCACATGTTTATAGGCATTTATTTACAGTTTGGTTTTGGGCCTTAGCTTGCCATCAACCCCCATAACGAACCCGTAGCCCCCCCCCCCCTTCCCCCGATTCCCGTCCATTTTCCCCTGATCCTTGGCCACCCGACTATTCTTCCTCTTGTTCGTTGGCCTCAAACAGGTCCCGGAACAATTGCATGAATGGCTCCCACGTTCTGTGGAAGCCGTCGTCTGACCCTCGGATGGCGAATTTGATTTTCTCCATTTGGGGAGATTCCGAGAGGTCGGACAGCCAGTCTGCAGCTCTGGGCGGTGCTGCTGACCGCCAGCCAAACAGGATTCTACGGCGGGCGATCAGGGAGGCAAAGGCAAGGGCGTCCGCCCTCCTCCCCAGGAATAGATCTGGCTGGTCTGAAACCCCGAAGACCGCCTTCTTGTTAAGTGGGCTCTACGTACCACTTTTAGTTGCGTCAGGCTGAGCCTTGCGCACGTGGAGGTGGAGTTGACCCTATGCAGTGCTTCGCTCCAGAGTCCCCACCCTATCTCAATCCCCAGGTCGTCCTCCCATTTCATTCTTGTTGCGTCCAGTACGGTGTCGTCCCTTTCTACCAGTCAGTCATACATGTCGCTACAGTTCCCTTTCGCTAGGATACTTGCGTCCAGCAGGTCTTCCAGTAGTGTCTGTCGTGGCGGTTGTGGGTACGTCCTTGTCTCCTTTCGTAAGAAGTTTTTGAGCTGCAGGTACCGTAGCTCGTTCCCCCAGCTAGCCGAAATTTCTCTGTCAGTTCGTCCAGTGTTGCGATCCTGTCGTCCATGTATAGGTCCCTGACTGTCAGTGTCCCCCCGTCCTGCCTCCACCTTTTGAAGGTGGCGTCAGTCAGTGCTGGAGTGAACCTATGGTTGTTGCAGATGGGAGCCTTGTCCGACATTTTGGTCAGGCCAAATTGCTGCCGCAGTTGGTTCCAGGATTGGAGGGTGACTGTCACCACTGGGCTGCTGGAGTGTTTTTTGGGTGGGGATGGGAGTGCTGCTGTGGCGAGGGCCCGGAGGTAGATCCCCATGCAGGAGGCCTCCTCCGCACGCACCCACTCGGCTTCTGGCTCCTGGATCCATCCCCTTACTCGCTCGGCTGTTGCCGCCCAGTGGTAGAATTGTAGATTCGGGAGGGCTAGCCCCCCCCTGGATTTTGTTTTTTGCAGGACCTTCTTTGGGATCCTAGCATTTTTACCCCCCATACGAACGCCATGATAAGTTTGTCCAGCACTTTGAAAAAGGCTTTGGGGATGTAGATCGGAATGGATCTAAACAGGAAGAGGAACCTGGGCAGTACGTTCATTTTGATCGTCTGGACTCTCCCCGCGAGGGAGAGCGGGAGTGTGTTCCATCTTTGCAGGTCCTTTTTAACTTCCTCCGTCAGGCTGGTGAGGTTCCATTTGTGAATCCCTTTCCAGTCATGGGCTATTTGGATCCCCAGGTAGCGGAATTTGTGTCGGGCTTGTTTGAACGGCAGCCCCTTTAGAGCTGCCCCCCCCCCCCCCCCCCCCCCCCCCCGCCCCCCGCCCCCTTGCGGGTGTACTGGGAAGATCTCGCTTTTGCTCATGTTGAGTTTGTAGCCCGAGAAGGCTCCAAACTCTTTCAGGAGCGCGATGATTCCGTCCATGTTGCTTTGTGGGTCCGAGATGTAGAGGAGCAGATGATCTGCATAGAGTGAGACTCTGTGCTCTCTGCCTCCCCTTCGGATCCCCCTCCAATTTTTTGCTGCCCTGAGCGCGATTGCTAGCGGTTCGATTGCTAGTGCGAACAGCAGCGGGGACAGTGGGCATCCTTGTCTGGTGCCCCTGTGCAGCTGGAAGTATTGGGAGTTGGTATTGTTGGTCCGTACACTCTCCATGGGAGCGTTGTATAGGAGCTTTACCAAAGAGGTGAACCCTGTTCCAAGCCCGAACCGCTCCAGTACCTCTATGAGGTATTTCCATTCGACTCTGTCGAAGGCCTTTTCTGCGTCCAGGGAGACGATCGCCTCTTGTGTTCTCTCCCTGGAGGGGGTCATTATCACGTTCAGCAGGCGCCTGATGTTCGAGGTAAGCTGTCTACCTTTGACGAAGCCCGTCTGGTCCTCTGTGACCACCTCAGGTACACAGTCTTCTAGTCTTTTGGCTAGGATTTTGGCCAGTATTTTGGCGTCTGCGTTCAGCAGAGATATGGGTCTGTATGACCCACATTCCGTTGGGTCTTTGTCTTTCTTAGGTATCGGCGAGATTGAGGCCTGTGCTAACGTGGGTGGCAGTGTGCCCCTAGCTAGCGAGTCTGTGAACATCTCCCGCAGGTGCGGGGCCAGCGCTGTCGCAGATTTTTTGTAGAAGTCCGCCGGGAATCCGTCCGGTCCTGGCGCCTTCCCCGTCTGCATGGAGCTAATGCTGTCCATGATCTCTCCCAGTGCTAGTGGTGCTTCCAGGTCCCGTTTTCTGCCCTCTCCCACGACTGGTATGTCCAGTCCATCAAGGAACCGGTTCATCCCAGCCTTCCCTGTTGGGGGCTCTGAGGTGTACAGCTCTTGGTAGAAGGCCTTGAAGGCTTTGTTAATCCTCTCTGGTTCTGTTTCCAACCTGCCTCTGGTACCCCTGATTTGCGCAATTTCTCTGGTGGCTGCCTGCTTTCTCAGCTGGTGTGCCAACAGGCGGCTGGCTTTGTCTCCGTGTTCGTACAGGGTCCCGCGCGCCTGGCGGAGTTGGTGCACTGCTTTCCTGGTGAAGAGCAGGTCAAAGTTCCTTTGTAGTTCTTTTCTCTCAGCCAGGAGCTCTACGGTCTGGGCCTCGGAGTATTTACGGTCTACCTCCAGTATGGAATCGACCAGCTTCTGCACCCATGGTATTTTAAAACAAAACTTTATTACTAAAACAGTATTAAAATCTTTACCATCATATCCAAAAATAGCTTACAATTACCCCTTGAACAACACTACTCAACACAGTGAATACAATACCCTTAATTGCTATCTTCATTCCCATTTAAACAACAAGAAAATAGACCTTCTCGGCTCTCAATCCAGCCTAATTACCAATGGCACAGAGGAATACTTTGACAAGAATACTTTGAGAAATAGTTACCTTGACACTGCTTTATAGAACAGGTCTGGGCCGGTATTCTCCGAGCCCGTGCTGGCTCAGAGAATCGGATATAATGCCGAGACAGCCCACGATGCCAGTCCAACGCCGGGATGCGATTCTCCAGCGACTGGAGAATCGCCACCAGCTGCGCTGCCATGGTCGACACAGGGCCAGTCGAGTTCCCGCCAGCGTGGATCTAACATGGTTACACCCGGTGGGAGCTTGGACCCGCAGCCGCGGTGGCCGCCCTGGTGGGAGGGCGGCGAATCAGACTCTGAGGGGGCCTCAACGACTCCCAGGCCCGTGATCGGGGGCCACCTATCGGCGGGAACGCACAACCTGGGTGGGGGCCTACTTCCTTCCGCACCGGCCCTCTGTGCCATGGTCGACACAGGGCCAGTCGAGTTCCCGCCAGCGTGGATCTAACATGGTTACACCCGGCGTGCGCCATGTTGCACTAGCCAGCTTGCAACGCGCGGACCCGTCACATGCATGTATGGCAGTACAGGGCCGTGTACAGCAGCTGGAGCAGTGCAGACCATTCCAGCGCTATGTTGGCATGCGAGCAGTACAGGGCCGTGTACAGCGGCTGGAGCAATGCAGAGCATTCCAGCGCTATGCTGGCTCCCTGTGGGCAACAGAATCGCTAGGCCAAGAGGCCCATTGACGCCAGTGTGAAACATTCCGGTGTTTACGCCAGCGTCAACACTTAGCCGTGTTTTCAGAGAATCCCGGCCCTGTTTCTGGTCCAAACTCTGGCTGGATGTCTATGAAAATTGTTTCAACTGGCTTATTTCAGCTCCCCCATGTTCTCAGACAAGTCTACACTGCTTTAAATACAGTTAATATTTTTTAACTAACCTACAGGGAGGACAAACTACCTTACTTGGCCTCAGGTTCATCCAGAATCAGAACTGAATCTGAAAAATGCTTTCTCAAAAAAACCTGATGCCTTAGCCCCACCCGACAATGACATCATCTCACCAAGCTGAAAACAAATTAACATCTCAGGAAATCCCCTTAATCAAAGCAGAATTGCATTAGCCCAAGCTAATTGCACCTCAGGCTCCTAAAAACATAGTTGTCTTTCAAACCAAGATTATTTTAAAAACATGACTGCAGCAGTCAAACACATTCTAACCCAGGCTTTCAACCCATACTTCATCAAATACTTAAAGTACAATAAATTTCTACATTCATCACAACTAAGCCGTCAATGTATTCAATCCTTTAGTTGTAGCCTCTTAGCTATTGACGTAAGGTGGTTGTAGGTGAATCGCTACAAGTATTGGAGTAAATTGCAGCACCTACTGCTGTGCACCGAATTCCCATTTGCACTGATTTCCCAACTTTTACACTCTGCGGCACACTCTGCCAACATGCCTCTGATCCAGTGTCCGTCACACTGTTTGCCTAGCATCCAGTCACAGATGAATAGAAACATGCTCCAGTGGAGTATTGGGAAGGCTGAGGCCATTGGGCTCGATTCAAACAAATGGGAACAAAGTCCCACAGCAAACGCGTTTAGCCACATGTTTCCTGGCACTCACAGTGCTGAGAAACACATGGCTATTGAATGTGAGTCACATTGTATGAGGGGCCTCAACGGGGAACGCACAGCCGAGGCCGCACATAGCCCTATTTTGAACACTGGGGAGCTCCGCTCGCCAGAACTCCCCAGTGTAGCGAGAGATCGGGATGCCATTTTTAATGGGATCCCCTTATTAATCTAATTCAGTCTTAAAGGCACTCAGTGATTTGGCCTCCACAGCCTTCTGCGGCATACGGTACCACAGATACACCACCCTCTGGCTAAAGAAATTCCTTCTCATCTCTGTTTTAAAGCATCGTCCCGTTAGTCTGAGATTGTGCCCTTTGGTTCTAGTTTTTCCTACAAGTGGAAACATCCTCTCTGTGTCCGCTCTATCCAGGCCTCGCAGTATCCTGTCAGTTTCAATAAGATCCCCCTCATCCTTCTAAACTCTCAACAAGTTCGGAACCTAGAATCCTCAACCGTTTCTCATACGACAAGTTCTTCATTCCAGGGATCATTCTTGTGAACTACCTCTGGACCCATCCCAAGGCCGGCCTATGATGATATTATAATTGAATTGGTGGGTTTTTTCCAATTGCTTATCAAGCACGTTATTTAAATTAATGTTTTAGATTATTTATTATATTAGTGGTGCCCTTAAAAGTACTTGTCATATTAGAATCATAGAATGTACAGTGCAGAAGGAGGCTATTCCGCCCATCGGGCCTGCACGGCCCTTGGAAAGAGCACCCCACATAAGCCCGCCCTCTACCCTATCTCCATATCCCAGTAACCCCACCTTACCTTTTGGACACTAAGGGAAAATTTAGTATGGCCAATCCATCTAACCCGCACATCTTTGGACTGTGGGAGGAAACCGGAGCACCCGGAGGAAACCCATGCAGACACGGGGAGAAAGTGCAAGCTCCACACAGATAGCTACCCGAGGCCGGAATTGAACCCGGGTCCCTGGAGCTCTGAGGCAACAGTGCCAACCACTGTGCCACCGTGTCGTCCCATTGATCTATGTATCTCTTTGGTGACACTGAAACTTTTAATGTTGTTCCTGCAGGTCAAGCAATAAAGACCTAATTCAGTTGTCTTTTTAATTTGTGCCATGTGACAGGCTCCTTTAGGTGGAGTCTATAATGGGTACCAATGATCGTAACCCCTAAAGCTGAAATCCTAAGAACTCTGTCCTTTTATGTGTCTTAACGCCATTAGAGAAGTGAATTTACCTTTGAATCAATCCAGTGAATGCGTGCAACTAAAAATAATGCTTATGGAGAAAATCAAACCTGTGGGCAGCGATTTCATTGGCAAGTTTCCCCTTTGTAAAGCACATTCAGAGATATTTCTGAATATAACATAAAATATTATTTAATAATTTAACTCCATTTACCTCGAGTCTGACTGGTTGAACCAAGTTCAAAACACAAAACTGGATCCACCTGACCCTTCTAGTTATACCCAAGTTCTCTACATTATAACATATACATTATAACATTATATATAATACTAAAGTTCAAAAAGCACTTCTTTGACTCTGAAGTATTTTGGAGAATTCGCAGAAAGTGATGGACACTATATGAAAGCAAGGTTTTTCTCTACTTCTTCCACCTACCTCAATGCCCTTTGGCATTGTTGAAGCACGGTGGCATTGTGGATAGCACAATTGCTTCACAGCTCCAGGGTCCCAGGTTCGATTCCGGCTTGGGTCACTGTCTGTGTGGAGTCTGCACATCCTCCCCGTGTGTGCGTGGGTTTCCTCCGGGTGCTCCGGTTTCCTCCCACAGTCCAAAGATGTGCAGGTTAGGTGGATTGGCCATGATAAATTGCCCTTAGTGTCCAAAATTGCCCTTAGTGTTGGGTGGGGTTACTGGGTTATGGGGATAGGGTGGAGGTGTTGACCTTGGGTAGGGTGCTTTTTCCAAGAGCTGGTACAGACTCGATGGGCCGAATGGCCTCCTTCTGCACTGTTAATTCTATGATTATGTACAGTCCGTTTTGATATTGATGTTCCATTTCTGGGAATGTTTCAACAACAAATTCAACAATTCACAAGCCATGCCAAGATTAATTTTTAAAACTCCATGCAGCATCCATGCAGTGCTTCTGTTTATCAAACAAGGTACAACATACATATTCAAATCCTTATCCTCTGTGCCTGTGCTGGGAAAAGGCCATTACCTGAAGTTACCCATCTGTAGATGGCTGTTGTGATGGATCACGTGCAAAAAGCTTTACCCCACCACTAATAGTCAAATCAGCTCATCGGATGCCAAAGACGACCGGGAATAACCACCTAGCCTGTCAGGAAAAGACAGCAACTCTTTTCCAACAATTCTTTAACCCAACTGAATGCCAGAAACCTAAACCAAATAAATTGATTCAACTTTCAAAGCCACATTGCTCCCACCAGAGGTACAGGCATTCAAAAAAAAAAACAACTCTAGCGCAATTTAACAATTTATATATAGCTATAAACTCTTGAAAGTATGACTTTTAAAAGAACAAGTGGAGTGACAATTTCAAATATTCTTCTGGTATATGGCCGATGAGCCTTTCTTCCCAGTATGGATGTGAATTGTTGGATTGTAGGTGGTTCCTTGCTCCATCCCGCTTGCTGAACCTTTGATTATCATTAAATAGCTTTCACATTTGGCCTCAGCAAAGTTTTATTTCTCTTGGCATGTCCTCACTGTAACAGAGACTTCCTCTTTTTCTTTAGTGGAAGAAACATTTCCATCGTGGTCGGCTTGAGCCTGACAATTGATTTATACATGATTTAATTTCCTCCAGAAAATTGAAACCAGGGCTTTCAGGAATGGAATCAATATTTTTCATTTGTTTAAGAACTCTTTTAGGGCCAATATAACCAGCAGCAGTGGATGTCAACTTGATTAGGCTTTACTGAAATGAGGTAACCCAGGAGAAGAATTATTTTACATGATGGAAGATGACAAAGTATAGAGGTAGCTCACATTATCCATAAATAATAAGCCAGCTGACAGTAATGTACTACAATTTTGCCTCTTGCTTTCCCGACTGTGGTAATTTTATTTGACCTCTCTGTATCCTGCACTTCTCCCTTAAAGTATACCCAAGGTATCAGTCACTTGAGGAGAGACACCCCAAGAACAGTACTGCATCTGGAACCTGATTCTTTTGTGAAAGGGTTACAAAACCTGTTTGGGTGCACATTCCCATTCTACAGTCTAGTAGGATGAAAAATAAACTAAAGGCATCCAACTAGGCTTTCTTCACATGGAAGTTTAGTAAGTACATGCAGACTATTCATCCATTGGAGGAATCTCAGCCTATCAGAATTCTGTCCTCATCCAGCATATAAATGCTTTTGAGGCTGGGCCAGTCGGAATGTACAAAGCTGAGTTTGATAGATTTTTGTTTGGGCAAGGTTATGAGGAGTTTCTGAATCAAGACACATAGAGAGAATTAATATAAAGCTAAACCACGATTTTAGTGAACGGTAGTAAAGACTCGAGGAGCTGAATGGTTATCTCTGATCCGATGTTTTTATTTTCCCTCTCGAGCTCACGGGGTACTAAGACCAGTTAGAAAGATTTTACTGCCAGCTCAGCTGAAATCAGCCAAAACATATTGTGCTATCATATCATGTTGTTCAAACCCGAGTCATTCATGGTTTGTGTTCTCCAGTTCTACATCAACTGCTACATTTATCTTTGGGAAGCCCATGATTTTTCTTTGGCTTTCTTTTTCACTCGAGCTGTGGGCCTAGGTAGAGTTGTTCCAAGTACATGGGGTGTGATAATCATTTTTTAATGCCGATAGCTTTAGATGTACATGTTCCTCCATGAAGTTCAGTGCGTGTCAAGAAGAATATTAAGTAATTAAATCAAAGTTTTACCATTGCAAATTTTATTTGCATCAATATTTTATTCTAATGACAAATTAGTAAAATCTATAGAAAGTTAACTTGCTTTTATTGTTGTCTTAGAATGGTTAAAAAAATGAGTCTTTGCAAATTTGTATTGAGTTTGTCAACAAATGTGCATGCTCAGTGTCTCGGTGACTGGTAGCACACGTCATACTCAAAATCTAAAAAAAAGCTGCCTTAAGCATAAACCAATAATCTTCAAAATCCTTCATTCAGTTCGTATAAAGCGATGCATGTGTAGGCTTCATATCTGTAGGCTTCATGAAAGGTTAAGTTATGTTTGCACAAATATTAAAAGTGCTAAGTACCTACCATTTTGGAAGAATGAATCTTATTTTAAAAACCCATATGATGCAATGGAACATCATCTTATTTTATCAATGTGCTATGAAAGAGAATGATGGGACACAGATACCTGCCCAATTTCTCGTATGGTTTCTTGATGGGACCATGAAAGGCAAGCTAGTAAGTGAAGCCTGGGCATTTATCCAAAGGGAGGGAAAGAAAATCAGAAAACCAGTCAACCCAGACTTGTTGTAGCCTCTTATCAATAGCAGCATTGGGAGAGATATCTTATCATAGTTTTTCTCTCAACTGCGAGCAGCAGGATAAACAAAAGGGTGAACAAAGAGAACTGCTTTTAATTTAGAAAATAAAGAACTTGGACTTATTAAGCACCTGATCCTGTCTCTCAAATGTTTGAAAATACCTCACATGCAGCAAATCGCAGTCGCTGTTTAATTTGACAAATATGGCAGCCATTTTGTGCTTATGAAAGCCCAAAGAGGAATGAGATGAAAGATTTTTGGCCAGGTCACCAGATGAATTTGTTGTTCTTCGAATGGAGTTCTTGATGTCCACCTGAATTATTCAAACAGGTAAGTCTGGCTGAGTTTATCATCTCATCTGATGGATATCTTCCGCAATGCCATATTTCCTCGGTTCTGACAGGTGTGTTGCCCAAATTGTGTACTTAAACCCTGGAGTAGAGCTCAATATCCTGCACTATGAAATGGAAATAAAATGCACAACGTCCGTGGTACTGAACCGTATGGGTCAGCAAATGACAGGTATTTTTCCTGGGTTTTCCTGGCCCCAGCACTCCAAAACCCCAGCAGATTATTTTCTGTGTCTGCACTCACCATGCACATTGGGACCTAGCAGCACTTAACATGCTTTAGCTTCAGTATCCTTGAGGGCAAAAATAAAACAAGGGATCAAATTTTTGTCTCCTGATGGAGATGGGAATTGGGTTGGGAAAGTAAAAAATACATAAATTTTTGACTACAAATTCCAATTTTCGAGATCTTGAGTGTGAATCCTGTTGGTACCTCTTCTGAGGCCAGGGTCGCATTTGTGACGCCATTGGTAATTTAAATTTCCCTCTCCGTGCCATTTTCCTGTGCTAGTGCGGGATTTGGATACCCTAAAAAGCCTCCAGGTTTGATGGTTTGTGATCACTGGGTGTAGCTTTCTGATGCTTCTGGAATATTCTGACAAATAACTGTTGAATATTTTGACACCTTTATATGTTACTATTAGATTCTATAGTGCAATATAAATGTATTCCTAATGCAGTGAATGATCATAGGGCTCTGTCCTACAGCGGTAAGTTGACCATTACATTAGCTGCCATTGTGTAGTGTTGACATGCATTATAGTACTTTCTCCAATGGAGAAATCACCATAATGCTTTCACAACTGTAGAAAAATATTCTGCAAAATTCTCCTGTCATATTTCCGACTGATCATGAAATGCCAAGCCAGCTTTTGTAAACAGTGGCCTGTTTGTTGAACATTAAAGCACATGCTACACTAAATTAATTGACAGGAAGTCTGCTTTGTAATGGAAATGAAACACCATCTGCAGTTTAAAAAAGGTCATGTGGTGTTTTGATTTCAAAGGCTCCATTGTTGACATTTTCCAGGATTTGTTTTGATAGCTGGTGCTATCATGTATGCTTGGCTGAGTTTCAAATGGTCCACTTATCTCAGCAGGACGTTACAGTTTTCACATTTTGATTGACAGTTCTAATAGGTTATTAAATAATCTTCTGTTTTTGGTGTTGTAAGTCTATAAATGTTTGCTTCTACACTTGAGGGGATTTACATTTTTATAATTAGTTTTATGGATGAGAGTTTTTATGAATGTCCAATTCAAATTTGACCTCAGTGGATATTAGGTGAGTGGCTGTGGAGGACGCTTGCGGAGTATGAGTGGGAATATTTGGGCATTGGAAATATGAGGGGGCAGAGACGCGATATGTGGAGTGTGAGGAGACATGGAGGGAGCCTGGTCAATATAAGGGAATGGGGAATAAAAGGGGGCATGGAGATATGAGGGAGCATGGAATGGGGCATAGCGAGTATAAGGGAGAAGATATGAGCGGACATGGAGAGTATGAGAAACATGGGACCAATGAGGAGTATGAGACTGCATCAGGCATATGACAGGTTATGGGGGTTGAAAGGGACATTGTGGTTGAGAGGGTTATGAAATGAAAATGAAATGAAAATCGCTTATTGTCACGAGTAGGCTTCAATGAAGTTACTGTGAAAAGCCCCTAGTCGCCACATTCCGGCGCCTGTCCGGGGAGGCTGGTACGGGAATCGAACCGTGCTGCTGGCCTGCTTGGTCTGCTTTAAAAGCCAGCGATTTAGCCTGGTGAGCTAAACCAGCCCCTAATGGACGGTGGGTTGAGGAATGTGAGATAGGGAGCATAAGAACAATGTTGGCAAACTGGGCCGATGTCCTAGTAAACCAAGACGGGCCTTATAAGAAGTTCAACTTAGCACCTGCACTCCTCTGCCTCTGCTTCAGGTCTCGGGAAATCTGCTAAGGTACCAGACTCAGGTTCCCTAACTTGGCAAATGGACCGACTCACATTTTCCAAGCCCAATGCACAAGTCTCAGCACAGGTTCTCACTCATGATTCCTGTTCAGTTACCCCAGGTGGGTTTGCCTACAGTACCTGAACGAGGATATGATGGAACTTAACTTTGATCCTAGACAAATCCAGATACCTCTTTAACATTTGCTGTCTGGCCTCATATATTGGGATGACCACTTTGCCAATGCAGGAATGTTCCTGGCAATCAAATGCCAGCATAAATTTGGGTGGAAGGGGTAAAGGAGAAAATTTAAGGGATCAAAAAGAACATTGTCTTGCAAAAAAAATGTTGCATTCTATTTTTAATTAATTGGAGAGGGCAAAAACTTGGAAATGGTATTGGCAATATCGATGTATTGGGAGTCAAAGACAGAGCCCCGAAACAAACTAAACAATAGCAATAGAGTTTTCAATCCTTCATGGAAAATTATTTTTTAAAACCAAGTTTGGTTTCCAAAGCATATATGCATGCCTTCATAATCACGAGATGGAAATTGAATTTGATCCATTTCTCCAACAGAGTATATTAAAAATAGTTGTGTACCTTCAGATTAATAAAATGCGCATGTTTGATGTGTCTAATATTGTCTCGAGCTGACATTGTACAGTAGCTTTCAGGAAAAACCCTGAGGGAAGATTCTACCTGCCCATGAAGCAATAAAACCATAAGTCAATGTTGTATAAATAATTTGCCATGCAGAAATCTGTTCAATGTAATGCATCAATTCATCAAAGTGATGATGTAGTTATGGAATGGAATACTGTGAACTAAGCATTTGCTGAACTGAGATTTCATAATAAATGAATCAGATGCATAGCTGAAAATCTGTATGCAATTTCTAAACTCCCTTTCCAAACTTTATAAGTTGCATACTGCACAAACCTCTACTCCAGCCCCATCTAATCTAGTTCTGTTCTTTTTAACTCCCATTGGTTCTCTGTTCCTTAGCACACTGAATTGAACATCCTTGTCCATGTTTACAAAACCTTCCATTATCTTATCCCTTCATATGTCTGAAAACATCTCTGTCTTGCATCCAGCTCACTATCTTTGATGATCCTACTCTCACTTTTTGTTATTCCTAGTTTAACTTTGCTCCACAATGGATGGCATTATTTTTATTTATTTGCTAGATGTGGGCTTCTTTGGTTAAGCCAACATCCATTGCCTATCCCTAATTGCCTCAGAACATGTTGGTGAGCTGCCTTCTTGAACCACTGCAGCCAATGTGATATCGGATGGTGTTCCAGGATTTGAAACAGCAGCAGTGAATGGAGTGATTGTTTGTGGATGGGGTGCCAATCCAACAGGCTGCTTTGTCCTGGATGGTGTTAAGCTTTTGACTATTATTGGAGATGCACTCATCCAGGCAAATGGACAGTATTCCATCACACCCCTGACTTGTGCCTCCTACATGATGGGCAGGCTTTGGGGAGTCAGGAGATGAGTTACTCGCTACAGGATTCCTAGCCTCTGATCTGCTCTTGTAGCCACAGTATTTATGTGGCTGATCCATTCAGTTTCTGGTCAATAGTAACCCCTAGGATGTTGATAGTGGGGGATTTGGTGATGATAATGCCATTGCGTGTTAAACGGCAAGGGTTAGTTTCTCTTTAGTTATCTCAAGAAATATCTCAAGAAATTTACTTGTGATATGTAGGTTGCAACCACATCAAATCTATATTATGAATATCTTTCAGACAGAATGTGATCTTGTTTGTTCTTCAAAGCAAAGTTGACCATGTTTGCCATCTTGGTAGGGATCCGATATGTGCTTAAGTGACTGCTAAGACTAATCTGTTACTGGAAAGTTCTGCTGCAAAGAGCTCAGGATACCACAGACCATTGAGTTTTGGACAATGTGCTGCTTAGGATTTCCTTTCTTTGCCAATCCTGCCCCTCGCTCAACCATGTCTCAGTGACAGCAATGACATCATACCCCCATGTTTTAATTTGTGCCCTCAACTCATCTGCCTTATTCATCAGACTCCTTGCGTTAAAATAAATACCATCCAATCTTGCCAAACTCCCTTGTGACGTTTTTAAAAATATATTTTTATGGATCATTTTTAATGCATACAAAAACAAACCATAAAACAAAACAACCAACCAAAAACAACAGCATCAGCCCCCCACCCTTAACAGCTGATGGTGAGCAGTTCTTTTTTTAAAAATCTAGAGTACCCAATTCATTGTTTCAGATTAAGGGGCAATGTAGCATGGCCAATCCACCTACCCTGCACATCTTTGGGTTGTGGGGGCAAAACCCACACAAACACGGGGAGAATGTGCAAACTCCACACGGACAGTTACCCAGAGCTGGATTCGAACCGGGGACCTCGGCGCCGTGAGACAGCAATGCTAACCACTGCGCCACCGTGCTGCCTGGTGACTAGCTCTTTAAAAAACACAATAAAAGGCGGCCTTCTTTTGTGGAACCCCTCAGTTGCACCCTTTAACGCATATTTAATTTTCTCAAGATGCAAAATCTCCATGAGATCCCCCAGCCACACTGAGGCATTGGGTGGAGAAGCTGACCTCCACTTCAACTCAACCTGTCTGTTAGCAATCAGTGAGGCGAAGGCTAAGACAAATGCCCTTACTGCAGCAGGTCTGACACCCCAAATATGGCTGCTAGGGGACTGGGCTCCACAGCCATCTGTAGATCTTTGGCATAGTGCTGAAGAAAGAGACCCAAAATCTCATTAGCTCAAGACACACCCAGAACATATACACATGGTTTGCCAGGCTCCTCCAACACCGCTCACACTTATCTTCCACCTTCTCAAACACCCAACTCAACCTAGCTCTTGTAAGCGCACCCTATGTACTAACTTCCTATTCTTATACTCACTAGCATGTGACACCGGAAGTAATCCAGAGATTATTACCTTCTGGGTCCTGTTTCTAATGTACTTCCCACTCCCTAAATTCTGTTTGCAGGAATTGCCACTTCTTGTGACACAACTGTCAGGTCCTCGGGTTCAGACACCGGGAGTTGATCTTTCTGACCACTTGTTACTTCTGAGAGTAGGTCTCGAGAGTTCCTGCTTTCGAAGGCAGTCTGCCTTTAAGAGAAAGCAGACTGCCAGTACCATGTGGTGTCTACATACACTGCCACTGCCTCCTGCAACGTGCCGCATTGACAAGAGGAGGCCAGTGTCGGAGGCTCAGGAATTTACGCCACTGCCATTCGGATGAGGTGGGTCGATGAATTCTTTTGTCTTGCTGACTTCCATCTGAACAGGCATACACACACGAATTGTGGGCCCAGTGCTCAGAAATTGGGGGAATTAATTTCTTGACCTGTATGGAAAAAGAAAGAATTGCATGTTACATCATTTTATTACAGCAGCAGAAATATCTCAAAAGCTCTTGATCTAAAATAAACACTGATATGCAATGTTACACACTATAATACAACGGTACACTTTGATATATATAGGTTTACATTGTCCCTGTATCCGAAACGCTAGGGAAAAGGCTACAAAGGTCGATGGTTCAGGCTTTCCTGTACCTCCATGAAACATGTCCTGCAGCTTAGTGGTTTCAATTATGTTGGCCTTTTTTTCAACAACTTGAATTTCTTAGACCCACATAATATCTGCTGCTCCGTAATGATACACTCCTGCTCCCTTCCATGAATCAATTCCTCCAGAATCCTTCTGCGCCTTCAATGGACAGCTTCCTATTCATCCAATACACCATTTTCACCGTTATCATTATCACTCTTTCTCTTTATTGTTATTCATGACCATGTTACATATTTCACTATCTGTGAGATGGAAGTGAACCGGACCATCACTGCCAATATTCAGACAATCCTTGACAGCTTCTTCATCTAACAACTTGGCTTCAGGATGTGACAAACCTTTCACATACGTCACAAAATCTGCAACAACTGGTTTTTTTCTTCAGCCACAAGGAAGTCACTAAAATTGGGCTCATTTGCACCATCATCATTCAGAAACATCCTAACTGGCCACAAGT
Source organism: Scyliorhinus canicula (assembly GCF_902713615.1). Classification (NCBI taxonomy): domain Eukaryota; kingdom Metazoa; phylum Chordata; class Chondrichthyes; order Carcharhiniformes; family Scyliorhinidae; genus Scyliorhinus; species Scyliorhinus canicula. The sequence continues at coordinate 231,691,624 of NC_052148.1, forward strand.
TAATACTCAGTGATAAATGTTTCTTCCTGGCGCTACCGCCAGCCGCAGGATTTCCTGCTGGCCTCTTCAGCATGATGATGCAGTAAAGGCAGAGAGTACAGAGAAATGTGTTTGACCTGTGTGGCACCACCAATTCGAGCAGGAGCTCAAATTGTAGAAGGAAACTTGTTAGAACAGTGTTCAAACTGTGTGGCACCACCAAATAAAGCAGGATCTCAAAATAATCTGCAGGTCATTTTCAAATTGCTACACATGGCGGCAGCTCCAAGCACAACTGGATTTTCGGTCCTTCCTGCTTTCAGTCTGTCCGGTTTTTGATAATTGAGATACTGAGCAATGGTGTGCAATAGTATAAATTACCACACTAGTATTTTCAGTACAATTCAACATGCATAGGTTTGAAAAACGCGATTCCTGACTCTGACCCTGTCATGCTGTGTCAGGATTTAGACATTGGGTGAGAACAGGCCTAAGCTCAGGGATGATGCCCACCCTCAGCTACATAAACCACACCTGAAAATTGAGCATGTGTACATACTACTGAAGGGCAACTAGTGCTCCGGTGCAAGGTTGTGTCCTTGATTTTAGGCAGAAACAATTAGCGTAAAAAAGAGTTTATGGGATTTCAAGATATGAAATTCACTATCTCATCTCTTTATTTTGCATCACTGTTACTTCCCTTTCAAAGGCACTGTGAATGCAATTTCCTTAAGACGGAACATGCAAATCATTACCTTTAGTATCGTCTGTTCATTGTTTTCATTATCATCTGTCGCTTCCTTGTGCAGGTATATTGTTCTGGTGAGCTGCCTGCAGTCAGTCATATAAGCAAGGTTTAAAAAGTGCTTCATTGGTACACTATTGGCAATGGAGGAATGGGCAGTGAAATTATTGGTTCATATTGGGTCCTTTGTTGGTTACGAACTTGCATAAGTATTTAAGAAAAATTGTTTGCCTAACTCCAACCAAACCATGACTGAGTACGGATCTAGAATTCCCTCCTGACTAGCCATTCTTTTCATGTCTCAAGTGGCTCACAGAGATCAGCCTATGATCTGTGATGAGCCAGGTTTGTAAACTGCACTAGAAGACAATGGGCCTATTTGTTACAAGTATAGCTTTTGTCCTACATCCTGACACTAAAAATGCTAATAATTAAAACAGTTGTCTGAAATATTAACAAGGCAGGCGGTAAACAAAGAGCCTCGCTGTTCTATCAGTAACAGGAATAAAGGCTGTTTTGTATACTTCGCTGTTGCACATCAGAAATGTTGATTCATGGCAGTCAGAATATATTGGCAATAACAAAGTGTTACTGTCAGGATTTAAAACAATGACTGGAAACAACCAGCAGAAGGTGAAAAAGATTTAATCAGATACCATGTAAGACATACAAGCGTAAAGCCAATTTATACATATCTAAATTTGACTTTAACTGTTGCGTTGCTGTGGGTAATGCTTCCCAGATCATTTAATGACTCCTGTTTCATTACCTATTTTGTAAGCATTGTGCAAACTGAGAAACATGAGAGATTTGTGCAACATGGGTAATATCACATACAGGTTATGATCAATGAGTCTTATATTTTGGGGATGCGCTGACATAGGTTTTGCTAATAATTAATTAAGAATCGTTATTGTCACAAGTAGACTTACATCAACACTGCAATGAAGTTACTGTGAAAAGCCCCGAGTCGCCACATTCCGGCGCCTGTTCAGATACACAGAGGGAGAATTCAGAATGTCCAATTCACCCAACAGTACGTCTTTCGGGACTTGTGGGAGCAAACCGGAGCACCCGGAGGAAATCCACGCAGACACAGGGAGAGCGTGCAGACTCCACACAGACGGGGACCCAAGCGGGAATTGAACGTGGGACCTTAGAGCTGTGAAGCAACTGTGCTACCCATTGTGCTACCGCGCTACCCACATATATTGCAGACATTTCGATTTCTCAAGTTAAAAGAATAAACACATTGGTATACTTATACCTGATTTTAAAATCAGAAATATCAAAAATGTTCAACGGTGTGTTTGTTCAGAAAAGTGTTCACCTTCCCCAGAAATGTGGAAAAACAGACGGGTTTTGCTGCAACATGCAAGAAAAAGCTTTAAATCTTTTTAATTCAAAGAAACCCATTAAAAGAATCAAGGCACACAGAGGGAAGCAAAGCAGCCTCAGCATAGCAGTGCTGTGATGGTAATTCTTTGAATACTGCAGATGCCTGCATTGCTTCCTGCTGACCTACCTTAATATGAGGCCAGCTCATTATTAGAAACAAATAAATTGCCAGTGGTTGTCCACAATCAGAATGAATACAAATGTTTTTGAAAGATTGCAATGAAATTGGCACAGAGAGAGAATTAAGCTTGCTAAAGCCAGTGACCAGAGCCTGCAATTACATTGTGACAGTTGACATCGCAAAATTCAATGGCAGATGTTGATATAATAATTTACATTGGAAAATGTTGACAGAAAAGTAGGACCAAAAATTGTGATAGTGGCAAGTAAAGTTAGGGACTAATAATTGTGTGCAGTTTCTGAAACATTGGGGGTGGGATTCTCCGTCCCACTGCACCCATTTTCTGGTGCGGCGCGCCCCTGCCTGCACCGGCATTCTCCGTCCCGGCAGCCAGCCAATGGGGTTTCCCATTGTGGGCACCCCTACGCCATCGGGAAATCGGCTGGCATGAGTGCGCTGCTGGCGAAACCGAGGATCCCGTCGATGGAGAATCCAGCCCTCGGAGTGCCACATGTTTAGGGGTAGATATGTTTATCTGGCATCAACAGCACTTGAAAAAGCTGCAGTCTTTGGAAAGGAGTCCAGCAACCAAGGAGTAAAATCAGCTAAAGACAGTTACTGGATGAGAATTGTCTATTCAGTTTTGCATTGTTTTGGAGATCATGCAGTTCCTTTGGAGTGTGAGGGTCGTCCTGCAATGAAGTGTACATCAAGCAACATAGATGCAACTGACTGAGCTAATTCATGTTTCCTTACCTATACCCAAAACATAGGAGCAGGGTAAGAAATCGTTTTCTGCACTGCAAGTAGTTTCGACGGTATCTGTGCTAACATTTGGGGCGCGATTCAAGCAAAACATAGAACAGTACAGCACAGAACAGGCCCTTCGGCTCGCGATGTTGTGCCGAGCATTGTCCGAAACCAAGATCAAGCTATCCCACTCCCTGTCATTCTGGTGTGCTCCATGTGCCTATCCAATAACCGCTTGAAAGTTCCTAAAGTGTCCGACTCCACTATCACAGCAGGCAGTCCATTCCACACCCTAACCACTCTCTGAGTAAAGAACCTACTTCAGACATCCCTCCTATATCTCCCACCCTGAATCTTATAGTTATGCCCCCTTGTAACAGCTACATCCACCCGAGGAAATAGTCTCTGAACGCCCACTCTATCTATCCCCCTCGTCATCTTATAAACCACTATTAAGTCGCCTCTCATCCTCCTCCGCTCCTCCTCTGGCCGCGGATTTCTCTGTGCCGTGGGGGGCTTCAATGGGAAATCCCATTGACATCGGCGGGAACAGAGAATGCATTTCTTAAGTGTCATTTTGGGCAGGTTCGGCAGATTGTTTCTCTCTGTTTTTTTGGATGAGATCCACATCGCTATTCAATCACACTTAATCATTTTTTTGGGGCCTTGGGGAGTTTCATCCAGGTCAAGCCAACCATTAGAAATGTTTTCAACACTGGGGAGGTTAACTCGCTGGCGAGACCGGCTCCTCAGAGATTGGATCTCCCTTTTGAAAGGGTGCCCTGATCTCTAAGTGAGCTTGACGATCCTCCGCAACCCCCTCACCCATGGGCAATGTCACCCCCCACACACATGGGCAACCAAGTGAGGACAGACACCCTGCTCTAGGGTCGCTGAGGGCCCCCAATTTTCAGGCCCCCCCCCAACCCTCCATTTCGGGCCCCTCTTCCTTTTGGGATCCCCCTTTCAGGCCCCCACCCTTAACCCCCCCCCCCCCAATCTTTATGAAGTCCCTTCATACTCACCCTTCACCCCCCCTACCCTTCACACACACCTTCATCCCCCTTTCATGGGCATCGCCCATCTCAGGCTCAGAGCCTTGGCAGTGCCACTCTGGCATCTGGGCACTCTGACACTGCAACTGGGTAACCTGAAAGTATCCCTGTCAGCCTGACAGTGCCACCTGTGTAACTTGGCAGTGCCCAGGTGCCAGCGGGAGAGTCATGAAACTGTGAAACTCCTTCACCTGAGGAAGGAGCAGCGTTCTGAAAGCTAGTGATTTGAAACAAACCTGTTGGACTTTAACCTGGTGTTGTACGACTTCTTAATGTTTTCCCCTCACTGCTGTTACTTGTCCCAGCAGATTTCTTGTGGCCAGGTCCTGCATGAGGCTCAGCAGGGGCCTAACCCCAGAGGTCCTCCAATTGTCTGGGGAACTGGCTGTCACATCCTCCTTTAGCTGGGATGTGCCTCCGTTGTGCTCTACAGATTGTGCTCTTTAATCTACACACAAACCCTCCATGGACCATGTGTGCATATCTCTGTTGGCTAAGGTGGATGATGAGGCAGATAATGATGTGTGGCATGAGTATAACAGCGGCAAACATGTTTCTTAAACAAAATACCACTATTGTTATTGTTATCCACTCAGATTCAAAGTCAAAAACAAGGCAGTCAGCAGAAAGCAGCAGAGATTAAGCATGGTGCAGTTGTAGGGTTATATTATGACCAAGCAGGAGGCATAGAGCTGCCTGCAATCCAAGAGCTATTTGGTGACCTCCAGCAATCAACCTTCTGACTAGCTTCTCTTGGTCGAGTAGCACCTAGAAGAAGCAGTATGTTAAGCAGTAGAACAAACCCACCATACACAGCTCCTCTCCCACCTGCTAAATGGTGATTTCATCTGATAAGGAAACTGTGCAACATGTATCATAGACGTGTTCAGACAGCTGAACCTTTGCTTCCACATGCCTCTTGTATGTTTTTCATGTATCTTTGTGAAGGCACGTGAATTGTACATTTGATTTCACCACGGTTCATGGATTTTGAACTCTTTAACCACAACTGAAGAGAGTATCTCTCGTCCACCTCATGAACCATCAGCCTGGTTTAGATGTATTCCAGTAAATACCACTGACGGTGTAAACCAGCACAGTATAAGCAGTTAATGGCAGCATTATCACAGGTGGCGGACTGGAATTATTCTGTTGATAGAACTGTCACATTGGCGGAAGGATCTCATTCTACATACATTCCAGCAATGAGTCATGTGGAATCTGGAGATGATAAATGTTCAAGTTTTTCCCCCATTTGTTCATAGAACGAGGGTGATGCTGGCAAGGCCATCTTTAATTGCTCATCCCTAGTATGTGATAGTCTTTCACAGCCTCGATGATGTGGTGTACGCCTCAGATTGGCTGATTGGGCTGGCACCATTGAAGGAAACTTGAAAGGAGACGTGTAAAACGCTGCGCTAGTGTTTTCTTTCAAAGCTACGGTAAAAGTTGTCCCATTCCTGCACAACATTTGCAGCTCAGATCACAGGAAACTGCAAAGACATGAGACTGTCTCTATGGAAAAATGCAGCTGATCTTATTGGACAATTTCCAGCAACTGTGGCAGGATGTATGTCCCACCTCCTTGGGAAACAGCAGCTCAGGCAGACTATCTTAAATGCAGACAAATGTTGACGAAATATAGGTAAGTGCCATAAAGTAAAATCTGATTGGTCTCATTCAGTTCCGCAATGACTCCAATCATGTCTCGGCAAAACCTTTTACCTTTTGCCTTGCCAGCAAACCTGTGGTACAATTTTATTCCAGCCAGCCACCTGGTGTAAAAACCAAAATGGCCAATTTCACGGCATGTTTTTCATTCTGTAGTGTTGGTCGATTGCTTGCATTCAGGCTGGTTGAGTTGGACATCTTCAGATCTGTTTCTCACTGTGTACGAGAGTATGTTGGAAATTAACAAGATGGCTCTATCAATTATTTTTCTTTTATGAATCTATCGTAAGAGCAATTGTGATGGGATCAGCTGAATGAAATATAGAATAGTAACGTCTAAAGTGATCATTCAGTGGCATGCACTTTTCCACTGTTCAGTAGAGCCAAGTATGTATCATAGTAAGCCTAATGTGGTGAAGGCTTCTTTACAGGAGTGTATAAGCTGTATATACTTTACCCTGGTGAATGAAGTGGAACACCACAGTTACCACATAAAGTGCAAATGTCAGGACCACCATTCAAGAATACAAGGCCATATTTTCCTCTTGTGTGTTTTGCTTAATGATAGTAGACAGGAATGATAGGGTGAAAAAATAGTAATAGACCTCTTTTGCCTGATTTCTTTTCACTACCCTGCTCCTAAATAGCACCTGAAAAACAGTCCAAAGCAAAAATGGTCAATAATCCTTGTTCTCATTCTGTTCCTGAACAGTCACCTTTACGATTTTTCTGATGTCTGAAGAGGGTGCAGCAATTTAAATTATCAATGACTGTCAAAAGGCTTTCAACACAGGAGGCAAGCCAGGGAAAACTATCCCCTGTAAAACCTGATTTGTGAGCAACTCTTTGAGCACTACCTGTCTCGGGGGTAGGCTGGTATTTTCATAACAGGTCTCATTTCTTAAAAAGCCTCTTTCTCCACTCCAGCTACTGCCCATGTAATCTAGTCTCTTCCCTCTCCTGCAACATATCATTGCCACTCAATTCCATGTCTACCTTTCCCACCATTCTTTTTGAATTCCTTCCTCTGGATTTCCCTTTGCACATGGTGGGAGACGGGGTGGGAGTGCAGTGTCACTGGAATGGTAATACAGACACCTCAAATAATACTCTGGTTTCCAGGTTGGAATCTCACCATGGCAGATGGGGAAATTTGAATTCAATAAAAAAAATCTGGCATTAAAAGTCTGATGATGACCATGAACCATTGTTGATCTGGTTTACTAATGCCCTTTAGAGAAGGAAATCTGATGTCCTTACCTGGTCTGGCCTATATGTGACTCCAGACTCGTGTCTGAAATGGCCAAGCAAGCCACTCAGTTCAAGGGCAAACAGGGATGGCCAATAAATGCTGGCCCAGTCAGACCACCCACATCCCATGGAAGAATATAGGATAAACAGCTACTGTGTCACTGTGTCGTGTCTGCCTTCACCTCTGCTAATCTGGTCATTCACCATGACCTCCTTTGATCTTTTGCCCACTTCCTTGAACTTTCTTTTTTTTAAATAAATTTAGAGTACCCAATTATTTTTTCCAATTAAGGGGCAATTTAGCATGGCCAATCCACCTACCCTGCACATCTTTGGGTTGTGGGGGTGAAACCCACGCAGACACGGGGAGAATGTGCAAACACCACACGGACAGTGACCCAGAGCCGGGATTCGAACCCGGGTCCTCAGCGCCGTAGGCAGCCGCTTTGTCCATTTCTACCTGGTCAGTCCACTTCCCCCTTCCATGCACAACCATTCTCAATTTTCTAATTTACATGATCCTGTTCATTGACACCATCCATCAACATGAAGTTAGTCTCCATACAGAGAGTGGTAGTTGATGGGAAATGGTCAGAATGGAGTTCAGTTACGAGTGGCGTACCACAAGGATCTGTTCTGGGGCCGTTGCTGTTTGTCATTTTTATAAATGACCTAGAGGAGGGCGCAGAAGGATGGGTGAGTAAATTTGCAGACGACACTAAAGTCGGTGGAGGTGTAGACAGTGCGGAAGGATGTTGCAGGTTACAGAGGGACATAGATAAGCTGCAGAGCTGGGCTGAGAGGTGGCAAATGGAGTTTAATGTGGAGAAGTGTGAGGTGATTCACTTTGGAAAGAATAACAGGAATGCGGAATATTTGGCTAATGGTAAAATTCTTGGTAGTGTGGATGAGCAGAGGGATCTCGGTGTCCATGTACATAGATCCCTGAAAGTTGCCACCCAGGTTGAAAGCGTTGTGAAGAAGGCCTATGGTGTGTTGGCCTTTATTGGTAGAGGGATTGAGTTCCGGAGCCATGAGGTCATGTTGCAGTTGTACAAAACTCTAGTACGGCCGCATTTGGAGTATTGCGTACAGTTCTGGTCGCCTCATTATAGGAAGGACGTGGAAGCTTTGGAACGGGTGCAGAGGAGATTTACCAGGATGTTGCCTGGTATGGAGGGAAAATCTTATGAGGAAAGACTGATGGACTTGAGGTTGTTCTCGTTAGAGAGAAGAAGGTTAAGAGGTGACTTAATAGAGGCATACAAAATGATCAGAGGGTTAGATAGGGTGGACAGCGAGAGCCTCCTCCCGCGGATGAAGGTGGCTAGCACGAGGGGACATAGCCTTAAATTGAGGGGTAATAGATATAGGACAGAGGTCAGAGGTGGGTTTTTTACGCAAAGAGTGGTGAGGCCGTGGAATTCCCTACCTGCAACAGTAGTGAACTCGCCAACATTGAGGGCATTAAAAAATTTATTGGATAAGCATATGGATGATAAGGGCATAGTGTAGGTTAGATGGCCTTTAGTTTTTTCCCATGTCGGTGCAACATCGAGGGCCGAAGGGCCTGTACTGCGCTGTATCGTTCTATGTTCTATGTCTGTGTGGATAGCACTCAACCTCAGGGGCTATATTTTTGAAAATCATGCACAGTGGTTTTACCTTTAATTCATTCAGAAATTCATTCTTGGGACTTCCAGTGGTTGTCATGGTCTGATCGGTTGCATGCAAGGGGCGGGATTCTCTGGTTGCCGCTGCTGAAATCGCGTTTGGTGATCGGCCGGATAATCAATGTTCACACCGAAATCGGGGACGGCGCCGCTTTCGCGATGCTCCACCAACTCCAAAGCGGAATACTCCAGGAGTAGGTCGCACGCTGTATCGACGGCCTCAGGACATTCCCTGAGGCTCTCCCCCCCGATGCTCCGCCCCCGACCAGCTGAGTTCCTGTGGGTATCTCACGCTATTATTTGTCGGGAACTCGGCATGGCGACTGCGGACTCAGTCCAGCACCTCCACAGTCGGGGGAGAGCCGACCCACGGGCAGGGGGCACTTTGGCAGGGGCTGGGGGCACTGTTGGGGAGCCGGCCGAAGGGGGGGGTCACTATTTGGAAAGTCGGGTCCGTGTGTGGCAAGCGCCATGTTGCACAACGCGGCCGCTGCAGACCACCACCATGAGCATGCGTGGCCAGGGACCCGGCATTTTTCCAGCCGTATCGGCAGCTAGAGCTGGGTGCTGTACGCTGCCTGCCTGCTAGCCCCCAGACGGAAGATCGGTGGCCGTTTTACGCCAAACATTTGGTCGTAAAATGCCACCATTTCCACGCTGGCATCAGGATTGTGTTTAGGTGAGGATAGAGGGGTGGCCATTTTGGACGGGCCCAGGTTAGTGAGGGGACGGATTTTTGGGCAGGATTGGGTTAGGTGACGATAGCAAACCTTAGCAGAGGGGGAGGTCAGAATCCCCAGGCAAGGATTGTAGCTGTGGAATATGTGCGGGCTAAATGGAGGACGAAGATATGGGGCATTCTTTGGATGGGTTGGTGTTTCTGGAGGTGGAAGAGGAGAAGCGACAGGCATTGGAGACACCATTGGAGTTACAGGAGATAATGGAGTATGAGAGGTTGATGCAATCTGGGAAGGCGTTGGGGCCGGATGGCTTTCCAGTTGAATTCTATAAGCAGTTTTTGGCAGAGTCGGCACGTCATCTTTTGAGTATGTTTAATGAATCGTTGGTGAGGGGGTGTTGCCGGCTATGCTGGCACAGACTGCTATCTCTTTAATCCCAAAGAAGGATAAGGATCCAATGGAGTTTGGGTCCTACAGGCCCCTCTCGTTATTGAATATGGGCCTGAAGGTATTGGCCAAGCTGTTGGCGAGGCGGTTAGAGGGATGTGTTCTGGATGTGATCTCGGAGGATCAGACAGGGTTTTTTAAGGGGTGGCAGTTGTCAAGTAATATCAGCAGATTGTTGAATGTGGATATGACCCTGTTGCGGAGTAGCATTCCAGAGGTGATCATATCAATGGCTGCGGAGAAGGCCTTTGATCAGGTTGAGTTGCAGTTATTATGTGCATCCCCCACAGCCAGTGTGAGGGCAAATGTAATGAATTTGGGGTATTTTAGATTGCATAAGGGGACAAGGCAGGGATGCCGTTGTCCCCGTTGTTCGCATTGGTTATTGAGCCTTTGGCAATTGCACTCCGAGTTTTGAATGAGTGGTTGGGGATTGTGAGGATTGGCAGAGAACATAGGGTGTTGTTGTACAGTGATGATCTATTGTTTACATTGCTAATCCACTGGAGAGTATGAGTAAAATTATAGACTTGATGGGGAAATTTGGCACATTTTCTGGGTGAAAATTTAATGTGAGAAAGAACGAGGTTTTCTGGTGAATGAAAATGAAATGAAAATCGCTTATTGTCACGAGTAGGCTTCAATGAAGTTACTGTGAAAAGCCCCTAGTCGCCACATTCCGGCGCCTGTCCGGGGAGGCTGGTACGGGAATCGAACCGTGCTGCTGGTCTGCTTTAAAAGCCAGCGATTTAGCCGAGTGAGCTAAACCAGCAAGGGGAGAAGTGTGAATCTTGGTGTCTTGCCATTCAAGGTGGCCAGGATAAGGTTTTGGTGTTGGGAGATTCAGGTGGCTCCTGACAGGGCAACTATGCAAAAATGGAATCTGACTGGTCTGGTAGAGGTGGGTCAAAGGGGATATGATGGGGTGGGCTGCCCTGCCACTATCGTTGGCGGGGAGGGTACAGACCGTGAAAATGAACCCTTTGCCAAGGTTTTTATTTATCTTTCAATCTCTTCCAATTTTCCTTCCCAATGCATTTCACCAGAGGGTGGATGAAGTGATTTCTGAATTTGTATGGGCAGGCAAGACACTGAGGATTAGTGCATTTTGCAAAGGGAGAGATGGGTGAGCAGCTGGCGCTTCCATACCTATTGCATTATTATTGGGCGGCAAATATTGAGATGGTGAGATGATGGTGGGAGGAGGGGGCTGTCAGAATGGGTGCAGGTGGGAGGAAGAGCTGGGGATCAAGCTGGGGCAGGGGGCCTGAAGTGAAATAATGCATCAGGTCAACTCGACCTCCTCTTCTACGAGGATGAGCCTCATATAGTTTAAGGTGGTGCATAGGATCCATATGACATGGACCCGTATGAGTGTTTTCTTTCCTGGGAGTGGAGGATATATGCGAGAGATGTGGGAGGGGGCCGGCGAACCACACTCATATGTTCTGGGGTGTGCAAAACTGGATGATTTCCGGAAGGCGGTGTTCGAGATCTTGTCGGAGATAATGGGGGTTAAGATGATGCCGTGCCCGTTAGTGGCGGAATTTGGGATGTCGGACTTGCTGGGGTTGCTGGAGGGAAGGGGGCCGATGTTGTGGCCTTTGCGTCTCTGATTGCCTGGCGACAGATTTGACTGAGTTGGAGGTTGGCAGCTCCGCCAGGGGTCACGGCATGGTTGGGGGATCTGTACGAATTTTTAAGGCTGGAAAAGATTAAGTTCACCCTTAGGGGGCCGGAAGAGGGGCTTTACATGCGGTGGAGGTCATTTCTGTCCCTGTTTGAGGACTTGTTTGTTGTCAGTGGGAAGGGGGGGAAGTTGGGGGGGGGGGGGGGGGGGTTTGGGGTGAAAAGGGAGGAAAATTGACAAACTGTGTGCAGCATGTTTATTTTGAGGTATTATTTGATGTTTATATTTCATTGTGTTTGGAATAAAATATATCTTAAAAGAAAGACATTTATTCTCGATCTTTTGTCATAATATGGGAACCAAATAATTAACGTTAAAAGACTCCTTTGGATCATTTGATGAAAAAGCTAATTTGATTAATACTTAGCAAAGCTTCTACTTACAGTTGCATACAAATCTCATTAGCAAAATAAAAAAGTTGCTGAGTGAACTGTTCATATCACTGTATCGCTGCATAATCTTTGTGTTTTGCTCTTGTGTACTTTGATTATAACAGGAGTCAGAGGCTTGATAGCTCTCCTCGCTTTCTTGCTTCACAAATCTTCTGGCTGTGTTGATGATAGAACAAAGTTAATAGAGAAAAAGTTTGTTATATTTTGTTATTTTCATCTATCAATGGTTGCAAAGTACATAGCAAATGCAAATGGGGAATCCAGGACTTAGTGAACCATAAGAAAGCTGTTTGAACTGTTTGTGGTCCCAGTCCAACCACTGAATGGTATTTTCTCCACAGCACATTTAATAAATACAACAAGATGCGCTTAGTGTATTTGGAAGTACGCAGAGCTTATGTGTTTGTTTCTGCTCATGTGTGGAATGCACTTACTGTGATCATTTCAAAAACCAGCCACTACATCAGGCTCTCTGGCAGGAAATCAGTGCACTCTGTCCAGTAATGCTCAAGTTAAACTGTGAAGGCCAAGAATGCTAAAAGTGGAAGCTGTTGAGACAATGTTCAGAAGAACTAATCTGAGTTGCCATTGACTTTAATTGCTGCATCGCCTGAGATCCAAATGTTATCACTGGTAAAGACCATCTCATTTTTATGACATCTGTTGGACATCTGCTTCATTAGTTTGGTTTGGCCTTAATAATTTGACACACTGATTCTAAAAACATTTTGTTAACTCCAAAACTATCACAGGAACCAATGTTAGGTTGCCTGCTCTAAGATACTGTGCATTCTGATCGATTGCCAGATGTATAATTGTACTGAAACCATCTTATTCTAGAAATCTGAGTGCTTGAATGAAGTTGCATTGCTTTCCAGCTTTATAAGGTAATGTAAGTGGTGGTACTCCTTCCAGCGCACTGAAACCTGAAAGGAATAATTTACCCCAATGTGCCTGAAAGTAGCAACAGTGGAAATACTGCCGCTGGTAATGCACCTTGCTATTTTCTGCAATTTAAAGAAGCAGGAAAGAGCACTGGTCTATTTTCAGCTTCTTGGGGCGAGAAGAGGTGAGAATCAGAGGAACAGATAGTTTAGGTTGCGGAGATAGGAAAAGGCAAGGCCACAAAAGATTTCAGCACAAGGCATTGGGGAGACAGGGAACTAATATAAAATTGTGAGGATAAGGGCGATGAACAAACAGGAATTGAAGCGGGATAGAATACGAGCCACAGATTTTTGAATGGGATGAAGGGTGAAATTTTCTGCTTGGGAGACTATATTCTCCTGCTGGAGCCGAATTGCACGTGAGTAATTCAGCATCCCTAGCCAAGAAGATTTATGCATGGCGAGGAATACGATGGAATCCCGCTATCGGACCACCGTTTTGAGCGGGCGGCCCAATAGCGAAGTCCTGTGGCCGGCCATCACCCCCACACTGGAAATAAGCCTTCCTCCCCACCCCTGGATTTTCTGAGTGGCCCAAGTACGGGGGTGACCAGTCCTGCCCCTCCCCCCACCAGCGTCCCCTAAATAGGGAGAACTCCGATCCCGCCTGGCCTAGTTCCCGACGGCGTGATTCTAACCACGTATGGCCGGTCAGGACTCTCGTGCGGCGGCTGCGGTCTCGGTCCACGGCCGCCCTGGTGGGGGGGCGGGGGGGATCCAGCACCGGGGGTGGCCTTATGGGTGGCCAGGCAGCAATCGGGGTGGTCCATTGCAGGGGCGCGGGGCCGATCGAGGGGACCTTGGGCTGGATTCTCCAACCCGCCCCACCACATGTTTTTGCAGAAAACTGGGGAGTGAAACGCCAGCATTTTTATGCCGGCGTGGGGACATGATTTCTGGCCCAGAGGACTGGAGAATAGCGAGGGCCCAGAGAATCTGGTGCTGGGCCCACTAAGTGGATTCAAATGAGTCCTAGGACCCATTTGCATTAATTTACATTCCTTCGCTGCTGGGTGGGTGCAAACCCCAATCCCGCATTCAGAGGGGGGCCGGAGCATCGCGATCAGATCAGCACCAGATTTTTCCTGACGGCCAATTCCCAGGCGCATCGGGGACCCCACGGCAGGCAGCTGAGTATACAGCCCGAAGATTCAGGAGGGTAGTGGATGAGAATCCAGCCAAAAGAACATTTAAAAGTGTTTGTGGGTGTGTGTGTAGGATGGGGCTGGTGGTGAAGGACGGGGAAGGGACAAGAAGGTTAAGGAATCAATTATTAATGGAAAAAAGAACCAGGGGCTATCTTTGCGGGGTGATCTTAGAGTAGTGGAGAGTTTTTGCAGGAATGAGTGAGACCGAGTAGAACCTGATGTGTTCCAGGCAGATATGCTGATGGATGGCTAAACCAGTTCTACGCCAGATAATCTCACCTTTTAAACCCCTGAATTTTGAGAAACAAAGATGGGGCTGTATCAGGGAAAGATTTTGGGGAGAAATGGTCATCAAAGGTGAATATGAAGCTCTGCAAATCAGTGGCTAAAAAGCTATTGTGGTGGGTGATGGGCCATAGATTATGCAGTTGAGTTTTTAGAATTATAGTAGTGAGCGAAGGTACTTCTTCTCTGCTGAACCATCAGAGGCTGATAATTGGCACCCATTCTCTGAGGGATTTATTTCAGATGACTTTCCCTTTCCATGGTTCCTGCTTTTGAAATAAACCACACTTTAATCATGCTGTCATTGGCCTCTAATTTGACTCCCGGTCATACAATCACAAGATAACCATGGTTGGCCTGATTGTGGCCTTATCTCCACTTTCCTGTGGCCTTATCTCCACTTTCCTGTTGTCTCTGAAAATTCTTCATTCCCTTGTCGATCAAAGATCTGCCTAACTCCGCTTCAAAAATAGTCTCCAATGCTGTCCGCGGAAGGGAATTCCAAAGACTAAAGAAATTCGAGGAGAAGAAATTCTTCCTCATGTCCATCTTAAATGAGAAGCTCCTTTGACGGGATTTTCCGAACCCCCGCCGGGCCGAAGAATCGTCGGGGGGTGGCGTGAATCCCGCACCGAAGCTGGCTGCCGGATTATCCAGCATCGGTTTTCCAGCGGGGGTGGGAATTGCATCGCGCCAGTCGGGGGCCGTTGGCAGTGCCCCCCCCCCCGGTGATCCTGTGCTCCGTGATGGGCCGAGTGACCGCCCGTTGTTTTCGGCCAGTCCCGCCGGCGTGAATCAAACAAGGTCCTTACCGGCGGGACCTGGCTCTGTGGGCAGCCTGTGGAGTCCTCGGGGGGGCGCGGGGAGATCTGGCCTCGGGGGGGGGGGGGGGGGGGGGGGAGGGGGGCCATGGCGGCCTGGCCCGTGATCAGGGCCCACCGATCTGCAGGCGGGCTTGCGCCGTGGGGGCACTCTTTCCCCCCGCGCCAGCCGCTGTAACGGTCCGCCATGGCCGGCGTGGAGAAGAAACCCCCTGCGCATGCGCTGGGTTCACGCCGGAACATGCTGGCGCTCCCGCGCATGCGCCAACTCGCGCCGGCTGGCAGAGGCCCTTCGGCGCCGGTCGGCGTGGCACCAACTCCACCAGCGCCGGCCTAGCCCCTGAAGGTGCGGAGGATTCCACACCTTCCGGGCCGCCTGATGCCGGAGTGCTTCACGCCACTCCTCGCCGCCGGTACAGCCCGCCCCGCCGGATAGCGGAGAATCCCAGCCTTTATTTTTAAACTATGTCCCCTAGTCATGGACCGCCCGCCCCCACCCCGCCCCCATGAGAAGCAACATTCTTCCAATACCTCTCCTGTCAATCCCCTTCAGATTTTTGTATGTTTCAATAAGATCATTTCTCATTTCTTTCTTCTCCAATGAATATAGGCCCAACCTGTTCAACCTTTCCTCATAAGAGAACTCTTTCATCCCTGGAGCCAACCGAGTGAACCTTCTCTGAATTGCTTGCAATACATGTTTATCCCTCCTTGAGTACAGAGCCCAAAACTGTACACAGTATTCCAGATGTGGTCTCACCAATGCCTTGTGCAGCTGTAGCAAGACTTCCCTACTTTTATAATCCACCCCCTTGCAATAAAGGATAACATTCCATTTGTCCTGCTAATCACTTGCTGTACATGTAGGCTAATGTTTTCTGATTCATGAATAAGGATAGCCAGATCCCTCTGTACTACAGCATTCTGAAGTCTTTCTATATTTAAATGGTATTCTGCCTTTCTATTCTTCCTGCCAAAGTGGACTCATATACTCCATCTGCCAGTTTTTGGCTGAATCACTTAATCAATCTGCATCCCTTTGCACACTGTGCATCCTCATCACAACCCGCTTTCCTACCTACCTTTATACAAACAGAAAACTGGGCTGAAATACTGGCAGTCCCTTCATCCAAGTCATTAATATTCCTATGTACATAAGACACAGGAGCAGAATTAGGCTATTTGGCCCATCGAGTCTGCTCCACCGTTCGATCATGGCTGATCACACCCTGGCCTTAACTCCACCGTCCTGCCCAATCTCCATAACCCTTCAACCCATTACCAATTAAAAATCTGTCTAACTTCTCCTTAAATTTACTCACTGTTCCAGCATCCACCGCACTCCTGGGCAGCGAATTCCTCAGATTCACAACCCTTTGGGAGAAGTAGTTTCTCCTCATCTCTGTTTTAAATTTGCTACCTCTTATCCTAATGCTATGACCTCTCGTTCTAGAATGCACCACAAGAGGAAACATCCACTCCACGTCTACTTTATCCATACCTTTAATTATCTTGTTTATCTCAATTTGGTCTCCCCCTCATTCTTCTAAACTCTAGAGAGTATAGGCCTAAACTGGTCAATCTCTTTTTGTACGTCAAACTCCTCATCTCTGGAATCAACCTAGTGAACCCCCTCTGAACTACATTCTAGCATTTTATCCAATGACAGGTGTTAAGGTAACTGGCCTGTAGTTTCCTGCTTTCTATCTCCCTTCTTTCTTGAACAGTGATGTTACATTTGCTGCTTTCTAATCTGCTTGGTCCTTTCCAGAATGCAGGGAATTTTGGATTTTTGGAAGATTATAACCAATGCATCCACCTCTCTGCAGCTACCTCCTTTTAGACCCCAGGATGCAAGCCATTGGGTCCAGGGGACCTGTCAGACTTTAGTGACATTAGTTTTCCTGCTACTTCTACTCCAGCGAATGTGATTGTTTTGAGTTCCTCCCTGTCCTTTGCATCTTGGTTTCCTACTATTGTAAGGATGTGTCTTCTGCTGTCAAGACAGTCGCAAAATACTTGTTGAAAGTCTGTGCCATTTCCTTGTTTCTGAATATACACTCTATGAATTTATCCTGGCTACTTTTGCTAATTTGATTCATCCAACCTGTATGAAGGTTAAAATAAATTCCTTTACTCTCCCCTTCATAAATGGCTCCCTGATCAACAATGTCGTGGTCAGTTTGCGCATTCTCCCTGTAGTTCCTACTTACATAGAGTCATAGTCACAGAGTCGTACAGCACAGAAAAGGCCCTTTGGCCCATTGAGTCTGCACCGACATTAACTACCCTAATTTCACAATAATTACCAGCACTTTTCCCATATCCTTAAATGTGACGGTGTTTCAAGTACTCATCAAAGTGTTTTTAAAGGTTGTGAGGTTTCCAGATTCCACTTCCTTTCCAAGCAGTGCATTCCAGATTCTCACCGCTCTCTGAGTGAAAATCCATTTTCTTAACTCCCTCAGAATCTCCTGCCCCCCACCGTAAAGCTATGCCCCCTTGTAATTTGCCCCTCAACCAAGGGGAACCGCTGCTTTCTGTTTACCCTGTCCAAACCCCTCATAATCTTATGCACTTCAATCATATCCCCCCTCAGCCTCGCCTGCTCTAAAGAAAAACAATCCAAGCCTATCCACTCTCTCCTTATCGCTCAGATGGTCCATCCCAGGCAACATCCTGGTGAATCTCCTCTGTACCCCTTCAGTGCAATCACCTCCTTCCTTGTACAACTCAATCATAACGTTCTTGCTCTTATATTGTATGCCACGACTGTTAAAGGCCTTCTTAACTACCTGCCCTTCCGCCTTCAGGGATCTGTGAACAAGTACCCTAAGATCAGTCTGTTCCTCTGAGCTTCCTAATGTCATGCCATTCATTATATACTCCCTTGTTCCTGTTTCTTGTTCCAAAGTGCACCACGTCGCACTTAACAGGGTTAAATACCATCTGTCACTGCTCTGCGCATCTGACCAACCCATCTCTATTTTCCTGCAACCTACCATCCTCCTCTTCACTGTTAATCACCCTACCAATCTTGGTGTCACCTGCAAACTTACTAATTATTCTCCCCCACTTGCTCACCTATTTCATTTCGTCCACTCAAGTTGTAAAAACCTTCTTCCTATTGGACATTTGCAGGGGTTGAGATGCTTCCATTGCTACCTTCTGGAAACCCATACATGCCTCATTTGTAGTCACACCCTCCTGTCCTGCCATAGGCCAAATCTGCAAAACCTAGCCTAAAGGGCGTGCCTGCCTCCTGGAACAAAGTGTTCAGGTAACTTTCCCCTCCCTGATCCATCAAAGTGACCAAAACCTGGACTCCAACTCATCAACTTTGACCCAAAGTCCTTCAAGATGCTGACAGTTATTGTAAATGTGGTTGCAATACATTTGTAAAGAATAAACTTATTGCTGTGGATCATACTGATGTCCACCAGTTCCCCCATGCCACAGCTGCAACACATCTCCTGCCTTAGAAATGCCACTCAGCTGTTGTCTGTAGTTATGCCAAGTAGTTTTACTAGTAATCCAGAAGCCGAGGGTAACCCACCATGACAGATGGTGAAATTTGAATTCAATAAAAATCTGGAATGAAACCATTGTAAAAACCTATCTGGTTTACCAGTGTCCTTCAGGGAAAGAAATCTGCTGTCCTTACCCGGTCTGGCCTACATGTGACTCCAGACCCCCACAGTGATGACTTTTAACTGCACCCCCCCCCCCCCCCACCCCACCACCCCTGCCATCACTGAAATGGCCTAGCAAACCACTCAGTTACTCAGTTCAAGGGCAATTAGGGATGGGCTGCAAATGCTGGCCCAGCCAGTGATGCCCACATTCCAAGAACGAATAGAAACAACTGAATAATGCAGAACGAAAAACACCAGGTTCGGTTGTCGGGTTGTGCCAGTTTAAGCTCATCCTCCTTGGTTGGTGGAACAAGAGGTGAATTGGCTAGGCCTCTGTGGCTGTGAGGAAGCATCACCCCACTCCCACACCCCTCCTGTAACTGAATAGTTTGCCAACACTTGCTATCTTGGCTCACACCTGAAAAATGGCTCCTCAGGTGAGGTATTGGCGCACATTTATCCCAGCAAGGTTTCAGCAGATAAAATTGATGAGGGGAAAAAAGGAGGGGAAATTATATCTACGCTTACAAAGTATTCTAATTGATTTTCTATTCCGTGTGTCATTGTCATCAGCAGCCTTGCAAAATCCTTTTTCACTTTGAACTTTGCAGATGGCAAGTTGCAAAAGACATGTTATCAATCAATCATAGAATCAACAATGCAAAAGGAGGCCATTCGGCTCATCGAGTCTGCTCCAGCCCCTGGAAAGAGCACCCTATCCGAGCTCAGGTTTCCACCCTATCCCCGTAACCCGATCTAACCTTTTGGCCACTAAGGGGCAATTTAGCATGGCCAATCCACCTAACCTGCACATCTTTGGACCGTGGGAGGAAACTGGAGCACCCGGAGGAAACTCACGCAGACAAGGGGAGAAAGTGCAAACTCCGCACAGTCTGAGGCCGGAATTGAACCTGGGACCCTGGAGCTAGTGAGGCAGCAGTGCTAGCACTGTGCTACCCAAATACAGTGAGTTGGTCCTGTTCTTCCTGCCCTTACTTGTTCCCTCCTCCTCCCTTCAGTAGTTTCCCCTCTCATTCCCCCCTCTGCCTGTCCATGCAATTGGTGAATTAATTTTGGCTTCATGAAATGAGGCCATTTGGCTGTAATTACTTTCTGTGCACTGTAGATAAACAGCTAAAACTGATGACACAACAGAGTGCCTGAAGTATTCAGCTGGTCGGAATGTAGGAAGCCCTGGACTAATCTAGATAAAAGCTTGCCTTTCTCTCAGGATTCTATGTTCCAGTAAAGTAATATTTGCACACATTCTGTTCAGCATTGTCCAGCTCAACCCAGTAAATGCTGCTGCCATTTGCCAACATTGTACAGTAATTGGATTTATCCTTTAATGAAGAAGCAGCAATATATTTGAGGTCAGTGTAGTTGTACAGAATCTTTCCAGAAGTGAGATTTATCAATATGTAGTTGACAGCTGAATTGAAAAAAAAACATCTCCCTTAATTGACACGGGTTTTCTGGTGTTGTTTGTGGTCGGCTTATCTGCAGTTTACATCTATTTGTGGCTAACAGTGAGATTTGAAAACTAGAAACTCAAATGTTTGTTTCTATTGCAGCGTACTTCAACCAAAATAGACTTACGAAACTAAATCAAGAAAAGTTGTTCTATTTTTTAACACCTAATTTGAGATGAAGACTTTGTTTCCCTTTCCCTCCTCAATTTACTCTTCATTCAGAGATGATGATGTATGCTAGGGGGCCATTTCAAAAGTGCCAGAAATATTTTATTACCTTGCCTTTCCACTCTCGGGATGCAGTACTGAGGGAGGGGGACACTGTTAACGATGCTGTCTTTTGGATCTTGGGTTAAATCAAAGGCCTGCCTTTTTTTCTCAGAGAGGAGATAATAATTCCATGACATGGAACATAAGAACATAAGAACTAGGAGCAGGAGTAGGCCATCTGGCCCCTCGAGCTTGCTCCGCCATTCAATGAGATCATGGCTGATCTTTTGTGGACTCAGCCCCACTTTCCGGCCCGAACACCATAACCTTTAATCCCTTTATTCTTCAAAAAACTATCTATCTTTACCTTAAAAACATGTAATGAAGGAGCCTCAACTGCTTCACTGGGCAAGGAATTCCATAGATTCACAACCCTTTGGGTGAAGAAGTTCCTCCTAAACTCAGTCCTAAATCTACTTCCCCTTATTTTGAGGCTATGTCCCCTAGTTCTGCTTTCACCCGCCAGTGGAAACAACCTGCCCGCATCTATCCTATCTATTCCCTTCATAATTTTAAATGTTTCTATAAGATCCCCCCCTCATCCTTCTAAATTCCAATGAGTACAGTCCCAGTCTACTCAACCTCTCCTCATAATCCAACCCCTTCACCTCTGCACACCCTCCAGTGCCAGTGCGTCCTTTCTCAAGTAAGGAGACCAAAACTGAACACAATACTCCAGGTGTGGCCTCACTAACACCTTATACAATTGCAACATAACCTCCCTAGTCTTAAACTCCACCCCTCTAGCAATGAAGGACAAAATTCCATTTGCCTTCTTAATCACCTGTTGCACCTGTAAACCAACCTTCTGTGACTCATGCACTAGCACACCCAAGTCTCTCTGCACAGCGGCATGCTTTAATATTTTATCGTTTAAATAATAATCCCGTTTGCTGTTATTCCTGCCAAAATGGATAACCTCACATTTGTCAACATTGTATTCCATCTGCCAGACCCTAGCCCATTCACTTAACCTATCCAAATCCCAAGTGTCTTGGCCAACATTCATCCCTCATCTAACAAAGATGAGCTGGTCATTTTTACATAGT
Organism: Scyliorhinus canicula; assembly: GCF_902713615.1. Lineage (NCBI taxonomy): Eukaryota > Metazoa > Chordata > Chondrichthyes > Carcharhiniformes > Scyliorhinidae > Scyliorhinus > Scyliorhinus canicula. Next base: position 231,713,103 of record NC_052148.1, read on the forward strand.
TGTATGTCAGATCTTGCCATCCGTACATTGGCTTCTGCGTTTCTGGCATAACAACACTTCAGAAGTATTTCATTGAAGGTAAAGATTCTGAGGTAGTGAAAAGCACTACATAAGTGCAAGCTTTTTTCTTTGCTTCCCTCCCTCCCTCCTCCACCCACATGACCACTCTTTTTGATTGAATCTAGACAATGAGTGTTCAAGCTGCCTGACTGTGAGCACTAAATAATGCTGTAGCAAAAGCAGAAGGCAGCCATAGATTTTGTGACAGTTGTTGTCAGCAGCAGCAATGCAAGTGCGTCAGCTCACAGAACTCTGGAAACCAAAAGGAGAACAGGCCCGGTGCAATCTGGCAACAGTCCAGCATGATCTCTTTCTGGAATGAATGCTCACTCACAGAGTGGGCATCATAACACAAGAATGTTTTCATCAGGTTTCACCAAATTCTTTCATCCTATTGAATTTCGAGGGCTGTGATAGTCAACTAGTTTCAACAAAATTATAGTGGAATGGAGCTGTCAAAAGCAGGAAGCTGTTGGTTTTGACATCATTACGTTGTCAGGAAAATACCACCATTATAAAATAAAATGACTTGTATTTAACTATATATATTTATTAGTGATAGAAAGGAAGATCCTGATATCATGGCAGAAATGCTGGAACTGTAGGTCGATTCATCTTTGCTAACACCTGCTCAGAATATGCAGTGAATCCTGTCAGTGGGACTTCAGTAAAGTATGAAAGGAGTTTGTAATGCCGTAAGAACACCTATCAGTAGAATATTTATTTCATTCCCAACTTGTCTTGAACTATATAATACCAGAGTGTTATACCAGTGATGGTTATGTTGGAAACACTCTAAATTGGTCAATTAAAAATATTAGGCAGGAAACATTGATGCAGACTTGACTGTGCAGTAATATAGAAATATTAATCGGGAGATATCGGGGTGCTGACTCGCTTTCACCCACTTTGTACAATTACCCAAAGTGGAGATCTATCCCATTGTGCCATTTTTCCCAATACTGTAATGCGACCAAAAGGTTGAATGTCTTATGAAAGTCCTGGAAGTTGGTATTCTATGTATTCAACATTTTAAAAATGGATTAAATATCCAGCTCATGCTGACTTAGACTTTACACAGGATGGAATGAGCACCAATTTGACAACCGAATATTGATGGCCATGAAATTGGATAGGGTGTAGGTACAGCAATGTCTATTGCTTCCCCTGCAGGCAGCACTCAAGCTTCCTGCTGCCTACTGATTTGCATGAAAGCCGCATGCAACTGGTGCAAAACACACTGCTGACTGGCTGCGGATCTTAGAAGAGGGCTCAAGTTTATTTGACACCACCACCACTATAAGTTCGTCAGCAGCACATAAAGTGAACCTGCACTTCTAAAATGATTCTGGCTGGAGCAAGTGCTGGAATTAGTTGCAGAAGAGAGTGTGAGCAAGAATACTAATTTATGGCTGAACAGGGCAGAGACCGTGGGGTGGGATTCTCCGTTTCCTGACGCCGATATCGTAATTGGCGATCGGGTGCAGAATCGACTCTGACGCACAAATTGGAGCCGTCGCCGGTTTGACGCTGGTCATCCGAACTCCGCCCCCTCAGAAATGGCGTAATCGCACCGCTCGCCCTTGCAACGCCATTGGCACATAATCGGCCGGCCCTCCCATGATGCTCCGCCCTGAATGGGCCGATTTCCTGACCGCGTGGAACACGTGTGGTCTCAGCAGTTGGGAACCCAGCATGGCAGCTGCGGACTGTATCCAGCACCGCCATACTCAGCCAGGATCCATGCCGCTGGCTGGGGGGGCCTCCGTGAGGGCTGGGGGGTCTGGTGTGGGATGGCCAGGGGGAGGCCTATGGGGTCACAGATGGCGGGTCGCGTCCACACACAGCCGACATCATACTGTACGGTGCGACCGTTGCAGGTCATCAGCCATGCACATGTGCGTCCCCCGACCCGGACATTCTCCGGCCTTTATCGGCGCAGGAACCGGGAGTTTCACTGGCACCGCTGCTAGCCCCTCACCGGTCCCGGAATCGGTGAGGGGTTGGCCCTGAATTTTTTCATCGTAAACCTCCCGCAAATTCAGGAACGATAATTGCTCTTATAATTATGGGTGCTAAAAGCCCTCTCCCGCCTCCTTTTCCAGCAGCTTTTCCTGCTCTCTCTCGCCTCTGATCATTCGCCCCATCTTTGCTGTAACCCAAGCGGGAAGCAAACTACAGAACCCATCTCTGGGAGCTTGAAGTCAGGACACTATTCTTCAGCACGTTTTACACCTCTCCCAGCCGGCTGAAGAAACTTTAAACAACTCCAGAAACCACTAAGTCTTCTGCAATCACAAGAGCCAGTAGAAATCAATTAGCAACTAATTTTAAGGTAGTTAATGGTCCCTTTAAATAGTGTCATTGGGTGTGGAGATGGACCCTTCGTGCTGATGAACATATGATCGGCTATGTGCGGTTAAGAGAGGACAATAGCTGGAGCAGTGAGCTCCAAAATTGCAGCACTGGTGCCAAATCGATGTTCCGTGCTGATTGAGCTCACAATCTCCTTGCGCTGCATACTTCCATCAGATGATATTTTTTGAGTGACCATCCAAGTATCATCTCATAGTGAGTGGAATACAAATGAAATGGAGCCATCAGCTTGCTCTTGACAACTGCTGCTGGTCGCCGAGGTGATAGCGATCCTGGAGCAGGGTGCCAATTCCATTCATTTGACCTTACGGTTACAGAAAGAATGTCCAAACCCTCAAACATGTAATTTAGCGAAAGAGAAACGGCAGTGCGTAACCACTTCATAGTGTTTTGTAACTAGCCACTAAAAACATATCACGCGGCTCAGAATTAACTATCCGCTGTTCCCTTCACAAAGCTGAAATGGCTCCTTTCCACCTGTGACACCAAGATCAGGAACTCTGCAAGCCAATTTCTGACTCGGTGTATGTCCCCTACTAGTGAATCCCTTGAAATTCCAACGAACTGGTTGCTGCTGTAGAACATGGGAAGATCTTGGTCAATGACGGGAAATACTATTTCCCAGTAATGAAAAAAGAAGTTGCCTCGACACTCACAGTCATCTCTTAATAGCATTGGTACCGGCCCCGGGGAAAAGCTGCCCACCATTCATAAGGGTACATTCAAAGCAATATATAAAATGTAATGGATGGGGTGTCAGAAAATTGACTGCTCGTAACGTTAGGCTTGGACACAATGTAAAAAAGATATTGATTTTTGTGAAGTGCACAGGAACTTTTGGGCCTGAACAATAATTGTTTTTATTGCTTTGTACTCTGAAGTTATTTAATTAACTTCTTCATTTCCACCAATTTAATTTGGTCTCCCTGGCGCTGCATTGTCTTAGTACCTGACAGATAAAAAAATGGAAACTGACGACTTAAAAGAATGATCCAGTCATGTGAGATTTTGCTGTGGGAATCCTACTACTGCCGGCAGCTTCTTATTCTCCCCTATTGCGAATCTTGCTGAAAGCTCTCGCTGAAAGAAATTCAAAACAATGTCAGTGATTATCTTAAATGCAATGAAGAATCTGCCACTATAGTCCCCGACTAACTATCTTGCAACAAGATTCAAATGCACCACTGTTAGTTCAATTCTTAAACATTGTGTCCATAACCTGCAATGTGTGATAGATGAATCAGGGCTCTCAATGTCCAGTTCATGTTTCTCTGGCTACTCGCCCAAGCTGAACCAGACTGCCAATATCCTCAGTGTCTCATTCAAACTGTAGCAGAGTTTCAAACCTCTTGGACCAGATTTGCAGTCCAAATAAGTGCAAAATATAACAGGCAGCTTGATGGTCTCAGCCGGTTAAAAGAATTAAAAATTGAGCCAGATCAAGCAACAAGGTGCAATGTAGACAATGGTGCATTTTTAAGGACATTAGGCCAGGAACGCTTGTACTGGTTAAATAGCCTGTCGTCGCTCATTGTCCAGATTCACACATGAAAGAATGACAGCTTGCATGAGTGACTGGAGTTGGATAGGTATCCATGAAACCATACCCTCAGGATGGGTGGAGAGGGTGGTGGCAGGGTTGAAGGGATGTGGGGGGTGGGGGGGAGGGGTGGAAACTTGTTTAATAATAGTACCATATAACTAGTGAGTATTTTAGTGGTTTGTAACTTGGTTTTTATGATGCACAGTTCGAACAAGTGATTTACTCCGCTGATTCAATATATCCCACATACTGATACTATGGGTGGGATTCTCCGTTAGCCGACGCCATTTGTCTTCTTTACCGCCTGCTATACCTGCATCCTTATCCTCAGTGATTGGTGTACGAGAACACCCAAGTCTCGTTGCACATTCCCCTCTCCTAATTTATGGCCATTCAGATAATAGTCTGCCTTCTCTTATTAGTAATTGGAACTATGATGATGTGGCTATCACAGAAACGTGGTTAAAGGAAGGGCAGGATTGGCTGCTGAACGTTGGAGGATATAGATGCTTCAGGAGAGATAGATGGGGATGTAAAAAGGGGTGGGGGAATAGCATTACTGGTTAAGGAGAATATTATAGCCGTACTGAGGGAGGACACCTTGGAAGGCTCATACAATGAGGCAATCTGGGTAGAGCTTAGGAACAGGAAAGGGGCAATCACAATATTGGGAGTTTATGACAGCCCCCCCCCCCCCCCCCCCCCCCCCCCACCACCACCAACTGCCAGCAAGAGATAGATGAGCAGATAGGTAGAGAGATTTTGGATAGGTGCAAAAGTAACAGGGTTGTTGTGGTATGGGATTTTAATTTCCCCTATATTGACTGGGACTCACTTAGTGCTAGGGGCTTGGATGGGGCAGAGTTTGTAACGTATATCCAGGAAGGCTTCTTGATGCAATATATGGATAGTCCAACTAGGGAAGGGGCAATTCTGGATCTGGTATTGGGGAATGAGCCTGGACAGGTGGGTGAGGTTTCAGTAGGGGAACATTTTGGGTATTGTGACCACAATTCTGTACGTTTGAGGGTACTTTTGTGCAGGAATGAGGGTAACGCTCGCATTAAGGTGCTGAACTTGAGAAAACCAAATTACGATAACATTAAACAGGAATTGAAGAATTGGATTGGTGCGGCTGTTGGAGAGAAATCAACATGTGGGAGTCTTTCAAGCGAAAGTTGATTAGGATTCAGGAAACTCATGTTTCTGAGCGAACGAAGGATAAGTATGAGAAGTATGAAAAGTCTTGGATAACGAAGGATATTGTGAACCTCGTCAAGAAGAAAAAGGAGGCTTTTGTACGGTCTAGAAGGGTGGGGGCAGTCAAAACCCTTGACGAGTATAAAGAAAGTAGGAACATACTTAAGCAGGTTAGTAGGAGGGCTAGGAGGGGTCATGAAAAGTCCTTGGCAAGTAGGATTAAGGTGAATCCCAAAGCTTTTTATTCATACATAAAAAGCAAGAGGGTGGCCAGGGAAAGGATTGGACCATTTAAGGACAGTGGGGGGAATCTATGTGTTAAGCCAGAGGAAATGGGCAAGGTACTAAATGAGTACTTTACATCAGTGTTCACCAAAGAAAAGGATTTTTTGGGAAATGATTTTTGGGCAGGGTGTGTGGACAGTTTGGGTCATGTTGACATTGAAAAGGAGGAGGTATTGGGTCTTTTAAAAGACACTAAAGTAGATAAGTCTCTTGAGCTGGATGGGATTTACCCCAGAATGCTGAGGGAAGCAAGGGAGAAAATTGCTGGGGCCTTAATTAACATCTTTGTATCCTCATTGGCTGCAGGTGAGGTCCCAGAGGACTGGAGAATAGCTAATGTGGTACCGCTGTTTAAGAAAGGTAGCAGGGATCATCCAGGAAACTATAGGCTGGTGAGCCTCATGTCGGTAGTCAGTTATTTATTGGAGAGAATTTTCAGGGGCAGGATTTATAACCATTTGGAAAGGAATGGACTCATTAGTGATTGGCAGCATGGTTTTGTGAAGGGGAGGTCGTGCCTCACTAACTTGATCGCGTTTTTTGAGGAAGTGACAAAGATGATTGATGAGGGGAGGGTGGTGGATGTTGTTTACATGGACTTCAGTAAAGCCTTTGACAAGGTGCCTCGTGGCAGACTGGTACAAAAAGTGAAGTCACATTGGATCAGAGGTGAGGTGGTAAGATGGATACAGAACTGGCTCGGTCACAGAAGGCAGAGGGTAGCAGTAGAAGGGTGTTTTTCTGATTGGAAGGTTCTGACTAGTGGTGTTCCACAGGGAAATGTGCTGGGGCCTCTGTTGTTTGTAGTGCACATAAACAATTTGGAGGAAAATGTAGCTGGTCTGATTAGTAAGTTCGTGGATGACGCCAAGGTTGGTGGAGTGGCAGATAGTGTTGAGGATTGTCATAGGATACAGCAGGACACAGATAGGTTGGAGGCTTGGGTAGAGAAATAGCAGATGGAGTTTAATCAGTCAAATGTGAGGTAATGCATTTTGGTAGGTCTAACATAGAGGGGAAATATACCATAAACGGCAAAACTCTGAGGAATATAGAAAGTCAGAGAGATCTAGGTGGGCAGGTCCACAGACCTTTGAAAGTGGACAAGTAGTCAAGAAAGCATATGGAATGCTTGCCTTCATTGGACAAGACTCACCCTCTCACCCAGCTTGGTGTCATCTGCAAATTTGGAGATATTACGTTTTGTTCCCTCATCTAAATCATTAATATGCAATGTGAATAGCTGGGGTCCTAGCACTGATCCCTGCCGTACCCCACTAGTCACTGCCTGTGAATTGGAACAGACCCATTAATTTCTACTCTTCATTTCCTATGTGCCAACCAGTCTTCTATCCATCTCAATTCACTACCCCTAATTCCATGTGCTTTAATTTTACACGCCAATCTCTTATGCAAGCCTTTGTCAAAAGCCTTCTGGAAATCCAAATATACCACATCCACTGGCTCCCCTCATCAACTTTACTAGTTGCATCCTTGCTGCAGCGGTGTGCTGCAAGCGGGAACAAAGAATCCTAATGGCCAGAGAATTCTGCCCATCTTCTCTTGCGTACCGGCAACTTTAGGTTTCAGTGTTCCTGAACAAGTGAGGGGAAAGATTTTCCAGCATTCCCATTTCTAATGGCTCTTTGTTGACCCCTGATGCAGGTACACATGTAAATGTTGGTTCAGGCACATGTGATGTCCTCAATGGTGAAGTTGCCTGCTTTCATTTATTGTCTAAAATCACAAATGAAGGATAGACAACGAAGATGGGATTATAGAAAGCGGAAAATTGCAGTGGAACGTGTGCGTAAATCAATGCTTTGCGGAGGGCAGAAAAAAAAATTTTTTTCAAAATATATCAAAATGACCTATTTCCAGTATTTAAAAATGTAATTTTCATGCGTTCTTTTTTGAATTATCTTCCTTTAAATTATTAACATTATTTATTGTCTTTCCCTTTCAGATCACTGCTCTGTGCAGAGAAGCAGCTCTCTTGGCTCTGCAAGAAGATCTCCAGGCCAAGATAATTATGACACGACATTTTGAGCAATCATTGGAAATTGTCACTCCAAGAATCCCAAAGAAGCTTATGGACTTCTTTGAGAACTATCAACAGCAAAGTGGACTACATAATCTATAAGAATAAAATGAGCTTCATTCACTGAAGACCTCAAACTCGTTATGATGAGATGTGAAATTGTAAGTTTAGACTCTCGACATAAGTGTTAATTTTCACCAATAAAGATCCATTTTCAAATGAATTTTGTTTTTATTTGCATTTTGTTATAGCAGATGAGAAAGGCAGTGGTAAATGCATGTTGGAACATGGTGATAATGCTAGAGGCCATGACGTCAGTTCACTGAGCACAAGGGGGCATTGGCATGAGGGTGAGTGTGAGATGTGGTTCTATTCTATGGACAGCGTGACAATAGCTATAGGCAGTGGTGTACATCAGAAAATGCTTTCACAGTGTAAAACTATACCTAAATAACTCCTCGTGTGTCACACACAAGTCCCAGTTCTGCTCCCTCATCCCCACCGCGCCAGATATTCCGGACATCAGGAGGAGGAAGAGATACCTAAAGGGGCAGCGTCACATCTGACTAACCCACACTCAGCCATCACAGATACCAGTACATCATAAATCTGCAGTGAGTGTAGAGCCGGTGGCTCAGGGTACAAGGCACCACATCAGAGCGCAGGAAGATGTGCCCAGAGTCAGAGACATCTGTGCACAGTTCCTCTTGGAGGAAGGAGGAAAGTCACAATGACGCTTCAGTGGGCAGGAACGTGGAGCCTCACGGGTCACCTTTTGAGATAATCATAAGCAGGTGTGTGAACATCTGGTGGAGTTCCCTGAGGCAGTGGGAGTTCCAGGACTGGGACAGGCAGAGTCTATCACCGTCATGAGTTACAAATTGTCCCATGCCACAATGGCATGAGTTCTGACCATGAAAAATTGGCCAATCGCATGGAGAGACAGATGCAGCAGAACTCAGAGTGGATGTAATGGCCGCATCTCGGCCAAGAAAGAGTACAAACTTCACTCAGTGGCCTAAATCTTCCAGCTCAAAGTATGAGCACTGATATCCACAGAATATTTGTGCTGCAGACCCTTATCGGAGAGACGCAGTGTTGGCACAGTCGTTGCTAGAATGACTGCTGCGTGTCAGCAGCCGGGTCCATCAGCTCCACATGTTAGAGCTATCTCAGGGCAGAAGGAGGTTACCGAGGAGGGTGTAGGCACCAAGAACTCATCTTCATCGAGCTTCCTAGTCACCCCCCGCCCCCCGTTAGAACCCTTGTCTGCTTCACGGAGCTCAGTGACCACAGCTGCCCATGTAAAGAACCAGAGGCTGCAGTCTGAAGTAGATCCCCAATGAGTGCCTGCACAATGAAACTGGCCACCATGCTCCTCATTGCTGTATGGACCTCCACCTCCTCCGAGGCAACACGGGGGGCACTTAAAAGGGAGTGGTGTGCGTGAGCACAGGGTACGCTCTCATCTAGAGCTCTAATAGGTTCACTGTGGTTACACTTTTCAATTTGTAAATATCATAATTAAGCACTTTTTGAATATATGTTCATTCATTTGTAGATGTCTTGGTGTGTGTACACGACAAAACTCAAAATGAATGTTAAAGCAATGTTGGACTTTCTTGCCAGTGACACTGAGATTGGCATACATGTATGGATTCTATGAATCCTCCATTTCAGAATTTCCAGAATAGACAGAATATTCCAACTTCTCCTCATCGACCTTCTCCTCAGCGGTTGAAGCTCTGGCCATCGCATCTTCATCTTTGAGTTGCGTAATGTCATGCAGCAATACAACACTACAGTTCTGGATGTCCTTACTGAGGCATACCACAGAGCTTCAACTAAGTGACCGAGGTACCTGAAGCACATTTTTAGAACGTCAATGGTCTGACGACATGACTGTTGTTCTAGTTGTGCTCTGCCACAGTTTGAGCAATCCTAAAGGGGGTTATTAGCCAAGTTCCTAAGGGTAGCTCTTGTCCCGCTGATGCGAAGCACAGACATGCAAAGGTGGATGAAAAAACTGAGTGAGTTGGTAACTCCTCTGTTTGAAGTTGTGGTAGACTTGAACAGACTTGAAGAAAACCCTTGTTGTGGTCACAAACTGCCTGTACATTAACTGAGTGGAAGGACTTACATTGGACAAAGGTGTCAACATGCTGAGTTGGGTCATGAACCATGGGATTTTTTTTACATTCATCTCAAGAGTGCAGACTCAAACATCTCAGCCAAGTCTCTAAAAAAGAAACTTTAGTTTTAAGGAGTGCCTTAAAGGAAGAAAGTAAGGTAGAGTGTAGGATTAGTTTTGGAAGGGAATTCCAGAGCTTTCGGCAGAAAAGCTTAAAGTGTGGCCACCAATGGCAGGTTAAAATCAGCAATGCTCAAGAGGCCAGTTAAAGGATATGGAGCAAATGTAGGCATATGGATTAGGTTTTATATCAGCTATCATCTCATTGACTGGTAGAACAGGCACAATGCCTATTCTTATTTTAGTGGGGGAAAACATTGTTTCCATTTCTGTACCTGTTCATGACATTTTAATGATCTGTGTACCTGGACCGCTAGTCTCTTTTGACCTGCACTGTTCCTAACTTTATATCATTTAGACAGTGCCATATTCTATACTATTGCTTCACAGTGTCAGTGTCCCATGTTTGATTCCCAGCTTGGGTCACTGTCTGTACGGAGTCTGCACGTTCTCCCCGTGTCTGCGTGTGTTTCCTCCGGGTGCTCTGGTTTCTTCCCACAAGTCCTGAAAGACGTGTTTGCTAGGTGGATTGGACATTCTGAATTCTCCCTCAGTGTGCCGGAGTGTGGCGACGAGGGGATTTTCCGCAGTAACATCATTGCAGTGTTAATGTAAGCCTACTTGGGACAATAATAAAGATTATTATTATTATTGTTAGGTCCAAGGTGGATGACTTCACATTTGCCTACATTGAAATTCATTTGTCACAGTTTTGTCCATTCATTAATCAATCAAATCCACGTCAATGTTATGCTTCCATTCTACAATGCTGCTTATCTTGTGCCATTGGCAAATTTGAATATGTGGCGTTCTTTACTACCATCTAAGTTATTAATTAATACAGTGATTTGTTGAGGCCCTGACATACATTCTATGGGACACCACTAGTCACATCCTGCTAATTCGAATACCTACCCATTATCCCTGCCCTCTTAACTTTGGCCTATTATGTATCAACCCCTTTCCGATCTCTGTTGGCAGCTGTGCCTTCATCTACTGAGACTATACATTCAAGACTCTCCACTTCACTACACTACTTTCACCTCCTCCTTAAAGTCTCTAAAACCAAGCTCACTACCTCCTAATATTTCCTGCTTGGGCTGGACATCCATTATTTTCTAAATACTGACGGAGCAGATTGTGACAAGTTATTAATCATTTCTGCATGAAGCTATAGTGGTTAAAATCACCGCATCTTTTGATATTGAGCTGTGCAAGCCAGAAGGTCTCAAGTTCAGTCCCTGGGCTGTGTGAAGTTCGCTAATTTTAGCCGAGAATACAGTCATGACAAGGAAGGAGTAAAATCCTCCTTGTGATTATTATCTGGTGGGAGTGCATGTGTCTGTGCATATCCATGTTAATGTTTGTGTGCCTGCCTGTGGGTGGGTGTGTCTGTGTGTGCATTTGTGTGTAGGGTAAGGGAAATATTGCAGTTGGCATTGATGGCCCCAAACTCAGGCAGTATTCATTTTCTCCACTTTTTTGTCCAGACTGGGTGTGTGACAACAAATTCAGAGTCAACTCCTCACCTTTAATTGCTAAAACCATATACTGACAATAGATCTATAGACTCCTAATTTAATTACACATTGGTCCTTTGAAACTGTGCTAGTTTGTACTAGGGCGTGCAGTCAATTTTCCCACAGTTGATACATTCCTACAGTGTACATGCACATACGGTTGAATTTTCCACTGTTGCTACGTATAGTCGAGGCTCACAAATAGAACATAGAACATGCAGTGCTGAAGGAGGCCATTTGGCCTATCAAGTCTGCACCGACCCACTTAAGCCCTCACTTCCCCCCTATCCCCGTAACCCAATAACCCCTCCTAACCTTTTTTGGACACAAAGGGCAATTTAGCATGGCCAATACACCTAACCTGCACGTCTTTGGACTGTGGGAGGAAACCGGAGCACCCGGAGGAAACCCACGCAGACACGGGGAGAAAATGCAGACTCTGCACAGACAGTGATCCAGCGGGGAATCGAATCTGGGACCCTGGCACTGTGAAGCCACAGTGCTATTCACTTGTGCTACTGTGCTGCCCACCTGACATTTAGGAAAGGTTCTGTCTTTGCTAATTGAATGTATAGATATAGAGTCTAAAGGTAAGGAAGTGTTGCAACTATACAAGGCATTGATGAGACCACACCTGGAGTATTATGCACAGTTTTGGTCCCCTTATTTGAGGAAAGATTTAGTGGCATTGGAGGCAGTTCAGAGGAGGTTCACTAGGTTGATTTCCTCAGCGATGAGGAGTTTGTCATATGAAGACAGATTGAACAGTTTAGGCCTCTGCTCTTTAGAGTTTAGAAGAATAGGGGGAGATCAAATTGAGGTATACAAGATGATAAAAGGTATGGATAAAGTAGACATTGAGTGGATGTTTCCTCTTGTGGTGCATTCTAGAATGAGTCTTGGGATAAGAGGTAGCAAATTTAAAACGGAGTTGAGGAGAAACTACTTCTTCCAAAGGGTTGTGAATCTGTGGAATTCAGTATCCCAGTGTGCGGTGGATACTGGGACAGTGAGGAAATTCAAGGAGAAGTTGGACCGATTTTTAATTGGTAATGGGTTGAAGGGTTATGGAGAACGGACAGAATGGTGGAGTTAAGGCCACGATGAGGTCAGCCATGATCGAATGACAGAGCAGGCTCGATGGGCCAAATAGCCTAGTCTGCTCTTATGAACGTATGCAACTGTTCAGCATTCCCATCTTCAGGAGAGGTTGAAGGGGAAAGCAAAAGTTAGAAATTAAAATCAGACCTTCAAATAATCCAGTGTTTGGGGTCCTTCATCTAATATGACATATCTGGTCTTGCATTTAACAAGTAACAGTGTTGAGATTTAATTTTGTAATCTTAAGAAAAGGGAATGGGGAAATGCTTTGGTTTATATTTTCACTCAAGGCAGTTTTCGAGAAGTTAGTTAGCAGAAAGGTCAGGCTGCCCACCCTGTGTCATCAAGAGAGGCCAGAACCACTTTGATAGTCATACCACATTTGCATTTAATAAATGGGTTGTCCATGGGTTGCATTGGTGATAGGAAGTTCATTGAATTGGAAAACAGAATTTCAGGCACACACAGTGCTCAGAGTAAATATATAGAAGATCATCCTTTCACTCTACAGAGATTTTTGCCAGTATTGAGAAATTTGGGCTGCCATGGACTGAATGAGAATAGTAGGGACAGGCATGCAGAGGGACTCTCCTTAGATGGCAGGAAGATGCAGTGAAACAGATTCTGCTGCTATTCTCCTCTTCCAACAAGAGGCGAATGGCCAGAATGGCTAAAAGATTGAGCACAGTGTGATATATCTGGCCTTATTGACTAGTTCTGAAGTATGATGAAGCAGAATTACAGCAATTTCTAAGGCAGAAATATCTGGAAAGACTCCAATAGGATGAATTACAAACAGGTTCCAATGATCTGGGGACAATACTTGCAGGTGATTACCCCTTTAAATTAAATAGCACTTCCCAATAGTAGTACAGTATAATCCCAACTTCTGATTTTTCCAATGAAAGTGGTGTCAGCATCCTATTGATATCAGAGCACCAGAATTTAAATATTCTGTAGCCACATACAGGCAGCAGTCTAGACTTCCTTCCTGAAGGTCCTGAAGAAAATCAAATTCTGAGGGACATAGATAGGGTAGATAGGAGGAAAGGTTTCGCCTTTGTAGAAGGGTCAGTAACCGGGTGCATAGATTTAAGATAAGGGCACAAGATTAGAGGGGATTTGAAAAAAAAAACCTTTTCACCCAAAGGATGGTGGGAATATGGAACTCACTGCCTTAAAAGGGAGTAGAGACGGGAACCCTCACAACATTTAAGAAGCATTTAGATGTGAACTGGAAATGCCATTGCATAAAAGGCTACACACCAAGTGCTGGAAAATGGGATGAGAACAGATTGGTGCTTGATGTCCAGCGCAGACACGACGAGCTGAAGGGCCTCTTTCTGTGCTGTAAAGCTCTCGGACTGTAAATTGTGATATAACATAATATGCAGTGCTAACATATGCAAATGATACAAATGTTCCATTCTTCACCAACAAACATGCTTAAAAGCTAGATAAATCATGTGGGCAGCTTTTTCATGCCATTTCCCTTTAAGGGTCTTTTAGTCATCCACTCATGAGTTTTAATTCCCAGAAGCATACCAATGACATACCTCAGCTCTTTCTCTCACGTTGCACAAGTCACGTTGAAGCTGTTCTCACAAGGGTGGGGGAGAAATCTCTTTGACTAGTACAGTGTCTGCTCACTGGCCTCTGGCCAGGAGTTTCAGTCATTTCCAATAAACTCCATTTCAATGCTCTTAACAAAATATAGGGAATAAATATGAAGTGAAGCCAGCGTCAGACATTAAAATGTGTCTAAAATAACGGAAGGCTTCTCATCAGCATCAGCCATGACTGTACCAGCAATATCTTGTACTTACTCATGGTCTCATATTGTGCGGGTTTAGTCAGACAATAACAGACCGCAACATCGACTTGAGGAAATGAAGTGTAAGATTGCTGAACCTATAACCTGTGACGCAGCCACAGTCACCATATGTAAATTACATTCCACTTGAGCGATTCTTCCTGCCACCACTTCCATTGGAAAAATGCTTACTGAGTCACTGGATGGAGAAAGTTGCAGCAGAACCCAACATCTCTCGAAAGAACTCCTCCCCGAAAATGCATTCAAATATGCCCAAAAACAACCAGCAGTCATTTGACAACAAATGTTTTCATTTGGAATGAGTTCTGTATGCAGTCATCAGCCATCTTTTACATCAGATACAATCAAATGGCAAAACCCATTCAAAGCCATCAACTGCGCTCAACAACCTGCATTGAAAAATACTTAAATAATATCTTAATTTATCCAGTTTTTTTCATTTAGTCCAAAAGTACATCACCAGATCTCCATCAGTTTTTAACTCATTTTAGTTCTGAGGTCGATAGTTCCCACATACCCCCATCCGCGCATACCTCAGTCTCGGGTGTTATGGACGCCTTGTCAGCTCTCAACCAGAGGCTAAGTTGCTGGACCAGATGCCATAACTTTTTTAAGTTTTAATGCGGTGCGGACAGATCGATTCATTCCGGAAGTGATAATATAAGGAATAGGGCTTGATTATTTTATAAACAAACTTTATTAAAACAAAGGAAAACAACATTTAAACTTTTGATTCAGTTCTAACACGAATAGATTACATTCAGTTTCTTAACATTGACACATTGGTTCCCATTACACAACAGTGTACACAAACATTCAACTCTTGTTCCACTATCACAGTCAGACAAAAGAAATATTTGCATTTACGATGCAGTTTTCTTCTGTTAGGGACATTTGTTCAGAATCTTTTTTTCAAAGTCTCTCTCGGTGACAACATTCATGAACTCCATGGACGTTTTCCACAGCCTTATGCCTGCAACTGTTCAAAACAGCATTTCCTGTCTCTCTCTCTCTCTAAGCTCCACCCATTCCTGCAAATAAAGGTTCTCCCCTGAGGTGGCCAGACTCGAATCTATTCTCGTTATCTTGGCAGTTTGCCCACTCCCATTTACACAAATGAACAGAGCTATGCGATTTATATGCAATGATTTTCCACTGACAAATAGGTCAGCGACTCTGTGATGGGCTGATGGCTGGTTAAACAAGGTTGTCCCGAATGACAATGGATCTTGAGTGGATCATCCTGGCTGAACCGGGGCATCCTGTGTATTCCCACTAATGAGGTTAAGTCTGAATGGGACAAGGTAACTCAGGCTGAAGGCATATCCCTCTGACTCTGCTGCTAGCGGTCTTTTCCTTCAGCCTGTTTAACCTCCAAACTGCCTGCTACATATTGGACTCCATTTCTGGATCCAAATTTCTAATATCTCCCGATCATGACACAGGGTCTAAACTTCCAACACCACCGTCTCAGAATATAACCGCTGCCCCCCCCTCCCCCCCACCCACTCCGCCGAATGTCAAGGTCTAAACTCTGCCCCAACTGACTCAGGGTCTAAACTTCCACCAACACACGCCACCCCCATTCTCAGCTCTAAACTCCCCTACCCCCACCTCTCCAGTCTCACAGCCACACCACTGAGCTTCAGGTCCCTGGCCCTGCTGCTGAACTCCATGCCACAGGCCTCACAGCTGCTAAACTCTGGGCTCTCCCATGGCCGGCCACCCCCTTCCCCTGATGCTCCAATCCAACTTCAACCCAATATTTATCTTGCTCCTGCCGCCATTGCTGCTGGGAAGCTGCAGCAGAGTCAACTTCACTATCACTTCCAGTTCAGCCAGCTTTGCAACCGGAGCTCTCCATCTGGGTGGGTGGGGGGAGGGGGGGACAGAGAGGAGGAAGAGAGGGATAGGGGAGGCGAGAGAGGAGGGAGAGAAAGAAGGGGAGGAGGAAAAGGAGAGGCAAACAAGGGCGGGAGGGGAAGAAAACTGATAAAATTTGGGGGGATGGGATTATTTGGGGAGTTGGTTAGGGGCTGATTTAGCACAGTGGGCTAAATCGCTGGCTTTTAAAGCAGACCCAGGCAGGCCAGCAGCGCAGGTTCAATTCCCATACCAGCCTTCCCGAACAGGCGCTGGAATGTGGCGACTAGGGGATTTTCACAGTAACTTCATTGAAGCCTACTTGTGACAATAAGCGATTTTCATTTTCATTTCAAATGATGGGCAGGGGAAGCTCAGGGTCAGGGTTGTGCTGCACCAGTTATAGGTTATGAAAAAACCCATACAATGAGCTTATCCAAACATATGTTAAAACCGAGTCTGCTTTGTCTAAAGTTAGCTTAGTTTTAAGATGTTTGAAGCTATCGAAATTCAAAAATAAACTTTTGGTGTCTGAATGCTCATTGCAAGTGTTTGAGCAGTGCAATTTGGGGAAATTGATGATAATGATGTGAGTTGCACTACTTGCAATGTTAAATGGGCGCAAAATAAATACCTTTGAACGTAATTTATGTCAAACGATAGCTATATGGTGGCTTCTGAGCAAAATTGATGTCAAATGTTCGCAGTGAATGCTGTTGAACGATATAGGGTATGTGGCATAAAGCCCTCATAAGATTAAGAAGAACCTGAAAAGGAAATTTGTGATGGTCAGCTTTTCTGTCCAGGTGGACACATTTTATTGTCCAGTGGAGTTGATATTGTCGGAGGGACTGACATTTTGAGAGTGATACTGAGCTTTGGTTCATCTAAGCTGCTGGTAATTATGACATTATTTTATCTTGCCAGTAGTCTATTAATCTATTAGTCCCAAGAGAGGACAGCACTAGGCACTATATAGGTTTATGAAGGGACAAGACCAAGATAGAATAAGACCATTGACTCCTAAATGGACAAGGATGCTAAAGCTCTTCCATAGAATCATTAAAATACCATGAGCAGTTTATGCAATCAATTGTTGTTTTCTTCAAAAGGCCTTCTTTCCTTACAGAATCAGAATCACAGAACAATACAGCACAGAGGTCTGCACCAACGCATGAAAAACACCTGGCCTGCCTACTAATCCCATTTGCCAGCACTTGGTAGAAAGCCTTGACTGTTATGGTGTGCCAAGTGCTCATCCAGGTGCATTTTAAAGGATGTGAGGCAACCCGCCTCTACCACCCTCCCAGGCAGTGCATTCCAGTCCGTCACCAACTGCTGGGTGAAAAAGCTTTTCCTTAAATCCCCCCCAAACCTCCTGCCCCTTGAACTTGTGTCTTCTCGTAACTGACCCTTCAACCAAAGGGAATAGCTGCTCCCTATCCATGCCCCTCATAATCTTGTACACCTCAATCAGCTCACCCCTCAACCTTCTATACTCCAGCAAAAACAACCCAAGCCTATCCAACTTCTCTTCATAACTTAAATGTTCCGTCCCAGGGAACATCCTGGTAAATCGCCTCTGCGCCCCCACCAGTGCAATCACATCCTTCCTATAGTGTGGCGACCAGAATTGCACACAGTACTCCAGCTGTGGTCTCACCAGATTTCTATACAACTCCAACATGACCACCCTGCTTTTGGAATCTATGTCCCAATTAATAAAAGCGAGTGTCCCATATGCCCTTTTCACCACAGTATTAACCCACCCATCTGCCTTCAGAGATCTACGGACAAACACACCAAGGTCCCTTTATTCCTCAGAACATCCCAGTGTCATGCCATTAATTGAATACTTCCTGGTCACATTACTCCTTCCAAAGTGATTCACCTCACCCTTTTCAAAGTTAACTTCCATCAGCTCTTTTCTGCCCATTTGACCATCCCGCCTATATCTTCCTGTAACCCAAGACACTCAACCTAACTGTTTTTTTAAAATGCTTTTATTAAAGATTTTTAACGTTATACAAAACAAAGGTAATTGTGAACGAACATCAAAAAAAAATGTTTTTAATATACATTGATTGTCTTTTGTTATTTACAATGGTTGTGGCTTCTTGTTTTGTGTTCTCCGGAAGGCTCTCACTTCCATCCAGGTCCCCAACACACAATCTCACTGTTAACCACCCGGCCACTCTTTGTGTCATCCGGAAACTTACTGATCCTAATCCCCATGGTCACGGTACCTTTCTTGTTTTCCTCCAAGTGCTGCTTCATTTGCCAGTCCCATTGGGCTAGCTGAGCTTCTCTTGATACTATTCGTCTATTGGTCGCTTACAATGGTGACTCATCACCTAAACCTTTCACCTATTCTCTCTACATTGATACAGCATTTTAAACATTGCGAAATGCCCTCGCATTTACAGAAACTAATATGGACACTGAGTGACGCTAAGCATAAAATTAAGAGAAGTTGGTGGAAGGTATGGTCAGAGAGGGAATTTTTGAAGTAGGGACAAATGGCAGAAAAAACAGAACAACAGAAGATGAACAATGAAATTCTTAGGATGTGAAGGCATTAAGATCTAGTCCAAGAGAGGGAGACTGCAAAGCAAGTCAATGTTAGAAAGTTTGTTCAAGCACAAAGGACAGATGATTGCAGAGGTAAAGAGGAGCAGGGCTGAGAATTAGCATCTTGGATGAAAGGGTCTACAGGTTGAATGAGCTGACTGATCATGGCACCGTGGTACAGGAAGCCATTCAAGTGGTGGGAGCACAAAGAAATGTAGTGGTAGTAGGGGTTACTATAATAAAGGGAAGAAATGTGATGGGTTTTATACTGTTTCAGAGCAGGTAGAGCAAAGTAGAAGGCCAGTGATAGATGTGAGCTAGAAGAGATTTAACAAGATGTTTAGGGCACAGGACAAAGGGAATGTTAAGGGATACTGAAGGTGCTGATAGTGGCAGAAAGGTAATAGAGCAGAGTATGCTCATAGAAGAACAAAGGTCAGTACTCGTAAAATCACAACTTAGGGACAAGATGGTTCTGTGGGGGTAGAGGTTGGTCTGAGGGAAGCTGCACCCTACTTGCAACCCAGTGTAGCACATCTCACAGCATCTGAAGTTGCAAATTGTGGAAAATGTTCTTTCTCCTTGAACTGAGATTCACCACATTGATTGGAACAAATATTAATCCCAAAACATGAATTTAACAACTAGTGCCTGGTCAGCATTGAACAAGGTCTTCAGTTTGCTTTTAATTATAGTCCTTAAGATGTTCAGTGAAACAGGAGTAACTTGGTGAATTTAGTTGCTGTGAACATAAGTAGGTACTGTTGTCTGATCAATTTAGAATAAGCCTTATTCTGGTAATTTGCATATTATATTCTGTTTAAGGTTTAGTGCAAACTTATTTCACAGTAATTTCCTGACGGTGACATTCCTAAAGTGACCATTGTGTTTAATATGTTCTGGACGTTCTGTAAAAGGAAACAAATTACATAATCACTAATGTCAAGGACAATAATTATAAAACTAATGAGGCATAAGAAAATACAGATACTGATCTATCCGTGGAATCGGAAATGAAGCAGTTACTTAGATCCATCAGTTATGTGCCAACAAAGCATTTGAAGTGCTCGTTGAGGCTATGGAGTAACGATGTAAGGAGCAGATTGCTGGGGTATCTGACCAGCGCTGGGGGCTATCATACAATTCAAGGTTAGTGGTGAATGAGAGCGAGCAGAAAATACAAAATCTCAATAAATCTTTTCCAAGGTTGTCAATGTTTTCCATTTTATTAATGATGTATTGATTTTTCACTATTGTTTTAATATACAAAAGGCAACCGGGATATAAATTCTCCATCTCACTCCCGCTCTATCGTTTATTTCAATTAAATACATAAGTGCACATTTATCAAATTGCAATCAAGATTGCAAGCAGTGGCACCACGATCATATTGTAACAGCAGTTTTGGTCAGTGAGTAAATTACAAGCATGATACAACCTGAGATATGCTGCAACCATCAGTACTGTGGATCTGCTCATTTTCCTGTACTTCATTTATTGATCCCATGCAGGTCCCATGGGCCAAAGATATCTAAATTCAATTATAATCCTGGCCACTGCTATTGGCACATTCTGGCTGCTGCTGGTGAGCTGTTTTAAGATGTCACTGCGACCTTTTGATCATAAAGGAGGGAAGGAGGAATCAGTAACCATTTTTATGCTTTCCTGAACAGTCGTTAGTCCACACCTGGGATATCTGAAGAACTTCTGATCTGTGGGTGTTTTGACGCAGTACTTTGCACCAATTTTCTTCAGCAGCCTACCCCACCATTCTCCACAACTGGGTGCTTCCTGAAAGGAACCATGGAAAAACTAAACAAGATGCATGGTGCTATCACTAATTCACTATCATCTTAATGATGGATCTACTAAAACATAGGCTTACTTACAACAACTGGAGAAGTCTTTTGAGAGAACAATGGGAGTGCACATCTAAAACAAATTTTTTAAAAATGATTTTAGAGTATCCAGTTCAATTTTTCCAATTAAGGGACAATTTAGCGTGCCCAATCCACCTAGCCTGCACATCTTTTGGATGTGGGGGCGAACCCCACTCAAACACGGGGAGAATGTGCAAACTCCCATAGACCCAGAGGCGGGAACGAACCTGGGACCTTGGTGCCATGAGGCAGCAGTACTAACCATTGTGCCACCGTGCTGCCTGTGAACATCTAAAATAACCGTTATCTGCCCCATTTACCTTTAAACCACACCTGGGAAACTGATTCCCAGCTGAAGGGGAAAGCTACAATTGCAAATGCGTTAGTTGTTTATAGCTGAAACTATTTTCCTTGTTAGCACATTTTAACAGGAGAGTCCAAGACCACAAGTTTTAGAATTATGCAAACAATGACAAGTTTCAAATCTGTTGATGTTAATTTGTAGTTTTTGGGTGGGATTAAAAGGGAAAGGTGTTCTCGCAAAACTTTTTGACAAACAGTGAGATCTTTATGCGGAACTTAATACCACAAACCACATTGAATCTTATCATTGTAACACAGTAACATCATTATGGAAATGATATGCAATCCCTTCCGGCTTGTCTCACCTCCTGTCCTCCCCTACCTCCTCCCACCTTCCTTTTTAAAATAGTTTGCACAGGACGTGCCCATTGTGTGACTAACTGCCAAGTTAGAAGTTTAGTCTGAGTTTAACAACTGGCTCTTAGATTGTGTCTTTATTTGATTAGAGATTCTTTTTGAAAGATTTGAAGTAACTTATTCAGGACAATTCCGTGGCAGTACAGCAACTCAAACAAAGTTGAGCGTGTCTTTCTGCAAATAGTTTGCCAGTTTGACTAGAGAGAATAAGAAAGACAAGACACACTTCTGTTCAAAGGAAAAGTACATTGTGCGTGATTATTTGTTATACTGTCTTCTATAGTACCCTTGTGTCTTCCCTCAATCTGCACGGCCTTCTGTCTCAGTTACCCAACTAAATACATAATTCACAAGGAATGGATTTGATATTATAATGTATTTTATAATGTTTCCAGTGTGTAAGGGTGCTTCCTGTTCATTTCCTTATGTCCCTTTTTCATTTTTGCTGTTACCATTTTGACCCATGGATGCTCAATGGACATGTATCTTTAAGTCAAGCAGACGAGAGAAGGAGGAAATCAAGAAGTTGCAACATAGTATATGATGCTGCTAGCTTTGGACAGCACGACCCACATTTTTCGACACCCGAGAGATGGGGTGGGACGCGGTTCAATAGATTGGCTGCTGGCCAATGAATTGGTCGAAAGGCTGTATTCTGCTCGGTAACTGGTCATGTTTGGGTCCAGCCTGAGTGGGATGATTTCCAGAGACCTAAGGAAAGGAGAGTTTGACTCTCTCTCTCTCTCTCTGCCACCCACTCCCATGCCCTCTCTCTCTCTCTCTCTCTCTCCAGAAAGGCTGTAAATTGATGTATTCCTGAACCTGCAGAGAACCTGAATAAATGAATCCACATTGAAACCAACACAGGCTGCAAACAGAGACCTGGATCTGAAAGCTTACTTTAAAAAAGATCTGCTTTAAGACAACCACCTGAAACAAAGACCCTTTTTCCTTTTACTTATATGTTTACACTGCTCTCCTCCCCTCTGTGCGTCTTGTGCGTGTGTGTAGGAGGTGGGGGCAAGTTAAAGTGGGGGTTAGGAATTAGATAATAGTTAACCAGTTTTATTTGCTGCGTATTTTATTATAGTTCTTGTTATAAATAAAAAATAGGGGCAGCACGGTGGCCTAGTGGTTAGCACAACCGCCTCACGGCGCTGAGGTCCCAGGTTCGATCCCGGCTCTGGGTCACTGTCCGTGTGGAGTTTGCACATTCTCCCCGTGTCTGCGTGGGTTTCGCCCCCACAACCCAAAAATGTGCAGAGTAGGTGGATTGGCCATGCTAAATTGCCCCTTAATTGGAAAAAATAATTGGGTAATCTAAATTTATTTTTTAAAAATTTTTTTTAAAAATAAATAAATAAATAAATAAATAAAAAATAATTGTGTTTAAATTTGAAAACCCGTTGACTGTAATTATTGGGCAGCTTTGCGAATTTTTCCGAGAATTATTGTTTACTTCATTTGTGTTGTGACTCCAGGTCAAGTGGAGCTAGACTTGACCACATACTCGCCCAGTGTGTGAGGTGGGGGTGGGGGGTGGGGGGCGAGGGGGCTTGGCGATGGCCCTTTTGGTAATGTTCTCTCGCTCATTCTCTGTGGATGGATTTGGGAAATGTGCATTTGACACGTGACTGGAATGATGGTCAGCTTGATTTTATATAAATCAGCAATTCAATTCTTGCATATTGGGTTGCTGACGATCACAGATTGGCACTGAACTTGACAGGCTGTGAGTAGCATGGAAATACTATTTAATTTTTTTAAAAATCCAATTAAGGGACACATCTAAAACATTTTTAAAAAATTAATTTAGAGTATCCAGTTCATTTTTTTCCAATTAAGGGCCAATTTAGCCTGGCCAATCCACCTACCCTGCACATCTTTGGGTTGTTGGGGTGAAACCCATGCAGACACAACTTGAGGGGACAGTTAAGAGTCAACCACATTGCTGTGGATCTGGGGGTCACCTGAAGGCCAGACCAGGTAAGATTTCCGTCCTGAAAGGACATTAGAAAACCAGATGGTTTTTTTTATGATAATGGTTTCATGGTCATCATTAGACTTTTAATTCCAGGTTTTTATTCAATTCAAATTTCACCATCTGCAGTGGTGGGATTTGAACCTGGGTCCCCAGAACATTACCCTGGGTCCCTGGTTTACTAGTCCAGTGACACTACCACAATGATACCCCCCCCCCCCCCAACCACCACCACCCCATTGGTTGTCACTACCTCTGCAGTCCTTGTAGGCAGCAAGTTCCTGCTTATTATCACTCACTGCATAAAACGTTTCTTCCTCACATCGCTCTTAAATCTCCTAAAACTTTAAATCTATAGCCCCAATTCCTTGTATCATCAACTAATGGAACAATGATTCTTTGTCTGCTATATCTAAAACTGTCATTCGTGTACACTGGTATCAAATCTCTCTTCAGTCTCCTTTGCTGCAAGAAGAACAACCGTAATCTCTCCAACCTAGCCTCAATCCTTAATCCCTGGAAATATTCTGCTAAATCTCTGCTGCATCCTCTCAAGGATCTCCCCATCCTTCTTAAAGTGTGATGACCAGAATTGGGTGCAACACTCTAGTTGTGATCGAACAAGAGATCTTCAAGGTCTCTTACTGTAGACAACCTCAGTCAAGGGGCAGAAGAACTGCTGAAATCCTTGTCAGTATTTCAATGTTTTAGAAAAGAAAAAGATGTCAAGGTTCCAGGGTTTGAAAATTGCAGCTAATAGGAGAGATTTGATGGGCTAGGATTGTTTTCCTTAAAACAGAGGATTCTTGGGGTGACCTAATTGAGGTGTACAAAATTATGAGGGGCCTAGACAGGGTAGATAGGAAAAACTTGTTTCCCCTAACTGAGGGGTCAATTACCAGGGGACATAGATTTAAGATGATTTATACATGAGGAAATTTTTTTTTCACCCAGTGTGGTGGGTGTCTGGAATTCACTGCCTAAGTTGAGGGTTGACACTGATATGCTCAATATATTTTAAAGGTACCTGGATCTGCATCTGAAGTGCCGTAACCTGCAAGGCTATGGACGAGGTACTGGAAAATGGGATTAAAATGAAAGGCTAGCTTTTTTTACTCTTTGTTGGCCAAAGCAGGCACGATAGGCTGAATGTTTTTTCTGCACTGTACCTTTACTATGGTTCTATGGTTCCTGTTGCTCATCCCGATCTAGAGATACCCCCTGGATGTGCGCATGTATTCTGTGAGGACAGAATCAAGTGCCTTTACTCGCATATAGCATCCTGGGACTAATTATCTAAATGCGTACATCCGAGTCGCTCATGAACCTTTGCATGTGAACAGCAAAAATTTGAATATTTTTAAAATATAAATTTAGAGTACCCAATTCATTTTTTCCAATTAAGGGGCAATTTAGCGTGTTCAATCATCCTATTTTGCACATATTTTGGGTTGTGGGGGCGAAACCCATGCAAACACGGGGAGAATGTGCAAACTCCATGCGGACAGTTATCCAGAGCCGGGATCGAACCTGGGACCTCAGTGCTGTGAGACTGCAGTGCTACCACTGCGCCACTGTGCTGCCCTGAAAATTTGAATATTTTAAACACTCGTACTGAAATAAAGATGTCTTCTGAATCACAAACTCAAATCCACAGCAAACTCAAGCTCACAGATCAATTCTGTTAGGGTGTTGGTGCCAGACCCTGGCCTCAGCAGTAGATTCACAAGATTGCAGATTGATACAGCAATGAGACAATGCCTGATATAATACTGAGTCATAGAGACCCGGGCGAGTCCAATTCAATTTTCAATCTGCGTGGTGTTGGGCTGATCGCAATTAAATTAATTTGCATATAGATTGGGTCAATCAAGTAGTCACAATACCGTAGAGGAGGAATTCCTGGAATGTATACAAGATGGTTTTTCGACCAATACATTGACAAACTAACCAGAGAATAGCCCATGCTAGACTGGGTACTGTGTAATGAGAAAGAAACCATTGGCAATCTAGTTGTGCAAGGCCCCTTGTGGATGAGCAACCATAATATGATAGAATTTTTCATCAAGGTGGAGAATGAAGTAGTTCATAGAATCAAAGAATTTACAATGCAGAAGGAGGCCATTCAGCCCATCGAGTCTGCGCCGGCCCTTGGAAAGAGCACCCCACTCAAGCCCACACCTCCACCCTATCCCCGTAACCCAGTAACCCCACCCAACCTTTTTTTTGGTCACTAAGGGCAATTTAGCATGGCCAATCCACCTAACCTGAACATCCTTGGACTGTGGGAGGAAACCGGAGCACCCGGAGGAAACCCACGCACACACGGGGAGAACGTGCAGACTCCACACAGACAGTGACCCAAGCTGGGAATCGAACCTGGGACGTTGGAGCAGTGAAGCAACTGTGCTAACCACTATGCTACCATGCCGCCAAGCTAATTCGGAGACTGGAGTCCTGAATCTTTTAAAAATATTTTTATTAATGTTTTACATTTTTACACTATACATTCGTTCAAGCTAGATGAGACGGTTACAGTTACATGTTATTCCTTTTTGGCACACCACTCTCCACCTCCCCCCTCATGCCCCCCTTTCCCTCCCTCCCTTCTTTTGCCGTTTCAGGGTCTTATCTTAGGCCCTTTACTTCATAGATGGGTGGTTGTTCCGTGTTAGTCGGTGAGCAATGCCGTTCTGCTCCCTTCCCTCTCTCCCTGTCTCTTGGCTTCCTCTCGCTTCTTTTCCGCTCTTCCTATCCTGTTGTCTGCCTGCTTTTTGAGGGTTCGTTTTCATGTGGCATTGTGTCGGGCCCTTTAGTCCCCATGTCAGTCACTCTCTGGCCTCCCCCTTGTTGTTTCCTCCGGTCTCTCCTCCCCCCCCCCCCCCCCCCCCCCCCCCCTCCAACCCCACCCCCTGTTTCCCTCCTCTCATTTCTGTCTGCTCTCTGCGGTCTCGGTGGCTCCTGTGGTGTCCCAAACCCCCTATCAGTTATTGACTTCGAACAGGTCTTGGAACAGGTTGGTGAATGGCCCCCATGCTTTGTGGAAGCCATCTTCAGACCCTTGGATGGTGAACTTAATCTTCTCCAGGTGGAGAAACTCCGATAGTCTGCCAGCCAGTCTGTAGCTGTGGGTGGTGCTGCTGATCGCCAGCCGAGCAACATTCTCTGGCAGGCGATTAGGGAAGCAAAGGCAAGGGCGTCAGCCCTCTTCCCCATGTGTATTTCTGGCTGGTCCGACACCCCAAAGACTGCCACTCTCGGGCACGGATCCACCCTCACCCTCACAACCTTGGACATTGCTTCAAGGAAGCCTGTCCAGATCCTGACAAGTCTGTGACAGGCCGGGAGCAGCACGGTGGCACAGTGGTTAACATTGCTGCCTACGGCGCTGAGGACCCGGGTTCGAATCCCGGCCCTGGGTCACTGTCCGTGTGGAGTTTGCACATTTTCCCTGTGTCTGCGTGGGTTTCATCCCCACAACCCAAAGATGTGCAAGTTAGATGGATTGGCCATGCTAAATTGCCCCTTAATTGGGAAAAATAATTGGGTACTCTAAATTTATTTTTTTTAAAGTCTGTGACAGGCCCAGAACATGTGGGCGTGGTTGGCTGGGCCTCCTGGCACTCTTCACATTTATCCTCCACCTCCGGGAAGAACCTGCTCATTCGGGTTCTGGTTAGGTGTGGTCTGTGCACCATTTTAAACTGTATGGAGGCAGGAGGAGGTGGAGTTAGCCCTGTTCAGTGCTTCACTTCAGAGTCCCCACTCTATTCCATCCCTAGCTCTTCCTCCCATTTTTGCCTAGTTTCATCCAGTGGGCAGCGTGTCCTTTCTAAAGGTTGCCCGTATACGTCTCTGCAGTTCCCCTTTCCCAGACTGTCCATGTCCAGTAACACCTCCAACATTGTGTCTCTTGGGGACCTTGTTGTCTCCTTGTGGAGAAAGTTTTTGATTTGAGATGTCGGAGTTCCCGTCCGTTCGGTAGTTCATTCTCTCTGTCAGTTCCTCTAAGGTCACGGCTAGTCTGTCTCCCGTGTAAAAGTCCCTAACCGTCACTGTCCCCCATCCTGTCTCCACCTCTTAAAGGTGGCGAGGAGCATGGCTGGTGGAAACCTGTGGTTTCCACAGGCGGGGGCCATGATAGACACCTTGGTCAGACCAAAGTGCTGTCGTATCTGATTCCAGGTTCTCAGGGTTGCTACCCCCACTGGGCTAGTTGACTGTTTTGCAGGTGGGGATGGGTGTGCTGTTGTGGCAAGGGCCCGGAGGGTCATTCCTCGAAAGGAGGACCCCTCCATCCTCACCCAATCCAAAAATGGGATGGAATTCTCCGACCCCCCACAGGGTCGGGGAATCGCCCGGGGATGGCGTAAATCCCGCCCCCGCCGTGGCCGCAATTCTCCACCACCCGGGAATCGGCATAGGCGGGAATCGCACCCCGCTGGTTGGCGGGACCCCCGCGCCTATCGGCAGGCCCCCCGCAGCGATTCTCCGGCCCGCGATGGACCGAAGTCCCGCCGCTGTCAGGCCTCTCCCGCCAACGTGGTTTAAACCACCTCTATGCCGGCGGGTGCAGGACTTTTGCTTAGTATTTTTGCGTCAACGTTGAGCAACGAAATGGGTCTGTGTGATCCGCATTCGATTGGGTCCATGTCTTTTTTGGGTATCAGCGATATGGTGATCCTCTGTTATCATTGGAGCCAGGGTGCCCCTCGCTAGTGAGTCTGCGAACATCTCCCGCTGGTGCGGGACCAAAGCCGGTGCAAATATTTTGTAAAAGTTAGTTGGGAGCCCCTCGGGTCCTGCGCCTTCGATGCCTGCATGGAGATTATGCTCTCCATAACCTCTCCCAGTTCTATTGGTGCTTCCAGCCCCCTCCGTCTATTATCCCCCATGACTGGCAAGCCCAGTCCATCGAGGAACCGTTTCACCCCTGAGTCTCCAACAGTCCCCGGTAGAAGGCCTCGAAAGGCTTCGCTAACCTTTTTTGGTTCGGCAACCAGTCTGCCTCTGCTGTCCTTCACTTGTGCAATTTCCCTTGTGGCTGCCTGCTTTCTCAGCTGGTGAGCCAGCAGGCAGCTAGCCTTCTCTCCATGCTCATAGAAGGTCCCCAGTGTCTGGTGGAGTTGGTGCACTGCCTTGCTGGTGGCTAGCAGGTTAAAGTCCATTTGTAGCTTTTTCCTCGCTGCCAGGAGCTCTACGGTCGGGGCTTTGGAGTATCTTCTGTCGACCTCCAGTGTGGAGTCAATGATTTGTTGCCTAGCCGCCGTCTTTTGGGTCCTGATTCTTAATAAAGGAAACGGTAATCATATGAGGCATGAGTTGGCTCTGATTGATTGACGAATGTAACTTAAACGGATCACAGTGGATAGACAAAGGCAAATAGGAGCACATGGGGGGAACTGCATCAATTGTTTATTCCTGTCTGTCTGGCACAAAAGTAAAATGGGAAATGTGGCCAATCCATAGCTCACAAGGAAAATTAGAGATAGTATTTAATTCAAAAAAGAAGCATACAAATTGGCCAAGAAATACAACAGGTCTGAGGAGTGGGAGCAGTTTAGAATTGAGCAAAGAAGGATCAAGGGACTGATTAAGAAGGGGAAAATAGAATACCAGAGTAAGCTTGCAGGGAACATAAAAACTCACTGTAAAGGTTTCAATAGGTGCCTGAAAAGAAAAAGATTGGTCAAGACAAATGTCTTCTTACGGTCCCTTACCATCAGAAACAGAGAACTTTATCATGGGGGGACAAGGAAATGGCTCAGCAACTAATACATACTTTGATTCTATCTTCATAAATGAGGACACAAATAAGATACCAGAAATGTTGGAGAACGCAGGGTTGAGTGAGAGGGAAAAACTGAAGGAGATCAATATTTGTCGAGAAATGGTATTGGGGAAATTGATGGGATTGAAGACTGATACTTACCCAGGGCCTGATAATCTATATCCCAGAGTAGTTAAGGAAATGACTCTCGAAATAATGGATGCATTGGTGGTCATCTTCCAGGATTCTAAAGACTCTGGAACAGTTCCTGCAGATTGGAGGGTAGCTAATGTAACTACACTATTTAAAAAGGCAGGTCGAGAGAAACCAGGGAATTATAAACCAGTAAGCCTGATGTCGGTGTGGGAAAAATTCTAGAATCCATTACCAAAGATTTTATAGCAGAGCACGTAGAAAACACTGGCAATATTGGACAGAGTCAGTGCGGAGTTATGAAGGGGAAATCATGCTTAACAAATCTACTGGAATTTTAGAGGACGGCAGTAGCAGAGTTGATGAGGGGGAGCCAGTGGATGTGGTTTATTTGGGCTTTCAGAAGGTTTTTGAGAAAGTCCCACAAAAGAGATTAGTATGTAAAATTAAAGAACATGGGATGAGGGGTAATGTATTGAGATGGATAATAAACTGGCTGGCAGACAGGAAACAAAGAGTAGGAATTAACAGGTCTTTTTCAAATTGGCAGGTAGTGACTAGGGGGGTACCGCAGAGATCGGTACTAGGACCCTAGCTATTCACAATATGTATTAATGATTTAGACAAGAGAACAAAATGTAATATCTCCAAATTTGCAGATGACAACAAGTTGTGTAGGAGGGTGAGTTGTGAGGAGGATGTAGAGATCCTTCAGTGTGATTTGGACAAGTTGAGTGACTGGGAAAATGAATGGCAGATGCAATATAATTTGGATAAATGTGAGGTTATCCACTTTGGTAGCAAAGACGAGAAGGCAGACTATTATCTAAATGGCATAAATTAGGAGAGGGGGATATGCAACGAGACCTGGGTGTCCTCATACACCAGTTACTGAAGGTAAGTATGCAAGTCCAGCAGTTGGTAAAGAAGGCATATGAGAAGCTGGCCTTCATTGCGAGAGAACATACATAGAACATACAGTGCAGAAGGAGGCCATTCAGCCATTCGAGTCTGCACCAACCCACTTAAGCCCTCACTTCCACCCTATCCCGGTAATCCAATAACCGCTCCTAACCTTTTTGGACACTAAGGGCAATTTAGCATGGCCAATCCACCTAACCTGCACATCTTTGGACTGTGGGAGGAAACAGGAGCACCCGGAGGAAACCCATGCAGACACGGGGAGAACGTACAGACTCCGCACAGACAGTGACCCAGCAGGGAATCGAACCTGGGACCCTGGCGCTGCGAAGCCACAGTGCTAGCCACTTGTGTTACCGTGCTGCCCACAGAGAGGATTTGAGTACAGGAGCATTGTTTTGCTGCAATGATACAGGGCCATGGTGAGGCCACACCTGGAATACGGTGTGCAGTTTTGGTCTCCTTATCTGAGAATGGATGCTCTTGCTATTGAGGCAGTGCAGTGAAGATTTATCAGACTGATTACTGGGATGGTGGCACTGATGTATGAGGAGAGATTGAATTGGTTAGGATTGTTCTCGCTGAAGTTCAGAAGAATGAGGGGAATCTCATAGAAGCCTATAGAATTCTAACATTACCAGACAGGATAGATGCAAGAAGGATGAACCCGAATGCGGGGTGTCCAGAACCAGGAGGCACAGTCTAATGATACGGGGTAGAGATGAGGAAACATTTTTTCACCCAGAGAGCGTCTGTGGAATTGCTTACCACAAGAAGTAGTTCAGGCCAAAACATTGTGGCTGCAATTCTCCGGCCTCATTGCACTCTCGCCCGAGCGAAACAAGGCCAGTGAATAACGGGAGAGGGCCAAAAACGAGAAACTCACCAGGCGCCAAACAGTTTGCGAGGCAACCGGCCTGCTCCCGGAGGCGAAATCGGGATCTAGCCGTAACGTGGTGAGAAACCAATTATCACACTTAAGCCCAATTTTCATACAATTAATGGGAGCCACCCCTTATTCTAGGATCTCCCATCATTCAGTGGCCTCCCCAGCAAGTGGTCACGCTGGCGCCGATTAGTACTCCTTGTGAAAAATGTGAACCTGGCAGAAGGGCTTCTGTGGGGAGCGGTGGAGGTAGCTATCCATCTTTGCTCACAGTCAAAAAGCCCGGGACCCAGGGCTTAGACCACAAGATCATAAGACATTGGAGCAGAATTAGGCCACTCGGCCCATCGAGTCTACTCCGCCATTCAATCATGGCTGATATTTTTCTCACCCCATTCTCCTGCCTTCTACCCACAACCCCTGATCCCCTTATTAATCAAGAAACTATCTATCTCTGTCTTAAAGACACTCAGTGATTTGGCCTCCACAGCCTTCTGCGGCAAAGTGTTCCACAGATTCACCACCCTCTGGCTGAAGAAATTCCTCCTCATCTCTGTGTTAATGGATCGTCCCTTGAGACTGAGGTTTTAGTCTTTCCTACAAGTGGAAACATCCTCTCCACGTCCACTCTATCCAGGCCTCACAGTATCCTGTAAGTTTCAGTAAGATCCCTGCTAATCCTTTTAAACTCCAACGAGTACAGACCCAGAGTCTTCAACCGTTCCTCATACGACAAGCTGTTCATTCCAGGGATCATCCTTGTGAACCTCCTTTGGACCTTTTCCAAGGCCAGCACATCTTTCCTTAGATATGGTTGTCTCCCCAGGATGTACGTCAGAGGTGGAGGCAGCCAGCTACTTATCCCATCCAATGGCCTTTAATGCCCATGGAGGGAGTCCTCTGGGGCTGAAGGGCCCCGACGCACTTGTTGCCGGCAGATGCAAAGCCTTGCCGCCCTGTCCCATGTGCTGACTGTGGGACGCGGCCTCATCAGAGTGGTGGAACTTGGGGGAACTGGTGGCCACCAACACTACTCCGTGGGACAGGTCTGGGGTGGCACCCAGCTCCCCCTTCCCCTGGTCAGTGTCCATAGGGCTCTGGGGTTTCACCTCGGGTTGGAGTGGTAGCTGGTTCCAGTCTTGGCTGCCCCAGCATTTTCTGGCTCTGCCAGCCCTGGTGGGTCCCGGATGTCTGCACCATCACGTTGATGCCCTCGGCGATGCTCCTCAGTGACTGGGACAAGCTCTACAGCATCTCGGCCATTCTCATCTGAGAGTGGGTCATGTCCTTCACCACCTCACCAAGGTCAGCCTGGTACTGGGAAAAATTCCCCAGCGAGGCGGACATTCTGTGGAGACCTCAGGCATGACCGTCATCGACTGCGCGACGGATTGGACACCTTCGTTAATGGTGCCGATGTCCTTTACTAATGATCGTCACCCTAGCAGTGTTGGCTTTTGTGCCACACATTGCTGGAGACATCTTCAGCGCCCGTAACCTCTGGGACTCCACCAATTGGTTATGGATCACTGGAGTGTCGCTGACATCTCCATCTGCACTCTAACGTCTCCATCACCTCCAGGCTCAGCACCAGGCTGGGACCCAGCTGGGACCTGGAATCCAGCAGACTTCCAACTGCTGTCTCGTCTGGGGATTCCTGCCTCCACCTGATGTGCATCATCAGCAGTGTGGTGCTCACCAGATTGTGCCCTAGAAGCCTGTCCACTAACATGTCCCATCGAGGTGCGTCTATCTCCGCTGGTGGAGGGTGGGGATGACAGCTGTGATACCTCAATCGTGACTTCCTTGGAGCTCCCCTCTGAGGTGGTCTCCTGGGAGGTTGGAGAGGGGGCCTCCCAGGATGGATCGACGCTGTTGGCTGGGGTACCTGCAGGGGAATGGACATGTGGTCAGTGGGAGGGATGGGTCAGTCAGGATGGCAATAACTCGGGCAGCACGGTGGCACAGTGGTTAGCATTGCTGCCATGGCGCTGAGGACCCGGGTTCGAATGCCGGCCCTGGGTCACTGTCCGTGTGGAGTTTGCACATTCTCCCCGTGTTTGCGAGGGTTTCACCCCCACAACCCAAAGATGTGCAGGATAGGTGGATTGGCCATGCTAAATTGCCCCTTAATTGGAAAAAATTAATTGGGCACTCTAAATTTTTTTTAAAAGGATGGCAATAACTCACGTTTGACAGGTCCTCCAGGTGGTGTCCAGTGGTTCCTCACCTCTGCGGCATCTACCAATCTCCGCGTGGGTGGCAGTCTTGGGTGAAGGGAGGGTTGGGGGGTTTGAAGGGAGGAGGGGCAAAGGGAGGGTTGGCGGGTTGAAGGGGGGGTGAAGGGAGGGTTGGGGATGTTAAAGGGAGAGGGGGTTAAAGGGAGGGTTGGGGATTGAAGGGGAATGGGTGAAGGGAGGGTTGGGGTGTTGAAGGGAGGGGGGGGCAAAAGGAGGGTTGGGGGGTTGAAAGGGGTGAAGTGAGGGTTGGGTGCGTTCAAGGAAGAGGGGGCTGAAGGGAGGGTTGGGGTGTGCGGGGGGGGTGGTGAATGCTCACATGGAGGTAGAAAGGTCTAGGGGCAGGGGAGACGTTGATGTGAACTCACTCATGCTGCCCAGTGTAGGTTGTTGACCTTTTTTCGGCACTGGAGGCCAGTCGTCCTGGTCATACTCCCTGAGCTGACAGCCAACTTCACCTCACCCCAGGCAGCACTGGCTGCCATGTGGCTCACCCTCTAGGACCCTCGGAGGAACATGTCATCTCTCCTGGCCTCTCTACTGCATTTCGGAGCCACCCCAGGTCCGCATCACTGAACCTTGGGGCTTGTCTCCTCGGCGTCATTGTTGCAAGCTGGCTGGGGTTGGCTGAGCAAGTGCAGCTTAAGTGCTGCTCGACCTTGTTAGCGGGGGGCTGGCGGGTGCGGTGCCGGTGAATTGGGTGGCAAGCCTTCATTTGCGGCAAGAAGCCTGTGGGGACTCGTTAAGTGCACTAATTAATGTTGAATACCATTGCTGGACTCGCTGGGCTGAGCGACGGGAAGCTTGCGACAGTTCCCACTGACTGCCACACTTAGAAATCTTTCTGGAGAACCATGCTCTGTATGTTTTCAAAAAGCAGTTAGATATAGCACTCGAAGGGCAGCACGGTGGCCTAGTGGTTAGCACAACCGCCTCACGGCGCTGAGGTCCCAGGTTCGATCCCGGCTCTGGGTCACTGTCCGTGTGGAGTTTGCACATTAAGACCATAAGACCATAAGACATAGGAGTGGAAGTAAGGCCATTCGGCCCATCGAGTCCACTCCGCCATTCAATCATGGCTGATGGGCATTTCAACTCCACCTACCAGCATTCTCCCCGTAGCCCTTAATTCCTCGCGACATCAAGAATTTATCTATCTCTGCCTTGAAGCCATTTAGCGTCCCGGCCTCCACTGCACTCCGCGGCAATGAATTCCACAGGCCCACCACTCTCTGGCTGAAGAAATGTCTCCGCATTTCTGTTCTGAATTTACCCCCTCTAATTCTAAGGCTGTGCCCATGGGTCCTCGTCTCCTCGCCTAACGGAAACAGTTTCTTTGCGTCCACCCTTTCTAAGCCATGTATTATCTTGTAAGTTTCTATTAGATCTCCCCGTGTCTGCGTGGGTTTCGCCCCCACAACCCAAAAATATGCAGAGTAGGTTGATTGGCCACACTAAATTGCCCCTTAATTGGAAAAAAAAATTGGGTAATCTAAATTTTAAAAAAAAGAAAGATATAGCACTCGGCTCGAAGATGATCAAAGGATATGGGGAGGAAGCAGGATTAGGCTGTTGAGTTGGATGATCAGCCATGGTCATTATGAATGGTGGAGTAGGCTCAAATGTGCAAATGGTCTCCTCCTGCTCCTATTTTCTATGTTTCTACGAAAGCTACAGTTTGGGGGCAATTCTTGGCTTCAACGACCCTGTTTCACTCAAGGTCTTAAAGGAGCACGAGAGGTGGAAGCGTTCAGTGAGGAAATTAAAGGGAGACCAGGACCTTGGCAACCAAAGGAACAACTGTCACTGGCAGAGTTATTAAAATTGTGAATGTTCAATGGACTAGAATAGGGGGAGGACTTACGTACAATAATAATAATCTTTATTGTCACAAGTAGGCATATCAGGGGGTTGTCGGGCTGGAGGAGGTTACAGAGGTAGGGAGAAGTGAGGTGTTGGAGGGGTTTGAAAACAAAAAAAGAATTTTAAAAATGAGGTGTTGCTTATTCTGGAACCAATCTAGGTTAGCAAGCACAACGGTGTTGGAGAAATAGTACTTGATGCAAGTTTGGTAATGGACAACAAAGTTTTGGATGAGCTTATTTTAATGGAGGGTGGAGGATAGGAGGCTGGTCAGGAAAAAATTGAAACAGTCAAGTCTAGAAGTTTCAAAGCCGTGGATGAGGGCTTCAACACAGATGATCTGATCAGACTCAGGAGCTGTTACAGAGGTGGCAACCTTAGCGATGGTATGGATATGTGGTCGGAAGTTCATCTCAGGGTTAAAACCAAGTTTTCAAATATTCTGAGTCAATCTCTGACAGTTGCCAAGGAATTGAATAGAATTGGTGGTACAGGAATGAAGACAATGGGCCTGATTTTAACTCACTCAAAACTATTCACTAACACATAATTAAACTCAGCACCCACTCGGAGTGTTCACAAAACGGTATTTTCACCACATTCAAGAGTCTTTATGCAAAATGTTCATCTTTGAGCATGCTTTCTGATTGGTCACATGAACATCTAGCAATTGATCTTTTCACAGGGAAGAACAATAGAGCGATCACTTATTACTTGGCAGGTGCAAGTTTAAATGGGCTAGAGGAACAAAGATTTTCAGTGCTGAAATGCACCAACTAGTAAAGGTTGTACCACAAGTTAGAAAGGTCATAACAAAGCAAAAAGCACTAAGCTTTTTCTCTAGAGCTGGGTTTTTCAAACTCAGGGTCGTGATCCGCAGATCGGTCATGGGTGGGTATCAGGAGTGTTACAGATTGGCATTCCCAATCACGGGAGAAGAACCCAATGACTGTGACGGGCTTTTAACAATGTTGGCCTTGACTGGCTTTTAGGTTGACAATGCCGGCCGACCCGTGCATACGATCCCCCTCAGGCGAATTCGGGAGTGTGCTAGTGTGGAGCCGAGCAGGGCAGAAGGCCCCCTCCTGATGTCAGCATGCTGTCCCATTACCATCCCCTCCTGACCAGTCTGCGTGCTGCGCCAGGACCAAATTTAGTTTTTAAATGGCTGGGTCTTCCCGCCACAGAGCAGGTCATGTGCCCGGCAAGTACACTGATGTCACGTGGTCCATGCATTGGGTGCAAAACATGGAGGAGCGATCTTCCATTTTTTAGCTGCCAGCAAGCAAGCAACAGGGCTCTGAAAAACTGAAGATGGATCATTTTGTAATAAGGAAGAGAGGGCCAGAGACACAAACAGTCCTGCATCTTACAATTGAATCTGCTGGAGAGAGTTTCACAGGAGAGTCCATGGCAGTACAAAGCAGTGCTAGTGTGAGCTCCAGGGCCTCTGGTGCACAGCCCATTAAGAAGAAGCTGAAATTGGCAACAGAGCAGTATAAAGATGATTTATTGAGGTATGGCTTTATTAATTGTGCTGATGCAAATCATGATGCAAAGCCCATGTGTGTTATATGCAGGATAGTACCGGCAAATGAGAGTTTAAAACCCTCAAAACTTCAAAGGCATTTGAAGACTAAGCATGGTGAGTTCAAGGACAAAACACTTGATCTTTTTCAAAGGATGCAGCGAGAACTTAAATCAGCAGCTGAAGTCCTTGTAACATTGAATGACAAACAAGGGACATCGTGAGGACAAAGCAGGTTCACCAGTCACATTAAAGGTAAGTAGAAATGGTGTCGCGAAGGTCAGCCAGCGTGGGTCACGAAGGTTGGTCACGTGGGTCATGAACATCAGTGGGCGTGGGTCCCCAAGGTTGGCCGGTTGGTAAAAATGGGCCCTGGGGAAAAACTTTTGAAAAACCCTGCCCCAGAGGGATAGAAAAGTAGCAAAGTTATACCGAATCCGTATCAAACTTTGGTGAGGTCACATTTAGACTTTTGTCACTTGTTGTTCACTTTGCAATAAAGGACATCCTCCTCCCTACAGGTCTCATTTGTGTTAAAGTCAAGATTCCCTGCAGAATTCTAACTCATTCTTTCACAGGACTGCAATACCACTGTGATGATCCTCTTCTCCAGTCTTCTATTATCCTGCAATATTCCAACCTTTAAAATATCACCTTGGAGTCACCTAATCATTACATCCTGATTTAAATCCTGGGACGCCTTAACCCTCCATCAAAAGATTGAGCGAAAATAACCATGCTCCAAAGGTTTTATATTTTAAATAATGTTATTGTGATCTGCAGGTTGGTGAAAGCAGATTCAACAATGACTTTGAAAGGGGGAGTTGGTTACATGGGGAGAATCGCAGGGTTGTAGGAGAAAGAGTTGGAAATGAATCTAATTGGCGAGGACCAGCACGGATGCGATGGCCCACATGGCCTCCCTGCGCTGCATGGTTTTCTGAGTCAGTGGCTCGGCACTCTGCTTTCCAAAAATATGAGTAATTTGAATTAGAGGGGTGCCTCAGCAGCACTTTGTTCCAATGCTTGAAAGTTCCTCTTGTCTGGTGAACGGTATGGATTAACCAGACAGACAAAACGCTTCAGCCACTCATTTATGCTTCTCAGGTTGATTAGCGATTAGTTCCCGTCTCCGGAGCATTTACAGTACTTACCCCCCCCCCCCCCCCCCCCAACCCCACCCGCAGTACAACCACATTTTAGCTTGAACCCTTCAGTTCAGGATATGCGAAGAAGGCTGTTTAACCAGCTGCTCTCACAGAGGCAGCATTGCCTCAGTTAGATTTACAGAAAAGCAGCTCGCTGAAACACACAGCCCAACATGTCCCCCGACAACACACTCGTCGTTTGCAAAGTGCTCGCGCGATTTTAGATGGGAAATATTTGCACGGACAAATTGAAACCTTTGAATCTGTAATGCAATGTGTTTCTTTTCTCGCTGGACGAGAGTGATGACCTTGGTCAAGCTCACTCGGGACCGTGGGCTGGGTGTGACCGAGAGGCAAGCCCGCGTGTTCAATGTTGGAGCAGGTTTCAGGGAGTTTATTGTTGGGGCAAAACCCACATCGCGCGTCCTCGCCCCATCGCGCGCACACAATTCGCCGCTAAAATTCCTCTTTCGTTCCTTTTTTTTTTGGTCTTACATTGGGTTAACTGAGCCCCTTTCAATCTCAGCTTTTATTGCCAGCTTCCTCTGTGCACTGATTCAGTTTCATCTTTGACAATGTACAATCGAGGAGTTCGCCCTATTATAGACGTTTCGACAGAGGGTGTATTTCTGCTGAACACTTCACAGAGGCTCTGTATTCATGGTTAAATTACTGGATGCTTTTTTGCTGGTGGAATATGAATTCTACAATTTCTATGGAGCTCGATGTACCCGAGCTTAACTCTGACTAAGTGGACGGGTTGAGAGAGACAGTAAGATGTGGGGTATTTAGAGTAGGACGTCCTGAGTCCAGTGACACTCGGCATAACGCAGCGAACTTTGGCGCCCCTGCAGACTGCAAATCCATTGAGAGGAATAGATCACAAGATAGATGCAGTTGAGCAAGGTCCCTGGTTAGTTTAGCCATCCTTGTCTTCCCACCGTCACATTAGACTGTTTGCTAAGTGATTCCAGAGCTTTCATCTGCCCGAACGCCAATTCCATACCTCGGTTACCCTTTGTGAGCTGCTTCCTGAGATCTGTCCGCCTTTTACTGGTTTGCCTTTTATCGTGGTTTAGTTTGAAGTTTTGTCCCAACCTTCTCTCTCCCCCCCCCCCCCCCCCCCCACCCGAAATAGCTTGTGTTCTTTGTTTACAAGTTGGCATATGTTCTACCCAGTGCGTATGTTACAGTTTACAAAGTACATTGCAGCTAATGAATGAACTTTGATTCAGGGCGAATCCAAACGAGTAGAGAATGAAAACAGCTCCTATCTTTGAATTCGCTTGTGTAGCAGACAGTGCAACAGCCTCTCCATTGAACAGCTTCTCCAGGGGCGCTTCAGCAGTGCACTGTGATTCCGGTGCGGTGAGATTTTCCACGCTTAGTTGCAGGGTGGATTCTATAAATGTGAAGCAAACTTTTTTTTCTCTCTCTCTCCTTAAAACATGTTTCGTTCCCAATAGTTGTAACGGTACAATACGCGTGTCGTAGTAGAAATGGTGAAACGCTTTGGTTAACAGTCTGTTGGTGGGCGCGCCACTCCCATTATAATATAGATTTTGTCACCTTTACATTGTATGAAACAGCGGCTTTTCCACAGTTGCCAGTCCATTCAGGTTATATGATGGGAGGGCTGTCATCTCCGGCCTTTCCCTGGTGAGCCTATGTGTGTCTGCCCAAGTGTCAATGCAAATGTGAAGGTCTGTAATGTTCGGGTATAGTCAGCCCCATGGCAGGGATGATCAGCAGGGCTTGGGGGGGACCATAGAACATCTTTGCCTTAGTTGATGGTCCCCCAGCAACAGTTGATATTTGTCTCCGGGAGGGTCCATCCCTTGGAACAGTCAGCAAAGCTCAGAGTCCCGTGTTACTGAGTTGATTGGGATGGACTTTGACAAAGAACACCACATTTCTTTCGCAATATTCTTCGCAAATGCATATTTCAGAAGGATGGGGACCTTGCCTGGAGGGCAGGATGCTGTGGTGTGGTGCAGAGGGAGGTTCTCATAGGGAGTGCAATAGAATTCCCTTTCCCATACTTTTTCAAAGGTCTTTTTTCTGCACAAACGTTTCCACGAGGGGCAAATGATATATATGGCAGTAAAGTCGCCTTAGACCCAGGTGACCATAGATTGTTTTCCCCTTTAAGGGGGGACGCTGACTGGTGGTGATTTAACCTGAGGGTCAACACACGAGGGGCAAAGTAGAGAGGGGCCTTCATGAATAACCTCAGCCTGTTGGCCTCCCTCTGCAACCCAAACCAGCTGTCAACCACTAGCCAACTGAGCTAAACCGATGGTATATATGGCATAGTCTATCTGAATGGGGTAGTCGTGACAACGTAGTCAGAGCCAACTTTCACCCTGAGTAACAGTTTAGAAACAAAAAGCCCCTCTGAATCTGCTGGGCATTTAATCAAGGACACCCTCTCTAGTGTCACCTCCAAGTCTGTGACGGTCAAATGTGCAGTTCGAAATCAGATTAAGACTTTTCTCCAGGAGTTAATGCCATCATTTGAATTTTATCCTGATGTTGACTACTCGTCAATTTCTATTCGCTAAAACTGGTATTCAGGAAGGCATGGCCTATTATTATTGAGGGTTTGGCAAATTGTTACCACAGCACCCCTTCCAGCAGCCCCGATGTGTGATGGAACACAATGGCTCTGCCTGGGCTCTCTGAATGACACATTTACCAAATGAAAAGATAAACAGAGTCCATCAACGCCAAGATAACCAAATCACAGACCAGGCGTACCGTGAAGCTTGGATCCTGTCTGCCCAACTCATACGAGCGAAAACATCTCTCACCTCCCGCCTTTCCCCAAGCTCCGAGTCCTCCCGCCTCACTGACAGCGTGCGGGGGAAGCGCTCGCAAACCCTTCCGCTCACCGTGACAACAGCTCCAGGTGACGGGCACAGCTCTCCGCCGAGGCTTGAGGACACAGCCTCGGGACCTACAGCATCCACATGGGGTGGATACCGTGCCTCTCTCTCTAGATACATATATATGTTGGCCTCTATTCACCCACCCAAAACAGCGAGTCGGTTGCGCAGCCGCGTCCGACAGGAAGACAACACTTTAATTCCATTGATCACTTTCCTTGTTATTTTGGGTAATAGTCGCGGAATGTGTATGTCTACCTGGGGGGGGGGGGGGGGGGGTAGCAGCAGAAACCCGTAAGCGTCTCTCTCTGATCAAGCTACAGTGAAGACTGGGAGACTATTTTGTTCCCAAAGAAAGTAGTTCTGACCCAGGAGCAGGAGAAATAAATATGTTCAATTTAAGGGTGGTGGGGGGCATTGCCTGATGTCTCGATTGTTTGTAACTGCCCTGAATATGCAGCAACCGATAGTGTTCCTCATTCAGCACGGCGAATTCAATTAAACAGCGGATGATGACCCCGCGGTATCCAGGAAGTTGACGCCTATGAATATAATTGAAGATTAGTAAAGGAAGTCCCGCGCTGTTCTGGGAATAGACGGGAAATGGGGGTGGGGGAGGAGGGGTATTAGAAATGTTACACTCGCCTCTGTGTGGACTCTATCGGAGGGAGCCTGTGGTTAAAGTTGGCACTCCGTTAACCAGCTTGTTTCTATCCGTGTCACATCCGATTCTAATTGTTCTGCCCCCTGTTTCCCTGATCTCCTCCGCAGGGACGGTCGGAAGGACGCGCTTTGTGGTTTGATAGAAACACGACGGGGACAGCAATGAGTCAATTAAAATATCAACAGCACACATACCATTAAATAGATAATGGGAGGTCAGTATCTGCGTCTTTTTTTTGAGCCTCTTCAAAATATACATTTGACGAAAGGATGACCAATTTCCAGTTTTGGAATGACTTTATTTCAAAGGAGAGGGGGTTGGGTCATCTCCGACAGGAAGGGTTTTAAGTCTGAATGTATGAAATCGATTAGACTAAAGGTTCTTCTCTGTTCATAATGCTCAGCCTGCATTGAGCAGCGCTGGGGATGTTGTCGAGTGGATATGTCTGTGTTTCATCATTTCTGCTCGCTCACGCAGCGGGGATAG
Organism: Scyliorhinus canicula; assembly: GCF_902713615.1. Taxonomy (NCBI): domain Eukaryota; kingdom Metazoa; phylum Chordata; class Chondrichthyes; order Carcharhiniformes; family Scyliorhinidae; genus Scyliorhinus; species Scyliorhinus canicula. The sequence goes on from NC_052148.1 coordinate 231,754,873, forward strand.
TGTTGTCTCTTTAAACCCTACCTGCAGCCCCTGCGGAACTTGGCGTTGTGATTTACAATCCTTTGAAGCCCCAGCACCCCCTCCCCCCCTCAATCGGTCAGTTCCTTCGCCCCCGGGCCTGACATCTTCTCGCCTGATGAAATCCCTGATAACTGGTCTGGGAGTGAGATGATGGGCTAAACAGATAAATCCCTTCATTTCTTTAAACGTGTCTTCAGCCGTTCCGGTGAGAGAGGGCGGCTTAATGATCAGTCAGACTTCAGATGAAAGGGGAGCCAGAGGGTTAATGAATGAGCGATTTCCTGCGCGAATTAAACCAGCCAAAGAGGCACGGGTCGCCCCAAAGGAACACTCAAGAGACAGGACAGTAACAAAGGAAGTGTCTTTAATTCAGAATACAGATATACTGTACTCAGGGTGAACGGAAGAGGTTCAGTACCATCTGCCCAATTCTTAAATATATCATTAAAATATCACGCTGTCTACCTATCTATTTATATATAAGGTTACCCCACGTCGCAGTCCAAATTGGAGGAGCAAGTATAACCAGGCATTATTTAACATTGCACATAAATTATACTGGGAGGCACTCAGTGTAAGGCTCCCCGCCCCATGCAGAAAGTTTGGTGGATTTGCATTAACATTCTCAGCATGTGTTCGGTGGCAGGAGACAGTTGTTTTTGGTGTATTCAAATGACTGGAGCAACAACAAAGAGGAGTTTAGGAAGTCGGGATCTCCCCCCAGTGTGATCTGAGCACAAACGCATTATCCAAAGGTCGGGACTGTTGAATGGGTTCAGCTCGTCCCTACCTGGATTTTGTAATATCCCGACCAGCGGATTTATTTATATGTTTGGTAAGTAGATAAACCCCGAGCGAAGTTCAGAAGATTTAAACTCCTGATGTATAGCCTTTGAAAGCGAGATTTCTTCGTCGCTGGTCTTTTATTTTTGATGAATATTTCTTCTGCCTCTTTTGTAAACCACATTCGCTTTTCTCATCTGAAAGCTTTTTCTCCCTGTATAGTGGGAAGCAGCAGGATGCGAGAGAGGGAGGATTGCGCTGAATTCCGGTCTGCGGTTTATTTTACAAATGAATAATACCGCCCAGGGCCAAAGGCACTGAGGGCTCATTCAATATTAGGGACATTTTTCTTAGTAACATATGGAGTGCTGTGTGTGTGAGAGAGAGAGCGAGAGTGTGTTTGAGGAGCCGAGTGTATCAAGAACCAAAGTAAGAAAATGTGTATTTTCTTGAATCTCATTGCGATACTGTGGAACACGTTAAACAAACTCGAGTGAAATAAATATATGGCTGTATTGGTAACTAATCGTACTTTTTTAAAAAAGTGGTCTCCATTAACTTAATATTGCAATAAGATTCTAGGCTGGAATATGGTTTGTTTCAATATATTGAGTTGATGTTGCAATGTGTTGTTTGGTTTAAATAAAATCGACATCTAAGTGAAATCAGACCAACAATCTTGCAGCGATCATCCCTGGTCGGATGCGCCGTTTCCTCTGATCCGATTAGCGGGACATTTCCCACCAATCTAACTTCAGCGTCAACCCTGTCGCCCTGCCCAGGCCACCAATCCCTTTCATTGACAAAAAGAAAAGGAGGGGGTGGCGCCTCCTTCGTGTCCAATCAGAGGCCGCTGTCCCGGCGCAGCCAATCAGCAACCACCGGATATCTTGTATCCTTTTTACTCCCCCTCGGGGGGACCAATAGGCGGCGGTGGAATGCACATTGCCAGCCAATCAGCAGCTGTGGAATGCGAGGTGTCGCCCAATTGGGGTGAAGAGAAGGTGGTGTGTGTTTGGTGGGGAAGGAGCAGGCGGCAGTGAGAACAAGTCCAGAGCTGGGGGAGGAGAGGGAGGCTCCGAGGGAGCACAGCAACTCGCCACTCTGTGGACATCTAAAAGGGGAAGGAGCCTCTCCTGTTTGCAGAGACACCGGCGCCCCGGACACAGCCTCACAAGCAGGCTCACCAATAACTTACACAGGAGCCTTACACACACAAACACACACACACACAGTTGTCATAACACACAAACACATCCAGCCATACCCATGCACTGGTGATTGCTTCAGATAGGAAATCAGGTTTCCGGACGGGAGACTGCCACAGGGGAAACAGAAAAGGATGGCTCTGTTCAGCAGAGAGTGTCATTAAGGGGGGGAAAAAAAAGCTAAGAGCCCACCTCCTCCTGCACCACCCCAGCCCCTGGCACGCAGCAGTGCAGTGTGGAGGGAGAGGCAGCGCCGCGGAGGAAGTCACCGAACGGGCGGTGTGCAGACTGGAAGTGCTGCCAGCATTACAACCCCACCACCGGCCTCTCCTTGCTCCTTGTGCAACCGGACCCGCTGCAGCCTCACCTTCACTCCTACCGATCCGGCGACGCATCAACGGCGCTCCTGTTAAACACTGGGTGATATAAGGCTTGAGACTGGATCTACCTCCTTGGAAAAGACTTTTGTGTACCGCGCATAATAAAATGGATTTGTACTTGGTGGATATATGGAAATAGGTAAGATTCCTTGACATTGTGTAGCATATAAATAGTTCTGTTTTTAAATCGTGGCTAACGCGTGAATTGGGTATTCATGGCGCAGCTTAATAAAAAGAAAACGAAAGATGTTTGGTTTGAATCCCTAAGTGAAAATGGGAAACTTGCCGGAGATGACAAAATCTTCAGGTTGAATCCTCTTCCACTTGTGAAAATGGCCAATTGAGTTGAATGACCCCGGTATTTGGAAGTGGAAAGTCCGCCCCCGTGTGGTGTTCTCCATCGCCTGGAGTGCCAGCCTGTTGCTGCTCGATTCATTCATAATTTCCCTCCCCTCTCGTTTCCCCCTCTCTCTCTCCCACTTCCCTCGGCTCGGTGAACGGCCAGAGCTGAGAGGTGCTCTGGGAGGGCGCTGCTGGTATTCGGCTGCTGCTGGTCTCTTCTTCCTTTGAGCCTGAGTCGTTTGCATTGAACTCATCGGCGGGAAGCTGCTACCAAGGCAGCAGGAATTGACGAGAAGGAGGAGGAAGGGAGGGAGTGCAGGATCCTTTCCCCCTCGCCCACTGCCTATGCAGAGAATACGGCTCTTTTTGCAGTGAGTTTCGGCACAGCAACTGCTATTTGCAACCAGGTGATTTGTGTTCTGCGGGGTGGGGGAATCAGTCTTGTCGGTGTGTGAGGCAGCCTGAGAGAGGGATTCGGCTACATGCAGCAGTACTACAGCGGTGTGGGGCTGGAGGATCTTTACACTATTCCCAGATGAGTGTGTGAAGGGACGGCAGAGCTGAAATGATTTTTGCATGACTGGTCCGAGCTGTTGAATGAGTGAGGGGAGGGAGGGAGGGGGGCGTCTTCTCCCCACTTTCCAGCTGCCTGGGAAGTCTGTGAGAGAGGGGGGGTTGGGGGACTTGTTGTTTCTCCGAGTGCTCTTGACTGCAACATTGCCCAAGGATCAAGGGCGCCCGTTGTGTGTGTGGGGAGGGGAGTGTTGCCTTCTCAGACATTCTGGCTGTCTGCAATGGGGAGCTGCCTCTGCTCTCTCCCCTCCCCTTACAGTCACTTCCAACGTTGAATCGAGTCTGACGAGGCGATTTGTAATCTTCAAACATGGGTTGACTGAAAGAAAAATATTCTATATGCGACGGTGGCTTTTTGTTGTTGTTGTGCAGGAAAACCCAGGGTAGAGCGGTCTGCAAAAATAAACCCCAGCAAACACAAATCCGGGTTGTTCTGCAACTCTGCAAACACACGCAGCGCAGGCCACAGAGCAAAGTCAAATGCCAAGGTCAGGGACTGGATCTGAATTTGGGGACGGGAGCGAGCTCGGGGGGGTGTTTCTGTCCATTGCAGCGTCTAAGGTGAAAGCTGGAGTTTTGAAGTGGAAGGCAGTGATCCCAGGTCAGGGGGTGGCCGAGGTCAATATGGGGAATTCTCTGGGTGCACGTTGCGTTTCCCAGACCGGCTCCCTGCCTTTCCAAGCACAAGGCAGCGAGTGAGAAAGTTCGAAAAGGCTGGCATTCTCCCGGGCTTTGTTGAATAACAGACACCGTTTGAACAAACGTTGTTAATACAATTAATTGGCAGAGCCATGTTAAAATATTCAGCGCCCAATGGCTCCTTCGGGGTGCAGTTTCCAGCGAGCCATGTATTTTTGAATCAACATGCTGGAGAATTCGCCAGGGTTCAAGTATGTTCTTCTGGTGAGGGTTTGACTTCTATCTAAACTTGGCCGTCATCCATCCCAGTTTCACCTTTAAACTTTTATTAAAAGGTAACTTGCAACCCGCTGGCCACAAAGCAGAACAAATAGACAGTGCCTTTAGAAGGATATCATTTAGAAAGAGCATGGTGCTGTAATTCACTGTTGCATACACAGAACTACTTTTAGAAGAAAACGGCGAGATGATGCTGTGAAATATGTTCAAAGATATGACATTCTTGTAAATGAAAGCTAATACGCTGCATTCTGCGGCGGAAATTTTATTCACTCCTGAAGTATAACTTCCTGTTTTTATCACACTTGTGATAAAACAGGATGGGCTTTGGATATGAGGTGACTGGTGATTCCCAGTGATAAGATATATTCTAATCATTTCATAATAAATTGTGCCTGCAGAAAAATAAACCTGATTTGTCCTTCCACTCTCTGCTTTGATTGAATAATACGACTCCCCCTCCATTAGAATCATAGTGGTTACAGCACAGAAGGAGACACATTGGCCCATCATCTTCATGCTGGCTCCGTAAGAGAGCTACTTCCACCCCCCCCTCCCCCCACCCGTACCCTGTTTTGCTCAAACTCATGCCAAGTTCGCTAAAGTCTCATCAGATGTGGGAATGCCAGCATTTTATTGTTGGAAACATCCAGAAACCTTGACGGACATTCTGTTCAGACACCTGTGAAATACAGCATCACAACTATTTACTTCAGGCCACTGCTATATCACTCACCAATCCTGATACTTTTAAACAGTGTGATAGACTTTGGGTTAAGAACAGAAAGTGCTGGAAAAACGTAGCTGGTCGGGTAGCATCTGTGGTGAGAGAAAGAGTTAACGTTTCAAGTCGAATACAGCTCTTCTTCAGAACACATTCCAGTGTTTTGCTTTTGTGATAGATCCTCATTTGAGGTAAAGTAGGTTAATGCCTGTTTTTCTCCATAATTATTAACTCTTAACAGCATTGCAGGAACATGCACCTTTGAAGTTATAGTTTGTGAGAGTATGCTTTCTGTTAGTCGGGCATTAATTATCAAACCCCCCACATATTCTCCTTGTTTTTGTTGAGAGAAATGTTATGTCCTGTTTTAGAAGCACCAAAACCTCTTGGGGTAACAGTCCTGTTATTTGATGGGCCTCTGAATTCAGTTTTCAAACTTCATTCTGGCCCCCTGGTGCCTGCCCCCCCCCCCCCCCCCTCTCTCCAATACATATGTATTCCCATGCTCCATTTCACACACCTTCCACCGATCTTTGTGCCCTTGCCCATAGCACTGAATGTCTAATTTTGAAAACATTTTGTCCCTTCCCTCAATCAGATATGCTTGAGCTGTAGACTTTTCAGGGAGATGTTTGATCGGCCAAGTGTTGTTTTTGGTGTTGGAGCACAGGCTGGAGTTGCTCACTTCTGGATATATATATTTGCCACTTAAGCTCAATGTTGTCACTCATCACGGGAGGGAGACTCCGAATTCTTATGATAGTGCTTTGCAAGTTTTAAAAACTTATTTTCTCAGCCGATCTCATCAAGTCAGATTGAATGGGAAAACTTGTTATATTTGGCTCCAACTAACTTGCCCCTTAGTGCCTGGAAGGATGTTTATGATCGTCTCTCACCCCTTGCGTTGTGCAAACTGTTCTTACATGTGAAGCAAAATGAAAAACCTTTGCGGTTTTGGTGGGCGAGAATTTTCCAACCTAGTTGTTAAATTATGAATAATTTTCCAGTTGTTTTTCCCTCCCAAATCTATTATATTTGTGCTAGAATTGAAGGACTGAACTATATTTATTAACCATACCGCTATGTTATTCAACCTCATGTGTGGAAATCACTCAGTAAAGTGGTTGCATTTATGTGGCATTTTTAAGGCAAGAATGCCTCCTGCACAAAAATAAGCTTGCACTGTGCAATGTTGTGGAAGCTCTCAAATTAAAACCGCATTATGGATACCACATGGCAGTAGTCTCTTAATTCAGCCCTGTTTGTGCTGACCAGGATCCAGTGTTTCATTGTCAGTATAATCCTTGTGCTATGAGAGCAGAGTACCAGGTGCTTACGGAAATCCAGCAGATCCTGGCAATTCTGTGCAAGGCAATTGTTTTAACCTATTGCTGTCCTCATTGTGGTACAACAACTTACACAGTCTGAAATTTCAGCAGTTTTTATAAAAAATATAACAACCTTTCAGGATGAGGGAGAAATGGGGAAGGAGATTGCCTGGATAATGTGGTGCTGGGGTGTAATCAATAGCTACTTTGTAGGAATAATGGTTCTGCATTAAATATGCAAGTCATTAAGTGTGCTGCAGTTGTGTTATCGACGTTTCTAATAGACAATAGCTTTAGAAGGCTATCATTTAGAAAGAGCACGGTGCTATAATTCACTGTTGCATACACGGAACTACTTTTAGAAGAAAATGGGGAGATGATGCTGTGAAATATGTTCGGTACTTGATGAAGGATGATGACATTGAGCATTATGATTCTTTTCCTCCCGCTAGTGTCATGCATAAGAAACAAGTACATTAACCCTGAAACAACTGACTCCACTTTGTGTGGTTTTTTTTAGTTTTGAACATCAAGAAAAGTCTTGAATTATTTTCTTCCTTTGCCTTTTGTTTAGACTTTTCGGAGTTAGACGGTACTTTTAATTTTCACTGTAAAATGTAGCAGGGAAACAGTTCTTTAGTGGCATCTCATGCCTTATGAGGCTGGTTTAGCTCAGTGAGCTGGACATCTGGTTTGTGATGCATAGCGAGGCCAACAGCCCTGGTTCAATTCCTGTGCCAGCTGAGGTTATTCATGAAGGCCCTGCCTTCTCAACCTTGTCCCCTCTCCTGAGGTGTGGTGTTCCTCAGGTTTAATCACCACCAGCTAGCTCTTCCACCTCAAAGGGGAAAGCAGCTTATGGCCATATTATTATTATATTATAATTAATACTACACTCCTGTATGCTGCACCCGATGCCGGTGTCTATGTAGTTACATTGTGTACCTTGTGTTGCCCAATTATGTATTTTCTTTTTATTTTATTCTTTCCATGTACTATATGATCTGTTTGAGTTGCTTGCAGAAAAATACTTTTCACTGTACCTTGGTATACGTGACAATAAACAAATCCAATCCAATATAACAAATTATTATTATTATTATCTAGGAGTATGGCAACTTTACTTTTTTATGTATCCCTATTACAAGTTGTGAGTTCATTTGTATCCTCAGAAATGACTTTAATGCAGTGGCCCTGTTCTTTTCACAAGGCCTTCCTCCACTTGAAATAAATAAAATAAATGCCCTCTTATTGTGCATTCTTTGCTGGGTAATGGGGGTGTTTTGAGCTACGACTATCTTCATTCCTCTTCTGTGGTGCCCAATAGGATGCATAGTTTGAAGAGACTGCATCGGATAATGACAGTTCTTCTTCTTTCCTCTTTCTCTCTTTGCCGGCTCCCCATCCCCCCACCCCGCCCTTAAGATAAGGTTGTTTTATTGTGGGCATACCTAGCCAAGCTAAGGCAGGTGAGGTCAAGGTCATGGCATCTTTAGAGGGGTACTTGGAAGTATGGCAATCCTTAGGGTGGGAATTGAAATCAGTCAGTTAAGCTTATCGCTTAATCCCCATACCCTTGTTAGATAATTTAAATTCTAAAGAATCCCATCTAGTGGGATGCACACTGCTGCTTATTTTTCTTATTCGGCTTTGACAGCGATTTACTGAGCTGGTTTTAGGATAATCTGTTATTTAAGATGATTCTGTGGTGGAGAAGGGGGTCTTCATTGACTTAATGCTGACACTTTTGGATAGTGTATTCATACTAATGCATATTTTACTCTTCATCTCCTGAAGATACGTGTTTAAAGCTCCGTATCTATTCCATGCGCATTAACAACCCCTCTGGTATCTTGTCCCAATTGCCATTTGTCATTTATGAATCTAGATAATAGGTGCTGACAGTTTATGTGGGATCTGGAGGGGGGGGAGGGGGGGTGGGAGGGGTGGGAGGGGGTGAGAGGGCGGGGGGGGGGGGGGGGGGGGGGGGGGGGTGGGGGGACACAAGGCTGTAAATCACAGCCAAACCTGATAGTCATCAGCAGTAAATACTTTGATTTTGTTTCTTTAATTCCATAGCCCAGAAATGTCAAACCTTTACTGCTATTTCAGCAGAGATCGGTTAACAGCATAGAGCAGGGACTGAACATAAGACCTTCCGGAGGCACCGGTGAAGTGATCTATTGAATGTCTAAATCATTTTTGAAATTGGAAAGGTTGAATTTATAATCAATTTGAAAGCCTTCTCTTCATCACGACAGAATTTCCACTTCGGTTGCTTAATAATACTCCTATATTAAACTGTATTGATCATTATTACGCAGTGATTTTTATTTTTGATAATTTTATAACAATGCAAAACCTGTTGAAACGTGGCCCCACTTCAGCGCTGCAAGTGATTAGCTGTATAGTGTGGGAGTTGATGCTGGTGACCTTTCCTTTCACCGAGCCACTTGTGCAAACTTCCACCTACTGTATGAGCAAAGGTTGGAAGAAAGAAAACACCATAATGGTTCTGGCCTTGGCACGGGTGTCCTTTTATCCACGAGATAGTGTATAATTTAAAACAAATTGCAACTGCTCAGGAAACGATCTTTTGGGAAGCCATCTGTTTTGTTATGGCTATCTGGGGCAAGATTTAAACCTATAGTACTGTACAGCCTGAAGGAAAAATAGGTATAACTCCATGAAACAAATTCAAAGTTTTCATACTCAAAGAACAAAGAAAAGTACAGCACCGGAACAGGCCCTTTGGCCCTCCAAGCCTGCGCCGACCATGTTACCGTCTAAACTAAAATCTTCGACACTTCCGGGGTCCGTATTCCTCTATTCCCATCTTATTCATGTATTTGTCAAGATGCCCCTTAAACGTCGCTATCGTCCCTGCTTCCACCACCTCCTCCGGCAGCATGTTCCAGGCACCCACTACCTTCTGTGTTTTAAAAAAAAACTTACCTCGTACATCTCCTCTAAACCTTGCCCCATGCACCGTAAACCTATGCCCCCTAGTAATTGACCCCTCTACCCTGGGAAAAAGTCTCTGACTATCCACTCTGTCTATGCCCCTCATAATTTTGTAGACCTCTATCAGGTTGCCCCTCAACCTCCTTCGTTCCAGTGAGAACAAACCAAGTTTATTCAACCTCTCCTCAAAGCTAATGCCCTCCATACCAGGCAACATCCTGGTAAATCTCTTCTGCACTCTCTCTAAAGCCTCCACATCCTTCTTGTAGTGTGGCGACCAGAATTGAACACTATACTCCAAGTGTGGCCTAACTAAGGTTCTATGCAGCTGCAACATGACTTGCCAATTTTTATACTCAATGTCCCGGCCAATGAAGGCAAGCATGCCATATGCCTTCTTGACTACCTTCTCCACCTGTGTTGCCCCTTTCAGTGACCTGTGTACCTGTACACCAAGAACTCTTTGACTGTCAGACTGTCAATACTCTTGAGGGTTCTACCATTTACTGTATATTCCCTACCTGTATTAGACCTTTCAAAATGCATTACCTCACATTTGTCATGATTAAACTCCATCTGCCATAGAACATAGAACATAGAACATAGAACAGTACAGCACAGAACAGGCCCTTCGGCCCTTGATGTTGTGCCGAACAATGATCACCCTACTTAAACCCACGTAACCCGTATACCCATAACCCCCCCCATTAACCTTACACTACGGGCAATTTAGCATGGCCAATCCACCTAACCCGCACATCTTTGGACTGTGGGAGGAAACCGGAGCACCCGGAGGAAACCCACGCACACACGGGGAGGACGTGCAGACTCCACACAGACAGTGACCCAGCCTGGAATCGAACCTGGGACCCTGGAGCTGTGAAGCATTGATGCTAACCACCATGCTACCGTGTCTATCCACTCTGTCTATGCCCCTCATAATACGCCGCCCAAGTCTTCAAACGATCTAAATCCTGCTGTATCCTCTTGACAGTCCTCATCACTATCCACAATTCCACCAACCTTTGTGTCGTCCGCAAACTTACTACTCAGACCAGTTACATTTTCTTCCAAATCATTTACATATTATTTATATATACTGCGAACAGCAAAGGTCCCAGCACTGATCCCTGCGGAACTAGTCACAGGCCTCCAATCAGAAAAGCACCCTTCCATTGTTACTCTCTGCCTTCTATGACCTAGCCAGTTCTGTATTCATCTTGCCAGCTCACCTCTGATCCTGTGTGTCTTCACCTTCTGTACCAGTCTGCCATGAGGGACCTTGTCAAAGGCCTTACTGAAGTCCATATAGACAACATCCACTGCCCTACTTGCATCAAACATCTTTGTGACCTCCTCGAAAAACTCTACTGCTCGACTGCTATAATGTAGTTTTAGGATCTGGGATAGGTAATCCTCTGATTGATGTATTGGGAATTCCTGGGTCTCAGCTCTATAATCAAATAGAGATGCAGACAGCAGTCCAAACATAAAAAAACAGGTAAGCCCAGGCGTTCTAGGCTAGAACGGAATATTAAGGTTTATTTTATTCATTTAGGGATGTGGGTGTCGCTGGCTTTGCCAGCATTTATTGTCCATCGCTAGTAGCCCAGAAGGTGTTGAGCTGCCTTCTTGTTCCGCTGCAGCCCCTGAGGTGTAGGTACGCCCACTGTGCTGTTAGGGAAGGAGTTCCAGGATTTTGCCCAGCGACAGTGAAGGAATGGCGACATATTTCCAAGTCAGGATGGTGAGTGACTTGGAGGGAAACCTCCAGGTGGTGGTGTTCCCATGTATCTGCTGCTCTTGTCCTTCTAGATGGTAGTGGTCGTGGGTTTGGAAGGTGCTGCCTAAGGAAACTTAGTGAGTTCCTGCAACGCATTTTGTAGATGGTACACACGGCTGCCACTGTGCATCGATGGTGGAGGGATTTAATGTTTATGGAAGGGGTAGCAGTCAAGTTGGCTGCTTTGTCCTGGATGGTGTTGAGCTTCTTGAATGTTGTTGGAGCTGCACTCATCCAGGCAAGTATTCCATTACACTCTTGACTTGAGCCTTTTAGATAGTGAACAGGCTTTGGGGGGGGGGGGGGGGGGGGGGGGGGTCAGGAGGTGAGTTACTTACAATATGTATTTCTATTGTGCTGCTAAAGACAGGATGGCATCTCCAAGCACTACTTTATAGAGGGAAAAAACAGAGGGTGTTGACCAAGTAAGAAAAATAGGATTGAGGTGAGGGACTGGGGGACATGGCTAAGGAAGAGGTTTTAAAGAGGTCTTTGTAAACAGGGAGGGAAATGACAAGGTGGGAGAGCTGGAAAAAGCATGCAGGAGGACAGGAAAATTAGTGATCATCCATTCCCGGTGCAGATTTCACACAAATATTTTCACCCCACAGCGAAGGCTCTTGTCATGTTTGTCGTGAAATAGGCAACAAGACCGGTAAAACGCACAGCGTATCAATGATGATAAACAATTCTTGGCTTTCCTTCCCATGTCAGCATGGCCAGAAGACTTCATCCTCAGTCACTGGGGCATGGTCTTGGTAGACAAGTGGTATCACAGTGATGTCACTGGACTAGTATCCCCCATTCTTTCCTGATCTGGCCTGTATGTGACTCCGTACCTGCAGCAATGGGATTGGTGACTCTCCTCTAAAATGGCCAAGCAGACCTCGCATTTCAAGAGCAATTAGGGATGGGCAACAAATGCTGGCCTTGCCAGTAATGCCCACGGAAAGATATAAATACTTCCTACTCCTCGTATGTACAATGCCTCTCAGGAACATTGTTCATCTCTGTACCTCATTGCTACAGAAATCTCCAGGTAATAAGCGTCCAATGCCGTTTTAAAGTAAAATAGAAGAACCTCTGCTTATTATTCAGTTGCCACCATGATGGGCAGATAATGAAAATTGTTGTAATCATGCTTTTCCTAACCAGTATGTCGACGTGTTGCCTGAGTCAGCTTTTGATTGATAGCCTTGGTTTTTCGGAGACTCAAGGCCATTTTCACTTTCAACACCTGAGCAGTGATCAGGCAGAGCTGATTGCCACTGCACTGTGGAACCCACCTGATGTTCCACCACATTGAATGAGATGTAAATGGCGGGTGCTACCATGGGTGCTCAATTTCGCTCAAACAGCTTACCACCCAGGCGATGAAGGTGAAAATGGCCTGCTCTATGTGTAACTGTGTCCGTGTATTGCTCTTCTTGCTGCATGCTTATCTGGGAATGCAGGCTGATGTTTGCTGCAGAAATGTTAGGTGGAATTGGCCAACGTGATTTCCTGCTCACTTGACGCAAGATTGGAAGGCCCGATGAGATTTTGGCAATGAGCTGTTTTAATGAGATTTCATGAGATGCAAATGAATGTAAATGATATTCCCATCACCAGGCTGTGGGAGAATGCAAACTGTTTTTACTCGGTCGGGTTTCTGACTTTTTGGCTCCTACTTGACAGTCCCACCCACCACCAAACCCGTTGTGGGTGGGGTGGGAGAATTCCACCCATAGTCTTGAGCACCACAGACTGCAGGTCCCCTTTTGGGTGGGGAAGGGGGGGGGGGGGGGGGGGGGGATCCAAATTGTATTGTATGTTTCCTTTACTGTCAAAAATAAAGTCTGGAGGTGCATGCACACCACATCCATTAAGTGGGTACAGCATGCACCATGAGCTTGATTAATAATAGGAAGTACCAGGGATTTTCTTTTTCTCACATTCTGTTAGATATTGTTTGTCTTTTAACCTGAAAAATGGCAGGCATTTATTTTTTGTGAAAGTTGTGGAAAAAATTATTTTAGTGATTCCTTTCAACACTAAATTTTGCTTCCCCAGCATGTTAGTACTTGCGATCTTCGGTAGCCCCCTCTCCTCCAGCTGACTTTCTACAAAATTCTCACCTTCGTTCGTACATCATTCTACTTCTGCAATCTCCAGCACCTCTGTGTCTCGGGATGTATGTTTTCCTCAGCTGTCCGAATTCTTTATGCCTCCATTTCTGGCAAAGTGTTAAGCCTTTGTGGCCAGCAAAATAAATTCTCTGCCTTTCTATGTCTCTCCCCAACCTTATAGGTTTATAGGTCCTTATAATTCTCCCCCCCCCCCCCCCCCCCCCCCCCCCCCAATTATTTCAGAGCACACCTTTGGCTGTCTGCTCCTGTGCTGGAGGATATCTTGCTCACTACAAACTGCCAAATTAAAAAGAGAAAAACATGTTTTTTTGCCTCATACTTTTATCTGGCTCTGTGCAGATCTGCAAAATTTTACTGGGCTGCATTGACCCAGCCTCCTTCCTTACAGATGGAACAAGCTTAACAAGAAATAGGAAAACCTTCCATTACTGGGTAAAGAGTTTGAATGAGCGTGCAGACTGTTAATCAGTATCTGGCCCAAAGTAGAAATAACTTTTGTTGCCTATAAGGCTGCCTCGTGCATCCAAATGCAACTTTCATTGTGAGAGCTGTGGCTGCAGTCCAGTGGGTTAAGTGCTTTCTGAATCTATTATTTTACCATAGCCTGGGATCCTTGTGATCCCTTAAGTGATCGTTGAATGTAGCAATGTGATTGTAATATATCTTTTTCCTCTCTACTTGTTTTGGCAGAATTTCAGATGCGTGCCAAGCCTACGGTGAATGCCGGAAGTTGTGATCACCACAGATGGAGGCCCGTATTCAGCACGGTGGTGGTGGTTCATTGGTTGTGATCCAGCAACCCTCTCTCGACAGCAGGCAGAGACTTGACTATGAACGGGAGCTGCAGCACACTGCCATTTTATCCCTCGATCAGATTAAAGCAATCAGAACCAGCAATGAGTACACAGAAGGCCCTGCTATTGCGAAGAAGACGACTAGCCTTAGTAGTAGCAGAACTACACAGCGGCATGACAAGCACGAAAGGACTCACGAAGTGATACCGATCAATGTGAATAATAACTATGAGCATCGGTCTACTCACCACACACACGCCGGCCACCACTCCTCCACCAGGATGCCTGTGTTGAGCAGGTCAACCAGCACGGGTAGTGCAGCTAGTTCAGGGAGCAACAGTAGTGCATCATCTGAGCAAGGACTTCTGGGACGTTCACCACCGATACGGCTAACATCCAGCCACCACAGAGCAGACCGGACGATTAGAACACAACCTAAAGCATCTGCCTGTACAACGGAGGTGCCAAAATGCTTGGGGAAGGAGGATTTGGCAAAGCATAGATTTATATGTGAGCAATGTGGGAAATGCAAGTGCAGAGAGTGCACAGCACCAAGGACCCTGCCTTCGTGTTTGGCTTGTAACAAGCAGTGCCTGTGCTCAGCAGAGAGTATGGTGGAATATGGTACATGCATGTGCCTGGTAAAGGGAATCTTCTACCACTGCTCCAATGACGATGAGGACTCCTGTGCGGATAATCCTTGCTCGTGCTCCCATTCGCACTGCTGCTCAAGGTTCTTGTGCATGGGCTTAATGTCCTTGTTTCTGCCCTGTTTACTCTGCTACCTGCCAGCCAAGGGCTGTATCAAACTTTGCCAGGGGTGCTATGATCGTTTAAACCGGCCCGGGTGCCGATGCAAGAACTCAAATACTGTGTATTGCAAACTCAAGAGCTGTCCCACTCCAGGGGAGGACAAACCCTCTTGATCCGGGGCAGCAGAGCTCTTTAACACTTCCTTTATTTTTCAATTTTGAAATCATGCCTGTGTGTTTACCCACTTCAGCCGAGGACTGGATATCATCAAAATACAGCCGCTGTTCTAATCTTAGCCCATTCTGCAATTGGGAGGCGGCTGCTTTCTATCAACATGGAACAGCTTCAGTTCTGCCTGTCAGGCTTAGGGTCATGAATGTTGCTGGTCCCCATAGGTAAAGAGACATCCGCATCACTTCAGAGAAATAGACCATTGCTTTCTCACCTGCAAACAGCCCCCTTAACTAGTTTGTACTGTCCACAGATATTTCATGTTACACAAACTATACTGGTATTCTTTACAAATCATCAAAAAAAATTAGCATTATTGAAACTAATTAACCAGATTCTGAGGGGTGTCTGATTTGTTTAATATATGGATGTTACAATACAATTTCCGACAAGCAAAGGTAATTGGGGGAAACCACTGATGCGATGGTCACAAGGTACTGACCTGCACCAGACTGGCCATCAGATAAGTTTAATCAGGTCCTGTTACTCTTAATAAAATTGCTACCTGACATTTTCTAATCTATGCAAAAATTCTCCTGAAATTATCCAGGGTATATTATTCCCTGTTCACTTGTTTTTAGTGATGAAGCAGATGTGATAATAACGCTTGTGTTCTCTCTTTGCACTCAATGTGCTTTACTGTGAACCTGGGTCCTTATTCTGCCCACCTCTAAAACTACTTTTAACAACAGCGTATCATATTAGTCAACTGTATTAATGAACGAGAAGATTTCTGGTGTTTTGCTATTTGTGGAGAAATTGTTGACATGTCCTGTATGTTGGGTTTATAATTTCACAACACATAGCCAACATTGAAAGTTTTCACCTGAGTTACAACGCAAACATACTTGGCAACCTTTATAAACTTAGAAACAGAATCTCAAAGAATTCCATTTGCTTCATTGTATTATACACAGTGAACCAGATTGATTTCTGAAGTATAATACATGCCACAAGTTCTGAACACATCTCTGTAAGTTAAATGAACAGGAGAAAAGATTGATATTATCTTAAAGGAAAGTAAAAGGACTTGTTTTCGTCATCATTCTAAGATCTGCACTGGCCCAAACACTTGCAAATTGCCATGTTCTGAAGAATGTCCACCATATTCCTCCCCATCTCTCCCCATTTTAAGTCTTGGTTTTATATTCGAACCTAACCCACAGTGGGTGTTTAATGCTGAGATTCAGAATACCCTTTAATTTTGTATTGATTTAATGGTGTGTTTTATACAACGGAGTAACAATATGTTCCGAGAGATGATGACTGGATATCAGAGGCATTCGCAAAATGCTTGAAGATTCTTGATATATATATAAATTACCATTTTATTGTGACATCCATAATTAAATATTGGGTTGCCTTTAAATTGATGGGATTGTACTTTGGTTTATGTCGTTAAATTTGCCCCGTTAACTCTCCATCCTTCTGTCTCACGCCAAATTGTGGTTTCCTTTGTGTATATATTTTATGTAAAAAAAAAGAGTTTTGAGGAATCCTGACTGTTTTTTTAAAAAAAAGTCTCAAAACTTCTTTTGTTGTAAAGAATATTTATTATGTGAAGCTCTATTATTTTATGGTATTTATTTCAAAAAGCTGTCTGAAATTTTACTCATTTCTGAATATAACAAATATTACTTACTGCGAAAAATTAAGGGTGGCACAAATGAAAATGCATATGTTAACTATAAGGCAGAAATATATAAATTAATGAAAATACCATCTTGTGTGTTGCCTGAATCTTTTATTCTTACTTTGGATTCTCATGCAATGTTCTAAAAAGACGACGGGCAGGATTTCCTGGCCCTTCCGCCGGTCGGGTCTTCCAGTCCCGGAGAAGGTGAGCCGCAGATTCCCGCTGGCGAGCTGCCTCCGCTGCCGATAAAGGCACTGCGGGGGCGGGAGGGGGGTTGGAGATGGAAAATACCACCCGATATTTCTAGTTCCTTATTCCTTTCCTCAGGAATACCCTAAAATGCTTGCCATGAATCACTTTGAAATGTAGGCCGGGATTGTCTGATCCCTGTCTGCGGTGGCAATTGTTGTGGGCGGGACAGAATATTTGATGAGCCAGCCAAAGGCTTGTTCTCTATGGGCGGGAATTGCCAGTCTCCAGTGGGTAATGTGGGACCAGAAAATCCCGGATGTTGTCTAACTACTGGAAAGTGAGCTGCAGCAAGTTTCAGGCATTTGCACCACTACCAATTCAATCAATCATTCAACTTAATGTTGAAGAAATTCCCTGCCCCAAAGCTGAAGGATCACTCGGCGGACAAATGCAGAATGTTGGTGCAATACTCAACTGCACATATCAGATAGGATATGGTGTGATCTTTGGGCCTGGACTCTCCACCCATGTTTTTGACAGGCGGGAAAGCCAATGGGGTTGGAGAATTCAAGTCAAATGGCTTGAATGCCGGCAAGATTTCCTATTCACTTTGTCCCCACCAATGGCATAATGGGGTTCCTGCCCAGAAAGGACAGGAACCCCGATAACATACATTAGCGGCCTTCCCCACTGTATTTCCCCCTTGTGGTAGGGTTTACAACTATTCTGGACCAACGGGGACCTGGCAAAGAGAACTTGCCTGGGGTGCACAGGTAGGTACTGCCCCACCCCCCCTCTCCCCAGGGGGCAGTGTCAGGGGCACTGCTGCTGTGATGTGGGCTTCAGGTGGGGAGGCCCAGGAGGCGGGTTCCCAGTGTTCTCTTTGGTGGGAGGGGGCTGAGTGCATGGGGAGGGGGCCTTTTTATTTTTTGAAAGCCTACGTGACATTGTGGGACCCATCTTCAGGGTTTGTTTCTAAACTTGAGTTTCAAAAAAGCCGCCAGTGGAGCCGACGGGCTACAAAACGCTTTTCCCGCCTGAGTTGACATTCAGTTAAAAAAAAATGAGAAAATCCTCTCCCAGGCTATTTTTCTAAACACATGCTGCTGTCTCTGGTGATGGTGAATTTGACCATATTTAGCGCTGCAGAACACTAAACACTAGAAAACATAGATTGTTTTCCAAGTTTTTTGTTGGATCAGGAATTCCATTGAAAAGAATGCAAAGTGGTCTCTCCTGTCAGAATATTGTGGTTGGATTTGGCATGTGTTTATGCTGAATTTTATGGTCGAGCCAAAGATTTGAATAAAGGATTTATTTTATCCTAGGCATTGATAATGACTCATTAGGACAAGGATTGTCATGAGACAGTCTGCCAATCACAATGGTTAGCACTGCCGCCTCACAGCGTCAGGGACCCGGATTCGATTCCGACCTTGGGTGACTGTACAGTTTGCACTGCAACCCCCCCCCCCCCCCCCCCCCCCCCCCCCCCGTGTCTGTGTGGGTTTCCTCTGGGCGCTCTGGTTTCCTCCTCAGTTCGAAGGTGTGCTGTTTGGGTGGATTGGCCATGCTAAATTGCCCTTTAGTGTAGAGGGATGTGCGTGTTAGGTGTGATTTATGGGGTTGCAGGGATGTGGGTGCTCTTTCAGAGGTTCGGTGCAGACTCGATGGGCTGAATGGCCTCCTTCTGTAGGGATTCACACCTGTGCCATTTGTGACTTTTGCACTTATGAAAAAATGTTGGTATAACAAAACTCTGACATGTTTCAGGTCAAATTTACAAGTTTTTCTTTTTGCTTTGGATTTACAAAAGTGCCATTTAAAATGAGAAGTTGACGGTTGCAATCCCCATCCCTTTGCACACCTTTCCCCTCCCATCTGGTCCCTTCTAATGAAGACATCGAGATGAACTAGTGTAAGACTCGATACATTTTCCACATTCAGTTCCACTAATAACCTGAATGACAAATGTGTCCGCAATGCGCTGGCCTGTTTGTGACTTTCATAGAATCATAGAATTTACAGTACAGAAGGAGGCCATTTGGCCCATCGAGTCTGCACTGGCCCTTGGAAAGAGCACCCCACTTAAGACCACACTTCCACACTATCCCATTAACCCCACCCAACCTTTTTGGACACTAAGGTAAATTTAGCATGGCCAATCCACCTAACCTGCGCGTCTTTGGACCGTGGGAGGAAACCAGAGCACCCGAAGGAAACCCACTTAGACACCGGGAGAGGACTCCGCACAGACAGAGAGCCAAGCCGGGAATCGAACCTGGGACCCTGGAGCTGTGAAGCAACTGTGCTAACCACAGTGACTTTGCAAGACACTGAAATAACTACTCTGGACTTCTTACAACCAGCCATTTCAACCAGAAATGAGACTGGTAAATGGGCCACATTCTAATTTCAACTGGTGTTTACTTTGTTCAGTACGCGTGAGTAGGCTTTTTGCTGTCATTTTTGGAACAAGGCATATTACAAAATGAGGTGTGGTGAGTACACCCATTACGTGTAGCCTTGCTGTATAGAAGTAAATGGTTGTTCTCTTGGAGACATTTTAAATGGGTGTTGAATATTAATTTCACTTTTTTTCCCAAATACAAATTTCATTTTTAGTCAATTAGCATGAATGTTTCGCATAATATTAAAGTTAGGCACCACACAGACCAAGGGCAACCATTCCCATGTTAGATGCAAATGCTTTGCATCATAAAGTACATTGAAATGGGAAAAGCTGTTTCTTACTGGCAGAATAGCATGAAGATCTTGCCACAGATTCTGCCAGGCCTGCTCAGGAAATGTACATTGACCTTTTAGAAGGGGCACAGATTCACGAGAATGATACCAAGACGCAAAGCATTAAGTTATGAGAAAAGTTTGTATAAACTTGACTTGTATACCTTTGAGTTCGGAAGGTTGAGGGGCAAGTTAGTTAGAAAGGATTAAAGGGGTGATCATGTGATGTGAGCGTGGGAATGGCTACGGTTTGGTCGGCTCCCGTTCTGCTCCACTTTCAGTCTTCATTTTTATCCTTGTACCTCTTTTGTGTCTTTTTCGGTTTACATGGCTTTTACTATGTACCGTTGGTCAATGTACCAGCACTTTTGAGTAGAGACAATTTGCTTTAATCCTTGTTGCTTCGTGGAGCCTGGTCCTTGTTGGTGTTTATTCCCGCCGTGACCATACCGTGCACACTGATGTATGATGGCTGCCAGTGATGAAGGTGATCCGTCTGGTGCACGATGTTAAAGCCCAATTTCAAGAGTTGCGGGGTGTTTCTATGAAAGTGGTGATGGTGCACAAGAAGGTTCTTGTAGCAGAGAGAGAGCAGAGCACCGTTTCTGCTGGAATCCTGCCTCCACACGGTTGAGTCCCTGTCGCATGTGCTGTCTCCCATCCTGAGGAATTTGGGTGAGGGTGAATGGGAACCGATGAGGAGCCTAGTTGTGCCTCGTGTCCCCAGTGAGGTGCTGGAGCAGTTCCCTGCTAAGATTCAAAACTGCCTGTCAGTAAATGTATTGGGAATCTCAATCTAGAGGCTGGGCAGCTCAACTCAATGGCGCACATTTATTCCTGTCTCTGAGGCCTGGGGTTGGGTTGGTCTTCCTTTTTCCCCTCTCCTATTGGGTTGTGGAATGTTGGTCCTGTTGTTTGTATGTGTACTGCATAGTTCGGGGAGGGGGTGGGGGTAGTTGGCAGGAGAGATGTGTTCCGTACTGGATCGCACTGACTTAGCTTAGGTATTGTGCAGAGGCAGGGCTGTCACGGGGGTCCTTGGAGCCAGTTCTCCCAATCTTTTTTCTTTGTGACAGGGCTGGGCTAGGCCAGGCCTGGCATCATGGTCAGTATCCTGTTGCTCCTTGGACGAGGGTACCTCCCTTGGGGGTGTTGTGGAGGAGTCTGAAGTGGGTATGTCCACATCCAGAGAGGTGAAGAATGGGAGAGGGTCCGAAGGTTGTGTCCAGTAATTATCCTTATCCTTTTCATCTTGGGAGTTGGAAGGGGCCCACTTGGCACTTGGTTAGCTGATTCTCATCTAGTTGTAATATCTTTGGAGGTGGTTTGTAGGTCCAAGGGGTTAGTTCTGACATTTCTTGTTCTGTTGTGTAGCAGTGGGGCGGATAGAGGGCCAGCGATCTTGGGTCCTCTATTCAGCCCCACTGTTCCACACCACACACAATAGTGTCCATCTAATCCTATTTCCAATTCCCTCTAGCCATGATAGAGTCGTCCAGACTCGAAACGTTAGCTCCCTTCTCTATCCACAGATGCTGCCGGACCTGCTGAGTTTGTCCAGTGTTTTCTGTTTTGGTTTCAGATTCCAGCACCTGCAGTAATTTTGCTTTTACCTGAATGTTGCTGATTTATGTCTAGACTAACAAAATGATTAAAATGGGGAAATCCCCTCTCAAATTACAGCTGCAGCTCAAATCTGCAGCCTGGCTGTGCACCCGGTGAAGGGTGAGATAGCCACCTCTATTGGTGAGCTACAAAGGCTGGAATCGGATATCATCAGAAGTCAGCATGTCTGGACCAGGAAAGGAGTGAGAGGGGGAGGGATGGTCAGCGGTTGTGGATAGGTAAATAATGAAAAAAATCTTGTTTACCACATCCTCTTCAACATTTTCAACATCCACAGCGGTGTGATGTCAGAATGCTGTGAATTGCAACTAGCTTCCAAAAGCATGCACCTGGCGAGAACGCCTTGGTGGTGAACCTGGAGGTGAGTGCAGTGCTTAGAATCATAGAATTTACAGTGCAGAGGAGGCAATTCAGTCCAGTGAGTCTGCACCGGCCCTTGAAAAAAGCACCCCACTTAAGCCCACGTCTCCACCTTATCCCCGTAACCCAGTAACCCCACCCAACCTTCTTGGACACTAAGGGCAATTTATCATGGCCAATCCATCTAACCTGCATATCTTTGGACTGTGGGAGGAAACCGGAGCACCCGGAGGAAACCCTCGCACACACAGGGAGAACGTGCAGACTCCGCACAGACAGTGACAGCGGGTTGACCAACCTTTGGCTCGTGAGCAAACAGGCTTTACTCGGGAGTAATGGGGTAACACTGGGGGGGAGGGGGGTTGGGGGCAGAGATCAGGGTAACACTGGATGGGAGGGTAGCACGGTGGTGCAGTGGGTTAGCCTGCTGCCTTATGGCGCCGAGGTCCCAGGTTTGATCCCGGCTCTGGGTCACAGTCTGTGTGGAGTTTGCACATTCTCCCCATGTTTACGTGGGTTTCGCCCCCACAACCTAAAGAAGTACAGCGTAGGTGAATTGAACATGCTAAATTGCCCCTTAATTGGAAAAAATGAATTGGGTACACTAATTTATTTTTAAAAACACTGGATGGGAACCGAGGTAACACTTGAAGGAACTGGGTGGGGTGTTTGACTCCAGGGTATAGTTGGCCAAGTCATGGGAGACTGAGGGTGTTGCTGTGAGGGAGACTAGGGGTGCTGACTCGGGGTAGACCAGGAGTTTGACTCAGGTGAGACCGGGTTGGGGGGGGGGGGGGTTGACTCAGCGGAGACTGGGGCCGTTGTCTAGTGAGAGACCAGGGTAGTCACTTGGGGGAGACCGAGGGGGGTGGGGGTGGGGGAGACTGCTTAGAGTGACAAGCACCGTTCTTGATGTTTCCTTCTGCTGCCCAGCCACTGGCTTCCTAGAAGGACGTCACAGAGGGAAGATAAGCCTGAGACAGTGCGTTGGTTGGTGGGGAGGCAAGAAAGACTGGTGGTTCCACCGAAATCTGGGGGGACAGGAATCGTCTGGAGGTGTGATGTTGACAAGAGCAAGGCTAATGGAAAGACATGTCAAATATCAGTACACTGTTGCAGCTGAGACCGTCCAGCTATAACTCAATTGACATGCCTGGTGTCAAACTAGTCATGCAGTTATGCCCACTCAAGCACCACCTATACGTGTGAGTGCCACTGCTTGCTGCTCAGCAGCCAACTCTTGGCTTACTGACCTTCAAAATCGATGACTGCCATGGTGAGCCTTTACCTTTGGCTGGCTGGGCAAACAACTACATTCATTAACAGAGTTGGTGGTGATGCACTGCCCAAGGAGAGTGCTCTTAATCATTGGCTGTGTGCTGAGGTGCAAATTGACAAGTGTCTTCCATGGACTAGGTTGAGCACAAGGCCTTGGAGCAAAACCTACGGTTTACTTGCACCTGAGGAGAGAGTTCAGGATGCAGTAGAATGGCCAAAGCTATGGCCACTCCGTCATGTGGCGTTGAAGAAGGGTATGGGCTCTTACTAAAACAGAATGCAAAGCAAGGGCTGGGCATCAAGGTGGTGGCCAGGAAATGAGTCAATGGGTGCTCTGAGTAGCAGTTTCAGATGATGAATGGTCAATGAGTGGTCCTTAGGAGACCACTCATTGATACTGCAGTGAGGAGAACATACTGGTAAACTTGCTGTCATTCGTTTCACTTATAGGCAGGAGGGAAGAAGAAGACGTCAGTGGAGGTGCCTGGCTCATCAAAGGAAGGAACAGAACCGTGAGGAGGGAGGAGTGATAAGGCCTGTTCTGCATGCAGGAGCTAAACCCCAGAGAGCCGGCACTCGGAGTCGCCTTGCTAGACCCAGGGTCGAGAAACGATGCTGAACATACCTGCAGATGTCCGAGAACCAGTGTTGCTGAAGACTATGCATGTCCAGGGAACTGATTGGTTACATCTGCCACCTTCTAGAACACCAAGTGCCCTAGAGACTTGGAAGGCCAACGGCACTGAAAGTTATAGTGATGCTTAATTTTTATGCCAATAGTTCCTTCCAGGGCTCCACAGGTGACTCCTGCGGGATTTTACAAGCCTCCGCACATAAGTGCATCCAGGAGGTGACAAACACAATCATCATGAGGACACACAACCTTTCCCATTTCAATTGGGATCAGGCAAGTCAGGATGCAAGAGCGATGGGCTTTGTGCAGATCTCTGGCTTTCACAATGCAGGGTGCCATCGACTGCACTCACGAGGCACTCAAATCTCCGGGGCATTAAGCAGTGAACTATGTGAACTGAAAGAGTTTCCATTCACTCTGTTCTGCTGATCTTCAACCACACCAAACACATCCTCCAGGTGTGTGCTCAATTCCCAGGGAGTGTGCACGACTCCTACATTCTGAGCCACTCTCAGATCCCTGACATTTTTCAAGATGCAGAGAGGTTGCAGGGTTGGCTTGTCTGGGTAAAGACTACCCACTGAGGAGGTGGCTGATGACGCCTGTGCAGAGGACTCGAGAGTAAAATTGAGACAAGATACAATGAGGCTCATGCTGCAACTTGCACTTCAATGGAGAAGACAGTAGAGATGCTGAAGATGATTTTTCGGTGCCTGCAACGGTCCGGTGGATTCCTGCAATACAATCCACAGAGGGTGTCATGCACTGTGGTGGCTTGCTGCACTCTGTACAACCTGGTGCTTTAATAGGGGGAGGAACTGCCTGTGGAGGAGATGGAGGACCAACATGTTTCTTCCGATCAGAAGGATGCGAAGGGGACGAGGCTGAAGAATTCCTCCAGGGAGAGGATGTTGGCCATGAGGCAATAGAGATGTTCAGGTGAAGCAGACAAGCTCAGGACGTGCTCATTGCTGCCAGATTCATGGAGGGTGATGAGGAGATCCAGTGAGGACATCTTATTATCTTCACATGACATTTGTCAGTGTTTGACTCCAGTCTGACTGGTGGCAGCACATGCCCTCTGAGATGAGGTTCCTGTCATGGGGACACAGCGGTTGCCCATAGTCCCTACATTCCAGGAGGATGATGATGACTTGCACTGGGGACAGTGCACAGATCCTCACAGTGTTTCTGTGAATGTCTGATTCCTGTCTGGCTGGTGGCAGCTCGCTTGCTCTCAATGACCAGAGTCATATCGTGATGCAGCGGGAAAGTTTCAACTCTCCTCATGGAGAATTCCCTGGACTGAACATCTTGCCTTTCTCTGGTGGGAAAACCCAGTTTTTAGGTTGGGACTACAGGAACACAGCTCATCAAGAGCAAGGAGCCATAGAAAGGGTGTAATTAATGAAAGTTTATTTACAGAGGTGAACGTTATGTACAAGTATTTAACACCTGTGCCCATACTGTGCACTAGAGCTTCTTGACCTTTCTCACCCTGCCGCACCATCTTGGTGCATCCCCAACAACAACAACAGCAGAGGTTCCTGCCTCCTCCTGCTGTGAATCAGATGGTGCAGTGTGCTCACCGAGGTTGCTCTAGAACTAGGTCCCACCAAGGTGTGTGTCTCTGCACTACTGCAGGGCGTGGGTAAGTGGTGTGATGGTTCTTCGACATCGAGGTCTGTGAATCCCTCCTCTGTGCTGTTCTCGGGACTGGAGTCGAGGATGTGGCTAGTCAACTCCCTCAGCTGCTTCCCAGATGTACTTGTGAAAGGAAAGAGAGGTCCTTAGTGCATGGCAAGAGCCTTTATAAACAGGTGACATGACACATGGCATTGCTGTCTGATGGATGATACACTGCTGAATCCTCACTTGGTTGAGCACTGCTGAACTCACCATTAGCACAGCAACAGTCAACGTCATCCCCGACCAGCTGGATGCCTCTGTCCTTGAAGCCCGTGAAAACCTTGAGCTCTGGCATCCCTCCAACAGTCTTGGATCTCTCCCCCTTGTTGCGTGCCAGCTTCCCCTGTCCCCATCCACAGATAGACAGAGAGTAAGCAGGACGCATGCCATGGCAAATGATAAGAATGCCTGGCGTGTGTGGAAGTTGCATGGGATCAGTGAAATGATGAGGAGACAACCCGGAGATGAAGGTGTGAGGGAGTGGTGTTGTCCCTTGAGTTGGTAGTGAGTGAGATGTCTATGGATGTGTGATGGGTCTGTGAGTGTGTGGGTTCAGAATGATGGGAAGAGTGATTTTCCCTGGCGGATTGGTGGACATCTTTCATCCTCTTGTGGCACTGGATGGTTGTCCACTTCTGCAGGGTATTGGCACTCAAGACCACTGCCACTGCCTCCCATACTGGGCTTGTGACCATGCTGCGGGGCGTCTGTCCTGAGCACAAATTGATTGTGTCAGGACGGGCCCCAACAGCATCAAGGAGTCTCTGCAGGGAGGCGTTGCCGAATTTTCAGTCCATTTCCTGGCAGCCATTATTCCCCGACAAGCTGGAACTGTGGCTGGTGTACGCTGGAGCGGCTTTTAAATGTAGCTCCCTGATAATTTGCAACGCTGAGGTGATGGTGGGGTGGGATAATCAAAGGCCGAACCACCAGCGATACAGCATGGAACCAATGGCTGGAGACCTTTGGCACTAGAGCTGCACTATACGGTGAGAAAATCCGCCATTGCCGTCGGTGGGTTCAACGATTTCTGGGTAAAATCTCACTCCAAGGATGGATTTATCGACTCCCACCTGTGGCAGGAATTGTGGTGCGTGGGGGCACAAAATTAGAGTGATTGTAAAAGTCTGGGTGGAATCGTCCCATCCCATCAGTGGCATTTCACATTGGTCTGAAACATGTGGCGTGCACATATTGGAACTTACCAGGATGGGGGCCTGGAGGGATTGTGGAACCTGGGGCAGGAGGTGTAGTCTCACATTGGGAGGCCCTGCAGCAGAATGGAAACCACTGAGCAGGTGGAGTATCGAGCAACAGGTTTCTGGCTGCAGGAGGGAACGGAAGCCCTGATGGTCTTTGCTGGAGGTGGGGGGGGGGGGGGGGGGGGGGAAGAGAACTTGGGGAGGAGAAACAAAAAGAGGTGGGATGAATGTGCAGGCCAAAATGGGGAGGGGGAAGAGTTTGAAGGCTGGCAGTGTCCTTGGATTGGTGTGGAGAGGGCATGGGGCAAGAGCTTGAAGGGCCGTGGGGAAGGAAGAGGTCCATTAGGGGGTGGGGATGTGTAGGTAGAGAAGGGGTCTGTGAGTCAGGGTGTGTAGGTAGAGAATGGGACAGTGAGTGGGGGTTGTAGTGGATAAGGGAGTCTGTAAATGTGGGGGAGGTGGAGAAGGGGGGTCTGTGAGTGCAGGGGTGGAGAAGGAGGTCTGTCAGTGCGGGATTGTACACGTTTAGCAAGTTGGTCACACCGCAGGTGAAAGTTACTGAGGTAGATAGAAAATGGGTGACCAAAAGACAGAGCAAGAGTAGGAAGGCAGTGCAGGTGTCCCCTGGGGTCATCTCCTTGCAAAACAGATATACTGCTTTGGATACTGTTGAGGGAGATGGCTCACCAGGGGAAGGCAGCAGCAGCCAGGTTCATGGCACCGTGGCTGGCTCTGCAGTAGGGCAGGAAGAAGAATGGCAGGGCTATAGTGATAGGGGACTCAATCGTAAGGGGAATAGGCAGGCGGTTCTGCGGACGCAATCGAGACTCCAGGATGGTATGTTGTCTCCCTGGCACAAGGGTCAAGGATGTCTCAGAGCGGCTGCAGGACATTCTGGGGAGGGGGAAGGTGAACAGCCAGCTGTCGTGGTGCACATAGGCACCAACGATATAGGTACAAAACAGGACGAGGTCCTACAAGCTGAATTCAGGGAGTTAGGAGTTAAACTAAAAAGTAGGACCCCAAAGGTAATAATCTCAGGACTGCTGCCAGTGCCACGAGCTAGTCAGAGTAGGAATGTCAGGATAGATAGGATGAATGCGTGGCTCGAGAGATAGTGCAAGAGAGAGGGATTCAAATTCCTGGGGCATTGGAACCGGTTCTGGGGGAGGTGGGACCAATACTAACCGGACGGTCTGCACCTGGGCAGGACTGGAACCGATGTCCCAGAGAGGTTGTTTGCTACAGCTGTTGGGGAGGGTTTAAACTAATGCGGGAGGGGGATGGGAACCAATGCAGGAAGTCGGAAGGTAGTAAAACAGAGACAGAAACAAAAGGCAGTAAGGGGGAAAGTGTAAGGCAAAGAAGACATAGTCAAAAATCAAAAATGATGACAGTACAAGGTACAGTGACTGAGGGGAGCTCAGTGAATAGGCCCAGTAATACTAAAAGGAATATAATGGGAAGTAAAAACATAAATTGCAAGCAACGCGGCAGGTTGTTACATGAAGATATGGGTTCAATGACAAGGAAAATTAGGAGAAAAGTTAAGAGGAAATATAACTCAAGAAAGGTTACTGATCGAGGTGTTAAGATTCAAAACAGAGGTATAAAAGCCAACATAAGTGTACTTTACCTGAATGCTCGTAGTATTCGGAATAAGGTAAATGAGTTGGGGCAGCACGGTAGCATTGTGGTTAGGACAATTGCTTCACAGCTCCAGGGTCCCAGGTTCGATTCACGGCTTGGGTCACTGTCTGTGCGGAGTCTGCACGTTCTCCCTGTGTGTGTGTGGGTTTCCTCCGGGTGCTCCGGTGTCTTCCCACAGTCCAAAGATGTGCAGGTTAGGTGGATTGGCCATGCCCTTAGTGTCCAAAATTGCCCTTAGAGTTGGGTGGGTTTACTGGTTTATGGGGATAGGGTGGAAGTGTGGGCTTGGGTAGGGTGCTCTTTCCAAGAGCCGGTGCAGACTCGATGGGCCGTATGGCCTCCTTCTGCACTGTAAATTCTATGAATCTATGAGTTGAA
The DNA here is from genome assembly GCF_902713615.1 of Scyliorhinus canicula. Classification (NCBI taxonomy): domain Eukaryota; kingdom Metazoa; phylum Chordata; class Chondrichthyes; order Carcharhiniformes; family Scyliorhinidae; genus Scyliorhinus; species Scyliorhinus canicula. The sequence continues at coordinate 231,783,194 of NC_052148.1, forward strand.
GGCGCAAATCATCGTGAATGACAATGATTTAGTGGCCATTACTGAAACATGGTTAAAGGATGGTCACGACTGGGAGTTAAATATCCGAGGGTATCAAACTATGCGGAAGGACAGAGTGGATGGTAGCTCTGTTATTTAAGGATGACATCCGGGCAATAGTACCGGATGACATCGGTGCTATGGAGGATAAGGTTGAATCCATTTGGGTGGAAATCAGAAATAGTAAGCCGAAAAAGTCACTAATAGGAGTAGTCTATAGGCCACCAAATAGTAACATTATAGTGGGGCAGGCAATAAACAAAGAAATAACTGATGCATGTAGAAATGGTACAGCAGTTATCATGGGGGATTTTAATCTACATGTTGATTGGTTTAGCCAGGTCGGTCAAGGCAGCCTTGAGGAGGAGTTTATAGAATGTATCCGCGATAGTTTTCTAGAACAGTATGTAATGGAACCTATGAGGGAACAAGCGGTCCTAGATCTGGTCCTGTGTAATGAGACAGGATTGATTAATAATCTCATCGTTAGGGATCCTCTCGGAAGGAGTGATCACAATCTGGTGGTATTTAAAATACAGATTGAGGGTGAGAAGGTAAAATCAAACATTAGTGTTTTGTGCTTAAACAAAGGCGATTACAATGGGATGAGAGAAGAACTAGCTAAGGTAGACTGGGAGCAAAGACTTTATCGTGAAACAGTTGAGGAACAGTGGAGAACCTTCCAAGTGATTTTTCACAGTGCTCAGCAAAGGTTTATACCAACAAAAAGGAATAACTAGGAATAACAGCAAAAGGGATTATTATTTAAATGATAAAATATTAAAACATGCTGCTGTGCAGAGAGACCTGGGTGTGCTTGTGCATGAATCACAAAATGTTGGTTTACAGGTGCAATAGGTGATTAAGAAGGCAAATGGAATTTTGTCCTTCATTGCTAGAGGGATGGAGTTTAAGATTAGGGAGGTTATGCTGCAATTATATAAGGTGTTAGTGAGGCCACACCTGGAGTATTGTGTTCAGTTTTGATCTCCTTACCTGAGAAAGGACGTACTAGCGCTGGAGGGTGTGCAAAGGAGATTCACGAGGTTAATCGGAGAGCTGAAGGGGTTGGATTATGAGGAGAGGTTGAGTAGACTGGGACTGTACTCGTTGGAATTTAGAAAGGTGAGGGGGGATCCTATAGAAACATATAAAATTATGAAGGGAATAGATAGGATAGATGCGGGCAGGTTGTTTCCACTGGTGGGTGAAAGCAGAACTAGGGGGCATAGCCTCAAAATAAGGAGAAGTAGATTTAGGACTGAGTTTAGGAGGAAATTCTTCACCCAAAGGTTGTGAATCTATGGAATTCCTTGCCCAGTGAAGCAGTTGGGGCTCCTTCATTAAATGTTTTTAAGGTAAAGATAGATCGTTTTTTTTGAAGAATAAAGGGATTAAGGGTTATGGTGTTCGGGCCAGAAAGTGGAGCTGAGTCCACAAAAGATCAGCCATGATGTCATTGAATGGCGGAGCAGGCCCGAGGGGCCAGATGGCCGACTCCTGCTCCTAATTCTTATGTTATTATGTTCTTATGAAAAGGGGTCTGTGAGTTGGGGGTTGGGGTGGGGAAAGGGCCTCTGCTAGGAGGTGGAGGTGGAGAAGGGGGCCTGTGAGTGGAGAGGGGGTGTATGTGGGTAAGGGGCCTATGAGTGAGGGGAGGGCAGGTAATGAAGGGGGTCTGTGATTGTGGGGTGCAGGTAGAGAAGGGGGTGTGTGATAGGGGGGTGGAGGTAGAGAAGTGGGGAGTGGGAGGGGGAGTAGAGAAGGGAACGATGAGTTGAGGGTAGCATTTGGAGGGAGGGGTCTTTGGAATCGTGGAGTAAAGTGAGAGAAGGATGGAATTGTGACTGTTGAAAGGGACAATGGGCAGTTGAGAGTCTCTCAATGACAGCTAGATGGGAGGTTTGGGTTGTTGAAGGGGATATGAAATGAAATGGGGATCTTTGCCATGGGAAGCATAAGGTTGGGCACTTCCACAGTGACTGGGGTGGGCTCTTCAGGGAGGGAGGCAATGTGGACTTTGACCGTGATGGGTTGAAGTGTAATGGGGGGAGGGGGTGGTTCAAGGGTGATGGTTGAGAAGTTGACTGTGATACACCGGGGCAATTGGGGGGAGGGGTCAATGGTGATGTGGGGGGGAGGGTGAGAATGTGGTAACACATGGTGGGTAGAAGATATTGGAACAAGTCTCAAAGTACACGGGCACCATGGCTGCTGGGAACCTAAGTACCTCAAAGTCCAGACATCAAAATGATGGACAGGTGTTGGGTGATCGGGTGGGCGGAGCTACAGGGCAGCTCAACTGTACAACGGAAGGGAAGGCCAGCATCTTGTCCTGACTATGTAAAGACATTTCGATCCAATAGGGTGCCGAGAGCAAAGGAGCAGTGTGTGTGTGTGTGTGTGTGTGTGTGTGTGGGGGGGGGGGGGGGGGGGGGGGGGGGGGGGGGCTTTCACATAGGGACTGGTTTAGCTCACCAGGCTAAATCGCTGGCTTTTAAAGCAGACCAAGCAGGCCAGCAGTACGGTTCGATTCCCGTACCAGCCTCCCCGGGCAACGCCGGAATGTGGCGACTAGGGGCATTTCACAGTAACTTCATTGAAGCCTACTCGTGACAATAAGCGATTTTCATTTTCATTTAATTTCACATGGTTCACGAGGTTCAGGTAAACATCACTGCCTCTCTGTGTACAGCTGATTCTGGGAGACGCAGATCCAGCCTGGGTTGGCCCTTGAATATAGGGGCTGCACACAGACTTTAAAACTAACAGATTCAATAAAAACACATCAGGCCCCCTGAAAGTGCAAGTGTAGATATATGAACAACTATGCATCAACAGCGAACAATGAGAGTGCACACGTGCTACTATAGTGAAATCAGAATTTCTTGATTTTACATTGCTTACCTCTGCATCTAGATGCTAGATGGATGGCACAATGACACAGTTGTTAGCACTGTTGCCTCACAGTAAAGCGACCTGGGTTCAATTCCGGCCCAGGGTGACTGTGTGGAGTTTGCATGTTCTCCCCGTGCATGTGTGGGTTTCCTCCTGTTGCTCTGGTTTCCTCCCACCGTCCTAAGACGTGCAGGTTCGGTGGAATTATGGCGTTACGAGGATAGGGCTGGGAAGGGGGTAGGGTTTTCTTTCAGAGGGTTGGTGCAGACTTGATGGGCCAAATGGTCTCCTTCAGCACTGTAGGGATTCTATGGTTCTTTCTTTACATCCTGCAGTAGTGGTGGAGGCAGCCTGCTGACCATTATGCCCTGTTGTCTCTCATGACTTTGGCGGGCGTCCTCTGGATCTTCAAGGCCTCCAGTAGGTATCTCTGTTTGACTTTAGCTGTTCATACGGACAGGCCTCCCCCCACTGGCCTGCAGGCATATCTGCCAAGGTTTACCTAGTGGGGTGACCACATGGCGTGGCTCCTACCTACCATTGGTTGAATACCAGCGGCTACAGAATGAGGCTATTTAAGTGTCCCTATTGGCTTCTGAGTAGGAAAGCCCCTCTTGGGACTTTCCACCTTGGGCTTAATTGGGGAGGTGACAGGAAGGCAATGGAGTCTCCATCATGCATCTTCCTGCCTGATTACACATGACCCCATGTCCCAGGCTGCCTCTGGGTAGAATAAAATTCTGCTGAAGGGTCATCAACCTGAAACATTGGGCGTGATTTTCCCAGAAATCAGCAAAGGATGATCGTGGCCAGGAAAAGCGTTGTTAAAACTACCGAAGCGATGGTGGCCTTCTCCGTCCAGTCCCATGATGCATTGCTGGCAGGGTGACCTCTGATACGTCTGGCCTGCCAGCGACTTCGTAACAGATTTACAGCTTCTGCAGTATTACGCTTCTTTTTAACATTTGGAGTGGTCATTGTTTGAATAATGCATCAAACTGAGGCTCCATCAGCCCTCTTGGATATACTTATTGAAGTGTAGAGTACTCCCAATGCCGTTGTCAACAGTTATCCCTCAACCGGCACCTAAAACAGATTATCTGATCAATTATGTTGTTGTTTTCTGACCTACACAAGCTCCCTGTTAATTCTCATCCTTGTTTACAAATCCCCAACTGCCTCACCCCTCCCTATCTCTTATAACCTCCTTCAGCCCTAGAACCCTCCGAGGTATTTGCATTCATCCAATTTTAGTCACTTGCACGTCCACAATTTTAATTACTCCACCACTGCTGGCTGAACCTGTGGCTGCCGGGGTCCTAAGTTCTGAAGTTTGCTCCTGAAACTTCTCCACCTCTCATGCCTCCTTTTAGATGTTACTTAAAATTTACTTCCTTTGCCAAGCTTTTTGCCTTTCTAATGCGGCTTGGTGCCAGGTTTCATTTGATAATGCTTTGCTTGAAGTTTCTTGGGATGTGTCTATATATATATGTTTCTGGAACCTACCTCCTCATTCACCTGAGGAAGGAGCAGTGCTCCGAAAGCTCGTGTTTGAAACAAACCTGTTGGACTTTAACCTGGTGTTCACCCCAGTCCAACGCCGGCATCTCACATCACACTATATTAAAGGTACTGAGTTGTTGGTTGTGGGATCTTGCTGTGCATAAATTACTTGAGCACTTCCCTCATTACAACGGCGACTGTCCTTCAAACCTTATTGGCTGCAAGGTGATTAGGGATGACCTGAATTTGTGAAAGTTGCTAAACAAATGCACATCAGCCTTACTCTATCTTCCTTTTAACCATTCACTATTAGCTTGCACACGTTGGGGCCTGAACTGTTATATTTATTTGGGCTATTCAGAACTTGCAAAAAATTTCAGGGATGAGGGTATCTGTGGAGATGGAAGGAAGGTGAGTCCTCCTCCCAGCTCTACAAAACAAGATACTGCCTGCCTGGCTTCACCTCCCATCTAATCATCTCACTCCAAACTTAACCAGGTGCCTCAGTACAGGGTGAAATTGGTGAGGCCCCAGCTGGCGAGCTGTGTCAGGCCACCTGAATTATTATGGGTGGTTGGAGGGCAGGTTTAGCTTGGTACTCAGGCTGCATGACCTCAATGCATTGTCTGTGTGGATTTCCTCTGGCTGCTCCGGTTTCCTCCCACAGTCCAAAGATGTGCAGGTTAGGTGGATTGGCCATGAAAAATTTTCCGTAGTGTCCAAAAAGGTTGGGTGGTTACTGGGTTACGGGGATAGGGTGGACACATGGGCTTGGGTAGGGTGCTCTTTCCAAGAGACGGTGCAGACTCGATGGGCCGAATGGCCTCCTTCTGCACTGTAAATTCTATGAATCTATGAATGCATGATGCTGGAATCCCATCCAATTTGAGAAGCAACAAAGCAGGACACCAAATCTCTGGCCCTCTGGACCAAGTAAAGGCATATTAATGATACCTGCCTAGTGGAGAGACTCTCCGTCCATATTAGATGTGAAGTGCTGATGATGATTTCTTCCCACCCTTGACTGGGTGTGAACAGTAAGAAGTCTTACAAAACCAGGTTACAGTCCAACAGGTTTGTTTGGAATCACTAGCTTTCAGAGCCCAGCTCCTTCATCAGGTGAGTATTTCATCAGGTGAGGACTTTAACCTGGTGTTGTAAGACTTCTTACTGTGCCCACCCCAGTCCAACGCCATCATCTCCACATCATGGATGTGAATGAGTGATAGTGAATAAAACGTCATTCTCTTAACTGTACCATCAGGATTGAGGTCATTTTAGACGTGGGACAAAAGGGAGATTAAAAAATGATGTGTCTATTAATATTTCCGTTTAAAAAATGATCTCCCATCCCATTTAATTAGTTACATTTTCTCAAGCTCTGTACAATTTGGTTGCATGCTCAGACATGAGCACATGAAACTGGATAAAGCTGGATCGCTCAAGTAAATGGTCCATCCTTTACCCCCTGTGAAGGATTAGTTCGCTCTCAGCATACACTGCTGACTGCCTCTTATTAACGAGAATAGTTACCTGAAATTCTAGCTGTCCCTCCGTCTGACCATGGAGTCTACCCGTGGTTCAATATGTAAATAATTAGATCTTTATAGCCTTCAACTACAATGTTGATGAGACTGGAAGAGGAACAAGAGAAGTTGTGTTCGCATAAGGAAAAAATGTAATTGAAGCACTGAACAGAGTGGAACCAAAACACATGTATATTTATGTTCATGAAGGAGGTATTTAGCAATAATATGGGCTGGCACCTTGAATATAATCCCCAAACAGTTCTCAATAGAAGGAATGCAAATACAGCAATTGAGAAAATTACTTCAAAGCTTTTGTCTCTGTCACGCTAACCCCAAGCTTTAGAAACAGTACCTGTTATCAGTGGAATTTTCTCACATTAATTTTGCAAAAGATCTTATGCAACTTTGAAATCCTGTAAGGACCAATAGAAATTACAAGGTAAATTCACTGATCAAATGTTCCAGGTGCTTAAGAAAATTCATTCACGGGATGTGGGCGTCGCTGGCTAGGACAGCGTTTATTGCCCATCCCTAATTGCCCTTGAGAAGGTGGTAGTGAGCTGCCTTCTGAAACCACTGCAGTCCATGAGGTGTAGGTACCCCACAGTGCTGTTAGGAAGAGTGTTTCAGGATTTTGACCCAGTGACAATGAAGGAACGGTGATGATATATTTCCAAGTCGGAGTTGTGAGTGACCTGGGGGGGAACCTCCAAGTGGTGGGGTTTCCAGGTATCTGATCTCTTGTCCTTCTAGATGGTAGTTAGTGGTTGTGGGTTTGGAGAGTGCTCCCTGAGGAACCTTGGTGAGTTCCTGCAGTGCATCTTGTAGATGATACACATGGCTGCTACTGTTTGTCAGTGATGGAGGGATTAAATGTTTGCCAATCAAGCAGACTGCTTAATCCTGGGCGACGTTGAGCTTTTTGAGTGTTGTTGGAGCTGCACTCATCTAGGCAAGTGGAGAGTATTCCATCACACTTGAGCCTTACAGATCATGGACAAGATTTGGGGAGTCAGGAGGTGAGTTATTCACCGCAGGATACCTAGCAATTGACCTGCTCTGGTAGCCACAGTATTTATGTGGCTCGTCCAGTTCAGTTTTTGGTTAATGGTAACCCCCAGGACATTGATAGCGTGAGCTTCACTTAAAGGAAAAGTGTAATTGGAGGATTGAAACCAAAGTGATGTTAACCTATCTTCAAACCCATTCGTAGAAGCCTGGCACAGTGAATTTACCCTTATAGTCAAGGGATTTTTCAACTTCTGTCCTCCATTTTAATGGCCATCAATTTATCAATTTTATTAATATCTCTTCTACCATTCTCCGGTCTCCATTCGGCACATTCCCTAACGGTCTGACAGAAATCAGGAATTCACATCCAAGATATTAGTTTAACAGGGTAACTCAAAAAGCATTGCCTTCTGCGATATTGGAGGTACATGCAGATTCAGCATTTGAGATGTGCGTTGAGCTTAACCAGGAAAGCTGTTGGCAAAGGTTCACATGACCCCAGTTCCCCTGAACCTAAAAGAACAAGTATTCATTTTCAAATTTATTTTCCTGGGCCCCACTTTACCAACCGGCTGGCCTTTGGGACCCATGCCGGCCAACCTTCGGGACCCAAACCGGCCAACCTTCGTGACCCACACCGGTCGACCTTCTCAACAAACCATTTTCTCTCACCTTTAATGCTCAGGTTCAGGCTCCCAGGAGGAGAGGGCAATGCGTGTATCGAGTGCAGTGTTCAGCCAATTCCTTTGTGCTATCTTCGTCTTTGTGAAGATGGAAGACTGAAAATTGAACCTCACACGTGCAAGTCGTTGTGAAGGGCAATAGCAACAAAATGTTTGTTTTACTCAGCACTGGATACTCCTCAGAGACGTTACTTCAAAATTCTGACAGCCACATGGACTTGTGCCGTGTTTTTAATGTGCTGTCACAGGTGAGGCGCAGAGGTACAGTCTTTTCATCTGGAGTCATCTGTAAGTTAATAATTGACTCTGGGGTCTCAAACTCAAAAGGATTTTTCACCAACCTCTTCTCTTTCAAAATATCACACTTCTCTGGAAAGTAGCAACAAAAACGGTTGATCAGCGCAGCCAGATGCGACTGAATCAGGCTTGCCAGTCTGTTGCAGTTCCTTTACTAACACTTGTTTTCTTCGATTTGTCGAACAGTGTGGGAGCATGTAGGAGTTTTGTTGTTGTACTCGCACTTGCTCAACTTTCAATGACTTCGAAAAGCATCTGTTTCTTCACAGTGCCGAAAGAAATCCTCATCCTTCCCTTGCAATTTGAGGTTCAGTTCGTTTAGAATTGAAAAGCTGTCTGCAAGGCAAGACATAGTTAGCATCCAAGTTTCATCACCAAACGAATCAGCCAGAGGGAATGATTTCTCAAGGAGGAAAGCCTGGATTTCACACCTCAGTTTGTACTCTGACAAGCACCTGACCCCTTGACAGCCAACGTACCTCTGTGTGGAACAATAAATGTGTGCTCTCGGCCCCTATATCGGAACACAACGCCTCAAAAATCCTGGCATTGAGTGCACTGCGTTTAATGAAATTCACAACTTGCGTAATTCCTTTCAATACCACTTCAAGATCGGACGGAATTTCTTTCGATACCAATGCCTCACGGTGAATAAACCAATGTACCTCCTTACTCCTGATTACAACTCAGCTGTTTTTCCCAATCGTCTTGACTACCCCATCGCTTGTGATTCCTCTGCAGAGGACTCAGTCAAGCCTGCACTTTCCAACCACATAACCATTCAATGCTTCAAAAATCTCTACTCCAGCCTTGCTGGTTGGTCATGTCAGGCAGCACAGCAAATCCTCAACAAATTCATTGTGCCAAACATATCCAACATAATCTAGCATCATCTGAAATATCTGTACTTTCATCCAGTTATATTGAGAACTCCAGTGCTGACTCTAAATGAGAAAAAAGCTGGGCTTCTAAATTCTCAGCAATATCACAAATTCGGTGAGCCACTGTGTTATCACAAAATGGGATGCATTTCCGTTTTTCAGCTCTAGGACTGTACGAGCCATATCTAATGCTGTAGCAAGAATTAATCTCTCTGCTATAGCATGGGGAATGTTCTCTTTAGCTAAATGGTAAGCTACCCAGCAAGGGACTAATTGTGCTTTGTCATTCAATGTTACAGTTCTGCAAAGGACTTCAGTTGGTGATTTAAATTCTCGCTACATCCTTTGAAAAAAATAAAGAGGGTTGTCCTCGAACTCGCCATGCTTCACATTCAAATGCCTTTGAAGCTTTGAGGGTTTTAAACTTTCATTTGCCAGTACTTCCCTGCATATAACACACATGGGCTTTGCATCCTGATTTGCATTGGCACAATTATCAAAGCCATATCTCAAGTAATCATCTTGAAGCAGCACGGTAGCATTGTGGATAGCACAATGGCTTCACAGCTCCAGGGTCCCTGGTTCGATTCCGGCTTGGGTCACTGTCTGTGCGGAGTCTGCACATCCTCCCTGTGTGTGCGTGGGTTTCCTCTGGGTGCTCCGGTTTCCTCCCACAGTCCAAAGATGTGCAGGTTAGGTGCATTGGCCATGATAAATTGCCCTTAGTGTCCAAAATTGCCCTTAGTGTTGGATGGGGTTACTGGGTTATGGGTATAGGCTAGAGATATTGACCTTGGGTAGGGTGCGCTTTCCAAGAGCCGGTGCAGACTCGATGGGCCGAATGGCCTCCTTCTGCACTGTAAATTCTATGAAAATATACTGCTTTGTTCTCAATTTCAGTTTCTTCTTAGTAGGCTGTTCACCAGAGGCCCTGGAGCTCAGTATAATACTCCCATTGCTTTGTCCTATCATGGACTCTCCTGTGCAGCTCACTCTAGCACTGCTTTGTCCTGCTGTGGACTCTCCTGGGAAGCACTCAGCAGCAGATTCAGTTGCGAAATCTTGGCCTGTTTGTGTCTCTGACCCTCTCTTCCTTATAACAAAATTATCTATCTTCAGTTTTTCACAGTCCTGTTGCCTTGAATGCTCACAGCCGGAAAATGAAGGAATAGAATTGCCTCGTCTCACCTGACTCGGTGATGCGACGGGGTCGTTAAATCGTATGAGAGACCTCTCACGAGATTTGCAACGCTCAGAACATCTCGCAAGAACCTGCCTTGAAAGAGACTCCTGTTAAGGTACAGTATTACAGTTGCCAGTAGGCATCCCACAAAACCAACCTTTCTTCATTTGGGAGTTCAGTATTTGCTTGGAGGTTTCTTCACATTAGGGGGCATCACAGTTCAGTCTGATTGTGTCCTTGTCTAACAGCCCCTTTCATAACCCAGGGATGCTGAGACCAGTTGTAATTTTTTGTTACTGATCTGGCTGAGAATAATTAGTACCACAGACCATCAATCAAAATAGACTTTCTCCTTAGTTTGCACTTAGTCATGCTGATCAAATCCGCATTCTAGTAATGCAATTTGCGAAGGAAAACAACAGATGTTTACAGGTGCAGTGCTACACTGTAGATATCAGTCTTAGATCTCATGTTAAGTTCTTCGGAGAAACGTCCATCCAGCCATCATTCATCAGAGATGGGACAATTTTCTGACATTTCTAGTGTTTAGATCCATTCTTAACTGTTTTGAGGCTCATGCCATCTACAATAGGGTCTGGGTAACACTTGGGTCACCATTGATCAGAAGGTCATCTGGGCCAGCCATAGCAACATTGTGGATACAGATCCAGGCAGAAGCTGAGCAGTCTTCAGTCTGCAATGAGTGGTACATTTTTGATTTCTTGACCTTATTACCACCGACAAAACACAAGTCGGTGATGGAATATTAACACAAAGTTTGGGTGCAACTGCAAGAACACTCAAGAAGCTCAACACTATCCAGGAGGGAGCAGCCTTCTTGACTTATCCCTGTGCTTCTGGACCCAACATCTGCATAGTGGATCATAGAATCCCTACAGTGCAGAAGGAGGCCATTCGACCCATTGTGTCTGTCCTGACCATCTGAAAGAGTACTCTATCCATGTCCACTCCCCAGTCCACCCCGCCCTATTCCCGTAACCTAAACTGCACATCCCTGGACACTAAGGGGCAATTTAGCATGCTCAATCCACCTAACCTGCACATAACTTTGAACTGTGGGAAGAAACCAGAGCACCGGGAGGAAACCCACACAGGTTGGGGGAGAATGTATAAACTCCACAAAGACAGTGACCCAAGGTCGGAATTGAATCTGGGTCCCTGATGCTGTGAGGCAGCAGTGATAACCACTGTGCCACCGTCCCGCCTCTGCATGTATTTATTTACAATTCCTCCCTCCCCTGTAACCTCCAACACTGAGAAGACCAAAAGCATCAAGCACCTCCACATCTTCCTGACTTGGGAATATGTCAGTGTTCCTTCATCTTCACTGGGTCAATATCCTGGAATGACCCACTATTGTGGAAGCACCGTTGACAATAGAACTGCAGCAGTCACAATCAAAATCCCACTACCACATTGTCAGGACAACTAGGGATGCTCAAAGATTCAAGCTTCATCACCTTCGTCCACGATCTGTGAACAAATGAAAAATAACTCAAGCACCCGCTTGCAGCTGGCAACACCTTGTTCTAACTGCCTGGATATAATTGGAAATGTTAGATCAAGGACAAAGTTTTGTAGATGCAGAGCTCTGCTTCCACTATTAAAATTTCAGAGTCAACGATGGAGTGTTCTGCTCAATATATTTAAATAAGCTGTAAAGAAGTTATTAAATGTTTACTAGGTCTGACTGATCCTCTGATCACTAAGGTTTGACTCCATGCAGTGTTAAATCCACTCCCTCTCGGGACTTCTTACACTGCTTCTGTCTGGTGGCAAATCAGGAGCCACCTGGAGTTACCTGCATTTTTATGTGAAAACCATTTTGCAACGATGCTGAAGTAGTGTAAACAGATTCAAAATCTTGATTGTTAATAAAGTTACCATAACTGGTGCATATTAATTGATGACTTATTATTCAGAAAGAAAAAGCAGATGTGGTGAATGAACAAAGCTTCTTTTGGGATCTGAAACAAGTGATGGAATTCTTATATGGCCCTGCTGACGGGTTCAATGGAGGTGGTGGTCTGGGGGTGGGGGTGTGGGGGGAGGGGGGGGCACCTGTATCATAGAATCCCGAGACTGCAGAAGGAAGCCACTAGGCCCATCGAGTCTGCACCAACCCTCTGAAAGAGTACTCTACCTCAGCCCAATCCCACTCTATCCCCATAAACCCACCTAGGGGCAATTTATCATGGCCAATCCACCTAACTTGCACATCTTTGGACTGTGGGAGGAAACCGTAGCACCCAGAGGAAACCCGCGCAGACACGGGGAGAACGTGCAGACTTCACAAGACAGCCACCCGAGGTTGGAATCGAACCTGGGTCTCTGGCGCTGCAAAGCAGTCGTGCTGACCACTCTACCACCGAGCTGTAGAATACGGCGAGAGACCCAGAAATTGGTTTTACACTGGCATGAATTTCCCAGGTCAGGAAACACACTGGAGACCAGCATGGAACTGATTTCATCTTGCTTATGGGATGCAGATGAAGGCCCGACCGGAATCTTCCACCCCCACCTGATTCTCCATGATGGCAGCAAGAAACCATGCTGGTCCAGAACACATCTGGAACAATGTGGCGTGCTGAAGTGGGGACTTACTTGAAGAGGGCCTGGAGACTGTCTGTGGAGCCCAAGATGGAGGCCACCAGCAACCCTGGACCTTGGAGCACCACAGCAGTGGGTGGAGCGAGCATCTATCAGGTCAATCTTCCAGCATTAACATTATCAAGAAGGTCCATCTTCCAGATTCAGGGTGTTCCTGGCGAACCATCTTCTTTCTCCAATGATGGCTCAGTGATGTTGGCTGCCTTTTAAATATGGCACCCAGATATGAAAGCAGGATGCACTCCATCATGCTCGCCCAGCCATACAATACGCGGTTAAACTCCCCGATGCATAATTAATAAGATCAGGGGCTAGAAGATAGAAAGACCCCACATTGCCATCCCTGTCACGGGACCTAGCCCCAGATGAGAGAATTCAGCCAGTGGTGAATGAACAAAACTTCTTTTGAGATAATAAACAAGCCCTCTGCCCTTTTCTGAAATGTATTCCTAGTTACAGATTGCAACCTACCGAGATCACTGTGCCAAGGCGGAAGTACTGTTTTGCTCAGAAATTGGTTTCCGGGCAGCAAGGAACGCATAGCAGAAACTGAAGGTCTGAGACTCATCCGAAATTGAGTTTATGGCCTCATTTTAATAAATGCAATGAGTTGCCAGTGTCTGTCAGCCTCCCTACCTCCATTTTAAAATAGTGGCGCTACATTGGCTACCCTACAATCAGCAGGAACTGTTCCACAGTCTATACAATCTTGTTTCTAGAGCCACTTTCTTAAGTACTCTGGGATGTAGATTCTCAGGCCCTGGGATTTCTTAGCCTTCAATCTCATCAATCTCCCAAACACCATGGGTGACATTTACTGGCTGTTCACGCCGGTGGGAAATTCAAGTCCCACGGCGACACATGGGTTTCCCCACGCCAAGGGGTGCTGTCAATGAAAATTCCATTTGACAATGGTGGAATGGGTTGATCCCGCTGGTGGGCTGCCGAAAAACACGTGACAGTCCTCCCACAGCCTGGTATGGCAACTGCTTGGCTCAAGACCGCAAGAAACTTCAGAGAGTCGTGAACACAGCCCAGCCCATCACACAAACCTACCTCCCATCCATTGACTCCATCTACAGCTCCCGCTGCCTGGGGAAAGTGGGCAGCATAATCAAAGACCCCTCCCACCCGGCTTACTCACTCTTCCAACTTCTTCCATCGGGCAGGAGATACAAAAGTCTGAGAACACACACGAACAGACTCAAAAACAGCTTCTTCCCCGCTGTTACCAGACTCCTAAACGATCCTCTTATGGACTGACCTGATTAACACGATACTTCGTGTTTGCTTCACCCGATCCCGGTATCTATGTTTTTACATTGTGGACCTTGTGTTGCCCTATTATGTATTTTCTTTTCTTTTCTCTTCATGTACTAAATGATCTGTCTGAGCTGCGCGCAGAAAAATACTTTTCACTGTACCTCGGTACACGTGGCAATAAACAAATCCAATCGAATCCAATCGTACACCAGTCACTGAAGGTAATGATTAATTGAGTGGCCATCTGTTGATTTTTGTGTGAATTTCACACTTCGACTACCCTTTGTATGAAGATGGTCGGAAATATTCATCGAGAGGGGTGGCGCTGCCAAACAGCAGGGAGGCAGTGGTGTAATGGTGGTGTCGCTGGGCCAGTAATCCAGAGACCTTGGGTAATGCCTGGGGATTCAGGTTCAAATCCCACAATGGCAGGTGATTAAATTTGAATCAAATGAATGCCTAATGATGAAACATTACCATTGTCAATTGTCATTTAAAAAAATCATCTGGTTCATTAATGTCCTTAAAGGAAGGAAATCTGTTGTCCTTAGCTGGTCTGGCCTACATGTGATTCCAGATCCACAGCAATGTGGTTGACACCTAAATGCCCTTAGGGATGTGCCAGCCAGCCAGAGATATCCACATCCCATGAAGAAATGTTAAAAAAAAAAACGCTGGGGGGGCAAGATCACCTCCACTGGCCTGGGAAGTATTACCGTTTTTATAGTTAACTGCCATTTGTCCCCGTGTGGGAGGAGTTGCTGACCAAACAGATGGCTGCCTGCCCTCATGCCACAGAAGTGCCACAGAGAATAGTCAGTAGACAGTAACAGACAGTAGCAGCCAGTCCCCGACAAGTGGCCATGGAAGAGGCCAGGTGTGAGGTAAGTACAGGCGGCTTCATAGGGGTCAGTTATGCAGTTCCCGGCAAGGGAAATGAAAATGAAAAGCCCCTAGTTGCCACATTCCGGCGCCTGCCTTGGTCTGCTTTAAAAGCCAGCGATTTAGCCCAGTGTGCTAAACCAGCCCCTGGAACTGTGATTGTGAGACCAAAGGTCGGGGAAAAGCTGGGGCCAGCTATTTCTGTTAATGGGAGTCTCAATTTGGCACTGGGTGCTCCTTAACCATTTATATTCCTGGAAATACGAGCCTAATTTATGTATTCCCTTTCCGAGTTTAACCATGGAGCACTGGCAATATTCTGATGAATCTCCAAAGCTCAATATTTTCCAAGTTATAGTTGATACGCCATACTTCAGGTGTGGCCTATATCTAAGGGGAGTGGTCCCCCTTTAAGTGTTAGGGTAGGAGGGGTGGAGTACAACAGGATGTTGGCTAGCAGGGGCTGGAGGTGACATGCGGTGGAGCTGTGGAGCCAGGAAGGGTAAAGTTTGTGGCAGCCATCAGAGAACCCTTTATGGTCATTGTTTAGACTATTTGTGGACATAGTAATCCTGTGTTGAGCAGGGGTCCTTTCTGGTCCTTAAAGGTATTAAGCTCCTCATTAAAATTTGCAAGACACCCAGTGCCTGCCATCAGGCACACCTGCAGAACACCTATATCGCAGCATCCACAATGCAGGCACTGATTGATTGACATTGTGTCCTGAAAGTGGCCCTTTTTATATCAATTTTCTGCTTGGAAAATGAAGGCAACGAGGCCTAATTTCTTCTTCAGACTGTGGAAGCTAGCCAACAGATGAGAGATTTTCATTGAGGACGCCGCTGGTAAAACTATAGAATTACCAGCCAGTGGGTTTATCATTCCAATATGAACAAGAGTATCACCAAAATACTGCCTTCTCTCTGATCCCCTCACCAAGAAAATAAGAACACGATTAATAAAAACTTTGGAAGCTAAAAAAAAAGTCCCCTTACTCATACTCAGTCTGACTGGCATGCAATCTATGCTTCATACTGCTATTTGGTTAGATTTCACCACCTTTTTTTTAAGAAATTTCCAGAATCAGACACTGTGAGGAAAGATGCATCCCCAGCCTCCGCATCGGCTATTTGTCATTCATCTCTGCTCTTTTCTTGAATGCTCAGCATTTGAGCAAGACTGTAAGTCAGTGGCCCCTTTCGAGGGTCTCTCTCTCTCTCTCTGAGAACAGGCTGTGTAGCTCAGGGCCAGATGGTTCCCGTCTGTTGGGCTTCTTAAATGCACTTCCTCCCACAGACAAGAGATTCCACCCCCCCCCCCCCCCCCCCCCCCCCCACCGCCCCCCGCCACCCCCGCCTGTTCTCTTTTGCTCTGTGACTGGAAATAATCTTTTATTGCCCAGTTGTTCGGAAATGGCCTATTGCCCTTGATTAGATACCACTAGGCCCTATCAGAGGATTGCTGTTGTGCTGGCAGTTAGGTTTTTTTCCGCTTGGTGATCCAGTGTCAGGAGAAACAATGGGAGGCTTTACAGGGTTAGAGGGCTGGGAAGTCGCAGCTGGGGGTTGGGTGAGCGTAGAGTGGAAATTTGCCTACAGTTTGAAAAGATTTACATTCTTTTGTTCTTTTTTTTGTCAGCCTCACACAAGCTACAGTTATTCATCATTAACAGGGGTGCATCAAAGGAGACTCATGTGGGGGTTATTTTTTTAAAATCTGCGTGAAATTAAAGAGTGATACGTTAAATGTGGGATTAAAGGTGTCGCAAGCCACTTCAGAACAACAGCTTTACAATTTAACGTATTTCATGTTCAGGGTAATCTTTTGCATTAGATCAACAGATAGAAACATTTTTAAGCAGGCTTCCAGAACCTGATTAAAATATAAATACGTTGTCTCTTTAATCATGAGGAGACTCTTAAAAAAATTAATTTGAAATCAATGGCTCTGAATTTCCTGGGAGCTCCTCCTGTTCCGCCAGGTGTATACAGACTTTCTGATGATGCACCTCAGCTGAAGTTATGTCTGTACAGAGGAAGCATGCTCCAAGAAAAATTACAATCAATGTCCTTTAAAATTCTTTAATATTCTTCTTGATGTTCCAACGGTCTCTTTTTCACTCTCAAGGTAGTGTTTCACAGGCACTGACTCCAACAGACATGTCCAAACGGTCATTCTCCATATATGAGCCTGGCATGTGAATGTGGACAGGTTATCCAAGCATCCAGCTAATCGCAAACCTGCCCTCACCCAACATTCACACTCAGGGTGTTGATGCGCTGGATCAGAGTGTCCAAGAGGTATGCAGAGCGGACAGATTGCAACGCCAATCAGTGTGTTCTGCTGACTTGATGCCAGCACTGCCATCCAGGAGCTCAATGTTCTAGCTCACTCTCTCCTTTCACATCACGCAGGAGTACACAGCAGTGTCAAGGCCGCCAACAACTTCCAAGTTTAATTGTTGATAGATTGCTGCTGGCTCTTGCTGCAGTTGTGGAAGTATTTGGTGGTTTCCAGACCTGTTTAAAGTTGCTGAGGTCTACAAGGAGTGGTGTGGCATTTGCTGAAGGACTTTGTCCTGACTTCAAGGATTCTACACAGATTTTACTTCCTCCCAGACATGGGGCATATTAATAAAAATAATTTGTTCATGGGATGTGGGCATAGCATTTATCTCCAATCCTTAATTGCCTTTGAGAATATGATGGTGAGCTGCTTTCTTGTTGTAGGAACGACGACAGAGCTGTTCGGGAGGGAGTTCCAGGATTTTGACCCAGCGACAGTGAAGGGACTGCGATATATTTCCAAGTCAGGATGGTATGTGGTGGGCAGGGGAACTTGCTGGTGTTCCCATGCAACTACTGCCCTTGTCATTCTCGATAATAATAATAATTTTTATTGTCACAAGTAGGCTTACATTAACACTGCAATGAAGTTACTGTCAAAAGCCCCTAGTCGCCACACTCCGGCGCCTGTTCGGGTAACCAAAAGGGAGAATTCAGAATGTCCAATTCACCTAACAAGCACACCTTTTGGGACCTGTGGGAGGAAACCGGAGCACCCGGAGGAAACACACGCAGAAACAGGGAAAACATGCCGACTCCGCACAGACAGTGACCCAAGTCGGGAATTGAACCTGGGAGCCTGGAGCTGTGAAGCAACAGTGCTAACCACTGTGCTGCCGTGCTGCAATAGTGGAACATGGATTTGGAAGGTGCTGTCAAAGGAGCTTTGGTTGTTTCTGCAGTGCAGCTTGTAGATGGTACTCACTGCTATCACTGTTCATTGGTAGTGGATGAAATGAATGTTGGAGGTGGTGGATGAGGAGCCAATCAAGCGGGCTGCTTTGTCCTGGATGGTGTTAAGCCTCTTGAGTGTTTTTGGAGCTGCACTCACCCAGGCAAGTGAAGAGTATTCCATCACACTCCTGACTTGTGCCTTGGACAGGCTTTGGGGAGTGAGGAGGTGAGTAACTAGCGGCAGAATTCCCAGCCTCTGACCAGTTTTTGTAACCACATGACTATGACTAGTCCAGTTCAGTTTCTGATCAATGGCAACTCCCAGCGTGTTGATAGTGGGGAATTCAGTGACGGCAATGCCAATAAATGTCAAGGGGCGATGTTTAGATTCTATCTTGTAGGAGATGGTCATTTCCTGGCACTTGTGTGACGCAAATGTTTCTTGCCACCTGTCAACCCAAGCCGATATTGTCCAGGTCTTGCTGCATATGGACAGGGACTGTTTCATTGTCTGAGGAGTTGCGATCGGTACCGAACATTGATTATAACCTGACAAGTTGCTGAAAGAGGGAGGAGGAAGAGGGGGAGAAGAGAAGGTGGGATCTCAGCAGGTGGCCACAATCCCCTTTGAGAGTTCAGGGAGAAATTCTCCCACCTGGCCCTCAGTGAGGAATATTTCATCAGATACCTTTGCTTGAATTAGGAAGGGTTCATCAAATCTACCACCTACTGCAGTCACAACTGCAGCCTTAGAGAAGGGCGAGGATGGCATTGCCAATAACTGTGAGGGTGACTGTGACTATGGATGTTTATGTGCCTGGCTTTATCCATGCTGGAACAGCCAATATTTACAACATCTCCAAATTCACTGTCCACTGTTGGATAATGGAATTCACTGAAGTTCTGTCTTCAAAGAGAGCTGGATACATTTAATTTTCTCTGCCCAGAGAGATGCAGGTGGATCAAGCACATTGTGAGGACTGCAGATTTCCCCATGATGCATAGGAAGCCATTGACTACACACATTGCTTTGTGAGCATCAAATATCTGTTCTGAGATGTACATCAACTGGAAGGCATTCTGCCATGCAAACATTGAGCCATCGCTCAGCCTCTCTGGATATCTGGGCGGCAGCGTTAATTGGTGTAATCTGAGAGAGGGGCCATGCTACCATATCCCTTCTTCCTTAAGCTCCTTAACGCACTACCCCGAAACCATGTACAAAAGTTACAATTGTTAACAGGGACCTACCAAGGAAAGAGAGTCCATCAAAACATCAATAAACCTGTGGACCTCTGGGTCCTCCCGGACGTCCGTAGCCCTGCCAAAGGCTCGGCACTCTTTTGTGCAATCAAATGGTCCACAGTCGATGCCACCTCAGGAAGGCCCACTTCGGGCAGCACGGTGGCACAGTGGGTTAGCCCTGTTGCCTCACGGCGCCGAGGTCCCAGGTTTGATCCCGGCTCTGGGTCACTGTTCGTGTGAAGTTTGCACATTCTCCCCGTGTTTGCGTGGGTTTCGCCGCCCCCACAACCCAAAAAGATGTGCAGAGTAGGTGAGTTGGCCACGCTAAATTGCCCCTCAATTGAAAAAAAAAAATGAATTGGGTACTCTAAATTTATATTAAAAAAAGGAGGGCTCACGTCAACGACAGGTGAACTAGCCTCACTGGCTTTGAAAATGCTGCAGTTTGAACAGAAGCAGAAGTCCTGGTTCCCCTTGGCTGGACCAAGGTACAGGAGTACTCCTGATACTCACTGGATTTGCCGACCCCACATGGGTGGTCACCACCCCTTGCTCCTCAGGGTGGTTGACGTTCTCTTTGACGGTCCTCCTGTTAACATCAATCACATAAGACACTGCCCTGACTGGGCCACAACCCATCCTTCTAACCAAGGCGAACTGTCAGTGTAATTTTGGAGCAAAATCGGATCTCTTCTCTGCTCTGACTGCGCCTCTTCTGGGAGCCTTGACATACCTCTTCCCCCCCCCCCCCCCCCCCCCCCCCCCATCCCCCAGCCAAATTTGGAAATACAAGATCCAATCTGGTTCTCCACCGATGGCCCATGAGCAGCTCAGCCGGTATGACCCCCGCGGTTGAATGAGGGGTTGATTTGTACAACAACAAAAACATAGCCAACCTCTGGCAAAGTGGTTTATCGGATTGCTTTTCCATGGCATTCTTGAAAGTTTGAACGTCCCTCTCAGCCGGACTGTTTGATGCTGAGTGGTAGGGGGCTCATGT
The DNA here is from genome assembly GCF_902713615.1 of Scyliorhinus canicula. Lineage (NCBI taxonomy): Eukaryota > Metazoa > Chordata > Chondrichthyes > Carcharhiniformes > Scyliorhinidae > Scyliorhinus > Scyliorhinus canicula. Next base: position 231,803,478 of record NC_052148.1, read on the forward strand.
GTCGTATGCCATTTTCTCTCACCAAACTCTGGAAACCATCACCAGTGAAGTGGGTGCCATTGTCTAAAACAATTGACTTAGGAAAGTCCATGAATGGCAAACACTCAGCGCAAGGCATCTACCGTGGCCACCGAGATAGCAGTCCCCATCTCTTGAACCGATAGCCACTTTGAATGGACGTCCACCAGCTCCAAACAGCTTGCCCAGGAATGGCCCCGCATAATCAACCTGGACCCTGGTCCATGGGCAACCTGGTCATTCCCAGGGGTGAAGGATGGTGGCAAAGATTGCTGCATTGGGCAAGAGTTGTACTGTTGTACCAGTTCTTCAAAGGTTTTATCTATGTCTGGCCACCAGACATAACTGTGTGCCAACATCTTCATCTTTGTCTTCCCTGGTGGATGGTATGTTGATCATGAAGGAGGGGCCCGCCTTGCCTGAGGCAGGATGACCACCCGTGGGCTGCACAGAATCATGGTGTCTTCACATGTCAACTCGTCTTGATGAGTGAAGTAGGGCCTCAGCTGCTCACACTTCTCAGCACCAGCCAGACTATATCATTTGTTTGACCTTTGAAAGAATAGGGGGCGGAATCTGGGGGGGTCGGAGAATTGCCCGGAGCCGTCGTCAATCCCGCCGCTGCCGTGGCCCGAATTCACCGCCACCCGGGAATTGGCGGGGGCGGGAATTGCGCCGCGCCAGTCGGCAGCCCCCCTGTGGCGATTCTCCGGCCCGCGATGGGTCGAAGTCCCGCCACTGACAGGCCGTTCCCGCCAGCGGGAATCAAAGCACGTCTGGTGCTGGCGGGATTGGCGGCGCGGGCAGGCGCCAGGGTCCTGGGGGGGAGGGGGGGTCGCGGGGGCGATTTGGCCCTGGGGGTGCCCCCACGGTGGCCTGGCCCGCAATCGGGGCCCACCCATCGGTGGGCGGGCCTGTGCCGTGAGGGCACTCTTTTTCTTCCGCTCCGCTATGGTCTTCACCATGGCGGGGGCGGAAGAGAACCCCCTCTGCTGCGCATGCGCCGGTATGACGTCAGCAGCCGCTGATGCACCGGCGCATGCGCGAACTTCCGCCGGCCGACGAAGGCCTTTCGGCCCCGGCTGGCGGTGCGCCAAAGGCCGTTTGCGCCGGCCGGCGGAGCGGGAGCCACTCTGGCGTGGGCCTAGCCCCTAAAGGTGGCCCTTTAGGGGAGGCCCGACGCCGGAGTGGTTCACGCCACTCCGTCCCACCGGGACCCCCCGCCCTGCCGGGTAGGGGAGAATCCCGGCCAGGATCTCTTTGGACCCAGCTGTAGGTGTGCCCTGCAGATGCTGGAAGGGTAACTAGGAAGTTTAGGGCAGCACGGTAGTCTTGTGGATAGCACAAGTGCTTCACAGCTCCAGGGTCCCAGGTTCGATTCCGGCTTGGGTCACTGTCTGTGCGGAGTCTGCACATCCTCTCCGTGTGTGCATGGGTTTCCTACGGGTGCTCCGGTTTCCTCCCACAGTCCAAATATGTGCAGGTTAAGTGGATTGGCCATGATCAATTGCCGTTAGTGTCCAAAATTGCCCTTAGTGTTGGGTGGGGTTACTGAGTTATGGCGATAGGGTGCAGGTGTTGACCTTGGGTAGGGCGCTCTTTCCAAGAGCCGGTGCAGACTCGATGGGCCGAATGGCCTGCTTCTGCTCTGTAAATTGAATGAATGAATGAAATGACCTCCTGGGGTACCGATGGTGGCTGAATGCTCTTGGGTCAGGGCAGGTGACTTGATATACTGATTATTTGTGCTTACCTAGCACCCCAATTTGGGCAGGCTTGGTAAAGATGGCTGGCCTCCCCACACAGGTCGCAGCACTTGCTTTCTTTGCAGTCCTTGGTTGCATGTCTCTCCTGCAAGCTGTTTTGGCAGACAGTAGTGCCGCAGCTAGCAACAACGTGTCCAGTTTGCCGCAGGTGCAACACACTCTTGGCTGTCCCGCATAGAAGAGATATCCTCGACTTCCTCCAATGGCGAAGCTGGATGGAAGGTGCAGGATGGCTCCATTCACATCCATCTTCAAGGTTACCTTTGATGTGGCGTTTTCTGGTCTAAGTACCAAAAGTGTCTTTGACTAGAGTGCTATTTCTGCTCAGCTCAAGATACCTGTTGAGTAATGTGAACACATCCACCACAGGAATGTGGGGGTTGTACAGGTAAAAGGTGAAAACCCAGTTCCACTGCGATGGCAGAGTAAACAGAGGCTCCACAGTCAGAATGGACAGGAGCACCCAGTCACCTTTCTCCCTGGACACCTTAAGAAGGTCGATGCATCCCGCAATGCTTCTCAAGGGGACATTGACCGCTGGGACTATCTTGCAGGCAGAAAGTATCTGCTGCTTCAAGTCCACAGCAATCAAACAGAATTCACTTCATGAAGTAGTTCCTGCCCATGGGCGTGTCTTCTCCCGATGACTTCACTGTCACCCTGACAGTGTTCTGCGCACCTTGGCCTGGAGCTTGGGAACAGCTCAAACATTGAGTCGTGCTGTACCAGTGATAGGTCCAAACCAGAGGCTTAAACCGTCGTCGTCTCCGTCTTCTTCCTTGTCATCAATGTCACTCCGAAATCCACATCGACATCCAGCGACGCTCCAAAAAAACCCGCAACTTGGAACTTACACTTGATTTTAGCCAAAAGGCCAAGAAGCAATCCTGGAAGATCATTGACTTTCCCTTGCCAGGTAAGTTGCTTTTCACGATGTCCTATACCAAATCGCTTCCAGTCTCCTCCAAACTCCATGGCATTGACTTCAGGCTTTCTTACAGACCTACCAATACACCAAGCAGTTCAGTGCGCACACTCACCATCAGTATTCTACTCTAAGCTGCCCATAGAAATTTTTGCCTGAGAACTCGGCGGCACAGTCCACGTATGACCACACCCGTCAGCAAGTTAGAGTTTGCTGCACTCTGTTCCCTGCCACAGCTGTAGTCACTTTTGCCTGGTGTCTCACCATGTGCAGAACCCTGTCTATAAACTGTGCTCCCAAGTGTAAGTATTTGCACTGGTAGCTGGACAGCAAGCAACACTGTTTCTTTATCATGATTATCTTCCTGCTCTCCTCCCTTTCTCTTCCACCACTGACAGTTAGCCGTTCCTGGGTAGCTGAAAGGAGAAAGGTGCAGGAATAAGATGGCAGCGAGGGGCGAGGAGGGGAAGCAAGAGCTGTCTGTTTACACCATCTGCAGAGTGCAAACCACAAGTCATTGTGAAGTGAGGTGGACATGGGATGTGAGAACGAAGATTGAGGTTGAGCATATCATTATCCTCAATGGTTTCAGCACCACTTCTTGCCTCAGACAATGATGGTGATTATTGTCTCCTCCCTGGTGGTAAGAACAAAATTCTATGCACGCTCCCCTCCAGTGAAATGGCAACCTGTCTTGCAAGAGTGAGGGATGGTTGTCAGTGTGTTGTGTTTTCTGTTTGGGTGATATGACTGCCATGGTTGAATAGCTGCCAGTGCACAAACTTTGAAATGTGGATATGAGGCTTGCAGCGGTGTGAGGGTGTGTGAGGTAGAGGCGATGTTGTGAATCATGATGTGACATGACTGATAGAGACCTTTGGTCAGTGAATGATGGGTGTGTGCTGCATTGGGCAGAGTGTGAGACTATAATGGTGCAGTTGCTGGGATGGTCCACTTGAAGATGGACTTACTGAGCTTGAACATTCATGTTAGGTCATTGAGCCTCTTGCGACTCTGCACACAGCTCCTCGGGGTTTGATGCCTGATAGTAACCGTCGTTATCTGATCCCACTGCTTTCTGAGAGTTTGTCTGGAGGGCCTTCCAACCCCCTGGGGTAGATGACATCTCTCTTCCTCTGCATTTCCTCGACCAAGGTCTCCAGTCCCAAAATCTCAGCGCACACTCTCCTGATATACCATCCATGTCTTTCCCAAGCCAAACTGACTTTTACCTTCAGGCACCTGTTGCAAGCAAAATGCAGTTGCCCTTGAGGAGGTGCAGCCTGCGCAGTGCAGGCGAGCTTGAACTCATGCTAGCCCCTCAGAATTTTGTGCCCCCTGCTCAGGCATTAGACAACATGCTTAGCACTGGCTGCACGGTGCTCCCACTTAAATGAGCCAACAGCACAATCTTTGCCAGTTGCCTTCATTGGAAGCAACGGGTGGAGATTAACACGCATTGTCTTTCTGTTTTTAGGCCTAATTTTGCTGCCTCCATACTTGTATTTTCCCCTTTAAAAGTGAATGGCGATTTATCCACAAATTCTCCCTCAGCATTCCTGGGCTTGAGCTATCACATCCTATTCTCATTTTACTCCCCCAAAGGCACTTTATCCCTATTGGCAAGATGCAGCGTCTCAGGTCATCGTGTGTGTAAAGTTCAATCTCCACCTGGTCAAGTGACTCAATGTTCTGGCATTGAAATTTCTGAGCCACTGTTGATAATCATTTAAATGCTCTGCACATCTGAAGAGAATTTCACCACTTCTTCAAATATCTGCACTACTCCCTTTGATATTGGCAAGATACTCTTAAGGGGAGGCTGTGACTCTGCTACTTCTTGTAAATGGATTTTGTATGTACCGTCTCCAGCTGACCTTCACTTGATCGGTTTTGGAAGTATAAAAACCGTTTCCTATATAAAACACACATCCTTGAATAACAGGTCATCTCCTACCCTATTTTCTTTTATGGGATTTTACGGAGGTTTCAGCCTGTCCTGACCCACCAGCTGTGCTGGTTGCAGCTTTATCAGCCGAGCTGCGGGTTAGAAGGACACAGCATAATATTAAATAATAGCAAAAGAGTGCTTGGTTTGAGGGGGATGGGGGGGAGGGGAAATATTTTGATGGAAGAACACTCATTAGACAAATTTGGAAATGATTGTTAATGCAAGTTGAAAAGTCTTGAACACTGTAGGTGCTGTTGTGTACATTTTACATTTGCATTTCAATGAAACCTGCTTGTTGACTTGGTGCCCAGTGCTGCTGTAGATATATCAGAATACGCCTTTGTTGGTTTAAGCTGTGGTCGAGTCCACTATTTTCAGCAGGGGGGAGGTGTATTTAGTTTGTTTAGTCAGGCAGAACACTGAACAGGAAGGAAGGAAGAAGAGATTCCCCTTAGTTCTATTGTCTCGTAACACAGCTTAAGCAGTCAAATGACCATTTAGTCTATAGAGGGTACACTTTAGTCCCACATTGATTCTCAGAATGAGAAGAGAGAGGGAGCAGAGGTAGGGTCAGCTGCTCCACCAACCCAACCATAAGATTTGTAATTCATCTTTCTTTACCCTTGCCCCTCAGCTGTTTTAACCCTTTCCATTCCACATTTGTTTTGTAGGTCAGGTTTTATCAGAGAGCACAGTGCTGCCCCTGACTATATTTCAGTATAGGGTTATATAAATCCACTGAGGAGCAGTGAGGTTAAAGACTTCATTATCAGTCATTTCTGCTTCGCAAGCCTGGAAAATCCACATTTATAAATACCCCGCGGTGTCGCTTTGTACTTGATGTCACTGATTAGCCAGCGTATGGTTTGGCCAAGAATGAAATATTATCATTTTTTACACCTCAGTAAAGCTTTTTTCAGAGCTTCCAAATGTGTAACTGCCATAATCAAAATTATTACGTTAAATTTGAACCTTTAAAACTATACAAAAAACTTCCATTTACAAAAAAAAGGAATTTCTGCCACCATTTATTACTTTGACAAATGGTGGTCTCTGGTACGGCTGGTAAGAGTAATCGCTTTCATTACTATCCATGCCAGTGTAATAAATACATTTATGTACAGGATATCTTTAGAAGAACCATTTGCAAGCGAGAAATTTTCTCCATGTCAATGTAATCTCGTCTATGTCAGATCTGTGTGTAGTCACATTCATGTATTAACATGATGCGATGCAAAGATTTGTTATGCATGCGACCGGTTTAGCTCAGTTGGCTGGCCAGCTAGTTCGTCATGCACAGTGAGGCCAACAGCATGGGCTCAATCCCCCATACAGGCTTAGGCTATTCATGAAGGCCCTGCCTTCTCAACCTTGCTCCTTGCCTGAGGTGTGATGATCCTCAGGTTAAACCACCACCAGCCAGCTTCCCCCCCCTCAAAGGGAAAAGCAGTCTATGGTCATCTGGGACAATAGTAACTTTACTTTACATATAGTGAAGTACACAATTACCAAAGCAATTCACTAGGATTAGTGGATGATGACTTCATTACGTGTGTGCTCATTTTAATTGATGAATTCTGAAAGAGAAAATAATTATTTAAATTCTGGAACTTGTGTAAACAGCCACAGATTTAGTCCAACATTGACAAACAACTTTGTCATTACGTACCATGTTAATTTTAGCACCTCTCAATAATTTCCTGAATGAAAGCCTTCACCTCATTAACTTAAAAGATTTACCATCCTATTAAAATTGTAAGGTGCAGACAGAATGTGGAAAAATTGGGTTAGATCAATAATTAGGTGTGTGGATCACGATACGTGATTAAATGACACCTTTTCATAGTGACACAGGTACCACATAAACTTCATGCTGCCTGCTAGTTTCAATGATAATGCTGTGTGGCCTCATGTGAAGTCCACTGCCGAGTGGATAAAGCCTCAGAAGGGGGCCACAGTTCGTGTTAGTCTTGCACCACTTTAAAGCCAGACTTCATTACATTTAATTGCAAGGAACATTTTGGTTGGGACAACTACTTGAATTAGTTTGAGGATTGTCTCTGAGCAGAAGTAGGAGTGGAAATGGTGCAGCAGACCAGAGAGCGGGCTCCTAACATCTCCAAAGCAGCATTAGAGGCTTTGGTGCATGAACTGGACTGGCAGAGAGAGATCCTCAGAGGTCCAGGAGGTCCTTTGGGCAGGTATTATAGAGGCAGTGGGAGTAGATAGCTATTGTGGTCAATAGTTCATAGAGTCTGATGCAGTTCTGCAAGAAGTTTAATGAGTTTGCGCCTGTGATCAACATGAGTGAATACATCTTCAAATGTCATATCCTTGCAACTGAACCGCTTGTCCCTCTCACACTGTTTCTATCGCCAAACCCCCTGCCCTTTGCACACCGACCAAGAGTCTCTTTCAAGCATGAATCATAACCAACATTCACTGCCTCATCTCCCCCTCACACACTTAGCCCTGACACAAGCCTTAGACTCACATTTCACAGTTTGCACCCAATTCCAGTTACTCAACTGTGGCATAAGCCAAAATACATTCCACCACAGGCATGAACATTGTTCCCACATAATTGGAGGCAGCAGCATCTCGTCGGTGGGTGTCAGACTGGGTTGCATGTCCTCATATCCATGGAAGAGACAGTGCTGGCAAACATTGGCATGGCCATGACTAAGACTTTTCTCAGTGGCTAGGCTGAAATTTTAGAGAATGGTGGTATGTTCTTACTTAATCCTCTTTCACACATCCAAATTCCCCCGCATCCCACAATCTCGTGCCATTTGAATGCAATTTAAGAATGTGTTGATGTTGCTTTGCCTCCTCATCCTCACCGTGACTCTACTTTTGTGCTTTATCACTGCAGACCCCCCCAAAATGTTACCTTGTCAAGAACTGAAATGAAAGACGAACTCGAACTTGAACTTGAAACAACGTCACTCAATCTCACACTTGCAGTCACCAGTGATACCAGCACTGCATAAACTTTATAGGATAACAGAGAGGCAGAATCATTAAGCACAAGTGGGCTGCAACCAGGGCAGAGTAACGGGTAGCTTGGATGCTAGTTCCCCAGAGGACAAGGCCAAAACATATCTCAGAGGTCTCAGATGAGCAAGTTGATGGGATGGTGGACTGAACAGGTCTGATGGGCAGACACACAGAGAAAGCCTTTGTCACTGTCAACGAACATGAAGAAATCCGCGTCCAACAAAGTCCACCCTTTGCAGACTGGAAGTCGTGGTTGATTCCAAGAGAACATGTGCAGTGTCGACCATGGCACAGAGTCTGGTGAACAATATCGCAGCCTCCATTGTCACACAAGCAGAAGACACGCAACGTTTGACTGCTTCAGTTGAAGCTCAGATTGAGGTCATGTAATCTCAGTTTGGTGCCATGCAGGCTCAGACTGTTGCTATTACGGCTCTCAGGAGTCTAGCAACCTACCTTCCAACAAATTACGAGGCACTGCCCCGAGAGAATGGCTATGGCTCTGTGGAGCATGAGCCTGCTGTCCTCGCTCTAGGATGACAGTATTTGCGGTCTCGCTGTTGCCACTCTGTAAGTGCCCCTACTGTAGCCTCTCAGCCAGTCAGCCCAGACTGCTGCTGCCCATGCCAAACTGGTGCAGTCCGAGGTCAGGCCTTCCAGACCAAGAGCTGTTTGAAGGTATGCTAAAGGCCATTTGCTGTCGCCCCCACTGCAAGTCACGAGTATTTCACCAACCATGCCACAACCACACAAGGGGAACACTGCATAGGGGCACTAAGTTAGGCATGAGGGGAATGCATAAGGGTGATTAATTACCTTTTGTATGGAATATTGAATGATACGTTGGAAATGTTGGCTCAGAATTGTTGCTGTGGGATGGCTTTTATTTCAGCACTGTGATCGAGGATGCTATGATAGTCCATACCAGTGGGATTAAAAGGTGTGGGACTGTTGTACAATGGGGACATTGAGTTGTGTTACTGGGAACTGTAATTGAATGAAGCAATCATAGTCAACCAGGTCAGATTGGGAATGTGTCAGAGCCCCATCCCTTCCTTCTCCTCCTCCTACCCCTGAACTGCTACCTGTATCCATGATGAGAAAGTCCATGCCCTCATGATGGCCAGAAGCAGGAGTCCACCACAAATCAGGCCACAAAACAAGCTACATTCTCTGCCCTGGAGCCTAATTCTGCAGCCTTTACATTTGTGCTCATGGGCCAGAGCTTTGTGCATGGGGATTGCATATTGGGGATTCAGGCACAGAGTTAAGCAAACTCTGGAGGTAACGAGAGTTCCTGGAGTTTGAATTTGTAAAATCCTACTGCGGAATCTGCAAATTATTATTAACCGAGGCAGAACATTTATTGCTATGGCAACATATCAATATTAAAATAAGGCAACTTGTTTGGAGAGATAGCTTGTGTTTTCCCCATACTTGTCAAATGATCTAGTCACTCTAGACTATGTACCCTTGGCCCATGATAGTCCAACCATTAAAATTAGTGGCTGGAAAATCATGAGCAGTGAGTATCTAGTTTGCAATAGGCACTCTTGGCACACACCAGGAGAGAGACACAGGAACATTTTTATCTCTAAATAGTCTTCTGATGTTCCTGCAACTTCTGTGAGCTGGAAAAGAAGGAAATTCCGAGAAAAAAACATAACCAAGGTAGTTATACCCGGGCAAGCCTTTCATACTTGGGGAAATAGTTAAAGTTTAATAATGGTAACCACTGCAAAAGTCTAACGAGTATGGAAGTATTATACTTTATCAATGGAATTATAGATGGCACGGTGACACAGTGGTTAGGATTGCTGCGTCACAGCTCCAGGCTACCGGGTTCAATTCCAGCCTTGGGTGACCTGTCTGTGTGGAGTTTACACTTTCTCCCCGTGTCTGCGTGGGTTTCCTCCGGGTGCTCTGGTTTCCTTCCACAGTTCAAAGATGCGCAGGTTAGATGGATTGGCCATGATAAATTGCCCCTAGTGTCCAAAAGGTTAGGTGGGGTTACTGGGTTATGGGGATGGGGTGGAGGTGTGGGCTTAAGTAGGGGTGCTCTTTCCAAGGGCTGGTGAAGACTTGATGGGCCAAAAGGCCTCCTTCTGCACTGTAACTTCTATGATTCTACACATTATAGATCATAAATACTCAAAACTATTCTAGCATTAATAACCTTACTTTGCCGAGAGTGCCAGACATTTTTAAACTAACGCAGAAAAAATGTTGGCGGGTTTTAAGCTGGAATCAGACTATATTAATAGGACAAAAAGCCTTTCAACCAGTTAGCCATTAGCTCAATATTTTTAACCAAACTACTGTTTACTCCCTCCTTTCTGCCAGACATTCATAGTCCACCAGCAGTTAGGAGCCTTGTGTTCAAAAGGCTTTAATTGATTTGAATAGAAAATTGCCTCTAACAAGAAATTCTATCTGGTTCACCTGAATTCGGCTTAAATACAACCCGCTGAGGCTTGGGTTTGCTTAGCGACGGGCCCAAAGTGGAATTACTTTGCAAAGTTTAAAAGAAGACAAATGCCTCACCGCTGCAGGTCCTTATTTGCGACTGTCATGAGAGACAAAAGCCACAGCCTAGGGCTTAGCACCTGAGACATTATATTAGGTATAGATTTTTGCGCACATCCTTCCATTCTGAACTGTAAGATGCTTTTATATTGGAAGAATGCAGCCAGTGAAAAACATGCTTGTCTCTGTGCACCGGCTGCATTCCACAGTATAAATGTCTTTTACTCAGGGAATCAGTGGCATTGTAAACTCGGGAAAATGGAAGGGCTATGAATGAGATTGGATTAAGCATGTCAGTTTAGCAACGTATGCAGAAGCTGGCTTTATATATAAATCACCTATTGGCACATAGTTTGTCTGAAGGTTTCTATCAAATTTTTAATTAATGTCCACGTGTCCTAAGCTCTAAACCTAAAGGCACACACTAGATCAGTAGATTTTATTGTGGAGTGATCTGCTACAGCAGAGAGTAAAAGCAAGGAAGAACTATCTATTTCAGTTATCAGAGGCAAACTATCTAAGTTTGAAATCACTTTTGAAGATGCTAGTCGTTGAATACTGAAGTTGGTAAGACATCACTATTAAAATGCAGACAAAGGTATTTAATGTTGTCTGCTAAAACTGGCAAGAGTTATTTCTGTGATTTGGTTCCTTTTAAAGTTGAATGTAATTCTAATCTGTCTTCCTTGCCAAGATCCAGGTAACCATTGTTTGATTTTTATAACTGTCAACATTAATACCTTTACAATGTTTTTTGACAGACTTAATATAAAGCTTAAAAATTGCTTTATCAGTAATGAACTTTTGGTTGAAAAGACAAGTGGGACATACACTAATTGTTTAGGACAGAGCATTGCCACCAAATTAAGCAATGCAACACTTTATTTACACTTGATGCCAAATAAGTTAGCAAAGCCAAATTCTCTTCTCTCCCTCAGACTACCCAAACTGTCTTGAACAATCAGTCCCCATGCTTAAATAAAAATAATCTTTATTGTCACGAGTAGGCTTACATTTACACTGCAATGAAGTTACTGTGAAAAGCCCCCAGTCGCCGCAATCAGGCGCCTGTTCAGGTATTTGTGCCAATGTTGCTCTTCAACTGACCATTATGTCTACTAGAACAGCTTACGGTAATTAGAGGCTACCATGTACCGGGAAGATCTTGCTTGCTCATATTGAGTTTGTAGCCCAAGAAGGCGCAAAACTCTTTCAGGAAAACGATGATTCCTTCCATGCTGCTTTGTGGGCTGAAATGTAGATGACAGGTCATCTGCATAGAGTGAGACTCTGTGCTCTCTGCCGCCCCTTCGGATCCCCCTCCAGCTTTTTGAGCTAGAAGATGAAGGGTTTAAGGTGTTTGACAGAAGGATTAGAGAGGATATGAGGGAAAACATCTTCATCGAAAGGGTGGTGGATGTTTGGAATTCACTGCCTGGATTGGTGGTGGAAGAAGAACCCCTGATTTTATTTATAAGGTACCTGGATCAGCACCTGGACCGCTGTAACCTGCAAGGCTCTGGGCCAGGTGCTGAAAGGTGAGATTAACATCGGCAGCTAGTTCTTTATCTTTCGGCCGGCACGCACACACGATGGGCTGAATGGCTTCTTTCTGTGCCGCAACATTTTTATGGTTCTATGGACAATGGAGAGCCAAGATTCATCCTCAATACTCCTTGGGGGTGTAGCCTCAACCTTACCCTCAGCAGAACCTCAGCCAACTTGCTTCAGCTGGGCTTCAGTGCAGACACGGATAGCTGTGCTTAGAGAGGAATGCAGTGTCACGATAACTCCTCGGTGTATGACTTAATGGACTTGGAGAAGGCAAAGGATGCACCTATCTCTTCAGAGAGACTGGCTGGCCAGGGAGCAGTGAGTCAATGGAGTCTGCCTTGTCAGCTGTGGGCATGAAGAATCTCCTGCTTGACAATACTGACAATGTTTCCTGGCTGAGTTATCAGTAGCAGCATTGCACCAGAAACCTGTTGCTTGCTGCTATAGGATATCCAGCAGACTCACAGAAACAGAACAATGCAGAGAAGTTAGAGCTCCTAAAGCAAGCTCAGGCTTCTGCACTTCAGGCTTGGGAACACAGGCCGGAAAGTGTGATGACACATGGGGCTGGATTCTCCGATTCTGGGGCTATGTCCCCATGCCGGCATGGGAACAGTGGCATTTTACACCAGGGAAAATGACGCAAAACGGCCACCGATTCCCCGTTTTGCTGGGAGCTAGCAGGGCGGCAGCGTAGAGCACCCGGCTCGAGCTGCCGATATGCCCCAGAGAATTGGCAGGCCCGTGGCCGCACGTGCGCACTGTGGCGGTCTGCAAAGGCCACGCCGTGCTACATGGCGTTGGCCGCTTGCGGACCCGGCCCGCAAAATAGTTCCCCCCCTTCGGCTGGCTCGTGCACTCTGGACCACCCCCCCACAGTGGCCCCAGCCCCTGATGAAGTTCCCCCTGCCCGCTGATCGGCCCTCCCCCAATTGTGGTGGTGCTAGACTGAGTCCACAGCCGCCACGCCAGGTTCCCGATGGATGAGACCAGGCAATGTCATGAGGCCGTCGATATGTCGTGCGATGTGCTCTATGAGCACGCCGCTTTGGAGGGGGCGGAGCATCGCGAAAGCAGCGCCGCCCCTGATTTGGTCGGGAACTATGATTCTCCGGCTGATCGGCAAATGCGATTTTGCCGTCAGCGACCGGAAAATCCAGCCCCATGGTATTGAGTGTCCGGTTGTGCAGTATCTCGCAGCTGCCATCATTCCACTCATCTGAACATTGGCTGAAGCCGTGGATCATTGTCCACCGGTGGTTTGGGTCCTGTGGTCCAAATGGCAGGTGGCAGCATTACCCTGGACTGCAGCCTTCAAGCAGCAAGCAGGTTTCCAGCTGTTCACGGCAGGCCTAAAGAGGCAGCTCAGGATCTTACTTCTGGGATGCAGGCAGCAGCTTAATTTCCCCAGGAGCAGACAGCCATTACAGGTGAGATCTTCCAACTGTTCGTGCCGGCGGGATCTTCTGGTCCAGCAGAATGCACACCTTACCGTGGGTTTCCTGGCGGCGTGGAGTGGATTAAATAGGAAATGACAGCGGCGGGAACAGAAGATCTCACTGCTGGCCAACATTGGGCCGCCTTCTGCTGCCAAGAAACGTGCCACGGGGACGTCCGGTGGCGGCAATGCGGAGCTAAGCCGCACGTTCGGAAGCTCCCGCTTTTATAGGACATGTGGGCTCTTTTAAGGGCCCCAAACGGCGCTGATTCGACGATTCCCGGTGGATAAAGGGGTCTGGAGCAAAACCCCCCGGGATTTATGGTGCGGACCCGGAGTGGGGCGAGGGAAAAAGTGGCAGCAGCTGCCCTGGAAAAGCGGGGGAAGGTGGACAAAATGGCGGCCGGTGGAGCCCCCGAGGATTGGAGGCAGTGGGCGGAGGAGCAGCAGGCGGCCCTTCTGCGCTACTTTACGGAGCTGAAAGGGGAGTTGCTGGACTCTCTGAAGGTTACGACAAGTAAGCTGCTGGAGACCCAGACAACCCAGGGTGCAGCGATCCTTGAGTTGCAGCAGCAGGCCTCTGAGCGCGAGGATGAGGTCTCGGCCCTCGTGGGGAAGGTGGAGATACACGAGGCGCTCCACAAAAAGCGTCAGGATCGCTTTGAGGAGATGGAGTTTCGGACAAGGAGGAAGAACTTGCGGATCCTGGGCCTCGCGGAGATGCTGGAGGGGTCGGACCTGCCGGCTTATGTGGCCGTGATGTTGAACTCGCTGGTGGGGGCAGGATCCTTCCATCTGCCCCTGGAGCTAGAGGGGGCCCACAGAGTACTGGCCAGGAGGCCTAAGGCGAATGAACCCCCGCGGGCGGTGCTGGTGCGGTTCCATCGGTTCAGTGACCGTGAGTGTGTTCTCCGATGGGCCAAGAAGGTGAGGAGTAGTAAGTGGGAGAATTCGGTAGTGCGTATCTACCAGGACTGGAGTGCGGAGGTGGCCAAGCGGAGAGCCGGGTTTAACCGGACGAAGGCGGTGCTCCACAGCAGGCAGGTGAAATTCGGCATGCTGCCGCTTGCGGGCTTGTGGGTCACCTACAAGGACCGGCATTACTACTTTGAGTCCCCGGAGGAAGCGTGGGCCTTTGTACAAGCTGAAAAGTTGGACTCGAACTAGGGATTGGGGACTGTGGGGTGTTTTTTATATCACTGCTTATGCTGTTGCTAGCTATTCTGTTTGTTTTTTTTTCCCGCTTTCGGATGATGTTGGTTATGGTTTTGTGTTTTAAGGGGGGTGTTGGGGTCTGTGGTTGTTCTGTTTTTGTTTGTACGGGGTTGGTGGATGGGTTGGGACTGCTATTTGGGAGCTGCGTTGAGGGGGTGGGGTGGGGCAGTGGGAAAGCGCGGGCTTTCCTCTGGTTTCTCGCGTTGCGGGACGAGGGGGTGGAGCTGGTGGCGAGGGGCATGGATATCAATTCCGTTTACCCACGCTGGAGCGGTGCCAAGGAGCTGTTGCAGGGGAGGGGAGGGGTGACCCATATCGGGAGGGGTTGGAGTTAGGGCGGGAGCTGCAGGGGTCAGCAGAAGTCAGCTGGCTGACGGGAGTACTATGGAGGGAGCGTCGCGGCTAGGAGGGGTCCTAGCTGGGGGGGGCGGGGGGGGGGGGGGGGTACCGGGTTGCTGCTGGAATGGCCAGGGAGGAGCTGGTGCGGGTCGGGGGGATCGGGGTGGGGTTCTATCGCCATGGGAAACGGGCCGAGTGGGGGGTGCTGGCCAGGGGAGAGCAGTCGATGGGCTATGGCTAGTCGACGGGGGAGGGGGGCGGGGTGCCCCCTGATCCGGCTGATCACGTGGAACGTGCGGGGGTTGAATGGGCCGGTGAAGCGGGCCCGGGTGTTTTCGAATCTGAAGGGGCTGAAGGCGGACGTGGCCATGCTTCAGGAGACTCACCTGAAGGTGGCGGACCAGGTTCATATGAGGAAGGGGTGGGTGGAGCAAGTTTTCCATTCAGGGCTCGACGCGAAGAACCGGGGGGTTGCGATCCTGGTGGGGAAGAGGGAGGCATTTGAGGCGTCTGAGGTGGTGGCTGATAGTGCCGGCAGATATATGATGGTGAGCGGTAAGCTGCAGGGGGCGAGGGTGGTGTTGGTAAATGTGTATGCCCCAAATTGGGATGATGCTGGTTTCATGAGGCGTATGTTGGGCCGCATTCCTGACCTGGAGGCGGGGGGCCTGATCATGGGGGGGGCCTTCAATATGGTGCTGGATCCCCTACTGGATCGTTCTAGTTCAAGGACAGGCAGGAGGCCGGCGGCGGCCAAGGTGTTGAGGGGGTTTATGGACCAGATGGGAGGAGTGGATCCCTGGAGGTTTGGGAGGCCGAGGGCTCGGGAGTACTCCTTTTTCTCCCATGTGCACAGGGTTTATTCCCGCATTGATTTTTTTTGTCCTGAGTAGGGGGCTGGTCCCGAGGATGGAGGATGCCGAATATTTGGCTATAGCAATTTCGGACCATGCTCCGCATTGGGTGGATCTGGAGATGGGGGAGGTGCGGGACCAGCGCCCGCTTTGATGTCTGGACGTGGGGCTGCTGGCTGATGAGGGGGTGTGCAGGAGGGTCCGGGGATGCATTGAGAGGTACTTTGAGGCCAATGATACTGGGGAGATCCGGGTGGGGATGGTGTGAGAGGCTCTGAAGGCAGTGATTAGGGGGGAGCTGATCTCCATCTGAGCCCATAGGGAGAGGGGGGAGAGGAGGGATAGGGAGAGACTGATGGGGGAGCTGCTGAGTGTGGATAGGAGGTACGCGGAGGCCCCGGAGGAGGGATTGCTGGGTGAGCGGCGTAGCCTGCAGGCCAAGTTTGATTTATTGACCACCAGAAAGGTGGAGACACAGTGGAGGAAGGCGCAGGGAGCGGTCTATGAATATGGAGAGAAGGTGAGTAGGATGCTGGCGCATCAGCTTCGCAAGCGGGACGCGGCTAGGGAGATTGGTGGAGTGAAGGATAGGAGTGGGAATGTGGTGCGGCAGGGGGCAGAGGTCAATGGGGTCTTTAGGGACTTCTACAGGGAACTATACTGGTCGGAGCCGCTTGTGGTGGTTGGGGGGGGGGGGAATGGAGAGCTTTTTGAACAGGCTGCGATTTCCAAGGGTGCAGGAGGAGCAGGTGGAGGGACTGGGGGCGCCGATCGAGTTGGAGGAGCTGGTTAGAGGGATTGGCCACATGCAGTCGGGGAAGGCGTCGGGACCGGATGGGTTCCCGGTTGAATTTTATGAAAAATACGCGGACCTGTTGGGCCCCCTGTTGATTCGGACCTTTAACAAGGCATGGGAGGGGGTGTTTTGCCCCCAACGATGTCACGGGCGCTGATTTCCCTGATCCTGAAGCGAGATAAGGACCCCTTGCAGTGTGGATCATACAGGCCAATTTCACTGCTGAATGTGGACGCCAAGTTGCTGGCGAAGATCTTGGCCACTATAATAGAGGACTGTGTGCCGGGGGTGATACATGAAGATCAGACGGGTTTTGTCAAGGGGAGGCAGCTGAACACTAACGTGCGAAGGCTGCTAAATGTGATAATGATGCTGGCGGCAGAAGGAGAGGCGGAGATTGTTGTGGCATTGGATGCCGAGAAAGCCTTTGATAGGGTTGAGTGGGCGTACTTGTGGGAGATGTTAGAGAGGTTCGGGTTTGGGGAGGGGTTTATTAAATGGGTGAGGCTGCTGTACGAGGCCCCGATGGCGAGTGTAGCGACAAATGGGAGGAGGTCCGAGTACTTCAGGCTCTACCGTGGGACGAGGCAGGGGTGCCCCCTGTCCCCCTTGCTTTTTGCGTTGGCAATTGAGCCTCTGGCCATGGCACTCAGGGAGTCGGGGAGGTGGAGGGATCTGGTGCGAGGTGGGGAGGAGCACCGAGTGTCGCTTTATGCAGATGACTTGCTGTTGTATGTAGCAGACCCGGTGGGGGGAATGCCGGAGGTGATGGAGATTCTTGCTGAGTTTGGGAGTTTCTCGGGCTACAAGTTGAACCTGGGCAAGAGCGAACTGTTTGTTGTACACCCGGGAGATCAGGAGGAGGGGATTGGTAGGCTCCCGCTAAAAAGGGCAGTGAGGAGTTTTAGATACCTGGGGGTTCAGGTGGCTAGGAGTTGGGGGACTTTGCATAAGCTTAATTTTACTAGGTTGGTGGAGCAGATGGAGGAGGAGTTTAAAAGGTGGGACATGCTGCTGCTGTCGTTGGCGGGTAGAGTACAGTCCGTTAAAATGATGGTGCTCCCGAGGTTTTTGTTTTTGTTTCAGTGCCTCCCCATTTTCATTCCGAGGGCCTTTTTTAGGAGGGTGAACAGCAGCGTTCTGGGATTTGTTTGGGCGCATGGGACTCCGAGGGTAAGGAGGGTCTTTTTGGAATGGGGCAGGGATAGAGGGGGGCTGGCACTGCCCAACCTCTCTGGGTACTATTGGGCAGCTAATGTCTCGATGATACGCAAGTGGGTAATGGATGGGGAGGGGGCAGCATGGAAACAGATGGAGATGGCGTCCTGTGGAGGCACGAGCCTGAAGGCACTGGTAACGGTGCCGTTGCCACTCCCTCCAACGAGGTACATTATGAGCCCGGTAGTGGCGGCTACCCTCAAGATTTGGGGGCAGTGGAGGCAACACAGGGGGGAAGTGGGGGGCTCGGTGGAGGCCCCGCTGCGGGGGAACCACCGGTTTGTCCCAGGGAACATGGATGGTGGGTTCCTGGGGTGCACAGGGCAGGCATAAGGAAGTTGGGAGACCTGTTCATTGACTGGGTGAGCTGGAGGAGAAGTTTGAGCTCCCCCCGGGGAATATGTTCAGGTACCTTCAGGTAAAGGCATTTGCTAGGCAGCAGGTGGAAGGGTTCCCTTCGCTGCCCCCGCGGGGAGTAAGCGATAGGGTGCTTTCGGGGGTGTGGGTTGGGGATGGGAAGGTGTCTGACATCTATGAGGTAATGCAGGAGGTGGGGGAGGCGTCGGTAGAGGAGCTGAAGGCTAAGTGGGAGGTGGAGCTGGGGGAGCAGATTGAGGAGGGGACATGGGCAGACGCCCTGGAGAGGGTGAACTCCTCCTCTTCATGTGCGAGGCTTAGCCTCATCCAGTTCAAGGTACTGCACAGGGCTCATATGTCCGGGACGAGGATGAGCAGGTTTTTTGGGGGTGAGGACAGGTGCATTAGGTGTTCCGGGAGCCCAGTAAACCGTGCCCATATGTTTTGGGCATGCCCGGCACTGGGGGAGTTCTGGCAGGGGGTGGCGAGGACGGTGTTGAGGGTGGTAGGGTCCAGGGTCAAGCCAGGCTGGGGACTCGCGATATTTGGGGTTGGGGTGGAGCCGGGAGTGCAGGAGGCGAAAGAGGCCGGTGTTTTGGCCTTTGCGTCCCTAGTAGCCCGGCGGAGGATCTTGTTGCAATGGAAAGATGCGAGACCCCCAAGCGTGGAGACCTGGATCAATGACATGGCGGGATTCATTAAGCTGGAGAAGGTCAAATTCGCCCTGAGGGGGTCGGTACAAGGGTTCTTTAGGCGGTGGCAGCCTTTCCTCGACATTCTGGCTCAAAGATAGGGAACTAGGTCAGCGGCAGCAGCAACCCGGGGGGGGGGGGGGGGGGGGGAAAGGGGGGGGAAAGGGGGGGGGGGGGAGTTTCAGGGGTGCATTGTTTATGTTAATTTAATTTATTGTTAATTTATTTTGTTGTTTATTGGGTCTGGGGGGGCGGTGGGAGGGTTCGTTATATGCGTTGCTATGGGTGCCGGGGGGTGTTTATTATTGTTATTGTTATTATTATTATTGTTCTGTTGTTATACATTTTTCAAAAATCTCAATAAAAATTATTTTTTAAAAAAGAAACGTACCACGGGAAGTCTAGTGAATCTCGCCCAATGAGTTGATAAGACACCGGTCTATGATTTATCATGCCAACATCCAATCATGGTTTAGCTCAGTTGGCTGGGCAGCTGGTTTGAGATGGAGAGTGAGATTAGCAGCGTGGGTTCAATTCCAGTACCGGCTGAGGTTATTCGTGAAGGCCCCACCTTCTCAACTGAGGTGTGGTGATCCTCAGGTTAAATCACCACCAATCAGTTCTCCCCCTCAGAGAGGAAAGCAGCCTATGGTCATCTGGGGCTATGGCAACTTTACACTTTACATATTGAGGAGCGCACAATATGTTTAATTAGTCAGACATAAGTTTGGTACATCTATTTTGAATGTTAACACAACTGTGTTATCTTCTTCTGATCAGTACCTCATAACACTTCTTAATCTTTGACTTTTCTGCTTTGTTAGGGAAATTGAAGGAGCAGGGCCCAGTGTGCAAAACAACACACTGCAAGCTGTGGTCTGACAGCCCAGCCCAACTGGATACTTGATTCCTCAGCAGGTGTCACATCTGAATGCTTGCTTTCTCAGCGGGTGTCGCACCTCTCTGCTCCGGGTCCTACAATGTAGGTCTTCTGTCTATATCAGCCATCGTGGTTGAGACCTCCTGCCAGTGCGAGGTTGTGAAGAGTCAAGTACATGACCACAATCCTTGCCACTCACTCTGGGGAATATAGAAGTATGGCAGACCTGTGCAGGCATCCATTGGTATTCTGGTTGAACTCCCAATGACTTGCCTGGAGGACATATGCACCTCAGTGTACCTCTCCCTGGCTTCATACTGTGAGGCCAAAATAGTGTCAAACTATGATAGCAGAATATATACCACATCACCTCTCAACTGTCAGACCATTTCTGAACATGGGGGTCTATTCAAAGCTTTGCACGTCAAAGGCATTGTGACAAGGTATGTTCTCTTGTGCACTGCAGACAATCTGAACTTCCTGAACAATTTGTCCTATTCACATGGAGTTTGAAGGAGACCTTTCAGTATCAAACCATGAGTCTCCTCTTTGCAACAAGCACCTTGGGGAAGCCAATGATCGGGCAATGGGTCAGTGCCCTTCTCCTCCCCTCCAGAGGTGAAAACGCAAATTCTGTGAATTCTCCAGCTCTGTGTATCAGGGTGCCAATCATCAGCAGATTGCTGCCCTTCACTGCTCGGGCACAAACTCCTTCTATGGTCTAGGAATGAGCTGCACCTACAGAGGTTTAGAGCTGTGGTGACCTTCCTGCTAATCATCTTCTCACCATCGACTGTCCCTCAATTCAAGGATGATGTCTCCTCATGGACATGAGTTTCTGCTATGGGTCATCATGTGACTGAACAGACCGATTCTCAATCTACAGATCGTTGGACACATGGTGCAGCATGTATGACTAGGTAGTGGGATACAAAATACAGGATTTGCTTCCTTTTTTGTTCCGGCTGCTGCTCTAATGCATTTTAAGGTTTACAACACAAAGCATAATGCACCAAGATGGACATGTTGGCGCCATTTTGAACAGTTGGTAGCGAGCTCCTCCGAGTCATTAAGAAGCGGCTGTTGCACATTAAGGAGAGATTCAGAGTGTCTTTGTGGCATTTTCTTTGTCCTTCGCTGGAACGTTGACCATTTAAGAGTAGAGAAAACTGGACTTGGTGGGGGAAATGGTTTTTGGTCAACCAGACATAGTGTCCAGTCCATTTGAGTTGATTTTGTTGGAGCTAGCGTTTTTTTCGACGGTCCTCCCATTGAATTCGGAGGACGCGGTAGAGACAAAGCTGGTGGAATTTATATCATTGTCCTGGTCTCACTGTAGTACAGGATTGCGATGATAACAACTGCTCAGTACACAGAGATATTTATGGCTTGTGGAGGTCTCTGCTGTCAAACACTCAGTGTTGTAGTTTGTAGAAGTCTTAGTTGGCGCAGCTGACTGGTGTTGGACCTCCTCATTAATTGTAGCCTTGAATGCTGCCAAAACAAAACTCATATATAAACATAGACCTGGTCAAATAATTCCATCTCCTACATACTGTAATAACTGGGATGGGAGGAGTGTGCAGTTTATCTAGCTACACTACTCTGCAGGTCATACCATTAGTTCAAAAGTTTCATTCGCTCATCAAAATGGCAATCATTTATCTTCACTACCATTACCCAGAATAAAAGAGACTTTAATCAGACTTCTTTCAATAAACTCAGAATGATTAATTTATTATAAAGCAAAGCTTCTTTTTAAAAACAAGCTCCAAGAACTAGTTAACATGCAATTGTAATCTGGAAGTTCCATCCCTTTTAAAAATACCAACGCACATACACGCACAAATGACAAACAGATATGGGGCTGGATTCTCTAATCCTGTGGTAGTGTCCACCCCATCGTAAACGCCGTCGCGTTTTACGCCGCTGCCAGGACTAATTCTGGCCCCTACTGGGGGCCAGCACGGCGCTGGCGAGGTTCGCACCGCTCCACCTGCGGAGCCCTATGAACTGTACGCTGCGGGATCTACACAAGTGGCACCAGCGCCAACGCGCACATGCACAGCAGCCTCCTTCAACGCGCTGGTCCCGACGCAACATGGCATAGGACTACGCGGGCCTGCGCGTTGGAAAATACGCCCCCAGCCAGAGAGGCTGGCCCGCCGATTGGTGGGCCCCGATTGCGGGCCAGGCCACATCAGAGGCCCCCCAGGGGTCGGGAAACCTTCCCTCCCCGCCCACAGGCCGCCACCCGACCCTTTAACACCGAGGTCCTGCCGGCTCAGAGCAGGTTAGAACGGCGCCGACGGGACACGGATTTTTTCTTACGGCCACTCGGCCCATTTGGGCCGGAGAATTGGCGGCCTGCGACTGGTGCCGTGTCAACCATGCCGGCAGTGCCGATTGTCCGCTCTGCGGAGAATCACGTTCCAGCTTCAGGGCGGCGTGGCCCAGTCACAGGGTTTCTCCGGCCCGGCCCAGGGCTGGGAGAAGCCCGCCCTACGTCTTCAGACCGATGGGCTTTTGAAGATAAGCTTTTTAAAACAAAGGATAAAGTTTGCAGGGTTTCAATCTGTCGATCTGGAGTTCTCTCATGTTGAAGCTGGTTCCAGTAAATATCTGGAGGTTCTCACCAATGGAGCTCCAACATGGTGGCCACTATAGAATTTTTCAAGACTCAACTTTTCACTGTTCCACATACAGACAGGTTACACTCAGATGAGGATTCTCTGGCTGCAGGTTGATAACCACACATGGTTACGGCTGGCGGGGAGGGAACGGAGAATGGGCAATGGGTCTGGCACCCAGCAGTGATTGCATTTTTCTGCTAACGCTTCATTCTCCGCCGATCGGGATTCTTGACTGCAGCGATGGTGAATGAAGGATCCCTGATAATGTCTTTCAACATTTTAAAATAAAATATGTTGGCAGGAGAAACTTTGGAATATGTTTAGCACTTCCCACACCTTGGAGCCACCTCTCTCAAAATGGCCTTCTCGCTTAAGGTAATTTTGCAGCAATTCATAATTGTCTAATGTGCCGTGTTTACTCGGGAATCTCTTTGTAACACATTTGAAGCGTTTATAATCTGTAAACGCATATCTGTGAATGGTATGCAGTCTTCTCCAATCTTGCTTACTTCTTTGTGCCTTGAGACTCCACATGATGTATCTGGGCAATCTCCCCCTCCTCCAGCATTCGGAAGATGAGTGGAAAAGACAGAAAATAAACCATCCTTCTGACTTTTCCATAATGTGGGATTTCTGTCGCAGCAGGCTAACCTTGAAGCTTCAACTCATTGTTACTCAACTGATTTGTGCTGGCTTCATGTGACACTGAGTGGCTTGGCTCCTGAGAATCGGGGTGTAATTTAATAAACTCCCCCACAAACCCCCGCACTCAACTGAGGAGACTCACACTTTGGTGTTGAGGTCTTCACCAAGTTTATGGGAGGGCGAGGAGGGGGGTGGGGGGGGGGGGGGGGGTGCAGTGGGGGAACTTATTTGAACACAGTATTTAATTACACTTGAAAGATTGTGGACACATGGACATATGATAATTTTGAGCATAGCATATTTTCACCTAAATTTCCATGGTCTGTTAAGATATTTCACTTGTTTATACCCAGGTTACATTTGTAGTTGCATGCAAATTAGGAGGAAATTCTGGACCCGCAATCTCAGCAGTGTACTAAAATGTCAGTGAAGATTATGTACTCAAGCTTCTAAGTAGGGTTTGAACCCATGACCTTCAAATTGTTGAACCATGGCTTTTAGCAAGCTGTAACAACAAAATCAATGATCGTTGGTAGAACCTATGATAGGAAACCATTTATGAATAAGAGCATTCTAAAGCAAATATCTGATAGTTTTTGATAATTTATGCTGAGTAGAATCTTCCTGTCTGAAGTTGCTGAGGTTATATGGGCAGGAAATGTTGGATAATTATCTGCATTTACTCCCACGGATGAATATGAGCCCTCTCTTACCATGTACACTTACCACCCATTGAGTGAACAGAGAATTAGATATAGCCACACAAATTAAACAGCTTAAGTATAACAAATAAACGTGGTGAACATTGTTAACAAAGGTAGTAAGTGAACCAGAACTACACTTTAAGGAGCGTGAATTTTACATTTTATGTTAAGAAATTTAAAAATGAAGGTTGCAGTTCTGGGCAGATAATTGTCTGGGCTAAACATGCCTCACAAAAGAGGTTGACTTGACCTGGGTCTGCATTCTGAACAGGATAAAACACTTCATGGAGAGTTGACCACGAAGCTGGTGCCATTTCAATGCCCTCCCCCGGCCCCTATTCCAGGGCTGGTTAGGATGTCACCCAGATTTGACAAGGTTGGCATCAGGGTTGGGAGGGGGGTGGAGTGGGGTGGTGGGGGGGGGGGGGGGGGGGGGATTATAGTGGGGGGAAAGGTAAAGGTGAGGGAGAGGAGAAACATGTCAGGATTGTGGCACAAATGGCCACCATTTTAACAACAACCCTGCTTGGTCTCAAAACTGATACTGGCCACAATAATAGTCCACGAAACAAGGACCACTCTCAAAAGGTTTATGGCAGAAGGGACAATTATGATATCCTTTCATGCAGTATTCCAAATGATTATTTTTAAAAAGTCATTTTCGGGATTTGGGTGTAGCTGGTTAGGCAAGTATTGAGAATTCTGAATTCTCCCTCAGTGTACCCGAACAGGCGCCGGAATGTGGCAACTTGGCGCTTTTCACAGTAACTTCATTGCAGTGTTAATGTAAGTCTACTTGTGGCAATAAAGATTATTCTATTCTATTCTATTTATTGCACATCCCTCGTTGCGCTTCAGAAGGTAGTGGTGAGCTGCCTTCTTGAACCGCTGCAGTCCCTGTGGTGTAGGCACACCCACAGTGCTGTTAGGGAGGGTGTTCCAGGACTTTGACCCAGCGACAGTGAAGGAACGGGGATATATTTCCAAGTCAGGCTGGTGAGTGAATTGGAAAGGAACCTTCAGGTGTTCTAACGGTTTGGCCATTTGCATTTTATGCAATGGATATTAAAAAAATCTAGAGATTATCCAAGGATAAGAGCATAAGAAACATGAGCTGGTATAATAAGATCATGGCTGATCTTCTCCCTCAGTTACACAATCCGGCACAAGGTCTTATCCCTTCAATCCCTCATTATCTAGAAATCTGTCAATCACTGACTTGTATATACTCTTTTTAATAAAATTTTAGAGTGCCCAATTAATTTTTTCCAATTAAGGGACAATTTAGCGTGGCCAATCCACCCTGCACATCTTTTGGGTTGTGGGAGCGAAACCCACGCAAACATGGGGAGAATGTGCAAACTCCATAGTGACCCAGTCGGCGATCGAACCTGGGACCTCGGCGCTGTGAGGCAGCAGTGCTAACCACTGCGCTATCATGCTACCCATACTTGTATATACACAACTGAGCACGGGCATCTCTCTGATGTAGAGAATATCAAAGGAGCAAAGATATCTGTCCTCAACTTGTATATGCAGCGAGTGGTGAGGCCAAACCTGGGGCGGGATTCTCCGACCCCCTCGGGTCGGAGAATCGCTGGGTGCCGGCTTCAATCCCGCCCCCGCCATGTCCCAAAGTCTCCAGCACCAGAGATTCATAGGGGCGGGAATCGCGCTGCGCCTGTCGGCGATTCTCCGGCCCGCGATAGGCCGAAGTCCTGCCGCTGTCAAGCCACTCCCGCCAGCGTGGATCAAACCACCTACCTTACCGGCGGGACCAGGCGGCGCGGGTGGGCTCCAGGGTCCTGGGGGGGAGGGTGCGGGGGCGATCTGGCCCTGGGGCGTGCCCCCACGGCGGCCTGGCCCGTGATCCAGGCCCACGATCGGCGGGCAGGCCTGTGCCGTGGTAGCACTCTTTTCCTTCCGCCTTCACCATGTTCTTCACGATGGCGGAGGCAGAAGAGACCCCCTCCCCTGCGCATGCGTGGGGATGACGTCAGCAGCCGCTGATGCTCCGGCGTATCTGCGGACTTCTGCCGGCCGGCGAAGTCCCTTCGGCCCCGGCTGCCGTGGTGCCAAAGGCTGTTCCCACCAGCCGGCGGGGCGCCAACCACTCCGGCGTGGGCCTAGCCCCTCAACGTGAGGGCTTGGCCCCAAAAAGGTGCGGCCCGACGCCGGAGTGGTTCACGCCACTTCATCCCACCGGGACATCTGCCCCGCCGGGTAGGGGAGAATCCCGCCCCTGGTGTATGTGAACATGTTTGGTCTCCTTATCTGAAGGAGGATGATACTTGCTTTAGAGGAAGTGAAACAAAGGTTCATTAGACTGATTCCTGAGATGAGGCGCTTGTCCTGAGGGGAGATTGAGTAACCTAGGCCTATGCTTCCCAAAGTTTGGAAGAATGAGAGGCGATCTCATTGAGACATTTAAAGGGCTGGATTTTCCGCCGCCTGCTGTTGGTAGTGGTGTTACCGATATGGCAGAGATTTGAGTGTCAAGGGGAAAAACGGGATCCGTTTCCAATGCTTTGGACCCCACTGATGGCGACATTAAGGTTTGTGACCCACGCCAACGGGAGAATGTAAATGTGTCAAAATGAACCACTTGTATCCTATTAACGGGCTGTGATTCTCTTGTGATCCTCTGTGATTCTCTTTTCCTGTGGGCTGGGATTCATACAGGTGTAGATTGGTACACGTATTTGCCAGCTTGGCCCTGATGCGGTGGACCTCATGGTGGGCCAAGGGGGTAAGTATTTAAGGTGGGTGCCCCCAAAGTCCATCTGAGGACCCCCCTCCCCCCACAATGCACATCCTACCCAGCCCAACCCCCACCAGAGACTCCCACACGAGACCTCCATCAGACGCTTACTAGAGACTCCCGCCATCAACCACCCTTGTTGGAAACTAAAGAGCAGTCCAGGCAGAAACAGTGAAAAAAAATTACTTATTTTTGACTCACCTGCTGCCTCAGGCCGATGTCTAGAAAGCAGCAACTGTAACTTCATAGAAAGTGAAAATCACATCACAAGGCTTTAAGCCGCTTCGATAATTTGATCTGCAAGGCTTCTGTTCACTTCAAAGAGAAATAGCTTTTAGTAGGCTGGAATTGACAGCTTCCAGACATCCAAATGTCTAGATTGTTTATTTTCAATTCCTTTCACACTTGAATGGATCTCAAGTAGCCTGCTGTGAAACTAACCGCAATGTTTATAAACATCTTGTAGTTAAGTGCTTTCACTTCCCCTTTTTCTCAGCAGAAAGCACTTAACTTCTTTTGAAGTGGTCATGAGCTGTGTCAATTATAGCTAGATGTTTATAAACGGTGCATTTTGTTTCACAGCAGGCTACATCTTTACTAAAGTGTGGCACACAGAATAAGACACAATACTCGAGTTATTGCTGAACCAATATTTTATCAAAGTTCATCATAACTTATTTGCTTGTGTACTCTATGTCACTATGACTAAAGGCCAGTACCCCATAAGCTTTTTTGCCACTTTCTCAACCTGCTCTGCCACCTTCAATGATTCATGGACACATAGCCCAAAGTCTCCCTGTTCCTGTACCCTTTTAAAAAGTTGTACCATTTATATTATTTATATGGATATATTTAGATATTTCAACTATTGTATGACTTCCTGGCTCAGCAGTGTCAAATTTGGGGGCACTCCAAAGATGCGCTGGGAATCCTCTGGGACATTCCAAGGTAAGGTTTATGCAGCAATTGTCAAGAATCACTAACTTCCCTATGGCCATTGTCCTGCACTGGGAACGATCTGGCAAAGCAATTTAAATCACTAACTTCAGATGGTTCTGCCAATGTTGGGCTAATAGTTACTGTGAAAGAGATGAAAGAAATAAAACCACTTCAACTTCAGGATCACAATTTTAAATACCCAGATTGGTCCTCGCAAGGGATTCCCCCTCCCACCCCCCCCCCCCCCCCCCCCGCACTTTTGACCCAACAGCGGACACCCTCACCCCATCTGCCCCATGAAGCAGCGCCCCCCCCCCCCCCCCCCCGGATGGGATTATCCACTTCGGAACCTCACCCACATGGGATACCACGCCCAACCTGATCTGACCTGGATGGACCCCTCCCACCCGACACTACCAACCCCCCCTCCTCCCCACCTCTCGTCCCAACTTGAGTGGCCTGGCACCCCCGTTTTGACTTGACCAAACTAACTCCCCCCACCACATCGCTACCTGAACCGCGGCCGACCCCCTCCGAACTGCCCCCACCCTGCCTGATGGCCTACCGGCCCAAATAACATTGCCTTACGTAGAAAGTAGAACATAGAAAAATACAGCACAGAACAGGCCCTTCGGCCCATGATGTAGTGCCGAACCTTTGTCCTAGATTAAGAACAAATTAATCTACACCCCATCATTCTACGATAATCCATGTACCTATCCAATAGCCGCTTGAAGGTCCAATGCATGTAGGAATTACACAATAAATGGTAGAACTCTTGTGAGTGCTGCCAGGCAGAGTACATCACTGAAAGTGGCAACGCATGTGGATAAGGTGGTCAAGAAGGCTTATGGCATGCTGACCTTCATCGGTCGGGGCATTGAATATACAAATTGGTAAGTCATGTTGCAGCTGTACAGGAACTTAGGTCGGCCTCATTTGGAATATTGTGTACAATTCTGGCCGCCACACTACCAGAAGGATGTGGATGCTTTGGAGTGGCTTACTAGGATGTTGCCTGGTATGGAGGGCATTAGCTATGAGGACAGGTTAGATAAACTTGGTCTGTTCTCACTGGAATGACGGAGGTTGAGAGGCGACATGATAGAGGTCTGCAAGATTATGAGTGGCATGGACAAAGTGGATAGTAAGATGCTCTTTCCTAGGATAGGAGAGTCAAATTCTATGGAACATAGATTTAAAGTGCGTGGTAAAAAGTTGAGAACAGATGTGCGAGGCACGTCTTTTACACAGAGGGTGGTAAATACATAGAATGCGCTGCCTGGGGAGGTGGTGGGAGCAGCTACGATCGTGGCATTTAAGGGACATCTAGACAAATATATGAATAGGGTGGGAATGGAAGGACATGGACTCCGTAAGTGCAGGCGGTTTTAGTTTAGGCAGGTACCATGATTGGCGCAGGTTTGGAGGGCTGAAGGGCCTGTTCCTGAGCTGTATTGTTCTTTGTTCTTTGAGACACTGGTGACAACGCCTCATCTCCACTTTGAAAATATGGCAGCAATTCCGTCAGCATTTTAACCTGGGGCAGTATCAAAATGGGCTCCTATCTGTCGGAATCATTTGTTTGAGCTGGTGAAAGTGGATGCCACATTTGAGGGATGGAAAGGTAAGGGGTTGGAGAGTGTGAGGGATTTGTTTCTGGAGGGGCAGTTTGCCAGCTTGCAGGAGTTGAAGGAGAAAGCAGGACTTGGAGGGGGTTGGGGGTGGGGTGTGTGGCTATTTTCAGGTACTATTCCCAGTTTGCTTTAAATGATGCACACCTAAACAAAACTGCTCCTTCTTTCTGCAGTGCTGGAGCCCATGAATTGAAACCCCTGCCTCCCTCATCACTTTTACCTTCTAATTTATTTGTCCCTATGCCAGTTTGCTGGTGGCTCAGGTAACAATTCAGAGTTTATTACCTGAGAGTTCTGAATTTTAACATTAACGTCTTCAAACTATTGCATCAGAATCACATTCCTAAGATCTATCTATGTCATTGGTTCTTCTGTGAACCAGGCCAACTCAAACCTCTTCCTCTCACTCCACTCACTTCTTGTGCATGTGGAGAACAGTATCTGCCCCCATAATAAATAAACATTTGGTTGAGTATCTTCCAATACAGTATTTTTTCTACCTTCTGGTATGAAGAGCTGAAATCATTACATTGATAGAATTCCAGGTAGAATTTCACCCACATCTGAAAAGCGCACCTGATGCCTTTGAAGAATTCGCTGTTACTATGTCTGAGAAGCAGGATGTGAGAGGAACAAGAGAATGGAGTAAGCGCTACACCAATAACAACTAGTCATCAGATAGTATCATTAACATAGTACAATGTCCCAATGCCCTTCACAGGGGCATTATCAGAAAATCTGATGCCGAGTCACATAAAGAGATATTATTACAAGTGACCAAATGCATGATCAAGGAATAGATTTTAAAGGAGTGTTTTAAAGCAGAAGAGAGGGATAGGGAGGCGGAAGTGTTTAGGGAGAGAATTCCAGATCTTGAGGCTTCGGCAGCTGTAAGAATGGTGCAATTCAGACATGTGGGGACCAATCAGTTGAGTATTTTAAATTACACTTGGTTGCTGTAGAAGTCCTTTTCACATGATTTGTTATTTGGGCTTAATACCTGTGTAGGTTACTCATGTGCATTCTTATATGCGAATTTTGCCAGTGCATACATACAATTCTGAGTATGTGTGGTTTCTCAACACCTTCACTGTTATTCTCCTGTGCGTTAGCTTGCATAACTAAAATGGGCATAGGATGAAGCTCCAAGCACAAAGGAGTTTATTTTTTCACTGAAAATTTTTGTATGATTCCCCCAATTGCTCTTTATCAGTGTTCAATGTTTCCTCAGTTTCATTTTCAAGTATTTTCCTTTCTCTATTTTATTCCCTGTTCTTTCTCCCTTTGTTGTGTTGTCACACCATATTAGGAACATATACACGGAAGGAGAAACAACAGAATTACAAAATCTCTGGAAAGCCAACTGTAATTG
This sequence comes from Scyliorhinus canicula, assembly GCF_902713615.1. Taxonomy (NCBI): domain Eukaryota; kingdom Metazoa; phylum Chordata; class Chondrichthyes; order Carcharhiniformes; family Scyliorhinidae; genus Scyliorhinus; species Scyliorhinus canicula. Next base: position 231,833,698 of record NC_052148.1, read on the forward strand.
AAACATTCAGCAGAACAGGAAGATGATAAAAGATGAGATGATATGTAAAGGGCTTCATCCAATACACAAAATTCAGGCATCAACGAGGCATTAAACTGTGAGATGCAAAGCCTTGTGTCAATTGGCAGGATAGTTTCAAATTAAATGGTAGGCGTTGCTTTCAAAGCTCTTTAAATGCAATATTTCATGGTTTAAGTAGTACAAAATGAAAGGAGGAATGTTAGAGAGATTAGCTGACAACAAGGTTGAACTGTCAGCATCTGCTGTTATTCATATCTGCATATCTTGGCACACTTAACTGGCAATGACAGAGAGCAACTGCACCTCTAGCTTCTGGGTCAGCTGGAACAAAGTGGTTGCATGCCATCAAGCAGAACTCCAACACGGTGCCATTGGTCCCCCAAGGTCACAATTGCTGTCAGCTTCTGGGTCCCCATGGAGCCTTTTCAACTGCAATGTTAGTCAATTTACTGTGCACAAAAGCATCAAGCTGGCAATGATACTTCCTTTGTCAGGGTAAGTGCCTTCACCAATTTCTCATTCGAAAGTCACAATGATCTGGAAGAAGGAATTGAAGGCACTGTTGCTAAGATTGCAGATGATACAAAGATCTGTAGAGGGACAGGTAGCAAGGGGGCTGCAGAAGGATTTGGACAAGCTAGGAGAGTGGCAGTGAAGTGGCAAATGAAATACAATGTGGAAAAGTGTGAGGTTATACACTTTGGAAGGAGGAATTTAGGCATAGACTATTTACTAAATGGGGAAATGCTGAGGAAATCAGAAGCACAATGAGAGTCTTTGTTCACGATTCTCTTCAGGTTAACGTGCAGGTTCAGTCGGCAGTTAAGAAGGCAAATGCAATGTTAGCATTCATGTCAAAAGGGTGAGAATACAAGACCAGCGATGTACTTCTGAGGCTGTATAAGGTTCTGGTCAGACCCCATTTGGATTATTGTGAGCAATTTTGGGCCCCGTATCTGAGGAAGGATGTGCTGGCCTTGGAAAGGATCCAGAGGAGGTTCACAAGAATGATCCCTGGAATGAACAGCTTGTCGTATGAGGAACGGTTGAGGTCTCTGGGTCTGTACTCGTTGGAGTTTAGAAGGATGAGGGGGGATCTTATTGAAACTTACAGGATACTGCGAGGCCTGGATAGAGTGGACGTGGAGGGGATGTTTCCATTTATAGGAGAAACTAGAACCAGAGGACACAATCTCAGACTAAAAGGACAATCCTTTAAAACAGAGATGAGAAGGAATTTCTTCAGCCAGAGGGTGGTGAATCTGTGGAACTCTTTGCCGCAGAAGACTGTGGAGGCCATATCACTGAGTATCTTTAAGACAGAGATAGATAGGTTCATGATTAATAAGGGGATCAGGGGTGATGGGGAGAAGACAGGAGAATGGGGATAAGAAAAATATCAGCCCCACACATAAGGGGTACCACCCAATGGTGCTCTCCAGAGGGCCCCTGGAACCCTGGTCCTGCCTCTGGTACCCTGACACTGCCAACCTGGCATTGTCAGTCAGGGGGCAGTGTCAGGGCACTGCCCATCTATGTCCCTCACCATCCGAGTCTACACACACCTCCATGCCCCCGTATTGTCATCACAACTAATTTTAATTTTTAAAACCAAAAGTGATTTGCGCTGGTGTGATTTCATGCTGCCATGGGTAGTCTCCAGCGGCACGGACCCTATGGTGTACATTCATTTAAATATATGTAAATTTATTAAAATTCAAGGACGTCTGAGAGGGCGTGAACCTGATCATGTCATCGGGGGCAGGACGAGACAGGTGGGTGGAGGTGGTGGAAGGAATATCTCAAACCAAGATCTCACTGGTGCAACTCGTGTTTTGGCTCTCTCGGGAGATTTTGCATCCACGACGAACGGGCCCTCTAATTTCCCTACGTTAACTCCTGTTTTTCTCCACAGATCCTGCTAGACCTTCTGAGTTTTTCCAGCACTAAACTACAGAAGATATATTCCCAGTTAACTGCTTAACACTACCAAAAAACCCACATCATTTATACTTTACACTGCAGTTTCCTGCAGCGATGTAATCTTTGAGTTTAAAACCTGCAGCTTTTCCCAGCTGTGCTAGGATCCCTTTGATCTGCTTCAGCAGGGTAAATCTTCCCGTCTCCTTCACAACACTTTGAGCATAATTGAATGGAATTCCCATTGCATGGCACCCTCTGGTGATTGAGTGCTCATTCACATTTCACAACTGTTATTTCCTCCAACATGGATTCTGTCCTCACCAGCCCTCCACTAGCTGGTTATTCCAAATGCAGTCCCTTTCTTCTGCCTATCATGACAGCACATGTTGTGGGTATTCCTCCTCCTTTTGGGCAGGTTGACTTAGAGTCTGTAAGTCTATACACAGCAAGACCTGATGCTTCTTCCTCTGTCCAGGTGTTAACATTTACACTTGACTTTCAATTGGGTTTGACCTGGGCCACCATATCTCCATGGCAATCAGACCACATGGGCCTTTCACAGGGCATAGTTCAGTACAGCTTCACACCACCTCCCATTTCAGGATATTTTGTTTTACGTTAAATTAAAAGAGACAGTTTAAAACATAACCATCTTATAAAGTTCAGTGATCACAACTAGATGGTGATTTGAGGGTAGATCTGCTGGTGGGCAAAATTGTGCACAAGTCCTTCACAAAGCTGTTGGCATGTTCCAGTGGGCACTATTTTTATACAGACATGACCTAGTTATTTTAATAAGTTAATGTCTGTGGAAACATAGTGCACACAGGAATGTAGCATGAACGCATTGAGCATTTATAGGTGAACTTCACATGTTAACAAATCCCTCCTACAACATTTGTGAAATACAGAATGTAAAGTTTTAGCAAGTGAACGTTTAGCTATTAAATATTAAACGGACTATTGAGGCACATAATTATCTTAACAGGGATTTGAACTGAGATGGGCTCTATTCTGGATTTATCTAACATAAGGCATTACCTTAATCTTAAAACTCATTCCATGTCTTGAATTTCACAGTGTTGCATTTTTGTGTAAAATTGTTATCATTTTGTGAAAATCTCCTTTCAAGAATTTGACAAAGTATTGAATGGAAACATTTAGGGACTGTTGCCAATGTTTTCTCAAGGGAATCTGCGAGTAGAAAGGTTTGACATTAAGTGGCAATTTTCTTTTTCTTAATAAACAGCATAGTCTGTAGGAAATGTTGCTGGTTGGAACTTGCTTTCTGGCTGCATTCCTCATTCAAACCCGTGGCAGCTAGCAAACAGAATCCTACAGGGACACCCCATACACGAGGCCCCAGAGAGGAAAAGAACCTCTAACATTCTGTTTTAATGGGATTCTTGCCAGTGGGTAAGTTCAAAGTGCAGTTTCCAGTAATTTGCTGTAACTACTTGGTGCGTTTGATAGGTCGAGACAGAAGCACGGAACCTGAAGTAATATTTCCTGATTTCTATCATTTGTGAAACTGACTAGAGGTCACTGTGGGACATAGAATTGGCAAAATGTTTGCCTGTCACTTTTTGATTTCTCTTTTTTCTCCTTCAGGGGATTATTTCTCATTTCAATGTTGACCCTGAACTTGTATGAAATTTGTGTCTATTGTTTCCGAATATAAACATTTCAAATGCCTCTTTCAGGAACAGCTTTGTCTCCCCTGCATCTCCCCCCTCCACCAGCCGTCACTCCACCCCAGCCCCATTCCCCCCATCCAACTTTTCCTTCCTGGAGTTTTAGTGAAGATCTTTTCAACTTATGTGCGCGCAATATACTTAATTCATTGTTATTTATATATGGTTTATAAAAACGCACATTACCATTTCTCTGTGCACATCTATACATTCTTCTTAAATAGCTAGAAGCACTAAAAAACATCAGTAGCAGTAAAGATCAGTCAGAGAGCAGACAGCAAAACCCAGCAGATTCAACCTAATCAGTTTGGCAGTTGGCTTATGTCAGTCCTAAATATGTGCTCCTGGCTATGCCACTATGTTTGACAAACTCATTGCATATATTTCAACACTCCTCATGCTGTAAGAAGAAGCACATTATCTTTATGTGTAATTACTAAATAAGGAGGGCCAGACACGGAAGGGATCTCTGAGGTATGTTGCTGTATAATCTAGAGCGGAGATCTCTTTGGGGTGTCACCCGAGTCACTCTGGTCTTCCTGCAACCTGCCGGCATCTTAATGAACAGGGCAACCAACTTTGTACCTCCTTTGGGATTTCCAATGGCAAATGACAATAAGGGGTGAGCGTATTGAAGTGACGCTCAAATAATGGGAATACGCCCTTCAATATATTTCCGAGCAGGCCTGATTTTGCTGTAGAAGGGCATTCTCTGATGTCAGATCTGTGTAGCTGGACTTGTCCCTCTACCCTTCGGCTCAAAGCATTTTTAAACACTAGGTTGCCGAACGTGTGAGTTGGTACTGGTGCAGCAAAAGGACAGCTACACTTCCACTTGTCACAAAAGAAAAAAAATAATATCTGTATTGTTAACTTTAAAAATGGAAATGGCAATGGAGCCGAGAAACAATTCAAGTCTTTCTATTCAACGTCTGGCATGTACATTGGGCCTCCAAGCTGTTAGTTATACTTACCCTCGCATGTTTAGCTTTTCAACTTTTTTGCACATCAAGATGTTGAAAGTGCAAGCTGATAATGTCACAGTGAGGGAGACTGGGCATTTGGAATCTGAGCGAACAGGGCAGCCCACTCCGTATCTCAATTAAATCGAAGGGTTGTTAAATTAACAGTGGTAAGACAAAAGGAAATGTGAATTATAGTGGGTGAATCTCATGTCAAGTTAGGTACAGGAATGGACATAAAGAGAGAGAGAGAAAAATGAAGGAAAAAAATAGACTTTCATTTATATGGTGCTCTTCACGATCACTGGACTCATTTACAGCAAATTAAGTGTTTTTTGTAATGTCATCGCCATTGTAATGCGGACAAAACAGCAGCTAGTTTACATTCAACAAACTCACACAATGCTGTGGCATTGACTAGAAAATCTGTTTCTTTGTGCTGTTTATTGAGGGTTAACTATTATATCTAGGATAACTCTCCCACTCTTCTTCAAAGGAATGCCGTGGCATCTTTTGCACCCATCTGGGTAGGGAGCTGGGCCCTGACTTTAGTGACTCATCGGGACTACGGCATCTCCAACAGTGCAGCGCTCCCTCAGTGCTATACCAGAGTGTCAGCTTGATTTTTGTGTTCAAGTCCTGGAGTGGGATTTGAACCCAGAACCTTGCAACTCAAAGGTGAGCGTGCTACCAACTGAGCTACGCTGACACACAAAAGTGACAAAAACTAAGAAAATAAATGTAAATTTAACATTCTTAAAATCGACAACAACCATTCACCAACTGAAGGACTGAACTCCACACTTGTAATAGTTAATTTCCAATGCCAGAGAGGTTGCTTGGGAGTGATTAACAATGATCACATTGTTAGAAGGATACTTTTGCTTAAAATGACACAACCTAACTTTCTGTGGTGCATTTAGTTCATATCTATGGTGCAAACACAGTAATGACATGACATTTAATACATGCATTAATGAATCTAACAGTGTCAGGCCATTTTCCTAACGCCAACTGTGGAATAGTGCAATTTGGGCTGTAATATTTGAATACTGGCATTTAACTGCAGATTAATCCTTTCCGAAGTTGCTATATCATTTACGCATTAGTAATAAGGAGTGCCATTAGCCTTGCTATTATTCAGCAATGCAGCCCACAGAGAATATCGAGTATTCCTGACATCCAGCATTGCTATAGCATGAGATGCAGATATAAAATGTCAATGATCCTCCACTCATTTTGATTTTCTGGTATTGTGAGTATTCATGTTTCCTTTAGAATGGACAGTATGAATCTGAACTGAATGCAGTGTCATCACAGAAGTGGACCTAACTATTTATTGGCGGTAAACCTTCATTATCTTAAAGTGGAACCTTGTTATTATCTCTTCATAATAATAATCTTTATTAGTGTCACAAGTATCCTTACATTAATACTGCAATGAAGCTACTGTGAAAATCCCCACGTTGTCACACACTGGCACCTGTTCGGGAGCACAGAGGGAGAATTCAAAATGCCCAATTTGCCTAATCTCCAATGGCATTTTCGGAATGAGCACATTGAATATGAAAAAACAGAAATTCATTAAACGACACATATAATGCCAGAGTACAGCATGGATACAGTTAGTAATATAGTTGGAGATAGCTGTTTTACATTGTTTTTAATATGTAGGGATATGGACAGGGTACTTGATGTAGTGTTGATTATGCACTGCATAGATCTGCTTATAGTTAAGATAGTGCCCGGATTTAGACAGGACCCTTCAGGGGTGGGATGGGAAATTCTGAGAGGCAACCAAATGTCCATTGACTTTGGGCTGGAATTTCCAGCCGGTATTATGTCTTTCAAATATTGCTCTGGTGCTTGAAGTGCTAGATATTCTTGTGAGTGGTCAGTGGATTTTTTCTCTCCATTCTTGCCTTCTTTTTCTGAGTCTTGTGTTATGATCCCAGTTGCTATTAATACTGGACAAGTCAGATCCAAGAGTTAAACCTGGCTTGATAAATCCTAACTTTAATTTTTAAATTGTGGAGATAAGGGGCGGGGTTCTCCGACCCCCCGCCGGGTCGGAGAATAGCCCGGGGCCGGCGTCAATCCCACCCCCGCTGTGTCCCGAATTCTCTGCCCCCCGAGATTCGGCGGGGGCGGGAATCGCGCTGCGCCGGTCGGCGGGCCCCCCGCGGCGGTCGGCGGGCCCCCCGTGGCGATTCTCCGGTCCGCGATGGGCCCAAGTCCCGCCACTGACAAGCCTCTCCCGCCGGTGTGGATTAAACCACCTACCTTACCGGCGGGAGCAGGCGGCGCGGGCAGGCGCCGGGGTCCTGGGGGGGGCGTGGGGCGATCTGACCCCAGGGGGGTGCCCCTATGGTGACCTGGCCCGCGATCGGGGCCCACCGATCGGCGGGCGGGCCTGTGCCGTGGGGACACTCTTTTTCTTCCGCCTTCGCCATGGTCTTCACCATGGCGGAGGCGGAAGAGACGCCCTCCCCTGCGCATGCGCTATATGACATCAGCAGCCGCTTACAATCCGGCGCATGCGCGGACGTATGCCGGCCGACAAAGTCCTTTCGGCCCTGGCTGGCATGGCGCCAAAGGCCGTTCACGCCAGCCGGCGGAGTGGGAACCACTTCGGCGCGGGCCTATCCCCTCAATGTGAGGGCTTGGCCCCTAAAGGTGCGGAGACTTCCGCACCTTTGGAGCGGCCCGACCGGCGCCGGAGTGGTTCACGCCACTCCATCACGTCGGGACCCCCCCGCCCCGCTGGGTAGGGGAGAATCCCGGCCAAGTTACTGAACAAATTCACAGGAGTCTGCTGATGAGCAAAGAATAAATTATTTATTAAAATAAGAAAAATTAACTATATCACACCAGACTGAAAGATCTCAATACAAACACAAGAAGACGATTCAAATACCCTCTAATCCTTTACCCTGGAAATATCTGCTCAGGCACATAAACCAGTGAAGAGTTACCACTAGCTTGACATAAAGGCTTCCTGCTTGGGACTGGCTTAGTTGCAAACGGTTTCTTCTGGCAAATCATTGGGCAATCATTTTATGTTTCTCAACCAACTCATATCTCCCCCCCCCCATCCCCATGACACCCAAAAACTACACTCTAAATTCATTGTTTCTTCAATTGCAGAGCAAACAAATAAGTTCCCGAAATTCAGTCTTCCAGCAGCACTTTACTCATCATTTTACGGGTCCTATAATTGATTATTCAGTTAACAACTATCCTTATAGCTTTTCTTCTCAGAGAGTTTAACACCCCTGTCTTCTCTCTCCACTAGACACCCCCTCTCTCAACGCCTGTGTCGCTGCATGGCCATCGCTAGGCATCGCTGAACTTCCCATCCCTTTTAATCCATCTCTTTGCTTCAGGGGTTACAATACCTCATTGAACATGTATATGAACAAACCAAACCCAAAATACTTGAAACCTTTTAGTCACAAGTTTACCCTGACTCCCAGGCTCAAAGCTTCATAAACAAAGCCTAAATGATACTGAAACCATTTTTAACTTGCTTAGTACACAAATATTCCCAGCCAGGTCGGGACTCTTTGCCCCCATCACACCGGAGCCATCGCTGAAATTGCTTCCCGAAGACTGCATGGAAATGTTGCTAGGGGTTGTGTGTGGGGGGGGGGTGGGGGGGGGGGATAGATTGCAGGACTCAGAGTGCTACTGGAGTGCTACTGGGGTGGGGGTGGGGTGTGGGGGGGGGGGGGGTGTGGAGGGGGGGAGGGTGCGGTCGTCGGTGGGTGGGAAGGGGGAAAGTGGAATTCTTGTTGCTGGAACAAAATTCCGCTCTGGGTCATTTTAAAAAATCATCCTGTTTCCACAGCTAGAAGCAACCAATTACTTCCATGCACAATGTTGTGAGGTATTTATCCTTTCCGAGGCAAACTAACAAATTACTTATTACATCAAATCAATATAAACAACATCGCTCATCAATTAACAGATTAACTACCAATAATCACAGTGCTATTTAAAAAAACAATATTTAAAAGTAAAATTTTTTGCAAAATCCTTTTTATGGAAAATGGCTAACGAATTTCATCATGAAACAAGAATAGCTACTGTCACTATCCAGCATGATACAGATTGGATAGAGTATATATGGGCATTCATCAATCTGAGCTGTGAAATATCCACTTTATCACTTTTAGCTCTTGGCAGAATCAGGCTATGTTTAAGATGAACAAGATACAGAATGTTAGGCACACTATGGGTTTTCCATTCCCAGTGCAGATCCCACTAGTGAGGTGGAATTCTGCCAACCTGCCCATGATGGGCTTGGTGCCAGGTAGCATTGAGAATCTGGAAGAGCCAAAAAGTTGGAAACCCGCCGGCATAAAAATTACGTTGCAATTCCGCCAATGGCGGATTACTAGTGGTTCGGTCCTCCCACTGGCTTGTGGCATGAGCGCCATTCATTTGCACCATGTGAATGCTCATTAAAACAGCTGTTCGCTGGTGTCCCATCAGGCTTTCCAGTCTTGTGTCACGCCAACGGAAAATCTCACCAGCATCAAACCTGATAGCTAAAGACTGGCGTGCACAAGGTAGTCCGCAGTTCAAGCTGAGTGAAACCAAGCCTTCCTGTCATCATGCTGCGCTGCTCCTGTTGCACTGTTCACCACTCTACCAGGGCAGACCAGCTCCTGCCCTCCATCTCCATGCCAAGCTGGTCTTCATGGACAGCACCATACTGTTGGATTAGTAGACACTTCTGTGTCACCGTCTCAGTTCAGTACAGTGTCTGGGGTCAGGGAATACAGGTGTGTCCTTCCCCCTGGTGCCACACATCAGTGCCTATCTGGACAGCACTGAGCTATGGAACATGCAGCCACCACAACAAAGGTCCGATGTTCGACTGGGCTGAAGTGTGAGGTGAGGCTGGGGGTGGGGAGCGTGTTGGAGTGGGGTTGGCCTGACGAAGATGAGGGGGTAAATGTGGAAGGAGATCTGAGCAAAGGAGGTGGGATTGCACAAGGGCTCACAATGGCAGGCGGAGAGGAAAGGAGGTGGGTGAAGAAGATGAATAATGGAAGGCAGAGGGAAGACCAAGGGGAGGGAAGCTGAATCCTGATAAGGCTCCATAAAAAACCCACAAAGAAGGGGATCGAAAGGATACCGCATTGTTTACTGAAAGTGGATGGATGAAGACTCCAGAGGCGGTTGGTAGAGGGCGAGGTGGGGCATGGGCATCTTGCTGGTGATGGGTTTGGGGAGGAAGGCAGTTGAATCGTGGAACAGACTTATTCCTAAGGTTGCTAGTCTGTTCCCCTCTGGGTTGCTGACATCCTGCATGGGCTGGAGGGAGTGATATGCATGTGCTGGACTGGTATTTAAATATGGCGGAAGGACCTCCTAATCGAGGGCAGGCAGACAAATCAGTTCCCTGCCCACCAGGAGAGTCGGAGGGGAACTCGTCTGTGCATAATTAATGAGCTTCCAATTGCTGAATCAGGCACGGCTTCCTGCATTTCCCGTTGGCAGGACGGTCTCTGTTGGAGCCACCCACCACTGCACTTAGTCTCACAATGGGAGAATTCTGCCCGTGGAGTCCATAATCGTAGATGGAGGGACAACAACGTGGCCTTGATTTTCAAACCCATCTTCAGGACCAGTGAGGCCCCACAGTGGGAATGAAACCTCAAAAATGACCCAACCAGAGTATAGCTCTTCTGCTTTCCCCCAAAGAATGACCTTAATCCCAATCTCAAAAGTAAACTTTTATTGTACCATTTTCCACAGCAGGTTGAGGTAGAATTTCAATTTAAAGCTAACTTAGTTACAGTTTGTACTTTTGATTCATGTCTACACGGAACTTAGTTGAGTGTATCCAAAATTCATTATCATCACCCGTCCAGTTGGCAAATTGAGGCAACTTGCTATAAGCTATTTCTGGATACACGGAGGACTTGCATTCAATAAGAGAAAGCTCAGCGATGGTTTGATGGGGATTTTTTAAAACTAGAAAGAGTTCTGATAGCTAAATAAGGAAATATTCTTTCTTCTTTTGATTAAAAATAATCACTAAGGGAGTGAGGAGAGTGATGAAGAGAAATGTCATTATACAGGAGGCTGTTGGGTTGTGGGAAACCTTGCTACAGTAAGTCGTTTTGGTAGAGACCATTGCACCTTTTAAGGAAAACAAGGTAAATATTGGAGGAGCTATGGGGAAAGCACTAGAAAATTAGATTAGCTTTGGACTGCTTTAGCAAAACCTGGCGGAGGTATGGGCTGAACCACGTCTTTCTGTGTTGTAAATTGATATTACTTGGTGGTTCTATGAACTTTATTCAGAGTCCTGAGCTAAAAGGAAAGCTTTCTCACTTGCTTTGCTGCCTAGCAGCCTTGACTCCATCCTATTTACAAAAAAAAACAGGCAACTTCTTATTTCTGTCTTCCAGGTTAAATTTCCAATGTCACAAAGTTAAAACTAGCTTGAAGTGATTTGACAAGTCCACACACGTGGCAAGGTTCCTCACATGCATTGGAAAACCCTGAGCTTCCCGTGTGTTGCCTCGAGGTTTCCAATACGCACTAATGGCAAGCAAAGCCCCAGAGCATCTACACTGTGCCTTAATTCGATTTTGCATGACACCGGATTCAGTCAAATTGGACAGCCAGTTTTTATATCCCTATGAGAGCTATTCTTTCGTGATTTTTCTGTTAAAGGCCAGTATTACCGGGATATAGCAAGCTAGCAGTTGTTCAAATACTTCATTTTGCTGGGGCTGAGGCCAACCCTCCAAACTCAAGGCCATATGGAAACTGACGAAATTGCTCAGAAAAATGCCTTCTGTTAAAATAATTTTTGCGAAGTTTGCCAAACTTTGTTGTGCATAAAAAATATGATCAGAGCCCAACATGAACTGAGCCAGTTGAAGCTTGGTTCTAACATAGTCTTGTCAAAGTGGACAAGTACAGGCATATTGGCCTTTTCAGAATGGAAGCATATATACATCCCAGCCCTTGTGTTGCGACTTGGCACGAGTAATAGACCTGGCCTGTGTTACTTCCAAGACCATACGGCAAAACAGTGCATATTTAAATACCTTCAACTATAGGCCTCTTCAACAATATGCCAGGCAATAAATGGAAATGAAAAATAAATAGTGGGGGAGGGAGGGGGGACTGAAGGCGGGTGGGGTGGGGGGGGGGGGGGGGGAGGGGAGGAGGTAGACTGAATACCCCTATATAACTTTTTTTTATTGTTGCTGCAATAAAATGGCAATGTCAATGTAGAGCTGTTCAATAACTAATCCTTTAATGTGATTTGAGGGAAAAGAAGAGTTTAACAAGTTTTCTAGTAACTATGGAAAGAATTGGATCTGCTAAAACATGCACTCGAGCAGCAGCTAAGTGACAATTCTGTACAAATGCTGCGTGAATCTAACCAGATTACATGATCAGGAAGGCACTTCAGCATGTTTTTAAATTGTACATAAATGTCTGGAACACTTGAGGTATCCAGGACAACAGAACTCTTTAAATCCTTTAACATTCTTTTTACTTTGGTACACCCTGTCTTAGCCTGGAGGTAAAAGGATAATAACAACATGGGATGATAGCAGACTGCACTCTGGAACAGTTTACTAGGAGGAAGTCCGCAATTACATATTTCTGGGCAAGCATTAACCAAGAGTCAACCAGACTTTAGCACAAGTCTCACAGTAACAGCTGGAATTGGAACCCTTGGCAATCTGTCGGGAAGTGAGAAGACAACAGCAATAATTTATGAGGCGTAGCTGCAGCAACCATGCCCGAGCAAAACTGCGAAAAGTTTTAAGCTTTCTCAACATTATGTGATTCCATTTTGAAAGAAAATCTTTCTGTTGGAACATAAGCCCTTTTCAAATGAATTGCTGTTACGATCACAGAGCATATGTTAAAAAATGTACAACATTCTACCTGATGTTTAATTGGTGAGATAAACATCTTTGTTGCTTGGTCTCGTCAAGACATGTACTTCTGATCATAAATTACCTTACGTAAAATGTTTTTAAGAAAATCCTAATTTTATTCCCAGTCTCTTGCACCAAGTATGGGGTATGGCTGCCCTTTCATTTGTAAATTACATTTTTTTTGTCGGCAGTCTCGTCATAATGGTAATATTCCACCAGGGATGACATCCTGCTTTTCGATTCTCGGGTTTCTCGATTTTTTGGCGAATGATTGTCGAAAGCATTTGCTGATTATACATTCTGCTGTTTGATCACAGACTGCAAAGTATCGATCAGAGAGCAATCCCTGTACAGCAACTGAATTAAGGAGCATTCCTTTTAAAACAAATGGGCTGCCAGACATTATACTCAGCTTTTGTCTCATTTGGATCAGCTCTCAAGCATAACAGTCTGAACTGTATCTCTGATACTGTGCATCTACTAGACCAGGGGTGGGCAAACTTTTCCGTGCAAGGGCCACATTCAGAAATTCACAATTTTAAAGGGCCGCATAGTATTAATAGTCCCGGTTGTAACCAATTAGCGTGCGGCATATACCTCAGCTCTTCCCCCGGCGGCATCCTGCCTTTAGCCCTCTTTATCTCTACTTTTCAAAAATGGCGCTTCACCCGGTTATGATTCTGGGCGCCTCATATAGAACATAGAACAGTACAGCACAGAACAGGCCCTTCGGCCCTCGATGTTGTGCCGAGCAATGATCACCCTACTCAAGTCAACGTATCCACCTATACCAGTAACCCAACAGCCCCCCACATTAACCTTATAAAAAAAAATTAAAAAAAAAAAAAATTTTTTTTTTTTTATGACTTGATCTTGGTGGGTCGCATAAAGACATTTGGCGGGCCGCATGCGGCCCGCGGGCTGTAGTTTGCCCACCCCTGTACTAGACTGATAATACAATTGGAACATGTCACCAGGCCCACTCTTAAAGTGCACAGTAATACAGATTATTAGAATATTTTCATTGTTTTGTTGAAGGTGGAGGTAGCTTTATTTATGAAACAGGTATTTTCTTGCCTTCTCCTCCTTGGGTCATCCTCACAGCTTCTGACATCTGTGGTCAGGATGCTGTGCAACAGGCTTCTGACACAAGAGCTGAAAAGCTGGCTACCAGGATAAATCCTGCTCCAACTCTCATCCTTCCTAATAACGGAGGGCCGTGCCACTATTCAGTGTCCCTTCCTTGTGTGATAAAGAACACTGATAATTCAGCCTGTGAAAGGTGGTGGATGCCAACCAATTTTCTACAACTTTAATGCGCAACACCACTAAAACCACCATCACACAGCGGCCACATAACCATGCTTTGTTTCAATTTGCTCTTTTTTATCTTTCATGAGAGGGTATAACTTCCTGGGTGACGGTCACAGTCTGCTATCTCACCCAGAGGGTCATTCTTCATGTGTGACGTGCACCATTGACACTTTTAAATTATAATGATGTTATTTGGATGAAACTCTTGTCTCCTCTTTAAATTAAGATTATAACCCATATTTCTTTCAAATTAAGTAAAATAACCAAGGTATTTCATACAAAACATTCACATGCTAATAGCTACAGTGTAATTTTGAAGCCTGGATGTTGGCAGGCTAATTGACCTTGAGTGGTAACTTAATTAATTAAGCCCAAATTTGTTCACACTGGAGTCCTCATACATGCATCCCTATAGTGATCACTGGATAGGAATGAGGACCCTGGCTGGTTTCCCCCTTTCTGAGACCAGTTCCAGAACCATGGCTGTGAATCCTGGTTACAACTAACTCCGTAGAGTCTATTGATTGAACTTGCAGTCTTTCTGATCTGCATGGTTTCCTGCCTCACTCGGTGGTGCCTTTACCCACCAGGTCATCAGTGCAATTTACTTTTATATATTTGTACTGCAGGCAGAGTGTAACATTCATTCACAATCACTTCTCTTGCAATTTATTGAGCTGAAAGCACGCACAAGTGACATGTGGCACCGTGTCATTATGGTAGAATACGGTTCAGGTTCTGGATTCTTCACATAGTGATATTCTGACCTTAAACCATGCCTTTCAGAGATGGTGATGAGATACTCAACTGGATTCTCCACTGCCCACTGCTGGTAGCAGAGTACCCGATGGGGCGGAGAATCCAACGTCGGCCCAAAAAACGGGATCGACTCTTTGACCACATCAAAGGCAGTGAAGTGCTCTCATGTTCCCTTTTTCTCTGCAGAAATCACTTAACTATCTTTGATGTGGTCCAAGAGCTGTCAATCATAGCTAGATGTTTAGAAACATTATGGTTAGTTTTATAGCTGACTATTTGAAATCCACTCAAGTATGAAGGAAATGAGATTAAATGATGCAGACAGCTGACTGTGTGCGGAAGTTATCAATCACAATCGAGTAAAATCAATTTCACGATGATATTAATGACAGAAATGCAGACCAAAGATCTGAGGGGGTTTAAACCCAGCTGATGTGATTTTCTCTTTTTTGGAACTTACAGGTGCTGCTTCCTCTGTCTGAGCCAACCGGTGTATTCAACAGGTGAGTTTTAAAGCATTCAATTTTTCACTGTCTCTGTCTGGACTGCTCTCCATCTTCCAGGCAAGGGCTCTGTAATGGAGGGATTCCAGACAGGGATGTCTGCAATGGGGAACATCCAGGCAGGGGTTTCTTTAATGGGAGCTTCCAGGCAGGTCTCACTTATGGAGGGGGCATCTTGGTGGGAGTCACTCTTCAGTGGGAGGGGGGGGTTCTCTGGTGGGGGTCTCTTATAAGGGTAGACCCTGGTGGGGGTCTCTCTTATGGGGGGGGTCTCTGCAATGGGGCTCTCTGATAGGGAGTAGGTGGGGGGGGGGGATCAGATCACCCTCAAACTGTTGGGGGCGTGACTCAGAAAATCGTGCGGTGGCGGGAACGGAATTGTGTTGCTGGGGACCCAGACGCTGGACCTTGCTATCGGGTCACTCACTCAAAATGGTGGCCTGATAGTGGAAGTTCCATCGCAAACCCCGCAATGCATAAATATGAATGGCAAGGGATAGTGAATCACTTCTCGATTTGGGCTCCCAATGCAGGCGCAAGCCAGTGAGGATTCATCTCCAGTGGGAGAACATACACCGGAATTCTCTGGCGGCCGGATCCCCCGGTCCACCGGCCACGCACCCATGTCCGTGGGCTTCCCGACGGTGTAGGGTGGTCACAATCAGAAACCCCATTGGCCGGCTGCGGGAACGAAGAATACCGCTGCCAGCAGGGGTGCGCTGCGCCGGAAAACGCGGTTAGCGGACCAGAGAATCCCACACATAGCCTGCTAAATGGAGAATTCCAACAACTATGTACTTTCCTGCAGAGGTGGATGAAAAAACAGGTGTACACTGATTCTGTGACACTTCCATGCACAAAATGGTATTGGCAGACATCCGGTGGTGGCTTGTAGGAGGGGGCCTCACACAAGGTAGCTCCCGCCAAGGTCCTTGTTTATTGGTCCTTTTTGCTTGGTTCACAGGGGAAATTGGAGAACAAACCCGACCCATCTAATTGTATTCGACAGAAGAATGTCGAAAGCCACAAAAAAGACTGTCCAAGTGATATTCCGTCAACGGAGCCAGAGAGTGAAGCATATTGGGAGGAAATATAGCGCAGGCGACCTTGGTGGGTGTGGACAATCCTATCACAGTGGAAGCGCTGACGGCGCTAATGGCACTCAAATTCAAAAAACTATTTGGCAAACGTTTTGAAAGGCAAGGAAGGGGCAGCATGGTACCATTGTGGAGAGCACAATTGCTTCACAGCTCCAGGGTCCCAGGTTCGATTCCGGCTTGGGTCACTGTCTGTGCGGAGTCTGCACATCCTCCCTGTGTCTGTGTGGGTTTCCTCCGGGTGCTCCGGTTTCCTCCAACAGTCCAAAGATGTGCAGCTTAGGTGGATTGGCCATGCTAAATTGCCCTTAGTGTCCAAAAATGCCCTTAGTGTCCAAAATTGCCCTTAGTGTTGGGTGGGGTTACTGGGTTATGGGGATAGGGTGGAGGTGTTGGGTAGGGTGCTCTTTCCAAGAGCCGGTGCAGGCTCGATGGGCCGAATGGCCTCCTTCTGCACTGTAAATTCTATGGTAATCTGTGATGATGGAGATCCTCAAAACATCTATTGAGGAGGCACTGGGCCTGTTAAGAGAGACGTTGGGATGGACTTTGGAGGCTGTGAAAGAGCATGGAGAGTTACTGAAAATGGTGGAAGGGATTTTGTTGCGGCATAGCGACCATATTGCCTCGCTGGAAGCAGAGATACTGATGGTGGAGGAGAGGAATAAGGCGCCGAGGACAAAGGTCGAGGACCTAGAGAACAGGCCGAGGAGACAGAACCTCAGGATCGTGGGATTGTGGAGTAGGTAGAGGGCCCGAAGTCAAACGAGTGCATTTCCAAGATGTTTGCAAAGTTTTAGGGGGTGAGGATGACCAGATGTCCCCTCCTGAGCTGGGTGGGGCCCGCCAAAATGTCTGGCAGCGGCCTTGGGCAAATTGGCCACCATGGGTGGTGATAGTTCATTTTCACAGCTTCCAGAAGAAGGAGTGGGTCCTGAAATGGGCCAAAGAGAACTGGGAGGTGAGGTGGGAAGGAAGCAGCATCCGAATTAATCAACATGTTGGGACACAACTTGCAAAGAGTCGTGCGGCATTTAATAGGGTGAAGTCAGTGCCATAGAAACGTTGAGTGCGTTTTGAAGTGGTGTACCCCACGAGGTTGAGAGTTATGTATAACTCAAAAGATCCTGGGCAGGATGCACCACATCTCTGCCTCGATTCGTCGGTGGGATTCTCCATTACGCTGGCCGGACAATGGGGTTTCCCATTGTGGGGCCGCTCCATGCCATCGGGAAACACAGGGCTGCTGGCAAAATGGAGAATCCCGCTAGCGGAGAATCCCGCCGCACGTTTTTGAGACATTGGAGGAGGCCAATTCCACCATGAGGAATTATCCCCTCCTCTTCGTCCTGGGGTGAGGAAAGATGAGTACTTGGCGACAGTCATCTCAGACCATGTTCCACATTTAGTGGATTTGGTATTGGAGGTAGGTTCAGCTCAGCGCTCGGCATGGAGGCTGGATGTGGGGCTATTAGTAGACATGGGGTTCTGAGAAAGGATACTGAAGGCTCTAAATATGTAGGGTTTAATGGCAACGGGTTGATCTCGCCCTCCGTTGTAAGGGAGGCTTTCAAAGCAGTGATTCGAGGGGAGATCACATCGTACAAAGCGCATGTCGATAGGGAGGCTAGAGAGGAACGCCAAAAGTTGGTGGATGACATTTTGGAAGTAGACCATAGGTTTTCCATTGACCCAACCCCAGAGCTCCTGGCATGCAGGGAAAAGCTGCAGATGAAGTTTGACCTGTTATCTACAGACAAGGCGGTGTGTCAGTTGCGGTGCTTGATGGGGGTTACTTATGAATTTGTAGAAGGCGAGTCATCTCTTGGCTTGCCAGTTGAGGTGGCAGATGGCCTCCTGGGAGATTATCCAGGTCAGAGATTTTTATAAGATCCCTTATAGATCAGAGCCCCGGAGGGAGGCCAGAAATGCCGGAGGTTTTGGAGGGCTGAGAGTTTCCTGAGGTGGAGGAGGAAGAGTACAACGAGCTGGAGGAACCGTTGGGCCACTGTATACACGGAGGGTTTCCTCCGGGTGCTTTGGTTTCCTCCCACAGTCCAAAGATGTGCAGGTTAGGTGGATTGGCCACGCTAAATTACCCTTAGTGTCCAAAAAAGTTAGATGGGGTTACTGGGTTATGGGGATAGGGTGGAGGTGTGGGCTTATGTAGTGTGCTCTTTACAAGGGCCGGTGCAGACTCGGTGGGCCGAATGGCCTCCTTCTGCACTGTAGATTCTATGATTCTATTTCCCCATCTGAGTGACTCAATCCAGAGGTAATCATCTTGTTAGATGCCGAAAAGGCATTTTATAAGGTAGAATGGGGCTATCGTTTTGCGGTTTTGATGAGGTTCGGTTTGGGCCCAGGTTTGTGACTTATTGTACAAAGCTCCCTCGGCTAGTGTCCGCACCAATACCACGAGCTTGGGGTAATTTCACCTAAATAGAGGAATGAGACAGGGGGGCCCGATGTCACCCGCCATGTTTGCATTGGTGATAGAGTCTTTGGCCATCGCTTTGAGGGCTTTGGGTAAGTGGAGAGGGTTAATTAGGAGAGGGGTGGAGCATAGGGTGTCCCTGTATGCTGACGACCTTTTATTTTAGGTGAAGGACCCAGTTCCCACTTTTGGTGATTCAATGGGAATATTGAGGAGCTTTGGCTGATTTTCAGGATATAAACTAAACTTGGAAAAGGATGATTGTTTTTGGTGAACCCCCCACCCCCCGGGGAGGGGAGCCAATCGAAGGTGCTAATATTTTGCTTGGTTGTTTCCAGCTTTAGATATCTGGGTGTTCAGGTGGCTCGGGATTGGGGCAAATTTACTAAACTGAATTACATTAATCTGGTAGGTAGAGTCGAGACCAACTTGGAAAGATGGGATAACCTTCCCCTCTCCTTGGTGGGCAGGATCCAGTCGATCAAGATGACCATTTTGCTACGATTTTTGTTTTTGTTCCAGTGTCTGTCGATTTTCCTTCATAAATTTATTTTTGGGAGGGTTGAGAAGATAATATCATCCTTTATATGGGTGGGCAAGGCCTTGAATATTTGTAGGGCAGTCTTTCAAAGTGATAGACAGTGGGTTGGGAGGGGGGGGGGGGGCTGGCATTGCTTAACCTAATATTTGATTACTGGGCAGCTAATGCAGAAAAGGTGTGTTGGTGTAATGATCCGGGAATTATGTGGGTGCAGATAGAATCGAGGTCATGTACGGGGTCTGGCCTGAGGGCATTAGCGACAGCCTCGCTTCTGTTCTCATGGACTAAGTATTCATTAAATGCAGTGATGGTATCCATTTTGACGCTATGGAGACAATTTCAACAACATTTTAAATTGGGGTCAGTGTCAGAGCTGGCTCCCATCTGTGCTAACCATCTGTTCGAGCCAGTGAGATTGGATGCCACATTCAGGGGCTGGGAAGGGAAGGGACTGGAGGGAGTGGGTGATTTGTTCCTGGAGGGGCAGTTTGCCAGTCTAGAGGAATTGATGGAAAAGTTTTGGGTTTTGAGTTCAGATTCATTCAGAAATCTTCAAGTTCCCATCTTTGAGAAACAAATTTTCCTGACATTCCCCGCGGTGCCGCCGGCATCTCTAATGGAGACGGTTCTTTCACTCACAGGAGAAGAGGGGAGAACGTCCGGAGTTTGTGGACGGATTTTGTCAGAAGAATAGATGTCAGTGGGGGAGTTAAGGCTAGGTGGGAGGAGTTGAGGTCATATTCGATGATGAGGTGTAGAGTGAGGCCCTTCGCAGGGTGAGGCTTGGTTTGATCCAACGTAAGGTCGTTTTTAGGGCACACCTGACCAAGTCCAGAATGAATTGTTTCTTTGCAGGGGTGGAGGACAGGTGCGAGCATTGTTCAAGAGGTCCTGCCAACCACGCGCACATGTTCTGGTCTTGTCTCAAGCTCTTCGGTTTTTGCCTCTCCTTCTTTCGTACCATGTCGGCGATTCTGAAGGTTGATCTGCAGCCTCGTCCTTCAGCGGCCATATTTGGGGTGTCAGACTGCAGATGGCTGCAGGGGCCGATGTCCTGGTCTTTCCTCACTGATTGCCCGCAGGCGAGTACTGCTGGGGTGGGGGTTGTCATCTCCAATCAGTGCCTCGGTGTGGCTAGGAGACCTGATGGAGTTCCTATACCTCGAGAAAGTCAAGTACACCGTGAGAGGAGCAATCAAGGAGTTCTATCAGAGATGGCAGCCCTTTATTGTTTATTTCAAGGATTTGGTTACCGTTAGTTGTTACGGCGGGTGGGGGGGGGGGGGGGGGGGGACAAGGGAATGAGGGGTTGTTCAGATTTTCTGAGGGGTTATTTCATTTTTTAAATGTATGTAACTGTGTCTACCCTTTCTTGTTCTTTTGTATTTTACAAAGTGAAAAATGTGAATAAAAATACTTAAAAAAAATAATAGTATTCGCAGACCTCTGGCTAGTCTGCACTTTGTTACCATGGTAATGGTGTGCAGCATTAAGGGAATCTAAATAAAACTTCAAAAATAGCAGAAAATATATTTAACAAACAAGAGAGCAAACACAGATTGAATTTGTAAATTCAGTTTGCGATCATCCTTTCTCCAGCCTCACAACTTACTTTCGTAAAGCACAAATATCTTCCTCTTCTGCTCTGTCTCCATGCACTTCTCAGTCCTGGGCTTTCACCACATTGCTAGAGTCAACCATCAGTTGTCCTCATTTATTCCACAAATGTAATTTTAATAAAAGCTGCTTGGATTGCAATCCTGTCTACAATAGATGCAAAACGTCTCCAAAAAGTTAAAAGCAGCAGGTAGTTATTATGAGAGAGAAATGCTGTCATGTCGACTATAAATACTGATTATAGTTGAGGGCCTTGGATCTGCAGCAGGCGGAAGGACCTGTAGTATTACAACATTTGCTTTGGCGGCACTTTATTCATTTATAATATCACCAATGTGCTATGGTCAGTGACATCCTCTCTTCCTGTCAGCTGACTTAATTGCAAGTCTAGTCTACTGTGCCCTTGGCGTATCTGATTGACTCGGGGCCAACTCTGCTGAACTAGTGCCAGATTTGACGGAAGCTTTACATTCTGGACTCACGTCCAATGGAAAATGTCTTGAGACTGTCAGTAACTCATTTACTTCAGTCCTTTACTTAAATATTTATACAGTGCTGTGTATTTAGCTATGACGCTCTCCTAACATAGTGCCCTGTTGGCGAGATTAAAAAAAACAAAGTAAATACAAAGCAAAAATGACTTTCTGAACTATGTATGATTAAGCAATGTCCTAGATTATATTTCAATATAACTATGATTACAATTGCATTTGTTGCTGCGGAAGGAATTATGGCACGTGCAAATATTAGGAGTATTGCTGATAAAAGACATTTTGCCAAAGTTTTTCACCTTGTACTCAGCCGGACAATCACAAGATTACCAATGTCAGGGAAACAACAACGTCATACTGTATGAGTGCTGATTGGTTGACAAGTGGACTCTGATTGGTAGAGGCGTTGCCATGGATAATGTTTCAGTTGATGGTGACTGACAGTCAACCGCCATGTATTGTTTGGAATTTAAACCAGTCAGCTTGGAGTGGGCCTTGGAGTGAACTAGCGAATAGCTATAATTCATTTTGTTAACTGAAACGGGCACAGTACATATGCATATTCTTTCTGCCTGCAAAGAACATGGCCCTGTGTATTACTATATGTAGCTTCTGGTACATGCAACTGCTCACACTGCAAGCCCAACTGACAATCTTAAATTGGTTGTCAAAATAATTTTGAGCACACTGAGGATTATTTGGCAAATGTTGTCCAATTGCAGAATTAAATTTAATATAGGACACTGTATTTTGCAAGTATGGGGTCATCGGGTATGATCTGTACTTTGCATGTTGCGAACAGGAATCCTGCTCGATATGATCTGCCAGTCTTGTGGGGTGCAAACCTTACATAGCTGGCATCATAATGGTACTGAAATTCCTATCTCACATTACTCAGGCAGAATGTCCTTTTGGCATTTTGGCAACATCCTGTTAATGGTAAATATCACGTGTGTTGCTACTGCAGGGTATCAGGGTGAAAGAACTAGCTTCACCCGTGGCTCAAATCTTTGAGATGCTTTGCCCTTGTTGGGTAACCTGAGGTAGACTGGTCACTTTTCAGCTCTGAAAGTGACAGCCTTAGACCTGTTCATGAGTTTGTGTGATATGCAGCATGCAATGATCTAATCAGGGATAGCCATTATCTTTCATGTGCCCTATTTCACCATCAAGCTTGCATGGTGTGCAAATGACTCAGGTTCTATTTAGGAGGTTGCCCAACTAGGCAAACATCTTTGCTGGGTTCCATGAGGAACATATTTTCAATGGAATGACACCTAACCTCCCACCCGTTGCATAGTTCTGATATGTAGATCATACATTTGCTATATTTATATCCGCAGCTACATGTAATAACTTCCTTGCATGTCTTAATGGGCTCTGTCCTGCGCTCAAATTCATCTTTGAAATGGAGTAGTCAAATGAACTCCCTTTCCTTGACATACTAGTTGAGCAATCTACTGGAGGGTTCTCTACCACGGTCTACCACAAGCCTATCTTCATTGGCCAAAACATTCTTGGGATTCTTACCACAGGCTATAAGATTTCCCTTATCAGCAGCCTCATAAATAGGGCCCGGGCTATTTGTTCACCATGCATGCTTGCTGTTGAAATAGGGCCTATCAAAGACATCCTGTGAGATAGTGGCTACCCTGTGGGCAGTACGGCCAAACTTCAAAAGAGAGTTATACAAAGGCCATTTGCATTTCACAAGGCAGGCTGGCCAGAAGGAGATGGATTGTTTGCAAAGACAAAGGCCCAACAATTTTCCTTTCAATCCTAATGGCTGAGATATTCAACAGTCATTGGAATCCAGATGATGGATACACATACTTTGTCAAAGATGGTGGAGAGACAGAAGTCATGTGACATGAGCCTCTGGCTTGTGGAACAAGTAATATTGGCTTATTGAACGGAAAAGCTCAGACTGCTGTTCACCATCTAAATAGCAGCCTCACAGGGAAGGAGCTCTGCCGAAGTGGCATAGCTGGCCCCCCATCTACACAGCTTCTGCTGGAAATTCTATACCATCACCTGCAAGGCTGATTCACCTCACAATGCCCATATCATTGTGTGAAGTTAACATCGCCGGAAATGAATTATCCAGCATCGGTTTTAAACCCGATGATCTCTGTGAAGGAATACCTCATTTGACTTTGATTCTGGATTCTAAAACCTATGTGAAACAATATTCCTTTTCTCTGTGGTCTTTATACTGAAACCTTCTGTTCTCTGTCCTTCTATTATCTGAATGCGAGGTGGATGTTGCACACTCTCTTTTCGTGTTTGGCTGTGTAATAATAAACTAACCCATTGAGTTCATTTTATCTTGGGTTTGTGTTGGGTTATTAATAGAAAATTGGATTTAATCAAAGCCAAGGGGTTGTGAAAATACGCGTCTGCTTATAAAGAGGGAAACAAATCAAAACATCTTTCTGCTTATGGATGGGTGGAGAAAGGAGAAATGATTGGTGCTTAAATTAATCCCCGTCCTATCTGTAACAGTGGTGAGAATGTTATTTTAACACTTAATATCATATCACTTATTATCAGTTACATGTATTGTAGGTTAACATAACATTGACGCTAATTACAGATAAATATAACTAAGCATATATATAGGACATGATCTACTTGCCGCATTATACCCGAACAGTGGCGCGACGTTGCCGGTAGGTGCCAGGAGATCCCTCTACCGGGATCTACGTGGTTTACCATGCTTCGTGAAATTTAGTGGGATCTCATGAGACGTTGTGACTTGCATCTCGCCCCTTGAGGGTAAGATCAGTATTTGGCAAATCTGCATATTAGAGTGAGGTAGCTAGTTTCACTCTAGTATGCACTTGCCTGATCTACCAAGGCCCTGGGATCAAACTCCTTTGACTTGGAGACTTCAGACGAGTGCAGTTCAATGCTGGTCCCCACAAATGGGGAACCGATCGGACAGCACTTCAGGGGGGGCGGGTTGGAGGTCCTCTGGCGGTTCAACCTTGGGCACCTTGGGGCTGCTAGTCTGTCATCCTGGCACTGCCACCTTTCCTTCGCTGGTAGCTTTGTATCCGTTTTAGTGTTGCCTTCTACCCTTTTGCCACACACTGCCTTCCTCTTCTTTCTGTTGCGGGGTAGCACGCGGGTGGAGGCTCGCCCCCAAAACACGCTTTTTTAAAAGCGCACCAGCTAGTTTAAACGAGGTAAAAACCGAACAAATTTGTGTGTAAAGGTACATACCTCACAAAGGTGCCCCGCAAAGAGAAAGGATAAACAAATTTGTGCCAAAGTCCTTCTTCATGCTCCGAAACTTTGCGGACTCCGTGCTCAGTAAGATGGTGGGGAAGTGTTCTTTTTTTCCCATACTACCCACGCCTCTGATGGCCGATGATCATGGCCGTATAAAAGTGGGAGAGCTGGAAAAGTATCGCCAGAGTCTGGCCATAGACTTTAAAAAATCAATTGATGAGGCTCTGGCCGACATCAATTCGAAGCTGGAAAAATGAGTAAAACCATTGAGGCACATGGTGCCACTCTGCAAAGTACTGAAACAGCGCTAACGGATCATAGCGACAGGATTACATCTTTGGAAGCGGCCTAACCTCAAGGCTAAGATAAGTGATCTTGAAAACTCTTCAAGAAGGCAATATGTCCGCATAATGGGAATGCTGGAGGGGCTGGAGGTCTGTGCCCCTACTGATTGCTTTGCGGACATGATGTATAAGGTGATGGGTGAGGGTTAGTTTGCATCCCCCCCTGAGGTAGACCGGGCTCATTGCTCCCTCCAGCCAAAGCCTCGAGCTGGAGAACCACCATGTGCAGTCATCATCCGGTTTCACAGCTTCAAGAAGAAAGAACATGTTCTTCACTGGACTAGGGAGCATCGGAATGCAAGCTGCCAGGGCCACTCCATCTGACTTTACCAGGATCTGAGTGCAAACCTGGCAAAGAGAAGAGCTGCTTTCAATGGGGTGAAATTCATCCTATACTAAAAAGACATTAGATTTGGCATGATCTTCCTGGCCCACCTCTGAGTGCCAGTTAAGAAGAAGGATCGCCTCTTTGATTTGCGAGAAGACGCAAGCTCCTTTCTTCAGAATCTTAACTTGAGTTCTGCTTAATACATGTTGATGTTTGCTCTATTATGTATACTGGTGTCTGGGTGTCTCACACTTCTTAAATGGGATTCTCCGTTGTCCGACGCCGATAAATGTAATCGGCGATCGGGCAGAGGATGGGCTCTGACGCCCAAATTGGGGGCGGGCCGTAACGGCGCCGAGGAGTAGCGCGAACCACTCCGGTGTTGGGCCGCCCGGAAGGTGCGGAATCCTCTACACCTTCAGGGACTCGGCAAGCGACGGCGGGTTTGGCGCTGTGCCAGCTGCCGGCAAAGGGCTTGGCGCCGCGCCAACTGGCGGCGAAGGGCCTCTGCCAGCCGGCGCGAGTTGGTGTATGCGCAGGAACGCCAGCATGTGCTGGCGTCATCCCAGCGCATGCGCAGGGGGGTTCTTCTCCGCACCGGCCATGGCGGACTGTTACATCAGCCGGTTCGGAGGGAAAGAGTGCCCCCACGGCACAGGCCCGCCAGCGGGTTGGTAGGCCCCGATCGCGGGCCAGGCCACCATGGGGGCCCTCCCCCCTCCTGGGCCAGTTCCCCCCCTTCCCCCGCTGAGGACCCCGCAGGTGGCCCACAGAGCCAGGTCCCGCTGGTACGGATCTGGCGTATTTTACGCCGGCAGGACCCACCAAAAACAGGCGGCCACTTGGTCCATCGCAGGCCGGAGAATCGCCGGGAGGGCCGCTGCCAACGGCCCCCGACCGGCGTGGCGCGATTCCCGCCCCCACCGAAAAACCGGCGCCGGAGAATCCGGCAGCTGGTGTCGGGTCGGCGGGGCGGGATTTACGGCGGGGAGTCGGAGAATCCCGCCCGTGGTCTCAGCGGTTGGGAACCCGGCATGGCAGCTGCGGACTGTGTCCATAGCCGCCACACGCAAATGGGATGCGTGCCTCTGGCCGGGGCGCCTTCTGTGAGGGCTGGGGGGGACTAGTGGGGGGTGGCCAGCGGGTGGCCTGTGGGGTCACGGATGGTGGGTCGGTTTCACCCGGCGCCGCTGCCAGCCCCTCACCGGTACTGGAATCGATGAGGGTTTGGCGGCAATCTTTGCACCATAAAAAGCCCGCAAATTCTCCGTTCGAGCCGGCCTTAGCCGCTGAAACGGAGAATCCAGCCACCTGTTTCTATCAGGTTTGGGGTTTGCAGCTACTGTTGAGTTTGATATTTGATTTTTATTGTTGCACTGCAAATTAGACAGGATTTTAAAAAATAACTTCTCGGGGGAAGTCTCCAGGGTAATGGTGAAGTTAGCGAACTGAAGTAGCAAGAGAGGCATTACTGCAGCTTTTCGTAAACAATTTGTGAATATGAGCTTAGTGTAGAGAGGATTTGTTCATTGGGGGTTTAGGGATAGGGTATTGTTTATTAGTGTTACAAAGGGTGTTATTGGGTTGGGGAGGGATTGGGGAGAGATTTTAGCGTAGGTTGGCTGGCGGTGTTTCTGAATCCTTTTTTGTCAGGTCATATGACTTGGTTCGGGGGCCATCTCTGGTGGGTCTCGTCGATATCCGATATCCCCCTTGTCTGGTATTCCTCCTTGGAAATGGCCGACTCTGGGCTGGGGAGCGGGGGGAGACCTCCAAGTTGCTTGGTAACCTGCAATGTCTGAGGTCTGAATGGCCCAGATGGGCTTTTACCCATCTTAAAAATCTAAACTCTGATGATGTGTTCTTACAGGAAACCCACTAGCATGTAAAGGACCGGACAAGGTTGCGTAAGAATCGGGTAGGGCAAGTCTTCCACTCCAGTTTTAACAATAGGGCCAGGGGCACGGCAATCTTAATTCATAAAAGAATACAACTCTCCCCCTCGCAGGTTATAGCTGACCCTAATGGTCGCTATTCTATTGTTTATGGTTCAATGCCGATCACTCCAGTAGTCCCCTTAAACATTTATACCCCCCAACTAGGATGACCCAAACTTCATTAACTCGCTCCCCCTAACCTTGATTCACATCAGACCTAGGAGGCGACCTGAATTGTGTCCTGAACTCTAAATTGGATCAGTCTAAACCAAAATTTCCAGTCCCTTCTTCGGTGAGTCCACTTTTATGGAGCAGAGCTTTGATTTTGGCTCTTCCCAATGCCCACCCTGGAGACTAGACACCACTCTGATACTTTGGCTCTTCCCAATGCCCACCCTGGAGACTAGACACCACTCTGATACTTTGGCTTTTCCCAACGCCCACCCTGGAGCCAAGACGCCACTCTGATATCAGACGGCGGTTTTTGTGAACGTTTGTCCATCTCCACTGCAGACTTAATTGAGCTCAACAAATCGGATTCAACTCTCCTTCTACACTTTGGGAGACTCTCAAAAGACTCTCACTTGGGGGAGAAATGATTTCATATAGGGCTTGCACCACAGTGATGGAGCATTTGGAACCACAGAGGTTGGTGGACTCCACCTCAGAGGTAAACCTCCAAGCACGTGGACGAAGGTAAAGCAGTGGATGTGGTGTACATGGATTTTAGTAAGGCATTTGATAAGGTTCCCCATGGTAGGCTTATGCAGAAAGTAAGGAGGCATGGGATAGTGGGAAATTTGGCCAGTTGGATAACGAACTGGCTAACCGATAGAAGTCAGAGAGTGGTGGTGGATGGCAAATATTCAGCCTGGAGCCCAGTTACCAGTGGTGTACCGCAGGGATCAGTTCTGGGTCCTCTGCAGTTTGTGATTTTCATTAAGACTTGGATGAGGGAGTTGAAGGGTGGGTCAGTAAATTTGTAGACAATACGAAGATTGGTGGAGTTGCGGATAGTGAGGAGGGCTGGTGTTGGCTGCAAAGAGACATAGATAGGATGCGGAGCTGGGCTGAGAAGTGGCAGATGGAGTTTAACCCTGAAAAGTGTGAGGTTATCCATTTTGGAAGGACAAATATGAATGCGGAATACAGGGTTAACGGTAGGGTTCTTGGCAATGTGGAGGAGCAGAGAGATCTTGGGGTCTATGTTCATAGATCTTTGAAAGTTGCCACTCAAGTGGATAGAGCTGTGAAGAAGGCCTATGGTATGCTGGCGTTCATTGGCAGAGGGATTGAATTTAAGAGCCGTGAGGTGATGATGCAGCTGTACAAAACCTTGGTAAGGCCACATTTGGAATATTGTGTGCAGTTCTGGTCGTCTCATTTTAGGAAGGATGTGGAAGCTTTGGAAAAGGTTCAAAGGAGATTTACCAGGATGTTGCCTGGAATGGAGAGTAGGTCTTACGAGGAAAGGTTGAGGGTGCTCAGCCTTTTCTCATTAGAACGGAGAAGGATGAGGGGCGACTTGATAGAGGTTTATAAGATGATCAGGGGAATAGATAGAGTAGACAGTCAGAGACTTTTTCCCCAGGTGGAACAAACCATTACAAGGGGCATAAATTTAAGGTAAATGGTGGAAGATATAGGGGGGATGTCAGAGGTAGGTTCTTTACCCAGAGAGTAGTGGGGGCATGGAATGCACTGCCTGTGGAAGTAGTTGAGTCGGAAACATTAGGGACCTTCAATCAGCTATTGGATAGGTACATGGATTACGGTAGAATGATGGGGTGTAGATTAATTTGTTCTTAATCTGGGACAAACGTTTGGCACAACATCGTGGGCCGAAGGGCCTGTTCTGTGCTGTATTTTTCTATGTTCTGTGTTCTATGTGCTCACTCGCCCAACTCTGGAGCTGTTGATGGACAGAAAAAAGTTACAATTCTAATTCGAACTGGTGTCTGCAGCTAAGGTTGTGCTTCAGTTGTGGCGCTCCATGGGTTCATTCTACGAGTATGGGGAGAAAGCCAGTCGTTTTCTGGCTTATCAACTCAAGCGGCAGACTGTCTCTCTCGAGAGCCCTATAATCCGTAACAAAACTGCAATTTTGTCTCTGCTCCTCTACAGGTTAACATGACTTTCAGTTCATATTACCGTGAGCTTTATGAGTCAGGACCCCCTATGGACAGATCTACTATGCCGGGCTGTCTGGACAGTTTGTATTTCCCCACTATCGAAGAGAGTAGGAGACAAGAACTGGATTCTCCACTGTGCCTGGGAGAAATTCTGAAGTGTGCTGGACTGCTGAAACCTGGCAAAGCCCGAGGTCCTGACAGCTTCCCAGCCAAGTTTTATAAAAGGTTCTTGGCGTAGCTCATACCCTTAATAATAGATATGCTTAATGATTCCCTGTCTTGGGATTTACTGCCATCCCCCCTCACTAAAGCCTCAGTTTCTTTGCTCCTTTAGGGGGGCAAGGACCCAGTAGAATGTGGGTCACTTTTGAATATAATAATAATCTTTATTATTGCCACAAGTAGGCTTACATTAACACTGCAATGAAGTTACTTTGAAAAGCCCCAAGTCGCCACATTCCGGCGTCTGTTCAGGTACAGAGGGAGAATTCAGAATGTCCAATTCACCTGACAGCACGTCTTTTGGGACTTGTGGGAGCACCCGGAGGAAACCCAGGCAGACACAGGGAGGACATGCAGACTCCACACAGACAGTGACCCAAGCTGGGAATCCAACCTGGGATCCTGGCGCTGTGAAGCAACAGTGCTAACCACTGTGCTACCACTGCTACCCATATTGAACCTCTCTGAATTGCATTGAGGACCTCTGATCAGCGGAGGGGTGTTTATTGGAATGGAGTAGAACATCAGTTATCGCTTTATGCGAATGACTTACTTCTGTACATTACCGATCCGACTCATTCCATAGGTTACGTAATGAAGACAGTCACTACATGTGGTACCTTCTTAGGCTATAAACTAAATGTTGGTAGAGTGAGTGTTTTCCAGTGAATTGACCTGCAAGAGGAACTTAATTTAGTTTGTTGCCATTTCGTCTCTCGAATACTGGCTTCCGCTACTTGGGGGTCTGTACAGCCTATAATTGGGCCTCACTTCACAAGTTAAATTATTCAGGTCTCATCAGCTGTGTCAGGTCGGATCTGCAGATCGGATCGGATTCCTGGCAAGTAGGATTCAAATGATTCAATTGAACGTACTTCCCAGATTATAATTTTTCCTTCAGCCCTTATTTTTTTTGCCCAAATCATTTTTTATTAAGGTCAACAAATAGATTTCAGCTTTCATTTGGGTGGGTAAATGTCCCAGAGTCTGCAGTGCTCTGCTTTAGAGAGACAGAAGATCGGGGGCCTTGGCCCACACTGATCCTTTGTTTTACTATTGCCAACATTCAAAACATTCTGCATGGCTTAGTGACCCTGACTCGATCTGGGGCAGGATGGAGGCTCGCTCATTCACCACCTTCTCTCTTCACGCTAGAATTACTGCAACGCTGCCCTATCCCCTGCAGGTTTTTCCTCAAATCCTGTGGTGATTTCGTCCCTCAGGATCTGGAAACAGTTTTCGCGGCATTTCTAAATTTTCTCCCTGCCTTCTCTAGCCCATATTTGCAGCAATCACCTCTTTTTGCCTTTGGGCTTGGACCTTTTGTTTAAGTCTTGGAAGGAAAGGGGACTTGTGCATTTTGTGGATCTATTCATAGAGGAGAGTTTTGCCCGTTTTGAGGAGCTGGCTGACAAATTTCAGTTGCCCAGTTCTAACCTCTTTTGTTAAATAACAAAAGAGGTTAGAACTGGGCAACTGAAATTTGTCAGCCAGCTCCTCAAAACGGGCAAAACTCTCCTCTATGAATAGATCCGCAAAATGCACAAGTCCCCTTTCCTTCCAAGACGTAAACAAAAGGTGACTTTTCTCGTCAGATCTTTCCTTCTTTTCCTTTAGCCCCCCCACCCCCCCCCCCCCCCCCCCCCCCCCCCCCACCCCCTTGCTGGAGAGGGTTTTATCCTTGGCACAGCCTGACAAGTGCTCTATTTGGGAACTGTATGGTCTTCCCCTTTCATCTGATACCGCCTCTCTGGAGGAGGTGAGGGAGAAATGGGAGAGGGAACTGGGTCCTATATGTACTGATAAGGCTTGGAGGGAAGGCCTCAACAGGTGAACTTCTTCCCGTATCCGACTGAGTCTGATCCAATTTAAAGTATTGCACAGAATGCATTGGATCAAGGCAGCACGGTAGCACAGTGGTTAGCACAGTTGTTTCACAGCTCCAAGGTCCCGGGCTCAATTCCCGGCTTAGGTCACTGTCTGTGTGAAGTCTGCATGTTCTCCCCGTGTCTGAGTGGGTTTCCTCCGGGTGCTCCGGTGGATTGGCCATGCTAAATTGCTCTTAGAGTCCAAAAAGGTTAGTTGGGGTTACTGGATTATGGGGATAGGTTAGAAGTGTGGTCTTAAATGGGGTGCTCTTTCCACGAGCCGGTGCTGACTTGATGGGCCGAATGGACTCCTTCTGCACTGTAAATTCTATGAATACCATCCGCCTCTGAAGACGAGGATGAATGGGTTTTTCCAAGATGTGGAAGGCAAGTGTGAGCGTTGCTCGCTCGTGCCAGCTAACCACATTCACATGTTCCGGTTTTCTTCTAAACTGGCTAGCTTCTGGATTTCCTTGTGTAATATTATTTCGGAGATTCTTCAGGTGGTTCTTGAGCAATGCCCATTAGTAGCCATATTTGGGGGCTCAGACTCACTGGCATTTCACTCTGGGGTAGGGGCGAATGTTCTCGGCTTTTCCTCTCGGAGGCGAATATTGCTTGGCTGGAGGTTTCCCACACCCCCCAATGCTCCGCCTGGCTGGGCGCTATGACGTCTTTTCTGTACGTGGAGAACATTAAGTATACCATCAGGGGGTCAGTGGGGAGGTGGCAACTATTTATCTCCTTTTTTAAAAGAAATTTAGATACCGTCAACTATTAAAGGGTTTAGTTTATGGGTGGGTTAAGTTTTATGTTACAATTCTGATGAAAGGTGTGTGTATAACTTTTGACTTTGTACTCTTTTATCTTTGCTGTTTGATTATTTATAATATGGTTTGTGTTTGTTGATGAAAATACAATAAATATATGTATTAAAAATAGATGGCCATGGTATGGCACTTGTGTGTTGTAAATATTACTTGCCGCTTATCAGCCTTGGGCTAAGAAGATTGGCCTTCAACAATCACAGCCATATTCCTTTGTTCTAGTTATGACTCCAGCCAACTGGAGAGTTTTCTTCTGATCTCCGAAGGTATCAGTTTTACTGGGGCTTCCTGGTCTAATATTGCCTTGATGTCAAGGGCAATTGCTCACTTTTGGCATTAAGCTCTTGGTCCATGTTTGGAGGAAGGCTGTAATGAGGTTTGGAGCTTGTATGGTAAGTGTCACTTTAGCAATGTTGATGATTTCTTCCATACTTTTGCTGATGATCAAAAGTAGGCTGATAATACAGTGGCCAAAATCTTCCATCTTCATTAGCGGCTGGGATTTTCTGGTGCCACTGAAAGTGAATGGAGTTTTGACTGGAGCGTCAAATTTTTCACTCTCACTCTTAATGGTTTCCACCCACAAATGACACTGGAGAATTCAGCCCAGTATTTGGGCAGATTATATTTGTTCTGTTTTTTGTGAGGGAGCACATACTCGGACTATCTTCCACATTGTCGAGTAGATACCAACGTTTTCACTGAGCTGGCACACCTCCATTAGAGGCATGGCTAGTTCTGGAGTACTGGTCTTCAGCACCATAACTGGAATGTTTTTGTGGGACCCAATGTCTTTCCTGTGTCCAATGCACTCAGCCATCCCTGGATATCATACAGAGTAAATCAAATTGGCTATGAACGGCAAATTTACAGAACCATTTCTCTTGCAGAGGCGAGGTACAAATTCCTCTTGCAAAAGTGCCTGGAAAATTGTTCTTGGCTTTGAATTATTCTTTGCTAATTTTCTTCATCCTGCCGAGAATGAAACCTGATTATGCCATTGGGTAGTAGGAGTGCAATTGAGTAAGCAGGAATCATGTATATAAGGGGGCTGTCTTCAGCCTCTCACTCACCTGATTCCCAACACATGTTATGCAGCAGCCAGACTGCCGTTCATTGGAAAACAACTATGACAATCTTCATGTTGGACGGTCAACAAATCTGCAAAGTTATGCTAATGCCACAATGGAACCACTCTGCTTTTTTTTGCCAGGGAAGTCTGCCTCCTGCAAGAATGACTCTTTGCATTTATGGCAGGGCAGTCTTCAAGCCTATGGGACTTTTTCAATCCAAAGTGGAAGCATTGGCTAATGACAGCAACTGCCTGTCATTGTTCTGGGTCTGCTTTTTAGGGGGTCAGCTGGTACCTCCAGTGCTTACAAAATGGACCGAGTCAGTGATCTGACTCCACTACGATTCTCTATCACCCCGGATTACAACTCAGTTCTGCTTCCATAGCCCAGCTGATTGAACAGCCTTGGATAGTGTTAGTTTTTTTCTCGATTACAACAAAACAGATACATTTTTATCAAGTATTCCCACCACAACGCGGGTTTGAATCAGTTCATCCTTTAGAGTGCATATTCGCCGCTATCAGACAAATAATACATGGCAATAATGAAAATAAATCAATACTTTCTCAGATTCCTGAGTCCGCCTGTTAAATCTTACCCGCTCTATGATTGTGTTCCTCTGAAGAAGACTTGAAATATGAATGGAAGGCTTTAATAACGTCTTTGTAGGTTGCTGTGTCCTCATTAACATTGTGTCTTAATGTCATCTGCGCTACTGACAATAGAATAGAGAGTTGTACTGTCCTGTTCTATGCCAGGCTTAATCCTGAAGCGATCTGCTACCTGTTCAGTCTGGAATGCCAGTTTTGCCATTGTGGCGCTTGACAAGGACCTTTCTAGAGGGATGGAGTTTAAGACTAGGGCGGTTATGTTGCAATTGTATAAGGTGTTAGTGAGGCCACACCTGGAGTATTGTGTTCAGTTTTGGTCTCCTTACTTGAGAAAGGACGTACTGGCACTGGAGGGTGTACAGAGGAGATTCACTAGGTTAATCCCAGAGCTGAAGGGGTTGGATTATGAGGAGAGGTTGAGTAGACTGGGACTGTACTCGTTGGAATTTAGAAGGATGAGGGGGGATCTTATAGAAACATTTAAAATTATGAAGGGAATAGATAGGATAGATGTGGGCAGGTTGTTTCCACTGGCGGGTGGAAGCAGAACTAGGGGACATAGCCTCAAAATAAGGGGAAGTAGATTTAGGACTGAGTTTAGGAGGAACATCTTCACACGAAGGGTTGTGAATCTATGGAATTCCTTGCCCAGTGAAGCAGTTGAGGCTCCTTCATTAAATGTTTTTAAGGTAAAGATAGATAGTTTTTTGAAGAATAAAGGGATTAAGGGTTATGGTGTTCGGGCCGGAAAGTGGAGCTGAGTCCACAAAAGATCAGCCATTATCTCATTGAATGGCGGAGCAGGCTCGAGGGGCCAGATGGCCTACTCCTGCTCCTAGTTCTTATGTTCTTATGTTCATGTGGTCAACGTAGCCAGGCAGAGGTATGGAGCGAGATTCACCGGTCTGCCAACCGCGTTTTCCTGGTCTGTGTGCCCTCGCTGGCAGTGAGATTCTCCGTTCCCGCCACCCGCCAATGGGATTTCCCATTGCGACCATCTACGCGACTGGGAAACTGGCGCAATGGACAATCCCACTGGCGGAGAATTGCGCTGAGGATGTTTTCCATGACTTACATTAATCGGCGGTTTTGGGACTCGATTGGCACTTTTCGTTTTGAATATTTGCCAGTGTCATTCCCTTGCAGCTTTATTTTTGATGGCTTTCACTTTCCTGCTCCTAGCAGTTTTGCTGGGGATATTTGCTATTTGTTAAGTTTGCCACTGCCACCATCAGGGTGAGTTATATAGAGAGTACTAGAAACAAGGCAAACAGGAAATCCTACATTTATTCACGAGATACAACTATGTACAGGGACAGATAAACACGAGGCTTCTTCGAGAGGAATCTCTCTTTGAGCCCCAGTGACTGGTGATCTGACATCGCTGATGACTTTAATGATTAATTTAAATCCTTTTTTCCATATTACCTGTTGATTGTGCTTCTTTGCATGTTTCATAGCATTTGTTTCAGTCTTCTGATTGCATCAATATATTTCTCTGCAAAAGGAATCAATTGCAATGGGTAACATAGAACATAGAACAGTACAGCACAGAACAGGCCCTTCGGCCCTCAATGTTGTGCCGAGCAATGATCACCCTACTTAAACCCACGTAACCCGTATACCCGTAACCCAACAATCCCCCCATTAACCTTACACTACGGGCAATTTAGCATGGCCAATCCACCTAATCCGCACATCTTTGGACTGTGGGAGGAAACCGGAGCACCCGGAGGAAACCCACGCACACACGGGGAGGACGTGCAGACTCCACACAGACAGTGACCCAGCCGGGAATCGAACCTGGGACCCTGGAGCTGTGAAGCATTGATGCTAACCACCATGCTACCGTGAGGCCTACCGTAACCTTGAAGTGATGGCTCTGGTTTTCCCTTGAAGATAAATTTTAAATTTTTGCTTACCTCTTGGACCCAATAATGGCCTTTGGCTCACCTCAACTGAGTGGAAAAAGTGTCACCCTGATTTTTTTACCATGCACTCAGAGGAGGTGCCTCTGCTTTAACTGTACAAACATATATGCTATACTGTCATCTTAAAAAGGATGTCCTTTGTGTTATAAAGCAAAAATCCTTGCACCCATTTCCTGCAGCAACTTTAATATTTTTCCAGCAGGGGTAATCTTCCCATGGAATGTATTGCATGGACATATGAAAATGGAGGGCAGGTAAACACCAGCTGGTCTATCAAGTTTGTTCCATATTTTCACAGTGCAATTAATCATCATTGTGGTGATATGCCTGTGTTCTGTGGTGTTCTGCATGTAGTTAGCAATGTGACCTCCAACCAGCTGGTGGTGATAGAGATCTATCACGTGACTCAACACACCCGCCAGTTGGTAGTAAGATGTACAAGAAGATAGTTGCACTTAGAGTAGCTTCAGGAGAATTCACTGAATTTATTTAGTAGCTATCATCTGTATTGTAGTTCCCTAGTTATCTTTTCCGTGTGTTTATTAATAAATCATCTTTATTGTTAAACAACTATATGTTCTGTTTACATCATTGCAATGGTTACTTCACAGAATACAACAATCCTGATCTGCATCTTGCCTTCCTCTCCCTCATGACACCTCCCCGTAATGGCAGGGGGGAAAAAACCCAAGCCAATTCTTGTGAAAACCTATCGGGGAACGTGCTCTCCAAATCACTTAAGACAATCAAAACATGTTCCAGGAGACTAGTGACCATAAGGTTCATTGTAGAATGCTGACCTACATTTTGTCTGCTGCAATATTGGCCACAGCAGGGAACTTGTCCACTTTCCCTTGAAAAATGTAAAGCTAATCCATACATTACACAAAGTGGTAACTTGCTCTTGGGGTTGCAAATACATATCTCCTGACATCTAACCTAGTCTACGCTTTCGTAACTAGTCATCTTTGCATTTTTAGAAGTCGTTAAAACAACCATAAAGCTGCAACTAAATCATCTGTCTCTGTATTGCCAAAACTGTTAAAAAGCACATATTTATCATTGACCAGTTATTGCAGATATAAAACACAGTTAAAGAGTAATTCCGATTGTACTATTGGGAAGAATGTTTATAGGTATAAACTAGTTTTGCCCTCTCTGTTTCTATTCAATTGACTGCAAACTATTGCTCTGTCAACTATGTGCTTAAGTGGATTATATCTGGCAATGGCACATGTCTGGTCTCCACGCTGCCCATCTGACTGTAATTTTAACAGAAGGAAACACTGATTGATTACTGCTTTCAGGTTTAATTACCCCAAGACAGATTGACTGTGTAGGCACATAGCCTAATCAGGGTGCAATTTATGTTGCTGGTATTTTAGAAATGTCAGGTACTTCAAAGCACATTTGTTGTGCCATTTCTTGCAGTCGTTACTAAATGGAGACTTTTGAGATTTTCTTAGAGTCACAAAAAATTGCACTCCGAATATTTCAACTGTTTCAACTACTGAATGACTGAAGCAGATGTTTTTTTCCTTTTATAAACTTTGTCTCAATATTAACATATTTAAGCTCCTTCCTGTTAAGGGAACACACGCACACTATTTCAGATGAAAGATTTAACTGAGGCCCGAAAAGAACCTATGGCACTACTCTACTTAACTTAAACGTAACCATTTCCTACATTCCTCTGTCGTTCTGAGCTTTCTTTCACAGCTCTCTGGTATGAAATTGGCTTCATATCACTCTTGTTTTGATGCCATTGCTGCCACTTGGAGAACAAAATAGTGTCTGATGTGCACAAGCATTCTTCTGCCACAAATTGTGCCTTACACAATCATGGTGGAAGCATTCGCACAGATGCAGAGTTGGCAGATCATGACATCGATCAAGGCGCATCTCTGCCCTGATGCTAGCATTGCCCTTTCGGAACCCAGTGTTCCAGCCAATACCCCCTCTTAACATAGCACAGTTGAACATGAATTAAGTAGTTGGAAGGGCCACTCAATAGCACTATTTAAAGGGACCATCAACAGTTTAGTTGCTGATTGATTTCCTCTGGCTGTTGCTACAATTGTGCAGGTGTTTTTACCTTTTCATAGTTTTTACAATGTACAAAGGTCTACAGCTTACTATAGCAGGACGCTGAACTAGCTAGTGACTCATCAGAGGTTCCACATAAGTAGAGAGTCTTTTCACACCACACAGAGAGGAGATTACACCAGAAAATAACGTAGACAGAGTATGTATTTGGGAATTTGACTCACGTGGTAAGTTCTTTTTCCCAAATTCAAATTCAGGTTAACTGTATGGCTCTGACATAGATCTTTTAACATTGGTCTTTGTTCTTCTGAAGTAAATTACTTAGGAAAAATACAGAGTGTAAGTAGTTGTTCTTGTGTTAAAATCATTCTATTTCCTTGATTGGCCACTGTAATTCAATGCTGAATCAGGTATTGGGGTTCTTGTAGTCATATATTCATTCAAACATGAATGTGCCTTCCATTGAGTTGGAATATTGTGCACAATTCTGGTCGCCACACTACCCGAAGGATGTGGAGGCTTTGGAGAGGGTGCAGAGGAGGTTTACCAGGATGTTGACTGGTCTGGAGGATGTTAGTTATGTGAAGAGGCTGAATAGACTCGGACTGTTTTCATTAAAATGACGGAGGTTGAGGGGTGACCTGATAGAGGTCTACAGGATTATGAGGGGCATGGATAGAGCGGATGGGTAGGAACTCTTTCCCAGGGTGGAGGGGTCAGTCACCAGGGGGTTTAGGTTTAATCAGTGGGGCAAAGTTTAGAGGAGATGTGAGGGGCAAGTTTTTTATACAGAGGGTGGTGAGTGCCTGGAATGCGTTGCCAGGGGAGGTTGTAGAAGCAGATACATTAACGGCGTTCAAAAGGCATCTTTTTTTTTATAAATGTTTTTATTCAGTTTTCATATTTTATATTGAACAAATTACAAATTGTTAGGAGAGAAAAAAAAACAAACACGCAAAAATTAACATACATATTTACAGGTAAGCATCTTCGTAGTAGTAACTGCGCCCCCCCCCCCCCCCCCCCCCAACATGTTTATTTAGTTTGGTTTTGGGCCTTAGCTAGCCATCGAACCCCCGTAACGAACCTGTAGCCCCCCCCCTCCCGCTACCTTCCCCCGACTATTCTTCCTCTTGTACATTGGCCACAAATAGGTCCCGGAACAGTTGCATGAATGGCTCCCACGTTCTGTGGAAGCCGTCGTCCGACCCTCGGATGGCAAATTTGATTTTCTCCATTTGGAGAGATTCCGAGAGGTCGGACAGCCAGTCCGCAGCTCTGGGCGGTGCTGCTGACCGCCAGCCAAACAGGATTCTACGGCGGGCGATCAGGGAGGCAAAGGCAAGGGCGTCCGCCCTCCTCCCCAGGAATAGATCTGGCTGTTCTGAAACCCCGAAGACCGCCACTATCGGGCATGGCTCCACCCTCACTCCCACCACTTTGGACATAACCTCGAAGAAGGCTGTCCAGTACTCCACGAGTCTGGGGCAAGACCAGAACATGTGGGCGTGGTTGGCCGGGCCTCTTTGGCACCGTTCACATCTGTCTTCCACCTCCGGGAAGAACCTACTCATACGGGTTCTTGTTAAGTGGGCTCTATGTACCACTTTTAGTTGCGTCAGGCTGAGCCTTGCGCATGTGGAGGTGGAGTTGACCCTATGCAGTGCTTCGCTCCAGAGTCCCCACCCTATCTCCATCCCCAGGTCGTCCTCCCATTTCCTCCTTGTTGCGTCCAGTACGGTGTCGTCCCTATCTACCAGTCGGTCATACATGTCACTACAGTTCCCTTTCTCTAGGATACTTGCGTCCAGTAGGTCTTCCAGTAGTGTCTGTCGTGGCGGTTGTGGGTACGTCCTCGTCTCCTTTCGTAGGAAGTTTTTGAGCTGCAGGTACCGTAGCTCGTTCCCCCCAGCTAGCTGAAATTTCTCTGTCAGTTCGTCCAGTGTTGCGATCCTGTCGTCCGTGTATAGGTCCCTGACTGTCAGTGTCCCCCCGTCCTGCCTCCACCTTTTGAAGGTGGCGTCAGTCAGTGCTGGTGTGAACCTATGGTTGTTGCAGATGGGAGCCCTGTTCGACATTTTGGTCAGGCCAAGTTGCTGCCGCAGTTGGTTCCAGGATTGGAGGGTGGCTGTCACCACTGGGCTGCTGGAGTGTTTTTTGGGTGGGGATGGGAGTGCTGCCGTGGCGAGGGCCCGGAGGGAGGTTCCCATGCAGGAGGCCTCCTCCGCATGCACCCACTCAGCTTCTGGCTCCTGGATCCATCCCCTTACTCGCTCGGCTGTTGCTGCCCAGTGGTAGAATTGTAGATTTGGGAGGGCTAACCCTCCCCTGGTTTTTGTTTTTTGTAAGACCTTCTCAAAAGGCATCTTGACAGATACATGGATAGGATGGGTATAGAGGGTTATGGCACAAGGAAGTGCTGAGGGTTTTGGCCAAGGGTCGTATCATGACTGGTGCAGGCTTGGAGGACCAAAGGGCCTGTTCCTGTGGTGTATTGTTCTTTGTTCTTTGTTCATAAGAACTATCTGTGTGTGTACAACTGTCAGGAAAGACTGACCAGGCTGGGGAGCTTTTCTCCAGAAAAGAAAATGCTGAGAGATATCCTGCTGGAAATCTTTAAAATTATGAATGGTGTTCAATGGGGTGCATTTAGAAAGAAATGTTCCCACCTGTGGATCTAGGGACAATAAATATAAAATAGTCACTTTAAATCCAATAAGGAATTCAGCAGAAACCTCTCAACTCACTGAACGGGGAGAATGTGAAACATCCTTCACGTGGACCAGTTGAGGCAAATAGCATACATGCTTTGAAAGTTCATTCCTTGCATCAGAAGAAATTATTCCATTACAAGAAATGGTAAGATGAATTGGAAGAAGTTTTGCAAAATTGTTTACTTTCAATCTGGAAGAAATCTGATTATCTAAAAGGACACATTAATCTCTTCTGGACTCTTTCTACAGCCATCACACAACATTCTTACAATACAGTGGTGATCATTAAAAGTGGCACTTCTGTAAATTGTTTAAGTTGGGGATAAATGTGCTTGCTAGTTTTAGCATGGACAGGTATCAAATGGTTTCTGCTTTCTGGTTCAAGTGCTGATGTAGGGAGAATATACGATGTGAATCTCAGTGTGCAATGCTACTTTGCTGGTGAGTATCCGATGGTAATTGCACTAACAATGAAGGGTGCAGATAATTGGTGGATGGTCCTGTCCAACATTAATACAAAAGCAGTGTTAAAAACTGTAAACGAACCCTTAAATAGTCCCCTAAATATTTTGAGAGATTGCATCATCTAACAGAAGTGTGATTAGCAGCCATTGCACTCATTTCTGTTTAACTGTTGGCTCAGCTTGAGTTTCCATGATGCACAGTGGAATATTTCTATTTTTGAATCATTTCCATATTTAAATTGACTCAGTGGAGCAACCAACTGGTTCACGAGGATAGGCAATGAATTATGAACAACAGAGTGAACGTTTGCAAATAAACCTAGATTAAGTGAATGGACAGCCAACGGCAGATTCAACTATACATAATAAATGGCTGATGGGAATCAAATTTGGATGGTGAAGCATTTAGAAGTTGATGAACAATTGTGCTTAGGGGTGCATAAGTTGTTAAACGTTAGCTCACATTTGCAAGAAGTGATAAGATCCTGGGGTTCATCACAAGAGTTTATGATTATAAGAGAAGGGCAGCACGGTGGCGCAGTGGTCAGCGCTGCTGCCTCACTGAGGTCCCAGGTTCGATCCCGGCTCTGGGTCACTGTCCTTGTGGAGTTTGCACATTCTCCCCGTGTTTGCGTGGGTTTCGCCCCCCCCCCCCCCCCCCCCCCAACCCAAAGATGTGCAGGCTAGGTGGATTGGCTATGTTAAATTGCCCCTTAATTGGAAAAAAATAATTGGGTACACTAAATTTATTTTAAAAAATTTTTTAAAATGATTATAAGAGAAAACATATGACTACAGTCATGCTGAGTTTTGCCCAGACTTCAGTTGGAATGTTGGGGTAGGAGACACTTGCTGCACCTGTCAGTGGTGCCTATTAGAAGTTCAGGCACAGAGGTCAGAGGGCCTCATATGATCTGTGCTGTAAAATGAAAGTGACAATGAATGGACATTTCCTCAAAATCCTTTGACTTCACGAAAGGTGAAGTAGAAGTCCTGTTTATACAGGCCAGAGTAGAAACAACTCTGAGACATTTCCAACCCAACGTGGGCAGCACAGTAGCACATGGGCAACACAGTAGCACAAGTGATTAGCACTGTGGCTTCACAGCGCCAGGGTCCCAGGTTCGATTCTCTGCTGGGTCACAGTCTGTGCGGAATCTGCACGTTCTCTCCGTGTCTGCGTGGGTTTCCTCCGGGTGCTCCGGTTTCCTCCCACAGTCCAAAGACGTGGAGGTTAGGTGGATTGACCATGATAAATTGCCCTTTGTGACCAAAAAAGGTCAGGAGGAGGTTACTGGGTTATGGGGATAGGGTGGAAGTGAGGGCTTAAGTGGGTTGATGCAGACTCGATGGGCCAAATGGCCTCCTTCTGCACTGTATGCTCTAAATGTAACAACAGAGGAAGGACCTGACCTAACTCCAGGGCTAAATAATGTGAATCCCTCAAGAGGGCAAATCTCACAACACATGGATGTGACAATGCTTAGGTTGAATCCCCCAGACACTTTATAAGCTTACACAGGTTGTTGGTGTTTAACTTGCATCAGATTTTCAGCAGGAAACTTTGCTTCAATGTAATTTTCCATCTGCTTGCAGCAGAACAAGACCCATCCAGTTTTACAGCTGGACCTCATTTAAATCCCAACTTCCCAACAGCAAGCCAGTCAGTGGGAAGCAGTGGAAAATCCCTTGACCTGGAGGTAACTTGACTGACGGACCAGCTCACATGAGTTCCAAGATTGGGAGGGAACGATGAGATTGCCAGGTTGGATCTAGGTTTTCCTTGTGGGCCCGCTTGGCCTCATAAAAGTAAAAATGTAAATTAAAGCTCAGCTTTATAGGCCTCTTCTGGTCCCAGTCTGTTTGCTCGTTGGTTTGGCCTGTTGGGAAACTCACTGCTGTTTCCTGTTCCTGCTGTGAAGTAACAACTGCAGTTGGGTCCCAATGTTGTCTTGGGACCTGGCATATGTTAAAAAAGGCTTTGGATGGGTGTTGGTCAAATTTTGATCAGTCTTTTCCTGGCAACTTCAAAATGGTGAAATAACGTAGGCAAAATGAATCGCCAGATTGCTTGGTGTCTGTCGGGGAGGCGTATGTGTAGAGTTCAAATTGACTGCAGACTTTTTAAACATATTTTATTAAGTGGCTGCTTGCATTCTTCGGAGCGGAACTCCTCACACACATGCATAAGTACTCCCTCCTACCCATGAAGAGTTTGACTCAAAGCCAGGCTTTTACAATAAGGCCCTACCAGGCAATTGATTCAGTAGCTACTGGATGCAAATTTATCATAAGCAGCTTTAACTTATTCGTGAAATAATGAACATGCAATAGAGGCAATTTTGAAAATAAAACTAAAAAGAAAAATCTTGGCCCTCCCATCAAAGTTGAAGTTTCTATTCAACATGTAATAAATAAAAGAAAGATCGAACATTATTACATTACACACGATATGCCTCATCACGTATCTTCGAGCGTATGATGAATTATCCTGAAGTGCGATCACCCCAGCCATGTGGCTTGTTTATCAGACGTTAGCCGGCCTACTGAATCCTAATTATGGTGGGCAGGAAGCTGTGCATAATTCTGGCCAAAAATACACCGCCTACAAGTTTCGGAAACGAAAAGATATCTGATGCAATGTGCCTTTAAGGAACATTTCCTAAACGGCTGACATTGTTATCTACCATGAGACAAGTTGTGGGGCGGGATTCTCCTGCAACTGGCCGGATGACCCGACGCGGCGCGAACCACTCCGGCATCGGGCTGACCGGAAGGGGCTGTTTAGCACAACGCTAAATTGCTGGCTTTGAAAGCAGACCAAGCAGGCCAGCAGCACGGTTCGATTCCCGTAACAGCCTCCCCGAACAGGCGCCTGAATGTGGCGACTAGGGGTTTTTCACAGTAACTTCATTTGAAGCCTACTCGTGACAATAAGCGATTTTCATTTCATTTTTCATTTCAGGTGTAAAATCTTCCGCTCTTCCGGGGGCTAGGCCGGCGCCGGAGGGGTTGGCGCTGTGCCAACTGGCAGCAAAGGGCCGGCGCGAGTTGGTGCATGCGCAGAACCGCTGCCGTGGTTCCGCGCATGCGCAGACCGGCCGGCATGTT
Source organism: Scyliorhinus canicula (assembly GCF_902713615.1). NCBI lineage: Eukaryota > Metazoa > Chordata > Chondrichthyes > Carcharhiniformes > Scyliorhinidae > Scyliorhinus > Scyliorhinus canicula. Next base: position 231,877,827 of record NC_052148.1, read on the forward strand.
CCTGCGCATGCGCATGGGGGTTCTTCTCCGCGCCGGCCATGGCGGAGCCCTACAGAGGCCGGCATGGAAGGAAAGAGTGCCCCCATGGCACAGGCCTACCCGCAGATTGGTGGGCCCCGGGGCCGGATCTCCCCGTGCACCCCCACCCCCCCCCAGAGGACTCACATAGCCAGCCTACAAGCCAGGTCCCGCCATGTGGGACCATGTCCATTTCACGTTGGCGGGACTGGCCAGGAAATGATGCTGCTCAGCCCATCGGGGCCCGGAGAATTGCCGGGGGAGCCACTGCCAACGGCCCCCGTCTGGAATGGCGTAAACCCCGCCCCCGCCCAAAAACCTTCTGCAGCAGCCGGCGTCGGAGCGGCAAGGTGAGATTCGTGCCGCCTCCTGGGGATTCTCCGACCCAGCGGGGGGGTCGGAGAATCCCGCTCCTGGTGTATAATCCCACATACTCTGTAGACAGAACACAGCAGCAGTCCTACAGGTCAGTCTTGTTCTACATAACCTCCCAGTTACCACTGGATTGGTATGTTTCCACTAGCAGAAGACAACACCATGGCAGCAGAGGTGATATCAGCCAGTGATTTTTGAAGATTTGGCTGAACAATATACATGGTATGGTGGCTTGAGGCAATAAGAGAGGTATAATCAAAGAGAGGTTTATTAATAGCAAGTAAAGGTAACCTAGACATAGGCACAGAGTCACTAAACAGGTCTTCACTCTCTGGCTCCAGGGTCCACTCTGCCACCGACCCCACTCCCAGGGCCTCGTGCTTCATCCCCATTGGTCAGGATTCATGCGCTCCTGTGCGGTTGGCTCCTAGCAGATAAATAGATAGATAGAGAAATACAGCACAGAACAGGCCCTTCGGCCCACGATGTTGTGCCGAACTTTTGCCCTAGGTTAATCATAGAATTTTGGACACTAAGGGCAATTTTTCATGGCCAATCCACCCAACCTGCACATCTTTGGACTGTGGGAGGAAACCGGAGTACCCGGAGGAAACCCACGCACACATGGGGAGGATGTGCAGACTCCACACAGACAGTGACCCAAGTCGAAATCGAACTTGGGACCCTGGAGCTGTGAAGCAATTGTGCTATCCACAATGCTACTGTGCTGCCCTTAAGAAGAAGTTAATCTACACTCCATTATTCTACCCTAATCCATGTACCTATCCAATAGCCGCTTGAAGGTCCCTAACGTTTCTGACTCAACTACTTCCACAGGCAGTGCATTCCATGCCCCCACTACTCTCTGGGTAAAGAACCTACTTCTGACATCCCCTCTATATCTTCCACCATTTATCTTAAATTCATGTCCCCTTGTAATGGTGTGTTCCACCCAGGGAAAAAGTCTCTGACTGTCTATTCTATCTATTCCCCTGATCATCTTATAAACCTCTATCAAGTTGCCCCTCATCCTTCTCCGTTCTAATGAGAAAAGGCCTAGCACCCTCAACCTTTCCTCGTATGACCTACTCTCCATTCCAGGCAACATCCTGGTAAATCTCCTTTGCACCTTTTCCAAAGCTTCCACATCCTTCCTAAAATGAGACGACCAGAACTGCACACAGTACTCCAAATGTGGCCTGACCAAGGATTTGTACAGCTGCATCATCACCTCACGGCTCTTAAATTCAATCCCTCTGCTAATGAACACTAGCACACCATAGGCCTTCTTCACAGCTCTATCCACTTGAGTGGCAACTTTCAAAGATCTATGAACATAGACCCCAAGATCTCTCTGCTCCTCCACATTGCCAAGAACCCTTCCGTTAACCCTGTATTCCGCATTCATATTTGTCCTTCCAAAATTTACAACCTCACACTTGTCAGGGTTAAACTCCATCTGCCACTTCTCAGCACAGCTCTGCATCCTATCTATGTCTCTTTGCAACCAACAACAGCCCTCCTCACTATCCACAACTCCACCAATCTTCGTATCATCTGCAAATTTACTGACCCACCCTTCAACTCCCTCATCCAAGTCGTTAATGAAAATCACAAACAGCAGAGGACCCAGAACTGATCCCTGCGGTACGCCACTGATAACTGGGCTCCAGGCTGAATATTTGCCATCCACCACCACTCTCTGTCTTCTATCGGTTAGCCAGTTTGTTATCCAACTGGCCAAACTTCCCACTATCCCATGCCTCCTTACTTTCTGCACAAGTCTACAATGGGGAACCTTATCAAATGCCTTACTAAAATCCATGTACACTACATCCACTGCTTTACCTTCATCCACGTGCTTGGTCACCTCCTCAAGGAAGTCAATAAGACTTGTAAGGCAAGACCTACCCCTCACAAATCCGTGCTGACTATCCCTAATCAAGCAGTGTCTTTCCAGATGCTCAGAAATCCTATCCCTCAGTACCCTTTCCATTATTTTGCCTACCACCGAAATAAGACTAACTGGCCTGTAATTCCCAGGGTTATCCCTATTCCCTTTTTTGAACAGGGGCATGACATTCGCCACTCTCCAATCCTCTGGTACCACCCCTGTTGACAGCGAGGATGAAAAGATCATTGCCAATGGCTCTGCAATTTCAATTCTTTCTTCCTATAGAATCCTTGGATATATCCTGTCAGGCCCGGGGGACTTGTCTATCCTCAAGTTTTTCAAAACGCGCAACACATCTTCCTTCCTGACAAGTATCTCCTCGAGCTTATCAGTCTGTTTCACACTGTCCTCTCCAACAATATGGCCCCTCTCGTTTGTAAATACTGAAGAAAAATACTTGTTTAAGACCTCTCCTATCTCTTCAGACTCAATACACAATCTCCCGCTACTGTCCTTGATCGGACCTACCCTCGCTCTAGTCATTCTCATATTTATTTGGCTCCTAGCAGATCATGTGGCCCATGAGGGTTCACCTCTTAAAGGGGCCACGCTACCACACAAGACTCAACTCTTTTACATACAACAGATGTCCTGGTGTGGAATTGAAACAGCAGTCACAGCATTGAAATGTAAGTGATTCAGCGCCACTGTAGGAATTCTACATATAGTACATCTTTTCTGGGACATTGGACCACCATCCAACCAGCAGTGAGATCGCTGATGACCAGAAGGATGTGAGTATTCTGAATCTTACTGCTGCAAAGGTTAGCGCCAGAAAAGCCGCACTGATACCACTGGGGGGGTAGAGCACTGGGCAGAACTGCACAAACAGAAGCATCCATTGCTGCTGCAGGGCATTTCATCAGGAGGTTTGGAAGTGACTGAACATTCGTGACTCAGTCAAGAAAGAGTCCATCCAACAACAGCTCCCAACAGCTTGTTGAAGGTTATAAAAAGCTTTACCCACCATAAAGTGTTCCTCTTCAGGTCAGGGACCCATTTTCATGCCAAAAACATGGCTTCAGGGGTGGAGCCTCTCGAAAGTCTGGAAAGGTAGTAACTGCGCCAGCATTACAGTACACCAACAAGCTGTGTCCAGTCAAGGCAATGCAGGTCAGATGAGCCACAAGAAATCAAGGCCTACAGGACTGTGTGAGATTGAACACTTTTCCTGTCACAGATATTCCTGCCAGTCCTATAAAAGGTTACAAGATTACCACAAATTTTCCATCATTCAATTGGAAGGAATGAAACTCAATTTCAGTGTACATCTGCACTTGTCATTTAGACAAGAACTGAAGGAGATCATAGATCAATTGTGAGCAGATGCAGAGAGAAAGGACATGCCTTTTTGGAAGCAGAGCTAGTGACAGAATAATCAAGTTTTATGATAGCATCTAGCCCTATAGAAGCATTCCAAAAAGTTATTTTGGACCAACCCAAAGATTAGTGTGGGAGCACTTGTATAAAGCATCCGTAAGTATGAAACTACATTACTGTGTACAGTCTGCAGGCTACATGCAATGCTTCCACCCTTGGTATGATAGCCAGTGCAAGCAAGTCTGGCAAGCCAATGCAGGTGTTGCAGTTTCATATACGCACCCAGAAATTGCCCAGCTTTCATGGTGAAAGCAAGGCATGCAGCTCCAAAAGACATTGGAGGAGCCACTGCAGAAAGCCAAGGCCAAACCATATTGACATCATGAGAAGCCACAACCAGAGGCCTGATGGGTATAGCATTCCAACCAAGCAAGAGTGCAGACCAAATATGGTCAAGTCAAGATCCATGAAATGTCCAGCCAAGTTCTATTGTCAGATGGTGAGGATGACCAGAAGATTAATACATGAAATGAGCAGACATTCGGCATGGTGAACATCAAATAATGTTTTGGTATAGTGGTACCATTGGACGCCTTTGCCACTATCTAGATAATATGCCCACAGACTCAAGGACAGCATAAATAATATGAAAAAGTGTCTACTGGTACAGCTGAAAACTTCATTCCACCTCACACACTGAAATGTATTTACCCACAGATGTGGCAAATTATAGCTCAACAACCGCTACCAAACTCACCACGTACAATGGCTCAGAGATTCCAATCCTACAACAACAACTCGCCCTGCTCAGCCTAGAAATTTTACAAAGTGGGCACTACAGTTCCAGTGATTAAAGGCCTAATGGCCACCATTCATCAAGACGATAGCAAAGACCACAAACCCCAGGGAGTATTCTTGGAAACCCGCGTATACACCTGGGAAAAGGTCACCTAACTCTGCAACGTAGATCTTCAGCCAACAAGCGACACGGCATCGTCTGAAGCAAATATTCCAAATTTGCAGACTTCACCTTACTGCATACAACCCTTTGCAGTGATCACTTTTTGATACTTCCAGGAGTACAAGATGCCTTCATTAAAAAACAGGAAAAGGTGAAAGATGCCCACAATCGGCATGTGGCCAACAAATTACCCAGAAGGTTTCTGTATGACACCCAACTCATGGCACACGGAATCCAGTGGCAATTGTCAGCATATGTCCAAAACCGAGATCATTTCACATACAAACAGCAAATGGCATGACAGCGCAATGAACAAATGCCAAAGCAGACCAATAACCCCCTTATCTTCAAATAAAAGACCCTCATTATTGTTCTATCGATCCTTGTTGTATGATTGTAATGTTTGTGTTAAACAGAAGAGCACAGCAGTATTGATATCGAATATCCACCCCTGAAGCAGGTATTGGGCCCTCTACGTAAACAAATAATGGACATAAAAACCATTTGAAGCCGTTGCCTTTAAGATACTGAGACTAAACTCAAGGAAACTTGTCCTTGGGGTCACATATGACCATCCAATGTGGATGCCCTGTCTACGAGAACCAGGAAAAATCAAAATACAACATGACCAATTACTGCCCCATTGGTCTGTTCTCAATCATCAGCAAAGTGATGGAGTGTATTGTCGATGGTGATATCAAGTAACAATTGCACAGTAATGAAAAATGAAAATGAAAATCGCTTTATTGTCACGAGTAGGCTTCAATGAAGTTACTGTGAAAAGCCCCTAGTCGCCACATTCCGGCACCTGTCCGGGGAGGCTGGTACTGGAATCGAACTGCTTGGTCTGCTTTAAAAGCCAGCGATTTAGCCAAGTGAGCTAAACCAGCCCCTAAACAGTTGCATTGGCCGGGAATCGAACCCGGGCCTCCCGCGTGGCAGGCGAGAATTCTACCACTGAACCATCAATGCATAATAGCTTGAAATAAGCAACTACTCACCCAGCATGAAATGCATCTTTACATTGGTGCAGCGATCTGGATGAGGGTATAGGCTTGTTGGGCACTGGGTCCAATGGGGATTTGATAGGAGCACCGGCAGTTCCATGAAGCCTAACAGGATTTAAAGAGGATTTAAAGAGGGAGCTGCCCTGCAAGTGAACTGCAACGTCTGAAGATATAATGCCATCAGCATCTGCAGAGCGCACCGGGCAGAAGGGCAACACCAATGGACACTCTGAACCCCCGCCCCCGGGTTTCTGACCAGTGCCTGGATATTCTTATTGAGTCAGTCAGAACCGGTTGTGACACTGTAATGCTGAGGGATAGCAAGAGGAGGCTACTGCACCTCACCAAAACTGCATGGTCAGCGATGGCAACCTAGGTCAGTGGGCACGTGGGTACAATGCCGCAAAAGGTTTAATGATCTTTTGTGCTCTGCAAGGGTGAGTAATAATAGTAATAATCTTTATTAGTGTGACAAGTAGGCTTACATTGACACTGCAATGAAGTTACTGTGAAAATTCCCTAGTCGCCACACTCCGGCGCCTGTTCGGCTACACGGAGGGAGAATTCAGAATGTCCAATTCACCTAACAAGCACGTCTTTCGGGACTTGTGGGAGGAAACCGGAGCACCCGGAAAAAACCCATGCAGACACGGGGAGAACGTGCTGACTCCGCACAGACAGTGGCCCAAGCCGGGAATTGAGCCTGGGACTCTGGAGCTGTGAAGCAACAGTGCTAACCATTGTGCTACTGTGTCGCCCAACAAGTTGGGCAGAGACAAGCAGCTCATCCACAAGTTTGAACCTCCCTGCTCGTCACTGAGATTCACATAAGCCACTCGCACAAGACCACCAAGAGTACCAAGTTGCATGAAACTGTGCACAGATGTGTTGAGGGATGGTCATTTCTTGTGGTCTTGCGGGATGCGTGACTGCTCCAACCAAGGCTGGAAGATTTGCCCATTTGCTCTGGGTGAGCTGAAGGATAAGATTTTCTACTCTGATGTGCATTGATACCTGGTTCTCAGGGAGGGTGGGCCAAGCTGGAATGGTACTGCCTGTAGAGGGTGGACCAATGATTTCTGTTATGCCCGTTGAGGAGAGAAGCCGTATCATCAATCAGTGATCAAGACCAGGTGGTGGGGTGGCTAACCTACTAATCCTGATGTGATACGAGATGAATACCCAGGAGCTGGAATACCATCATGGAGCTCGGTCTACCTGTCGTGTGGAGATAGAGGCCTCTGAGTTCAATGAACCGGCGCGAGACTGGTGGATACTACAGAAATTGTAGGGTCATCTCATCTCAAATGAGGAAGTTCAAAGCAGGAATACCCAATGATCCTCCAATCCCAAAGCCTCTGTGAGGTCCATTGTCTCAGCAGCCCGTCTTCCATGCACATTGATGATGTGAAGACTGATGCTACTGACATATTGTTTTCCTCCCTTAGATGCACCATCCTCAACAAAATGTTACAGGGACCACGAGTACCCCCCCACCCTTAAGACCAGAGGAGGACCCATAGCCAGATCCAATCGTGCCACACCCTCTCTCGGAATAAGGAACCAGCGCAGATGCATGCACATCAGTGGGCATTAGTTCCTCAGCTCTGATTGTAGTACATAGTTGGATGGTCACAGCACATTCGCGTGAGGAGCTGGTGGAGGCAGAGAGTGCCCAGGGCTCTGGCATCTGAAGGACTGTTGGAGATCAGGAACATGCTGAGTCCGAGGCAGATGATGAACCACTGGAGTTAATAGTCAGGTGGCAGATGTTGAATGTCCAGTGGGATACGTAGGAATATCTGGTGGAGATCCCTGGGGGTCTGCCTACCATGGTCCCTGTCATGGAGGAGCCCTTGCAGAACGTGAGCATTGTGATGACCCAGAATTCCGAGTGTGCAGCCTCCTCCATTGAAAGAGTGACGACTCTCATGGCGAGGCATCTGCAGGAACAGCATCAGGTGTTTTGAGGCTGCCATTCAGATCTGCTAGCCCACACATTGGCAATGACCTCAGTAGGTCATTACAGTGTGGGAGATGGATGAGGCACCAAGTCTCTCTGCTAGGTGCTTGTCCATCAGGGGCGAGCAGGGAGGTTCAAACTTGTGGGCGAGCTGCTTGTCGCCTCTGAGGCCTCTTCTCAGGGCACTCTGGATGACAGCAGATGAATTAAATAGGTATTTTGCATTGGTCTTCACTCTGAAGGATACAAGCAACATCCCAGATATAGCTGTAAATCAGGCAATGGAAGGGAGAGAGGAAGTCAAGACAATTACAATCACTAGGGAAGTGGTGCTGAGCAAATTGTTGGACAAGCCCCTAGGTCCTAATTTTCCAAAGTTCCCTGTATCTGGGGAAGGTTCCGTTAGATTGGAAAGTAGTGAATGTAATTCCTTTGTCCAAAAAGGGAGGGAGACAGAAAGCAGGAAACTACAAGCCAGTTAGCTTAACATCTGTCATAGGTAAAAACGCCAGAGGCTATTACTAAAGATGTTATAACAGGATTCTTAGATAAATTCAAGGAAATCAGGCAGAGTCAACATGGTTTTGTGAAAGGGAAATCACGTTTAACCAATTTATTGGAGTTCATTGAAGAAGTAACATGCTGTGGTTAAAGGGGAACCGATGGATGTACTGTACTTAAATTTCCAGAAGACACTTGATAAGTTGCCACAGCAAAGGTTATTGTGGAAAATGCAAGCTCACAGTGTCGGGGGTAACGTATTGCCATGGAGAAAAGATTGGCTATCTTACAGGAAACAGAGAATAGGCATAAATCAGTCTTATCTTGTTGGCAAGATGTAATGAATGGTGTGCACCAAAGATCACTGCCAGGGCCTCAACCGTTACAAGTTATATAAAAAAACATGGATGAAGGGGCCAAAGCTATGTTGCTAAATTTGTGGACGACACAATGATAGGGAGGAAAGGATGTTGTGAAGAGGACATACGGAGGTTACAAAGGATATCGATAAGTTAATTGAGTGGGCAAAGATCTGGCAAATGGAGTATTATACAAAATTGTCCATTTTGGCACGGTAAGATGTAGAGGGATCCAGATGTACTTGTGCATGAATCACTAAAGGTTATTATGAAGGAACAGCAAGTAATTAGGAAAGCTAATAGAATGTTATAATCTATTGTGAGGGGAATTGAACGCAAAATCAGGGAGGTTATGCTTCAATTATATGAGCATTGGTCATACCACATCTGGAGTACTGTGTACAATCTTGATCTCTTTAGCTGAGAAAAGATGTAGGTGCGTTGGAAGCAGTTCAGAGAAGGTTCACTGGACTAACACTTGGAATGGGTGAGTTGTCTAATGAGGAAAGGTTGGACAGGCAAGGCCTGTATCTGCTAAAGTTGAGAAGAGTAGAGGCAAATTGATTGAAATGTATAAGCTCCTGACGGGTCTTGACAGGGTGGATGTGGAAAGGATATTTCATTTTGTGGGAGAATCTAAAACTAGGGGTCACTGTTTAAAAATATGAGGCCGTCCATTGAAGACAGAGGTTAGGAGATTTTTTTCTGTCAGAGGGTTGTGAGTCTTTTGAGCTCTCTTCTTAAAAAGTTGGTAGAAGCAGAGCTTTTGATTTTTTTTTACACAGAGATAGAATAATTCTTGATAAGCAAGTGGGTGAAAGGTTATCAGGGGTAGGCAGGAATGTGGGGTTGAGGTTACAATCAGCTCAGCCATGATCTTATTGAATGGAGGAGCAGGCTCGAGGGGCTGAGTGGCCTATTTCTGTTCCAAAAAGTATGTTTGTATGCTAATTGCTTTAGTGTGATACTTCCGCTCCTGTCCTGGGAGGACGTCCCGCCTTAGAGAGCTGCTGCCTAATCTGATGGCTGGGAGATCTGCAATCCCATTGGCATTAGTGGGAGCGTGCAAAACTTTTGGGACCACAGGCAGACCCACCAAGCTGAGAAGCACAGAGTAAATCCAGGGTCGGGCTCTCAGCATGAGGAGTGAGGTGAGATGGGGCATGAGTGGAGAGAGGATTGGCAGGGCTGGGTCCAAGAAACCAGGTGAAGTGTTAAATGGGATGATTTTGGTGGGGGTTGCTACGATCGAACTGGGGGTTCTGCAAATGAGGGGCAGGATTCTCCAAAAATGGGGCTATGTCCCCACGCTGACGTAAAAACGCTGGTGTTTCGCTCTAGACTTTCCTAAAAAAAATAAAGACCAGTTCTGTTACCTGCAGGGGTCTGGCAGGGATCCGGAAGCTTCTCGCAGCTTTGGGTGTGGAATGGGCCCCTGCACCTCCGGTTCCAAGTCCGCGCATACGCACGCCGGTGGCCTCCAGCGGCTGCACCGAACGCGATGGCAGACTCAGCCTGGTGGACCTGGACCAACAAACAAGGTCCCACCGGTCTGCCCCGCGCTATTTCATATGACCCTCCGATCGCCGCCGCGGCTGTACAGAAGGCCCCCCCCCCGGTGCTTGATTCCCCCCCCCCCACCACCAGGGTGGCCGTAACTGAGTCTGCAGCCGCTGCGTGAGAGTCCCGACCCACCAGAAGTGGTTAGAACCACGGCGTCGGGAATTTGGCCGGTTGGGAACGGAGAATCGTGGGAGCGGCACCGGGCACGATTCGGACGTAAACGTCTATTCTCGCCCCCGCGCGAAAAGCGATTTCAGCATGGGGCTGCGGAGAATCCAGCCCGCGGTCTATCACTTGCGTGATACCAGCCTGTGTCGCTAATGCTGTTGGGCATCCTACATGTCATTAGTCTTCCCCCAGCCACCTGCAAAATATTTGAGGGGGGAGATGAGGCCCTTACGGGCCTTTAATTTGCCATTTAAGGACCTGGATAAACCCATGAGTTGGAAAGCTGCCTGATGCCTCCCCTAATCCCTGTAAAATTTCAATCAGATGTAGGCCGGCCGGGTGGGCGGGGGGAAGGCTACCTGCTTGATTCTGTGAGCTATGTAAAATCCAGCCCTACATTCCTCTTTTTTCTCAGAAGCCAAGAAAACCCCTCCCATTGACTCAGTCGATCGCAAATGTCTCAATCTCAGTGGTTGGGAAAATAGGAAGGGACCAGGGAACATTATTTTCCATAAAACACTTTGAAGGAAGACTGTTGCACTGTTACCATAGCAACTTTAACTGAATCACCTCAGAAACAAGGAGACAAAATGAGGCAAAGAGAAACATTTAGAGTTAGCAACAGGAAAATGTGTGAGCAGGACCGGGAATGAGAGAGGAAATGAGAGAGGCAGAAAGATTTAAAGAGCAAGGGCAAGAAGTAATATGCACGATAGAGAAACATTCTTTTTGTCTCGAAGGTCTAATTAACTAAAGTGTTGCTGGGAAAACAAATGTTAACTGGGAGCCAAATTATTCCACAAACTATGGCAGGGTTAATGCGAAAGGGCATCATTAGGTGAGGTCGGAAGGTTACACCAGAACATCAACCCAAGAGATCTGGATGGCAAAGGGAGAGAAGTTAGTTAAGGGTGCAACCAAATCTAATGTCATGTAGTGATAGGAGAACAGTAAAGAGGTTGAAGGGATGTCCTCAATTCATCATCGCAGCGTAGATAAATGATGAGTGTCACTTTGGCAGCATGCGTGGATCACCTCAATATTTTGGCTGCTGCCAATGCACACAGGTAACTCGAGGATCGCGGGACAATGTTGGGCCATCAGTGGCCTGTACTTGTTTTATGGAAGCTGACTAGACAAAACAAGCATTTCAGGAAACCTTCAGTTTATTTTTCAGCGGCCTTCAGTGGTCCCTTTAAATATTGCTCGTTAGAGAGTTTAACATTCAGAAACACTAGTCAGAGCTGGGATCAGGGCTAGAGATGGGTGCAGCAACTCCATTTCAATACTGAAAGGAGACCCATGCTCAATTCAAATGGGGCTGCCGAATAAAGGGCCTGATCAATTTATTAGTCGCCAAGTGCCTTGGGTTCAGGCTAAATTGGTTATCATCTTGTTTCACACTGGGACTTTGGGCATAACAATGTTGACTATAGATCCCAATATGTTTAAGTTGGAGATAGCCTGAATTTTCCTGTGAATGCAGATTTATGGCCTGCTTTGTAATGCTTTTTCCTAAATGGTTACTGCCTGAGTGGACAAAAACGCCAGTGGAGATGGGACAGCAGAATTATTGCCTTGGGCAGATTATCAAGGTTTTCGCTATTGAATCAGTACTGATAAGGGCAAGTTGAGGTTGCCTTATCAAAGCACTAACAATAAAAAAGCCCTTTTAGTTGACATGTCTGGAGTCATGTCCTGTCTGATACAAAGCTCCAGCCACGTGCTTAAATAGCATTTGAAAAAAGGATGCAAAATATGAAGAAATATATTGAAAAGAAAATGTCCCGTCTGTATCAGGCCTTGATTTGTCAATGATTTTTCCTTTTCCATTGTTTCAGCATCAAAGAGCCACACAGGGTATTCCAGTGTTTGTTTTTACAGCTAAAACAATTGCATTTCAGTCAAATATATATGAGCTACAAGTATGGAATAGAATGTTTGCAGCCCAGAAGGAGGCCATTTGGCCAGTCGAGGCCCTGACAGCTCTTTCGAGGACAATTAGTCCAGTCCCGTTCCCCCTGCCGTTTCACCAGTCTTGAATTTGTTTTCCCTTTCAATTCCCCTTTGGAAGCCATGATTGAAACTGTCTTCGCTACACTCTGTCAGGTATGTGAGTGGATTCCAGATTGTAACCGCCCACTGCAGATCAGTGTTGCCTTTGGTTCTTTTGCCAATTGCCTTAAATCTGTGTCCTCTAGATCTTGACTCGTCCACAAAAGGGGAACAGTTTCTCAGCTTCATTTAGACCCCCTCATCATTTTGAACACCTCTGTCAAATATCTCTTCACTCTTCTCCTCTCTATAGGAGAACAACCCTAGCTTCTCCAAACCTATTCATGTCCTTCAACCCTGGGACCATTCTTCCAAACCTTTTCTGTACCCGTTTTAAAGCCTATACATCCTGCCTAAAGTGTGTTGTCTGTAATTGGACACAATATTCCAGTTGAGGTTGAACCATTGTTTTATAGAGGTTCATCATAAAGTCCTTGCATTCTATACCTCCATTAATAAAACTTAGGATCCTGTGAATGTTTTAAGGCACTTTCTGACCATGCCCTACCATCTTCAATGATTTGACAGCACAAATTCCCCGATCTCTCTGCTCCTGCACCATCTTCATTTTCTATTATCTTCTCTCACTTTTCCTTGTATCACTTCAGACGCATCTCATTAGGTTTCAGTTGTCACCTGCTGGATATATCTTCTTGAAGTCTACGACTATCCGTCCCACAGTTCACTACACTTCGCAATTTTCTGTCCCTGCAAATTTTGAAATTGTGCCCTGTCCACCCAAGTCCAAGTCATTAGTCCAGGAAAAGCAGCGGTCCTAGTCCTGACAGCTGAGGAACTCCACTGTATAGAAAACATAGAAAGAAACATGGAAAAAATAGGAACAGGAGGAGGCCATTTGGCCCTTCAAGCCCGCTCTGCTATTCATTATTATCATGTCTGATCATCCAACTCAATAGCATAATCTTGCTTTCTGCCATATCCTTTGATCCCCTTCACCCTAAGTGTTACATCTAACCATACAATGTTTTGGACTCAACTACTTCCTGTGGCAATGAATTCCACAGGCTCACCACTCTCTGAGTGAAGGACTTTATCTTCATCTCTGCCCTAAATGGCCTGCCCCGTATCCTTAGACTGCGGCCCCTGGTTCTGGACACACCCACCACCGTGAACATCCTTCCTGCATCAGCCCTGTCCATTCCTGATAGGATTTTATAGGTTTCTATGAGAGTCTCCCTCATTCTTCTGAACTCCAGTGAATATAATCCTAACCAATTCAATCTCTCCTTGTACATCAGCACTGCCAGCCCAGGTATCAGTGTGGTAAACCTTCGCTGCACTCCCTCTATATCTGGAACATCCTTCCTCGGATAAGGAGACCAAAACTGCACACAATATTCCAGGTGTGGCCTCACCAAGGTCCGGTATAATTGCAGCAAGACATCCCTGCTCCTGTACTTGAATTCTCTTGCAATGAAGACCAGCATATGATTTGCCTTCTTTACCGCCTGCTGTACCTGCATGCTTACGTTTAGTGACTGGTGTGCAAGGACACCCAGGTCTCATTGCACGTTCCCCTCTCCAACTTTATGGCCATTCAGATAATAGTCTGCCTTCTAGTTTTTGCTACCAAAGTGGATAACCTTGCATTTATCCAAATTATACTGCATCTTCCATTCATTTACCCAGTCACTCAACTCGTCCAAATCACATTGAAGGATCTCTGCATCCTCCTCACAACTCATCCTCCCACTCACCTGCAAATTTGGAGATATGACATTTTGTTCCGTCATGTAAATCATTAAAATATATTGTGAATATCTGGGGTCATAGCACTGATCCCTGCGGTACCCCACTAGTCACTGCCTGCCAATATGAAAAAGACCCGTTAGTTCCTACTCTTTGTTCCCTGTCTGCTAACCAGTTTTCTATCCATCTCAATACACAACCCCAATCCCATGCACTTTAATTTTACATACAAATCTTTTATGTGGGATTTTGTCAAAAGCCTTCTGAAAGCCCAAATACACCACATCCACTGGCTGCCTTTCATCAATTCTACTAGTTACATTCTCAAGGAATTCCAGTGGAATTTTCAAGCATGATTTCCCCTTCATAAATCCATGCTGACTCTGTCCGATTCTGTCACTGTTTTCTGCGATAAAATCTTTGATAATGGATTCAAGAATTTTCACCACTACTGATGTCTTACTGGTCTATAATTCCCTGCTTTCTCTCCACCTCCCTTTTTAAATAGTGGAGTTACATTAGCCACCCTCCAATCTACAGGAACAGTTCTACAGTCTATATAATACTGAAAATATCCTCCTGTTTAATCCCCATTTTCTCCTTCTAATTTCTGTTATTTTTCGCTATTACCATTTTTGTCCATGGATGATTAATGCTTTCAAGACCAAGCAGTTTATCTTTAATTTAAAAACAGGAAACTCCAGCAGAACTGGCTTTTGGGTCTGACATCAGCGATGACCCAAATTGACTGGCTTGGCTGGTGGCCAATGAGCTGGTCCATAAGCCAGGTTCTTCTCAGGGACAGGCAGTGATTGGTTCTTAGTGAGTCCAGGTTTTACTTTTGTTTTGGTTTAGAAGCCGAGAACTTCAAGAAGCCTAGGGTCAGAGGCAGTCTGACCTTTTCTCTCTCTCATCTAATAGACTCTTTCTAAAGATCCGAGGTAAATACCTCTCTCTGTCTGCACAGCCAGACTGAATTACAAGGAAAGTAAGTCAAGCCACCATCTGCAGGCAGGGTTCAGATGTATAAAACTCTTTAAAAATCTTGTGTGGGGAACTCTGATCTTATCTCAGCATGGCTGTTGGTCGTTCTGGTGATGTTGGAAACAAGTAAGAATTAAACAGGCCTGAGGCTGTTTCCTTGAGTGAAGGCCCAGGTTGGTAAAAGTTGAAGTATCTCTCAAGACGGAATCCTATTGGCTGGGAGTGCTAACTGAGTGCTACTGGCAGAAGATCATCTCGAACACTACACCAGAGGCTTTGATCCCTAAAAATCCTGGGAGGACAGCCTGCTGCAAAGGCTTCAACATTGAAAGCAAGGAAACTCATCTTTCATTTCATATTAATCCCCTTATTAATTTCACACTCCCTCCCACCCTCCCCACCCCTGTGTGTGCCTATCTTGTGTGTGTTTAGGTAAAGGGTAGGACAGTAAAAGGAGGGAGAAGTAGATTAGCTGGCCATTATGGCATTGTATGTACTGCGCATTTCAACTTTGATTCTGTTATAAATAAACTGTTATTGTGTTCAACCTACAAACCTGGTGGCTATAACTTATTGAGCAGTCAAGGGGCCAAAGATTCTGAAAGTTTTATACAAATTATTGGTTAATTCACTTGTGTTAGGGCTCCGGGGTCTGTGGGGCTGGAATCGACGGTGCACTCACTCTGTTCCCTGTCACTGCGGAAACTATGAAAACACAGTTGCTCGTGACTGGCCTGTGCGAATATGGATAAGAAGTTGAATTAAACATAAATTCAGTGATGCTGTGTTGATTGAATCGGCAAAGAATGCAACAGTGCACCATGTAGAGGATATCTCTGATAACAGCTTCTGGATTTCTGCGATGAACTGTGCATATGTGGATCTAGAGGTTTCAGTCACTTTTACCTGGTAATGATAGCGAGCACTGTCTGGTTGGTCATCATTAAAACCCCAATTCCAGGCCAATGAGCTTTTTCTATGTAAATTTGACATGTTGCAATTATACAGGTCTGACCATGAGGTTGGCTGTGGTGTTCCATCCAGTTCCAGTACCACCTTGGTTTTTGTCAAAATGATTTTTCTGTTCATTTTTCTGTCCAGGAAAATTTGTTTCTAACTATAAAAGTTAACAATGTGTACTTATTATTGTTTGAATATTAATATTTTATTTCATTCCTTCCAAGGTTTTTAGCTGCTCAGCTTCAGAATTAGGTTCTTGATTGTGAGCATGCTCAGTTCCCCCATTCATGCACTTTGACCTTACTGCTATGCTCTGCCTTTCAGACTCATCTCCTTAAGCAGACTGGTAAGGGCAAGTGCTGCTTCCAGCAGCCTCAGGCTATCTATTGGCTGCTTCGAATATTGCCTCTCCCACTGTGTTTTCGGTCCACCCACATGTCCTGCTGAGGACCAATGTGTCTGTCTGCTCTCACTGCAATCGTGGATGTCCCTGGCCACTGTACTGTAGTCCTGGCCCACCCCAACGTCAACTGTGGCTCTGACCTGACAGACAAAAGGGAAAGGGATATTGGGGGCAGGGTCACGAAGGGGATGGGGAGGATGGTTTGTGGGTGTATCGTTGATAAATAAAGGATGACATTCGGACAATCGTGAGGACGGATTTCGGCTCAGAAGAGAGGGAGTAGATCTGTGTAGGTGGGAATACGAAATAACAAAGATCAGAAAACGCTGGTGGGCGTATTCTGTAGCCTCCCAGCAACCCCCCAAACAATAGCTATACTATTGGATAGGGCATTAATCCAGAAAAAAAGATGACCAAAAAGTATCTATGGTCTTGGTCCAGTCTATTTGTGCAATTTTCTTCACCCCTTCACCCTCCACTGCCAATTCTGTTTTACTGAACCACCTACTCACTGTCCGCCATCATTTGTGCTAACCACACCATCCTGCACTTTGCTATTTTCTTTGTAAAACTTTTCTACCTTTCCACCTCCCAGCTCATAATATTTTTAAATATACATTTTGAGTACCCAATTTCTTTTTCCAATTAAGGGACAATTTAGCGTGGCCAATCCATCTACCCTGCACAACTTTGGGTTGTGGGGTGAGACTCACGGAGATGCAGGAAGAATGTGCAAACTCCACATGGACAGCGACCCAGTGCTGGGGTCGAACCCGGGTCCTTGGAGCCATGAGGCAGCGGTGCTGACCAATGCGCCACTGTGCTGCCCCCCGCCCCCCCAGCTCGTCTTTAAGAGCTTTTTGAAAGGGGGACTGATGGAACCATCAATTCACTAGACACGTGCTTTAAGATATGAACAGTGGTTTTAATCTACTTACAACAGAGCCAGCCTGTTCCGCGTTGAACTCTCGATGAACTGAACGACTGGCTCTGAGCATTGGTATTTATACAGCAGTCCAGGGGGAAGAGTCGTGGGTGGAGCCAAGGGTGGAGCCCTGTACAAACTCCTAAGCATTCCCAGCACTACTCCCCCTAGTGGTCGGGCAACGCAACTGCGCTTAAAAATGCATGGTCTCATGTATATACAATAGTGTGAATTACGGAGTTACATTCACCACAGGGACAATTGCTGATTTTTCCTTATTGAGGGAGAACTTTGCCTGATGGCCGTACATCAGAAAAGCATGAGTGTGGTGCCTATGTATTTTGTAAAAAAAATACACCTGTATTTGTTTGATGTGCACCACTGCTCATCTCTTGTACAATCTATTGTGCTTTATACTCAAGTGTCTACTCATTTCCAGGAAATAATATTTGTCAGCAATTTACACAGCCCCCCCCCCCCCCCCGCCCCCACACACACACTCTAACATCAACAGAAGATGAGTTCCCTTGTTTATCCATGCCTACTGCGGGAGGTCAGGTAACATCTGTAGAAATTTTACTTCATTCCCATAACAATTGTTACATGAAAGGTGCCATTTTAATGTTAGGGACTGTGCTAAGTGCATAGTGTTAAAATTCAATGTTCTGTCACTGGACCTTCAATACATTTTTAAGAATGCATGCATTGCATATAAAATTAACAGATGGAATCTCAAATTGTGCTCATCTCCAAGTGTTTGACTTGATGCTACTCAATGATCCATCTTTCTATACTCCTGGTAGAATAGTTAAATACTGAAATCAGCATTGAGCTTCATTGCTTATCACAGGCAGTGAACCTGAGCGACTCACATGAAAGACTGAGCTTATAGTTTATTCAGTGAGGGCTACTCATGCAGCAAAAGGCCCAGTGTTTAGTTTTTCAGTATTTGTGTATAATATTCAGTGTCAAAGCTTTCTCAACAATTGGTTCTAATAACAGAAAACACATGCATAGCTTGAAAGCTGCAAATTTAATGCAGCACTGAGAGGGTTACATCAAACAAATGCGTCCGTCTCAGAGACTGTGGCACTCTGTCTGCTGTGTGATTGGAGCTGGAGGCAAGACTTTGTCTCAAAGGGAAAAAAAAATGCTGGTTCATTGTTGCTTGTTTCCCAGTGTCATCTCTTAGCGTTGTCATGGCAGGCTCTGTGTATCCTTTCAGCTCTGTGTTATTGGGCCTCCGGAAGGAAGTGGCCCATTGCAGGCTGCTATTTTTGTACAATCTTACATAACACAATCTATATGAACTTCCCCTTGCTCTATTTATCAGACAATAGGGAAATTGAGTTTGATGGCTTCCAAATCTCTGACTGAGGGATATCAGGTGACTTCCAGATTTTTTTGCTTTGCATTTGCTGCATAGCAACAATATCCTCATTTCAGATTTAAGCAGCTGTTTGATGAGCCTTCAGTGGCATGGTAATATTTATCAGTATTCAAAAGGCGAATTGGTACAATCTTAAATGCTGGCTGCGCATAGCAACAGTATCGAGTGACTGGCTGCCACCATATACTTGCATTGGTAGACAAGGGTTCAATGTGGTAAAGTGCTTTAAAGGGGGGAATTCTTTTGTCTGTGATTGTGTCGGTGGTAAAGTTTAAAAGCTAATTAAGTTGGTGGGATGCAAAACGAAAACAAAAAGGTTTGTGGCTGGATGTTGTTTTGTAAAGTGCATGTTGTACACATGGTGATTCGGGCTGCAATTCATATAGTGAGCATCTCTGTAATTTATAATGTAATGATAGCTCGCTCTGAGTTTCACAACACACTCGAAGCTTGGTTCGAGATCAAGATGAGAATAAAAATGAGGGTCAAAGGAGAGGACTGAAGCACTGTTCTCAATGTCTGAAAGTGCAATATTAACAAGTTACTCTCATTAATAAAAAATGATTTGCACGTGTTTTATTCTCATGTCTGTACTACAGTGATGCTCGGAAATGCAACACATGTCACACCATCATTGTACTGCTATGATACATAATTGTGGCTGGAATGCTGAAGCTCCTCTGGTTAGCCTCCATCCCAGGCATCAAAGGTAACAACAAACCAGAAATTAATGTATTACCTTGAAATTACGATTGGCATTACTGCGTGCAACAATTTCATTTGATGTTCTTTGTTATTTCGTGGATGTATAACCTTTTAAAATAAATGGGTTAATCTCCCACACCCCCATCCACCATTATACCAAAAAAACATGTAGACAAGTATATTTAGGGCACAATTCTCTGGAAAAAGTTCTAAGTGTGGTAATGAGGAAGAATTGCCACGAGTTGCACGGTGCTCGGCCCAGCGAGGCCGGCAACGCAATTCAGTGTTACCTGATCCACTTAACGAGGCCTCTCGGACTTCTTATCGCAAATTGAGGCTCGCCAGCTGCTTCACCGGTACCGCGCTTGCCAACCCCCCGCTAACAAGGTCGAGCAGCACTTAAGCTGCACTTGCTCAGCCTCCACCAGCCAACTCACAATAATGGCGCTGAGGTGACCGGCCTCAAGATTTGGGGATGCTGACCTGTGAAGGCCCCGAAACGCGATGGAAGCCAGGATGGGTATCCTGCTCTTCCGGGTGTCCCAGAGTGTCAGCCACAAGGCAGCCAGTACTATCTGGAGTGAGGAGGCGGCAGCTGTCAGCTGGGGGAGTGTGACCAGGAGGACTGCCCTTCAGTGCTAAAAATAGGTCAACCACCTACACCGGGTAGCACGAGTGAATCGATATCAACGCCTACTCTCCACCCCCGCCCCAAGGGAGCATCCAGCCGCTAACTCCCCATGCGACCCCCAACCCTTCATCCACCCACTCCCCCTTCAAGACCCCAACCCCTCCTTCACACCACCCCCCTCCACTGTGAACCACGTGTGTGGCTAACGACGCCCTCTCTGTGTCTCCTCAGGAAAAGCTCTTCCATAACCATCAGGAGAGGGTGCAGACTGGCGGAGGGGTGCCAAACTTAAGAATCCTCACCTCCTTTGAGGGATGGGAGCTGGAGGTGACTGGGATGGTCGAGGACAGATCGGGCACCCACGCGGAGGGTGGCAGACGCCGCAGAGGTGAGGAACCACCAGGCTCCACCTTGGGGACCTATAAAATGTGAGTTGTTATTGCCTTACTGACTGGCCTATCCTTCCTACTGTCTACATGTCCATTTCCCGCAGGTCCAGCAGCCAATGGTGCCAGACCATCCTGGGAGGCCCCCTCTCCTGATTCAGAGGAGAACACCTCAGAAGCGAGCTTCGAGGATGCATCCCCACCCTCCACCAGCACAGATACACACACCTCGGTGGGACATGTTAGTGGACAGGCTTCACCATTTGGTGAGCTCAGACTGCTGCTAATGTGCATTAGGTGGAGGCAGGAACCCCCAGGCGAGACAGCAGTCAGAGGTCTGATGGATCCAGGACCCAGCTGGGTCCCAGCCTGATGCTGAGCCTGTGGTACAGAGGTACTCGGAGCTGATTGAGACAATAGGGAACGGCTGGGACATTCAGAGGGAGATGTCAGTGATGATGTAGCTGATCCATAACTGATTGGAGGAGTCCCAGAGGCTACGGACGCAGGAGATGGCGATGGCAATGAGTGGCACCGAGGCCAACACTGCTAGGTTGGTGACTGCAGTGGAGAGGCTGGTGCATGATGTCAGCACCATGAGTGAAGGTGTCCAAGGAGTCGTGCAGTCAGTGACTGCCCTGGCTGAGGGTTTTGGCAGAATGTCTGACTCTCTGGGGGATGTAACCCAGTCCCCAAAGCCTGTCCACTAATATGCCCCACCGAGTTGTGTGTATCTGCGCTGGTGGAGGGTGGGGGTGACAGCTGTGCCGTGGCTATAACAGTTGCATCCTCGGAGCTCTCCTCCAAGGTGTTCTCCTCGGAGTCAGGAGAGGGGGTATCCGGGATGGGCCGGCGCTGTTTGCTGGAGGACCTACGGGAGAATGAACATGTGGTCAGTGGGAAGGATGGGTCAGTCAGTAAGGCAATAACAACTCATGTTTGACAGGTCCTCCGGGTGACATCCCCTGGCTGACCTTGATGAGGTTCTGCAGGACATGTCCTGCTCTCAGATGGGCGTGGCCGAGGCGATGCAGAACTTGTCCCAGTCGCAGGTGGGCACGTCTGAGGCACTGCAGAGCATGTCCCGGTCACTGGGGGATGTGGCCCGGTCACTGAGGAGCATTGCCAAGAGCATCAACACGATGGTGCAGACCATGGGGAACCGCCAGGGCTGGCAGAGCCAGATGATGCACGGGCAGCCGGGGCTCGAACCAGCTGCCCCTCTGTCCCAAGGTGAACTGCAGGGCTCTATGGGCACCGAGCAGGAGGAGGGGGTGCTGAGTGCCAACCCAGACCCGTCCCATGCAGTGGTGACAGTGGCCAGTGGCCACCAGTTCCCCCCAAGTTCTACCCCTCTGCTGTGACCACATCTCACAGCCAGCACAGGGGACAGGATGGCACAGCTGTGCATATGCCGCCAAGAGCCGGGCCCTCCGGTCCCAGAGGACACCAGCCAGGGACACCAAAGGCTATGGGACGAGTTAAGCAGCTGACTGCCTCCACCTCAGATGTGCATCCTGGGGAAACACCTCGCGTAATGGTAGAGTTAGGAGGGCCCAGCACGTTGAGGATCAATGAGGGCACTGGGGGAGGGAGTTAGGTAGGGGTTGGGATGGGGGAGGGGTTGAGGGGGCCGCACCATTGGGAGTGGGGTATTGTACAACACATGAATCACTTTTCTGCACAACCATTTTTTTTTTTTTTAAATTTAGATTACCCAATTAGTTTTTCCAATTAAGGGGCAATTTAGTGTGGCCAATCCACCTACTCTGCCCCTTTTTTTGGTTGTGGGGGTGAAACGCAGGCAAACACGGGGAGAATGTGCAAACTCCACACGGACAGTGACCCAGAGCCAGGATCGAACTTGGGACCTCAGCGCCGTGAGGCAGCTGTGCTAACCACTAGGCCACCGTGCTGCCCTTTTTGCACAACCATTATCATGCATCTGTCACTTCCTTCCGCAATGCCGGCTGACATCTGGTCCCTTTCCCTATCTCTCCAGGCAGTCCACCAGCGCCCTACACCCCCCCCCCCCCCCACCCCACCCACCAGCCATGGACATGTGCCCAGAGCTGTGTCCCATCCCCTGGGTGTTCGGATGTTGGCTGCTGCGTGTTCGGTGTTGCCTCCCGCATTGTTCACGCACCGTGTCCAGGCATCAAGGTGTGATTGGCATGCTAGGCAATGATTCCCACATGCTACATGGCCCTCGCCTACTCACAGGAATCCATTTGGGTTGTATGAAGTACCACTTTAGCATGATTGTCAATTCCCTATCAGAAATAGCCTTCAGCCGCGCAGCCAGAGGTCTCAGCAGTCAGTGAGGGTTATGGGTGGTCATTGGGGCAGACGGGCAGGGACAAGGCTTGCCCCTCCCGGAATGGGTACACACAATCCAGGGGTTGGCATGGTGGTGCCATGTGCAGTTGCCCCCAAGTTGCCCCTCCAGCACCTCCCCTCCATCCTCCCATGGTGGCCCACCCCTGCAGAGCATGGTATCCTCTGGACCCAGCCGAGGTGCTCTCACCCGCTACTGAGCACTGGGGTGGCAATCCCAGTGCCCCTGAGCCCATTGTCTGTGAGCAAAGATGGCTACTCGCCTCCTACGCTCTCCACAGAAGCTCTTCCGCCAGGTTCACCTTATTCAAAGGGAGTACTAATTGGCACCAGCTTGACCACTAATGACAGGCCGCTGAATGACAGGAGGCCACAGGATATGGGGTGGGTCCTGTTAATTGTATGGAAATTGGGTTTAAGTGGGGATAATTGGTTTCTCGCCACGCTCTGGCAAGATCCTGATTTTGCCTGCAGGAGCTGGCCGGTTACATCGTAAACTGCGCCTGGCGCAGATCTCGTTTTTGTCCTCTCCCGCTATTCACCAGCCTCATTACGCTTGAGCGAGAGCACAACGAGGCAGGGGAATCGTGCCCTTAGTGTCTGTGCACTATTATTCACTAGTATCCTAGAAGGAAATTAATTTGGTTTTTTTTTAAAGAAAAACTAACAAGCCTTTATTAAACAAAAATCCCCAGAAGACTCCAGGAAAAGGCATGGAAATGTCTTCAGATTATGTGTGGTTGCAGTACCCTCAAATCTTAAACTGGGCAGAAAGCACGGATTGAAATAAAAACTGTTTTTCAGCTTGTCAGGGTGGATCCAGGCAATAAATAGCAGGGTATCTATTGGAATTGTTCCAGTATCCAGTCATTATGAGGAAATGACTCACTTATTTCATATAACAGCATTTGTTTGTTATCAGTCAAGTGAATCATCTTTTTGGAGCAAGCGGAGTAATCCTTCCACAGCAGTGCTTCAAAGATAAAGGTAGTTCTGAAGGACAATCTGCAATTTTTTTCTTGCTTTAGCAAATTCTCGCTTTGTCAGCTTCTCGCTGCCACCTACTCTCCTCTAACCAGATTTTCAATAAGGTTAAATACATGGATTTTCCCAACTGTCTGCCATTACAGCTCGTGGGGGTATTACGACCCATTTTGAATGGTGGGACATTTAATTTGCCCCTCCCAAAGTAATGGAAAGTTTTATTAACATTCATTGTTCATCCCAATGGCTTAGTTAAAACTTACCCACTTGATTTTGAAAGACAGTTGGTCCTGGAACTCAACATGGTTGGGAGTCAGACACTCAAGTATACTTTTGCCCTTAGTAATGTTTTCCAGCAAGCTTGCAATTGAAAGAGCCTGAGTTGGTCAAGACAAAACCTTGAATTTATATTCTATGCTAATTTCAAAACCATTGTCAACTGCCCCAGCAGCCTCGGACACACCCATATCTATTGTCAAGGCTTCCAAAGTCAGATTGGCCTTTTTGAAAGTGAACCCCCCAGAAAGCAACGGGTCCTGATGGGGTCGCTGGTCATGCACTCAGATCCTGCATGGACCAACTGGTGGGTGTGTTCGTGGACATCTTCAACTTCTCTCTCCTCCGTTCCGAGGTTCCCAACTGCTTCATGAAGACTACCACCATACTGGTGCCAAAGAAAACCAGGCAACGTGCCTCAATGACTACTGACTGGTGGTCTTGACATCAATCATTATGAAGTGCTTTGAGAGGTTGTTCCTGAGGCACATCAACTCCATACTCCCAGAATGCCTTGATCCACTGCAATTTGCATACTGTCACAACCTGTACACAGCAAATGCTACCTCCCTGGCCCTACACGCATCCCTGGAGCATCTTGACAACAAGGACTTCTATTTCAGACACCTATTCATTGAACACCATAATCCCAGCCAATTTCATTTCAAAACTCCAAAAGCAAGGATTTGGCTCCTCCCTCTGCGACTGGATCCTCAACTTCCTGACTCACAGACCACAATCAGTAAGGATAAACAATAACACCTTGTCCATGATAGTCCTCAATACAGGGACCCCGCAAGGCTGCATACTTAGCCCCCTACTATACTCCCTATACACACATGAATGTGTGGCAAAATTTGGCTCCAACTGCATCTACACGTTTGCTGATGACACAACCGTAGTGGGTCAGATCTCGAACAATTATGAGTCAGGAGGGAGATAGAGAACCTAATGGCGTGGTGTAACGATGACACCCTCTCCTTCAATGTCAGCAAAACTAAGGATCTGGTCATTGACTTCAAGAAGTAAAGTATCGTACACACCCCTGTCTGATCAATGGTGCCGAAGTGGCACCATTGACAGCTTCAAATTCCTAGGTGTGCACATCATGAACAATCTGTTCTGATCTACCCACGCCGATGTAAAGACCAAGAAAGCACAACAGTACCTGTACCGCCTGAGGAAACTAAGGAAATTCAGCATGCCCACATTGACTCTTACCAATTTTTACAGATGCACCATAGAAAGCATCTTAACTGGCTGCATCACAGCCTGGTATCGCAACTGCTCGGCCCAAGTCCGTATGAAACTACAGAGTCATGAATACAGCCCAGTCCATCACGTGAACCCACCTCCCATCCATTGATTCTGTTTACACCTCCCGCTGCCTGGGGAAAGTGGGCAACACAAACAAAGACCCCTCCCACCCGGGTTATTCTCTCTTCCAACCTCTTCCATCGGGTAGGAGATACTAAAGTCTGAGAACATGCGCTAAAAGGTTCAAAGCTTATTTCTTGCTGTTACCAGACTCCTGAATGGCCCTCTTATGGTCTGAACTCATCTCTTCCCGCATCGTCTCTACTGAGTAGTACTACACTCCATATGCTTCACCGCAAGTCTATGTCTATGTATTGTGTATCTATCGTATGTCCTTGGTTTTTCATGTATGGAACGATCTGTCTGGATTGTACACAGAACAATACTTTTCACTGTACCTTGGTACACGTGATAATAAATCCAAATCCAAAATAATAATATCACATTGTTTAAAACAACCCGTCTTCATGGTATCTCTCTTAAAGGACTGATGATGGCTGGCATAATAGCTCTGTGGCTAAATATTAAATCACTGTGAGTTCTCCTCCTAATCATGTTTCTCATTGCTTAATTTGATGGACATATTTTTGTTCCCTCATTTTCTGAACGTGCTAACTTGGGAATATTCTCCACGTAGAAGCCTGTATAATATATGCAGGTATTCTGTTTAATCATGGGTGCATCATAGGCAAGAGTGTCCTCATCTGAAATATATACGTGCACTCAGGGATGTGGGCAGCACGGTAGCACAGTGAAAAGCACTGTTGCTTCACAGCTCCAGGGTCCCAGGTTCGATTCCCGGCTTGGGTCACTGTGAGCGGAGTCTGCACATTCTCCCCGTGTCTGCGTGGGTTTCCTACGGTTTCCTCCCACAAGTCCCGAAAGACGTGCTTGTTAGGTGGATTGGACATTCTGAATTCTCCCATAGACTGGAATGTGGCGACGGGGTTTTTCCCAGTAACTTCATTGCAGTGTTAATGTAAGCCTACTTGTGACAATAAAGATTATTATTATTATGTCTAAATGGCAATCAAGAATCAAAACCCTGCCCTCTCCTTAGACAATTGATGTTCATACAATCGTCTTATTGATGGTGGCTAATTTACCACAGGCCTGATGTTGATTGTGGTACTGGGCTATATGACAGCATAATACAAGGCACTGTGTTCATCTACAGGTCCATTGGTGGAATATAAAAGCAACTTATTGTGGATGCTGGAATCTGAATCAAAAACAGAAAATTCTGGACAATCTCAGCAAGTCTGGCAGCATCTGTGTTGATAAAAGGGAGCTAACGTTTGACAAAGAGTCATCCAGACTCGAAAATTTATCTCCCTTTCCTCTCCATTGGGGGAAATTTGTTGAGCAATTTTCATTGCAGTGTCTGATCAGATCCTCAGGGGCAGCAAACTTGTAGCACTTCAGAACTCCAGCTCAGAAAGGAGGAAAACATATCAGGGCAAATAACTGATCGAAGTGATGCAGCTCATCCGCTGATCATTGGGTGTTTTGAAACTTTGGCCATGTTCAGAGTCCCCATGGGGCATCAGTGAGGCTGAGAGCCTTGTGAATAGCTCATTTCTGGAGCTGGTCAACTCACAGCTTAAAACTGAGCAGGCTGAGAGAGAATTTGTGACTGCCAGAAGGACAAGGAGGACCAGGCAGCCAGGACAGGATATCATGAGTGCACTTTACTTTCCAATCAGTGTTAACTTCTGGCAGCACGGTAGCATTGTGGATAGCACAATGGCTGCACAGCTCCAGGGTCCCAGGTTCGATTCCAGATTGGGTCACTGTCTGTGCGGAGTCTGCACATCCTCCCCGTGTGTGTGTGGGTTTACTCCGGGTGCTCCGGTTTCCTACCACAGTCCAAAGATGTGCAGGTTAGGTGGATTGGCCATGGTACATTGCCCTTAGTGTCCAAAATTGCCCTTAGTGTTGGGTGGGGTTACTGGGTTATGGGGATAGGGTGGAGGTGTTAACCTTGGGTAGGGTGCTCTTTCCAGGAGCCGGTGCAGACTCGATGGGCCGAATGGCCTCCTTCTGCACTGTAAATTCTATGAAAGTGATGGTCCCTCTGGGTAGTGCAGGCAGAACCGAGTACTCGAAACCTTCGGTGGCTCAGCTAGATGGGTGGGTGGGGCTGTCAAGAAAACCTGTCAGGAAAATCCAAGAATTTGGAATATTTTTCTGGTGGTAATATTCTGGTCATATTTTTAAGTTGTTGGGCAATGTGAGTGATAATAAAAGCAAGGGACAGCGCAACTATGTGAATCTAAACTGTGGGTTTGGTATGGTAGTGAGCCTAGCAATACTGCAAACAAATGTTTACCTAAGGTAAGTTAGTAAGGATGGTTACAGAATAGGAATAGATTTGAACGGTTGTTCTGATTCAAAGGAGACGATGTGCAAGGTGTGAAAGAAAGGTATTTTAGGTAAAGTATGGATAAGGGGAGTTTAACTTTCCTTTAAATTATACAAGCTAAAATGAAGAGATTCATTAATCAATTCTGAGAGAGAGCAGCAGTTCTACAGAGACTAGATGAGACAATGGAGAGATCAAAGGGAAAGAACGTATTTAAGGAGATGCTGAAACCTATGAAAGGAGCTGTTTTAGATCTCAACAGACAGCAGGAATTGCTTGTCAAACACCCAGCAAACAAAGCTATATTTGAAAAGCCAGCTGTTGTTAATTTCGGGCACACAACAGAAATTAAAGGCACTGCGTGGTAAATGTTACTGGACTTCTATAGATCTTAAAATCTATCAGGAATTGCTGAACAGATGGGGACAATTAGCTCTGAAGGTAGTTAAAGTAAGATTTAATGGAACATTTTTCAAATATTAGCACTATCTGAAGTAATTGTCCTGTCTAAATGTAGTTCTATTTTATTTTATTGTTTCTTTCCTGTATCTTAATAACCATTTACTTTACTATAAAATCATCACAAGTAGTTGGGGTCATCATTTTTGGATTTCAAAACCGCTCCTCATACTGTGCAAATTGCAAACACAAATGTGAGGGCAGTTGTCTCAAGTTTCCCTTCTGGGATTCAAACAGCTCGGCATTTACCATCACTTGTGCCCTTAACTGGGGAGGAGAGAAGAAGAAGAGAGGAAGATCAATAGTAACAGGGGATTCAATACTGAGGGAAACAACCAGGTGCTTCTGCGGCCACAGACTCCGTATGCTATGTTGTCTCTGGGTAGGAGGGTGAATAGCCAGAGATCATAGTCCATGACAATACCAATGAAAAAGGACTGATGTCTTGAAGACACCGTTTAGAGAGTGAGGGGCCAGCTTTTAAAGCAAGGGTGTCAAAGGTAGTAAACTCCACATAACTCCTGGTTCCATGTGCCAGTGAGTATAGAAGTATAAATATAGACCTGATGAATGCATAGCTGTAGAGGTGGTACATGAGGGAGGGCTTTAGGTTCCTGATGGTATTGTTACCATTTCTGAGGGAGTCAGAGATTATACAAGCTGGATGGGTTATACCTCAACAGGGCTGGAAGACCCATCTGCTGGGAGCTGCCCAGCCACTCAAAGACTGATAGTGGTTCATTGCTCAGCAGTGCCACTGAGGAGGCAATGGCTGCTGCCAGTACTCTGCCAATCCAAGATGCTGTCAGACCCGTTGAGATTGTCCAGTGTTTTCTGTTTTTCTTTCAGATTCCAGCATCTGCAGTAATTTGCTTTTATCGACCCTTCTTGATGTCGGGTCCTTTGTTCAGCCACTGAGTGCCTTTAAACAAGGGACACCCCTGTAAGCCTACAAACAACCCTGACAAGGTTTAATCTTCAGGCTTCCCACATGATGAGCACTCGCCTGTCACTGGGTGAATTGCACATCAACAGTATAAGACCCTTTCATGAGGGACTTGTCCACTTAAGGCCCCCAGTTGACAGCGGGGTGTGACCATGGACCTTCTTGCCGTGACTTAATTGGGCAGAGGTGGGAAGGTGGAGGGGGGGGTGGGTGGTATTAGTTAGGGAGCACTTTGGTAGGAGTGAGGATAATCCAATTAGAATTAGAATACTTATGTACAGGACAAAGATAGACCAGGATTAAAAGTCTCTAATTGTGGAAAAGCCAATTTTCCTAAGCCAGGATGTGATTTAGTTAAGATGGACTGGAAGCAGCTACTCGAAGGTCAGTGTCAGATCAATGAACGATATTCAAAGAAGCGATAGCGAGGATTCGGAGCAAATATGTTCCTTTGAGGAAAAGGGTGGGATGAACAAATCCAGAGCCCCTTGGATATCAAGGGGCTTAAAGAAGAGGATTAAGAAATAAAGGGAAGCTTATGACAGATTTTGAGGGCTCAATATTACAGAAACCCAAGAGGAATACAGAAAGTGCAGGGGTGAAATTAAAAAAGGAACTAGGAAATAAAGGGTATGAAAAGATGTTGGCAAGCAAAATTGAGGAAAACCCAGAACTTTTAAAATAAGTACATAAAGAGCAAGAGGATAACTAAAGAAAGAGTAAGGCCTACTGGAGACCATAAAGGTAACCCATGTGTGAAGCAGACGTTGTGTATATTGTTCTTAATAAATACCTGGTACCTGTTTTCGCAGACGTGAGGGATGATACATTGTAATCAGGGATGGGAGTCTGAAATATTAGAGAAAATTTATATGGTGGGCGAGGAGGTGTTCAGGGGTTTAACACCTTCTTTAAAAGGCTACACCCCTCGGCCTGGATGAAATTTATCCCAGGCCATTAAGGAAAGCAAGAGAAAAAGTAACAGGAGCTCTGGCCATCATTTTCCAAACTTCTCTGCCTACAGGCAGGATACTAGAGGAATGGAGGACAGGTAATGTGCTGTTGTTTAAAAAGGGAGAAAGGGATAGACCAAATAATTACAGACCAGTCAGCCTAATATTGGTGGTGGGATAATTAATGATAAAGATTCGGAGAGTCGGGATAAATCTTTATTTAGAAAAACATGGATTAATTAACGACAGTCAGCATTGATTTGTTAAGGGAAGGTCCTGTCTGACTAACAAGAATTAATTTTTAAGGGGGTAAGCTAAAAGAGTCGATGAGGGCACTGCATCAAATATAATTAATTTAGCAAAGCTTTTGCGAAGGTTCCGCATGGCAGGCTGGTTACAAATGTAAACGCCCATGGGATCCAAGGCAAATTGGATCCAAAATTGGTTCAGAGGAAGGAAGCAAAAGGTTATGCTCGATGGGTGTTTTGTGATTTGGAGGTTGTTTCTCATGGAGTTTTGCAGGCTTCAGTACCAGGTCCCTTGCCTTTTGTGATATATATCAATAATTTGGATTTGAATGTAGGTGATGTGATTAGGAAGCTTGTGGACAAAGCAAGTATTGGCCATATTGTTGATAATGAAGAAGAACTGCAGGGAGTTATCAATGGGCCAGTCAGGTGATGTCACAGTGGCAAATGGAGTTCAATCTGGAGAACTGTGAAGTTAGACATCTCTGGAAGGCTAACAGGACCAGCAAAGGCACAATAAATGGTAGAATACTAAGGGGTGTCGATGAAGAGAGTGACCTTGGAGTGCACGTCCATAGATCCCTGAATGTGGGTGGACAGGTAGAGAGGGAGATCATGAAGGTATGTGGGTTACTTGCCTTTATTAGTGGAAGCACAAAATATAAGAGATGGGAGGTTAGAAACTGCTTAAAACACTAGTTAGGTCAGCTGGATAACTAATTGCAGTTCTGCTCATTGCACTATAGAAAGGACATGATTGCACTACAGAGGTTCCAGAGATTTACAAGGATGTTGCCTCGACTGGAGAACATTAGTTAGGAGGAACGATTGGACAGGATAGGAGTGGGGAGGATGAGGGGCGACCTATTTGAGGTGTACAAAATTATGAGGTTGTGAGGAGCTTGTTAAATCCTTGCCTAGTTCACATTTCTCTTTTTAAGCCCTGTCCCTGAAACATTGCAGTTTTCGTTTTAACCTGCAGAATTTGGTCTAACTGAAAACACCCCTGGTCTTATGTACTAGCCCAGACCCCCCTTGATGCTCTGAGGCACAGCCTGTGATGACATTTTGATAGATATGGCAAGCAGCCAATCAGTGCGTCTGAAATTCTGGGACATCTCCTGTTCTTGCTTGTGATTAGTGAAGCCATTCAGAACCTTCCTTGGTCAGGAGAAGAACCGCCCTTTTACTTCATGATGCGACCGTCAATTCACGCGAAACAGAGAGTAGATGTAAACAGTGGCTTTAATTGACTAGAACAGTGCCTGCCTGTGACTGATCTGCTACTGAGAGCCGCCTACAGGGCAGCTGCTCTTTATACCTCCCCTCAAGGGGCGGAGCCAAGGGTGGATTGGGAGCTGATGGTATGCACACTGCAGATCCACTGTGGAGAACACCCGGTAGCATGCGATCTGGTTAACCATGTCTGCGATTCAGGGAAGCGGGTACGCATCGAGGTGCGTATACCGGTTTATGGTCTGACTGTAGTCTACAACCATTCATCTAGGGAGCTGAAACTGCAGTCCGTTGGGGGGTTCCTCTGGAAGTGAATCTTGATCTGCAAAAATGGCAGACAGGTGGTTGATGTCTGGAGTGGATGGATAACCTTCGGTTAAATTCTCAGGTAGAGAATTCTACAATTGTCTCAGTGTGACTGGAAGTCAATCTGGTGGAGGACTGTCAGGACTTTGCCGACCTCAGAGGGGGAATTCTCAGTGCGAAGACCTCAATTATTAGAAGTGAAAGTGACTTCCAAGAGAGCATTCTACAGCCTGCAGGTTCTGGTTGAAGATCACCATTAGAAGGTCATCGGGCACAAAGACGACCACCTCGGTAGTAAAGAACCAAATCACACCTTTTAATCCCTTTTATTTTCAATTCGTATGGGTGGCACGGGGGCACAGTGGTTAGCACTGCTGCGTCACAGCTCCAGGGTCCCGGGTTCGATTCCTGGCTTTGGTCTCTGTCTGCGCGGAGTCTGCACGTTCACCCTGAGTTGCGTCGGTTTCCTCCAAGTGCTCCGATTTCCTCCTACAAGTGCTGAAAGACGTGCTTGTTAGGTGAATTGGACATTCTGAATTCTCCCTCAGTGCACCCGAACAGGCGCCGCAGTGTGGCGACTAGGGGCTTTTCACAGTAACTTCATTGCAGTGTTAATGTAAGCCTATTTGTGACACTAATAAAGATTGTTATTTTGCCCCAACCATATGCTTGTCTTGTTTGTGTCTGTGTGGAAGATAGGACGGGGTTTGGGGAATAGATAGATTAGCAGACCATTGTTCTGTTTCTACCATTCCTTATTAATCTTTTTCCTTGTTATAAATAAACAGCTTTTAAAAATGTCTTACTTATAAATCTGTAACTGGAGCCATCCACTCAGATCCACCCCGCTCCGTGACGCTGCCAGTCCTGGAGGCCCGCTCTGACTCGACCAGGGTCTGCACTTCACGGCCATGGAGCACAGGGAGTGGACCATCCCCGTCTGGGACTGCGCCACATCACACTGCGACTGTGCTGCCAACCTGAGGGATGAGTGGGATAAGGGGAGTGAGGGGGTGTGGGCTGCGGGGGGAGAGGGAGGTTAGGTGGGTGAGGGATGAGGGGGGGGGTGTCTATACACATGTCATGGGGATCCGCAACTAAGCAGGGTCTCACTTGCTCACCCCCGCCGACCTCCACCTCAGTGACCTCCCTTTCCTCCGGGCTGCCGACCATGTCCAGTCCCTTCTGCTCAGGCATGGTGAAGGGCCGCAGGTCTGGTGGCCCCCCTCCGGTCTTCTACACCTCCCGGCAGTTGTGCATGGCCTTCTCCTTGGGGGGTGGGGGGGGGGGGGGGGGGGGGGGGGCGGCAAACACAAATAACGACACTGTTAGACATTCTGACGTATGCAGCACAGGGGTTGGGTAGATGATGGCATCAGTGGCCAGGGCACCCACCCATTGCAGCTGTCATGGGTGGTGGCATGTGGGGCAGTGTGGGGTTTTGGTCTTCCCCCGGGGGCGAGGGGCCGGGTTGCGGGTGTGTGGGTGGCGGGGCTAGTGCCAGGGGCACAGCGCCGCCTACTCACCCTGGCCGTCCTGAGGAGGTTGTGCAGTTTCTTCCAGCACTGCATGGCAGTCTGGACGATGTTGCCCACAGCGGACGGCGGCGCCTGGTGGCCTTCCTCCCAGGCTGGGGTACAGGGTCATCCTTCTCTCCTCCACGGCGTCTAGGAGGGTGTCCAGCTCAGCGTCCCTGAACCGTGGCCCTGCTCTCCTTCCAGCCATCTTGTTGGGTGGGATGGTGTGTGTGTGTTTGGGGGGGGGGGGATGGATTGTTTCAGTGCGGCTGCGGTGTGTGAGCCTCATGTGCACCAATCACAGACCTGGTGAATCCGCCGCCGTTTTGCATGGAACCGGTTGCGTTCCACGTGGTGATGATGCTAGCCCATTTAGAGTTGCTGAATCGGTGCACCTGTTGTGCCGTTTTTGCTGTTGTAAAACAGCATTTTTCCCACGCCGACGTCAGCACTTAGTCTCAAAATCGGTGATCCAGCACATAATGTTTGCTGGGGCGATGGCCCCTGCCAGAGCCCCCTCCCCCATACCCAAAGGCAAACCCATATCAACCCCAATGCCCCCTCACCCCTCTAAGCCCCATTACATCCAAAAACAACACCCCCCCCAAACACCAAGTTCTCCATGACACCCATACATGAAAAAGAACTCAGCTCTGAAAAAACAAAGAGCGAATAAAGAGAAAAAGGAAAAACAAGACAAAGACTCAGCCAAAAAATGCCAGAAGTCCAAATTCAGTCCAATCCCAGGCCTTCTGCCTTCACAAATGCCTCTGCTGCCGTCTCAAAGTAATAGATACATTTGATCTTTGTTATAAAATGCTGCTTTCGCAGGCATTCTCCACTGAGTCCTATTGAGGTGCTACTTAAGGGTGACTGCTATGATGCTGAGGGGCCTTCAGGTAGGGTAACTTGCACAGTTAGTCCAAAACCTCTCTGCTGTTCTAGATGATTCTGGCAGATTGTGTTTTACCAGTTTTTAAATTAAAGTTTACAGATCCGTTAATGACACATCAATGTAGTTGGCCATTGAGCAAATCACCACGAACTTTTGCTTGTGAATTTGGTGAACCTTTTTATTCCCAGTTGATTGTCTTTTTTTCACGCCAGAATCTTAATATTCAATGAAAAGTATAAAATTCTTTGGAAAATAAACCACATTGCTTATTCCCACAGATTTGTAGATGAGGGTCGACTGTAATCGAATATACATGGCCATTTTGAAATCAATTAATTATTTTCATTTAGTTACATGCCCAGGAAATAGTCTTCTTTTACACTACTAAGAAACTGGATGTTTTCCCCTCAAAGCCATTCCGGTTCTATTGGCATTTGGTTCACAGATTTTGGTCCAGTAATTAAGCTGTAGGACACTAGTCTACAAATGATTAACTCAGAACAAATCCAATACATGGCAGATCCTAGAAATCTGAAATACACAGCAGAAAATGTTGGCAATGCTCAGCAGATCAGGCAGCATCTGTGGAGGGGGAACTGGAATTATGGGCTAGTCCCTGGTTTGCCAATGGGAGCCCCTGCAGTATTCAGAGATTAGCAACCAGAGGTGGGGAAAGTTTGCTCAGCGTTGGGGATCAGGGAGAACTTACACGGATTTTTCCTTCAGGAGGCTTTGACAGATTGCACATGCCTTGTGGAACGAGTGTACTGAATAAGCCAAATGGCTGCCTATCTTGTCATTCTTTCCTCTGTTCTAATTGAACTCTAACGTCTGAGCCTCACTCAATAATCCTCTTTAGCAAACCACTTTGGATCAGAAAATAATCGCAAAGCAAACAAAACGTATTTGCCCGTGCAATATATTTGCACAAATTATAACATTGCAAGTACTCATTTATTATTACTCTATATGCAACTGTGGGGTAAATATTATCAAAACATCTTCAAACAATTTGCACAACAGAACATGGAGCACCCTGACCAGCATATACCTGCCTGAACACTCAGTAGAATGAGAGTGTACTTATGCCTTCCCGTGTTCCTGAGCTTTCTGAAAAAAAAACCTCATATATAATCACAGAGCACATTCAGCAACATTAGCATAAACCTACTGAGCAGTGAACTCGCCTAATTCCTTTTTGGTCTTAGTCAATCCTTTTTGCCATGATGTGGAGATGCCAGCGTTGGACTGGGGTGAGCACAGTAAGAAGTCTTACAACACCAGGTTAAAGTCCAACAGGTTTGTTTCAAACACGAACTTTCGGAGCACTGCTCACCTGAGGAAGGAGCAGTGCTCCGAAAGCTCGTGTTTGAAACAAACCTGTTGGAGTTTAACCTGGTGTTGTAAGACTTCTTACTGTGCAATCCTTTTTGCAGCACTGACGTTTCTATCTGTGCTATAAACAAAAATCACATGAAATTAGCAGGCCACCATTGCAATGCAAATGACATCTCGGAACCAAAACATGATGTTCTGTGCTGGACCATAAATTCCAAAAGTGCACTGGATGATTACTCTTGCCGAGGAATGGGAAAATAATGTTGAAAATGTAGCTTTGAGGGATTACATTTCGCAGAGTTCGAACTTCAGTGAATTGTAGTGCATGAGATTTCAGCAGAGGTTTTATCAGTCAGCTGTAACCTGCATGAGATAGATACGAAAGTCCAAATGTACAGTCAAACATTGCAAAACACTTTAATGTTTTATTGTATTTGTTTATACAATCTCATGGGTCTGTTCATTGATTACCCCATAGCTTCTACGTAACTTTTAAAGGACTTATTTTTAAAATTTAAAAGCCCAGGCACTAAAGTCATACAAACTCAGATAGGTTTGTCTAAACTTCCTCTCAGCTATTTTAATAGATAATAACTTTAAATCAGAATTAGATAATGAACATCTCTGCTGACGTAGTGAAGCGGGGAATTTTAGACACATTCGCTAAATCCCCCTCCCACCACAACACCTCGCCACTTGTTGAAACATCTGTTACAACACTGACGTTTTCCAGTTCTGTTGGGCTGGATTCCATGCGGGTTTGCCTCCACAATACCGGCCTCAAGACACCATGAAAGGGGCAGCTTGGGGACAGGTTGGTTGTCCCCAAGGAATAGACGGACAACCAAATGAGGCCAATTATTTTTCATCAAAGGCTTTATTAAGACCTTGGTCGGGATTCTCCCCTACCTGGCGGGGCGGGGGGTCCCGGCGTGATGGAGTGGCGTAAACCACTCCGGCATCAGGCCACCCCAAAGGTGCGGACGTCTCCGCACCTTTAGGGGCCAAGCACTCACATTGAGGGGCTAGGCCTGCACTGGAGTGGTTCCCACTCCGCCAGCTGGCATGGACGGCCTTTGGCGCCACGCCAGCCGGGGCCGAAATGACTTTGCCGGCTGGCGTACGTCCGCACATGTGCTGGAGCGTCAGCGGCTGCTAACGTCATCCCCGCGCATGCGCAGGGGAGGGGGTCATTTCCGCCTCTGCCATGGTGAAGACCATGGCGAAGGCGGAAGGAAAAGAGTGCCCCCACGGCACAGGCCCGCCTGCCATTCGGTGGGCCCCGATCGCGGGCCAGGCCACTGTGGGGGCACCCCCTGGGGCCAGATTGCCCCCCCGCCCCAGGACCCCGGAGCCCGCCCGCGCCGCCAGTCCCGCCAGCCAGGTAGGTGTTTTGATTCCCGCTGGTGGGAAAGGCTTGAAGCGGCGGGGCTTCGGCCCATCGCGGGCCGGAGAATCGCCGGAGGGGGCCTGCCGACCTGCGCGGCGCGATTCCCGCCTCCGCCGAATCTCTGGTGGCGGAGAAGTCGGGACACGGCGGGGGCGGAATTGACGCCGGCCCCCGGCGATTCTCCGACCCGACGGGGGGGTCGGAGAATCCCGCCCCTTATTCCTCAGTGAGTTCAGGGGCACGATTTAACGGCCTCGTCCTGCTTGACATGGTGTCGGTACAATGTCGTTGAACCATGTGAGATGCCTGTTGCGAGATTTGTGATGTTTGAAGTGCCTCGTGAGATTTAACGAGATCTCGTGAAACATCGTGATCTGGGCCTTGGCCACACTGGGATCCAAATCTGTATATTTAAATGAACCATTACCGTGACCGGGATCTAACGGCTGTGCCTGGAACACCTTGTCAAGGATTGGATTGGATGGATTAGATTTTGTTTATTGTCACGCGTACCAAGGTACAGTGAAAAGTATTTTTCTGCAAGTAGCTCAATAGATCATGAAATACATGAAAAGAAAAGGAAATAAAAGAATGCACATAATAGGGCAACACAAGATACATAATGTAACTAGATAACACCGATATCGGGTGAAGCATACAGGGGTGTAGTGTTAATGAGGTCAGTCCATAAGATGGTCGTTTAGGAGTCTGGTAACAGTGGGGAAGAAGCTGTTTTTGAATCTGTTTGTGCGTGTTCTCAGACTTATGTATCTCCTGCCCGATGGAAGAAGTTGGAAGAGTGAGTCAGCCGGGTGGGAGGGGTTTTTGATTATGCTGCCTGGTTTCCCCAGGCAGCAGGAAGTGTAGATGGAGTCAGTGGATGGGAGGCAGGTTTGTTTGATGGACTGGGCTGTATTCACGACTCTCTGACGTTTCTTGAGGTCTTGGGCTGAGCAGTCGTCATATGAGGCTGTGAGGCAACCAGATAGGGTGCTTTCTCTGGTGCATCTGTAAAGGTTGGCAAGAGTCAATGTGGACAGGCCAAATTTCTTTAGTTTCCTGAGGAAGTATAGACGCTGTTGTGCTTTCTTGGTGGTAGCGTCGACGTATGTGGACCAGGACAGATTTTTGGAGATGTGTACCCCAAGGAGTTTGAAACTGCTAACCATCTCTACCTCGGCCCCGTTGATGCTGACAGGGGTGTGTACACTACTTTGCCATTTAGTACTGGTTTTGATAAATGTGGACCAGTCATCATGGCACTGGGGGATCTCCCAGGTCATTAGAGACCCACATGTGGTCAAGGACAGGGCAGGGTGGCACCTTGGCACTCCCTCTGACACCTGAGTACCTTGGCCCTGCCAGCCTGACATTCTCGCAATGCCACCTGGTGTTGCCAGGATGCCAGATGTCACTACCAGGTTGGCAGGGCATTGCCAGGATGGCACCTCCAGGGATAGGGTCCAAGGGGCCTGCCCAAGTGGAGACAGGGTGGGAGTATTTTCCTGGGGACCTCCGTGAGGTTGGGGGGAGGAGACGGTCAGAAACGGGGACGGACGGTTGAAAGCAGAGGGGTGGGGGTGGGAGCGGTAGATCGAGACAGCCAGCCAAAATGATGCCCTGATCTGCGAGGAGCGTTTCTTGCTGGGCTCGCCAGCAGCAAAGGACTCAAGTGCGGCCTTGGTAGAGAGAAAACTCCCGAGAGCAAACAAAACGGCAAAATGCCGTTGAACTGTGGGCGTTTCTCGGTGCTACAGATGCTGAGAACCATCCTGCTAAACGCACCCATAATCGGACATCGATTATTTTCCGTTGAATCACGCCCACAGTCAGCAAGGTGGATTGACTATGTGGAACCATGTCCAATCAAATGTGGTGGGCTTAGGGTGGGGATTTCAGGTGGATCTTGCAAAGGATTACCCCTCCCCAACACAGCCTCCCACCTCCCCCGAACACATAATAGCTACCAACTCACAGCTGCGGCCATCGATCGTGCCCTGCAAGGATCATGACTTTTTAAAAATAAAAACGATTTCTCTGCCCTTTCCTACCCTGCCCCTCGCCGTCTCCATGTTCACACCAGCAGCAAACGACAAGATAGGCGGCCATATGTCTTATTAAGTGCACTCATTCCACAAGGCATGCACAACCATTCATAGGCCTACAGGAACAATCTGTGTAAGTGCCTCCTGATCCGCAATGCTGAGGAACGTCTCCTTTGCATCTTCAGCTCCAGACTGCTACCTTTTAAAGACGCTTGCTCACCTCAGCACTGTTGGGATTTCCCCCCCCCCCCTAAATATTGTGGCACCTTGACTTCTCCCTCTCCTTTTAGGATGCTTCTTAAATCCATCTCTTGAACCAAACTTTTGGTCATGTCTTCAAACGTATCTTTACTTTGGCTTAGTGCCAATTTTGTCTGGTTACGCTCCCTGTGAAGCAATGTGGAATTTAAAAAGACAAGTTGTTGTTGTAGCTGGGGATCTAGGAGTTAACTTTTGACAATAATAGTAATTTTAGCATGGAAGAGCTGTTTTAGGCTGGTGCGATTATTACTGCTTATTTGGGCTGCAGCACCGAGAAACACTTGCCATCCAAGGGCACTTTGTCGTTCTGCTTGGCCTCGGGAGTTTCTCTCTGTCGAGGGTGCACTTAGAGGGATTTCCTGTTCCCGCAGATCTGGGGCACTATTTTATCTGGCTCCTCCGCTCTCTCCCACCCCCTCCCACTTTCAGGCCCTACCCCAGATTTCAACCCCCCCTCCCCTCCCTTCACCCCCAACCTAGGGGAGGCTCCCGGGAACCTAACCTCAGCACGCTGTACTTGGTAAGCCCCCCCCCGACCCGATCCTGGCACTGCCAGCCTGGCACCATGGCATGTCGGAGAGCCTGGGAGTGCTCAGGTAGCATTGCCAGGGTGCCAGGCAGGCAGTTCCAAGGTGCCAGAGAGAGAGCCGGTTGCCATCCTGCCCTGTCCCCGACCATCTGGGGAGACTCCACCAGGTAGCGTCACAGGTGGCGAGGTCTCGCAGGCACAGACGTTGAGCCCGGGCTCTGGCAGAATCCGGTGAATGTGTGCGTAAATGAGCCGTACGGCTCACTTAAACATGCTGATCTGGGTCGTGCCGAGTGAGGGTGAGATCCAGATCGCGATGTCTCACAAGATTCCGTTGGATGCCACAAAACGCTACGAGCATTACAAATCTTGCGAGGGGCCTCTCGCGCCATTCAACACCCTCATCCCGACACCAAGCTGGGCACGTCGAAGCCTCTGCATCGCTCCCAAGGTGTAACATCCGCTGCTCAACTGCTCCAACAAAACGTCAATCTCAGGAAACATTAGATGTAATAAAATGGAATGAGGCAACCAAGAGAAAAAAGAAAATAGACTGGAAGAGCACGTTTTGGAAACAGCATTGAATGGATTCACATTCAGTAAGATCAGTTCAGATTCTGCAGGTTGTAAAATGCTCAATTATCCTGCTTGTACCTGCTCTTTTGCCATGCTGTCAGTACACTATTCTCCTCTGGCACGAATGTTTGCAAACTTCTCTATTGGCATTCCCCGATCACCACAGCACAGGACTTCTGCCAGAGATGATGGAATGGCACAGGAGCGCAGGTTTTGTTGCAAAAAGCCAATGGAAAGTGTTGAAGGCAGAGTGATTTATACCACTGTTAGCACACAACCTGTCACTGTGGTTCCGAGCTAAAAAAAATGGAGGCCTCTTGCCCTGTGTGTGACTGTCTGGTGAGCTATCTACAACCAGTTGCTGAAACTTGTCACTTTTCTGGTCACTAATAGGGAAAGAATGAAAAGCAGGATTAGAGGATGAAAAGAGAAAGAAGCAGACAGAGAGAGAGAGGCTGGACGCCGTTCATGCAGTGAAGCTAATTTTGACAGACCTCCCTTCTCTTTCACTTCTGGCTAATATTAAAGCCAATTCGGATGTGGTAATTATTTGCTTTCCTCTCTGATATTGACTGTGTGGATTTTCCACACACCGAACAAAGATCCCTACCACTATATACTTACCTTCCCAGCATGCCTCAGTTCTCCGATCCGAGCGGACCTGAGAACTGCACAAGGGCTTCATTTTATCCTATTTTCTTGCTGCAAGCAGCAGATAAGTGTTAATGTTTATTTAACCGACTTACACTCGCTGAATCCCTGGTTTAATTTCTCACGTTATGTTTTGCTCCAACACAGTAGAGAGAAACTGGGAGGCACTTTCACAATTAAAATCAAAATCTTTGTAATTTTTGTTTTAAAGTTCATGCTCCACGGTCAACAATCACAAGGGACAGGTTGTGCGACATGCTCTGAACTTTGACTTCTCGTATTAAAGGTGACAGTTCACAATTATTTGGGCAGTACCCTTAAGAAACACCAGTTTACAAGTCTAACACAGTTCACTGTGTACAGTAGTAGAGCACTGACCCTGGAAGTCTTTCATCAAAAACGTTTCCTAGCCTCCTGCACCACACAATTCTCAGGTTCATGTACTCTGGCAAACGGCGGTCACCTGAGAGAATGCAGGAATCTGATGTTCTTTTATTCACGATGGTGGATTCTCCCGTCGCTTTGACTGACGAATGTTCAGCAAAATAAAAAATTAAAGAAGACTGGTTTACACACCAGGTTGATATTGGGCAGGACTGTCCGTTTGGGAGACAAAGGGCATGATTTAATGGCCTCGTTGCACCCGGCCTGGTGACGTGACGAGGCCCTTGAATCTTGGGGGAGGCCTCTCACGAGACTCGCGAAGCTCACAAAAGTCTCGCGAAATTCAAAGGAATCTTACGAGACGTCGTAATCTGGATCTCGCCATCGTTGGGCGAGATCCAGATGTGCAGATTTAAATGAGACATTGGGTTCATTTAAATATGCCTGCGCCAGATTCTCGTGGGGCCCGGGAACATTAGCACTGGTCTACACAAACGTGGACCAGGCATAACAGCACCATGAAGCGGCATGGTCATCCTGATCCCGAGGAGGACACCTTGGACTTGGCACCAAGTAGCTCTTTGTTCCTTCCCCCGGCTCAGGTAGCTTCCCCCCAGTAAACATGGCAGTTTTCAATCGTTTGTTAGTCATTGTTTTGGCCTCCCCCTACCCCTCCACAGTCATGGGCCGGGATTCTCCGATCCCGCGCCGGGCCACCGATTCTCCGGCAACCGGAGACTCAGCGGCAATCGTGCTGGCGCAGTAGCCACGCCGCCGGTCAGGGGCCGTTGAAAGTGCCCCCCCACGCCCCCCCCCCCCCCCCCCCCCCCCCCCCCGGCGATTCTCCATGCTCGATGGACCGAGTGCCAGCCGAGTCCCGCTGGCGTCGTTTGCCTATGGTCCTACCCGGCGGGACCTCGGCTTTCTGGCTGCGGGGGCCATCCTGGTTGGGGGGGGGGGTGGGGGGGGGAGTTGACTCCGGAGGGGGCCTCCACGGTGGCCAGGCCCGCGATCGGGTGCAACTCATTCCAGGGGGTGCCTATGTTCTTCCGCGCCGGGCCCCTGTAGGGCTCCGCCATATTGCCCGGGGGCCGGTGCGGATATGGCAACCCACGCGCATGCGCGGGCCCGTGCCAGCCATGGCGTGCCGGCTTTCGGCGCCGGAGCAGCGCACAGCACTCCTGCGCCGTTCTAGCCCCCGGGGAAGGGGTGAATGCCTGGGCCTGGAGGCCCCTTTGACGCTGGCGTTGCTCGCGCCGGTTTTGATGCCGGCGTCAATACTTGGCGGGAATTTGGAGAATCCTGGCCATGGTGCCCAGCCACCGTTTGTAAATACTTGTAGTAATTTGCGCCTGCAAGACATCCGCTGGAGAGGGCTTGAGCATAGCGAAGGGCTGAGCATGAAATGTCCAAGCCACTAATCACATTTAGAAACATGCAAACACTGGTTTTGTATGCCCCGGATTGTGCGGGGCCCAAACTTCGTTTTCACCGGTGGGGAGGGTCTGGAGCATGGCACCTGAGACGGCGCCAAGTACAACCCTCACGATGCCCGATTCTCCGCCCAAACGCGATTCGCCTTTCTGGCGTCGCGAGGCAGAGAATCCAACCAATTGTCTCATGTGTGACTTTAAAGTCTGAGTCTCGATTTGCATAACCAATTACAAATACTACACATGAAGACAGTATTGGAGCATCGGTTTTATGCTGCGCTAGCTTACCTTGAAGGCAATTGACTCTGTTCTCCTCAAGTATGGAAATCGCTTGATGACAAAGACTTTTCCATTTGAGTTTATCTGAAATTTTTCCATGTATTGGGATACAGATTGCAAGCCTTGAGGTTGGCTTCCAGGTTGTCTTCTTATCAAAGATTGGGACGCCCCATGGTGCAGGTTCCTGTGCTCAGCTGGTGTACTGGAATCCTCAATGTGCACCACATGACCAACCCAGTGAAACTGAGCTCAATGCTGGGTATGCAGCACTTTGTAAGTACCTCAGTATTGAGGAATTTTTTTCCTGCCACCTGATGTTGCAGATTAATTATGGAATGCTTCTAATATCTTCATGTGATGCCCATCTTGCACCCACAAAGGAGTGATGCAAGAATCACTGCCTGGCAGTGTTTTGTAATGAGAAAAACTCCATGCTCTTTCCAAATGAGTGAGCCTGCCAAACACTGAGCTTGGTTTTACCAAGTAATGGCTGATTTTGTTATCCAGCATAGTTTTATTGGAGAAGATACTTCCAAAATAGCAAAATGTCTGTACTGAATAGAAGGGTGTGTTGTTGATAGTGAATATGGGTTGGAGGTTGTGGCTGGGGTGGGTCAATATCAAAT
This sequence comes from Scyliorhinus canicula, assembly GCF_902713615.1. Classification (NCBI taxonomy): domain Eukaryota; kingdom Metazoa; phylum Chordata; class Chondrichthyes; order Carcharhiniformes; family Scyliorhinidae; genus Scyliorhinus; species Scyliorhinus canicula. The sequence continues at coordinate 231,921,516 of NC_052148.1, forward strand.
CCTTGCCTTTTTCAGACTTACTGTCAAACCAAAATGTTCTGAAGAGACCAACAAACAGCTGAATATCTTCTGGAGTATGTGCTGGGGTGGCATAGTAGCACGGTGGTTAGCACTGTTGCTTCACAGCACCAGGGTCTCGGATTCGATTCCCGGCTTGGGTCACTGTCTGTGCGGAATCTGCACGTTCTCCCCGTGTTTGCGTGTGTTTCCTGCGGGTGCTCTGGTTTCCTCCCACAAGTCCTGAAAGATGTGCTGTTGGACATTCTGAATTCTCCCTCCGTGTACCCGAACAGGTGCTTGAGTGTGGCCACTAGGGGATTTTCACAGTAACTTCATTGCAGTGTTAATGTAAGCCTACTTGTGACCGTAAAAAAAGATTATTATTATGAACAAGAGTTTACTCAGTAGCTGCTCAGTAATGTTTGTGCAAGCCTTAAGCCGTTACAAGTTGAAGAGGCTGCCATTTGTCCTGAATTGAATGACTCCTCCTGTGACAAGGGACTGGATTCTCTGGCCCCCCCAGCCATGTGTTGCTCATCTATGCTGGTGGTGGCATTCTCTCTTCCCACTGCTTGTCAATGGGATTTCCCTTTGAAGCCATCCTATCCATTGGAAAATCTGTGGGAGAAGGTGTGCTAACCAGCGGGAACAGTGAATCCTAATGACTGGAGAATTTGAAGGTGCGTACTAAAACATGGATGAGAAGCAAATGGCAAACAGAGCTGGAGCTAACAGAAAATCTATGACTTTGTATCATCCTCGCCAACATGCCGCCATGTTGTATGCTTATTTGGCAAGCTGATAAAATTCTGGTCTTCATTAAAAATTTATAACAGTTTGCTCCAAAGTGGCAGGAAGCCATTTTGTCATAGATAGCTTAATGGATTGCAATCAGTGAGAGGGCCCTTGTGAGCTGAAAATGAACAAGTTTGGGAACCAAGTAAAAAGGATGGATTGCAACACTCAATCAACAACCTGATACACTTTTCCTATGGATGTCACTTGCTGTAGTCCGTGGCTAATCTGCTGAGTGGTAATAATGACAAATTTTGTTAGTGAGGGAGTGAGTTAATAACTTACATAAAGGAAGTTTTCTTTTAACTAATCTTTATTCCCTATAAAGTCCATTCTAAGTTTATAATATATACTGAATGCAGCACTTCCTGGTTATCAGTTGCAGGTTATTTCTTGAACGTTTAGTAATTGCGACACAGTCGTGAATCCTCTCGTGTGAATTTATCAAGGACAATAAGTTCAACAACAGCAGCTACATCATAAAACACTGCCAGCACGAGAATGGATCAGAACAGAATCAAACCACATAACATAGAAAGAGTATGTATTCAAATAACACAGAGCAGCATTTTGTAACAAGACTGTAATCTAATCAAGAGGGTTCCGATTATGGTTATAAACCAATCAAGCTGTTTATGATATAATCAATTAAAGTGCAACCTTATAATCCCTCCATGATCTCTATTATTCTCTATTTTGTTTGACTTCTCAAGGTTAAAAAGACTTATCCTTAAGTTTACTGTTGAAAAATAAAATAATTAAAATGTGTTTCTGATAATACTATGTGCTTAGATTATATAAATTTATATGCTGCAATATATATATTATGTTACATTCAAAATATACATGTTGAAGCTAGCTATCTAAACACCCTGCTCAAATCTCACGCCCCATCAGTATCCTTAATCTTAAATTATAATTCCAAAAACATACCTTTAATTCAAATTCAGTCATTACAAATCTTTCCCGCTGATATAATTGGTAAAAATTATGAACTCAGATCCAGCATTGGAATCAAAGGAGAATGGAAAACTTCAGTGAAGTGGCTGAGGAGATGTTCTTTGTGTCAATTAAGGAGAAAAATAATGAGGGAATGTCATTGTAGAAGTAACAAGCTATGCTGTTGGAATCTTACAACACGGTAGCACGGTAGCATGGTGGTTAGCATAAATGCTTCAGTTGGGTTACGGGTATGGGGTGGATCCGTGGGTTTGAGTAGGGTGATCATTGCTCGGCACAACATCGAGGGCCGAAGGGCCTGTTCTGCTCTATGTCTATGTTAAACTGTGAGGCAAGATGGGAATATTCTGGACTCTTGCATGGCCACAAGGCAAACAAATCAAATTCCAAGTCTGGTTAATGGATCTTTAACCTTACTGAGCTCCTTAAGCATTTCTTTGCTTTTGTTCAGTTTCATTATCAATTTTTGTGAATTGGGAAGCAGCATTATGCAGGATTTACAATTGATGTTAGAATGGTTCGGTGTATATGGCTCAGTGCTCCTGACCTAACCTTGTGTCATGTGTCCCTCAATTACTCTACAATTGGCAGGAATACAGGGAAATTTAATTGGTATTACAATGATGTCAGATTAGGGAGGCGGTGGCATAGTGGTATTGTCACTGGACTAGTAATCCAGAGATGCCGGATAATGATCTGGGGACCTGGGTTCGAATCCCACCACGGCAGGTGACAGAATTTAAACTTGATAAAATATCTGGCATTAAAAGTCTAATGATGACCGTGAAACTATTGTTGTAAAAACCCATTTAGTTCACTAATAATAATCTGACTGTCATAAACAGGCTTGCACTGGCATGAAGTTACTGTGAAAATTCCTGTTTGGGTACACTGAGGGAGAATTCAGAATGTTCAACATCTTTTGGGACTTGTGGGAAGAAACCAGAGCACCCGGAGGAAACACACGCAGACACGGGGAGAACGTGCAGATTCCGCACAGACAGTGACCCAAGCCGGGAATCGAATCCGAAACCCTGGTGCTGTGAAGCAACAGTGCTAACCACTGTGCTACCGTGCGGCCCACTAATGTCTTTCGGCATCATCCTTACGTGGTCTGGTCTATATGTGACTCCAGACCGGCAGCAATATGGTTGACTCTTAAATGCTCTCTCAAATGGCCTAGCTAGCTACTCCGTTGTATTCAACTGCTATGAAAACACAAAAAAGGAATGAAACCGAACAGACCATCCGGCATCGAACCAGGCACCGGAAACGGCAACAGCAAACCCAGCCCTGTCGACCCTGAAAAGTCCTCCTTACTAACATCTGGGGGCTTGTGCCAAAGTTAGGAAAGCTGTTTCACAGACTAGTTAAGCCACAGCCTGACATAGTAACACTCAGAATCATACCTTACAGACAATGTCCCAGGCACCACTATCACCATTCTTGGGAATGTCCTGTCTCACCGGCAGGACAGACCCAGCAGAGGTTGCGGCACAGTGGAACACAGTCTGAAAGGAGTTGCCCTGGGAGTCCTCAACATCGACTCTGGACCCCATGAAGTCTCATGGCTTCAAGTTAAACATGGGCAAGGAAACCGCCTGCTGATTACCACTGGCCACTATCAGCTGATGAATCCGTATTCCTCCATGTTGAAACCAATTGGAGGAAGCAGTGAGGCTGGCAAAGTCGCAGGATATGCTCTGGGTGGGGAACTTCAATGTCCACCATGAAGAGTGGCTTGGTAGTACCACCACAGACCAAGTTGGCCGGGTCCTAAAGCACAGAGCGGCTAGACTGAGACTGGAGCAGGTGGTGTGGGAAAAACATACTTTACCTCATCCTCTCCAATCTGCCTGTGCAGATCCATCTGTCCATGATAGTATCGGTAGAAGTGACCACTTCACAGGCCTTGTGGAGACAAAGCCCCACCTTCACATTGAGGATACCCTCCAACATGTTGTGTGGCACTACCATTGTGCTAAATGGGGTAGACTTTGAACAGATCTAGCAATTCGAGACTGGCATCCATGAAATGAAAAATGAAATGAAAATCGCTTATTGTCACGAGTAGGCTTCAATTAAGTTACTGTGAAAAGCCCCTAGTCGCCACATTCCGGCACCTGTCCGGGGAGGCTGGTATGGGAATGAACTGTGCTGCTGGCCTGCTTGGTCTGCTTTCAAAGCCAGTGATTTAGCCCGGTGAGATGAGGCGTTGTGGACCATCATCAGCAGCAGAACTGTATTCAACCACAGTCTGCAACCTCATGGTCTGGCATATCCCCTTCCCTACCACCAAGCCAGGAGATCAACCCTGGTTCCATGAAGACTGCAGGAGAACATGCCCGGAGCAACATCAGGCATACTGAAAAATGAGGTGTCAACCTGGTGAAGCCACAACACAGGACTACTTATGTGCCGAATAGCATAAGCAACAAGTAATAGAGCTAAGCGATTCCACAATAAACGCATCAGATCTAAGCGTTGTCGCCCTGTCACATCCAGCCATGAATGGTGGTGGACAATTAAACAACTCACTGGAGGAGGAAGCTCAACAAATATCTCTAACCTCAATGATGGAGGAGCCCAGCACATATGTGCAAAAGACAAGACTGAGACATTTGCAACAATCTTCAGTCAGAAATGCCGAGTGGATGATCCATCTCTGTCTCCTCCAAATGTCCCCAGAATCACAGACGTCAGTCTTCAGCCAATACAATTCACTCCACGGGATATCGGGAAATGGCTGAAGGCACTAGATGCTGCAAAAGCTACGGGCCCTGACGAAGTCCCGGCAATAGTACTGATGACTTTTGCTCCAGAACTGGTTGCACCCCTAGCCAAGCTGGTCCAGTACAACTACAACACTGGCATCCATCTGGCAATGTAGAAAATTGCCCAGGTGTGTCCTGTACACAAGAAACAGGACAAATCCAACCCAGCCAATTACCGCCCTGTCAGTCTACTCTCCGTCATCAGCAAAGTGATGGAAGTATAATTAACTGGAATATTAAACGGCACTTACTCAACAATAACCTGCTCATGGATGTTCAGTTTGGGCTCCTCCAGGATTATTCAGCTCCTGACTTCATTACAACCTTGGTTCAAACATGGACAACAGAGCTGAATGCCAGAGGTGAGGTGAGACTGACTGCCCTTGACATCAAGGCAGCATTTGACCGAGTATGGCATCAAGGATCCCTAGCTAAACTGGGAATCAGGAGGAAAACTCTCCGCTGGTTGGAGTTATACCCGGCACAAAGGAAGACGGCTGTGCTGGTTGGAGATCAATCATCTCAACTCCAAAACATCACTGCAGGAGTTCCTCAGGGTGGTGTCCGAGGCCTAACCATCTTCAGCTGCTTCATCAATGATCTCCCTTCCAACATAAGGTCAGAGGTGGGGATGTTTGCGGAAGACTGCATAATGATAAGTACTATTCGCGACTCCTCAGAAAATGAAGCAGTCTATGTCCAAATGCAGCAAGACCTGAACAATATCCAGGCTTGGGCTGACAAGTGGCAAATTACATTTGTGCCACACAAATGCCAGACAACGACCATCTCCCACAAAAGAGGATCTAACCACCGCCCCTTAAAATTCAATGGCATTACCGTCGCTGAATCCCACACAACCAACATCCTGGGGTTACCATTGATCAGAAACTGAACTGGACTAGCCATATTAACACCAAGACTACCAGGGCAGGTCAAAGGCTAGGAATCCTACTGTGAGTAACTCACTTCTTGCTCCCCTAAAGCTTGCCCACCATCTACAAGGCACAAGTCAGGAGTGTAATGAAATACTCTCCACTTGCCTGGATGAGTGAAGCTCCAACAACACTCAAGAAGCTCGACAGCATCCAGGACAAAGCAGCCCACTTGATTGCTCCCTGTCCCACAAATATTCAAACCCTTCCCCACCGATGAACAGTGGCAGCTATATGTGCAATCTACAAAATGCACTGCAGTAACTCACCAAAGTTCCTGAGACAGAACCTTTCAAACCCACAACCACTACCATCTAGAAGGACAAGAGCAGCAGATACCTGGGAACCCCACCACCCGGAGGTTCTCCTCCAAGTCACTCACCACCCTGACTTGGAAATATATCGGCGCTCCTTCACTGTCGTTGGGGCAACATCCTGGTACTCCTTCCCTAACAGCACAAATTGGGTGTACCTGCACGTCAAAGACTGCAGAGGTTCAAGAAGGCAGCTCACCACCACCTTCTGAAGGGTAACTAGGGATGGACAATAAATGGTGGCCTAACCAGCGATGCCCGCATCCCTAAAAAAATGCAGAATAATTCTTCCAATTTTTCACAGCAATCTGGGCCCTATGTATGTCAGAGGATCCTCGCTTCCATCAGCTCATCAACTATGGATGGATAGTTGAATCCAATGCTCTGCCCAGTGCCACCTTTACAATGGGTTAATCAAGTCAAAGCCCCTGATTGATTCAGGTGTTAGACGTTTTTTATTGGTAAATGTAGCCCCCAAGACACGTACAGACTCTCAGTTTCCATTTTAGGACATGCAGCTTTCATTCTTTATTCTATAAAAGGTTTTAAATAGTTTTGGGGGTGGAGGAAGAGCAGGTGAACTGCCCCTTGTACCATAAAAATAATCTGGGCCACTGCTGAGAGTCTAACCAGAACACAAAACAATCCCTCCAAGCTTTCTACTGTTTTCTCTGAATCGATGAGCGACACAGAGATGCCTATTTAGCACGGGCAGCTTGGGATCAACGCCTCAAATTGGAGACCCAATGTATTAGTGGCTATACCATTCAACTGCACAAAACTGAAAAGCAATGTCTTTAAATTTTACTGAAGTTTAAAAAAAAATCTTAAATGGCTTCGCTATGGTGATTAAAATAAATTTGAGTAGCCATTTTTAATCATTCAAAACTTTTCCAGACCACTTGCTGCACGTCTTGCTGTTATTTCCAGAAAAAGATTAAATAGGTTGATGCATTATCAATTACTACAAAGGTGAGAGTAGTGGAATAATCGAGGCTTTATTGAGCAAAGATGTTGTGCCTCCTGTAGCTGCTGCCAGAATGGGAGCAGCACCGGCAAGCACACACATTTATACGCCGCCTACTGGGCGGAGCCAGCAGGCAGGGATTTACCCATGCACCTCTAGTATATGAGTCTTACCGTACTACATCTAATACAGTTAGTGGTGATAACCACATAGGTTGAACCTAGGATATGAGTCAATTTCTGGGCAACCCAATCTTGGCCCTCTTTTTTCATCATTGCTACAACTGCGGATAGTAACAAGTGACATCCCAACAGAAATAGGGAATGAGGAAGTGTGTGAAGTATTGCTTTTGTATTGAAATCTGTTTTTTCTCCACCTGGCTTCTTCCTTTTAGGACACATGACTGACCTATCATGAGTCAACGAGCGCACAGTTGGCCCTACATTCTATGAAATTCACTCACTGACTGTAGGACCCAATGTAGCTGCGACCATCAATTCACACGAGACGATTAGTAGAAGTGAACAGTGGTTTTAATAAGCTAGATCTGCCTGCCTGCGACTGCTCCGTACTGAGTGCCGCCTACAGGCTGCAGATTTATATACCACCCCCGAGGGGGCGGAGCCACAGGCAGAGCCCACAGGGGCATCAACATAATACAATACAATACACGGGTGAATTGCAGTAGCAATACGTTCACCACACTGCTAAACCTTAAAACTCACATCATGTCTAAATGTCTGTGTGAGCAAATTATAAATTCCACCTCTCCACCCTCATAATATTTCAAGTGCAACTTATTCCCTCTGATTCCACCCTTTCCTCATGGATCGGAATAGCGAGCTGCCCTTCTGAGCAAATGAACAGGAAGTTGGTGGAGCCCAGCTTTAATGATGCAGATTCAGCGCTGCTGGTTCCATTATTGTCGAACTGCAATCTTCACCTCAAGTGGGAGCTTTTTGGCTTTCCTTCCGCATCAAAAATGAACCAGGAGATAATATCAGAGAGGAATACCAAGATGCCCAGAATAGTGGGATTTCATAGAGAATAGTATGTTAGTATGTGGGGTCAGGGTAAATTGCAAAGGAATAAAGAGCAGCATAGACTGTGGTAAAAAGGATTCGGGAGTTACAGGTGCAGATTGCCGTGTTGAAATATGTGGTGGGAATTCTCCAGACCCCCAGCCGTGTTTTGTTTTTAAATTTAGAGTTCGCAATTAATTTTTTCCAATTAAGGGGCAATTTAGTGTGGCTAATCCACTTACCCAGCACATCTTTTGGGTTGTGGGGCTGAAACCCACGCAGACACGGGAAGAATGTGCAAACTCCACATGGACAGTGACCCAGAGCCGGGATCGAACCTGCGACCTCAGCGCCGTGAGGCTGCAGTGCTAACCATTAGGCCACCGTGCTGCCACAGCCGTGTGTTTCTCGGCGGTGCGCGTTTGTCAACAGCGGATTCCCTCTTCCCGCCATTTGCCAATGGGATTTCCCATTGAAGCCGCCCCATGCCACCGGAAAACCCAAGGGTGGGGGTGCACTGCCAGCGAGAAAAGAAAATCTCAATGCCCAGGGAATTCTGACCACGATGTTGTGGGTATAACAGAAACCAGACTCAGTGAAGGGCAGGACTGGGTGTGAAATATCCCTGGATACAAGCTGGAAATTTTACATTTCAGAGACATTGGGTGCAATTTAGCTTAAAAAAAAACAGAGCCCGTTTTAGGCGGGAATTGAGGGGTCATTCTGGGTGCTAAGAGCACGTTTTTGTCCGGCTTCCGGAGGGGAATGCCCCGCCGTGGCCGCACTAAGCCACATATCCTACACTAAGGAGCTCTGGCGAGTGGAGCTCCTCAGTGCAGGAAGAGACTGGGGCACCATTTTTAAATGGCGCCCTGATCTCTCGACTCCCTGTCCTGACCCCTAGACCCCCCCCAATGCCCCAGCTCATCTGTTGGGGGTCCTCGAGCCCATCCACACCCTGCCACATACAGACAGAGCACCCCCAAGTCTAATCCCTAGCGCGGGCAAAATGCCAGATTGGTACCTTGGCACAGCCAGCCTAGTACCCTGGCTGTGCCCCTGCCATCACCACCTAGGCACCCTGGCAGTGCCAGGTTGGCACTGGGTGGTGCTGCCAGGGTGTCAAGCTGGCAATGCCAAGGTGCCCATGTGGCATCAGCAGTGACAACCTGTGACTTGTACCGAATGGTTGCCATTATGACAACTTCCGCAGCAATGGCGGTGTGTGCCAGGCCACCCCTATCCCGAGGGAGACACCCCGAATCTATGGGGCCATCAGCATGGAACTCCCCGCTACACTCCCTGGCCCTGCAGGCACCCCCAGTAAGTGCTATCTTTTTTTCCAGTGTCGAACCAATGTAACAAACTTCTCTTACCTCCTCGCTCTCCCCCAGAGGCTATGGCCCCCAGACCCTGCATTTCAATGCCTGTGGTGAACCTCACCTGCATCCCTTCCATTTGAGAGGGGCAAAGAATTGCGGAGGCCCCGGGCACACTGGGTTAGACTCGTTAATGATATGTAAATGCATTCAAATAACGTATTTGCATGCCGGTGCGGGACAAGGCTCGCGTTGCGGTCCCCAGCGGGACCCCAGAGCATGGTGTTTGATTTAGTGCCGGGCACAGACCTTTCAACGGATGCCTAATTTTCCGCCTGATCATGGATTGTGTTCCTGGCATCAGGGGTGGAGAATTTAGCACAAGGTGTCCAGGAAAGATAGGAGGCGGAATTCTCCCGGATCAGCGAGGTGGCCCGATGCCGGCATAAAAAAACAACGCAAACCACTCCGGCGTCGGGCAGACTGGAAGTTGCATTCTTTGCACTTCCTCTGGCAAGGCCGGTGACGGAGGGGTTGGCGCCACACCAGCCGGCACCGAAGGGACTGCGCGAGTTAGCGCATGCGCGGAACCACTGGCGTGGTGCGGCGCATGCACAGACTGGCCGGCGTATATTGGCGCATGCGCAGGGGGGGGTCTCATCTCAGCGCTGGCCATTGTGGAGCCCTATTGGGGCCGGCGCAGAAGGAAGGAGTGCCCCCATGGCACAGGCCCGCATGCAGATCGGTGGGCTCCAATCGCGGGCCAGGCCACCATGGGGGCCTCCCCAGGGGTTGGATCAGCCCATGCTCCGCCCGAGGACCGCACCAGCCAATCAACGCTGGTGGGACTGGCCAGAAACCAACAGCCACTCGGCCCATCGGGGCCCGGAGAATTACCGGGGGGGGGGGGCTCTGCCAATGGCACCCGACCGGCGTGGTGTGATCTCCGCCCCTGCCCGAAAACCGGCGCCGGAGAATACGGCAGCTGGTGTCAGTGCGGCGGGGCAGGATTCACGCCGCCCCCAGGGGATTCTCCGACCCGGCGGGGGGTTGCAGAATCCCACCCAGAGAAGGAAGAAAAGGAGGCGGAATGGCTGATTAGGAAGAGCACTGCAGTGCTGGAGAAAGAGGATGTCCCAGAGCGTTCAAGGCCAGAATGAATTTGGCTGGAACAAAAAGGAAGCAATTACAATTCTCGATGTAGCCAATAGACTGGCAACTAGTGAGAAGGATATAGAAGGACAAATCTGCAGGGAAATTATAGGAAGTTGCAAAAAAGTAATTATAATGGGGGATTTGAATCATCCAAATATAGACTGGGATAGTATTACTATAAAGGGCAGAGAGGGACAAGAGTTCCTTGAGTATGTTCAGGAGAATTGTTTTCAGCTGTATATTTCCAGTCCAACAAGGAAGGAGGCACTGCTAAACCTAGTCCTTGTAATCAGGGTGGACCAAGGAAATCAGGAGGAATACATTTAGGGGGCAGTGAACACTACATCATAAGGTTGAGGCGGACAATGGAAAAGTACAAAGAACAGGCCAGAGTGAGAAACATTAACTGGAGAAACTCCAAGTTCAGGGAGTAAGAACGGATCTGGGCCAAATAAACTGGAGTCAAAGGTTGGCAGGAGGGTTGCTGAAGAGAAAATTCGGACAGAGCCAAGGTATATTCCCTTCAATGTGGCTGGCGGGATGGCGAATTCCGCCCCATGCATGAGCGGGCAGAGATTTAAAATAATTAGTAAAAGAGGCAAAAGTGATCTGAGAAAAATCTTTTTCATGCAGTGAATGTTTAGTGTGTGGAATGCACTGCCTGTGAGTGTGGTGGAGGCGGGTTCAATTGAAGCATTCAAAAGGGAATCTGTTAACTGAAAAGGCAGGTGGGAAAATGGCACAGAATGAATTGCTATCTGGGGACCTAGTACAGACAAGGTGGGCCCAACAGCTTTCTTCTGTGCCATAATAGTTCTGTGATTCTGAGGAAGAGGAGCATGGGCCTGAAGTGTCTTTGAAAGATAACTTTATTTCCTTCTATTTTGTTTCCTTCTGGACTTCAAGGAGAATGAGTGTGCTTCTCCAAGCCTCCTAAGGAAACCATGGATCTCCCCTGCCCTCGGTATCCCATGCACACTGCCCATTTGCCGCAGCTTAGTCCTGGAGACTAACTTCTTCTCCGCCTCTTCCGTTGTCCAGTATCTAACCAGTACCAATACTCCCTGTTGGATTTGGTTGAAAGATTGATGGCTAAAATGTAATTGAGGCCAGGGAATTAAACCCTACTGGGCCTCATGATCCCACAGACCTTCCCTACCCACTCTGGCCCCAGCAGCACCAACCTCACTCTTCATTAAAAAAGCCCCCTCTGACTCACCTTTCTTCACCTGTCTCACCACAATCCCCCTTCCAATCCAATTAGGAACCTTCAAGTGAACAACCCATTAGTTCCCCTATACATTACACTTACTTAACTAAATAGCCAACAATGAGGCAGTCTTCCGCATGAAACAGAATACAGGTTTGGCATACAAGCCAAGGTACCTTGGTCACATGTACCAGTATTCTTTACCATACACTGACACAATCTTCATCTAAAATTTGAAAAGTGAAATGCCCACTGCAGATCCAGGGTTTAATTTCTGTTTTCTGTCTCTTCTTAGCAAACAGATACTCCATGTTGGGGCTGCTGAATGAGGCTTTGTTGTACACGGCTCCTTTAAAAAGCTCCACATTATGGAGGTGAAGCTTATTTGCTTTTCCATTCACAAGTAACTGCTTGCCTCACAAAACTGGAAGATGGCGCAAAACGCGCAAAGCGCATGTGAGTGTGAGACTTTTGAATTGAATCAGAAGCGAAACTTGCTGGACGTTTGCAGCAGTAAAACACTGAATCAGATTTGGTTCAGTTTTACATTATTTCTAAAGTGATTCGCAGTGCGGGCCAGACCTGAAGCTGCTACTGTCCTTGCTTCCATTGGTGAGAAGGAACTGACTCTCAGCCAATCATGTCGCCTTGCTCAGCTCCATTCACTCACTAGTCTTTTGTACGCAGTCAAATCAAATCAATTAATTTGAGGACATCTCATTGGTGACAGCGCAAGACTCATAGCTCTCATCTAACACAAATTAAAATAATTAAGATGTGGAGATAATTGGAGCGGTGGAAATAATTAAAACTAGCTTTGTCAAATCGTCAAAAAGTCATCCAGACTCAAAATGTTAGCTCCCTTCTCTCTCCATTGATGCTGTCAGACCTGCTGAGAATGTCAAGAATTTTCTGTTTTTGTTTCAGGCCAGTATCCGCAGTAATTTGCTTTGAAATTATCATAGGTTTTGGCAGTCCTTTGCACGGGTGAAGAATGGCATGAACTCTGTAGACCGAGAATGCTTTTAACCTCATACCCCAATGGAGTTAGCAATCCCATGCATCATAGTGGTGGCCCAATGATTGTTCTAGAATAATCATTGCATGATTATATACTTGTTGATTTGCCAGTTTTCCTGTTTAAGCATTTGCATTTATTATGGATAGAGGGCAACGGGCTACAGGTGATAGAGCATGTCATATCTCAAAATGTTTCAGTTCCTTCATGAAATGCGAAAAGGGAATTAATGGGGAGTTAGTGAGGGGATGCCTAATCAAAAAAAGAACAAATTCTTTGTGGACAATTGTTCACAGCGCCGTCCATGGAAGTGAAAAATACATTGTAATGCGCAACCCTTAAAGTTGGAAAATGAGAAAGCAAATGATTATTTAATGGATATTCCAACAGAGTATGTTACGAAGAGGAAATAGATCTTACTGGGGTGTTCAAGCGGCATCAGGCTGGCTGGAATGGAATTATCTCTCTTTGATGTGGTTGATGTTTGCAAACATTGGGGTTTAAGCACTTAGAGTTACTCACCCATGAAGGGAGGCAAATGGATCAAAGCTGCAGCTCTTTTGTGGTTGCTGTCAATCACCGCCCGCTATTAGAAATGAATGGATGGCTTGCAGCTTTAGGACCTGTGGGGTTTAAACACAGGTCACAGCAGCTCTCTTTCCAGGAATGGTGCATCCAGGTAAGCGTTACAACTGTGATTTCTGTCACTGCCCCTGATTGGACTGCTCTCTACAGTGGTCTTTTTTCTGGGGGGGGGGGGGGGTCTCTGGGGGGGGGATCCCTCTAGTTAGGGGGTTTCTGTGGGGGGGGGTCCTTCCAGTTAGGGAGTCTCTGTTGGGGTTTCTTTAGTTAGGGGATCCCTGTGGGGAGATCCCTATTAAGGGGGTCCCTGTGGGAGGGCCCCTTGGCTTGCTCAGCTACGTTTACTCACTAGCCTTTTATGCACAGTCAAATCAACTCAATTAATTTGAGGATATTTCATTCGGGACTCTCACCTGCCGACCTTCGTGACCCACACTGGCCGACTTTTGCGACCCATGCCGGCTGACCTTCATGGCACACGACACGTTCGCTTACTTTAAAGGTTCTCACAATCTCACTCCAATCAGGTTCACAGGAGGAGAGAGCAATGCGTATATAAAGTGCAGACTTTAGCCAGTTTCTTTGTGCTGTCTACACCTCCATGAAAATGGAAAATCCAACGTCGCACATGTAGGTCATTGTGAAGGACTATAGCAACAAAATGCTTGTTTTACTCAGCACTGGATTATCCTGGGAGATGCTACTCCAGAAATGCTGACAGCCTCATGGACTTTTAGAGTGTGGTATCATAGGTCAGGTACAGCAGCTAGACTTTTAATTTGGCATCAGCTGTAAGTTACTAACTGACTCTGGGGTCTCAACCTCAAAAGAGATTTTTCACCCAGCACTTTTCTTTCAAAATCTGAAACTTCTCTCATTTGCCAGTACTTCCCTGCATATAACATATAGGGCTTTGCAATCTAATTTGCAAGTGTACAATTGGCAAAACCATACATCAAGAAATGATCTTTATACTGTTTTGTTCCTGAGTTCAATTTCTTCTTTTTAGGTTATTATTAACCAGAGATCCTGGAGCTCTGTACAGAGCTGACATTAGCAATGCTCTGTCCTGCTGTGGATTCTCCTGAGAAGTTCTCTCTCCAGCAGTTTCTGTTGTGAGATCCTGTCCAGTAGGTACACAGCCTATTTGAGTCTCTGGCCATCTTGTACTTTTAAGAAAATGGTCCATCGTCAGAGTTCTCTTGCCAGCAGCTGAAAAATGGAAGCATCTCTGCTCCGTGATTTGCATATACATGGAGGGCGCTTGACATCAAGTATATGTGCAGGGCACTTGACCAGCTCACTGCTGCCACTTCTGGCTGGAAAACTGCATACGGCCTAATTTCTTTTCATTTAAAGGGCGGCAGCGGCCGCTATTCTCAATTTAAATTTAGTTGTTGGCCGCTCCTCCCGTGATTGGTACCACCATGGGAATGGTGCGGCTGATCGGACCTCAACCCTCCCGACTCCCACCCATGACCCACCCGCGGGTCACGACCGCACTTTGAAAAACCCTGAAATAGTCCATCAGTACAATGTCGACCAGAAATTTAGTGGCTCTGCAGTGCCAGAATCGAGCAGTGGCCACTGCTGGGACTACAGGCAATCAACAAAAGAGATTTAGAAGTGGTAGATCTTAGACTTCAGGTAAATTAGGGATTTTGGTTGGATCTGCCTGACAGATGAAGGGAAGGGGTAGTGGATGTAAGCTTTTAGAAGCTAGGGTGGAAGGATAAAGGGGGGTATGATCTTGGGTTGAGTACCCCCGATAGGCACAAGGGGGCACCCGTAACTGAGGAAGCCCTCTGCCTACCTGACAGCAGCCTATGCAGTGAAAGCTGCCAAACTGCCTGCCTTGTTTCAACCTTCACCTGCCACACATATCATAGCGGCAGAGATGGAATGGGGCACTTACTTGATCATTAATTGCCCACATACGGGCCTTGGTAGGCTCAAGGATGGGCAGCTTGCATGTGCTTCAGAAGCCCACTATAAAATGGGACAAAGCTCAGTAATGGGTGGGAAGGCAGTTCTTTTATTTTATAGACATTCCTCCTTTCAAATACGCTGGTGAAGAATATTAAATTCACTCCCTTGTTTTTGTCTTCAATACCCTTATTTGCAAAGTTAAGTGCTCTATATGTTTTCTTAACTGCCTTGTCAACCTGCCCTGTCCTGCCACCTTTAATGACATGAAATCGCACCCACCTCAAATCATTCAGACTATTTCGCTTCTCCATTCTCTTTCTTCCAAAGCACATCACTTCATGCTTATCTGCATTAAATTGCATCTTCCATCTGTCCATCCATTTCACCAATCTTCGTCCCCCTAAAGTCTGCTGCTGCCCTGTTCACTATTTATTATCTTACCAATTTCTGTTGCAACTGTAAATCTCAGAAGAATACTCCCCATACCCACGCAGGTCATTTACCTTACATGTAATGAAAAAGTCTGAATACAGGCCCCATTGGGACCCGACTGAGTTCATCTCTCCAGCTGGAAAAACATCCATTCACCACTAATCTCTGATTCCTATCCATTAGCCAAAACCGTTCCCAATTTACCAATCTCTTTTTAATCCCATGAGTTTGTATTTTTTGGATAAGTTTGTTATGTGGTATTTTGTGCGGGATTCTCTAATCCCACGGCAGAGTGTCCACGCTGTCGTAAATGCCATTGCGTTTTATGACGGCATGAACGGGCCGCTGCCAGGGCTAATTCTGGCCCCTACAAGGGGCCAGCACAGAGCTGGAGGGGTTCGCGCCTCTCCAGCTGCCGATCTCGGTGTGAACTTGGCGCCGTGGGAAACACGCATGTGCAGTGGCCTCCTTCAACGTGCCTGCCCCGACGCAACATGGTGTAGGGCTACAGGGGCCGGCGCATGGGAAAGGAGGCCCCCAGCTAGAAAGGACGGCCCGCCGATCAGTGGGCCCTGATCGCGGGCCAGGCCACATCGGAGGCCCCCCCGGGGCCGGACCCCCCTCCCCTCTCACAGGCCGCCACCCGACCCATCAACGCCGAGGTCCCGCCAGCTCAGAGCAGGTTAGAACGGCGCCGGCTGCGTAGAGCGGCCCGCGACTGGCGCCGCGCCAACTATGCTGGTGCCGATTCTCTGCTCTGCGAAGAATCGCGTGCCGGCATTGTGGCGTTGTGGCCCGGTCACGGGGATTCTCCGGCCCAGCGCAGGGCTTGGAGAATCCCACCCCACATCACTGCACTACCTTGATTACCCCTCTTGTGTTGCTTTATCAGGTTATTTGTACACAATTTTGTCTTTAACAAATCTAAGCTCACCATCCTTAATCAATCCATGTTTGTTCAAGTGAGAAATCATTTCCCCATAACAATAGTCTCCAGTAGTGTTCCTGTTGCTGATCTTAGAATGATTGCCCTGTAATGATCAAGTTTATCCCCTCTCCACTTTATTGAACATTGAGGTAACATATACAGTCCTCCAGTCCTCTGGCACCACTCCAATATCCATGGAGGGTTGACAGGTAATGGTTAAAGTTTCTGCAATCTTTACCCTACTTTCCCTCAACAGCCTCAGTTGCATCCCATCTAAATTGTGTGACTTATCATTTAGAGAGATTCATCCTATCTAGAGCCTAAATTCAATCTACTTTAAACCTCTCCAATATCGCTCCTCCCTACTCCATTGCAACATCAACTCCAATCTCCTTTTTTGTGACGATAAATGCAAAGTACTCAACAGTACTGTCTGCACAAAAAAATTTCCTTTTTATTCCTAATTGATTTGCAATTTGCAGCCATTCTTTTAACTATCCTTTTAGCTGTTATCTGTTTATATGCTTATTTTTAAAATAAATTTAGAGTACCCAATTCATTTTTTCCAATTATGGGGCAATTTAGCGTGGCCAATCCACCTACCCTGCACATCTTTGGGTTGTGGGGGCAAAACCCACGCAAACACGGGGAGAATGTGCAAACTCCACACGGTCAGTGACCCAGGGTCGGGATCGAACCTTGGACCTCGGTGCCGTGAGGCAGCAGTGCTAACCACTGCGCCACCATACTGCCACTGTTACATGTTTATAACAGATTTTTAAAAATGTTGTCCACAAATCTCTTCTCCTACTCTCTCCCTCGCCTTATATACTTTTTCAACTTCCCCAACAGCCTCTGAATTCTGGATTGTATTCTGTGTGTGAAAATTTACTTTTTCTGTTTTATTTTAAGCTTTCGTTTCTTTGTCATATAGGGAGCTCTACCTTAGGTTGACGCACCTTTCCCTGATGTCAATATATTTGGTTTGTACACAAACTTCTTCTTAGACAGTTCCTCAAGATTGAGGATGACTTGATTCCACTCTGATTCAATGGGTTCTTTCATGGCTGAAAGGCCTAATGTCCTGTGTGCAGACTCTGCTGCATAGGGGGACGGTAGTGTTTTGAAGGGTAGGTAAATTAGTTGTTTGGAGGTTTGTGTGCTCTCTCCTTGACTTTTTTTCTGCATGTTCCTGAAGAAATCTTGGTTGGAGACAAGCTAGGGAGTCTCATGAGTTGGCAGAGATCATTGACGTCTTCAGGGGAACTTTGAGGACACCCTGAAGGCATTTCAGTGCGCCTTCCTAGAAGTCTCCAGCTGTGACTAGTCCCGAGCAGAGCAGTTCCTTCAGGAGACTGGTACCAGGCATACGAGCAGCATGTCCTACTCAGTGGAGCTGATTTTGAGCAATTAGTGCCTCAATAGTGGGCATGGATGAGGACGTTGTGGAGGATCTTGCGAAGGCACCACTGGTGATACGTCTCCAGTGCTTTGAGCCATCTGTTGCAGGTTATCAAAGTCTCCAATCCAGATCATCGAGGAGCCTGGTGCTCACTGCTGCCTGGTAAATAATGACGTTAGCTTTGGCTTTGAGACCTTGGTCCTCAATCTATCTGTTCCTCGAATGCCAGCTGCCATTACTAATTTACTGTTTCTCTGACCTATATTTGTTCTCCATTCACCTGTGTTAAGTCCCCACTCAGATCACTGAAATCGACTCATCTCCAGTTGGGTATCCTGATGCTGTAGGGAAGAAGGAAAATTATCTTAAATTTGCAGTTAGTGCAAAGTGTAGGGTCAGATTAGAGGAAGTTTAATCCTGCCGGGTGTTATGTTCTTTGTGTTGCTAATTTTAGAATGGTTGGCGTAGTGTTCGCAAAGACCACAAATAGCTTTAAACTGAACAAAGTTATACATTTCTTAACACGACTTATTTGGATTTGACACTTACTCCTACATAATTCACAGTTGATAATAAACATAGAATCTACATTCATCTACTATTAATCTCTACACTATTACATTAACAATGATCTGCTCTCACTCACACTATCTTTCCTTCAGTCTGTTCTCTAGCTTTCTCCTCAATCTCTCCCCACAAGGCTTATCATCAATGTCTTATATACTTGTACATCTAGCTCCCTCTAGTGGTTGAATTTAGACATTACTTTAACCCTTGCAGTTCTTACAATTATGATAATATCACACTGGGGGCCTAATTTATGCTAATTGTGTGCAAAACCAAGGAAAAAAATATGCCAAAGGACAAAAACACTTCACCAGAAGACAGAAAATGATGTTATTCATAAATAAAACAGGAAGTGCTGGGAATAGCTAGCCGGTCTCATAGCACCTGTGGATGGAGAAACAGAGTTAATGCTTTGAATTCAATACAGGCTGTCTTCGGATGCCAATGATATGATTATATGAATTGAGTATTGTATAAAAAAGAGCAAATCAATTATTTTCAACTAATACTATCAGATAGCTTTAGGATGGACAATAAATGCTGGCTTTGGCATGGATGCACACATCCTGAGAGAATAAATAATAAAAAGAAACAGCTGACTGAGACACGTGGGATCAGACAAGCTTCCCATCCCTTCAATCATGAGTAAAAGTGAACAAAACTCACTTTAAAATAGGCCCGATTATTTTGATAAGAGTAACTTTTGCAAACCGAACAAATGCTCCACTTGAGGCAAATGTCATTCATAAGTACAAATGAAGTGGTTAGTATAATGAAAAGGAAGTTTCTTCTGTCTCATATTTGCCAAACAATATAAACTTATTCTGACCCAAATATTTACTTGTACGTTTGTTCCGTTTATTTAAATACGCCACATGAATAAAATTTAGGAATGTTGCTGAGATTTGAAAAGCAAAATGGCCAATGCTAAATTAATATCACTGCACGGCAATGCTTGAGAATGTCGGAAGGATGAAATCTACCATTTTCTTTTGAATTTGGTGAGCCTCGAAAAAGGTGAGCGGTGTACTTTGTGAGACTGCACCACCAAGTCTTCTCCCAATGTTGGTTTTAAGTCCTGCATTGTGACACAGGCTCAATCTCACAGTGGAGATAACACAGGGGCAGTTCCAAGGCTTCAGCTACAGATGGGAATGCCAGATAATCGGCTTTATCAGTAAGACCTGCTTCACATTGCTATCAGTTTATTAAGCCTGACCATAAAACAAAATGATCTCTGGTCACTAGGTTTTTTAAAAAAAACGTTTGCGCACACCAAGGTGAAGGATGTCCATGCTGGGGAATGGAATTTGTTTCATTTTATATTCCTGGTAGAGACATGAAGCACTTCCAGTCATGAAACAGATGCAGAAATAATCACCCTCTGGCTGCTTAAACTCAGATGAGGATGCACAGGGGAAATGTTTTCATTAAGATTGCCACGTGGTACCTAATCATTTTTTTAAACTAAGGGGCCATGCAAACAATAAAACAGATTCAGATTCCACAAACTCATTTCATATAGGTCCCCTACAGCCAACATAAAGACAAAGGTTTCATTTAGATCATTTTGGGTTGGATTTGTACCTTGGTCGGATAAGTGAAAGTTCAAAGAGTTCAGTCACTGTCACATCAAGTCCCACTTGCACATTCTTTTTGTCGAGCCTATTAAGCAGTGATGCTTTTGCATCCTATTCTTCCAACAGCTGAGACAGCAGATGACTCAACTGCTCCGTGACCTTTATTTATGGCACTTGGAATCAGCTGCTTGGAGATGCAATAATAAAAGTACTCGGACAAAATGTTCCCTCCGATTTTTCATTCCGCATTGCAATGCCCTTCGATGGAAAGTACTGTGGCGTGCGGAGATTAAATCCATGTTGCTTTCTATCTGGGTGCTGTGAACTGATGATTCAGTGTTGTGCTAGAAATTCCTATCCTATCACTTGCTGTTGCAATTCTCCTTGTGTTGCGTTTAATGCAGGAGGAGCTTGTGCAGAATCATAGCACGGAGTTAAAAGAGAAGACAATGTATAATTTTCAGAAATTTCTTCATATTTTAATAGCCCACACTTCCCTTCAATTGTGGATTGAGTTTGAAGAAAAAATAGACAGATGCAAGAAATGCCTACATTTATATACTGCATTTCATAACCACAGAATATCTCAAAGTATTTTATCGGCAATGAAATGTTTTTGAAGTGTAATCACTATTGCATGTTGGAAATGTGGCAGCCAATTTCCACACAGTAAACTCCCACCAATAACAATGATCATAAAGAATGGTGGGGCAGGCTTGAAGGGCCAAATGGCTTCCTCCTGCTCTTATTTTCTATGTAAAGACCAGATAATCTGTGCTTGGTGATCTTGATTGAGGGATAAATATATTGGCTTGGACAGCAGGCATAACACCCTTTCTCTTCTGTGAAATAGTACCATGGGATCTTTTACATTGACCCGAGATGGCAACAGAGTCTCAGTATAACATCTCATAAGAAAGACAGCACCCCAGTTTTCCACTGGAGTAAACTTGATTTCTGTGTTCAATTGCTAGAATGGCACTTGAACCCAGCAGCTTGTGACTGGGTGAGAATGTGATCAACTCAGCCACAGTGGGCAAGAGAATAAATACTCTACAAGGCAGTCAAGAACATTTTTTCCCTGGATCTTGTATTTTGGGAAAGGAGTCTTAATTGTTGTTGAACCCTTTTAACGCTCAGGAGTTGTCTCCAGAAATAACTCATTAAAAGCCTATTTTACTACCACCAGTGTATTGTCTACCTGGAGAGGTCTCAGTTTTTATTACAGGTATCAGATGAAGATAGTGGGCGGGATTCTCTGTAGGCTGATGCCAAAATCAGGAACAGCGATCGGATGGAGAATGGCTTCCAACACCGGAATTGGGGCAGGCTCCGGTTTGACTCCAGTTTGCGATGCTCCGCCCCTTCCAAATCAGCGTCATTCAGATGCGCGCAGCCGCAATGCCGCTGTCGCGTCATCAGCCGGGCCACCCGTGATGCTCCGCCTCCGATGGGCCGAGTTCCCGATGGTGCGGGTCACGTGCGGCCCAGTGGACGTGAGCCTGGTGTGCTGGCTGCAGACAGTGTCCACTGCCACCACACTTGGCCGACATCTGTGCCACTGCCCGGGGGGAGGGGGAGGGGGGGGCGTTCTGGTCGGGCTGGGGGGAGTGGTGGGGGTTGTCCAGGGATGGACTGTGGGGTTGGGGTATGCGGGTATGCAGTCCAGCACGGCTGGCGCCATGTTTGCCGGCGCGACCGGAGGGGTGTAGGCGTGCATGGCTGCAGCTTGTCAGACCTGTGCATGCGCAGCCCAGGACCCTGCCGATCCTCTGGTCATTCCCTGTGCGATCTGCGGGTGTTCCACGCGGCGCCGGTGCTAGCCCCTTACCGGCCCCAAAATCGGTGAGGGAGTCACGCCGATTTTCCAGTCATGGAACACTACATCGCCTCAGAAGTGGAGAATCTAGCCCAGTGTAATTGGTATTGCACACAAAACCTATTCTAGTTATTTTCAAATGCATATATACAAAATTAGGAATTTCTGGTAGAAACATATATCCATTTCAGCTCTGTTGCTGTTTGTCAAAATGCCACAGTTTTTTATTACAGGTATAAGAAGAATAATATCTCTTTTTTGCCAATACGTTTCATAGACTGTTTTGACTTACGCCCTTGAATTGGCCAAAACAGACCGAGGCATCGCTGAGAGTTGAATTCGAGATCTCCTGTTTGCTGGACAGGTGCTTTAACTAGGACAGCTTTAGCCCTGACTATTGGGACATTCGGCTTCAATGTTAAAATAATTTTTGTTTTAAATAAATTTAGTGAACCCAATTTATTTTTTTCCAATAAAGGGCAATTTAGTGTGGCCAATCCACCTACTCTGCACATTTTTGGGTTGTGGGGGCGAAACCCACGCAGACACGGGGAGAATGTGCAAACTCCACACGGACAGTGACCCAGAGCCGGGATCGAACCTGGGACCTCAGCACCGTGAGGCAGCAATGCGAACCACTAAGGTTAAAATCTTTCTAAGATGTTTTATTGATCTGAACTTGTTTTTTTGTTTCTTAATCTAGTGCACCACACAAAGGAAAATGATATTGTAAACCAAAGAGTTAGTATCAGTTTATACATTGAAGACATTGTGGGGATTTCCAAGGCCGAGTGGATTGATTTTCAGAGTGAGAGTGCTCCAATGCACCCGTTTCCAGATGTCACGGATGCATGTTTGAAGTTGGCAAGAAATCTAGGTGGAAATTTCATAATTGAACGCAGGTGGGTTCTTGATTGTCTCAATTAATGTCCTTAGGAGATGAGAAAGAGATATTTTTTAATAGTTTTAATTTGGCTGCAAATGTTAATCGAGCATGACAGTTTCCTAGGATCCCAGAAAGGGAAGTGAGACTGGACGGCAATTCAGGGAGATAACTAAGCATGTCATTGTCCAAAGGTTTGACGATGCGCACGAACATCATCCCCACTGTTACCAGACTCCTGAATGATTCTCTTATGGACTGAACTGATATCTCCACTCATCTTCTCTACTGTTGCGACACTATACTCCATATGCTACATCCGATGTCTATGTATTTACATTGTGTACTTACCGTGTGTCCTCTGTTTTTCATGTATGGAGCGATCTGCCTGGACTGTACACCGAGCAATATTTTTCACTGTACCTCGGTACACGTGACAATAAATCTAAATCTAATCTAATCTAAATCTCACTTATTGCAGCTACTTGCAGTTACAATTGTAAATACAATAGCGAAAATCTGTGGATGCTGGAATTCTGAAATAAAAAGAAAAAAACCAGCTGGAAAACGAGCAGGTCTGGCAGCATCCGAAGAGATAGATTTTCTGCAGACACCACCGTGTGTTTCGTGTCAGGAGGCAGCCCACCGTTGACCTGCAGAGGGATCTTCTGGTCCCATCCTTATGAAGGGCAGCACGGTAGCATGGTGGTTAGCATGAATGCTTCACAGCTCCAGGGTCCCAGGTTCGGTTCCCGGCTGGGTCACTGTCTGTGCGGAGTCTGCACGTCCTCCCCGTGTGTGCGTGGGTTTCCTCCGGGTGCTCCGGTTTCCTCCCACAGTCCAAAGATGTGTGGGTTAGGTGGATTGGCCATGCTAAATTGCCCGTAGTGTCCTTAAAAAAAAGTAAGGTTAAGGGGGGGGTTGTTGGGTTACGGGTATAGGGTAGATACGTGGGTTTGAGTAGGGTGATCATTGCTCGGCACAACATTGGGGGCCGAAGGGCCTGTTCTGTGCTGTACTGTTCTATGTTCTATGTTCTAATGGGTTTTCCCGTTGAATGCACCCCTCGCTGCCGAGAAATCCACTGTGGGCGTGGGCCGTTGGCGGGGCTGGAAGATTCTGCCGGCATGAAAAGCCGGAGAATTTCCATCAATTTTTCAGGTCGAGTGACCGTTGACTAAAATCCTTGGAAATGTTCCTTTGTGAGAGTTTGGCTTGAATAGATACACTTTTCTCCATCTTGCTGAATTCAAATTGACAAGATCACATGTAAAGAGGTAGAAAACTACCATCCACAGAAGTCATGATGTGGAGATGCCAGCGTTGGACTGGGGTGAGCACAGTAAGAAGTCTTACAACACCAGGTTAAAGTCCAACAGGTTTGTTTCGAATCTGAGGAAGGAGCTGCGCTCCGAAAGCTAGTGATTCAAAACAAACCTGTTAGATTTTGACCTGGTGTTGTAAGACTTCTTACTGTATCCGCAGAAGTGACCATGTGCTCTGGTGGGATCAGCTCCTCATGGGAGTGCGTTACATAGGTGAGAATAGGAGATGGGCCTATATTGCAGGAGGCACTATCCATGTCACAGGTCTACAGGCAGAGGCTTAGCACCCTTAATAGCTCAGCAGAGCAGAGTTCAACAGTCTAAGGTGTCATGTCAGGTAGCGGCAGCCATCTGGACGACCCTGTGGCACAGTGTTTAGCATTCCTGCCTCATAGCGCCAGGGACCCGGGTTCGATTTCCAACCTTGGGTGACTGTCGATGTGGATTTTGCACATTCTCCCCGAGAGCTCCAGTTTCATTCAATAGTCCAAAAGAATGTAAGTTCGGAGGATTGGCCATTATGCCGACTATTCAACTCATTGAGTCTTCGTGGCGTGGCGTTTTACGTGGCGTGGCTGCTGGCCCCTCACCGGTCAGAGGATCGGTGCTGGGGCGCCGCCGATTCTTTTGACGTAAAACGCCACGGATCCTCCGAACATAGCCTGAAAATCGGAAAATGTGTTTCAGGAGCAGAGGTCTGTATCCGGAAGGGCCCAACTCAAAGAAATCTGCTTATTGCTAAGAACGACAAAACAAGCTGAGTAAAGCCTAATTATAAAACAGATTTATTGGGACAATGAGTTTTGAGGAAGATGGTATCACACAAATATAAAGTATCTAACAACTTTGTATGTCACGTTTGGGAAGTGTGGAGCCAAATGAGCCTTGTTGGGCTCTGAAAGACAAATAAGCCAGGAACTCACCTTGTGGTCAGTGACTGTTTTTGAAACCATTCTATGGTCAAAGAATTTCTTGGTATGCACTCTCCATGCTTACACATTCAGGATGGTGAGTTCGATGAGATACTGAAGCAATCATTGATCATTGTAAATCATTGTCTTTGAGAAAGGAGGTGGAAAAGACGTAAGCTGAATAAACTAACCCTTAGACACTAATAATGACCATGACAAATTCCTGGCTTATGCGAAGTTTTGCTTTATGTGCAGAAAACTTCTCACTGAACATCTTGCAGCTCTTGTACAAGTGACAACCAGGGAACATCTGCCTCACCAGCTGGACATGTGGGACCCAGTGAAACGAGTTAAAGTAGCAAAATAAACAAGATAATGTTAATGGTAATTAAGTTTGAAGGAAAATAATAATTATGGACATTATCTAAACTTTAGAACAAAAGTAGAATTCTGATATTCTTCTTTTGGTTATTTCATTGACAACTTACACTGAACAACAACATCAGCTTGAACTCGGTTTAACGTAAATATGTCGCATTAACAAAAGTGGAGTGACCAATAAAGACAATGCTGTATGGAACATTTTCTTTGGGGAGTTTGTTTCGCAAGGTGCTTTGGAGATGGCATCTAGCCACTTGCTCAATCCTTTTTCTAATCTTTTCAAGTTTGATGGTGCCTTTCTGTGGGTTTTGGCCCTTCACTCAGATTTCCTTCTGTCGAGGAAAAACTTAGATACTGGAAAAACACAAAAAAAAGTTTTGGTTATTTTTATCATGTTGTTGTTCCTGTTGTACTGCATTGCGGCTTCTATTATTACATGAGTGTGGCTCACAAGAGAAAAGAAATGAGCCAAACGTTTTTGTTGAAGATAACTATCCTTCTCGCTAAATCATGAGTACAGCAATGGCATATTAATCATGCAGTCCCATATCTGCGGGTTTTACTTTAGTGAAAACAAATAGCTAGTTATATGAATGAGGTACCGGGGGACTGTCATCACTATCGGAACTGTGCCCCAGTGTGAGTCAGAGCCTGGAGAAATCAGGTTACAGGATAACACTTAAAACAAAGACTGAAAATAAAAGCTAAATACTGTGAATTCTGGAATTCTGAAATAAAAACAGAACATTGTTCTGAAGAAGAGTCATCTCCGACTTGAAGCATTGGGCGGAATCTTGTGAACCTGCCGGGAGTGGGAAACGAGGCGGGCGGGAGGGGGCACTATATTGAGTGAGAGGCAAGTATCGGCTTCCTGATCGCAGGATAAAGTTGGTTATTTAGTTGACTGCAGATTGAGAGGGGGGGGGGGGGGGGGGGTGGATCATGCTCCCGAGGTCACGTGGCGGGAGCCTATTTTTAATGCATTAAAAAGTCAGGCATGCTCATTAAACACAACTTTGCCAGTTCAAATTGTACCTTTGGATGTAAGAACATAACAAATGAGAAACACGTGTTTTAAGATTTCTGACTGGTTAAAGGTAGCATTCAGCAGATGAGATGGTCTTCCTGATGGACTTGGATTGAGCGAGAGTTGCCTTACTTGGCGAGCTTTGGTGAACCAGGGGAGAGGAGCCATTGATGTATTGAGATGGGTGGAGGTTGTGAAAGGCAAATGAGGCATAGCTGGCCAAGGGAGGAAGGCAGTGGGACTCAGAAGAAGCTTGTGCAGGACAGAAGGTGGAAGCTGGGCTATACAGGGAAGATCAATGTCCACAATGTCAGTCAAGAATGATGTGGGGATATCAAAGATTATACGGTTGAGGTCAATGTGAGATCCTGGGAGGGAAGGTCAAGAATGTTAAAAGGAGGGCCAAGGATGACAGATGGCAAGTCGAGGGTAATGGACAGCAATTCCAATGTACTGCGAGGATTAATTGATGGTAAGATGGGGATGCTCGAGGGTGAATTACCTTTGGATGTGGGTTCCAGCCATAAAGAAACTCTTGAGAGATCTCTTGATAGTTTTATGAAATGTCACCTTGTACATTCCAGCGCATCCAAAGATTTTCAACACCTCACAAACAGCCAGACTGATGATGTTGGGATTACAAGGCAAGATGCTGGTCCAAGTACCATTCAAAAATGACAGCTGGACCTTCGACCCCTAAGGTAACAGTGCATGATTAGCCTCTTCATATCTAACTGGCTGGCCCACGCATGATTGCGTGTGGTCAGCTGCTCCATCTCTGAGTAGAAGTGCCACTCATTTCCAGTCCAGCCTTGGGACACTTGGCGAGAGGAGATTCCGTCCATTAATACTGTTTCTCTGTCCAGGTCCATTGAGAATTTCCAGCGTTACTGCTTTTATTAAAATGGGCCTCCTTTCTCTGTGCTCCGATGTTGTAAATGGGAACACAATCTTTTCTTTTACTAGTGTCGGACATAGTTCAAGCTCAATTGTCTGGATGGCTGATTTGTGATGCAGAGGAACAATGCGGGTTCATTCCTGTAGCGGCTGAGGTAATTCATGAAGTCCTGCCTCATCAACCTTGCCCCTCACCTGAGGAATAGTGACCCTCGGGTTAAATCACTACCAGTCAACGTTCTCTCTCAAAAAGGGGAGAGCAGCCTAGGGTCCTCTGAGATTTTGGCGACTTCCATTTCATTTTACATAATCCAACCATGGAGTGGAAAAGATCTTCAAAGCATTATTTGTGAATACGGAAGGTTTTCAGGACATACATCACACCCAAAAAAGGGCAGCCAACATATGCTAGGTGGTACCAATGCACCAGCGAGCCTATCAGCAGCAGGTTTCGGAGAGAACCAGTCTACAATTGGAGCAGCAGCGAGAAGTGTGGTGAGCAGCCATGATGCATCCTTTTTCTGCCTTTGGCTGTACTCTCTATCCCTTTCCCTACTGCAGATGCGCTGGCCCTCTAAATGAGCACAGGGGTCAAGATGGCAGAGAGGGCTAGTGGGGCCACGGGAAACAGCAGTCGCTGCGACAGGGCCTACACAGCACCCCCTCCTCGATGATAAAAAGCCCAACCCTCATGGGCCCAGTTGGGGATTGAGTGAATCTGTGCGTGAGTCTGTCTGAGAGCGAAGATCCTGAGACTGGGAATGAGTCGGATAGACACACACGCCCTTCCCCTTCGCCCTCCCCAAACGCCGATCAACAAAGCACGCCAGGACGGGAGGAAATCCCAGGCTGAAAGGCACTCCGGCCGGGATTCGTGCACCCCGGGGCCTGGCTGGAGAATCGCTGGGCAGGGCGCGAATCGCATGACGATGCCACAATGCTGGTCCGACGATTCTCCGGAATGCGGAGAATTGGCGCCATTGGTGTAGCGTGGTCGGCGCGGCGCCGGTCAGCGGCTACTCTACGGGGCCTCCCCAGCGATTCCCAGCCTGGGATGGGCCGAGTAGCCATTCTGAAAAAGCCGAGTCCTGCCGGCGCCGTCCACACCTGCTCTTTCCCAGCTGGACCTCGGCAAGGGTGCATCTGGGGGCGGCCTGGTAGGGGGCGGGGGAGAGGGGGGAGTCTGACCCCAGGGGAGGGGCCTCCGCTGTGGCCTGGCCCATGTTTGGGGCCTACTGATCAGCGGGCCAGCCTCTCGGGCTGGGGGCCTCTTTTGTTCCCGCCGGCCCCGGTAGCCCTACACCATTTTGCGTCGGCGCGGAGAAGGAAGCCACCGCGCATGCGCGGCATTCGCGCCGGTCGCACTGCGCATGCGCGGACCCCACGGAACCCATCTGACGCCGGGACCGGCAGCTGGAGTGGCATGGGTCACTCCAGTGCCATGCTGGCCCCCTGTAGGGGTCAGAATTGCAGATCCTGAGGCCGTGTTGACAGCGTTTACTACGGCGTCAACACTTAGCCTCAGGATCAGAGAAAATCATCCCCCCCTTTCTGATGCCGGATTTTGTATGAATTCAGTTAAGGCCAGCTTGGTGTGTGAGGCAATCATAAGGGGGTGAATTCTCCACCGGTGGGATTCGGTATTCTGTCGGCAGCGTACCCCCTACCCGCAGGTTTTCCGGCGGCGGTGGGTGGCCACAGTGGGAAATCCCATTAACTAGCAGTGGGAATGGAGAATCCCACTGCTGGCGAAGGCATGCTGCTGAAGAACACACGGCTGGGGAGGCGGAGAATTCATCCTAAGGTCAGCATTAGTTAAACCCAATTCCTTGCCCGGGATTCTCCAATAATGGGGCTCTGCCCCCACACCCGCCAGAAAGTGGATGGGAATCACTCCGGACTTTTCTCTAAAACGTCCGAGGTGATTCTCCATTTTTAAGGGGGCTTGCAGGGCCACACAGCTCAGGCTGCCGATATGGAGCCCTGCACATCCGGCCGCATGTCGGCGCATGCGTGCGGCGACCACCTGCGGCGCCGGCCCCGCCGAACATGGCGGAGCTACACAGCGGGCCGGCGCGGAAGAAGGTAGGCCCCCCCCCCTAGATCGCACACGCCTGCCGATCGATAGCCCCTATCGCGGGCCTGGCCATTGTGGAGGCCCCCCCCGGAGACTGATCCCCCTGCTCCCCACCAGGATGGCCATCGCAGCTGTGATGCCGAGTTCCCTTCAGGTGGAACCATACAAGAACAACGCCAGCGGGACCTCGGCCGGTTGTGGATGGAGAATCACTGCAGGGGCCTCTTTCAACAGCCCCCGAATGGTTCTGCATCCACCAGGCACGAGCGGCTGTCTGCGATTCTCCAGTCGCCAGAGAATCACGCAAAGACATTGTGGATCCAATGCCCCATTCTCCGCCCCCACGCTGGGTGCGATTGTGGATTGGGGGCTCTGAGAATCCCGGCATAGATCTCTGGCATCTTTTTTAAACCATTACTCCATAGTATGGCTTTCCATCTTGCAATTTCTAGAGAGAGATGTTCTTTCTTTAGACTTCTAAAACCAACTGTGAGAACTGTAAGAGCTACATTCACTCTCACTACCTATCTCCAGCTGCAATCAATTCAGCTAAACTAAAACTTAAAAGCTTCTCTGCCTTATATAGGTCCCATTTGCTAAGCAACCATTGCTGGTTTATTTACTCTTCGTGCCGTAGCCCACTCTATGCACAACAGAAGAATCATAGTTGCAATTAAACCAATGCCCACACATACGAACACCTTTCTCCAGCATTAATCTAACTATAGGTTTCATCGTTGCAGACACAGTAACATTAAATAAAACCCATTTAAAATTATACCTTATTTCTAATGGTTAGCAATACGAATATAAATCCTTTAAAACTGTCTTTATTTCCCGAACACATGACCATTGAAGCCATTTCACCACAGCAGGGATAGATACGAGGAGTATTAATAGTTTTAATTTCAAATTACATTTGCCAGGCTCAAGAGGGAAAGAATATTTCCCCAGTGATGAAGGGTTAGTTGATTTGTGCTGTATAACAGCCCTGACAGTGAGCTGGAGTTAAGCATTGATCTTACACAAAAAGACCACCGGTGGGATTCTCCGATAATGGGGCTAAGTGTTGACACTATCGTAAATGCCGGAGCGGTTTACGACGGCGTCATCTGACCGCTAGGATCAGTGATCCTGTGCCGTACAGGGGGCTATCATGGCACTGGAGTGCTTCACACAGCTCCAGCTGCCGATACAGGCGCTAGCACGGGTGGCGCAAGTCCGTGCATGCGCGCCACGGCTGATGCGGGTCCACGCATGCACGTGGGTTGCCTTCTCCATGCCGGCCCCTGGGCAACATGGCGGAGCCCTACAGGCGCCCGGCGCGGAGAAACATAGGCCCCCCGGGGTTAGCTCGCCCACCGATCAGTAGGCCCCAATTGCGGGCCTGGCCACCATGGAGGCCCCACCGGAAGTCGGGTCCCCCCTCCCCCGCACCAGGATGGCTGCCGGAGCCAGAACGTCGAGGTCCCGCTGGGTCAGACCACACGCGAACGACACTGGCAGGACTCGGCTGAACATGGCGGGCATTCGGCCCGTCGAGCATGGACAATCGCCGGGGGGGGGGGGGGGGGGGGGGGGCTGTGACGGCGATGGCGCTATTGGTGCCGATTCTATGGTCGGCGTAGAATCGGCGGCACACCGCCGGAGAGGCGTCACGAGATTCGTGCCCCCCCCCCCTCCGTGCCGACGCGAGGTCGGAGAAACCCGCCCCACAGTCTGGTATTTGACCGAATAATTTTGAATCCATTAAAGGTACAGGGCTGGATTCTCCGTTTCTGAGGCTAAGTGCCGCCCAACGGAGAATCCGTAGTGCTCTATGTCGGGAAAATCAGCGCGGATCCCTCACTGATTCAGGCACTGGCTCCACATGGAACATGCGCGGAGAACGGCTGGAGAATCACCGGATCCGGGGCCGCGCATGCGCAGGGCTGACAAGCTGCAGTCGCGCATGCCTACGCCCCCACCGGTCGCGCTGGGAAACATGGCGCCGGCCATGCTGGATCACGTACCCATCCACCCCGGCCCCTCAGCCCACACCCTGGCCACCCCCATCACAACACCCAGTGCTTGGCACAAGGCTTTCGGGCAGTGGCACGGATCTTGGCTGGGTGTGTTGGAGCTAGACACTGTCTGCAGCCTGCATGCCAGGGTCCTGACCGTTGGGACAACACGTGGCCCACGTCATCGGGAACTCGACACATCGGAGGTGGAGCGTCGCGGATGGGCCGGCTGATGACTCGCCAACGGCGTTGCGGCTGCGTGCGACGCATGTCCCGATGACACTGAAATGGAGGGGGTGGAGCATCGCGAATCGGCATCTAACTGGCGCCTGCCCCGATTCTAGTGTCAGAAGCCATTCTCCCCCAAATTGCCGTTTACGATTTTGGCTTCGGGTCACGGAGAATCCCGCCCACAATTATTAACCAAAAAGATGTAAGCAAATGCAGTGACCATTCATTATATGAATCAATATCTTTGCATTTTATCCATGGTGTAATTTTCAAAGCAACTGTAAGTATGTAATAACAATATGAACCCCAGTCATATGGTCCAACAAACCCGCAGAATTGAAAGAGTTAAAGAAGCTACACTTGTATGTACTAAGAGATGAACCAGATGATTGCTTATCATATTCAAAGAGGAGTTGGTTATATATCTTGTGCCGCAACACTCACACTAACCAGCCATCTCATGCACGGCCATTAATAACTCATCTCCTTCCATCTTTTTCCTTGCTCTGGGCTTGTTTTCAACATTCCTGTTCTCAGCCTGGCCAAGCACGGCAGATTTTTACACCTGCTGCAGCTCACGCAGTCTGAGGACTGGAACACATCACGGACAGTGGAAGGCAGTAGAGTGAGGGGGAGGGAGGAATGCTGTGTAAGGGTCGGGGTCTTGGATGTGGAGATTTATTCGGCACAGTTGTTTCCTGTGTTTATGTCTAATTGGCCATTTGTAAAGTCACACAATCTCAAATGTGCTTCCCACTGCTTTGAAAGGCAAGCCATTTGTTGTCAGGTTCTGAATATGAAAAGCCAAAAGGATTAGTGAGCATAGCTAAATGCTGGGTCTCTGACACATTCCACCAAGATAGGGGAAGAACAGACTTTTTTACTGTGGTACAGAACGCTCAAGCCCATCTCACTATTAATTAGGTGGCTATCCAGTAATTAGCCAATTGAATTGATTATGAGATTGTGTTCAGAAACTAATGCTGTTGGGGAAGGTTTAAACTAATTTGGCAGTAGGAAAGCCACTAGGGTGATGCATTAGGGAGGAGTTATAAAGACTGGGAAGGACAACAGAATAAAAAGTAGTTTGAAAGTAAGAGGGATCAAATAGAGTGTAAATGTGGGTTGCCAGTCTAACAGTTTTAACCCTTTGCTCTTCCACGTGAGTTCTCACTACTGCGGGAAGTGCAACTTTAAATTCCTCCAAAATAATTGTTTCCCTAATAGCGCCATAAGTTTGGTCTATTTTAAAGGCTCTTATACACTTATCAAAATTATTTTCTAAATTATTCCAAATTCTATGTATGTCTGACCTGGTTCTTTCCTTGGATTTCTAAACTTCTGTCTGTAGGTTTGTGGCACCAGTTCATATGCACTCAATATGGTTTTCCTCACCTCATCATAATCCTTAGATGCCTCCTCTGACAGTGATGCAAATGTGGTGATTGTAGATCTGTGTAGATGCAATACAACTGAGCAAGCACTAGAGGGAGCACGGGAGAGCTATAAATACAGAGGAATAGGAAGTGAGGGCACACTTCACAGAAGGGAGAACTGGTAGTAAGACACAGGCAGGCAGCATTGAGGTAGCTGTAAGTTAAGCACTGAAGACAGAACAAACTCACAATAAAGTATCTACTCCAACTTGGAGACTACGAGCTTCATTAAGACACAAGGAACAACACAGCAAACACTTCACTAGCTCGACTTACTAACTTTGTTTGAACCAACAATTCCCACATGGTCTTTGGCCAATTCAATTGTTTCTTCATTTTGTCAAATGAGATAAAAAGGGCTTCCACATCTTTCTTGTCAAATCGTGGCAGTGCGTGAATATATTTAAAAATATCTCCACAAGGTTTTTGATTAGGAGGGGGTAATCCTTGGGCGGAATTCTCCGCTCCCGCGATAAATCGGGAAGGCTGTCGTGAACTCGGCCGAGTTTCACGATGGCCTCGGAGGCCGCTCCTCGCACCTTATTCACCCCCACCTGGGGGGCTAGGAGTGGCGCTCCGTAACTCTCGGCCGCCGGGCCTTGACGCTTGCGTCAAGGCGGCGCGATGAGAATGAGGCGACAGCGGTGCATAAATGACGTCAGCCGCGCATGAACAGGTTGGCCGGCTCCAACCCGCGCATGCGCGGCTGACATCACGACGGCTGACGGCTCCAACCCGCGCATGCGCGGTTGCCGTCTTCCCCTCCGCTGCCCCACAAGACATGGCGGCTTGATCTTGCGGGGCGATGGAGGGGAAAGAGTGCGTCGCTTTGAGAAGCCGGCCCGACGATCGGTGGGCACCGATCGCGGGCCAGTCCCCTCCCGAGCACGGCCGTAGTGCTCACTCCCCTCTCCGCCCCCCACAAGCTTCAAACCAGCATTTGGCGCCCATGTTCACGACGGCAGCAACCAGGTGTGGTTGCCGCCGTCGTGAACCGGTTGGGAATGGCAGGCCGCTCGGCCCATCCGGGCCGGAGAATCGCCGGTTGCCGTGAAAAATGGCGAGCGGCGATTCTTCTGAGCGGGGGGTGGGAGAATCGCGAGGGGGGGGGGGGGCGCCGGGAGGGCGTGTCGTGAGTCGCCTGGCCCTCCCGCAATTCTGCCACCTGGCGTGGGGAGCGGAGAATCGCACCCCTTATTTTAGACTTGTCTCAACTTCTGCCTTTAACTACAAAATTTTAAGTTGATATTCTCATTTCTTTTCCAACTTCCTCTCCTTCATTTCTATTTTGTGAAGTTCAAGTTCTCTCTACTCTTTTCACTTGCCAGTGCCTCTCTCTCACCACTCCTTTAACATGCTCCTTTGTTTCTGCCTTTCTCCCTTTTTCTTTTTCCTCTGCCCACTCTCTCCCTTTCTTGAATTTCTATTTTTTTCAGTTCTATTTCTTTCTGTTTAATGCTTTCCTGCATTTCTGTTTATTTAATTTGTAATTGAATTCTAGCTAATTCTAATGATTCTGGTTGTGTTTTGGGAAATTTAAATGCTGAGTTGTCACTTATATTGTCTCCGCCTTCCTCAACCCTTCATGTAAAGTCACCTGCGGCTTAACCACAAAATCCAGGGCAGCACGGTGGCGCAGTGGGTTAGCCCTGCTGCCTCACGGCGCTGAGGTCCCAGGTTCGATCCCTGCTCTGGGTCACTGTCTGTGTGGAGTTTGCACATTCTCCCCGTGTTTGCGTGGGTTTCGCCCTCACAACCCAAAGATGTGCAGTGTAGGTGGATTGGCCACACTAAATTGCCCCTTAATTGGAAAAATGAATTGGGTACTCTAAATTCATAAAGAAAATCCAAAAGCTTTATTTTAACCACCCTTTGTAAACCTCTTCCATACTCAGGAAATATTTTTCAACAGAAAGAGCCATTTCCCAAGTCACTCCCTATTTAAACTTCATCACCTGAAAGAAAGCACAAGTTCCTCACACGCTCTTTAAGTACAATAATCCCAAACCAAACTAGGAATTGTGCTGTTAAATCCCAGTAAAGAGCCCCCAATTTAACATACCATACCAGATCCCCAACATTAGCGGGGATAATGGACATGAACCCTAATCACTTGAGGAGAAGACAGGATCAAGGCATTGAACTTGATGATCAACCATAATCATGATGAATGGCGGGGCAGGCTCGAAGGGCACAATGCCCTTTGTCTGCTTCTGTTTTCCATGCACGTTTCTATGCATGTTTTAATTTGTAAAAAGGTGATGAAAGGATACTTCGCTCCAGGAGTGATTCCACGCACAAATAAGGATATGGTATATTAAAACAAACTTTATTATTAACATGCTACTACATTACTTTAATACCACAGAAATATGGTTTACAATTACCAGTAGGATTGGATTGGATTTTGTTTATTGTCACGTGTACTGAGGAACAGTACAAAGTATTTTTCTGCGAGCAGCTCAACACATCATTAAGTACATGAAAAGGAAAGAAAATACATAATAGGGCAACACAATGTAACTACAGAACACTGGCATCGGGTGAAGCATACAGGGGTGTTAAACAATGCTTACCAATAAAATGATACACTTTAACTCCAAACTGATAACTCCTTTATCTTCAATCCAGCAAAACCCATCACAGGTCAAAAACCACTTTTGAATAAAATACACTTGTAATTGCTGGAGATTCCGTGGAGAGTAGGTAATTTATGAAGGATTGTATTTATTCCAAGCTAAGCAGGGAACGGGAAATCCTAATGGGATACGGATTATATAATTAATGTGAGGAGCCAGGCCAGTTTGCAGTTTTGCCAGATGCTATTAACTTGAACAGCAGTTTGCAATAGGATTTGAGTCTAACAAGAGAGAAGCATTTTCAGGTTGTTCCTGAAAAGGGTTTCTCCTTCCAAATGTCTGCACAGATGTGCATGTAACTGCTGTGTTAACTTTATTTATGAGCCGCATTTGAAATGTATTGGTTGTTTGATTGGAATTAGTGGCAGGCATAGATAGAAAGTCCCATTTCATTTAAGAGCTGTTTCACTGATAATTGTCGAGCTCTTTGATGTTAATGTAGTTAATTCTGTGGGCGTGATTTATTAGCCTCGCCATGCTGATGCTGTAGAATCTTGCGAGAGGCCTTGGAGGATTCGGGCTACATTTACAAATGGCACCCCGATCTGAGAATCGTCTTCCTGCGCTGGTGAGCTGCGCTTGTCAGCGCTGGTGAGCTGCGCTTGTCAGCGCAGGAAATGATGGAAGTGCGCTACGGTGGTTCGTTGCCTGCCAAGACCAAAAGAAACGGCAAAGTGCCATTGAATGGCAGGGTGTTTCTCAGTGCCTGACCCAGAACCAGAGACACCAACTCCCAGAACCAGAGACACTAACTCCAAGAACCAGAGCCTCCAACACCCAGAGCCAGAGTCTCCAACACCTAGAACCAGAGCCAACAACACCCAGAACCAGTCACCAAAACCCAGAACCAGAGCCTCCAACACCCAGAACCAGAGCCACCAACTCCCAGAACCAGAGTCACCAACACCCAGAACCAGAGCCTCCAACACCCAGAACCAGAGCCTCCAACACCCAGAACCAGAGTCACCAACACCCAGAACCAGAGCCTCCAACACCCAGAACCAGAGCCACCAACACCCAGACCCAGAGCCTCCAACACCCAGATCCAGAGCCACCAACACCCAGAACCAGAGCCTCCAACACCCAGAACCAGAGCCACCAACACCCAAAACCAGAGCCACCAACACCCAAAACCAGAGCCACCAACACTCAGAACCAGAGCCACCAACACCCAGATCCAGAGCCACCATCACGCAGAACCAGAGCCACCAACTCCCAGAACCAGAGTCACCAACACCCAAAACCAGAGACACCAACACCCAAAACCAGAGCCACCAACACCCAGAACCAGAGCCTCCAACACCCAGAACCAGAGCCACCAACACCCAGAACCAGAGTCACCAACACCCAGAACCAGAGCCACCAACACCCAGATCCAGAGCCTCCAACACCCAGAACCAGAGTCACCAACACCCAGAACGAGAGTCACCAACACCCAGAACCAGAGCCTCCAACACCCAGATCCAGAGCCACCAACACCCAGAACCAGAGTCACCAACACCCAGAACCAGAGCCACCAACACCCAGAACCAGAGCCTCCAACACCCAGAACCAGAGTCTCCAACACCCAGAACCAGAGCCAACAACACCCAGAACCAGTCACCAAAACCCAGAACCAGAGCCTCCAACACCCAGAACCAGAGCCACCAACACCCAGAACCAGAGTCACCAACACCCAGAACCAGAGCCTCCAACACCCAGAACCAGAGCCTCCAACACCCAGAACCAGAGCCTCCAACACCCAGAACCAGAGCCACCAACACCCAAAGCCAGAGCCACCAACACTCAGAACCAGAGCCACCAACACCCAGATCCAGAGCCACCATCACGCAGAACCAGAGTCACCAACTCCCAGAACCAGAGTCACCAACACCCAAAACCAGAGACACCAACACCCAAAACCAGAGCCACCAACACCCAGAACCAGAGCCTCCAACACCCAGAACCAGAGCCACCAACACCCAGAACCAGAGTCACCAACACCCAGAACCAGAGCCACCAACACCCAGATCCAGAGCCTCCAACACCCAGAACCAGAGTCACCAACACCCAGAACGAGAGTCACCAACACCCAGAACCAGAGCCTCCAACACCCAGATCCAGAGCCACCAACACCCAGAACCAGAGTCACCAACACCCAGAACCAGAGCCACCAACACCCAGAACCAGAGCCTCCAACACCCAGAACCAGAGTCACCAACACCCAGAACGAGAGTCACCAACACCCTGAATCAGAGCCTCCAACACCCAGACCCAGAGCCACCAACACGCAGAACCAGAGCCTCCAACACCCAGATCCAGAGCCACCAACACCCAGATCCAGAGCCACCAACACCCAGAACCAGAGTCACCAACACCCAGAACCAGAGTCACCAACACCCAGAACCAGAGCCACCAACACCCAGAACCAGAGCCACCATCACCCAGAACCAGAGTCACCAACTCCCAGAACCAGAGTCACCAACTCCCAGAACCAGAGCCTCCAACACCCAGAACCAGAGCCACAAACACCCAGAACCAGAGCCTCCAACACCCAGAACCAGAGTCACCAACACCCAGAACCAGAGTCACCAACTCCCAGAACCAGAGTCACCAACTCCCAGAACCAGAGCCTCCAACACCCAGAACCAGAGCCACAAACACCCAGAACCAGAGCCTCCAACACCCAGAACCAGAGTCACCAACACCCAGAACCAGAGCCACCAACACCCAGAACCAGAGCCTCCAACACCCAGAACCAGAGTCACCAACACCCAGAACCAGAGCCACCAACACCCAGAACCAGAGTCACCAACACCCAGAACCAGAGCCTCCAACACCCAGAACCAGAGTCACCAACACCCAGAACCAGAGCCACCAACACCCAGAACCAGAGCCACCAACACCCAGAACCAGAGCCAGCAACACCCAGACCCAGAGCCTCCAACACCCAGATCCAGAGCCACCAACACCCAGATCCAGAGCCACCAACACCCAGAACCAGAGTCACCAACTCGCCAATCCGCAGAACAATAGTCACAAAGTCCCAGAACAGGAGCCACAAACTCCCAGAGCAAGAGCATTCAACTCCCAACTCCCAGAACAAGAGCCATCAACTCCCAAAACAAGAGCCATCAACTCCCAAAACAAGAGCTATCAACACCCAAGTCCCAGAGCAAGAGCGTTCAACTCCCAGAACAAGAGCCGTCAACTCCCAAAACAAGAGCTATCAACTCCCAAAACAAGAGCCATCAACTCCCAAAACAAGAGCTATCAACTCCCAAGTCCCAGAGCAAGAGCGTTCAACTCCCAGAACAAGAGCCGTCATCTCCCAAAACAAGAGCCATCAACTCCCAAGTCCCAGAACAAGAGCCATAAAATCCCAACTCCCAGAACAAGAGCCATCAACTCCCTGAACAGGGGCACAAATGCCCAGAACAAGGGCTACGAAATCCGAGAACAAGATCTACCAACTGACAGAAGCCGAGCCCCCACCTCCCAGAAGAAAAGTCACCAGATGCGCTGGCCCCCTTCAAAGAGGCACTGGAGATGAAGGCATCCCCTTGTCATCAAAGTCTCGCACAATATCTAACCTCACTCCCCTTTGGTAGCTCAAACCTCCAGCAGTTCCTCTAACCCAGCAATCTTCCCCTCCGCAAGCAATTCCCTGACCTGCACTAACCCCGCCTCTCTCCATCTCCTATACATCCCATCCATTCCCCGATGGTCCTTGCAAAGTACAAGCTCCAATAGGGACGGGGTATCCCGGGATCTCTGGATGGCAGGGATGTGCCGAGAAGTCATAGGAAAGGGGTCTCTCCTCTTGGAAACTTTAAATTAAGCACATTTAACCTTCAAATTGGCCATTAAGCCAACTAACACCCCCCCCCCCCCCCCCTCCCATCCTCCGCCGAAAGCACCACGTACCCGAAGATTTGTGCCCATGAACCAGCAAAGGGGCTGAAAAGATAAAAATGGCAGCAAGAGCCAGGAACGGAAGGATGACGCTGCAGACACGAGGAATGAGGCAGAACAAGATATGGCGGAGCGAGGGGACCCGCCGATACAAACACCAGCTGACCCACCAATAGGGCAATGGACGGAGTTTCAAACACAGGACCTCCTAAAACACAGAGACGCTATAAAAGAAGTAATCAGGGCAACTGTAAAATCGGCAGTCACAAACACACTGGCCCCCTTCAAAGAGACACTGGAGAGGACGGAGCGATGACTGGAGGCACAGGAGGCGACGATGCAGGAGCTCGAAAAGGCAGCCACCGACCAAGATAAGGTGGGGTATCTCATTAACCAACGTATAAACGGTTCTCCAGTGAGGCACTGACCAGAATAGGAACCTGGCAGGGTCTATTGGGTAGTGTACATATCATTTGTGTAAATAAAACTTTGTTCTTATTTTACTTGGTGTGGGCTCCCCATATACTTATTAAACACACCTCATCCACACATCCTTTCGGTTCTTCACGTTACCTATTGCCACTCTCTTTGGCTTTGGTCACAATTCATCTGAATATTGTTTAGACAGATTGTATCTGAATTGATAAGTGACAGAGACGGAGGCTTTGAAAATCCCAGAGACAATGTACCTCTCAGTAAATGCACTGTGACTTTTCAGTAACACGTCTTCCAAAGAAATGAGTTTTATTACAGCCCAACAACTTGTTTGCCTTCAAAACTTAGGTGACGTTTTGTGTTATTGAAATGAAGGAGAGAAACACTTCTAATGATGAATTGTGAGCACTAGTCAGCTGTATCAAACAATAAATTTAAGAGCATCCATTATGCTTTAATTAGCGTAAAAGAAACATTTTCTCTGTGCTAATCTTTTCAGTCTCTAAGTGATGCTGACCAGTTTGGAGGAGTGTTTTTGTTGTTTGGGTCCAACTGCACCATAGTCTGGGTGAGCAATGTTTACCCCCCCCCCCCTTTCCTGTAGTTCTCCAAACTCAAATCTGTAATCAAGAGATGGGATTTCCATCCCATCAGTTTGCATTAGGCTTGAATCCAGCTCACTGAGGTGAAACGACACTGGTAATCCACTGTGCCACCCAGTCCTTTGTTTGTGCTGGGTTATATTTAAACAAGGATTATTGCTGTTTTGGGAAATGACAGAGCCATGACGAGCTCACTACCATTTACTCACAATAATATCATGTGCAAGTGACACATTGCCCATTTCACAGTGCCAAGAGGGTTTTAGGACACGAATATCTGTGCCAAAAAGCTGCTCCACCAACTCTACAGAGGTAATAATTTCCCCTTAATTAAGGTTAATAATCATATTTTTGTAAAGCTCTTCTCCCAGTCTGGCCTCTTTGATAACTCATTCCAAATTTCCGACCCTAGGCACTACCACACTGAAATAGACAGAAGGCTTTAATTAATAAATGTGTAAATTAATAAATTAGCACCATTATATAACTTTCTTTGTGAAGGCATATTGGCAGCTTACTGAGGGTTTTTTTGGGGGTAACTCTCAAGACCTTTCTTGCCACCCCGACATGTTTTACAATGCAGCAAGAAGCAGTTTTGAATTGTCTCAAAGTGGATTTTCTTCTACCCAAGTGCAGTACTTCGGGAGCATTGGAGGTGCCATCTTTAGGTTGATACATTAAACTGAGGCCCTGTCTACCTGCTAAAGTGGATGTAAATGC
The DNA here is from genome assembly GCF_902713615.1 of Scyliorhinus canicula. Lineage (NCBI taxonomy): Eukaryota > Metazoa > Chordata > Chondrichthyes > Carcharhiniformes > Scyliorhinidae > Scyliorhinus > Scyliorhinus canicula. Next base: position 231,962,685 of record NC_052148.1, read on the forward strand.
TCCCATGGCAGGGGGAGGTGCAGGAGAGTTATCCTCCATGTCCTGACCAAGCTTTAAACCTCTATCAAATGGCAAACAACAGATTCTCTGGTCATTGTTGGTTTGGCTTGTTGCCCTTTACTTGTGTTATCTTCCTGCTCAAATGTATCACTTACATAGAAACATAGAAGATAGGAGCAGGAGGAGGCATTTTGGATCTTCGAGCTTGCTCCGCCATTGATCACCCGGGTCCTTGGCGCTGTGAAGCAACAGTGCTAATGACTTTTCTAATAGATATGGCTTGCCAAACCTGGACATTCAAGTGACTGGTATTTGAAAAATGCCGTCAAGTTGTTCAGATCAATGTGACTGTAATAACTATTTTCGGTCATTTTAAATTTCCTCTGGAACGCAACTCAATAATTTATCCCAATTTCTTAATAATGCCTCATAGAACATAGAACAGTACAGCACAGAACAGGCCCTTCGGCCCTCAATGTTGTGCCGAGCAATGATCACCCTACTTAACCCCACGTAACCCGTATACCCGTAACCCAACAATCCCCCCATTAACCTTACACTACGGGCAATTTAGCATGGCCAATCCACCTAACCCGCACATCTTTGGACTGTGGGAGGAAACCGGAGCACCAGGAGAAAACCCACGCACACACGGGGAGGACGTGCAGACTCCACACAGACAGTGACCCAGCCGGGAATTGAACCTGGGACCCTGGAGCTGTGAAGCATTGATGCTAACCACCATGCTACCGTGAGGCCTCATTATCCAATTTAATTTGTGGAATGTAAAATTCTGAATCATCTGCGTTCATTGCTTGTCCATGAGTTACAATGACCAACAACTCTTCCTTCTTTCCTTCTCTATCAAAATACCTTTTGAGCATATTAACATGACACACTCTGAGTTTTCCTTCTGTCTAGTGTTTTTATTGAATAATTCACCTCACTAAATTTCCTTTCAATTTGCTACGGCTCACTAAATCTTGCTTTTAATGGTTCACCTACCATTGGTAACAATACTAGCACTTTTTCCCCACTAACAAAACTATGAATTTTTGATTTCTTATCCGACTCATTTTATCATTGCCTGTTGTGACAATTTTAAATGTTTCTGAGCCAACTCACAAGCCCTAGTTAATCTCTCCCTAAAGTTGGCAAATAGTCCAACAACGTAGTCTCTGACCCGCTGACTCACCAATTCCTCTTTGATCAATTCAAATTGTTCTCTCACCTCATGACCAAAAATGTATTTGAATGCACTGAATTTTGTTGATTCATCAGGTGCATCCCTAATTGCAAATAATCCTGAATTTATCCCAATACTCTAGATAATCCCAACTACAGTCGCTCAACATGGTCTTTAGAGTTTAATGCTATCTTTCCAATGCCCCTTTGTAATTCCGGATAATACTGTTGAGTTAAATTGCTATATTTCTAAACTATCCATAACTTCCTTGAATAACTTCAACATAAAATTGGGCCCCTGACCTGATTGAATTTATTTTGGTTGTCCATATCTAGTAAATAAATTGGTTTACTCCTCTACAACCCTCTAAGATGCAATGTTTCTTAATTGAATTGCCTCCAGAAATCTAGTAGACACATCTATTATGGTCAACAGATTTGATTCTCAGCTATATCATTACCTAGGATAAATTGTACACCTGAAAAAGGTAATCTTTCTATTACTCCTACTACCACTTCACCGCCTTTTACAGACTCTCCAACCATACCTTACATAGTGGCACACCACTGCTCTCACCATTAATTCCACACATCACCACTTCCAAAATACCCCTTCTAAACAACATGGGTGGGATTCTCCGCCCCGCCGTACCAGTTTTCTGGTGCAGTGTGCCCCGGCAGGAGCCGGATTCTCCATCCCGGTAGCTGGACAATGGGGTTTCCCATCGTGAGCACCCCCACGCCGCCTGGAAATCCGTGGGCGTGAGTGCGCTGCCGATGAAACGGAGGATCTCGCCGACAGAGAATCCAGCCCCACATCTCCTTATCTCTCACCATTAAAGATTGACTTGCTCCTGTATGTCTTAAGATCTTAATCTGCTTACCTACTCCACTTTGTACACTCGAGAAAACTTACCCTCTCAAATAAAATCCATAAAAGGTTCTGCTACCTGCTTATCCACCAACCTCTGTTCAGGCTGCAGACTCTTAAATTAAAGCGAAATATTGCGATGCTGGAATTTAAAACAAAAACAGAAAACACTGGACAATATCAACAGGTCTGACAGCATCTGTGGAGAGAAGGGAGCTAATGTTTCGAGTCTGGATGACTCTTTGTCAAAGCTGGAGAGAACTGGAAATATGGTCAGATTTATACTATAGTTGGGGGGGGGGGGGTTGGTGGAGCAGTGGGACTGGATAGGGGGCCAGTGATAGGTGGAGATTGACAAAGATGCCTTGGACAGAAAGACAAAGGGAATGTAAATGGGGGTGATTTAGGCTAAGAAGGGTGCTGAAAGTGGCAATAAACAGATTAGAATGTGTTAATGGCAGAACAACCATGAGCCATGTGTCAAAGGAGAACTAGGAACAGTTGGCCCAAGTGGGGTGGGGGGGGGGGGGGGGGGGGGGGAAGGGGAACACTGCTGAGGGGAAAACATATCAATGGAAGAAATTAAAATAAATTGATAGAAATAAAAATGGAATGAAGGTGGAGGAGAGAGTTCACGGTCTGAAAATGTTAAACTGAATGTTAGGTCCGGAAGGCTGTAACGTGACTAATTGCAAGATGAGGTGCTGTTCCTCCGGATTGCGCTGGGCTTCACTGGAACATTACAGAAGGCTATGGATGGACATGTGGACGTGAGAACAGGACGGTGAGTTGAAATTGCAAGCGACAGGAAGGTCTGGGTCTTACTTGCGGATGGGCAGAAGGTGATCTGCAAAGCGGTCACCCAGTCTGCATTTAGTCTCCCTAATGTAGAATAGACCGCATTGGGAGCAGCTAGTGCAATAAACCAGATTGAAGGAGGTGCACGTGAAGCACTGCCTCACTTGAAAAGAGTGTTTAGGCCCTGGGATGGTGAACACGGAGGAAGTAAATGGGCAGGTGTTACATGATTATATGGAAAGGTGCTATGGGAAGAGGCTGAGGTGTTGGGAGTGATGGAGGAGTGGCCCAGTGTATCCCAGAGAAAATGGTCACTGTGAAATGCTGATGGGGGAGTGAGAACATAGAACATAGAACATAGAACAGTACATTCGGCACTCAATGTTGTGCCGAGCCATGATCACCCTACTCAAACCCCCCCCCCCCCCAACCTTACTTTTATTAGGACACTACGGGCAATTTAGCATGGCCAATCCACCTAACCCGCACATCTTTGGACTGTGGGAGGAAACCGGAGCACCCGGAGGAAACCCACGCACACAGGGGGAGGACGTGCAGACTCCACACAGACAGTGACCCAGCCAGGAATCGAACCTGGGACCCTGGAGCTGTGAAGCATTTATGCTAACCACCATGCTACCCTGCTGCCCCTAGATGTATTTGGTAGTGGAATGATGCTGGAGTTGGTGGAACCAGCGGGGGATGACTCTTTGAATTTGGAGGCTGGTGGGGTGAAAAGTGAGGATAAGGGGGTCCCTGTCTTGGTTCTGGGAGGGAGGGGAGAGGGAGAGATCAGAGTTGGGGCAGATGGGTCAGACACGGTTCAGAGCCCTGTCGACCACAGTGTGTGTGGGGAACCATGATTATAGAACAATTAAGACATGTCAGCAGCATTGTTTTGCAAAGTGGCCCAATCAGAACAGATACGATGGAGGCGAAGGAACTGGGAGAATGGGATGGGATCCTTACAGGATGTGGGGTGTGAAGGGCTGTGGTCAAGGTAACTGTGGGAGTCAGTGGGCCTGTAATGGATAGTAGTGGGCAGTCTAGCCCTGGAAATTAAAACAGAAGGGTCAAGGAAGGGAAGGGAAATGTCACACGTGGACCATGTGAAGGTTATAGAGGGGTAGGTATTGGAAGCGACATTAATATATTTTTCCAAGTCCAGACCTTTTTCCATGCAGTGCCACCGATATAGTCGTTGATGTACCGATAGAAGAATTGTGGGATGGGGCTGGAGTAGGATTGGAACAAGGAATGATCCACATACGCCATAAAGAGACAGGCAAACTGGGACCTGTGCGGGTACCAATAGCCACACCTTTGGTTTGGAGGAGGTGAGACATGTTAAAGGAGAAATTGTCAGATGGAGGAGCGTGGTGGTGGATGGGGATTGTTCAGGCCTTAGTTCAAGACGAAGCGGCGAGCCCTCAGACCATCCTGATGAGGAGAAAGGTTAGAAGGATTGGGCATCCATGGTAAAGAGGAGGCGGTTAAGGTCGGGGAGCTGGCTGTTTCTTTCCGTAGATTTTTAAACTTTTGTCTGGAGGCTTTTGACACTAGTACAAATACACTTAATATAGCTTTTTTCACCTCATCCAGGGTGTCTTTGGCAAATTTAAATATTGAACTGTGACTTTATTATCTCTACCTTTCTCACCTCTTTAGATAAGGTCAACTGCAACTTCTCTGTCAAACCTAAAGGTTTTGCTTGAGCCTCCCTTTGTTGACCATTCAGAGGAATCTTTTATGCCCAGGAATATTTTTGCAACAGAAAGAGCCATCTCCAGTCACTCCCTATTTCAATTTCAAAACCTGAAAGAATGCAATTGTTCCACACATGCTCGCTGTCTTTAAGTTAAATAACCCCAAGCCAAACAATGAATTATACTTCAGATCCCAGATGAGCCCCCAATTTTATTACGATCACAGACCAGATCCCAACAGTGTCTAGGATACAGGACCCAAATTCCAGAATGTTAGTTTATTTTGTAAGACTGTACAGATAGAATAATTCGCTCCAGGAGTGATTGCATGAAAAAACAGGGATTTGGTATTTTAAAACAAATACAATATTAAACACTTTAACTTCACACCCAAAAAGAACAGATTACAATTCCCCCTTAAACACTACTCCTCAATTCCCCATTAAACAACAAAAAAAGTAACATACAGTTCTCAATCCAGCTTAAAATCAGCATGGCATAGAGTAATACTTGCTTTGCAGAACAGATTTGGGCCCCGGTTAGAACCCCTTCAGACTCTGGCTGACTTGTCTTCAAATCGCTGCTTCAACTCAGTTGTTTCAACCTCTTCCTTGTCTTCAGACAAGATTGCTCTACTTTAAAATATCATTCCTCATTTTTTAACTATCCTACTGGGAAAGAAAACTGCCTTCGCTTGTGGTATTTTATATCTCATATAATCATACTAATCTTTTAAAATTTAATTCTAACACTAAAATTATCACTAACCGTTCTCTTTTATTTACCCTTGCAGGTTTGAAGATCCTCCGAGGCCTCTGAGGCCCATGGAGGGGACCTTTTGACCCGACTCGACCTTACCGGGCTGCACTCTGATGACCCGACCCGACCTGGAAGCTGATGAGGCCTAAACCAGAAGTGTGGCCCGGACCGCGGAGCACCCAACCCGGCCTAGGTACTGACGCCAGTCCCCAAACTGCCCGACCCAGTCCTCGGAGCACCTGACCCGGCTCCCGAGCACGAGACCAGGCCTGATCCGACCCGGAGAGGTCTGTCCAGCAACCCGATCCGGAGAGGCCCGCCCAGCGATCCGGCTTACCTGAAGATGGAGGAAAGAAGAATCCACATGGAGGCCCAGCTGGGCCTACTCCAAGGCCTGACCCCAGGAGCAATCAAGGAGAGAGGAGAACACAGGACCCAGCCCACCCTGCCTCAGGAAGCCCCTGCCTGCGACTCAAGACCCCCAAAATGGCGGAGATTCTGCCACAAGGTACTCCCGTACTCACAGAACGCCGGGACCTGACCAGATCACAAACATGCCCCCCCAGCAACTCCAATACCACAACCAGACCGGACACCGGAAACATAACCAGTGCCTCAGATCCGCCAGATGCAACCACCTACCTTCCACAAAGTCAGACTTCTCGTATCAAATCCTGGGACCACCCAGCCACAGCCGCCGACTGAGGAAGCGAGGGAAACATGGCAGTCTGCAGGTGAGACTGAAGCAACGCGGTTTCAAATCTCCTCTCCCCAGTATACTTCTGGCAAACATCCAAGTGATCGAAAATGAGCTGGACGAACTTAACGCCAGACTTACTTCTCAGAAGTTAGAGATTGCTGTGTGTTCTGTTTCACAGAGACATGGCTCAACCCTGCCATACAACCTGAAGGATTCTCGATTCATCTGGTGGACTGCACCGCATCATCAGGCAAAGCAAAGGGTGGAGGGGTTTACCTCCTCATCAACTCCCCCTGGCGCTTGAATGTGGCGACCCAGGCAACCTACTGCTCCCTGGACCTGGAATACCTGACCGTGAGGTGCTGCCCATACTATCTTCCACGTGAGTTCACTTTAGCTATTATCACAGCGGTCTACATCCCACCCCAGGCAGAAGTGAGGAAGGCACTGGATGAACTGTACACAGTTGTAAACAACTACGAAACAGAATACCCAGAGGCCTTGTTCATCGTGGCCGGAGACTTCAACAAGGCTAAGCTCAAGAGTGTACTGCCAAAATTCCACCAGCACATCTCCTGTCCCATCAGGGGTGACAACTCTTGACCACTGCTACACAAAAATCAAACGTGCCTACCGATCCATCCTCCGACCACACTTTGGAAAATTAGACCATAAGACGGTGCTCGTTCTCCCGACATACAAGTAGACATTTAAGCAGGAGAATCTGGCTAAGAAGATCGTGCGGTGCTGGTCCGAGGAAACAGAAGAGCTCCTACGTGACTGCTTAGAGACAGTGGACTGATCCATATTTAAAATCTCAGCAACCAACTTAAATGAGTATGCCACCACAGTCACAGATTTCATCAGCAAATGTGTGGACGACGGTGTGCCAAAGAAACCAGTACGTACGTTCCCCAATCAGAAATCATGGCTGAATCGGGAGATTGACTCCCTACTGAAGGACAGGTCTAAGGCATTCAAGTCAGGCGACCCTAACCTATACAAGAAATCCAGCTACGACCTCCGCAAAGCCGATGTCAAATGACAATATCGGACAAAGCTACAATCACAGACTAGCGTTACAGACTCTCTTCGGTTGTGGCATGGCCTAAACAATATAACGGGCTACAAAGCAAGGCAGTGCAGTATCTCTGGCAGCAGCGCACCCCTCCCCGATGAACTCAATGTATTCTATGCTCGGTTCGAGCAGGAAACCATCGATCCGCTGTGGACTGTCCCAGCAGCCCATAACTCACCCATACCCACTATCACAGCTTCCGAAATCAGATCGGCCTTCCTGAAAGTCAACCCTTGGAAGGCGTCAGGTCCGGATGGGATCCCTGGCAGGCATGGCTGAGCCTTCAACACGTCATCAATGAAGCCAAACATCTTGCAAAGGACAGCCCCACACCCCAACTACTTGCCTTCAAACAACCGCGCAACCTCAAACAAACCACTGTTTGCAGCCAATTACCCAGCCTTCAGAACAGCGACCACGATACCACATAACCCTGCCATGGCAATCTCTGCAAGATGTGCCAGATCATCGACATGGATACCACCATTACACATGAGAACACCACCCACCAGGTACGCGGCACATACTCGTGCGACTCGGCCAATGTTGTCTACCTCATACGCTGCAGGAAAGGATGTCCCAAAGCGTGGTACATTGGCGAGACCATGCAGACGCTGCGACATCGGATGAACGGACATCGCGCGACAATCACCAGGCAGGAATGTTCCCTTCCAGTCGGGGAACACTTCAGCAGTCAAGGGCATTCAGCCTCTGATCTCCGGGTAAGCGTTCTCCAAGGTGGCCTTCAGGACGCATGACAACGCAGAATCGCCAAGAAGAAACTTATAGCCAAGTTCCGCACACATGAGTACGGCCTCAACCAGGGCCTTGGATTCATGTCGCATTACAATCACCACCACCCCCACCCCGCCCCATCTGATCTGGCCTGGGCTTGCGAAATCTGGCTTGAGACAATTCGCACCTCTTTAACCTGGGGTTACCCTTCTCTCTGGATCTGTAAAGACTTAATTACCTGCAAATGCTAGCATTCAAAATATCGTCTTGCATCTTTGACGTCAATATATATATATGTTTCTGGAACCCACCTCTTCATTCACCTGAGGAAGGAGCAGTGCACCGAAAGCTAGTGATTTGAAACAAACCTGTTGGACTTTAACCTGGTGTTGTAAGACTTCTTACTGTTATCAGACTCCTAAAACCCTCTTATGTACTGAACTGATTAATACTGCACCCCTGTATCCTGTGCGCTTCACCCAATGCCGGTGTTATGTATTTACATTGTGTACCTTGTGTTGCCCTATTATGTATTTTCTTTTTCTTTTATTTTATTTTCATGTACTAAATGATCTGTTTGAGCTGCTCGCAAAAAAATACTTTTCACTCTGCCTTGGTACACGTGACAATAAAAAATTCACCCACCCATAAAAAACAAGGGTTGCCAAATCCGACTTCAACACATCTTTCCAAAAGCGTTAAAAAAAACCTCTCTCTCCCTTAGCTCCACTCAGCACTGTTATCTGGCGGGATTTTCTGAGCCCCGCGCCGGAGAATCGCCGTAACCGTGTCACGCCACCCCGACGCCGGCACGCAATTCTCTGAGGAGCGGTGAATCTTCGCCATGTGTGCCAGCGTGTTTGGCGTGGTGCCGGTCGTGGGCCGCTGTCCGCGGCCAGGCCGCCGATTCTCCAGCCTTGATGGGCTAAGCGGCTGTGCAGAAACGGCAGTGTCCCGCTCGTGTCGTCCACACCTGCTCGCAGCCGGCGGGAACTCTGTGCGCAGGGTTGGGGGGTGGCCTGTGGGGGGTGGGCGGGGGGGGAGGGCTCCTTCACCGTGTGGAGCCTCCGATGGGATCAGGCCCGCCATCAGGGCCCACCGAATGGCGGGCCGGCCTCTCCAGCCCCGGCCCTAATTCGTTACGTGGCCGTACCCTGAACCCCCACGCCGTGTTACGTCAGGGCCAGCACGTTGAGGAAGTGCCCCGTGTATGCGCAGGTTGGTGCAGCACCACTACGCATGTGCGGGTTGGCGCAGCACCCAGTTGGCACCGGGAAGGGAGGCTGGAGCGGCGTGAACCACTCTAGCGCTGTGCTGGCCCCTGTGGGGGGCCAGAATCGGTAGTGCCCACGCCCGTTTTGCGCTGTTGTGAAACACGACGATGTTCACGACGATGCGGACACTCTGCTTCCATTTCGAAGAATCCTGCTGATCATCTCCCCAAGATAAAAACAAATTAACATTCCAGCGACTGAAAGCACATTAATTCCCCAGAGATTGGCCCCAGTCAAACCACACTGCATTAGCCCAGACTGAAATACACATTTCTCGATCAATTTCAGCTTCTGGCTGATAAAATCTCCCAGGACTTGCAAAACAGAATCCTTTTTATTTAAAAAACAGGACGCCTGTCGTCAATCACACTCTAACCCCTGGCTTTTAACCCTTAAATTGCCCAATACATTTATTATCCAATTTTCTTAAAATCCTCTGTTTGTTACAGGTGCGAGAGAGAGTGGTAGGAGGGAAGGTCTGTGTGAAGATAGAGTGTGTTGGGCAGAGGGAGAGTGTGTGGCAGGGAGAGAGAGCGTGGCGGGGGAGAGAGAGCATGGTGGGGGAGAGAGAGTGCGGGGATGAGAGAGAACATGTGGCGGGAGAAAGTGTGGGGTGGTGCAGAGAGAGAGTGTGCTGGGAGAGAGAGTCTTGGAGGTTGGATGCAGAGGGAGTGTTAGGAAAGAGAGTGGGAGGGTCGAGAGCGCGAGTGGGAGGGTCGAGAGCGCGAGTGGGAAGGTCGAGAGCGCGAGTGGGAGGGTCGAGAGCGCGAGTGGGAGGGTCGAGAGCGCGAGTGGGAGGGTCGAGAGCGCGAGTGGGAGGGTCGAGAGAGCGAGTGGGAGGGTCGAGAGCGCGAGTGGGAGGGTCGTGAGCGCGAGTGGGAGGGACGAGAGCGCGAGTGGGAGGGTCGAGAGCGCGAGTGGGAGGGTCGAGAGCGCGAGTGGGAGGGTCGAGAGAGTGCGTTGAGGGTCTGAGAGTTTGGGGGGTTGGGGTGGAGAGAGAACTTGGTGGGAGAGAGAGAGAGCATCGTCGGCGAGAGGGTGGTTAGAGAGAGAGTGGGAGGGAATAAAGTATGCAGAAGGTGAGGGCTTGTGGGTAGAGCGGGTTTACTGAATGTGCGTTCCGGATCCCATTTACACCACTGTCGAGAATACAGTGAATCGCGATTTGGCATCAAATCGGCGCCCGCTGTGATATTGGCTTCGGAACCTATTCTCCGCCCAGTCGTGTTTTGCGATTTTGGTGTCAGTCAATGGAGAATCCCGCCCATAAGGTTCTGAAGAATCTTGACAGGGTAGCCACTGAGAGGTTGTTGTGCCTGGCAGGGGAATCCACAACACCAGGACACAGTCTCAGGAGGACTGAGGTGAGGAGGAATGTCTTCACTCGAAAGGTGAAGAATCTTTAGAATTCTCTATCCAACAGGGTCATAGACGCTCCTTTGTTGAATATATCCAGGGCTGTGATGGGTAGATTTCTTTTGTATCTCGTGGAATGAGAGGACGTCAGAGTGCACGAGACAGCAGAGTTGAGGCTGAGGATCAACCATGATTGTATTGAATATTGGAGCTGGTTTGAGAGCCCTGTATGGTCTACCTCTGCTTCTATTTCTTATGTCAGAACTCACTGTGCAATGCGCTACAGAGTGACTGTACAGCACGATGGCAATTCTTTGAGAGTAACACAGGTAATATACTCTCAGGTATTCGGTTTCAGTGTAATGCTTGCATGAAGTTACTGCCTTTTTCTACCTGTTATTCTATAAATACAGCTCCTCACCATATCTCTCCTGACAGACCATAATCTGAAATGACACAACATAATTCACTCCACCATCTAGTAGATAAACAATCTATAGTAACCTCCTTATAAAATGCCTTCTCCTATCCCACATTGTGCCACAATGCAATGGACTAAATAGCGGGGAGTTGTTAGACAAGAACATCTTCTGTGTGATTTTAGTTTAAGTTGAGACAAAACAATGTTGTCATTTGAGGTGTTTCTAAAATCGCCAGCGTTAATTTGCATGGGATTGTTCAGGAGCAGTGCGTGTGAGGAGGATATTGTGGAGTGATGCGGACTGGGATGGGGGAGGGGTGCAGCAAAAACAGCAGTTGCTTCAGAAATGGCAACAGCAGGATGAATGAGACGTGAATGTGAATGAGATGGAATCCACGGGAAGACACATATCACCCAATACAACAGGCTGCTTTTGCAGTGACAGAGGCTTCCCTGCTGGACAAATAAAAAAGCACTCGGTGGCAGAAGGTGATCAGAATTACGACTCTGATCCGTTTAAACTATTGCACCGTTCTGGTCGAAGTTGCAGCAGGAAGTGCTGTCTCGAGACACAGGGCCTCACTTACTCTTTGGCTGTCTGTTCTCCGTGTGTTTGTTTGTCTGACAGTCTAATGACATCTCATTGGCGCCAGTTTCCTTCAAATGTAGCTTGAATCAGCTGGAGGATCCTCTGACTCTCACAGAAGAACATCAATCACAAAAAGAGAGCAAACACTGGGAGAAAGAGAAATGGAGGTAGTGCGGACATATAACCGTCCCTTCAAATTGTGGTTTAGGTCACCCCTCTGAGGATAATTGGATATTTCAACATACAGATAACAGTCCCCACTGATAGAGCAGGAACAGGTAATATTGATAGCCACGTGGGCTAAGTGCAAGAAGCCCATTGTTAAAACCCAGCCTTATCAAGATGGTGATTCATGCCCTGTCTAAACGACAGCACTAAATCTGCACATTGTTGTTGACCAGCAGTGGATTTGTAATTAAAGAATAATCCAGAATAATCAGTACAAAGGCTATTTATTCTGGTGTTAAACTCACTTACATGGCCCATTACAGCTGGATTCACTTTCACAATCCTCTAATGTCGGGAGCTTGTTTACTTGATAGACCACAGAAGCTCATGGAACTAATGAGGTTCTGCACATGTTCGGGATGAGTGGGGAGTTTCCAAGTGTAACTGCATCAAATGCAACTTTTTAAGTCCTGCTGCCCATGATTTTCCGACCCACATTAATAACATCCAATTCCTCTTGCTATCATACAAGGTGTTGGAAAATATACCCTGCAGTCTTTGAGATGAACATTTTACTAAGTCCAAAGCAGATGTTGGCAGAATCCCTGCTAGTTTCCCTCTTCGTAGATTACTTCACAGAGCCTGCTAGGAGTGGCATGTCAGTGTGACAAAACTCAGGAATTTTAATCACAGCATCTGTTGCCATAGGATATCCGGATTAGGAAGAGCTTAATGTTCTCCGAGCTGCAAAGAAATGCCAAAATGACACAAGAAGTGAAAAAAATGACCATCATTTTCCATAAATCTTTGGAAACTGGTACTGTGCCAGCAGTCTGGAGCCTGGATACATATTGCACCCCATTCCAGATAGGGAAAGGTATAAATCAGGAAGTTATAGGCGAGACAGCTTTACTGTCGTTTTATTTGTGTGCCGTTCCTTCATTCGTTCACCTTGCAGTTCCAGAGAAGGCAGAAGTGAAATTGCCATTCGAAAGTAGGGAGCGGAGACCCGACAGAAGGCAACCCTTGGCTACAGAGTCTGCTCTATAAACCAGAATGCATGATGGGAATCATACATGTAGTAATCCACGGGAGGCAGGAGTTCCGTCACCACACCAATATTTATTTACAATAATGATATTACAGGGGTAGCTACAAACAGTGCTGCTAGCAGTCCAGTCAACTTAAGGTTGGACTCACAAAGCCTACACAGTTGCTTATATGGGCCCCCTCAATGAGCTATCATTGAGGGAGCTCATACTCCAATTGACCAACCAATAAAGCCAATTGGCGTTCATTACAATACGCAATAAATAAACGGAGTAACATCTTGGAGAAACTGAAACAGGTAACAGAGTCACACCATCCTCAGTGCCAACATTTGTGTGTGTGTGGAGTTTGCACGTTCTCCCCATGTCTGCGTGGGTTTCTTCTGACTACTCCAGTTTCCTCCCAAAGTCCAAAAGTGTGCAGGTTAGATGGTTTGGCCATGATCAATGTGCTGGGTTAAGGGGATAGGGCAGGGGAGTAGGCCTAGGTAGAGTGCTCTTTTGGAGGGTCGGTGCCAACGTGATTGGCCTATTGGCTTCTTTGTGCGCTGCAGGGATAATATAGATTAAATTCTATGGATTTGAGGATGTTTCAACACAATGAAGGACTGACGGGAGAGTTTGATGGTAGCTTGTACCTTAGGCACTGACAGAGAGGTCTCCGGACAAGTCATTCCATATAAAGTGGATGCTTTGATGACTGGACTTCAGGCTTTGTGGGACTGCTTGGAGAGACTAATAGAAAGGCGGGATTCTCTCATCCTGAGGCTAAGTGTTGACGGCTTCCTAAACGTGTTTCACGACAGCGTCAACATGGCCTCAGAAGCAGCAATTCTGACACCTACAGGGGGCCAGCACGGCACTGGAGCAACCCACGCCGCTCCAGCTGCCGATCCCAGCGTCAGATGGGTGCCACGGGTCTGCGGATGTGTAGTGGGGCAGGCACCAACCCCCACATGCACAGTGGGACAGGCACGATTGCCGCACATGCGCGGTGGCTCCCTTCTCCGCGCCAGCCCTGTGCAACATGGCGTAGGCCTACAGGGGCCTGTGCGGACAAATGAGGCCCCCAGCCCGAGAGGCTGGCCCACTGATCGGTAGGCCCCCCCCGGGGTCGGACTCCGCACCCCTCAACCAGGCTGCCCCTGCACCCATTCACGCCGAGATCCCGCCGGGTAAGACCACGTTAGAACGGTGGCGGTAGAACTTGGGTTTCTTTGTACGGACGTTTGGCCCATCCCGGGCTGAGATTCACCGGGTGGGGGCCGCCCGCGCCACAGCGACCGCGCCGGCGCCAATGGCGCTGATTCTCCGCTCTCCGTAGAACCGCATACCAGCGCCGGGGCGATGTGGTCAGTTTTGCGCAGCCCCCCGGGGATTCTCCGACCCGGTGTGGGCTCGGAGAATCGCACCCATTGTCTTCGAGTGTTTTGCAAAAAACATCTCCCAGATGTCTTATTAGTAAATGTTGCGCCACGGACTAGCAAGGGCATAAAAAAGCAAACCAAGCACTGAGATTTATTTCTAGTGGAGTATAATGGAAAAGTGAGGTGGTGGCTGGGTGAGGAGGTAGGTGGCTGAGGTGATAAGTGGGAGGTGAGAGGTGGGGGAGGTGATAGGTGGGTGAAGCGGTAGGTGGTTGAGGTGTGTAGGTGGGGCGATAGTTGGGCAAGGCGGTGGGCGGGTGAGGCGGTAGGCGGGCGGGTGAGGCGGTAGGCGGGCGGGTGAGGCGGCAGGCGGTCGGTAGGCAGGCGAGGCGGTAGGCGGGTGGGTGAGGCGGCGGGTGGGTGAGGCGGCGGGTGGGTGAGGCGGCGGGTGGGTGAGGCAGGAGGTGGGTGAGGCGGGAGGTGGGTGAGGCGGGAGGTGGGTGAGGCGGGAGGTGGGTGAGGCGGGAGGTGGGTGAGGTGGGAGGTGGGTGAGGTGGGAGGTGGGTGAGATGGGAGGTTGGTGAGGTGGGAGGTGGGTGGGTGAGGTGGGAGGTGGGTGAGTGAGGCGGTAGGCGGGCGGGTGAGGCAGTAGGCGGGTGGGTGAGGCGGTTGGCGGGCGGGTGAGGCGGAGGGCGGGTGAGGCGGCAGGCAGTCGGTCGGCGGGTGGGTGAGGTGGGAGGTGGGTGAGGCGATTGGTGGGTGAGGTTGGAGGTGGATGGGTGAGGTGGTAGGTGGGTGAGGTGGTAGGTGGGTGAGGTGGTAGGTGGGTGAGGTGGTAGGTGGGTGAGGTTGGAGGTGGGTGGGTGAGGTGGTAGGTGGGTGAGGTGGTAGGTGGGTGAGGTTGGAGGTGGGTGGGTGAGGTGGTAGGTGGGTGAGGTGTGAGGTGGGTGAGGTGTGAGGTGGGTGAGGTGTGAGGTGGGTGAGGTGTGAGGTGGGTGAGGTGGTAGGTGGGTGGTAGGTGGGTGGTAGGTGGGTGAGGTGGTAGGTGGGTGAGGTTGGAGGTGGGTGGGTGAGGTGGTAGGTGGGTGAGGTGGTAGGTGGGTGAGGTGGTAGGTGGGTGGGTGGTAGGTGGGTGGTAGGTGGGTGAGGCGGTTGGTGGGTGAGGTTGGAGGTGGGTGGGTGAGGTGGTAGGTGGGTGAGGTGGTAGGTGGGTGAGGTGGTAGGTGGGTGAGGTGGTAGGTGGGTGAGGTGGTAGGTGGGTGAGGTGGTAGGTGGGTGAGGTTGGAGGTGGGTGAGGTTGGAGGTGGGTGAGGTTGGAGGTGGGTGGGTGAGGTGGTAGGTGGGTGAGGTGGTAGGTGGGTGAGGTTGGAGGTGGGTGGGTGAGGTGGTAGGTGGGTGAGGTGTGAGGTGGGTGAGGTGTGAGGTGGGTGAGGTGTGAGGTGGGTGAGGTGTGAGGTGGGTGAGGTGTGAGGTGGGTGAGGTGGTAGGTGGGTGGGTGGTAGGTGGGTGGTAGGTGTGTGAGGTGGTAGGTGGGTGAGGTGGTAGGTGGGTGGTAGGTGGGTGAGGGTGGTAGGTGGGTGAGGTGGGAGGTGGGTGAGGTGGTAGGTGGGTGAGGTGGTAGGTGGGTGAGGTGGTAGGTGGGTAGGTAGGTGGGTGAGGTGGTAGGTGGGTGAGGTGGGAGGTGGGTGAGGTGGTAGGTGGGTGAGGTGCTAGGTGGGTGAGGTGGGAGTCGGGTGAGGTGGGAGTCGGGTGAAGTGGTAGGTGGGGTGAGGTGGGTAGGTGGGTGAGGTGGTAGGTGGGTGAGGTGGGAGGTCGGTGAGGTGGGAGGAGCTGGGTTAGGTGGGAGATGGGTGAGTTGGGAGATGGGTGAGGTGTGGGAGATGGGTGAGGTGTGGGAGATGGGTGAGGTGGGAGATGGGTGAGTTGGGTAGGTGGGTAAGGTGGGAGGTGGGTGAGCTGGGTAGGTGGGTAAGGTGGGAGGTGGGTGAGGTGGGAGGTGGGTGAGGTGGGAGGCGGGTGAGGTGGTAGGTGGGTGAGGTGGGAGATGGGTGAGGTGGGTAGGTGGGTGAGGTGTGGGAGATGGGTGAGGTGGGAGATGGGTGAGGTGTGGGAGATGGGTGAGGTGGGGGAGATGGGTGAGGTGGGAGGCGGGGTGAGGTGTGGGAGATGGGTGAGGTGGGGGAGATGGGTGAGTTGGGAGATGGGTGAGGTGGGTAGGTGGGTGAGGTGGGAGGTGGCTGAGGTGGGAGGTGGGTGAGGTGGTAGGTGGGTGAGGTGGGAGATGGGTGAGGTGGGTAGGTGGGTGAGGTGTGGGAGATGGGTGAGGTGGGAGATGGGTGAGGTGGTAGGTAGGTGGGTGAGGTGGGTAGGTGGGTGAGGTGTGGGAGTTGGGTGAGGTGTGGGAGATGGGTGAGGTGGGTAGGTGAGGTGGGTAGGTGGGTGAGGTGGGAGATGGGTGAGGGTGGTAGGTAGGTGGGTGAGGTGGGTAGGTGGGTGAGGTGGGTAGGTGGGTGAGGTGGGCAGGTGGGTGAGGTGGTAGGTGGGTGATGTGGGAGGCGGGTGAGGTGGGAGGCGGGTGAAGTGGTAGGTGGGTGAGGTGGGTAGGTGGGTGAGGTGGTAGGTGGGTGAGGTGGGAGGTCGGTGAGGTGGGAGGAGCTGGGTGAGGTGGGAGATGGGTGAGGTGGGAGATGGGTGAGGTGGGAGATGGGTGAGTTGGGAGATGGGTGAGGTGTGGGAGATGGGTGAGGTGTGGGAGATGGGTGAGGTGGGAGATGGGTGAGTTGGGTAGGTGGGTAAGGTGGGAGGTGGGTGAGCTGGGTAGGTGGGTAAGGTGGGAGGTGGGTGAGGTGGGAGGTGGGTGAGGTGGGAGGCGGGTGAGGTGGGAGGCGGGTGAAGTGGTAGGTGGGTGAGGTGGGTAGGTGGGTGAGGTGGTAGGTGGGTGAGGTGGGAGGTCGGTGAGGTGGGAGGAGCTGGGTGAGGTGGGAGATGGGTGAGGTGGGAGATGGGTGAGGTGGGAGATGGGTGAGTTGGGAGATGGGTGAGGTGTGGGAGATGGGTGAGGTGTGGGAGATGGGTGAGGTGGGAGATGGGTGAGTTGGGTAGGTGGGTAAGGTGGGAGGTGGGTGAGCTGGGTAGGTGGGTAAGGTGGGAGGTGGGTGAGGTGGTAGGTGGGTGAGGTGGTAGGTGGGTAGGTAGGTGGGTGAGGTGGTAGGTGGGTGAGGTGGGAGGTGGGTGAGGTGGTAGGTGGGTGAGGTGCTAGGTGGGTGAGGTGGGAGTCGGGTGAGGTGGGAGTCGGGTGAAGTGGTAGGTGGGTGAGGTGGGTAGGTGGGTGAGGTGGTAGGTGGGTGAGGTGGGAGGTCGGTGAGGTGGGAGGAGCTGGGTGAGGTGGGAGATGGGTGAGGTGGGAGATGGGTGAGGTGGGAGATGGGTGAGTTGGGAGATGGGTGAGGTGTGGGAGATGGGTGAGGTGTGGGAGATGGGTGAGGTGGGAGATGGGTGAGTTGGGTAGGTGGGTAAGGTGGGAGGTGGGTGAGCTGGGTAGGTGGGTAAGGTGGGAGGTGGGTGAGGTGGGAGGTGGGTGAGGTGGGAGGCGGGT
This sequence comes from Scyliorhinus canicula, assembly GCF_902713615.1. Lineage (NCBI taxonomy): Eukaryota > Metazoa > Chordata > Chondrichthyes > Carcharhiniformes > Scyliorhinidae > Scyliorhinus > Scyliorhinus canicula. The sequence continues at coordinate 231,980,336 of NC_052148.1, forward strand.
GAGGTGGTAGGTGGGTGAGGTGGGAGATGGGTGAGGTGGGTAGGTGGGTGAGGTGTGGGAGATGGGTGAGGTGGGAGATGGGTGAGGTGTGGGAGATGGGTGAGGTGGGGGAGATGGGTGAGGTGGGAGGCGGGTGAGGTGTGGGAGATGGGTGAGGTGGGGGAGATGGGTGAGGTGGGAGATGGGTGAGGTGGGTAGGTGGGTGAGGTGGGAGGTGGCTGAGGTGGGAGGTGGGTGAGGTGGTAGGTGGCTGAGGTGGGAGGTGGGTGAGGTGGTAGGTGGGTGAGGTGGGAGATGGGTGAGGTGGGTAGGTGGGTGAGGTGTGGGAGATGGGTGAGGTGGGAGATGGGTGAGGTGGTAGGTAGGTGGGTGAGGTGGGTAGGTGGGTGAGGTGTGGGAGTTGGGTGAGGTGTGGGAGATGGGTGAGGTGGGTAGGTGAGGTGGGTAGGTGGGTGAGGTGGGAGATGGGTGAGGTGGTAGGTAGGTGGGTGAGGTGGGTAGGTGGGTGAGGTGGGTAGGTGGGTGAGGTGGGCAGGTGGGTGAGGTGGTAGGTGGGTGATGTGGGAGGCGGGTGAGGTGGGAGGCGGGTGAGGTGGGAGGAGCTGGATGAGGTGATGGTGAATGGGTTGGGGATGGGGAGGTGAGAAAGGGTGAGGTGATAGGTGGCTGCAATGGCAAATGCTTGAGGTGGGAGTCGGTTCTTGGGGTAGTTGGGGGAGACTGGGGGAATAGTGGGGTGATTGGAGATATGCAGGATGGTTGGGATTATAGTTGGGTGGCCGGGTGAGTAGTTGAGTGGTCAGATGGTCATGGGGGTTGATAATTGGGTAGCTGGGTGTGTAGGGAGGGATTCAGTGTGAGATTTGGTGGGGGGGTTCAGTTCTTTAGTTAGGGGGCAGACTAATCGACTGGGGGCTCAGTTCTTTAGCCAGGATGTCAGTCTGAGAGATGAAGGTGGGCCAGTTCTTTAGTTACTAGGTTCAAGTTACTTGAATCTACCTAACATTTTCTGGGTAATTACCCAGGTAAATACATTGGTACGCTCCAAAGTAACTCTAACTCGGAGTCAGAGACCATTCGCAGAGGATGCCAAGGTGCAGGGGATTAAGCATTAGGTTATCTTCAGAGGATAGATCGGAAATGCCGGACTTGTTTTCATGTCAGTTTGGAAGAGTGAAGGGTGACTTGATTGAAGTGTATAAGATCCTGAACGGCATTAACAAGGTGGATGAGTCCAGAACTAAAGGGCACGGTTTGTAAATTAGGGTTCGCCCTTCTAGGACAAAGAGGAGATTTTTTTCTCTCAGGGGTTGTGTGATTTTGGTACTCTCTGCCTCAGAAAGCAGTGGAAGCGGGATCACTGAATATTTTTCAGGTGGAGGTAGATAGATTCTTGTTAGCCAAGAGGCCAGGGAATCAAAGGTTATCGGGGAAGATGGGAATGTGGAACTCAACACAAACCGATCTGTCATGACCTTATTGAATGACGGAGCAAGGCAATGTTGTTTTGCATGTTTGTATGTTCATATGCAGATGGCTGCACCTTGGCTGCTTCGTCAGGTCCCGACACTCTGCATTAAGTTGAATTATCATAATGCTTCAGGGGATTATTTCTAGTCATATGCAAACCCTTTCCCTTCCTTTAAATACCCTTTAAACATCCATCAATCAGGTTGTGGACACCCAAATGAGTCCTCCCTGTTACCCTCAAGGTAGCACACTCTCATTGCAGCCGAGTGTGGCTCAGAGGGAGCAGGCCATCAGAGGCACTCGGGAACAGAACATGATTTGCTGGCATTAAAACAACAAAGGCCTGTCCATCCAGCAATCATGCTGCTTCCCCACATCTCCCCTGATCCCCCGCCAAGTAACATCAGTCTGTGATGAACCAGATAATCAGGTCCCTGCATGAACGAACACAGGGTCCTGTGTTATACTACACAAAGCAAGAAACCTTACTTATCCATCTACTATCTTCATTGTTATACTAGAATGTCTTACAACACCAGGTTAAAGTCCAACAGGTTTGTTTCAAACACGAGCTTTCGGAGCACGGCTCCTTCTTCAGGTGAATGGAAAGGCTTGTTCCAGAAATGTTTATATAGACACAGTCAGAGATGCCCCGGAATGCGAGCACCTGCAGGCAATCAAATCATCAAAGATGCAGAGAGAGAGGTAACTCCAGGTTAAAGAGGTGTGAATTAAGAGGTGTGAATAAGTTCCATCCCACCATCAAACTCACCATGGACTATTCTCCAAATTCAGTTCCATTCTTGGACACACTCGTCTCCATCAAGGACGGTCACCTCAGCACCTCGCTTTACCGCAAGCCCACAGATAATCTCACGATGCTCCACTTCTCCAGCTTTCACCCGAAACACATTAAAGAAGCCATCCCCTATGGACAAGCCCTCCGTATACACAGGATCTGCTCAGACAAGGAGGAGCGCAACAGACACCTACAGATGCTGAAAGATGCCCTCGTACGAACGGGATATGGCGCTCGACTCATTGATCGACAGTTCCACCACGCCACAGCAAAAAACCGCACCGACCTCCTCAGAAGACAAACACGGGACACCACTGACAGAGTACCCTTCGTCGTCCAGTACTTTCCTGGGGCGGAGAAACTACGACATCTTCTTCGCAGCCTCCAACACATCATCAGCGAGGATGGACATCTTGCCAAGGTCATCCCCACACCCCCACTACTGGCCTTCAAACAACCGCGCAACCACAAACAAACCATTGTTTGCAGCAAATTACCCAGCCTTCAGAACAGCAACCACAACACCACAAAACCCTGCCAGGGTAATCTCTGCAAGACATGCCAGATCATCGACATGGACACCACCATTACACGTGGAAACACCACCCACCAGGTACGCGGCGCATACTCGTGCGGTTCGACCAATGTAGTCTACCTCATACGCTGCAGGAAAGGATGTCCCGAAGCGTGGTACATTGGCGAGACCATGCAGACACTGCGACAACGAATAAACGGGCATCGTGCGACTATCAACAGGCAGGACTGTTCCCTTCCAGTTAGGGAACACTTCAGCAGTCAAGGACATTCAGCCTCTGATCTCCGGGTCAGCATTCTACAAGGAGGCCTTCAGGAGACGCGACAACGCAAAATTGCTGAGCAAAAACTTATAGCTAAGTTCCGCACGCATGAATGCGGACTCAACCGGGATCTGGGATTCATGTCGCATTACATTCGGCCCCCACCAACAAGCCTGGACTTGCAGAGGCCTACCGACTGAACTGGCTTGGGACAATTCACACCTCTTTAACCTGGAGTTACCTCTCTCTCTGCATCTTTGATGATTTGATTGCCTGCAGGTGCTCGCATTCCGGGGCATCTCTGACTGTGTCTATATAAACATTTCTGGAACAAGCCTTTCCATTCACCTGAAGAAGGAGCCGTGCTCCGAAAGCTCGTGTTTGAAACAAACCTGTTGGACTTTAACCTGGTGTTGTAAGACTTCTTACTGTGCTCACCCCAGTCCAACGCCGGCATCTCCACATCATACTAGAATGTCACAGCCCACGACAGGTGTCGAAGTTGCAGCAGGGATGACATTCCTGTTCTATGATCGGACCACGAGACTCCGGTCCAGGATGTGCCATGCAAGACGTACATTCGCTATCCCAGTGGAAGGAGGGATGCTCCCAGTGTAATGAAGTGAAATTCGTTGGAGATATACTTGGCAACATTATCATGGCAGCATGGGATAGTTACAATGGGAAATCCCATTGACAAGTGGCGGGAAGATAGAATCCTGCCCCCAGCGAATGGCGCACGGCTGAGAAATACGCAGCTGGTGGACCGGAGAATCCGGCCCCATGGTTTAAATTGTTAATGGTTAGTGCAGGTGATAGTGTCAGAGCATGAGGCAGGTTGGGACATTGGTTTGAAAGGAAGGGCAAAGAGTTCCACTCAGATGGTTGAAGACACTGACCTGGGGCAGCACATACTCTCAATATGACCAATGTTTATTCTAATTACCCCCTTTTTTAAAATCTCAAATGACCTCCATCAGCACTTGTGACATTCCTCCATCCTGGGATGGTTAATCCCAAGGGCATCAGGAAGAGGAAGAGATGTGCAAGAAAGCACCATTTTATCCTCGCAGTCCATAATCTGCCAACACAGGCTGGTTGGTTATATTGTTGTGCCCAGATAGTGGGCTTTGTTTGATTATGCACTGAGAACACATATAAAAAGAGAGTCTGTATGTTTCTCTTAAAGTTTTGTTTTTATTGCAGTGCACCTTTGAGGGGTCATTAACTAGCCAATTAGTTTGTCAGTTTATTTGTTTAATCGGTACACTGAAAAGAGTATGCAGAGAGTTTGCTGGAACTCTGGGTTAGTAGTTAGGAGGCAGAGTACTGCATCCTGCGAATAAATCTATCTATGTTGTCATGTGAGAGTACCTTTAAGAAATGAATGTTTAAGCAATGTACCTTTAAGAAATGGAGCAGCTCATATTATTGAAGTGATGTCAGAGGGGGGAGCTGAGCTGAGATCACTTCTGCTTTTTCTGCTTTTAGTTTCAGTTTGAGAAAGTAGCCTGGCTGGTTTGCTGTGAGCTGTTTTGAAAGGAGAAAGGCAGTTTTCAGGAAAAGAGCTTGGGTGTGTCTGTGTTTTGCAGTAAGCTGGATCTGCGGTGATCTCTGCCATGAAAGACTATCTCTGAATCATTTGGGTGATTTAAACTCATAATAGTAATGTCTTTAACCTGATGTGTTTCTTTTTAAAGGTGTTAAGTCTTTTGGAGGTTTGAAGGAACATTTTGAGGGATTATTTAGTGTTGTATTATTTTTGGGGTTATCTTTGAAGTAAGGGGTGTTAAGGGACCCAATGTTTATTTAAAATGTTTAAGGTGAATTCATGGAATAACATTGTTTTGTGTTTCAAAACCCACGTGTCCATAATTGTCATACCACACCTGGGGAACAAGCCGTGTGCTTCAAAAGCAATAATCCATTAAAGGGAGAGGTTGGTTAAACTCCATGATACATTCTGGGGTTCTGAAACCACCGCTCCCATAACAATGTCCTGTTTCATACTTCACCTGGCTTGCTTTCGATTTAACATGTAACACGCATTTAGAGTTGGTGGCATGGGGTGAAAAGCACCACAACAGAGTGCATGAGGAGGTATCTGAGTCAGAAGCATCTGTGCACAGACCCCCTCAGGGGAGGGAGGGTAGTCATGATGATGCTCCAATTGGCATTGCGGGAGGGCAAGAGGAGTCACCATATGAGGCACAGAATTTATAACAGGAGCAGCAAACATGCGAACATCTGGCAGAATCCTCCGAGGCAATGAGAACTCAAGCAATGCGAGACGAGGAGTCCATTGCGAGGACATCTCGGTGATGGCGGAGTATCCTGCAGTCTTGGCATCTTGGTGAGGTTGGTCCAGCTCTAAGTTGATGTAGTCAGCTGCCCAGGCATAAAGGGCAACCATGACCTCACGGCTGCACTTGTAGGCTGTAGATTGTGAAATTCCACACATGTCCCCACTTGAGCCCTGGAATGAACTGGTGGCGTAGAATTTCAGCGCTGCGGTGACCTTAATGGCCACTGGGAGCAGGTGTCCTCTTCTTCCATGGGGTGCCAAGTCCATCAGGACATGACACAGGTGCCGCATTGTCTCTTTGTTGAGATAGAGTCTCCGACGACACATGCTGTCTGGCATCTTCTCAAAAGATCAATGATGCCTGTACATCTTTGGTCGTCGCTTGGGTCCTCCTCTGCGTCCCTCCTCGGCCTGATGGCAATCGGGTCTTCAGGGTGTGTGGCGGCTCCTTGCACAAAGGGTTCAGCCTCCAGCCTGTATCGATGCTGCTGCCTTCTCCGGCACCTGGCCGCCTGGGCTGCCACCAGCTCCGCGAGGGCATCCTTAGCGGGATTGACACCACCATCCATTCTGGTATCTGTAAGGAATTGGAGATTGAGACAGACTGACAATCAGTTAGGGCTTCCACCCTTATGTGTCTCACCTTCTCTCACAGTGCCATACAGTGAGCCAGTTGTACTGAAATGCCTCACTTTGCAAACTCACCCCCGGCCACAGCAACAGCCCCTAGACCACCGACCCCTGCCAGGAACATTAGGGAGACTGTGCTCAGGTGCCCTTCCCTGATTCACACATTCACCCTTTGGCCACGAGGCTATCCCCAGTGCTGAAGCCCAGAGTTTGAAGCTCAAAGTTTGATTGAGATGTGATGCAATAATCATCGTTTGAGACATGGCACATGTACTCACGGGATGCCACTTGAGAGCTGTGAAGTGCTCTCATATCTAACAAGGCAAATTCCATATTAGCAATAACCCTCAGCTGTGAAGCTAGAGGCTGCTCATAGTCAAAGGGAGTTAAAGTGACCTTCAGCATAGAACCAGGAACAGGGCTCTGGAAGTGTTTGGTAGGACAGACAAGCAACAGCTATAGTTGCCCCTGTTATGGGTAACCACAATATTTAAAGATGGCTTGAAGGCCGAACAGACTAAATGCCCCTCAGCCCTCCCCCACCCGACCTGGAATGCTTCAGCCCCCCGACCAAGCCCAACCCCCCTGAGAGAACCCCGACCAAGCACTGTGGCAGCAGCTCCAGTATCGTTGAGCTTTATGCTAAAATTGGATATGGTTGCTCACCTCCTCAGTTGCCCTCAGCAACCATTGCTCTGGCTTCACATTTTTAAAATGGAGTACAAAACAACACCCATGTGATTTCTCGCTGGGGAGCTGCTTAATTCCCAGCAATGCAAATTGGGGTCACAATATGCTCACCATGTTTGGATGTGATCCGGAACTTGCCACCTGGAGCAGACCGGTTAAATAGCAAACTGATTTGCGCCAAGGGTGCAACTTGATTTTGGCCATTAACCGGCTATTTAACCGGCATACTGGGTGAAAGGCAGAGGTTAAATTGTGCCCTATATTACAATACGCCTTAATTGCCACTTATAAGACCATAAGACATATGAGCAGAATTAGGCCACTTGGCCCATCGAGTCTGCTCCGCAATTCAATCATGGCTGAATTTTCTCATCCCCATTTTCCTGCCTTCTCCCCATAACCCCTGATCCCCTTATGAATCAAGAACTTATCTATCTCTGTCTTAAAGACACTCAGTGATTTGGCCTCCACAGCCTTCTGCGGCAAAGAGTTCCACAGATTCACCACCCTCTGGCTGAAGAAATTCCTTCTCATCTCTGTTTTAAAGGATTGTCCTTTTAGTCTGAGATTGTGTCCTCTGGTTCTAGTTTTTCCCGCAAATGGAAACATTCTCTCCGTGTCCACTCTATCCAGGCCTCGCAGTATCCTGTAAGTTTAAATAAGATCACCTCTCATTCTTCCAAACTCCAATGAGTACAGACCTCGAGTCCTCAACCGTTTTTCATTAGACAAGTTCTTCACTCCAGGGATCATTCTTGTGAACCTTCTCTGGACCCTTTCCAAGGCCAGCATATCCTTCCTTAGATACGGGGCCCAAAACTGCTCACAATACTCCAAATGGGGTCTGACCAGAGCCTTATACAGCCTCACAAGTACATCCCTGGTCTTGTATTCTAGCCCTCTTGACATGAATGCTAACATTGCATTTTCCTTCTTAACTGCCGACTAAACCTACACATTAACCTGAAGAGAATTGTGAACAAGGACTCCCAAGTCCCTTTGTGCTTCTGCTTTCTGAAGCATTTCCCCATTTAGAAAATAGTCTATGCCTAAATTCCTCCTTCCAAAGTGCATAACCTCACACTTTTCCACATTGTATTTCATTTGCCTCTTAATTGCAAACTCTCCCCGCTTGTCCAAGTCCTTCTGCAGCCCCCGAGCTTCTTTAATAGTACCTGTCCCTCTACAGATCTTTGTATCATCTGCAAACTTAGTAACAGTGCCTTCAGCCAGATCATTAATGTATATTGTAAAACGTTGTGGTTCCAGCACAGACCCCTGAAGCACACCACTAGTCACCGGTTGCCATCCTGAAAAAGCCCTCTTTATCCCCACTCTCTGCCTTCTGCCAGTCAGCCAATCCTCTATACACGCAAGGATCTTACCTTAATACCATGAGCTCTTAACTTATTTAACAGTCTCCTATGCGGCACCTTGTCAAAGGCCTTCTGGAAATCTAAATAAATCATGTCCACTGGTTCTTTGTCTAACTTCCTTGTTATCTCCTCAAAGAACTGTAACAGATTTGTCAGACACGACCTCCCTTTGACAAAGCTGTGCTGACTCAGTCCTATTTTACCATGCGCTTCCAAATGCTTTGCGATCTCATCTTTAATAACATACTTTAAAATCTTACCAATGACCGAAGTCAGGCTAACCGGCCTATAATTTCCCATCTTCTGCCTCCCTCCCTTCTTAAAAAGTAGCGTCACATTAGCCACCTTCCAGTCCTCTGGGACCTGTCCTGCCTCCAGTGATTCCTGAAAGATCATCACTAATGCCTCCACAATTTCCTCAGCTATCTCTTTTAGGACCCTGGGGTGTAGTCCATCCGGTCCAGGTGACCTATCCACCTTCAGACCTTTCAGTTTCCCCAGAACCTTCTCCTTAGTAATGGTCACTGCACTTACCTTTGCCCCCTGGTTCTCATGGAGCTCTGACATCCCACTGGTGTCTTCCACCATGAAGACTGATGCAAAGTAACTATTCAGTTTGTCTGCCATTTCTTTGTTTCCCATTATTATTTCTCTAGCCACATTTTCTCATGGTCCAATGTCTATTTTTCCCCTCTCTCTTACCTTTTAAGTATTGAAAAAATCTCTTCCTATCTTCCTTTATATTACTAGCTAGCTTGCACTCATACTTCATCTTCTCCCCCCTTATTGCTTTTTTAGTTGTCCTCTGCTCACTTTTAAAGGTTTCTCAATCCTCTGGTTTCCCACTAATTCTCACCACTTTGTATACTTTTTCCTTAGCCTTTATGCTGGCCGTGACATCCCTCATCAGCCATGGATGCCTTGTCCTCCCCTTAGCATGTAAATTCCTCCTCCTTGGGATGAATTTCTGTTGTGCCTCCCTAATAACCCCCCAAAACTCCTGGCGTTGCTGTTCCACTGTCTTCCCTGCTCGGCTCCTTTTCCAATCAACTCTGGACAGCTCCTCCCTCATGCCTTTGTAGTTACTCTTATTTAATTGTAATACCATTACATCTGATTGCAGCTTCTCCCTCTCAAACTGCTGGGTAAATTCTATCATATTGTGGTCACTGCTCCCTAAGGGTTCCTTTACCTTAAGTTCCCTAATCAAGTCTGCCTCATTACACATCACCAAATCCAGAATTGCCTGTTCCCCAGTAGGCTCTGTCACAAGCTGCTCCAAAAAACCATCTCTTTGACAATCCACAAATTCCATTTCTTGGGATCCACTACCAACTTGGTTTTCCCAGTCCACCTGCATATTGAAGTCCCCCGTGATTATCTTCACAAATGTACGCAAATTTTAAGGATAACACAGCTTACAAAATATATCTTATACTGTAATATTCACAGTAAATCCACAGTTCCTGTAAACCAATAGACCAACTGTTGTCAGACACAATCTTAAACCAAGTGGCAGATACCACTCAATCAAATTTCTGTGGATTTCTCCTCAAATCCCCCAGATGATTATCACACGAGTTTTCAAACTCCAATCTCAAAGAAATTCCCTAGAATCTTTTTCCAAACAACCCTTCCTCTCAGCTGTTTGTAGCAAGGATCCACTTCCAGGATTTCCAACTCTCCTTTCAGTATTCCTCTGCCTTGAATGGCCACGTGTCAACTTTCCACACAATCTCTTAGATTCCCAGCCATGCCAATAGAACACTACTGCTTCAGAGGCGGTATTAACGTCATCGACCTTAGGATTGCTTCAGATATCTGGCTTCTCCCTAGACAACTTCACCAGATCTGCACCTTCCAGCTCTATATTTAATGGAATCCTCTCTCTGTCACTTTCTTTAACTTCAGTGAACAGTATCTTTACTCAATTCCCTGTTCCTTTGTCCCTTTGACTTCAGCTTCCTGTAACTTCTCTTTGAATTCCCTGGTTTACACAACAACCTGCTCTTTAGTTTCAGAGATTTGCTTTCTTCCCATGACTCCATTGTTCTAATTCTCTGCTTTTGCTTCTGATAGAACTGTGAGAGCTGTTTCCTCTGAAGCTACTGAGCTCCAACTACCTTGGGCCCAGTAAAAAACTAAACCTAAAAACGTTTTTCTAACTTACAGGTGGCCCCTGGTTGTTTTTTTTTTATAAATTTAGATTAGCCAATTATTTTTTCCAATTAAGGGGCAATTTAGTGTGGCCAATCCACCTACTCTGCACATTTTTGGGTTGTGGGGGCGAAACCCACGCAGACACGGGGAGAATGTGCAAACTCCACACGGACAGTGACCCAGAGCCGGGATCGAACTTGGGACCTCAGCGCCGTGAGGCGGTTGTGCTAACCATTAGGCCACCGTGCTGCCCTTGCCCCTGGTTGTTAAGCAACAGCCCAGTTGTTCTCTAAGATCTGTGTGTCCTTCACATCATAAACTCTCTAATCACAATGCAGACACTGTTCACCATTCGTGAAAACACCTTTGTTTAACATGAATCTAAGTAAAGTTTTAACCATTTCTTACACAGAAACAGTAAATTAAACTCACTTAAATCCATACCTTATTTCTAATATTAAACACTACAAACATAGCTTACTTAAAACTACCTCTGCTCCCTCGCATTTTTATAATTCCTTACTTTGTTTTTGGCTCACAACATCTATATTGAGGAAACAACTTAGACTGGTGGCAATGTACCTTCTGGATGATCTTTCTCTCTGATTCATCCATCTTGTTTCCTCTGCCTCCTGTTCCTGCTCCGCCTCAACATATATGGGAGTGGCCATGTTGAGCTCCAAGTTGAGGCCTTCATGACAGATGGCCGAGAATTTCCCTGCCTGAAACTGAAAAGCAGCTTGTGGAATTCTTTCCCAGCAGTACAGCTGAGAACAGTTTTCCTTAATTGTTTCAGTCGAAGCTCATTGTTGTGGATATTCAAAGCCTGGGAACTCAATCGTGTACTAGTTTGACAATCAGCAGCTTTTTAAAAGAAGCTTCACTTAATTTGGACGGAAGTCTAGTATAAATGGCGGAATATTTTGTCCCTGATTATTCCTCCAAGTATATGCATGCACCGCTTTGTGGGCGAGCACATGTACAGCCAACAACCAGCACGACCAGAATTTTACTTGTATTTAAATATGTGTGTAAATTTGGTGGTTCTGACTCATGACCCAACTCTTAGTCCTATCAGCTGCAACAATAACACTTCTGCACCAAAAAGAAATTGATGTTTCAGGCTAAAGAGCTTTTAAAAATAAGTGTTCAGGGAGAAAAGATGTGAAAAATTGAGTTCTGGGTTTTAATCATTGAGGCTAATTTTAACTTTGGGTGATGACGTAAAACAGGTCATGTTGATTCAGCCAATGGAAGTCACTGGAAATGGAAATTGGGAGAAATATATAATAGGCGGGTGACAATTAGCAGAGAGAGACAAAGTTGAGCTATTGAATTAGTTCGGCCACACTTAGATGATTCAACATTGTTCCCATATGCCAATGAGACAGTAGAGACAATGAAAAGATTAACTGGAGTGATAGAAAGATAAAAAAACTTACAGCACAGGAGGAAGGCATTCAGCTCATCAGGCGGACACTCGCTAGCTTGGTTGCAAACTTCAATTCCAAATCGGGAACCCTAAAGTGGTGTAACGGGGCATCATTCACAATCTTTCCAGAGGCAGCCAGGGATCCCTGTCCAGTTAGGATTGGCGGTCAGCCACCGGCATTGGGAAGTTCACTTAGTGGGGGATCATCAGTAAGAGTGACGTCTTCCCTCGCTGTGTGAATATTGCTGAGGGGCCAGCAGCAGGAGTGGCAGTGGCTTCACAGAGACACTTCCAGTCGCAGGACAAGTGCAAGGTGGGTGGCACGGTAGCACAGTAGTTAGCACTGTTGCATCACAGCACCAGGGTCCCAGGTTTGATTCCCGCTTGGTTCACTGTGCGGAGTCTGCATATTGGCTGCATAGGATTCTTCTGGGTGCTCCGGTTTCCTCCCACAAGCCCCGAAAGACGTTCTTGTTAGGTGAATTGGACATTCTGAATTCTCCCTCTGTGTACCCGAACAGGTGCCGGAATGTGGCGACTGGGGGCTTTTCACAGTAACTTCATTGCAGTGTTAATGTAAGCCTACTTGTCACAATAATAAAGATTATTATTGATTATTATTAGGTATCTGAAGTGGCTGCACTGACATGCCATCTGTTTGGGGAGACAAGAACGTTGCGATTTAGTGCTGACAATTTAATGAAAGGTCATAAATGTTTCCCCTCCACTTCATTGTTGAGTTCCTGACACAGCGTGTAGGGAGTTCCAGCAGGAAAGTTTCAATCCATTGCTAGAATAGGGATTGATTGTCCTATTAAGTAACTTAATTGGCTACTTGCCGCAATGGGGCAGGTAGCTGTCACCGCTGGGAGCTTGCTTCCGGGAAAAGTGCACGGAGGTGGGGACAGGTTTGCAGAGCCAATGCATTTCCATCAAAATTTCCATGTCTGGAAATCCGCCTCTGCAAGGGTGGAAAAATTCAGTGCTTTGCGTCTGTGCCGGCTCAAAAAGAGCGATCCAGCTTAATCGTCTGCAGCTCTTGGTCATTAATTCTGTAGTTCACAGGCATTTGAAGTGTATATCCCAGTATTTCTTTTTGAAGCAATACAAGTTTCTTACTCTGCCACCTTTACAGGCTGTGAGTTCCAAAGCCTCACCATCACCTGGGTGAAAAATAAACTTCTCAATTCCTCGATAATCCTTCTGTCAATTATCGAAACAGATGACCTTCCATTTTTAAAGTTGTGAAAATTGTGAATTCATCACCTCAAACTGGCAATGTGCGACATCAATGGTATTGGATTGTTAGCCATGCCCTATTGATTACTTGTCCAGTAACATAACAACAATGAGAATGTTGTCATAATGGACAATTATAATCCATTTTGAATGCTTTGACCTCACCTGACAATGTCATACGTTCCTATCACCCTTGTGCTTCTCAAGCTGCCTAACCGCAGCCATTGCCTTTAAAATCTCCATGCTATGTTCAGTACTACTTTCTGCTCTGCAGTATATCCTCTCCACCCCTTTGATGCCTGCTAACTTCTTGCTCTCTGTTCCGTCCATTCCACCATTGCTGTTTGCTGATTCAATCACTGTCTTTGTCCGTTAGAGCTCTCACACAAGTATTTTAATGACACTACCTCCTTCGCCATCTCGTTGCCTCCTTAACTAGCCTATCATTTTTTTTCCTCTTGCTCCACGTTATATCTTGTTTTATCTGTAAACATCTGCAAAGAGCTTGGAACTAATTTTTATGTGTAAGTGTTGCATGGAGCCACATTTCATGACTGCTTTAGAGAGTTATGGGATGCACAACAGAACCAGTTCAAACTGCTCCTTTTATTGTACAAGGCAACTTGGCCAGTATCAAATATAAGAAGGTCCCATCGTTGCAAATTTAGAGTCTGATTATTACCAACAACAGGGATCCAAAAGGCAAAAAGAACAAATGGCACTCCACATCTACTTTTCTCCTCACCATCTTCACTATCCTGTTATACTATCTTCCTGTAAATAAGGGATGTTGTAGAACTATTAGTAGCTGTTGTTTGATACAACATCAAAAGACCTGACAATGCAATATTCGGTAAAACTGGAGCGTGTACAATCAAGATTTGTTAGTTCAACCCAGGGAAGCTCAGGGAAAAGGGTAGTTTTTATATCACGTGCCTAATGTTTGTGTTATTGTGGCCTGGTTTACCAGTGCAACTCCGTGGAAATAGGCCAAATCAGTGTCAAAGATCAAGGAACTTTGAACGAAAATAACATCAAATGTAAATCAGGTTTCTGTGACTTTTAATGCTAGTTTAAAGAAACAGCATACTTGAAACCAAACCCATCCACAAATTCACCCAAACCCCAGGTTAAAATAACAAGCATGGCACGATTCCACCATTTGCCCCTTTTGACAATTGTTTAAGAAGGTTCTTAAAATTAAGCCATCCCTTTTTAAACGCTAAGGCATGTTCAAACGTTTTAAATACTGAGAAGTGTTTAATTCACAAAGAATCTGACTAGTCTACATCAATGAAACAAGTACAAGGTTTAGCATAGCTTTTGAATTTGATTTCAGTAATTTAACATCAGGTTACCAGCACGTTGACGCAGTGGTTAGCACTGCTGCCGCACAGCACCAGGGACTCGACTTCAATTCCAGCCTTGGATGCGTGGAATCTGCACATTCTCCCCTGTATCGATGTGGGTTTCCTCCAGGTGCTCTGGTTTCCTCCGACATTTCAAAAATGTGCAGCTTAGGTAGATTGGCCATGCTAAAATTGCCCCTTAGTGTCCAAAGAAGTACAGGTTAGGTGGATTGGACATGAGCAATGCGCTCGGGGGGATTGCAGGAATAGGGTGGGGGACTGGGCCTGGGTAGAGTGCTCTTTCGGAGGGTTGGTGCAGACTCAATTGGCCAAATGGCCTCCTTCTGCTCTGTCGGGATTCTATGATACTATACTCACTGGCCATTGGGAGGACTTGTCTGCCCATGTTCAATCTGTGGAGGAATTAATTGCCGATAGTGATTTTGTTTTTAATAGCTTTCTACTTTGATTGAAGACCTTTGTTGTTCACTGCCTTCACTGGTTATTGACTACTTCATGATTGTAATGGTGTGGCCGTTGAGTTCTTTTGGATTTTTCTTGGTTGAACATTAAGCTCCGCCCACAAAAACAATAATTTTGCTGTGCAGCGGAGCTACCTGCTTCAAAGGGTAGGTGACACAGTGAGAAAAGCTTTGTTATATCCTTATATTAGCTGTTAGGTGCTGTTGGTGTATGGACTTTTTCTTTTCAGTCCAGCCTGCAGTATTTAGCTTCAGCAGTAATGGATTATCTCCTGTCAGTGAGTTCTGCTTACCATGAGATTCTCCAGACTCCGCTGTTTAATATCTGACCCTGCTTAAAGTTTACAGAAGTTAGACTTTAACTATTTAAGCTCCCCCAGATTTGAACAATTTCACCAAGACCCTGCTGCCTGGAGTGAAGTGTGATCCCAGCATGAATGTACAGGTTGCTGAATCTCCACAAAGTCACAGAAACCCCACACACAAGTGAGTCTTGATATTTGTCTCACTTTCATACCAGCTCTCTTCTTTTGCTACGAGTGAATGGATGGGGCGTGTATATTTTTCAGAGAACTCTTCAAATTCATGTGTTCACTACCACCACCATGTTTAGGTGGCTAAGTTGAGGACAATAAATATTTACTCTGCAGCGTGTTGACTGACAAGTCATGGGACTACGACGTCATTGAGGTGGTGCTGATTGACAGAACTTTAAGATATGCATCCTTAAAGGAATATGACATTTCATAAATGTCGACCTAAAAATGCATCCTTAAAAATGAGGTGTTAACCTGGTGAAGCTGCAACACACAATGGCTTATATGGAAAACGGTGGAAGCAGCTTGTGATAGACAGGGCCAGCAACCCAACACCAACAGAGTACTTCAAAATATCTGCAGTCCTGCCACATCCAGTCATGAATGCTGATGGACAATTAAACAACTAACTCGAGGAGGGGGTTGCACAAATATCCCTATCCACAATTATGACAGAGTCCAGGATGCCAGTGCAGAAGAGGAGGCTGAAGCATTTGCAACTATGTTCAACCAGAAGTGCCGAGCCAATGATCCTACTCGGCCTTCTCCTGACGTCCGTATCATCAAGGAAGCCAGACTTCAGTCAATCCAATTCACTTCACACGTTTTCAATAAATTGTTAAATGGTACCTCAAAGGTGATGGGCCCTGACACTACCATGGCAACAGTATTGAAGATTTGTGCTCCCGAACTGGCTGTGGCCGTAGCCAAGCTGCTACGTTGCTACCTACCCCGCAGAATGGGAAGTTCCTCAGGTATGTTCTGTCCACAAAAAGCAAGGCAAATCCATTCCGACCAATTAGCGCCCCATCAGACTGTTCTCGATCATTGATTTCTCAAGGAATTAAGGGCTATGGGGAGAGAGTGGGTAAATGGAGTTGAAATCAACCATGATTGAATGGTGGAGTGGACTCGATGGGCCGAATGGCCTTACTTCCGCTCCTATGTCTTATGGTCTTATGGTCTTATTAGCAAAGTGATGGTAGGTGTCGTCAGCAGCCCTATCAAGTGACATGTGGACCACAATAACCTGCTTACTGATGCTCAGTTTGTAGTCTGCCAGGGCCACTCGACTCCTATCCTCAATTACAGCCTTGGTCCAAACATGGAGAAAAGAGCTGAACTCCAGAAGAGAGGTGAGAATGATTGCCCTTGATATCAAGGCAGCATTTGACAGTGTATGACATCAAGGAGCTCAGCAAAATCGAAGTCAATGGGAATCAGGCGGAAAACTCTCTACTGGTTGGAGTCATACTTAACACAAGAAAGGTAGCTGTAATTGTTGGAGGCCA
Organism: Scyliorhinus canicula; assembly: GCF_902713615.1. Taxonomy (NCBI): domain Eukaryota; kingdom Metazoa; phylum Chordata; class Chondrichthyes; order Carcharhiniformes; family Scyliorhinidae; genus Scyliorhinus; species Scyliorhinus canicula. The sequence goes on from NC_052148.1 coordinate 231,996,893, forward strand.
ATTATTTCAGTCCCAGGACATTGCAACAGGAGTTCTTCAGGGTAGTGTCCTAGGCACAACCATCCTCAGCTGCTTCTTCAATGACCTTCCCTCCATCCTAAGGGCTGAACTTAGGATGTTCGCTGATGGTTACAGTGCTAATACCATTCACAACTCCTCAGTAAATTGGAGCAGTCTGTGCGCATACGCTGCAAGGCTTCAGGTTTGGGCTAATAAGTGACAATTAACATTTGTGCCACGTATGTGCCATGTCTACCTCCAACAAGACAGAATCTAACCGTCTTCCTTTGACATTCAATGGCATTAACATTGCTGAATCTTCCATTACCAACATCCTGGGAGCTACCATTGACCAGAAACAAAACTGGACACGCCCTGTAAATACAACGGTGACAAGAGAAGGCCAGAGACTTGTAATTCTGCAGTCAGCAACACACCTCCTGACTTCCCAATGCCTGTCCACCATTTACAAGACTCAATTCTGGAGTGTGATAGAATACTCTCCCTTTGCCTGTATAAGTGTGGCTCCAAAAATTCTCAAGAAGCTATACGCGATCCAAGACAAAGAAGCATCCTTGATCAGCAGAACCAACTTAAACATTCACACCTCTATTACCAATGCACATTGGCAGCAGTGTGTACCATGTACAATGATGTGGAGATGCCGGCGTTGGACTGGGATGGGCACAGTAAGACATCTTAGAACACCAGGTTAAAGTCCAACAGGTTTATTTGGAATCACTAGCTTTCAGAGCTGATGAAGGAGCAAAGCTCCAAAATCCAGTGATTCCAAATAAACCTGTTGGACTTTACCCTGGTGTTATAAGACTTCTTAATGTACCATGTACAAAGTGCACTACAGCAACTTACCTAAGTTCCTTTAACAGCACCTTCCAAACCCGCAACTTTTACCACCTAGAAGGTCAAGGGCAGCAGCTGAATGGCACCTTCACATTCCCTCCATATAACACATCTTGAATTTAAATTAGAATGCTCTTCCTTCATTGTCACTGGGACTAAATCCTTACATTATGGACAGGGAAGGAGAGATAAATGGAATTCCAAATTCCTCCCATTTTGTCTGTAACCAGTATGGTCTATTTCTGTAAAGGTATTTGTATGTGTTTATAAACCCCTGTTAGTGTAGGATCAATTTTTACAGTACAAGCAGCATGCTTTTGTGTGTTTAAACTGAGAGTGTTATTTATTCACGCACGCCTCGAAAGACCCAAACACTACGTCAACCACACACACAAGAAATTTACAACTAAAGAAGGGTAATTATTAAACTATAAATATTGAACTTCAATACAACTACAAGTCAGCAAGTATTCAGGGCAGCACGGTGGCCTAGTGGTTAGCACAACCGCCTCACGGCGCTGAGGTCCCAGGTTCGATCCCGGCTCTGGGTCACTGTCCGTGTGGAGTTTGCACATTCTCCCCGTGTCTGCGTGGGTTTCGCCCCCACAACCCAAAAATGTGCAGAGTAGGTGGATTGGCCATGCTAAAATTGCCCCTTAATTGGAAAAAATAATTGGGTAATCTAAAATTTAAAAAAAAAGACAAAAAAAAAAGTCAGCAAGTATTCAATCAAAATAATAATTTACAGTTCACAAGTCTTTGGGATTCCAGTGAAAAAGGAAACTTTTTCCTCTCTTGAATTACAGGTCGGGTAAGTACAGGGGACTTAGGGATTACTTCGAAAGGAAGAATGTTCTGCAGGTGATGAAGTCAGGCACTCATGGCTGTTATATTAGAAGGTCCAATTTGTTTACAGATGAATTTGGAGCTTTGTAATCAAGCTGGGAAATACTTTTAATCCTCTTGGTTCTTAAAAGGCAAAGGTGGTACAGCCTTCATCTGCAGCTGTTGTCTTGTCAGTATTAATCTACTGACTGCCTCAAGGTCTCCATAGTTTTGAGATAAAAGGATAAAATAGGAGGTAAATGGGGGTCTTTCACACTTAACTGGTGGATAACTGGTCTTGGCAGCTTTCTTTTATTACATTGCAAATCTGGAGTCATATAGTCCTAGACTTCAGCAGTTCAAGCAGGCGGCTCATCACCATGTTTTCAAGGTCAATTAGGGTGGGGAGAAAATGCTGATCTTGTCCAAATCTCATGAAAGAATATATAAAACAATATATCAAGGACTATTTTTTCGCTGAAGAAAATAAAGCAAAGGATCAAATCTTTTAGTCTGTAGATCATCAGAGATTGAACATACCACTCCCCCTCGCAAGATGCACCAATGGACCCTTTGGAAGCCTCCATGGGATTATCCAGAAGGTTTAAAATCTGATGGGAAATTCCCCAGGATCCTCCAAAAAGCCTCCAAGTCTGAGTTGGAGACTTTGAACTGTTCTGATTTACCTTGATAGTGACCCAAAAATATGGAGAGAGACAAATCCAACTCCTGGGTAACTGAGCCACCACTACTTGAGTCCTCGGCTCCTCACAACCTCAGGCATCCCACAACATGACCTGACTACCCTGCAGTACCCAACTCAATCACCATTTCCAGCTTCTTCTGACTCCCTACCCCTGACTCACCCCTCAACCCCTTACCTCCCCGACCTGATCAGAATACCCCAACACCAGACACCCACATGACCCCAGCCCCCCACACCCCTCCAATTTACCCTTTACCCCCTGACTCACCCAATCCAAGCAGACCTCACCACCTGATGCTCCCTGAAAGCCCTGACACCACCCAAACACCCGACTCACCCAAGACCTGACCTGACTACCCCCATCACCAGACTCCCCCGAGCTCTGGCTACCCTCTGTCCCAACATGACTGTGATGCATCACTGTAAATACACAAGGGGTTAATGTTAATACACGTATACTAGATAGACACTCGAGGGAGCACTAGAGACATGACACACAGACATTCAATCAATAGGCCAGTAAGATAGGACACGACCAATGGGCATTCAAGATGCACACAGAGGTGACACTACCACAGGAGGGCATTACACCAACCCATATATAAGAACACAGCACACATGATCTTCCTCTTTCTAGTGGAGACACTCAGTGAGTACACAGGGTGGATTAAACACATCACACCCACCACCTGGATTGTAGCAGACTGGTTCGTCAGTCTGAGTAGCTGTAGCAGGATTAACAGGAGAGTCGAATCCAAGTAGGAGAATTGTTAACAGTTCAATAAGTGTGTTAAAGCTATCTCCAAGTCTGAACCTTCCTTTGTCAGAGTGCACATCAAGGAAGCAGCTTATGCTACGTCAAGAGCATAACAAAACAATGACTATTCTCCAGAACTCAACTCCATGGCTGACCCCCAGACCCCACTTGCCTCCACCACGTGGCTCACTCTCGCCCCAATCTGACTAGCTCTCACCAGCTAATTCCCTCCCCACTGTCCCTCAACCATCCCAGCTCCCCCAGCCCGACCTGGCCTGATTTCCTCACTCTACTCTGCTGCCATCCTACATCCTTAACGTATAGGCTGCATGGTAGCACAGTGGTTAGCACTGTTGTTTCACAGCGCCAGGGTCCCAGGTTCGATTCCTGGCTTGGGTCACTATCTGTGCGGAATATGCACATTCTCCCCATGTCTGCGTGGGTTTCCTCTGGGTGATCCAGTTTCCTCCCACAAGCCCCGAAAGATGTACTGCTAGGTGAATTGGTTATTGAACATTGGCTTGCATTGCAGTGATAGTCCTGGGTTCCTTATTGTTGCACCAACTTTGCATTTTAGTTGCATCGTGCAGTCATCATTTTGACTATTGGGTATGTGCACTGGAATTGTTTTACTTGATTTTGTTTTGCAAAAGGAATTAGCTATGAAAGTGAAAAATAACACACCACCAAGAATATTACAAACAACCTCCTCAATTGAAACAGGAATGCTAAATATCATAACATTTTTGCAGCATTGATTTTCTACCCTTACGTTGTTCATTCAAAATTACAGTTGACTGACAGAACTCAGAGGGAAGTAGTCCAAGGATTATCATCAGCCTGCGGGGGCTGACTGACAATAATTTAAAGCTATTGAAGAAATGCTTGGTGGCATTGAATGAAGTTTATCACATGTTAGGATGCATTAGGAGGTCAATATTAAGGCAGAATTGAGATGTAAATCATTGGGGCAACTACAATTCAGGCAAAACTTTGCAGTCCCCCGATGATGGGTTTGAAGGTGGAGGAGGGGCTGGGGCTCGTAAAATGGAGCGTGAGGCTTTGCCCAGCATCTACCCATCCACCTCCCCGACCAGTCTCCCATTTTACCTGGGCAGCAGAGTAATTGAGGAGCCTACCTCTTTGGATCCATTGAGGCCCTTCAGTGGCCTATTAGTGGCCAACTAAGTGCTTCATCCCGCCCTCTCCACTATTTAATTGCAGAGGAAGGTCCACTCCAAGCAGTAGTCCGGAAAATTTAACTGGTATTTGACGAGGTGGGAGGGGGGGGGGGGGGGGGGGGGAGGTTGTTGGCCAGCCAGACCGAAACCTGACTTACTTTCAGTTTGACCTCCATTGCTTCTCTTCTTCTGGAACTGGCTGTAGTCCCAGTCGTGGTGATTGCCCCAACCAGATGAGGATGGAAGTCTCACCCGTTGCCAATTACTATCCTGCCGAGCTCAGTTACAAGGCTTCCAGCAGCTACCGGTGGAGATTCATTCCCTGCTGACTCTTTGAGGGTCGGAAACCACACTATCTGAAAGACCCTGTGCTTCGAATACTTTATACAGTTTTGGTCACCGTTGAGCAAAAAAAACAAATTGCAGTTATTGAAAGGATACAGAAATAAAAAAGCAACCGGAGTGATTGAAGGGATGGAGATATTTGATTATGTGGAGGGAGTATGTGGGGCATATGACATTGGGAATGGAAGGTTGAGAAGTGATCTGAGGCACCAGAAGGCCCAGGGTTCATCATCAACACCCAAAGGCAGATTTTAATTTAATTTGATAAACTTCCCATAAATTTGGTTGAATGTAGAGTGAGTTGTTGGTGTCTCTTCAAAAGGGAGAACCTGTAAACTCTTACATCTCTAGTTAAGACAAAGCCAAAGAAGGTGTCAACATCTTCCTTATAGAATGAGCAACACGAGGAGGTAATAATATATTTCCCAGCATTCACAGTGTTTCATTTTTGTTGAAGGAATATGATTCTAAAGAGATTCGATAGTGCAGATCATTAGAAGCGATAATCAAAACAGTAGAAGTAGAGGACATGGCCTGCACTTGATGCAGGATAAATTCATCCCTAATTTACACACATTTTACTGGGCTCCTTCCTGCCTTCACATTCACCTTTGAAATGGAGCAGTCAAATGAGCTCTCTTTTCTTGACGTGCTAGCTCTGTCAAGATGCTTTCGAAAAGAAAACTAGATATGCCACAATCGGCAGTCATCTACTAAAAAGCCTCTTGTCTAAAGATATTCATGCAGCCCTCAAAGCCAGATGATGCCTGTGTGAAGTAACTATGTGTAACATTGTTCCCCAACACAAACCAGCATAGGATGAAATAATTTTAGGGTAATTATGGGTTTGGCAAAAGACAGCAGCAATGAACCAAACAGACTTGCTGAGTTTAACCTAGGGTAATGCTTAGCAGATGGAGCAATGTGAATTGTGATCCACAGAGTACGCCAACAAATGGGTGTCAATTTGACCAGTTATAAGTCTAAGTTCGCCCCTGAACATGTTTTACCTATCCTCCAACATACTGTAAACGTGGCACATTAACTGGAACCATTTATTTTGAAGGGATTGAAAACAATGGGGATAAAAGTTTAATAACTTCCTTCTGTCGCTGTTGCATGTCTTCCAATTATGCTCGTTACTCAGATTGAAACTATTGGCAGTCCCTCCATTTTGTAAAATCTGTTTTATGTGACGACGCAAAGAAGGGAATCAATGAATGGCCTTGAATCGTCAATGCAGCAAATTAAAAATTGGTTTTGAATGATGCCTTCAGACAGACAAAAAACATGTGTCGAGAATGTGAAAATACCAAACCAGAACTTCAAAATGGAGATGGATTCTAGCCTAATCCAACCTAATACTCTTATTTTATATGGCTACCTTACTCATATTGGGAATCAAGAGAGAGCCATTGGCAATTTTACTCCTCTGCTGTTTTTAATCTTGGCAATGTATACATATTATCGTGTCTATGACCATATCAAAAGGGGAATTAACAAGCCAGTGCAGAAGAGGGTATGCCGTTTGTTATTTAGGTTTTGGATTTAAAAAACAGTGGATGGGTTTCTGTTTCATAGCAGCATGACTCCTTCTCATTTGAACCCAAAGCTCTCTGAGTCATTGCAGTGTGCCTTGGCAAGGGTACAACACTGATAAATAGTTACATCCTCATGACCATCTACAAAAAAACAGACCATTCTGTTGGCACAGCTACCCTTCGAGCCATTTTGAATACAGCTCTATATAGAAAGATTGTGAATGAGGAGTAATTGATTCACGAACAGTGGGGCCTTTTTCTTCGAGGAGGTTGCAGCTGCGCAGATGGCTGGCCTACATAATCCATCCTGTTTCTGTCCCTTCGCCTCTTCACACTGGTTTTATTTGTTCCTCAAGTACCCTAGAGATCATGACAGTTGCGGAGCAACATGTGCCCAACTGGCCATGTCTGAGGACACGGAAGCAGAATGTTAATGAGAGCCTCCTGCCTATCTTCAAACTTGTAGCCAAAGAATGCATGAAATTAGTAAGCGCATCGACTTATTATTAGGTAAAGTCTGTTCCACCTTTATATTGTCAGTCAGAACTGAACATTAAAGTGATATTATGGTCAGGTGAGACATTATTACATGAGCATCTGAAAACTTCAATAAGAAGGAGAAAAAATCAAAAGGTAAGTGCCTGACTTTCCTCACCAGATAGCTTTTTAGTAAAAGGGCAGACATAATTAAAAAGAGTCTTGCGTGGAGAAAACATTCAGGACTTAGCACTGATCAGAGCATTCATAGATCTCAAAAAAGGGGAGGAAACAGTGAGTGAAAAGTTTCAAATGTTCAATTTTTTTTGTTAAAGTAGAGAGCGGCTCTACCATCCACGTCCCGCCGGAATCGGAGCGAGATGCGGCCAGTAGGGACAGCACGGTGGCACAGTGGTTAGCACTGTTGCTTCACAGCGCCAGGGTCCCAGGTTCGATTCCCGGCTGGCTCACTGTCTGTGTGGAGTCTGCATGTTCTCCCCGTGTTTGAGTGGGTTACCTCCGGGAGCTCCTGTTTCCTCCCACAAGTCCCGAAAGACGTGCTGTTAGGTAATTTGGACATTCTGAATTCTCCCTCAATGCACCCGAACAGGCGCCGGAATGTGGTGACTGGGGGATTTTCACAGTAACTTTATTGCAGTGTTAATGTAAGCCTACTTGTGAAAAAAAAGTTGTTATAAAAATTATTATTGTGATATAGATCCTGGGAAAGGCTTCCCCTGTGATTCCCGGCAGCCATTACATCTTGCAAGATCTAACCCGTCTTCTATGACTAAATGCATTTAAGAACTCACTTAGCCTTATTGAACGGCCACCTAGGATCTGCTGGCCTCACTGAGGAGACCCCAGCCGGGCTCGTTCAGTACAGGTCCCCACAAATGGGAACCGGGTGGAATGGTACCTGGAGGGCCCGCCCAGGCGATCAGAGGTCTGTGTGGTTGGCCTCCGGGGAGGGTGGCACCCTGACACTGCTGGTGCTACCCAGGCAACTTGGCACTGCCAGCCTAGCCCACTGGCAGTTCCACCCAGCTGCAATCTTGGCACTGCCAGGGTGCCAGGCTGGCATTTTGCCCAAACAGGGGTCAGTCCCGGGGGTGTCCTGCCCATGTGAGGTGTAGAATATTGTAGACCAGACAAAATGGAAAATATTTCGAACTAACACTATTGTGGTGCAAGAAGTGATTAGTGGAAAGGAGTGTCTTTGTCAGTGAGCTGGGAAATAGTGACCATTGGTGGATATACTGTACTGGAGCAGGAAGTGTTGGCTGAAAGACAAACCAAGAGGTGCATGACTTGTACCAGGCAGTGCTTTGTGTTGCTGGTGTACTTCAATTATGGATTTCTATCTGTTATCATAGAATCATAGAATTTACAGTGTAGAAGAGGCCATTTGGCCCATCGGGTCTGTACCGGCCCAAGGAAAGAGCCCCCTACTTAAGCCCACGCCTCCACCCTATCCCTATAAATGCAGTAACCTGACCTAACCTCTTGGAATACCAAGGAGCAATATAGCACGGCCACTCCACCTAACCTGCGCATCTTTGCACTGTTGAAGGAAACCGGAGCACCCGGAGGAAACCCACATAGACATGGGGAGAACATGCAAACTCCACACAGACAGCCACCTGAGGCTGGAATTGAAACCGGGTCCCTGGAGCTACGAAGCAACTGTGCTAACCACTGTGCCACCGTGCTGCCCCGTGGTGGAGGAAGAGTGCACAAAGAGGTTGAGGATCACCAGGAATCCCTTGACTGAGGTGTTTTTTGAGGTTTTGCAGGATGGCAGTGGAGGTGGCCACTGGCCTTCCTTCCAGGGTACATCCCAGGAGTCAGCTTGCTGATTTACAGTCCTGAAAGGTGAGGGTCTGCAATGACAGTGAATTGTTTTTGCGCAGTGCAAGTGGTGCGTGTGTTCAATGCACTTTGCTGTGGTGGTTACAAGATTCTCATTACAGTTTATAATGTTTTCCATATTGTTTGCAGAATCATTCCTCAAAATTCAAAGGAAGGGGATGGAAAGATGCACTTTCACAGACTTGATTAATGAACACAAAAGATATTTATTAAGAATTGTACAGGATTCTCATGGCTGTAGCTTGCTCCCAAAATGTCTTTGCCTGGGAGCCTGTCACAACCTTACTCTGCTCTGCAGTCCTTAAAAAGACAATCATCACATTTGTCCCCCTTTAACTCCTTTATACAATCTTCAGTAACTAATCTACTCAGTCCTGATACTGCTGGCTTCGAACTGGTATAGAATAGTAGCTAGGAGCGCCTATCTCGTAGTGTGCGTTGACCTTAGACTTACTTGGCTGGTGCTTGGCGGGCCTCTCATCGCTGAGAGCCAAATGCCAAGGTGAAGATGAAGAGTTCAAGAGTTCTTAAGAGAGCGTTCTGACCTTGGGGACTCTGTTTTATACCCCAAAGGGTTTCGCGCCCTTCTGGGCGGACCCTGGACTTGGTCCCAATTAATTGGACCATGTCCCAATCGTTTGTATCGATTCTCTCCAATAACGGGGTTGTTCCTCGATCGCTGGGCCTGCCTTTGTTTTAGTCTCCACTGGCGCCGGGGAGTCTGGCTTCATTTACCATAACTGACATGCTGTACTATGTGAACCATGGTTTGCTTTCTGATTACTTTGGCTGACCTCTACCCTCTCTGGCGTATGTGGAACACAAGGCTCAGTCTTGTTCCCAATGGGCCAAATTCTCCCAAGAAATTTTTGAAGTTAATTTGTGGCGGGTTTTCCAGGAGGTTTTCCGCCGGCGCCACCGCTATTCAATGACACTTAGTCACTTTTTGGGGCCTTGGGGAGTATCTCACTAGTTCAGCCCACACTTAGAATTTTTGTTGGCACTGGAGAACTGAACTCAGAGTTCGGGCCGCCATTTTGAAAGGGTGCCCCGATTTCTGAGTGAGCTTGTCCACCCATCCATGGGCAATGTCACCCCCTACACACATGGGCACGACTCCACACCTCCCAAGTGAGGAAACACCGCTATGTGCTCCTGCTCGCTTGGCAGTGTCAAGGTGCCAGCTGGGCAGTGTGAAGGTGCCAGCTGGGCAGTGTGAAGGTGTCCATGTTTCAGGGGGAGGGCCAGGGAGCCGCCCTGCACTGACACTGACCACACTAGGGGTTCGGAAAGAATTTTGGGATGCATCTAGGATTTTTCTGAAAGTGTAAAGAGGCAATAAAGATAGTAAAAATGTTAACAATAAACTGAATTAATTAAATAAATAAAATAATAAATAATAAAAACATTAACTTGCAGCACCCAAAATAATGGGCTGGATTCTCCATTTCTGCGGCTAAGTGCCGGCTCGAACGGAGAATCCGCGGGAGGTTTAGATATAGAGATATAGATATAGAGAAATACAGCACAGAACAGGCCCTTCGGCCCACGATGTTGTGCCGAAATTTTGTCCCAGGTTAATCATAGAATTTTGGACACTAAGGGCAATTTATCATGGCCAATCCACCCAAATTGCACATCTTTGGACTGTGGGAGGAAACCGGAGTACCCGGAGGAAACCCACGCAGTCACGGGGAGGATGTGCAGACTCCACACAGACAGTGACCCAAGTCGAAATTGAACTTGGGACCCTGGATCTGTGAAGCAATTGTGCTATCCACAATGCTACCGTGCTGCCCTTAAGAAGAAATTAATCTACACTCCATTATTCTACCCTAATCCATGTACCTATCCAACAGCCTCTTGAAGGTCCCTAACGTTTCCGATTCAACTACTTCCACAGGCAGTGCATTCCATGCCCCCACTACTCTCTGGGTAAAGAACCTACCTCTGACATCCCCCCTATATCTTCCACCATTTACCTTAAATTTATGTCCACTTGTAATGGTGTGTTCCACCCGGGGAAAAAGTCTCTGACTGTCTATTCTATCTATTCCCCTGATCATCTTATAAACCTCTATCAAGTCGCCCCTCATCCTTCTCCGTTCTAATGAGAAAAGGCCTAGCACCCTCAACCTTTCCTCGTAAGACCTACTCTCCATTCCAGGCAACATCCTGGTAAATTAATTTTAAATAGTTTACGTGGACAAAATCGGCAAGAACCTCTCACCAATTCTGATACTGGTGAGGTGTTAGCACCAGTGCCGACCGAAACCCTCGCCTCCCGTGCCGAAAACAGACGGAGAATGGCCGGATCCCGAGCCGCACATGCGCATGGCTGATGACCTGCAGCAGTTGTGCTGTACAACATGGCTTTGGCCGTGTGCGGCCATAGCCCACCATCTGCGACTCCACAGCCCACCTCCTGGCCACCCCCTGGCCATCTCCCACCAGTCCCCCCAGCCCTCGCAGAAGCCCCCCCCCCCTCCCGGCCAACGGAACGGATCCCAGCTGAGTGTGACGGTGCTGGATACAGTCCGCAGCCGCCATGCCAGGTTCACGATTGATTTAAGCACACATGTACCACCATGTTGGGAATTCGACCCATCGGGGGTGGGGCATCGCGAGTGGGCCGGCCGATGAGGTGTCAATGGCATCGCAATTGCATGCGGTGCGCGTCATGGTGATGCCATTTCAGACACGACAGAGCATGGCTGACCGGCGTCAAACCGCCGTCTGCCCCGAACTGGCGTTGGAGCTCATTGTCCGCCTGATCACCGAACACAATTTCAGCGTCAAGCTTCGGAGAATCCCGCCCAATGTATTTTTAAATCATGGCAAGAGTTTATTAGAGACATATGACTAAAAAAACAAATCTCATGACATATTTCGGAGCGCTTTAAAGGGAAAATAAGATTTTGGTGTTTGGAGTTTGCTAGAATAACTTGTTGAACTGACAGAAATAAACCTGGTCCAAAAACAGCACAGGAAATTCCTGGCCCATGTGTTTTATAAGATTTCCCACATGCACCTAACGGATCTATTTGAAGGGGGCCGGAGTTCTTAAGCTGCTTTATTTCACAATAAGTAACCTTACAGAGTAAGAGGTATGAATGAATTAAATAAATCCAATCAGTATTGGATTGGATTGGTTTATTGTCACGTGTACCGACGTACAGTGAAAAGTATTGTTCTGCGTGCAGTTCAAACAGATCATTCCGTACATGAAAATAAAATACATAATAGGGCAAACATAAAATACACAATGTGAACATATAGGGACAGGCATCGAGTGAAGCATACAGGAGTGTAGGACTATTCAGTAGAGAAGATGTGTGAAGAGATCAGATCAGTCCATAAGCCCATCAGTCCATGAGAGGGTCATTTAGGACTCTGGTAACTGTTTTTGAATCGGTTGGTGCGTGTTCTCAGACTTTTGTATCTCCTGTCCGATGGAAGAAGTTGGAAGAGTGAAATGTGTAATAATACAAAATAATGAACATAATGAACTTCCCCAGATCAGTAGTCTTCTTCCTTAATTAATACATTTTTTTACTTCCTTTAGTTTTCGGGGAACTCATTTCAATATTAGTCCATTAGCTTTGTATCATATTTCTTTTCTGCGTTTGAAAGGAAATTCTTGAGAAAATATGCTTTGTTTTATAAACTCAATATTGAAATATAAATCTTTTCCAAGTCTTTCCTGAAATCACGACTGCCAATGGTGGTGCAAAGCAAGTGGGAAATTCCCAACAGTTCAGAGATGCAGGAATGCAGAGTTCTTGGAGATCTGCACAGCTCCACATGGAGAGACTGGGAGGGGAAAGACCATGGAAGATTTCAACATAAGAATGAGAATTTTAAAATTAAGACTGTTAATTGTATATTAATCGTATTATTGAGGTTAAGGGTATACAGGATGGAGAGAATTGGTTGAAGTATCTTGCATACATATAAAGAGAGATTGCTGCGAAACCTAGTGTTGTGGAGAGAGGTAACAGACATTTGAAATGTTGGTTTTGTAAATAAACCTAGTATTACGCAAAAATTTGTGTCTCGATTTTGTTATTCATCACCTGGCTATCAGAAGTTTAACATGGTGGCAGAGATCGTTGTCTAAGATTAGAAATGGACATTTTGTTTCAGACAAAGATTGTAATTTGGGTTATTTAGCTGAAGAATGGCTGAAAGCAAATGTAAAGGGCTGGTTTAGCTCACTGGGCTAAATCGCTGGCTTTTAAAGCAGACCCAGCAGCACGGTTCGATTCCCGTACCAGCCACCCCGGACAGGCGGCGGAATGTGGCGACTAGGGGCTTTTCACAGTAACTTCATTGAAGCCCACTCGTGACAATAAGCAATTTTCATTTTTCAAATTGTTAGGGTATGAATACCCAATGATGTTTTCCATATCTGAAACTTATGAGCAGTGAAAAAAATTAGGGGTGGAATTCTCCGACCTCCCGCCGGTTCGGAGAATCGCCGCGGTGCAGCGTGAATTGCGCAACGCCGCTCCGACGCCAGGGCGCCATTCTCCGGTGCATGGGCAAAATGGGCGCCCACACACAGCGCCTGGCCAATCGGAGAATCACCGAAAACGGTTGCAGCGTTGTTTCTCCGCTGGAGCAGGGATTCTCCGGGCCGGATGGGCCGAAGTCTCGCCGGCATGACCGGATGTCATGCCGCCGCCTTTCTAAGGCGGTATAAAGCAGCGTGAGCCAGTCATGCTGGCAGACACTGTGGGAGAAGGTGGGTGATGGTGTGGAGCGGGGAGGGGTGATTGACGGCGTTATGGGTGCGGAGCCCGGGAGGGGGAGTGACGCGGCCATGTCTGCGGGCGGTGTGGGGGAGCCTGCCGGGGGTAGGGGGTTGGGAAGGGGTGGGGCCACACATCCTGGGGTGTTGGGGGGGGGGGGGCACACATCCGGGGGTGTTGAGGGGGGGGCACACATCCGGGGGTGGGGGTGGGGAAGGAGCGGTGGGGGCAACAAAGGCTGCGCGTGGCCACGGCCCGCTATGGCAGGGCCGATCCAACGGCCAGACTACATGACGGCGGAAGCGTGGCTGTCCACACAACCGTTCGCTTCGTGGCGCAGGCAGCCTGGCCATCCTGGCGTGTGTCAGACATTCACACCCCCCCCACCAAACTGGCAGCACCCACCAGCGGGTATGCCCAGGGCGGCACACGCAGGAGTCCCCCGGTGCAGGCAGTGCCACCAGACAGTGGCCCTGGCAGAGGGGATGGTCGACAAGTCTCAGGGCACCGAGGGGCAGGGGTGGGGCGCGTGCTAGCAACCAGGCCAGCCATTTAGCCCATGGCACCTGGTTGTGGAGGGGTGTATACCAATGCTGAAACCCTGTCTACCCTACCCGCTACAGATCGTACAATGTTTAGCTATCTTCCAGCATTGTTGGCCGCCGTGGCGGGGGCTGCTGCCCTGCATGAGGCCCAGTGGGAGCTGGAGCACGGGCGTGACAGGGAGGTGGCGGAGCCTGTTGTAGAGGAGCAGGCTGCAGTGGGGCACATGCAAGCTGCCCAGGCCCCTTGGCCACATACCTGATAGGCACAGGAGGAGCACCACGCTGTGCGGGAGGCACAGCAGGAGGATGACGAGGAGGAGGAGCGTGTGCCACGGCCACGGAGGCGTCAGATGTGACAATGTGTGTACCGGCCCCGCATGTCCTTCGAGGACCTCCAGGACAGGGCGTGCAGCAGGAGACTCCAGCTGAGCCGGGAGACCGTCACCCACATCTGCCACCTGATGGCACACCTGGCACCACGTGGGACCGGGGGGTGGACATGCCCTCCCAGTGGCCGTCAAGTTGACGGTCGCCCTCGACATCTTCGCATCGGGGTTATTCGAGTCACTGAGTGGGGACCTGTCCGGCATCTCCCAGGCACCGGAGCACGGGTGCATCCGGGCCGTCACCGATGCGCTGTACGATATTGCGGACCGATACATACAGTCCCCTGTGGACGACGCCCACCAGGATGCCCACGCGGCGGGTTTCGCTGCTGTTGCCCGGATACCCATGGTGCAGGGGACAATCGATGGAGTGCACATCACCATACGGCCCACGTCGGAGGAAAGGGTCATGTACCTGAATAGGAAGGGAACATATTCAATGAACGTGCAGGTGGTCTGTGACCACAGGATGACGATCCTGCACGTCTGCGCCAGGTACCCTTTATACTCTCCCAATCGTTCATCCCGCCATGTTTGAGGGACCCCCCCCCCCCCCCCCCCCCCCCCCCCACCTGCGGGGCTGGTTGCTGGGCGACAGGGGTTATCTGTTGCGGTCGTGGCTGATGCACCTCTACGGAGGCCACAGACCGACGCGGAGCGCTGCTACAATGATGCCCATGCAGCGATCAGGAATGTGGTTGAGAGGTGCTTTGGGATGCTGAATATACGCTTCAGGTGCCTGGACCGCTCTGGGGGGACCCCTCCAGTACCCGTCGGAGAGGGTCGGCCAGATCATTGTGGTCTGCTGCGTCCTGCACAACATAGCCCAGCAGAGGGGCAATGTGCTGGAGGAGAAGGAGGAGGACGGTCAGGATGAGGGGAACTCTTCTCCAGATGAGGGTGATGGTGAGGGGGAAGCAGATGCACGGGACATGGGGGATTGATGGCAACAGGAGGCTGCCCAGCGCTGCCGGCTGGGTCAGCAGCACGGGTGTCGCTGACAGCTGCACATTTCGGCGACCACGGTGGGGATCAGCAGTGATGGGCATGGGCACAGGCAGCAGAGTTCGGCACTTCCCCCACCAGCTACCACCCTCACCTTCCCCACCACCGACCACCCTCACCTCCTCCACCACCGAACACCCTCACCTCCTCCACCACCGAACACCCTCACCTCCCCCACCAGCTACCACCCTCACCTCCTCCACCACCGACCACCCTCACCTCCCCCACCAGCTACCACCCTCACCTCTCCCACCACCGACTACCCTCACCTCTCCCACCACCGACTACCCTCACCTCCCCCACCACCAACCACCCTCACCTCCCCCACCAGCTACCACCCTCACCTCCCCCACCACCGACCACCCTCACCTCCCCCACCACCGACCACCCTCACCTCCCCCACCACCGACCACCCTCACCTCCCCCACCACCGACCACCCTCACCTCCTCCACCACCGACCACCCTCACCTCCCCCACCACCGACCACCCTCACCTCCCCCACCACCGACCACCCTCACCTCCCCCACCAGCTACCACCCTCACCTCTCCTACCACTGACCACCCTCACCTCCCCCACCACCGACCACCCTCACCTCTCCCACCACTGACCACCCTCACCTCTCCCACCACCGACCACCCTCACCTCCCCCACCACCGACCACCCTCACCTCCCCCACCACCGACCACCCTCACCTCTCCCACCACTGACCACCCTCACCTCCCCCACCACCGACCACCCTCACCTCCCCCACCACCGACCACTCTCACCTCCCCCACCACTGACCACCCTCACCTCCCCCACCGCCGACCACCCTCACCTCCCCCACCACCGACCACTCTCACCTCCCCCACCACCGACCACCCTCACCTCCCCCACCATCGACCACCCTCACCTCCTCCACCACCGAACACCCTCACCTCCCCCACCACCGACCACCCTCACCTCCCCCACCACCGACCACCCTCACCTCCCCCACCACCGACCACCCTCACCTCCCCCACCACCGACCACTCTCACCTCCCCCACCACCGACCACTCTCACCTCCTCCACCACCGACCACCCTCACCTCCCCCACCACAGACCACCCTCACCTCCCCCACCGCCGACCACCCTCACCTCCCCCACCACCGACCACCCTCACCTCCCACACCACCGACCACCGTCACCTCCCCCACCACCGAACACCGTCGCCTCCCCCACCAGCTACCACCCTCACCTCCCCCACCACCGACCACCCTCACCTCCTCCACCACCGACCACCCTCACCTCCTCCACCACTGACCACCCTCACCTCATCCACCACCGACCACCTTCACCTTCCCCACCACCGACCACCCTCACCTCCTCCACCACCGACCACCCTCACTTCCTCCACCACCGAACACCCTCACCTCCCCCACCACCGAACACCCTCATCTCCCCCACCACCGACCACCCTCACCTCCCCCACCAGCTACCACCCTCACCTCCTCCACCACCGACCACCCTCACCTCCCACACCACCGAACACCCTCACCTCCTCCACCACCGACCACCCTCACCTCCTCCACCACCGAACACCCTCACCTCCTCCACCACCGACTACCCTCACCTCCCCCACCACCGACCACCCTCACCTCCTCCACCACCAACCACCCTCACCTCCAACACCACATCGCCCGCATGCATACGACCCCTGCATGACACATTCACCTGTGGCACAACGGGTTGGGGGCAAACGGTTGATGGTGTAAGCGGGTCTGGTACAAGGCATGGAGGGTGATGACACCCCACCATGCGATGGGCTTCGAGCCATACATCGTTCGACAATGTCTGACTCATGGCCACATCAAGGCCCTCCACCTGGGTGGACCCTGCATGTGGCCCCGACACTGCATCCCATGGCCCTGGTGTATGGCTGGGGGCGGGTTGGCGTGGGAGAACCATGGAGGGGGAGGGGGGCGCGGGGCCGCATGTCACATGCACCGGAGCTCAATAACAGACGTGTTTAATAACAGACGTCCTGTACATGTGCCCTAGCCAATCTAACTATTCTGTGCCCTGCACTTGTGCCAATTTACTCATCAGTGTCTACCTTTCTGGCGTTACGGGCCCTATGACTACGTCCCGGTGTTCCCCCAGACGGTACAGCAGAACTGGAGGTGGACTCCTGTGATTTCTGCCCTGTGACTAGGGTCCCCTTTGGCAGCCGTTTCCTGGGGCGGCCGGGCCTGGATGGGCCAGGCTGCACCTCGGGCAATTGGGATGGGAGTGCTCCAGCACCCGGGCACCACCATCACTTGGCGTTGCCAGTCCTGGAGGCCCGCGCTGGTATCGAAGTGCTCCAGCACCCGGGGCACCACCATCACTTGGCGCTGCCAGTCCTGGAGGCCCGCGCTGGTATCGAACAGGGTCTGGACATTCGCAGCCATGGAGCTCCGGGAGTTCACCATCCCTGTCTGGCTCGGTACAATGCCGTCCATCATCCGGGCAATGGAGCTGATGCTCTCAGCGATGGCCTGCTGGGCCCGGGCCATGGACTGTTGAGACTGCGCCAGATTGTTGAGCGCCTTTGCGATGTTCAGCTGGCCCTGGCTCATGGCTGCCTGTGAGACGGTAGCCCTGTCCTGGGCCGCGGAGGTCGCGTGCCCGGATAGCCCCAGGCTTTTCAGGCTCAGACCCATGCCCGACACCGTTGCCACCATTGTCTCCACCGTGGACGCCGCCCGTGCCGTATTGGCCTGTGTGGCACTCATGAGCTCCATTTCCTGCTCCTGCGTGCTGGAAACTGGCCGTCACACTATCAGGCCCCTGGGTCCCTGACTGCATCGGGTCTATGGGTGGGCAGGGGAACCCCAGGAACCCGGGACCCATCTGAGCGGCAGGTGTTTGCCGGGGCTGGGCTGCCCTCCGACCGTCCGGCCCCTCAGCTGCTCCTACCTCCACCTGCTGTACCGGAGCGGCTGTATGGTGCGCACCAGTTAGTGTCCCAGAAGCCTCATCACTAAAATGGCCAAACGAGGTGAGAGTATCTGTGGTGTTGGAGGGTGCAGGGGACAGCTGTGACGCAACCTCGGTGTCTTCATCGGACCTGCGGTCAGGGGTACCCTGGGGTGCCATGTCCCGTACGTTCGTCCTCCCCGTGGTGGTGTCGTGTTCTTTTCTTTCATGTCTGTCTGTCCCCTGTGTGCTTGTGTCCTGGGCCATCATGTAATCACTGGATTGGGCCGGAGGGCTGTTGTTGGAGCTGCCCTCCCCATCGCTGCAAGAATCCCTGTGGGCGGCCCACCCAGGCACTGGCTGAACAAAGAACAAAGAACAAAGAAATGTACAGCACAGGAACAGGCCCTTCGGCCCTCCAAGCCCGTGCCGACCATGCTGCCCGACTAAACTACAATCTTCTACACTTCCTGGATCCGTATCCCTCTATTCCCATCCTATTCATGTATTGGCCAAGATGCCCCTTAAATGTCACTATCGTCCCTGCTTCCACCACCTCCTCCGGCAGAGAGTTCCAGGCATCCACTACCCTCTGTGTAAAGAACTTGCCTCGTACATCTACTCTAAACCTTGTCGCTCGCACCTTAAACCTATGCCCCCGAGTAATTGACCCCTCTACCCTGGGGAAAAGCCTTTGACTATCCACTCTGTCTATGCCCCTCATAATTTTGTAGACCTCTATCAGGTCGCCCCTCAACCTCTGTCGTTCCAGTGAGAACAAACCGGGTTTATTCAACCACTCCTCATAGCTAATGCCCTCCATACCAGGCAACATCCTGGTAAATCTCTTCTGCACCCTCTCTAATGCCTCCACATCCTTCTGGCAGTGTGGTGACCAGAATTTAACACTATACTCCAAGTGTGGCCTGACTAAGGTTCTACACAGCTGCAACGTGACTTGTCAATTTTTCTACTCAATGCCCAGGCCAATGAAGGCAAGCATGCCGTATGCCTTCTTGACTACCTTCTCCACCTGTGTTGCCACTTTCAGTGACCTGTGGACCTGTACACCTAGATCTCTCTGACTGTCAATACTCTTGAGGGTTCTACCATTTACTGTATATTCCCTACCTGCATTAGACCTTCCAAAATGCATTACCTCACATTTGTCTGGATTAAACCCCATCTGCCACCTCTCCGCCCAAGTCTCCAAACGATCTAAATCCTGCTGTATCCTCTGACAGTCCTCATTGCTATCCGCAATTCCACCAAACTTTGTGTCGTCTGCAAACTTACTAATCAGACCAGTTACATTTTCCTCCACATCATTTATATATAATACGAACAGCAAAGGCCCCAGCACTGATCCCTGTGGAACACTAGTCACAGCCCTCCAATTGGAAAAGCACTCTTCCATTGCTACTCTCTGCCTTCTATGACCTAGCCAGTTCTGTATCCACCTTGCCAGCTCACCCCTGATCCCGTGTGACTTCACCTTTTGTACCAGTCTACCATGAGGGACCTTGTCAAAGGCCTTACTGAAGTCCATATAGACAACATCCACTGCCCTACCTGGGGGCAGTGTCTGCCAGGTGTGCCCAGTTGGTTTGCGTCGGCTGGCCGTCCAGGCGCTGGATGCGGGCGATGTCTGCCAGGTGCTCTGGGTCGGTCACCACGTGGCCCTGCCACACACAATACACCATCAGGTTAGGCAGGTGGAGGGGGGTGTGGGTCACGGTGCGGGGTGAGGGGAGAGTGCTGAGGGGACAGTGCTGAGAGGAAATGGCTGGGGTAGTGTGCTGAGGGAGAAGGGCTGAGGGGAGAGTGTTGAGGGGAGAGTGCTGGGGGTAGTGTGCTGATGGGAGAGTGCTGAGGGGAGAGTGCTGAGGGGAAAGGGGCCAGGCAGGGGGGGAAATCTCACCTGGTGGCGCGCCCCCGATCTCGGCATGGGCAATCTCCCGGTCCCCGGGTGCATCAGTTATGTCCTGTGCCCTCTGCTCGTGCACGGTGAGGGGCCGCAAGTCAGGTTCACCCCCTCCGGTTCGGGCACGCTCTCGCTGGTTATGGGGGGGGAAAATACAGCATTGTTAGGTGGTCCTATACATGCAGTTCAATCTATGTTGGCATGGGTGCAGAGTGCATACGGCCAACGTGGCTTGCAGGGTGGCTGCAGCCATGCGGGTCACAGCTGTGGTTGTACCGTCACCCTGGGAAGGAGGTGCGTGTTACACATATGGGGAGTAGGGGGGTTGGTGCCATGGGCACATTGCTGGGTATTCACCCTGGCTGCCCTCAGTAGGTCATTGAGCTTTTTGCAGCACTGCTCGGCAGTCCTGGGTGTCAATGGCACTGACGGCCGCGCCCACCTTCTCCACAGATGCCGGGCCACGTTGCGTGGGACCCTCTGGCCGGGTCCAGGGTACAGACGCCCTCTCCTCTCCTTGAGGGCATCCAGGAGCGTTTCCAGGTCGTGGTCGGTGAACCGGGGCGCTGCTCGGCGTGGCGCAATGTTGCTTCATCGGCGGCCTGTGCGTCGATTGCGTGGCTCCGTGTCTCTGACACTGCTCCGAGGCCGTGCCCCTGCGCTTCCCGCTGCACCACTGCTGGCCCCCTTGTACAGTGCAGAATGGGATCACGGAAGGGTGAAACACTTCCATTTTGGCGCCAGCGCACACTCTGACGTTGGAGCGGAGAATTGCATCCGAGATGTCCATGCATCCTTGCTGAAGAGAAGGTTACATCCTTGCTGAAGAGAAAACAAGGTTGGGGGGGGGGGGGAATTTTCCATGTCACCCCTGGCGTGTTTCTTTGCAGAGGGAGGCAGCCAGCTATTGGCTGGCGGCAGGATCCTCTGGTCCCGTCACTGACATTGGGATTTCCCATTGAATCCACCTCCCACCATTGGAAAACCGGTGTGGGGGTTCCCCATTGGTGGGACGGGGAGATTCCATTGGCAAGAACAGCTGGAAAATTCCCCCTGCCGTAGTTTTGACATTGTTACTTCCGAACAAAAATAAAATAGAAGCAAAGTAGTTTAAACATAGAACATACAGTGCAGAAGGAGGCCATTTGGCCCATCAAGTCTGCACTGACCCACTTAAGCCCTCACATCCACCCTATCCCCCAAACCCAATAACCCCTAACCTTTCGGACACTAAGGGCAATTTAACACGTTGTATATTGGTTGCTCTTCATTTGAATACTGATGGAAATCATGATCTTCTCTCAAGCTTCGTGCATGGAGTTTACAAGAAAGGTAATTTATTAGATATCTCGGAGGCATGGTTAGACTTTGATTGGTTTCAAAAGACATTCCATAGAGGAACATATCATGGACTTTTACAGACTGCATCAAAAACTGCAGAAATTCAAGTTGGAGGTTCATTATTCAGTGTTCACATTTAAATTGATGGGTTGTGCTCAGGTGTCATGTGTGGATAGGCTTGTTTGGAAGACCAGTTAGGAACAAGTAGAATCAGGGCAGTAAAGAAGCTTAATTGGACAGTTGAATTGGCTACGCAGTCAGATAAGACCAGATGCTAGTTCTGCTGTATTGGAACTAAGTGCTCTGGTGCACACATTCTGTGGGATTCTCCGTCGGCGGGATGATCCGCTTTGCCAGGAGGGCACCCATGCCTGCGGATTTCCCGATGGCATGGGGTGGCCACAATGGGAAACACCATTGTTTGGCTGTGGGAACGGAGAATCCCACTGCCGGCGGAGGCACGCTGCGCTGGAAAATGGGGCTGGCGAGACAGAGAATCTCACCCTTATATTTGAGGCTGTTTTAAGGGCAAATAAAACATAAAAATTAAGGGCAAGACTCTCCAGTCTCATCTGTGGTGGGACCCGTTGTGAGCGAGAATGGAAGATTTGGTGTTCCAGCCAAAACTCTATTCATTTTCAGTGGCACCGGAAAATCCCAGCCGCGAAGCTTTCGGTTTAAGTATGAAGAACTGCACGCCCAGGTTTCCTGCCTTGGTGAATCTGAT
The DNA here is from genome assembly GCF_902713615.1 of Scyliorhinus canicula. Taxonomy (NCBI): domain Eukaryota; kingdom Metazoa; phylum Chordata; class Chondrichthyes; order Carcharhiniformes; family Scyliorhinidae; genus Scyliorhinus; species Scyliorhinus canicula. Next base: position 232,019,062 of record NC_052148.1, read on the forward strand.
TCTTTGGCCATACCCGCTCACCAACCGGAAATTCCCGCCCGAAGCCAACAGACCTTTACATAGTCCCTGTCCCGTCCTTGGCGATCTTGCAGCGGGCCCGGCTGAAGAGTCCAGCGGGAATGTTAACCCTGTTTCTCTCTCCACAGATGCTGCCAGACCTGTTCAGTTTTCCCACCATTTTCTGTTTTTATTGATTATATTCTTGGTGGGTTAAATTGGAAAATGTTGCCCCATGGCCTCGGCGTTTAGAAGAAAATGGATTATTTAGCTGCAGAATCCCTGGCTCTTGCAGAAGCAATAGATATGAGGCTTTTACTTTTCCAGTATTTTAGTGGAGATTCTACACAAGGGGTTATCTGAGAATAGAATATCCATTGAATTTTCGATAGACAATCGTTCCCAGTGGGATACGTACATTTCACAAACCATCGCTGAGAAAAGATTAAGGATTGGCATTGCCAGAGTAATCGAGATGCGGGAAGAAAATAAATCTTTCAGATCAAATGGGTCGATGCAAGCCAACAATTGTTGGGTTGCTTCACAAGAAAAATGCTTTCACAAAGAGAACTATTGGAAGTTCTCGGAGAGCCTTCCCGGTTTCATGATGTGGCGCACAGAATATGGAAAATAATTATTTTCTATTTTTCATTTCTTTGATTGGTTTGGAAATATTATTTGTACATCCTGAAGATTTTGATGTTCAGAAAAGGCGAACCTGTTAATGGTATGTTAATTGTATTATTAGGGTGAAGGAAATAAAGATGGAGGGTTATTTTTCTGAAAGGGTGAAAACAGGTGCTAAACGGGTGTCGTGCTAATAAGACACACCTGTTTGAAAGTCTGGTTCTAATCTGCAATTTAGGGCTAATTGATGATTAGCATGATTTAACCGTGCCTGGAGGCACCTGTGGGTTTAGCACTCAAGCATTGTTTAGAAGCAGCTTCCATGCATCAACTTCCACTGACGGTGAGGAGTCCTCTGGCTGATACACAACAAAACATTTCAGGATGGCTCAGGGATTGAGGGGGGGAAGAAGTGCATAGAGGTTGTTGGGCCCAAAACTGGAGGCTGCTGATTGAGGAGATCCAGAGGAAGATGGATGTCCTTTACCAACAGAAGGGGTAGGATGTCACCTTGCCCTAATGTCCGCTCCCTCCTCTCTGCTGCGGTATCGAATATAGCTCTGCCTGCCATGTTGCCGTCTTCCTTTTCCTCTCCCAGAGCATGACACATCCCAAGGACGATGGATGAATCTGGTACTGTATTGATGGATGGAAAAGTGCCACATTTCTCTGCACCAATACAATATTTTTGCATACATCTATGGCAACTGTTATTTTCTTTCATGTCATCTATGTCCTTGGCTTTTACATAGCAGCACAATTCTTTGTGCACTTTTTCCAAACCACCACATTGGTTCTTCAAGAGCTGACATAGAAGTATGGCCCGAGGTTTCTGGCAGCATGTATTCTTGAAAATGGTTACCTTGACTAAATAGCACAGTTGGCCTGTGAATGCAACCCTGTTTTCCCACCCAGGATATCACCCAGCTATATTTTCACTTTGGGAGATTACTGATTGTGTGCCAAAGGAAGTGCAACATAATAGTTCAAATCTCCTACCCTTGAAAGAGAGTAGATAACTTGTATCCCATTTTGTCATGCGGCAAATATGCCCTCATCAGCATTCCACAGCAACCTTGGTGCTGCCCACTGCCAGGAGGAACTGGTGCTTGCAGTTGTTCAAAAGCTGACAGCCTTTCGGATGAAAGAAAATAAGAATCTTTAGAAAAAGACGTAATGGGTAAGTGTCTTTCATTACACATCCTAAGTGATCTTAACTTATTCAACTTTAGAATGATAATAAGTGTAAATATACAGGGCTTGAATTTCTGTTTGAGTTGTCGAGATTTTATGGGGTGTATCAGTTTCTTTAGCATTTGAACAATGTGTTCCATCGTATGCCTGAATCATTTGAAGATAATGGTCGTGATTTACCGCCCTCGTCACGCCGGACTTGGTGATGCCACGAGACCCTCACCACACCAGATTCACATAGAACGAGGCTATGACCAACAGCTCAACCCACCCCCCATTTCCCTCCTCCTCCCATTTCCCTCCTCTTCCCCCTCCCCATTTCCCTCTTCCCCTTCCCCTTTTCCCTCCTCCTCCCATTTCCCTCCTTCCACTTTATTCCCCCATTTCCCTTCTTCCACGCTCTCCCCAGTCCCTCAAGCCCCCCTTACTATCATACCACCCCCTCCCTGACCACTTTGGTCCACCCTCCCAGGGTCTGTATGACTATCCCAGGGTAATGGGCATGTGTCGGCACTGTCAGTGGTTCAATATGCAAGGCAGGAGACTGATGATAACCTGCTGTGAGGAAAGCTCTGGTGCTCCTCAACTTATGCCAAAGTCTGAGTCCTGTCCTTCTGCTGACAGCATGCTCACATCCATTCACTGACTGGGGTCTGCACTGAGGGCGTTTGAACTTAGACAACTGTCCAGGGTGGCTACAGGACTTCCTCCTACAGGATCGCCATGGGACAGAGGGCAGCTGGAGTGAGCCCCAGAGACCTCTGAGTCATCTGGCTTTGCCAGCCCTGGTGGTTCCCCGTTGTCTGCACCATGGTGTTGACGCCCTCAGCGATGCTCCTCCAGGATGGTGCCATGCTCTGGAATGCCTCGGCAATGTCCATCTATGTCTGGAACATGTCCCTCAGTGACTGGGACATGATGTTGAGGCTCTCAGCCATGATCGTCACAGACTGAAACATGCCTTGGACACCACCACTCAAGACGAGGATGTTGTGTTCGAGGCTTTCCATGGCAGTCGCCACCCTTGCAGTGTTGATCTTGGTGCCATGCATGGTCCACAACATCTCCTGCGACCAAAGCCTTTGGGACTCCTCCAATCGGCTGTGCAATCGCTGGAATGTACCGAACATCCCCTCCTGAATGCCATGGCTGTGCCGCGCATCAACTCTGCATCAGCTCTGGTAGAACCTTGTCCAGAGGCTTGACATTTCACTAGGCCCCAGGTAAATCCTGGGATCCAGCAGACCTCTGACTACTGACTCCCTTTAATGTTGCTGCCTCCACCTGATGTGCATCAGCAACTCTGTTGCTGTCCACTAATGTCGCCCACCGAGGTGTGTGTCTCTTTGCTGGTGGAAGGTGCGTGTGACAGATGTGACGACTTACCGGGATTCTCTTTGGAGCTCTCCTCTGAAGTGGTCTCTTTGGTGGCAGTGGCGGGGTTGGGGGGGGGGGGGGGGGGGGGGGGGCATGACTCCAGATGGCCCGGCCTCATCAGATGGTGATGCTGCATGACAGTAGACATGTGGTTAGTGAGAGAGAAGGATAATTTTATCTGATATGAACAACTCACTTGAGACAAGGCACCTGGGTGGTGAAGGTGTGAATCCTCACCTCTGTAGCACAGGCCAACCTCGCTGTCGGTGACTGTTCTCTCCTCGGGCAATTCCGCTGATTTCCAGGACCTGTTCCTCATAGGAGGTGAGGAGTCGGACACCGACAACGCGAATCGGGCGTCTGACCAAACACTAAGTCCGCACCAGGTGCCGAACCGTCCGCTTTGCTCCGGCCCCCACTACTGACAGTGAGATCACTGTTTGCACCCGCCTGTCAGTGGGAGGATGCTAATGGGTCCTAAAGAACCATTTGCATCCTCTTAGCGGGCCCGGCACCATATTCTCTGGACCCCCAGGGTCTCTCAGCCGAGAATCATTTGGGAGGGGATTACTACAGGTCTCACCAAATGTGAACCTGGCGTGGTGACACTTGCAGTGAGCCAAGGGTATAAATCCTTAAAGAAGATGCCCCCAAAGTCCATCCGAGGGCCACCCTTGCCACCCCTCACAATGTACAATCTGCCCTCCTCTCCCCGACCAGACCACCCCACCATCCCCCCAGATAGTCCCCCCCCCCAGTGATCCCCTGACAAAATAGACCCCCCCTCCCCAGAAAATGGACCTGTGTCTGGTAATTAGAGAGCAGTTCAGACAGGGGAAGTTAAAATAAACTACTGTTGTATTATTCACCTGGAAGCACCACATGTCCATTGCTGGAAAGAGAAAAGCAGTGACCTGTTTTTGAACCCTCAGATCATTTAGCTGCAAGCTATGCATTAATTTCTAGTGGAGGACTATGATTGACAGCTTCCACAAAACAGCTGTGAGACTTGTTTCACTTATTTTCCTTCATGGATGAGTAACTGTAAGTGCTGAAACCACAATATTTACAAACATCAACCACATCAAAGACAGTTAAGTGCATTCCAATCACTCCCTTCAGGCTTGAGTGATTTTGAAGTGCTGAGTTGGAAATTGACAACACTGTATTACAACAGTAGTTTTTGTAACTGTCTGTGTCTGGGCTGCTCTCTAGCTTCCAGACAGGGGTCTCCTTTCTGGGGGGGGAGGGGTTCTGTGGGTGGTCCCTTTAGTTAGGGGGTCTCTAGTGGACCCCTACAGTTAGGAGGTCTCTGTGGAGGGTGTTCCTTTAGTAAGGGAGTCTCTGGGGTGGTCCTTTTAATTAGTGGGTCTTGGGGGGTCCTTTAGTTAGGGGGTCCCTGGGGGGCCTCTCTATTTAGGGGGTTTCAGTGGAGGAGGGTCCCTTTAGTAAGGGGGTCCCTAGGAGTGTCTCCCTATTTAGGCAATCTCGGTAGGGGGGTCTCTTTAATTAGAGCGTCTCAGTGGGGGGTCTCTTTAGTTGGGGGTCTTGGGGGGGAGGGGTTCCCTTTAGTTTGGGTGTCTCAGTGGGGTGACTCTTTAGTTAGGGGGGCCCAACAGTCTCCCTATTTAGTGGGGCTCTGGGGGCGGGCGGGTGGGGTCACCCCCATACTGGGGAGGGGGACGCAGAAACTCTGGAGGATTGGGGGCTGATTCACAATGCCAAGGGGGTGGAGGGAGTGGGTGGCTGCTTTGCGAAGCGGGTGGGGGTGGCCTGCTGCGGGACCTCACTATCGGGCTATCCAATAAAAATGGCAACCCAATAGCGGGGTTCCCTCAGGAAATTGTTGCAGTAATTATGATGGGGGATTTCAATCTACATGTTGATCGTTCAAACCAGGTCAGTCAGGGCAGCCTTGAGGAGGAGTTCATGGAATGTACTCTTGATAGTTTCCTTGAACAGTATGTAATGGAACCTATGAGGGAGCAAGCTATCCTAGATCTGGTCCTTTGTAATGAGACAGGGATAATTAATGATCACATAGTTAGAGATCCTCTCGGATTGAGTGATCACAGTATGATTGAATTTAAAGTACAGATGGAGTGTGAGAAGGTAAAATCCAATACCAGTGTCTTGTGCTTAAACAAAGGAGACTACAATGGGATGAAGGAGGAGTTGGTTAAGGTAGACTGGGAGCAAAGACTTTGTGGTGGGGCAATTGAGGAACAGTGGAGGACTTTCAAAGTGATTTTTCATAGTGCTCAGCAAAAGAATATACCAGTGAAAAGGAAGGACTGTAGGAAAAGGGACAATCAACCATGGATACCTAAGGAGATAAAGCAGGATATCAAATTGAAAGAAAATACATACAAAGTGGCAAAGATTAGTGGGAAACTAGAGGATTGGGAAATCTTTAAAGGTCAACAGAAAGCCATGAAAAAAGCGATAAAGAAAAGTAAGTTAGATTATGAGAGTAAATTGGCTCAGAATATAAAATTTTCTTCAAATATATAAAATGTATAAGAGTGGCTAAGGTCAACATTGGTCCTTTCGAGGATAAGAAGGGGGATTTAATCCTGGGAAATTAGGAAATGGCCGAGGCATTGGACAGGTATTTTGTGGCAGTCTTCACAGTGGAAGACACAAATAACGTGCCAATAATTGTTGGCAAGGAGGCTGTGGCAGGTGAGGATCTAGAAATGATCATTATCACTAAGGAGGTAGTGTTGGGCAAGCTAATGCGGTTAAAGGTAGACAAGTCTCCTGGCCCTGATGGAACGCATCCCTGGGTGGTGGGGAAAATAGCAAATGCGCTCGTGGTAATTTACCAAACTTCGCTGGACTCTGGGGCAGTTCCGGCAGATTGAAAAACAGCAAATGTGACTCCACTGTTCAAAAGAGGAGATAGACAAAAGGCTATAGGCCAGTTAGCTTCACTTCTGTTGTGGAGAAAATGCTTGAATCTATTATTAAGGAAGAAATAGTGAGACATCTGGATAGAAATTGCCCCATTGGGCAGATAGCATAGGTTCATGAAAGGCAGGTCATATTTGACAAACTTTTTTTTTGTAAATTATTTTTATTCAGGTTTTGCAGAATTTTTCATAAAAAAACAGTAATAACAATAATAACAAAACTAACTAGAGTGAATATTAACATAGTGCAAAAAGAGAATATAGAATAACAATTAAATAGACATTACCCCACGCGACCCAGTCTTCCCACACCATCCCAATGAAGCACTCACCCCCTACACCCCTCAACCCCCCACCCCCCCCCCACAGTGCCTAGCTCTATCTTTAAAAAAAAAAAAATTTTTTTGAAATAATTTTTATTCAAGTTTTCAACAACAAATTTTATCACAACAGAGAAAAACAGTAACCCCTCCCCTCCAATACAAAAAAAAAAGAAATAAGCATAAAACCATGAGAACAAACCCCCATAACGAACCCGTAGCCCCCCCCCCCCCCCCCCCCCCCCCCCCCGGCTACCTTCTCCCGATTCCCGTCCATTTTCCCCTGATTCTTGACCACCCGGCTATTCTACCTCTTGTTCGTTGGCCACAAACAGGTCCCGGAACAGTTGCATGAATGGCTCCCACATTCTGTGGAAGCCGTCGTCTGACCCTCGGATGGCGAATTTGATTTTCTCCATTTGGAGAGATTCCGAGAGGTCGGACAGCCAGTCTGCAGCTCTGGGTGGTGCTGCTGACCGCCAGCCAAACAGGATTCTACGGCGGGCGATCAGGGAGGCAAAGGCAAGGGTGTCCACCCTCCTCCCCAGGAATAGACCTGGCTGGTCTGAAACCCCGAAGACCGCCACTATCGGGCATGGGTCTACCCTCACCCTCACCACTTTGGACATAGCCTCGAAGAAGGCTGTCAAGTACTCCACAAGTCTGGGGCAAGACCAGAACATGTGGGCTTGGTTGGCCGGGCCTCTTTGGCACCGTTCAAATCTGTCCTCCACCTCCGGGAAGAACCTACTCATACGGTTTCTTGTTAAGTGGGCTCTATGTACCACTTTTAGTTGCGTCAGGCTGAGCCTTGCGCACGTGGCGGTGTAGTTGACACAATGCAATGCTTCGCTCCAGAGTCCCCACCCTATCTCAGTCCCCAGGTCATCCTCCCATTTCTTTCTTGTTGCGTCCAGTACGGTGTCGGCCCTTTCTACCAGTCGGTCATACATGTCGCTACAGTTCCCTTTATCTAGGATACTTGCGTCCAGTAGGTCTTCCAGTAGTGTCTGTCGTAGCGGTTGTGGATACGTCCTTGTCTCCTTTCGTAAGAAGTTTTTGAGCTGCAGGTACCGTAGCTCGTTCCCCCCGGCTAGCTGAAATTTCTCTGTCAGTTCGTCCTGTGTTGCGATCCTGCCGTCCGTGTATAGGTCCCTGACTGTCAGTGTCCCTCCGTCCTGCCTCCACCTTTTGAAGGTGGCGTCAGTCAGTGCTGGTGTGAACCTATGGTTGTTGCAGATGGGAGCCTTGTCCGACATTTTGGTCAGGCCAAATTGCTGCCGCAGTTGGTTCTAGGATTGGAGGGCGGCTGTCACCACTGGGCTGCTGGAGTGTTTTTTGGGTGGGGATGGGAGTGCTGCCGTGGCGAGGGCCCGGAGGTAGGTCCCCATGCAGGAGGCCTCCTCCGCGCGCACCCACTCGGCCTCTGCCTCCGGGATCCATCCCCTTACTCGCTCGGCTGTTGCCGCCCAGTGCTGGAATTGTAGGTTTGGGAGGGCTAGCCCCCCCCCGGGTTTTGTTTTTTGTTGGACCTTCTTTGGGATCCTAGCATTTTTACCCCCCCCATACGAACGCCATGATTAGTTTGTCCAGCGCTTTGAAAAAGGCCTTGGGGATGTCGATCGGAATGGATCTAAACAGGAAGAGGAACCTGGGCAGTACGTTCATTTTGATCGTCTGGACTCTCCCCGCGAGGGAGAGTGGGAGTGTGTTCCATCTTTGCAGGTCCTTTTTTACTTCCTCCGTGAGACTGGTGAGGTTCCATTTGTGGATCCCTTTCCAGTCATGGGCTATTTGGATCCCCAGGTAGCGGAATTTGTGTTGGGCTTGTTTGAACGGCAGCCCCTTTAGTGCTGCCCCCCCCCCCCCCCCACCCCCACCCCCCCACCCCCCCACCCCCCCCTTTGCGGGTGTACTGGGAAGATCTCGCTTTTGCTCATGTTGAGTTTGTAGCCCGAGAAGGCTCCAAACTCTTTCAGGAGCGCAATGATTCCGTCCATGCTGCTCTGTGGGTCCGAGATGTAGAGGAGCAGGTCATCTGCATAGTGAGACTGTGCATATTTGACAAACGTAGTGAAATTCCTTGTGAGCACGGTGGACAACGGGGAACTTGTGGATGTGATGTATATGGATTTCTGGAAGGCAATCGCCAAGGTGCCGCACAAAAGGCTGCTGCATAAGATAAAGGTGCATAGTGTTACGGGTAATATATTAGCATGGATAGAGGATTGGTTAACTAACAGGACATAAAGAGTGGGGATAAGTGGATGTTTTTCTGGTTGGCGATCAGTGGCTAGTGGTGTGCCTCAGGCATCAGTGTTGGAACCACAATTGCTTACAATTTACGTAGATGATTTGGAGTTGGAGACCAAGTGTAATGTGTCAAAGTTCGCAGATGTCACTAAGATGGTGGTAGAGCCAAGTGTGCAGAGGACACTGAAAGTCTGCAGAGGGATATAGATAGTTTAAGTGAGTGGGCAAGGGTCTGGCACATGAATGACAATGTTGGTAAATGTGAGGTCATCCATTTTGGTAGGGATAACAGCAAAATGGATTATTATTTGAATGGTAAAAAATGTGCAGAGGGACCTGGGTGTCCTTGTGCATGAATTGCAAAAGGTTGGTTTGCAGGTGCAGCAAGTAATTAAGAAGGCAAATGGAATTTTATCCTTCATTGGTAGAGGGATGGAGTTTAAAAGCAGGGAGGTTATGTTGCAACTGTATATTGTGCTGGTGAGGCCACACCTGGAGTACTGTGTTGGTCTCCATACTTGAGAAAGGATGCACTGGCACTGGAGGGTGTGCAGAGGAGATTCACAAGGTTAATACCGGAGTTGGGAGGATTAGTTTATGATGAGAGACTAAATAGACTGCGATTATACTCATTGGAATTTAGCCGAATGAGGGGAGGTTCTTATAGAAACATATAAAATTATGAGAGGAATAGATAAGATAAAAGCAGGGAGGTTGTTTCCACTGGCGGGTGATATTAGAACTAGGGGGCATAGCCTCAAAATAAGGGGAGCATCGGTGCGGGGGGTGGCGCAGACTGTTTGGTCGTAAGACCAGACGGATCCTACGGACATAGCCGCAGAATCGGAGAGTCCAGCCCACAGACTCCCAAATGGAGAATCCCGGTTGATGTATTTGCATTGAACTATGCTGGATTTCCATATTCAGTTTGGTTTTCTGTTGGCATCTTGTGAATCTTTGCTTCTTAAATTGCTGTTCAGAGTAGCAAAGTTATTTTCCCACCTACATATATTTGGGCATCTTTATACAGTGAAAATTTATTTCATGGGGTGGGGGGGGGGGGGGGGGGGGGGGTGGTAAAAACAGCTGGCATGTATTAATTATTAATTAACATTTTTCAGTTCCTCAAGCTCAAAAGAAACCTGATTTTTCTATTAGTAATTTTATGGTTTTTTTTTGCAATACGCTTATCGGTGCATCTAAACTGCCGAGCCTGCATTACTGCCAACTTGCAAATCATGGGCAGAATTCTCTTGAATGATTGGCGCTACGGTAGCACAATGGTTAGTATTGCTGCCTCACAGTTCCAGGGACCCGGGTTCAATTCCAGCCTCGGGTGACTGTCCGTGTGGAGTTTACACTTTCTCCCCGTGTCTGCACGGGCTTCCTGCGGGCGCTCACGTTTCCTCATACAGTCCAAAGATGTGCAGATTAGGTGGATTGGCCATGCTAAAATTGCTCCTTAGTGACCAAAAGGTTGGGGGGGGGGGGTTGCTGGGTTGCGGGGATAGAGTGGAGGCGTGGGCTTAAATGGGGTGCTCTTTCCAAGGGCCAGTGCAGACTCGATGGGCTGAATGGCCTCCTTCTGTACTGTAGGGATTCTATGATTCTTGACACTGCTGAACAAGGATAGGGTGATAAGGGGGAAAATGTCTCCTCTTACTGTTAGACTTATTTTATGTGTTTTTATTGCTGCAGACACAAGGAAGGTGAGGGATGGTGAACATATCGAAGGTCACTGAGGGCTCATTTATTTTATTTTATTTTCATCAGCCCAAAGTTCTTTTCCAGACTGATTATGATTTTCTTTTCATTAAGTGGTAGATTTAACGTTGAAAGTAAAACTCAGCCTGAATGACATTGATGAACTAACTGATTAAGAATTACCTTTAGGATGGGGATAACTTTTTTATTAATGCCAGTGTCTCCATGTTTTCAGTACCTCCTCCAACAGGACGAGGAAGGAAAAATAAAACGTTTCTCAGTTGCTGTTTCACATCAATGCTAAGCTATATCATCAATGCAGCTTAAATGCAGTGCCAAAGTTTGACTTGATATTGCAATGAAGCAGGGTGAGAGTCCCTGGAACTCTTCCTGTTTCCCTTCTGAGTCTGTTTGGGCTTTGGCACTCCATTCACAGGCAAAGCTTGGTGTTAGTACAAAGTGCTGAGCATAAATGCTCATCGTTTGGACTGTAAATGTGCTAGCTGAATCTTCACTGGCCCTGCCTCAAAATGGTTCGCCGCAGTAACCACATTGGTACCCAAGGTTCCGCAAATAAATTTTTCAGCTCTGAAGCCTGATGTCACAAAGGAGCGATGTGCAACAACCCTGCGGAGGGGAATCATTGCCAAATGGCAGGGGTGGTCTGACTGTGTCATCAGGTAGTCATGGGAACCAACCTGTGAAAGTATTCCCAGCTGGTTATATTCAATGGTGGCTATGTTGCCAAGTTGTTGTGTGTGAGGCTGCCAACTATTGCTGGGTTTGGGTAGATTCGTGTCGTGGACACTTGCTCGCTAGGAATCTGATTTGAGAATGTCCATACCAATTTCATAAAGCATTATTACAACTCGCTGTGGAGGCCCACACTTTTGTATTTGCAGTATTCCGAAACAATGCCACACTTATTCAGAAAGGTCATGTTGCCAACTTCAGTGATAATTCATCTGTATGCTTTCAACTTTTATATTGCATTGTCTGACTTTACGTAACGTTGATAACTGCAGATTGAAATCAGGCATGGCACTTACTATGACTCCATGAATAAGGTGGAATGCATCTAATACACGTCGAATATTTCAGAACTAGTTATGGAAAATGCCTAAACATTCATATCTTGATAGAACTATCGATCTCAAATGGTAAAAACAAAAGGAATATTTATGTTTTGATTGGGTGCAGAGGAAGTGCATGGCTCTCACAGTCAATGTGTGCAATCAGCACATGCCTCACTTCACGTGCCCTTGCTTCATAAACGTATCACTTCAGTCATATCGATAGGATAAAAACCCAATGCGGAGGGAAACGAGTGGAATCTAACAACCCTGTGCCCGGCCAACAGTCAACAAAATGTCTCGTGGGCCGCGCCCAGAACCCTGATAGGCTGCATGTAGCCTGTGTGCCCAACACTAGTTTAAAGACTCAACCAGCCAATGGCATCTTCGACAATGCAGGAGTCCCACAGTGTAAGCGCAAAATTTGTGCTCAAGTCTCCAGAGTAGGACTTGAACCCAGGGGAATGATACCAGGGCTTTAAGGGTTAAATTATGAGGGCACATTGTATCAACTAGCTATATATTCCCTTGAGTATTGAAGATTAAGGGGTGATCTAATTGAGGTACTTATCATGATTAAAGGATTTGTGCAGGGAAGATCAAGAGAAACTTTTTCCTTTGATGGGGGTGTCCAGAACAAGGGGAAATAACTTAAAATTGGAACTAAGTTTGTTTTATGGAAGCATTTCTTCACACAAAGGGTGGTGAAGATGTCAAACTCCTCTCCCTGAAAAAACTGCTGAGGCTGGGTCCATTGAAAATTTCAAAACTGCAATTGAGTTTTGTTTCGAACCGAAATGGACAGGTGAAGTTAAGATCCAGATCATTCATGATCTAATTGAATGGCAAAATAGGCTCAAGGGACTATTTTTATATACTTATGTAACCTACACTCCCAATGACATAGAGACAAGAGCCAATCAACGGAGCCAAGACTGGCACTTATGACACATTATATGTGTTGATACTTTGATATTAAGACATCAATAAAGCCAAGAAGCAGTTACTGCTTTCTGGTGAAATACAAAGCTCCGCCATTGCTTTTCAGTGATGCACAAATTTAATTTTCAGTATATTTTTGTGTTGAATCAGCTTCTGCATATTCGGAGGGCACTATCCCTCCACCACCTCTTTTGACTCCTTCGCTGTCTTTCCATTTTCTGGCAGGATATTAACAGGAGGTGCAATTTTCTGCGGCTAAACATTGATAAAATTGAAACCATTATCTTTGCACACCTCCACCCTTGCTCCAGTCTATGCACCATTGTCACCAATTCAATTTCCCCTGCTGGTCACTTTCTCAGGCAGAACGAGACAGCTAGCATCCTGGCTATTCCATTTGACAGCAAACGTCCGTGTGCCCGAATTTAACCAGATGTTGATTGGCTGACCGAGATACACCTAGAAATTGGATCGGAGTGCACTGTGATTGCGTTGGGTGAACTATAGGCTCATGAATCCCTGGGCGGATTCTCCGTTGGCTGACACCGAAATCAGGAAACATGATTGGGCAGAGAATAGGTACTAATGCCAAAATTGTGGCGGGCGCTAAAACACAATTGTCTGTCACCTGGACAGTGGCGTCAATGCGGTGCAGACGCACACACAGTAGACACCATTTGCACATCATCAGCGGGCCTGACCCGGTATTCTCCATGGCCTCCGATGGGCCGAGTTCCCGACGGCGCGGTTCACTTGTGCTTTTAAAAATTGTGAAACCAGCATCATGGCTAATGACGGAGAGAAAGGAGGCAGAACACGGAGACGCACAACTATGGGCTGCGGGGCTGGACACCGGCCAGGCTGGCTGGAGTGGGGGGGGGGGGGGGGGGGTCCTGCCAGGGCCGGGAGTGGGGAGGGATGGGTTATGGGGGAACGGGCTGAGTGGTCGGGGTGACCCCCACTGGACTGGGGCAGTGTCCAGGCACGGAGCGCCATTGCCTCGGCCTGCAAGGCAGCCATCTTGCTGTGCACCCCACTGACCACCCACCTTGGCCCCTGGTTCTGCAGAGTGACACTGGCCTTATGGGTGACCCAACCCCTCCACCCCCACACCCCACCCTCTGTCATATCCCCCCAGCCGGTCATCACCCGCTGGCGGGACATCAGGGAGCTCAAAACAGTTCCCCGGCTTCAGGTTTAGGCGCCAGGGCGAGGGCCCCCCACGGTGCCAGGCCAGGGGTTCAGGGATGGGAGAGGGGAAACATGCGCGGGTGGATCGCGCAGTGCCAACCAGGGCCACCCTGTAGCCCCTTGGACCTGGTTGGGCACGGGGGTATGCACCAAGCTAACAAGTCATGGGCAGCACGATAGCACCGTGGTTAGCCCAGTTGCTTCACAGTACAGGGTCGTAGGTTCGATTCCTGGCTTAGGTCACTGTCTGTGCAGAGTCTGCACATTCTCCCTGTGTCTGCATTGGTTTCCTCCTGGTTCTCCGGTTTCCTCCCACAGTCAGAAGATGTGCAGGTTAGGTGAATTGGTCATACTAAATTGCCCTTAGTGTCCAAAAAGGTTAGGTGGGGTTACTGGGTTGTGGGTTGGGGTGTGGGCTTAGGTAGGGTGCTCTTTCCAAGGGCCAGTGCAGACTCGATGGGCTGAATGGTCTCCTTCTGCACTGTAAGTTCTATGAAGTCGGCCTTTCTCCCCATGCAGACAATGGATATTGAATTCAACCAGCACCGGTGGCCTTCCTGCAGCCCTCGAGGATGCCCTGCAGCTGTACGAGGAGGAGGAGGCTGCAGCAGCGCAGCGTGCCGTAGAGGAACAAGAAACAGCCGCCCAGGATGCAAAGCTATCCACCCACCAGGCTGAGGAGGAGGAAGTGCCAAGGAGGCGCCGCATGAGGCACCATGTGTTCCAATAGCGTCTGTCATTCGAGGGCCTGCCGGACCGGACATGCCGTCGAAGACACTGGCTGCAAAGGGAGACTGTGTGGCATTTATGCCAGATCATGGCACACCTGGCACCACAGGGGAATGGGGGGGACACCCGCTACCAGTGGCCGTCAAGGTGACGGTCGCTCTGAGCTTCTATGCCACGGGGTTCCTCCAGGCGCTAAGTGGGGACCTGTCCTGGATCTCACCGACCTTGGTGCACAGGTGCATCTGTACTGTCACGAAGGCCCAGGTGGCTCAATACTTCGATTTCAAAGTGGATCGAGTCCACCAGGATGCCCGGGCAGTGGGGTTTGCTGCCATCACCGACATGTCCGGGTCCAGGGGGTGATCGACAGGATGCACCTGCAGATGACAGGCCGCTCTGCATAAACCCAAAGGGATTCCACTTGATGAACGTGCAGCTGATATGTGACCATCAGCTGTACATTGTACACGACTGCACCCGGCAGTGTGCATGACGCCTTCATCCTGCCACACTTGCCGATTCCTGACACGTTCAAGACGTTCCCCCCCACCCCCCACCAGCTGATAGGTTGGCTCCTGGGTGCAGTTGTGGCTGATGACGCCTATCCGAGGGCACAGACTGATGCGGAGTCCCCTTAGAACAACCCCCATACAGCGACCAGGTTCATTATGGCACTGAGATGGTCCTCCACAACATCACACAGCAGATGGGCGACATGCTGGAGGAGGAGGATGAAGGCCAGGCCTCGTCCGACGAAGACGATGTGGGGGAGGGTGGGCAGGACATGGGGCCCAGGCAGGCACAGGAGGCCACACAACGTGTGCGCCAGGGCCAACACGGACGTTCTGGGCTTGTCAGCCTCCTGAATGTTAATCACAAAACTGGCAAATCCTGTGCTATTCCTCATTGGAATCCACTGTGTTCCACGCGGGCCGGTGCTGGCCCCTTAACAGTAGTTGAATCGGTTCAGGTGTGGCGCCAGTTTTGCTGTCGTGGATCTCCACGAATCTTGCGCCGGAGCCAGCACTTAATCTCAGAAATGGAGAATCCAGCCCCCCCCCCATCCATTGCCAATGATATCAAATGTGAGAATTCATTCTACTGCCAACTGTGCCCTTGTAATACGTTCCAATTTCTAAACTGACAATATTATGTGGTTTCATAAGTGATCTCTGGGAAAGAACAGCTTTATAAGACTCACAAGAACGTACTAAAACTTGACACATCAAATCTTAAAGAACATTATGAAAATTTTTTTTTTTTAATTCGTTCATGGGCTGTGCGCTTCGCTGGCTGTGTCAACATTTATTGCCCAGCCTAGAGTGCACTTAAGAGGCAACCACTGCCACCCAGGGTGGCATTGCGAGGGTGCCAGGCTGCCGTACTAGGGTTGAGCCCAGGGTGCCTTGCCCTTAAGAAGTGGGGTGAGGCGGGGGAGTGGGGGGTGAAGGGGCGAGTTCGAGGACCCTGGAAGAGGTACGCTGGGTGAAGTGGGGGAGGGGGGATCGGGCGATCAGCTCACCAGTGTAGGAAATTATCTAAGTACGGCCTCGACGGGGCCTTGCCGAGGCCAAAATAAAAATGCCAAGTTGCCGGACACCCCACTAAACGTGAGAGAAACCGGACGTAGGAATGTTTTGGTTGAATCGCGCCGGTCACCTTTTTTTCATTTCGGTGCAACATTTTAATTCTGGGTTAAGCTGCTGTGATGAATTGTGGTGCAGCAGCTGGATGATCTGAAATTGTTGATATATCTGATTAACTCTGTCATAATATACACACAAGTATATGATGGTGCATAGACAGACACTGACTGACGCACTGAATGACCAATCAACACACAGAACACAGCAGCCAATCACCAGACAGGACACGGCCACGATAAAGCCAGAGGGCACTAGTTTTCCCGCTTTCTTGGGATGCAGCCTCTGAGACAGCCAGAGCCCGTGATCAGCAACAGGAACATCTACCATCTGCTAGCAGTATAGTCTAGTCAGGTTAGCCTCAGATCTCCAGTCAACTCAACATAGTGTCAACCCACAGTGCCAGTATGTTTAACAGCTCATAGTTAAATAAAATAGAATTGTACTTCTACAAGTGTTGGTAGCCTGTCTCTCTCACTGCTATGGTGAACGCAGTCCTCGCAGACCCAGCATACCCAATACATCAAACTGAACATCAGAAAATTAATTTCTTAAATGGTTGTAAAGAGAACAAAAAAATGGCACGGTTAACCAGAATTGTACAAATGCGATAAAGTGGGAAAAAAAACATTTAAAGATATTATTGATCGAAAGATGTTTCTTTATCACATGTCACCTCCTTTCGGCACTTATTATTCAAAGAGAACAAACACAAAACTTGTTACACTAGCTGAATAAGCCAACAATGCAAATCGTTAAGATTCAATTCTGTAAGGTGAGATTGTACAGCATACTACTCAGTTGTAGCATTTAATCAAAAAAGGAGAATTAGCCCCAGCACTAAGTGCATATTATCCTTTCTGTGGATACAAGTGACTCCTCTGATTTCTGCTGTGCAACGTTTGTCTGGTTGAATGCACGTTGTTAAGCCATCAATCAGAATGACAAGAATGCAGATGAAAGGAGGAAGTACAGGAAGTCAGTTGTGACTATATCTTTCCATTCCTATGCCTTTGCTTCTCAGCAGACAGACAATAATCCCGGTGGGCCTACGGATCGAATGACCTGCTGCTGATGGATTAGGAGCAACTCTATCCCCATGGCACAGTCTTTGGAATTTTCATTACAATGACCTTGGGTGTGGCGATAAAGGAATTTCATGTGCGTTATTGATCAGAAGCGCAGGAGTCTGACCAAAAACACCATACTCACGCAGAGGCACAATTCTTGATTAATAATCTTGCGAAGATATGATGATGTTGTCCCAATATATTAACTTTCAGTCTGCCGAATTGTTATGAATTGGAGAGGTTTTTCCTATTGTATCAGTGATACTGCGAAAGCCCAGTCAAAGCCCTGGAGTTACATGTGGAACTCAATTTGAGTGCCATTTACTTTTCAACAACAAAGAAGTCACTGTTCAGGCTTCCCTTTTGCCTAAAGAAAGACAGTCAGTTGCCGTGCTGAAAGGTCGTTTTGCCCCGCAATAACTGTACATGACAGCTTTCGAAATAAGTTGTGACTTTCCACTCTCCGCTCTATGTTCGCCAGAGTTGGCAGTGAGCCTTCAGAGTGGATCGTAACTTCTGGTAAAAACTCCTTTCTCAATCTGCAGCAGAAAAAGATACCTGGGCCAGGATTTTATATGGAAAAAGCAGAAAACGGAGGAAGCTGGGAGGTCCGAAGAGTCCTGTGAGTGGCGTTGGGTTGGGCTTCCGAACTCGTCATGCTCGGGCACAATTTTATGAGCTACAGATGGCAAGCCGTATCGAAACTATGCGCCCGCTTTTGAAAACGAACAATCAAAAGTTAACGTAGATGAGTAAGGAGACAATGATGCAGATTATTTGGGCGCCTTTTGAGTAATGCACATGCAACATGGGGGGTTGTGAGCCTCAACCCCTTTTAAAGAGCAGCAAAGGGGCAGGAGGTGCTGTCAGTTCAGTAAAGTGTTTCACTTTTATTGCAGGGAAAGAGCAGGAGAACATTTATATGGGATCATGGCCCTATTGAGGAGGTATGCAGCCCATTAGGGGCTCACTGGGGTATGGCCTTGGAGTGTGATGGTGGGCTGGTAGCATTTCAGCCCCACAGCAAGGGTGCCCAAGAGGCATAAGATTAGAGCATTCCAGAGGAGATTCTTCCAGTGAGGAGAAGAACCAGAAAGGGAAGATAAATGGATCCAGAGAGCAGCAGCTCCCTGGCCACCTGTGGGCCAGCCTCATGGTGGGGAAGGGACAGAAGGCCATCGAGGGATAGCAGGAACAGAGACTAGGTGGAGATGCATGCACCAAATGGCCAGGCTACATGTACAATAAATGAGCTACCTCTAAATGTCAGACTGGTAGCGCCACCAAAAAATCTACTTGCCTGAGAGGCCATGATCAATGAGTGCACCACTGACACAGTGAGCTCTAGTGGTATTGGTGGTCATCTAATCCTGGTGGCTCTCAAAGTCACTGTGGTCCTGAATTTCCAAGCTTATAGCTCATTTCAGGGGTGCTCTGGAGATATGTGTGATGTGTTGGGTAGGCTGGGTCTATGTGGACTGCGTTTGATGTAGCGAGAGACAGCCTTTCAACACTTGATGAGATGCAACACAATTTTATTTAACATCTAACTATTTTACTGTTCAACTGTGGTTTGACACTATGCTGACTTGACTGGAGACCTGAGGCTAGCCTGACCAGACTAACTGACTACCACATGTTGTTTGTACTGGCTATGCTCACGAGCTCTGACTGTCTCAGAGGCTGGATCCCGAGAGAGCGGGAAAACTGGTGCCCTCTGGCTTTAAAGTGGTCGTGTCCTGTCTGGTGATTGGCTACTGTGTTCTGTGTGCTTACTGGTCATCCTGTGTGTCAATCACTGCCTGTCTGCACGCCATCATATACCTGGATGTATATTATGACAATGTGTGGCATCTCTTAATCATCTGCACATCATTGCATTAAGGTAGTGACAGATGCCCTCCTTCAGGAGGTTCAACCAGTGCATCAATTTCTGAACTGATGCAGACAGGCTGAGAGAGTTAAAGGATTCAACACCACTGCTGAATTCCCCCCAGGAACAAGGGGCGCGATTCTCCGCTCCCCACGCTGGGTGGGAGAATCGCAGGAGGGCTGGCGACTCACGACACGCCCCCCTGGTGCCCCCCCGCGATTCTCCCCCCTGCTTGGAAGAATCGGCACTCGCCATTTTTCACGGCGACTGGTGATTCTTCCGCCCGGATGGGCCGAGCGGCCTGCCGTTCGCGACCGGTTCATGACGGCGGCAACCACACCTGGTCGCTGCCGTCGTGAACATGGGCGTCAAATGCTCATTTGAAGCTTGTGGGGGGCGGAGAGGGGAGTGAGCACCACGGCCGTGCTCGGGAGGGGACCGGCCGATGATCGGTGCCCACCGATTGTCGAGGCGGCATCTCAAAGCGACGCACTCTTTCCCCTCCGCCGCCACGCAAGATCAAGCCGCCACGTCTTGCGGGGCAGCGGAGGGGAAGACAGAAACCACGCATGCGCGGGTTTGAGCCGTCAGCCATCGTGACGTCAGCCGCGCATGCGCAGGTTGGAGCCGGCCAACCTGCGTATGCGCGGCTAATGTCACTTAGGCACCGCCGTCGCGTCATTCTCGGCACGCCACCTTGACTCAAGCGTCAAGGCCCGGCGGCCAAGAGTTACGGAGCGCCGCTCCTAGCCCCTCCGGGTGGGAGTGAATAAGGTGAGAGGAGTGGCCTCCAAAGCCGTCGTGAAACTCGGCCGAGTTCACGACGGCCTTCCCGATTTATCGTGGGAGCAGAGAATTCCGCCCAAGGTCTCAGAGTGCACACAAGCCAGCCAGGGGCCTTTGTTAACTGGAAGGGATTTCATTCCCTCAATGCCTAACTCATCTATGACCACAGCCAGCAGATCCTGCAGATGTGTGTTCATTACTCTGGGAACAGCCACAATATTTAATTGTCCATCCCTCCCAGGTGCCAGTGCATTTAATTTCCACTGTACACTAACAAGGATAGATACTTGTCAGAAGTGTTTCCCACTGAAGAGGTAGCTGCTGACACCAGTGATGTGGTATTGTGTGAAGCAAATAATGGCATGATGGGAAAAGTAGTCAACTCTTCTTAGTACAATTGAATTTAAATGGATTTTCGCATAACCTAAGGCACAGATACAAAATACAAAATGTTCGTCATGAACCTAGAAGCAGTCTCAATAAATAACAAGCTGAACAACTGTCTCTTCCTGTATGTAAACAAGTTTGTCCAGTTCTTAAAACAAAGACAAGATAATGATATGAGACTCCAGTCCCCTAAAGGTCAGCAAGGTGACGCCATTGTAACGATTATTACTTATGTTTTACTTTCAATCAAATTCCTGACCAAGCTGTATCCATGTTATCTTGATCCTATAATGTATAAGAATCGCCTTCTTTTTCTGTGAGATCGCAGACTTGGGACGGACTCAGCAGTTTATATTTGACTGCCTTCCGACTTAAAGTCTCAGCCATTTACTGCTAGCAGTCAGTTCTAATTCGGAAATAAAGTTCAGTTTTGCTTACCTAATGAATCATGTTTGTATTTCTCTATCACAGTCAAGACGCGGGGAAAATATAAAATACAACAGTGAGGAACCTGAAGAATCCAAGGACTGAGGCAGAGGATTGCTATAAACATGAACCACATTGTGACCAGAGTGACCATCAAGTAGACCATGGGTTAGATTGTCTTCTATTAGTTAGCTAATGTACTATTCATGCTAATATACAACTCCCAGCATCATGGGCTCTTATTAAGCAACCATTTGTACAATATCTTATGGAACACTTTTTTAAAATAAATCTACTAGTTTCCTTTTATCTATCCTGCTCATTGACACCTCAAGGAATTCTAATACATTTGTCAGGTATGATTTCACCTTCATGAAGCCATGCTGACTCTGCTTGATTATATTATGCATTTCTCATAGCTCTGCTATTGTGAAAATGAAAATCGCTTATTGTCACTGAGTAGGCTTCAAATGAAGTTACTGTGAAAAGACCCTAGTCGCCACATTCCGGCACCTGTTCGGGGAGGCTGTTATGGGAATCGAACCGTGCTGCTGGCCCGCTTGGTCTGCTTTCAAAGCCAGCGATTTAGCCCTGTGCTAAACAGCCCCAATGGACTCGAACAGTTTTCCAATGACAGATGCTTAGGGTAGAGAGAAAACAGAACATTATCGAACAGTCAGCCTGACATGGGTAGTGGGGAAAATTCTAGAATCCATGAACAAAGATTTTAAAGCTGAGCACTTGGAAAACAATGGCTGGATCGGACAGAGATTTACGAAAGGGAAATCATGCTTGACAAATCTGGAGGAATTCTTCAAGGATGTAATTAATAGAGTTGATGAAGGGGAGCCAGTGGATGTGGTTTATTTGGATTTTCAAAAGGCTTTCGACAAGGTCCCAAGTAAGAGATTAGCGTATAAAATTTAAAGCGCACGAGATTGGGGGTAGTGTATTGAGATGGATAGAAAATTGGTTAGCAGGCAGGTAACAAAGAGTAGGAATTAACAGGTCTTCTTCCAAATAGCAGGCAGTGATTAGTGGGATACTATAGGATCAATGCTAGGCCCCAGCTATTCACAATATGTATTAATGATTTAGATGAGGCAACTAAATGTAATATCTCCAAATTTGGAGATGATACAAAGCTGAGTGGGAGGGTGGAGCTGTGAGAAAGATGCAGAGATCCTTCAGTGTGATTTGGACAAGCTGTGTGAGTGTGCAAATGAATGGCAGATGCAGTATTGAATCATAGAATTTACAGCGCTGAAGGTGACCATTCGACCCATCGAGTCTGCACCGCTCCTTGGAAAGAGCACCCCAATTAAACCCATAACTCCACCCTATCCCCGTAACCCTGTAACTCCACTAACCTTTTGGAAACTAAGGGGCAATTTATCATGGCCAATCCACCTAATCTGCACATTTTTGGACTGTGGGAGGAAACCGGAGCACCCGGAGGAAACCCACACAGACAGGGGGAGAAAGTGCAAACTCCACACAGACAGTCACCTGAGATTGGAATTGAACCCGGGACCCTGGAGCTGTGAGGCAGCAGTGCTAACCACTGTGCCACCGTGCCTCTGTGAGGTTATCCACTTTGGTAGCAAAAACAGGAAAGCAGATTATTATCTGACTGTCTATAGATTGAGAGAAGATGTGCAACGAGACCTGGGTGGCCTCATGCACCAGTCGCTGAAGGTAGGTATGCAGGTGCAGCAAGCGGTAAAGAAGGCAAATGGTGTGTTGTCCTTCAGAGCGAGAGGATTTGAGTACAGGGATGCCTTTACTGCAATTATACTGGGCCTTGGTGCGACCACACCTGCAATATTGTGTGCAATTTTGGTCTCTTTATCTGAGGAAGGATGTTCTTGCCATAGAGGGAGTGCAGAGAAGAATTCCCAGACTGTTTCCTGGGATGTTAATATTGATGCGTGTGGAGAGAGTGAGTCGGTTAGGGTTATATTCACCGGCGTTAAAATTCTAACAGTACTAGACAGGGTACATGCAGGAAGGAGGTTCCAGATGTTGGGTGAGTCCAGAACCAGGGGTCACATTCTAAGGATATGGGGCAAACGATTTAGGGCTGAGATGAGGAGAAGTTTCTTCACCCAGAGAGTGGTGAGCCTGTGGAATTCATTACCACATAAAGCATTTGAGACCAAAACATTATTTGCAAGAAGGAGTTAGACATCGCTCTTGGGGCTAAATGGATCCAAGAATTTGGGGGGAAAGCAGGAACAGATGACGGAATTGGATGGTCTGTCAGCCATGATCTTAATGAATGGTGGAGCAGGCTCAAAGGGCTGAAAGGCCTCCTCCTCCTCCCATTTTTTATGTTTCCATGTTTCTATTTACAACAATTAATGATCACCATTACTGAGGCTAGCCTTATATTACAGATATATTATATCATTTAAATTCCACGAGCTTCCATTTGGACCCCTGACCCCAGACCAATGGTTTTGACCTCTGGAACTAGTCCAGTTAAATGCCGGCAGTGGAGCTGGTCGGCTCTGCTTCTCCTGCCTCAGTTGAGTCTCAGCCAAATCCCATCCTTGCTCTTTTGCCAATTACCTTCCCTGGTTTGCTCCTGCCGGTGGAAACAGTTTCTCTGCATTCACTTTATCAAAGCCCACTATTTCACAATGAAGGCTTTTTGTTTACCAAAATTACAAAAAGGGACGACTATTAGATCAAGGTTTTTCAAAGTGCATGTCGTGACTCGCGGGCGGGTGCCAGGTGGGTGTCTGGAGCATCGTGGAGTCACGGAGCTCTGTACAGAGCTAGAACTGGCACTGCCCTGTCCTAAGCAGCTCTCTCCAGCAGATTCTGTTGTGAGATCCTGTCCACTAGGTACACTGCCTATTTGAGTTTCTAGCAGTCTCGTACGTTTAAGAAAATTATCCATCTTCACTGTCCTCTTTCCAGCAGCTGGAAAATGGCAGCACTTTGCTCCGTGATTTAGCAGGCCCATGGAGGGCCCGTGGCGGGTGACAGGCTCTCTGCTGCTGCTCTGGTCCAGAAGACTCCACACAGTGTAATTTATTTTCATGTAAAAGGCGTCAGTGGCCGCCATTCTCAATGCAGAGGCCGGTAGCGACCACCGCGGTCGGGTCCATCGTGGAAACGGCACAACCGATTGCTCCGCGACCTTCCCAACACGTGCCTGCCCGCAAACCACTTACGAGTCACGACTTGCACTTTGAAAAAACACATATTAGATGATGAGTGGAATTGTCTGATTTTTTTCGGTGTCAGCTCAGGTAGGGTGCCTGGATGGCATGGCCAGTTTTGCAGTGGCACTGCCAGGGTGCCATGCTGGCAGCACCAAGGTGTCCAGGTGCCAGGTTGCCCATGCCAGGGATAAGGCCTGGAGGTGTCCTGCCCTTGAGAGGTGGAGTGAGGGAGGGCTCAAAGGCCCACTAAGAGATAGGTTGGGGCAAGGCATGGGGGATCTAGAAGCCGTGGTGGGGATGCAGTGTGGGGTCGAAAGATGAGAAAGACCCTGCTATATGCGAGCAAAACGGGATTCTGTTTTTTGCGCGTTAAATCGCGCCCAATGTTTTGCAGTCCACAAAATCAATTGGTCGTCTTCGGAAACCACCTTGAATTTCAGTCTTTTAATGTGTAACTTTTGAAAATATAGATTTTTACAGAATGACAAGATCATCAAAGCAGCACAGCCATGACAATAGAAGACTTTGTGCAACCATGTGACAAATTTTAAGATGTTAACATGAGGCTTCCTTTCCTGTTGGGGGTAGTTGGTTTGAAAGTTTTGGCACTGTAAGAAGGAACCTACTAATTCTTGTTAGAAACAATAATTTTTTGTAACAACTGTGAGGAAATTATAAAACACACACATGGTATAGGATCAATGTTCGATATTCACATCAATAGTATCCGAATTTGCCTCTTCTGATACGTCCATCCGATTAACTATCAAGTTCTACAGAAAATGGAAATGCTCCATGGATTCTTGGAATAGAATGAAAATGGAGAATATTGAGGGAGCGATGTCCTGACAGCAATGACTTAGTAGTGATGGCAATCATCTCAAACATAACTGCAAAACATATATTGAATGATAAAGTGCCATGATGAAGAATACACGTTTCCAACTCGGCCCCTCAACAAAGGTCAATGTCGGGCAGAAAAAGTGGCATTAAAGGCTCGAGCAGCATCAGCGACATGGGGGCCGATTTTCCGGGCACAGTTGCTACCGTGCAAATCCCGTTATGGCCGTTAACTCTCACGAGAGTAGGGTGGCACGTGGCGCAGTGGTTAGCACTGGGACTGCGGCGCTGAGGACCCGGGTTCGAATCCCGGCCCTGGGTCACTGTCCGTGTGGGGTTTGCACATTCTCCCCATGTCTTGTGTGGGTTTCACCCCCACAACCCAAAGATGTGCAGGTCAGGTGGATTGGCGACGGTAAATTGGCCTTTAATTGGGAAAAAAAAAATTGGGTACTCTAAATTTGTAAAAACAAATTCTCGCGAGAGGGCCATAATGGGATTTGCGCTGGGAGATCACAGAATAAGACCTTCAATGCCCCCCCCCACCAGTGTCATAATGGGCGTGAATCTGATTACCAACAATTTGAATATATTTAGATATGCTTAAATGGCACAACATAGTATCTTCCAATTACGTCAGATGTTCGCCCTTGCCAGCGTGACAACACTGGGTTGGCAGTGCCAGGTACAGTTAGGCTGTGCCTGGGGACAGGGACATTGGCAGGGTCTACAGGTAATCCTATGGGGGGGCAGTTCCAACTCAGCCCTGATGCTCGCGATGGTGGAGATGGTGGTTGGGGGGGTTACTCAGATACTTTCAGTGGCTGAAAAAAGTGCAAAATGCCATTGAATAACCCAAAACCGGACATGGGGCTGGATTCTTCTGCCCCGCCCGCCACAAGGACGCCATGGGCGGGACACGGACAATGGAAAAGCCCATTGACCTCAAGTGGGATTCTCCGGTCACTGGGCTCATGCGGCCAGAGAATCCCGGCCATAGATTTTATTATGTTGAATTGCGCCCAAAAGGAAAACCTTAAGTTAATTGGTTGGTAAGAAACTGCTGTTAGGGATTGTATACAAATTGCTGTATATTGGAAAATTGTATATATTTTTTAAAAGTAGCTGTACTTGAATCTAACTGAAAAAATTAAGGCCAATATGATAAGTTAACAAAAGTAGCGTATGGGAAGTAAAGTTAAGACTTTAAAGTACAGTCTTAAAAGTCTTAAGGCAAGGTCTTGGCATTGCAGCAAGAGTGTTCGGAGTGAAATAAGGTCACCAGCATAATTAGTATTCTTTAGGGCAGCACGGTGGCCTAGTGGTTAGCACAACCGCTTCACGGCGCTGAGGTCCCAGGTTCGATCCCGGCTCTGGGTCACTGTCCGTGTGGAGTTTGCACATTCTCCCCGTGTCTGCGTGGGTTTCGCCCCCACAACCCAAAAATGTGCAGAGTAGGTGGATTGGCCATGCTAAATTGCCCCTTAATTGGAAAAAATAATTGGGTAATCTAAATTTATAAAAAAAAAAAAATAATTAGTATTCTTTAAGGGGAATAACTAACAAGCTTAATCCAAAGGGAAGTCATGGACACTTCCAGTGTCCCTGGTGACTAAATGTGTCCAAATACAGCTGCTAAATAACAGCTTTTCTGAGCTGGAAAGGTGGCTGTATTCGCTGTACTATGCGATGCTGAGATTGTCATGAACAGCACGTTCAGTGAGGTGGTCCCATTGCAGGTAATGACTGAAGAGGCAGAAAAGGGATGGTGGACCACCCAGCAGAGTGGCGGAAGGCAGGTAGTGAAGGAGAGCCCTGTGGCTGTCCCCCTCTCTGACAGATCTACCATTTCAGATACTGTTGGGGCGATGACTTCTCATGGGATAGCCGCAGAAGCCAGGTCCATGGCACCATTGGTGGCTATGCAACAGAAGAGGGGAAGAAGAAGAATGGCAGGGCTATAGTGATAAGGTATTCAATAGAAAGGAAAATAGAAAACTGCTTCTGCGCCCGCAAAGTTGACCCCAGGGCAGTGCGTTGCGTCACTGGTGCCGCGGTCAAGGATGTCTTGGAGCGGCTGAAGGGCATTCTGTAGGGTGGGGGGGGGGGTGGGGGGGGTGGGGGGGGGGGTGTTGGGGGGGTGGGGGGGTGGGGGGGGGGGAGGGGTTGGGGGGGGTACGTGACCAGCCAGTGGTTGTGGTACATATCAGGACCAAAGACACAGGTAAAAAAAAAAGAAATGAGGGCCTATAAGCAAAAAATAGAGAATTAGGATGTAAATTAAAAAGTGGGACCTCAAATACAGTAGTCTTAGGATTACTGCCAGTGCCACGCGCTAAAGGAAAAATGACAAGATATTCCATAAGAATACGTGGCTGGGGAAATGGTGCAGGAGTGAGAGATCCAGATTCCTGGTATATTGGGACTGTTCTGGGAAAGGTGGGACGGATACAGAAGGCTGCCATGCCAAGTCACTAGGTCCCCTTTCTGGCACATTTGGGGGGGTGATTCTCGGCAGCTACACCGCTGAGAATCACCTTGCTATTCAACGGCACTTTAGTGTTTTCTTTTACCTCAGGGTGTTTCACCCCGCCGAGACCACACTTAGAGACATTTCCTGCTTATCTCGCCAGCAGGAACGGCTTTTAGCAGATCGGGGCGCCATTTTGATCGGCAGCCCTGATCTCCCAACACAGTCCCCCCCCAACTCCGGGCTTTCTGGAACCCCCCCCCCTCTCTACCCCCTCCTCCATTCGGATCCCCCCTCAGTCCCCCCCCCCCCCCCCCAATTGACAAGGTCCCCCATGCTTGATACCCGGGCACCCTGGAACTTCAAGCCTTGGCAGTAACATTGGCAGTGCCACCAGGGCATCCTGGTTACACTGTCAGTGTGCCAGGCTGGTAGTTCGAAGGTGCCTGGGTGCCAGCAGGAGTGCCAGGGTACCACCCTGCCCTGTCCCCGACAACCCAGGGGCCTCTAATTGCGAGACCCCTCCAAAGTGCGTTGTGCCTGGTCCATGTTTGTGTGGACCAATGCTAAACGGCACCCTAGTGAAGTCTCGCAGGCACTGCCATTGAGTCCCGGGTGCCTTGTGAATCCGGCATCCAGGTATTTAAATGAGCAATAAGGCTTGCCCAGTGAGGTGCCAAGGTGCCCAGGTGGCACTACCAGGGTTCCAGGCTGGCAGTGTCATGGTGCCTGGGTGGCAGCAGGGGTGCTAGGGTAGCATCCTACCCAGAGCCCAACCAAACATGGACCGACGATAGTCTGTGCCTGACTGCACACTTGAATACGCAAATGTAGAATCCGCTCATTGTGAGCGGGATCCAGATTGTGACGCCTTGCAAGATCTCCTTAGATTTTGCGAGGCGTAACGAGCCGGGTAAATCTTGCGGGAAACCTCTTGCGAGACTTACTGGCCATGTTGCTTTGCCTCCCAAGTCGGGCGCGGCTGCTAAATTGCACCCTCTATGTTTAGTCAGTGTCTTTTTTAGTCCTGGTGAAAAAAGGGTAATTTTTAAACAGTTCATTAAGTTTTTGGTTAGCTGGTGAATTTATAGGCGGACATCACTCACTCAATTTCCCATCATGATGACAGTGGACAGGCGTCAATAGTACAAAGCAGCTCCTTATTTTATACAGATATGAATCTCACTAACAGGCAAAGGGTGACAGTTGTGGAATGAGCCAGGGCAAGTGAGCACAAAGCTTTCCCTTTAATAAATGCTTCTCCAGGGTATAAAGTGTCATAGACTGCAACTCCATTGCCCTGCACCACCTTGGCCTTCTTTCTAAGAAGGAAGGGCTCTAATCCCTTGTTAGTGGCCATTCATACGCAAAGCAGGACTACGCCTGATTTTCTGACAGCAGTTATTATCCATTCATCCTGTGCCTGTGCTAGAACAATGTTTCTCTTTCCTGGGCTGCTTGTGAGAAACTTTGGTGACCAAGTGTCTAGATTTGTGCTATATTTTGCAATGGTCTTTACAAAGCCCAGACAAACACCAGAGCTTGATCCTTCTTTGTTCTGGGGTAAAGTATGCAGTTCACTAACAGGATTCCAGTTCATCTTGTGTTTACTGGTGTATGTTCATTAGCCTTCGTAGGTACTCTTCACCCTTGAAATCTGCATGAGAGTCCTCTGCAGGAACGCTAGTCTGATCTCACCATCCAGAGAGATTGTACCTGTGGCTTCTTAGCTCCTTGTCCTCGCTCATGCAGACATGTGCCCGGTGACATATTGCAGGGAAATCCCCTCCGGTAGCCTAGCCTCTGAAGCATGCATAGTGTCAATATCTGAACTGGTGCCTGCTGGGACCTCACTGATTTGCATGACGGGCGAATAGCAAATCCCGACAGCAAAATAATAAATCCTGGTTTGTGTTCACATGGATTTATTTTTGCAAAGCTCATCAGCAGCAGAAATATTGATTATACTGAAATCCAAACATGTAGTTCATCCTGTGTCAGGCATATTCTTTCACAGTTAACATCACGCTTGATGTAAAGTTACCATGATAAAAGTACTAATTCGAGTCTGGCAGAACACAGTGTTATTCTTATTGTGATTACTCACACAATGTTTTCAAGTTGAAAAAATAACAGATGGGTCTAAGTTGTGCATAGATACAGTTGTCTTCCTTGAAGTCCTGATTTATACAGCTGCCCATCAGCTCGGCTCAAAAATGAGAACCACTCCCACTTCAAGATGGTTTTTGCTGATAGTACAATTCACCGAATTACACCAACGAGCAATACAGGGCAAGCTGGATTCAATAACAGAACATTACTTTATAGCAGTATCAGTATTGCTGGTATTTTTGCTGGCAATGTTATTCTCGTCATCAATGGTGCAGGGTTTTCATTTGTTCATTCCCACATCAAATGTTTTAAAGAAGAAATTGCTACCTGAAAAATAAAGAATTTAATAGTTTGCGAGCACTGCAACTGTACCGGCTGAAATGCAACTGAGCTGAGGATCTTTTTTGCCAGTTTCTCAGGTTCACTTTCATTCTGAGCCTATTGCTCATGTAGTCAGTGGTGTGACTGACATGAAAGGCTCATTACCCCATCTTCTCCTTGTCTTAATCACACAATATAGACTCATTGATTTATGGGGAATGGACACCTTTGGCTGGATTTACTGTTTTTGAGACTAGGTATTGACGCCAGCGGAGGAACCTGTGTTTTACAACAAAAAAAATCAGCGCGGCCCCTCATCAATCCTGCGACTGGTGAGGGGCTAGCAGCTGCGCTGAGTAAAAGTCCTGGCTTCTACAATATAAACGCCTGGAGAATGCCCGGGTCCGTGGCCGCGCATGCGCACAGTGATGACCTGCGGCGGTTGCGCCATAAAACATGGCGGCAGCCATGCATGGACCCAGATAGTGCTCCCCTGGCCACCCCCTGGTTACCCCCCACCAGTCCCCCCAGCCCTCACGGAAGCCTCCCCCCAGCCAGTAGCACGGATCCCGCATGACGGTGGCGGCACTGGACACAGTTCCCGACCGTTGAGACTGCACGTCAACCACGCGGTCGGGAACTTAACTCATCGGGGGCGGAGCATCGGGGGTGGTCCTTCAGGTGACACGCTAACGCGTTCCAATGGCAATGATGCCATTTTGGAGGGGGCAGAGGATACAAAACCTGCGTCAAACAGGCGCCGCCTCCGATTTCGGCGTCAGAAGAGATTCTCTGCCCGATCGCCGATTATGAAATTGGCGTCAGGTAATGGTGAATTCCGCCTCTTACCTTTAACAACAAAATGATGCTGGGGTGGTCAAAACACTTTGGGTTTTCTTAAAGACCCATCTGTCTTTGGTCAATTGAGAGGTGACAAGGGGCGAAACCAGCCTACTAACTATCCCCTGTGTGTAACATACTGGAAATAGGGTGGATGAGGGCTAAAACTACATGTCCATTTCCTGAAGGTTAACAGTAAAGGGTCATTCAATTAATCTGTGTCACATATGTGAACCCTGCCTAGAGGTGGGGTGGGGGGCCTGGTCTGCTTGTTGCATATGTCCAAATTTCAGGAGGGCTTCTGGCACAGTTGGAGTGTTTCTAATTCTGGATCAGAAGCTTTGGGTTCAAATCCCACTCTGGGATTTGATGACCATGGAAGGTACATTTATAATATACCTTCAGGTTTCAATACACCCGATGGCAGGTATTAAGAAAGGGAGGGCCTCCTGATCAGCCATGTTACAGGAGGCAACTTCAAACCAGTGCAGTACTTTGCCAAATATCATCATGGACCAATCCAATGGAAATCTATGGTCAACAACGCTGTCTGAATCATACCCGAAGGAGAAGGAGGAATTTCATGGGTGAAGCTTTCTGCCAGCAACCTGGATTTGTAAAGTTGCTGCTTGCATGTAAACTAAAACTCTTGAAATGTATTGTTATTTTATACAGTCCCCCTGTGGCCCAGTTGATCCCTGCAGGACAGGAAGATCAAGATTTGATATTTGGCTCTTGGGTACGGGTGAACTTGAACCAGTGCTGGATTAGGGGCTGTTTAGCACAGGGCTAAATCGCTGGCTTTGAAAGCAGACCAAGGCAGGCCAGCAGCACGGTTCAATTCCCGTAACAGCCTCCCCGAACAGGCGCCGGAATGTGGCGACTAGGGGCTTTTCGCAGTAACTTCATTTGAAGCCTACTTGTGGCAATAAGCAATTTTCATTTCATTTCATGAGGACAGTGCTTTTTCAACCCTTCTACAAAGGCAGAGAAAACTCAGCCGGGGCTTTTGCTATCAGTATTCATTGAGCTCTGTTAGACTTTACGAATCCCATTTGGATTCCACACTGAATGGAATTGGTCTTTCTCAGTATTAATCAATGTTTTCAGGAGAAAATTGAAGAAATCTTTTTTCTTTCATCTTTGGTAATCACATTCCAATGTACACCTTTCTGGTTGAGTGGATGTGCTCACGCGGAGCTTACAGACCAATGCCACAATTTTCTTCATCAAGCATGGTTGTTCCTTCAACTTTCTGAGGGAAAATGTCTATTTTTGATTTGGTACCACAGTTTGATGTTATATTTGAGGTCTGATATTAGCTGTTTGGAGAATTACATGTGTAAACCCAGTTCCTATTCCACCCTCCTGCAACAAGGCGCAATTCCAAAATTCTGTGTCGCTGAGTAGCCCTGATCAAAAATTCATTCAAACAATGTTGTGCTTGTAAAAAGTTTAACATTTTGAAAGAGATAGCGCCCCTTTTGATGAAATATGCAGCATGTAGAATTTGCAATAATATTTACAAGGATAAAAATAAATTCTTTCCAACCAAGGTGGCAGAGTGTTCCATGCTGTTCGAGCCTGGTAAAAAGATATAGTTTGCCAAGATGTTAAATTGGAACCAGAATTGAAAATGCTTTTCATTTTGGTTTAACTTGAAATCGTTATTGTTGTTTCTAAAGATATAACGTAAGCTTACCCAATTACTTATACATTGTTAATATATACGTTGTATGGTGCAGATTTACAGGATGATAGGCAATGTGTCTCACAGGGAGATGTATTTTTATGGTTTCTGGTAATTGATGTTGATTTTTTGTAACAACTGTGAGGAAATTATAAAACACACACATGGGATAGGATCAATGTTCGATATTCACATCAATAGTATCCGAATTTGCCTCTTCTGATACGTCCATCCGATTAACTATCAAGTTCTACAGAAAATGGAAATGCTCCATGGATTCTTGGGATAGAATGAAAATGGAGAATATTGAGGGAGCGAAATCCAGAGTGGTGTTAGCACTAATTCCGCCCGGAATGGACTCTTTTATTTCAGTTTAAATTGTGCCCATAAAATTCCAGACCCTCTGCTTCATTAAGCAGTAACTCACTGAAATACAGGTCGAACTGCCACCTCCGAGAAGGGCAAGAATGGTATTTCTAGTGCTTGTGTAGGTGATCTAGGCCATTAATATTTATGCATCTGACTCCTTCCAGGTTGGAGTAGCCGATATATGCCTCTTTTTTGACTTCACCATCGACTATTGCATCACTATTGCATAAGGAAGGCCACTGAGGCTCTGCATCGCAAGAAAACTGAATAATATCTCATTCTGTTGTGCTTGATATGAATTGTTTGTCGGTGAGTGATGGGTATATGGTGAATTAAGTTTGAGTCCAGTGGTGCAGTTGATAGGTCATGGTATCTGAAAATGTATCCTTGA
Source organism: Scyliorhinus canicula (assembly GCF_902713615.1). Lineage (NCBI taxonomy): Eukaryota > Metazoa > Chordata > Chondrichthyes > Carcharhiniformes > Scyliorhinidae > Scyliorhinus > Scyliorhinus canicula. Next base: position 232,051,778 of record NC_052148.1, read on the forward strand.
CCATTCACTTCTTTTTTCTTTTTAAAAATAAATTTAGAGGACCCAATTCATTTTTTCCAATTAAGGGGCAATTTAGCGTGGCCAATCCACCTACCTTTCACATTTTTGGGTTGTGGGGGCGAAACCCACACAAACACGGGGAGAATGTGCAAACTCCACACGGACAGTGACCCAGAGCCGGGATCAAACCTGGGACCTCGGCTCCATGAGGCTGCAGTGCTAACCACTTGCGCCACCGTGCAGCCCATCCTTAACCATTCACTTGAGGTCATGTAGCTGAACTTCCTTTAGCACTGTGTTTAAACCCTTGCTGCTGGACTGCTGGCATTACCCACTGCCTTTGCAATATCTGACTGGTGGGCTTCCTGGCTCACTGTGGATGTAGGGCATCCCTCCTCCTCTCCATCTTCAGCACCAAGGCTTTCTGTGCAGCGTCTGTGAACATTGAGGCACACCAGCTCCCTTGTTGTACTATGGTGACTTTTCATGCAGAATGGACACTCTCGTCCAGCCACTCCCAGCACCTGCTCCAGAAAGAATGCACATCCCCTTCAGTGGAGGAAGCTGGCTTTAAGTAGTGCAAGGAACTTTAAGTGGTGCTCGCCTCACACAAACCTATGCTTCCTGCTCCCTTCAACAGTGCAAGGACGTGTTAATTGCTTAATGTGATACCTACGCCGGTAATTGGGGGTCATTCAATCTCCACCGCCCTTTATTTCAGGAGCAATCTCCTTGAAAAGGGGGAATCTTGTGAGCAAAAGCTGGTCTATCTGAGGGGGGGGAAGGCCCCTGAAACTCTTTTACTTCGGAAAACCTCCTGTGATCCATATGAAAAGGGACAGGCAACCTCTGGTTCCAATATCTTATTGACCATGCACATTCCAACGGGATCTGTGCTGAACGTCATTGCAGCTGCAACTGAACCTCTGCAAATTTACTGGGCCACATTCTATTTCTTTTTAACGTTGGTATCTCGAAATAAAACGTGGCAAAATAAATTGAAACAGTTCAGAAATCAAAATGAACTGCTTTGACCATAGAGATCTAAGCCACAGTTTATAGTTTGAACTACAGCAGACAAAATTCCTTTCTTACTTTTCATTGTTTGTGCATTCAAAGTGTTGAATGCTGGCTCTGCAGATTCACGTTAGTTCTAATAGTTTTTGCAGAACAATTCCAATCCTTCTTTCTTTCTTACTTTAAGGGCTAATAAAGTATGCATTTTAAAAGAGATTGAGTTAAGTCATATTCCTGTTAAATTGACATCTACCCTCTGAGTGACATGCCATCTGAGCGTGGCTTTCCCTGCTGCAACCCGCATTCATAGATTATCTGTACCTTGCGTGACACGGAGTACAAGACCACATAATGGAAAGGATTATCAAAACAAAAACATTTTTGCTTTATTTTTAGTATCTTTGTGGTGGGATAAAAGCAGCAAATCAGATTCAGCTAGATATTTGCTCACGATAATCCACCCTAAACTTTGATAGTTCATTTGACTTTGCCTTCAAAAAGTCTCTGTGTCTCCTGTGGATTATTTCCCTGTAACGCTTGGAGAAACATCAATTAGCGGAAATCAAAACTTTTCCATTGCTGCACTTACCAACATGATGCAAGACAAAAAAAAAATCACATTCAGCTGAAGAACATAACTTACTTGCAAAGTGGCTGCAGGCGGGAGCAGCCACTGATGGCTCACAGTAGTTCTGTCTGTGTTTCCTTTGGGACATGTGAAAGTTACATATGTATTGATAACTTTCCAAATCCAATGTCCTTTCATTTATTAATGGAAAGGAAGTATGATCAATAAGGTAGACTTTGGAAATCCATGCACATTAGTTACAATACAATGGTGTGGAGATGCCAGCGTTGGACTGGGGTGGGCACATTGAGAAGTCTTACAACACCAGGTTAAAGTCCTGCAGGTTTGTTTTGAATCACTAGCTTTCGGAGTGTAGCTCCTGCTTCAGGTGACTGAAGAGGTGGGTTACACAAACACATATATCCACAAAGCCAATGATGCACGATGATACTTTGAATACGAGTCTTTGCAGGAAATTAAGTCTTTACAGGTCCAGACGGTGCGACTGGAGAGAGGAATAATCACAGATTAAAGAGGTGTGTGAATCGTCTCACGCCAGGACAGTTGAGAGGATTTCACAAGCCCAGGCCAGATGGTGGGGGTTAATGTAGTGAGACATGAATCCAAGGTCCCAGTTACATTACAATGACAAGGAGCAGGAAGGTAGCCTATTTTAGCTAACCAATCCCAGTGACTGGAATGGTGGGAATGAATCAAGTTGAATGCTTGATGCAAACCCAGAGAAAAAATACAGCATTCTCCTCAATTGCAGGCTGCCATATTTAATCTATTGAGATGACACGGTAACACAGGGGTAAAGCTTTGGTTGTGTCCCAGCAACCATTTTACTTTTGGAGACTGGAGGAAATCTTGACGTTGTCTTCAAAGCTAAGAGTCCTCAAAACAAACCGTCAAACATTTCCAACTGTTGTGTTGTAAAAAAACATATATTCTTTTCTTTCGGAGGGGAAATAAGAGTCCATTGCAGTAATATTCCCAAATAGAATAGATGGTCATCACCTTTACTCAGCTAAATATACCAAAATCAATTCCTTCAACTCTGCCTCATGGATTCATTCAAGGTTTATACAACAAACCGCCTACCTGGCTCCGTTCATTGAGGTCAGACTGCAGGGGCGTTCTTTCCAGAATAAGGCCTTAACTCTTGCTCAATGCATATGTAGCTAGCACAATATATGTGCTCATCCCATACCATATCTGGCACTTACGCCAAATAAGCAGCAAACTCATGGTGCAAAGTTCCAGAAGTGTGGCTCTGTGAATTGGATTTTCAAGATAAAGCAAAATGCAGTGCTGATTATCACCTTTAAAAGCGGGCGTGAATTATTGGGGACCTGTGTTTGCAACCATGAAACCTAGCACATTGAAACTACTGCCAAATCAATCTACACTTCCACCCTGCAGTTGGCTGCTGGCAGGAGCACCAGTGATAGAAGCTGTGCATCATCCCTGCTAGCTGGGAAATGTTGTGTGATTGGTGCCTGGGACAGTGGGGGTGGGAATTTGGGCCAGAAGGGAGGAGTTGCAGCAGCGATTGTGGGGTATAGTGTCAGCTGATTGTGGCAGACCATTTTCTTGAGGATCCAGGGATTCACTGACCCTCCTCTGAGCCCACTAAGAGTGCTGTAAAAATCACTTATCTGCTGAATCCATTGCTCAGGTCTCCAGTAAACTACCGGGTTTCCTGAGCCTTGGGAAACCTGGCTGACCAAAACTCGAATGGTTGCTAAATTCTGAGTACTGTGAGCTTCAGTAGCATAATAAAATTATTTGCCACCTCTCCAGAGTGGGTTATTCAGATACCCTCAAACCTGTTGCAGTTAAAATGGAAGTAAATGTGCTCCAGCGATATGGGGGCCAGGTTTTGCATATTTTCCTATTTAATCCCATCCCCAGGCTTTTCCTGCCCATCAATGCGCAAGGTGCAGAAGGGGCTATGTGATAAACGTACTCCCAATCAATTTAAGTTGACAATAATGAAAACATATGAAACCAGAGCAAGGTTAGGTCTTAAAGCTTCACCATTCAATAAAATGAAGACTGAATGTTTACACCAACTCTACGTTCAAGCCCAAACACCATTATCCTTGATTCCCTTTGTGCCCAAAATTCTATTGATCTCAGCCTTAAATATATTCATCGACACTGTATCCACAGCCCGCTGTTGTGAAGAATTCTAAAGATTCACCATTTCTCTGCATCTCAGTTCTAGACAGCCAACCTGAGTAAGTCTATTTCCAAGAGGACGTGGGGTTCTATGGCCCCTGATGCGAGAGCCACAATCTTTTCTGGCTTTGGTGTTCTGAGATGTGAAGGAAGATGTCTCTGGACCTACAGACCCTGGGTGGGATTTTCTAATCCCGCGTCAGAGTGTCCACGCCATCATAAACGCTGCCGCGTTTTGCAACGACGTGAACGGGTAGCTGCCAGGACTAATTCTGGCCCCGATAGGGGACCAGCATGGCACTGGGGCAGCTCGCACTGCTCCAGCTGCCGATCCTGGCGCGAACTGTGCACTGTGGGGTCCGCGCAAGCGCAGTGGCGCTGGCGCAAACGCGCGCATGCAAAGTGGGCTCCTTCAACGCGCCGGCCCCGACACAACATGGCGCAGGACTACAGGGGCCAGTGCATAGGAAAGTAGACCCAAGCCAGAGAGGCCGGCCCGCCAATCGGTGGGCCCCGATCGCAGGCCAGGCCTCATCGGACGCCCCCCCCAGTGTCAGACCCCCCTCCCCTCCCACAGGCTGCCACCCGACCCGTCAATACCGAGGTCTCTCCGGCTCAGGGCAGGTTGGAACGGCGCCAGTGGGACACGTTTTTGTTTTTACGATCGCTCGGCCCATCCGGACCGGAGAATTGCGGGGGGCCGCGTAAAAGCGGCCCGCGACTGGGGCTGCGCCAACCACGCCAGTGTCAATGGCGCCGATTCTCTGCTCTGCGTCGGGGTGTTGTTGCCCGGTGGCGGGAATTCTCCGGCCCGGCCCGGGGCTGGGAGAATCCCGCCCCCTGTGCTGAGAGTTTTGCCTCCTTCAGGGTGATCTATGTCCACCCATTCTGTCCTGTCCACTTAGAACCATAGAATCTCTACAGTGCAGGAGGCATTTTGGCCCATCGAGTCCGCACCATCCCTCCGAAATAGCACCCTAACCTTGACCAACTCCCCCACCCCATCCATAATCCCACCTAACCTTGGACACTAAGGAACAATTTAGCATGACCAAATCACTTAACCTGCACATCATTCTGACTGTGGGAAACCGGAGCACCCAGAGGAAACCCAGGCAGGCATACGGAGGACATGCAAGCTCACACAGACCACTTACCCAAGGCCAGACTTAAACATGGGTCCCTGGGTCTGTGAGGCAGCAGTGCTACCCACCGTGCTACCATGCTGCCTAAGTTGCACTTCTTGCAGTTGCTGCCTCTTCCGCCTCCTCAATGGTCCACCCTATTTTGTAATATAAGGACCCCATGGCCCTGGGTAAGGTCACAGGCTAAAACATCAAGGGCGGGATTCTCCGGAGAAGCCCGGGGGGGGTGGGGGGTGGCGCGAATCGCGCCCTGCCGCTCCAACCCCGGCTGCTGTACTCTCCGGTGCCAGTTTTCAGGCGGGGGTAGGGTTTACGCTGCGCTGGTCGGGGGCCGTTGGCAGCGCTCCTCCCCGACAATTCCCCAGGCACGATGGGCCGAGCGACCGTCAGGTTCTGGCCAGTCCCGCCGGCACTAAATGGACATGGTCCATCACAGCGGGACCTGGCTTGTAAGCCGGCTAGGTGAGTCCTCGGGGGGCGCGGGGGGGATGCGGCTCCAGGTTGGGGCCCCCACGGTGGCCTGGCCCACGATCGGGGCAGATTGATCTGCGGGCGGGCTTGTGCCGTGGGGGGACTCTTTCCTTCCACGCTGACCTCTGTAGGGCTCCCCCATGGCTGGCGTGGAGAAGATCCCCCTGCGCATGCGCAGGAAACACGCCGACCAGTGGCGCATGCGTGGAACCATGCTGGCGGTTCTGCGCATGCGCCAACTCGCGCTGGCCCTTCGGCGCCGGTTGGCGCAGCGCCAACCCCTCCGGCACCGGCCCAGCACCCGGAAGTGCAGAGGAATCTGCACCTTCCTGTCGGTGTGACGCCAGAGTGGTTTGCGCCGTTCTTGGCACCGGCGTCTGGCTATCCCACCCCAATAGTCCCTTCGAGGGGTGGGATTCTCAGACCCTTGCCAGGTCGGAGAATCGATGGGGGACGGCGTGAATCCTGCCCCGCCACTCCGACGGCAGTTGCTGAATTCTCCGGTGCCGGTTTTCGGGTGGGGTTTATGCTGCGTCAGTCAGGGGCCGTTGGCAGCAGCCCCCCCAGCAATTCTCCGGGCCCCGATGGGCCGAGCGGCCGCCCGTTTCCGGCCAGTCCCGCCGGCATGAAATGGACATGGTCCTTCACGGTGGGACCTGGCTTATCAGCCGTCTAGCGGGGTCCTCGGGGGGTGCGTGGGAGGATCCGGGGGCGGCCCCTCGGTGGCCTCGCCCGCGATCGGGGCCCACCGATCTGTGGGCGGGCCTGTGCTGTGGGGGCACTCTTTCTCTCTGCGCCGGCCACTGTAGGGCACTGCCATGGTCGGCTCGGAGAAGAACCCTCCTGCGCATGCGCAAGAACATGCCCGTGGTTCTGTGCATGCGCCAGAACACGCCGGCGGTTCTGTGCATGCGCCAACTCGCACCGGCCCTTTGGCGTCTGTTGGCGTGGTGCCAACTGTTCTGGCGCCGGCCTAGCCCCCGGAAGTGCGGAGGATTTTGCAACTTCCGGGCGGCCCGACGCTGGAGTGGTTCACGCCGCTCTTGGCTCCGACATCGGGCCATCCGGCCAGTTGAGGGAGAATCCCGCCCATGGTCTCCAAATCAATTCAAAGAAATTCTTGCAAATTTCTCTTCCCACATCCGATTACTGAGGCTAGCCAAAACGAACTGCTCTTGTCAGCACACGTCTTTGACTGGGGCTGATCTCAGCCTTACCAGGTCCTCCTTTTAAAATGCTGATGTCAAGCCATCTTTCAGCTTCAATGAGTAGTCTTGCCTTCTCTGACTTGCCGAGTTGCCGACACAGCCTGTGAACTGTGCGCTGTTTGGAAGGACACGCTGCAAGCCTTAAACACATGTTAATTCCCTCTGTACTTGCCACAATTGGCTTTCCACCTCAGCCACGAGACTTTGAATTTCATGCCCAACCCAACCCTGGGAAAGACGGAAGGAGGTGGATATGCATCGGAATTCCCGCAATTTTCCTGACCTTCCTTGGCAGACTTGCTTTCCTGGCCTGGGAAAATTCCTGCTCTGCTGGGTGTAGTTGGTATTTTGCCAAAATCTGGAGGGAAGATCAGGAAGAATAAAGCAAGGGAGTATTTAACAATGCATACCTACAATTCTTATTAACATGTTCTGTTTATCCAAATTTATATGTTGTTCTTTTGTCCAGCAGACCTTTTCCGAATGGTAAGAGGTCTGTGTGATTAAAATGGAAAATTCAAGTCAGTGACTAACAGATTATCTTTCAGAAGTCTGAAAGATTGTTGTTGTTCTTCGGTTCTCTGCCCGATGGCAAGACTTGATAATTATTCACTAAGCAATGACAAAGTGCCATGATTTATTTCAATGTGGATTGGGTGAGGAGACAGACCCTGAGCCTACCTCACCTGGAATAAGGACTGAATCTATTGGTTTTGTTCTCATCCGCCTGCTAACTGTCTGCCTGTAAAGTTGTTGAGGGGTTCGAAAAGGTGAACCCTGCATATGACTTCAATTTAAACGGCAAAAAAAGAACAAACACGGGGAAGCATAATGGTAGGACAGATGTCCAGAAGATTCTTTACGCACAAAGAATGATCAACATGGACGACATTTAAAAATACCTCAATGGCTTTACAGCATTTTGAGACATTCTGTGATCATGGGAGGTACTTAATTCTTGATCAACAAGAGGGTGAAAGGTTACCGAGGGTAGACGGGAATGTAGGATTGAAGTTACAATCTGATCAGCCATGATCGTATTGAACGTGGAGGAAGATTTATTTTTTCACCCCAACCAACTGGTTGGAAACTCGCACCCTCCCTACATCCGGGGCGGAATTCTCCGACCCCCCCGCAGGGTCGAGGAATCGCCCGGGGCCGGCGTAAATCCCACCCCTGCCATGGCTGGAATTCTCCACCACCCGGGAATCGGCGGGAGTGGGAATCACGCTGCGCCGGTTGGCGTGCCCCCGTGCCGATCGGCATGCCCCCTGCGGTGATTCTCCAGCCCGCAATGGTCCAAAGTCCCGCCGCTGACAGGCCTCTCCCGCCGGCGGGAATTGGAGCACCTCTGGTGCCGGCGGGATTGGCGGCGTGAGCAGGCCCCCGGGGTCCTGGGCGGGGGGCGTGGGGCAATCAGACCCTGGGGGGTGCTCCCACGGTGGACTGGCCCCCGATCAGGGCTCACCGATCGGCGGGTGGGCCTGTACCGTGGGGGCACTCTTTTTCTTCCGCCGCCACCATGGCCTCCACCATGGCGGAGGCTGAAGAGACCCCCCCTACCGCGCATGCGCCAGTGGTGACGTCAGCGGCCGCTGATGCACCGCCGCATGCGCGGACCGGCGAAGGCCTTTCGGCCAGCCCCGACGCCGGGCGGCGGGCGCCAAAGGCCGTTGGCACCGGTTTTGGCACCAGTCGGCATGGCGGAAACCACTCCGGCGCAGGCCTAGCCCCTAAAGGTGCGGAATTCTCCGCACCTTTGGGGAGGCCCGACGCCAGAGTGGTTGGCACCACTCCACTACGCCGGGACCCCCCGCCCCGCCGGGTAGGGGAGAATCCCGGCCCTGATCTTCATGCTTGTTCTTCAGAACCCCCTGGCATCTATCAACACAGCCCCTTCATGTCCAGGTGTGGTGTCCACACATGCCACATGCTATAGACCCCCGACCCATCATGCATGTGGATCACATTGCCCTCTCTTTGTCCCCGCAGGAGAAGATAGCCCATAATAAATGGGAAAGGACAAAGTGGGGGGGGGGGGGGGGAGAGTTGCAGAGATTTGAGTCTTCATACCTATGAGGAACAGGCCCTGAAAACTGCAAGGTTGACCGAAGAGTAAGCAGTCACCAATAGTGAGGTCTGCTGCACCAGAGAGGTGAGGATCCATTGCCGCTTCACCCAGATGACCTGTCCCGTGAGTTGTTAATGTCAGACAAAGTGATCCTTTCCTCTCACTGACCACGTGTCCATTGTTTTGCAGGATCTCCATCTAATGAGGCCATCCAGAGTCGTACCCCCCACTGCTTCCCCCCCCCCCCCCCCCCCGCCGCACCCCCCCCAGCACCCCCGCCACCCAAGAGAACACCTTAGAGGAGAGTTACGTGGAGACCACTGGTGAGGTGTCACAGCTGGCACCTGTCATAATATACACACAAGTATATGATGGTGCACACACAGACATTGAGTGACACACCGGATGACCAATGAACACACAGAACACAGCAGCCAATCACCAGACAGGACACGGCCACTATAAAGCCAGAGGCCACTAGTTTTCCCGCTCTCTTGGGATCCAGCCTCTGAGACAGTCAGAGCCCGTGAGCAACAACACAACCATCCACCATGTGGTAGTAAGATAGTCTGGTCAGGTTAGCCTCAGGTCTCCAGTCAACTCAGCACAGTGTCAACCCACAGTTCAAGTATGTTTAACAGTTGGTAGTTAAATAAAAACAAGTTGCATTTCTCCAAGTGTTGGAAGCCTGTCTCTCTCACTGCTATGGTAAACGCAGTCCTCGCAGACCCAGCATACCCAACACATCAGCACCCACATCTACCACCAGTGCAGAAACGCAGTCCCGTTGCCCTCCACTCCCCTCCCCTTCCCCTTGGGCACAGTGGACTAAGATCAAAAACCCCGGATGAAGACCCCGTTCAGGGGATGGGTGTGAGCGCGTTGTCAGCAGAACGACCGGAGTCCGACTTTAGCAGAAACTGAGGAGCACCAGAGCTTTCCTCACAGCCAGTTATCATCACTCTCCTGCCTTTACATTGACCCACTGACAGTACCAACTAAGGCTCATCAACAAAGGAGTGATGTTACTCGGACCGTTGGAGGGGGAACATGGTGGTCGGGGAGGGGGCAGTGTGATGGTGGGGTGGGAAATGGGAAGAAAATGGGGGGAAGGGGGATTGTGGAGGAAGGAGGGAGGGAAATGTGTGTGAGGGGTGTTGAGCTGTTGGACATAGCCTCATCCTAGGCAAATCTGGAGATGATGAGGTTCTTCCTGGTCCTCCTGGCATGTCAGACCATTGCTGCCGCCTATCCATCCTTTGGCTCCTCCTCAGGCTCATTCTCCAGTCCTTCCTGGACTGCCTTATCCTCCTCATCCTCCTATTCATACCTTTGTATCCCTTCACTTCCTCATGTTCCTGCCAGAATGTGGAGGGCACAGCAGACCACCACAAAGTAGGAGACCCTCTTGGGGTATATTGCAGGGCACTGCCAAAGCGGTCCAGCCATCAGAACAGCATCTTGAGCAGTTTGATCAATGACAGCACGGGTGGCAATGTGGGCATCATTGTGCCAGGTCGCCATCTCGGTCTCAGGCCTCCGCACCGGCGTCATCAGCCATGGCCTCAGCTGGTATCCCTTGTCCCCCATGAGCCATCCCGTCATCCTGGGGTGGTCCTCGAAGACACCTGGCTTCTCCGAGTGTACCAGGATGTAGCTGTCATGCATGCTCCCTGGGTAGCGGGCACACACGTGCATGAACCTGAGGCGGTGGTTGCACACAATCTGAACCTCAGGGAGTGAAACCCCTTCCTGTTAATATAGGGCATTCTCTGATGCCCCGGTGTTTGCAGGGCGACATACATGCCATTGTTCGCCCCCTGAACCTGGGGCATCCTGGCGATGTCAGCAAATCCTGCAGCCCAGGCATCATGGTAGGCCTGGTCCAGCTCAAGCTTGATATAGTTTGATGTCTGGACATACAGAGCATCTGTACCTCCTGAATTGACCTTTGGGAGTGAGATTGGGATATGCCACTCAGGTCCCCGCTCGAGATCTGGAATGATCTGGAATGATCTGATGACATAGAAGTTTAGGGCTGCAGTGATCTTCACAGCCTCCATGGAATGCCATGTTGGCAAGGATATGGCACAGATGCCGCAATGTCTCTCTGCTGAGACGCAGTCTTCTGTGGCACATGGTGTCTGGCATCTAATTGAATGATCAACGATGCCTGCACACCTTGGGCCATCACTGGATTCCCCTTTTGGGTCCCTCCTCAGCCTGATGGGTGGCCAGGGTGTGTGGCGGCCTCCTGCACGTCAGGTGCAGCCTCCAGCCTGAGTTGTTGCTGCTGCCTTCTACAGCATCTGCCCACCTTGGCTGCCACCAACACAGTGAGGGCAGCCTCCATGGGATTGACACCAGCAAACATCATTATATCTGGAAGGAATTGGAGAAGGAGGGAGACTGAAAATCAGTTTGGGCTTCCATCCCGGGACCCGAAACTCCCCCACACTGAGTTTACTTTTGCACTTTTTGGGGTGCAGCTATCGCAGCCCCACACATGGTCAAGAAAGTTTAGGACTTTGTGCCATAAACATTGAGACCAGTAGTGAGTGATCTGAGCTGATATTGGCAATTACCTGTTCCTACAGGTCTATCTGAACTTGATGGAACTCTTAAGTTATGGCCTCCTTGGTGCCCTGAGATTTCTCATTTGCTCATTCCTCTGTCTGCTTGTGATAGGTCAGGGGTAATGACGACCTGGTATGTCTCTCTTGTGGGGACCATGAATTGAATTCAATTTGAATAGATTTTTGGAGCAGGCAAGGAGCTGGATTAAGGGTGTGGCCCTGTCCACCCTCAGAACCCTGGCTTTGTAATCATAGAATTTACAGTGCAGAAGGAGGCCATTTGGCCCATCGAGTCTGCACCAGCTCTTGGAAAGAGCACCTGACCCAAGCCCACACCTCCACCCCATCCCCATAACCCAGTAACCCCGCCCAACACTAAGGGCAATTTTGGACACAAAGGGCATTACAATGGCCAATCCACCTAACCTGCACATCTTTGGAGCACCCGGAGAAAACCCACGCACACACAGGGAAAACGTGCAGACTCCACACAGACAGTAACCCAAGCAGGGAATCGAACCTGGGACCCTGGAAGCAATTGTGCTAACCACTATGCTACCGTGTTGTAACGGCGATAAGGTAATGAAATAAAATAAACCCTTGTGTGTGGCACAGTTCTGTGAAGGGCTGATTCTGACAAATCTGAGCTAATTGATGGTAGGTGTGGCCTTTATGAAACCAGAAAGGATTTGCGTTTGCATCATGCCTTTCACAATCTCAGCACATCACCAAGCACTCTTCAATGCTAATGAGATAATCTCACTCTATCACAGCAGCTACAATCTGCACCCACTTAGGACCCAGTAATAGGAATCAGACAAATGACTGAATAATTGTTTTTCAAATACATTTGTTCAATGGATATGAAAGTCTCTGGCTAGGCCAGCATTTATTGGCTAGGCAGCATTTATTTCTCATGCCTCTTTGCCTTTGGGCAGCACAGTAGCACAGTGGTTAGCATTGTCACATCACAGCTCCAGGGTCCCAGCTTCGATTCCCGGCTTGGGTCACTGTCTGCGGAGTTTGCACATTCTCCATGTGTCTGAGTGGGTTTCCTGCGGGTGCTCTGGTTTCCTCCCACAGTCCAAAGACATGCAGGTTAGGTGGATTGGCCACGCTGAATTGCCCTTAGTGTCCAAAGGGGTTGGGTGTGATTGCTGGGTTACGGGTATGGGGAGGTTTTCTGGGCTTAAATAGGGTGCTCTTTCCAAGGGCCGGTGCAGCCTCGATGGGCCGAATGGCCTCCTCCTGCACTGTAAATTCTATGAGAAGGTGATGGTGAGCTTTTGTCTTGAACTGCTGCAGTCAGTGTCTGTGGTGTAGGTACACCTGTAGTGCTGTTGGGGAGGGTGTTCCAGGATTTTGAGCCAGCAACATTGAAGGAAGGTTGATATATTTCTAAGTCAGTGGCTTGGAGGGGAACTTGCAGGTGATGGTGGTTCAATGTGTCCGCTGCCCTTCTCTGTGGTATTGTGTGAAGCAAATAATGGCATGATGGGAAAACTAGTCAAGTCTTCTTGGTACAATTGAATTTAACCTAAGACACAGATACAAAATACAAAATATTCGGCATGAACCTAGAAGCAGTCTCAATAAATACCAAGCTGAAAAGTTGTCTCTTCCTGTATGTAAACAAGTTTGTCCAGTTCTTAAAACAAAGACAAGATAATGATATGAGACTCCAGTCCCCTAAAGGTCAGCAAGGTGACGCCATTGTAACGATTATTACTTATGCTTTACTTTCGATCAAATTCCTGACCAAGTTGTATTCATGTTATCTTGATTCTATAATGTATAAAAATCATCTTATTCTTCTGTGACATCGCAGACTTGGGACGGACTCAGCAGTTTGTACTGACTGCCTTCCGACTTCAAAAGTCTCAGCCATTACTGCTAGCAGTCAGTTCTAATTCGTAAATAAAGTTCAGTTTTGCTTACCTAATGAATGCTGTTTGAATTTCTCTATCACAGTCAAGACGCGGGGAAAATATTGAAACTCCTTCTAGGTGACGGATTTGGAAGGTACTGTCGAAGGAGACCTAGGTATTTGCTGCAGTGCATCTTGTAGATGGTACACTGCTGCCACAGTTCATTGATGGTGGAGGGAGCGATATTTTTAAAGTGGTCCTGGATGGGGTGCCAATCAGGTGGGCTGCTTTGTTTTGGATGGTATCGACCTTGTTGTTGGAGTTGCACACATCCAGGCAAGTGGAGAGTATTCCGTCACTCTCCTGACTTGTACCTTGTAGATGGTAGACAGCAATGATAATACCATTGAATGTCAAAGAGAGTGGGTGTGGGGTGGGGGTGGGGGTGGGGGTGGGGGGAGGTGAGGGGTGGGTGGGCGGAGGGTGCGTGAGATGGCAATCAGCAGGGTATTCCTTTGCTCAAGCTGTACTTGGTGCCATGAGATTTCATCAGGTCTGGAGTCAATGGCGAGATCTCCAAGGGCATCTCACTCTGAACTGTGCACCACTGTGTGGCCACTTCTGGTAGGTTTATCCTATTGTTGGGGCAAGACATTGCGCGTGATGGTGGTGTCTGGGTCATTGTCTGTAAGACATGATTCAGTGAGCATGCCAATGTCAATTTTCCACTATTGTGGGACAGCTGTCCCAATTTTGGCACAAGCTTCCAGAAGTTGGTTGAGGATACTTTGCAGGGTGGATAGGGCTGGGCTTGCCATTGCTGGTGCCTAGTTCATTACCCAGTGGTCCATCGGGTTTCATTCCTTTTTGACTTCTCTGTAGTGGTTTGATGCGAATGGGTGGCTTGCTAGGATATTTATCTTGGCATTTAAGGGTCAACGACATTGTCGTAGGGCCACACCAGGTAAGACAAGGCATTTGTGAACCAGGTACAACAATCAACAATGGTTTGAAATTCAGCATTATTGAGACTAGCTTTTAATTCCCGATAGATTGAAGTTAAAGTTCAGCAGCTGTTACACTGGAACTTGAATCCGTGTCCCCAGAGCATTTGCCTGACCATTGGATCACTGGGTCAGTGACATTACCACTCTGCCACCACTGCCCCCAAAGTGATATTGGCTATTTAGTGGTGTTGGATAGTCAATGTTAGTAGCTATTTATACCTGTTCTCCACCAATGTCACAGTGAAAAATCAGGAGAATCTTGTAGAAATCCCAGGCATATGTGCTTTAAGTGCTGGATTGGGATCTGAACATTTAGACTCCGAGATGAGGGTGTTGCTACTGAATGAAAGCTGAAATTCAACCCTCAATGGTGTGTAATTGTGGATGATCTATTTTTGGAGGGGTCGAGGGGTGGGGACGGAGGCGGACCCTGAATGCAATGCTAAACACCGTCAAATAGTTTGCCAATACTTTCTTCACAATATCCACCATGTTTCATTGATATCTACCTTACTAATTAATTTTACAGAAAATACGTTTCGGAAGATACATGAAAATTGGGAAATATGCCAGACTCACTTCAAGGGAAAGTAAATGCCATGGATGTATTTCACAGTTCTAAACACCTATACACAGATATACACAGCAGTTGAGATGAGAAATTTTGGACAAAATCTCCACTGGCTGCTGCATCACATGGGCCTTTGTAGAATCTTGCAATATTATAGTCAAGCTTGTTAGGGTGAGTGGATCAAAGGTTCCAGGCCGTGGCTGAGAAGCAGATTGAAGCGGAAAATTCCGTAACAACAGATGATTCAGGGACACCTGGCAGTGAGCATCTGTCTTGATTTTTAACCATGATGTGGAGATGCCGGCGTTGGACTGGGGTGAGCACAGTAAGAAGTCTTACAACACCAGGTTAAAGTCCAACTGGTTTGTTTCAAACACTAGCTTTCGGAGCACTGCTCCTTCCTCAGGTGAATGAAGAGGTATGTTCCAGAAACATATATACAGACAAATTCAAAGATGCCAGATAATGCTTAGAATGCGAACATTAGTAGGTAATTAAGCCTTTACAGATCCAGAGTTAGGGGTAACCCTAGGTTAAAGAGGTGTGAATTGTCTCAAACCAGGACAGTTGGCTTGGACAAAGGACAAATGCGTGTTCAGCACTGACCGTCTAGCTATCCTCGGCTACGTAGTGCATGATGGAGTTATAGGCTCAGATCCCGAACGCATGCGCCCCCTCATGGAGTTTCCCCTCCCCCACTGCTCCAAGGCCCTGGTACGCTGCCTGGGATTTTTTTCATATTACGCCCAGTGGGTCCCCAATTATGCGGACAAGGCCCGCCCACTAATCCAATCCACGGTTTTTCCCCTGTCGGCAGAGGCCCGCCAGGCCTTCAGCCGCATAAAAGCAGACATCGCAAAGGTCACGATGCACGCAATCGACGAATCCCTTCCATTCCAAGTCGAGAGCGAAGCGTCCGACGTAGCTCTGGCGGCCACCCTCAACCAAGCGGGCAGGCCCGTGGCCTTCTTCTCACTCACCCTCCATGCTTCAGAAATCCGCCATTCCTCTGTTGAAAAGGAGGCCCAGGCCATAGTAGAAACTGTGCGGCACTGGAGGCATTACCTGGCCGGCAGGAGATTCACGCTCCTCACTGACCAACGGTCGGTTGCTTTCATGTTTGATAATGCACAGCGGGGCAAGATAAAGAACGATAAGATCTTACACTGGAGGATCGAGCTCTCCACCTACAACTATGAGATCTTGTATTGTCCCGGGAAACTAATCGAGCCTCCTGATGCCCTATCCACATGTGCCAACGCACAAGTGGACCGACTCCGGGCCCTCCATGAGGACCTCTGCCACCCGGGGTCACTCGATTCTTCCATTTCATCAAGACCCGCAACCTGCCATACTCCATCGAGGAGGTCAGGACCGTCACCAGGAACTGCCAAATCTGCGCGGAGTTCAAGCCGCACTTCTACAGGCCAGAGAAAGCGCATCTGGTAAAAGGCTTCCTGTCCCTTTGAACGCTTCAGTATGGACTTCAAAGGGCCCCTCCCATCCACCGACCGCAACAAGTACTTCCTGAACGTGATTGACGAGTACTCCCGGTTACCATTCGCCATCCCCTGCCTCGACATGACCGCAGCCACCGTCATAAATGCCCTCCACCGTATCTTTACACTGTTCAGTTTCCCCTCCTGCATACACAGCGATAGGGGGGTCCTCCTTTATAAGCGATGAACTGCGTCAATTCCTGCTCAGCAAGGGCATTGCCTCGAGCAGGACGACCAGGTAGAGAGGGAGAATGGAACGGCCTGGAAGACCGTCCTACTGGCCCTGCGGTCCAGGAAATCTCCCAGTCTCCCGCTGGCAGGAGGTCCTCCCCGATGCACTCCACTCCATCCAATCACTGCTGTGTACCACGACAAATGAAACACCTCATGAACGTTTCC
Organism: Scyliorhinus canicula; assembly: GCF_902713615.1. Lineage (NCBI taxonomy): Eukaryota > Metazoa > Chordata > Chondrichthyes > Carcharhiniformes > Scyliorhinidae > Scyliorhinus > Scyliorhinus canicula. The sequence goes on from NC_052148.1 coordinate 232,068,365, forward strand.
TTGTCTTCCCTAGGACGTCCTCCTCTGGGACCTCGCTCCCAACCTGGCTGGCAGCTCCTGGACCCATCCTGCTCCGCAAACACGTGCGGGCGCAAAAGTCAGACCCATTGGTCGAGAGGGTCCACTTCCTTCACGCTAACCCTCAGTACGCCTACGTGGCGTACCCCGACGGCCGACAGGACACGGTCTCCCTACGGGACCTGGTGCCCGCTGGATCCCCCCGCCCCCCCCCCACCTACCCCACCCTCCCTCCCACCGGCGCACCCCACGGCCGCCGCCTTCCCAGGTGGATCAGATCTCCCACTGGTCCCATCTCGGGGTGGCGAAGAAACCGAAGCCACGCTCCCGGAGTCACGGATGCCCGAGCCGGCGCCTGCATCCCCGCCAAAACTGCGACGTTCACAGAGGACGACCAGGGCCCCCGATCAACTAATTGCTTCATTTTGATATGTACATGTAAATAAATACTGTAAATAGTTGTGACATGTAACAAGGCAAAACACTGTACCACCAATGGGTACCATCATAATCTCAACCTCTACCACTGTATAATGCGAGACCCCCACCCCCGTCAGACTCTTTTTTTAACAGGGGGTGAATGTGGTAGTCGGTATTTGGGGGTATTACGGAACCTAGGTTGATGCTGTAAGATCATTGGCGTGGGAAGTACCTGAGACAGCAAGATCATTGGTGAAGCCTGCCTGCTGGTTCCGCCCAGTAAGGCGGAGTATAAGAGTCTGTGTCTCCCCAGTTGCTGCATTCTGTACCTGCGCTGCTGGGGGAAACATCTAGTCCAATAAAGCCTTCAATTGTACTCCAATCTCGCTTCGAGAGTTATTGATCGTGCATCACTTGATTTTTAACATTTAGGGATGGTGCAACAATTCAGGGCAATATAACTTGTCCGCTAAAAAGAATCACGCTTTTACAAAAGGGTATTCCCATTCCCAAACAAGAACAGAGGATGCTGGAAAAATTCAGCAGGTTGCCGTCCCACCAGACCCGTTTTCTGGTGCGGCGCGCCCACGCCAACAGCGGGATCCTCCATCCTGGCAACAGGCCAATGGGGTTTCCCATTCTGGCCACCCCCATGCCGTTGGGAAATCCACGGGTGTGAATGTGCTGCCGGTGAAGCGGAGGATCCCCGATTGAATCCTACCCAATGTCTCGAGTGCTTTGGAGGAGAGCTTATGGTCTCCAAACGTTAACTCCGTTTCTCTCCTGATATATGCTGGCAGGCCTGCTGAGCTTTTCCAACATCCTCTGTTCTTGTTTCAGATTCCAGAATCAGCTGCATTTTGCTTATTCCCTTTCCCGCCTGAATGTTAAATATTATCTGGGATGGATTGCAGAATGGAACATCAGGTGGGAAAGATTATATGCTACTCAGAAACCGCTAATGTTCCGCGTGTTAATTTCAATGGATTCTGCAATCCCCTCCATGAGATTATCTTTCCTGCACCCTGTTAAAAATAATGCTTAAATGGCAGGTAGTAAAGTGCAACTCCACCTCAACATCTTTAAGACATTCCAGACAGTGATATTGTGTAAGTAAGCTTCCCGGGAGAGATTTGATTATGTTGTCAAAATATTAGTTGATGTTCCTATTCATACAATAGGATCTTAAGAATCTTATCCAATATCGTTGACAGAGAAATATATCAATATTCAACACTACTTGAACATGAAGGTTAGTATATGAATTTGACCTTGATTTGCATGCACACTCTATTAAATGGGGAATTTATAGGGGTTGGAACCCTTTTACAAAGATTCTGGGTCATTAAAGCTGGTTTCTCTTGGCTGAAATTGAAGTTATATCTGGAAATAGAAATAAGACGTAAAAACATTCTACGTTTGAACTAGTTGCACTGTTTGGGGTTATATGCGGAAATTTAATTTAATTTAAAATAAATTTAAGATTGCCTTTTCTGCGTCAATGGCACTTTGGCACAGCTTTGAACTCCTGAGGGTTTTGGAACTGGAAATGAAACAAAACAGAAATGCTGGCAGCCCTCAGCAGTGGGTCAGTGGATAAAACAGACACGATTCAGGTAGAACCGATTTGGGAGTTTTGTTCATGTCTGACTGGAGAGTGCTTATATCCATTCCCTTGCAACAACTTTCACGTCTCATCCATTCAGAGATGCAGTGCAGCCAAAACTCACAGCTGTCAAGCATTTTCAACAGATTCCACAGCGCCTGGATGAGGTTTGAAGAAATTCCTTTGTCCTTACACATTAGCTAAAAGGAATTACCGTAACATCTGATATTGTGGAAGTGGGAAATTTGCCATCTTGACCTTGCCCAAAGCATTCCGGAACTCTAGGTCACAGATTTATTGTCTCATGTGTCTTCAAAAGGTCATGGAGGCCTTTTGTGGCTTTTGGAAAACCCAAGCAACCAATCTGCTATTGATTTTTCTGCTATGCAGCTTTGTACGGCAGATGGGCACATGTTAGTTTAGTTCCATCGATCTTTGTCATTGGAAAGGCATGTTCCACTGCAGCAGCTTCCAGCTGTTTGTACTACACTGATCCACCACAACCAATCACCAGACTTCCTATAAATGGAACCATTCTGTTTAGATTGCCTCATGTTTACATGTAATGCCTGCACTATTTTTTATAGGGTCGAGCAGCTGTGATTGAATGAATAATTAAAATTCATCACTAATTTTGTTTTCTTTTTCTCTCCGTTTTATCAGTTATATTTCTGGATGCTCATCAGGGTGAAGGAGGATGCTGCTGAAGATGGGGCATTCTTTAACTTTTTTGAAATAGGGCCATTGTCACATGTGCATTACAGAACTCTCGCTTCATTGCCCTTGCAACACAGGCCAGGCAAAACCTCTGAAAAGCACACCTTCTTCTTTCGCACACTGAAGACAGGTAGACCTTCAGCTTGCTGCCCAGGAGTAAAACTGTTATTGTAATGTGACATAATTGTGGCCAATCCACAATTTTATATTGGCGTTAAGCTTGTGTGGCAAGTTGAATATTTACCTCTGTAAGGCATACAACGGCCCAAATGGTAATCAGGAAGTGTGTCCCCCTTGAGGATAAGGTCATGTAAGAGGCATCCTTTACCAATGTCTGAAGTAGCTGTCAAGCTCTTTATATATGAATATAACAGGCCTTGCCCCTGCTTGAGGGTCCTTCTCCAACTTTGTTTGTCCTGCAGTGATCATAGTTTGCTCGTGGGAGAATGCCTGCAGGAAAGAAAGTAAGTAACCTGCCTATCCCATCAATCTTGAGACTGCCAATCTCTCACCCCCTACCATCAGCCCCCATGACTGCTGATCTGGGTGATTACCCAGCCTCGAGCCCCACAACCGGCTCCCATGATTGTTGTTTTCCCTTATCCCTCGGTTCCATGCACTAGGGCTCCCAGGCCTCTGGTCAGCCAACCCTCGATGATCCTCAATATCTGATCCATGGCCTCGCATCGGACTGGACCTATTTACCTAAGGACTGCTGCAGCGTTAACATCAGACCCGTTTCCTCCCAGTCTTTTCCACACTTCTCTGTTGAGCTGCAGCACCAAGCTGGCTGGAGAGCAGGTGTGAGCTAGGCTTCTGTTAGGGAAGGCCCACCAGAATTAAGTGTCCAGCAAGAAATTAACTGACCAGTAGAGGGCCCTTCCCAGGATTTGGGACTCGAGGGGTGGAAATTCCACCCACAGAAAATTGCTGGCCATTCAGAGGCTGGCAGCTTCCATTGCCTGTCAGTGCCACAATGGTGAGTGAGAACAGGATGGCGTCGGGGGAGGAGTTGTTGGCTGGTTGTGAGGGAGGAGCTGGGAGTGGCTTGGAAATATGGGAGGGGGACGGGGATTTCAGTGGGCTCCCCTTCCCGATGCCAGGTCCTTTGAACAGGCACAGAGTACGTTTGAATGAGAGACCCTCCCATCCCCTGGAAACCAACCCACGTGGCATTCATTGCCCACTCAACTCCGGGTACAAAAGTCATCCACCAGCCTTCCTGCCCGAGACTGAATTGAACAGAGGTAGTAACGGTAAATTTCCCAATTTAGTGTCCCTCGGCGTTGCTTTTAGGGGACCGGCTATTGATGCTGGGGCATTAAAGTCACATAAATTGTAATAGGCTTGGAACAGTCATAAAAAAATAGGCTTCCGTGAGAAACAAAATCATGAGCATGCTTTTTGTGAGAAATTACTCAGTGCAAACTAACTTCCTTGTTTAATGACACATCAGTGAAATGTTTTTAGAGGTGGTGAATAAGCTCTGACAATGTGAATACTTTCTGATATTCCTTTGTCTGTATTATACAGAGCTCTTAAACCCACGTGGATGCCTTATTGATGAATACTTGTGTGCTCCAGTTTTGGGTGCAAAAATCCTGATTTGCAATCTCCTCATGTCAGTTCTGATCAAGGTGGACAGTTTGTATATTTGGTGGACCCACCTCACCTACATGATTGCTGCACATCCCAAACAGGTTTCACACTGCATCCTTCTCCTTCATGCTGCTGGCTGCCTCTGTGTCTAGCACTGGGCTCAGCAGCATTGTGCAGATATCACACGGTGCAACTGGATTGTGCTTCTTAAAAGCAGCCTGTCTTTCTTTTTGTTTTAAATATTTTTATTGGTATTTTCCAATTTTAACGGTTTGACATTTTGACATGTAAAATACATAATATTTACAAAGCATGATGGTTCTTATATACAATTTTACATGCACCCCTTCTGATGGCCCTCCCCCCTCCCTGTTACCCCCCCCCCCCCCCTTCCTCCCTCACCATTGATAGTCAGGCTCCCTCCTGGCACCACTTTTTGCCCTGGGTGTCGTATTGTTACACTAACTTCCTTCCTTATGCGATTCCTGCTGTTATGCTTGTGGCTTCTCTGGGGAGGGGGATCTCTGCCCCCTCTCCCCCCTTACTTTTTTTTTCCATGACTCTCCCGAATACTTCCCGGGGTTCTTTTCTTGCCCCCCCCCTCCTCTTGTTCCTCTCCGTTCCATGTGAAGTGTTGGCTAGTGTAGACTTGAGAGATGAACAGACACTTCCAACACTGATGAAGGTTCAACTCAATTTTATTAACTACTTCTAACTAACTAACACACGATGACTGTGGGTCTAAATGATGCTAACTTAAACTAGAGACCTAAGCCTTGTCCGAACCAGTTGATTCTCTCAGCACGTGGTGCGAGTCTGTGCTGGGCTGGATGAGTTCTTGTTACACTGAGAGGCAGCACCCAGAATGAGCGGGAACCGTGGTGCCAACCGTGGTGCCAATGACCAATGTGGTGCTGGACATATTAGTGGTGGAGTTCAGCAGAAGGACAGATGCTGTAGTTTCCTGGAGAGGTAGGGGGGAAAGTGTGTTGGCAGCGGGTAGGAGGCCCTCAAGGCCACCCTCGACCTGAGGATATGGCAGCAGTGGAACAAGAAGCCGAATGACCTCATATGGGCAGTCGGGGATCAGTGAATGCATTTTCACATGGTATCTCCACCCCACCATCCCACCAGCCTCTCATACTGCTCAATGCACTGCATCCTCTACATTCATCAGGTAGCACTACCTGGCACACAGGACATTTAGATACTCCAGCTCCTCTTCACACATCTGTTAATGCTGCCAATCTCACACTCACCTCTTCCTGCACCCACATACATTCCAGCTGTTCACAAGTGGCAGCAACCTCACCCCAAACACTGGCCTGCACAATCACTGCCCTCACTGTTGTAGGGCAAGGTGGAACACACTATAAGGGAGCACGGAAGAGCTGGTTGGAAATAAGGGCGCATGCCTCTCCTTAACCCCCTCCCTAGAGAAGATGGCTCTCCGCATAATGGAGTTAGCGGCAGTAGAGCCCATATCACCTGACACCATTGAGATTATTGTGGATGACAAAATGTTCTTGTCTGATGCCCCTTCCCAGTTCCAAGCTCAGCTATCTGACATGACTTTCCAACTACAGATGGTGTGACAATGAACCTCCCGCTTTTCACTTCCCACCGCACCCTCTCCCCTCACTCAATCCTTCCTCTTTTGTGTTCCTGCTTTCAAATTCCAAAGGACTGCCACCTGTTGAACCGTTGTAGCCCAAGGCGAGAGGGAGGGAGCCACAGTGCAGCAATAATAATATAGAGGCCCCATCACTTGATCTCACACACACAGCCAACAGCTCAGTCACTGACACCGCACGTATCTTGGAGACGGTTAGAGAGCTGGAATCAGCAGCTGGTGAGTCATCAGGCATGAGTGGGCTGCACCCAAGCCAGAAGGAAAGGATGACTCGTTTGCCTGCTCCACCATAGTGGGAAATAAATGATCATTGATCTCATTTGCTGTGTGTCAGAGACTTTGCTCTCGCCCAGAGAGTGAGCTCACAGATGGATTCTGCTTCAGGCGACTCAGTGAGGACCTCAAAGGGATGGAATACAGGAAAATGCTGGTGAGGGCGCATAGTGAGATGCTGAGTGTGTTGCTTGGCATGCCAGACTGTGACTGTCAATGATCATGGAGGTGTCATGTGTCAACATGGCAGAGGGCATTGTGCAGTGTTTGCTCCCTCCATAGCATCTGATCCATCTGCCTGTCATCCTGATGATCCACAAGCACCCCCACTGCTGCCCGCAGACCCATTGCTGTCTTTGTGTGGACAATCCATCTGCTCCTCTGAGGAAAACACAATACCCTCTGAGAAACCCAGGAACTCGCAACAGACCCCAAAGCACACCAGAGAATTTCCAGACAGTTTGTGATAGCGGGCGGGATTCTCCGTTAGCTGATGCCGAAATTGGCCAATGTGATTGGGGAACAACAGGTTCCAATGCCAAAATCGCAGTGGGCGCCAATTTGACGCCAAATCGCAATTCTCTGCACCTTGACAGCGGCTTCAATGCGGTCCAGAATGCATGTACAGTAAATACTATTTGCGCATCATTCGCGGGTCTCACCCGGTATTCTCCAGGACCTCTAAGATTCTCCTCCTCCGCTGGGCCGAGTTCCCAATGGCGAGGTTCACTTGTGCTTCTAAAAATGGTGAAACCGGCGTGGCAGCTGCTGAGGGAGCAAGTGGGCGTACGGAAAGTGTCCAAAATCGCCATACTTTGCTAACAGTTGTAGCAGAGGATGTCCAGGAGGTCAGCTGCGGGGTTGGGGTGGACGAGCACAGAACATCATTGCCCCAACCAGAAAGGCAGCCATGCAGCTGCGCACGCCTCTGATAGCCCACTGTGAAATTAGGGCCATGGGTCGTATAGGTGTTCCCCCCCCCCCCCCCCCCCCCAGGCCACCCCCTACGTGCACTCTGGTCCAAGCCAACCTATCAGCGGGATGGGCACACTCCAGCATAACCAAACGAGTGCCATCTTGTTGGCTGGAATGAATGTGTGTGGGGAATGTAATGTGTATATACGGCTGCAGCTTGTCAGCCTCCTGAGTGTCAAATACGGACCCTGCGAACCCAGCACCATTTTTCATTGGAATCAATTGTGTTCCATGTGGCGGTGCCGATAAACTTTCCACAGCCGCTGAATCGGTCCAGGTTCGGCGCCAGTTTTTCTGTCGAAAATGTCCACGAATCCTGTCTCGGTGACAACACTTAGGGCTGGATTCTCCGATTACCTACGCCAAAAACGCATTTGGCGATTGGCCGGAGAATCTGTTTTTATGTTGAAATCAGGGGTGGCGCCGTTTTTCGAATGCTCCACCCCCTCAAAAACGTCAGTCATCGCCGCACGCCATTGGGATGGCCTCAGGACTACGCCTGAGCCCCTCCCCCGATGCTCCGCCCCCAATGGGCCAACTTCCCGACGGCGTTGGCCGCCAGGGCCGGCGTCGAATTGTTGGTTGTGAGACTCGACACATGCTCCGGACAAAGCTTCAAAATTTGGAGAATCCAGCTCTTAGTCTCAGGAACGGAGAATCTAGCCCAGCAGGTGCTCTTCAAAAGTTTTTGGAGACCTCATGTGGCGGCTGCGGACTGTGTCCAGCGCTGCCAGTCGCTGGGGGGAGCCATTGTACTGGCCAAGGGAGCTTCAGCGGGGGCTAGTGAGAGGTGGCGAGGGGGATTACAGGGGGGCACTATCTTGCAGGCCAGATTTGTGCGCAGCCGGCGCCATGCTGTACGGCGCGTCTGCTGCAGGTCATTGTTGTGCGCATGCGCGGTCATGGAGCCGGCAATTCTCCGCCCGTATCTGCAGGTAAAGCCGGCAGCTTTACGTGGCGTGGCTGCTATCCCCCCACCTGGCAGAGCATCGGTGCAGGGCCGGCGTCGAATTGTTGGTTGTGAGACTCGACACATGCTCCGGACAAAGCTTCAAAATTTGGAGAATCCAGCTCTTAGTCTCAGGAACGGAGAATCTAGCCCAGCAGGTGTTCTTCAAAATTACCTTACTTAAATATCTTAGTTTTAATCCTGTGCAAAGTACTCCAGGTGTGGTCACACCCCAAAACTCTGGCATTGCAACAAGACTTACATTCCCTTGCATTCCAACCCTCTTCTAATAAATGCCAACAGAGCATTTGTGCTTCCAGTACTTGTTGACAATATAAAGCTAGATGAAGGAGTAAGCTGTGAGGAGAACAGAGTCTGCTGAGGGATATAGATGGGTTAAGTGAATGGGCAACAAGGTGGCAAACGAAGCACAATGTGGAAATAATGGGAAATAAGTTAAGAAGAATAGAACAATTAAATCGTTTTAAATGGTGTTAAACTCTCAAATGTTAGTGTTCACAAATTACTTGTGAACATTAACATTTGAGACTTTATCACCTTTTAAAACTAGTTTTTCTATTCTTCGCAACAAATAACTTATTTCCCATTATTTCCACATTGTGCTCCATTTGTCACCTTGTTGCCCATTCACTGAACCCATCTATATCCCTTGGCAGACTGTGTTCTCCGTCCAGCTTACTTCTTCATCCAGCTTTATATTGTCAACAAATTTGGATACTTAACATTTGGTCCCTTTGTCTGTATCATTAAGAGAGGTGGTACATAGCTGAGGCCCCAACGCTGATCCTTACAGCATTCCACTAATCAGCTAACTTGAAAATGACAATTAATTTCTACTCTGTTTTCTATCCATTAAGCAACCTCCTTCACATGGCTGTAAGGGTTGAATTAGTAAATCAAAAGACCCGAGGTAGCATGAGAGATGGAAGTGAGGTGATTGTAGGAAAACAATCTGGTTGGAAGACAAAGGGGCAAGGGACATAATGGAATGCAAGGTGCAGGAGAGAAACATGATGATTGTGGAGGAGGGGTGGAGACAGATACTGAGGGTGGTTTTGCTCTCAGTTGCAAAAATATCTTTCAGACATTGGTGGATTCTTTCTCCATTACCCCGTGCTTCTTTGTCCACCACCTCCCATGTGAAAGGAATGAAAAAGAAAGATAAAGAGGCAGATAGAAAGAGAAGCAGCAATGGAGAAAGAGGAAAGTGAGAAATGGAAGCATAACAGGAAAAACGCAGAGAATTATCATTATGAAATTATCGAAAGTAGGCAAGAGAGTGGCTACATTCTTCATGCACAATGCCGCAGGGACTGACTAGGACATGTTGAATTCTTGAGATCCTGGCCGGGGGAGGGGGGGGCGTGAGAATCGTGCACCACGCCGGGCCACCGATTTTTTGGCGCCGTTTCTCCAGCGCCCACGGGCTCATCGCCGTGCCGGTTGGGGGCCGTTGAAAGCGCGCCCCCCCACCCCGGCGATTCTCTGCGCCTTGACGGGCGACTGCCCGCCTAGTTTGGCCGAGTCCCACCGGCGTAGGTTACGTATGGTCCTACCCGGCTGGGCCTCGGAGTTCTGGCTGCGGGGGCCGTCCTGGTGGGGGGGGGGGGATGGGGTATCTGACTCCAGGGGGGGCCTCCACGGTGGCCTACCGATCAGTGGGCGGGCTAATTCCATGGGGGGCCTGTGTTCCTCCGAGCCGGGTCCTAGGGCTCCGCCATATTACCCGGGTCCGACGTGGAGACGGCAACCCACATGCATGCGCGGACCCACGCCGGCCGTGGCGCGCTGGCTTTCGAGCGCCAGATCAGCGGATACCACTCTGGCACCGTACTAGCCCCCTAGGAAGGGGTGAATACCTGGGCCTGGAGGCCCGTTGATGCCTGCGTGGCTCGCGCCGCTTTTGACGCCGGCGTCAGTACTTGGCTGCGGGATTGGAGAATCCCGGCCCCTGTTTTCTCACATCTATTTTCTATACTTTACACTCACGATCATGCTAATGTCTCTATGTTAACATATTTGTGAATTAATTTTACACCCCAAGGGTATTAAGTAGCCACTTTAAGGGTTTGGGAGGGGGGGTGGGTGTTGGAGTCGTGTTTATGATACAGGTATTTTAACACCTGCGTCTCACCTGCATCCTCCTGGCAACTGCCCAAAATGACCAGAAAGTGCGGTGAGGCTGCTGGTTGTCAGAAAGCATTTGAATCATGTCCAAAGGGTTTGGAAGGGTCTCATAGATGGGAACATGTCTAGGGCAGTGAAAGACATGGGGCGGGATTCTCCATTGCCCGACATCAAAATTGGGAATGGTGAACGGGCGGAGAATAGCTCCGAACGGCAAAATCGTGGTAGGGGGTGGTTTGGCGCTCGGGCCGCGATGCTACATCCCCTCCAAATTGGTATCATTGCGACGCATGCCGTGCATCTCATTAGCAGGCCCATCCACTATGCTCCGCCTCCAATTGGCCGGGTGCCCAACGGCAGAGTCGACGTGTGGTCTCAACAGTCGTCAGCCTGGCGTGGCGGTTGCGGAGAGAGAGAGGGCGTCTGGATGGTGTCCAGCACCGCCATTCTTCGCCGACAGTCATTCTGTGGGCCAGGGGGATTCTGCCGGGGCTGAGGGGTGTAGTGGGGGCTGTCCGGGAGGTGGGTTTTGGAATCGGAGTGGATGGGTACGCGGTCCCGCACAACCAGCACCATTTTGTCGGGCACGATCGGTGCGTGAGTGGGGGATGTAAGTGTATGCATGGCTACAGCTTGTCAGCCCTGCGCGTGTCCAGCAAGGACCTGGCAATTTTCCCATCGTTTTTCTTGTGTTCTGCAGGTATTCCACACGGTGCCGGTGCACAGCGCCGGCCCTAGGGTTGCTGGCGCCCCGGGCAAGCTGAACTTCGGCGCCCTTGCGGGGGGGGGGGGGGGGGGGGGGGGGGGGGGGCGGGGCCGAGGGGGGGCGGGGGGGGGGGCGGACCCGAGGGGGGGGCAGGGGGGGCGGACCCGAGGGGGGCGGACCCGGGGGGGGCGGACCCGAGGGGGGGCGGGGGGGGCGGACCCGAGGGGGGGGTGGGGGGGGCGGACCCCTAGGGGGGCGGGGAGCGCGTACCCGAGGGGGGGCGGGGAGCGGGGGGACGAGGGGACCCGAGGGGGGGGGGCGCGGGGGCGGGGGGGGCGGACCCGAGGGGGGGGTGGGGGGGGCGGGCCCGAGGGGGGGGCGGGGGGAGCGGACCGAGCGGGGGGGGCGGAGCGAGGGGGCGGACCGGGGGGGGCGCCTCGGGGGAGGGCGGCCACCGCGCATGCGCTGGTTGGCACCGGCCCAACTGCGCATGCGCGGGACCCGAGTCTCTGGCGCCCCCCAGCACATGGCGCCCCGGGCGACTGCCCGAGTTGCCGGTGCCTTGAGCCGGCCCTGCCGGTGCGAGCCCCTCACCGGAGCGGAACCGATGCGGGTGTGGTGTCAATTTTTCCGTCGTGGAACTCCACAGATCCTCCGTTGGCTTCAGCATTTAGACGGAGGAATGGAGAATTCAGCCTGTGATTTTTCTTGTCGTATCCTTAAGAGCTTCCTTGTTTACCTTGGCCCCCAAACGTGAACATTGTGACTGGCCTAGGACAGCCGCTTTGCTCTCCAAACAGAAACTGACTTGATTCAACTTGGCCAGAAATTGCAGTGACATCCCTGCTCAGGCCTGAGTAGGAATCCAATTGGGTCCCATCGAGGCTGATTCGATCAATAACTGCTGCTCCTACCCGCTGCCGATGGCATCACGTCCACCAAACTAAAGTGGGAACAAGGTTGTAAAGAAAGCAAGAAAGAATTTGCATTTATATAATGCCTGTCACTACCTTAGAGCACCTTAAAGTCTTGAAGTTAACATTCGGGGTGTGCCCCAAGTTAACACGGGCAAGAGCAGGATTGAAACGCGGGGGACAGCCGCTGAGGATCTGTCTGCGGGAGCTGCTGACTTGTAGTGGAAACCTGTGTCACGAGTGTTTGGGCAGCACAATCATACACAGACCTCAGTCCCCAGGCACATTTGTTAATTATATTTGAGACCTGAATTTCACCCTGCTCTGGATGGAGATTGCAGCTAAAACATTAAGGCCGCCTGGCCATTCAGCTTGCCTGCCAATAGAAAAGACAGACGGGCAACATACAAACGTGCTTTTCAAGCAAATTAAGTGACCTACTTGGGCTATTCTGTGGATAAAGGTGGTTTACATCCAGGTCCGGGTTCCAAGGCGCTGCTCGAAAAGGTTTTCATAAGCTGCAAATAACAGGGCCCAAAGCTGTATCCAGGCAGAGGCAATAGGGCAAATTCTCTTATCCTCTTTAAAATGTCCCAATAAGGGCTTGTGGTCGGTCACTATTACGAAGTGCCTACCATGGATGAATTGGTAGAACTTTTTTTACACCAGACCTGGCATCTTTAATATGAAGTTGATGATTGCCTGTTTTTGCCACGCAACCCAATTCACAAATTATTTCAGAGCAAATAGCTATTTAACATTAACGTTCAGCATTGCGAAACATAAACTCGAATGTAGCATGAAGTCTCCTTGCTCCTTACAATTTTCATTAGCTCTTCCTCTTACTTCTTCCACTCCAGTATTATATTGCCAATTTTTTCATTTGCTCTATTTCCATACCCTTTGACACACGTGTAGTTTAGAATCATAAACTGCAGAAAACCTTTTTGGTTTGCATGGGTTTGCACCAGATTTTACAAATAAAACTCACAATAAACTAATAATTATGCGTAACTCTGAAACAGGTGGTAATCATTCGTGTGGCGGGGATAATTTTTAGGCCATAAGATGCTTGGCAGTTTTAGGTGAGTTTTCTCAGAGAGCAAGAATGTCCAATGGTCGGGCAAACGTGGTAACTCTTTTGTATTTCCTGGTCATTATCCTGTTTGCTGGATTTGTTGTATCTGCTGATTAGGCAGTCAGAATGGGTGAGTTTGCTGATAGCATGGCCATGCAACAGTTTTTGTCGAGTCATTGGGAGGAATCTCTCCTCCCCTCCCCCCAACCCCATGGTGAGTTTGCTGGCCGGGGGGATTGGGATTGGGTGAGAGCGTTGTGGTGATGTGAATGTGCACATCAATGGATATAGTTATCGGTATGACCTCCGACCAGCAGGTGGCAATAGAGATCCACCACGCGGCTCGAGAGATTCAACAGTTGGTAGTGAATCATACAAGAGGTTGGTCGCACTAGAAGTAGCTCCAGGAGATTTCACTGAATTAACTTATCTCGTTATCATTTGTATTATAATTTGTTAGTTACCTTTCCACGCTTTCATCTTGTTAATAAAATATCTTCCTGGTCAAAGAACTAGATGTTCTGTGTGCATCTGTATTATGGCCACACCACAGAACATAACACCACCATCTACCTGCCTCCACCACAATAATGTCCATTGTGGGAAGGCCCATGGATGGCCATCCCACCCAGCCTCCAATTGAGGCCCTTACATGGGAAATTAATGCCTATTTAACAGCCTCATTTTGTTGTCACTGGTATTAACCCAGCAGTGGACAGTGGGCTGGCATTGCAGGGGGGTGTCAGCCCACAGCGAGGTCCCTCATTCAAAGACATTCAGGACCTGATTGAGGGACTTGGCATCGGGAAGTTGGAGAGTGGGGGGTGGCTTGCTGAGAGCCAACCCCTGTCTTTTCTGGTAACTCCCTCTCCTCAAAGATCCCCCATTGTGACATCTGCCCTCTCTTTTTCAATTACTCACATCTGGCCTATGATCCAACGATGACCCTAAGCCTTGGGCGGGTGTCATACTGTCAGAAGTTCCACCTCCCCAATGGTGAGGTTTGCCGGTATGTCTCGGTGAGCAGGACTTACACCCCGATGTCCTCGATCCCAAGGGGAAAGACGCCACTGGTCTGTCCAGTACCTGAGTAGAACAGGGTGTGGTGAGTCATCCCAGAAAGAGGCGATGTGGGGCTCTTCAGCTGATGGCTGAGACCCTCGTTGCCTCCATGAGTCCCACTATTGTTCCTAATTTGATGGTTGAGTTTTAGCTTGTACGTTTCCAAGCCTCATGTCCAACAATGACACAAAGCATAATTTGAAATTCTCAGATTTGAAACACCTCACCCTCCGGTATTCAACATCATTAACATCTTTTGGCCATGTATCTTTCTGCTGAGGAAACTTACTTCCACTGAAATTCCCTTTCTGGCTAAAACTGTAACCTACTTGGGAGTTCTGTGAAGTGCAAATACAGGATTCATGAAAGAGTGATGCCAGTTGTTCTGCTGCATTATTCTTGGGGGAAGTTACAACAGAATTACGTGAGAAACTTAGGGTAATTTGATCCGCCACCAGTTCTGACAGGCGAAACAACAGATACAACGGGCGGAATTCTCCTTTCCTGCTGCTAAGTGCCGGCGCCAACGGAGAATCGGCAGGTGCTTCACAACGGGATAATTGTTGAAAAACACTCACTGATTCCGGTGAAGCACCTATGGATCATGTGGTAAACGGCCGGAGAATTGCCAGGTCCCGGGCCGCCCATGCGCAAGGCTGACAGGCTGCTCCGGTCGCACCGGAAACATGGCGCTAGTCGTGCTGGAACCTGAACCCACCCACTCCCCCCCAGGCCTAACAGAAGCCACCTGGCCAGTGGCATGGATCGGGACGGCCAATGATGCGCCAATGGCGTTACGACTGCGTGCAGCACACACCCCGCTGCAAACCTGCTGCAGGCCTGACGCGAGAACGCCACCAATGTCAACGCCACTTGCTGTTTGCAGTTTGTATGGTTGATTGGCTAATGTTGCTGATATCCTCAGTGTCATTATGAGATAATCCTGGCGCACTGAATTTCAGGGTGGTAGTTTCCTTTTCTGTCCAAGGCAGTGGAGTTAGGACGATGGTCCATTTGTAGTATATGGCATATCTCAGTGATAGCTTACAATCCATTCCACCTCAGTAAAAATCCAGGTAATGAGCTCTCAGTGGTTCTGGAAAATTCACAAATTGAAGGTCCAGATTGTGTCACAACTTGCAGCACAGCCAATATACAGCAGGAATCCAGCGGAAATGAGTCTTGCCCTCCAATCTGTCCACAAAAATGTTGGTACAATTATTTTGAGGCAGAACCACATTGATCAAGATGAGAATCCTGTATGTTGGAAACTATGCTTGCCAAAAATTACCATCGACTCAAAATGTACTTTCCTGAGTGTTGTGAAAAGGCTCACACAATTCCAGAGTTTTCCAAAAAGGGTCAAAGGATGCAGCTGCAAATCATTGACTGGCTAATAGAATTTGAAATAGAACAGCATTTGTTTCTTGCATTCAGGGGACATAAATCATTTTTCACTGATCCGTGCCTTATGCCTTTCAGAGACATTATTGACATTGTCGACAAGAGAATACAATGGATATTGCAGACTGGGAATTTGGGAATTTTTTTTCACAATGCAGCGCCATTGTGATTGGTGGCTAGATGAGGAATTACAACTATAAACATGCAGATAATCGACTTAAAATGGGAAACAGAAATTGCTGCCAACCTTTTAACCTGTTTCTGCAAGTTCAATATTGTGCAAAATGCTGACAAAAGGATCATGCCCTTGGGTATTTTTAGCAAATTGGAGATACCATTCAAGCTGCCTCGAGAAGGCGCTGTCAGAATCTCAATTGAGCTGTTCGAGTGATCAGTGAAGGCCATAGTCAGAGAGGCAGGACTCATTCACAGAGCCATTGAGTTGAAGGGAGTTTAGGCTTTAAGCAAACATTTCTCCAAACCAAGTTGCCCAAGGAGAGTATATGATGTTTGGGAGAGGTAAAGATTTGCACTTTGCCCTTATTGGTGACACTTAAACAAGTAATTGGGGGATATAGATTGCGGGAAACAGCTCTAATTGTTAAGATGGGAGAATTTAATATGTCATTAGTGATGGTTTTAATATTCAAGGGAAGGTTCTTACAATTCTGAAGCAGGGTCTGCAACTTGTTATCCTTCCAGGAAGAAAGCATTTCACCTCCTGCCAGTTTATCTAGCATTAGATTTAGAATTGTCACACGTTATATTTAATTGATAAACTGAGAATAAACTTGGTGAAACCAATGAAATTATGTTTCTTTTTCAGTTTGAAAAGCATCTACGTGACTCGCCTTGACCATGGTCCAAAGGCAAGGTCAACAACACGCTGCTGGTAGCACTCTTTCATTCATGATATTTCTTGTTGCTATGACAGCTTTGTGTCACATGTGTGACTAGCTTGTGCAATACCTACTATGAATGTCATATAAATGCAAAGTTTTGGCACAGTGAGAGGGATTTTCGGGCTGACCAATGCCCCTATTTGGAACGTAACTAACTGAATACATGGATAGAGACCAGTAGGTAGTTGGACTGGCACAGAAAGGTGCCAGCGAAAATAGGTGAAAGCTTCCACTTCCATTTGATACAACGATGAAGGGTAGAAGACATCCTTGCAATCTGCTGACGGTCAACAGAGTCAAGATTTTGACTGTGTAATGTGAAATAAACAAAGGAGTTGTTGAATGTGGACGTGGTGACACAGGCTGGGATTTTCTGATCCTGTCACAAAATCCTGCCCTGGGGAGGAGTGACAACCTCAAACCCCCAATTCTCTTTCCTAACTGTCCATAATGTGGACTGATGCTTCACATATCCAGGGTCCCGGGTTTGATTCCCGGCTTGGGTCACCGTCTGTACGGAGTCTGCAGGTTCTCCCTGTGTCGGCGTGGGTTTCCTCCGGGTGCTCCGGTTTCCTCCCGCAAGTCCCGAAAAACGTGCTGTTAGGTAATTGGGACATTCTGAACTCTCCCTCAGTGTACCCGAACAGGTGCCAGAATGTGGCGACTAGGGGATTTTCACAATAACTTCATTGCAGTGTTAATGTAAGCCTACTTCATTAATCAGTGGTGAAGGAGGTGTGCATGTGTTTCTTAGCCTCCTTGAGTGTGTGGTAAATTCATAATAATAATAATAATTTTTATTAGTGTCACACATAGACTCACATTAACACTGCAATGAACACCTCAGAGCCCCCAACGGGGAAGGCTGGGATGAACCGGTTTCTTGATGGACTGGACATACCAGTCGTGGGAGAGGGCAGAAAACGGGATCTGGAAGCACCACTAGCACTGGGAGAGATCATGGGGAGCATTAGCTCCATGCAGACGGGGAAGGCGCCGGGACCGGACGGATTCCCGGCGGACTTCTACAAAAAATTCGCGACAGCGCTGGCCCCGCACCTGCGGGAGATGTTCACAGACTCGCTAGCTAGGGGCACACTGCCACCCACGTTAGCACAGGCCTCAATCTCGCTGATACCTAAGAAAGACAAAGACCCAACGGAATGTGGGTCATACAGACCCATATCTCTGCTGAACGCAGACGCCAAAATACTGGCCAAAATCCTAGCCAAAAGGCTAGAAGACTGTGTACCTGAGGTGGTCACAGAGGACCAGACGGGCTTCGTCAAAGGTAGACAGCTTACCGCGAATATCAGGCGCCTGCTGAACGTGATAATGACCCCCTCCGGGGAGAGAACACAAGAGGTGATCGTCTCCCTGGACGCAGAAAAGGCCTTCGACAGAGTCGAATGGAAATACCTCATAGAGGTACTGGAGCGGTTCGGGCTTGGAACAGGGTTCACCGCTTGGGTAAAGCTCCTATACAACGCCCCCATGGCGAGTGTACGGACCAACAATACCAACTCCCAATACTTCCAGCTGCACAGGGGCACTAGACAAGGATGCCCACTGTCCCCGCTGCTGTTCGCACTAGCAATCGAACCGCTAGCAATCGCGCTCAGGGCAGCAAAAAATTGGAGGGGGATCCGAAGGGGAGGTAGAGAGCACAGAGTCTCACTCTATGCGGATGATCTGCTCCTCTATAGCTCGGACCCACAAAGCAGCATGGACGGAATCATAGCGCTCCTGAAAGAGTTTGGAGCCTTCTCGGGCTACAAACTCAACATGAGCAAAAGTGAGATCTTCCCAGTACACCCGCAAGGGGGGGGGGGGGGGGGGGGGGGCAGCGCTAAAGGGCCTGCCGTTCAAACAAGCCCGAAACAAATTCCGCTACCTGGGGATCCAAATAGCCCATGACTGGAAAGGGGTCCACAAATGGAACCTCACCAGCCTGACGGAGGAAGTTAAAAAGGACCTGCAAAGATGGAACACACTCCCGCTCTCCCTCGCGGGGAGAGTCCAGACGATCAAAATGAACGTACTGCCCAGGTTCCTTTTCCTGTTTAGATCCATTCCGATCTACATCCCCAAGGCCTTTTTCAAAGCGCTGGACAAACATATCATGGCGTTCGTATGGGGGGGTAAAAATGCTAGGATCCCAAAGAAGGTCATACAAAAAACAAAATCCAGGGGGGGGCTAGCCCTCCCGAATCTACAATTCTACCACTGGGCGGCAACAGCCGAGCGAGTAAGGGGATGGATCCAGGAGCCAGAAGCCGAGTGGGTGCGTGCGGAGGAGGCCTCCTGCATGGGAACCTCCCTCCGGGCCCTCGCCACGGCAGCACTCCCATCCCCACCCAAAAAACACTCCACCAGCCCAGTGGTGACGGCCACCCTCCAATCCTGGAACCAACTGCGGCAGCAATTTGGCCTGTACAAAATGTCGGACAAGGCTCCCATCTGCAACAACCATAGGTTCACACCAGCACTGACTGACGCCACCTTCAAAAGGTGGAGGCAGGACGGGGGGACACTGACAGTCAAGGACCTATACACGGACGACAGGATCGCAACACTGGACGAACTGACAGAGAAATTTCAGCTAGCTGGGGGGAACGAGCTACGGTACCTGCAGCTCAAAAACTTCCTACGAAAGGAGACAAGGACATACCCACAACCGCCACGACGGACACTACTGGAAGACCTACTGGACGCAAGTATCCTACAGAAAGGGAACTGTAGTGACATGTATGACCGACTGGTAGATAGGGACGACACCGTACTGGACGCAACAAGAAGGAAATGGGAGGACGACCTGGGGATGGAGATAGGGTGGGGACTCTGGAGCGAAGCACTGCATAGGGTCAACTCCACCTCCACGTGCGCAAGGCTCAGCCTGACGCAACTAAAAGTGGTACATAGAGCCCACTTAACGAGAAACCGTATGAGTAGGTTCTTCCCGGAGGTGGAGGACAAATGTGAGCGGTGCCAGAGAGGCCCGGCCAACCACGCCCACATGTTCTGGTCTTGCCCCAGACTTGTGGAGTACTGGACAGCCTTCTTCGAGGCTATGTCCAAAGTGGTGGGGGTGAGGGTGGAGCCATGCCCGATAGTGGCGGTCTTCGGGGTTTCAGACCAGCCAGATCTATTCCTGGGGAGGAGGGCGGACGCCCTTGCCTTTGCCTCCCTGATTGCCCGCCGTAGAATCCTGTTTGGCTGGCGGTCAGCAGCACCACCCAGAGCTGCAGACTGGCTGTCCGACCTCTCGGAATCTCTCCAAATGGAGAAAATCAAATTCGCCATCCGAGGGTCGGACGACGGCTTCCACAGAACGTGGGAGCCATTCATGCAACTGTTCCGGGACCTGTTTGTGGCCAACGTACAGGAGGAAGAATAGTCGGGTGGCCAAGAACCAGGGGAAAATGGACGGGAATCGGGGGAAGGTAGCCGGGGGGAGGGAGGGGGGGGGGGGGGGGGGGGGGGGCTACGGGCTCGGTATGGGGGTTTGATGGCAAGCCAAGGCCCAAAACCAAACTATAAATAAATGCCTATAAACATGTGCCTCGGCCATATTGGGGAATGTAAAATATGTATGCTGGCTAAAGGGGGCGGCCACAATTATTGTTATGAAGATGCTTACCTGTAAATATTCATGTTAAATTTTTGTGTTTTTTTTTTCTCTCTCTCTAATAACTTGTAATTTGTCATATATAAAATATGAAAACTCAATAAAAAAACATTAAAAAAAAAAACACTGCAATTAAGTTACTATGAAAATCCCCTAGTCGCCACACTCTGGCCCCTGTTCAGATACATGGAGGGAGAATTCAGACTGTCCAATTCACCTCACAAGCACATCTTTCGGGACTTGTGGGAGGAAACTGGAGCACCCGGAGGAAACCCACGCACACACGGGGAGACCCTGCAGACTCCGCACAGACAGCGACCCAAGCCAGGAATCAAACCCGAGTCTCTGGCGCTGTGATCTGTGAAGCAACGGTGCTAACCACTGTGCTACCGTGCCACCCATAGAAATAACAGCAGCAAGATTTGGTGTTTAAATAAAATTATTTATTCAAACATTTTACTCAAAAGACTAAACACTACGTCAATCACTCACAGTCGGCACAGCAGCACGGTGGTTAGCACTGTTGCTTCACAGCTCCAGGGTCCCAAGTTCGATTCCTGGCTTGGGTCACTGTCTGTGTGGAGTTTGCACGTTCTCCCCGTGTCTGCGTGGGTTTCCTCCGGGTCGTCCTGTTTTCTCCCACAGTCCAAAGATGTGCAGGTTAGGTGGATTGGCCATGCTAAATTTCTCTTTGTGTCCAAAAATATTAGGTGGGATTATGGGGATAGGGTAGAGGTGTGGGCTTAAGTAGGGTGCTCTTCCCAAGGGCCGGTGCAGACTCGATGGGCCAAATGACCTCCTTTTGCACTGTAAATTCTATGATTTAACACATGAGAAAGGTACAGGTAAAGAAAATAGCATACTTTTGCAAGTTGTTACTAAAAGAATAGCTCAAAGTTCAGATGTTGGGTTCATTATTGAAGAACAGTCACTGCGGGGCCATACCTGCGATATCAGATGATAGTTACTAACTGACATTGCTGTCATCAATTGCAGTCCTGCAGTGATCACAATATAATGTGATGATTTATGCAGCCAGATTATTCATAGGTCCTGGACGATTGTGTACACATTGTGCAGGGTCACATTCCCCATGCCCCCACCCAATCTCTTTCTCATCCTCCCCTCCCTCCCATCACACCCCTTATCCTTCCTCCCAAACCCCTCTGACTCTCTCAAACACCTTTTATTCCCCTCTCCTTCATTCTTTCTTTTCTTTCCCTCCTCCTCTTTCCCTCTGCTTCCATCCCTCTTTTCCCCGTAACCTCGCCCCTCTACTCATTCCCCTCCTTCCCCTTCTCCTCCTTCCCCCTCCCTCACCTTATTCCCCCTCCCTTCCCCAAATAAAGATCTCTGTTTACAGTGTCGGCTATAAACCAGAAGTGACATTTCAAGGGCAGGCGCTGTGAACATTTTATGTCAGCCAGTGGGATCAGCAAGGATCAAGATGAGGTGTGCAACACTTAAATAAGGGTAATTATAAAGGAATGAGGGAAGAATTAGTTGGAGTGGAGTAGAGAGGAGTTTAGCAGGAAAGACCATTGATCAGCAAGGCAGACATTTCTGAAATTAGTTCATGACTCACAACAAAGATGTATCCCTGTGAGGAAGAAGGATTCTAGGAAGAGGATAAATCAACCACAATTAACCAAGGAAGTGAAGGATAGTAAACTGAAATCAAAAAGATATAATTTGGCAAAGATTAATGGTAAACCAGAGGATTGGGAAAGTTTTAAAAACCAATAAAAGGTGACCAAAAAATTGATAAAAAGGGGGAGGGTAAAATATGAGGGTAAACTAGCAAGTAATATAAAAATGCTGAGCAAGAGCTGCTTTAAATACATAAAAAGGAAGGGGGAGGCCAAAGTGAACAGAGACCCTTAGAGAATGAGACTGGGAAATAATATTGGGGAACCAGAAAATGGCAGAGGAGCTAAACAAATACTTTTCATCAGTCTTCATGGTAGAAGATACTAATAACATTCCAAAAATACGAAATAATCAAGGGGAAGAAGTGGGGTGGAAATAAATACAATAACAATCACTAGAGAAAAGGTGCTGTGGAAACTAATGAGGCTTACGGACCTGGACCTGATGGGTTGAATCTCAGGACATTAAAGGAAGTAGCTGCAGAGATAGTGGATGCACTTATAATAATCTTCCGAGAATCCTTAATTTCTGGAAATTCCAATCCCAGAGGATTGGAAAACTGCCATTGCAACACTTTATTCGAAAAAGGAGAGAGTTAAAAAAGCAAGGGTCTATAGGCCAGTTAGCTTCATTTCTGTGGATGGGAAAATGTTCGAGTCCATTATAAAAGGTGTAATACCTGAACATTTAGAAATACAGAAGATACAGAAGAGGGGCAGCACGGTAGCATGGTGGTTAGCATAAATGCTTCACAGCTCCAGGGTCCCAGGTTCGATTCCCGGCTGGGTCACTGTCTGTGTGGAGTCTGCACGTCCTCCCCATGTGTGCGTGGGTTTCCTCCGGGTGCTCCGGTTTCCTCCCACAGTCCAAAGATGTGCGGGTTAGCGGGATTGGCCATGCTAAATTGCCCATAGTGTCCTAAAAAGTAAGGTTGTGGGGGGGGGGGGGGGTTGTTGGGTTACGGGTATAGGGTGGATACGTGGGTTTGAGTAGGGTGATCATGGCTCGGCACAACATCGAGGGCCGAAGGGCCTGTTCTGTGCTGTACTGTTCTATGTTCTATGTTCTATAATAAGCAGAGTCAGAATGGCTTCATGAAAGTGAACGCATGCCTGACAAACTTATTAGAATTCTTTGAAGTGCTAACGAGCAAGATAGATGATGGGGAACCAGTAGATGTAATATATTTGGACTTCCAAAAAGCATTCGATAAGGTGCCGCAGTAAAGGCTAATGTGATAAGAGCCCATAGTGTTGGGATTTTATATTCGCACAGGTAGAGGATTGGTTAACTGATAGTAGACAGAGAGTTGGGAGAAGAGGGCAATTTTCAGGATGACAACCTGTAACTGTTGGCATGTCACCAGGTTCACAATTATACGCAATATATATCAATAACTTGGATGAGGGAAATGAGTGCACTATTGCCAATTTGCAGATATCACAAAAATAGGTGAGAAGCCAAGTGCTGAGGTTGACACGTAGAGTCTACAGAGGGATATCGACAGGTTAGGTGAGTGGATAAAAACATAGCAGATAGAATATAATGTTGGAAAGTGTGAAGATAGGCACTTTGGTAGGAAGAATAAATTAGCTGAATATTATTCAAACAGAAAATGCTTCAGAAACTGCAACACAGAGAGATTTGGCGGTCCTTCTGAATAAATCACAAAAAACAAACATGCAAGTTCACCAGGTAATTCAAAAGGCAGATGAAATGTTGGCCTTTATTTAAAGGGAATGGAATATAAAAATAGGGAAGTCTTGCTGAAACTATACAAAGCACGAGTTAGAACACACCTTTAATACTGTGAACAGTTTTGCTCCTCTTATCTAAGGAAAGATATACTGGCAATTGGAGACAGTCCAGAGAAGGTTCACTAGGTTAATGGAGGGATTTTATTATGAGGAGAGTTTGATTAGATTGGGCCTGTATTCATTCGAGTTTAGACGAATGAGGTGACCTTATTGAGACATAGGGGCCGGGGTTCTCTGAGCTACCACACCGCAATCGCATTTGGGGTGAGGGCGGAGAATGGGGCATCAGTTTGGGTCCAACGCGCGCGTGGTCGAAGCGGGGCCGGTCGGGGGCCATTGAAAAAGGCCCCCGTGGCGGTTCTCCGCCGACAAATGGCCAAGTTCCCATCGGCGTGGTTCACTCATGGTTCCACCCGACGGGAGCTCTGAGTGGCGGCTGCGGACTCAGTCCTATTTTTTCCCGCCCCAATTTTTCATCCCTTCCTCAGCCCTCTCCCCTTTTGCTCTGCCACCTCCCATCTTTACACCCACCCCTCCTTACCTTTACCATCCTTTCCCCACCCCCTACTTTCCCCTTCCCTCCTTTCCCCTCCCCACCCTTCCCCTCCCCTCCTTACCCTTTCCCTCCTTCCTATTCCCTTCTTTATGATTCCCTTCTATCCCACTCCACTTGACTCTCCTCTCCTCCCCTCCCATCTCCCCCACAACTAGATCCAGGCTCGGAGCACTGAGGCTGGGGTCCTGGCTCGGAGCACTGAGACTGGGTCCAGGCTCGGAGCACTGAGACTAGGTCCAGGGCCAGAGCACTGAGGCTGGGTTCAGGCACGGAGCACTGAGACTGGGTCCAGACCTGGATCACTGAGACTGGGTCCAGACCTGGATCACTGAGACTGGGTCCAGACCTGGATCACTGAGACTGGGTCCAGGGCCGGAGCACTGAGGCTGGGTTCAGGCTCGGAGCACTGAGACTGGGTCCAGACCTGGAGCACTGAGACTGGGTTCAGGCTCGGAGCACTGAGACTGGGGTCCAGGGCCAGAGCACTGAGGCTGGGTTCAGGCACGGAGCACTGAGACTGGGTCCAGACCTGGAGCACTGAGACTGGGGTCCAGACCTGGAGTACTGAGACTGGGTTCAGACTCGGAGCACTGAAACTGGGGTCCAGGCTCGGAGCACGGAGGCTGGGTCCAGACCTGGAGCACTGAGGCTGGGTCCAGACCTGGATCACTGAGACTGGGTCCAGGCTCGGAGCACTGAGACTGGGTCCAGGGCCAGAGCACTGAGGCTGGGTTCAGGCACGGAGCACTGAGACTAGGTCCAGGGCCAGAGCACTGAGGCTGGGTTCAGGCACGGAGCACTGAGACTGGGTCCAGACCTGGATCACTGAGACTGGGTCCAGACCTGGATCACTGAGACTGGGTCCAGACCTGGATCACTGAGACTGGGTCCAGGGCCGGAGCACTGAGGCTGGGTTCAGGCTCGGAGCACTGAGACTGGGTCCAGACCTGGAGCACTGAGACTGGGTTCAGGCTCGGAGCACTGAGACTGGGGTCCAGGGCCAGAGCACTGAGGCTGGGTTCAGGCACGGAGCACTGAGACTGGGTCCAGACCTGGAGCACTGAGACTGGGGTCCAGACCTGGAGTACTGAGACTGGGTTCAGACTCGGAGCACTGAAACTGGGGTCCAGGCTCGGAGCACGGAGGCTGGGTCCAGACCTGGAGCACTGAGGCTGGGTCCAGACCTGGATCACTGAGGCTGGGGTCCAGACCTGGATCACTGAGGCTGGGTTCAGGCTCGGAGCACTGAGACTGGGTCCAGACCTGGAGCACTGAGACTGGGTCCAAACCTGGAGCACTGAGACTGGGCCCAGACTTGGAGCACTGAGACTGGGTCCAGGCTCGGAGCACTGAGACTGGGTTCAGGCTCGGAGCACTGAGACTGGATTCAGGCTCGGAGCACTGAGGCTGGGTCCAGACCTGAAGCACTGAGGCTGGGTCCAGACCTGGAGCACTGAGACTGGGTTCAGGCTTGGAGCACTGAGACTGGGGTCCAGACCTGGATCACTGAGACTGGGTCTAGGCTCGGAGCGCTGAGACTGGGGTCCAGGCTCGGAGCACTGAGGCTGGGTTCAAGCTCGGAGCACTGAGACTGGGTCCAGGCTCGGAGCACTGAGGCTGGGTCCAGACCTGGATCACTGAGGCTGGGGTCCAGACCTGGAGCACTGAGGCTGGGTCCAGACCTGGAGCACTGAGACTGGGTCCAGACCTGGAGCACTGAGACTGGGTCCAGACCTGGATCACTGAGACTGGGTCCAGGCCTGGATCACTGAGGCTGGGTCCAGGCTCGGAGCACTGAGACTGGGTCCAGACCTGGAGCACTGAGACTGGGTCCAGACCTGGAGCACTGAGACTGGGTCCAGACCTGGAGCACTGAGACTGGGTCCAGACCTGGAGCACTGAGAATGGGTCCAAGCTCGGAGCACTGAGACTGGGTCCAGACCTGGATCACTGAGGCTGGGTCCAGACCTGGATCACTGAGGCTGGGTCCAGACCTGGATCACTGAGGCTGGGTTCCGGCTCGGAGCACTGAGGCTGGCGTCCAGACCAGGATCACTGAGACTGGGTCCAGGCCTGGAGCACTGAGACTGGGTTCAGGCTCGGAGCACTGAGACTGGGGTTCAGGCTCGGAGCACTGAGACTGGGTTCAGACCTGGATCACTGAGGCTGGGTCCAGGCCTGGAGCACTGAGGCTGGGTCCAGGCCTGGATCACTGAGACTGGGGTCCAGACCTGGAGCACTGAGGCTGGGTCCAGACCTGGATCACTGAGGCTGGGGTCCAGACCTGGAGTACTGAGACCGGGGTCCAGACCTGGAGCACTGAGGCTGGGTCCAGACCTGCATCACTGAGACTGGGGTCCAGACCTGGAGCACTGAGGCTGGGTCCAAGCTCGGAGCACTGAGACTGGGTCCAAGCTCGGAGCACTGAGACTGGGGTCGAGGCTCGGAGCACTGAGACTGGGTCCAGGCTCGGAGCACTGAGACTGGGTCCAAGCTCGGAGCACTGAGACTGGGTCCAGACCTGGTGCACTGAGACTGGGGTCCCAACCTGGAGCACTGAGACTGGGGTCCAGGCTCGGAGCACTGAGATTGGGGTCCAGGCTCGGAGCACTGAGGCTGGGTCCAGACCTGGAGCACTGAGGCTGGGTCCAGACCTGGAGCACTGAGGCTGGGTCCAGGCTCGGAGCACTGAGACTGGGTCCAGACCTGGATCACTGAGACTGGGTCCAGACCTGGAGCACTGAGACTGGGGTCCAGACCTGGATCACTGAGACTGGGGTCCAGGGCCGGAGCACTGAGGCTGGGTCCAGACCTGGAGCACTGAGGCTGGGTCCAGACCTGGATCACTGAGGCTGGGTCCAGACCTGGATCACTGAGACTGGGGTCCAGACCTGGAGCACTGAGACTGGGTCCAGACCTGGAGCACTGAGACTGGGGTCCAGACCTGGATCACTGAGACTGGGTCCAAGCTCGGAGCACTGAGACTGGGTCCAAGCTCGGAGCACTGAGACTGGGGTCCAGGCTCGGAGCACTGAGACTGGGGTCCCAACCTGGATCACTGAGACTGGGGTCCAGACCTGGAGCACTGAGGCTGGGTCCAAGCTCGGAGCACTGAGACTGGGGTCCCAACCTGGATCACTGAGACTGGGTCCAGACCTGGAGCACTGAGGCTGGGTCCAGGCTCGGAGCACTGAGACTGGGTCCAAGCTCGGAGCACTGAGACTGGGGTCCCAACCTGGAGCACTGAGACTGGGTCCAAGCTTGGAGCACTGAGACTGGGGTCCCAACCTGGAGCACTGAGACTGGGTCCAGACCTGGAGCACTGAGGCTGGGTCCAGACCTGGAGCACTGAGACTGGGGTCCAGGCTCGGAGCACTGAGATTGGGGTCCAGGCTCGGAGCACTGAGGCTGGGTCCAGACCTGGAGCACTGAGGCTGGGTCCAGACCTGGATCACTGAGGCTGGGGTCCAGACCTGGATCACTGAGGCTGGGTCCAGGCTCGGAGCACTGAGGCTGGGTCCAGACCTGGAGCACTGAGACTGGGTTCAGGCTCGGAGCACTGAGACCGGGGTCCAGACCTGGAGCACTGAGACTGGGTTCAGGCTCGGAGCTCTGAGACTGGGTCCAGACCTGGAGCACTGAGACTGGGTCCAGGCTCGGAGCACTGAGACTGGGTGCAGACCTGGATCACTGAGACTGGGGTCCAGACCTGGATCACTGAGGCTGGGTCCTGACCTGGAGCACTGAGACTGGGGTTCAGGCTCGGAGCACTGAGACTGGGTGCAGACCTGGATCACTGAGGCTGGGGTCCAGACCTGGATCACTGAGACTGGGTCCAGACCTGGAGCACTGAGGCTGGGTCCAGACCTGGATCACTGAGGCTGGGTCCAGACCTGGATCACTGAGGTTGGGTTCAGGCTCGGAGCACTGAGATTGGGGTCCAGGCTCGGAGCACTGAGGCTGGATCCAGACCTGGAGCACTGAGGCTGGGGTCCAGACCTGGATCACTGAGGCTGGGTCCAGACCTGGATCACTGAGGCTGGGTTCAGGCTCGGAGCACTGAGACTGGGTCCAGACCTGGATCACTGAGACTGGGTCCAGACCTGGATCACTGAGACTGGGGTCCAGACCTGGATCACTGAGACTGGGTCCAGACCTGGAGCACTGAGACTGGGGTCCAGACCTGGATCACTGAGACTGGGTCCAGACCTGGATCACTGAGACTGGGGTCCAGACCTGGATCACTGAGACTGGGGTCCAGACCTGGATCACTGAGACTAGGGTCCAGGCTCGGAGCACTGAGGCTGGGTCCAAGCTCGGAGCACTGAGATTGGGGTCCAGACCTGGAGCACTGAGGCTGGGTCCAGACCTGGAGCACTGAGACTGGGTCCAAGCTCGGAGCACTGAGACTGGGGTCCAGGCTCGGAGCACTGAGACTGGCGTCCCAACCTGGAGCACTTGAGGCTGGGTCCAGGCTCGGAGCACTGAGGCTGGGTCCTGACCTGGAGCACTGAGGCTGGGTCCTGACCTGGAGCACTGAGGCTGGGTCCAGGCTCGGAGCACTGAGACTGGGTTCAGGCTCGGAGCACTGAGGCTGGGTCCAGACCTGGAGCACTAAGGCTGCGGTCCAGGCTCGGAGCACTGAGGCTGGGGTCCTGGCTCGGAGCACTGAGACTGGGTCCAGACCTGGAGCACTGAGACTGGGTCCAGGCCCGGAGCACTGAGGCTGGGTCCAGACCTGGAGCACTGAGGCTGGGTCCAGACCTGGAGCACTGAGGCTGGGTCCAGACCTGGAGCACTGAGGCTGGGTCCAGACCTGGAGCACTGAGGCTGGGGTCCAGACCTGGATCACTGAGACTGGGTCCAGACCTGGAGCACTGAGACGGGAGTCCACGGCCGGCCACTGAGACTGGGTCCAGACCTGGATCACTGAGGCTGGGTCCAGACCTGGAGCACTGAGACTGGGTCCAGACCTGGAGCACTGAGACTGGGTCCAGACCTGGAGCACTGAGACTGGGTCCAGACCTGGAGCACTGAGACTGGGGTCCAGGGCCGGAGCACTGAGACTGGGTCCAGGCTCGGAGCACTGAGACTGGGGTTCAGGCTCGGAGCACTGAGACTCGGTCCAGACCTGGATCACTGAGACTGGGTCCAGACCTGGAGCACTGAGACTGGGTCCAGACCTGGATCACTGAGACTGGGGTCCAGACCTGGAGCACTGAGACTGGGTCCAGGCTCGGAGCGCTGAGGCTGGGTCCAGTATTGGATCACTGAGACTGGGGTCCAGACCTGGATCACTGAGGCTGGGTCCAGACCTGGATCACTGAGGCTGGGTCCAGACCTGGATCACTGAGATTCGGGTCCAGGCTCGGAGCACTGAGGCTGGGTCCCGACCTGGATCACTGAGACTGGGGTCCAGACCTGGATCACTGAGACCGGGGTCCAGACCTGGATCACTGAGACTGGGGTCCAGACCTGGATCACTGAGACTGGGGTCCAGACCTGGAGCACTGAGGCTGGGTCCAGCTCAGTGGGGAGGCCGGCAAGACGATGCCACCATCTAGGCCGGAATCGAGGTTGACAAGACTCCAAGGGCTGGAGACAAGAACAGAGCCTGCAAGAAAGAAGTGTGAGGAGAACAAGCTGGAAGGATGAGTGGGTAGAAAATTACAGTGGGTAGTCGGTATAAAATTGGAGGACGGCAGGGTGGGGAAGTCGGAGCTTTGAGGGAAGCCAGGCAGTGGGTGTTGGAAAATGGAAGGAGGAAGGACATAGAGAATTGTAGGGAGGTTAGAGAGAATTAGGAGGGAGAGGGTTAGAAAGTTGTACAGAGGGATGGAGGTACGGGAGGCAGAGGGTTTGGGACGAGGGTCATGTTACAGGTTTGCAAGGAGAGGTATGCAGAGTTTGCAGGAAGGATGGTAGAGATTTGGCGAGAGGGAGAGAAGGGGTTTGAGTTGGAGGGTGGGGGTAGAAATTGAGGGGAGGGAGACAGATATAAAATTCGGGAAGGGATTGAGGGGGTAGAGCGTTGGCGAGAGGGAAGGAGTTTGAGAGTTGGCAGGAGGGAGGGAGGGTGGTGGAGAGTTGGCGTGAGGGAGCGAGGGAAAGAGTTAGAGGTTGGGGGGGGAGAAGAAGAGGCAGAAAGTTGGGAAGAGGGAGAGGGGTTAGAAATTTGGACGGAGACGGGGTAGAGAGCCGCAGGGAGTGACGGAAAGATATAGAGAGTTGGAGAGAGGGTAGGGGGTGGAGAGTTGGCAGGAAGGGGGAAGGGACGGAAGGGGATGAAGATTTTGAGGGAAGGAGGGTGGGGGCAGAGAGTTGGCAGGAGGGAGGGTCCAAGTGGGTAGAGAGTCGGAGGGAGGAAGAGGGTTGAAAATGTGGGGAAGGACTTGCTTATATCCTGACTGGGAACAGATTTTCTGGGTGGGAGGTGCAGGAGCGAAGTTGTGGTTGGCTACCCAGAAGTATGGGATCCTTTGCGCCCTTTGGAGTCTTAACCCCACAGATGTCCCTCCTTTCCAACACTCTATCTGGGGCACTGAGGTTCAGTTTTGACCATTGCCTCTCAGGAAGGATGTATTGGCCAAACAGAAGCAAAGTGGAAGCCAATGACTTTGACGTTTGCAGAGCATCCATGTGGAACGGACATTGTTCTGTTTGCACATGCACATGAAGCCTGAGCCACACTTTAGCTCGGGCACCAGGCCGATGCCTCTGGCTGCTCAGTAGGATAGTGCCACACATTTCTCGCCTCGAGTGTTTCAAAGGTTTTGCTGTTCTGTTCAGCAGTTTCTGGGGTTTTCCATCTGCTCACCCACTGGGGCTCACTGTACCCAGAGAAAATGATATGCATTGAAAAAACGATAACTAATATTTCCAGAGATGTTAGACTGAGATCTTTTGACCTTTTTGTGCTGGTAAACAGAATGTGGCACACCTGTCTCACCTACGTGAAGCTGGCTTTGTGTGGTTCTGGCAGACAGTTATTTGTTTTTCCTCAGACTTCTTCATTTGAGTTTGAAGATATTGGACAATGAGTACTGTCTACATTGATTATTGTACAATGATTAATGTGTTTTATTTGGAATCGTACAGGAACCGCTGCGCCACACAGACACATGGAAAGGTGCAAAAGTAGAAACGTTATGACCACCATGTCAGACTTTTGTTTCAATCTTTGTGACAACTTAATTAAGGTCATGCAGACAGTGGAGCTGAGTCTGTAACTTCTGGTTGGGGCAGGTTTTGAGTCGGATTTTCCCAGCCCCGAGGAGGAGGGTTTGGAGGTGGGAGGCCGGAAAAGTAGCGGGAATCACTGTCAGGATGTTTTCACAATGTTGTCCCGCCTCCAGGCGCATTTCACAGGAGGGGCTGCCATGGGGATCAGCAACCATCTCCATGGATGCGGGCAGCCAATCAAGGCATAAGGCCCCAATTGAGGGCCATTTTATCAAACCAACATCATACAGGCCTCCCCGGCGGGCTTCAGAGCCCATCAACGATTTGGAAGCAATCTCCTGGTGGGAAATGGGAAGGCCATCACTGCTTTCCAGGCCCCAATAATGGAGACGGGAGGCTGAGATGGCTGCAGCCAAAATCACTCCTGTGGCAGATTTCTTGCTCCATGCTGATAATCCTGACAGTAACTCTGGGACATGTTTATTGATCAAACCTTCAGAAACCTGTCGAGAGAGCTTCCATTGCCTGGCACCTTGTGCTCACTTTCAGCAGATTGGCCTCCCCCAGTGGTGAAAGCAGTCTGCCAGTGTTGGCGAGGCCTCTCATTGTGTCTCTCGTTCTGCTTTCTGTCCTTAATTCGATAGTAAACACAGCAGTAGCCAATTAGGAGGCTGCATCACTTAAAGCTGTATCAGTGGATGTACATGTGGTTCTGACATCGGGTTCCCAATGCCAGAGGGAAAATCAAGCTCATTGTCTTGGAGTTTGGAATCAGGACTGTAACATGAAGCTAGGTCTCGCACGCTGAAGTTGCCGTTGCAGTTGTGAAGGTTTGTGGATCTCTGGTTACAGACTTGTCAGCAAGGAGTTAACGCTTTCAGGGAGAGATGGGGAAAGGGGGAAAATTGATGAGAAAAAAATATTCCAGTTTACAATGTTTGAGCTTCACAACCTTCACAAAATGTGGAATAAATACAATTTATGTTTTGCACGCAAAGAACATAGCTTTTCTGTTTTTCTCCTATTGACAGAACTATCAAAGCATCACTTAAACCGCACTGCATGGAAAATGAATAACTGCAGCGCTTTCCCTCTGAGCCTCTGCATTCTAAGCATGCGATTTCCAAAAATGCCCCAGTGGGGTACCCAAGATTACTTTGGAAAACTGCTCAGAATGAGTTTCATCAGTTCAAGGGCGATCTAAAGCATTTTACAGCTGGTTTATTGCTATTCTTCTGCTGTTTAAATTGTCTTTCATGTCAAAAGTCTTTTCCTGCTTACAAATCATCAGGAAGAATTCTGGCGACCATACTGCTCGCCTAAGCTACTCCAGGGGTTCCTGCCTTTGATCAGTTGTATCATTTGCAATTGAGTTAAAAATAGGAAGCTGCTGGGATAAGCCTACTCTCTCTTCGTAGCCTGGGCTTTCCTTGTGTTTAGACTCAATGTTTTTTTTTAATATGCAGCTTTGTTGGTTTTCTTTAGCGCCCGTGAACACAAAGTACAGCACAGGGGGTGGGGAAGGATTTGGAAGGGCACCTACTTGTAAATCTACTGTTCAGCCCATGTTGAATGGGGCCTCTTGATAAACAAAGTGGATAGTTAATCCTATCAGGAAATGGTGGTTATAGTACATGTACATGGGAGGAGTGGGGGGCGGGGGAAGGGGGGGGGGGTTGGGGTGGTGGTGGTGGTGGTCCACACTCCCACCTGAAAAAAAATGCTGACTAGTTTAAAAACCAAAGTGGAGTATTGTGGCCTTTTACTTTAAGACTCCACTCTATAGGTAAAAGCAAGGAAGAAAAAATAGGAGGAAGAGTATCTCTGACCAGCCTTTAAAACCACCTCCTACTTAGGCGTAAAACTGCCTGTGAGTAACCAAACTTGTTAGTATCAGTTTTGTTTGGGTGTCAGTTTTTTGGGTGTGGCTAGTGCCCTTAAAGCTCTTAAATGACATCTACAGTGGCGATGCATACTTGGTGGGTGGGGGGGGGGGGGGGGGGGGGGGAAGGGGGGGATACAGGGTATGGGAGGGGGCTAAGTTAATGTGATAGCAGTGAACATGACATTAATCACCGATTTAAAGGCAGTGGTAGGGCCCTTTTGGAGCTCAACGCTCTAATCACTTTCTCCCAACTTTGCACAGCTAAACATGCATGAGCTAAAGGAAGGAGTCCCCACCAATGCTATTTAAAGGACTCAATTGCTTCGAGGAGAGTTGCTGGCTGATTTCTTCGAGCTGTTGCTACATTTCTCTAGCCGCTCGTTGATTTCTGTTGCTTCAGTTTGCAAATGTTCACAGGGAGTGGTGTGGTTGCTGCTGAATGACGTTGTGCTGACTTTAGAAGTTCCTCACGAGCCATTTGTTCCTGGCCATGGTTGCGCTGGTGGGCATGACCCTTGGAATTCACAAGACATGGAGAATAAAAAGAGGCCATTTGGAGCAAGACAATCTGCTGGAGGACGGAGAAGGGAGGGGAAAGGCGATAAGGAGTCTTTGTAGCAGGTTCTATCCATCCAGAGTATTCAGGGTGTAATTCTCCTACTTAAACAGAGAGTACAATGTCTGCACTTCAGTAAGGATGGTCCTCACTGACTCTGCTACCTGCTGCAGCCACAATTGCAGCTTCAGAGTAGGGCGAGGATGGTAAGTGACTGAAATTTGGACTTTTGTGGTGCTGGATTTATTTGCAACATCTCACAGTATACCATCCCCTGTTGTTTGAAAGAGGTCACAAAGACTCTTTGTTCAAAAAGAGCTATCTAAATATAATTTTCTCTTGCTAGAGCCAAGTATGCAGAGTGAGCACATGTGTTGCTCGGATTGCAGGCTTCCCCATGGTGTGAAAGTGAAATGAAATGAAAGTTGCCATAGTTCCCGGGAACCACAGGCTGCTCTCCCTTTTTTAGAGAGAGCTGGGCGGTGGCAATTTAACCTGAGGATTACCACACCTCAGGCGAGCGGCAGGGTTGAAAAGGCGGGTCTTCATGGCTGGCATCGGCCGGAATGGGAATTGAACCAGCGCTGCTGGCATTACTCTGCATCACGATCCAGCTGTTCAGCCAACTGAGCTAAACCAAGCCCCACTGGGTGCCATTGACTGCATGCACATTGCTTTGTGGACATGCATGCCAACTATACGGTAACCAAATGTGATTCCACTCCCTCAACGCCCATTTGATGTGTGGCCATCAGCATCCTGGCAAAACTGTAGCAGACTACTCTGCCAACTGCATTTCAGTGACCACTGCAGATTATCATGGGGCTGTAGTGACAAGATCTATCTGCTCACAATGTGGCTGATTATTATGATGGACAACCCACTCAAAAATCTATCTAAGTCATAATACCACATGAAATTTAATAGAACAGGCCATTGGCTTGATGAAACAACATTGCCATTACCTGGACCGCTCTGGAGAAGCTCTGCAGGACTCTTTAGAGTGTGTGACAAATTTGTAATGGGCTGCTGCATGCCCCACAACCTTGCTATCATGAGGGGACAACACTTGCCACCAGTAATATGGCATGTGGCTGAGGAGGAGGAGTGTGAAGAGGAAGTGAAAGAAGAGGAAGGGAGGGAAGTTGAAGAGAGGAAGTAACCAAATAGTCATTTTCTGGTCAGGCTGTCCATGAAGACCACATCAATTTCAAGGTCAGTGAACGCAATCTCAGTTCCCTCTGCATCAACAATCTCACAGATCAGCTTCCCTCTGTCTATGGCGATTAGAGAGTTTTATGAGAGCCATGAAAAATCTAGCACAGGTTTGCAGAGTCAAACAGAAAGTAACTTCATTTACTCCAATATGTTCACAGTACCAGTAGTTCACTACTGGGTCCCTCTCCAGCCAGTACCACAGTGGCCAGCTCTATTTATACAGCAGTACTGCTAATGGTTGTCCCCCCACCCCCTCACTTGTAGGGCTCATATTCCCCAAGGAACTGGGATAACCAATTGTTCCTAGCCAATAGGATCCGTGCAGGTTATAACAGGGAGGTTGCTCAAACACAAAGCTAAAATAAGAATCACCACAGAGTAAAGATTCCAAACACATTCTGGGCACGATCCAATGGCCATGCTGTGCTGGAAAAGCAGCTCGCCGTGATGCAGCATGGCAGATGAAAGTCAGGAGATCTCTCTCCTGGGATCTACCAGGCTCGCCACGCCTCACGAGATCCAATGTGATCTAGCCAGACGAAGGATGAAAATCTCGCCCATTGTGGGTGGGATCACTTTTTGGCAGCTCTGCATATTAGAGCGAGGCAGTAAGCCTCTCTCTAATGTGCAGATTCCCCAGGTACGTGAGGCTTTGGGATTCAACCCCTGTGCCTCAGAGACCTTGGGCGAGCGCCGTTCAGCAGTGGTCCCCACAAATGTGGACCAGATGGAACGGTGCTCATGATGGTTTCCCAGGGGATCAGAGGTCCCCAGCGGCATGTTTTTGGGCAGGATGGTGCACTGGCATTGCTGGTGCCACCTGGGTACCTTGGCAGTGCCAGCCTGAAACCTTGGCAAGCCACCTGGTTGCCAGGCTGGCATTACCATCGTGCCCAGTTTGCACTTCCAACTAACATGGGCATGACAGGATGCTAGTTTGGCACTACCAAGGTGCCAAGCTGGCATTTTTTTCACGCGTGCGATTGGGCCAGGGTGCCTGGCACGTGGGTGTTGGGGCTGGGAGGGGGACCTTTTCGTAGTTCAGGCTTCGGGGGAGGTCAAGGATTGTTTCGGGGGCCTCGGAGATCGGGAGGCTATTTTTAAATGTGGAGTGGCAGGTGTAGGAAGTGAAATGCCATCTTTCTGAGAGCGGACAGTAGGATAATAATCCACCTCCCTCGATGGTGGCACCTCAGTACTCCGAGTAATCTATTTGATTATTAGACTGCCGTGACATCGGCACCTTTAAACAGTGTAATGCTCAGTCATTATAAATGCAGTCCGAGCCTGCATGGCAGCAAACTGACATCGGGTGGCTACTGTTTGAACTGCAATGGCCGTTGCAACATTGGCCATCAGGCGTTGCATGATGGTTGGGTACAGATGTGAGTGAATGAAATTGGCCACCACTTTCATGCTGAAAGTCATGGGCGGGATTCTCTAAAAATGGAGCGATGTACCCACGCCGGCGGAAAACCGGTGCCAACGACTCCGGCATCAACGGCCCCCGCACAGGGGCAGAGAATCCCGGCCAAGGCTTCCAAGTTCGACATAGTTCCTTACCATTCCTCCATGGAACATTGAACTGTACAGCACAGTACAGGCCCTTCGGCCCACAATGTTGTGCCGAACTAGTCTGAAATTAAGATCAAATCAACCTACTCCCAGTCATTCTAGTGCACTCCATATGCCTATCCAATAACCGCTTGAAAGTTCCTATAGAACATAGAACATGTGCCTTACCATTGACCGGAGGCTTTTTGGAAAGCTTCCCAATGCATCAAGCATTTTGTTTTGCACATCCGTCATTGTTTTTCATAGGCTGCCCCGGTCAAAGTCCTCCCCGGAATCCTCTGTGACATTATCCATCTGGGCCTCACCCTTTGGTGAACCCCCTCCTCACTTGTGCCCAGTGACTCACCAAATGCAGATTCTGCCTCGAATTTACCCTTTAGGATATGCACAGTGTCTGATCTCATAGGGGTGGCACTGAGTCACAGTGGTTAGCACTGCTGCCTCGCAGCGCCAGGGTCCCGGGTTCAATTCCAGCCTTGGGTGACTGCCTGTGTGGAGCTTGCATGTTCTCCCCTGCCTGCGTGGGCTTCCTCCGAGTGCTCCGGTTGCTCCGGTTTCCTTCCACAGTCTAAAGCTGTGCAGGTTAGGTGGATTGGCCATGCTAAATTGCCCAACAGTGTTTAAGGATGTGCAGGTCAAATGGGGCCCCGGGGATAGGGTGCTGGAATGGGCCTAGGTAGGGTGCTATTTCAGAGGGTTGGTGCAGACTCAATGGGCCGAATGGCCTCCTTCCGCGCTGTGGGAATTCTATGGTTCTATGTGAGTGTGCAATCAAGTGACGGTGTTGCGTTTTCATCACTGCTTGGCCAGGTCCGTTTCGGGTATCTGAAAGGAAAAAGGCTCAAGGTTACGTATTGCAGGGATGGGGGGAAAGAAAGTGGAGAATACTTACACCATCTGTAGCTTGTAAATCCAAAGAGATTGTGAGATGAGAATGAGGTGGGATGGGAGAGGAGGATTAGGTATGAGGATGCCTACTGCTGACCATGGTATAGCAATGGACATCCCAGTCATGTCCAGCTCCACCTGCTCCATGAGGTTAGGGAATGCAGGTGTGTCTTGGGTAAAGTGACTCTTCCGTATTCTTTTGCTCAGATAAAGCTGGATTGCAATTCTGGAACTCCATCCCTAACAGCATTGTGGATTTACCTACACCAGATGGACAGCAACGATTCAAGAATGTGATTCACCATCGCCTTCTCAGGGGCAATTACGGTTGGGTACAAAATGCTGGCCTGGCTAGCCACACACACGCCCCATGAATGAATTTTTGAAAAGCGGCATCATTTCAATGTGTTGAAGCCTAGAATTTGATTTTTTAAAAACCTAGCAGTAAATTACCAATAAAATTACTGATAGGTGGAAAATTAGTGTGGCTTATGCCCGATTCTAGAACTTCTTATTTTAAACCTGCATACTTACACAAAATGTAGTCTTGCATAGGATGTCAGCATGTTCATATACATCTACTGAATGGGATTATCAGTTGGTACCATATTAAGAGCACTTCTGTGTTCATCAGAAAATATTTCCAAACCTATTTGACATATGTTATTATCCTATCAGTTTGGATTCAAATCTCACCTCCAGAAAAAGAGGACAGAGGCCTCTTAGTATCATTTCTTTATGTAAAAAAAAGTTTTGTTTAAAGCCTACTAATGTCATCAGGAAATCTCGCTGTTTGCAAATGTACACATGATAGGCATAGGCTTAGTCTGTGCTTAGTGATCACCCACTTCCACTTTTCGTTTGGCTGCAGGAAGAATGAAACAAATATGCACTCTATGGTCTCGGGCGCTTGTGACTGAGTCTCTGATGGTCTTCTGCAGGTTGGGAGGGGAGGGCTTATTGTAAACACACAATCGTTTCTCCTGCTCACTGGCATAGCCTAGATCTTGAACTTTAGAATCATATTTTTTTAGGATTTGAAATTTAACTCATCAATTCAGAGGTCCACATGCTGAGTGCTTCAACCTTCATGGATAAATTGTGGATCTCAACTCATCAAGATTTGTTAGGCGCAACCAAAAGAAAATGCAATCTGATCGTCGGCCTGAGTAAGTTAAACCATATACATATAGGTAACCCTTTATCATTGTCACTCTCTCCTTGTTTGTTGATCCACTACAGCTGCAAAAAAAAAAGGATTGTGCAATTGCTTTCAGCCTTAACATGGTACCTCAGCCATTCATTTATGTCTGTCTGGAATCTATTATCTTTTGTGTTTAAAAGCAACCTTGTAATTCCCAGTTCACTTCCAACTTATTTATTCAAGGTAACCTTAGACATGTTTACAAGGCCCAGTTATTGGCCATAAGAAAGCTTACAAATGGATGGATGCAGAGAATAATGCATAAAACAACACAGGCGGGCAATCTTACAAATCTATTTTCTTTGCGCTGTCTGCTGGGCTCCTAGCTTAAGTATGCTGGCCTTGCAATTCAGATGTGCAGTGCCTGTTTTTCTGTGCTATGGGTGTTGTTTTGCCTCCAGCACTTTGTCCTGCTTTGTTTCATCTCTACTTATTCTCCCCATCATGCTGTCGGCAAAAGGGGTGCACAAAGTGGGAGTGTATGCTGGACGAGGGAAACAGTGCTGGTATTATAGTTAAGAAGGATGAGGAATGCAGAATATTGGATGGGATGAACAAGGTGGGCTTAATAATACGCTGGGCCGCCAAGGGTGGGTTTCGCACCCAGAGGCAGGTGGTCCCCTAGCAATGGACAGTGTCGTGAGGCCCAGCAAATGCAGGAGCGCTTCAAACTTTGCAAGATAATTTGTCATTAAGAAACTTGCAGGTTTCTAAATGCATTTTATTTTGAGTTTTGCCATCTCCAAACCTTAGTATTGATCAGATGTGGCATTCTTCCTTAACCTAAACAGATTGATCACTACTTTCCATGCAAGACTTGTCTAGTTACTGTATGTTTCCCTCCAGAGATGGCTGCACCATTGAAACAAGAGGAGAGGCAGGGCAGAAGGGCCAAACCAGCCTCTAGATTCAACAAGGATCCCCTCAGATCCTTCCTACTATGTGAAGTCTCTGACTGATGTGAACAACTGATGCCTATCCCTGGGAAGAGGTGGAAGCTGAGCTAGACACCTCCAACCTGGGAGGAGGTGGCCGGGGCAGCATTGGGCTTGTCAGGAGGACATGGCCCCAATTTCAGAAAAGGGTCAGTGACCTCATGAGGATGGCCAGGGTGCATAAGGCCTCAGTATGTGTTATCTTGTGCCAGTGTGCTACAGGACATGCTCGCGAATGCAGGAGGTAAGTGTGATTGGTTGAACTTCAAAGGCAGCATGATGCAACAGGGGCAGAGCTGTCATTGATGATATCATTGTGCTTTTAAAGCTTTGGTTCAGTTGTCGGGTGGGCCATTGGAAGTAAGTGAATATGATGGATGTGCACAGCCTCCATGAGGGCACACAGTTTGTGAATAAAGGGTTGGCAGCATGCCATTAAATAATCTTGATGTGGAGATGCCGGCATTGGACTGGGGTGAGCACAGTAAGAAGTCTTACAACACCAGGTTAAAGTCCAACAGGTTTGTTTCGAATCACTAGCTTTCGGAGCACTGCTCCTTCCTCAGGTGAATGAAGAGGTAAGGTCCAGAAACATATATATGGACAAAGTCAAAGATGCAAGACAATGCTTTGAATGCGAGCAATTGCAGGTAAATAAGCCTTTACAGATCCAGAGAGAGGGGTAATCCCAGGTTAAAGAGGTCTCAAACCAGGACAGTTGGTAGGATTTAAATAAACTGACAGAGTTAATGAGTGTACTCTTATACTCTTGTACAACTTTTCAGGAGAAGCAAGTCCACAATGCCCCTGAGTGAGACTGTACAGTTCCAAACCTTATTGTACGGAGTCCTTTCGAAGAGGAGGCGATGACGCTCACGGATACGGAGTTCTCCAGGACTATAGACAAAAACCAGATTGGAGGAAGGCCTGGGACTGCCAAGGTGAAAAGGCTTCATTAGACGGAAAGGAGAAAAGGCCAAGGGGAAGGTCAAAGCCGGGTTGGTGTGATTCAGTGAAGTTTGTTAATATAGTTCAGTCATTGAAACCCTGACAAGATTCGTCTTCTCAAACTTCAAGCATGCATCATTTAAGTTTGTATTGTGTCTGCAGGGTCTCATCTCTCATGTTGGACGTGAATAATGTTGGGGAACATATTGTCATAGTGCTGATGTTACAAAGTCTGTGATGTTCACTTAGCCCCTTACTTATATCTCTTTGTCGTGGGAGAAGCCTCTTCAGGTCACCCTCCTCAAGAAGGCATGCTGCCAGCCCCCTCTGAGGAGGAAAAAGCCTTGGGGGATGCAACGTCACATCCTCGCTCTGCACCCAGCACCATTCCAGATACAGGCAAGGGTTTAGAATGTCAGACAGGGTACATGCACAGGCTGGTGAGGGCACTTCACATTGGCACATGCAGCTATCAGAGAGTGTGGTAGAGCAGGCCACAGGTGGTCAATGAAGTGCCCAGAGTGATCCGGAGACTGGTTCCAAGTCAGATGAAGCCTCTAGAATCATCCATAAGGCAGCAGATGCCGGATGTTCAGCGCAAGGTTAATGAAGATTTGGCTGGTGTACCAGAAGGCTTGTATGCTTTAGTCCAGAGTGGGGAGGTGTCCATGGAGACCATGTGCGCTGAAATCACCCACTCATTGGAGAACAATGGGCCTGAGTGACTGCAGCGAGGGAAGTCCAGATACTAACTTGCTGAAGCACAAGGTTGCACAATAGTTGTACAGACTTTCACCCATCTGACCAATGCGTTGATCCATTGAAAAAATTCCCAAAGTCTACAGCTTTTTACCTCACTGCCAACCGCATGATCAATTTTTGTACTATCTTCAAATTTCTGAAGTGAACCCCCTACATTTAAGTCTTAGTTATTGATATAGACTACAAAAAGCAAGAGACTTGGTGCGGAGCCTTGGAAACCCCATCACAAACTGTGCAAGGGAGATAGCTAGAATCTCTTTTGTTGGAGATGTTCATTGCTTGACACTTATGTGGGAGAAATTTTAATTACTACCTATGAGTTCAAGCTTGAGTATTGCTGCATTTGTGCATGGGCTGCTTCAATTATCAGTGAACACCCCCATTTTTGACCTTATGACGCTGGGAAGGTTATTGATCAAGCAGCTGAAGATGATCGGGTCTAGGAGACTACCCTGAGAAACTCCTGTAATAATGTCCTGGGACTGAGCTGATTAACGTCAAGCAACCACAACCTTCTTCCTTTGTGCTAGGTATGACTCCAACCAATGGAGCATTTTTCTCCTGATTCCCATTGGCTTCAGTTTTGCTGGGGCTCCTTGATGCCACACTTGGTCAAATGCTGCTCGATGTCAAGTCACTCTCACCTCACCTCCAGGGTTCAGCTCTTTTGTCCATATTTGGATCAAGGTTTTATTGAGGTCAGGCACTGAGTTGCCCTGGTTGAGCCCAAACTGCACATCAGTGATCAGGTTATTGCTGAGTAACTACTCCTTGACAACACTGTTGATGATTGAGAATAGGCTGATGGGTAATTGGCCTGATATTTGTGAACAAGTCATACCTGGGCAATTTTTCACATTGTCAGCAAGGTGACAGGGTTGTATCTGTACTGGAACAGTTTGGCTGGGGTACGGCTAGTTCTGGAGAACTAATGTCGATGCCCTCCTGCAAACTTCATTGAACTCCAGCT
The DNA here is from genome assembly GCF_902713615.1 of Scyliorhinus canicula. NCBI lineage: Eukaryota > Metazoa > Chordata > Chondrichthyes > Carcharhiniformes > Scyliorhinidae > Scyliorhinus > Scyliorhinus canicula. Next base: position 232,110,483 of record NC_052148.1, read on the forward strand.
TGATGTTAATGGTAGAATTTCGGTTATGCCAGGACATGAGGTTGCAGATTATGGTTGAATACAATTTTGGGGTTGCAGATGGCCCACAGCACCTCATGCATGTCCAGTTTTGAACTGCTAGATCTGTTCAAAATAAATCCCATTTGCCATTGGGGTAGTGCCGCACAACAGGATAGAGAGTAACTTTAATATGAATACGGACTTTGTCTCCACAAAGACTATGCAGTGGCCACACCTACAAATACTGTCATGGATAGATGCATTTGCAACAGGTAGATGGGTGAGGATGTGAGCAAGTAGAATTTTCCTTCTTGTTGGTTCCTCACCACCTGCTGCAGACTGACAGCTGAGCAGTTATGTCCTTTTGGACTTGGTCAGTAGTGGTGGCGTGAGAAACTCTTGGTAATGGACATCGAGATTCCCACCCAAAGTACATTCTGTGCCTTTGCCACTGCAGTGCTTCTTTCAAGTGGTATTCAACACACAGAAGTAACGATTCATCAGTTGAGGAGGGTGTGGGATGCAGGAGGTGGTAGTCAGCAGGAAGTTTCTGTGCCCAGATTTGGCCTGATACCATGAGATTTCATGTAGTTCAGAGTCAATGAGTGGGATACCAGACATTTCTACCAAAAGTCAACGGACCTTTGGCTCTCTAGGTTTTCCAGTCCTGCCCACGACAGTTCCCGCTGATGGAACCAGAAAATCCCGGCTAATGTTGAGAACTCCCTAGGCAACTCCCTCCCAACAGCACACGAGTGTGCCTCCTGCTCTGCTGGGTCTGCCCTTTCAGTGGCACACTCAAAATGGTTTTGCATGCTTACTTTGTATACTTACTTTAGTTGTTTTCTTATTGTCCATTATTAGCTTTGACACATCAGTAATACTACTTGGATCAGTTCTTCGCTCAACTGGATAACTATTCAACAATGAGTTTTTATTCACAGGAACAACTTTAGGGTTGCAACACTCCACACCACACATCATCTCTTTCATTTTCTCCATGTTGCTTTGTAGTTCAAGAATCTCATTGGTTCTTCTCACAACGAAGTTCTAACAGTTTGTTAGTTTTTCCTTTAAATTCGACATTCAACCGCTTATTCTGATTTACCGGCGATTCCTTTTCCCATTCAAGGGATTTTCTATACTTTATAAATACTCCAGAAACTTGAAGTTCACCAAGTTTTAACTTAGATCAGCCTTTGTTAAGTTTGCTTTTTCAAGTTTAACCTTAAGACAGTTCAAGTCCTCGGTCAAACGTTTCACTTTCCCTGACTGATTCCTAATTGATCTTACCAAATTTTTAAAAATTTGCAAACTCCCTTTTTGTACATGAAAGTTGATTTTCTGCAACTATCAGGTTTTTCTTCAGTTGTTTGTTATCTGCAATAACCGTTTCATATCCACTGTAGTTTTCACAATTTCAATCAGATCACCATGATCAATTGCCTGTTGCAATACAGTTATCATAACAGTACTGCTGCACAAGCCAAATCATTACCTAGGATGACATATATTCATCAAATAGGAATTTGGGAATAATTCCCATGATAATAATTCTATTTACAAAATTACTTCTCAAATTAGCTTCACGCAAAGAAACAAGAGCATTCCTTCCATCAATACCCCCTTATTAAGCACGGCTTGGCTTTTCTGTTTTGCAACAGCCCAGTAGGTTTCTGTGTTAAAAATTAGTTTTTTTCCCCCCCAATTCAGCCTATTCTGGTTGAATGTCTAACTTTAAAATTTTGTCAAAAAGGTTTTCTTTTCCAACTGAACCATTTGCAATATCAGCTAGCATGGTGTTCAGGAAGGGAAGGTTAATTTTGGGGGGGTCTAGGCAACTGGAATGAGTCTCAGATAAGAGATGAGCTTGGCGAGAGAATGAGGGAAGATAGAAGAGCCAGGGAGAGATATGGGTTTGTGGTCGGGGAGCAGATCCTGGCACGAGCTGGTGGGAAAAAGGAAGTAGGGGAAGCACCAAGGCATCCAAAGGTCTGTTCTCAACCTTAATGGTGAAGAGGGCTCTGAAATCCTTACAACCCATGTTCAAAGTGAATGTTGAATGTGTGGGCAAAAGGGATTTGAGGAGATTGCTGCCAATAGAGAAAATAAACTAGGGTTGGATTTTACCCCTCAACAGCTCCCTCCCACCCCCCGCATATTTTGTGGTGGCAGAGATGGCCTGCTATTGGCCAGCGGAGGAGGATGGGGGCTCCAGCCAATGTTAATGGTCTTTTGCGTGGCTTGCACATCCACCACCGGGGAACTAGCTGCACAGGGACGCCATCATTGGGACAGGAAGATTCCACGGGTGGAAGCTATCTTGACCCTCTGAAGAAGAGTCATCCGGACTCAAAACCTTAACATCTGTTTCTCTCTCCACAGCTGCTACCAGACTTGCTGAGTTTTCCCAGCATTTTCTGCTTTTATTTCAGTTTTCCAGCATCCAAAGTATTTTTGCTTTTAATTTATTATCGGAGTTCACTTTGCCTTCCAGAACAATCCTGGAGAAGTGGGAAGCCTTGGAAGTGGAGAATAAGGCCTCACAATGTTCAAAGTGGTCCACCCAGGATAAGGGCTGCAATAAGGGAACACTCGAAATGGAGAGAGCTAAGACTTGGTTAAGATCAGGAGCATCAAAAGTTGAAGAAAGAGAGCGAGAGAGAGCAATTTAGCAAATTGACAGCTACATAAGTGTCCTGATGAATCTAAGGTCAAAGGCCAGGCAGTTGGCAGTTTGAAAGCACCAAAGTGGAAATGAAAAATGAGGGGGCATTTTCTCCAGGGTCAGATGCAGAGGAAATGGGGCTTGAAGGGGCAAGGGACATAGTAGTGAGGGATATCAAGCATCATTTAATCATCAGGACTGGAAAATCTCAAGTACTAGTTACTCAAGCAGAACTTGCAGCCAAATTTAAACTGTTCAGACTAATGAATTCTTTAGACCACCACTCCTGTTAACATATGGTAACATGAATGAATGAAATGATGAAATATCCAGCTGATCAGTAACAATGTATTTTCTGTCATATTAGGCAGATCCTTATCAATATCCGGGTCTTGCAAGCAGTAGGAATGAAATTGGCTAGCAAAGCACAACCTCAATATCAGAACTCGCCCGCTTGACATTGGGCTTCAAGCCTCACTTAAATTAGACTGGCGAAGTACTGGCACTTGTATCCTGAGGTAGATGTGAATTTAAATTTTGGGTCACTCGCTCATGAGGGTTGTTAACTCTCTAGGGTTGGTCTGGAGTCTCCGGGATCTGAAGGTGAATCTCCAGGACACTGCTGTGTATAATCCTGGTGAAAAATCATGGGGACATTCAAAAGGATTGTGGGCGGGATTCTCCATTGGCCGACGGCAGAATCGCAAAACGTGATTGGGTGGCAAATCGGCTCCGACGCCGAAATCGCGGTGAGTGCCGATTTCACGCCAAATCGCAATTTTCCATGAAAATGAAATGAAATGAAAAATGTTTATTGTCACGAGTAGGCTTCAATGAAGTTACTGTGAAAAGCCCCTAGTCGCTACATTCCGGCGCCTGTCCGGGGCGGATGTTACGGGAATTGAACTGTGCTGCTGGCCTGCTTGGTCTGCTTTAAAAGCCAGCGATTTAGCCGAGTGAGCTAAACCAGCACCTTAACCATCGACTGCCTGTTGCAATACAGTTATCATCACATTACTGCCGACACAAGCCAAATCATTACCTAGGATGGCATATATTCATCAAATAGGAATTTGGGAATAATTCCCAAGATAATATAGATAAATGGAATGAATATAAGATAGAAGTGCGATAATGCGGTCCGGAACGCACGTACAGTAAACACTTTTTGCAAATCATTGTCCTCAGTACTGAGTTAGCATGATGCACTGGCACTTTTGTGCGTGTCACTACAAGTGATGTAGAGGTTGTTGCTGATGTTGTGTCACTTGCTGGTGAGGCTGTTGATGTTGCATGGCTTGTTGGTGATTTGTGCAGACCACAAACAAGTCTAGACCGAGTAGCTTTAAGGAAATTTGGTTTATTAACAGACACTAATATGTACAATATAGAGCAAATCCCAGCTGTGTCTGGACTGTCGGTACCATACCTGGCCGACTTTATACAGAACTTAACAGTAAATGATTTAGGGTTCCCCACCTCTTTAGCGGAGGAACTCATATTCAGTGAGACTCACGATGAGGTTAGGAACATAGGAATTAGGGACAGAAGTAAGCAAATCAGCCCTTTGAACCTCCTCTGCCATTCAATCAGATCATGGCTGATCTCTTCCTGGTCTCAAATCCACCTCCCGAGCTGTTCTCCATATCCCTTTAACCCGTTTTTTTAATCAATAAAATATCCTTCTCCTTCTTGAAACCATTTAGCAACTCAGATTCCAAATCACTATGGCGCACTGAGTTCCACAAATTCACCACCCTCTGTGAGAAGTAGTTCTTCCTCATCTCATTTGATTGCTCCAATCCCGTAGGTCTCGTGTGGGTTATAACAGTGATGCAGTTGATGTTGTCTCGCTAATGAGTGATGTGGCACCTTGGGTAATTATGTATTAACCTATGATTCCTAATTCATTGGAAAACATGACATCCCCTTTTGTCAATGGCCACTTGCGATTCTTTTAGGGACCATTCATAGTATCATAGAATCCCAGCAGTGCAGAAAGAGGCTATTTGGCCCATTGAGTTTATACCGGCCCTCTCAAAGAGCACCCTATCTAGGCCTACTCCCCCACCCTATTCCTGTAACCCCATCTAACCTGCACATCTTGGATACTAAGGAGCACGTTCTTTTGGTTTGGCCAGTCCATCTAACCTGTATATCTTTGGACTGTGGGAGGAAACCAGAGCACCCGGAGGGAACCAATGCACACAGCTGGAGAAGGTGTAAACTCCACACAGACGTTCACCTGAGTCTGGAATTGAACCTGTGTCCCTGGTGCCATGAGCCATTAGTGCTAACCACTCTCCTAACCATTGTTAGGAGAAATGTAGACTTAACTATCCTAAATACAGGGGGCCAGTGGTGTTTAATGCAGCCCAATTTTGAGTAAGGATCTTGAAACTGACCGAATGGGCCTGCCCCAGTTTCCTATATTTGAACTTCTATCAATACGGCAGGTGATTCACTTCCTGTGCAGAATGTATTATGTTCCTTGTATTGTTCTCCACGATAGCCAAAGTCGTAGTGTTGACAAAGAACATAAAACTGTATGTTTAAATCAAAACTATATAATTTTGCACTACTTGAAACCATGTTATTAATGTACTCTACTTGAAATGGTTCACACATTCTACTGAGTAATAGCTAGCAAAATAATAGTATTGAATATATGATACAGTAATTAATTATCTCTCTAATATATAAGCTACACTCTAACTCAACTTCATACTATCCTTCTACGTCAACTTCTCCAACAGCTTCTCCTAGAATACCAAGAGACACAGCCTTTTGTGAGACTACTCAGTGATGCCATCTAGTGTTGCTACACATGAACATCATCTTGTTAACTCTTTACTCTCCTTAGATTATACATATCATTACAGAATGTGCATGAGCAAACCACCTGACATTTTGAATGCTACACTACCTTTTGATTGATGTCTTTAAATAGTGTCAACTTTCCACTTCATGTAACAATTTGTGGACAATTTAACTGGCTTGGACACAGTTCCAACATTGAAAACCGAATATGGTGGAAAGGACAGAACACTATAATTGCATCAACTTGTCACATTGTTTAAGGCTGTCTTCATGGCTGCCTTTTGATACATTAATCAACGTAATTAAAAAGTAATTTTCATATTTTTTACACCATTATTTCCATACCACACTCTTAATTCTATACGTGTCCATACCACACCCTTCATTCAATACATGTCCATGCCACACCTTTCATTCAATACCTGTCCATACCACACCTTTCATTCAGTAGGTTTCCATACCACACCTTTCATTCAATACCTGTCCATACCACACCTTTCATTCAGTAGGTTTCCATACCACACCTTTCATTCAGTAGGTTTCCATACCACACCCTTCATTCAATGCATGTCCATACCACACCCTTCATTCAGTACGTGTCCATACCACACCTTTCATTCAGTACGTGTCCATACCACACCTTTCATTCAATACATGTCCATACCACACCCTTCATTCAATACCTGTCCATACCACACCTTTAATTCAGTAGGTTTCCATACCACACCCTCATTCAGTACGTGTCCATACCACACCTTTCATTCAATACGTGTCCATACCACACCCTTCATTCAATACGTGTCCATACCACACCCTCATTCAATACGTGTCCATACCACACCCTTCATTCAGTACGTGCCCATACCACACCCTTCATTCAGTACATGTCCATATCACACCCTTCATTCAATACATGTCCATACCACACCCTTCATTCAGTACATGTCCATATCACACCCTTCATTCAGTACATGTCCATATCACACCATTCTGTACGTGCCCATACCACACCCTTCATTCAGTACATGTCCATATCACACCATTCTGTACGTGCCCATACCACACCCTTCATTCAATACATGTCCATACCACACCCGTCATTCAGTATGTGTCCATACGACACCTTGCATTCTGTACGTACCCATACCACACCCTTCATTCAATACATGTCCATACCACATCCTTCATTCAGTACGTGTCCATACCACACCCTTCATTCAGTCCGTGTCCATACCACACCCTTCATTCAATACATGTCCATACCACATCCTTCATTCAGTACGTGTCCATACCACACCCTTCATTCAGTACGTGTCCATACCACACCCTTCATTCAGTCCGTGTCCATACCACACCCTTCATTCAATACATGTCCATACCACACCTTTCATTCATTACGTGTCCATTCCACATCCTTCATTCAATACGTGTCCATACCACACCTTTCATTCATTACGTGTCCATACCACACCCTTCATTCAGTCCGTGTCCACACCACACCCTTCATTCAATACATGTCCATACCACACCTTTCATTCATTACGTGTCCATTCCACATCCTTCATTCAATACGTGTCCATACCACACCCTTCATTCAGTACGTGTCCATACCACACCCTTCATTCAGTACGTGTCCATACCACACCCTCCATTCAATACATGTCCATACCACACCCTTCATTGAGTACGTGTCCATACCACACCCTTCATTCAATACATGTCCATATCACACCCTTCATTCAATACATGTCCATACCACACCTTTCATTCAGTACATGTCCATACCACACCCTTCATTCAATACAAGTCTATACCACACCTTCCATTCAGTACTAGTCCATACCACACCCTTCAATCAATATGTATCCGTAACACATCTTTCAATCAGTATGTGTACATACCACACCCTTCAATCAGTATTTATCTGTACCACACCCTTCATTCAGTACGTATCCATATTACACCCTTCCTTCAGTACATGTCCATACCATACCGTTCAATCAGTATGTGTCGATACCACACCCTTCATTCAATATATGTCCGTAACACATCTTGAAATCAGTATGTGTACATACCACACCCTTCAATCAGTATTTATCTGTACCACACCCTTCATTCAGTACGTGTCCACACATCTTTCAATCAGTACGTGACCATACCACACCCTTCATTCAATATATGCCCATACCACACCCTTCATTCAGTACGTGTCTATACCACATGCTTCACTCAATATATGTCCATACCATACCCTTCATTCAGTATGTTCATGTCTAGGATTTGTAACAGTTCTCCCTGTTTATCTCATTTGTTCTCTTTTATTTTAATTTATTGTTTTGCTCTGTGGATCAATAATTAGGATGTGCCTTCAAGTGGAGAAAATAAATCAGAAAACCCAAAGTTTAAAACAGCCTGTTTGCCAGGATACAAAGAGAGAATGCTGGAAAATCTCAGCAGGTCTGGCAGCAGCTGTAGGGAGAGAAAGGAGCTAACGTTTCGAGTTCAGATGACCCTTTGTCAAAGCGAAAAGAGTAATCTGGACTCGAAACGTTAGCTCCTTTCTCTCCCTACAGATGCTGCCAGATCTGCTGAGATTTTCCAGCATTTTCTCTTTGTTTTCAGATTCCAGCATCCGCAGTAATTTGCTTTTATCCACTGTTTGCCAGGATACTGTATTTCTCAGGCTTTGTGTTTGGGAGAAGGAGAAGCCAGACTCTTTGGATCCAATTGGATGGGAGGAACCCGTTTTGGAGGGAGTTAGTTTAATTGGTTGGCTGGCAACCATTGGGTTAGCCAGGGTTTTGCCTGACAACAGTCAGTGATTGGTTTCTGCCGGGGGAGGTTTCTGAGAGAACCATCCACAAGTGATCATAGATCATAGAATTTACAGTGCAGAAGAAGGCCATTCGGCCCATCGAGTCTGCCCCGGCTCCTGGAAAGAGCACCCTACCCAAGGTTAACACCTCCATCCTATCCCCATAACCCAATAACCCCACTCAACACTAAGGGCAATTTTGGACACTAAGGGCAATTTATCATGGCCAATCCACCTATTCAGGGGCGGGATTCTCCGATCCCCCGCCGGGTCGGAGAATTGCTGGGGGGGCGGCTTGAATCCCGCCCCCGCCGTCCGGCGAATTCTCCGGCACTGCAGATTTGGCGGGGGCGGTCAGCGGCTGCTTGCAGTGGCCCCCCCCCCGGCGATTCCAACCTGCGATGGGTCGGTGTCCCGCTGGTTTTTTGCCAGTCCCGCGAGCGTAAATTGGACTAGGCCCCTTACTGGCGGGACCTGGCGGTGCGGGTGGGCTCCGGGGTCCTGGGGGGGGGGCGCGGGGCGATCTGGCCCCAGGGGGTGCTCCCACAGTGGCCTGGCCCGCGATCGGGGCCCCACGCCGATTCGAGGGCGGGCCTGCACCGTGGGGACACTCTTTTCCTACGCGTCGGCCGTGTCAGCCTCCACGATGGGCGATGCGTAGGTGAACCCCCCGCCTGCACATGCGTGGGACTGACGTCAGCAGCCGCTGACGCTCCCGCACATGCGTGGACTTGCGCCGACCGGTGGAGTCCCTTCGGCCCCGGCTGGCATGGCGCCAAAGGCCTTCCACGCCAGCCGGCGGGTTGCAAACCACTCCGGCGCCGGCCTAACCCCTGAAAGTGCAGAGGATTACGCACCTTTGGGGAGGGCCGAAGACGGAATGGTTCACGCCAGGTACGGGAGAATCCCGCCCCAGATCTCAGATGAGAAGAGAGCTGTTTTCTTCTCTGCTGGCTGCTGTCTGTAGGTGGAACCTGAGGATCCTTTAAGTGTCTCAAAACCAGCCGCTTGCTGCTTTCCAGCGGCTGAAGTAAAATAACTTATGTATTGTTTTGAAAGCAGTGAGTGCGTAGCATATCCTTTTCTTTGAACCTGTTATGGTGATGAGTCTGCAGGGAAGGCAAACAACCTTGCCTGAGAAAATCATATCAAGTTTGGAAAATAGGAAATACCAAACCGGAAGTCTGAACTTCAGGAAGACATTGACTGGAAGTCATCCCTGCGAATCAAAGATCTTTATCCTTTTGTTTTATTAATATTTTCTTTCCCTCTCCACCACCTTTTCCCCACTATGTTGTTTGTGTGTGTGTGTGTGTGTGCATAAAGAGTGGAGCGAGTTAGAAAAGGGCGGTGCGGTTGGGAAATGGGTAGTAGATAGCCAGCTACATTTTCTGTCTGTTTAATCAAAGGTACTGCTCATAATAAAAGATTACTTGTGTTTTAAAGTTACAAACCTGGTGACTAGTTTTTTTGGATTCTACTAAAGACAGTGGGCGGGATTCTCCATCCCGCCGCACCAGTTTTCTAGTGTGGTATGCCTCCGCCAGTGACCCGATTCATCGTCTCGCCAGCCGGCCAATTGAGTTTCCCATTGTGGGCAGCCCCACACTGTCAGGAAATCCTTGGGTGTGGGTGCGCTGCCGGCGCAATGGAGAATCCCGACAGCAGAGAATCCAGCTCCATGGGTATTTACATAAATGTAATTTCACTAATGCTGTGACTCTGGGTAAGGTGGGGCTGGAATTGACTGCACACTAGCCTAGGGTGTTGTAACAATTTTCATTCCAGGTATGGGTACTCAATACCTAGGTGAATTCCGAGTCCTGACGCCACATCGTGTGTGTCACTCACAAGTTGTAAGTGCTCTAATTCGGCTGGCAGTGAGCTCAGCAACACTGTATCACCAGGAGCAGGAGCTGCATGTAGAGTCCGAGCAGCAATAGCAAACAGCAGCCACGTGGGTGCCTGCTGCAGCCTTCCAGAAGAAAGGAGGCAGCATATTGGAGGGCCAGAAACCCCGCCATTTGGAAAAATGTTCAAACAACCAACTGAAAGGTATTGTAGTGGCAAAAATATTTCATTTCATAAAATGTTACTGAACTGTTCCCCGCATTGAACCTGACAACTATGCACTAACGTGTACTACACTATTCGGGTTTGTCACTTTTCAAGTTAAAATCACCTTCGGACCCTCCTGGCCCTTTGACAAGTTCCTGAAACATTTAGTGGGCAGTATATTGGAAGCACGTAAGTTCCTGCCACTCTCCCACCCTGACTTTGAAAATTCCAATGACACAATCTTAGACTAAAGGGACCATCCTTTAAAACAGAGATGGGGAGGAATTTCTTCAGCCAGAGGTGGTGAATCTGTGGAAAACTTTGCCGCACAAGACTGTGGAGGCCAAATCACTGAGTGCCTTTAAGACAGAGATCGATCGTTTTTTGATTAATAAGGGGATCAGGGGTTATGGGGAAAAGACAGGAGAAAGGGGATGAGAAAAATATCAGCCATGATTGAATGGCGGAGCAGACTCGATGGACCGAGTGGCCTAATTCTGCTTCTATGCCTTATGGTCTTATGGTCTCACATGTATTGGGATACAAAAACATCATCCAGGAGAGCTAATTTTCAAAACGGGCTCGCTCCTGTTCTTGACCTCATGGGTGAAAAAGAAAATCCCAACCCAGGTAAGGCATCAGGTAAATTTCTACTTCAATTTTCTTTATGGGGGGGATGCACCCTGTTTATCCCTTACCACCTCCCATTACCCCCATAATCCACCTCCTATCCCTCCTGACCAGTTGCATGATGGAGGTTGGGAAATCCCAGGAGGTCCTATTCACCCATTTGGAATCGCACCACAGGCACATCCTCATCACATTTGTACGTCAGATGATATGATTAAAGTGCTCTAAATCCCTACCCTAAATGATAATAATGTAATGATTAATCTTAATGATTGCCAACATGTAAAACATTTCTGCTACAGCTCAGTATTTTAATGTAATTAATTGCAACAGCTTCTCAAGGACGAATTAAAAGACTATTGGAGCCATCAAATCAAACAATCTAAAACAAGGAGGTCCACCCACCCACCCTAGCCCCCAGCCCTGCTTTTGTTTAAAGCCCTTTTGTTCATGTTATAGTATTTTGGGGTAAAATAAATAAATCAAGTCAATTGTTCATGTCACAGACATCAACTCAATTTCATCATTTAACTATCTCAACTGATGAATTGTTATCTAAGATATCCGATCAAATGTTTTCACTCAGTCATCCAGACAGAGGAAATGCAACACTGCCTTGAGACTGTGGAAGCAGTCAGAGAAATTGGGACCTTAGGGGTACCACAGTAATTTTTCTGGCTTATTATCAGGTAAGGGAATTATTGGACACACCTCCAGCTGCCATTAATCAGACATAGAGTCTGACTGGAGCCAAGGAAGGGGCCTGTCGGTGTATTCAGCTAAGTGCAGGGGAAATGCAATGAGACAGAGACAAATGTTTTTTAGCCCAACAGTGCTAAACCATGTACTTTCTCCGTCTAAACAGGCATGTTAAAATTGATTTAGTCCATTAGCCCCCACTGTCGACTCAACCAGTTGGTTTTGGAAACTGACAATTTTACACTTTTATATGTTTTTCAGTTCAGTCATTACTCACGGCATAGTCGAGTAAGCAAGGCTCTTAGCAAAGGACTACCATCGTAACTAGTTTCATTTTCACTGCATGCATGACATTTCTGAGCAGCACGCAGTGTTAATTTCTAGCACACCAGCTTACTGCCAATATTGTAATAATACATATCCACTGCAACCTCTGCATATACAGTCAATTGAGGTTTGGGCATCGCTTGTGCAATCGGAATGGAAATGCAAAAGTACATACAAGAGTTAAAGGTAGAAAGGTTCAGCAATAAAATATGAAAGAAAACAGCAGTATTTCAATTTCTAAAGTGTTGTTATGATTATGCACAGATTGCATTACCAAGTCTGAAAGCATGCTGGAAGATAGATGTGTACCTGGCACCCAGAGCTCCGGCTCTTTTTTTTGAACCAAGCGTTCCTTGGATAATTTGAAACATCTTCCTGCGCACTGTCAAAAACCATCTTATAAATATCATGGAAGCTTTGCAGTTGCAGTCCTGCTCTGCAAAATAATAAATAAATGGGCTCTGTTTCACATCTTGTTATTATTCACAGTTAAGTTATGCTGAAAGCCACCATCCTACAGACCATTTGGAGCTCAGGGTTCTCGAGTTGGAGTGCTCACATCTGCCAAGGCAGGCTGTCATGTTGCTAATCATCGGCTAAGGTGAGATGGATGGAGAAAACTTTAACCTGGGGTTTTCCTGTGCATGCAGGAGTTTCTGTGGTATCTGGAAGGCTGCTCCACTTTGAATAATGAGCAATACTTGAAGCTTCATTGCTGAATAATTGTATCGCATCACAAATTAAAGACAGCTTCGGCAATCGTTTGCTCAACGCTGTGAACTGGGTTGCTCTGGGGTTATATCTTCTCAAGGGCAATTAGGGATGGGCAATAAATGCTGCCTTAGCCAACGAAGCCCACATCCTTTGAATAAATAACATTTGTAGGAGTTGACAAACACTTTTCCTGGATTAAAAAAAAATAATGATGGAATGCGGGCATCGCTGGCTGGACTAACATTTATTGTCCATTCCTAATTGCCCATACATAGAGTGGCATTTAAGAGTCAATCATATTTCTGTGCACCCGGAGTCACTTGTAGGTCAGAGCAGGTAAGGATGGCAGATGTCCTTCACTAAAGGACATTAGTGAACCAGATGGGTTTTTACAACACTCGACAATAGATTCATGGTCATCATTAGACTTTTAATTCCCAACTTTTAAAAAAAATCTTCTTTTTAACAAACATTTTATTAAGGTATTTATTGTTTTATAACAACAAAAGATGCAATTACAAATGTAAACATAATTAAGTGCGTAACACACCACTCCATCTCCCACTGTTCCTGCTGGAGCTAGACAAAAATAGCCTAATTACCCCACCCCCCATACTCCCTAACCCGTTCCCCCCTTATTGAATCTGATAACAGTTTAGTTATCTCAGAAGAAGGCAATAAACGGCTGCCACCTCCAAACAAACCCTAACGTTGATCCTCTCAGGGCAAACTTAATTTTTTGAAGCCTGAGAAATCCAGCCATGTCACTAACCCCTGATTTCGGGGGCTTCGCGTCACTCCAGACTAGTAAGATCCATCTCTGGGCTACCAAGGAAGCAAAGGCCAAAACATCAGCCTCTCTCGGCCCCTGGATTCCCGGGTCTTCCAACACTCCACAAATCGCCACCTCTGGGCTCGGTGCCACCCTCATTTTCAGCACCGTGGACATGACAGCCGCAAATTCCTACCATATTCCCAAAGCTTCGGGCATGCTAAAACATGTGGGCATGATTTGCGGGCCCTCCTGCATACCTCACACACCTGTCCTCCACCCCAAAAAACCTGCTCATCTGGGCAACTGTCATGTGTGCCCAGTGAACCACCTTGAATTGTATCAAGCTGAGCCTGGCACATGATGAGGTTGTGTTAACTCTGCTCAGGGCATGCTCCCACAGACCCACCTCTAACTCCTTTCCCAGCTCATCTTCCTATTTATGCTTTAGCTCATCTATATGGGTTTCCTCCCACTCTATTCGTTCTTTATAGATTTCCGATACCTTCCCCTCCCCCACCCTCATTCTAGAAACTTCCTTGTCCTGCATCCCCTGCGGCGGTAGAAGCGGAAAGGTCAAGGCCTGCCTTCGCACAAAATCCCGTACCTGCAGACACCGAAACCCAATCCGGTCATTCCCCGTCTTAATCGTGTCCAGGTACTCTTGTCGTTGCTCAGCAAAGCTCTCCTGAAGGCATTCCACCAACTGCTCCATTGACTACTGGGCCAGCAATCCCAGTCCCTGAGCCTCCGCCATGTTTTTCTGTGCTGCAGACTCCACTCCCTTCTTTGCCCAACAATCTCTCCTTTTCAGACCACTTCTGGTCCACGAACCCATAAACTGGTGAGGAATTCTTCTTCTCTACTTCACCAGCCTCCTATTTTAACGATCAAATCCCCCATAAATCAGGGAAAAAGGTTCCTAAGGTCCTCCATGAGCGGGAGCTATCAGATAAGGAACCACTCACTCCATGGCCGCCGCCCTAAGTCCCAATTCCTGATTTTTTAATTGAGCTCACACTTCACCATCTGCCGTGGTAGGATTTGAACCTGAGTCCCCAAAGCATTACTCTGGGTCACTAGTCCAGTGACAATACCACTGCGCCACTGCTTTGAAATATTAGGTTGGAGGGATTGTATCTGGGATGCCTTATTATTTATTGTTTGCTACTTTTAAAATTGGTTCAGAGCTTATTCTTCTTGACAAACTATCTGGCAATCTGCTTGAACTTTCAGGTAAATGAGGAGGGTTGGGTGCAGTGGGGGGCGCCATTGGGGGTGCAGTGCGTGGGGGAGGGGTGATAACTATCCTGGCAGATTGTCCAAGATGGCTATCTTCCACCCAGAATGTTATCAATGAGAACAATTGTGATGTACTTTCCAGGACCACTGTTATAACCATTGCACCTTCATCATGACCTTTCAGTTGAAATGTCTGAAAAAACAAATTCCTTTTCCATCGCTGTTCTCTAATGCCAATGCCATATGTGCTGGCATGTCTGGAGCTGCTGATGCAAAATCAAAGAACTGAAAACAGAACTTTAATTCACAGATAGCACCAGTCCTTATACTGTGTCATTGAGACACTTTTGAAGGGAATATAATCGATGGAATCATGGCGGCTTAATTTCACTATTCAGTTATCTTTAATTTTCATTCCTTCTAAAGTGAATGTGATGACTCACCCTTAACTGGTGTTTGCTACCTCATACCTTTCATCGGGGGTGGTTACTGGATAATGGTAAGTAGTAGGAATCCAGACCGATTATTCCTCCAGCAGTGTAGTAAAGGAAGGATTGGAGCCCACCAGTCAGTATGTATAATGAATTCTAAGAGCATGTATAATGACTTATATATGCGGGTTGTTGTTGTATTGTTGCACGGTCACTTTAAGAGTCTAGTCGCGTGATAATTCATGATGTCATCAGCTGCTTTGCGGGCTTTTACCTCAGTCTAGATCAAGCCTTTGTACAGTTCACAGCCACCTGTAAACCCCAGATTGGAAAAGAAATTATTTTCCGAAACGAAAAAGAAAATTGAAGCTTTTGACGGTCGACATTGAGGCAAATCAATCGTAGGTCAGCAATCTCACCCTACACCTGGCATCAGATCTGTAAGGTTAAATTAAAATGCAGAGGTTCATAACTTATAGTTAATCCAACACCCCGAGGAGTTCGAGTTGCAGAGCTCGACACGTGCGGTCGAGTAAGACGCAGAGGCAGAGTGGGACAGCGAGAAAAATAAATTCTTGCATCGCAAGCTGCTACCATTGGCTTATTCAACATTATTAATTAGACCATTTATATGAGGGGTGTTGTGAGAGCATTCCAATCTCAATGAAAATTGGTGAGAAAATTTGATGTCATGGGCCCATTTGAGGAAGACTCAGAAAACAAGAAATCATACACAGAAAGATTCCACTATTATATCCGAGCCAATAAGATTTCAGAAGACATTAAGGTCCTTGTATTCCTAAGTACTATTGGAAGCAAAACTTTTAATTTACTCAGAAGTCTGGACCAGCCTGAGAAACTGCTAATAAAACATTTCAAAAATTGGATAAAATATTAGAAGACCAATATGCACCAAAGCCATTAATTATCTTGGAAAGGTTGCGATTCCACCAAAGGAATCAGCTAGAAAGGGAGAACATAGCACAGTTGGTTGTGACCCTAAAGCGCCATGCGGAGTTTTGTGAATTTGGTGAATCTTTAGATGATACAATTAGAGACCGCTTGGTTTGTGGGTTGAGAAATTAGATCATTACCCATAACGGCGTGCATCTTTATCTTATGCAACAGCCTTTTGTGTGGCACCTTGTTGAATGCCTTCTGGAAATCCAGATACACCTCATTCACCGGTTCCCCGTTGTCCACCGTGCTCATAATGTCCTCAAAGAATTCCAATAAATTAGTTAAACATGACCTGCCTTTCATGAACCCATGCTGCGTCTGCCCAATGGGACAATTTCTAGCCAGATGTCTCAATATTTCTTCCATGGTGATATATTCAAGCATTTTCACTGCTACAGAAATTAAGCTAATCAGCCTATAGCTACCCGCCTTTTGTCTACCTCCTTTTTTAAACAGTGGTGTCCCATTTGCTGTTTTCTAATCTGCCGGAACTGCCCCAGAGTCCAGCGAATTTCGGTAAATTATCACAAATGCATTTGCTATTTCCTCTGCCATCTCTTTTAGTACCCGATGATGCATTCCATCAGGGCCAGAAGACTTGTCTACCTTTAGCCTCGTTAACTTGCCCAACACTAACTCCTTAGTGATATTGATCATTTTTAGGTCTTCGCCTTACATAGCCTCCTTTCCAACAATTATTGGCCCGATATTTATATCTTCCATTGTGAAGACTGACACAAAATACCTGTTCAATGTCTCGGCCATTTCCTCATTTCCCATTATTAAATTCTCCTTCTCATCCTCTAAAGGACCAATGTTTACTTTAACCACTTTTTTTTGTTTTATTTATTGGTAGAAACTTTTGCTGTCTGTTTTTACATTCTGAGCTAGTTTACTCACATAATTTATCTTACTTTTCTTCATAGTTTTTTTGTGGCTTTCTGTTAACCTTTAAAGATTTCCCAATCCTCTACTTTCCCATTAACCTTTGCCACTTTGTATGTATTTTCTTTCAATTTGATATCCTGCTTTATCTCCATAGATATCCATGGTTGATTATCCCTTTTCCTACAGTCCTTCCTTTTCACTGGTATATACTTTTGCTGAGCACTGTGAAAAATCACTTTAAAAGTCCTCCACTGTTCCTCAATTGTCCCACCATAAAGTCTTTTCTCTCAGTTTACCTTAACCAACTCCTCCCTCATCCCATTGTCATCTCCTTTTATTAGTACAAGACACTGGTATTGGTTTTTACCTTCTCACCCTCCATCTGTATTTTAAATTCAACCATACTGTGAACACTCCTTCTGAGAGGATCCCTAACTATGAGATCATTAATTATCCCTAGGGGCTGTTTTGCACACTGGGCTAAATCGCTGGCTTTGAAAGCAGACCAAGGCAGGCCAGCAGCACGGTTCAATTCCTGTAACAGCCTCCCCGAACAGACGCCGGAATGTGACGACTAGGGGCTTTTCACAGTAACTTCATTGAAGCCTACTCGTGACAATAAGCGATTTTCATTTCATTCATTACACAGAACCAGATCTAGGCTAGCTTGCTCCCTTGTAGGTTCCATTACATACTGTTCGAGGAAACTATCACAGATACATTGTATGAACTCCTCTTCAAGGCAGCCTTGACCAACCTGGTTTGACCAATCTGCCTTCTCACCACCCTCCCCGCCAATTTCGGAACTGCAAAACTTAATCTGGTCATTAAGCGACGGCGCTGTAACTACTCGGCTGGAGCTATTCCCGTTGTAGTATGCGGGGTGTTTCTGTAAGACAGGAAAAAACATGCCACTTTAATCTCCAATGGAGAAGGTCATTGTATTTTCATGCCAACCTTCAAAGTTTAGACAGCATGTTTTGCCAACCATTCAATGAGAGATGATGTGATGCCATGCGAATGTGTATAATGACATTGAAGACCGTGAACCTTTGGAACTCGGCACTCGTGAACGTTGTGCCATTGTCTGAAACTAGCACCTCTGGCACACCATGGGTTGGAAAGCATTGACACAACCTCTCAAGTGTAACATGGGATATTGTGGGCCTCATTTCGAAATTTTGAATGGACATCCACCAGCAACAGGAATAATGGGCGGGATTCTCTGGGAATCGGCGGGGCGGGCGGAAATGGCGTAGTGGAGTGGCGGGAGCGACTCCAACATTGGGCTGCCCCAAAGGTGCGGAATCCTCCACACCTTCAGGGGCTAGGACGGCGCCGGAGTGGTTGGCGCGCCGCCGGCCGGTGTGGAAGGCCTTTGGTGCCAGTGTCTGCTGACGTCATCCCCACGCACGCGCAGGGGGTTCACCTTCGCGCCGGCCATTGCGGAGGCATACACGGCCGGCGCATAGGAATAGAGTGCGCCCACGGCACAGTCCCGCCTGCGGATCGGTGGGCCCCGACCGCGGGCCAGGCCACCGTGGGGGCACCTCCCAGGGCCAGATCCCCCTGCGACCCCCCAAGAACCCCGGAGCCCGCCCGCTCCGCCAGGTCCTGCCGGTAAGGGACTAACTCCAATTTACGCCGGCGGGACCGGCATAGAACGGGGGGAACTTCGGCCCTCGCGGGGCCGGAGAATCACCAGGGGGATCGCTGCCAGTGGCTGCCAACTGGCGCGGCACAATTCTTGCCCCCGCCAAATCCCCGGTGCCGGAGAATTTGGCAGCCAGCGGGAGCGGGATTCATGCCGACCCCCGGCGATTCTCCTACCCGACGGGTGGGGGGGGGGGGGGGGAGGTCGGAGAATCCCGCCCATGGACTTTCATCCATGACCATTCTCACGACTGAGTTCTGCTTTCTGAGATGATATGGCTTCATCTCTTCAGAAGCTTTCATGTTTGGCCAACTATGCAATATCATGGACTTGATCTTTGACAACAAACGGTCCCTATTAGTCCAGTATTTGACTTGCTGTGCTTTGATGGGGAAGGAATCCATAACATTGAGGGCTATCACAATCTCTTTGATACTAAGGGGAATGGTGTGCTTTCAGGTAATGGAAAGCGACTTGAGACACCTGCATTGGTGACGTGAACCCCCAGTCAATGCTCAAAAGTATACTCGTAGACCGCTAGGAACAACGCTCACTGCTGAATTAAGGCTAAAGCTATTGGAGGTACCGCCTTGTGTTTGTAACATCCTAAAAGCAGCTTATGATCTACAATAATGGTGAAGTGGCGGCAGTACACATATTGGTGACATTTCTTAAAGCCATACACGATGGCCAAGCCTTCCTTTTCTATCTGTGAATATCCCAATTCAGCATCACATAAAGTTCTTGATACATATCCAATGGGCCTCTTAGACCCATCTTCCATTACAATGGATAATACAGCCCCAGCTCAATATGGGGATGCATCACACCTTGGCACTATTTTCGTCTTTGAATCAAAATGTACTAATAACTTGAAAATTGAAGCACTGGTTTCACTTGATTGCAAGCTCCTATTTGTGGATTCTTCCAGTACCACTTTAGCGCCTCTTCAACCATACATGTAACAGAGATAGCAACATTGATAGGCGTGGAAGGAGTTAACCATTCCCAAGAGCTCTGACATTTTCTTAGGGCCTGATGCTTCTTTATCTTTCTTTGGGTGTAGCCTTTAAGCACCCACCCTGGATACAAGATAAGTCACCTCATTCACTTGAAAGATCTGCTTTACTCTCTTCATGCGCATTCCTGCTTCCCGGATCCTCTTTAAAACTTCATCCACATTTCGCCAGATGTTCCTCCTCAGTCGATCCTATAATCAGGACATCATCTAAGTGAACATCTTGGGCAATACTTGCAGTAAGTTACCCATTGCCTGCTGGAAGGTGACACAAGCTGGTGAAATCCCAAAGGGTAATTGATACAATTCTTTCTGCGTGATTATGGTGACATAAGTTATTAACGCCTCATCTAGTTCAATTGTTGGTAGGTGCGGTTCATGTCCAAATTGGTATATGTCAGGCCTCCAGCCAACTTTGCACACAGATACAGGGGTAGAGATTTGACGGTGCCGGGGGTTTTCTTTGTCTCACATTATGGGTATGGTTGGTAGCCATCATTATATCAATTGAGGGGCTGTTAGGACACAGAATATTCCCACTAGAAGTGGTGGCAGGAACAAAATCCATCAAATGTTTTGTATCTGATATTTTAAAAATAGAGAAGTATGGGAAATCAGGCGACATAGATAGTTTTTCTGACAGATGAGCAGTGACAATGATCGGCCAAGTAACTTCCATCTGTGTTGTGAATTTCTACAGTTTCACAGGGAAATCAGATATTATATCAGGAGTACTGTTACTGATTAAACCCATTACTTCCTAACATGTTGAGTAAGGAAGAAATTCTTGCCTGCATCCACAACTATCTTTTTCTTGCCATACAATCTATTGAATAAGGTGACATATCCTAATTTCTGACCAATTATCAGCATTTCACAATACACAGAGCTAATTTTTGGTATTGTGGTTATGCTTCAAATAGGATAAATTAAGTGACTGACAAAACTTCTAGGGTCTAAAGAAACCTCGATATTCTTATAGAATTTGGGTAACCATGATCTACGACCCTTCCTGCTGCCCACTTCCCTGCTATTGCTGGGATTGTTGTTTTATTTGCTGAAAGACCTCCACTAAAATGGCCAGAAGTGATTTTCCTTCTCTGAATTCACAGTGGCTGCCCCTTAGTAACCCATGTCGTAGTCGTCGAAACGTTACTGCACAGAAGGAGGTGATTAGGCCAGTCCACTCCATGGCAGCTCTCTATAGAGCAATCCAGTCAGCTCCGTTCCCCACTTAGTCCTGAGGCGCTGCAGATTTAATTCCCCATCCACCTTCCATTTGAAATCATTGATTGGTCTCCTGCTTCCACCTTCCTCGAAGTGAGCGAGTTCCAGGTCATTATCACTCAGATCGCCACTTTTAATATTCCCACCAGGCTTGCTCTGCTCCCTCTCTCACTGTCTTTTTAGGTGAATGTTAATATTATCTAATGTTATCGGCTTGAGAAACATCCAATACCGATGTTGAGCCATTTATAATTAATCTACTTTTTATTCCCTTCTTTCTATTTGAATAGAAATCTTCGTTTGGCAACACTTGGGTTTTCAGGAAGAACACCCTGTTATATTACGATTTTGCAATATATATATTACTCTTTTTGTCTCGCCAAGTGGTTGAAATATAGACGTAGTCTTCCAGGTACCTAGTAATCCAACTGAACTAGTAAACAAACAAATAACTATAGATTAAACTATTAAATAAGATAATGCTATATACTAAGATTTGTTAACTTCTCTCTAGCTGTTTCCCTTCTGTATTCTCTACACTCCTGACACACTCTCCTTGAGGAGAGAGCGGGAAAACCTTTTTATAGGT
The DNA here is from genome assembly GCF_902713615.1 of Scyliorhinus canicula. Taxonomy (NCBI): domain Eukaryota; kingdom Metazoa; phylum Chordata; class Chondrichthyes; order Carcharhiniformes; family Scyliorhinidae; genus Scyliorhinus; species Scyliorhinus canicula. The sequence goes on from NC_052148.1 coordinate 232,131,995, forward strand.
CTTGGTAGTGTGGCCATCTAGTGATCATTTGCCTGTACTTGCTTAACATTACTTGATCATGTATTACTACATACAGAGATCACTGCACACCCCTTTACAATTTCCTGTCGTTTTTCCGATGAGACTCATCTACCATCTCAGGTGGACTTAAATGGTAGGATGTTAAAGAAGAGCAGGGAGGTTATCCCCGGTTTCTTAACCAGAATTTATCCCTCAATCAACATCACAAAAAGTCAGATAATCTGTTCATTATTACATTACTTTTTATTGGGACTTACTGCGCACTCAGTAGTTGCCACATTTCCTCCATTACAACAGTGCCTACAATTCAAAAATACTTCATTAACTGTAAAGCACTTTGCAATATCCTGGGGATGTGAAAGGTGCAATTCCTCAGTTTCTTCCATGAAATTAATTCTGAAAGCTTGATTATTTAAAATCTATATTCGATTTTTTTTTGCATGCACACGTGGACACTCAAGAAGAAGTGAATGTTGAGCCCTGTTTTGAAGATTTACATCCTCTTAATCTGAAGGAATGGTTTATAAACTGGTGTTAAAGAACGAGTAAGAATGCAAGCAGAAGACAGGACAAAAACACTTTTCAAATGCATTGCTTTCAGGGGAAGCAGCATTGACTTGAATAAACCAATTATACAGAAGTGTGTAAGTTCACCGTGGGTGTCAGATGCTGCCCCAAAGACCCGAGTAAAGGCAGTACATAAAACATCGAAGATAAGTAGGTGGTTTTTAACTGTCCTCTGTGTGTGCACAAGGGTCAGTGCACTTTACCCAGTGGCTCAGTTCTGCATGTTTCACATGTTACTTGAGCTGCTCCTTGTTAAAGAAAGAACAACAAACTCTAGAAGGGGTGATGGAGAGGGCTGAGGATCCATTTTCATCCCTACTGCTTTGGTAGCATAACATGGCAAATGTATTTCTTTCTTGCACTGCAGCCTGCCAACCTTCTTAGCGAGCAGCTTTCAGAGTGATATCAGTTGAGTTCCTGATAGTTCTGTTTCCAGAGTACAATTGTTTTTTTAGTTAGCTGTTGACTCTCTTTAAGAGAGTGAAAGTGGATATTTTAGAATTAAATTATATTTGCAGAAATGTTTCCAATCTTTTTTAAAAAATTTCTGCAATATTGGTCAACTCCATATCTGCTTCAGTAACACTTACGTACTTTTCTATGTTATTGAAGCATTTGAGCTCAGCATTTGTCTAATCGTCCCAAAGAAGCATTCTTAAGAAGTTACGAGTCCTTTGGTTGAACATAGTGAAAAGAAATTAAAATCGCTTATTGTCACGAGTAGACTTCAATGAAGTTACTGTGAAAAGCCCCTAGTCGCCACATTCCGGCGCCTGTTCGGGGGGGCTGTTATGGGAATCGAACCGTGCTGCTGGCCTGCCTTGGTCTGCTTTAAAAGCCAGCGATTTAGCCCAGTGTTTTTAATAAATATTTAATACAATTTATATCGCAATGCTAATTAGAAGAAAATCAATCAATGTTAGGTAAATCTACATTTTAATTTTGTTATCTGTTCAAAAGAAAAATACATCTATTGGGCTAAACTTTCATTTGGGGAAAGGGAAAAAGAATTGGGACTGCATCTCGGTGCCGAAACTTGGCCCCAGGGGAATTGGTGACTCTGAGACTTTGACCAGAGCATGGAGGCAGGTTCTCTGACAAATTAAAGGTGGAAGGTGTGCTCTCAAAGCTGGAGAGCCAATTGGAGGGCCTTCCACCTGGAGAGAACAGAAGGGTAAGTAACTGAAAGGGCTATTCAACAGGAATGTGCCCTATCATCAACTTCTTTAAAAAATGTTAATAAAATAAAAGCAAAACATCGAGGACATCACTGTAGGGGGTGTTGGGTGGGGGCAGGGGGGTGCGGGGCAGGGGGAGGCAGCTAGGCCACTGCAGGTCATCCTTTAGTTACACCTGAGCCAAGGCAGGGATGAGAGTTTCATGACCTGCCTGGAATACCTCCCACATCCCTTCAGGAAACTGGAAGCTGACTGGAAAGATTCAGTTAACCTCCTTTAGCTTTCCTGAAAAAGGCATTTAATGAGCATAATTTGCTGCCCACCTCGCATGATTGACATCCCTGCCAGGTCCTGAACCTGCCTCCCCTATAATGGCCAGTGCTGGGAACAGTGTCAGGAAATCAGCACATTGGCAGGTGCTGGCATTTTAGGGCCTTGCCTGATTCCAATCCTGACCTTGGCAGATCGAAAGTGTAGCCCCTAGAGTTCCTGGAAATTGTGCTTCCAGCATCAGACGATTCGAGGAGGTTTGACATGCTAACATAATAATTTATGGCAGCATGCTGGCACAGTGGCTAGCGCTGCTGCCTCTCAGGGCCAGTGACCCAGGTTCAACCCCGATCCCAGGTGACTGTCTGTGTGGAGTTTGTACATTCTCCCCGTGTCTGTGTGAGTTTCCTCCGGGTTTCCTCCTACAATCCAAAGATGTGTGGGTTAGGTGGATTGGCCATGCTAAATTACCCCTCAGTGGCTGGGGATGCGCAAGATAGTTTCCAGGGATAGGGTGGGGTGAACGGGGGAATGTACATGGGTAGAGTCTGCAGAGTCTGGAAAACAGTCCTCATCCCGTCATTGTTACCCTGGGTTTCTTGAGGCATCGGCTGTGCGGGTGGGTTGAGAAACTCCAGGAACTCAGAAAATGTCTGGGAGCCAGCTGCATGCTGGGCCTGGCCTGGCCTCCGCCAGTCCGGGCCCTCGGTTGCTCCGACCTCCACCTGCTGTACCTGCTCAGCTGTGATGTGCGAACCAGACTGTGACCCAGGAGACTCTTCACTAAATAGGCCCACCGGGGTGAGTGTCTGTGGGATGATGGATGGTGTGGGAGATAGCTGTGCCGCAAGCCCGAGGTCGTCTGTATTTAACGCCTCCTCTATGGTATGGGGCCGCTGAGAGTCCGCAGGGTGTACGCTAGCCATTTCTGTGGCTTCTGGTGTCGCCACCCTCGGGGCGTCCTGCTCCGCAGGTTGGGTTGGGGAGGATGGGACTCCCCGCTGATTAAGCACACTCTGTCGTTCGGCCCCAGGTGAGGTGGGGGCAGATGCCTGTGTCCGTCTGCAGCCAGACGGCCCTGGTCGTTCGGCATCACGTCCTAGGGAAGAGACTGAAACGGGTTATTTAGATTCGCTCGGCCGGCCGCTGGACGGTCCCAGTGGGCAGGGTGTGTGAAGGGACAGAGGATGGGGGAGGTATCCCAGTGGGCAGGATGTGTGAAGGGACAGAGGATGGGGGAGGTGACCCAGTGGGCAGGGTGTGAAGGGACAGAGGATGGGGGAGGTGTCCAAGTGGGCAGGGTGTGTGAAGGGACAGAGGATGGGGGAGGTGTCCAAGTGGGCAGGGTGTGTAAAGGGACAGAGGATGGGGGAGGTGTCCAAGTGGGCAGGGTGTGTAAAGAGACAGAGGATGGGGGAGGTGTCCCAGTGGGCAGGGTGTGTAAGGGACAGAGGATGGGGGAGGTGTCCCAGTGGGCAGGGTGTGTGAAGGGACAGAGGATGGGGGAGGGGTGAGTGTTTGTCAAGGAGGGTTGTCTCACTTGCTGCAGATCCGCCAACCTCGCATAGCGCGACTTCCCGGGTGCCAGACCCCTCAACCAGGTCCAGTGCCCTCAGCTCAAATGTGGTCAGGGGGTGCAGGTTGGGCGAACCCCCTCCAGTCTTGTGCTGCTCACGGGTGTTGTGAGCGGACTTGGCCTGTTGGGGGAGGGGACACAGGTAGATCATTACAATACGGCAGGTATCAGCAGTCCGTTCAGATACTGGCACAGTTTGGGGGTCAAGTTGTCATAAGACCATTGCATCTCTCCACGGAGGCCAGAGCGCTGGGTCTGTGACAACTTTGTGAACCACCCTCAAATAACTCTGCCCCAATCCCCCTCCACCCCCCCGTGCCAGGGGGGCAGGTGGGTGATTAAGTTAAGTGGGGAGGGATGGTTGTGACCAGGGGGCAACCTCTTGGCACTTACCCTGGCAGCCCTGGTGAGGTCGTACAGCTTTTTCATGCATTGCTCTGCAGAACGAGGGGTCTGCCCCACAGCACTAACGGCAGCAGCCACCTCAGGCCAGGCCTGGCGTACCACGCCAGAAGGTTGGCAATGCCCTCTACGCGGGCAGATGATGCCCCTCCTCTGCTCGACGGCATCGAGCAGCGCCTCCACATCAGCCTCAACAAACCGAGGGGCAGCTCTCCTGGGCTCCGACATCATGGCCTACAGATTCTGTGCTCGCCCGCGCCTTTTGACGGTGTCGAGCGGCGTCACGTGGGCGTGTTCGTGTCGTCGCCACGTTCCGTCGTAATGGCGCACGTAATTGACGCGGCCGCGTTACTAGCCCATTTCCCGGAAGTGAATATGTCAGGAAATGGAGCCTTCCCGACTGTCGTCAAACGCGCCCGTTTTTCCCGCCGATTTCCCGATTTTTCATGAGTCCGGAGAATCGCGCCCAGGATTTTCCATTCTGTCAAACATGCCCATTCAGAAAGACAAATAGAAATGTGCTGTGAGAACTGCTTGGCTTTAGAACGATTAAAGTTGGAGCTGTCATTATTAGTCAAACTTTTGCCACACAGAATCTGTGTGCCGGGACTCATTTAACACAATTAACTTCATTAACTCAAACTGGATGATCTGGAAGCAGAGATTGGTACCTGGGTCTGCACTAGTTATCAATCTGCCTGTGCATTCCAATACCTTGGAACATTATTCGACTTTGATTTGCCTTGGGTGTCACAGTACTTGTTCTTTGAAATGGGCATCACGATGCAACAATCAAAAGAAGGAGCTTTAAAAAAGAGCTAGTCAGCCAGATATTTAATAATAATCTTTCTTAGTGTCACAAGTAGGCTTACATTAACACTGCAATGAAGTTACTGTGAAAATCCCCTAGTCGCCACATTCGGGCACCTGTTCAGGTATACAGAGGGAGAATTCAGAATGTCCAATTCACCGAACATGCACATCTTTCGGGACTTGTGGGAGGAAACTAAAGCACCTGGAGGAAACCCACGCAGACACGGGGAGAACGTGCAGACTCTGCACAGACAGTGACCCATGCCAGGAATCGAACCCGGGTCCCTGGCACTGTGAAGCAACAGTGCTAACCACTGTACTATCGTGCCACCTATGAGATAGTATGGTATCATAGGAAGCATGTGTTAGACTTCTGAAAATATCGTTGTCTATTGGAACGTGAAACAATCCTTGATCATTAAAATACATTAGTAACTGAAGCATGTTGTGAGGAACAAGTTCACTCATCAGGCAGGATATTGTGGAGGCGATGATGGTCTCACCTACTGGTTGGAGAGCCAGCATGAAACCCACGTTGCCTCCTTTGGAGAAGGCCAGCTGAACCACAAGCCAATCAGGCAGTTGACAGGCCACCGGGATCTGGATCAGGGCCCTGAGAGTGGACATCCCACCGACTCTGAGCCGCTGGTCAATCAGAGCTCTTGTGCTCAGCAGCACCACCAGGGAATGACCCAGCCCAGAGATAAGTAATAGAGGGAGAGGTTTCACAGGGTTTGGGGGTGGCAGGGTGAGAGTGTGTTGGGGTGTTGGCAGTAAGGGCAAGGGGAGGGTTGGTTCTCAGCAGCCCTCACCCCTGAACTACCCACCCACCTCCAAATATGCCATAAAAGAAGGCAGAAGATACCGCCATCCTTCAGCTTCAAATCTAACCCAAGGGCGGGATTCTCCGACCCCCTCCGGGTCGGAGAATTCCCGGGGGTCGCCGTGAATCCTGCCCCCGTCATCCTCCAAATTATCCCGTCCTCTCCCCAAAAATATGCCCCGCGTGAGTCGCGCCGTCCGCCTCGGGGAATGGCGGATACCGGCTGGACTCAATGGGCCTGGGGCTCCCCGAATTCTCAGGCACGTGATGGGCCAAAGTCTTGCCGTTCTTTGCCAGTCCCGCCGGCGTAAATTGGAGTAGGTCCCTTACCGGCTGGATCTGGCGGCATGGGCGGCCTCTGGGGTTCTTGGGGGGGCAGGGGAGGATCTGGTCTCGGAGCCCACCGATCCGCAGGTGGGCCTGTGCCTTGGGGGCACTCTATCCTTCCGCTCCGGAGGCGGTACTGGTCCGCCATTCCTGGTGCAGAAGCGAATCCCTCTGCACATGCACGGGGATGACGCTGCTCCCGCGCATGCGCCAACTCGCGCTGGCCGGCGGAGGCCCTTCGGTGCCGGTTGGCATGGTGCCAAGCCCCTTATCTGCCGGCCGGCGGGGCGTAAACCACTCTGGGGCGGGCCTTGCCCCTGAAGGTGCGGAGGATTCCGCACCTTTGGGGCTGCCCGACGCCGGAGTGGTTCACGCCACTCCGTCCCGCCGGGATCCCCCGCCCCACTGGGTAGGGGAGAATCCCGCCCCTTATCTCCTTTTGTAAAGGTAGAATCAGTTTGGGCAGAGTTAATCCAGTTCTTAATGCTAATGGGTCTAACGGCGCAAACTGTCCCAATTCAACACAAATTTGGAACATCATGAATACTGGGATCAATGGAAATCTTTGCACCCATATATTATGAGTTCTCCTATGTATTTGGGGAAGTAACATGTTGTTGGGTAGAATAGAGAAAATGCTGCCCTTCATCTAATCCCGTTTTACACAATATAGGAATATGTGCGGCTCACACCAGGACGTAGATTTACCCATTCTACATTCTCAGCACGAAAAGTTGCCTGAAGGGAACAAATGTTGGATAAAACATAGTGCTTTAGTGTTGTTTCTCTTTGAGCATGACTTCATGCTAGGAACGTGAGATCTGTCAATATACCGATCGATGCCCAAATGAGAAAGTGTCCATTTCCCAGAGTAAACATTGTTCACCTTAAAAGTAAAGCACATAAGCTAATAGAATGTGTTTTAAACTGCCAGCTAATGGATCCGTTATTCGTACCATAATCAAAACCCCACCAAAATATGCGGGTTTTCCTTTTTCAATTGAAATATGCCCCCCCCAGAATTTATAAAATTTGTAAAATATTACTGGTAACATGTCCCCGGAATCCAAAAATCCTGGACAGGATTCTCCGTCGGCAGATGCCGAAATCGGGAAACGCAATTGGGCGGAGAATCGGTTTTGATGCCAAAATTCTGGCGGGCACTGGTTCTACGCCAAATCGCAATTCTCCAGTGCCTCGTCAGCTGCGACAATGCGTTCCACTTCCATGTACAGTAAGCACCGTTGGCATAACAATAGCGGGCCTGACCCGGTATTCTCCAGGGCCTCTGCAATGCTTCGTTTGCACTGGGGCGAATTCCCGACGACGAGATTGCGTTCAGAAATCGGCAAATGGACGTCATGAATGCTGAGGGATAGAGAGGAGGTATGGAAAGTGTCCAACGTTGCCATAGTTTGCGGACAGTCGTTCCGCTGGCCGGGTGATTTCTACAAGGGCTGGGGGGTACTAGTGGGGGGTGGCCAGGAGGTGGGCTGTGATATCTGGTTGGACGTGCATGGAACACCTTTGTGGCAGCCTGCAAGGCAGCCATGCAGCTTCGCAGGCCGCTGACTTCCCACTGTGAATTTAGAGCCACAGGTCGTAAGGGTATTCCCCCAGGCCATCTCCCTAGGTTCCTTCTGGCCCCAGCCAATCCATCAGCGAGATGGGCACGCTCCAGCGCAACCAGCGCCATCTTGTTGGCTGGGATGGTGTATGTGGGGAATGAAGTATGTATATGTGGCTGTAGCTTGTCGGCCTCCTGAGCATCAATCGCGAACCCGGCGAATCCCGCACCGTTTCTCATTGGAATCGAGTGTGTTCCACAGGCGCCAGTGCTAGCCCCTCAATGGTCATTGAATCTGCCCAGGTGCAGCACCAGTTTTGCTGTCGTGGGTGTCCGCAAATCTAGCCCCGGAGTCAACACATGTTCTCAGGAATGGAGAATTCTGCCGCCTAACTGTGGTTTGTGTGTCAAATTCCTTCAAGTCCATTGATACTTGAACACAAGAAAGTTTGCGAAACCACCTGTGAATGTGAAAATACATAGAAGAAATCACTGCCAATATTAGCATATTCAAATAGTTGCTTCTGTAAGATAGCTACATGATGTAAACTCAGTTTCCCTTCTGTCAATGCGTAAAATGTCAAAGCATGACCACAATTTAAAAATTCATAGCTGTCATCAGATTCGGTCATTTGTTTCCCTCAGAATCATATCAATGCATCTTTGACAAAGTTTCCAGGGGAAAAAAAATGGATTAGGTTGCTTTGCCCATTCGATCTAACTACCATGGGCACCATTGAATTTCCTGGGGTTGGCGTCCGTTGGGATTCCTGCTGTAAATGTGGGATCTGTCAGGCAGCTGGCCACTGGAATAAGGATGTTGTAGGCCGAAGGCCTCTAACATCTGCTGGAGCTGAGTGGGTCTGGCTGTGTCAGGATAAATGCAAAGTTTTTACTCTGTAGATGTTTAAGGTTGATTAAAGGATTTTGAAGGGCACACAGAGAGAAATTACATCCTTTTGTGGGAGAATCCAGAACAAGGGAGCATAAACTCAAAATTAGACCTAGATGTCAGAATACACTTCCTCACACAGAGACTATTGGATACTAAGAAATCTTTTCTTCAAAAAACTATTGGAGTTCAGTCAAGTGAAAATTTTAAAAACTGTAACTGATATATTTTTTATCAGGTAAAGGTATTAAGGGATTTAGGAATAAGGCGGTAAATGGAGTTGTGCTATGAATCAACCCTGATCTAATTGAATGCTGGAGCATTTTTGAGGGATGTAATGGTTTACTCCTATCCCTATGTTTATATCAGTTTAATCAATCTTCTTACAGTTGATTACACTCCCTTTGCAAGTATGACATTAACCCACCATTATTGCCACTTTAAATGTGCCCCCTCACATTTGGGATGGACCTATTCAATATTTGTCCAACATTTATTCAACATTTCTGTCTGAAAATTCTGGAAGTAACAGCAACCAATATAAAGCCACCCATGTCTCTGCTCCACCCTTGACTCCAGGCTCACCTTAAATCAGGCGGAAAGTAGCTCTTTTATATGTCTCATGGATGAAAATAGCCCAATCATTTGATAAAGTTTGTGGATATGACAGCTTATGTAGTCTAGTCAAACTATTTCAATTCAAACTACCGGATAATTTTAATTTCTTGCTCTTCTGTTTCCCTGACCTCTATTAGTGAGTTTATGAATATGAATCCCAAAATGGTTACACCACAGAAAGAGGGCATTGGACCCATAGTGATCATGCTAACTCGCTGCAGGAACAGCACAGCTAATCCCACACCCAGGCGTAGATTTCTGCGGCAGCAGAGAGCTTTACAAAATGGCACAAGGAACTCAAATCTGGGATGCCCCTCCCCCATTTCCGACATCCTATTTTCAATGGGAATGGGGGGGGGGGGGGGGGGCTGGGTGGGGGGGGGGGGGGGGGGGAGTGGGGGCAGGGCATGAGGGAAATGAAAACTCAGCAAAGTCAATTGAACACAGTGCTGTGTTCTAACAGACTCCATTTGTGCCGGAACATGGAACTTATCTCACAATATGTGAATTACAAATTTTCAGAGTGGACATAAATGCTTGTGCAGGACTGTCAAGCTCTGTAGAATTGTCATGCTGTGAAGTTATTTAAATAGCGTGCCCACTAAAAACTGAAATAAACTGCCTGCCTGTTCCAGTAAGTTGAAAAAATCTGCGCAAGAAGTTTTAATAGCTGTAATCCTATATAATCCTAAATGCTATCATTGTATCCTTATTAGGATTGACTGCTTTCCACAACCTGTCATTATCACAGTGGAGGCTATATATTCACAGTTTGACAGTTCAGATTAGCATGAGTTGCTATGAAGTTTGCAAAGCGATTATTGGAACCATGCAGGTGGGTATGAGGTATGTGTTAGCATGAGTTGGCATGTATGGCCATGCCGAATGCATGAGGGGTGAAGAGATGTGAGTGGTGAGGCTGAGATGGCCTAACATTTTAGAAAAGACAACTGAGTCAAAGTCCCAGAGAACCGAGGCAAGCTGATTAAGAGGCTGATCTCCGTCTGTGGGGCGACGGGCCCATCTCCATCTTGCACCCCCATCCCCCCACATAGATCCACCATACAGGACAATTCTTCCTGAGGTCGGTGTGGTGAACTGGAAAATTTCCCCAATCCACACACTTGCCTCAGGAGCGAAAATCCAGGCCCCCCATTCTTTTCAGATAATTATCCAACTCTTTTTTGAAAGCCAAGATTGAATCAGCCTCCATCATCCGGTCAGGAATCGCATTCCAGATCCTAATCACTCTCTGTGTTAAAAAAAAAAGTTTATCTCTTGTCACTTCTGGATCTTTTTCAAAACATCATGTACACAATAAGCAGGAGAAATCCAATCCGATCACTTACTGCCCCATCAGTCTACTCTCAATCATCACCAAATTGGTGGAAGGAGTCATCAACAACGCTATCAAGTGGCATTTGCTCAGCAATAACCTGCTCATGGTCACTCAATTTGGGTTCTGCCAGGGTCATTCAGCTCTTTTCCTCGTTACAGCCTTGGTTCAAACATGGACAAAAGAGCTTAACTCCAGAGGTGAGTTGAGAGTGACTGCCTTTGACAGCGAGGCACCATTTGACGGAATATGGCATCAAGGAGCCCTAGCAAAACTGGAGTCAATGGGAATCAGGGAAAGCTCTCCGCTGTTTGGAGTCAGACCTGGCACAAGGGAAGATGGTTGTGGTGGGTGGAGGTCAATCATCTCAATTCCAGGACATCACTGCAGGAGATCCTCAGGGTCGTGTCCTAGGCCCAACCATCTTCATCTGCTTCATCAATGAACTTCCTTCCATCATAAGGTCAGAATTAGGGATATTTGCAAATGACTGACCAATGTTCAGCACCATTCTTCATTCTTCAAATATTGAAACAGTTCATGTCCAAATGCAGCAACACCTGGACAATAGCCAGGCTTGGGCTGACAAATGGCAAGTAACATTCGTGCTACACAAGTGCCAGGAAATGACTACCTCCAACAAGAGAGGATGTAACCACCACCCCTTGGTATTACCATCACTGAATCCTCCACTATCAACATCCTGGGTGTTACCGTTGACCATAAACTGAACTGGACTAGCCCTTTAAATACTGTGGCTACCAGAGCAGATCAAAGGCTAGGAATCCTGCGTGAGTAACTCACCTCCTGATCCTCCTAAACATAAAGCCTATCCATCATCTACAAGGCACAAGCCACACGTGATGGAATACTTACCACTGCTTGGATGAGTGCAGCTCCAACAAGAAACTCAACACCATCCAGGACAAAGCAACCTGCTTGATTGCTCCCCTTTCCACAAGCATTCAATCCCTCAACCAGCGAGAAAGTGCCAGCCACGTGTACCATTTGCAAGATGCACTACAATAACTCACCAAAGTTCCTTAGGCAGCACCTTCCAAACCCACAACCATTACAATCTAGAAGAACAAGAGTTGCAGATACCTGGGAACACCACCACTGGAGGTTCCCCTCCGAGTCACTCGCCATCCTGACTTGAAAATATACCGCTGTTCCTTCACAGTTGTTGAGCCAAAATCCTGGAATACCCTCCCAACCAGTACTGTGGGAGTACCTACAGCTCAGAGACTGTAGTGGTTTAAGAAGGCAGCTCACCACCACCTTCTGACAGACCATCATAAGGGCGGCACGGTAGCACAGTGGTTAGCACTGTTGCTTCATAGTGCCAGGGTCCCGGGTTCGATTCCTGCTTGGGTCACTGTCTGTGCAGAATATACACCTTCTCCCTATGCCTCTGTGGGTTTGCTCTGGGTGATAAATATAAAGAGCAAAATAAAGATAAAATTCAATAAAATAGGGATGGGCAATAAATGCTGGTGGCGCCCACATTCTGTACATGAATGAAAAATAACATACACCAAGGACCCGCACCTGTATCCTCTTTCAAATTTTATCTTTATTTAGCTTTGCCTTTCTTCATTCCTCTTATCACGATTTATCACTTCACAGTTCAAATCAAATCAACTGAGAGATTTGGATAAATAATAATAAGAATCTTTAGTATTGTCACAAGTAGGCTTACATTAACACTGCAATGAAGTTACTGTGAAAAACCTCTAGTCGCCACATTCCGACACCTGTTCAGGTATACAGAGGGAGAATTCAGAATGTCCAATTCATCTAACAGCATGTCTTTCGGGACTTGTGGGAGGAAACTGGAGCACCGGAGGAAATCCACGGAGACATAGGGAGAAGGTATATATTTCGCACAGACAGTGACACAAGGGAGAATCGAACCCGGGACCCTGGCGCTATGAAGCAACAGTGCTAACCACTGTGCTACCGTGCCGTCCTTATGATGAAGGTTTTTCATTCATTTGGCCTCATCCTTGCAGACTCGCATTCCAAAACATACAGTGATCAAACTCACACTCTAAAGCTGGGATTTTCTGGCCCCATTGGGGGAGATTCGCCGGCCCAGAAACAAAGGCCATTGACTTTCGGCGGGCCTGGATAATCCCAGTGGTGGATAAGGATGGAAAATCCCACCCTTGGAACAATCACATTCTAACCAAAGAAAGACGTGCATTTATCTAGCACTTTTCACAACCTCAGGAAGTCCTGAACTGCTTTGTAGCCAATGAAGTACATTTGACGTACATTCACTGTTGTAATGTACGAGAATGTGAGCACAACAATCTCCACAGCAAGCGATATCTGCTCAGATGATCTGTTTTTAGTGATGGTGGTTGAGGGACACATATTGGCCAAGACACTTGGGCCAGCTGCTCTGTTCTTCGGCGGAATAGTGCCATTGTTTTGTTCACCTTAACAGGCAGATGTCATGTGAAAACGGCACCACGGGTAGTCCAGTATTTCCTCAGTGAACTACATGGTCTCTTCAGCTAATTGAAACAAAATGCCTTTAAAATCCCAATATTAAAAAAAATCTTGATTTGTTCCTTTTTTGTACATTTCATAAGCTGAATCAGGAAATTAACATTGTCAATGTAACTAAAACCTGAAGACTCCTGAAATGCCCTCTTTCCCACTGGAAATACATGGTTACCAATAATATGACAATTGACAAATGGCTAATATGACTGTCTGAGCCACTCAATGTCACTGTCTGATATTCAAGCATAAACTGCATAGCGGGGATTAGCCACATTATGCCTGCAGTTTGTACAATAAACATCTCAACAGGCATGCATGACACAAACAGATGTTCTAATTGCATGTCAGAGAACATGATATTTACTAGTTTCACCACAGCTTGACCTTGGGACCTAGGTACCTTTTAGTCCCCGAAGGGATTATTTATGATTTACTGATTTGGGAACAATGAATAATTCAAAGTTTGACACAATTTTGACGCTAATTGCACGTTAAAGTTCTGCCTAGTGGGAGATTGAAGAAACAGGCGGCAGAATTTTTGTCTGCTTTTCTGCTCGATTTGCAGTGGCGTTGGAATGGGCGAGGCTAGAAGCTCTGGTAGATTCTGTAACTTTTGGATTTCTGCCGCTTTTTTCAGCTCAACATATTTTCCAGTGAAGCTGGTTGTCAGGAGCGCCCACTCACACATGGGCAAGCACTTAAAATGAGACGATAATGACAGAATAACATCATCTGTCACTTTTTCTATCATTATCGCCTTGGCAACGCAGCCTGCGAAGAATGCCAGCATTTAACAGGCCCTCAGTGTTGCTGGATGACCCATAGGACACAGCAACCACTTTAGTCAGTGAATGGAGAATTGAGGGGGAAAAAAGGAAGTACCGGGAAGTCAAATGAAATTCACCAGAAGACTCCAGAAATGCTTGTTTCCACTGGAAATAAATTGTTACTGGTAACATGACAAGTGGCAAATTGCATCTGAGCCACTTTTTGTCACTGTCCGATATTTAAACATAAACTACATATCGGGGATTAGCCACATTATGCCTACAGTTTGCAGAATAAACATCTTCACAGGCATGCATGACACAACCAGATGTTCTAATTCCATGTCTGAGAACATGATCTATCAAAACTTTGGCAATGCTGCCTGGCCCTTTAAACTGCTGCAGATGTCACACTGAAGGGAGCAGCAGCCATTTCCTGCTCCTCCATCATCACCCTCAGGACAAAGTTAGAAGGACAAATGCAAATGCCATCAAGTACCAGAAGTATTATGCTGACATCAAAAACGTGGCTGTGATCAGCAGCAGACCTGTGTCTATCTCGGAGTCCTATGCAACAGATCGGACTGGAAGTCTTAAATGTCCCAGAACTGAGTCCCACGCATTGTTGCTTATACCGAAGTAACTGCTATTTGGCACCACATTCAGAGGAACAATTCTACCAATGGGCATGAACTATCAGCAGACAATGAGTGCTCCCTGCCACTCCACAAAGTGCTACAGAAAAGGAAAATCTTTTCTAAGTGGCCCTCTGCGCTCCCTTTATGGACTGATAGTTAGGCCATTCAATGTCTAGATAGGACCAGCATAGCCATTTCTCCTTGGAAATTGTAATCAGGGTTCTACAACCGCAGAGGTGCCCCTATTGCATGTTTAAACAGTCTCGTACCTGTTTTGGGTGAGTGTTGGTTGTCCATTTGAAAGCCTGCTTGAAAATTGAAACAGGCAAGACTAAAGGTTGTCCATGGTCTTCACTGAATGTTCATCTGCTGGCAATCTGTTTTTCAAGCAGCAGGTGGGTGACTAGCTGTTGCAAAGCGCTTCCCGCCTCACGACAACACACTTTGCCAACAGAGCCCTTTGCCAATAGGTGAGAGGAGGTTCTATTGACTTTAATTTCACTGGAGCAAATTGCGGCAGGGGCAGGGATACCAGACAGCTGTTTAGCTTTGGCTTAACCTATTGATTGATTTCTGAACAGGGTACGGCTTTTTGTTTTGCATGCACGATAGCACAGTGGGTAGCACTGTTGCTTCACAGGCCCAGGGTCCCGGGTTTGATTCCCAGCTTAGGTCACTGTCTGTGTGGAGTCTACACATTCTCCCAGTGTCAGCGTGGGTTTCCTCTGGATGCTCCAATTTTCTCCCACAAGTCCTGAAAGACGTGCTATTAGGTAATTTGGACATTCTGAATTCTCCCTCAGTGTATCTGAACAGCGCCGGAATGTGGCGACTAGGGGCTTTTCACAGTAACTTCATTGCAGCGTTAATGTAAGCCTACTTGCAATAAAGATTATCATTATTAAACTGGACAGCAACATTCAGCTTTCCAAGATTTAATTATCACTTTGGATACCTGTTGACAGGTTTTTCTGTGTTCACTGTTATGAATTCTATCGAGCAACTTCAGCACCAAAGTGACTCAAAATCTTTCTCCAGATCTTCCAAACAAAAACTAGCCACATCAGCTCTGCTGCCTCACAGCGCTAGGCACCAGGGCTCGATTCCAGCCTTGGGTGACTGCCTTGTGTGGAATTTGCACTTTCTCCCCGTCTGTGCATGGGTTTCCTCCGGGTGCTCCGGTTTTCACTCACAGTCTAAAGATGTGCAGGTTAGCTGGATTGGCCATGATCAATTGCCCCTTAGTGTGCAGGTGGGGTTATGGGGATGGGGGGAGTGGACCTGGGTGGAATGCACTTTTGGAAGGTTGGGTGCAGACTCAATAGACCGAATGGCCTCCTTCTGCACTGTAGGGATTCTATGAGCAAAGATGGCTGTAAAGGTTGTAAACAAAGAGAGGGAGAGCTCCAGCTTATACTGTAACTGAGTGCTGGGAAATGTCCTCAAATTTATTGTTACGAGGATGTTTCATTTTTAAAAAAGATGCACTTTCTAGTTCTTCAGCTGACAAAATTGGCCACAGTGTGGAATCCCTGCGTCGGGGCCTGGCAAAGAACCTAAGACCATAAGACATCGGAGTAGAATTAGGCCACTCGCCCCATTACGTCTGCTCCGCCATTCAATCATGGCTGACATTTTTCTCATCCCCATTCTCCTGCCTTCTCCCCATAACCCCGATCCCCTAATTAATCAAAGAACAGCTAAATGTAAAATAAAAGCAAAATACTGCAGTTTTGAAAATCTGAAACACAAACAGAAAAACTCAGCAGGTCTGACAGCATCGGTGAAGAGAGAAAATAGAGTTAATATTTAGATTCTGTGTGACGCTCCTCCATAGCTAAACACAAGTAGAAGTGCGATTGCATTTCTACCTCCCTTTAATTCTGAAGAATGGACTTGAAGTTTAACTCTATTTTCTCACTCCACAGAAACAGTTAACCGTATATCGCTTTGTTGGTTTATCTTCCTTATGAACTGTAAACACCTTTGAGTCTTTCCTATTATTTTACCACCTGGATGAACGTGTGTGGACCCAGAGCATGTGTGTGATGTTTGAATGGTGGTTTTCATCTACCGAGTTTTTTAAATTCTGGAATTACTGTCAATAAACTTATTTTGTCCATTGTTTAAACTCAGAAAAACTGTTGGACTAATTCTTAATAATCTGAAAGTGTGCATCCTGCAGTATTGGCAAAGCGCATCCTTGCTAAATTCATTTTGAAAAAACCCTTTTACAAGCCAGACCTGGAGTGGTAAATAAAATAGGGGAGTCACCAAGGTTCCTTAGGCAGCCACTTGCAAACCCACAGCCACTACCATCTAGAAGGAAAAGGGAAACAGATACATGGGAACCCCAGTACCTGGAAGTTCCCCTCCAAGAAACCCACCATCCTGACTTGGAAATATGTCACCTCTCATTCACTGTCATTGAGTTGAAATCCTGGAACTCCCTCCCTTACAGCTCTGTAGGTGTGCCCACACTGCACGGACTGCAACAGTTCAAGAAGGCAGCTCAACACCACCTTCTCAAGAGCAACCAGACATGGACAATGAATGCCGGCAAAACCCACACCCCTTGAATTAATAAAGCATTTTTTTAACCATTCATCACATGGTCATAACTGAATTTTGGGGGCCAACATTCAGGATAAATCACACAAACAATGAAAGAATTGGAGTGGGGCAAGTAATTTGATCCCAAGAAACATAAAAAAAACTGGTAGGGGTTTCTTGGGTTTAGAACACTAAAGTGAGAAAATGCCCACATTTGAAGCCAATGGCTTTACAGGACAGATGGATATTATCTTTGATAATTTAAGGATTCGGTCATTCGGTCCCGTAGCAGGCTCCCCGAACAGGCGGCGGAATGTGGTGACTAGGGGCTTTTCACAGTAACTTCATTTGAAGCCTACTTGTGACAATAAGCGATTTTCATTTTCATTTCATTTCATTTCAATTCGAACCGAAAACCATGGTCTGGATTCTCCGATCGCTGACACCGCAATCGCGTTTGACGAATGACTGAAGAATCAAAATTCCCGATGTAATCGGGGCAGACGCCGCTTTCGCGATGCCCCACCCCCTTCAAAGCACGCCATATCGACCGCCTCAGGACATTGCTCCGCCCCCGACTGGCCGGGTTCCCGACGGCGCGGGACACGTGTGGTCTCATCCGTCAGGAACCCGGTGCGGCGGCTGCGGACTCAGTCCTGCATTGCCGCAGTCGGGGGAGAGCTGATCCAGGGGCGGGGAGGGGCATATTCGGGGCTTGGGGCACTATGTTGGGGTGATCTGGGGCATGCGGGCCGGCCGAAGAGGGAGATTATTTTGTGGGCCGGGTCTGCAACCGGCCTCCGCCATGAAGCACAGCACGGCCGCTGCAAGCCGCCGCCATGCACATGCGCGGCCATGGACTTGGCAATTCTCCAGGCCACAATCGGCTGCTTAACGCTGCCTCCCTGCTAGCCCCCAGCAAAATGGGGAATTGGTGGCTGTTTTGTGACAGTTGCCACCGTTCCCACGCTGGTGTGGGGACATAGCCCCAGAATTGGAGAATCCAGCCCCATAGCTCAGGAGTTGGAGTTAGACTTTTGCCCAAAAGCAGGAAACATGGGGCGGGATTCTCCGCCGGCGGCATTCTCCATTTTGTCGGCGCCTGGGGGTTTTCTGACGGAATGGGAAACCCCATTGACCGGCTGGCATAACAGAGAATCCCGAGGACGGGCCGAGGCAGAAATGTGGAGCGGCGGGGCGGAGAATCCAGCCCATGAACTTTGAAAACTTGTGGCCAGACAATTAGATTACAAAATGAAGAAATTGCAACAGCCGAAGTTAGCAAAATTACAGCTTGAATAGAAATGGCTAGAGCTAGCATTCCAAGCCACAAAAAAAGACAGAAAGAGAAAAGAGCGAAAAAGAGAATAAAGAACGAGAGGAAAGGAAGAAAGGATAGGGAGAGAAAATGAGCTTTCCAAAGAGGATTTCAAAGAAGTGAGATGAGTATACCTCAACTGCCTGGGAACAAGTCCTGTGTGTCCATTGAATGCACCCCTAGCTCATGTCTGAGTGCTGAATTATTCAGGTTTGCTCACTTAATCCCTCAGTTTTATGAGGAAGAAGTGGGAGTCTTCTTCATCTCCTTTGAGAGAACAGCTCAACACATAAGTGACCAGTTGAAAGCTGGACACTGCTGCTGAAAAGTAAGCTCACAGGCAAGGCTCACAATGTTTATTTCCTGTTTCCTGATGAAAGTTCAGGCAAACTATAAGGTGACAAAACAGGCTATTTTAGGGGCAGATGAACTGGTGCAGTAGGCGGATCATCAGAAATTCCTTACTCTCTGAAAACTTGCATCAAATCTGAATGGCTTAAGTATCTTATATCAGATATGAGCACTTAAGTTTGAGACCATGTTGAAAACCTTCAAGAAATGCTCCTCAAAGAGTTCAAAAATTCACTCCCTTTCCCTATAGAAATGAACACAGAGGAACAGAAAGTGGCAAGGGCCGGGCAGCAGCAATTCTGGCTTACGATTATGAGCTTGTCCACAAGCTCTCATCTCAAAGCAAACCCTCCCCTAATCACTCCTAGCAAACTGGAAAGGAATCAAAATGATAGGTAGCCAGGCACACATGGGAGAGCAGGAATGGCTGGAAGCACAGGGGCCCCTCCTCAGGCCGGAAAGGATGATGCTGACAAAAGGAGTGAGGTTCGGAAGCCTGTGAAATTCAATTGACATAAGGTTGGACAACTTCATGCAAATTGTTGGATATTATGGGGAAAGCCCACGGGCATTATTGGTACATAGGTCCTGTGCAGAAAAGAGAGTCAGACAGAGAACGTGGCAGACCATGCTGTGGCTCTGACCATATCAGCAAGTCCCTGTAAATGCAGCCCTCTTGGTGCCATGGAGGCTAGCAAATATCTGAGAGTTACAAAGATTTCATGTCAGAAAGAAAGCTATCCCGATTTCCCCAGAGCGAGGCAAGTAAGCCTGAGGGCCACTCTCCATTGGTGGGTCATGACCTTTCCCCCTGAGAATAGTAGAGACCAAAATGCTGGTAAAGGGTATCGAGGGAGAGTATATGCCCATGCCCATAACTTTACACTGGGTGCACCTGGAGTGGGACCTGGTTTCAGGAATGGTGACCGAGGGAGTTGCCCCCAGTTTTACATGTGGATGGGGTTGATCAGCTTATGTGGAT
Source organism: Scyliorhinus canicula (assembly GCF_902713615.1). Taxonomy (NCBI): domain Eukaryota; kingdom Metazoa; phylum Chordata; class Chondrichthyes; order Carcharhiniformes; family Scyliorhinidae; genus Scyliorhinus; species Scyliorhinus canicula. The sequence continues at coordinate 232,151,511 of NC_052148.1, forward strand.
GGGCAATGACCTGGCAGCATCAAAGATGGTCACATTTCTGGTGGTTTGACAGAAGCCGAGCATGGTTAAGGTGACAGGTCTGCTGTGGGAGAAAGCCCCTGACATTTTTCTGACTGCGTGGTAACCTAATCTATGGCCAATCAAGCCTGTCAGAAGAGGTCAAAATTGGCACTGCAGATGGATGACCCTGCCATCTGGTCATTCAAAACCCTTTTTGGATGTTTAGAACATCCTCAGGGTCTTCCTTGATTGGGACTTGACACACGAACCCGGTACTAAAAGTGTTATCATCAGTCTGCCCAAACTGAAGCTGACGTAGAGGAAGTTGCTGAGTGTTATTGTTTTAGAAACGGGGTACTGATGAGGAAGTGTCGGACTCTTCACAGACATGCAGATGAGGTGTTGACAGGCAGTGGTGCCACTGAGGTTGGTACAAAGGAAAATATTGAGGCTAGTCCATGAAATCCCAATGGCTGGTCATGTCAGTATACGTAAAATCCAATCCCACATAAGCCAGATGTTTTACTGGGCACACCTCCATAAAAGAAAAAGTGGGTGAGGTTCTGCAAAACTTGCCACACCTGTCAGGTAATGGGAAAACTACAGCCTGCAATTAAACATGCACTAATGATTCCCATACTCACCTTTGGGGAACCCTTCAGCAAGGTGTTAATGGATTGTGTGGGACCCTTGCCAAAAACAAAAGAGGGAGAGCAGCATATTCTTATTGTTATGGATGTGGCTACCCAATTCACAGAGGCCATTCCCTTGAGAACTATCCTTGCTAAGGCAGTGGTGAAGGGATCATTCATAGTTTCTCCTTACCTTCAGTACTATTACTTCAGGCCTGTAACAGAAAAAAAGCAAAGGCAGCATGGTCAGAAAGATGCCAAACAGCTTTTGAGAAGCTAGAAGCTGTTCTGGTAAACATACCAGTTCTAGCATCTTCAGACTACAACAAAACATTTAAAGTAGTCATTGATGCAAGTGACCTCTAGAGTCGGGGCTGTCATACTCCAGGAGTTTGCATCAGGCTTAGAGAGAGATCAATCAGATATTTCTCCAAAATTTGAACAAACACCCGAAACGTTATTCACTGTGGAGAAGGAAACTATAGGGTTATTACTAGCTCTCAAACACTTTGAGGTATGTGTCCAAAACACAAGCTACACAATCCCTTAACCATTGTGGAATAATTCAAAACCAAAATTGTGAGATTATTTCATTTCTTCCACCCTTTAATTTAAAAATGTCCCCAATTTCAGGGAAAAATAATGTGATTGGAGATGCTTGGCCCAGAGCTCAAAAACTGCAAAGGAACAATAAACTAAACCTTATCAGAACAGACCCAACACGTTAAAAAGTAAGGTGTGAGGGTGTGGACGAATGTTTGTATCGGGTTTTTGTTTAAAAAAAAATTATTAACATCTTTTCCCAGTCTGAAATGAGAGTGAATCGTAGGAAGGGACAATGATTGTGCCCACAGATAGGACCAGAGTTTAGAAAAACGGTAAAAACAAACTGAATTAAAGGCTCTGTATCTGAATTATAGGCGCAATTAGAAATTCATATTTATTACCTAATAGCCATTATAGAGGTGTGGCTACAAGGAAACCAGACCTGAATATCCAAGGGTACATGACATTAAGGAAGCACAGGAAGCTGGAAAAAGGTGGTGGGGTAGCTCTGTTAACTAAAGAGAACTTTGATATTGGAGCGAGAGAATGATAGAATCAGTTTGAGATGAACTAAGAAACAGGAAGGGGACAGAAAACATTTCTGAGAGTTGTTTATGGGCCAGAAAACAGCAATGGTATAATTCAAGAAATTAGAAATTCATCTAAAAATGGTAAAATAGTAATCATGGAGAATTTCAATCTACACATAAACTGGGTAAACCTGATTAGTATTAATGTTGTGAAGGAAGAATTCTTGGAATCTTGGAATCTATGAAAGATGGTTTTTTAGGGCAGTATGTTGAGGAACCATCTCGGGAAAGGTTTGTTTTAGATCTAATTTTAATAATCTTTATTGTCAAAAGTAGGCATGTATTAACACTGCAAAGAAGTTACTGTGAAAAGCCCCTAGTTGCCACATTCCGGCGCCTGTTCGGGTACGCAGAGGGAGATTTCAGAATGTCCAATTCACCTAACATCACGTCTTTCGGGGCTTGTGAGAGGAAACCAGAGCACTCGGAGGAAACCCACGCAGACACGGTGATAACTTGCAGACTCCACACAGACAGTGACCCAAGACCCAAATCAAACCTGGGACATTGGAGCTGTAAAGTGCTACCCAATGCGCTATTGTCCTGCCCAGATCTAGTATTGTACAAAAAAAAAGGCAAATTAATAAACGTGTTGTAAAGGAGCCTTTAGGAAAGAGTGACCATAATATGGTGGAGGTACATGCAGTTTGAAAGTGATGTAATTCAATCAGAAACTTAAATCTAAACAAAGGGAACTACGAAGGTATGAGGAGCAAATTTTCTATGATTGGGATGGTTAAAAGACATAGCATGTAGACAGGAAATGGATAACATTTAAAGAGCTAAAACAAAGGTACATTCCTTTAATGCACAAAAACTCAGCATGAAAGGACTCCAGCCATGGCTACTGAAAGTATTGGATCAAAGGAAGAGGTGTATAACAATGCCAAACTAAATATTAATCCTGAGGATTGGGAGAGTATTTGATTCCTGCAAAGGAAAACCTTTGAGAGTAAACTAGTGAGAAACGTAAGCCTGAATTTTAAGCTAGTGGGATGTGAGCGTTATTGGAGGGAACGGAAACAGATGTGAAATCCATACCTGGCCATGGTTACTTCCAACAATGCTACTAACTGCCGGCCAGCATGAACTGAGTACAGAGAGGTTCAGGGGGTAGTGGGAGATGGGAAGACTGCGGGCGTTGTGAGGAACGCAGCATGGTAGCATTGTGGATAGCACAAATGCTTCACAGCTCCAGGGTACCAGGTTCGATTCTGGCTTGGGTCACTGTCTGTGCGGAGTCTGCACATCCTCCTCGTGTATGTGTGGGTTTCCTCCGGGTGCTCCGGTTTCCTCCCACAGTCCAAAGATGTGCAGGGTAGGTGGATTGGCCATGATAAATTGCCCATAGTGTCCAAAATTGCCCTTAGTGTTGGGTGGGGTTACTGGGTTATGGGGATAGGGTGGAGGTGTTGACCTTGGGTAAGGTGCTCTTTCCAAGAGCCGGTGCAAACTCGATGGGCCGAATGGCCTCCTTCTGCATTGTAAATTCTATGATAATCTATGAATGAGCACACGGGAGGGAGTTTTAAAAGGAGCTCCCTGAAAGCTGACAATGTGGAACTGTCTCAGGGAGCTGCTGGGATTTTCCAAGGGTCAGACTAGTGTTTTGAGATCCTCTGCTGTAGCTGGAATATGTCTTCAGCATCCGGACCCATGTCAAGCAGGATGGAAATGGCCAGAGCAAGTTGGCATCCCTCTTTTCTGATGCGTACCTGCAAGTTGTGCTGAAGGCTGTCATTTCATGGCGCAAGATATTGCAACCGCGAGACAGCAAGAGGAGGCCACTGCACATAACAAAGAATGCATGGATGGAGGTGGCATATCTGGCCTTGACCATGATGCAAAGGACCTGGAAGCAGTGCAGGAGGAGGTTCAATCAGCGTACTGATTCAAGACGTAACCATTGAGAGATGTGTTTGTGGGTGGTAGCACTTGTTGGTGGAACACATGGGTGTCAAAACCTGAGCCTAATTTGGCACGTCTTCCTGTGCCCTTAAAGACTGCATGTGATTAAACCAAACCTGATATGTATGTCAAGGTGAGGTGCTGCTGTGTAATCAATGTTGATAGCGGGGGATATATTAGGCTGAGAGATATGTTCCCTCTTGAACCTTCTAAAACTAACTGCTTCCAGAAGATATGTAAGAGTTGCCTTCTCTCTCACTGCCTATCTCTGACTATATACCACTGTGCTGCCACCTCAGCTGAGTTTGTCTTCCTGGTGGGACATGAAACAGGAATGGTGATGTTGGTGTCTGGGAAATGATCTGTCAGGAATGATTCTGTGAATATGACTATGTCAGACTGTTGCTTGACTGGTCTGTGAGACAGCTCTCCCAATTTTGGTTCAAGACCCCAGATGTTTGTAAGGAGGACTTTGCAGGATCAACAAGGCTGGATTTACAGTTGTTGTTACCACTGAGGTCAATGCCGGGTGGTCTTCGTGGCATTTAAGAGAGAATTGAAGAATCACCTACATTGTTGTGGGTCTGGCGTCAGATAAGCCACACGTAGGCCAGTGAACTTGCTGGGATTTTACGATGATCATCATTATACTTTTTAAGTCTAGGTGTTTTATTGAGTTTAAATTCCACGATCTGCCCTGGTGGGATTTGAATTTGGGCCTTAGAGGATTACCCTGGGTCGCTGTATTAATACTCCAGTGACGATACCACTGCACCACTGTCTTGCCTCCTCTTATATAGGGGAGGCTGTGGCATAGTGGTATTGTCACTGGACGAGTAAACCAGAGACGCTAAGTAATGCTCTGGGCATCCAAGTTCAAATACCACCACTGCAGGTGGTGAAATCTGAATTCGATAAAAATCTGGAATTAAAAGTCTGATGATAACCATGAAAGAACGGTCCGTTGTCGTAAAAACCCATCTGGTTCACTAAAGTCCTATCAGGAAGGAAATCTGCTGTCATTACCTGGTTTGGCCTACATGTGATTGCAGACCCACAACAATGTGGTTGACTCTTAATTGCCCCCCCAAGGGCAATTATGGATGCTGGCACAGCCTGCGACATCCATGTCCCATGAATGAATAAAGAAAACTGCTAACAAATTTAACTAAAACTTAAAAGCTTTTTTTATCCTTACAAGGGCGTTCAGTTGTAAAGCAACCCCTGCTAGTTCTATTCATTCTTCATGCTGTAACCCTATCTAAGCACAATAGGATCAGAGTTGGAATTGAAACCAGCCCCCACACAAAGAAACACCTTTATCCAGCATGAATTTAACTAAAGGTTTTACCCTCCCAGACACAGAAACATTACATTAAACCCACTTAAAACAGTACCTTATTTCTAATATTTACCAAGACGAATATAAATCCCTTAAAACAACCTTTGTTTTCCTAACCTGAAATACATATGACCATTGTTAGACACTTTTCCTGATATCATGTTGGGAGTGAAAAAATTAAAGGTGAAAGCAGATTTCTCTCAGGGAGTATCCCAGCTCAGCAAGGCTGTTTCTCGCATCTTGACAACTCATAATAAATGTGAATAAATGGTTTCTCCAGGTTGTTAATTACCACTTGGAGTGAGATATAAGGGAAAGAACCACCTAATTTCTGCCAGAAAAAGGGAGCGACCAGAACTGTCAACCACCTCAGTCCGCAGGAGGGAGGGAGGGAATGATGGAAAAACTGGGGGGTAGTTCTGAGCAACCACTTGATAATATATTCGGTAGAAGAATGGAAACAGACCTCCTATTATACTTTGGTTGGGAGAGTGACCCAAAGTGCAGGGGAACAGACGCCATTGAGAAATCTGATGGTTTTAACACTCCATTCCTTGTTGTTGATATATTAGGCAATGCTGCTGTGCTTGACTGACTAACAGTAATCTGTCAAATTAAAAGCTTCGCACTGATTTACACTTTTAGCTTATCAACTGGGATTCATAAGGAGCTTAGCAGAAATCTAGCAATTGTCTAACATTGCCTGATAGCATTAAATAAATGCCATAATTACACAGGGTGTCGAAATGGAAGAACACACCAAGCCCTTCAAAGATATTCAGGGAGCATGGTAAATTCTTGCCTTTCAAAAGCATATCAAAACAATGATTAGCAATTATATATTATAGCTTTAATGCTCAAGTGTCTGTAAAGGTTATTGCTAAGCCCTGGGTCACTGTCTGTGTGGAGTTTGTACCTTCTCCCGTGTTTTCCCCTGTTGTTCCGGTTCGCTCTCACAGTCCAACGATGTGTAGGTTAGGTGAATTGGCCATGCTAAATTGCCCCTTAGTGTCCAATGGTTAGGTGGGTTTATGGGGATAGGACGGGGTGCGGGCCTAGGTAGGGGTCTTTCAGAGGGTCAGTGCAGACTCGATGGGCCAAAAGGCCTTCTTCTTCACTGTAGTGATTCTGTGATACTATTCTATGATTCTACCAGAATTATTTCGCATAATATATGACCGCAATTCATGAAATAGAGGACCCAAAGTGTGAGAGTAATGATGCACCAAATTAATTAAAAATGAATTACACAAAGTAACATTTTTTGGGTTCCTTAAGGTTGTGAGCAATTGGCTGCGCAATTCAACATGAGGTAGTTTACAGATCTGTCCAGTCTGCTGCAGGAACAACTGCAGTCTGTCTGAATGTCAGTAAGTGACCATCATACATTGTTAACATCGTGTATGAGACCATTCAAATTGCACCGTGAATGTGTGCCCTGTTGGAGTATGCTTGGCAGAGAAGAGTTGTAATGTGTGGACGATTCACAAGAGCCAAATGCAAATATATAACAATGTAACAGGTGACAATTTGTGGTGTGCATATGTGGACCAAGAACCTGATGGATTTTACTGCTGGCTAATTTTGTTTCGGGCCCTTCCTTGTTGAGTGTTGTGTGCTTTTATATCTATTCTAGGGTGCTAAAGGTATTGCAGACAAGGGAGGCAACGGTGTAATGGTATTGTCAATGGATTAGTAATCCAGAGACCCAGGATAATGCTCTGGGGTTCCAGCTTCAAATTCACTATCATAGATAGTGAAATTTTAATTCAATAAAAATCTGGAATTAAAAGTCTAATGATGACCATGAAACCATTGTCGACAAAGACTCATTAATGTCCTGTGGGGAAGGAAATCTGCCATCCTTACCTGGTCTGGCCTATATGTGACACCAGACCCATATTGATTGAATGCTTGATAGACATTTATTGTCACATGTACCGAAGTACAGTGAACAGTATTTTCCCGTGGCCAAGGGAACATACACAGTATGTACACAGTAGACAAAAGAATAATCGGCAAGAGTACATTGACAAATGGTACATCAACAAATAGTGATTGGTTACAGTGCATAGGGTGTTGTGAATAGTGTTCTTACAGGGAACAGATCAGTCCGAGGGAGAGTCGTTGAGGAGTCTAGCAGCTGTGGGGAAGAAGCTGTTCCTGTGTCTGTATGTGCGGGTCTTCAGACTTCTGTATCTTCTGCCTGCTGGAAGGGTCTGGAAGAAGGCAAAGCCTGGGTGTGAGGGGTCTCTGACACTGCTGTCTGCCTTCCTGAAGCAGCGGGAGGTGCAGACAGAATCAATGGGAGGATGGCAAGCTTGTGTGATGCGTAGGGGTGAGTTCACCACACTCTGCAATTTCTTGCGATCTTGGACAGAGCAGTTGCCACATCAAGCTGTGTTGCAGCCGTATAGGATGCTCTCTGTCGCACATCTGTAGAGGTTTGTGAGTGTCAATGCAGACATGCCAAATTTCTTTAGCTTCCAGAGGAAGTAGAGATGTTGTTGGGCTTTCTTGACTGTTGCATCAATGTGAGTGGACCAGGACAGGCTGTTGGTGATGGTGACCCCCAGGAACTTAAAGCTAATGACTATCTCCACTTCGGAGCCAATTTTTAGGAGTTAATGTGATTGACTCTTAAAAGTTCCCTCGGAAATGGCCAAACAAGCCATTCACTTCATGGGAAATTAGGGATGGGCAACAAATGCTGACCCAGCCAGTGATGCCTACATCCTCGAATGAATTGGAAAAATCTAATGTTGATTCTAGCTGCCACCAATTTCCAGGCACCTTGTACATGGAATCTTATACAGGGCAAGCCACCTCGCTTCATGCAGTAGAACCACAATTGAGGGTGTTTGGCCGGGGGGGGGGGGGGGGGGGGGGGTTGCTGCTCAGGCTCTATTTCCTAGCTTTATGTTTGTAGTGTCACCCCACCTTTAGTGGCTGGACCTTTAGCTGCCTATGTCCCATGCTCTTGAATTCTCTTCATGAAACTCAGCATCCTTTTTAGATATTTCTTTAAGACTCATCTCTTCATCCAAGATTTAATTCACCCCCTCCAATGTTTCTTATTTGGTTTGGTGACAACTTTGGTGCAGTGTCTCAGACGCTTTATTGAGAAAACAGCCTTAGATATCTGTTAGCTCATTCAGGAATGGCAATAGGAAGCAACAGCTAATTTTGTTGGCCAGGACTTGTTAACATCCCATTGGAAAATCCTCCACCTGAAATGGTAGCAGGGATAGGGGTTGATGGGAAACACCAGATAGGAAGACGTGTGGAGACTGTACACTCCAGTAAATGTGGAGACAGAACTCAGGGTTATGGGATGGTTGTGTGGGAGGTATTGGAGTTTGTAGATGGGAATTCTGTACCTTTAATTTAGGGCCAGAAATTGCCCCTTGGACCCAGTGAGATCAGAATGTTACAGTCAGGGCTGCAACTGCAGGCACTCAGCTGGTGAAGAAGGCATTTGTGTGCTCTATGACTTAATAGGAATCTGATTTCCACATTAGATGGATGCCTGAAAGATGAGCCGTATTCAAACCAAAACAGAGAAAAATTGAATGTTCATTTGACGCAATCCATTTGAAAAAAAATCTTTCAAGGGATGCTGGCAAAGCTGACTGAGCCAGCATTTATTGGCTTTCTCTACTTACCAGCGTACCTAAGAGTTGCCACATTACTGCAAGTCCGGAGTGACATGCACATCAGACTAGCTGAGATTTCCATTCTTTCCCTTCGCCCTTGCGATCACTACCTTCCCCATTGCAATCATTCTCTGCCCCATTGTGATCACTCCCTTCCCCATTGTGATTACTCCCTTCCCCATGGTGATCACTCCCTTCCCCATTGTGATCATTCCCTTCCCCATTGCAAGGGCAGCACGGTAGCATTGTGGATAGCACAATCGCTTCACAGCTCCAGGGTCACAGGTTCGATTCCGGCTTGGGTCACTGTCTGTGCGGAGTCTGCACATCCTCCCCGTGTGTGCGTGGGTTTCCTCCGGGTGCTCCGGTTTCCTCCCACAGTCCAAAGATGTGCAAGTTAGGTGGATTGGACATGATAAATTGCTCTTAGTGTCCAAAATTGCCCTTAGTGTTGGGTGGGGTTACTGGGTTATGGGGATAGGGTGGAGGTGTTAACATTGGGTAGGGTGCTCTTTCCAAGAGCCGGTGCAGACTCGATGGGCTGAATGGCCTCCTTCTGCACTGTAAATTCTATGAACAATCATTCTCTGCCCCATTGTGATCACTCCCATCCTCATTGCGATCACTCCCTCCCCATTGCGATCAGTCCCTTCCCTATTGTGATCACCCCCTTCCCCATTGTGATCACTCCCTTCCTCATTGTGATCATTCCCTTCCTCATTGTCATTACTCCCTTCCCCATTGTGATCACTCCCATCCCCATTGTGATCACTCCCTCCCCATTGTCATTATTCCCTTCCCATTTGTGATCACTCCCTTCCCCATTGTGATCACTCCCTGCCCCACATTGTGATCACTCCCTTCCTCATTGCAGTCACTCCATTCCCCATTGTGATCACACCCTTCCCCATTGTGATCACTCCCTCCCCATTTGTGATCACACGCTTCCCCATTGTGATCACTCCCTTCCCCATTGTGATTACTCCCTTCCCCATTGTTATCACTCCCTCCCCATTGTGATCACTCCCTTCCCGATTGTTATCACTCCCTTCATCATTGTGATCACTCCCTTCCCGATTGTGATCACTCCCTTCATCATTGTGATCACTTCCTTCCCCATTGTGATCACTCCCTGCCCCCCATTATGATCACTCCCTGCACCCCATTGTGATTACCCCCTTCCCTATTGTGATCACTCCCTGATGCCTCCCATTCTGTTATCTCACATCAGCCCCTGCATTGTGATCACTCCCTCCCCATTGTGATCACTCCCTTCCCCATTGTCATTATTCCCTTCCCATTTGTGATCACTCCCTTCCCCATTGTGATCACTCCCTGCCCCACATTGTGATCACTCCCTTCCTCATTGCAGTCACTCCATTCCCCATTGTGATCACACCCTTCCCCATTGTGATCACTCCCTCCCCATTTGTGATCACACGCTTCCCCATTGTGATCACTCCCCTTCCCCATTGTGATTACTCCCTTCCCCATTGTTATCACTCCCTCCCCATTGTGATCACTCCCTTCCCGATTGTTATCACTCCCTTCATCATTGTGATCACTCCCTTCCCGATTGTGATCACTCCCTTCATCATTGTGATCACTTCCTTCCCCATTGTGATCACTCCCTGCCCCCCATTGTGATCACTCCCTGCACCCCATTGTGATTACCCCCTTCCCTATTGTGATCACTCCCTGATGCCTCCCATTCTGTTATCTCACATCAGCCCCTGCATTGTGATCACTCCCTCCCCCATTGTGATCACTCCCTTCCCCATTGTGATCACTCCCTTCCCCATTGTGATCACTCCTTCCCCATTGTGATCACTCCATTCCCCATTGTGATCACGCCCTTCTCCATTGTGATCACTCCCTCCCCATTGTGAACACTCCCTTCCCCATTGTGATCACTCCCTCCCCATTGTGATCACTCCCTTCCCCATTGTGATCACTCCCTGCCCCCCATTGTGATCACTCCCTTCCCCATTGTGATCACTCCCTTCCCCATTGTGATCACTCCCTTCCCCATTGTGATCACTCCCTTCCCATTGTGATCACTCCCTCCCCCATTGTGATCACTCCCTTCCCCATTGTGATCACTCCCTTCCCCATTGTGATCACTCCCTTCCCCATTGTGATCACTCCCTTCCCCATTGTGATCACTCCCTGTCCGCCCCATTGTTATCACCCCTTCCCATGTGATCACTCCCTCCCCATTGTATCACTCCCTTCCCCATTGTGATCACTCGCTTCCCCATTGTAATTACTCCCTTCCCCATTGTGATCACTCCATGCCCCCATTGTGATCACTTCCTTCTCCATTGTGATCACTCTCTGTCCGCCCCATTGTGATCACTCCCTGCCCCCATTGTGTACTCCCTGCCCCATTGTGATCACTCTCTGTCTACCCCATCGTGATCATTCCCTGCCCCCCCATTGTGATCACTCCCTGCCCCCCATTCTGATCACTCCCTGATTCCCCCATTGTGATCATTCCCTGATACCCCCCATTGTGATCACTCCTGAACCCCCCCCCCCCCCCCAACTAGTGATCGCTCCCTGCCTGACCACTCCCAGATCAATCCCCAGAATTCTTCACTCATAGCCACCACTATTGACCACCCTGCTCCTGATTACTGCTTCCCTGGACCCAGTTGCTCCCATTCATGGTTACTCTCCTTCATCACTTTCTTAAGGGTGATTGCTGGCTTTGCAAATCCTGATCTTCAATCACATGAACTTTTGGTTATTCTCAGCTTGCTGGCACGTGGGGCTTTAACAGCACCGAATGATAACCTATTTGCAGAAACAATTTTTTGCACAGGATTGTAAAAAGTGCCTGTACTACAAATATACTTAATTGAATAGAACCAGGCAAGTGGGAATGTGGGTGATCTACTTTTACAACTGTAGTCCCATATGCCTCAAAGTCTGAAAGGTGTCTCAATGTGCATCAGCTGATGGACACCCAGCAAGAAGGTGAAAGGTAAAAGCGGTGCGGAAGAAGGGTGATAGAAGAAAATGGAGCCAAGAAAGGAAGGGCGAAAAAATTAACCTGGGGATCCAGTGTGTGCTGGGATGTAGAATGAGAGGTGGCTGAAGCAGAGATGACTGAAGTAGGGTGCACAAGGCCACAGAGAAATTTAAAAATCTTCAATAAAATTCACCATAAGTTGATGAAAAGAACCGGGGCAATGGGAATTCTGGACCATGGGCAAATTAGGACTTGCCTGGCATTCTGAATAAATTGTAATTTACTTAATTATAGTTGGTGCTCAATCGTTTCCAACAATACTTGCAAAACTTGATTTCATACAATTTCATAAAAGAGACAATGTATGTTTCATATCTGGTGCAAAACTATCACTTAAGTTTAAAAAAAACAAAATACTTTGTGTGGTGGGTGATTTTATGGGGATTAAGAAGAGTGTTATCAAGATAGAGTTGTGAAGACTTATATCTTACAAAGCAGGGATTGTCTGCATGGAACTGCAATGCTCGCCGAATGCATTACCACATCACACTTGAAGGAAACAAACATTTTAAAAACATGCAACTCCTGAGATTTTGCTAGTGGGTTAAATTAGGTATCTCGTCTATCTCTTTTTATGAGCAAACAAAAATATTGCCTCAGGTGCCTGCTTGTAAGTGGCCCACACCTGTAGGTTTAGCCAGACATTTTTGTTCAATGTGCTGTGGAAGGGCATTGAAAGTTTGAGGTGAAGAGAAATATTTCAATAGTTTCTGAGTTTCATATTTTCTTTGTTCTTTCAGGTTGAAATGCTGAACAACCATGTTAAAGACTTACTGTCGCTATGGAGAGTTTTGGGACCATTCCTGAAATGCTGCATTATTTTCCACACAGGAGAAGTTTGCAATATTTCAAAATTTCTTCACCGATGTACTCAGTCTGGCAAAAATAATTAGCAATTCATTAACCTTGTGACATTATCGGATCTGGGTTCAAATCTCTCCGTTCACAAAAGTAGATTAACTGCTTTTCAGAACTTTTAGGCAGATAACAATGCCCTCTTAACAATGGAAGGTGGTTGTTGATAATGGTCGGACTTCACTGAATGGGCTGGACCTGGAAACAATTGTTTGCTTCAGACTGGTGTCTATTCACAGCAACTTCCCAGAGCGATAGGTTTTTCTGCATGTACTGTACATTTTAATTCATTTCCTATTGCAAGGGTTAGCTTGAAAATTGATACATTCGAAGAATATACATAATGCATTTTATCCACACACAAACATTTTGATTTTTCACATTATATCTCCTCAGATGCTTCGAGTGGATTTGAAATGAAGTCAGGTCATTCTTACAAATTTTAACTGATATAACTTCACATTTGATCTGGATCCCTAGCTTATCCTTAAACTGTTGGTTTTCAATTCTCTTTGTCTTGTATTCAGCCCTCAATTTCACACTTAGGTAAAGACTATCCCATGAGTCATCTCTCTTTCTAGCAGTAGTTTGTAGGCCCAACTATTATTTTCTTTCCTCACAGGTTCCGGTAGCACTTTGGGTTTAAGAGATTAATTTACTAGTTACACACGCTGAGAGAACTGATATCTGCTTCGAAAGCTGAGGGTATAACAGCCAACTTTAAAACTAATCAGGGAACCGTACCCAGTCTCAGCTGCTGGGAGGCCATCTAAAGGTGCAAAGCAGCAGGAAGGTTGTCTTTTCATGCAGAAGTCTGTGCTTGCCTCAGGGTTGCATGCTTCCAAGGTGTAAAACAGTCATAAAATTATGCAGGTGAGGGTCATGTGCTGTGTGTACAATGTACTCACCATTTTTAAACTGCCCTGGCTATCCGGTCACCAGTGCTGATCTCACTCAGCAGGGAGTGACGCTAACTGCCATGAAGACCCCCTTTGCCAGTGATATGCAAGCAGGAGCAGGCAGTAAGTACACGTTAATTCATTGTGGAAAATCTCAAATGAAGACACAAAATGTTGGAGGACAGTCACCTCCTTTCAGGCTGCCACAGATTGGAGGAGTGACACCTCACAGTGCACTTGTATATCAGCAAGGTCACTGTGACTCTGCACCCCAGGTGCAATACTTACAACTCCATACTTACTGACAGAGAAAAGGTGAATGAAACAACACAAGGTTCGTTCCTGGGCAACAGAGATAGAGATGTGAGTGGTTAAAGCATCAGCAGCTTGTCATACATAGTTTGTAGGATGGGGCAGAAGTCAAAGAGGATTAAGTATAAAGAAACCCCGTGTGACATCTTCTCCATCATTCAGTGGTCACGGCTTCCACTGTGCTCCTTTTCATGGCTGGCTGCCAGCACTGTCTCTTTAATGGGGGGTGCGGTTGGGGTGGGGGGGGGGGGGTGCGTTGGGGGGCGGGGGGATGTGCGTGCCAATGCACGGACCCTCATCAGTGGCAGTTTGCTGTTTGGTATTATGTGACAGGAAGTGTGTTAGTGAGAGCCTTGTGAAATGATTGGGGAATATGGTCCGCATGGTTGAATAGTAGCTAGCGTGTGTGAGATGTTAGCTGCTGATTATGTGAGGATGAGGATGTCCCGGTCGAGCTGGAAGGAAAATAAATACATCAACTGTGCTACTCTGCAAAAATTATCATTTTTATTCGAAAAAGATACAAGGTTTCACCCTGACAAGCCATGACTCATATCAGAGGAATTTCTTTTTCTTTTAATAAACAATTTTATTGAGGTAGTTTTTGGCTTTATAAACAGTTACAGACATCATCAGAAAGAAAGCAAAAAAGGCAAAAATGTGCAAACATCCATGTACTTTCAATACTTCAATCATAACATATTGCACAAGCCCGCTCCTCTCCCACCGGTACTACCCGCCATATTTTCCCTCCTACTCTACTCTACCCCCCCCCCCCCCCCACCCCCTGCTGACGCTCACTCTCCCGCAAAGAAATCAATAAATGGTTGCCACCTCCAGGCGAACCCCTGCACAGATCCCCTCAAGGCAAACTTAATTTTCTCCATACCCAGGAAACTCGACATGTCCGCAAGCCACAACTCAGTCTTCGGGGGCTTTGAGTCCCTCCACGCCAATAGTATTCGTCGCCGGGCTATCAGGGAAGCAAAGGCCAAAACATCGGCCTCTTTCTCCCCCTGGACCCCCGGGTCCTCCGAAACCCCAAAAATTGCCATCCCTGGACTCATCACCACCCTTGTTTTTAGCACCCGGGACCTGACCCCTGCAAATCCCTCCCAGTACCCCCTCAGCTTAGGGCATGCCCAAAACATGTGCACGTGGTTCGCTGGTCCTCCTGCGCACCTAGCGCATTTGTCCTCTATCCCGAAGAATTTGCTCATCCTAGCCACCGTCATATGGGCCCGGTGAACGACCTTAAATTGAATCAGCCCGAGCCTAGCACATGTCGCGGTCGAATTTACCCTACTCAGGGCCTCTGCCCACAGCCCATCCTCCATTTCCCAGCCTAGCTCCTCCTCCCATTTAAGTTTCAGTTCCTCTGTCTGGGACCCTTCCTCCCTCATGAGCACCTTATATATACCCGAGACTCTACCCTCCCCTTCTTCCCTCCTAGAGACTATTCTGTCGAGGATCCCCATTGGCGGGAGGCGTGGAAAAGATGGGACCTGTCTACGAACAAAGTCCCGCAACTGTAGGTATCTAAAATCATTTCCCCTTACCAACCCAAATTTCTCCTCCAAGCTCCTCAAACTCGCAAAGCTCCCTTCCAGGAACATATCACCCACCCTTCCCGCCCCTGCTCGCCGCCATACTCGGAACCCCCCATCCATACTCCCGGGGGCAAACCGATGGTTGTCGCAGATTGGCGCCGAGACAGACGCCCCCATCTCCCCCACATGCCTCCTCCACTGGCCCCATATCCGCAGGGTCACCACCACTACCGGGCTGGTGGTGTACTTGGCCGGCAGCAGCGGTAGAGGAGCCGTGACCAGGGCTGCAAAGCTGGAGCCCCTGCACGAAGCCGCCTCCACCCGCTCCCAAATAGACCCCGTACCCACCATCCACTTCCTTATCATAGCGATGTTGGCCGCCCAGTAATAATTGATCAGACTCGGCAAAGTCAGCCCTCCCTCGCTGCGGTTCCTCTCCAACATCGCCTTCTTCACCCGCGGGGATTTTCCCGCCCAAACAAAGCTCATGATCAGCCCGTTAACTCTTTTGAAGGACTGTGGGATAAAGATCGGGAGGCACTGAAAAATAAACAAAAATCGAGGGAGCGTTGTCATCTTTACAGTCTGCACCCTCCCTGCCAGCAACAGCGGGAGTGCATCCCATCTCCGAAACTCTCCCTTCATTTGCTCCACCACCCTGGCCAAATTTAACTTATGCAGCCTGCCCCAGTCTCGTGCCACCTGGATTCCCAAATACCGGAAATTTTCCTCAACCAGCCTAAACAGTAGCCCTCTCAATCTGTTCTCCTGGCCCCTTGCCTGGACCACAAACATTTCACTCTTGACCGTATTTAATTTGTATCCTGAGAACTGGCCGAACTTCCTCAGCATTCCCAGTATAGTTCCCATCCCGGCCACTGGGTCCGACACATACAGGAGCAGGTCGTCTGCATAAAGAGAAACCCTATGTTCAACCCCGCCCCTCACCATCCCCTTCCAACCCTCTGCGGCTCTCAGCGCAATCACCAGCGGCTCTATGGCCAGCGCAAACAGCAGCGGGGAGAGCGGGCAGCCCTGTCTGGTCCCTCGGTACAACCTAAAATACTCGGACACTTCTCTGTTGGTCCTGACGCTGGCCCTCGGGGCCTGATATAATAGTTTGATCCAATCCACCAATCCCTCCCCGAACCCAAACCGTCCGAGCACCTCCCATAGATAGTCCCACTCCACCCGGTCAAAGGCCTTCTCGGCGTCCATTGCCACCACTACCTCCACCTCCCTACTCACTGGGGGCATCATTATCACATTAAGTAATCTTCTCAGGTTGGCCGCCAGCTGCCTACCTTTCACAAACCCCGTTTGATCCTCCCCAATCACCTCCGGTACACAGTCCTCCATTCTACCCGCCAGTATCTTTGCCAGGAGCTTGGCGTCTACATTAATCAGGGAGATTGGCCTGTAGGATCCGCACGCCTCCGGGTCTTTGCCCGCTTCAATATCAGTGATATGGTGGCTTGTGACATTGTCGGCGGCAGGGTCCCTCTGTCCCTTGCCTATCAGAGGAATTTCTAACCTTCACAAACCAACTGTTATGTTTTTGGTCCTGGTAATCTTCAAGGATTAATCAGTGTATATGTAGACACATGAAGTGATGAACATTGCAACTGTCCCTTTTTGCTTCAGCAATCCAATTAACAAGGAAGCAGTGATCCTGCCCTCCCACAATGCACTGGCTTGCAGAGTTCAGCAAGCAGGCAAGACATACAATACATCACATATTGCTCCCTCCTTATTGGAAATGTCAGCTTAACAAAACATTTTCTGAATTAGGGAAAGAAGGTATACTGCTCAAAAATAAAACAGGGGTTAACTCAAACGCCCAGGAGGTCTTGTCTCCCAGTGTGGGTTATGGCAGACTTCTCGTGCTTTTACAGAGCAATGTTCACTGGAGACTGATGACAATTTAAGACTAGTCGCCGAACCTGAAGTTGTATCTAGTACCGGTGAAGGTGAGACAACTTCAACTTCAGTCGAGCTGAGGAGGTGAGACTGGAGTTGGCATTCCTTGACTTGGGGATGGCTGATTCACAGTGGTGAAGTCAGGCTCCTCCTCCAGAGTGTATCCTTAGATGGAGTTTGACCTGGCAGCAGTTGGTCAACATGTCTCTGCCAGATGAGATCATTCACCGTTTGGATTGTGTATGCAGCAGATCCTGGACGATCAATTACAGGAGCCCATTTAGCTCTGGTAGCATCATTACGAGCTAGAACTTCATGTCCCAAGCAGATAATTCTTGGCTTTGATCTTTGCGCTCTTCTCTCCACTTGACATGCATTTGTTGGTTTCAGCAGATCAAAGCAAGTGCACAGTTGCCATCCGTTAGTAGGAATGCTGGAGATGCTTTCGTCATAGCATGTGGCGTGTTTCGATCGGTCAACAGAAACGTACCTAGATGTTTTCCAATAGAGGAATGTCCTTGTGAAGACTTTAAAACGTATTTCATAGTTTCAACCAATCTTTCTGCTAATCCATTGGTGGATGGGTGGTAGTAGGCTACTGAGGTGCTGTGATGAATTCCGTTACATGCCAAAGCATTTCTCAAACTCCTGCAAGGCAAACTGAGGTCCATTGCCTGTCACAAGTTGTTCTGGTAACCTGTAATGACTGAACATTTCTCTTATCCTCTCTTGTCCTTTGTGTTGTACTCTCAACAGTAATAGAGGATATCACTGAGTTTTCTGATAATTTGGAATGGACATTCACAACCACCATTAAACTTGCCCCTTCAAATGGATGAGTGAAATTGACGTGGATGCTCTCCAAGGGTTTTATGTTCAGTCCCATGGATTCAGGGGTGTCAACTGAGGCTTGCTTCAATGTCTTGGTCCAGGCCAGGCCACCTAAAGTAGCTTCTTGCAGTATCTTTCATACTATTCCACAGTGTCCTGAATGCAGTTGGTCCAACACTGGTTTCCTCAGTGTTGGTGGAATAATAAATCACATGCCCTAAAGCAAACATCCTGAAGTGACTGATAACACCATCCTCATGGAAAGGCAGGGATGAGGTTTAGGTGAGACTTGGAAGTCCAGGGAAGCGATGCTTTGCATCACAAGATCCATGACTTTGGACAATGTTGGGTCTACTCGAGTGGCTTTCTTGATTTGGACTCAGGTGATTGGTCTGTTCTCCACAGATGCAAAGTAGCTGTCTTCCTGAGCAATTTCCCTCTGGCTGACTGGTAGGGGCATCCTCAAAATGACGTCCACATTTCCATTCAAAATTTGATGTCATATGTATGAGCACTCAACATCAATGCCCAAAGCTGCATCCTGCTTGCAGCTAAAGAAGGGATAGCTTTATTGAGATGAGTGGTTTATGATCAGTCAGAAGCAGGAATTTCTGTCCAAACAGGAACAGCAACGTTTCCGGATTTCGAAAATGATTCCCAGTGCTTCACTTTCGATTTGAGAATATTGGCTCTTAATGTCTGTAAAGGGAACATAATGGGACTCTCCACACCAGAGGTATTATGTTCCAGACAACAGCCCCAACTCCATAAAGTGATGCATCACATGCAAGTTGTTGAGTTAAGGGCGAGGTAAAGGTGCATCAGTCTCTCAAAGTGTGTCAGTGTTGCCTTAGTCCTTTGCGGGGGCCAGTTTAGTTCAGTTGGCTGGTCAGCGAGTTCATGAGGCTGACAGCGCGGGTTCAATTCCTGCTGAGGCTGATGTTATTCATGAAGGATGCACCTTCTCAACCTTGCCCCTCGTTTGAGGTGTGGTGAACCTCAGGTTAAATCTTCATGGGTCAGCTCTCTCCCTCTAAGGGGAAAGCAACCTAAGGCCATCTGGGAAAATGGTGACTTTTACTTGTCTTCTAGAACACAGTGTTACAGGCTTCTGTCCACTTCCAGGCACAGAAGCGCATGCAGCGGTTTCAACAGGGTTGCCATCTGTGGAATGAACTTCCCGTAATAATTCAGCAAGCCCTAAGGATGAGTGACGTTGGAGCATCCACCATAGTCTTGACCTTGGTAGGTCTTTGTTAAAACCAGGAGCATCAATGACATGTCCCAAATAGTCCCCAGAGGATTGTGAAAACTCACGTTTGTCTTTGCAGTTCACACTCCTCCAGCCTTCGTAAGGTGCCACCCAAGTTCTTGATATGATTCTCATCAGTCTTTCCCAATACTGATCTGCCATTGAGGTAGCGCTGAACTCCAGGCAAGCCACTTGGGATCTGGTCTAAAATCAGCTGAAACAGGGCTGCTGGTGAGGTTATTCCAAAAGGCAAACGACAATATCTGTATAGTACCTGCGTGTAGGGACAGGAAGAGAATCTTGTGACTGACTTCTCATCAACATGCATTTGTAAGGAGGCCTGGCATTGGTCATTTTTGCTGAGTTTCTGTCCACCAGCTAGACCAGCAAAAGGGTTATCAATTCACAGAAGTGGATATTGTTCAGCACACAACACGGAGTTGACAGTCACCCTGAAATCTCCACAGACGCTTATTGAGACATCTTTCTTCAGCACTGGAACTATGGGTATTATCCATTCACCAAGTGAGAAAGGTACCAAGACTCCTATCTTGACCAGACACTCCAAGTCAGCTTCGACGTTTAGTTGTATGACACAAGGCATGGTCTGGCCTTCAGACATTTTGGTTGAGAGTCAGCTTTGACATTCAATTTTACAATAATCCTTTTCATGCTTCCCAAATCTCCTTTAAAAACAACAAAATATTTTTTTCTACCAGTTGCCAGACCAGTTTCTTCCGTTGCAATGTTATGTACTTCCATCCAGTTTAATCAGATCTTCTCCAGCCATAACTGCCCAACTAAACCTTCCACAATGAACAGTGGCGGCTTAGCAGTCTGTCCATTTAGCTCCAATTTAACTTCCATTCTCTCCATCATAGTAAAGATTCCCCAGTGTATATTTTCTGAATGATGTGGAGATGCCGGCGTTGGACTGGGGTGAGCACAGTAAGAAGTCTTACAACACCAGGTTAAACTCCAACAGGTTTGTTTCAAATCACTAGCTTTCGGAGCACTGCTCCTTCCTCAAGTGAATGAAGAGGTATGTTCCAGAAACATATATATAGACAAATTCAAAGATGCCAGACAATGCTTAGAATGCGAGCATTTGCAGGTAATTTTGGGCGCAATTCTCCGCACTCACGACGGTGCGGAGAATAGCGGGGGTCGTAAATTTTTACGGCCACGCTAGTCTGACGCCCTCCCGCTATTCCCCCCCCCCCCACGCCCGTCTCCCGACACGAATCGCTGCCGCCGTTTTTTTACGGCGAGCAGCGATTCTCAGCTGGCCGATGGGCATAAGTCCAAGCCCTTTACGGCCGTTTTTACGAACGGCAAACACACCTGGTCTGGCTGTTCGTAAAAACGGCCATAAAGTTCGGATCTTGGCAACCATGGCACCGATTGGCACGGCAGTACCACGGGTCCGATTCCCGCGCACTCTTTGTCCTTCCGCCGCCCCGCTGTATCACTTCGTGGGGCAGCTGAGGGGCATCCCGGCCCGCGCATGCGCGGGTTTCGTGCAAATGCGCGATGACGTCACCCGCGCATGCGCGGGTTGGAGTCTTCCAATCCGCGCATGCGCGGCTGACGTCATATGACGCGTCAGCCGTCGCAAACTCTGGCAAGCGGGCTTAATGAAATTCGTTAAGCCCGCGATGCCGGAGTTCATGGCCGCGGCATGCTAGCCCCGACCGGGGACCAGAATCGGTTCCCGGTCGGTGGGTGGGGGGGGGAGGCTGGCATCAAACCCGCCCGTTTTTGACGCCAGCCTTACGATTTCTCCCTGTTTGGGAGAATCGCGCCCTAAATCTTTACCGATCCAGAGATAGGGGTAACCCCAGGTTAAAGAGGTGTGAATTGTTTCAAGCCAGGTCAGTTGGTAGAATTTCTCAAGCCCAGGCCAGATGGTGGGGAATGAATGTAATGCGACACGAATCCAAGGTCCGGGTTGAGGCCGCACTCATGTGTGCGGAACTTGGCTATAAGTTTCTGCTCGGTGATTTTTGCATTGCCGCGCGTACTGAAGGCCGCCTTGGAGAACGCTTACCCGGAGATTAGAGGCTGAATGCCCTTGACTGCTGAAGTGTTCCCCGACTGGAAGGGAACATTCCTGCCTGCCGATTGTCGTGCGATGTCCGTTCATCCATTTTTGCAGCGTCTGCATGGTCTCACCAATGTACCACGCTTCGGGACATCCTTTCCTGCAGCGTATGAGGTAGACAACGTTGGCCGAGTCGCATGAGTATGTACCGCGTACCTGGTGGGTGGTGTTCTTTCGTGTAATAGTGGTATCCATGTCGATGATCTGGCACGTCTTGCAGAGATTGCCATGGCAGGGTTGTGTGGTGTTGTGGTTGCTGTTCTGAAGGCTGGGTAGTTTGCTGCAAATAATGGTTTGTTTGAGGTTGCGCGGTTGTTTGAAGGCAAGTAGCAGACAAACCAGCAGACAAAGGAGGGGCCACCGTCATACTGAACAGAACGGACTACTGCAAAGAAGTATACTGACAACTCAACAACCATGAACACTACAGACAGCTACCCGCAGATCCGACCAAGGAACACATCCACCAATTCAACATACTGATCAAGACCTTGGACCCAGACCTTCAGAGCACCCTACATGCTCTCATCCCATGAACTCCCCGCATTGGAGATCTCTACTGCCTCCCGAAAATACACAAGGCCAACACACCAGGCCATCCTATCGTATCAGGCAATGCGACCCTGTGTGAGAACCCCTCTGGCTACATCGAGGGCATCTTGAAACCCATCGTACAAGGTACACCCAGCTTCTGTCGCGACACGACGGACTTCCTACAGAAACCCAGCACCCATGGACCAGTTGAACCAGGAACATTCCTCGTCACAATGGATGTCTCGGCACTCTACACCAGCATCCCCCATGATGACGGCATTGCTGCAACAGCCTCGTTACTCAACACCGACAACTGCCAATCTCCAGACGCAATTCTGCAACTCATCCGCTTCATTCTGGATCACAACATCTTCACCTTCGACAACAAGTTCTTCATCCAGACGCATGGAACAGCCATGGGGACCAAATTCGCACCTCAATATGCCAACATCTTCATGCACAAGTTTGAACAAGACCTCCTCAACACACAGGACCTTCAACCGATGTTATACACCAGATACATCAATTACATTTTTTCCTTTGGACCCACGGTGAAGAATCACTGAAACGACTACACGATGACATTAATAATTTCCGTCCCACCATCAGACTCACCATAGACTACTCTCCAAAATCAGATGCATTCTTGGACACACTCATCTCTATCAAGGACGGTCACCTCAGCACTTCACTTTACCGCAAGCCCACGGACAACCTCACGATGCTCCACTTCTTCAGCTTCCACCCTAAACACATTAAAGAAGCCATCCCCTATGGACAA
Organism: Scyliorhinus canicula; assembly: GCF_902713615.1. NCBI lineage: Eukaryota > Metazoa > Chordata > Chondrichthyes > Carcharhiniformes > Scyliorhinidae > Scyliorhinus > Scyliorhinus canicula. The sequence continues at coordinate 232,174,260 of NC_052148.1, forward strand.
GCCCTCCGTATACACAGGATCTTCTCAGATGAGGAGCGTAACATACATCTACAGACGTTGAAAGATGCCCTCGTACGAACAGGATATGGTGCTTGACTCATTGATCAACAGTTCCAATGCGCCACAGCAAAAGACCGCACCAACCTCCTCAGAAGACAAACGTGGGACACAACCGACAGAGTACCCTTCGTCGTCCAATACTTTCCCGGAGCGGAGAAACTACGACATATTCTTCGCAGCGTTCAACTCATCATCGATGAAGATGAACATCTTGCCAAGGTCATCCGCACACCCCCACTACTTGCCTTCAAACAACCGCGCAACCTCAAACAAACCATTATTTGCAGCAAGCTACCCAGCCTTCAGAACAGCGACCACGACACCATACAACCCTGCCATGGCAAGACGTGCCAGATCATCGACATGGATACCACTACTACACGAGAGAACACCACCCACCAGGTACGCGGTACATACTCGTGAGACTCGGCCAACATAGTCTACCTCATAAGCTGCAGGAAAGGGTGTCCCGAAGCGTGGTACATTGGCGAGATCATGCAGACGCTGTGACAACGGATGAACGGACATCGCGAGACAATCGCCAGGCAGGAATGTTCCCTTCCAGTCGGGGAACACTTCAGCAGTCAAGGGCATTCAGCCTCTGAACGGGTAAGTGTTCTCCAAGGCGGCCTTCAGGACGCACGACAACGCAGAATCGCTGAGCAGAAACTTATAGCCAAGTTCTGCACACGTGAGTGCGGCCTCAACCGGGACCTGGGATTCATGTCGCATTACATTCAACCCCCACCATCTGGCCTGGGCTTGCGAACTCCTACCAACTGTCCTGGCTTGAGACAATTCACACCTCTTTAACCTGGGGTTACCCCTATCTCTGGATCTGTAAAGATTTAATTACCTGCAAATGCTCGCATTCTAAGCATTGTCTGGCATCTTTGAATTTGTCTGTATATATGTTTCTGGAACATACCTGTTTATTCACCTGAGGAAGGAGCAGCGCTCCAAAAGCTAATGTTTGAAACAATCCTGTTGGAATTTAACCTGGTGTAAGACTTCTTACTATTTTTGGAATGATTTTTGAACCACAGAACCATCGATTACCTACAATGCAGAAGGAGGCCATTTGACCCATAGAGTCTAAACTGACCATCTGAAAGAGCACCCTACCTAGGCCCAGCCCTCTGTCGTATCCTGGTAACCCCATAACCCCACTTAACATGTCCATTCTTGGACACTAAGGGTCAATTTTAGCATGGCAAATCCACCTAATCTGCAGATCTTTGTGCTGTCAAGGGAAGACGTTGAAGCTTTTCCTTAAAGACAGCATCTGGGACCAGAGAAACTGTGCCCCTGCATTCAGTTCCATATGGATTGGTTGACCCTCCAGCAATGATGTTACCCAACGGCCCTGTGAACTACCTGGCACTGTCAAGATTTGGAGGGGCCCTTCTTCTTCAGACTTGGTGCCATTCTGATCGTCTCATTCCTGTTGTATGACATGCAGATTCTTCTTCTTGTTACACCAGAATGCAGATGTCTTTTTCTCTGTTTTTTTTTCTTGTTTATTGTGTTCTACAGGCATGTTCAATGTTCCCCTTCTGCCACATAGGTTTCTGCACCAACATTCAGATGAATGATGACTAGGATGGAGGTAAGGAGGCAGACTTGATTCGGGAGCTCAAGGTGAAGGAACCCTTAGGGGTAGTGACAACAACACAATATAATTCACCCTGCAGCTTGAGAGGGAGAAGTTGCAATCAGATGGAACAATATAGATCATAGAATTTACAGTGCAGAAAGAGGCCATTCGGTCCATCAAGTCTCCACCAGCCCTTGGAAAGAGCATCCTACTTAACCCCATACTTCCACCCTATCCCTGTAACCCAGTACCCCCACCTAAGCTTTTTGGACACTAAGAGCAATTTAGCATGGCCAATCCACCTAACCTGCACATCTTTGGATTGTGGGAGGACACCGGAGCAACGGAGGAAACCCACGCAGTCACGGGGAGAATGTGCAGACTCCGCACAGACAGCGACCCAAGCCGGGAATCGAACCTGGGACCCTGGAGCTGTGCAGCAACTGTGCTAGCCACTGTGCTACTGTGCTGCCCTTTGCCTTTACTCAGTATTACAACTGAGTAAAGGTGACTACAAAGACATGAGGGAGAAGTTGGCCCAATTTGGTTGGTAGGGGAGCCTAGCAGGGAAGGAGAGGAACAGCAATGGAAGGAGTTTTTAGAGATTATTCTGGAGGCACAACAGAAATTCATCCCAAAGAGGAGGAAACATGCTAAGAGGAGGGCCAGGCAACCATGGCTGACAAGGGAAGTCAGGGACAGCATAAAAGAAAAAGCATACAATGTGGCGAGGATTAGAGGGAAGCCAGAGTTTGGGAAGCCTTTAGAATCAAGCAGAGAACAACTAAAGAAGCAATAAGTAGGGAGAAGATGAAATATGAGTGTAAGCTAGCTATAGAAGAAAGTTGCAAGAGTTTTTTTCAATATATAAAAGGTATGATAGAGGCAAGAATGGACATTGGATCACTGGAAAATGAGGCTGGAGAAATAGTAATGGCAAAAAAAGAAATGGCAGAGGAACTGAGTAGGTACTTTGCATCAGGCTTCACAGTGGAAGACACCAGTGAAATACCAGAATTTCAAGAGAGTCAAGTGGCAGGGGTGAGTGTAGTGGCAATCACTGAGGAGAAGGTGCTGGAGAAGCGAAAAGGTCTGAATGTGGAAAAAGCTCCCGGACCGGGTGGACTACACCCCAGATGCTGAACGAGATAGCTGAAATTTGGAACTTCATGACAAAATAGGGCTGAGTCAGCATGGCATCATCAAGTGGAGGCCATGCTTGACACATTTGTTGGAATTCTGTGAGGAGATAACGAGGAAGTTAGGCAAAGGAAAGCCAGTGGACTTGATCTATTTGGATTTCCAGAAGGCCTTTGAGAAGGTGCGGTACTGGAGGCTGCTAAATAAGATAAGAGCCCGTGTGTTAGGGGCAAGTACTGGCATGGATAGAGGATTGGCTGACTTGCAGAGAGTGGGGATGAAGGGGCCTTTTTCAGGATGGCAGCTGGTGACTAGTGGTGACTAGTGGTGTGCCGCAGAGGTCAATGTTGGGACCACAACTATTCACAGCACACATTAACAATCTGGAAGATGGAACTGAGGGCATTGTTGCTAAGTTTGCAGATGATCCAAAGATATGTAGAGGGACAGATAGTGTTAAGGAAGCAGGGAGGCTGCAGAAGGACCTGGAGAGACTAGGAGAGTGGGCAAAGAAGTGGCAGATGGAATATAATATGGAAAAGTGTGAGGTTATGCACGTCGGTCGGAAGAATAGTGGCAAAGACTATTTTTTAAATGGGAAAAGACTTTGGGAATCTGAAGCACAAAGGGACTTTGGAGTCCTAGTTCATAATTCCCTTAAGGTTAACTTGCAGGTTCAGTTGGCAGTTAGGAAGGCAAATGCAATGTTAGCATTCATGTCGAGAGAGCTAGAATACAAGACCAGAGATGTACTCCTGACGCTATTTTAGGCTCTGGTCAGATCCCCTTTGGAATATTGTGAGCAGTTTTGGGCCCCGTTCCCAAGGAAGGATATGCTGGCCTTGGAGGAGGTCCAGAGGAGATTCACAAGAATGATTCCCGGAATGAAGGGCTTGTCACATGAGGAGCCATTGAGGATTCTGGTTCTGTACTCGTTGGAGTAACTTACAGAATACTCAGTGGCCTCTATAGAGTGGATGTGGAGAAGATGTTTCCATTAGTACGAGAGACTAGAATGTGAGGACACAGACTCAGAATGAAGAGACGATCCTTTAAAACTGAGATGAGGAGGAATTTCTTCAGCCAGAGAGTAGCGATCTGTGGAACTCATTGCCGCAAAAGGCTGTGGAGGTCAAGTTACTGATTGTCTTTAAGACAAAGATTGGTTAATAAGTGGATCAGAGATAGATAGGTTTCCTGATTAATAAGGGGATCAGGGGTTCCAGGGAGAAGACAGGAGAATGGGGATGAGAAACGTATCACCCATCATAGTACGGCAGAGCAAACACGATGGGCATTTCGGCCTAATTCTGCTCCTCTGGCCTGATGGACCAGGCTTTGCACAAGGGTAACATTCTTGGCTGCTGCTATCTCGTGTGCATGTTCAATTGTTATGTTATGCACTTGAGTTGACGCATTCAGCTGCTGTACTTCTTTTATACCTATCTCCATGGAAACTGTAATCTCCATGGTTTTCTACAAAGTGAGTTTGCTTCCATCAAGAGGTGTTTCTGGATTGCTTCACTATGAAGACCACAGACCCAACTGTTGTGTAGGACATTGTTCTGTACTTCATTGAATTCACAATGTTCAGTGAGCTTTCTGAGTACTGCAACATACTGCGTAATATTTGTCCCTTGATGTCTTTTTTCAACGCTAAACGTTTCTGCTAGGTATTGGGTCCCATCACACTTACGAAAGTTGTCACCTATTTATCGTTTTCAATCCCATTTGGAAGGTCAAAAACTCAAAACGCTCAGTGTAGGAGTTCCACTGCTCAATAGTCTCAAAATATCCCATAGGTCCAGTTGGTGTGGCCATTGACACCTTTTCTTTTCTCTTCCTTGTCAGTTGCTGTGTTGCCATTTTAAATGTGTTGCCACTTTAAAAGCTGTAACCGATTTTTTTTTAACTTCAAGCTGTCGCTGCAGCTGTTTGGCTTTCTGTGCTGCGAGTTTCCCGCACTTTCCAGGTCGTGGCAGCCTCACCAACAATGTGGCTACTCTCTGTTCTAAAACATTTCAAAACTTTTTAGTTGCTGTTCAAAGCACAGCAACAATCTCTGCTTTTTTTTTGTCCGGGTGATTCAAGATTACTCAGCAGGGAATTTCACTCTCTTGTTTCCCACGCTTCGGAATTTCTGGTGGACTCATATTCTGATCGGGATCCAATTTATTTTCACCAGTATTTTATTTTTACCAACTCTTTTCTGTTATTCTTATTTTTTTTAAATGTCCTTTTTTTTCCCAATTTAAAGCAACAGCGCTTCTGATTTTTAAAAAAATGATACGCTCCAATTTCTTTTTTTTTAATCTGCAGGTTTCTTTTTGTTCCAAACTCTGCATGTTTTTCTATTTAACTGCAGTCTTTTTCTGCAGTTTAGTGCAAATCCAACATGTGGTTCAGCAGATAAATGAAGTTTTCTTACTTCAGTTTCGCTTTTGGAGTGATATTACTATAAAGATACATTGTTCCCATTTCCAGTTTGTTATGTTGTTGGTGCGGGTACCTGTCAGGATTAATCAGTACACATGTAGACACAGGTGATTAACATTACAATGATCCCTTATTGTTTCAGTCATCAAATTTACAATTAAATGGCGATCCTGTGATCTGATAATGCACTAGTTTACAAAGCTTACAATATCTTTATAAATATCTTTATCTTTCAAAGAAAAAGATGCTAATGCCCCTACCTGGGGCTGCACAAAGCTCTTTACATTTCTAAAGCAGAATTCCGGCTTTGTCTCCAAGGACAAAGCGGGTTGTTACTGATAATAGCTAATGTGGGGTTAATGGCCTAACCATTACCTGCTCCAAAACACAATGGGTTTCAACTAGGGACCTCGCTTGTCAATCTGAAACCACTTTGTCGCGAACGAGACATAAGATGCTGAATTACTTTGATTAATAAGCTGTTGGATCTTTGTTTCTGTCGCTGGTTGACCTTCGAAGAGAGCAAGATTCCAGGCAAACAGCCTGGCTACCATCTTACCATTGAACGGGTTGCAGCCAAAAGAGCTCGGTCGAGCTACAATCGCTTGGCTCTCATCTGTAGTGTGAACTATGGGAACATTGGAACGTGTGCATTCAAGACTAATTGAACTTTACCTGCCTTCACGTCTCGTGGAAGTCCTAATTTCCTGACAGAAAGATCATTCTGCAACATTCAATCAACATACCCTCTGAAGATACACTCCATTAGGCCTTTGATTCTGGATTCTGGACTCATGCAAAACCCTAACTTGTATTTTTATTGTGGTCTGGCCCTGTATCTCTTTTCTTTCCCTTATCCCTCTTTTACTGTATGAGTGTGCAAAGGGGCAGACATTGCAAAACTCCTTTCCCGCATTTTGTGTGCATGTGAAATAAACCAATCCTTTTATTTTATCTTATCTCGAGTTTACTGTGCAATTTTCTCATAGAGGATTGGAACACACCAAATTTAAGTTGGGGGAAGATACCCCACCACTTATAAACTGGGAAATCAAAAATACCTTTCAATTTACAATCGGGTAGTGAGCAGAAATCCGTGCTGTTGAAATTAATCCCCCTCCTGTCCATAACAAGATAAATATGATAAGTGAAGTGTGATATGCTGTTGCTCGTTCTGGGTGAGTCTGCTTTACACTCAATTTGGTCTGTTTTATTCCTTAGCTTTAGAGTCGCCAGGTATCGTTAAGATACCGCCACAAGATTCAAGTTCAAGTTCAGACCAATAACTCAATACACCAGTTAGTAAGTTCAAACAAGACACGTTTATTATAAAACAGTTATCTACTAATTATGCATATAAAACTAAAAGACTAGGCTATTCCTACCACTAACAGGCCAATACTTATCTGGAATAAGGGAACTGCCGGATCAGGGAACAATGGCCTCTTGCTTTGTCCTGGATCCGCAGGCTTCCAGTCGGTGTGGACTAAAGGGGTCAGGAGTGTCTACTCTCGTAGCGTGCGTTGTATGACACTTACTTGATGGCGGCTGCTGACCAGGCCTCTCCTTCTCAAGGTTCTTCTACTGCAAAGGTGTTCTGTTGGGAGGACCGGCTGGTCAAGAAGAACGAATCAGTCCTGGATCCTGACTTTTATAGGTCCCAGGGGCTTCGCGTCCTTCTGGGCGGACCCCCTCTAAACCTGCAATTGATTGGGTCTCTTCCCAATCGATTGATTTGAATTTCCCCAATAACTGGGCCGTTCCTCGATCACCGGGCGGTTCCTGACACCTTATTGGTGCCCTTTGTCTTAGACTCCACTGGCGCCGGAATGTCTGACCTTCCATAGAATGTTTCAATTTCAGTTAACTGTTGTGTCCATTGTGCCTGGGAATCACCGTGAATCGCTCACTTAATATGCACAGCTCGTTAGTTACAATGCTGTCTGGTTTCTGTGGCAGCTAGAGTACAGGGGATTCTGCAGACTGCTTGTTTCTTTGCCAATGTCCATTTTTCCCTGTAACCTTTGCGTTCTTCCATTTTGTGTGAGGAAGTGGCCAACCCAGGTGGCTACAGTTCTGTTTCAAGCAGAGTGCATGGTGATGGGTGAGGGGTCAATGTGAATGTTGTCAGTAATGAGATTTTGAATATTATCATTGTGATGTGAAGGCTTTGATTAGTTTTCTTACCTTGGCAACATTGGTCAAATTATTAAACTTCTTGCAGCATGGCAACCATGACCCCGGAACAATGCTCTGTAGGAACAGGAGTAGGTCAGATATCCCCTTGAGCTTGCATCACCTTTCAATAAGACCATGGCCTGAATTTTCAGGATGGCGAGCGCTTGGCAGAGGAGTGTAAAATTTCAGCCCATGGCTATCCTGTTCTTGACCTCAATTCTATTTTCTTGCCTGTTTCGCATAACCCTTGACTTCCCTGTAGTTCAAAGATTTGTCTCTCTCAGCCTTGAATATATTCAGTGACCCCAGTCTCCACAGCTCTTTGGGGTATAGAATCCCAAAGGTTCAAGATCCTCTGAGAGGAGAAACTCCTTCTTGTCTCCATCCCAAATGGGATAGCCCTTATTATAAAGCTGTGAAAGCTGTACCCCCTAGTTCCAGATTACCCCATGAGGGGAAACATCCTCTCAGCTCTACCCTGTCAAACCCCCTCAGAATCTTCATGGGCTGGATTCTCCCTTCCTGATGCCAGGACGGGATTCATGGACTTACACGAGAGCAAAACTGACACTGAACCTAGACCGATTCAGCGACTGTGGAAATGCTAGCTCCGGCTGCACGTGGAATACAATTGATTCCAATGAAAAATGGTACGGGATTTGCTGGGTTTATGATTGACACTTGGGAGGCTGACAAGCTGCAGCCACAAATACACATTACAATCTCCACACATACTCATCCCAGCCAACAAGACAGCAATGAGCGCACCCATATGACTGGTGGGTCAGCTGGTCCCAGAGGGCACGCAGGAGGGTGGCCTGGGGGGATACCTATACACATGTGGCCCTAAGTTCACAGTGGGCAGTCAGCGGCGTGTGCAGCTGCATGGCTGACTTACCGGCTGCGGCAAAGGTGTTTTGTTCTCGTCCACCCCAACCCCACAGCCTACCTCCTGGCCACCCCCCACTCCTCTCCCCAGCCCTGGCAGAAGCCCACCGGTCAGTGGCACAACTGTCAGCAATCTATGGCGATGTTGGACACTTTCAGTACCCCTCTCTCTCCCTCAGCAGCCACGACAAATGAACCGCGCCGTCGAGAACAGGGCCCATCGGAGGCGGAGAATCACAGAGGACCTCGAGAATACCAGGTCAGGTCCGCTAATGATATGCAAACGGTGTTTACTGTACGTGCGTTTCAAAATACATTGATGCTGCTGTCGAGGTGACGGCAAATTGCGATTCGGCGTCAAATCGGCGCCTGCGCCAATTTGGGCTTCGGAACCTATTATCCGCCCAATCGCATTTCCTAATTCTGCTGTCAGCCAACGGAGAATCCCGCACCATATGTTTCAATAAGGTCACCTCTCATTCTAAACTCCAATGAACACAGGCCCGACCGGTTCAATACTTACTCATAAGACAACCACCTCATCCTGCAAAACAACCTAGTGAACCTTCTCTGAACTGTCTCCAATGCAAGCATAGCCCTCCTTAAATATGGAAACCCAAAACTGTACTCAGTACTCTACTTGTGCTATTACCGCGAGCCTGCACAGCTATAGCAAGATTTCCCAATTTCCCTACTTTTATTACTTCATTCCCCTTGCAATAAAGACCAACATTCTATTCACTTTCATAACTAGTTTATCCATGGCAAGGAGGGAGGAAATATTGCATGGTCACTCAATGTGGGAAAGAAAAGATAATGTGAAATAAAATGCTGGAATCAGATGGCTCATTTACTTAGGGCAATAGCAACAAAATGTAAAGTATGTTTTCTAAACCTTGGGCTGACGTGGCGAAGAATCTATGATTCAAAATAGGATTAGCAACGGATGTAAACAACTACCAAAGTCTGGTTTTAAGGTTGGCATTGTTAGTGGTTCAGGAAATGCCCGTGCAATTCTTATGAGCAGTATAAGTCAAACAACATCAGATTCCAATCCTCCTAGCATCTATGTTTTACTTAATGTCACCTTCCTAGTACAATTAGGTCACATTCCTCCGCCAAATAATCACTGAGTGATTGACCGAATGCATAATGTCAAACTATCTCAATGTGATCCAGTGTCAAAAGGAATGCTGAGGCCCAAATAACACTGAAGCCTCTCTAGGTGAAATGTGATGGCGCAGCCTGCCAAATACTCAGGCCATTGGAATTTTGATTCTGACACAGTTAGGTTGCAGAGTTCTCTAAGGCACTGAACAAAGTTCTTTGCAAGTTGACCTTTCAGATAAGAATCTGGAGGAACAGGAAAAGCCCACAAGACCGCACCTCTTGGTTTACCAAACCTACCCACCTCACAGTCATTTCTCTCTTAGTCATAGAATTTACAGTGCAGAAGGAGGCCATTCATCCCATCGAGTCTGCACCGGCTCTTGGAAAGAGCACCCTACCCAAGGTCAACAACTCCACCCTATCCCCATAACCCAGTAACCCCACCCAACACTAAGGGCAATTTTGGACACTAAGGGCAATTTATCATGGCCAATCCACCTAACCTGCACATCTTTGGACTATGGGAGGAAACCGGAGCACCCGGAGGAAACCCACGCACACACGGGGAGGATGTGCAGACTCCGCACAGACAGTGACCCAAGCCAGAATCGAACCTGGGACCCTGGAGCTGTGAAGCAATTGTGCTATCCACTATGCTACCGTGCTGCCCCTTCCGAAACACATATGGTTACCCCTTGAATCTATTTATCTTTTCTTCTGTAGTCTTTTCTAATACCTTGTTCCCTTACTCTGCTCCCCTTTGACTTACTGGTCAGAAATCTAAGCCGGGGTGGGAACAAAATGTGCTAATGAAAGAAGTAGATATATAGTTCGCAACTTTGAGAGACATGGAGACCAGGCTGATCTTAATGGGCAAATCTCGTTTCCATAAGACTTCTAGGTTTCCTGGCCAAGTGACAGATCTTCTCAGATCTGTTAGTTAACAAGCACAGTCTCCAGTCGATTCCCGGCCATAATTAAAGTCACCAACCCACTGCTCCAGGGAAGCTGCGTTGAGTCAGAAGTCAAATATGAGTTATTGTAAATGGCGAGTGAAACATCTCCATGCGCCTGGTAGTTGTATCTTCCATGTCTGATGCCAGAAACTAGCTTGCCCAACTTGGCAGAGAACATAGAACAGTACAGCACAGAACAGGCCCTTTGGCCCTCGATGTTGTGCCGAGCCATGATCACCCTACTCAAACCCACGTATCCACCCTATACCCGTAACCCAACAACCCCCCCCTTAACCGTACTTTTTAGGACACTACGGGCAATTTAGCATGGCCAATCCACCTAACCCGCACATCTTTGGACTGTGGGAGGAAACCGGAGCACCCGGAGGAAACCCACGCACACACGGGGAGGACGTGCAGACTCCACACAGACAGTGACCCAGCCGGGAATCGAACCTGGGGCCCTGGAGTTGTGAAGCATTTATGCTAACCACCATGCTACCGTGCTGCCCTTCAGCTAGTTCACATGGCATGGTGATGGAAACAATTATATTCCTCGGTTGCGTAGCAGCAAAGGAAAGAGAACTTCAGATGGTCACTGTGCAGGATTCACTGCCTTTAAAGACGATACTTGATGATGTTCTCGTGCATGATTCTGATGTGAAGAATCAGCTTCCTGACTTGCATTTCAATATTCCAATCTCAATGTCCCCTTTTTAGGCCACTGATGGGAAACATCTGTTTGTGGCTGCCAGAATTATTCTTCATATATAGCATCAAGGCTACATTCTATTCTCAGCACTACCCTGTCTGGAGCAACAGTTTACTTGGCTGTTGACCCTGAAGCAGAGTAATCTGGCCTTTTTTCCCATGCTACCTGAGCCTTGGGTCACAATCTTTCCAATCCAAATACCGTATTGGTTACCAGTCCCTCTCTGGTGAATAAGGTTATTATGGCACATCTGCCAGTGTAATAAATATCACACTGATCACAGATCTCAAATTAAAATGAAGATGCTTTGAAAAATCAGAAATTAAAACTGATGCACAGTGTGTTTGACCCAAGTAAAATAAAATCATTATAGCAGACATGTCTTTTAGAAGCCATTACGTATTCCACCCTTACATTAATTAACTTGCCTCGAACAAAGAGATCCTTGGTTTGACAAAGCATAAATCCCTTTTAATTGCTCAATTACCTAACTGTGGCTACAACCGTAACGAAAAAGGCTATATACAAGATAACGAGTAAAACCAATTAAGTAACTCTCAGTCCAGCCATATAACTTCTTGACACATGGGAGATAGAAATAATAGAGGCAGTCTTGAAGCGTTCTGTTCAACTATATATTCACAAACTCTTTATCACCTGTGAGATAACAAAATGAAGTCATCTTAGAATGACCTGCTGACCAAATACATGTGAAAATGTTTGACACTCAAACCAATACTAAAAGAAACATTAATCAGCTTTGAAAGTCAGACTGTCATTAAGATCAGGTAAAAATACAAAGTTTTCAAAGGAAGTGCTCATTAAAGAGGTAAGACATAAATCGGGCCATTAATAGACATAGACATAGAACAGTACAGCACAGAACAGGCCCTTCGGCCCTCGATGTTGTGCCGAGCAATGATCACCCTACTCAAACCCACGTATCTACACTATACCTGTAACCCCAACAACCTCCCCCCCCCCCCCCTCCTTAACCTTACTTTTTAGGACACTACGGGCAATTTGGCATGGCCAATCCACCTAACCCGCACATCTTTGGACTGTGGGAGGAAACCGGAGCACCCGGAGGAAACCCACGCACACACGGGGAGGACGTGCAGACTCCGCACAGACAGTGACCCAGCCGGGAACCGAACCTGGGACCCTGGAGCTGTGAAGCATTAACAGAGATAGAAAAGAAAATGTATAAGAAGAGAAAGATTCACAGAGCTACCACTCACTCCCTCTTGCAAGGAGACTGTAGTCAAGGTGTTCTCTTCCCAGCCTGTTTCATTGTCTCTTGAGATTTTGTGAGCGTGTGCTTATTACCCTTTTTAGAAATGTATTTGGCAGCGATATGAGCTACTTTCGGATTTCCGTGTTTAAATATATCTTTCTCTTAAAGAAGATTTTAGCAAATAACAAAGGACTGTTGGCAGATTTATATTTTGAAGACTCTGTAACTTTGTTTTTGTATTCTTAAATATTTTATAATAAACTTCTACTTGAAAAATAAACTGTGCATTCTTAGAATGAGTACGTTTAAACTCCTGGATGCTCATTTAGGATGTCTTAGATGACAAGGATCTACACTGAGAAAGTAGGTTTGGTTTTGAGCAATTTACTCAAATAAATTTCCATTGAAAGGTAACTGAAACAGTCTAGCAGTTTAAGGCCTGGAACGGTAATTTCCCCCTAATGAGAATTGGCCTGCTCTATGCAAGGAAAATAGCTTTCCCTCCTTTGGTGGCTTAGTTAGAAATGGACTAGTAAGATTAATCATTCGGGTCAGGAAAGTCCTAAACTGTTCACACCAGAGTAGGATCATCCAAGAGATGATCCCTCTATCCAGCAAGGTGACTACAACATGACACACATTGTTTTGATTTTCAACTTCCTCATAAAGATGTTGGAACCATTGGCTTTTTAAATTCCTTAGGCCCTTCCCATCCACTGAGCAGCAAAAGTCCAATTCCACCAGGGTTCCACTAATGTTGGCTGGCCACCTTATTTCCCATACTGCACCAGTCAACAAAACATAGGGGTACTAATTGTGTGAGGAGACCTGAGAGGAGGGGGAACTCCATCTAGCATTGTATAAATGGTCAGCCAGGAATACACCAACTAGAAAGAGACCCAGTAGGGATCTACCGGGAAGTGTTTATTCCGTAATTGTTCATAAATCAAAGTGCTTTATTTTACTCAGTGTGGACTCCCAGTCTGTCTATGCTGCGACCTACTTAGTGAGCCATCTGTCAGTGCTCGTTCAAAGGTATCATTTTAATCTGGCGGAGAGGTCCCCCAGCGAGTCCGTCACCAAGTTCATATCAAGGTACGGAAGATAGCCCGGTTTTGTAAGTATCGGATATGCTCCGCGATCGTTTGGTCTGTGGTGTAAATAATATGGAACTGCAGAGAAAATCTTTGGGTGAAACCTCCTTGACTTTTCAACAGGTGCCACAGATCTCTTTGTCCTGAGAGAGCATGGAACGCGGTGTCCAAGAAATACAAGGACCGACCGCAGAGACGTGGGGGGGTCCACAGACACTATTCATGATGCCCTATGCTGCTCTTGTTTGGCCTTGTTCTGCACTGTAACCAATCATTATTTGTTGATGCACTACTGTCAATGTACTCCGTCCATTATTCTTTTGTCTACTATGTATGTACTGTACGTTCCCTTGGCCGCAGAAAAATACCTTTCACTGTACTTCCGTACATGTGACAATAAATATCAATCAATCAATCTCTAGGGTTTCTATGAGTACAAACGGCTGCCGTTCAGACTATCCTCAGCCTGCGCAGTCTTCCAGGGGGTCATGGAGAATATCTAGAGCAGATTGCTGTGCGTTGCGGTTTACTTAGACGATATGCTAATCATGGGGACCACGTACCAGGACCATTCACAGAACCTTGAAACAGTGTTGAAGCAAAATGCTTGTTTCACGCAAAACAAATTGTCTCTTTGGGGTATCGGGTGGACTGAGATGACCTGCACCCGGTTGCCGAGAAAGTGCGAGCCTTCAAATTGGCCCCCGCCCACGATACGCCACATAGCTTCGCTCTTTTCCTGGATTGGTCAATTATTATGACAGATCCATTCCGAAGTTGGTAACCATCCTGGCCCCCCCTTCATTTGCTCCTCAAGAAATGCCAGCCTTGGATGTGGAGCAAGGCCCGGGATGAGGCATTTTAAAAAGTGAAACGGTGGTTCTCCTCTTCGGGGGTGTTGGCGCATTTTGATCCTTCAAAACCGTTATTCGGCACATGTGATGTATCGTCGCATGGGATTAGGTCAGTCCTGTCTCGCTGGTTGAGCGATGACCTTGAGCGTCTAATCACCTTTGCCTCATGGACACTGACTGCGGCTGAGCGAAAGTATGCTCAAATAGAAAAAGAAGATCTTGCGGTCATATTTGGAGTGAAGAGATTTCAGCAGTACGTCTGGCCGCCATTTATTTATCGTCATGGATCACAAGCCATTCTTGGGCCTCTTCCGTGAGGACAAAGCAATTCCACCAATTGGTTCTGCAAGGATTCAGGGTTGGGCCTTGTTATTGGCTGTTCATGAATATTCTTTGGAGTACCGCCCAGGGATACAGATTACGCATGCTAATGCATTGAGCCATCTTCCTCTGCAGATCAAATCCGCAAACCCCCCACCACAGTGGACAAAGTGATCGCTCTCCTATATTTTATGGACTCTTTGCCCACCACTGCATCGTATATTCATGACTGGGTGCAAACAGACTCCTTCGTTGCCAAGAAGCGGTGTCTGGTGCTGTACAGTGGTCAGCATCGACAGCTACATGGGGAGTTGAAGGCTTTCTCGTCGAAGCTCTCGGAGCTGACCGTGCAAGATGGTATCCTCCTATGGGGCGCAAACGTTGTTGATCTGGCAAAGGGCCAGGCAATTGTGTTGAAGTATTTTCACAACAGGCACCACGTAGTGACCAAACTAAAGATGCTGGTGAGAAGCTATGTCTGGTGGCCAAGTTTGGACATGGATATCGAGATGTTGGCTCAGCAGTGCTCCATCTGTCAAGCATCAGAAGCTCCCCATGGCGGCACCCTTACACCCTTAAGAATGGCTGGGATGCCCTTGGGCTCGTGTGTGCGCCAATTTCACTGGTCTATACCTGATTTCGATGCTTTTCGTCTTGGTGAATGTTCACTCCAAGTGGTTGGAGGTCCACAAGGTAGTGAAGATCACCCCACGGGCTACCGTTGAGAGATTGCGCATTTCTTTTTCCACCCATGGAATCCCAGAGGTGTTCATAACAGATAATGGGTCCTCATTAACAGGTGATGATTTTGCCACTTTCGTGAAAGGCAATGAGATTCGGCATGCTCCCACTGCCCCATGCCATCCGGTGTCAAGTGGCTTGGCAGAGAGGACCGTGCAGACAGTTAAACGGGGGCTAAAGAAGCAGACTTAGCACTCAATGGATACTAGGCTGGCATGTTTTTACTCTTATATAGGACCATGGTGCACACAGTAACCCCACTGAGATGATCATTGGTTGTAGGCTTCATATCCAATTTATTTTGATTCACCCGGACATTGGTGCGAAGGTGCGTCGTAGCCAGGATTTTCAAGGGCATTGCCAGTTCAACATCGACCTCTCCGGCCCTTCACAGCTGATGACCCGATATTCGTTCGTAACTTCAATGACGTTCTCGCTGGCTCTCTGGGATTGCCGTCCGTCAAACGGGACCCGTCGCTTACCAAGTTTGGGTTTGGGGGATGAGATGGCATTTGGATCATATTTGCTCACGGAGGTTGGTCTCTCATGAAGTTCCTCAGAAGAAACTGTCCTGGATCTTCCGACTCTATTACCAAACCAGGCTGCCGTGACATCACCAGTCTGTGTAAACGTCAACATGTCCAAGGTTATATATTCGGATTCAGAACTGGAAACACAGACGTCTGAGGTCTCGGATGCGCATACAATAGGTCAGCCGACTCCTGCCGATCGTCCACCATGGCGTTCCTGCTGTAAATGCCGCTCTCCTTCGAGATATATGCATGACGATTTACTGATGCCACCTCCTCCAATTTCTACTCCTCATTGGTTGTCAAGGAAGTCTTCGGACTTTGGGGTGGAATATAATATCCTGCACAGGACTTACGGGCAGGGAATGATAACCTTGCCCATGGTTCTGGTGGAATACAAGCTCCCCTGCTGCGGGCAGGAGAACTCCATTTAGGATTGTACAAAAGGTCGGCCGGTAGGACACTAACCAGAAAGAGATCCAGTAGGGATCTACCGGGAAGTGTATATACCGTAATTGCAAATAAATTAAAGTTCTTTATTTTACTCCATGTGGACTTCCTGTGTCCTCATTAAAATTATGATGCTGGCTGATCATCAAATTCAATAACATTTGCGCAGTGAGCTTTTAATGTTAATAATTAAGCGAACTGCAAAAAATATAATTTAATACAAATACTTTCCATCACTTTATTTTTGAAAAATCCATGTACTGGCACCTCTGGCGATTTATGTTGAAATGTTACTTGAATCCAATTGGATTGCTGCAGGTCAATGGAATTTAACCATGAGGCTTCTCTTCAAAGTTACATTTGGGAGAACCTTTGCTACGTTAAATATAGAGTGAGAAGAAGCAATGGCAATTTGGCCCATGGAGTTCATTATACAATCTGCCATGGACTTTAGTTCATTTACTTAATCTGGGAAAAGATCTGCAAAGTATGTCCAGATGCCTCCAATCCCCTTTCCTATCCCGAACTCTTCCCAACACTTTTACCTCTGGGTGCAGGAAACCCAAACAGCAGAATGCCCAGCAAATCATACATCCTGCATCATGGGTTGGATTCTGCCGATTCCCAGCTACTTGTTACTTGGCAGCGTGCCATTCGCTGGCGGCGGGATTCTTTACTCCCACCGCTTGCCAATGGAATTTTGGCGGGAAAAGTGAATCGCAACGGCGGGGTAATTCCGACCCCCATATCTTCGGCTAACATCCTAGCCTACACACCTCACAATTCATCTACTTTCACACAGCTTATCATCACTACAACCTAAATGCTGTTCCTCAAAAAATATTTGTTTAGCTCTTTTTAAGCTGTTAATTGGCACTGTATTAACTGCTTTAAAATATCCATAACTTGGGCAGCACGGTGGCGCAGTGGTAGCATTGCAGTCTCACGGCGCTGAGGTCCCAGGTTCGATCCTGGCTCTGGGTCACTGTCTGTGTGGAGTTTGCACGTTCTCCCCTTGTTTGTGTGGGTTTCGCCCCCACAACCCGAAGATGCGCAGGGTAGGTGGATTGAACACGCTAAATTGCCCCTTAATTGGAAAAAATTAATTGGGTACTCTAAATTTTAAAAATAAAAAAAATCCATAACTGTCTGTTGCTTATTTTTTAAGAATAAAAATGGCCAGTAAATTGACTTACATTTTAGGTATTGTAGTTTTAAATTACATTATCGAAAATAGTAAAATATCTCTGGATCATGTGATTACTTAATAAACTCTTTGATCTTTGACTTACAGAAAGCAAATCCATCCTTTTAACCTTGTAAAAGAATGAGAACAGTGCAAAGAAATTGGCAGTGGTGCCCTGAAGCACAAATCAAAGAGCAGATTTGTTGATTCCATCTGGGATATATTTAACGCTTACAGCTCGCATAGTAATATTAAGCAATTTTTTTTGTCATCTGTCGAGATGGAGCTGTTTCCCCTCCCCCACATTTAGAACTCCCACCTCACTGATGTGATGTCACATTGGCATGGCTTACAATTGTTTTGCAGAATGGGAAGCAGGTGAAGAGTACCCGGCAGGGGCACACAGGTCAGTATATTTCCCATGGGGAGAGGGACATTGCTGGGTGGTACCTGGCACAGTCCTCAGGCACTAGTCCCTGGCACTGCCCCCTAGTGATCCAGAGGGCAGTGTAAGGGCTCCAGTGTGTGGTGGCAGAGAACAGTGCCGGGGGGTAGTGCCAGGGAGCAGTGCCAGGAAGCCCTTTTGGGGGGCTGCATTGGGAGGGGAGTTCCCCTTATCTGTGTGTGTAGAGCGGGGTTATGCTCTCATTTATCTGCCAGTGGGGGCTGCTGTTTTCCCTTGTCTTCACGGTTGCCAGCTCTATCAGGTCCCACCCCATGCCAGTATGACAACATGGACCATGTCGGGAAAATGTATCTGCGCAGAGTACTGCAATATGTGTTGGGGAAAGCTGGCTGCACGGCCTACGAGTTACAGTCAGTTTTCCCGCCTCAACCAGCACTCTGTGCAAAAAGCGGAAAATACTGCCCTTTATCTCTATGCTTTTTTAGTCTGTTCTGCATAATTATACAGTAATTTGATTGAGAAGATGTTTCATCAACTTGATCCCAGGTTTTGTCTAATGCTGTTCTAGAATGTAGTAAGAAGTCTTACAACACCAGGTTAAAGTCCAACAGGTTTGTTTCAAACACGAGCTTTCGGAGCACGGCTCCTTCTTCAGGTTCTAGAATGTGGCAATATTTAAAATGTATCCTGTATTATTAATCAATTTCCTGTGCTCATGAGGAAGTTTTCACCTGCAATAATGTTAATGGATAGGAAGCATTGTCATTTTGGCTCGCTATTAAAAGTCAGATGTTGACTTTTGGTCATTCTGATGGTTACGGTTTGAATTAAGTAGAAAATGTATTTATACTATAGAATACATTCTAGTCTTTGAGTGGTATGTGCGCTGGAGACACGGTTTTATTATGCGCGGAGGGAAAGAGTGCCCCACGGCACAGGCACGCCCGCAGATCGGTGGTCCCCGATCGCCGGCCGGGCCCACGTGGAGCCCCCCCCCCCACCCCAACGGGCCTGGATCCCCCGGCGGCCCCCCCCCCCCCCCCCCCCCCCCCCCCCCCCCCCCCCCCCCACCCCCCCCCACCCCCCCCCCCCGAGGACTACGCAGGCCGTCCTCAGAACCAGGCCCGCCGGGATGGCCCTTGTGTATTTCACGCCAGCAGGACCGGCTGAAAATGGGGCATCCGCTTAGCCCATCGGGGCCCGGAGAATCGCCGGGGGGGGGGGGGGGGGCACTGCCAACAGCCCACGACCGGCGCGACGTGATCTCCACCCCTGCCAAAGAACCGGCGCCGGAGAATTCACGCCGCCCCCCCGGCGATTCTCCGACCCGGCGGGGGGTTGGAGTATCCCGCCCGTGATTCTCAGCGGATGCAGTGCCAAGAATCATCCCGCTATCCAATGGCACTTTGCCATTTCTTTTGGCCTCAGCGATTTCCGAAGCCGCATCTAGAGGGATTTCCTGGTGCTGAATTTCAGCTCGTCAGCAGGAAAGGCTCCTTGCAGATCAGGGTGCCATTTTGTCCAGCAGCGCCGATCTACTCCCGCCTTTCATAAACCCCCCCGCTCTTTTGACACCCCTGATCTCAATCTTGAGGAAGCCGCTGGGAACCAACACCCTCACCTATCCTCTACCTGGCAAGGCACCCCCGGGCCCAAACCTGGCAGTGCCAACCTAACACCAGGGCACCCTGGAATTGTCAGCCTGGTACTCGCAGTGCCCCCCAGGCACCCTGACAGTGCCACCCAGGCACCCTGGCAGTGCCACCCTGTTATGGTGCACAGGTTGCACTGCCAGGGTGCTCGGCAACAGTTCCAATGTGTCCAGGTGCCAGGTGGAGTGCCAGGGTGCCACCCTTCCCTGGTTGTGATCATCTGGGGGTCTCCAATGACTTGGGAGCCTCTCCCAGGTGCCGTAATGACTGGTACATGTAGGTGTGGACCAGCAGTAAACAGCACCCTGGCGAGGTCTCCCAGGCATGGCTGGTGAGTCCCAAGCACCGGGTGAATCTGACATCCGGATATTTAAATGGGCTGATTTGGGGCTCGTGTGAAATTCATGCATTGCGCCTGCACCCATGCCGAGCACAACGGGGTTGCTGAATCACACCCCTGATCTTAGTTTTTCTCATACAGAGCTAATCTATAATGAAGCATGTGATGAGTTGTCAGAATGTTAAGGGATGTTTGGGAGAATATGATTGACGAAGGATGAGGAAACAAAATCAGAAAAGGTTCAGATTCAATTAAGTAAGTTTCCAGTGTCAACGTTAATTTGTTAGATGCTTTCCCACTCCAATAATCACCCTCCCAGATCCATGAAGATGTTCGCTTACAGCTTAAGGTACAGCTTTGAGTGTTATTGGTAGCAGGGTGATAGTTGTTTATTGTGATCGAGATATAAAACCTTGGAAATGCCTTCATATGGTTGGGTCATTTGGATCCAAATGTCTCTGCACAGTGACCGCTCTCCACAAATGCAGCATCTATGAAAACAACGGCCGGGATTTTCTGGTCCTGCCAAGTGTCAATAGACTTTTTGCCAGCCTGCCAAGTTTTCCCTCCCACCCATGGTGGGTTCCACCACAAGTGGGAGCAGGAAAGCCTGGCCAAAGTCCCATTAATATCAACAAACTTTCTTCGGTCACTGGCTAGACAAGAACATTGCTTGAACCAATAGTGTGTCTGTACAGAATAAGAAGATGGAGCACTTTAAGTGGTGTAAAGAGAATCTATCTTCACCCTATTTGTGATGAAAAGATGGTATCAATATGTTCTTGCTATGTCTGTAAAAAGACATTTACTTGTTTGAAAACAGACTTTGCAATTTCCCCCTTAGGGTTAATATTACACAAAGAGATTGGATGTTCAGATGAAGGAGTCTTTGCCAATTGTAATTGCATTATGTAATACACCTTAACAAATAATTATAGTTGGATGTTGAGGCCCTTGAGTGCTCATTGACTGATTATGAGTGAGTAATGGGAAAGTTAACAATACGCTGCAAAAACTGAACAGGAGGTGCGAGCAATGATGCAACTCACCTTCAAGCTCCCCCCCCCTCCCCCCTCACCCCCCCACACAGATAAAGACAAAGATCCAGAAAAAAGACTGAGAGAAAGGCAGTGGAAACTTACATTATTTAAAGTTTTCCTTTTATTTGCAAAGAACTATCAGCAGTGGCTTGAAGAGCACTGGCAATGAGAGTGAACTCCTACTTTGTGTGCGTTTTCAGATTCTGGGATTTATTTTACGAACCTCTGCTCCCGCTGGGGGCACATTTCAGAATTTGTGTACAGAGATCAGCAGGCACCATAGGATTTCTTGTCTGGGAACACTCATTTATAAAATGCACCCTTATTTGCTCTATTTTAGAGGCCCTACACGCTGTGACATATTTTTCACAGGAAGTAATCTCTAATTCTTCAAATTTTGCCAAGAAAACACCCATTGTTGGGGAATTCCTCTCTTAACATATCAATCTCATTCTGAGGGATGCCTTTATAATTTCCGAGAAACTTTTAACTGTTGACTACCCATAAACGTATAATTTTCTTCAAGGTGGCGATTTCACCTACTTGTTCCTTACTTTCGTATCAATTGCGCTAAGGCATAACAGTACGTTCATCATTACAAGGCACTGTTTAGTATGACTTTGATATAATCCTTTGAAGGAAGGCCTATGTTTTGACAAAGGCTGTAAACTGTATAATATTCTTTTACTTTTAGAAATTCAGAATCAAAGAAAGTTGTCTTAATTGGAATCCCAGCCAAAGTAGTTCATATTGTGGTATCTGCTATTAATTAACATGTCCATATCCAATTCCTCTGGTCAATCCATCATCTTTCAGTCATTATAACATCAGGAATTACTTTGCAACTGTTACAGCGCCACCTCTTCAACTTTACCAGAATGGTGGCAGAAACTCCAAAGGAGGGGTGATAGTAACTCAGTGGAAACTGAGTTGGTGGGCAGTTGAAATTGCCCAGGTTTCATACCTCGCACAAAGGCACCAGGAATTCTAATTTTGAAACTGCCCTAATGAGCAGGCAGTAATTATGAGGTTTATAAAATTGCTGTGTTTTGTTTTCAATTTAATGTAAAATGAAGAGAATTATATTCTGTGACTTGTTCTAAAGTCTGCCTGTCAACAGACCTAGACGAGGGGACTGTTGAAGATTAAAGGAAGGCTCTGATTATTTTGCTGGGAAGAAGGTGTAAGGCGTTCACACTTGGAGACAATGGCAGCATCATTTGGGTTTACAGTGGTTAGACTGCATGTCTCCAAAGTTCCAGAAGCTGTTGAGAATGCTGGCTGTGAGCAATTGTGCTTCAAACTGTCCATTTACTTATAAGATAAAAGATAGTTGGGGTCTCAAGGATAGCTAATCAATATTGTAACCTGAATTCAAGGCACACATAATTCATGTTGCCATGGCAATGGACCTTAAGAGGGTAAGGGGTTCTAAAATATCACTGAATATCACTGACAAAGTTAGTCTGCCGGGATCCGTGGTAGGGAGAGCAGCTAGAGGTAGCAAGATGCTGTGACTCACATGTTTCTCAGTTTACTCTTGACGAAGAATTTCCAGGGGGAAAAATTCACCATGAAAGACTGTTTTGGGATTAAAGGTTTCCTGGCTGAGAAAGAAAAGGAACAGAAGTAAACCCTTGGGAGCTAAGAATCACTCTGGACTGATTCCTTAAAGGACAGTGTTAAATTTACCTGTAAAGTGGGCTTCTCGGTTGCTTTAATAAAAGGTGAAAGTTTTGTCACATTATTTAAATTATAAGCTGCCTGCAAAAATAGTGCTTAGTCAATGATACTTTTAGTTTGTTTGTTACATATTACAGAAAGGGGAGAGATTGTAGGATGGTTCCCCGCTTTTTCCACCTCTTGGCTGACCAAAGGCAAATGCTTTAACACTGAGTGTTATAATTCTCAAGAATAGACAAATGAAAGGTTTCCTTGTATATTTTTAAAAAGAAGGATAAATGTTTACTACTCAACACCTTAAATGTATATGCAACGGGCAGCACGGTGGTGCAGTGGTTAGCACTGCTGCCTCACGGCGCCGAGGTCCCAGGTTCGATCCCGGCTCTGGGTCACTGTCCATGTGGAGTTTTCACATTCTCCCTGTGTTTGTGCGAGTTTTGCTCCCACAACCTAAAGATGTGCAGGCTAGGTGGATTGGCCACGCTAAATTGCCCCCTTAATTGGGAAAAATGAATTGTGTATTCTAAATTTATATTTAAAAAAAAACATTTAAAAAAAATGTATATGCAACAGCACCCACTCAAACAGTCGCACAGCCAAATATATTCGCACACAAGAAAAAGCGATTACAAGAGAGGTAGCATTCACCTTCGCATTTGATTCGTTCGAGATGAAGGTTTGAAACATCATAGGCTTGTGATTCTCTTTTCAGTCCATTGAAAGAATAGAGGTTTGACGATTATGAAGGTGGACTCACAGTGGCTTACTGCCTGCAGTAGCAGGTTTGTCTGACTTCACTCCAGTCCAGATGCAGTAAAACCCCTCCAGTGTAAACCTGGTTTGGTTCCTCAAATAAGGAGGTAAAGACCAGTCAGAATTCTCTGCCTCTGATGGGGGTTAGGTAGGGTCCTGTTCCTTTTCTGACCTGGAACTCTTCTTCTTTCTTTTTGCCTCCTTATTCAACAATGTGCCTTATTAAATGCCTTTTATCAGAAATATGGGGCGGGATCCTCTGATGGCAGACGTCGAAATCGCAAAACACGATGGGGAGAAGAATAGGTTCTGAAGGCAAAATTGCGGCGGGCGTCGATTTGATACCAAATCGCAATTCTCTGTCACCTTGACAGCGGCGACAATGCTGTCCGCAATGCACGTACAGTAAACAGCGTTTGCATGTCATTACCGGGCCCAATCTGGTACTCTCCGGGGCCTCCAATGGGTTGAGTTCCCGACGGCATGGTTCACTTGTGCTTTTAAAATCGTGAAACTGTTACTGTGGCTGCTGATGAATAGGGAGGGGGGACAGAACGTGTCCAGCAGCGCCATACTTTTCTGACAGTTGTGCCTCTGGCCGTGGGGCTTCTGCCAGGGTCAGGAGGAGTAGTGGGGGGGTGGGCTGTGGGTCGGGGTGGACGGGCACGGAACACCATTGCCGCAGCCCGCAAGGCAGCCATGCAGCTGCGCATGCTGCTGACTGCCCACTGTGAACTTAGGAACTGGTGTCCCCCCAGGCCATCCACCTAAGTGTCCTCTGGCCCCAGCCGACCCATCAGCTGTATGGGCGCAACCAGTGCCAACTTGTTGGGTGGGATGAGTATGTGAGGGCATTGTAATGTGTATACGCGACTGCAGTTTGTCAGCCTCCCGAGTATCAATGATGGTCCTGGTAAATCCCACATCGTTATTCATTGGAATCAAGGGCAGCATGGTGGAGCAGTGGGTTAGCCCTGATGCCTCACGGCGCTGAGGTCCCAGGTTCAATCCCTGCTCTGGGTTACTGTCCGTGTGGAGTTTGCACATTCTCCCTGTGTTTGCATGGGTTTCGCCCCCACAACCCAAAAATGTGCAAGCTAGGTAGATTGGCCATGCTAAATTGCCCCTTAATTGGAAAAAATGAAATGGGTACTCTAAATTTAAAAAAAAAAAATTCATTGGAATCGATTTTGTTCCATTTGGCACTGGTTCTAGCCCCTCCACAATCACTGAAATGATCCAGGTTCGGCACCAGTTTTGCTGTCGTGAAAGTCCACAAATTGAAATGAAAAAATGAAAACCGCTTATTGTCACGAGTAGGCTTCAATGAAGTTACTGTGAAAAGCCCCTAGTCACCACATTCCGGCGCCTATCCGGGGAGGCCGTTACGGGAATTGAACCGTGCTGCTGGCCTGCTTGATCTGCTTTCAAAGCCAGCGATTTAGCCCAGTGTGCTAAACAGCCCCTGTGCCTACAAAATCAGGTCAGAGGCTGGAATTCTGCATCGGCATCTGAGGAACGGAGAATCCAGCCCCCGATTTGTGTCATCTGACCACAGTATCTGTTTTTCATTGTCCTTAGAAATGGTCTCTGATACCTCGGCATTGGCATACAATGGTGACTGTGTGTCTTCCATTTACATATCTTCTGATAGAATTGGATTCTTCCTGCATCTGTTCTTTGGAATTTCACTTGTGAAACCTATTTCTGTAACTATTTGGATAATGGGAGTCATTGATCTATGGCAAAGATTAGTTGCATTTTAATGTCTCATCAATGATATAAGTGTCTTGATTTTAGTGTCTTGTCTAGACATTCAGTCCAGCTTCCAGGGCCTTGTGTAGGTCCATGTATATTGACAGAAAAGAAGGTTTTTCTCTCAACTTCACTTTGTTTCAAAAGCGATTGTCCATTCTCCAATTTGTTTTCAAAATAGTGTCCAATGTCCATATATTGTTGAGTGTCTCATATAGCAAAAGTCTTGAAATGCAAAACCTTGCAATGCCTTCTCTTTTAGCAATTAACTGGAAGTTTGAATTTCTTTTTAAATGTTGTTGGTCCACGTGGGGACAATAGGGGAAACTGTTCATATCAAGAACAAGTTTTAAAAGAAAATTCTTGTCAGGTTAAGGTGATTATTGTGGCGTGGTCCTGAAACCACTTCCTGTAATCTACTTAGGGTGCCATCTAACCCAATTGCAACAGAGTCCCGTGATGAGCACGGTTAGCCGGGTGTTTCCCGGTTCTCATAGCGTTGAGAACACATGCTGCCTATCAGGACTTTATTTCAATTCGAGGCCTCAGTGGAGAATGCACTGCCAAGGCCACACTTAGTCCTGTTTCCTGCACTGAGAAGCTCCACTCGCCGCAACTCCTCAGTGCAGGAGAGATCGGGATGCCATTTTTAAATAGCACCCCGATCTCTTGCCCCCCCCTCAAAGCCCCAACTCACCTATAAGGGGGTTCTCGGACTGCCCCGCACCCCCGGGCTAGATCCCCACCACATGAAAATGCCAGCCTGGTGCCTTGGCACTGCCAGTCTGGCACCCGGCAGTGTCTCTGGAAGTGCCACCTGGGCACTTTGGCAATGTCATGCTGGCACCCAGATGGCAAAGTTAGGGTGCCAAGATGGCACTGCAAGGGTGCACCCTATCCAGAGGGCAACCACCTGGAAGCCTCCGATCCCCTGGGCGATCTCCTCAAGTGCCGTTCCACCTGGGCCCTCTTCATAGAATCATAGAATCCCTACAGTGCAGAAGGGGGCCATTCGGCCCATCAGGTCTACACTGACCCTCTGAAAGAGCACCCTACCTAGACCCAAACCCCACACTACCCCCGTAACTCCACCTAGGGCCAATTTAGCGCAGCCAATCCACCTAAATTGCGCAACTTTGGACTGTGGGAGGAAACCGGAGCACCCAGAAGAAACCCACGCAGGAAAGGGGAGAAAGTGCAAACTCCACGCAGCCAGTCACCCAAGGCTGAATCGAACCCGGGTCCCTGGTGCTGTGAGGCAGCAATGCTAACCACTGTGCACCTGTTTGTTGGGACCAGCACTGAACTACACTCGTCCGAGATCTCCGAGACAGAAGTGTTAGATCCCAGGGCCTCGATAGATCAGGCGGCTCACATTAGAGTGAGATGAGCTGTCTCACTCTAACATGCAGATTTACCACAATGGGCGGAATTCAGATCGCAGCATCTCATGAGATTGCGGTAGATCTCGCGAGGGGTGGCGAATCAGACAAATACTGGAAGAGGGATCACCCGGCATCTACTGGTTGAAGAAGCCTCTCATGAGATTGGTCCTTGGGGAGTTTTCCCCAAATCTTCTTGTGTGCTCCTTTTCTGCAATTAACTACAAGTTTGAATTTCTTTTTTAAAAGTTATCAGTCTTAATGGAGATCATAACAGAGGTCAACTTCCCAAAGGGTGCAAGGATCTTCTTTTAAAATGTAGATTGGGGTCCAGAAATAATTTTGACTGATGGTATAATAGCAGTATGAGACCAATGTGCAACAACGTTTGCACAGCTCAGCACTCGCTCCAGTAACCTCAAGTTGAGAACTGATGGGTAACTACAAGCTTCCCTGCAGAAAATAAAATATTCCGTTACTTAGAAAACTACTTCACGAAAATTGGAGTGTGTCGTTTCACCACATCTTGGAACCTTTGGATTCATTCAAGTATTGGCATATAGCTGCAGAATATAATAGCTTTTATGTTCCTGAGGTTTGATTGAAGCACTTACAACTTTGTTTTATCATTTTAAGTATAACCTTGTACAGGATTAATAGATTCCTGTAATTTTGTCGTGAATATACCTTGGCACAAAGCAGGTAATTGAAGCTTCGTCTTAATGTATCTTTGCTGTATTTCACCCAGGGGAAAAGTGGCTTACTCTGAAGTTTGGAAGTTTGGATTACAATGTATGATATTGGGTAGAATTAGACTTTACATATGTGTAAACTCCATGTGCAAACTCCACACAGACAGTGACCCAGGACTGGGATAAAACCCGGGTCCTTTACAAATATTGATATAGTTGTAACAAAAAAACTGAATTTTCAAGTTCCCACTCTTCAATTAGCTTTCTGGCCAACTTGGATACATATATGTTCCATTGCAGTTCAGATTTGATAACCAAGTCAAGGAGCTAAACGCTAGCGAAGAATATTTACAATCTATTTGATGTGTTGGGTAGGCTGGGTCTATGTGGACTGCGTTTGATGCAGTGTAGAGAGAGACAGGCTTCCAACACTTGATGAGATGCAACACAATTTTATTTAACATCTAACTATATTACATGCTTAACTGTGGGTTGACGCTATGCTGACTTGACTGGAGACCTGAGGCTAGCCTGACCAGATTAACTGACTAACACATGGTGTTGGTACTAGCTGCTGCTCACGAGCTCTGACTGTCTCAGAGGCTGGATCCCAAGAGAGCTGGAAAACCGGTGCCCTCTGGCTTTATAGTGGTCGTGTCCTGTCTGGTGATTGGCTGCTGTGTTCTGTGTGCTCACTGGTCATCCTGTGTGTCAATCACTGCCTGTCTGCACTCCATTATATACATGGATGTATATTATGACATCTCCCCCCCTTTTTAAAAAAAAAGTATGTGTTCAGGTAATAAAAATGAGGTATGTGTGCGTTAAGATGTGTAAAGGTACTTGACTATATACAGAACATGCTAATTTATATACATGGGACGGTGTCGCTAGTGCAGATAGAGGGCAGATAAAGCATTAAAAAATGATATGTACAGGTGTCAAAACGATGAGATAACAAGGTTATGCAACATTCAGTCTATAAATTTAGTCTCTGTGGCGGGCGACGAATTCTGGTTGACCGCCTCAAGGGTGGGTCAGGGGCCGCCTGCACTTGGACGGGTGGGACTGCCTCCAATGCGGTGGTCACAGAGGTTGGCAGGATAGCTGGTAGATCGGTGGAAGAATGCTTGGTCTGATGCGGATGGTGTCGAGGTCAGATTTTGAAATGAGGTTTGCTGAAGCGCCGGTGTCCAGCTTGAAATGGATGCGAGCCTTGTTAACTTTAAGGATAGTTCACCAGTCGCCATCCGAATCAATGCTCAGGAATGGGAGGTGTTTCACCATCTTTGAGAGAGGCAGCGCATGCTTAGTAATGATGCCCACCCAGAATGGGGATTTGAGGCACTCGGCGTCACAATCTGGTGTGCTGTTGGGGTCGGAGTCTGGCACGGCCTGCTGTACTGAATGGACGCTTCTGCGCCGTGGCTGGGATCGCTGGATGCTGGGCAGTGGAACAGATCTGCAAAGGGCTGCGTAGTGGCCAAGCTTGCCACACTGGAGACAGCGTCATGATTTTGCCGGACATTGCCACTTTAAATGGGAAGGGCCACAATTCGGACACGTCATGATGCCGATGTCAGCGCGTTCCATGCGCCAACGCGCATGTGCAGTGTGGTCGAATGATGTGCGCACCTGCGCAGGCTGGTCGTCGGTCTCGCCGTCCCCTCGGCCGTAGCATGCATGCGCTGGTGCCCGGGAAAAGCGTGCAAAATGGCCACTCTCTTCAAGACTCAGGCCCTGCATTTGTGTGATGGCCTGCACCCGTTCTGCCTCGTGGGGGTTTAGCTTTGCCGTTTCTGCCGCCCTGATGTGGGAGTACGGGTTGTTAGCATGCTCGTGGAGAACGCAAGTTTCGATGGAGATGGTGAGGGTGAGCTGCTTGACTTTCAGGAGCTGCTGGCGAAGGGAATCGAAGTGGACCCCGAAAACGATCTGATCCCGGATCATGGAATCAGTTGTCGAGTCATAGTTACATGACTGCGCGAGGATGCGGAGATGGGTCATAAAGGACTGAAAAGGTTCATCCTTACCCTGAAGCCTCTGCTGGAAAATGTACCGTTCAAAGCTCTCATTCACCTCAATATCGCAGTGGCTGTCGAACTTCAGCAGGACTGTTTTAAACTTCGTCTTGTCTTCGCCTTCAGCGAATGTAAGGGAGTTGTAGATATGGATAGCGTGGTCACCGCCTGTAGAAAGGAATAGTGCGATCTTCCTCGCATCTGATGTGGCCTCGAGGTTGGTGGCTTCAAGATAGAGCTGGAACTTCTGTTTGAAAATCTTCCATTTTGCACCGAGGTTGCCGACGATGCGGAGCTGCGAGGGAGGGCGGACGCTGTCCATGTTACCGGATGGCTGATCGCTGGTCACGGCAGATTATCTCAAGGTGAGTCTGTCAATTCTCAACATCCAGACCTGGTACCATAATGTGTTGGGTAGGCTGGTCTATGTGGACTGCGTTTGATGCAGTGTACTGAGAGACAGGCTTCCAACACTTGATGAGATGCAACATGATTGTATGTAACATCTAACTATAACATGCTTAACTGTTGGTTGACACTATGCTGACTTGACTGGAGACCTGAGGCTAGCCTGACAAGGCTAACTGACTACCACATGGTGTTTGCACTGGCTGCTGCTCACGAGCTCAGACTGTCCCAGAGGCTGGATCCCAAGAGAGCGGGAAAACTGGTGCCCTTTGGCTTTATAGTGGTCGTGTCCTGTCTGGTGATTGGCTGCTGTGTTCTGTGTGCTCACTGGTCATCCTGTGTGTCAATCACTGCCTGTCTGCACTCCATTATATACATGGATGTATATTATGACACTATTTATCTTCTAATCCTTCTTATCTCAGCTGTCATCTCGCTAACGCTAGATACACTACCTATCTTTCAAAAAGCCAACAACAGTGTAGTTCCACCTTTTTGTGTGTTTTCCAAAGTATGATCTCTTCCTGTGGCCTGTTAAGTGTGCTGCGCTGGTTCAATGGGGGTCATATTGTGAACAAGATTCTCCGCCATCAAGGTGTACATGACAAACGGCATCAAATGTGGCCTGCTTAGGGTGGCACGGTGGCGCAGTGGTTAGCACTGCTGTCTCACGGTGCCAAGGACCCGGGTTTTATCCCGGTCCTGGGTTACGGTCCATGTGGAGTTTATACATTCTTTCCATGCCTGTGTGGGTCTCACCTCCACAACCCAAAGATAATAATAATAATCGCTTATTGTCACAAGTAGGCTTCAACGAAGTTACTGTGAAAAGCCCCTCATCGCCACATTCCGCCGCCTGTTCCGGGAGGCCGGTACGGGAAGGTGCGCAGAGTGGGTGGATTGGCCATGCTGAATTGCCCCTTAATTGGAAAATAAAATGTAAAATATTAAAAAGGTATGCTGGCCTGCTCAACTGATGATGCCAAGTAATGCGATAAAAGCATACTGCTGTATGGGATTGGCTTACTGTCCACTTCCAGGCTCACAGCATCCAGTTTGTGAGCTTTGTCCTTTGCTCTCACTTTTCTGCAGTCTTTTGATGACCAAATTCAGGCAATGCGGACCTATTCTTCTATACTCATACGGATCTACTTTAACTCTCTCTGCCCAATGGAAATGGGGAGGTAATGGAGGTAGAATCAAGAGGGTTGGCTTACTGGTCTATCCATACTTCTCTCACATCTTAACTGGGGCATTATCTTGTGCGATTCATTAATTTGTGTAAATCAGGTTCCTATGACCTCCAATGCAATTTTCAGGGCCTGCTGGGCAGAGTTTTGCCAAGGATGCTATGTTCAGTTAAACCTGGAAGTCAAGAGGAAGAAGCCCCCCAAAATAATCTAAGACAAGAATAATGTGGACCACTGCTGCTCTGGGGTCACCTGCTTGTGACCAGCCTCCCCTTTCTCTACCTATCTTTCTCTTCCTGGGTCTGCCTTCAGGATGTCCAATGGAGTATTGTTCCAAATCCGGTGAGCCACAGTGTGATCGCTATTGGGGCATGTAACTCACTGCATGTATGTACCTTGAGATGGACTGGACTTCCACTGCAAATATTGGGCAGCAAGCCCTCATTTTTCATTGGCTCACTGTCCAGATGTTAAAAAGTCCCTATAATTTCCAGCTGATGAGCCTACAGGGGAGCAAAAACAAAGAACAATGTAAATGCTGAAGAGTGAAGCATGCCTGGTATCATTCTCTCACGTCTCAGGTTAAATACAAGTTTAATGTTTAATCTTTGTCAATAAAGGTCTTGAAGTTGGTCCTTAGCAGTAGTGAGAAAGGAGCAATAGTTAATCAACAGCGTGGCTTCAGTGGAAAAAACAATTTGGGCATGGTATAAAACAAGATGGCGACTGACTATCGGCCATTCATGCTACTGCCAAAGACCAATTTTCCTCTCAGCCATGTGATGAAAATTATCTTTATTGTGCCGTTTATTTGTTATGCTATGGCAAGGTAACCAACTAAATATTTAAAAGGAGATCAAAGCGAAACACTGTAGAAATCTGAAGTAAAAACAGAAAATGCCAGAAATCCTCGGCAAGTCTGGCAGCATCAGTGGAGATAGAAAAAGAGTTAACATTTCATGTCGAATAATACCCTTCTTCAGAAGAGTTCAAAACTTGAACTCTGTTGGCATTTTCCAGCCCTTCCCGCTGGTGAGATCTTCCAGTCTCGTCAAAGGCGATGCCCGCGGCAGTTTCCCTGGCAGTGGAACTGGCGAGTTACATAAATGCTGTAGACGTGAGGTAGACCAGAGGCCAATGGCAAGCTGCCACAGGCAAACACGCCACGAGCTGTGGGGGTGGGGGGGGGGGGGGGGGGATCATGCCAACCATGCGTCAAAGAATCCAGTTTCTTTGCAAAGTCGTGGGTGTTCATCAGGACTGAGAGCTGCATGTCGACCGGCTTGCTGCAGAGGGCTACTTTAGCAGCCTATTAACTTTCAGCCATTTAACCGAGTATGACAGGATACCAAGTGAGGCTGAAGGAAGACAGATTGTTCTCGAACCCTGACAGTTTGGAAGCAAAGGTTGACTGATAATGCTGCTGCAAAACAAATTGTGATAATCTTTAATATTTAACCCACAGTGAATTATGGCTGAGCTGGAACCTGTTCTGCTGACAGGGGAAAACGAGGCGACCTGCATTAAATCACTGATGTAGGGGGTTGGCTGAAGCAATCATTTGCTTAAGATTTATTGCATGGAGGGATTGAGCAACTGTTCCATTGCATTGAACAACCTGATTACTGAACACCTTTAGGCATTGCAGTGAAGTTTACTGACTTTCAGCTTTAAACTTTCTTACAGGATGTGGTCAGTGCAGATGTCCCAAGCCATATATTAACTTGCTGCTCTGAGAAAGGCTCATAGAAACCTGCTTTTCTGGTTCAGGAAATAAGGCTACCTTAACATCCCAGGTGTATTCAGGAGTTTCTACTCATGTGGTAAAAGCAATAGCTTCTTGCTTCACCTATACTCAGCTTTGAAGAGATGGGCTGTATATTGCTGCCAGCTCAATGTTATTCGAGTGTCTTTTAAATTGCTTTTGATGATATGTTTTCTCATGCTTTCTTGTGTGCAAGATGAATCTCATTAATCATGAGACACTCAGAAAGCCATTATAATGAGCGCAGTTCTTTTAAGACGTACTTGCTGTTTTATTAATTGATTGCGGGAGGTAAACATGTCACTGATCACCATTTTTTCTTCCGCTTTGGGCTTGTGAGAAGGAAACCTACGGCAATGCACCCACATTTAGGTTCGCTCAACAAAAACAAAGTTTAGATTAGAATATCTGTATCACATTTCTTCAGCGTCCAACGGCAATGGCTCCCATCACTCAGTTTTCAACATTCTAATCTTGAGTGAACAACCTGCAAATTTCACTGGGGTTGTTTAGTCAGAACACACCCATGACCAATGACCAAAAGCACTAACCTGACCTAACTTACAAAGAGTGGCAGTCTTTTCCATATGCCAGTGTCAGTCCAAATCATTCGCCATGTGAAAACTCAAGGCGGGTGAAAATCCACATCCCATCAGCGCACTGTCACAATGGTTCTGGAGTGAAAGCAGCAGGTTCCGGCCTCACATCAGCACCTGTTTGGGGGATAGAGTTCCAGGTTTCTCCTAACCTTTGTGTGAACCAGCACCTAAGCCTCTGATTCCATCACATTCCAACCAGCCACTAAATTGATTTGCTTGTTGATTTCTCCATTCCTTGAGAAGATATTATATCCCCCCCCCCCCCCCCCCCCACCCCCCTTTGCTGTTTCTTCCACTGGCCCATTAATGAAGATTCAATGAGGAGGGGTCCAAATGGAGTATCCTACCACTTTATGAAATAATGTCACAGCAATGTTATCGGACTGATTCTGAAATGGAGAAATCTTGGTATAGTGCTTTAAAAAACCTCAGTGTAAATGGGTCTGGATCTTAAATTCTATGAGAGACAAAGAATATAAGAATTTTAAATTACATCACCTATGTACGCTGGCCACATAACCCGATCTGGTATATGTAAATTAGTACCATTTCTGTTTTTGATTCACTGAGTGTTTGTACAAAGGGGTATTGGGAGGCCTGAAGGCTGTTAGATGTAAACTTCACCACTTAAATTTAGGTTGTCAGATTCATGAGACTTGCGTTTAAGTCCTGTTATTGAGCTGGGTAACTTAACGTTGTGCACTGAAATTGTGCTTAGATATGTTCCATCTGTATTTGAATGACCATGATAAATCAGAGAGTGGGTATAGTGTGGTAAAGGCTATCCTTTGCTATAACTCCTGACATCAGTGTACAGCACACATGCAAACACACAAACACGTGCACACATACATACAAGCACACACATACATACATGCACACACACACAAATATACGCACAGGCACACAACACAGAAATACACACACACAAACAGAAAAACGCCACACACACACACAGGCACACACAAGCACCCACACAAATACACGTACATACACAAATACTCACAGAAATAGACACGCACGCACAAACACACACACACACACACGCACAAAAACACACACACACGTACAAATGCACACACACATATATTTGGATATGGCATAAGCCATGCTACCATATAGGTTGTAATTGAGTACAGCATTGGGCACATAAATGATGCCTCCACTGCCTGGGCTACTCCGGTGGAGTCCTGCTGTCTTCAGCAAAATGTGTGCCAAGATGGTCGTGGTCTGCTGCGTGCAGCACCACCTCACCATCCTTTTTTTTTTTTTTTTTTTTTTTTTTTTTATAAATGTTTTTATTCAGTTTTCGTATTTTATATTGAACAAATTACAAATTGTTAGGAGAGAGAAAAAAAACAAACAAAAACAAACACGCAAAAATTAACACACATATTTACAGGTAAGCATCTTCGTAGTAGTAACTGCGCCCCCCCCCCCCCCCCTTCCCCCCTCAACATGTTTATTTAGCTTGGTTTTGGGCCTTAGCTAGCCATCGAACCCCCGTAACGAACCTGTAGCCCCCCCCCCCCCTCCCGCTACCTTCCCCCGACTATTCTTCCTCTTGTACATTGGCCACAAATAGGTCCCGGAACAGTCGCATGAATGGCTCCCACGTTCTGTGGAAGCCGTCGTCCGACCCTCGGATGGCAAATTTGATTTTCTCCATTTGGAGAGATTCCGAGAGGTCGGACAGCCAGTCCGCAGCTCTGGGCGGTGCTGCTGACCGCCAGCCAAACAGGATTCTACGGCGGGCGATCAGGGAGGCAAAGGCAAGGGCATCCGCCCTCCTCCCCAGGAATAGATCTGGCTGTTCTGAAACCCCGAAGACCGCCACTATCGGGCATGGCTCCACCCTCACTCCCACCACTTTGGACATTACCTCGAAGAAGGCTGTCCAGTACTCCACGAGTCTGGGGCAGGACCAGAACATGTGGGCGTGGTTGGCCGGGCCTCTTTGGCACCGTTCACATCTGTCTTCCACCTCCGGGAAGAACCTACTCATACGGGTTCTTGTTAAGTGGGCTCTATGTACCACTTTTAGTTGCGTCAGGCTGAGCCTTGCGCACGTGGAGGTGGAGTTGACCCTATGCAGTGCTTCGCTCCAGAGTCCCCACCCGATCTCCATCCCCAGGTCGTCCTCCCATTTCCTCCTTGTTGCGTCCAGTACGGTGTCGTCCCTATCTACCAGTCGGTCATACATGTCACTACAGTTCCCTTTCTCTAGGATACTTGCGTCCAGTAGGTCTTCCAGTAGTGTCTGTCGTGGCGGTTGTGGGTACGTCCTTGTCTCCTTTCGTAGGAAGTTTTTGAGCTGCAGGTACCGTAGCTCGTTCCCCCCAGCTAGCTGAAATTTCTCTGTCAGTTCGTCCAGTGTTGCGATCCTGTCGTCCGTGTATAGGTCCCTGACTGTCAGTGTCCCCCCGTCCTGCCTCCACCTTTTGAAGGTGGCGTCGGTCAGTGCTGGTTTGAACCTATGGTTGTTGCAGATGGGAGCCCTGTTCGACATTTTGGTCAGGCCAAGTTGCTGCCGCAGTTGGTTCCAGGATTGGAGGGTGGCTGTCACCACTGGGCTGCTGGAGTGTTTTTTGGGTGGGGATGGGAGTGCTGCCGTGGCGAGGGCCCGGAGGGAGGTTCCCATGCAGGAGGCCTCCTCCGCACGCACCCACTCAGCTTCTGGCTCCTGGATCCATCCCCTTACTCGCTCGGCTGTTGCTGCCCAGTGGTAGAATTGTAGATTCGGGAGGGCTAACCCTCCCCTGGTTTTTGTTTTTTGTAAGACCTTCTTTGGGATCCTAGCATTTTTACCCCCCCATACGAACGCCATGATGAGTTTGTCCAGCGCTTTGAAAAAGGCCTTGGGGATGTAGATCGGAATGGATCTAAACAGGAAGAGGAACCTGGGCAGTACGTTCATTTTGATCGTCTGAACTCTCCCCGCGAGGGAGAGCGGGAGTGTGTTCCATCTTTGCAGGTCCTTTTTAACTTCCTCCGTCAGGCTGGTGAGGTTCCATTTGTGGATCCCTTTCCAGTCATGGGCTATTTGGGTCCCCAGGTAGCGGAATTTATGTCGGGCTTGTTTGAACGGCAGCCCCTTTAGTGCTGCCCCCCCCCCCCCCTTGCGGGTGTAATGGGAAGATCTCACTTTTGCTCATGTTGAGTTTGTAGCCCGAGAAGGCTCCAAACTCTTTCAGGAGCGCGATGATTCCGTCCATGCTGCTTTGTGGGTCCGAGATATAGAGGAGCAGATCATCCGCATAGAGTGAGACTCTGTGCTCTCTACCTCCCCTTCGGATCCCCCTCCACCTCACCATCCTTGGAGGCCCAGGTATATAGCAACCAGCTGAAAAACAGAAGAGGAAGAGGAGGAGGCAAAATGGGGGAGCCAATTCCCACAACACCTTTCTGGCTGGGCTGTTTGTGAACAAATTATTAATTAACTATAAACTCAACCCTAATTCCCCATTTACCAGCAGTCCCACACCTTGCCTTCCCTGTGATGCCAGCCATCACAGTGACATCTTGCCATAGTGCCAAAATAAAGCCACGACAAAATCAAAGTTCTAAAACAAATTTATAAATCAAACTTTGCCTCATTTTTTATTTTTTATTCATTTACGGGATGTGGGCGTCACACTGGTCAGGCCAGCATTTGTTTCCCATCCCTAATCGCCCTTCAGAAGGTGGTAGTGAGCTGCTTTCTTGAACCACTGCAGTCCATGAAACATGTCCACCCACTGTGCTGTTAGGGAGGGAGTTCTAGGATTTTGACCTAGCACAGTGAAGGAATAGTGAAACATTTCCAAGTCAGGGTGGTGAGTGGACTTGGAGGGGAACCTCCAGGTGGTGGTGTTCCCAAGTATATGCTGCCCTTGTCCTAAATGGTAGTGGTTGTGGGTTTGGAAGGTGTTGTCTAAGGAACCTTGGTGAGTTACTGCAGTGCTACGGTGAGTCGGTGGTGGAGGAATTGAATTTTTGTGGAAGGGGGAGCAATCAAGCTGGTATGCTTTGTCCTTGAGGTTCTTGTGTGTTGTTTAAGCTGCACTCATCCAGGCAAGTGGAGAGCAGTCCATTACACTCCTAACCTGTGCCTTCTAGGTGGTGGACAGGCTTTGGGCCGAGGGGTGGTCACGAGGTAACTTACCCGCCACAGGATTCCTAGCTTATGACCTGCTTTTGTAGTCACAGTATTTATATGGCTGATTTAGTGATGGTAATACCATTGAATATCTGATTTATACTCTCTTATTGGAGGTTGTCATTGTCTGGCACTTGTGTGGCACAAATATTACTTGCCACTTATAATCCAAACTGGATATTGTGTAGGTATTGCTGTCTTTGCATGTAGATTGCTTCAATGTCTAAGGAGTCACGAATTGTGCTGAACATTGTGCAATCATTAGCGAACATCCCTACATCTGACCTCAAGTTGGAAGGAAGGGTCATTGATAAAGCAGCTGAAGATGGCTGGCCTAGGACACTACCCTGAGAAACTTCTGCAGTGATGTCCTAGGACTGAGGTGACTGTCCTCCAACAATCACAACTATCTTCCTTTGTGCTGGATATGACACCAACCAGTGGAGAGTTTTCTCCCCGAATCCCAATGACTCCAGTTTTGCTAGGGTTCCTTTATGCTATACTCGATCAAATTCTGCCTTGATATCAAGAGCAGCCACTCTCACCACATCTCTGGCATTCAGCTCTTTTGTCTGTTTGAATGAAGGCTTTAATGAGGTCAGAAGCTCAGTGACCCTGGCAGTGCACAAACTGAGCATCAGTGAGCAGGTTATTACTCAGTAAGTACCGCTTGATAGCACAGTTGATGATCCTTCCATCACTTTGCTGATGATGGAGAGTAGACTAATAGAGTGGTGATTAGCCGGGTTGGATTTGTCCTGCTTTTTGAGTACAGGACACAGCTAAGTAATTTTCATCATTGCCAGGTAGATGCCAGTGTTGTAGCTGTACTGGAACAGCTTGGCTGGAGGTACTGCAGGTTCTGGAGTCTTCAGTACTATTGGTGGATTATTGTTAGAGCCCGTAGTCTTTGCAGTATCCAGTGCCTTCAACTGTTTTGTGATATTATGCGAGGTGAATTGAATTGGCTGAACACTGGTATCTGTGATGCTGGGACCTCTGGAGGAGATTGAGATGGATCATCCACTCGTCATTTCTGCGTGAAGATTATTGCGGATGCTTCAGCCTTGTCTTTTGCATTGATGCGCTGGGCTCCTCTATCATTGAAGATGGGGATATTTGTGAAGCCTGCTCCTCCAGTGAGTTGTTTGATTATCCACCACCATACACAACTGAATGTGGCAGGACTGCAGAGCTTAAATCTGATCCATTGGTGTGGGATTGCTGAGCCCTGTTTATCACTGATATGTTGGTTGGCACACAAGTAGTCCCGTGCTGTAACATCACCTCATTTTTTGTGCGTGGTGTTGTTCCAGGCATGCTCTGCTTGGTGGTAATGGTAGAGTGGGGGATTTGCCGGGCCATGAGGTTGCAGATTGTGGTTGAATACAATTCTACTCCTGCTGATGGCCACAGCTCCTCATGGCTGCCCAGCATTGAGTTGCTAGATCTGTTCGAAGTCTATCCCACGATGGTCGTGCCATACAACACGATGAAGGGTATCCTTAATGTGAAGACAGAACTTTGTCTCCGCAGTGATTGTGTGGTAGTCACTCCTACCAATACTGTCATGGATAGTGAGGATGTTTTTCCCTTTATTTCACCACCAGTCCAGCAGTTATGTGCCACCGAGTCACTCTTGGTGATGGACATTGAATATGATTATGTCAGGCTGCTGCTTGACTGATCTCCCTGCTATTGTCATTTCCAGTGTCCAGTTTCTTTCCTTTTTATTGACTTTATAGCAGTTTGATACAACTGGGTGGCTTGCACGGGCATTTAGAGGGCATTTAGGAGCCAACGACTTTGCAATGCGCTTCTTTTAATGTCCGGATTCAGTTTCCACCATCTGCAGTGGGGGGATTTGAACCCAGGTCCCCAAAGTATTACCCTGGGTCTCTGGATCACCAGCCCAATGACAATACCACTACACCACTGCCTCCCCATGTAGACAAGCATCAACTAATCTCCATTATGCATTCCATCAGTGTCTGTCTTCCCTAGTACTCCTATGTTGTGTTACCACAGTGGCTGCAGTGGGGGTGAATGCAAATAACTTTTCAGGCTGATATTGAGCAACCATGGCTTTAGAAGACCTGGCTTTGGACTGCACTATCTTGGTATGCGCAGCAGTAGCTAATTATTTGGCTGTCTGGCAAGGGAGTAGCAGTGGCGGGAGAATGAATGCTGTCACATGAATGAGAACAGCAGATTTGTGTTTCATGGTGCTACCTCCCTGGAACGCTTCCTTAGTAGTACCAACAACATGTTGCAGGACATCCCTCCAAGTCATGCTCCATCCTGATTTGGAATGACATTACCATTCCTTCATTATCGTTGGGTCAAAATCCTGGAACTCCCCATGTAGCAATACTGAAGGTGCACCTACACCACATGGTCTACAGCCATTCAAAATGGCAGCTCACTGCTTACTGAAGGGCAGTTAGGGATGGTGAACAAATGGTGGCTTTGCAATGGTTGCCCACATCCCAGGAACAAATATAAAAAGGTCCTTTGAACACTGTTACCTGCAATTATGATGCCAGTGGCCTGAGACTGTGAGGGGCAAACTGAGTTTGAATGAAATCACTGTGAGCTTGAGGGCAGCAAGCTGGCATGAATCAGTCTGAGTTTCCATAGCAGCGCCTAGGTGTTTGGTCCCATTATGCTTCAATGGAGGCTGAGACAGCAGTC
This sequence comes from Scyliorhinus canicula, assembly GCF_902713615.1. NCBI lineage: Eukaryota > Metazoa > Chordata > Chondrichthyes > Carcharhiniformes > Scyliorhinidae > Scyliorhinus > Scyliorhinus canicula. Next base: position 232,214,268 of record NC_052148.1, read on the forward strand.
ATCAGAAGCTGTTTCGTGGATGGGCTCAGAAGTGTTCTCATGGTGTTGGCCCTGAGTGGATGGGCTCCAACCTCAACAGAGAGCTCTCTGCCAAATTGGCACCAGGTTCTTCCACACTCCCTGGTCTTGACCACAGGTTTTCTGGAATCCCTTTCAATGCATAAGTATTTCAGTGTGCATATCCACCATGCCTCTTCTGTGGACCTTCTAATAGCAGACCCCATCCGAGTCATCTGCAGCAAAACCCATGTTCAACTTGTCCTTTGGTGAGCTGGCATCTGTGCTGCCCCTGTTCCCAACCTGGCTGCAGGCTATTCCTACCCCTGTGTACATCCCAACTCTAGCTGTTCCTCTAAAGTTGTCTGAGCTCACCCTGCGAGTGTTGGAGTAAGTCATTTTTTTCCCCATCATTATCTTCCTGCTCTTCTATTCCTTCCTCATCAAACACTGCTTGGACAGGTTGTAGTTCTTGGGTATCTGAAAGGAGAAAAGGGTAGTTATTGTGGGAAAAGAAAAAAGGTGCCTATGTACATCAGCAGCTGTAAATCAGAGGAAGTGTGGGATGAGTATGAAGTGGGATGTGAGAAGGAATATTAGGTATGAACCTACATAGCATCAACTTCATTTCAGCCTTGCAGAGTCATGGCTGCTTCTATGATTGTGATTACCCTCTCCTCCTTTGCCATAAGGATATGCAGCCACATCGGTTTGGTTATCTGGTTATTCATCACATTAGGAGAGATCTTCCCAAAAGAGAGCAAAGTTCCCTAAAGCGAGCGTGTTTAGCTACTTGTGTTGAATAAGGAGCTTAAATGAGAAACGCGTGGCCGAGGCCGCATATAGCTCTGCCCGTTGTAGTGAGAGATGGGGCCGTCATTTTAAAATGGCACCTCGATCTCCGAGGCCCACAAAAAAACCCCCCAGCCCGATCTCAACATGGGAGGGTCCCCCGGCCCCCACCTCACACCCCTAGTCCAATCGCGCATGTGCACAAAATGCCAGCTTGGCACCTTGGCAGTGCCAACCTGGCACCATGGCAGTAGCCCTGCCAGTGCCATCTGAGCACCCTGGCAGTGCCAGGATGGCACCCAGGGGCACTGCCAGGCTGCCACTTCAAAGGTGTCATGGCACTGCCAGAACACCCAGGTCTAACCACCCTGACCAAAGGGCAGGCACGCAGCCAGGGGCCACCGATCTCCTTGGGGACCCCCATGAGTGCCATTCCTTCTGGTTCTCGTTTGTGGAGACCAGTACCAAATGGCGCTTGCCCGAGGTCTCCGAGGTGAAGGGATTGAATCACAAAGCCTCTGGTACCTTGGAAATTTGCACATTAGAGTGAGGCTTACTGTCTCACTGTAATATGCAGATTCACCAAAAAGTGCTCCCGCCATTGTGGACGTGACTCTAATTACAAAGTCTCGAAGATTGCGTTGAATCTCGCGAGACATTGCGAGCCAGGTGGATCCAGGGAACGGGGTCTCCTGGATTTCACCAGCCATGTTGCGCCGCAGCGTGGCCAGAAAATCACACCCTTAGTCCTGCAAGAGAAAAACAAATGTGTCACTGTGTGTTGTACTATGGGCCTGCAATTTCATGGAGTGTCTAGCTGCATCTAATTGCCAGTCTATTCCCAATTTCTTTCCTTAATATTTTCCCAGCCTGTCTCCCCAACCTTCTGACTCAGGGTGGGTGGGATTCAGGCAGTGGAGCGGCCCATGGGGCCTACCGTGAAGTGCTATTAAGTTGAAAGGAAAGAGGCCACATTCTCTTGCTTACGGCACTAGATGCAATAAACCAGGTCAGTTAAATGTCTGTTGAAGTTTAAAGGTCCTTCACAAGACAGGGAGAAGTTAAGTGCATAAGGTAAGTGGGTTTGGGGTGTTCGGGGGGAAAATCAGAGGTCGGGAGTTGGAGATCAACAGGGTTCAGACGTAAGGGGGTTGGAATGGGGGAGATCAGGAGGGGTCAGATGTCGGGGGCCAGAGGTGGGGAGGTTGGAGGGGCAAAGTCAGCGGGAACATAAGGTGAGGTTGGAGGTCAGGAGGTCAGAGGGGAGCGGTCGTGAGAAGGTCAGAGGTGGACAGCCACTACAAGGCAATTAGCGCTTGCTGCACAATGCCATCCTTTAACTGAACAGGCAGTGTAAATGCTGTCTGTTACATGCATTGGAATAACTCCACACACACCTTCTCTTCCACCCTCTTCTGCACACACCCGTCCCCCTGACTCCTCCCTATCTGCACAACCCTCCCTCTCCTTTATTCCAAACACTCCCTCCCCTCTTGCTCCCCCCACTCGACACACCCTTCTCCCTCCCACTTACCTCACACTGCACACCACACCCCCTCATTCTTCCCTGTCTGCACAATCCTTCCTATCCTTTACGGCAAGCACTCACTCCCTCTCCTCCCTCTACCCACATTCCACACACCCTTCCTCTCTCTCCACAGATTGGCTTACAAATTGGTTCAGGCCTGATTCTGGTTAAATGGTTCAGCTCACCAGAAGCTGGGGGGTCTGAGGCTCATCCGAATTTGGGAATGGGCCTCATTTTAATAAGTGAGGTGAGTTGCTGATGTCTTTTGTGCAGCTCGGGGCAGCTAGCAACTTTGACCCACTCCAGGTGAGTCAACGGCCATACTGGTTGTGGCTTCCAGAGAAGACTTGGGAAGAGTTGGCAGAGAGTGGGAAAAGGGCTGGTGTGGCCTGTTGTAGTTCAGGCACATGGGAACACCAACCACCGAAACGTTCCATTCCAAGGCACAAGCCTTGCTAATAAATTGTAAATATCCGACATCATCGCCGGGTCAAAATCCAAGAGCTTCCTACCTAACAGAACCATGGGCGTATGTTTACTACACAGTCTGAAGCTCATCCCACCTTCTCAAGGGTAACTTAAGAATGAACAATAAATCCTGACATTGTCAGCAATATTCACATTCCTCAAGAATGGACATAAATGAAAGAAATAGCACCTCACATCTTTGGTAATGCCTCGACTGTACCAATAGCTATGTTGCATGATTTTCAAAAACTGCCAGCAGTGTTCTGCTTTAAACAAGTTAATGAATATTGTGAAAGGGTTATCCAGATCACAGAATTACAGAACTATTACGATGCAGAAGGAGACCATTTGGCCCATTGTGTCTGCACCGGCTCTCCAAACGAGCATCATGGTTGCCGCTTTTCCCTGTGTTCCTGCACATTGTTTCTGTTCAAATAATCATCTAATGCCCTCTTGAAATGCCTCGATTGAACCTGCCGCCACCACACTTCCAGGCCGTGCGTTCCAGACTCGAACCACTCATTGTGTCCAAATGTTTTTTCTCACATCATTTTTGCTTCTTTTGCAAATCACCTTAAATCTGTGCCCCCTTTGTAATCCTTTTACATCTCTGTCAAGTCTCCTCATAGTCTTTGTTTCTCCAAGAAGAACGGCCCCAACCTCTGCAATCTATCCTCATAACTGAAGTTTCTCAACCCTGGAACCATTCTTGTAGACGCTTTTGTACTCTCTCCAATGTGTTCCTTCCTAAAATGTGGCATGCAGAACTGAGCGCAATATTCCAGCTGAGGTCTAACTCGTGTCGTGTATAAATTCAGCATTATCTCCTGGCTCTTTTTAAGAATCTTTATTGTCATAAGTAGGCATACATAAACACTGCAATGAAGTTACTGTGACTAGCCCCTAGTCGCACCATTCTGGCGCCTGTTCGGGTACATAGAGGGAGAATTCAGAATGTCCAAATTACCTAACAGCACGTCTTTCGGGACTTGTGGGAGGAAACCGGAGCACCCGGACGAAACCCACACAGACACGGGGAGAACGTGCAGACTCCTCACAGTGCACTCTATGCCCCTATTAATTAAGCCGAGAATACGATATGCTTTATTAATTGCTCTCCATCTGACCTCCCAAATTCAGTGATCTATGCACATAGCCACCCAAATCCCTCTGCTCTTGCATTATATCCCTTATTTTATATTGTCTCTCCATGTTCCTCCTATCAAAGTACATCTTCTCGCATTTACCTGCATTGAATTTCATATGCCACTGACGTGCCCACTCCACCAACGTGCCTATGTCCTTTTGAAGTTCTAAACTGCCCTCTTTACAGTTTACAATACGTCCAAGTTTTGTGTCATCTGCAAACTTTTAAATTGTATCCAGCACACCAAGATCTAGAGCATGAAAAGCAAGGGTCCCAATGTCGACCCCTGGGCAGCATTACTACAAACCTTCCTCCGGCCCAAAAAATACCCATTGACCATTGCTCTCTGTTTCCTATTATTGAGCCAATTTTGTAACCACGTTGCCAATGTCCCTTTTATTCTTGAAAGACTTGTCTGGAATGTTGCTGAAAACCTGGGGTAGGGCCTTGTACTTAACACCAAATTCCAAACAAGTCTTCATTTTGCTTCTTTCCTTTCTTTGAAAGAAATGCAAAGGTCAGTCAGACTGCAGTGAGACAGGAGGCAACCACTTAACAATAATCTGACATTGATTTTCCCTGTTTACTTTATCCACAGGTTTTCTCTTTAACTTATTACATGAAACAGAAACGGTAAAGTGATCGTGTGCAAATGAGTTTGATTTATTAGCTACAACAAAATCAGCAGGGAATACATTAAAGGTGGTTGGAGCATGTCTGCACTGCTCTGTCTTTGAACGTTACACCTAAAATAAACGTAAAATTAAAGTCAGAGGATTTGAAATGACAGATACCACATAAGAAAGTAATATTATTGCTTTCTTCTTTGGCGTACAGATTGAATTTCAAGCTTCAGGAATAAAACGGTGAAACTGTGTGGAAACTTGCCCACATGTGATGTCAGCCTTAAACCTGTGTGAGGTCCCTTCCAACATAAACTCGAATCACAGAAATGGACAATTGCACCTCGTTCTCGCCCAGCCGTTAGCGCAAAATAAGTAAGCTTGGCCCAATAAGGAAATGTTTAACAGCTCTCAGCAAAGATTTAACCCCGTCAGAAAGAAAGACACTTTCCGAAAGATGCATCGTCCAGGGTTGAATAAGGATGCTAAGGATAGTATCAAGTTGAAAGAAACACTGTAAAAATCTACAAAGATTATTGGTAAATCAGGAGATTGGTAATGTTCTAAGGATCAGCAAAGAATGACTAAAACAAAGGATAAAGAGCGAGAAAGAAGAGTATGAGAGAAAGCTAGGTAGTAAAAACAGGTAGTAAAAATTTGAGTGAGCAAAAATTTGGAAGATGGAGTATAATTCGGAAAAATATGAACTTGCTCACTTTGGCTGGAGGAATGGAAAAGCAGCATATTACTTAATTGGAGCGAGATTGAAAACTCAGTGATACAGAGGGATCTGGGTGACCTGGTACATGATTCACAAAACGTTAGTTTGCAAGAATAGCAAGTGATTAGAAAGGCAAATGGAATTTTGGCATTTATTACAAACGGAATGGAATATAAAAATCAGCAAGTTTTGCTGCAACTTTACAAGGTCATGTTGAGACATCTGGAACACCGTGTACAGTTTTGGTCTCCTTATTTGAAAAAACATAATTGCATTAGAAGCAGTTCAGAGAAGGTACATTCAACTTATTCCTGGAATGAGGGGATTATCTTCTGGAGGAAGGGTGAAAAGATTGGGCCGATGTCCATTGGGGTTTAGAAGAATGAGCAGTGATCTTATTAAAATATACAAGATACTAAGGGGATTAGAAAGGTTAGATACTGGGAGACTGTTTGTGCTTGTCGGGAGGCTAGACCAGGAGGAACAGTTTAAGAATAAGGTTTACTGTTTAAGATGGCGATTAAGTGAGGTTTTTCTCAAAGATTCGTTAGTATGTGGAATGTTCTTTCCCAGAAAGCAGTGGAGGCTGGGTCAGTGAATTTATACAAGCAGAGTTCTAGCAGACTTGAAGGGCTAAATGGTCTACTCTGCTGCAAAGTTCAATGTTCTTAAATTGGCATGTAATGGGCCTTAGGGATGAGTTGGGGTGGGGGGGGGGGGGGTGATGGATTTGCATGAGTTGGCACTAGGTTAGTGGCTAGCAGGGACCAAGGAGTGGTGGCAAGATGGGCATGGGTTGGCATGGAGTGTTCGAGGGGCTATTGGAGCGGGTTGGTGGACAAAGGTTGGCATGGAAGGCCACAGGTCCCTCTATATCACTGGTGGGCATGAGTTGGCATGGATGGGGTATGGGGTATGGGGTGCATGTGTGGAGTTGAGGAGGTGCTAAGGCTTGAGGGTTTTTCTATGTTTTGCTGTGTTTTCAGAACTGGGTTTAAGTCCCAGGGCACTGAGGTAGGGTTTTTAAACTGACGGCATCAACATCGGGCAAACCTTGTTGCTGCCTCTGCACTTCATTTAGGGGCGGTGGGCTCAACTCCTATTAGCACCACTAACCCTGCCCAACCTCTGGGACAAAATCAAAGCATTTGGGGCACTTTCTTCCGAACTGGCTTTGCAGAATTGGGAATTTTCCCGGCTGCAATCCCAATGGGGGCTGAAGATTTTGCCCTTAATGTCTTCGCGTGTATAAAAAAGACAAAACAAAAATCTTTAAAGTCCGTAAATTTCCTGCCCCACCTTGGCGGAGTTTTCTGCAGTGTAGGTGGTGAGCCATTGGATACCAGTGGGATCTTCCAGCCCCGCCTGTCTATGGCTCGTCCACCTTACTGCCAGGGAACTCGCCGCAAGGGGTCGTGTTTGGCAGGACTGGAAGACCCAGCTGGTGGGAAGGGCCAGAATATCTCATCCATATGTTTTTACTCTCAATGATTTTTCCTCACTGATCACGTCTCACGATGGTTGCTTGTAAATTAGCATTTTGTTTGTGCTTCGAGGGGAGCAGGAACATACTTGCAGCTCCCATAATGCTGTTCTCTCTCTCTTAGGAGGAGCTGGAAATATCCAATCCTAAGAATCGGGTAAAATACTCAGCTCTAGGACTGAGTTGAACTATAAGTGAAGTTTCCATAGTCCCAGATGACCATAGGCTGCTTTTCTCTTTGAGGGAGAGAGCTGACTGGTGGTGATTTAACCTGAGGATCACCACACCTCAGGCAAGGGGCATGAGTAACCGCAGCCGGAACGGGGACTGAAGCCACTCTGTTGGCCTCGCTCTGCAACACGGACAATGGGTGACTGATCCACAATTAGGGTTTGACATAAGTCAATAAGTTGGAAATCTCCCCCAGTACATCCAGTCGTCAGAGAATCAGTAAGCATGAATGTAAGATCCATCCCACCGGAATGAATTTTGGGAGAATGTTTTATTATTCAGCAGCTGCAAAAACAGTGGAGGGAATGGAGAAATGTTTGAAATGAAACATTCATGTACGTGGAAAGGATAACAGAATGGGACAAAGACGATCGCTGTTTCAGACAGTTGGCACAGGTAACAGTACAATGGTCAAATGGCCTCCTACTGTTTTGCAAAATGCTATAATTCCAGTGCACGCATCAGAATGTATGTCACCATTGAATTTCAGACTTATTTGTTAGAAAGGCTGTATGGTTATTTACCTCTTTTGCAACGAGGCAATTAAAATGAGGACACCTCGCAGCACAAACCCCTGAGTAATAATTTGTGATTTTATTCAGTCAAATGTTATCTATTCAACAATATGTTCCTTATTATTTGTACAATTCTGCCTGTGGTTTAAATGAAAAGAAACAGGAAACGGTATTGCCTGTGGATAAGACCTCTAAATCCATTTGTGACTTTACCACTTGCAGGTTACAAGTTCTTCCAGACTGCCAGGATAAAGTGTATGTCCTGCTGGTTACCATTGTGCATTCTCTATGGACGCTGCATGCTGTTAAAGACATTGCACTGCGCTTAAAATGCTTATAAGGGGAATACAGTGATTCTTTGTACTTTGTATGTCTTTTATCGAAACACTAACCCTGCGGTCCATTTTCCAAAAGTGACGGTGTTTTTACTTGTGACCCAACTTGAAGCTGGGGGGGTAAACTTTCTGCTTCCCGTCGAATTGATTCCTGCAATTGCACAGCTCAGTCAAGTTCACAGCAAAAAAAAACACCATGGACTAGGTTGATCCACATTAAACACTGCTCCTGCTTTACATCGCTGCATATTGTGATTCAATTCAAATCAAATTACAACTTTTAATCACCATTAGTTCCACAGCAGTACTTAAAAGCCATTCTTGCTCAAAAGTTCAGCAGACTGTAGCTAACAAGTTGACATTCAGGCTACATTAGCCACCAATGGCTGGTTGCATAAGTGCCTTGTTAATGATTTATGAAATGTCTACACAGGCAACCCAGAATCGCCTCATGCAAACAATTGGTTACTTATTACCAGATACACTCAAAGGCAATGCTTTGGGTCCTTTTGAAAAAAAAAAGAAAGCCTACATAATCTGGAAGTTGGCACAGCGTGGCTTCATTTTTGGCACTGTGCCGTATTATTTTGTGTTCCGTTATAGCCCTAATGGTCGTCTCAGACATGCGCTGCCATTTCTTGTGTAGAAAAAAAAAGGAGAGAAAGAAAGGAAAATTCTTGATTGTCATGTCACCCAGTTGCACATGAACTCCTACGTGCCTAACCAAGAGCTCGGAGAACTTTGATAATTGGCTCCTGCACAATAAGGTCATTGTGCAGTGCTGATTTTCGGAAGTGACCCTAAAACTTGCGTGATAAGTAAACAGAGGGAAGGAAATAATCAATTTAGAGCTTTTACTGAACAAGTGCTTATCTTGATCTTGCTTCAGTATTGCATTGCTGGTTAAATATTATGTGGCAGCGTGTTCCAAACTATTTAAAGGGGCAGTATTATTCCACTAATATAAATGCCCCGAGAATGGTCACGACAGGAATTTTAAAAGAGAGTGGGATAAGTTTCAGTGAGGAATGTGAGGTGAGTGTCAATGTTTAAAGACGGCATCAGCATCAAGCCTGGTTGATTTTAATGGCCTGGCCTTATTACCATATGACTGCTATGCGGACTGTCAATATTTTTGCCCAATTTCCGGTGTGATTCTCGAGGCAGAATATTTAAAGGAGATTGTATTCAGGATATTTAATCACTTGAGTTCACAGATTGATTCTGTTCAGTGTTGGAGAAAGTTGCAATAAGGGGAAAGGTCACACTCCCCACTCTCACCTCCCCACCCACCCTGCCCCCACCTGATTTGCAGTTGCCTCCTGAGAGGTGCTGTTGGAGATCAGGGCCAGAAAGAATCTGCTTTTCCTCCAAAGTGCCTCATTTCATAAGCCTTGAGCAAGTGAATTCCATTTGCATCACCCCAAGGATCTGAATACAGTGCAGGGAGCAATTCAAAGGCTTGACAATACCATTCCCGTTCCGCTGTCAACTTTCCCTCAGATTAGGAACAGTGGTGAGCTGCAGTCTCAAGTGTGTGACGATGGAACCATGGGCCAGGCAAGTGTCACTCTCTCCCAAGATGTCAGAACATCTGCTCTCACACCGCCTATTCAACCATTACCCACCATGATGCCAAAAACCCTGCTGGGACAGACTGCCCTGCAGGCAGTAGCCAAGGAGCAACAGTCTGCAAACAGGCCTTCATAGGCTTGAGTTCCTGGAATCACTGACCGTGAGTATCTCAAAGATTCTGATGTCATGCACAGAGGTTTGTCATCAGCTGCGTTGTAGCCACTGGATGAGGACTTTGTAAAAGCAGCAAAATTTTTTACTTTTTTTCACAGAAAAGCAGTATGGGTTGACACTTTGTGGGGTAATGATTTGGAGCACCTCATTGGGCTGGATTCTCCACCGGCCGACGCTGGAATCAGGCAGAGTATCGCGCATGAGCTGAAAATCATGGCCCGACGACATGCCATGCTCCGGTGTCTCAACGGCGACATCAATGCATTCTGCTCCACACATACAGTAAACGCCGTTGGCTTACCATTAATGGGGCTGTCATAATATACATCTATGTATATAATGGAGTGCAGACAGGCAGTGATTGACACACAGGATGACCAGTAAGCACACAGAACAGAGCAGCCAATCACCAGACAGGACACTACCACTATAAAGCCAGAGGGCACTAGGTTTCCTGCTCTCTCGGGACCCAGCCACTGAGACAGTCAGAGTTTGTGAGATAGCCAGTGCAAACACCATGCGGTAGCTAGTAAGTCTGGTCAGGCCAGTATCAGGTCTCCAGTCAAGTCAGCATAGTGTCAACCCACAGTTGAACATGTATAGTAGTTAAGACGGTAAATAAAATCATGTTGCATCTTATCAAGTGTTGGAGGTCTGTCTCTCGCTACACTGCATCAAGTGCAGTCCACGTCGACCCAGCCTGCCCAACGCATCAGGGGCCGGCCCAGTATTCTCTGGAGCCTCTGTCATGCTCCACCTCCATCAGGAGAAATTACCGATGGCAGATTTCATTTGTTGTTTTAAAAATCGGGAAACAGTTGTGGCTGTTGAGGGAGGGAGAGGAGGTAGGCCATGTTCCCAGAGGCGCAACTGAGGGCTGCCAGGGGGCATCTGCCGGGGTGGGGAGGGGAAGGAAAGGCGCAGAGTGACACCGGCCGTATGGGTGCCGCCACTCCCCTAACCCCGTACTCTACCCCCACTCCACCCTACCCCCCACAACGGAGCGCCACCTGCCGGCAATGCAGACTCCGCACAGACCGCACATGGAGGCTGGGTTTCTCTGAGCTCCTGCTTCTTCTAGCTATCACCCTGCTTCCGCACCTGGTGTGCTTTTTTGTACGCTGGCTGCCTTTTCCGGACTTTGAAGCCTGGATGACAGCAAGGGAGAACGGTGCTTCTACCGGTTGGATAGAGGGCAAGAGGTGCCAGTTGCAGTTGCCAGTTGCTTATAGGGCAGAGAGCGGCGAGTGCTTGCCTGCAGTTGTCACACCTGGGATTCATACTTGTTACTGGCTGCCTTTCTGCTTGGCGGCAGGCAGTGGATTAGGGGGTGCATTTTGGTTGGCTTGTAGCTGGGCTGAAAGTGGAGGACAGTGGACTCACTTTTGCAGTTTTGGACTGGATGGTGTCTGGGGACTGGATGCCAGAACTGTGGGAGCAGCATGGAGGTGGCCCAATTGACAATGTGCACTGCTGTACTGATGTTGTTTTTGTTTTATTGTTGGGGGTCTGTATGGCTATTATTGTATTTTTGTTGTGTATTGTTATTTTGGGCCTCGAGGCTGGGTGCTCGCCAGTTGCGGCCCTTCTGCTTCTGTGCACTGGGGGTTGAGGGGGTCCTTCTCAGTGCTAGTGAGAGGGAAGGGTTGGCCTCTCTCCCTCTCCTCAACTGTGCGCTGTCTGTCCTTTTCCAGTGGACTGAGCTGCTTGCGGGCACCTCTTCACCGATGTGGGGCTGTTGCTGGAGCCGGGAGAGGGTGGGGGAGGGGCGCGTGCACTGGCTTGAATGCTGGTGGCTTTGCCTTGTACTTAATTGTTTGTTGAGCTTCTTGTTGTTTTTCTGTATTTTGTCTTGCTTTGTTTTTGTAAAGGGAGTTTTCTCTCTCTGTCTCCATTTCAGTGTGTCCTTTTCCAGTGGTCTGTGTTACTCATTTGGGTGCATTTCCACTGATGTGGCGCTGCCATTAGGGCAAGGGTGGCCGACTTTCCATGATGTGGGGCTGCCACTGGGGCTGGTGTTATGGGTCAGAGTTCAGAGAACCCCAAAGTGTATCATGCAGTTCACCTGACCCACAACTTTTAATAGATTGTTGTATGGAGAGCACATGGCTCACTCTACAGGTGTGGTACAGCAGAAAAGGACAAGTATTTTTAAAAACAAAACAATGTTTTAAAAACAGTGAACATCTAGGCAACCATTAATTCAAATACAACCCCAAAGACTACAACACTAAGTAACCCTGTAAGATGTCCTTTTAACATCCAAAATACTTAACAAACCTTCAAACAGGAGCACATTAGATTTTACGTTTAATACTGAGACCTTTTACAATTCTGGGTTCACCAAATGATCCATAGATAGTCTTTGAATGGCAGAGTACATCAAAGTACATCTCTTTGTTTAAACTTCAGATGCAGTTCACTGAAAAACACAGACACACCCAAGCTTTTTCTCAAACTGAAACTAAAAAGCAGAAGTAGCTCCACCCACACTCTGACATCACCCCAGCAACATGAGCAGCTCCATATCTTAAAGGTACATTTCTTAAACACCCATTTTTTAAAGGTACTCTCACATGACAGGGGATATGTGCTGGCTTGAGAGTTGGTGATTTTGTTTTTTTTGGTGTCTTGTAAATGCTTTTTACATATTCCTGATTTTCGGGACTGTTGCTGATTCTTTTGTACTCTTGAGTTGTCAATAAACTTAAAATATCTGTCGGAGGAGAAGGGGATGCTTTGCAGCTCTGTCCCTGTAGAGGGTCATAACAAGAATTTTCAATGTCCAGGAATATCATTGAGTTCTAAAGGTTTATGGGAATGGTGAACTGTGTGGGAAAATTCCTACCCCATCTAGCTCAAATAAACGAACATCTAAGCCAAATGTTATACCAAGACGAGGCATGGTAATGAACTGAATATCAACAGCAATCATTTAAACAAATAAAAAAGATGTTGATATCTTTGGGGATCCTAGCTCACTGTGATCCCGAAATTTCAACTATGGCACCAGCAGATGCATAAGCAACAGGACTGGGAGTAGTGTTGTTCCAGAACAATGGAACATGAAGGCCTGTTTATTATGCGTCAAGGTCCTTTATTCAGACTGAGCAGCATAAGAACATAAGAACTAGGAGCAGGAGTAGGCCATCTCGCCCCTCGAGCCTGCTCCGCCATTCAATGTGATCATGGCTGATCTTTTGTGGACTCAGCTCCACTTTCCGGCCTGAACACCATAACCCTTAATCCCTTTATTCTTAAAAAAACTATCTATCTTTACCTTAAAAACATTTAATGAAGGAGCCTCAACTGCTTCACTGGGCAAGGAATTCCATAGATTCACAACCCTTTGGGTGAAGAAGTTCCTCCTAAACTCAGTCCTAAATCTACTTCCCCTTATTTTGAGGCTATGTCCCCTAGTTCTGCTTTCACCCACCAGTGGAAACAACCTGCCCGCATCTATCCTATCTATTCCCTTCATAATTTTAAATGTTTCTATAAGATCCCCCCCTCATCCTTCTAAATTCCAACGAGTACAGTCCCAGTCTACTCAACCTCTCCTCATAACCCAACCCCTTCAGCTCTGGGATTAACCTAGTGAATCTCCTCTGCACACCCTCCAGTGCCAGTATGTCCTTTCTCAAGTAAGGGGACCAAAACTGAACACAATACTCCAGGTGTGGCCTCACTAACACATTATACAATTGCAACATAACCTCCCTAGTCTTAAACTCCATCCCTCTAGCAATGAAGGACAAAATTCCATTTGCCTTCTTAATCACCTGTTGCACCTGTAAACCAACTTTCTGTGACTCATGCACTGGCACACCCAGGTCTCTCTGCACAGCGGCATGCTTTAATAATTTATTGTTTAAATAATAATCCCGTTTGCTGTTATTCCTACCAAAATGGATAACCTCACATTTGTCAACATTGTATTCCATCTGCCAGACCCTAGCCCATTCACTTAACCTATCCAAATCCCTCTGCAGATTTCCAGTATCCTCTGCACTTTTCACTTTACCATTCATCTTAGTGTCATCTGCAAACTTGGACACATTGCCCTTGGTCCCCAACTCCAAATCATCTATGTAAATTGTGAACAATTGTGGGCCCAACATGGATCCCTGAGGGACACCACTAGCTACTGATTGCCAACCAGAGAAACACCCATTTATCCCAACTCTTTGCTTTCTATTAATTAACCAATCCTCTATCCATGCTACTACTTTACCCTTAATGCTATGCATCTTTATCTTATGCAGCAACCTTTTGTGTGGCACCTTGTCAAAGGCTTTCTGGAAATCCAGATATACCACATCCATTGGCTCCCCGTTATCTACTGCACTGGTAATGTCCTCAAAAAATTCCACTAAATTAGTTAGGCACGACCTGCCCTTTATGAACCCATGCTGCGTCTGCCCAATGGGACAATTTCTATCCAGATGCCTCGCTATTTCTTCCTTGATGATAGATTCCTGCATCTTCCCTACTACCGAAGTTAAGCTCACTGGCCTATAATTTCCTGCTCTCTGCCTACCTCCTTTTTTAAACAGTGGTGTCACGTTTGCTAATTTCCAATCCACCGGGACCACCCCAGAGTCTAGTGAATAGCACTGAGCTATCCTGTAGAAAGAAGCCCCGGTTACGACTTGGGCATGTGAAAAATGTTCTGATTACGCCTTACGCCTGCAGTTCAAGATTGAAACTGATCACAATCAACTGGCAACTTTACTGAACACAGATGAAATTGCAAAAATGCCATCCCGAATCCAGAGATTCGGATTGAGGCTGATGCGATATACCACTGAGTGTAGTGTATACAGGGAAAATACCAAACTACTGCTGACACTCTAACATGGGTGTCCCGAACAACACAAGAACAAGGAAGTCAAGTCCTTCATGACCTTAACCAATCAATATTTGCCAGCAACAGCATGGAAGTCGCTAGATTTTCAGGAAGTTTAAATGGGAGGTGCGGAATTGAGGGGTTGGGAAGTCCATCACCGCTTATAGAGGGGGAAGCAAATCAAAATGCCTTTCTGTTTATGGATATCTGGTGAGTGGAAGAATCACCACTGTTTAAATTAATTCCCCTCCTGTCTGTAATGGAGATTGGGATTACCTATTTGAATTTGACCAGTTAAGGCGAGCCAAATTTGACGTTAATGAGTCAATTGGAAACCAAAAGAAAAAAAACTTAGTGGCTAAAACAAATTTTGAAACAGTGCACAGGATTCTCCATTCCCCAACGCCGGGGGTGGCACAGTAGCACAGTGGTTAGCACTGTGGCTTCACAGCTCCAGGGTGCCAGGTTTAATTACGGGTTTGGTCACTGTCTGTGTGGAGTCTGCACGTTCTCCCTGTGTCTGCATGGGTTTCCTCCGGGTGCTCCGGTTTCCTCCCACAAGTCCCGAAAGACATGCTGTTAGGTGAATTGGACATTCTGAATTCTCCCTCTGTGTACCCGAACAGGCGCCGGATTGTGGCGGCTAGGGGCCTTTCACAATAACTTCAGTGCAGTGTTAATGAAAGCCTTCTTGTGACAATAAAGATTATTACTATTACACTTTCATAATCGGCGATCGGGCGTAGAATCCCTATTTACGTCTGAATTGTGGGCAGCGCCTGTTTTCGGATGCTCCGCC
The DNA here is from genome assembly GCF_902713615.1 of Scyliorhinus canicula. Taxonomy (NCBI): domain Eukaryota; kingdom Metazoa; phylum Chordata; class Chondrichthyes; order Carcharhiniformes; family Scyliorhinidae; genus Scyliorhinus; species Scyliorhinus canicula. Next base: position 232,229,505 of record NC_052148.1, read on the forward strand.
CCCTCCAAAACACGCCAAGGAGCATGCTGCACGCCATTGGGACAGCCTCAGGACATTACCTGAAGGCCTTCCCCCGATGCTCCGACCCCAATGGGCTGGGTTCCTGACCGCGTGGTTGACTCATGGGGGGGGATTCTCCCATCGTCGTATTTTACGGCAGAGTCAGGGGTCCGATCCAACGACATTTCTGGGCCGCAAAAGGGGCCAGCACAGGCGTGTCGCGAAGCACGGGGGGGGCGTGGCACCATAGTGGTGTCATTCGCGCGATGACCCGATGACACGGCGCTGAGTTGCTTAAAATGTGCGCGAGCGCCGCAAAGTCACGAATGCCCTCCGCCATGCCGGCCCAAGGTTCCGTGACTATGACCTCGAGACGCTGCTGGACGTGGTGGAGAATTGGAGGGCGATCCTATGCAGTTGACATGGCCACCGGCACCCTGCCAGCACAGTGCGGAGGAATTGACTTGAAGTGGGCTTTGCGGTAAGCGCGGTGGGGCAAACCCCATGGACGGCCGCGCAGTGCCGCAAGAAGATGCATGCCCTGACAAGGGTAGCCAGGGTGAGTACACTGAGACATGCCCCTGGCACCACCCAACCCCTACCAGCCACACGTGTGACCAAACCCCCCCCCCCCCCCTCAGCAGTGTTGCCAAACCCCTCACTTGACCCTCATGGGCTGCACACCCCTGAGAGCTGCTATGGCCGGGTGGCCTGTGATCCTATACAATTATATAGGCAGTACCTGTGCCGCAACGCAGACTCTGATGCTTTGCTGACCCCCCCCCCCCCCCCAGGAGAAGACCGCCCACAACCACAGGGAGTGTGTGAGAACTGGAGGGGGGTCACCTGCACTGCACCCCCTCACAGTACACGAGCAGAGGACACTGGACCTCATTGGCGAAAGCGGGGACTGGGACGTTGCCCCTTGCAAGGTCGGTGGCGCACCAGCAAGTGAGAGTCCCCTGCCTGCCTACACCCCCCTCCCCCCCCAGCACTTACCCTCACCCCAACCCCCCTACCCCCAGTGCACACCCTCACCCCAGTCCGCGTGTGTAACGATACATGCTGCATTGTGTGTTGCAGGCCCTGCCGCAGACCATCCCGGGCCGTCTGGCGCTGCTCGGACCACACAAGGACCAGGTCCAGATGTCCGCAGGGACGGACGCCACGGCAAGGAGGGCAGACGGCAACAAAGGCCATCCTCCGTCACTGTGAGACAGGAGTCGGACGCACAGAGGACTGAGACCCAGGACAATGATGAACAGAGGACGGACACCCAGGACAGCGACAGCCCCAAAATGGAGACGATGGACACTGACGCGCACGATAGCCAGGACAGTGACACACAGATGATGGACAGACCGGACAGTGCCCCTCAGATGGGGGTGAAAGAAAGAACACGAGCCCAGGGGTCGACGCAGGAACCACGTGACTCTGGAACCGATGACTACCCTGACTTTGCATCACTGCATTCACCCACACCCACCACCATCGCAGAGACTCGCACCTAGATTGGCCACTTTGGTGACGAGGCTTCTGGGGCACACACTGGTGCACACCACACAGATGTACCGGACAGTAAGTGGAAGTAGGAGCAGCCGGGGGGCCGGATGGGCGGAGAGCAGTCCAGCCCCAGGAACCAGCTGCCGCCCAGACAGTTCCCGGGTTCTTGGACTTTCCAGACTCACCCATGGACCTGATGCATTTGGACACCCAGGGACTAGACAACGGGATGGTGGTGGGCTTCCAGCAGCTGCAGACACAGGTGGAGGAGTCCATCCACGTCCAGGAGCAGGGAGTGGTGCCGGTCATGGCTGCCACCCATGCTGACATCGCATGGGTGGCCCCCACGGTGGAGGCAATGGGTGCAACGGTTTTGGCCATGGGTCAGGTAATCAAAGGCGCACCTCTCAATCACCCCCTGGTTGCTGCATGGGCCTCATTGTAGCGGTCTCCGCGTCGGTCTGCGGCCTCCGTGTAGGCGTCATCAGCCATGACCGCAACGGGTAACCCTTGTCACCCAGCAACCACAGAATCCCCTTCCCACACTTTAACTGGCAAATCTCAGGATGCAGCTCGAGAGGGAAAAGGAGAGGAGGAGGGGGAGAGAAAGACCAGAAAGTTGGAGAGAAAGACCTGAACCTGGTAATGTTCCCTATCTCCCTAACACGGAACCATTCTCTGAGTCCTTCAAATATGTCAGATTCATTTCCAAAATTCAAAGAGAGCGATGTGGAATCTTTTTGGCCCTTTTCAGAAAGTAGCAGTCCACCTAAAATGCCTATTGGAGATCTGGGCATCTTAAATTAAAGGGCAGCTGTCAGGGAGAGCCCAAAAGGTCTACTCCATGCACACCTCTGATGTGTCCATGGAGTAGGAGTAGATCAAGGTTACCATCCTAATTGCCTGTGAATTAGAGGAGGCAAACCACTAGCAATTCTGGGACACTGGTAAGAAGCCCAAACAAACCTGCATCAAGTTCAAATGGCTGAAACTAATCACATTTGACCAATAGGAAAGGCCCCTAAGAATCCCTCGCACCTCTGAGGAATTGGTACTGTTGGAGGGATTTTTAAAATTCTCATCCTCCAACCTGCGGACACACTCGGAGATGCAGAGAATCCTCACAGCCAGGGATGTAGCCGTCACCACAGGCAGGAGCCAATGATTGGCCACAGAAGAGCCTCAACTGGGACAAGGGCAGTCTTCCCATCCGAGGTATTGCCCACCCCAGTATAAAATTGGTGTGGTCAGGGCAGGTGAGGCACCATGAAGTGTTGGCTAGTGTAGACTTGAGAGATGAACAGACACTTCCCACACTGATGAAGGTTCAACTTAATTTTATTAACTGCTTCTAATTAACTAACAGTGGTGTTGGGCTTGAGTAAGAAGTTGTACGTGTAGGGGAGCGTGCCTATGCCTTCGAAAACATCATGATATTGCTGGATGATGGAGTCGAGTTGCGCCCTGAAGTCTGTGTCAGAGAATGCAGACACATCGTTTGAAGAGAGAGAGTGTACTCTCTGCACTAAGTGGAGCAGCTTGCATGCCTGCGCACCAAGCAAGGAGGCTTTTGAGGCAGCAACAATCTCGAACGGGAGAATGACTGTGAGCACAATGCGTCACCTCAAGGCGGCAGGAGCTGCAGGCGGCGATGGCATTGCCATTGTAGTCCAGCAATTTACACGCTAGTGGCAGGACAGCAGGCTGTACGCAGAGCTTGCGAAAATCAGACAACACGATAAGATTGGCAGAAGCGCCAGTGTCCAAGCGGAACATGACAGGGGACCGGTTGACCATAAGGCTGGCACACCACTCAGCATCCTGGCTGAGGCTGTGGACGTGGACGGGTTCTGTGCCAGGCTTGGGCGACATCCTGTTCGTAGTAACGATGCCGATTTGGAACGGGACCTGTGGGTCATTGCAGGCACAGTCAGAAGCAAGGTCTGGAGTAGGTTCATTGATGGCAGGCTGGATAGCCCTGACGTCTCTGTGGGGCTGGGTGGACCTTCGAAAAGCAGTAGGCATGGAAGGTCTGCACATTGCAGCGTAGTGGCCTCGCTTACCACACTGCAGGCAGCATCGGGACTTTGCGGGACATTGCCGTTTTAAGTGGGCGGAGCCGCAGTTGCCGTACGCCGGAGCGTCGGGACGTTCGTCACGCCACCGCGCATGCGCGGGACGATCCAGCGTAGCGCGCACCTGCGCGAAGCGGTCTGTGACGTCAGCCCGCTCACTGCGTGTAAGCACGGGACTCCGCGAAAAGCGCGCAAAATGCCCGCCATCGTTCAGATCCCAGAGCCTGAAAAGATTTAATCATTTGGACCTGTTCTGCCTCGTAAGGGGCTTGCCGCGCCGTTTCAGCAGCCTGGATGCAGGAGTAGCGCGTGGAGCCATGTTCATGAAGTACACAGATCTCAATGGCCGTGGAGAGAGTGAGCTGCTTTACTTTTAGTAGCGGCTGGCGCAGGGGCTCAGATTGAACACCAAAAACAATCTGGTCACGGAGCATGGAGCCAGAGGTGGACCCGTAGTTGCAGGACTGCGCAAGGACCCGGGTAATGAAGGACTGGAAAGGCTCGTCCTTACCCTGAATTCGCTGCTGAAACATGTATCTCTCGAAGCTCTCGTTGACCTCGACCGCGCAGTGGCTGTTGAACTTCAGAATTATGGTCTTGAACTTCGATTTGTCCTCCCTCTGATCGAAGGTGAGCGAGTTATAAATGTGCAGAGCGTGGTCCCCGGCTGTGAAGAGGAAGAGAGCAATCTTGCGTGCATCCGAGGCAGCTTCCAGGTCCCTGGCTTCGAGGTACAGCTGGAAGCGCTGTTTGAAAAGTTTCCAGTTCGAGCCCAGATTCCCTGCAATGCGGAGAGGCGGCAGCGGGCGAACGGAGTCCATTCTGTAGGATGGCGCGAGACTGGTGGAAGGCAGATCACTGAAAGGTAGGTCTCAGAATTGCGAGCATCCCTCAACTCCTTGCACCCTGAAGTGTTGGCTAGTGTAGACTTGAGAGATGAACAGACACTTTCAACACTGATGAAGGTTCAACTCAATTTTATTAACTGCTAACTAACTAACACACGATGACTGTGGGTCTAAATGATGCTAACTTAAACTAGAGACCTAAGCCTTGTCCGAACCAGTTGATTCTCTCAGCACATGGTGAGAGTCTGTGCTGGGCTGGATGAGTTATTGTTACACTGAGAGGCAGCACCCAGAATGAGCGGGAACCATGGTGCCCTCTGCCTTTATAGTGTGTGTATTCTAACTGGTGATTGGCTGCGGTGTTTGTACATGTTGATTGGTCCCTGTGTGTGTCCATCAGTGTGTGTCTGCACCATGATATACTGGTGTATATTATGACAAGGCGCCAAAGGGAAACCCATTCTTTCAAATTCATGCTCCCCCCGACCCAAAAGCCCGCTAGTGGGTTACACTTACAAAGCCTTCCCAACAAAATACTTTGCCCACTGTTTCAGACAATTCGGATTTATAGAAATGTTCTCAAAAGACACAAGGTACATCTCCACTTCCTTATCATTAAATGCAGGTACTGAGCAAAAATTCTTCACCAAATTAAAATGAACAGTTCTGTCTGAGTCGGCCTCACCCTCATCAACGCAAGACCTCATAATCAGAATTCATGCTCCATACCACTGTTGTTTGTGATATACATAAATGATCTGGGCGAAGGTATAGGTGGTCGGATTAGCAAGTTTTCAGATGATACTAAGATTGGTGGAGTTGCAGATAGCGAGGAGGACTGTCAGAGAATACAGCAAAATATAGATAGATTGGAGAGTTCAATCCAGGCAAATGCGAAGTGATGCATTTTGGAAGATCTAATTCAAGAGCGGACTATACGGTCAATGGAAGAGTCCTGGGGAAAACTGACGCACAGAGTGATCTGGGAATTCAGGTCCATTGTAACCCTGAAGGAGGCAACGCAGGTCGATAGAGTGGTGCTAGCTATGAAGAAAGGTTGAGTAGATTAGGATTGTTTTCATTGGAAAGGCGGAGGTTTAGGGGGGACCTGATTGCGGTCTCCAACATTATGAGAGGCATGGACAGGATGGATAGCAACAAGCTTTTTCCAAGAGTGGGGGTGTCAATTACAAGGGGTCATGATTTCAAGGTGAGAGGGGGAAAGTTTCAAGGAGATGTGCGTGGAAAGTTTTTTACGCAGAGGGTGGTGGGTGCCTGGAACTCTTTGCCAGCGGAGGTGGTAGAGGCAGGCATGATAGCATCATTTAAGATGCATCAAGACAGATATATGAACAGGCGGAAGTTGATTCTTGGAAAATAGGCAACAGGTTTAGATAAAGGATCTGGATCGGCGCAGGCTGGGAGGGCCGGAGGGCCTGTTCCTGTGCTGTAATTTTCTTTGTTCTTTGTTCTTTATATCAGGTTTTTTCATCCCTCTCTCGATATCTCTTTCCTCTCTTGCTAATTTCTCTCTTTATAAGTCAATCTTCCTTGGTTGGAGAGCTCCTGCCGACGGCAAATATCCTCCACCTTCCAAGAAACTAGCTTCCCTCACGATTGACCATCTACTACCCCACCTCATCGGGGCCTGCCGTACCGGTCCTAGTGAGCCCTGATTCCACTTACCTGTACCCTGGGCCTTCTCCAGTGTCATTGGTCCAGAGCCTGCTGTAGTTTCAGCAGTGACCACTGCGGCTACTGGCTGTGACTGAATAGTTGGCAGCTTTTGTGAGGGAGTGGGGGGCGGGCGGTGGACGGGGGTGGGGGGGGGGGGGGGGGGGGGGGGAGGATGCAGGTGCATCCTCTCTTATAAGTGCACAACGCACAACTGACTGCAATTAACAACCCAATCAACATAAATTCCAATCAGGGCTTCCATTGTCGGTAGAGGTAGAATTGCCCCAACTTTCCGGGCAGTGGATGGCGCCATCGCTGCCCCATGAAATCCTGACTCATCACCATACTTCTCACAGTTCACAATACTTCCAAGTTTTGTGTCAATTTTGAAATTGTGCCCTGTATATCCAAGCCTAAGTCATTAACGCAGGTCAAGGAACGTAGTGGTTCTTGTCAAGATGATAGTTGATTGCATATATGGTCTTGACTATTAGGTATTATATAATACTTGGATAAGAGTCTCCATCCTAGTTCCTTAAAATTTGCCTCATCCTTCTTTCTACTTGTGTCATTTTAATAAGTATCATGACCTCTGCTTGCTCATTCTCTGTCCTCCCATTCCCATTCTTGACCTGACACAGGGAGGCCACAAACCATCCCAGACTCCTGACTAAGGCTGCCGACATGACTTTGTACCCCCTAACTATTGAATCCCCGATCATTACTGCTTTCCCCCTGTTGCCCTCCTGCACAACTGAGCAATCTAAGGGGTTGTGGATTTGGCACTGGCTGTATTCCCCAAAGGAACCATCACTCTCACCAGTATATAGAAGTGAATACAATTAGAGAACAAGATGCACTCAGGGCCTGCTTAACTATCTGCAGTCACCCATTCCCTCTCTGCCCACACACTCTTAATCTGAAAAGTGACAACTTCTAGAAACATGTTATCCATAGGTGGTGTAGGTCAATAAAGGTGGAACAAGACTTTGATAATATTAGGGTGATGATGCTGCTGGAGAAATTTGAAAATAGTTTGTCTATGAGGTTAAAGTCTCACAAAATTCGGAAAATAAGGTAAAGTTTGGTAGTGGCAGATGACTATGAATTGATTCATAAGATAACCTACTTGCAGAGGGAGGAGCCAAGTCCAAAATTCCAAAATCTAAGACTTGGCTCCTCCCTTGACTTCCTGACCCAGGGACCATAATCAGTAAGGATACATAACAATACCACCTCCATGATAGTCCTCAAAACTGGGAGACCGCAAGGCTGCATACTTACCCCCCTACTACACTCCCTATACACCCACAACTATGTAACAAAATATGGCTCCAACTCCATCTACAAGTTTGCTGTTGACATAACTGTAGTGAGTCGGATCTCAAACAATGATGAGTCAGAGTACAGGAGGGCGCTAGAGAACCTAGTGGAGTGGTGTAACGACAACAATCTCTCCCTCACTGTCAACAAAACTAAGGAGCTGGTCATTGACTTCAGGAAGCAAAGTGTCACACCCCTGTCTGGATCAATGGGGTGAGGTGGAGATGGTTGACAGCTTCAGATTCCTAGGCGTGCACATCACCAATAATCTGTCCTGGACCACCCACGTCAACACTATGACCATTGGGCAGAAGATACAAAAGTCTGAGAACACACACCTGATAGATTCAAAGACAGTGGCCAGGATTCTCCGAGCTGCTGTGCCGAAGACGCGCTCGGCATGGGGGCGGAGAATGGGACGGTCGGACCCGCGATCGGGTCCAACGCGGGGACCTGATTTTCCGCGGTCGACTGGCCGAGTTCCCGCTGGCGTGGCTCACGTATGTTTCCACCTGGCGGTAGCTCGGCGTCGCGGCTGCGGTGGCCGTTCTGGCGGGGGCAGGGAGATCAGTCTCCGGGGGGGGGGCCCTCCACGACGGCCAGGCCTGTGATCGGGGCCACCGATCAGTGGGCGTGCGCGATCTGGGGGGAGGGCCTACCTTCTACAGCGCCGGCCGCTGTGTGGGTCCGCCATGTCGCACGAGGCTGGTGCGGAAGCGGCCGCCGCGTGCATGTGCAGACCCGCGGCTGGCAGTGCAGGGCTGCGTATCGGCAGCTGGAGTAGCGCGGAGCACTCTGGCACCATGCTGGCCCACTGTGGGCAACGGAATCGCTGGTCCAAGAGGCCCGTTGACGCTGGCGTGAAACACTCGATGTTTATGTCGGCGTCAACACTTAGCCGCCGTTTTGAAGAATCCCGGCCAGTTTCTTCCCTGCTGTTAGCAGACTCCTGAATGGCCCCCTTTTGGACTGCACTGATCTCTCCACGTATCGTCTCTGTTGTGTAACACTACACTCCATATGCTTCACCCGATGTCGATGTATTTTCATTGTGTAGTTATTGTACGTCGTATGTTTTTTATGTAAGTACGTGGGGCCTCACGGTAGCATGGTGGTTAGCATCAATGCTTCACAGCTCCAGGGTCCCAGGTTCGATTCCCGGCTGGGTTACTGTCTGTGCGGAGTCTGCACGTCCTCCCCGTGTGTGCGTGGGTTTCCTCCGGGTGCTCCGGTTTCCTCCCACAGTCCAAAGATGTGCGGGTTAGGTGGATTGACCATGCTAAATTGCCCGTAGTGTAAGGTTAATGGGGGGATTGTTGGGTTACGGGTATACGGGTTACGTGGGTTTAAGTGGGGTGATCATTGTTCGGCACAACATCGAGGGCCGAAGGGCCTGTTCTGTGCTGTACTGTTCTATGTTCTATGTTCTATGTTCTATGTACGTACACAGAACAATGTTTTCACATGTACCTTTGTACATGTGACAATAAATCTAAATCTAATCATTAAAAACAGGTCCCATATTTGAACCTTCCAGAAAAACCTGAATAAGTGGAAGGTCGATGATGAGTAGAGGTCAGGCTTGCAGAAAAAGATGAAGAAGGTAAAGACCCAGGCTTTAGTCAGAGCAGTTGATGTGAAAGTTTGGAGGAAAGGTTTAGCTCAAGGGAATTGACATGCTACTGTCACAAGGAAAGGCATATGAAGGTTGAATGCTGGAAGTTAAAGACAAAACCGTTACCGTTGCCCAGTCAAGGGTGTTCCCCCAGGTGATAATATCCTGACCGATAAAGTTCACAACAAGCACAGTGTCTCCCCCTAGAGTCACTGAGAAGGTGAATCAAAGGATGGACAGTTATAGAGATTTTTTTGCTCAAGTGTAACGTGTCCCCACGTTCATCTGGTGAGGCATACAGGTTGATTATTATCTTTAGACGTACACAGTGATTCAGTTATTGATGTTCGAGTTGGTACGAAGTTTATCTGGGATATTGCTCGAAATTCTTTACTCTTTCCTTTGTAAAATGTCAATTTAAAATGTGGCTTAGTTACTGGTCCTGTTACTGTGGAGTCATTCCTCCTCTACCCATTGAAGATGTTGATTTCTTATTAGGAAGCAACGCGGCTGGGGAGAATGTGCTGCCATCTCCAATAGTTTTGGGAAAGTTCTCTGAACCAATTGAGATTGAAATTGTACAGGAAAAATTGGGTTGTATCAAAGATCTAACAACTTGCTACTAAAATTAATGTTCCAATTAAAGAAGTGTCCAGAAAAGCAGCCTACTAATTTAAAAATTACATTGGAACACCAGGCTGATAAAGGAAAAGTTAATATCAGTCGGAGACAATGTAAAGCCATCTGAGTTAAAAATGCAGAGAAACATATGAGCTAGATGGGGCAAAGCAGATAGCAACATTACTGAAAACAAATGATGAAAGAGGGAAAGAATGTTTTGAAGGAGAGTGGAAAAGCTGACTCCAGTGCTGACACTATAGAGATGCAAGGAACGATACATGTTCTTGAATATGAATTAGAATTTTTCAATGAAAAGGAAAGTTGTCTTGCTAGAAAGGATTAAGACAAAGCTCAAATTCAGTGGGGAAAAGCAAAAGGAAATCAGGAAAATCCAAGAACTGAAGAAAAAGGAATAGCAAGTTTACTTAGCTGAACATCAGCAGAACCTGAACTTTAAGCTAAAAGTGATCCTGAATTTAAATGTGATGAGGTGAATTCAGTTCATATGAAAGACAATCAGGACGTTTGATGGCTGAAACTTGGACATTACAAAAAACATGAACAGAGTGGTTTGGAGATAAAAACAAAAGTTTCTGGAAGAACTCAGCAGGTCTCTTGCCTCATCTGTGGAGAGAGAAACAAAGTTAGCGTTTTGAGTCAAATATGTCTGTTTGAAAAATGGAATCCCTGATGACTATTTACTAAGGGATTGTCAACTCCAGAGTGTAAAAAACAATTTAACAGGGGATTTTTGCTTAGATTCCATTGCACAGCTGCCAGTACCCTCAAGCCAGATGGTTTGCCAGCAATCAGCAATGTTATTGTCGACAAAAATTAATTAGAACGAATAAAGTGCAAAAGCATTGGGCCATCCTAAATTCTATTCCAGAATCCTGACTGTATAAAGTCCAATACTGATTTTTTTTAAAACATCAAGAGTAGAACCTTGGTATTCCTAGAAAACCAGTTTGGTGGAGTTTAATACGACCGCCATTTACACTAAATATTGTGCATGTTGCAGGCGGAAACAATGTGATTACGATACCCGGTCAAGAGTTTAAGGAATAAAGAATGGTAATAAAGCCAGCTGAACATTTTATAAGATTGTAACAAAACACTCTGCATTTGTAATGAAGCTTGTTTTGTAGATATTGGCCAGAATTCTCCAGCCGTTGGGATTATATTTTCCTGCCGGCAGCGCACCCCTGCCCATGGGTATCCTGGTGACGTGGGATAGCTTCAATGGGAAATCCCATTGACCAGTGACGGCAGTAGAGAATCCCACCGGCACCAATTGGCACGCCGCTTAGACACACATGGCTGAGGGACCAGAGAATCCCATCCATGATGTATCAATATTATTACCTGTGCAACATGTAGAATGCTAGCTGTTGAAGCATTTAGGGTGTGAAGATCTTGCTGTGCTTTGAACACGGTTGTAACAAAAACGTTACTGAGGCTCCCCCCCCCCCCCCAAGGGCAGGAAGAGTATAGAGTATGACAATGGATAAAAGCAAATTACTGCGGATGCTGGAATCTGAAACGAAAGGGAAAATGCTGGAAAATCTCAGAAAGTCTGGCAGCATCTGTAGGGAGAGAAAAGAGCTAACATTTCGAGTCCGATGACTCTTTGTCAAAGCTTTGGCAAAGAGACATCGGACTCGAAACGTTAGCTCTTTTCTCTCTCTACAGATGCTGCCAGACTTGCTGAGATTTTCCAGCATTTTCCTTTTGTTGGAGTATGACAATCATTGCCCCAGAAGCAGTACAGTAAGGACAATTTTTCATTTCTTTAAAATGTTTGTGGAATGTGGAATTGGTTTGAAGAATTAAAGAATGTTTGAAGAGGACTTTTAAGAGTCAATTGTAAAAGGATAAATTGTAATTTTCTTGGAGAAATATCAAATACTGGTCCATGTGCACTTGCAACACCAGAAATGCCAACAGGAAGGAAGGTAAGATGAAAAACCATGAGATCAGACACAGAAAAGGCAGACAAAGGGCAACATGTTCAATGTGTTGTCTTGGGAGGGAAATGCAAAGGGCAGCCTGCTGGCAGCCTTCCCAGATTTTTCTGCTTTAGTTCTAAAGTTGAAAAAATGGAAGGGGTGGGTCCCATGATGTCATGCTGCAGGGCGTTACAATTAAAAAATAAAATAAAAACATACACACCACGGGACCCCTCCCATGGACAGAGACTCCCTCCACTCCCCCTCCCCCCTTCCACCCACACACGGGGCCACCTTCCAAGAACCCCCCCCCACTGTGTGGACATGGCCTTCCCCAGGAATTCCCCCCACCACAACCACCCATGAACATGGACTCCCCTCCATTCTGATGCTTGACTTTATAAAGGGAGACAGACTGCAAAAGTAAATAAACTATGATGAGCTTTTATAAAACATTGGTTCATCCTCAACTGGAGTATTGCATTTGATTCTGGGCATTGAACGTTAGGAAGGGTGTGAAATTTGAGAGGGTGAAGAGAAGATTTACAAGGACAGTTCCAGGAATGAGGAACTTCAGTTGCGTCGATAATTTGGGAGGCTGGGTTTCTTTTCCTTAGAGAAAGAAATGTCAAGAGATTTGAGCGAAGTGTTCAAAATCATGAGGGTCTGAGACAGGGTAAATGGAGAGAAACCTTCCCCTTTGGCAGAAGGATCAAAAACCTTCTGGCAAAATGTGGTAGTATAACTAGAGGTACTACGGTACCTGGGAATGTGAGCTACCATTAGTGGAGAAGGCTCGCTGCTTATTGGCCCAAGTGTTTGCCTTTTCATTGGTTGGGATGTAAGGTGGCTCCGCCCAATGAGGCGGGGTATAAGATCCCGTGTTTCCCAGCAGCCATCCTTCTTTCTGTACTCGAGCTGCTGGGGAAACATCTTGTAGATTAAAGCCTTCAATTCGGACTACTCCTTTGTTTCAGTAGTTATTGATCGCGCATCACAAAGGAACCAGAAACAACAAGAGCAAAACCTTTTTTTAAGGCAGCAAGTGGTTATGATTGAGGTTGCATTGCCTGAGAGGATGGTGGAGGCAGATGCAAATGTAGTTTTCAAACAGGAACTGGATAAACAGCTAAATGCAACAGGATGCATTTGTGGAGCCACGGAGAGGGGAAGTGGGACTATCTAAATTGCCCTTGAAGAGAGCTGGCATGGACATGGCAGACCGAATGGCCTCCTTTGGTGCAGCAACCAATCAATGATTTCTGTGATTCTAAAGCAATGCTGAGTAAGTTGGGGCCGGTCACAATGAAGTGGGAATGTATTCCAAGAAGCTCCCGGATCCATCCAGGAACATGAACCATCGAATCGCGAGCCCTATGGTAAGCTCAGTGGTTTTTCTCATGGTCACATGGATCTGGATATATCATGAGCTACACATAAGCAGCAGAACTGCAAAAGTTATCATCAGAAATGCAAGAAGATGGTAGCCATCTCTGAGTAACCAACCTCATTTTCAAGAGGGTGGAAACGTGGAGGGATGTTTAACTGCTATTGGACAAATGTATTGTCACGGTTGCCTGTAAAGAATATTGGCTGGATATGACCTGGGTTTCCTCCTGGTGCTCCGGTTTCCTTCCAAAGTCCAGAGATATACAGGTTAGGTGGGTTGGCCATGCTAAATTGCCCCTTAGTGTCAAATGTTTGATGGGGTTATGGGAATAGGGTGGGGGTGTGGGCCTAGGTAGGATGCTCTTTCAGAGGGTCGGTGCAGATTTGATGGGTCGAATGGCCTCCTTCTGCACTGCAGGGATTCTATGATTCTATGTTACTACCAGTCACTCCTCTTAACTGCTATCTTCTCATAGGCCTAACTTGTTGAGGGATCTGCTGCTGTTCTGGTTGTTGTTACTGTGTCCTTCAGTAAAATTCATTGAGTACAGACTCATGATAAAAGTTTGACTTCATATTCATAATAAGAGCGTCAAAAGCAAGCAATACCTAGTGTTGGAATCATTACAACCCCAAAAAACTCACAAACCTACAAATGCCAACAATCTGAGTACCTAGAGGTGAATGTCTCTTTAAATAATGAATTTGGCGGTCCATAGAATCAATCGCACTATGTTTGACTTTGTGGGTTTAGCTACCAGGGTGGGGTTAGGGAGTGGAGAAGATAACAGGAGAGGGCATTAACTCTCAGGGGTACTATGGAGATGGCAGCAACACTCCAGATATTATTCTGAGACAAATGTTCTAAAAGGGCCAGTTTTGGCTTTTTGTTGCCTATTTAGCTGAAAGAAAATCTCAGCGGTCTCTGATGGAACCTCCTCCACTATTTCCCCCAATACTGGGTAAGTTATTAATTTCAACCAGAGGGGAATTGGGCCTACCACTGTGCTCCAGTGCGATTAATTTTTTTCTTCTTTGCTGCCAGGATGTGTACAGGTCATGCCCCTTTTGTGTCCACGTGGTGCTATCCAGGAGGCAGCTTGGACTGGTTGCCCAATGGCCCTGCTTCTGTGCTGAATATTCTGTAATTCCATGTAATGTTTGTTTGTTACTTATAATTTAAAAAGTGTTGTATTTGATGCTTTAAACAATCAGACGAGTAAAATAATTACGATCAAGTTGAAATCAATTTGTTTTATTGGCTGTTTTAATGTTCAAAAGATAAATGCTGCCATCGATTCAGTAACTGGAAGTCTAGTAATGTGGGACAGCTAAATTAACATCAGTAAATAGAACCATAGTGTGTGGGGTAGTTCATATGGGTCACATAAAATTTATCTGTTACACCCAGATCATTGCCACGACCAAGAGGTCAAGTTTTCAGTTTACGATCTAATGGTACACAGCGCTCCCAGTTGCCTATGCGTTTGAAACATATAAATAACAATAGGATCATTCCTGAATGATTGGAGAGACCAACAATTTGTCAGTAAAAAAAAAGTGTCTATAAACAGCTTTAATTATTGAATGAGTTAAATACCTTTTTATTTTACAATCTCGTAACAGACATGCATCTGTAATGTAAATCAGGTCGCACTTGATCGCAATACTTCTTATGAAGTAAAAGAGATAACCTCTGTTAAAATGTAAAGGCATATAGCTGAACTGGAGGTGTAACTTTTAAAGTTAAAATTCAGTTATTTTGCCGAAGTGTCTCCTGGCCACCTAACGTCTCGCCATACCCTGTGGACTGGATTTTACAGGGTGCCTTGGAACCTGTCTACCTGATAAAAAAGTTGGGAGGGATCCAACACATGAAAAAGCTGGCTGCCCTGCAGCTATTTTATGCTCAGCTGGCATTAATTGGTTCTGGGTAAGACTTCCGCCCACAGAAGCCTGGAGACCAGCTGGCCAAACTGTTGCATCATTAGGTTCGAGCAATGGCCACTGCTTGAGACTACAACCCAACCCCCGAAGAAGACATGGCTATGGAAGCCGAATTGAAGATAACTCTGGTATCAGTGGGCCCATTGAAGGAAGTGAGGAGTTGAGGGTCGTGCTAAGGAGACCGCTGGTGGGAGGTGGGTGAATGGGGGTTATGATCTTGGGTGGGGCAGAGGCGACTTCCCAAAGGAGCAACCCCCCCCCCCCCCCCTCCCTTTCTTGTCCCTCACCAGCTCACCCAGTAAAACCTTCTGGGCTACCTGCTTGGTCTGGGTGGGTAAAATAGTAGCGGAGGTGGGATGAGGCACTTAAGAGCTTCAATAGGCCCAAGCGTGAGCATCAAATAAGCAAGCACTATGAGGGCAGCTCGTCACTGAGTGCAGCCAGGCACAGAATATGAGCTTTGGAATTTAGTGAGTGAGGGCATTCATTGCAATAAAGGAGGAGATACTGTCATAATATCCATTCATGTATATCATGAGATGCAGACAGGCAGTGATTGACACACAGGATAACCAATGAACACACACGACACAGAACAACCAATCATCAGATAGGACACCACCACTATAAAGCCCACAGGGCATTAAGACTCTCCCTCTCTCACAGAACATGGCGAGGGCGATAGTCGCAGTGCACAGGCCAATGAACATCATCACCATGTGATAGAGAGCTAGTCTGGTCAAGCCAGTAGGAGGTTATCAGTTGGGTTAATAGAGTGTCAACCCACAGCAGATTATGTACAGCAATCAACAGGTTCAACAAAACAGTGTTGGACCATCTCCTGTGTCGGAAGCCTGTTTCTCGTTTTACTGCATCCAGTTGCAGTCGATGTTAGACCAACATAGATAACACATCAGATACCACTGACATTAAAAGGACTAGGCTAGAGATGGAGCCAGGGACCTGCCGTGGAGCATAAGAGCTGATGCCCAAGCATTAATTCGGAGAGTAGATAAGTGTATGATAATAAGAATTCATGTGCTTAAGTTTCGTTTTTCTCTCTAAACTGGGCTAACCATTTAAACTGGTAGTGGGGTGATATACGTATTGCACTAAGTTTACAGCTTAACAAGTAAAACCATTTGTTATAGCTACAGATAATAATTGAGTGCTATTTCTAAACTAAATTTACTAAATTAAAGAAAATGAAGAGGGCAGGGCAGATGTTGTGTTTTAGTTGTCGCATGTGGGGACTCTGTGATTCACAACAACCATATTTGCATAAAGTGTCTACAGCTTGAGCTATTTCAGCTCACATTGATCAGCTGGAGACCAAGTTCCAGATGCTACAATGCATCAGGGACAGAATGCAGTCACACCTCTTAGGCCAGGGTCTTGTAGTCAGCGCCAGGAGGATATGACTGCGAGTGAGGCAGATATGGGGACAGAGAAGGCAGAAGTGGAAGTGACTCAGCCTTTCCAATTGTCCAACAGGTTTGAGGTTCTTGCAGATTGTATGGATGAGAGAGCAGGATGTTGGGTGGATAAGCGAACGGACCATGACACAGTGGTTCAGGGAGCTGTTCAGTTGTGGAAAATAAATAGAGATGCAATGGTAGTAGGGGCAGTATGTTCAGGGGAATAGCACAGTTCTTTGTAGCTGAGAGCATGTATCCAGAAGTATGTGTTGCTTGTCTGGTGTTAGGGTAATGTGCAACGATACAGGATGAATGAATCACCTTATAGTAAAGGAGCATCGAGGAAATAGTGATCATAAGATGTTGAATATTACATTCAGTTTGAGCGTGAGAAATGGTCTAAGATTAGTTTCATAAACATAAATAAAGGCCATGATGTGGGGATGCCGTCATTGGACTGGGGTGGGCACAGTAAGAAGTCTTACAACACCAGTTTAAAGTCCAACACGTTTGTTTCGAATCACTAGCTTTTGGAGCACTGCTCCTTCATCAGGTGAATAAAGGCAATTACAAAAGGTATGAAGACAGAGTTGGTTAAAGTGGACTGGGAAAATAGGATAAAAGGTAAAACAGTGGAGAAACGGTGGCAGATTTTGTAACCATCAGCAAAGATATATTCCATTCAGAAAGATAGATCCTTTTAGGAGAATGGCGATTAAGGAAGTTAAGGGTAATATTAATTTGAAAGGAAAACAATATCGTGAAGATTAGTGACAGGTCAGAAGATGGACTGATTTTAGAAACTAGCAAAGAATGACTTTAAAAAACGAGGGATAAGCAAGTAGCAACTAGCAAAGAATGACTTTAAAAAACGAGGGAGAAATTAGAGTTGGACAAAAAGCTAACTAGAAATGTAAAAACAGATAGTAAGAGTTTTGGCAAGAATTTAGAGGTTAAACAGCAAATTTAAAGAGTAAAGGGAGGAAAGTAAGTCAACAAGAGTACGTAAAGAGTTTACAAAGGCATTTAGATAGAACCATAGAATTCCTACAGTGCAGAAGGAGTCTATTTGGCCCAGTGAATCTGCATCAACCCTCTGAAAGAACACCTTACCTAGGCCCACTCTCCTGCCCTATCTCTGTAACCACAAACCCCACCTAACCTGCACATCCCAAGACACGAAGAGACAATTTAGCATGGCCAATCCACCTAACCTACATTTCTTTAGACTGTGGGAGGAAACCGGAGCACCAAGAGGAAACCCACGCAGACACAAGGAGAATGAAAACTCCACACAGTCACCCAAGGCCGGAATTCAACCAGGATCCCTGGCGCTGAGTGGCTGGAGTGCCAACCACTGTGCCACTGTGCTGCCAAGGTTGAGTAAGTGGATAAAAAATTATCAGATGAAGTATAAAGTGGAAAAATGCAAATTTTCAATCTTGGCAGGAAGAACGGAAAAGTAGTATAAAGTTGAGTAAAGTCCTCACAGTCCCAGATGACCATAGGCTGCTTTCTCCTTTGAGGGGGAGAGCTGACTGGTGGTGATTTAACCTGAGGATCACCACACCTCAGGCGACAGGAAAGGTTGAGAAGGCCGGGCTTTCATGAATAACTTCAGCCGGCACGGGAGTTCTAAAAGGAAAGAGACTGCAGAGCTATACGGCACAGAGGGATTTAGGCGTCCTGGTGCATGAATCATAAAATTAGCATGCAGATGCAGCAAATGATTAGGAAAGCAAATAAAGTATTGGTGCTTATTGCAAGTGGATTCAAATATAAAAGAAGGGAATTGTTGCTCCAATAGGGTCTTAGTCAGACTCTGGAGCGCTGTGTATCATTTTGATCTTTTTACTTAAGAAAGGATATAATTGCATTAGAAGCAGTTCATAGAATCATTGAATTTACAGTGCAGAAGGAGGCCATTCAGCCCATCGAGTCTGCACTGACTATTGGAAAGAGCACCCCACTTAAGCCCATGCCTCCACCCCATTCCCATAAACCCACCTAACCTTTTTTGGACACTAAGGGCAATTTAGCGTGGCCAATCCACTTAACCTGCACATCTTTGGACTGTGGGAGGAAACCGGAGCACCCGGAGGAAACTCACACACACACGGGGAGAACATGCAAACTCCACATAGACAGTGACCCAAGCCGGGAATCGAACCTGGGACTCTGGAGCTGTGAAGCAACTGTGCTAACCACTGTGTTACCGTGCTGCCCACTTTCAGAGAAGGTTTACTCAACTGATTCCTGGGATGAAGGGGTTGACTTATGAGAAAAGACTGAGCAGTTTTCACCTATACCCATTAGAGTTTAGAAGAATAAGAGGTGATCTTATTAAAACATACAGGGCGCGATTCTCCCAGACAGGGAGAAATCGTAAGGCTGGCATCAAATCCGGACGGGTTTGACGCCAGCCTCCCCCTCCCCGACCGGGAACCGATTCTCGTCCCCGGTCGGGGCTAGTATGCCGCGGCCGTGAACTCCGGCATCGCGGGCTTAACGAATTTCGTTAAGCCCGCTTGCCAGAGTTTGCGCCGGCTGACGCGTCACATGACGTCAGCCACGCATGCGCAGATTGGAAGACTCCAACCCGCGCATGCACGGATGACGTCATCGCGCATTTGCGCGAAACCCGCGCATGCGCGGGCCGGGATGCCCCTCAGCCGCCCCGCGAAGTGATACAGCGGGGCGGCGGAAGGACAAAGAGTGCGCGGGAATCGGACCTGTTGCCCGCAATCGGTGCCCACCGATCACGGGCCCATGGCGCCCTTGGCACGGCCATGGTACTGCCGTGCCAATCGGTGCCATGGTTTTTAAAATCGGGACTTTACGGCCGTTTTTACGAACGGCCAGACCAGGTGTGTTTGCCGTTCGTAAAAACAGCCGTAAAGGGCTTGGACTTCGGCCTATCGGCCAGCTGAGAATCGCTGCTGGCCGTAAAAAAACGGCGGCAGCGATTCGTGTCGGGAGTCGGGCGTGGGGGGAGGGGGGGGGAGAATAGGGGGAGGGCGTCAGACTAGCGTGGCTGTAAAAATTTACGAACCCCGCTATTCTCCGCACCGTCGTGAGTGCGGAGAATTGCGGTGTGGGATTCTCCAGTCCCCCAATCGCTTGTTTCTCAGTGGCGCGCCATTTGCTGGTGGTAGGATTCCCTGCTGCTTGTCAAAGGGATTTTCCAAAAGTATATTATTTATGCTATAATTAAATAAGTAAATGACCTGTTCGTTTCATTTATGTGTGGGTTCTGGAGAACACAAAGGGACGGAACAGCTTTAGCAAACACCTTAATGCATGATGCGGGCTGGTGAGCGTGGTGAGGAGGAAGTTGTTTGATCTAACAAGATCACAGATTACTTACTTTGAAAGTAGCAACATTGGGCAAAGAATCACTCCTAGGTTTGGTAAAAGATTAATTTTCCATTTAAAACGGCAGCAGTTGTGTTTATAGCCAGCAACAGATAACAGAGCTTCCTGGAGTTTCCCTTTTGAGTGATTCAGTGAGCTTTTCCCAATAGAACAGCAAGGTTACTTTACCCCAGGCATGTTTAGTCAGAAAATTCCTGATGGAAGCTAATCAAGTTCCTACAGGCAAGAGCAGACTTCACAAACCAAGACAAAAGTAGAGACGATGTATTGACAATGATACTAAGTTATCAAAGGGTCTTCAATCTTAGCCCAGGCTGTAATGGAGTATAACAGATAAAATTTACGTGATTAATATGTCTGAGCTACACCACAATAACATTGTATTTACTAATCTTAACTCAGCTGCTTCACGTATTGATGCTTCTTCCATACCTCATCAGTTGCAGTGGAATGAATGAATTATGGCGATTGTATTTTAATGGGATTCTCCCGATTCTTCCCTGTAACTTCACCAGAAGAGCCACGGAAATCACCTTTTGCACTCTTTCTCTCGGGTTTCCTCCAGATCTGCTGCCAAAGTTGTTGAGGGTGATCAGGAGAGCCCACACAGAAATCCAGGCCCATACCCTTGTGCATGAGCGGGAGCACAGGATTTGGCATTCACTGGTGAACTATTTTACTAGCGTTGCGATGGGCAATGATTTCTTGAGGTTCAACTTCTTTTCTTGAACACAGCACACATTCAGCCACTTGACTTTGATAATGCGGAGATGTACTGTGCTTCTAATTGCCCTGTCACTTTGAATGGGTAAAATAACAGAAGTAAACAGAAAACCAAGAATGCCATCCGTTCTCTTGAACTGTTTGCTCATAAGACATGAACGTTTCTTTCTCTTAAAGATCCTGATCAGCCAGTTGTGCATTTCCAACATTTTCTGCTACTTTAGTGACAATGCGGTTTTCTTAAAAGCTGTGATCCACTTAAAGGGCAACATTTGCGCAATTGCCAGATATATGTTTGTATAAAATTGGTGCCCATTTTTCAGTCATATTTGATAATTGATTTAATTATTGTGCAGGCATTTGTACCAAAAGCAGATTCTCAAGGAGGAGTGGTGTTGTGTCTTGCAAAATCTTTTCATTTTTTAATGAATTGGAGATGGCTTAGCCTGCAGCACCATGACAAAAGAGAGCCTATGATTGCATGCAACATGACTGGTTTATTCTTTTCACTAAAATACAAATCTCTGGATTGTTTTTTTCCGTTCTTGCTTGTGCTGTTTGTCTATCATTGGGCATTCTGATAGCATGAGAGTTCTGAATTCTAGCCTGGTTTTTCTCCATGATAGGTTTTCATGACAAATACCAGCAGCACGATGGCACAGTGGTTAGCACGACTGCCTCACAGCGCCAGGGACCCGGGCTCGATTCTGCCCTCAGGTGACTATCCTGTGTGGAGTTTGCACGTCCTCCCTGTGTCTGCGTGAGTTTCCTCCGGGTACTCCAGTTTCCTCCCACAGTCGAAAGATGTGCGGGGTAAGTGGGTTGGCCATGTTAAATTGCCCCTCGGTGTCCAAAGGCTGGGTGGGGTTACAGGGATAGAGCGGGGGATTGGGCCTGGGTAGGGTGGTCTTGTGAAGGGTCGGTGCAGACTTGATGGGCCGAATGGCCTCCTCCTGCACTGTAGGTATCTATGACTAAGGCACTTCATAGTTCGATTAGGTGAAATGGAAGTGCCTAATCTTGTTGGGCTGAAAACAGCATTCAGAACTGGGCCCGAGCCAACCAGGAATGATATTAACATTAAGTGTTGCAGAGTTGGATCCAGACTGGAGGATTGAGGCTGCAAAAGAAAAACTGGGAAGAAATTTATTTAAACTGTAAGCGATGGGAAAAAGACTAAATTAACTATCGAAGTCTGTAAAATGAAAGTAAAAAAATAGTAAGGTAAAGAATATGGAAAGAGGAAAGGACGTAGAGTCAGACTGACCAATGGCAATCGAGTCTTAAAATGATTTGTTCTTGAAATTTACAATGTTTAGCATTTCAGAGTAAGAAGTCTTACAACACCAGGTTAAAGTCCAACAGGTTTGTCTCAAATCACTAGCTTTCGGAGCACTGCTCCTTCCTCAGGTGAATGAAGACGTAGGTTCCAGAAACATTTATTTAGACAAAGTCAAAGATGCAAGACAATACTTTGAATGCAAGCATTTGCAGGTAATTAAGACTTTACAGATCCAGAGAGAGGGATAATCACAGGTTAAAGCGGTGTGATTTATCTCAAGCCACGACAGTTGGTAGGATTTTGCAAGCCCAGGCCAGATTGGGGGGGGGGGGTGAATGCAATGTGACATGAATCCAAGGTCCCGGTTGAAGCCGTACTCGTGTCTGCGGAACTTGACAAGTTTCTGCTCGGCGATTCTGCGTTGTCGCGCGTCCTGAAGGCCGCCTTGGAGAACCCTTACCAGAAGATCGGAGGCTGAATGCCCTTGACTGCTGAAGTGTTCCCCAACTGGAAGGGAACATTCCTGCCTGGCGATTGTCGGGCGATGTCTGTTCATCCGTTGTCGCAGCCTCTGCATAGTCTCGCCAATGTACCACGCTTCCGAACATCCTTTCCTACAGCAAATGAGGTAGACAACTTTGGGTGAGTCACATGAGTATGTACCACGTACCTAGGGGGTGGTGTTCTCACGTGTAATGGTGGTATCCATGTCGATGATCTGGCACATTGCAGAGATTGCCATGGCAGGGTTATGTGGTGTCGTGGTCGCTGTTCTGAAGGCTGGGTAATTTGCTGCAAAAAATGGTTTGTTTGAGGTTGCGCGGTTGTTTGAAGGCAAGTAGTGGGGGTGTGGGGATGACCTTGGCAAGATGTTTGTCTTCATCAATGACGTGTTGAAGGCTGCGAAGAAGATGTCTGTTAAGAAGATTGAAGATCACTGAGAGAACAATGAGGGGGAAGGGGGGGTGGCGCCATCGGTTGCTAAGGACTGTTAGGGTCACGATTGTACATTATTAAAACACGTTACACTCAGGACATGTGAAGCCTCTGTCACACTATTCTGCACTGCGGGCCGGCCCGCACTCCCCTCCTTTATTTGCCCAGCACCCTCCTCCAATCCCAGCCCCATGGGCACAGTGATCCTAGATCTGGGCCAGCCCTCCAAGACATACCACGTGCAGGTGTTGGATGTGAGCGTGCTGTCTGAAAACTGACAGGATTCAGACTATGGCATAGATTGAGGAGCACCAGAGCTCAGCTTACAGCACATTATCATCACTCTCCTGCCTTCTATATTGACCTGCTGACAGTGATGATACAGGCCCATCACCCTGCAGTGATGTTTCACAGACCCTGGGAGGGTGGAACAGGGCAATTCGGGGGAGGGGGTAACGTTTATGAGTGGGGAGGAAGTGGGAGGGAGGGGGGAGGGAAAGGCGGATCGGGAGTGAGGGGAACGGGTGGTGCGGGACAGTGGGTGGTCGGAGGGAAGGGGTGAGATGATGGACAAAGCCACATTCTATGAGAAGTGGGTGAGGATGAGGGCCTCCCTGGCCCTTCGGGCATGCTGGTCCCTTGCCATCGCCACCTGTCCTCCATGTTCTGGCTGCTCCCGTGGGCACATCCCGGGCTCATCCTCCAGCCCTCCTGGACCGTTATCCTTGTCCTTTTCCTCTGATGAGGCCGCATGTTCCCCCTCCTCCACCTTCAGCATGTTGCCCTGCTGTTGTGCCAGTTTGTATAGAGCACAGCAGACCACCACAAAGTGGGCGACCCTCTGCAGGGTGAGGGGGGTTGTACGCAGGGCACCATCAGAGTGGTCGAGGCATTGGAACCGCATTTTGAGCAGTCCAATGCATCGCTCAATGACAGCCAGGTGGCCTCATTGGCCTCGTTATATTGGGTCTCCACATCGGGCACTGGCATTCGTACTGGCATTATTAGCCAGATACTAAGCGGGTACCCCTGATCCCCCAAGAGCCAACTGGTCATACCAGGGGGTCCCTCGAAGATGCCGGAGATCTCTGACTGTTCGGGATGTTGCTGTCATGCACATTCCGGGGGAACGTGCACACACGTGCATGATTTTGAGATGGTGGTCACACACAAATTTGACGTTCAGGAAGTGGAACCCCTTCCTGTTCATGAAGGACGCTCTCGGGTCACACGATGCACGCAAGGCAACACGCGTGCCATCTGTTACCCCCTGGACCTGGGACATCCTGGCGATGGCGGAGGATCCTGCTGCTCAGGCATCTGGATGGGCCTGGCCCAGGTCAAAGTTTATATAGTCAGCTGTCCGGGCAAAAATAGCATCTGTGACTTCATGCATCCTCTTGTGGGCTGTTGTCTGTTATGTGCCATACAAATCCCCGCTCTAGTGCTGGAATGAACCAGAAGTGTAAAGGTTCAGGGCTGTGGTGACCTTCACGGCTATCGGGAATGGGTATCCTCCTCCTCCACGTGTTGCCAAGTCCTCTTGTTCAGACGGAGCCTCCTGCGGCACATGCTGTCCAATATTCCCTTCAAATGGCCAGCGACACTTGCACAACTTGGGTCGTCACCGGCCTCTCCCTCTGGGACCCTCCCTAGTCTGACTGGTGGCGGGGCCTCAGGGTGTGGGGTGGGCCCCTGCACATGGTCTGCCGCCGCTAGCCTCTGTCAACACTTCTGCCCCCCGCAGTCTTCTCCGGCGTCTGGCTACCAGGATTGTCACACCACCGTGAGGGCAGCTGCTGCGGGGTCCACAACATCATCCATCCCGTGATGGATTAGAGAGGGTGTGAGGCCAACAATCCGTTATAGCTTCCATGCCAGTACACTGAAATCCCCCAAGAAGCTGAAGTTGCCCTGGCATGAGTATACGTGATCCGGGGGGTGGCATGGTGGAATCATGAGCGCTCAGCCCCTCGCCATCCCCCAGGCCAGATGGCCCACTGATGGTGGCCCCGACCCCCTAAACCGGCCCTGTTGACCCCCAGGGATCTCTCCCCCCCCCCCCCCCCCCACAAGCATTGTTTTCCAAGCGGGCTACTCACGTCCTCCAATCCCCACAGCAGGCATTGCGCTCGCTTCACGTTTTCAAATAGGTGTGGCAAAGGGCACCTGCGTGACTGCTTGCTGGGGAGCCACTTAGATCGCGGAAGACCATAAACTAGGGGGTCCTTCCTGTCGCTGGGATGGAGATTATTGGTTAATCGCCACACCATGGCAAGATCTGGATCTCACCAACGAGGGCCGGTTACATCGGAAAATGATTGATGCTTAGCGCGGTTCCCGATTTAAGACTCTCCCGCAATCTAACCGGCTCACTTGGATTCGCACCCGGAGTGGCCGTTAGATAGCGCCCTAAGACTTGAGGCATTGGAGTTATTTCAACTCATCTCTCAGCTGTTTTGACATCCAGATTTTAAAATCACTCTATTTGGCCCTATTGGACCAAAGAGTCCAAAATCATGGTTGCTTTTTGAAAATTAATTTACAGGATGTGGGTGTCACTGACTAGGCCAATGTTTATTGTGCCCTTGAAAAGGTAGTGGTCAGCTGCCTTCTTGAACCTCTGTAGTCCCTTAGGTAGAGGTATATCAGTGCTGTTAAGAAGGAAATTCCAGGATTTTGACCCAGTGACAGTGAAGGAACAATGATATATTTCCAAGTCAGGCTGGTGAGTGACTTGGGGGGAAACTTCCAGGTAGTGGTGTTTCCAGGTATCTGCTGCTCTTGTCCTTCGAGATGGTTGTTGGTTTGGAAGATGCTGCCGAAGGAACCTTCATGAGTTCCTGCAGTGCATCCTGTAGATGGTGCACACGGCTGCTATTGTGGGTTGGTGGTGGAGGAATTGAATGATTGTGGAAGGGGAGCAATCATGCGGGCTGCTTTGTCCTTGATGGTGTCAAGCTCCTTGAGTGTTATTAGAGCTGCACTCATCCAGGCAAGTGAAGAGTATTCCATTACACCCCTGACTTGTGCCTTGTAGATGGTGGGGAGTCAGGAAGTGAGTTACTCGCCACAGGGTTCTGAGCCTTTGACCTGCCCTGGCAGCCACAGTATTAATGTGGCTCATCCAGTTCAGTTTCTGATCAATGGTCACCCCCAGAATATCGATAGTGGGGGATTCAGTGATGGTAATGCCATTGAATGTCAGGGGCAGTTGTTAGATCTCTTATTGGAAATGGTCATTGCCTGGCACTTGTGTGGCATGTTTCTTACTTGCCACTTGTCAGCCCAAGCCTGGATGTTGTTCAGGTCTTGCTGCATTTGGATATGGACTGTTTCAGAACCTGAGGAGTCACGAATGGTGCTGAACATTGTGCAGTCATCAGCAAACATCTGACCTTATGATGGGAAAAAGGTCATTGATGAAGCAACTGAAGGTGGTTGGGCCTAGGACACAACCCTGAGAAATTCCTGCAATGATATCCACGAGCTGAGATGACTGACCACCAACCAGAACGATCATCTTCCATTATGCCAGGCATTACTCCAATCAGCGGAGAATTTTCACGCAATTCCGATTGACTCCAGTTTTGCAAGGTCTCCTCGATGTAATACTCAATCAAATGCTGCCTTGATGTCAAGGGCAAGCACTCTCGCCTCACCTCGCCTCACATCTGGAGCTCAGTTCAAGGGCAGCACAGTAGCACAGTGGTTAGCACAGTTGCTTCACAGTTCCATGGTCCCAGGTTTGATTCCCAGATTGGGTCACTGTCTGTGCGGAGTCTGCACATTCTTCCCGTGTCTGCATAGGTTTCCTCCCAGTGCTCCAGTTTCCTCCCACAGTCCAAAGATGTGCAGATTAGGTGGATTGGCCATGATAAATTGCCCTGAGTATCCAAAAAGATAAGGTCGGGTTACTGGGTTAGAACATAGAACAGTACAGCACAGAACAGGCCCTTCGGCCCTCGATGTTGTGCCGAGCAATGAGCACCCTACTCAAACCCACGTATCCACCCTATACCCGTAACCGAAACCCCCCCCCCCCCACTTTTTTTTAGGACACTACGGGCAATTTAGCATGGCCAATCCACCTAACCCGCACATCTTTGGACTGTGGGAGGAAACCGGAGCACCCGGAGGAAACCCACGCACACACGGGGAGGACGTGCAGACTCCGTACAGACAGTGACCCAGCCGGGAACTGAACCTGGGACCCTGAAGCTGTGAAGCATTTATGCTAACCACCATGCTACCGTGCTGCCCAGGGTTATGGGGTCAGGTTGGAGATGTGGGCTTAAATGGGTGCTCTGTCCAAGGGCCGGTGCAGACTCGATGGGCCGAACGGCCTCCCTCTGCACTGTTGATTCTATGATTTTGTCATTCTTTTGTCCATGTTTGAACCAAGGCTATGGTGATGTCAGGAGCTGAGTTATCTTGGTGGAACTCAAACTGAGCGTCAGTGAGCAGGTTATTGACTGAGAGTAGACTGATGAGGCAGTAATTAGCTGGGTTGTATTTGCCTTGTTTCTTGTGCACAGGATTTCTTGGGCAATTTTCCACATAGCCGGGTAGATGCCAGTGTTGTAGCTGTACTGGAAAAACGTGACAAGGGCAGCAAGTTCTGGAGCAAAAGTCTTCAGTACGATTGCTGAAATATTGTCAGGAATCATAGCATTTGCAGTATCTAGTGCCTTCAGACATTTCTTGGAGTGAATCAAATTGTCTGAAAACTGAAATCTGTGATGTTGGGAACCTCTGCAGGAGGCAAAGATGGATCATCCACTTTGCACTTCTGACTGAAGATTGTTGTGAATGCTTCAGCCTTATCTTTTGTGCCAATATGCTGGGCTCCTCCGTCATTGAGGATGGGGATATTTGTGGAGACTCCTCCTCCAGTGAGTTGTTTAATTGTCCACCACCATTCATGGCTGAATGTGCAGGGCTGCAGAATTTTGATCCGATTCGATGGTTGTGCAATTGCTTAGCTCTGCCTATTACTTGCTGCTTATGCTGCTGGGCATGCAAGTCACCCTGTGTTGTAGCATTATGAGGTTTACACCTCATTTTTTAAGTATGCCTCATGCTGCTCCCGACATATCCTCCAGCACTCTTCAATGTGCCGCTGTGGATGTCAATGTCCTTCCAGTGTCCAAATGTATGTGAGAGGTGGCATTCTTCAAAATATGGGGAAAAGGTACAATCGCCTGATTTCTCTCCACTAATTTTGTTATTACGTTTCTTATACTCAGGTCTGGAACATCAGTGCCTGTTTGGAAGAACAATGGCCCCAACATTAAACCTCTGGGAACATCACAGGTCCATCCCTTTAGTACGACACACACTGAATAACCGTTACGTTCTTTTATCTTCCCTGTAACCAGCTTTTTGATCACTCTCTATTCTAATCACCGTCTGTGCACAGAGGAACCAAATGGCCCATTGTGATATGGATTGGCAGAAACAGATTCAGCTGTGAAATTTTGCCTCACATCGAACCCTGCCGAAAGAAATTTCAGCAAAGTAAACAAAATGAGTCGATGGTAGTTGTAAAAATGGACAAGTAACTGAAAAATGATTTTAAGGTCTGACAGATGTGTAAGAATGTTATTATTGTAATGCATTAAGGGGACAATACATAAAATGTCAGATTCCAACTGTGCTCCTGCACTCCATTTAAACATGTTCCCTTTATTTTGTCTCTCCACGTTCTTCCTACCAAAATGAATCAATTCACAATTCTCTGTATTGAACTTCATCTGCCATGATATTGGTTTGATCAGTGTTGAAGTCCAAACTGTACACCTTGTGTAGGTCCAATCTCCCTCAGAATGCCTCAGGAATCTAAAGTCCCTCTTAAGCATTTCTACAGCCACATATTCAGCATCACCATTTCTGTACTTACGACCGAGTGTCACCAGGAAAAATCCAGAGATTGCTACCGTTTAGGTTCTATGTTTTAATTTATTTCCTAACTTCCTAAAATGTACCTGCAGGACTTCTTTTCTCTTTCTACCCAACATTTGATATGGGCAATGACCTCTGACTGATCACCCTTCCCCATCAGAATTTCCTGCAGTTGCTTAGTAACAGTTTTGACCCAGACACCAGGGAGGCACCAGACCGCCCTGCAATCAAACTTACTCCTGCACAAATGCTTGTCTGTCCCTCAAACTATTGAATCTTCTATCACTCTTGCTTCTCTGATCATCCTCCTCCACGCTGCACACATGGAATACTATGAACAGTTTTTGTTCCCTTATCTAAGGAAAGATATACTGGCATTGTAGGCAGTTCAGAGAAGGTTCACCAGGTTGATCCTGGGTATGGAGGGATTTTCTTATGAGGTAAGGTTGAGTATGTTGGGCCTGTACTCATTGGAGTTTAGAAGAATGAGAGGTGACCTTATTCTCAGGGGGCTTGGTAGGGTCGATGCTGAGAGGTTGTTTCCCCCTGAGGAAAACCAGGGAATTACAGACCAGTTAGCCTAACATCTGTGGTGGGAAAATTGTTGGGAGTCTATAATCAAGGATAGGGGTAACTAAACACCTCAAAATTTTTCATTTAATCAGGGAGAGCCAGCATGGATCCCTGACAAGTAGGCCATGCCTGACAAACTTCATTGAATTTTTTGAAGAGGTGACTAATTTAGTGATCAGGGGAATGTCTATGGATGTTGTTTATATGGACTTCCAGAAGGCATTTGATAAAGTCATACATAACAGACTGTTGAATAAGGTAGAAGCCCATGGAATTGAGGGCAAATTACTTACATGGCTGGGAAATTGGTTGAGTGGCAGAAATTAAGGATTATGGGTATGTACTCAAATTGGCTGCATGTTACTAGTGGTGTCCCACAGGGATCTATGTTAGGGTCCCAGTTGTTCACAATTAGGGCAGCACAGTAGCGCATTGGTTAGCACAGTTGCTTCACAGCTCCAGGGTCCCAGGTTCGATTCCCGGCTGGGAGACCGTCTGAGTGGAGTCTGCACGTTCTCCCCGTGTGTGCGTGGGTTTCCTCCGGCTGCTCCGGTTTCCTCCCACAGTCCAAAGATGTGCAGGTTAGATGGATTGGCCGCTGAATTGCCCCTAGTGTCCAAACAAAAGAGGTTACTGGGTTATGGCGATGGAGTGGGGGCATGCGTTTAAGTGGGGTGCTCTTTCCAAGGGCCCTTGCAGACTCAATGGGCCTAATGACCTCCTTCTGCACTGCAGATTATGTGATTCTATGATTATTCATTAACACTTGGATATGGCACAAAAAGTCATATATCCAAATATGCTGATGGCACAAAGTTAGGTGGCATTGTGGAGAGTGTAGGCAATAGCATAAAATTACAAAGGATATTGATAGACTAGGTGAATGGGCAAAACGGTGGCAGATGGATTTCAATGTAAGCAAGTGTGAGGTTACCCATTTTGGACCAAAACAATTGGGGTACTTTCTAAATGTTACAAAGCTAAATTCAGTGGATGTCCAAAGAGGCCTGGAGGTTCAGATACATAGATCTTTAAAATGTCACGAACAAGTATAGAAAGTAATCATAGAATCATAGAATTTACAGGGCAGAAGGAGGTCAATCGGCTCATCGAGTCTGCACTGGCCCTTAGGAAGAGCACCCAACCCAAGCCCACACCTCCACCCTATTATCCCTGTAATCTAGTAACCCCACCCACCATTTTTTGGACACTAAGGGCAATTTAACATGCCCAATCCACCTAACCTGCACATCTTTGGATCTGGGGGCTGATTTAGCACAGTGAGCTAAACAGCTGGCTTGCAATGCAGAACAATGCCAGCAGCGCGGGTTCAATTCCCATACTGGCTTCCCCGTACAAGCACCGGAATGTGGCAAGTAGGGGCTTTTCACAGTAACTTCATTGAAGCCTAGTTGTGACAATAAGCAATTATTATTATTATTATTACAGGATCACGTGGCAGGTTTACACTGTCACCTCGTGGTTGGAGGTCGTGCACAACATTATGTACAAACTTGCTTTCTGCATATCATCAGACACCCTACTGAATGAAGTGTTCAGCTGATGGCATGGCGGGCGAATCAGAAGCTGCCCACCATGGAGGCGGAGGGAAGTGCAAGCAGAATTTCTTCTTACTCCCAAGTACTTAAAAATACACCCCGAAAACCCGCCACCGCTGCCGGCAGCTAATCACCTCTTTTCATGCCCGTTACTGCACTCTGCCAAAAAATAGGAAATTCCGCCCAGGGATTTTTATTTGAAGAGGCAAGAGCTACACATTATTGAATTACTTTGAAAACAAGGCACCAAGAGCAAGTCACATGAATTGGTTTGAGATTAAAGTAAATATAAAACACACATCTGTGACTGTACGGGTCTTTATAACCAGCGTCTATTTACTCAACCATGTACATATGTTCAGACGATCCCCTTTCCCTTGAAATTGAAGACTACTAAGGGTTAATTCTGTGGAGGAAATATCGAACAAACTGAGCACCAACCTACAATATAATCTTCAAAGTAAACAAAAACAGGGCTTCTGTTTAAACATGTACGGTTCAAGTAAAAATACATTTTACAAAGTATGCATTTGCCATATCTGATTGGCTAGACGGGTATTTTGGGAGAGTGACTGATTGCATCAGGCAGGATGTCTTGAAGTAATTTTCTGCCTTCTAAATCTCAGTTGTGCTGTAGGGGGTTTCAGATGAGTTCAGGATGCAAAACGGTGGTAGATTGCTGCTTCTAGCCGAGTCCTCCAGCCAGCTGGGAACACCTGCTACAGGTGTAACAAATGGGATTTCTTTCATACTGCTTCACAGATGATCATTAAGTGGTTCCCTTGAGGTGAAATCTTTATCAAAGAATTGAACATTATTGTGCTCAATATCAAAGTATGTTACAATAAAAGGCTTTTTTTTCTTCAAAACAATCTTTTTAAATTGCCTTTCTCGTTGAAATTCCATTTTTAGGAGCAGATGAGGAGATGAAAGCTGGCAACAGCTCTTTGTTTACGCCACAGCTAGATGTCTGGCTTCATATTGATTATACAGCTGATCACTTTTCAAAATAGTCTGCATTTCCTTAACTTATTCATTGATGACAGAAACGGAAAAAGTTCCAGTTTTGAAATTCACAATCCATTCCACAGAATCACATCAGAAAATTTCTCATTGCGGTCCAGGCTCCCAGAGCACAGGTTCAAGCAGGAGGGCAGATTCTCAGAGCAGACATTGGGCAGGATTCTCCGTCCCACCAGCCCTGTTTCCCGGCCCGCCCGCAGCGGGATTCTCTGTTCCCGCAGCCGGCCAATAGGTTTTCCCACGCCGGCGGGAAATCCGTGGGCGTGGGTGCGCTGCCGGCGAAGCAGAGGATCTCGCCGATGGAGAATTCCACTGATTGTGTAAAAGCCGGAAGACTGAATTCGGTGTGAATCAGAACGATCCAAATTGAATTACCTGGCAGATAAACAGGTACAACTGAAACCCAGGTTTTAGGTTGAGCGGTTAACTGTGCCAATTTGTGTCACCTTCCATTGTCCCATTCTTCATAAGAACCTATTTTCTTTACCAGGGCTCCTGACAAATTTATTTCCAGTTTGCAGCTAATTGAACAACACCAACCAAACAAGGCACCAGCAGCACAGACATGAGTCTTAGTTTAATGTTAAAACAGATTTAATGGCGGCTATAATGCTTCATCTGTTTTTTTCCCCTTCACACTTGCACCTGAAACCTTGACTTATTTACCTGGAAATAAAAGTGCACCTTTTTAATTAAGCTAATTTTGAAACTCCTTTTCTTTCCTGAAGGTTTCCTTAAAGGAACTGGCAAACCTGGGGCCTGCCAGCGAATGTTTTTTTTCACGTTATCTCTGTGTGCTCAGCTTCTGAAGGCTTCAAGGTTCACAGTTAGGGTAAGGATTCTGGACTTTGGCCAAAATGTAGCTAATGGTGACTACACTAATGACTTAGTTGGAAAATGTAAGATGCAGTTTGGCACTGAGCCACAAAGTCACAAAGTCTCCATGTTTAACCCCTGACCTGCGTTTTCTGATCCCATCAGGATCAATGGTGGAGAATATTCAATCACCTATAGCTTCCCTAGATTAGGTATGGTTTATAATTTAGCCAAGGTTTGCGCTCCTAATCATTTTTCAATGAATCCTGATGGAAAATGCATGCAAGTGAATGGTCTAATCCCAGGTTACTCATTTACAGTTGACATTAAATGCAAACAAGGTTTTCACCGGGTGGAAAGGATTGCCTTAAAACAACATGTTGGGAGCGATTCAACCAAAACATTTCTAAGAGCGCGATTTTCACAAAAGGGAACAAAATCCCCTAGCGAGCGCGTTTAGCCACGTGTTTCCCGGCACTCACAATGCCGAGAAACACATGGCTATTCAATGTGACTGAAGGGCTTGAACGAGGAATGCGAGGCCATGGCTGCTCATAGCCCCGTTTTGTACAGTGGGGAACTCTGTTGCCGGAACTCCCCGTTGCAGCGAGAGACCGACCTCCGAGGCCCCCAAAACAATCCCCGACCTTCCCCACCCCCCACCCCCCACACCCCAGTCCGTACACAAAATGGGAGGGTCCTCAGCGCCACCTCCACCCCCCCTACCCCCAACACCCACACTGGAAAATCCCGGCCCGATCGCATTTGGGCAGAAAATGCCAGCTTGGCACCTTGGCAGGGCCAACCTGGCACCCTGGCAGTGCCCATGCTAGCTGGCAGTTCCACCTGGTCACGTTGGAAGTGCCTGTCTGGCACCCAAGTTGCACTGCCAGGGTGCCAGGCTGGCACTACCAGGGTACCCAGGTGACACCAGAAATGCCAGGGTACCTCACCTTGCCCAAAGGGCGTGCTGCTGGGGGCCTCCAATCCCCATGAAGACTCCCACAAGTGACATTCTGGGGACCAGTATCAAATGGCACTTGCCTGAGGTCTCTGAGGAAAAGGGGTTGAATCCCAAAGCCTCAGCTACCCGGGAATCTGTACATTAGAGTGAGGTTGGTTAGCTGTCTTGCTCTAATATGCAGAATTTTCAAAAGGTGATCCCGCCCATTGTGTTGAATTTCATGAGGCGTGGCGAACTGGGTAGATCCCGGTCAGGTTCTCCCAGCTTTGAACAGCCACTCTACACCGCGGTGAGTTGCTTTTCCAGCACAACATGACTGTTGGATCGTGCCCTAAGAGCTAAATTCTTCCTCACCGCCAGGGGCGAGATGCTGACGATGAAAATATCCTGATTCACTGGAGAAATGAAGGCTGGAAGCTAAGCGACAAATTTGCAATTTCTTCCTTCTTACAGGAGCAGGGTCGGAGCAGGGTCTGTTTTCAGTCGGGTTCAGGAGCACTCAAACCCATGTGGTGAAGATCTGGTTTGGTCGGTCAAAGCTAGCCCCAGTTTTTTGCCCACTGGTGGATTTAAGGCAGAGTCCTTCTTTTTCTGGTCACTCTCTCTTTTAGAACTAGAACTAAGGAAACAGTAGGGAGGCCAGCTGGACAGAAAGCCTGCCTCAGTGCGCCACCACTTAGCCAAGATTAAAAAAATAAATAAAACAACCTGCCAGCCTTCACAAAATAGCTTTATTTGAACAAAGCTATAAATTTATTAACATTACTAATTTGGATTTGACACATACTCCTAAATAATACATAGTTGACAATTAACATATCATTTGCACTCATTTACAACTAATGTCTGCATTATTATAAACTATGATCTGCTCTCGCTCACACTACTTTTCTTTCAGTCTGTACTCTAGCGAGCTCCTTCACTACTCTCCCCCCACATGGCATAGCATCAATGTCTTATATACATGTAACTCTAGCTCCCTCTAGTGACTGATCCAGACATTTCATTAACCCTTGCAGTTCTTACATTTATGATAATACCACACTGTCCTCCCACAAAAGTATCCGTGGACCATTTCCAGAGAAGTACCCTATCTTCGCAAAAGAGTACTCCACTTCTCCAAAAGCCTCTGATAATTTTAGACCTACTCCTACCAGACCTAATCTCCACACGTTGTGTTTCCCACTTTTGGCTAATGAAAATTTCATTCGTTTCACGTCACATCCATTCTTTGGAATTCCGTTCCACAGCCAAGAAGTCTGTAAGGCCTAGCTTCTGCAGATATATGGACAACGGCATTCATTAAATCCGCAGAAAAGATCTGTTGCATTTAATATCTTCTGAATCAAATATTCCAAACGTTGTTTTTATTTAAACGTCCTTACCAGACAAGCAGGTGGATCCAGCCTCATGTAGTTCCATGCATATTGGGAAAGGTCACCTGACTTCTCAGTTCCATTTTCTTTCAAAATACGTTCTCCATTCTCCATTTTGTTTTTAAAAGTAAAGTGTCCATTTTCCATAGATCCATGAGCATGCCCACCACGACGCCCAGCCAATCTAATTGATTGGGAAAACCGGAATAATATTGGAATGCAGTGGTTACATTAATAAGCCAGTGTTTGACCTGCTCCAATTACTTCCTGGTTTCCCATGTGATACTGGACCCCCCCACCCCACTGCTCCCAGTCTTTCAGCATGTTAATGTCCAACCCACAGCCAATAATCTATTCCTGGTGGAATTACTAAGCCACCAGGAAGCATGTGCACACTTAAATCCAAAGTAAATTGTCAGCTATAGTGGAAAAAGTGTTGTACAGGGCACACACTCGACAAGGGTATTAGGCACTTTGCATATGAAAATGAGAGGTTTAACTGCCCTTTCTGGACACGACAGTAGGATTCCTATCTTCACTTGATCTCACCAACTGGATATTTGTCAATTCTCCTCGGAGTCCATTCCAACTCGTGGCAAGTTTCAGACAAGCAAAGGCTGGATGAGTGAAAGATTCTCATATTTCAGGTGCATTTTTTTTAACACCCGGGATTATGAATGTTTGACTGGAAGTTGTTCAACCTCATCAAGTTGTGAATGTAAGATTAGCTGATGATACTCTTTAATAATGTTGGAGAGAGCACACACCTGACTGCTCCTGCCCACATTTCTCGCTTTACTTTGCAATGAAAAGAGTACACTACAGTTATTGAAAATGACATTTGAGTGCTTAAGCAAGTGTGGGACTCACATTTGCACATTTAAATAGTTCACTTTAATTTTGTTCAGGAACATCAGGCACCTAAGAAGAAAGCTGGCATGAAATATGGTCCGGCACATTTCCAGCATGAAAATACAGGAAAAGGGCAGCACGATAGCACAGTGGTTAACACATTTGCTTCATAGCTCCAGGGTCCCAGGTTCGATTCCCGGCTTGGGTCATCATCTGCGTGGAGTCTACACGTTCTCCCCGTATGTGCGTAGGTGTCCTCCGGGTGCTCCGGTTTCCTCCCACGGCCCAAAGATGTGCAGGTTAGGTGAATTGGTCACACTAAATTACCCTTAGTGTCCAAAAAGATTAGGTGGGGTTACTGGGTTAGGGGGATAGGGTGCAGGTTTGGGGTGCTCTTTCCAAGGGTCGGTGCAGACTCGATGGGCCAAATGACCTCCTTCTGCACTGTAAATTCTATGTCTATCTGTATTGGACAATCTCAGCAGGTCTGACAGCGTCTGTGGAGAGAAAAGGGAGCTAACGTTTCGAGTCTGGATGACTCTTTGTCAAAGCTAGACAGAACTGGAAATGGGATCAGATTTATACTATAATGGGGGGGTCATAGAGCGGTGGGGCCGGATAGGGAGCCAGTGATAGGTGGAGATAGACAAAAATGTCGAGGTCAAAAGACAAAATTAATGTCAATGGGGGCGATGAAGGCTAAGAAGGGTGCCAAAAGTGGCTCATAAAGAGATTAGAATATGTGAATGGCATTGTGTTGAGCAGTGTGTTAAAGGGCAACTAGGAACAGTTGGCCCAAGTGGAGTCGGGGGGGCAGAGAGGAGAACAATGGTGAGGGAAAAACAGATCAATGGAAGAAATAAAAATCAAAATCAAAATCAATTGAAAGAAATAAAAATAGGGTGAAGGTGGAGGAGAGAGTTCACAATCTAAAGCTTTTCTTTAGAAAATATTTTATTGAAGCATTTGTAATTTTCACAATTTAACACATTAACATTTCTTAAACAATCTGCGCGGGCCGGCACATGCAAAAAATGGCCTTATTCCCTAATTACCGTATACTGAGTTCCCTGTCCTTGTCTAACACTGCCTTGCCTTCTATTTTCTTCCCCCCCTTCTTCCCCCCCCCCCTTCCCCCCCCCCCCCCCCCCCCTTACTGCTGACGTTCAATTTTATTTGAAGAAGTCGATGAACGGTTGCCATCTCTGGGCAAACCCTTGAGTTGATCCTCTCAAGGCGAATTTGATTTTTGCCAGACTGAGAAACCCTGCCATATTGCTGACCCACACACCTGACTTCGGGGGCTCCGAGTCCCTCCACCCCAGCCAGACTGAGAAACCCTGCCATATCGCTGACCCACACACCTGACTTCGGGGGTTCCGAGTCCCTCCATCCCAGCAAAATCTGTTTCCGGGCCACCAGGGAGGAGAAGGCCAGGACTTCGGCCTCCCTCCCCCCCTTTGGCCCCCGGATCATCCGATACCCCAAATATTGCCAGTTCTGGACCCGGAGTTACCCTTCCCTCCAGGACTTCTGACATAACATCCGCAAATCCCTGCCAGAATCCCCTGAACTGCGGACATGCCCAGAACATATGTACACCGAGCTACCCCCACACCGCCCACACCTATCCTCCACCTCCTCAAAGAACCTGCTCATCCGGGCTACTGTCATGTTGGCCCTGTGGACCACTTTGAACTGGATCAGGCTAAGTCTGGCACAGGATGAGGATGAATTGACTCTCTTCAAGGCTTTTTCACACTTTTGCATTTCCAGCTCTCTTCCCAGCTCCTCTTCCCACTTCCGCTTCACCTCCCTGATCAGGGCCCCCTCCCACTCCATCAACTCCTTTACATTTCCGAAATCCTCCCCCTCTCCAGCCTTATCCTGTAGTCCCCTCAGGGGAAGGCGAGGAAAGCTAGGAACCTACCTTCGTACAAAGTCCTGGGCCTGAAGGTATCAAAACCCATTCTCGCCCGGTAGCTCAAACTCCTCCTCTAGTGCCTTCAAGGCCGGAGAGCCCTCCTGGATAAGTAAATCCCCAAATCTCTCTATCCCTGCCTGCTGCCACCTCCCGAAGCCCTCATCCAGCCTCCTTGGGACAAACTGGTGATTGTTACAAATCGGAAACCACACTCATGCCCCCTCCAATCCTATGTGCTGCCTCCATTGCCCCACACCGTCAGGGCTGCCACCACTGCAGGGCTTGTAGAGTACTGAGCCGCCAAGAACGACAGGGGCACGGTTAGTAAGCCTCCAAACTCGTACCCTTGCAGGATGCCGCTTCCACCCGTCCGCAGGCCGCCCCCTCCCCCACTACCCACTTCCTGACCATCGATATGTTGGCTGCCCAGTAATAATTAATAAAGCTCAGGAGGGCCAGGGCCTCTTCCCCGTGACCCCGCTCCAGGAGTGCCCTCTTTACTCTCAGGGTTTCCCCCACCCACCCAAAACCTCTAATTGCCACGTTTATTTTTCTAAAAAAAAGCCTTTGGGACAAAAATCGCAAGGCATTGAAAAAAGAAAAGTAGTCTTGGGAGGACTGTCATATTCACTATCTGGACCCTTCCCGCTAGGATCAGCGGGAGCATGTCCCATCTGTGGAAATCCCTTTTCATTTGGTCGACCGCTTTTCCCAGATTTAACTTCTGGAGCTGCCCCCACTCTTTAGCCACTTGAATCCCTAAATATCTAAAACTCCCCGCCACTACTTTAAAAGGTAACTCCCTCAGTCTCCTTTCCTGCCCCCGTGCCTGGATCACAAGCATCTCGCTCTTTCCCATATTCAACTTGTAGCCTGAAAATCGCCCAAATTTTCCCAGTACCTCCATGATTCCGGTCATCCCCCCCACAGGGTCTGTAATATAAAGCAGCAAGTCATCCGCATAGAGAGAAAGCCTGTGCTCCGACTCCCTCTCACTATCCCCCACCACGCACTCGATGCTCTAAGGGCCATTGCTAAAGACTCAATGGCCAGGGTAAACAGTAATGGGGAGAGCAGGCATCCCTGCCTTGTCTCTCTTCCGAGATTAAAATATTCTGACCTGGTTCTGTTGGTTCTCACAGTTGCTACTGATATAACAGCCGGATCCAGTCCACAAATCCCTACCCGATCCCAACCCTGCCTAAAATGTCCCATAAGTATGTCCACTCCACCCAGTCGAAAGCCTTCTCCGTGTCCATGGCTACTACCACCTCAGCCTCCCGCCCCACTGCTGGTATCATTATAACATTAAGGAGCTGTCTAATATTGGACGTCAGGTGCCTGCCCTTCACAAATCCTGTCTGGTCCTCACCTATTACCTCCGGAACACAGTCCTCTATTCTGGTGGCCAAGATCTTTGCCAGTAATTTAGCCTCTACATTTAAAAGGGAAATTGGTCTGTACGATCCACAGCTCTCCAGGTCCTTGTCTTGCTTCAGGATGAGAGAGATTGATACCTGGATTAGCATTGAAGGAAGCACTCCCAACTCCTTGGATTC
Organism: Scyliorhinus canicula; assembly: GCF_902713615.1. Lineage (NCBI taxonomy): Eukaryota > Metazoa > Chordata > Chondrichthyes > Carcharhiniformes > Scyliorhinidae > Scyliorhinus > Scyliorhinus canicula. Next base: position 232,268,736 of record NC_052148.1, read on the forward strand.
ATTGAAAGGCTTAACTAACAGCGGTCCCACTAGCCCCGAAAACGTTTTATAAAATTCTACTGGGAATCCGTCAGGTCCCGGGGCCTTATCTGATTGCATTGCCCCCAATCTGTCATTGTCATAATATACACACAGGTATATGATGGTGCACAGACAGGCAGTGATTGACACACAGGATGACCAATGAGCACACAGAACACAGCAGCCAATCACCAGACAGGACACGACCACTATAAAGCCAGAGGGCACTAGTTTTTCCGCTCTCTCGGGATCCAGCCTCTGAGACAGTCAGAGCCCATGAGAAACAACTAGAACTTACACCATGTGGTAGTAAGATAGTCTGGTCAGGTTAGCCTCAGGTCTCCAGTCAAGTCAGCATAGTGTCAACCCACAGTTAAAGCATGTATGATAGTTAAGTGATCAATAAAATCGAGTTGCATTTCTTCAAGTGTTGGAAGCCTGTCTCACTCACCACTGCAGTAAACGCAGTCCACATAGACCCAGCTTACCCAACACATCATCTATCACTTCACCGAGCCCAATTGGGCCCCCCAAGACTTCCACCAGCTCCTCATCTACCTTCGGGAACTCTAACCTCTCCAGGAATTGGTTCATTCCTTCCTCCCCTGTAGGGGTTCCGACTCATATAAACAACTATAGAATTCACTACTTTTCCCTCACATCCTTAATTTTCTCAATTTCTCTCGCCGCCTCCTCAGCTGATGTGCCAACATCCTGCTAGCTTTCTCCGCATATTCATATACTGCCCCTTTTACCCTCCTCAGCTGTCCCTCCTCCTTGTCTGTGGAAAGTAGGCCAAAATCCATTTCAAGTCACTGGCGTTCCTTCAGAAGCTCCTCATTCGGAGACTCTGCATATCTCCTATCCACGTGTAAGATTTCTCCTACTAGCCTGTCCAGTTCCGCCCATTCAGCCCTTTCCCGAATCAAAATATATTCCCCTCTGATGACCGCTTTCAATGCCTCCCACACCACCCCAGCCGCGGTCTCTCCTGTGTCGTTGGTTTTTATATACCCCGAATGGCCTCCCTCACTCGCTCACATATCTTGTCGTCTACTAACAGCCCTGCATCTAGCCTCCACTGTGGGCGCTGAGAATTTCCCGTCTTCACCTGTAGGTCTAGCCAATGTGGCGCTCAGTCTGATACGACGATTACTGAATACTCTGTGTCCACCACCTCGGCTAACAATGTTTTATCAAGTATACAAAAATCGATTCTGGAGTACGCCTTGTGCACATGAGAGTAGAATGAATATTCCTTGCTCCTAGGCCTCTCAAATCTCCATGGATCAACACCCCCAATGTGCTCCATGAACCCCCGTAGCTCTTTCGCCATTGCTGATACTTTCTCTGACCTCAAACTCGACCGGTCCATCCTAGGATCCAAGACCATGTTAAAATCACCCCCACACAATCAACCGGTGCGAGTCAAGGTCTGGGATTTTTCCCAGCATCCTCCAAATAAGCACAATGTCATCCCAGTTTGGGGCATAGATATTTACCAACACCACTGCCATTCCCTCCAGTTTTCTCCTGACCATAATAAATCTGTCTCCCAGCTCTGTCTCCATTTTCCCCACCTCAAATGCCACCCTTTTGTTAATCAGAATGGCCACACCCCTTGTTTTAAAGTCCAATCCTGAATGGAACACATGTCCGACGTGTTAGGCAGGTTGGTTCGACGTTGACTGCAACTGGATGCAGTGAAACTAGAAACAGACGTCTGACACAGGAGATGATCCAACACTGTTTTATTTAACTAGTGGACTGCTGGACATGTTCAGCTGTGGGTTGACACTCTACTAATCTAACTGATGACCTCTTACTTGCTTGACCAGACTTACTCGCTATCGCATGGTGATAGTGCTCACTAGCTTGTGAACTCTGACTGTCTCAGTAGCTGGGTCCTGAGAGAGGGAGAGTCTTAATGCCCTGTGGGCTTTATAGAGGTGGTGCTGTAGCCACCTAAAATGGACGCTGAGCTACAAAATAAGCCAAGCGCTAAGACTGCTGGGAAACAGACAGTTTAGCCAGACCAGCAGTCTGCAAAGAGAGCATTTTGCATTCTGCAGCAGCAGAAACCAGTTTGGGCTCAGGTGAGAAGACCTTAGCTAGGTGCAAATGGCAAAACGCTTTGCATGCTAATGAGGCAATCAGACCTGAACACCCACACAATAGATACATTTGATTCTGAATGGACACATTTGAATCAAGGCCCAGACATCGAGGCACCAGAAACCTCCAAACAAAAGGGCATAAGAAACGCCCCCCCCCCATCACGGAGACCCCCTCGCATTGGGGAATTAAAACAGTATCGATGAGGAATTGACCCAATAGGTAAAGCCCGCCCAAGAAGAGGGAAGGACAATGGAACCCCTATAAAAGACAGGGACCTTGTGTTGTCCGGTCTGCTTTCCGTGCTCCGGCTCTGACCAAGACCTTGAAGATCCAAGCTGACTCCAGCCGTCGAGCACCAGCCGCCGAACCGTAAGTGCCAGTACGACGCTCGCTACGCGAACTAAGCCCGCTAGAACCCCCAGTGACCAGAACGCTTGCTGAAGGTTGCAGCCCAAGACCAGGACGAAGACCTCGCTCCCTGACCTTGCCTGTTCCTGTTAGATAAGTATTCTGATTACTTTAGTTTAGTCATAGCTTAGTCTCTTAGTGTGTGCATGAATATTTATTATTACTGTATAATAAATATTATCGTTTGGACCTTACTAATCGGTGTATCGTCTTTATTACTTTGAACTTGACCTTGGAATACTCGTGACGGTGTCTATACGGCACCTGGCGACTCCTAAGCTGAATAAATACATAGAACAGAGCCTAGTGGTGTTAAGCACTTGGAAGTTAATACACCCCAATAAACGCGTTTTACGCACATAGCAAAACGTGCAACATTTAGTGGCGACATCCTGACGGGACACGGTTGTAAGTGGAAACCCCACACCGTCCAGGACCCTGAAATTTGAATTAGAACTCCAAATTACAGAGAAAGTAAGAAAGTAAAGAAAATCACAAGTATTCAAGGTGTTCAAAGCAATAAGCGTAATTCGGAAGTGTGTTTAGTGCATGCGTACTAACAGGGCTGTAAGGTAAAACTGAAAGCATTTTTGTTGCGACAAACTTTCGGTAGTTTTGTGAACGGAACATAGTGTAAGCCGTACCCGTTTCTTGAAACACAACCCCAGCAACCCCCTGTTCCAAATTAACTAAAAGAGAGTCAGAGGAAATGGCCATGCAGGCAATGGAACGTCTGATGGATCCAGAAAGGTTTGTGGTCGCAGCGACCAGCAACAGTAGCAGGGTAGGCCAGTGTCCCACGTGGGAGCTGGAACTCCGCAAATATCTGCAGGGAAAGGGATGGCCCCTTTGGAAAGAGTTTTGTTTGAATGAGGAGACAGGTCCCGGAAGTATAGGACATACTTGGTGGGAGAACCTCTCTCAAATTCACAAAAAGACCCTCAGTAAAGCACGTAAGCCGATGGCGATTGTGTCCTGTTTGGCACAATTGCGAGGCACAGAGGAGGTCGTCAGGACGCTCCGGGCAGAATTAGAAGAAAGGAACCGAATGAGTAAGGTCGATGTCAGGGACATTGAGAAAGAGAATCTGGATCTAAGAGGGAAGTTGGTAGAGAAAGGTAGAGGGGTGGATGATGCCAAGAGGGCACATCAGTCTTGTCTAGCCCATCTCAGCAGTTCCCAGACCCAGTACGAAAAGGCTTATCAGGACGTGCAACGTGCCGTTCTGATAAGAGAGGAATCAGACAAGCAGGTGGAGGCGTTGCAGAGGCAATGCTCTGATCTCAAAGCAGCTTTGAGAGCACTCCATGCTGCAACCACAGAGCAAAGGCAAAGTACTGTGGATCACGCGAAATGCAGGAAACAGATTGCAGAGCTGCAATCGCTGCTTTCGGTGCAAAATGGGTTCCAAAGCACCTTTGGAACCCAGTTAGATGGAGAAAATGCCCCAGATTGGCAAGAATTAAGTGAAACAGCGCAGCGATATGTTCAGGGAACATGTGCGCCAGCAGCGCAACAGAAAAGGCAGGCACCCCCACCCCCCACAGATCAGATCATAACCGCACCCATGAACCCCGTAACCACGCAGAGAAAAGCTATAGCAGAAGGCGCACCAGATATAACCTACACCACCCCCTTAACTGTAACCCAGCTCAGGGACGCATGTGAGAAGATCACTCCGTTCCTCCCCACCGCAGACCCCCACCAGTTTTTCGCAAAGGTAAAGCAACAGGCTACCATGTACGGCCTGGACGAGAGAGAGCAGGTTAAACTCACAGTTCTGAGTTTAGACCCATCGGTTGTAGCAGCCCTCCCCGACCCACAGAACGTTGCAGGAGGCACCCTAGAAGAGATGCACACCTCCATTTTAGATGCCATAGGGTATAATCGAGGTGACCCCGTGGAAGGACTTAATAAGTGCCGGCAGAAAAGATCCAAACACCCCACAGCATTCGCAGGAAGGCTGTGGATTCATTTCAACGCAGTTTTCGGCGACTTAAATAGAGCGCATTTGAACCAGGAAAATATGGTCAAATGGACGCGCACCATTATCTCACACGCGACAGAGGCAGGACAGAGCGCTTGCAACAGTTATGACCCCTCAGAAGAGGCCCATAATGAGAAATGGGTCCTGAAAAGGTTGTCCCGCGCTTGGGAGCAATCAATTCAGGGAAAGAGTAAGGTTCAATCCCCAGAAGAGGCTCAGGCTGCAGCAGATATTCAGGCAGTGAGAGAGCATCAGAAACCCGCATGGGTAAATGAAGGGAAGAGCAGCCCACAGCAGAAAGGACAGGAATGCTATAACTGTGGACAGTTAGGGCATTGGGCAAAAGAATGCAATGCACCCCAGCGATCTCAGAGAGGCCAGCAGACAGGCACTCTGAACCGCAGTAAGGCAAAACCCATCCACAATATAGCAGTACAGTCAGGACCCACCAATGTGGACGAGACGAACTGACGGTGTTCGGGCTCCCCCACTTGGGTCTGTGACACACTATGGGATTCATCAGGGAGACCCGTAGTCACAGCAAGAGTAAAAGGGAAGCCCATAGAGTTACTCTGGGACACAGGAGGCTCCCGCACCACCATTAACTCTATGATCACGGCACACGCAGACACGTGGCCGACCACATCCACCATTACACTTAGCGGGTTCACCGGACACTCGCAGCAGGGACATATCACAGCACCCGTAGCGATCCAGCTAGGGAACATCTCAACCAAACATCCCGTAGTTCTAGTAAATCTTCCCCGGACAGCAGAACACATCCTGGGGATAGATTTTATGAACGCTCATAGCTTGTCGTTTGACCCAGTAAACCAGTGTGTCTGGCGAATGGCTAGATCAGACAGAGCACCCGCCACCCTCACAGTTGGAGACTACGCTAATCGGATTAGCGCAGTGGGAGAGTACTCATTTGACCTGACTACACTCCACACCGACAGACAAATAAAAGCCCTACTGAACAAACACAGGACAGCATTTGCAAGTCACCGTCATGACTGTGGCAGAATGACTGGACCAGTTCACGTTACCGGACAGGACCCCCGACCACAGAAACAGTATAGATTTCCCCTGGAAGCAGAGGTGGAAATAGAAAAGGTGATAGGAAGCTTATTGGAGCAAGGTGTGCTCAGAACGGTAGCCTCGACCAATAATGCCCCTATTTGGCCAGTGAGGAAGCCCGATGGATCATGGCGTCTGACCATCGATTATCGGGAACTCAACAAAGTCACCTCCGCAGTAGCCCCAACGGTAGCTACTAGTCCCGAGACCATGCTCAAGCAGGGACTCAACTCCAAATACTTCACGGTATTGGACATCAGTAACGGATTCTGGTCAATACCATTGGCAAAAGCGTGCCAGTACAAATTTGCCTTCACTTTCAAATCACAGCAGTATACGTGGACATGCCTTCCACAAGGATTCCACAATTCCCCCTCCATTTTCCACCGACAGTTGGCAAGTGGTTTAGAGAAATTCTCCCGCCCCGAATGTCTGGTACAGTATGTAGACGACCTACTACTGCAGACAGACACAAAGGCAGAGCACATTACGCTTCTGGCCGAACTCCTGGAACTGTTGACTTCAATTGGATGTAAAGTTAACCCAAGAAAGGCCCAGATTTTGGAAACTAAAGTGATGTATTTGGGAACAATCATCACACACGGCAAACGCGAGATCGAATTCAAAAGAATTGATCCGATTGTCAAATTGCCCCTTCCCCAAAATGTTTCGGCCCTCCGGTCGTTTTTAGGACTGGTTGGCTATTGTCGGAACCACATCGACGGATTCGCGACAAAAGCCGCCCCACTCTCAGACCTCCTTAAGAAAGGAGCCCCCTGGGAATGGCTTCCGCAGCATACAGGCGCTGTGGAGGAGTTAAAACGGGCCCTTACTGCAGCACCCGCGCTGCTAGTCCCAGACCAACTTTCCCCCTATGCAATAGAGGTAGCGAGCACCGATCTGACCCTCTCGGCCGTGTTGCTTCAGGAACGGCACGAGCAGCTAAGACCAGTGGCTTATGCCTCCCGACTGTTAGACCCGGTAGAACAAGGATTCTCTGCCTGTGAGAGGCACCTCCTTGCTGTCTTCTGGGCAGTACAATACTTCTCATACATTACCGGACTCAACCCCATTACTATTCTGACCGAACACACACCCACACAGCTACTCCTAGACGGTCGACTGAAGGACGGTTCAGTTAGCCAGATTAGGGCAGCTAGATGGACACTACTTTTACAAGGACGGGACATTACAGTAAAACGGACCCGCACACACACATATTTAGCAGACAACCTCCAATACCCAGGACAGCCCCATGACTGTGAAATTGTAGCTCCCCTGCATAACACAGGACCCTTTATAGCAAAGACACCCCCCAGGAAGATAGGGAACCCAAAACAAAGCCCCCAACCCACAGACACGTGTGGACCCTTGAGGATTTATGTAGACGGTTCCTCCACAGTTTTAAACGGTGAGCGTATCACAGGATGCGGCATCTATGTAGAGGACGCGCAGGGGCGCGCTCTCGAAGAAATCGCTTTAAAGTTACCAGGTCACTTAGGCGCGCAGGCAGCAGAGCTCGCGGCCATAGCGTATATAGTGGACCACCCCGCTTCTTTCCCCAGCCCAGCAGACATATATTCAGACAGCTTATATGTCTGTAATAGCTTAACAGATTTTCTGCCCCTGTGGAGGACACGAGGTTTTGTCTCCGCAGACGGGAAACCCCTTCCATCAGCCCCTCTACTCCAGCATATTTTAGAAAAAGCGAAGGACAGGACCTTCGGAATAATAAAAGTAAGAAGTCACCATAGGTCATCCCCCCCTGGGAATGTAAAGGCCGACGCACTGGCTAAGGCAGGTTCCAGGCGAGGACACTTATGGACCCCCCCAGCTAGCGCACCAGCTAGCGCCCCTGTGAGCGCAGTCCATATCTCACAGACAGATATTAAAGATCTTGTAGCAGCACAAAAGCAGGATAAGGACCTCAGGGAGGTTTTTAAAGGCAACTTTGTGCCAGAGTACGAGAGATTTAAACACGCACTGACCACACATGAGGGTGTGATCATAAAGGAACAACTTTATGTGGTCCCGCAGCAGGACAGGAATGCAATGATTGCTTTATTCCATGATAACCACGGGCATCAGGGAATTGATGCAACAACGAGGCACCTCAGGCAACTCTGTTGGTGGCCTAATCTCAGGACTGATGTCACGCATTACATAGAGAATTGCCTTATTTGTGCTCAGAATAACCCGGAGAGGTATTCTAAGAAGGCACAACTTCGGCATACTCGCCCAGTAAACGGCCCCGGACAAACCTCCAGATCGATTTTATAGGACCATTGCCCCCTTGCAGGAATGGCTATAAATACGTTCTGGTGGTCATCGATACCTTTACCAAATGGGTAGAGGCATTCCCCTCTAGAACAAATACAGCAAAGACAGCTGCAAAGATCCTGACCCACCACATCTTCACGAGATGGGATTTACCCCGAAGTATTGATTCGGACCAGGGATCTCACTTTACAGGACGGGTCATGAAGAACGTCCTGACAATATTTGGAATAAAACAAAATTTTCATATTGCGTATCATCCACAGTCCAGCGGGATTGTGGAGCGCATGAATCGGACTCTAAAAACTACCCTTAGAAAAATGGTTCAGGAGAATAACTCCACATGGGATTCAGTGCCCCCATTTGCACTCATGTTCATAAGGAACACTGTTTCCACTTCCACAGGCTACACACCACACACACTCATGACCGGACGCCCTATGAAAGGGACAGAATTCCTTTTAGGACTGGACATGACCAGCCCCGAGGTGACAGCCCTCACACACAAAAAGACGGTTAAAGACTTGGTTGAGACTGTGAGGTCTGCACAGATTGCAGCCGCAGTTCAGCTTGGAAAACGCCGTCAACAACGCACCGCTTGTTTTAATAAGACCGTCCACCCCACAGAATTCCAGGTTGGGCAACAGGTAATGCTATCTGTATACAACCCCAGCAGTTTTTTGGCTCCAAAATATTCCGGTCCCTACTCAATTTCGGATAAAATTAGCCCCTCAGTTTACAGGGTAAAATATCCTAATGGGAAGACCGCGTGGTTCCATATTAACCAGCTTAAAGCATATGGGCCACAGTCTAACCATGCTCATCATGTACTGCTAGATGCAGCAGAACACTTCACCCCGCCCACTAGAGACACTTTTCCACCATCCCCCTCACAGACCAGTTCATCAACGGACTCGCCCACGACTCCGCCCACAGACCACGACAGACCACGCACCGAAACGCCCACAAGCTGCCACAGCAGAGACAGCAGGACAGACACTGACTCTGAAGACAGCGACAGCACACAGCCATACAGCCCACACTGCACCAACTACGACCCCGACTCCAGTGACCCCATGGAAGTCACTTACCTTAAAAACCCAGACCCACCACCCGACCCCGACGACCCCGACAACACACTTGACACAACACTATGGCACAGGGACAATTCATACAGACTTGTCCGCAATGACGAAAGTGACCCCTGGTCACACAATTCGAAAATAGCATGCCTGATCCACACAAGGGTGTGGGATCCGGGAGAGCAGGACGACACGGTGTCTGACTCCCGATACAGCAACCCCTTTGTGACCCTGTTCACAGAGACAGAGGAAAAGTGAGGTGTCCAGATGATGTAAAATAGGAATCGTTTGAGGGAAACTATGTCCTTTCTGATGGAACCTGCACGTATGTTTGTCTATCGTTTTATGTTTGTTTGTCTTTCAGTACTGTAAATGGTTCAGCTGGAGGATGGACATCTTCTTTTCAGCTGAAAAGATTGTGACCACCTCACATACACGTTAGCTTGTCCGCCGATACCTTTGAGAACTTCGGTTCCAAAACACCAGTTTGATTGGAGATCTTTTCAAAGTCGTAAGGCTTGTGACCACCTTACACACCCAATAGTTTCTCTGCCGAAACCTCTGAGAACTTCTATGGTGAGCAGCTCACCTTATCGGCTACAATATCTGAAGCCCAGCTCATTTCCCAAAAGGAGCATCTTGGCTCCCTTGTTTTTAGGTGCCCCTCTATTCGGTGAATAGAGGCTGCAAGTCACGGTAACCACATTCGTACCCGTTTAATCCAGGTTACTCAGGCGGTGGACAAACGGCACTGCGGACCCGCCCTGTCTGAGAACCCACTTTGGTCAGCCAAGCTCGGGTATGGCACAGCACGCCCTACCCGGGGATCCCATCCAACTCGTACCCGTAGCGGCCCATACGCAACTCATTCGGACGTTTCTTTCAAAATTTTGTTTTCATTTTTCGTTAGGAAGCCCTTAGGCCGCCATCCCACATGCTATTTACATCCAGGAACATTCGGATGGTAAACTAGCAAAGCCTGCGAGACGGCTCGCAGGAGAAGGATTGTTAGGTGTATTCTGGTCTTCAAATTCGCTTTTGAAAAAAAAAAATGAGGGGAGTCACAGGGTGTGACTTGGCCAGTCATTTTTAAAGGGTCAATCGGAATATAAAAGACAGATGCACTAACAGGTAAAGATCTTAAACTGTGTATTGACAGATACTGTGCTTGATCCCATAGCTTTCGAAGGAAGAGACAGGGATCGAAGCAAGGATTGTCCATACAGGAGGAAGAAAGAAGGAAAACCAAGATATAGATGATGGAAGCTCACCTATTGTTGTTAACTGTTATATCTGTTTGTGTGGAAACAAGACACGTTTCCCCCACAACCCCCACCGTAAATGTTTCCCTTACAACCACTCCCCAGTGCTCAGCTCTGATCAGTGAGGTTCAGACCTGGTGCACAAAATTTATGACATGGTACTCCATGTCATACATAATCGAATCACTACTGGTGATTGCGATCCTCGTTATCCTTGTACAGACCCTCAGGTTGAGGAAGTGGAAGAGGAGAGCCTCCCGTTCTTGCCCTTCCGTCTATGGAGTTCGATCTCCGATTTTCCGATTTCATCAATCCCCTCTGCCCCATGATGAATAAAGAACTGTGTAATGAATAAAATTCGACCCTGTATTGTATTGTCCTATACTCGACTGCCGAGTTAGGAAATGTGATGTTGTGGTGTGAATGGTTAAGGTTTTAGAGTGTGAGGAAATGTTTAAGTAAAGTTAGAGATAATTGTGATAGGTAGAGGTTCCCAGTTTATGGTAATGCATGTCCCCTTTGACATAGCGCCAAATAGAGATGTTAGGTAAAAAATTTTCTTCCCATAGTTCAAGATAGAGTAGCCCAGGAACTGGCAAGAGGTCAGGGGACACAAAGAAGGCAACCCAGATGCACTCAAGGCGACGTACATAGGTGATCCTTCACAATATTTTGATTGTGAGGATCACAAGGAGGGAATGTAGCCACCTAAAATGGACGCTGAGCTACAAAATAAGCCAAGCGCTAAGACTGCTGGGAAACAGACAGTTTAGCCAGACCAGCAGTCTGCAAAGAGAGCATTTTGCATTCTGCAGCAGCAGAAACCAGTTTGGGCTCAGGTGAGAAGACCTTAGCTAGGTGCAAATGGCAAAACGCTTTGCATGCTAATGAGGCAATCAGACCTGAACACCCACACAATAGATACATTTGATTCTGAATGGACACATTTGAATCAAGGCCCAGACATCGAGGCACCAGAAACCTCCAAACAAAAGGGCATAAGAAACGCCCCCCCCCCCCATCACGGAGACCCCCTCGCATTGGGGAATTAAAACAGTATCGATGAGGAATTGACCCAATAGGTAAAGCCCGCCCAAGAAGAGGGAAGGACAATGGAACCCCTATAAAAGACAGGGACCTTGTGTTGTCCGGTCTGCTTTCCGTGCTCCGGCTCTGACCAAGACCTTGAAGATCCAAGCTGACTCCAGCCGTCGAGCACCAGCCGCCGAACCGTAAGTGCCAGTACGACGCTCGCTACGCGAACTAAGCCCGCTAGAACCCCCAGTGACCAGAACGCTTGCTGAAGGTTGCAGCCCAAGACCAGGACGAAGGCCTCGCTCCCTGACCTTGCCTGTTCCTGTTAGATAAGTATTCTGATTACTTTAGTTTAGTCATAGCTTAGTCTCTTAGTGTGTGCATGAATATTTATTATTACTGTATAATAAATATTATCGTTTGGACCTTACTAATCGGTGTATCGTCTTTATTACTTTGAACTTAGAACATAGAACATAGAACAGTACAGCACAGAACAGGCCCTTCGGCCCTCGATGTTGTGCCGAGCAATGATCACCCTACTTAAACCCACATAACCCGTATACCCGTAACCCAACAATCCCCCCCTTAACCTTACACTACGGGCAATTTATCATGGCCAATCCACCTAACCCGCACATCTTTGGACTGTGGGAGGAAACCGGAGCACCCGGAGGAAACCCACGCACACATGGGGAGGACGTGCAGACTCCACACAGACAGTGACCCAGACGGGAATCGAACCTGGGACCTTGGAGCTGTGAAGCATTGATGCTAACCACCATGCTACCGTGAGGCCTTTTAGGTGGCTACATTCCCTACTTGACCTTGGAATACTCGTGACGGTGTCTATACGGCACCTGGCGACTCCTAAGCTGAATAAATACATAGAACAGAGCCTAGTGGTGTTAAGCACTTGGAAGTTAATACACCCCAATAAACGCGTTTTACGCACATAGCAAAACGTGCAACAGTGCACTGTCTGGTGTTTGGTTGTTCTGTGTTGTGTGTTCATTGGTCATCCTATGTGTCAATTACTACCTGTCTGCATGTCATTATATACATGAGTGGCTATTATGACATGACCCATCCCTTTTTCAGTCTAAATTGATCCCCCAGCTTCAAGTGTGTCCCCTGTAACATGGCTGATATGTTGGGTACTCTGGATCTGTGAAGACTGTGTTTACCCGAGCAGTAACATAGACAGGCTACCAACACTTGTAGAAGTACAACTCTATTTTATTTAACTACGAGCTGTTAAACATACTTGCACTGTGGGTCGACACTATGTTAGGTTGACTGAAGACCTATGCCTAACCTGACCAGCCTATACTGCTAGCACGTGGTAGAGGTTTGTGCTACTGACTGCGAGCTCTGTCTGTCTCAGAGGCTGCATCCCGAATGAGCGGGAAAACTAGTGCCCTCTGGCTTTATAGTGACTGTGCCCTATCTCGTCATTGGCTGCTGTGTTGTGTGTGTTGATTGGTCTTGCTGTGTGTCAGTCAGTGTGTGTCTATGCACCATCATATACTTATGTGTATATTATGACAATGGCTACATCCGCTTTTAACTGTTTCAGGTGTGTGAACACACGGGTCCTCTTGGCCGGCCCATTCAGGCCACAAGCATTCCACGTAACCAGTTTGGTTGGGGGGGGGGCTCTTGCCCACCTCCCCTGTCGATCAGCCATGACCTTAGCCCATGGCCCGCACCTCCCCAGATCCGCCCCTCGGCAGCAGCCGTCATCTAGTCTCCATCTCCAGCCTCCTGGAAGTCCCCTAATTATCAGCAGTCCCCCACCCCCTCTCCCCTCTACCCCGTCACTTTTCAGCTCAGCCCCCACTTCGCTCCAGTGAACCAGCCTTGCCAGCTAGCCTAGCAGATCGCACCCCTGGCGCCTAGGATTCTACCAGCTGCTGGAAATTTATCCCCCAACTATTAACATATGTTTTCAAAACAATAGCACCAAGCACAGAAAGCAAACAAACCATCCACTTAAGGTCTAGGCTCAACGGCCCATCCCTCCTCCTTTACAACATCTTATCAATCCCATCACCTTCAAACAGAGCCCCAAACATTGGAAGTGAAAACAAACAGAATTAATGGCAAGACAGAAAAAATTATGCATACAATGTCTTTCCTTCCCAGAACATCTGAATTTGAGAACTTTTCTTCACCCCCTCCATTTGTTTTCTTTACCTGTACATTTACCTGTACCTTAGTACGTACACTAAAAGGTCAAAGTTAGATAGCTCAGGGAATTCCTTCTCTTCCCGGCCATCACAACTCAAGTTACAGTGCACCACAGAACATTTTGATTTAAATCGCTACCGACCTGTTTTTCCTTTTTTTTAAGTCCATATGGGTCCCCCATGTTGTTGTCTTTCATAAAGACCGCCATTTCGTCCGGCGAGCCAAAATATAGTTCCCGGTCCTCGAAGGTTACCCAAAGACGGGCTGGGTAGAGCAAGCCAAATTTTATTCCCTTCTCATACAGGGCCGCTTTAACTTTATTAAAACTCGTCCTCCTCTTAGCAAGCTCTGCTCCCAAGTCTTGGTAAACCTGGATCTCGGCTTCTTCCCATACGAATTGTTTTGTCTCCCTAGCCCATCTCATGATGCGTTCTTTGTCCAGGAGTCGATGCAGCCTCACCACCATCGCTCTTGGGGGTTCTTGATCCTGGGGCTTGCGCATAAGTGCCCCGTGAGCCCGGTCCACCTCCAACAGCCTGTTAAACGCCTCTGCCCCCGTCATTTCCTCAAACATCTTCACAACATACGCACCGGCATCCATCCTTCCTTTCCCTCTGGCAGACCGACAATCTGAACGTTCTGCCTGTGGGAACGATTCTCCAGGTCTTCCACCTTTTCCAGCAGCCGATTTTGCCGATCCTGTAAAATGCTAATATGCAGTGCCATCCCAGTGGACTGCTCCTCCTGTTCTGTGCCTGCTCCTGTAGCTTTTGGATCGACTGTCCCTGAGCTGTCACTGTCACCTCCATCAGGTCGACAGCCTCCCTAATCGAGGCTGCCACCTTGGTCAGGTCCTCCAAACACTCCTTACAGTGCCGGGCGAACTTCTCATCCAGGTATGTGACCAACTGATCCATCGACCATTGAGCCGGCGGGGCCGGACGTCGCTTCTCTGCCATTGCAGCCACCAACCTCAGATCCTCACATCCAACCAGCTTTTGATTCCTTTTTTTGTAATTACCTTTTGAGCATAATTCCATAGGATAGGGGTCGCCTTCTCCCCCTCTCTCTTTTATCCACTTACAATAGAAAACATTTCCATGAAATTCCAGCTTAAAAGCCGTTAAAAAAACCACCAAGTGAGGGAGCTGCTAAATGTGCGACTGTTCACAGCATAGTTGCCACCGGAAGTCCACAGTCTAAAGTTGTTGAACTCAAGGTTAAGTCCGGAAGGCTGTAATGTGCCCAATTGAAAGATGAGGTGCTGTTCCTCACGTTTGCACTGGGCTTCACTGGAACATTTGGGGGCAGCAGGGTAGCATGGTGGTTAGCATAAATGCTTCACAGCTCCAGGGTCCCAGGTTCGATTCCCAGCTGGGTCACTGTCTGTGTGGAGTCTGCACGTCCTCGCCCTGTGTGCGTGGGTTTCCTCCGGGTGCTCCGGTTTCCTCCCACAGTCCAAAGATGTGCGGGTTAGGTGGATTGGCCATGCTAAATTGCCCGTAGTGTCCTAATAAAAGTAAGGTTAAGGGGGGGTCGTTGGGTTACGGGTATAGGGTGGATACGTGGGTTTTAGTAGGGTGATCATGGCTCGGCACAACATTGAGGGCCGAAGGGCCTGTTCTGTGCTGTACTGTTCTATGTTCTATGTTCTATTGTAGCAGGTAAAGGACAGACATGTGGTTTTGAGAGCAGGACAATGAGTTGAAATTGCAAGCGACAGGAAGGTCTGGGTCCTGCTTTTCAGGTGCCCATATTATCTACACTTCGTGGCTGGGCACCTGGTTAACATCATCTAGAATTATAGAATTATAGAAAACTACAGCACAGCTGGAAGCCATTCAGCTCATTGTCCTATGCTGGTTCTTAGAATGCATACTCATGCTTGGTCCCACATATTCGCTTTTTGTCTGTTACCTGCAACTTCCTCATCATCATGTATCTAGCCAACTCCCTTTTGGAATTATTAATGGAATCAGCTTCAACCACTCGGCAGCATGGTAGCACAGTGGTTAGCACAGTTGCTTCACAAATCCAGGGTCCCAGGTTCGATTCCCGGCTTGGGTCACTGTCTGTGCGGAGTCTGCGCGTTCTCCCCGTGTCTGCGTAGGTTTCCTCCGGGTGCTCCGGTTTCCTTACACAGTCCAAAGATGTGCTGGTTAGGTGGATTGGCCATGCTAAATTGCCCTTAGTGTCCAAAAAGGTTAGGTGGGATTACTGGGTTACGGGGATAGGGTGGGGGCGTGGGCTTAAGTAGGGTGCTCTTTCCAAGAGCGGGTGGAGACTCGATGGGCCGGATGGCCTCCTTCTGCACTGTAAATTCTATGCCCCTTGGTTATTGCCTTTCTGGTAATAGAACTAAGTCCTTCTATCCACTCTATCTAGATTCCCCGTGGTTTCATATACATCAATTAAATCTCCCCCAACCTCTCTGTTCCAAAGAACACAACCCCAGCATATCCCAACTATCCTCATAGCTTAAAATCTCCAGTAAAGGCAAAGTTTTAAAAAATCTTCTCTGTGCCCTCTTTAGTGTGATCACATCTGCCTTGTACTATGATAACCAGAGCTGTATGTAGTATGCATTCTGGTTCTGGTCGAACTAGTGGTTTATACAGCTATTGGTTGAGCCCTAAGCATCAACTAATGAGCACCTTCTTAACCATCATATCTACCTGTTCTGCTTCCCTCAGACGTATATGGACATTCACTCCAAGGTCCCTCAATCTGCTCCCCTACACGCCTCAGAATCTTACCACTTATTGCGTATTACAATATTTAACCTGTGTAAAAGGTGTGGCCTCTGATAAGTGCAATCATGCTTCTTTGTGCTAATTCTGATTCCAGTCACTGGGGGATATCCCCATTTGACTCTCCATTGGCCTCAGTTTTACCATGGCTCCTTAGTTGTTTTGATACTCATGTCTTATATTTGGATCAAACTGTGGCAAAGTTCAGGAGTTGCGTATTTCTGGTGAATCTGACCTGAGCATTGATGAACAGGTTATTAGTGAGCGGGTTTTGTTTGATGCCAATACATATCTAAAATGTGAGATGAAAAAAGCTACATTGCAAAGATTTCGCATTTTGAAGCACCAAGTGGTGGGTGACCTTGAAGGATGAGTCGCATTTCCGTGATAGATCTTTCAGATTAGCTCATTTTGTTTTATTGCAGGGCTGAGTGCATTAGGTGAAGGTTAGCAAGTGGAACACATCTCCTTGGTGGCATTGGGCAGCTGCTGTTATGGATTGACTGATAGCAACTCCCGAAAATAGAGGAGCATTTTTTTCAACTGCTGCATGTAATTCAGCCTTGTGAAGGTGGTCCCAATAAACATTGTAGAATAAAGAGCCATCAAGCTTTTGAAACGCAATGCAGTGTGAAGGAGGACTAGTGTTTTCATTCATTGCTTGATGCCCTTTTCGATACCAATGCAAGATATTCTAAATACAGGCATGCCATATCTTTCGCCTTTCATGTAAACCATTGCCCTTGGGTCTTAGGCCAAATTAATGACCCAGTCAGGTTTGGAAAATGATGCAAGTACTGATGCAAGTAAACTCTTTAGTTTAGGTACATGCCCCCTTTCACTTAGTTTCGTTAAGCAGTTTCTATCAAATTACTCCTCACACCCACTCAACTTTCATCAACACCTAACCTTCACTTTTTCTCCACATTATTACCTGCCCATTTAACATCAATTATTCCCACTCACTTTAGTCCTGATGCAAAGTGGTGCATCATGTATGTGTTATCCTTACCGTATGTGTTGCTTCAATCGGTTGAATACATCCAGTGGGATTCTCCGTCACACCGGGATCCTCTGCCGCGCCGGCAGCACACCCACGCATGCGGGTTTCCCGACGGCGTGGGGCATAAACTATGGGAAAGCCCATTGGCCGCTGCAGGAATGGAGAATCCCGCGGCTGGCGGGCGTGGGACACGCAGGAAAACACGGCTGGCGGACCAAAGATTCCCGCACATCCTCTTTACTCACTGCCCCCCATCTTATCCACCTTTCCTTACCCTTTCTCCTCTTTGCTTCCCCCTTCCCCTCCCCCCACATCTACAGTTCACCCTCTGATGTTAGTTTCTCTGCTGTTTGGCCTTTCACATCTTTTGTTCTCTCTGGGGACTGCCATTAACACTCTTTCCCCTTGGTTTCTGTGGCCATTAGCACCCGGTTTCCCTGGGTTTCTGTGGCTATGACTCATCTTTCATTCTCACTCCACAGTATAAATATTTCCCACTTTCTCTGTCTGTTAGCTTTTGACAAAGAGTCATCGCACTCGAAACGTTAGCTCTTTTCTCTTCCTTCAGATGCTGCCAGACCTGCTGAGATTTTCCAGATTCTTTTGTTTCAGATTCCAGCATCCGCAGTAATTTGCTTTTATTCTATATAAACTTCCTTTCCAATCAGGAATCCTGATCAGATGGAGAATGGAGCGTCCCCTGAAAAAGGGGTTTGGCGCCCATTGCTAAGCTCTGATCTCCCAGCACGCCGATGGGAACATGGAAATTGAAGTAAAGCATGCATATGCATGCAATTAATGGATTCAAAGCCTGAGGGTCACCCCCCCTCCCCCCCCCCCCCCAAAACCACTGTGATGCCCCGACCCCCTCAGTGGGAATTCCACTGGGCAGGCATTGGTGTGAGGTTGGCTAAGCGCAGCCCTGGCATGATGGAGCCCAAGAAGGGGGAGGGGGGGGGGGGCAAGGGGGACAGGGCACTGATGAAGTGCACCTCTGTCACTGGCAGCTGCAGAGGGGGACGACCCCCAATGGTCCTCGAGGTTGGGACCCTCCCTCCTAGCTGCCCCATCAAAGTCACACATCAGAGCACCCACCAGTCACCCTGATTAGAGACCTTCCCATCACAGACCCCCTATCAGACCCCCTATCAGACACCCCATCAGACCCCCTATCAGACCCCCAATTAGACACCCCATCAGACCCCCTATCAGACCCCCAAACAGCCACCCGATCAGACACCCCGTCTGAAAGCTGAAGAACAGTCCAGGCAGTGAAGTGAAAAATCCCCACATTTTCACTTACCCTCTCCTAACACTTGCTGCCTTAGACAAAAGTCTTTAAAGCAGCAGCTGTTACAAGTCTGGGAGACTACCTCCAAAGCCAAGTACACTTCAAAGAACTTCAAATCTTCCATTCAATTTCATACAGCAATACATTTCACTACCATTTTATGATAATAATCTTTATTAGTGTCACAAGCAGGCTTACATTAACACTGCAATGAGGTTACTGGGAACATCCCCTAGTTGCCACACTACGGCTCCTGTTCGGGTACTCTGAGGGAGAATTCAGAATGTCCAATTCACCTAAAAGCACGTCTTTCAAGACTTGTGGGAGGAAACCGGAGCACCTGGAGGAAACCCACGCAGACATGGGGAGAATATGTAGACTCCGCACAGACAGTGACCCAAGCCAGGAATCGAACCCGGGTTTCTGGTGCCATGAAGAAACAGTGCGAACCACTCTTTTTTACAGCAGAAACCACTTTGCTCCTTTTGATAGGCATGACTGATGGGGGGGGGGGGGGGGGGGGGGGGGGGGCTGAGGGGATTGGTGGGGTAGTCGGTGCGTGCGTTCTGTGGGGGGGGGGCTGCCCCTCTTTGTCGGTGGGGGGGGGAGGAGGCACTATTTGCATTGTGGGGGAGGGGCATCTGCCGCCGGATCTCGGGATCAGGTTGCCCGCTCAAAATGGTGGCCACTCTCAGCACCAGTGGAGACCCACTCTCGATTGGAAGCTGGTGGGAGTCCTCAGGCTCCAGAGGGGAGAATCCTGGCCAGAGTCTCAAATACATCCAAAAATTTGTCATTTGGTCTTGTAAATGATTGCTGTCTCTGCTCTTTTTTATTCTTCAAGGGACTTCCCAATGGAATACCCGTGCTTTCAACATTTAGAACAGAATACAGGAAATATGTCTTAACATGAACAGATTCTACAAATGAGAGAATTTTGAATGTTAGCAGTACACTTGACAATTTGAGCCCTTAATGGAGCGTTGGAGGAATATCTTGTTGAAATTCATCTACGTTCAGCTCATTAAGAGGTCATTTTACCATGTTTCACTAGACAGGCTCGTAGAGCAGCGAGGGGGTCTCCAGCTCTTTATTGGCCAGATTATTGGGGTAATCTTAACTCCTTGTGATGTGAAAATTGAGCCAATTCTCTACCTTCCATTTGTCGGTTTACAGTACAAGTTAACCTGACCTCCAGTGGGTTTGTTTTCTGGTTTTATCTGAGCTAAGTTGAACCTCTGAACTAAATCCAGTTCACTCAGCCCTAATCAACATCTAAATTATGAGCTATGCCCAAATGCTTCATTCATATCTGCAAGAATTGTTCAAAGCCTTCCAAATTAAACAAGGCAGCTGCGGTTTAGGCATTACCTCTGTACACATTGGCGTATCCTGTCTTTCTACCCTCTCTCTCCCTCTCTCCCTCTCTCTCTCTCAAGAAAGCTGTGGTTCAGGCATTAACACTGTACAGTTTGGCTTGGCATCTTCCTCCTTCTCTTTCTCCCTCCCTTTTATGTTTAGACCTGGATTTTACTTGTTCTTTAATATGGCATCAAGTCTGAATTAAATTGAATTGTAACTGTATGTTTTCCTCAATTTTTTTAATTACTAGTATGAGGACGAGGACAAAGCCTTGCTTGTTCAAAGTTTCATTTCGCAACGTTCACTTTGAAGGTAATGTGTTTGGATTGTGGTAAAGTTTTAAAGTACATTGCCCAACGTCTTGAACAGGAAGCATTCCTGAAGGATGTAGCTGCTTATTTATACAATGATAAAGTTGTGAAACTCCTTGATAAGAGTGACCACGTGTTGTGACAGCCAACAGCCCTTTCGGCATCCAGGCTTTGAATCTCGGAAGTGAACCAGCTGGCAATAGCCTTGAGATGAGATGTAATCTGGCACGGAGGTATGGAGGAGATAAATGGCAACCAGCTCCCTTGTAACAAACGGGATGTAAGCTTAGAAAAAACATTTGCAATCGGTTTGTTTCTTTAACTCTCTGTTGGAGAGTCCAACGCCAGCATCTCCACATCATGTTGTAGAGTAGCTTTAATGAAGAAGCCATGAGCCATTGAAATTATGGTCTCACTGAATACATAAAGGATTCTTTCCATTTATTAATTGTGAGTTATTTTTTGTCAATGCAAACCAAGGGAAGTAAAATTAACATCAAAGCTGCTAGGAAGGCTCAAATTGACCAAATGTTTGTTTTGCATCTTAGTGTTTGGGGATATATATACAGGGTGCAGCCAAAATAGGGTAACACGGATAGATTATAAACGACGATTGTTATGAGTACTGAATAACCTAATCAACTAAACTGGTCAACTTGGGAATTACCCATTGCAGTTCAGGAATAATAACAATTTGCATTTATTAAGGGTCCCAGTGTCATCACAAGAACCATCACAGGTGAATGATCATGCATCATGGATGGGGTTGTGGGGACAGGGTGGGGGGAGTGGGCCGAGGTAGGGTAGTGTGCTCTTTCAGAGGGTCGGTGTAGACTTGATGGACCAATACCGAACAGCGCCCGGCTGGGGTCTCCCTGAGGAGGTCGGCAAATGCCTACAGCCCTATAGATCCTGGGTTAGCATCCCTAAGCGGGTTTTAAACCTACTTAGGTGTGCGAAGCTTGGTCCCGCCCATTATGGGTAGGATCCTGATCGCGATGCCTCATGAGATCTGGGTACGTCGCATGAGACGTGCTGGTGGTCGGGAAGCCCACTGGAGTCCTCTTCCCAATCTACCTGTCATGTAGTTCTCCCGTTTGAGATGCAAAGATCATGCCCAGGTAGGGCCTGACCAATGCCCTATACAAATGCAGTAAAACGTGCCTATTCCTATACTCAAATCATCGCACTATTAAGGCCAACATACGATTTGCCTTCATTACTGCCTGCTGTACCTACACGCTTACTTTCAGCAGCTGATGCACTAAGGGACACCAAGGTCTCACTGAGTATTCACCTATCTCAATTTATATTCATTCACATAAAATCTGCCTACCTATTTTGGCAGATTGGTAATGAAGTGGTTAATTTCACATTTATTCACATTTTTACTGCACCTGCCATACACATGCCAACTCACTCAGCCTGTCCAAATCCTGCTGAAGCATCTCTGCATCCTCTTCACAGCTCACCCTCCTGCCCAACTTTGTATCATCTGTAAATTTGGAATACTGGGCGGGACCCTGTGTCCCGCCAGCCATGTTTTCCAGCCTAGCACGAAAAAATAAAGAGCTTTGTCCTCAAACTCACCATGCTTAGTTTTCCAATGTCTTTGACGTTTTGAGGGTTTTAAACTTTCATTTGCCAGTGCTTCCTTGCATTTAACACACATGGGGCGCGATTCTCCCGAGTCACGAAGACTCGAGAAGCCTGCCGTCAAAACGGGCGGTTTTGACGCCAGCCTCCGCCCCCCCCCCGACCGGGAACCGATTCTGGTCCCCGGTCGGGGCTAGTACCAAGCGGCCGTGAACTCCGGCATCGCGGGCTTAACGAATTTCGTTAAGCCCGCTAGCCAGAGTTAGCGACGGCTGACGCGTCAGATGACGTCAGCCGCGCATGCGCGGATTGGACGACTCCAACCTGCGTATGCGTGGATGACGTCATCGCGCTTGTGCGTGAAACCCGCGCATGCACGGGCCGTTATGCCCCGCAGAAGCCCCGCTGATGGATCCATCGGGGCGGCGGAGGGAGAAAGAGTGCGTGGGGGTAAGTACCCGCTGCCCGCGATCGGTGCCCACGGATCGCAGGCCCATGGCACCCTTGGCACGGCGTGGTACTGCCGTGCCAATCGGTTGCCATGGCTCCCCAGATCGGGGCTTTACGGCCGTTTTTACGAACGGTCAGGACCAGGTGTATTTTACGTTCATAAAAACGGCCGTAAAGGCCTTGGAAATCGGCCATCGGCCAGGGGTGAAAAGCTGTTCACCGTAAAAAACGGCGGGCAGTGATTCGTGTCGGGAGGCGGGCGTGAGGGGGGGGGGGGTGGGGGGGAGAATAGTGGGAGGGCGTCGGACCAGCGTGTCCGTAAAAATTTGCGCCGCCCGCTATTCTCTGCCCCGTCGTGAGTGCGGAGAATCGCGCCCATGAACTTTGAACCCAGGTTTGCAGTGGCACAGTTAATAAACCCATACCTCAAGTAATCCTCTTTATGCTGCTTTGATGCTGTTTTCAGCTTCTTCACGGGTTGTTCACCAGAGGCACTGGAGTTCACACCAGCACTTCTGGCAGCTGCTAATGGAGGAATCTCTCTCCCGCGCCCAGACAGGTGACGCCAGCGTATGGGTTGCGCAATTTGCTCTCTTCCGCCCGCTCAGGCAGGAAGACTCCAATGATTTAAAAAATAAATGTGCTCCTGGGTCAGTGCATTGATATCATGAGGAGAGTTCTGCCCCGCTGGGCTCTGGGTCAGTGCGTTGCTGAAGGGCATGCATGCACGGAACGGCCGGCATTCTGAAAGCATTTTCAAAAGCCGGTCACGCCGTTGGGCACATCTTGTGATCGGGAACGCTGCGATGCATGGCCCCGTGATCGGGAATGCCGTGACGCATGGCCCCGCGGCCCTCCCAGCACCCGCCCGCGACCGAACCGGCAGGATGCGAGCCTGGGCTTGAAAATTACTGATGTAGAACCCTGCCTACATCCTCCAGCTCCACACACAAATTACCCCTAATGGACCTATTCTTTCCCTAGTTATCCTTTTGCCCTTAATGTTCTTGGAAAACAACTTAGGATTTTCCTTTATTTTATTTGCCAGTATCCTTTCATGACCCCTTTTTGGTCTTCTAATTTCCTTTTAAGTTCCCTTTTGCATATTCCATACACCTCTAGGGCTTCTGCTGTTTTAAGCCCTCATTATCTGCCATAAGCCTCCCTTTTTATCCTTATGCAATACTGTATATCCCTCGATATTCAGGGCTCCCTGGATTTGTTGGACCCATCCTTTATCTTGATTGGAAAGTGTTGGCCCTGTATACTCCCTATTTCCTTCTTGAATCCACCCCACTGTACTGTCACAGATTTACCTGAAAGTGTCTGATCCCAGCCCACTCTGGCCAAATTATACCTGACCTTATTAAAATCAGCCTTTCCCAGTTAAGGACATTGATCTCAGGCTCATCCTTGTCCTTTTCCATAACAATCTTGAGTTATGATCACTTGCTCAGCTTCGTTACCGGTGAAGTCCAGGACCGACCCCTCTTTTGTACATACTGGCTTCTGGATGCATTTCAAGAATTCCGCTTTCTCAGGGCAGCACGGTGGCGCAGTGGTTAGCACCGCTGCCTCAAGGCGCCGAGGTCCCAGTTTCGATCCCGGCCCTGAATCACTGTTAATTTGTATGCTTCTTCTTTGAATCGAATACCACATCTAATTTCCCTTAAATCCATGGTTTGTCCACAGATCCCTTTCTACTCTTGCGCCAAATAGGAATAAACAACTTTTGGAATTCAGCTATTGGTTCCTTGAATGCCTGCCATTGCCTGTCCACTGTCCTTCCTTTCAGTAATGTTACCCAGTCCATCATAGCCAACTCAGGTCTCATGCCATCATAGTTACCTTTTTTGAGTATTAATACCCTGGCCTCAGAATCAACTACTTCATTATCCACCTTGATAAAGAATTCTATCATATTATGGTCACTCATCCCCACAGGTTGTTTCACAACTATGTTGCCAATTAATCCTTTCTCATTGCACAACAAACAGTCCAAGGTGGCCTGTTCTCTTATTGGTTGCTCAATGTATTGGTCCGTATACACTCCAGAAATTCCTCCTCTGTTGTACTGTGACTAATTTGACTCACCCAATCAATATACAGATTAAAGTCACTCATAATCACAGAGGTTCCTTTACCACATGCATCGTTGATATCCTCTCTAATGCTATTCTCAACATTAACACTACAATTTGGGGGTATGTGTACCATCACTACGAATATTCATTTGCTCCTTGATGTTTCTTATCTCAACCCAAACAGGTTTAATATTGTCGGTGCTAATATCTTTCCTCCATATTGTATAAATATCTTCTTTACTCAACAATGCAACTCTACCATCTTTCTCTCTCTGTCTGTCCTTCCTAAAAATTGAATAGTCCTCAATGTTTAGTTCCCACCCTGGGTCACCTTGGAGCGATGTCTCCGTAATCCCAACTATATCAAATCCCTTCACATCTATCTGTACAACTAATTCATCGATTTTGTTTTGAATGCTCCGAGAGTTCAGGTACAAAATCTTAAGGCTAGTCCTTTTAATGTTCCTTGTCCCATCCCTACTATTTTTTACTGTGTCCACAGCTGATTCTGGCTTTTTATTTGTCTGACTATCACTTTTTTAAGTCTCCTTGCTGTCTCTTACCAGTCCAGATTGTATTGGTCCCACCTGCTCAAGAACCGGACCTAATGCGGCAGGGATCTGAAACCCTTCACCTCACCCCATCTTTTCAGCCATGTATTCATCCTATACATCCTGTTGTTTCTACACTGACGAGCACATAGCACTGGTAGTAATGCGGAGATAACTACCTTTGAGGTCTTACTTTTCAACTTGCTTCCGAGCTCCTTCTCTTCTGCTTTTTGGACCTCATCCCTTTTTTGACCTATGTCGTTTGTAACAATGATGTGGAGATGCCGGCGTTGGACTGGGGTGAGCACAGTAAGAAGTCTTACAACACCAGGTTAAAGTCCAACATGTTTGTTTCAAACACAAGCTTTCGGAGCACAGCTCCTTCCTCAGGTGAATGGAGAGGTATGTGTACCATGATACCTGGCTGTTCGCCTTTCCCCTTCAGAATGTCCTACAAGCAGTCTGAGACTAGTGTTTAAGTGGACAGCGCTTACCCCTAGTAACCATCCCTGCAGACTTTTTGGCCCCTCAAGGGTCCAAGGTACCTGAGATTAACTGAGGATGCAGGAGTCATGGCAACTCCCAGGAAACTGAGCAGAAATGTGCAGTTTCTGCTTTTGATCATCACTCACCAACTGCACGTTGACGGAATGGAATCCCTTGCTGTCGATGAACATCAAGGGTTGCTGAAAGGGAGTCCGTATAGACAAATGGGTGAAGTCTATTGCACCGTACACTTTTGGGGACCCTGAGATAGCCGAGAAGCCCATGAATCTCTGAGCATGGTTATCCTCATCCAGAACAAAGTTCACATAACATTGGGCTCTCCTGTGAAGGGCTTGTCAACTTCTGAATGAAGCGATTTGTTGTTGATTGGTTGGCAGCTGCTCGTTAAAAAGACCCAGTTGCAAATAAATAGAGTGTCACCATCACTTTCAGGGCCATTGGCAGAGGGAAGCCTTCAAATCCACGTGGTGTCAGGTCATCTCAGAGCATGTGGCGTATGTGGTGGACCGGACCTCTGGGCAATTGCAGACTTGCCATCCACTGCCCCTCACTCATGTGTAGAAAGGAGACTCATGGACAATGGACCCTTGGTGTCGTGAATCCCCTTCACTAGCTATGCATCAGCTTCTCAGCCTCCTTTTGATGCTTAAGCTTCCCCTAGCCATGTCCCCTATGAAGTGCCTCCTGCTGGAGCTGTGAACCACTGCCTCTTTCCATAGAATTAGAATTCCTGTAGTGCAGAAGGAGGCTATTCATCCCATCACGTCTGCACCAACGCTCTGAAAGAGCACCCTACCTAGCCCCACTCTCCGACTCTCTACCCATAACTCCACCTAATCTGCTCATCTTTGGACACTAAGGGCAATTTATAATGGCCAATCCACCTAACCTGCACATCTTTGGACTGTGAGACGAAACGGGAGCACCCAGAGGAAACCCATGGCGACACAGGGAGAAGATGCAAACTCCACACAGACAGTTACCCAAGGCTGGGATTGAACCCGAGTCGCTGGTGCTGCGAGGCAGCAGTTCTCACAACTGTGCCACTGTACCACCTACATTGAATGACGAAAAGCTCCCTTGACAATTGGATCCATTCTCATATCTCTCTGAAAAGGTGTATTGAAGAGCAAAATGGTTAAAGGGTGCAGAAAGAAGGATGTGAACGACAGACCAATGGGAGAAGTTGGGCAGCCATGCATTGGCAGCTTAGATTGCGTTCTTCATGGCCCCTTACCTCAGGCCCCAGAAAACACATAGAAGTGAGCAGCATTCCATTCCACAAATGTGATATCTGGAGCCCTGTGGGGGGGTGATAACTTGTGAATTTCATCATTGAACCAAGATGGCTCTGAACGTGACTCATTGACTCGGCATAACTTTAAGCATTTGTTTACTAATGGTGAGTGAATGGAATTTACTTTGTGTTACAGACACCTGGTCAGCTCTCAGCAGTGGCTAAGGTGCTGGACCAGAGCTGCAACTTTTAAAAGTTTTAATAAGGTGTGGAAAGATCAATTCATTCTAGGAGCAATAATATAAGAAATGGGGCTTGGTTGTTTTATTAAAAAAAACTTTATTAAAACAAAAGAAAAGAAAACAATATTTTAACTTGCAAACTTCAATCTAACAGTAACAGATTACACGCCAATGCTTGGCCTTAACACACTAGTTCCCATTAAACAGCATTTAAAATTAACATGCAGCTCTCATTCCACTTACACAGTTGGGCAAATATGATACTTGCATTTGCAAAGTAATTTTTCTAAATTCTGCCTCGGTGACAACTTTCATGGCACCTCGGTAACTTTTCAAAGTCTTATCCCTGAACCTGGTCAAAACAGGATTCTTTCTCTTTCTCTGTTTTAGCGCCGCCCAGCCGCTCAAATAAAGATTCTCTGCGGAGGTTTCCAAACTTGAACCCCTCATCGTTAGCCTGGCTGTTTGATTGCCCACTCCCATTTATACAAAATAACAGAGTCATGCTACTGATATGTAACAGACCTCCCATTGATGGGCAAAGAGGTCGTCAGACTCTGTAGAGGGCTATGCTGATCTTCAGGTAAGTCCAGGTAAGTCCAGAGTGATTCACGTGTGTTTTTTTCGCAGGCGTGGAGAATTCCGGCCCTTTTGTGTCTTTCAATCTCTTCAGTTTTGCAGCTTATCACATACCTTCCTTTCGCCTTTGTCCCACCCGATCAGTCTGTGGTTGTACCGGTTGCTTGATTGGAGTTCTATTGTCCTGGGAAAATGGGCCATTAAAATGCAAATGAGCGGGGGTTTCAATCAAGTCTGGTTACCTGTGTTTCAGATACACATAGGCTCTGTATCTGTCTGAGTCCTGGGTTGGCCATAATTCCCATGGTCCTTTGCAGGTAGCCACCTTAGATGGCTATGTTCCGTCCTCTTGATCCTGAACGCGAGGCGTGGTGGATCACACTATCAATCCCTGTTCATCCTTGGTGGACCGGTCACCCTTGGTCAAGGCAAGGTTCTACTCTACTCTATTTTATGGATTGGGACATTTAGCTAATATTCCATGAATACATTCATAAATTAATTCATCTCTAACGGTTACTATAAATTAAGTCACTGTAACGTTTAATTTATCCGCACAGTTGATCTCTAGCTAACGCTATCTAAGCTACTCTCATGCTGCTGGTGAATATCAAAAGAACTTATATACAGCACAAAATTTAAAACAGCAGCATCACATTTCTACTTAATCCTAATAAAGTTAAAGAGGTACATGGTTTATTTTAGCAGCGATTGTTACATGAGTTCAATTTTGTTGAATTCCAAAGAAGAAGGATCGGACTGTATATATCGGGGAGCGGGAGGCTTTTGCTCGCCACTTACAGAGTTGGAGTGTCTGAATGACACTGCAGATTATTGCAATTACTAGAAAGGCCTCTAAAATGCAAACGAGCGGGGGCTTCGATCAGGTCTGGTTACCTGTGTTTCAGGTACACATAGGCTCTGTGTCTGTCTGAATCCTGGGTTGGCCATAATTCCCATGGTCCTTTGCAAGTGGCCATCTTAGATGGCTACAATATTTCCGGTGTTTCCCATTGTTATTTCGGATTTCTAGTATCTTCAGTATTTTCCAGCCATCTTTTTCCTCAGTTGCAATGGCTATGCAGATTCCATTACTCTTGCCAGGGAAATCGATGCTTGCATCGAGGTAAATTATAACCACTTTTACAGCTGGGATAAATGGGCCACGTCACGTGCTTTCTTCCCCCATAGCCTTATTGAGTCAGTGCTAATGTAATCCAACACTTCTTCTGACCATGCAAATCAGTCACAATTACTCTTTTATGTGGACAAGTTTAGAATGTTTAAACTTACCCTCACTGAAAAAAAGAAGGTAACAGTGGCGCAATCCCCATATTTAACATGTCAAAAGTATGGAAGATATAAGCATGTTATGGACATTAAATTATGAATACTGAAAAATAAAATATGAGAACAATATTAGTAATCATCAAGTGAGACTGAAGATTAGAAGCAATTTTTCTAAGGTTAATAAGGTGGCACTGTGGTACAGTGGTTAGCACTGCTGCCTCACAGTGGCTGGGACCCAGGTTCAATTCTGGCCTTGGGTTTCTGTCTGTGTGGAGTCTGCACGTTCTCTACGTGTCTGCGTGGGTTACCTCCGGGTGCTCCAGTTTCCTTCCACAGTCCAAAGATATGCAGGTTAGGTGGGGTCACGGGAATAGAGCAGGGGTGTGGGCCTAATGGGGTGCTCTTTCAGAGGGTTTGTGCAGATCTGATGGGCTGAATGGTCTCCTTCACTGCAAGGATTGTATGGCATATAGGGAATAACCTTTTACAAAATATATTTTGAGTCTCCAATTATTTCTTTCCAATTAAGGGGCAATTCAACATGGTCAATCCACCTACCCTGCACATCGTTTGGGTTGTGGGGGTGAGGCCCAGGCAGACACAGGGAGAATGTGCAAACTCTGCACCGACAGCAACCCAGGGCCGGGATCAAACCCGGGTTCACAGCACCATGACACAACGGTGTAAACCACTGCGCCACCTTGCCACCCTGGGAATAACTTCTGACTAAAATCAACTATTGCTATGTTGATTAAATGCTCTGATATAGTGAACTATTTTAAAGGGGGTTAACAACTTCGACAAAATACCACATGAAGGGATTTTTTTAAAGAAGTAATGCTCATGGCAACTAGTTTGTTGAGATGGGCCGAAGCCAGCAGCAAAACATTAACACCACTTTATCTGGACTGCCGCCTCCATGTAACCAGGGAAAACCTCATGTACCAAACTGAGTAACCTTTGGCAATGCACACTCCCAGGGCTTCCTTTGGGAGCCCAGGTCTTAATGTTGACAAAACGTGTGAAAAAAAATCAGGCACTGTTTCCAAACAAACACTTCTTTAGTTTCTCAATGATTTCATTATAGTCGCTTGAAGTTACAGGCTGTGAAGTTGCTAGAAGTGCCAAATATCACTGCTGAGTGAAACTGGTAAAATGTGGTCGAATTCTTTTCTTGGGAACCAGTTTCTATGAAATTATTAAGGGATCTCCGCTGTGCACCAGTGACTGTGCCTAGATATGGAAATTCCCTCATTATATCATGCTGATTGTGACCTGGTGCAGTTCCACTAGAAAGTGTGAGCTGAATTTTTCGCTCTGGGCCCAAGTCCATTGGCAGCAGTGCAAAGTCAGAGTGTATTCTACTGGAGATTGGGGTGGGTGACTGCGCGAATCATCTGCTGCTCACCTGATTAATTATGCAGCAGGGGGAATTACGCCACATTGCTTGGCTGGCATTCAGTGGTGTTAATGCCTCCCTGCTTTCGGCTGGCCTTGAGTGTACCCTTATACCTTTTCCTTTGGCCACTCTGAGAGTGTTGGCCAATGGAGAGCTGGGAGGAGAGAATCTGCTGAGGGAGGCAGTTTCTGGACATCCGGATGCAATGGTCTGTCAGTCGGAGTTGGTTGCGCAGGAACAAAGCTTCCATACTGTTAGACGCAGCTTCATGGAGAATGCTAGTGTTTGTCAGGCAGTCCTCCCATTTGATCCCCAGGATTCAATGCAAGCACTGCTGATGGATGTTCTCAAAGATCTTACTGTGACATTGATAGACAGTCTAGCTTTCACTACAGTAGAAGCGGGTGGTCAACGCAACGGCCTTATGAACCAGGAGCCTTGTTGACTTCCAAGGATCCCCATTGTCAAAGCAGGCTGCCGAGCTGGCAGGGCAGATCATGACCATTCATGTGCCCTGGGCAAGGATGGCCACCTGAAGGATCCATTGAGTACAACATGCTTAATCTCCGCAAATGGGAACCTGAGGGTGAGGCAGTGGACAATACAGGAGGCAGCTTAGGCAGTCACTCATTCCCGCCTCCCTCAATTCCGGTGGCCAGCAAGAAAAGGGTGAGGCCGTACCCCATACCTCAACTCAACCACAGCCCACCCCCCCTCCTCCCCCAACCCCCCCACACACCCCCGGAGACCTCAAAAAAGAATGAGGACAATTTCTCACTTGTATAGCCATCGCAGCATTCATCGTCACCCTGTATCAGCCCAGAGGCACACACCTCGGTGGATCATAGATCCAGTTTAGAATCGAGCCCAAATAAATTGGCTGGGAAATCTTTGGGGTTCTGTCGTGAAAGCGATTCTCCTTGCCAATTTTCTCCTCTCTGCTTTATGTAGGCGATGCTTTAGGCCCCAACACAATGAGGACAACATCTGTGGTGGCAATCTGAGCTATCTCTTTCAGGCTATTGCTTAGATACTTGCTGAGGAAAAGGAGTCTAGGGAGGCACAGTGGCACAGTGGTTAGCACTGCTGCCTCACAGCGCCAGGGACCTGGGTTCAATTCCTGCCTTGGGTCACTGCCTGTGTGGAGTTTGCACTTTTTTCCCATGTCTGCGTAGGTTTCCTCTGGGTGCTCTGGTTTCCTCTCACATTCCAAAGATGTGTAGGTAGGGTGGATTGTTCATGCTAAAATTTCCCCTTAGTGTTCAAAGATGTGCAGATTAAGTGGGGTTATAGGGTCACGAGGACAGAGTGGGGGAGTGGGCCTAGGCAGGTTGCTCTTTCAGAGGGTCGGTGCAAATTCGATGGGCCAAATGGCCTCCTTCTGCACTGTCGGGATTCTATCGATTCTAAATCTAGATAATTGCAGCTACTTGTGATGTTGTGAGTAATGGAAGAGAAAAACTGGAAAACTGGAAGGAAAGGAAAGAGACAATGGCTGACGGAGAATCAGCCACTTGTCTTACATCAGTTCCGATCTTTGTTTTCAAAGTCAGTGAGGGTAAATGAGAAAAGGGTGCTGATTCGTTATTTCCCATTTTACATGTTTGTACCAAATCAAAATTACTCATCTTGGGTGCGATTTTCTGGTCGCATCCGTGCCCGAGGACATGGACCTTTAAATAGTCTGTCCAATTGTCCGTCCCCCTCCTGACCTCAAAAAGACCACAGAGCAACTAATTCAAACTCTCCGATCCCAATCTCCTC
Source organism: Scyliorhinus canicula (assembly GCF_902713615.1). Taxonomy (NCBI): domain Eukaryota; kingdom Metazoa; phylum Chordata; class Chondrichthyes; order Carcharhiniformes; family Scyliorhinidae; genus Scyliorhinus; species Scyliorhinus canicula. The sequence goes on from NC_052148.1 coordinate 232,300,615, forward strand.
CAAGGGAAACAGATGGTCCACAGCATTGACCATGGACCCCAAATCTTCTTTATGGAGAAAACAAAACACTTCACAAGCTGCGCCAACGGAACTCAGCTGACCTCAAACTTGAATTCCCAAATCCCATTAGAAACATTTCTTAGTGTCAGCATATTGCAAAGTTTAAATTTAATTCTTATCATCAGGACTTTCTACCCTCATTTTTATGATATCAAAATTAGGACAGGTCTAATTACCTATCAGTTTGGCAAATCAATGCTTGCTGAGGTAAAATGCAAGTATTGTGGATCCAATCCTACAGTTGGCATTTGAAAGACAACCTTGTTGAGGCTTTTAAACATCTTAGTGCTAATCCCAGCATTAATACTACTAATATAATGTAACTAAAACTGTTCAAGAGCCTCTCATTCTTCCTCAAATCATTTTCCATTTGGCTTTAATCCCATAAGAGGTACATTAGCGCTCCTGGGAAAAGGGATGATGAAGATGATCTAAATGGTCTTCAGTATCGCTAACTTTTGTCTGACATGTAGGTTGTGTTGTACTCATCCTGTCAGCGAATGTGTGTTTAATAATTAAAGGAAGCGTGAAGTGAAAGGCCAAACTGATTTATTATAACTGAAAATAAAGCCATTACCACGGTTGACAAAACAAATGTCAAAGCCCAGGGGCGGAATAGTCGGAGAATCGCCCGGGGCCGGCGTCAATCCCGCCCCCGCCATGTCCCGGATTCTCCACCCCCGAGATTCAGCAGGGGCGGGAATCGCGCCGCGCCGGACGGCGGGCCCCCCGCGGCGATTCTCCGGCCCGCGATGGGCCGAAGTCCCGCCGCTAACAAGCCTTTCCCGCCGGCGTAGTTTAAACCACCTCTGGTATCGGCGGGATTGGCGGCGCGGGCAGGCTCCGGGGTCCTGGGGGGACGCGGGCGATCTGATCCCGGGGGGTGCCCCCACAGTGGCCTGGCCCACGATCGGGGCCTACCGATCGGCGGGCGGGCCTGTGCCGTGGGGGCACTCTTTTTCTTCCGCCTCCGCCATGGCCTTCACCATGGCAGAGGCGGAAGAGACCCCCTCCCCTGCGCATGCGCCAGTATGACGTCAGCAGACGCTGACGCTCCGGCGCATGCGCGGATTTATGCCGGCTGGCGACGTCCTTTCGGCCCCAGCTGGCGTGGCGCCAAAGGCCATTCACACCAGCCGGCGGAGTGGGAACCACTCCGGCGCGGGCCTAGCCCCTAAAGGTGCGGAGAATTGGGGAGGCCCGACGCCGGAGTGGTTGACGCCACTCCAATATGCCGGGATCCTCCGCCTCACCAGGTAGGGGAGGATCCCAGCCCAGGACTGTCAGGAAGTGCCGGTCCAGGTCTCAGAGCAACATTTAAAGGTCCCTCAAATCCCTTACCCCCTCAAGAGCAAATCATCCCCCTCAGACCTGCAGCGATGAGGCTTCTTTCATTGCTTCGCACAAGGCCTTGAGTTGGAGCCGGGTCGGGGGCTGTGAAATGGACTGGGAATCGTTGCTTCTTTGCTGAACACTTATCTTCGATGCTGTCCTCAGTCAGAGAATCAATTTCCTCAGTCTCCATTTCAGTCTTCCGAGTTGGGAGACAGCAGGCTGAACCTGGCACGCAGTCATTGTCCGTTAACAATTCCATTAGTGTGACTCCCGTCGTTATGTACAGCATGGTTCTATAATCAAAAAGGAACCAGGCCAATATCATATCCAGGGAACCAGCAGGCTGTTTATTCATTCCGGTTTTAAACGTTTGAACTTCCCGTTTGGCCAGGCTATTAGATGATGGATTGAATGGTGCCGTTCAGTTGTGTTTACTGCCCAGGAACTAATGGCCTGACCTGACACACCTCGACATGGTACCGTTTAGCACTGGTTTCTATGAATGTGGACCAGGCGTAACGGCACATGGGGGGGGGGCATCCATGCCATCAGAGACCCCCAGGTGGTCGAGCTTTGGGAAGGGTGGTACCCTGGCAAAGTCACGTTAAATAGTGGTGGCAGCATTATCAAACACCAGACTAAACGCATCCAAAACGGGACGCTGCTTTTGTCCCATTAAATGACTCCCAGAGTGTTTGCTGATAGGAGCTGTTGCATCACCTTCATGAAGGCTTCATCCTGTGGCACCTGCCATGACCATTTCTGGTGTTCTGGTAACATTGTGTGCAGGGGTGACAATAAAGTGGCCAGGATTGGGATAAATTTCCCATAGTAGTTTGCGAAGCCTAGGAAAGTTTTGAGTTAGAATCATAGAATCATAGAATTTACAGTGCAGAAGGAGGTCATTCGGCCCCTCGAGTCTACACTGGCCCTTGGAAAGAGCACATTACCTAAGCCCACACTTCCACGCCATCCCCGAAAACCAGCAACCCCACCTCACCTGACCTTTATGGACACTAAGGGCAACTTAGCATGGCAAATCCACCTAACCTGCACTTCTTTGGACTGTGGGAGGAAACCGGAGCACCCGGAGGAAACCCGCTCAGGCACGGGGAGAATGTGCAGACTCTGCACAGACAGTGACCCAAGCCGGGAATCGAACCTGGGAACTTGGGACCCTAGAGCTGTGAAGAAACAGTGCTAACCACTGTGCTACCATGCCATCCTGTTCTGTCGTATTTTGTTGGGTCGGTGCCTCTTTGATGGCCTTAACTTCATCCTGCATGAGATATAAGTCTTTTTTATCGACTCAATACCCTACATAGATCACTTTGCCTGTCTGGAACACACATTTTCCATTTTGGGAGAATATGGAGAATGTTCACCATCATGTGTTGAAAAATGGTGCTAAAATGGTAAAAGGCCAAACAGGTTTATTTTAAATTGAAAATAAAGCCGCTACCATGTGCACAAAACAAATGTCCCAGCTCAGGACTGTCGGGACCTGCCAGTCCGGATCTGGGAGCTAACTTTAAAGGTCCGGCTAACGAGCCCCAGCTGGGCGGGCCTCCTCCTGCTCACCATGGGATTTGTATTCTATGATGCCCAAGGAGAGATCAAACAGCGATCACCCATGCTCCTGGTGAGGGTTAACACAGCGTTTAAACAATATGACCAGAATTTTCCCAGCTCCATGGAGGGGGCTTTGGAAGGTGTGGGAGCGGAGTTCTGACAAAAACGTGTTGGGCCAGCTCCCCAATCTGTTCTTGCCCCCTTGTACTTTTCCCAGATATCGTCTTCCAACATCAATGGCTTCCAGCACCAGTGGGTAGTCAACAGTGTATTGAAAAGTTCAATTAGCCCCAATTTTGGTGATTCGATTACAATTTCTGAATCACATATGTCTGCGACTCCGCCCACAGCTTGTCTCCTGACAGGAAGTAGGAGGATAATAATAATAATAATGAGAGCGAGAGGTGAGTGTACCATAAGAGGTATCTGCTGATGCTACTTTCAAGGAGTCAAATTGTATTTTGTACTACTTCCGCTAGAAAATGCATTCAACTGAAAATGATTCACCTGCAGAAGGATCAAACAAATAGTGCAGGATGTCAGGTTGTGGCTTTCAGTTCGAGCATCTGTAATTATTTTGTTATTTATTCAAGGGTTATGGATTTTGCTGGCTGGGCCAGAATTTATTGTCCATCCTTCGTTGCCTTTGAGAAGTTGGTGCTGAGCTGCATTCTTGAACCACTGCAGTCCATGCGATGTAGGTACACCTACAGTGCTGTTAGGGAGAGAATTCCAGGATTTTGCCCCTGTGACAGTGAAGGAACAATGATATGTTTCCAAGTCGGGGTGGTGAGTGACTTGGGGGGAAACTTCCAGGTGTTGAGGTTCCCAGGTATCTGCTGCTCTTGTCCTTCTAGGTGGCTGTTGGTTTGGAAGATGCTGGTGAAGAAACCTTCATGAGTTCCTGCAGTGCATCCTGTAGATGGTACACGTAGTTGCTGCTGTGGATTGGTGGTGGGGGAATTGAATGCTTGTGGAAGGGGAGTAATCAAGCGGGCTGCTTTGTCCTTGATGGTGTCAAGCTCCTTGAGTGCTGTTGGAGCTGTACTCATCCAGGCAAGTGGAGAGTATTTTATCACACTCCTGATTTGTACCTTGTAGGTGGTGGACAGGCTTTGGGGAGTCAAGGGATGAGTTATTTGCCACAGAATTCCTAGCCTTTGACCTGCTCTTGTAGCCACAGTATTTATATGGCTAGTCCAGTTCAGTTTCTGATCAATGTTAACTCCCAGAACGTTGATAGTGGGGGATTCAGCGATGGTAATGCCATTGGATGTCAAGGAAAAATGGTTAGATTCTCTATTGTTGGAGATGGTCAATGCCTGTCATTTATATGGCGTGAAAGTAATTTGTTACTTATTAACCCAAGCCTGGATATTGTCCAGGCTTTGCTGCATTTGGAAATGGACTGCTTTACTATCTGAGGAGTTGCGAATGGTGTTGAACATTGTGCAGTCATCAGTGAACATCCCCACTTCTGACCTTACGATGGAAGGAGGTCATTGATCATTGGGATGAACTTCTTCGTTGGGCGGCACAGTAGCACAGTGGTTAGCACTGTTGCTTCACAGCTCCACACTGGTTCCCTGGTTCGATTCCCGGCTTGAGTCACTGTCTGTGCGGAGTCTGCACATTTTCCCTGTGTCTGTGTGGATTTCCTCCGGGTGCTCTGGTTTCCTCTCACAAGTCCCGAAAGACATGCTGTTAGGTAATTTGGACATTATGAATTTTCTCTCTGTGTGTCTGAACTGACAGCGGAGTGTGGCAGCTACGGGATTTTCACAGTAACTCCACTGCAATGTTAATTAAAGCCTACTTTTGACAATAATAATGATTCATGTTATTCCACATGTCCACAGGAGGCACAGGAAAGCTTACAATAGGTTATTCATGATTCATGCATGGCAACATCTGCCCCAGAGAACCCTCTGGAGGAGCACCCTGCACTGATAGAGTTCCCACAGCTCTTAACACAGCAATGACTGGGAGAATATTCTAATACAACTCTTTGCTCCATGTCACAGATACAGACTGCTATACAGTTAGTCAGTACACATAATATTGTTTTTAAATTCTGATCTTACCTACATAGATTTATTGTTAAACCTTCATCCAAAAGCCTGTCTGTAACCTATTAACTTCAAACTATCTGTTCTTCTAAAATGTAAGCAACCTTGCTGGTGAATGCTGATATTAGGACATTGAGACATAGCATTTGACTAGCATGTCATTTTACTCTAATGCAGAGGTGTTATGTATATCCCACATTTTACTCAATGTATTAATTCACTCCTACATTGATGAAGCAACTGCAGGTGTCCTGGTACTGAAATGATTCACCACCAACAACGAAAAGAATCTCCCTTTGTGCTCGGTATGTCTCCAACCAGTCGAGAGTTTCCCCCAATTCCCATTGACTCCAGTTTTGCTAGGGTTCCTTGATGCCACACTCGGTCAACTGCTGCCTTGATATCAAGGGTAGACACTCTCACCTCACCTCTGCAGCTCAGCTCATTTGTGTATAGTTGCACCAAAGCTGTAATATGGTCAGGAGCTGAGTGGCCCTGATGGAACCCAAACTGACCGTCCGTGAGCAGGTTATTGCTAAGTAAGTGCTGCTTGATAGCACTGTTGATGGCCCCTTCCACCATTTCACTGATGATGGTTGAGCAAACTGATAAGGCGATAATTGGCTGGGATGGATTTGTCCTGCTTTTTGCATTCAGGACACACCTGGGCAACTTTCCACTTTGATTGGGAGATGCAAGAGTTGGAGCTATACTGGAACAGCTTGGCGAGGAGCACAAGAAGTTCTGGAGCACAGTTTCAGTATTATGCCAGAATCTGGCCTTTGCAATATCCAGTGCCATCAGCCATTTCTTGATATCATGTGGCGTGAATTAGACTTTCTGAAGACTGGCATCTTTGATGCTGGGGATCTCTGGAGATAGATCATCCACCCAACACTTCTGGATGCAGATTATTGCAAATATTTCAAACTTATCTTCTGCGCAGATGTGCTGGCCTCCTCCATTATTGAGGATGGGGATATTTATAGAGCCTCCGCCTTCAGTGAGTTGTTTAATTGTCTGCCACTATTCACGGCTGGATGTGGCAGGACTGCAGAGCTTAGATCTGATCCTTTGGTTGTGGGATATTTTAGCTCTGACTATTACTTGTTGCTTATGTTGTTTGGCACACAAGTAATCCTGTGTGTAGCTTCACCAAGTTGACACCTCATTTTTTAGTATGCCTGATGCTACTCCTGACATGGCCTCCTGCACTCTTCATCGAACCAGGATTGATCCCCTGGCTTGGTGGTAATGGTCGAGTAGGGGATATGCCAGGCCATGAGGTCCAGATTGTGGTTGAGTTCAATTCTGCTGCTGCTGATGGCCCACAGCGCCTCATGGATGCCCAATCGTCAGTCCCAAAATCTGTTCAAAGTGTTTCCCATTCAGCAGTTGTTGTGCCACACAGCACGATGGAGGGTAAACTCAAGGTGAAGATGGGACTTCGTCTCCACAAGGATTGTGCGGTGGTCACATCTACCGTTACTGTCATGGACAGATACATCTGTGGCAGGCAGGTTGGTGAGGATGAGGTCAAGTATGTTTTTCCCTCTTGTTGGTTCCCTTACCACCTGTCGCAGACCCAGGCCGGGATTCTCTCCTACCCGGCGGGGTGGGGGGGTCCCGGCGTAGCGGAGTGGCGCCAACCACTCCGGCGTCGAGCCTCCCCAAAGGTGCGGAATTCTCCGCACCTTAAGGGGCTAGGCCTGCGCCGGAGTGGTTGGCGCCAACGGCCTTTGACGCCCGGCGTTGGGGCTGGCCGAAAGGCCTTCGCTGGTTCGCGCATGCGCCGGTGCGTCAGCGGCCGCTGACGTCACCACCGGCGCATGTGCAGTAGGGGTGGTCTCTTCCACCTCCGCCATGGTGGAGGCCGAGGAGGCGGCAGAAGAAAAAGAGTGCCCCCACGGCACTCTACACCAATCAAGGGTTGATTCTACACCCTTGCGACTTTGCCATCCCCAGTGTAAAATTAAAGTGCATAGGATTAGTCGTAGTGTATTGCGATCGATAGAAAATTGGTTGGCAGGCAGGAAACAAAGTGCGGGTCCCAACCTACAAGGGGGGTCACGGGCCGGTGCAGAACGATCAGTCACGGCATTGCTGCGGTCGTCCTGAGGCCACTCTTAGCATTTAAATTGAGAATAGCGGCCGCTACCAACTTTTAAATGAGAACAAAATGAAGCTGTGTGCAGTCTTCTGGCCAGAAGTGGCAATAGTGAGCAGGTCACACACCCTGCACGTACACTTTATGTCAAGCACCCTGTACCTACATGGTCTTGATGCCAAATTATGGAAGAGAGCTTCTTCCATTTTCTAGCTGTTAGCAAGCCAGATAAGAGGACTGTGAAGATGGATAATTTTGTTACACGGAAGAGATGACCAGAGACTCAAGTAGACAGTGGGCAGGATTCTCTCAGCCCGGGGCCGGGCCGGAGAATCACCGCGACCAGCGTGTATTGCGTCACGCCACCCCGACGCCGGGACGCTATTCTCCGCAGAGTTGGGCCGAGCGGCCGTAACAGAAACTCTGAGTCCCTCCGGCGCCGATCTAATCTGTTCTCAGCTGGCAGGAACTCAGCGTGGAAGGGTCCGGGGGCAACCAGTTGGGGGGGTTCGACCCTGGGGCCTCCATTGTGGCCTGGCACGCGATCAGGGCCCACCAATCAGTGGGCCGGCCTCTCGCGCTGGGGGCCTCCTTTCCTCTGTGCTGGCCCCTTTAGCTCTGCGCCATGTTGCGTTGGGGCCGGCGCACAGAAGGAGCCACTGCACATGTGCAGGTTGGCGCCGGTGCCACTGCGCATGTGCGGGCCCTGCGGCACCCAGTTGATGCCGGAATCAGCAGCTAGAGCGGCGCGGGCCACTCCAGTGCCGTGCTGGCCCCCTGTAGGGCCAGAATTGCTGATCCTGAGGCCATGTTGACGCCGTCGGGAAATGCGACGGTGTTTCCGACGGCGTCAAGACTTAGCCTCAGGATCACAGAGTCCCGCCCAGTGTACCTACTAGCCAAGATCTCACATCTGAATCTGCTGGAGAGACCAGCTCAGGAGAATCCACAGCAGGACAGAACAGTGCTCATGTTAGCTCTGTACAGAGCTCCAGGGCCTCTGGTGGAAAGCCTACAAAGAAGAAACTTAACTCGGGAACAAAGCAGTATAAAGATGATCTCTTGGGGTATGGTTTTGTCAGCTGTGTCAATGCAAATAAGGATGCAAAGCCTATGTGTGTTATATGTAGGGAAGCACTGACAAATGAAAGGAGAAGTTTCAGGTTTTGAAAGAGAAGTGGTGGGTGAAGACCTCTTAGGTTGAGACCCTAGAATCAGTTATTATCTTATAGAAGACTCCAAATTCAAAGAGTAAGCTGCTGTACCTGACCTGTGGCAGCACATTAAAAGCAGGTCAGAAGTCCATGAGGCTGCCAACATTCTGGAATCGCATCTCCCAGGAGTATCCAGTGTTGAGTAAAACAAGCATTTTGTTGCTATTGCCCTTCACGATGACCTACATGTGTGAGGTTGGATTTTCCATTTTAACTAATGATGAGGACAGCACAAAGGAACTGGCTGACCTCTGTACCTGATATGCACATTGCTCTCCCTGTGAACCTGATTGGAGCGAGATCCAAGCAAGCTCCCCTTTCACATTAAAGGTAAGCGAACGTGGCGTGGGTCACCAAGATTGGACGATTCTCAACCGTGAGTCCCAGGAATAAGTTTGAGAAACACTGGGATAGATGCAAGAAGGGTATTCCCGATGGTGGGGGTATCCAGAACCAGGGGTCACAGGATACAGGATACACAAGTTAGGACTGAGATTAGGAGAAACAGTTAGATATAGCACTTAGTGCGAAGGATATGGACTGGTCCAAATATGGCATTGGAGCATCACATCAACTGGTAGGCCTGTGTGACAAATTGACAGGGTGAGTTCAGATCATCCCAACATAGACAGGGGACACCAGGATGAACACCTTTCTCAAGATGCTGCACTGCATCTGTGAGGAATATTGTATTGTATTCAGCTACATTAAATAATTATAATAATCTTTATTATTGTCACAATAGGCTTAAATTAACACTGCAATGATGTGAAAATCCCCTAGTCGCCACATTCCAGCCCCTGTTCGGGTACACTGAGGGAGAATTCAGAATGTCCCAATTACCTAACAAGCACGGCTTTCAGGCCTTGTGGGAGGAAACCGGAGCACTTGGAGGAAACCCACGCAGACACGAGGAGAACGTACAGACTCCGCACAGACAACCCGGGTCCCTGGCACTGTGAAGCAATAGTGTTAACCACTGTGCTACCGTGCATCCACATTTTGCATCCATTATTGTTTAATAATTACTCCAACATCAATTTCCTTATAATTCTGCTGATGGCCTTAATTAACTCACTTCCCAATCATGTCAGTGTTATTCTCCAGTAAGGAAATCATCATAATTTCTCAGCCAGCCTTCAATGGTTGTTGTTTCAGTTCTCTTTTTGATTGTCAGTAATATTATCATTTTGTCGAGGTTCAACCGTTGTGTAGTTATTACTTTCGAGTTTTACGACTCGTCGCATCTATGTGTTAACACATTCAAGTAAAATATCCTTGGCCGCTTCTCAGAACTGAGGCGGTACAGGAGAAAGTGGACTCCCAGGTGTGACTAGTTTTTCAGGCTGCTTTGCAGCCTAATCACTGGTCTTACAAAAGGATTTCCTGAGGCAACTGTGACAGGGTGTGTAATCTTCCTTTCACTCACCTGAATATAGAGCTCCTGTTCCTCCTTGCCCACAGCAATACTGCAGACTGCCGCCAGTCCGTGCATGCTCCACTTCCTATTTGACTTCACCATGCGCCCCCCCCCCCCCCCCCGAACGATGACCCCCCCCCACCTCAACCACCTAATCCTCCGAAACCACCACCATTACCGCAGCTCCTCCTCCCAGGGCTTGCCATCACTTGGGCATCCACCCAAGCCAGCCAGTCTTATCTAGGGCTCAGTTGACATGGTGCATCAGGATGCCCATCAGCTTATGAAAGTCAACAAACTTCCATATGAAAACAATGTTCTCAAAATATTTGCCTGAAGGAAAATAACGTTGTTGGAAATCAATGAACAGCGTAGAGTGGCAGAACAAGTGAAATTTGCTTGTTGCAGTTCTTCTGATGTTAAGCGGATTAACCTGGTCTAAGCCAGACTAAAAGCCACACCACGAAGGCACATTTGGGTGTTAACTGTAAAACTGCCAGAGCCGAGGCTTGGGCAGGCTGTCAGTTCCAGAACCTAGATGAATTCTAAATGACTGTCAACACTAATCCGCATCAATTGAGGGGTCAGAAAGGATAGACATTCCTTTTGCGAATCTGGGTTCCTGTTGAGAGATTTGTTTAACTCACAATACAATAGGTGAATGAAAGACGTGTGAACTGGGAGGGATTCTTCAACAAAACACTTAGAAAGAAAGAGACGCATTTGAATGGGACAAATGTTCATATTGCTTCGGGTAACGAAAGGGACAACATAAATGAAAGGTCGCAACAACAGTCAACAACAATAACAAATATATACAGCCTTTACAAAGACTGAGAGCTGCCAAACTGACCAAGTGCGGTTCAACATAGATTTACATAGAATTTACAGTGCAGAAGGAGGCCATTCAGCCCATCGAGTCTGCACCGGTTCTTGGAAAGAGCACCCTACCCAAGGTCAACACCTCCACCCTATCCCCATAACCCAGTAACCCCACCCAACACTAAGGGCAATTTTGAACACTAAGGGCAATTTATCATGGCCAATCCACCTAACCTGCACATCTTTGGACTGTGGGAGGAAACCGGAGCACCCGGAGGAAACCCATGCACACACGGGGAGGATGTGCAGACTCCGCACAGACAGTGACCCAAGCCGGAATCGAACCTGGGACCCTGGAGCTGTGAAGCGATTGTGCTAGCCACAATACTACCGTGCTGCCCATATCGATGTCCAGCTGTCCAGATCGATTCTTTGGATGCAGAATAATGATTATTGAAGAAACCAGAATGGAATTGTATGGACACGCAGATCTGTAACAGGAAAATATTTTTCCATTGGCAGTACATATCTCACCCCTCCCTCGCAAAAAGTCACTTTTCATGTGGTTTCTTATCTTGGAGGCTGCTGCTACCCGCACCAGAAATCGTATGAGGGCATTTAACCTTTCACACCTGCTCTGCCATTCAATGAGATAATGGTTGACCTGTGGCCTAACCTCATAAACCTGTCTTTCTGCCATATCACATAATACCTTTGGTTAACAAAAATCTATGAATCTCAGGTTTAGGATGAATAATTCCTGTTTGGGGAATAGAGTTCCAAATTTCTACCACCATGTTGAAGTATTTCCAACTTCACTCCTGGAAGATCTGGCTCTGATTTTTAGGTTAATGACCGCTCATCCTAAACACCCCAACCAGTGGAATGTTTTGCTGCACTTACCCGATCTGTTCACCTTGATAACTTCAAACTACATCTTACCTTTTAAATTCCAAACAAAAAGAAACTTGTGTGTCTGTAACCACTTCTCTGAATGTCCCGGCTGCTCCCTATCGTATCCATCAGCTCCGGGTACCTCTGTACCACGGGCTCATCATCAGGCTGGGACCCAGCTGGATCCTGGGATCCAGCAGCCCTCCAACTGCTGTGTCGCCCGGGGGTTCCTGCTTCCACCTGTTGCGCATCAACAGTGTGGTGCTCACCAGATTGTGTCCCCGAAGCCTGTCCACCAACATGTCCCACCAAGGTGTGTGTATCTGCGCTGGTGGAGAGTGGGGATGACAGCTGTGCCACAATTACAGATGCACCTTCGGAGCTCCCCTCGGAAGTCTTCCCCTCTGAGTCAAAAGAGGGGCCGCCCGGGATGGGCGGCGCCGTTGGCTGGGGGACCTGCAGGAGAACGGACATGTGGTCAATGGGAGGGATGGGTCAGTCAGTAAGGCAATCACTATTCATGTTTAACGGGTCCTCCAGGGGGAGCACAGTGGTTCCTCACCTCTACGGCATCCGTCAGCCTCTGCATGGCTAACCAAAATGTCCTCGGCCACACCGGTTGCCTCTGGGGCCCGCTCCTCGAAGGAGCTGAGAATTCTTATGTCTGGCAGCCCTCCACCAATCTGGGCCCTCTCCCGATGATTATGGGAGAGCTTTTCCTGAGGAGACACATGGAGGCCATTGTTAGCCACATGCGTCGTTCACAGTGGTGGGAGAGGGGGTGTGAAGGAGGGGTTGTGGGGGTGGGGGGTGATTGAGGAAGGTGTGGGGTGGAGGAAGGGCTGGTGGTCACATGGGGAGTTGGGGGATGGATGCTCTCTTGAGAGGGGGGCAGGATGGGGGTCTACTCAAATGTGCTGCCCAGTGTAGGCCTATCCTCCTGGTCACACTCCACGAGCTGACAGCTGCCGCAACCTTGTCCCAGGCAGCACTGGTTGCGTTGTGGCCACTCTCTTGGACCCTCGGGGGAACAGGACATGCCTCCTGGTCTTCACAGCATCTAGCAACCTCTCCAGATCAGCATTTCCCGCTGCAGAGGCCACCGGGAATTTACGCAACCCGGGCAAAAGGTGGCTTCCTGATGTTTCGTGTCACAGTGAGCAGGATGTGTGTCCCATCATCATATCTGGGCACCATATTTAAGTGGTGCTTGGACAGCAACTTACCCACCATGCTGATTGAGGAGATGCCCAGAAGGAGACATGTAACTACGGCACCCAAATTCAGCAATGTCTCCCTGGGCACCCTCCTGGACCAATGGAGGCTGGGAGCGGCTTTGTCTTTTTAGTGAATGGGAGGAGGAGGCTGAGCAGAGATACAAACCTTGCTTGGCAGTAAGTCTCCTGGGCAATCAGTGCTCAGGGCCTTCACCAGAGGCCTGTCCTGAAATGTGAAAAAGGGATGAATTACCTCATCCGTGCCACCAGGGTAAGTGAACCCTGAGCTGATCACACTCACCTCAATGAATGGTACAGGGAACATGAGCAGCAGTGGCACACTGATAAGATGATCATAGCTCCACTGTAGTCCAACCATTCTGCAGGTAGAAAGTTCATTCTGGACCCTCACCCTTCCACACAGAGAGTTCATATGCTGCCTGGAAGGTTGGTGGGAGGAGGGGGGTGGCGGAGCGCTCTGGCACTGAAAGCACCAGCAAGCACCCCAAATGACATACGTCATTGAGCCTTATCCTTCTATCTGCATGTTTTCACTGGTCTGGAGGATGCTGCCCAAAAACCTTCTGGACAACTTGCAGTGCATCAATCTCATGGCACACAATCCAGGGGGTTATTTGTAAAACTGGAAGTATGAGAAAGGTATAGGAAAATGCTGAATAACTGCTCTCAACTCCACCTTCTGTCTTTGTGCAGAAATGAAGCTATGGTCAGGGAGAGAGCGGAGAGACAGGAGAGGATCAGCCACAGTTGTAAGAACTGACTGACTTCAAGTGGCAGGCAGCCCGGCTGACAGGGTGGAGTGGAACAGATCCATCAGAGATGGAGAGATATGGCATGCAGCTTCCACCCAGTAAGGATCCATGCATGTCATAGAAGCCTCAGGGTTTAAGGATGCCTCCATGTTGTCACTAGTGGTCTCCGCTCTCTCTCATACTGGTACCAGCAGGAAGAAGGCAAGGCCCGAGATTCAAGAAGTCCTGTCCAGAGAGGAGTGAGGACATCGCTGATGAACAAAGTACACTTGTAGAGATGTCACAGCAGACACTTCCACCCTCCACCAGCCCAGAGACACACACTTCGGTGGTTATTAGTTCTCGTTTAGGAATGGTCTCACATTCTGTTGGTCTTGAGCGGGAATCTCCGTTTTTGAGGCTAAGAGCTGGATTCTCTGATTTTGAGGCTATGTCTGGATGTGTCTAGTATCACAACCAAAATGTCGGTGCCTCCCCCGCACTGATGCTCCACCCGGTGGGGGGATAGCAGCCACGCCACATAAAACCCCCGGCTTTACCTGCAGATACGGACGGAGAATTGCTGCGTCCATAGCTGTGCATGCGCTCGGCGGGGACCTACAGTGATTGCACCGTACAACATGGCGCCGGCTGCGCACAGACCCGGCCTGCCTGATAGTGCCCCTTTGTAACCCCCCTCGCCACCCCCAGACCACCACCCACCAGTCCCCCCAGCCCCCGCCGAAGACTCCCCGGCCAGCGGAACGGCTCCCCCCCCACAACTGTCACAGTCCGCAACCGCCATGCGAGGTTGACGAAACCTCAGACCACAAGTGATTAACACCGTCGGATAGTCGGCCCATCCGGTGTGGAGAATCGGGGGAGGGCCTTTAAGTGACGTCCTGAGGCCATCGCAATGGCGTACGGCCTACTCACCGATTACGCTGTTTTGGAGGGGGGGCGGAGCATCCAAAAACAGGCACTGCCCCCGATTTCATCGTCAAAAGGGATTCTCTGGCCAATCGCCGAATGCGATTTCGGCGTCGGCAATCGGAGAATCCAGCCCTAAGTGTTGACACCAGCAGAGAATCCGTGGACTTTTACGACAGAAAAAACGGCACTGCACCTGGACCAATTCTGCTACAGCTGAGGGGCTAGCACTGGTGCCGTTTGGAACACAATCGATTCCAATGAAAAGCGGTACAGGATTTGCCAGGCCCGTGATTGACACTCAGGAGGCTGACAAGTTGCAACCGCACATACACATTACACTCACTACACATACTTATCCCAGCTAAAACAATGGCACTGGTTGCACTGCAGTGTGTCCATACAGCTGATGGGTCATCTGGGGCTAGAAGGCACCCGGGGGTGCCCTGAGGGGGCACCTCTATGACCTGTGGCACCAAGTTCAATTTGGGCTGTTAGCGGTGTGCGCAGCGGCATGGCTGCCTTGCCGGCTACGGTAATGGTGTTCTGTGCCAGTCCATCGCGACTCCATAGCCCACCTCCTGGCCAACCCCCGCTACTTCCCCCAGCCCTGGCAGAAGCCCCCGACCAGGCGCACAACTATCAGCAAACTATGGTGACGTTGGACACCTTCCGTCCTCCCCTCTCTCCCTCAGCTGTCGGTACGCCGGTTTCACGATTTTTGAAAGCACATGTTAACCGCGCCGTCGGGAACTCGGCCAATCGGAGGCCCCGGAGAGTTCCAGGTTGGGCCCACTAATGATATGCAAATGGTGTCAACTGTACGTGTGGAGTGAAACACATTGACATCAATTTCAAGGTGATGGAGAATCGCGATTTAGCGTCAAATCGGCGCCTGTCGCTATTTTGCCATCAGAAGCTATTTTCCGCCCAATTGCTCTTTCTGACTTTGGTGTCAGCTAACGGAGAATCCCGCCCCAGATGTCTGCAGTAGGAGGAAGCAGGGTCAGCCAAGCACACCAGTACTCGCAGGATTGCTGGATAAGAGGCATCTGCGAGGTTCGAGTCTGCTGAATGACATCTGGACTCAGCCTTCCAAGAGATGCTAGAGATAGGCAGCAAGAGGTAGTGTGAAATCAGGCAGGGATGGCAGAGACCCTCAACAGGGTGGCCTGTGAGGTGGAGGAGTCTGTCCACCTGCTGGCTAATGAACTGGTGCCAACCTGTGTGTGCATGGAGGCCTCCCTGAGGAGGGTGGCGGACTTCATGGAGAACTTGGTCTCCTACTGCTCAACCAATCTCCGAACCAGGTCAATAATTTGTCTTCAATTCCATGGACTTCTTGTAAAGTCCCTTATCAGGGGCTTTACCAAATGAGTCTAGAAGCCCACACAACTGATATCAATACAGTCTCCTGGTCACTACTTTGAATGCCTGTTCAAAATATTCAATCAAGTTCACTACATAATACATGCTTCTGAATATGTTACGCTAACAGGGAAGTCATTAATCATAAAAAAAACTACAAATTAATGTTGCCGATTTCAGTAAATGGAAAGTTTAAATGGGTTTGTATGAAACCACTCCGTCACTATTTCAGTAGAGTCATTACCTCATTGAAAATAAATGGGTTAACTCCTCTGTTAAAATGGTGAATGAACAAAAATCACATGAATGCGTTAAATGTCTGCTAAAGTCACAAAGTGATTTATGGCCTTAAGTTGTTAAACAGGTCTTTCACTGATATTTTTCTTTTGAGGTTTGTCATTTTTGCCAAGGCTGCTACTGGTAGGCGTATGTAAAACCTTTCTTTATCGAATGCATCTATGCATGGAATTACTATTTAGTTATGACCCATGGTTAACAACTGAGGCATGTTTCCTGGAATATTTTTGCATCATTTCAGGACAAATACGCTCCAATGTGCTGAGAGTGTGCTGGAAAATAACACTGGCCAACAAAGTCTGCTGAGTAGGAAAACAGAACAGCTTCGAAAGAATGGACTGTGATCATGCTCTTTGTTTCCAGCATTCCCCTCATATGTGCTCTCTGATAGTTAGTGGCTTCTTCCAATGTTTTAACCACATGCGAACAACAGGTCAGCCCCTTCAGATGGCTGCTTTTATAAGTGGTCCAAAGGCAGCAGATACCTGGCACCACCACCACCTGGACATTTCTGTCCAAGCCACTCACCATCCTGACTTGGAAATACATCGCCGTTCCTTCACTGTCGCTGGGTCAAACTCCTGGAACTCCCTCCCTAACAGCACTGTGGGTATACCTACTGCAGGGGCTGCAGCAGTTCAAGAAGGAGCTCACCACTACCTTCTGGAGGGCAATTAGGAATGGGCAACAAATGCCAACCGTGCCAGTGATGCACATAAGCCATTAGTGTGCCTACACATCTGGAACGGGGACCACGGTGTGTGTAAGAGCCCTTTGAGGATGTTCAATCCCTGTATGTGACTGCCATCCCAAATTGTTCACAATACTGACAAGCACTATTGACAATTTAGGGATCTCTGGTCCTGGGCAGAACACCAGGATATGTTTGAAGAGAGGCAGTCGGGAAATGCCATGAAACCAGGAAGCAGTAGCTCTCTGCATCAATCTGGACAGTGATATGATGCCCATTGTTCAGAAGTACATCTGCCCTTTGATTGAGACATTTAGTTGTGAAAGGACACAGATAGACACATGTCTGTCATTACCACATGAGCAGTAACTGGACAGACCAGATTGTCTCCATGTTGTAGAAGCTGGCAGACCTTCCTTTCATCAATTTCAATGGTAAATCAGGCAGGATGGTGAGTGGTTTGACAATCCAATCCACTGAGTTACTGTCCTAACAGTGAAGGTAAAAATGGTTCCCAGTGTTCCTCCCAATTGGCTTTTTTCCTTTAGCCTTACCCTGTGAGGCTCTACTGCCTCTTCTTCTTCATCCTACTCCTGTTCTACCTTTATTAGCAGGGCTCATGTGATATTGGCCATATGGAACAATGTGATAAAGGCTGATAGAAATAAATGGATCACACGATTTCCATACCTGGAACTGCTGAAAGGGAATTTGCAGCTTCTCTCAGTAGCAGGGCAGAGGGCATGAATGCAAATATTCCCAATGCTGTCACTAATTCTAAATGGGTAAGTCTGTAACAAGCACAAGTGGAGCATGAGATTGGGAGTAGACATCTCTCTGGCAATTTTGTGCGCCATTTTCTTTGAATTTGCACCTTTTTCTTGTATATGCTTCATTAAGACCTCATATTTAAAACAAAAGTATTAAAATGAACAAGCACAATTTGGTGCTCTTATTACGTATGCCACAACAACCCCTTTTGCCTTTAATCATCATTCATTTTGCCATTTAATGACTCCTAACCATCACTATCATAGACCTTCACCTTTGTTCCTTTCACCTCCTCCCAATCCCTTCTTTCCCCCTAGATCTATACTTACTTAGATACATTTACATCTTTAACTTCTTCCAAAGGTCAGCTGGCTAAAAATATACTGGGCCGGAATTCTCCGACCTCCCGCAGGGTCGGGGAATCGCCCAGGGCCGGCGTAAATCCCGCCCCCGCCGTGGCCGGAATTCTCCGCCACCCGGGAAATGGCAGGAGCGGGAATCACGCCCCGCCGATCGGCGTGTCCCCCGCGCTGATCAGCGTGCCCCCCGTGGCGATTCTCCAGCCCGCGATGGGCCGAAGTCCCGCCGCTAACAGGCCAATCCCGCCAACGTGGTTTAAACCACCTCTGTGCCGGCGGGATTGGCGGTGCGAGTGGGCCCCCGGGGTCCTGGGGGGAGGGCACAGGGCGATCGGACTCCGGGGGGTGCCCCAACGGCGACCTGGCTCGCGATCGGGGCCCACCGATCGGCGGGCGGGCCAGTGCTGTGGAGGCACTCTTTTTCTTCTGCCGCTGCCATGGCCTCCACCATGGCGGAGGTGGAAGAGACCCCCTCCACCGCGCATGTGCCAGTGGTGACGTCAGTGGCCGCTGATGCACCGGCGCATGCGCGGACTGGTGAAGGCCTTTCGGCCAGCCCCGACGCCGGGCAGCGTAACGCCAAAGGCCGTTGGCGTCAGTTTTTGCGCCATCGGCGGAGCGGGAGCCAATCCGGCGCGGGCCTAGCCCCTAAAGGTGCGAAGAATTCCGCACCTTTGGGGAGGCCCAACGCCGGAGTGCTTGGCGCCACTCCGCTACACCAGGACCCCCCTCCCCGCTGGGTAGGGGAAAATTTTGCCTTGTTCTCTGCCTCCATAATACTCTGACCATTTTTTATATTTCTTCCACGGGATTTAGGTGTCGCTGGCTACGTCAGCATGTATTAGCGAGCCCTAATTGTCCTTGAGAAATTGATGGTGAGCCATATTCTTTAACCACTGCAGTCCATGTGATACCAACACGTAGGTGGATCTATGGCACTGTTAGGAAGGGCATTCCAGGATTCTGACCAAGGAGGCAGTGAAGGGATGACGATATAGTTCCAAGTCAGGATGCTATGTGACTTGGAGGGTTACTTGCTGCCGTTGTCCTTCCAAGTATTTGAGGCCATGGGTTTGGAAGGTGCTGCCGAAGGAGCCTTGGTGAGTTGCTGCAGTGTGTGCTGCAGCTGACACACACTGCTACCACAATATGGAGGCATGGGGGATGTGAACATTTCTAATGGTGAATGTGATGCCAATCAAGCAGGTTGCTTTGCCCTGGAAGGTGGCAAATTTCTTGAGTGTTATTAGATTCGCACGCATCCAGACAAGTAGAGATTTTCCATCACAGTCCTCCCTTGTACCTTGTAGTTAGTGGACAGGCTTTGGGGAGTCAGTAGGTGAGTTATTCTGCAGAATTCCTGGTCTCTGACTTGATTTTGTAAAGAGTCATCGGACTCGAAACGTTAGTTCTTTTCTCACCCTACAGATGCTGCCAGACTTGCTGAGATTTTAGAGCATTTTCTCTTTTGTTTCAGATTTCAGCATCCGCAATAATTTGCTTTCATACAGTATTTATATGGCTGGTCCAGTTCACTTTCCACTCAATGGTAACCTTCAGGATGTTACATAGAACGATACAGCGCAGTACAGGCCCTTCGGCCCTCGATGTTGCACCGACATGGAGAAAAAAAAACTAAAGGCCATCTAACCTACACTATGCCCTTATCATCCATATGCTTATCCAATAAATTTTTAAATGCCCTCAATGTTGGCGAGTTCACTACTGTTGCAGGTAGGGCATTCCACGGCCTCACCACTCTTTGCGTAAAAAACCCACCTCTGACCTCTGTCCTATATCTATTACCCCTCAATTTAAGGCTATGTCCCCTCGTGCTAGCCACCTCCATCCGCGGGAGAAGGCTCTCGCTGTCCACCCTATCTAACCCTCTGATCATTTTGTATGCCTCTATTAAGTCACCTCTTAACCTTCTTCTCTCTAACGAAAACAACCTCAAGTCCATCAGCCTTTCCTCATAAGATTTTCCCTCCATACCAGGCAACATCCTGGTAAATCTCCTCTGCACCCGTTCCAAAGCTTCCACGTCCTTCCTATAATGAGGCGACCAGAACTGTACGCAATACTCCAAATGCGGCCGTACCAGAGTTTGGTACAGCTGCATCATGACCTCATGGCTCCGGAACTCAATCCCTCTACCAATAAAGGCCAACACACCATAGGCCTTCTTCACAACCCTATCAACCTGGGTGGCAACTTTCAGGGATCTATGTACATGGACACCGAGATCCCTCTGCTCATCCACACTACCAAGAATTTTACCATTAGCCAAATATTCCGCATTCCTGTTATTCTTTCCAAAGTGAATCACCTCACACTTCTCCACATTAAACTCCATTTGCCACCTCTCAGCCCAGCTCTGCAGCTTATCTATGTCCCTCTGTAACCTGCAACATCCTTCCGCACTGTCTACAACTCCACCGACTTTAGTGTCGTCTGCAAATTTACTCACCCATCCTTCTGCGCCCTCCTCTAGGTCATTTATAAAAATGACAAACAGCAACGGCCCCAGAACAGATCCTTGTGGTACGCCACTCATAACTGAACTCCATTCTGAACATTTCCCATCAACTACCACTCTCTGTCTTCTTTCAACTAGCCAATTTCTGATCCACATCTCTAAATCACCCTCAATCCCCAGCCTCCGTATTTTCTGCAATAGCCGACCGTGGGGAACCTTATCAAACGCTTTACTGAAATCCATATACACCACATCAACTGCTCTACCCTCGTCTACCTGTTCAGTCACCTTCTCAAAGAACTCGATAAGGTTTGTGAGGCATGACCTACCCTTCACAAAACCATGCTGACTATCCCTAATCATATTATTCCTATCTAGATGATTATAAATCGTATCTTTTATAATCCTCTCCAAGACTTTACCCACCACAGACGTGAGGCTCACCGGCCTATAGTTACCGGGGTTATCTCTACTCCCCTTCTTGAACAAAGGGACCACATTTGCTATCCTCCAGTCCTCTGGCACTATTCCTGTAGCCAATGATGACCTAAAAATCAAAGCCAAAGGCTCAGCAATCTCTTCCCTGGCTTCCCAGAGAATCCTAGGATAAATCCCATCCGGCCCCGGGGACTTATCTATTTTCACCTTGTCCAGAATTGCCAACACTTCTTCCCTACGCACCTCAATGCCATCTATTCTAATAGCCTGGGTCTCAGCATTCTCCTCCTCAATATTATCTTTTTCTTGAGTGAATACTGACGAAAAGTATTCATTTAGTATCTCGCTTATCTCCTCAGCCTCCACACACAACTTCCCACCACTGTCCTTGACTGGCCCTACTCTTACCCTAGTCATTCTTTTATTCCTGACATACCTATAGAAAGCTTTTGGGTTTTCCTTGATCCTACCTGCCAAAGACTTCTCATGTCCCCTCCTTGCTCGTCTCAGCTCTCTCTTTAGATCCTTCCTCGCTTCCTTGTAACTATCAAGCGCCCCAACTGAAACTTCACGCCTCATCTTCACATAGGCCTCCTTCTTCCTCTTAACAAGAGATTCCACTTCTTTGGTAAACCACGGTTCCCTCGCTCGACCCCTTCCTCCCTGCCTGACTGGTACGTACTTATCAAGAACATGCAATAGCTGTTCCTTGAACAAGCTCCACATATCCAGTGTGCCCAACCCTTGCAGCCTACTTCTCCAACCAACACATCCTAAGTCATGTCTAATGGCATCATAATTGCCCTTCCCCCAGCTATAACTCTTGCTCTGCGGGGTATACTTATCCCTTTCCATCACTAACGTAAAGGTCACCGAATTGTGGTCACTGTCTCCAAAGTGTTCACCTACCTCCAGATCTAACACCTGGCCTGGTTCATTACCCAAAACCAAATCCAAAGTGGCCTCACCTCTTGTTGGCCTGTCAACATATTGTGTCAGAAAACCCTCCTGCACACATTGTACAAAGAACGACCCATCCAATGTACTCGAACTATATCTTTTCCAGTCAATATTAGGAAAGTTAAAGTCTCCCATAACAACTACCCTGTTACTTTCGCTCTTTTCCAGAATCATCTTCGCCATCCTTTCCTCTACATCTCTAGAACTATTAGGTGGCCTATAGAAAACTCCCAACAGGGTGACCTCTCCTTTCCTGTTTCTAACCTCAGCCCATACTACCTCGGAAGAAGAGTCCCCATCTTGCATCCTTTCTACCACCGTAATACTGTCCTTGACTAGCAGCGCCACACCTCCCCCTCTTTTGCCCCCTTCTCTGACCTTACTAAAGCACCTAAACCCCGGAACCTGCAACAACCATTCCTGTCCCTGCTCTATCCATGTCTCTGAAATGGCCACAACATCGAAGTCCCAGGTACCAACCCATGCTGCCAGTTCCCCTACCTTATTTCGTATACTCCTGGCATTGAAATAGACACACTTCAAACCACAGACCTGAACACTGCCGCCCTCCTGCGAAGTCAAAACTGTGCTCCTGACCTCTCTACTCTCAATCTCTCGCACCCCAAAACTACAATCCAGGTTCCCATGCCCCTGCTGAATTAGTTTAAACCCCCCCAAAGAGTACTAACAAATCTCCCCCCCAGGATATTGGTGCCCCTCTGGTTCAGATGTAGACCATCCTGTCTATAGAGGTCCCACCTTCCCCAGAAAGAGCCCCAGTTATCCAGAAATCTGAATCCCTCCCGCCTGCACCATCCCTGTAGCCACGTGTTTAATTGCTCTCTCTCTCTATTCCTCATCTCACTATCACGTGGCACGGGCAACAACCCAGAGATAACAACTCTGTTTGTTCTCGCTCTGAGCTTCCATCCTAGCTCCCTAAAGGCCTGCCTGACATCCTTGTCCCCTTTCCTACCTATGTCGTTAGTGCCAATGTGGACTACGACTTGGGGCTGCTCCCCCTCCCCCTTAAGGACCCGGAAAACACGATCCGAGACATCACGTACCCTTGCACCTGGGAGGCAACATACCAAACGTGAGTCTCTCTCGCTCCCACAAAATCTCCTATCTGTGCCCCTGACTATTGAGTCCCCAATTACTAATGTTCTACTCCTTTCCCCCCTTCCCTTCTGAGCAACAGGGACAGACTCCGTGCCAGAGGCCCGTACCCCATGGCTTACCCCTGGTAAGTCGTCCCCCCCACAAGTATCCAAAACGGTATACTTGTTACTCAGGGGAACGACCGCAGGGGGTCCCTGCACTGACTGCTTCTTCCCAGTCCCTCTTACAGTTACCCATCTATCTCCAGTCTTTGGTGTAACTATTTCCCTGAAGCTCCTATCTATGACCCCCTCTGCCTCCCGAATGATCCGAAGTTCATCCAGCTCAAGCTCCAGGTCCCTAACACGGTTTTTGAGGAGCTGGAGTTGGGTGCACTTCCCACAGATGAAATCAGCAGGGACACTGACGGCGTCCCTCACCTCAAACATTCTGCAGGAGGAGCATTGTACTGCCTTCCCTGACATCCCCTCTAGATTAAAAAAAAACAAGAAAAAGAAAAAGAAAGGAAGAGCTTACCTGATATTACCTCAAACCCTGATCCCGCTGAAAGGTAAGCAAATTTAAAGGCACTCACTCACCTTCACGACAGGCCCCTGCTCCCGCTTCCCAACCACCGTGGGGTGGGGGGGTTGGTTAGAGGAGGAGGTAGGGTGGGAAACACTCACAAAGTGTTTCGGGTTTAACTGTCACTTGCCAACAGCCCCTCCACAAACCACCTTCAACTTAGGCTGACCGCACTGCACGTATGCAAATTTCCCCAGGACAGCTGATCAGTAGCTCTGCTCTGCTGCCCTCTGCTGGTTGCTTGCCTTTACTCAAACTCCTTGGGTCTTCTTCGCAGGTTCACCTTCAACTTAGGCTGACCGCACTGCACGTATGCAAATTTCCCCAGGACAGCTGATCAGTAGCTCTGCTCTGCTGCCCTCTGCTGGTTGCTTGCCTTTACTCAAACTCCTTGGGTCTTCTTCGCAGGTTCACCTTCAACTTAGGCTGACCGCACTGCACGTATGCAAATTTCCCCAGGACAGCTGATCAGTAGCTCTGCTCTGCTGCCCTCTGCTGGTTGCTTGCCTTTACTCAAACTCCTTGGGTCTTCTTCGCAGGTTCACCTTCAACTTAGGCTGACCGCACTGCACGTATGCAAATTTCCCCAGGACAGCTGATCAGTAGCTCTGCTCTGCTGCCCTCTGCTGGTTCCAGTTGATAGTGTGGAATTCAGTAATG
This sequence comes from Scyliorhinus canicula, assembly GCF_902713615.1. NCBI lineage: Eukaryota > Metazoa > Chordata > Chondrichthyes > Carcharhiniformes > Scyliorhinidae > Scyliorhinus > Scyliorhinus canicula. The sequence goes on from NC_052148.1 coordinate 232,324,716, forward strand.
ACATTGAATCTCAAGGGAGATGGTTAGATTCACTCTTGTTCAATATAGTCACTGCCCGTCACTTGGGTAGCATGAATTTAACTTGCCACTTATCAGTCCAAGACTGAATGTTGTCCAGGTCTTGCTGCATATAGACATGGACTGTCTGTACTTGATGAATCGTGAATGGTGCTGATCATTGTGCAATCAACAGCGAAGATCCCCACGTCTGACTTTATGATAGATGGAAGATAATCGAAGAAGCAGCTGAAGATGATTAGGCCGAGGTCATTACCCTGAGGAACTGGAGTGATGTCCTGGGACTGAGATGATTGGCCTCTAACAACTACAACCACCTTCCTCAATGTTACACTCCAATCAGTGGAAAGTTTTTGCCTTATTCCCATTAACTTCAGATTTTGTAAGGCTTCCTGACGTCACACCTGATCATTGATGTCAAGGGCAGTAACTCTCACCTCTTGAATTCAGCTCTTTGGTCCATGTTTGGACCAATTTGTAACAAGGTCAGGTGCTGAGTGACCCTGGCAGAACTCAATCTGAATATCAGTGAATAGGTTATTGCTAAGTAAGTGCCTCTGGTATCGCTGTTGATTGCCACTTCCTTTGCTTTGCTGATTATTGAGAGTACACTGAGTATTTGGGCGGGTTGGAATTTTCTTCCTTCTTGTGGATTGGGCATAGCTGGACAAGTTTCCACATTGCTGGGAAGATGCCAGTGCTCAGCTTGACTGGATCTGCTGAATATTTGTTTTGGATATCCAGCATCCAAAGCCGTTTGCTTTTGTTTGGCAATATTCCCCTGAAAAAAGAAACATAAAGTTGGTATAATAATAATCTTTATTGTCACAAGTAGGCTTACATTAACACTGCAAGGAAGTTACGTGAAAAGTCCCTAGTCGCCACATTCTGGCGCCTGTTCGGGTACAAGGAGGGAGAATTCAGAATGTCCAATTCACCTAACAGCAAGTCTTTCGGGACTTGTGGGAGGAAGCCGGAGCACCCGGAGGAAATCCACGCACACTCGTGGGTAGAACGTGCAGACTCTGCACAGACAGTGACCCAAGCTGGGAATCGAACCTGGGATCCTGGAGCTGTGAAGAAACGGTGCTAACCAATGTGCTACCGTGCTGCCCATATTGGTCTGAACTGATCCTGTATACCTTAAAATGGAACTCCAGTTCCGAACAATTCCGAACAGTTGAAAACCCACAGTTCTGAAGATCCCCAGACTGGGACACAAGTGTAGTTAGCCCTTCTTGTTATTGTTATTGGACTTCGTGAAGTTATTATAGATGGGATTTTCACTGTTTACAGTATATTTTTAGACATTTTTTCCACATTTCTCAAATTTTAAGAAAAGCATTCACTTTGGCTTGAAACTAAGTTTGTTTTTCAAGGATCTGAAATCCAATACTTCATGGTTGAGATTCCACATAATGAAAGAAATCATACCAGGGCGATCACCAGGCACCAGGTTATATCTCAAAACTTTAGGACCCCTACCTACCAATGTTTGAAAACAACTCAGTCTGCGCAGAACTTTTCTAGCTGGCAGTCCAATATCCGCGAATGTGCTGTCCACACATATATCCAATGTACGTTTCACATCTTCAATGCATGAATCCATGGAATATGTGAGGGTGGCAAACGTTGCAGGGGGAGGGAGGGAGAAGAGGAGGAAGATGGGGACAGAGGAACAGGGAGGGAGGAGGAGTGAGGGGGTGGAGAGTGCAAGGGGGAGGAGGACTGAGGGGAAGAGGGAGAGACGGATGGAGGCAGGGAGGACGAGAGGCGAGAAGGCAGGAGTGGGAGGTGCAGGAGAGGAGAGGGAGGGGGAGGTGGGAGTGAAAGGGGTGGCGGATTGGCAAGTGAGGGGGGAGGGGCTTTACACTGATCTGGGCTGATGGTTTCGTGAATGGAGGCAGGCTTTTCAAGTGGGCCATCTTGGCATCAGCCTCTGTCTCCTTGTCAGTAAAATTCCCGACTCCAATTCTGACCTTGATGATGAAAATCCTCCCCTCCATCTCAACTTAATGAATGTGTACGCTATACAATGACAGGCTTGTAAATCTGTGTGCCAACTTGGCACTGGTGTGCAGTAAATGTGGAACCATATTGCAAATTACTCATCATGTTATCTGTGATCATCCTCCTCACAAATAACATTGTATAGTCTTAACTAAGTAAGTTTCTTATAGTGTTGTTTTCTCCCGTATTTCTTCTCAAGACCTGTAGATACTGAAGGTGGCATTGATTTTCTATGTTGATTCCTGTAAAGGTTACTACATCAGCCTACTCTGGGGATGGTACTAAGGATTTCTAAATTAGTGACTGATAACAAATTATTACGGTCTACTTCCAGATAGTGAATCATTCCATGCATAAAATTCAGAGAGCATTCCAAATTCAGGCAACAGTCAGTTGCACACTTGTGGTTTTTAATATCACATAAGCCCGAGAGTAAATTGCCGTTTTGTTCCTCAGTTTCAGTCATATAGAATTTCATGCACTGGGGTAGGTTTTAACAAGTCCATTAATCCCACCCCACACCCTATTACCTCCACTGTAATAGTCTTGTAGAAAGTGAACCTTCATATATGGCTAGGCATGCCCCTGAAACTTCCTGAGGTAAATTCAAACTTTTAAATACTTAATTTTATCCGTTTCTTTGTTAATTGCAACGAGATAATCATAAATCAACACATCAGTTTAAAACATTGCCTTGTTACACTCTCGCAAAAGCAAAGCGAGGCTAGTGACTATCGGAACAGGCCAATAGCGAGAATTGTGGCATGCACCAAACAGTTTGCGATGTAACCAGCCCGCTCCCATGGGCGGAATCGGGATCTCGCCGCAGCATAGCGAGAAACCAATTATCACCACTTAAATCCAATTTCCATATAATTAACGAGAGCCACCCCATATCCTGTGGCCTCCCATCATTCAGCGGCCTCCCCAGCAAGTGGTCTTGCTGAGCTAATTAGTACTCCTTTTGAAAAACATGAACCTGGCGGAAGGGCTTCTGTGGGGAGCCGAGGAGGTGAGTAGCCATCTTTGCTCACAGGCAAAGAGCCTGAGGGTGCTGGACTTGCAACTCCAATGCTCCGTGGGGTGTGAGAGACCCTCAACTGGGAGTGGGGGACCCTCCTCAGGGGTGGGCAGCCTTGGAAGGTGGCGGGGGGAGGTGTTGAGGGGGGCAACTGGGGGGGGTGGCAACCGCTCATGACATCACCATGCCAACCTCTGGATTGTGTTAACATCTTCTGGGACCCTTCCCATCTGCCCCACCGACCACCCATAACCCCCGAGCCTTAGGCTGTGCGGCTGAAGACTATTGCTAATAGGGAATTGGCAATCGTGGTTAAGTGAGCACTTCACACATTCCAAGTGGATTCCTGTGGGTGTGCATGCCATGTAGCATGTGGGAGACGTTGACTAGCATCCCAATCCCACCTTGATGCCTGGACACTGTGCTTGAACATTGCGGGAGACAGCACCACACACACAGCAACCAACATCTGAACACACAGGGGATGGGACACAGCTCTGGGGACAGGTCCATGGCAGGAGGGTGGGTGGATGCTAAGAGGAAGGGGGGGGAGGGGGGTGGATGCCTGGGCCAAGGGATCAGAGGTCAGCCTGCATTGCGGAAGAAAGTGACAGGGGCATCATAATGGTTATGCGCAAGGGTGTTTAATGTGTAATACAAGTCCCCACTCTCCCGATGGTGCCTTCTCCCACCTCTTACCTACTCTCCCACCCCGTCCCCTGCTGCCCTCAGTGATCCTCAACGTGCTTTGCCTTTCTAGTTGTACCGCTATGCCTCGGTGTGTCCCCAGGATGCACATCAGAGGTGAAGGCAGCCAGCTGCTTACCTCATCGTGTGGCCTTCAATGCCCCAGGTGGGCATCCTCTGGGGCTCTGAGGCCCTGTCCCATGTGCTGACTTCGAGACGCGGCCTCATAAGAACGGTGGAATTCGGGGGAGATGGTAGCCACCGTCGCCACTCCACAGGACGGGTCCGAGTTGGCACCAAGCGCCCCATCCTACTGGTTGGTGCCCATAGGGCTCTGGGGTTCACCTTGGGATGGAGGGGCAGCTGTTTTGAACTCCGGCTGCCCCTGCATCATCTGGCTCTGCCAGCCCTGGCTGTTCCCCATGGTCCGCACCATCGTGTCGACACCCTCAGCGATGCTTCTCAGTGATTGGGCCATGCTCTGCAGTGCCTCGGCAATGCCCACCTGCGACTGGGACAAGCTCCGCAGCCCCTCAGCCATTCCCATCTGAGAGCGGGACATGACCCACAGAACCTCATCAAGGTCAGCCTGGTGCTGGGTAAAACCCCCTGCGAGGCAGTCATTCTGCTGAGACCCTCAGCCATGGCTGTCACCAACTGTGCGACGCCTTGGACACCTTCACCAATGGTGGCGACTTTGTGCACCAGGCTTTCCACTGCGGTGGCAACCATAGCAGTGTTGGCCTCGGTGTCACACATTGCCAATGGCATCTCCTGCGCCGTAGCCTCTGGAACTCCTCAAAGCGGCTATGGATCTGCTGGAGTGATGCTGATGTTTCCCTCTGAATGTCCCGGCCGTTCCCGATCATCTCCACCAGATCCGGGTAGCTCTGTACCACAGGCTCAGCATCAGGCTGGGACCCAGCTAGGACTTGTGTCCATCAAACCTCCGACTGCTGTGTCGCCTGGGAGTTCCTGCCTCCACCTGATGTGCATCAACAGCAGTGTGGTGCTCACCAGATTGTGCCGCAGAGGCCTGACCACTAGCGTGACCCACCGAGGTGTGTGTATCTGTACTGGCGGAGGATGGGGAAGACAGCTGTGCTGCGACTATAATGGTTGCATCCACGGAACTCTCCTCCTAGCTGGTCTTGTGGGAGGCAGGATAGGGTGCAGCCGGGATGGGCCGGCGCTATCGGCGGGAGAATGGACATATGGTCAGTGGGAAGAATGGGTCAGTCAGTAAGGCAAGAACAACTCACGTTTGACAGGTCACCCGAGTGGAGCCCGATGGTTCCTCATGTCAGTGGCACCAGGCAGCCTCCGCGTGGTTGAGTGTCCTGTCCTCAGCCGCACCAGTCACCACCAGGGCCAGCTCCTTGAAGGAGGTGAGGATTCTTAAGTCCGGCACACCACCAGGTCAGGTGTTAGCAATCTCCTGACTCCCCAAACCATGTCCACTGGTACGACACCCTCGGCTAGGGCACGGTCAATTCCAGCCCCCCTTGATCTGGAGACACAACACAATTGAGTTCAGAAATAATTCTCAGAAAAGCACCCAAAAAATGCAGTTACCAGTATATTTAAACAAAATTACTTTTCATTATTTACAAGAACTATAATGAAATATACAGAAAATACAATTGGTAACTACCATCTAATTATTAATTCCCCATTTTAACTTTCCCCACTCTCTAGACAAACACACACACACAAGACAAACTAACACAGAGAAGAGAGGGTGAAAATAATAAGTAAAAGTAAAAGATAATGCACGGTAGCATAGTGGTTAGCACAATTGCTTCACAGCTCCAGGGTCCCAGGTTCGATTCCGGCTTGGGTCACTGTCTGTGCGGAGTCTGCACATCCTCCCCGTGTCTGCGTGGGTTTCCTCCGGGTACTCCGGTTTCCTCCCACAGTCCAAAGATGTGCAGGTTAGGTGGATTGGCCATGATAAATTGCCCTTAGTGTCCAAAATTGCCCTTAGTGTTGGGTGGGGTTACTAGGTTATGGGGATAGGGTGGAAGTGTTGACCTTGGGTAGGGTGCTCTTTCCAGGAGCCGGTGTAGACTTGATGGGCCGACTGGCCTCCTTCTGCACTGTAAATTCTATGATAAGCTGTGGGATTCTCCTCTTCGCCAGCAGTGCACCCATGCCCATGGATTTCCCGACGGCATGGGGTGGCCACAATGGGAAACTCCATTGGCCAGCTGCAGGACTGGAGAATCCCGCTGCCGGTGGGGGGCGCGTGGCACCGGAAATCATCCCACTCAGGCAGGATCCGATCACCACCTGTTACTGGGCAGAATACAGCCTTTTGGCCAATTTATTGGCCACCTGCCAACCAATCGAACTGAGCCCCACCCCATCTCTCAGATACCACAAAGTTTGAGTTCTGCTATCCAAAAGCTAGCAGAGTATTCTCTTTTGTAACTTTTGAATTCTTCATTTCCCCTGCTCAACCTAAAGATGTATGTCGATCAAAATTGTACCAGCAAAAATTAAAGGAAGGGGAAAAACGGGAATCAATAGGAAGGACCCTTACACCACAATCTACAAATCAGGAGTGTGATGGAATACCCTACTTACCGGGATGAGCACAGCTACAACAACACTCAAGATGCTCAACACCATCCAGGATAAAGCAGGCGGCTTGATTGGCCCCCCATCCACAACTTCCAACATCCACTCCCTCCAACATTGTACCATGTACAATATGCATTGCAGCAACTCACCAACATTCCTTCAACAGCACCTTCCAAGCCCACAACGTTCACCACCGAGAAGAATAAGGGCAACAGATACATGGGAATGCCACCACCTGACTGTTCTCCTCCAGGCCTCTTACCATCCTGACTTGAAAGTATATCGCCATTTCTTCGCTGGGTCAAACTCCTGGGACTCCCTCCCTAACAGTGCCACAAAGACTGCAGCAGTTCCAGAAGGCAGCTCGCCACCACTTTTTCAAGGGCAGTTAGGGATAAGGGAAAAATGCTAATCTAGCCAAATATGCCGACATCCCTTGAAACAATAAATAAATTATAGAAATTTCTTCTGCGGGATTCCCATAGGTGGGATCCTCCACTTTGCCGGCAGCGCACCCACGTCCATGGGTTTCCCGACGGCGTAGGGGTGGCCACAATAAAACCCTATTGGCTGGCTGCGCGAATGGAGAATCCTACTGCCAGGGGGGGCGCCCTGCGCCGGATAACGGTGCTGGCGGAAGGGAATCCCGCCTCTTGATTTTCAGTAGTATTGAAATTGATGCAAATGAGAATTGGATGGCGCTAATGATTCGGTGATGCATATTGCCCAGGCAACAAATTATTGAAAATTACTTGGAATAATTTCAATTTGTTGTACAATTTATCACGATGCACATCATGAAGTAAAATTAAAGAATTAACATGAATCTGGAACATTTCTTAATCGACTCCATTCTCGAAATGACTGATTGGGGAACATCCTGAATCTTTAAAGGATACATTTATCAATGAACATTTGGGACAAAAAGATTGAACCAATCTGAATTAGATTTATTGAGACTGTGCTGAAACAAAACTTTCTTCAACGTGAGTTTGAATTCCTTGGTTTCAAAGGGGCAGAAAGTAATTTATTAGTTTAAACTAACAAGTTTGAACCGATTTTTAAAAAAAATGAAATTGCAACGGAGGAAGGACTTCCACTATTGATCTTCACACAGCAAATAGTTCAGTTCTGCCTCTGAGTTCAGTAAGGTTGACTTAAGATGACCAAAACCAATGGCAAATTGTTTATCTCTGCTTAACACCTTGAAGTGAGCTGTAAAAATAGCACGAGGGGCCAAGGGGGTCATATTTAAGAGCTGTCTGATGCTCTGAATCTGAAAGTTTTAGTGCTAATAAATTTCAGTAATCCTTGCCTGGCCTACAAATGTCATACCTTCCCTTTTAATTGTTTTGCGCTTGTCACAGTGAAGGATGTTAGTGAAGGGGAACGGAATACTTTCTTTGTCAAGCACCCAGCGTTAAGCACTGTCGGTTCAAGCATAGTCTGATGATTTTCAGAATTACTTCATATGTAGTAAAGATAAGCACACAAAATAATAAAAAAATATGTTAAAGAGAGGTCACGGCTTCTCAGGAAAGAAGTGAGGAATTATCCATGAAGGTGGGTGGGTACTACAAAAAAGTGCAAAACAATTATGAGAGCTAATTAAAGGAAATAAATTTGATTTTGAAAATATTAGTCGAACCAACAGTGGCTAAGTGTTTAAACCCTGACAGAAGCACTGTAGCCCATTGAAGGAAATCATGGAGGAAATAGCAGCACTTTTATCCACCATTATTAAATCCTCCCTAAAGTAAGAAGAATGGGTGGTGGTCCTGCCTCTGATCCAAAAGTTGTGGGTTCAAGGCCCAACCCATAACTTGTTGACCAAGGAAGGTGCTTTCACACCACAGGAGATGTGACACCAGGTTGAGTACGAACCTGCAAATCCTTCCAACACACATCAACGACAGGTGGTAAGCGCAGGAAAGGTTTGTGAGATGGAAAGAAATTGGAACCTCTGCCATCACTATCCAGATCTCCAGACTACAGCATGCTTGTAACTCAGACCCCCTGCGTGAACTGGAACACACCGATAATCTGGACAGTTGCGAGGAATTGGATGCTGGGCAATATAAACATCCGTGTTCAGGAAAAGAGAGGATAAACAGGTAAACACTGTGCTTTCTTCTCCAGATTTTGTCAGAATGCTGAACTGCAGCAAATTACTTAAGGTCTATAAAATAAAGAGGAGCATAGATAAGGTAGATAGTCGACATCTTTTCCCAAAGGTAGAACTAGAGGGCATAGGTTTAAGATGAGAAGGGAGAGATACAAAAGAGACCAGAGGGAAATTTCATCACACAGAGGGTGGTGAGCATCTGGAACGGGTTGCCAGAGACAGTGGTAGATGCGGATACGATTTTGTCTTTTAAAAAGCAGTTAGACAGTTACTTGGGCAGGGTGGGTATAGAGGGATATGGGCCAAATGCGGGCAAGTAGGACTAGCTTAGTGATGGAAACTGGGTGGCATGGACAAGCTGGGCTGAAGGGCCTGTTTCCATGCTGTAAACATCTATGACTCTATAAATATTCTTTTGTAATTTCTCCATGTTTTTGGGGGGCTTCAATTTCATGTGTTGATGGCTTGTGAGGAACGCTGTAGTAAAGAGGTGGCAGGAAAAGCTAAACCCATTCTAAAAAAAAAAGTAAGGTTAAGGGGGGGATTGTTGGGTTACTGGTATAGGGTGGATACGTGGGTTTGGGTAGGGAGATCATTGCTCGGCACAACATCGAGGGCCGAAGGGCCTGTTCTGTGCTGTACTGTTCTATGTTCTATGTTCTATGTTCTACTCAGAGGGAAACTTCCTGATCCTCCACGATGAGATTATCCAGCACAAAGACTGCCCACTAGAGCTGCAGGGGAGAAGATCTCATAGATGTGGGGAAGTAGCAGTGATGCTAGGTGCTACCTTTCACTCCCACGTTAACAAATGAGTCCTAGATATAGTACAACGACCAGATTAAACGAGGTCAGACAACATTGGGTGCGTTCCAACGGCCTTGTTGCGCCTGACTTGGTGCCGCTTCGAGGCCAGTGGGCCTCTCGCGAGATTTGCGATGCTCGAAACGTTTCTTTAAATTTAATGGAGTCCATTCATTAGATTCACCTGGGTTTCACCGGCTGCACCTCAGAGACCCTGCTAGTATGCTGTTTTGAACTGGTCCACACAAATGTGGGCCAGTTGTATCGGTACCTGGAGCATTGGCCAGGCCATTGGAGATCCATGGGTGACTGGGCATTGGGCAAGGTGGTATCTTGGCACTCCTGCTGGTACCTGGGCAGCTTGGCACTGCCAGTATAGCACCCTGGGCATTGCTAGGGTGTCTAGGTGACACTGCCAGGCTGTCCGGGGCACTGCCCGGGTGCAAGGTTGGCAGTGCCAAGGCACCCAGGTGGCACATTGCCCATGCCAGGCATCAAGCCCCGAATGCCTTGCCCATAATAGGTGGGGTGAGGGTGGGGCACAAGGACCCCGGAAGAGGTAAGTTGGGTGAAGTGGAGATGTCGCCAGTGCAGGGAATGATTTAAGTGCTACCTCAGCGGGGAGTTCCCGCCGAGGCCAAAAGGAACAGTAAAGTGCCGGCCTGTGACCCGGCCTGAGACCCGGCCTGTGACCCGGTCTGAGACCCTGTGACCCGGCCTGAGACCGGCCTGAGACCCTGTGACCCGGCCTGAGACCCTGTGACCCGGCCTGTGACCCGGCCTGTGACCCGGCCTGAGACCCGCCTGAGACCCGGCCTGAGACCCTGTGACCCGGCCTGTGACCCGGTCTGAGACCCTGTGACCCGGCCTGAGACCCGGCCTGAGACCCGGCCTGAGACCCGGCCTGAGACCCTGTGACCCGGCCTGAGACCCGGCCTGAGACCGGCCTGTGACCCGGCCTGAGACCCGGCCTGAGACCCTGTGACCCGGCCTGAGACCCGGCCTGAGACCGGCCTGAGACCCGGCCTGAGACCCGGCCTGAGACCCTGTGACCCGGCCTGAGACCCGGTCTGAGACCCGGCCTGAGACCGGCCTGAGACCCGGCCTGTGACCCGGCCTGAGACCCGGCCTGAGACCCGGTCTGAGACCCGGCCTGAGACCGGCCTGAGACCCGGCCTGTGACCCGGCCTGAGACACGGCCTGAGACCCGGCCTGAGACCCGGCCTGATACCCGGCCTGAGACCCTGTGACCCGGCCTGTGACCCGGCCTGAGACCCGGCCTGAGACTGGCCTGAGTCCGGCCTGAGACCGGCCTGAGACCCGGCCTGAGACCCTGTGACCCGGCCTGTGACCCGGCCTGAGACCCGGCCTGACACCCTGTGACCCGGCCTGTGACCCGGCCTGAGACCCAGCTTGAGACCCGGCCTGTGACCCGGCCTGAGACCCGGCCTGAGACCCAGCCTGAGACCCGGCCTGTGACCTGGCCTGAGACCGGCCTGTGACCCGGCCTGAGACCCGGCCTGAGACCCGGCCTGTGACCCGGCCTGAGACCCGGCCTGACACCCTGTGACCCGGCCTGTGACCCGGCCTGAGACCCAGCCTGAGACCCGGCCTGTGACCGGCCTGTGACCCGGCCTGAGACCCTGTCACCGGCCTGAGACCGGCCTGTGACCCTGTGACCCGGCCTGAGACCCGGCCTTAGACCCGGCCTGAGACCCGGCCTGAGACCCTGAGACCCGGCCTGAGACCTGGCCTGAGACCCGGCCTGAGACCCTGTGACCCGGCCTGAGACCCGGTCTGAGACCCGGCCTGAGACCGGCCTGAGACCCGGCCTGTGACCCGGCCTGAGACCCGGCCTGAGACCCGGTCTGAGACCCGGCCTGAGACCGGCCTGAGACCCGGCCTGTGACCCGGCCTGAGACACGGCCTGAGACCCGGCCTGAGACCCGGCCTGATACCCGGCCTGAGACCCTGTGACCCGGCCTGTGACCCGGCCTGAGACCCGGCCTGAGACTGGCCTGAGTCCGGCCTGAGACCGGCCTGAGACCCGGCCTGAGACCCTGTGACCCGGCCTGTGACCCGGCCTGAGACCCGGCCTGACACCCTGTGACCCGGCCTGTGACCCGGCCTGAGACCCAGCTTGAGACCCGGCCTGTGACCCGGCCTGAGACCCGGCCTGAGACCCAGCCTGAGACCCGGCCTGTGACCTGGCCTGAGACCGGCCTGTGACCCGGCCTGAGACCCGGCCTGAGACCCGGCCTGTGACCCGGCCTGAGACCCGGCCTGACACCCTGTGACCCGGCCTGTGACCCGGCCTGAGACCCAGCCTGAGACCCGGCCTGTGACCGGCCTGTGACCCGGCCTGAGACCCTGTCACCGGCCTGAGACCGGCCTGTGACCCTGTGACCCGGCCTGAGACCCGGCCTTAGACCCGGCCTGAGACCCGGCCTGAGACCCTGTGACCGGCCCGAGACTGGCCTGAGACCCGGCCTGAGACCCGGCCTGAGACCCTGTGACCCGGCCTGAGACCCGGCCTTTGACCCAGCCTGAGACCCGGCCTGAGACCCGGCCTGTGACCCGGCCTGAGACCCTGTGACCCGGCCTGAGACCCGGCCTTTGACCCAGCCTGAGACCCTGTGACCCGGCCTGAGACCCCCCCCAGGTGCCATTATGACTGGTCCACACTTGTAGAAACCAGTACTAAACGGCACCCTGGCGAAGCCTCCCAGGGACGGCTGTTAGGTCCTAGGCGCCGGGAGAATCCAGTGAACGCATCTTGAGATGAGCCTAGTGGATCATTTAAATACGCAGGTCTCGATCACACCCAGTGAGGGTGAGATCCAGATTGCACCGTCTCGTAAGATTTCATTACATTTCTTGAGGCATTTCAAGTGTTGCAAATCCTGTTAGATTCATCGGCCTCGTCCCAACACCAAGTCGGGTGCGGCGAGGCCATTAAATCGCCCCCACATTATGGTGGATCTATAGTCACATGATGGCCAGACCAGGTTAGGTTGGCGGACTGCCTTCCCAAGTGGACCTTCAGCGAACCAGGTGGATTTTTATGACAATCGATGATTGTTTCATGGTGTCCATTACTGAAATTAGCTATCAATTCCAAATTTTATTAATTTAATTTAAACCCCACCAGCTGTTATGGTGGGATTCGAACACTGTCCACAGACCATTAGCCTGTGTCTCTGGATTACTAATTCAATTCCTCTGTGCCACCATCGCCCCATCTAGCTGCCCTTAACTAATGTACAATCATTATTCAAATCGTACGAATCACTGAGTTTTGAATAAAAGGTGATTGCCGTTAAACATAAAGCAATTAACATTCTTGGTCTGAATTTCCTCAGGGCTAAAAATCATTTCTTGCCATAAATTAGTAATTGGCTTCCTTAGTCGACACAGCTAGGACTGGTGACTCCACTGAGCCCCTGGTGACAGAACCTTTAACCTGTGTGCCTTTTCCCAGTGGTCATTCTTTGATTATTCAGGGTGAAATGTTATCGCAGTACAAGCTACTACTTCACAGTGAGTATTTGATGAACAGTGGAAAGTTGAGATGCTCCAGATAGCCTGTTTAACAGAAGCCCAGCCTAGACTATGGTTGAATGCACTCAGTGTTACATGCACATTACTTGTGTTAATTGCAGGCTGCATGACGCCTGCTCCCTTTTACATCACAGGTCACCAGTCTCTCCTTGACAGCAACCTTTAAAATTCTTCCTATTGACACAATTCACGGTAATGCTGTTTGCCTGCTGTTCCTCACACAGTTGGACTGTTTAAAAGGGCTGTGATGTTTACCCTTAAGACCTGATAGCTGACCTGGATTAGCTACCGTTGCCTTCCAGTATCAAGCAGTTTCATATTTCAGTTCCTAGTTCATATTTTTCATTGTAAATATTTAACATTTGAAGATTGATTAAATTGGAAAGAGTGATGTCAAAAGCAGAAAAAACACATTCAGTGATACCGAGTAAAATGTGCATTCTTCATACCAGGATGTGAAAAATGTATGGGTTGAATCGCTTAAAAGGGTATTGTCACATTCAGGCAAATGAAAAGCATAGAAAGACCAATGTCATCTCAGAATCATAGAATCCCTACAGTGCAGAAAGAGGCCATTTGGCCCATTGAGTCCACACTGACCCTTAGAATGAGCACCCGACCTAGGCCCACACTCCCACCCTATCCACGTAACCCAGTAACCCCGCCTAGCCTTTTGGACACTAGGGGACAATTTATCATGGCCAATCCACCTAAGCTGCACATTTTGGGCTGTGGGAGGAAGCCGGAGCACACGGAGGAAACACATGCAGACACGGGGAGAAAGTGCAAACTCCACACAGACAGTCATGCGAAGCCAGAATTGAATGCAGATCCCTGGCGCTGTAAGGCAGTAGAGCTAACCACTGTGCCATCTTCTTCCTAATTACATCATACTAAAACGACGATATGAAATTCTCTATCACACAGTAACATTTGTTGATGTGAATGAGATCAATGTATTTTTTACAAATCAGTATTAACGAGGCTGTTTACCTGCCTGTCAGGATGACATTGCCCTTTTAAAGGTCTAAGCTAGCCATTGTGCACAGATGTTAATTTTGCTATTTTAATAAGTTTTGGTTTCTAAAATCTTAAAATTAAGAATGCTAAATTAGAACCCTGCATAAAAAGTTTTAATGGAAGACAATGAAGTTAAGTAATCATTTTTCCTTGGCTGAATGCTGCTAAGTTACGTTTGTGAACAAGCAGTCAATAGACAGTGGGCAAAACCATTCATCTGGGAGACAAAGTATTGCCGCTGGGCTGAGTTGTGTGCATTTTGCTTTCCCATTGGGGGCGCTATCTGTGGAGCAATTCAGGACATGCGAATGGGCCAGCACTCTGCCCATGTGAGTGCAGAGCAATTCTCATTCCCGCTGATGTCAATTTTGTTGGGGCTGGAGAGCTTGATAAGCTGGAGCTGATTTTAATCATTCAAATTCCCACACACTCAGACCATGCCGACCCGTCTGGGGTACCTCGCCCCCAGCCACAGCCCCAGCCTGGAGGACCAGTCCAGGAAGACACTGACCTCTCGGCACTGCATTCATCTGCACCCTCCACCATCGCAGAAACTATCACCTCGGTGGGGCATTTTAGTGAGGAGGCTCCTGGGTCATCTTCTGGTACACACATCATACATGCTCCAGTACATCAGGTGGAGGTAGGGACTCCAGAGGGAGCAGACAGTTGTAGGGCTGCCCAATCCCAGGAAACAGCTGTAGTCCAAACAGGTGTTGCGCTTCAGGAAAGTACGATTCCAGCACTGGTGGAGATGCAGAGCCAAGATCTACAGGAGGGGGTGTTAGCAACTTTACCGTGCCTGCAGGTGCAGCTGGGGGTGTCCAATCACCTTTAAGTGCAGGAGATCGTGCCAACAATGCATGGTACTCAGGCCAACACTGAACGGGTGGTGTCTGCAGTGGAAGCCTTGGGTCAATAAATCACAGCCACGGGCTGTCATTAGCACAGACATGTGCACATTCAAGGCTTGGGACACACTATGCAGTCGATGGTTGAGGCTCAGACAGGGGAGCTCAGTCACAGGCAGCCATGTATCTGGCCAACATGGACATTGCTGCGGTGTTCCAGAGCTTGGTCCAGTCACAAAGGGTCATGGCTGACGGCATTGAGAGCATTAGCTGGACACTGACTGACCTGGACCAGTCACAGAGGGACATGACTGAAGCATTGAGGGGGATGACTCACTCACTGTGGGACGAGGTCTACTCTCAGTGCTCCATGATTGAGGGCATTGAGATCCTGGTTGAGACGAGGGTGGGCCTCCAGGACTGACAGCGGAAGTTGACAGTGGAAACTTTGAAGCTCACTCTCGCCTCACGTCCATCCCATGGAGTAGTCCGGGGGCCATCGAGTACCCTGAGGGAGGAGGAGGAGGCGATGGGCCTATGCCGGTGCCTCCAGTAGGGGAGGTGCTGGAACACCTCGGCACGTCTCAATCCCTCCCATTAGACACTGCCACACTGGCGTATCAGATGGGTAGCGGGCAGAACAGGGTGGCACCTCATCATATGTGGCACCCAAAAATTATTTGCACTGGCCTCCAGACCCAATGTCTGGTTTTGCATGCTGCCACTGGCATGGGTCGCAAATCTCGTTATTTCCACCAGCGAGAGACCGGAGCATGGTGCCCAAATTGGCGGCGGGCACGGACAGGGCATTCGATTCTCCACCCGATCGTGGTTCGCGTTTGCGATGTCGCTAGGCGGATAATTTAGCCCAGGGCAAATTCGGCATTGGAAATTGGGTGTGGAGGTCAGTGCACATGATTTACAAGCTCTGATTTATGATCATCAAAGTTAAATGACAGGAAAATCAAAGGCGCCATGCAATAGGCATGTTGATCTGTTCACGTGACTCTCAGATCTCCACCTTCGGATTTTGGGTTAGGTGTTTAGTGGTTGTGCTCTCATTGTGTGTGACACACTGCAAGTCCTATGTGAGTCAGGACCTCCAATACGGAATTGCTGGATGACCAAAAATGCTTTTTTAAATAAAAGGACCCTCTCCCTCTCCCACTGACCCTCCCCTCCTCTGATCCTCTCCCCTTCCCCCTCTGATCCTCTCCCCTTCCCCCACTCTGATCCTCTCCCCTTCCCCCTCTGATCCTCTCCCCTCCCCTCCTCTGATCCTCTCCCCTTCCCCCTCTGATCCTCTCCCCTTCCCCCGCTCTGATCCTCTCCCCTTCCCTGTCTCTGATCCTCTCCCCTTCCCCGTCTCTGATCCTCTCCCCTTCCCCCTCTGATCCTCTCCCCCTTCCCCCGCTCTGATCCTCTCCCCTTCCCCCTCTCTGATCCTCTCCCCTTCCCCCTCTCTGATCCTCTCCCCTTCCCCGTCTCTGATCCTCTCCCCTTCCCTGTCTCTGATCCTCTCCCCTTCCCCGACTCTGACCCTCTCCCCTTCCCCGTCTCTGATCCTCTCCCCTTCCCCGTCTCTGATCCTCTCCACTTCCCCGTCTCTGATCCTCTCCCCTTCCCTTCCCAATGCAAGTATCTCCCTCCTTACGGAAGGAGGCCCACTCTACACAGGACCCCGTCTCCAGTCTCACCACCACCCTGGACAGTTGTTGCAGGATTTCCCTACTTTTTAGTCTATTTCCCTTACAAAGGCCAATGTTCCATTTGTCTTCCAAATTCCAGAGCCCCGTTATGTCACATTCCACACCGGACAACTTATTGACTGTTTGAGGGAACTCTTGATCTTTAGTTGCTGGAAGAACAGTTAGGGCGGCACGGTAACATAATGGTTAGCACAATTGCTTCACAGCTCCAGGTTCCCATGTTTGATTCCTGGCTTGGGTCACTGTCTGTGCGGAGTCTGCACGTTCTCCCCATGTGTGCGTGGGTTTCCTCCGGGTGCTCCGGTTTCCTCCCACAGTCCAAAGATGTGCAGGTTAGGCGGATTGGCCATGATAAATTGCCCAGTGTCCAAAATTGCCCTTAGTGTTGGGTGGGGTTACTGGGTTATGGGGATAGGGTGGAGATGTGGGGTTGGGTAAGGTGCTCTTTCCAAGAGTCAGTGCAGACTCGATGGGCTGAATGGCCTCTTTCTGCATTGTAAATTCTATGAAATCTAAGGGTTCTCCAAGTCTCTTGCTGTAACTGCAGTGGAGGATTGGCAGGAAGCCTGGAGGAATAGTGTTTCTATCAATAATCCCCAAAAGATAAGGAGAGAACCCCTGCAGAGATTCCAGTCCCTTAGTGGCAAGTTTTCTGGCGGTGGAGGCAGCTCGTGATTGGCTGCCAGTCAGATCTTCAATTCAATGGCCATTTGCGTTGCTTGCCTGCCATGCCACTGGGGACCCACCATGGGGGGTTGCATTCTGCGGAAGTTTCTGCCAGTGGGAAGGGTGGAAAATTCCGGATTCTCCACTCCTCCATGATTCTCTCACCCTCTAAGCTGGGATTCATGCGGGCGTGGATTTGTACCAGTATTTGCCAGCGTGGCGTTGTGAGCCAAGGGGTTAAGTATTCAAGGTAGGTGCCCCCAACATCCATCGGAGGCCCCCCTCCCCCCCCATAATGCAAATCCTGCCCACCTCAACCCCACAATGGGGTGGTGCTGTTCCCATACATTTGCTGGTCGTTGTCCTTCTAGGTGGTAGAGGTTGCGGGTTTAGAAGGGTCACAGGTCTAATAGTCTGGTGCGATGTCAGTGGAACCCTCCCAGGATTTATGGCAGGAAATCTATAAAATCCACATTAATTTCAGGACTGAATTCCTTCCTCCAGCATTTCTGACTTTCTCAACATTTCCAAAGCTTTTGAGCTCTGTCTGTCTGAGAACCTATTTGCTGGTACATGGGTCTTTGCTCATCCCTCGTCTGCGCCCACAGGAATTTAGAGAACTTGGTTCTTGGCCTCTACCCTGTCCGTACATTATGAGGAAGAGCCGCTAATCACATTTGTTACCAAGGCCCCTTCCTTTGAAAGTAGCCTTACCATAAACTCCGCGGTGTAAGTATTTGTTGGAATATCCCAGCTCCTCCTTCCACCTGGCCTTCACCTCTTCTATTGGGGCCTGCTCCTCCCCAAAGTCCGTCCATATATCCTGGACGTGCTGTCTTCCTCTGACCCTGCGCAGGAAAGAACCGTCTCCAATAAAGAAGACGGTGGCATCACTGGGATTGTCGGGAATGTCCTACGAACAAAATCCCGTACCCAGAAGTACCTCAAAATATCTTCCCCCACCAGTCCTACATTCTCCTTCAGCTCCCCCAAGGTGGTGAACTGCCCTTCCAGAAACACCCCAACACCTTTTCTGCATTGGCCGCCCAATAATAAAACAACAGATTCGGCAGCGTCCTATTCCCCACTAGCCTTTCCCTCTCTAAGAAACCCCTCTGAATTCGAGGAGTATGACTCTTCGCTGAGCTCTGCTAGTTCCGATGACCTTGCTTCATGAACTCAGGGCATTCTTCGCGAATGTGGGTTTTGCACGCCCTCTTCTGTCGCCGAGTATTTTCTCTGCTGGCTCAGGGTAGAGTCTTCACTGGGGTTGGTGGCTTCACTGGAGTTGGGGTCTTCACTGGGGTTGGGGTCTTCGCTCGGAGTTGAGTCTTCACCGGGCTTGGAGTCTTCACTCAGTGTGGAATCTTTGCTCGATGGGGCCCACAGAAAAAATGGAATTGATGATTCCATATATGGAAGACACAGGAGCCCTCTGGGAGTCCATTCTCAGGTGTAGGGAGTGCATATAGCCCGTTCCAAATATGGGGCGGGATTCTCCGACACCCCGCTGGGCCGGAGAATCACCGGAAGGGCAGCGTGAATCCCTCCCAAGGAAAATGCCGGCACCGGATTTTCAGCGGCAGCGGAAATCGCGCTGCGCCATTTGGGACTGTTGACAGCGCCCCCCCCCCCCCCCCCCCCCCACCCCCGGCGATTCTCCGGCGCACGATGGGCCGAGTGGCCGCCCGTTTTCGGCGGGTCCCGCTGGTGTATGTTACACCAGGTCCGTACCAGCAGGACCTAGCCCTGCGAGCGGCCTACGGAGTCCTCGGAGGGGCACGGGGGATCTGGCCCCGGTTGGGGGGGGGGGGGAGAGGGGGGGGGGGGGCACGGTGGCCTGGCCCGCAATCGGGACCCACCAATCCGCGGGTGGGTGCCTGTGCCATGGGGGCACTCTTTCCCTCAGCGCTGGCCGGTGTAACGGTCCGCCATGCAGCCCTCTGGTGACTAATATACAACATTTCACTTGGAATATCCAAAATTGCAAAATTGCGTCTCCTTTCATGGCCAGAATCAGGAACTCCTGGCTTATGGACTCCTTATCTTGAACCCGGCATTTTCCTTGGAAGGGGCGCTCGAGGTTTCCTCTCTTACAAGACTCTTTGGAAAATCTCAGAAACAGCTATCCAATGCATCTACCATGGTTTCCAGGGGGTTCTGTGGTTCAGCTATCAGTTACTTCAGTGTCAATCCATGGAGAACATCACCATTAAACCTGAACCTGGCCTTATCCACCACCCTCACATGTAGAAGATATTTCTTCCAGCAGGAGTCATTGGTAGCAATTAGCTTCAAGAATACTGATTTTCCCCTCCCCACCTGGGGGAAACTGAAGTCAATTCTACTACATTATAATGATGGGAGAGGTGGTTTAGGACAAGAATTTCATAACTTATGGCCGAGACAGCTGAAGAAACACTTCCATTGGTGATTTGAAGGAAAAGCAGGGAGTCACAGTCGGCCAGAATTAGAGGATAACATACCTCTGGGACGGCGGTAGCAAATGTCCCAGTCATAGATTTGGATATCCTGCACAGAATCCAGTGTGTGAGTTCCACCTTTGGGAAGCTGCTCACATGGGTCTTCACTAAACAAGACACAAAGGTCGCAATCTACAAGGGAGCCACCCGCCTGACTCTCCTGCATGATGGCAAAATCTGGGTAACACATCACTGACACCTGAGGAAGCCCAAGAGATACCATCAGCGCTGCCCACAGATGATCTGATGCATCATCTGGATGGATTACATGAGCATCCTCCAAGCATCCAAAGCAGAGGGGCAACCATTCTCACCTGGCAACTGCTGTGGTCAGACCACTGCATCTGAATGCCGAACACTCCCTTTCTGAAGTGTGCCCTCTACTCTCTGCTCACAACTGGTCAGAGGTCACAGCGTGGCCAGCCGAAACGTTTTAAAGATACCCTGAAAGCCTACACGAAGAAGACTGGTTTTTACCTCAACAATTGGGAAGAGAGTGCACTCGGCCACCCATGATCGTAGGCTTCCACAATGTGTAGCTGGCTTTGAAGCAGAGCAGATGACAAATGCTGAAACCTGTAAGAATGCGTGAAACCCATCATTGACCATGGACTGACCAACTGACTGACAAATGACTGACTGCCGATGCACAATGTGGATTATTTTCCCTCTTTTAATGCTGTTTCTCCCTTGGTCTTTTACTTTCCTTTTTTTCATCTCCTTTACCTTGCACTGAAGTCTCCCCTATATAAACTCTCTCTCCTTCTCTCCCCCTTTCTTTTTCTCTCTCCATCTCTCTACGCTCGGACTCTGTGGTAAGTGTGCTCCTCACTCTGAGAGACTGTTATTCGTATTAGCGCTGCAGGAGGATACAGAGGTAGGGTGGGGACGAGGCCATGACAGGATTTGAGCACAGGATAAGAATTTTTAATTTGAAGCTATGTGGGACCAAGTGTCGCTGTAGGTTGACAGGAGTGTGGAAACCTGCTACAAATTGTTTAAAGAAGATTGACATCGAAATGAATCTGTGACATGCATCAAATCCTAGAATCTAGTCGCCCAAGAACATAGAATGGAGGATATCAGGGTGAATTTGCACCGCCCCCTCAGTGACCTCTGTTTTTTGGAATAACCAGAGGAAATGAAAGGCAGACTCGAGTACGGCTCTCAACTTACGCTCACTCTGTCAAAACTGGAGTCTCTGTAGGATGAAGCCATCAGTCGGAACCTTGAGGGGTGAGTTTTCTTTAAACAGATGGATGACCCTAAGTAAATACTTTGCACCACAGCATTCAAGCCAGAGTTAAATCACTCTGGAAGGAAACCAGCAACATAAAATGAGGCCATGGAGATAACAATTCCGAGATTTACATAGCAGGAGAACAGTTATGGATTTACTTTTTGACAAGTATCAGAAGGTCAGCTGATAAGATTTATGTAGCATTTAATAGGAGACTGAAATATGAGGTGAACGTATGGAAAGGTATGCAGGGGAGGACAAACTGACTGAACTGCTATTTGCTCCCTGTAAAAGAGGGCAGAGATTAGACAAGGCAACTGAGCCACGACTCTGGTGATTTTGAGTTTGATACTGAAAGTCAACGGGGTTTTAAAATACAATCACCGGAGGGCTGTCAGCGCTGGTTTGATTGCATTGGCAAATAAAATCCATTTGAATCCAGGTGATGCTCCTAAAGTCTCGAGTACTTCCAGGTCTCAATCTTTGGTAATCATTATTTTCTGCTGTTACATTTCATCAGCCATGTTGATCTGCAACGCTGGCATAAATATACTGAAGAAAAATATCTCCAATTGGAAGAGAAACAGCATGCACATGAAGGATAGAAAATAAAGTTTGGCCCTGTGCAATGTGTTCAAACTAATACAATTGGGACAGTTTGGTTCAAGGTCAGAAAAGTGGAATTATATTGCATGCAAATGAAGCTAATCTGCATAATTTACAGGTTAGTGTTGGGAGTACTGTTTATATTACATGGGCTGAATTTTGTGGGAGTTGCAGGAGTGCAATAGGAAGCGTAGGTGAGGGGGTTAGGAGATGGTGAGGAGGGGCTGGAAAACAGAAGGGGAGGTGGAGTAGCTGTTGCCTTCCTGCTGCTTTGACATCAGTCAGTGATGGGGAAGATCGAGATCAGCCCACTTGCCCAGAGGTGAATTGTGCCACTCAAGTGGCCAATTAAGGGCCTCTTCCCACCACCACTGGCATTTAACCAGCAATGGATGGGCCCTCCACCATGTATGGAGATTGCCTGATGAACCCTTCTGACTTTCTGGGTGTTTGGTTGGAGGCCTTCCTAACTGGACACTGTGTGGCCCATGGAGGGGTTCACCAACCTTAATGGCTGCCTTCACCCGCTCTCATCAACCCGCCCTCATCCCTCACAGGACTGGCTCTGGTGACCCCAGACTCCACTTACCTTGCGGTGGGGGTGGCGTCCATTGTTGCATGACACAGCTGGACTCCACCCAGCTGTGGTAACTGATCCTGGTGTGCTGCTGGATCTGGATTGCTCCCAGACTTCTGATTGGCCGGCAGCTCTTGGAGGTGGATTCTTGTCCCTTAAAGCAGGGGTAGGGTACACTCGGCTAGGGCATCGGGTCCAGTCCAATGCGCAAAAAATCTGGAAGCATAGTTTTTTTGCCATTAAGCTGGTGGGGTGATGCCTGATAGAGCCGGCAGTGCCACCTCCACAGAGATCGGAGCGCCATTTTTAAATCCCCCCTCATGCCGTAGAGTAATCACCCACCTCACACATAAGAGGAACTCCCCCACCCCCCACCATGGAGCTCCACAGAGGGCCTGCCCATGGTACCCTGGCAATGCTGGGGGGCAATGCTAGGACACAGCCTGCGCATGTCCCTCTCCCCACAGAGGCTATGTGTCTTGGCTGCCTCATGTTGCTAAGGAGCAGTTGTAAATCTTGCCAAGGTGTCATCACGTCAGCGAGGGGGGAGTTCTAAATGTGGGGATGTGGCGGGGGGGGGGGGGGGGGGGGGGGGGGGGGGGAAGTGTGGCTGAAAGAAAAACTATTGGAGTGGCAGGAAATCTGGCATATACCAGGAGCATATTCCCATTGCTCACGCTGGTAATGATCAGAGAGTGCACAGCCCTCAATTTTCCACAGATGTGAGCCCTTATTATGGGTCTGAAATTAATCCTGAAGATTTGATTTTCACACCTAAACATGTCATCTGCTCTGAAAGGACAATTTTACAGAGGTACATTTGATAGCTTAGTGTCCCTTGAATTTGTGGCTCTTTGGCTATGGGTGTGACGGGTTACTTTGCAGGATCTTGCATTTACTTTTGCTGCATTCATTTGCATGGTATTTTTTTAAGCATCTAATTTCTACATTTTATTTGCATTCAAAGGAGTTTTGTTCTCAATTCAAATATCCTCTGTCGGGAGCATGGGCTATAATTCCAGCAGCTTTCACAAAGCTTATAGTTAAAGATGGGCTGCATAAGAATGATCAGGTGGCGATCTGTCAACACCTGTGGTAAGGTTGTATAGATCCACTGTTATCTAAGTATGACGGTTCACAGACGTTGCCACAGCTACTTGGATATGTCGAGGAGATATTCCTTTGATAGCAACACTTCACTAGGGAGGACTTTCTGCAGGCTGGGAATGGTGTTCCTGATGTATCATCTTCCTGTTCAAATAGAAAAGTAATCTTCAGTTGCTGAGAATTGAAGGATCCCATGCACGATATCTGACATGTGCACAAACTGCATACCAACCCAGGTGTCAGTCAGTGACCACACATAATGGCACCAGGTTTTTTACACTGACATAAAGACTGATGCGCTGGGAAGGTATAAGATTGACAAGGCTTTTAATTGTACCTTGTATTTGGAGATGTGCCTACTGAAGTACAGACACTGATGAGATGCAACAAAAGTTTTGTGGGAGGGTTTTGCAAGGGTAGGCTGTAAAATGTGGAACCGTTTGACATCCAAAACCTTGTGGTTTAAGATACATACATAAAGCAAGTTCAATTATCGTATCATTATACCTTGTCAAACTCTTTGAGGTTGGTCTGTCTTGTTCTGCATCTATTGAATTTACATAGAATTCGTGCAGCGTAGAAGGAGGCCATTTGGCCCATCAGGTCTGCACTAACCCTCCAAAAGAGCAGCCCACTCAGGCATACTCCTGGCCCTAGCTCTGTAACCTTGCCTAACCTGCACATCTTTGGACACTAAGGAACAATTTTTCACGGCCAATCCACCTATCCTGCACATCTTTGGACTGTGGGAGGAAACCGGAGCATCCGGAGGAGGCCCACGCTCACACGGGGAAAAAGTGCATACTGCACACAGGCAGTCACCCGAGGCGGAATTGAACCCGCTTCTCTGGCGCTGTGAGGCAGCAATGCTAACCATTATACCAGCATGCCCGTTCCTGCGGGCAGGATGCCTCGGGTTGAATTGGGCCGCTGCCTATTACCTCTTGGAAGGGGGCTGTGAAGCACCAAGCAATGCAGCCATTTTTTCAGCCACCTCATGAAGCTGCCAGCTCCATTTTGCAGCCAGCAGCATATTACTGTTCCTTTTGTTCGAGTTTAGCTGGTAATTCTTATCCTCCTCTTCTCACCAAATCCTCAGCAAAGACCCACAGATACTTAAAATGAAATAGTCTCTGCAATAGCATGATTCATTGATCACTGCTGGAGGTGCATGCGTGTGGACATGACAATTGCATTTGTTTGTGATGCCCATCGCAGTTAAATAGCTTGCTGTCATTCAAAATTTGATTATATATGTTGCTGCTCTTCAAACATAAATTCATGTAAAGTAAGTTGAGATATTTCAATGTGAAAGGCTCTTACCAATATCAGTATTTATTATTAATGTTCGTATTTAATCATTACTCCCCCGGTCACTGAGCTCCCGTGCAGTTCTGCTGTCACCGCTCTGCATCTGGTTTATACCTTTGTGAAGCAGCTTGGAGCATTTACCAAGTTAAAAGAGTTTGTAGAAAGGAAAATTGGTGTCACCAGATGATTGGTTTGAAACAGCTTGCTGGCCTCAATGCCCACTCCTCAGCAGAGATATGACCCCAGGTGGATCTAAAGCAAGGTGCAGATACATTGCTCTAAAATGTAAAGTCAGCCTGATGGATCGGGAGTAATACTAAATTCTTGTACTGAGTGCAAGCAGGGTGTAATCTGAGGTATGGTGCTAACTTTAGCCAACATGGCGATATCTCCATTAGGATATGTCCTTGCTGGTACTCTTTGAAAACATAGGAAATAAGACAAGGATTGCTCAGAAATGCTTGATGATTTATATGTCAACATCTTTGGAGAACTTTTCTCCATGGAAATTATGTCATGTACAAATACACATTTTCATCGTTTAGATTCACAGAAGGCTGCACAGAAATCCACATTTGTCGGTGGAATGCATCAAGAAGATAAACATCTGACCCGGGACTCTCCTTTCCGGGGACTAAGTCCCCACGACGGTGGGAAAACCAGCGCAAAGGCTCCGGCATCAACGGGCCCCCAAGGTGAGGAATTCTCACCTTTCTCGGGGGCTAGGTGGACGCTGGAGGGATTGGCGCCGCTCCAGCTGCTGCCGAAGGGACTGCGTGAGTTTGCGCATGCGCCAAAGGGCCGGCGTGATCCGGGGTCGGATCCCCCCTGCACCCCCCCCCCAAACCCCCCCCCCCCCCCCCCCCCCCCCCCCCCATGGACCACCCCAGCCGACTTACCTGCCAGGTCCCGTCGTGTGGGACCATGTGTAACCCACGCTGGCGGGACTGACCAAAAACGGACGGCCGCTCGACCCTTTGGGACCCGGAGAATTGCCGGGGGGGCACTGCAAACGGTCCCCGGCCGGCATGGTGTGAACCTCGCCCTGCCGGAAAAATGGCGGCGGAGAATATGGAAACCAGCATCGGGGCTGGATTCGCGCCGCCCCCCCCATGGATTCTCTGACCCAGCGAGGGGTGGAGAATCCCACCTCTGAAAAGGTCATGCTATCCCGCTCTGCCTGTTCCTCCCTTTATCAGACTCTTATTTCATACCACTCTGCTGGTCTTCAGGGAAGTGCACACAAACTATAACCAGATATTTTAATAAGAATGTGTAGTAGCTAATAAAGATTTTTTAAAAGGCTGAAAGAGTCTTTGGTTTTAATAAATGATCTGTAGTCAGAAAAAACGTGAGCTACAGAAAGAGCATGTTGACAAACAGTATGCAGCTGGCAATTTTGCAATTTGTTTATAAGTCCAATTGCAGGCAGAATGAATGTCTTACAAACAATGAGACAGGTTTTAATCGAAAGATCCGTTCTGACATGCAAATATCCAGATAGGGTGGAGGCATGCATTTAAGTAGGGTGCTCTTTCCAAGGGCTGGCGCAGACTTGATGAGCTGAATGGCCTCCTTCTGCACTGTAGATTCTATGCCATTCGCCACTGTTAATTGCCGGGATGCAAAGGAAGTTCCGACACGCACAAAGGCTCGGTACTTGGGTTTGAACCTCAAACTTCTGACAGGCAGAGATTTGCTTCCAGGTCCTGCCTGATGCCTCCCACACTGACACGTCGGAGACTTGGGCTTGATGCCCAGAAATGTACAGTTCCTATATGTGAGCATAAGAAATACAAACAGGAGCAGGCCATTCTGCCTTTCGAGCCCGCTCTGCCATTCAATGAGATAATGGCTGATCTTCTATTTCAACATTATAGTCCTGCACGAACCCTGTATTGTCCTTGATGTTTTTAACATGTAGAAATCTAATGCTCTCAGTCTTGAACACACTGAGTTACACCCTCTGAGCGAAGAAATCCCTCCTCATCTTTTTCCTAAATGGCCTGCTCCATATTCTGTTATTCTGTATCCCCCCCCCCCCCCCTCCCCCCCGCTAGCCAGGGGAGACAACCTCCCTGCATCTATTCTACCCTGTTGAGACATGTAAGAATTTTGTAAGTTTGAATGAGATCACCTCTCATTCTTCTGAACATGAAGGCTCAATCTATTTAATCTTTCCCCATGGGACTGTCCCTCCATCCCAGGAATTATTTTGGTGAACCTTTGTTGCACTCCTTCGTTGGCAAGTTTATCAATCCTTGCGTAAGGAGACCAGGACTGCACACAATACTCCCGTTTCTATATAATTGTAGTATGAAACCTTTATTCCTACACACAAATCCTCTTCTTGATTGCTTGCTATACCTGCGTGTTAGCTTTCAGTGACTCATGACCAAGGACATCCTTTGATGTTCAACACTTCACAGCCTCTCACCATTTAAAGAATACCCTGTATTTCTGTTTTTTCCACATAACAAAGTGGATAATCTCACATTTCTCCACATTGAATTCCATCTGTCAATATTTTGCCCATACATTTAGCCTATCCAAATCCCTTTGAAGCTTCTTTGCATCCTCCCCACAACTCTCACTTCCACCTAGTTTCGTGTCATCTCCAAGCTTTGAGATTTTACATTTAATCCCCACATCCTAATCACTGCTGCAGATTGTGAATAGCTGGGGCCCAGTTAACTACTGATCCGTGCAGGATCCTACTAGTCACAGCCTGCCTATCTAAAAATGACCCTTTAATTTCCTACTGGCTGTTTGTTCATTGACTAGTTCCCAATCCATGCTAGTGTGGTGCGGCACCGTGGTCAGGACTGTTGCCTCACACTGCCAGGGACCCGGGTTCAAATCCAGTCTTGGGTAACTGTATGTGTGGAGTTTTCAGTTTCTACCCGTGTCTGTGTTGGTTTCCTCCGGTGCTCCAGTTTCCTCCCACAGTCCCAAGATGTGCAGGTTAGGTGGATTGGCCATGCTAAATTGCCCCATATTGTCCATGAAAGTAAAGGTTATGGGAATAGGGCGGGGAGTGGGCCTAGGTAGGTGCTCTTTCAGAGGGTTGATGCAGATTCAATGGGCTGGATGGCCTCCTTCTACATTGTAGGGATTCTATAGCATGGTCTTTGGTCCCATATGCTCTAGTTTTGTTTACAACTTCTTGTGTGGGACCTCATCAAAAGCTTTCTGAACATCTAAATATACCACATTCATGGCGCTCTCATATCTATTCTGTGAGTTACATCCTCCTCCTCTAACTTACTCATGACTTTGAAATGTATCACATTTCCTTCATGCCGGGTTTAAATCCTGGAATTCCCTCCTTAACAACAATGTGGGCATATCTTCACTACACAGATTGCAACAGTTCAGCAAGGTGGCTCACCAGCCCCTTCTCCATGGTAATTAAAGATGGGTAAGAAATACTGGGCAGTATTCTCCGCTGCCTGACGCTGATATCGTAATCGCCGATTGGGCGGAGAATGGGTCCGACGCCCAAATCGAGGCCGGACTGTATCCTGCGCCGCCACACTCAGCCGGGATCCGTGCCGCTTGTCGGGGGGGGGGGGCTTCCGCGAGGGCTGGGGGGACAGGTGGGGAGTCGCCAGGGCTTGGCCTGTGGGGTCGCTGATGGCGGGTTGGGCCCACACATGGCTGGCGCCATGTTGTACACATGAACGCTGTAGGTTGTTGCCGTCCGCATACGCAGCCAGGGACCCGGCCATTCGCCGCCTGTTTTTGGCCCTGGAGCCGGGAGTTTTTCCCTGGAGCTGCTGCTCGCCCCTCACCAGTCCCGGAACCAGCGAGGGTTCAGCATCAATTTTGGCATCGTAAAACGCCTGCAAATTCTCCGTTTGAGCCGGCACTTAGCAGCTGAAATGGAGAATCCATCCCAGTCTTAGTCAGCGGTGCTCACATCCCATAAATAAATAAATAAAATTAAAAGTGCATATTGTCATAAGATTTAGAACCTTGCACATTTTAAATATGCTTTGGGTGTCAGGTAATTTTATAGAGTTGTGGTAAAAATTAAGTGCAACAAACTTATATTAGTGTATGCTTATCCAACATGTTTTGTATATCTCATTAAATTATGAGGTAGGTTCATTATGCCAAACCTCAATAAAAGCACACTCCAAAATATAAAAAGGCAAATATGTGGCTTCTGGGAATCCAAGGGTATAAATTAACTGCAATACTCTTGACCCTTATGTCTCCGCACTCAGGAGAATACACATGTGTTTTGGACGGATTTCATATTCCAGCTGTTCAGGTTGAATTTTAACCAAGGTCTCTCAGCTGAAAGTATCATATTGCAAGAATTGGTGCCAAAAATGAAGTCTATTGTGTTGAAGTAAATTTAAAGAGAAAAAATTCCAAGAAAATATAATACCTACATTCACAGACTAGGAGCAGGAACAATAGAGTGTAATTTGAAAAGAAGTTGCAGCACTGTCTAATCTCAGCTCATGTCTCTTTTCACCTTCTTCTTCTCCACCAAGGCTGCTATTGAAAAGTTTCGCAATCCAGATAATTCCTCCTTCCTGTGACAATTTGGAGAAGCCCGGAGCTAATAGATTTCAACAAGACAACAACAGAATGATCCTAGAGAGTTTTGCCATGATTTGAAACTACTGCGCTGTTTGAACAGTGGAAAGACATGGATCTGTCTCTCCTCCAAGGTAGATGAGGAGTGCCATGCGATTGGGCAGGAGGGTATGGAGTGGAGATCCTGCAGCTCTCCCACATCACACAATTAAATATGGGATGGGATTGTTTGTGGGCAGCCTTCCTGCCCGGAGACTAATTGAGGCATTTAACCAGTGGTCATCGAACTGGCATTCAACCAGTGGTGAGCAGGGAAGACTGCCCAGCAAACCCCCATGGGTTCCCCAATGGTCGGCCGGGGGCAGTGGGGGGAGGGGGGGTTTACCCAACTAGGGGCTTAAACAGATGGGAGGCCCAAAGCAGACCAGGGAAGTGGCTGATTGGAATATAATGGTTTTGGGTCTCCTGACAAAAAACATTGGAAAGCTTCCACCAGTTCTCTAATCAGCAGGTGAGATACCCATCACCCACATTAAATTCCACCATGGCGTGGAGAAAAATATAGGTTTTGGAGGAAAATGGATTTGACCAGTAAAATTAGGTGTCATGAATGCATTGTGCATTTTATAATGTTTAATTTCAAATTGCCTTTCTTTAAAGTTAATTCGCTCATGGGATGTGGGTATCGCTGGTTAGGCTAGCATTTATTGCCCATCCCTAATTGCCCTTGAGAAGGTGATGTTGAGGCACCTTCTATGTGGTGCAGATGTACCCAGTGTGCTGTTAGGAAGGGAATTCCAGGATTTTCAGCCAGCGGCAGTGAAGGAATGGTGATATATTTCCAAGTCAGGATGGTGTGTGGCCTGAAGGGGAACTTCCAGGTGATGTTCCCATTTGTTTGCTGTCTTGAATTCCAAATTGGGAGAGGTTGCAGGTTTGGAAGGTGCTGTCAAAGGAAGCTTGGCGTGTTGCTGCAATGCACTTTGTAGATGGCACACACCGCTGCCACTATGGATTGGTGATGAAAGAAGTGAATCTTTAATGATGGGGTGTCAATCAAGCAGGCTGCTATGTCCTGGATGGTGTTGAGCTTCTTGAGTGTTGTTGGAGCTGCACGCGTCCAGGCAAGTGGAGAGTATTCCATTACACTCCTGACTTGTGCCTTGTAGATGGTTGATAGACTTTGCAGAGTCAGGAGGTGTGTTACTCGTTGCAGAATTCCCAGTCTCCGAGCTTGTTGCCCAACATGGGTGCAGGCAATTGCCCCTTGTACCTGTGGAAATCCAGTGTTGGTGCTAATCCCACAGGTCTGGCTGCCTGGTTCTCAGAATCTGTGGCAAATCTCATTAATTCACTGCCACTTCAGAACAGGAATCGGTGACCTCCATGATGCATTTGTGAGTGACTGACCGAGAGATGTCTCGAGGGGGACCCTGGAACTATCCGGTTGCAGAGAAATCCACTGCTGTGGTGACTTTTAAAGCTATTAGCATTGGATTGCCTCCCAGCACAAGGGAAGGAAGATCACCCTGAACTAGCTGATATAGGTAATAGAATCCATTGACATGCTCAGTTGTCTTTGACACTGTCTCTCTGACATCTGCAGGTAGTTACTCCGCCTGAGGTATATTCAAGTATGCACCAAAGGACAGTGTGTCACTGCCACTGGTAGCCATCATGCTGACCTGTCTGGTGCCTCTTATTGATGTTCTAACCATTTGTACACCTGGCCCTGGGTCACCCGCTAACCTCCTGTTGTGTTAGATCTAGCAGAAGCACTGGGTTCACATGATACATCTTGTTTCTTTGAGGTGATCTGCAGACACAAGGCAGGAAAACATCTGGTTAACACAGTCTTTCAGACCTTCCCTCCTGAAAACCTTTGACCAATAGGGAGACCTATACTTTGCATCAGTTACACCTTGGTCTCCACCTACTGCATTCTGGACATCTCCATCCCCAATCTGTAGCTCAGAGACCTCTTTGTGTTGTTGCAGCGATGTCTCTGGACATTGGCAGGAGATGTGTTACTTACCATAGGATTCCTAACCTCTGAGCTGCTCTTGTAGCCATAGTATATTCTTGATTAATAAGGGGATTTCTTGATTAATAGAGGGATCAGGGGTTATGGGGAGAAGGCAGGAAAATGGGGATGAGGAACATATCAGCCATGATTGAATGACGGAGCAGACTCGATGGGTGAAATGGCCTAATTCTGCTCCTATATCTTGTAATAATAAAAATAATAATAATTGCTTATTGTCACAAGTAGGCTTCAATGAAGTTACTGTGAAAAGCCCCTAGTCGCCACATTCCGGCACCTGTTCGGGGAG
The DNA here is from genome assembly GCF_902713615.1 of Scyliorhinus canicula. Taxonomy (NCBI): domain Eukaryota; kingdom Metazoa; phylum Chordata; class Chondrichthyes; order Carcharhiniformes; family Scyliorhinidae; genus Scyliorhinus; species Scyliorhinus canicula. The sequence goes on from NC_052148.1 coordinate 232,355,985, forward strand.
GCCGGTACGGGAATTGAACTCGCGCTGCTGACATTGTTCTGTATTACAAGCCAGCTGTTTACCCCACTGCACTAAACCTGCCCCTATAAGGTCTTTATATGGCTGGTCCAGTTCAGTTTCTGGTCAACAGTGGCCCCCAGGATGTTAAGAAACATTTTGATTCCGAAGAGTATGAAAATTAAAATGGAAATTACTAGCACATGTATTAGATTGGCCCTCTTTAAACATAAATAGTTTAAACATATAATGACATCCATGTGCAATTTAACATATCTCCTTCAAAACAATGATGCACCAGATAATTGCATCCTGATTAAATCAATTACATTTCATCTTTCTTCCATAGAATGACAGAAAAGAAGCATTTCTCATTCTACATCCCCTACCTCTTGGTGTGGTTTTGAACTAGGATTTTCTCATGGAATACTTGTTATGCATCTGTATGTCGGTTGTTCCAGGTCACTTCCTTGAGTTCTCAAATGTGAGGAAGTTAAGGTGCAAAGTAATGTCAAGTATTCCATGTCAGTACAAAGTTTGTAAATTCCAAGCTTTGAGTCACAAGGTGATTGACAGACATTTCAAAGCAAATTTGCTATCAAAAACAAAGAACTAGATATCCTGCAGAGAAGAAAGGTTTTAAAAAAAAGTTATTTGCACATTATGTTTAAGATTGTGTGCATAGCTAGACAGCTTTAGAAATTAATCTGTCTTCATTCTGACTGAGGGCTTCAGGGAAACTAGTGTTCTCCTCAGACGTTCCACATCTACCTGAGCCACCTAATTTTTTTTTTGCTTACCCGTTCACAGGTGTGCGCGCCAGCATTTATTGCCCATCCTTATTTGCCTGTGAGAAGCTGGTAGTGAGCTGCTGATTGAAATACTGCAAACCATGTGGTGCAGGTACACTCACAGTGCTGTTCGGGAGGGGTTTCCAAGATTTTGATTGATCCAGTGACAGTGAAGGAACGCCGATTTATTTCCAAGTCAGAATGGTGTGTGGCTTGAAGGGGAAATTCCACGTGGTGCTGTTCCGATATATCTGCTGCCCTTGTCCTTCTAAGGAGTAGCAGTCATCGGTTTGGAAGGTCTTGCCGAAAGAGCCTTGGTGTGTTGCTACAGTGCACTTTGTAGATGGAACACGCTGCTGCCATCATGCGTCGGGTAGTGGAGCGAGCGAATGTTGATCTGATGGAGGTGTGTGAATTATTCTGATATTGGACCCATCTGTCTTGGTGTCTAGGCATTGGACTTGGTTAGAAACATAGAAAATAGGAGCAGGAGGGGACCATTTGTCCCTTCCTCCGCCATTCATTATGATAATGGTTGATCATCCACCTCAGTAACCTGTTCCCGCTTTCCTCTCATATCCAATGACCCCCTTCACTCCAAGAGCTATATCCAACTCCTTATTGTAAATATACAGTGTTTTAGCCCTCAACAACTTCATGTGGTAGCGAATTCCACAGGCTCCCCACTCTCTGGATGAAGAAATGTCTCCTCATCTCTGTCCTAAATGGTCTACCTTGTAAAATCAGACTGTGACCCCGGGTTCTGGACACACCCACCATCGGGAACATCCTACCCTGTCTGGTCCTGTTCATCTTTTGTAAGTTTTATGAGATCCCCCCTCAGTCTTCTGAACTCCAACGAATACAATCCTAACCGATTCAGTCTCTCCTCATATGTCAGCCCCACCATCCCAGGAATTAGTCTGGTAAAACTTCTCTGCCCTCACTCTATAGAAAGAACTTCCTTCCTCAGATGAAGAGACTGCACACTATATTCCAGGTGTGGCCTCACCAAGACAAAGGAAAACAACCAACTTCCTGTAAAACTGTCATCGAAAGAGAAGAGATGATTTCCCAATGATTTTTAAGAAGGACCGTATACTTTCTGTAGACAGTGTTAAGAGAGCTACACTTTCCACGATACAAAGTTGCTCCACTGTGGGCAATGGGAAGTATTGTTGAGATAAGACAGCACCGTAATGTTCTTGGCGGATGGCCTGATTTATATTACAAGATCACTTGTAGCTAAATCTATCAATGATTTATTAACATTAACTGTGGGTCAAATATATGTAAAACAACAGATGAATAACAGTATGAACATGCGCAAGCAACCTCACTCTTCCAGCTCCTTATTCAGTCAGTCTGAGGTCACCTGACTCTAACATTCACTTATATACTAATGAGACTCCCACTGGTCAGTTGGTGAATTACAACACAACCATGATATCACTACAAGCACCACTTCTGCAATGAGAGGAAATTCCTGTAAACAATTAACTGGGGAAAAGATTGCTGTTCAGGATGCTGCAGCTACAGAGGCTAAAGATTCTGCCCAGTGTCTTGCAAGCTGGGGCTGAAGCATGGGTACTAATTGACTTTCACCCTTAAATGAATACCAGTTCATTAGCAGTGTGATCCTCGATGGACTCTAATTTGGACTCAGCAAAGCATACGCTGTGATCTGGGGCGGTATTCTCCGACCCCATGCTGGTCCGCCGATTCTCCGGTCACTGGAGAATTGGCGCCATTGGCACTGGCGCGGTCGGCGCAGTGCTGGTCGGGGGCCGCACTACCCGCCACCCCCTCCCCCCCACCCCCCCCCCCCCCCCCCCCAGCGATTCTCCACGCGCGCTGGTCCGAGTGCCCGCCGAAGTAGGCCGAGTCCTGCCGGAGTCGTTCGTGTGTGGTCCTACCCAGCGGGACCTCGCTATTCATGTTGTGGTGGGTGACCTGTTGGGGGGAGGGGGGATCCGAGCCCGGCGGGGGGGGGGGGGGGGGGGGGGGGTGTGCCTCAACAGTGGCCTGGCCCATGATTGGGGCCTACCGATTGGCAGGCTTATCCTGGTGGTGCCTATGTTCCTCCGTGCCGGGCCCCTGTACCTCTCCGCTGTGTTGCGTCGGGGCTGGCGCAGAAAAGGCAACCCATGCGCATGCGGGAAGTGACGCCGGCCATAGCACGCGTGCGCGGGCCCGAGGCGTCCGTTCTGACACCGGTATCGGCAGCTGGAGCAGCGTGAGGCTCTCATTGCCATGCTGGCCCCCTGTGCAGCGCAGGATCGCTGCTCCAAGGGGCCTGTTTACCCCGGCATAAAATGCTCCGGCCTTTACGACGGTGTCAACACTGAGAATCCCACCCCTGAAGTTTGGATTAAGACTATCTACATCCGCTAGGAATTCTGGATAGTGAATGTTTTCTGGACTTTCCATTTCATGGAAAGGATGTGTTTCATAAATACTTGCTGGTCTGTGACTGGATTAAAATTGCTGTATTTGCAGAAACAATTGGGCCCAATGTAATGGTTCTGCAAACCACGGGCACAAATCACATAAAGGCTGTTAAATCTCACGAGTGACCAAATGTGGGATTTGAATCTGGTAATTTTAGAAAAATGCAGTATTCACAGGCAGCAGGCTTTCTAGTGAGACACTGTGGGCTGGATCCTCCTTCCCGTTATGTCCAGATTGTGATTCTCGATGGGACGGAGAATCGTGCATCGGAGGAAAATCGGGATTGATGCTCTGAACCCCCGCTAGCGCCGTTACATTGGGCTGTCAGACTAATTTGACCCCTCGGTATGACTATTGTGCCACCATCTAGCCTCAACATTACTTTTGAGGATTTCACTTTCAGATCGCCACACTGAGCTTGATTGAACCAACTATCATGTATAGTTCTTCATCATTTGCTGATATCTCTCCATGGTCATCTGTAAGGTTTGTTATGTCTCTTTCCAAGCAGTAACTTCTTGGGCGGGATTCTCCGACCCTCTGCCAGATCGGAGAATTGCCGGGGGCCGGCGTGAATCCCGCCCCAGCCGTCTCCCGAAGTCTCCGGCACCAGAGATTCGGCGGGGGTGGGAATCGAGCCGCGCTGGTAGGCGGAGCCCCCCCCCCGGCGATTCCCGGCCCACAATGGGCTGAAGTCCCGCTGCTGTCATGTCGGTCTCGCCGGCGGGAACCAAACCACCTACCTTACCGGTGAGAGCAGGCAGCGCGGGCAGGCTTCGGGGTCCTGGGGGGGCGCCGGGCGATCTGGCCCCAGGGGGTGCCCCCATGGTGGCCTGGCCCACGATCGGGGCCCACTGATCGGCGGGCGGGCCTGTGCCGTGGGGGCACCCTTTTCCTTCCACCCTTCGCCATAGTTTTCATGATGGCCGACGCGGAAGTGACCCCCTCCCCTGCGCATGCGCGGGGATGACATCAGCAGCCACTGACGCTCCGGCGCATGCGCCGACTTCCGCCGGCCGGCGAAGTCCCTTCGGCCCCGGCTGGCGTGGCGCCAAAGGCCTTTCCCGCCGGCCGGCGGGGCGCCAACCACACCGGCGCGGGCCTAGCCTCTCAAGGTTAGAGCTTGGCCCCTGAAGGTGCTTAGAAATCAGCAACTTTGGGGCAGCCCAACGCTGGAGTGGTTCACGCCACTCCATCCAGCCGGGACCCTCCGCCCCGCCGGGTAGGGGAGAATCCCGGCCCTTATCCTTCTTACTCTGCATAAGTTGCCCTCCACAGTATTTGCATTGTGGTTGCACCTCTCTTTTGGCTTGGACTGTCTCTCAGCATTATGTATCTCCTGGTCTGCCCTGTCGTACATATGCTCCAGCTGACCTTTCATAACTTCTGCATATCAAAATGTCTATCGCTTTCTTTAGCATCAGTTTCTCATCTTTCAGTGGACATCCTCTCTATGGAGGGGTTTTCCCACACCTAAGCCTATTGTATCTTTAGTCAGATCATCTTTTAGCCGTCCAAATTCACATGATTTTTCCAGCTGCTTACTGCTCTCACCTCCTATTCACTTATCTTCTTTTCACTCTGAATTCTAGTGTTAGATACATGTTATTCATATGTAACATTCAGTCAAGGTTCAACGTTTGCATTCAAGGTTTTCAAAATTTCAGTCATCTTTTTTCTCCATTCTTCAGTTAGATTGTGGTTGGTACATACTTTGTAGCAGCTCCTCCTCTGCAGTGTTAGGAGTGTGGCTACTCTTATTGGTTCAGGCTTGTTAATTAAGTCTGTTGCAATCTCGTAGATTTGTCACTGTAAGTGGAAATACTGACAGTTTTGCTATGCATCGCTTTTCAATTCAACTAGAAATGGGAATGGATAACTTACTATAGCCATTTTACTCACCCAGTAATTTATTGAAGCCTGGCCTGTGTTTCATTTGTCTTTTTCTGCAGCTCAGTGCTTTTCTTTTGTCCTATGTTTAGTAGTTTTCTTCAGATTTGAAGCTCTCTGAGCTGGGTCTTCTCCTTGCAGCCAATATTTCATTTGCAGCCTTAGTCTGTGTTTATTTTTTGTCTTTTGCAGCAGCTTTTTTGCACATTTACATTTTTCTGTGTTTCCGTGTTCTCCGTGTCTCCTCTGCATCATTCCCAATGTTCAAAATAATTACTTGGTTTTATGTATAAGGCCATCTGTACTTTTTTCGTGATTTCTCAGTGAGAGGCTTTATTGAACTGCATTAAAAAATCACCGCTCGCGGCCAGCTTGCCTCATAGCAGAGTCACATGACTACAGCAAGTCAGATGCAGTGTGGTTACATTTCTAAACCTAAACATCCTGCTGCTATCACTTTGGTTGCTGGGCCTCCCGTGCTACCTGAATAGTCTGGAAGAGATCCTGTGGGGAGGCATCACTAAACTTTGGAGCTGCTAGTTATCTGCTCTGAGACATCTTTCTAGAATAGCATCACCAGTTGATCAGGTACCTTTGAGGCTCATTATCTTCCCTTGAATGTTGAATATTGGTTATTTGATCAATACCAGGATTGTCAAATTACGTGTATGTGTGCGTGAGGGGGACAGCAGCAGCTTATGTTATCCAGGGTGGGGAGAGTGGGTGGACAGATCAAGACACATCTTGGCAAATGTCTAGTCCAGAAGCTGAGCAATACAAATCAGAAAGATTTCACTCTGGTATCCTGTCCAATCTCGATTGGAGCAGTTGTATAGGGTGGTACATTCAGCCTTGGTTTAAGGAATGCAATTATCAGCTAGTGCTCTCACTCCTAATCCCTACTCTTCTTTCTTGTTCTCTTCTTTGCCCAAAGGTATGTCTGATCCACAGCACCATGATCTCTACACAGGTGGGGAATGGAAGCAGGCCCCGAATCCACTCCAGCCAAAATGGGGTTCGAAGCTTGTTCTGTTGGTACCAATCTGATCGACACTGTTTGCTCAGTCAACTTAGGCAGCTGGCCCTCCCAAGGAGTCCAATTGCTGTGACAACAAGCACTTTTACATGTCTGGAGCTATGAATAGTGAATAGACTCCAATTTTCTTTCCATTACATGGCTGACCAAGTATCTCCATGCCATTGGTGTGTTTTGGGAAGATTTATAGGGTAATGTTCAACCTGTTTGACCAGGGTATAGCCACATGTTCCTTGGCTATCAAGTCCTGAAGTGGGACTTGTACCTGGGGCTTCTGGTCCAGAGGTATAAACGATGTGTCACAAGGCCTTCTCTCCTAATCCCTGCTTCTGGTGCCAAAATCTGCATGGTTTGAAGTCTGCTGAGGACATGGGATTGGACCATGCCCTCCTTGACCAGGTAACTGTTATCTTGTCTTACACTTTGAATATTGGTTACTTGACCAATGGCAGAGGTCTGTGGCGTTAGATCGAAATAAGGTTCAGTGGGCGGGGTAATGTTCAACTATGGCAGGCAGTCAGTAACCTGATGGAGCAATCACATACTCTTATGGAATCTGACCCTCTCTCCTTCAATTGATTTCAATTGAATGAAAATCGGGTGCTTCCTACCACAGTAGAAGAATCCTCTCCGCCAGGTTACTGTTCAGGGGCTGAATTTGAAAATTGTCCCCACTATCACCTGATCTGAAAGCAAAATAAATCTGAAAAGTTATAATAAAAGGAAATGAAGAGGGCATTTTCTTTTAATGATAATTTTGAAGAGTCTGTGAGCTCAGCTAACTAGTATGCAATCTTCAAGTGGAGCCGAAATAGAGGGTTGATAAGGGGAAAGTGGTTGTTGATGCCACATACATGTAGGATTGGAATTCCTTTTGACTGGATTGTATGAAATATGAAAAAACCCACGGATGCAAGCACTGCAAATAAAAAGCCGAACCTCAACACAAAACGCGCAAAGGCAGGCTATACGATAAGGAGCTCATTTCAAACAGTCCACCATCGCAGCAGAGCCGATGCTGTTAAAGGGCCAGAAACGGGGCACTTATCACAATAGTGTCACAAGATAACTGCCATCAGATAACCCAATTAAGATGCTGAGGAGACCATTGTTACCACCAAACTGCCCCAGACAACAGCCAACATAGCTCATTCAGGCAGTTAAAGAAGGAGGGAACCTTAACATGTCCATCAGCTTTGAGACCAGAGAAACCTCACCTTAATGGAGTCCATCATTTTTGGTTCTAGAAATAACATCAGCACTGGATTAGTCTGTCTGGACCAGGGCATGTAATAGGCTAAAATAATTGAAAGGTGCTCAGCACGGACCATCCAGCAGGGTAAAGATCACCATAAAAAGGTCAAGATCAAATAATTTGGCATTGCAGTCAAGAAGGAGGGTCAGGGATGGTCAACCTGACTCGTGGACCTGCAATTCACTCTGGAAGGACCATCCGCATGGGGGGTTGGAAGTTATCAGCCAAATCCAAGTTGTATTGGGGCTGAAGCTTTTAAAGTAACTGAAGGGTAACAACTAAATCCTGGGGGGATTTGGGTTTGAACTGAGGAATGCGTAGTCAGAAACGCTGGGTTTTGCCTGTGGTTTTCCTGAGCAGTGGTTTTTAAAATAAATTGTGGGAATTTTGTGTGTTTGAATCGAAGCTGAGGTTAAACTGAGGAGGGATTTAAATCAGATTAAGCAATAAAGTGTTGTGTCATGTAATTTACACTAGGTTAGAGCTCTTTGTATTCGGGTGTTAATAAACAACAGGTTTGTGGTTGAGCTAAATGCAGTGTCTGCGTCATTTTGTCCCTTATAAAAAGCCAAAGTCAAGAACCATCTGTAAGGGAGAATGGGAGCGTGAACCTCTTGCAACTTTCAAAAGACATTTGATGAAGTGCCATATAATAGATTTGCCAGAAAGTTGAAGCCCATGGAATAAAAGGGACAGTGGCAGCATGGATATAAAATTTGCTGAGAAACTGGAAACAGGGAGCAGCGGTGAAACATAGAAACATAGAAAATAGAAGCAAAAGGAGGCCATTCGGCCCTTCGAGCCTGCTTCATCATTCATTATGATCATGGCTGATCATCAAGTTCAATACCCTGATCCTGCCTTCCCCTCATATCCCTTGATCCCTTTAGCTCAGGGGTGGGCAAACTTTTGCGTGCAAGGGCCGCATTCAGAAATTCACAATTCACAAAGGGCCGCATAGTATATTAAGTAAAATAATTACTTCACCCGGTTATGATTCTGGGCGCCTCATATAGAACATAGAACAGTACAGCACAGAACAGGCCTTTCGGCCCTCGACGTTGTGCCAAGCAATGATCACCCTACTCAAGTCAACGTATCCACCCTATACCAGTAAGTAACCCAACAGCCCCCCCACCCATTAACCTTTAAAAAAAAATTAAAAAAAAAAAAAAAAAATTTTTTTAAAAAATTTTTTTTTTTTTTTTTTTTTTAATGACTTGGTGGGCCGCAGAAATACCTTTGGCGGGCCGCATGCGGCCCGCGGGCCGTAGTTTGCCCACCCCTGCTTTAGCTATACCTAATTCCTTGTTGAAATTACACAATATTTTGACCTCAACTATGTTCTGTGGTAGTGAATTCCACAGATTCACCACTCGCTGGGTGGAGACATTTCTCCTCACCTCAGTCCTAAAAGGTTTACCCCTTATCCCCAAACTACGGCCCCTAGCTCTGGGCTCCCACACCATCGGGAACATTCTTACTGCATCTACCCTGTCTAATCCTGTCAGAATTTTGTAAGTTTCTATGAGATCCCTTCTCACTCTTCAAACTCCAATGAATATAATCCTAACCAACTTGGTATTTCCTCATATGACAATCTCGCCATCCCAGAAATCAGCCTGGTAAACCTTTGCTGCACTCCCTCCATAGCAAGAACATTCTTCCTCGGATAAGAACACCAAAACTGCACACAATACTCCAGGTGTGGCCTCACCTATGCCCTCTACAATTGCAGTAAAAGATCTCTATTCCTATACTCAAATCCTCTCGCTATTAAGGCCAACGTACCATTTGCCTTCTTTACTGCCTGCTGTACCTGCGCGCTTACTTTCAGCAACTGATGCACGAGGGCACCAAGGTCTCGCTGAGTATCCACCTCTCTCAATCTACACTTATTCCTGCTGAAGTATCTCTGCATCCTCCTCACAGCACACCCTCTCACCCAACTTCTCTGCATCCTCCTCACAGCACACCCTCTCACCCAACTTCTCTGCATCCTCCTCACAGCACACCCTCTCACCCAACTTCTCTGCATCCTCCTGACAGCACACCCTCTCACCCAACTTCTCTGCATCCTCCTCACAGCACACCCTCTCACCCAACTTCTCTGCATCCTCCTCACAGCACACCCTCTCACCCAACTTCTCGGCATCCGCCTCACAGCACACCCTCTCACCCAACTTCTCTGCATCCTCCTCACAGCACACCCTCTCACCCAACTTCTCTGCATCCTCCTCACAGCACACCCTCTCACCCAACTTCTCTGCATCCTCCTCACAGCACACCCTCTCACCCAACTTCTCTGCATCCTCCTCACAGCACACCCTCTCACCCAACTTCTCTGCATCCTCCTCACAGCACACCCTCTCACCCAACTTCTCTGCATCCTCCTCACAGCACACCCTCTCACCCAACTTCTCTGCATCCTCCTCACAGCACACCCTCTCACCCAACTTCTCTGCATCCTCCTCACAGCACACCCTCTCACCCAACTTCTCTGCATCCTCCTCACAGCACACCCTCTCACCCAACTTCTCTGCATCCTCCTCACAGCACACCCTCTCACCCAACTTCTCTGCATCCTCCTCACAGCACACCCTCTCACCCAACTTCTCTGCATCCTCCTCACAGCACACCCTCTCACCCAACTTCTCTGCATCCTCCTCACAGCACACCCTCTCACCCAACTTCTCTGCATCCTCCTGACAGCACACCCTCTCACCCAACTTCTCTGCATCCTCCTCACAGCACACCCTCTCACCCAACTTCTCTGCATCCTCCTCACAGCACACCCTCTCACCCAACTTCTCTGCATCCTCCTGACAGCACACCCTCTCACCCAACTTCTCTGCATCCTCCTCACAGCACACCCTCTCACCCAACTTCTCTGCATCCTCCTCACAGCACACCCTCTCACCCAACTTCTCTGCATCCTCCTCACAGCACACCCTCTCACCCAACTTCTCTGCATCCTCCTCACAGCACACCCTCTCACCCAACTTCTCTGCATCCTCCTGACAGCACACCCTCTCACCCAACTTCTCTGCATCCTCCTGACAGCACACCCTCTCACCCAACTTCTCTGCATCCTTCTCACAGCACACCCTCTCACCCAACTTCTCTGCATCGTCCTCACAGCACACCCTCTCACCCAACTTCTCTGCATCCTCCTCACATATTAATCTGCAATGTGAGACCTTGCCGAAAGCCTTCTGAAAGTCTAAATAAACCACATCCGCTGGTTCTCCCTGGTCAGCTCTGTGGTGTTCTTTGTGTTTGTAAAACTCAGGATGGGTAAAGGTTGTAGTGTGCACAAAGAACCACAAAGCTATGTTGAATTAACAAAGCTAATTGTATTACACTACTCTCAATCCAGTTCGAACACTATTCCTAAAGTTAACAACACTATATAATGCAATTACTATCTACACTGCAACTAACTACTGCCTCTAAAACACTATCTCTAATTATCTCTAGACTCTCTGTTCACCATCTGCTCTCCCACTACACTCTCCCAGAAGACTGAGAGGCATTCCGGGCGGGATTCTCTAATCCCGTGGCAGAGCATTCATGCCGTCGTAAACGCTTTTGCGTTTTACGACGACGTGAACAGGCCGCTCTGAGAACAAATTCTGGCCCACAAATGGGGCCAGCACTTGCGCCGCGAGAAGCGTGGGGGGCGTGGCGCCAGACTGGTGTCGGAATCGCGCGATACCCCAATGATGTGGCGCCACGTCGTTTAAGGTGCACGAGCGGCGCACAGTCCCGAGACCCGTGCGATGGCGCCGTCCTCCGTGCCGCCCCAAGGTTCAGGGACCATGACCTCGACACACTGCTGGACGCGGTCGAGGAGAGGAGGGCAATCCTGTGCCCTAGACGGGGCCACCGGCACCCGGGCAGCACAGTCCGGAATAATTGGAGGGAGGTGGGCAACGCGGCCAAAGCAGTGGGGCACACCCCATGGACCGGCGAACAGTGCCAGAAAAAGATGCACGACCTGATGAGGGCAGCCAGGGCGATTACACCGAGACGTGCCACTGGCACCACCCAACCCCTACCACTCACATATGTGAAAGTAAATCCCCCCCCCCCCCCCCCACCCCCCAGGAGGAGGGCAAAAACCCTGCAGCTGACACACATGGGCTGCACTCACCCCTGGGAGCCGCTTTGGCCGTGTGCCCAATGCTCCCATGCCATCATCTAGCCAACATCTGCGCGGCATGCAGCAGACCGCCTAACTCTGATGCTTTCGTTCCCCCCCCAGGATAAGACCGCCCACAACCATAGGGAGCATGAGAGAACCAGAGGGGGTCCATCCGTACTGCGCCCCCTCACAGTCCACGAGCACAGGGCAGTGGACCTCGTTGGCGAAGCCGAGGAGCGAGAGGTTGCCCCTTGCCAGATCGGAGGCGCACCAACAAGTGGGACTCCCCTACCTGGCCCTACGCCCTCACACCAACCCCCCCCCCCCCCCCACCCAACCCCCTCACTCCATTCCCCCCCACCACTCCACCCCATCATCCCAATCCCCCCCCCACTCCACCCCATCACCCCACCCCCTCTCCACCCCATCCACCCCCTCACCCCAGTCCGCGTGTCTAACGATACACGCTGACTTCCAGGACCTGCCGCCCGTTATCCCAGCCCATCTGGTGTACCTCACCCACGACAGGTCCAGATGCCCCCAGGGACACATGCCACGGCAGGGAGGGCAGACAGCAAGGAAGGCCTTCATCCGACACTGGGACCCAGGACACTGATGCGCAGAGGACGGACACCCAGGACACTGATGCGCAGAGGGCGGACACCCAGGACACTGATGCACAGAGGACGGAGACCCAGGACACTGATGCACAGAGGGCGGACACCCAGGACATTGATGTGCAGAGGACGGAGACCCAGGACACTGATGCGCAGAGGGCGGACACCCAGGACACTGATGCACAGAGGGCGGACACCCAGGACATTGATGTGCAGAGGACGGAGACCCAGGACATTGATGCACAGAGGGCGGACACCCAGGACACTGATGCACAGAGGACGGAGACCCAGGACACTGATGCACAGAGGGCGGACACCCAGGACATTGATGTGCAGAGGACGGAGACCCAGGACACTGATGCACAGAGGACGGACACCCAGGACACTGATGCGCAGAGGGCGGACACCCAGGACACTGATGCACAGAGGACGGAGACCCAGGACACTGATGCACAGAGGGCGGACACCCAGGACATTGATGCGCAGAGGACGGAGACCCAGGACACTGATGCACAGAGGACGGAGACCCAGGACATTGATGCACAGAGGACGGAGACCCAGGACACTGATGCACAGAGGACAGAGACCCAGGACACTGATGCGCAGAGAACGGAGACCCAGGACATTGATGCACAGAGGACGGAGACCCATGACACTGATGCGCAGAGGACGGACACCCAGGACACTGATGCGCAGAGGACGGAGACCCAGGACACTGATGCACAGAGGACGGAGACCCAGGACATTGATGCACAGAGGACGGAGACCCAGGACACTGATGCACAGAGGACAGAGACCCAGGACACTGATGCACAGAGAACGGAGACCCAGGACATTGATGCACAGAGGGCGGACACCCAGGACACTGATGCACAGAGGACGGAGACCCAGGACACTGATGCACAGAGGACGGAGACCCAGGACACTGATGCGCAGAGGACGGAGACCCAGGACACTGATGCGCAGAGGGCGGACACCCAGGACACTGATGCACAAATGACGGACACCCAGGACACTGATGCACAAATGACGGAGACCCAGGACATTGATGCGCAGAGGACGGAGACCCAGGACACTGATGCACAGAGGACGGAGACCCAGGACATTGATGCGCAGAGGACGGACACCCAGGACACTGATGCACAAATGACGGAGACCCAGGACATTGATGCACAGAGGACGGAGACCCAGGACATTGATGCACAGAGGACGGAGACCCAGGACATTGATGCACAGAGGACGGAGACCCAGGACATTGATGCACAGAGGACGGAGACCCAGGACACTGATGCGCAGAGGACGGAGACCCAGGACACTGATGCGCAGAGGACGGACACCCAGGACACTGATGCACAGAGGACGGAGACCCAGGACACTGATGCACAGAGGACGGAGACCCAGGACATTGATGCACAGAGGACGGAGACCCAGGACACTGATGCACAGAGGGCGGACACCCAGGACATTGATGCGCAGAGGACGGAGACCCAGGACACTGATGCACAGAGGACGGACACCCAGGACACTGATGCACAGAGGACGGAGACCCAGGACATTGATGCACAGAGGACGGAGACCCAGGACACTGATGCACAGAGGACAGAGACCCAGGACACTGATGCACAGAGAACGGAGACCCAGGACATTGATGCACAGAGGGCGGACACCCATGACACTGATGCACAGAGGACGGAGACCCAGGACACTGATGCACAGAGGACGGAGACCCAGGACACTGATGCGCAGAGGACGGAGACCCAGGACACTGATGCGCAGAGGGCGGACACCCAGGACACTGATGCACAAATGACGGACACCCAGGACATTGATGCACAGAGGACGGAGACCCAGGACATTGATGCACAGAGGACGGAGACCCAGGACATTGATGCACAGAGGACGGAGACCCAGGACATTGATGCACAGAGGACGGAGACCCAGGACACTGATGCGCAGAGGACGGAGACCCAGGACACTGATGCGCAGAGGACGGACACCCAGGACACTGATGCACAGAGGACGGAGACCCAGGACACTGATGCACAGAGGACGGAGACCCAGGACATTGATGCACAGAGGACGGAGACCCAGGACACTGATGCACAGAGGGCGGACACCCAGGACATTGATGCGCAGAGGACGGAGACCCAGGACACTGATGCACAGAGGACGGACACCCAGGACACTGATGCACAGAGGACGGAGACCCAGGACATTGATGCACAGAGGACGGAGACCCAGGACACTGATGCACAGAGGACAGAGACCCAGGACACTGATGCACAGAGAACGGAGACCCAGGACATTGATGCACAGAGGGCGGACACCCATGACACTGATGCACAGAGGACGGAGACCCAGGACACTGATGCACAGAGGACGGAGACCCAGGACACTGATGCGCAGAGGACGGAGACCCAGGACACTGATGCGCAGAGGGCGGACACCCAGGACACTGATGCACAAATGACGGACACCCAGGACATTGATGCATAAATGACGGAGACCCAGGACACTGATGCACAAATGACGGAGACCCAGGACATTGATGCACAGAGGACGGAGACCCAGGACATTGATGCACAGAGGACGGAGACCCAGGACATTGATGCACAGAGGACGGAGACCCAGGACACTGATGCGCAGAGGACGGAGACCCAGGACACTGATGCACAAATGACGGTGACCCAGGACATTGATGCACAGAGGACGGAGACCCAGGACACTGATGCACAGAGGACGGAGACCCAGGACACTGATGCACAGAGGACGGAGACCCAGGACACTGATGCGCAGAGGGCGGACACCCAGGACACTGATGCACAAATGACGGACACCCAGGACACTGATGCACAAATGACGGAGACCCAGGACATTGATGCGCAGAGGACGGAGACCCAGGACACTGATGCACAGAGGACGGAGACCCAGAACATTGATGCGCAGAGGACGGACACCCAGGACACTGATGCACAAATGACGGAGACCCAGGACATTGATGCACAGAGGACGGAGACCCAGGACATTGATGCACAGAGGACGGAGACCCAGGACATTGATGCACAGAGGACGGAGACCCAGGACATTGATGCACAGAGGACGGAGACCCAGGACACTGATGCGCAGAGGACGGAGACCCAGGACACTGATGCGCAGAGGACGGACACCCAGGACACTGATGCACAAATGACGGAGACCCAGGACATTGATGCACAGAGGACGGAGACCCAGGACACTGATGCACAGAGGACAGAGACCCAGGACACTGATGCACAGAGGACGGAGACCCAGGACATTGATGCACAGAGGACGGAGACCCAGGACACTGATGCACAGAGGGCGGACACCCAGGACATTGATGCGCAGAGGACGGAGACCCAGGACACTGATGCACAGAGGACGGACACCCAGGACACTGATGCGCAGAGGGCGGACACCCAGGACACTGATGCACAGAGGACGGAGACCCAGGACACTGATGCACAGAGGGCGGACACCCAGGACATTGATGCGCAGAGGACGGAGACCCAGGACACTGATGCACAGAGGACGGAGACCCAGGACATTGATGCACAGAGGACGGAGACCCAGGACATTGATGCGCAGAGGACGGACACCCAGGACACTGATGCACAAATGACGGAGACCCAGGACATTGATGCACAGAGGACGGAGACCCAGGACATTGATGCACAGAGGACGGAGACCCAGGACATTGATGCACAGAGGACGGAGACCCAGGACACTGATGCGCAGAGGACGGAGACCCAGGACACTGATGCGCAGAGGACGGACACCCAGGACACTGATGCACAAATGACGGAGACCCAGGACATTGATGCACAGAGGAAGGAGACCCAGGACATTGATGCACAGAGGACGGAGACCCAGGACACTGATGCACAGAGGACGGATACCCAGGACATTGATGCACAGAGGACGGAGACCCAGGACACTGATGCACAGAGGGCGGACACCCAGGACATTGATGCGCAGATGACGGAGACCCAGGACACTGATGCACAGAGGACGGACACCCAGGACACTGATGCGCAGAGGACGAAGACCCAGGACACTGATGCACAGAGGACGGAGACCCAGGACACTGAAGCACAGAGGACGGAGACCCAGGACACTGATGCGCAGAGGGCGGACACCCAGGACACTGATGCACAAATGACGGACACCCAGGACACTGATGCACAAATGAAGGAGACCCAGGACACTGATGTACAAATGACGGAGACCCAGGACATTGATGCGCAGAGGACGGAGACCCAGGACACTGAATCACAGAGGACGGAGACCCAGGACATTGATGCGCAGAGGACGGAGACCCAGGACACTGATGCACAGAGGACGGAGACCCAGGACATTGATGCACAGAGGACGGAGACCCAGGACATTGATGCGCAGAGGACGGAGACCCAGGACACTGATGCACAAATGACGGAGACCCAGGACATTGATGCACAGAGGACGGAGACCCAGGACACTGATGCACAGAGGACGGAGTCCCAGGACATTGATGCACAGAGGACGGAGACCCAGGACACTGATGCGCAGAGGACGGAGACCCAGGACACTGATGCGCAGAGGACGGACACCCAGGACACTGATGCACAAATGACGGAGACCCAGTACATTGATGCACAGAGGACGGAGACCCAGGACACTGATGCACAGAGGACGGAGACCCAGGACACTGATGCACAGAGGACGGAGACCCAGGACATTGATGCACAGAGGACGGAGACCCAGGACACTGATGCACAGAGGACGGAGACCCAGGACACTGATGCACAGAGGACGGAGACCCAGGACATTGATGCACAGAGGACGGAGACCCAGGACACTGATGCACAGAGGACGGAGACCCAGGACATTGATGCACAGTGGACGGAGACCCAGGACATTGATGCACAGAGGACGGAGACCCAGGACACTGATGCACAGAGGACGGAGACCCAGGACATTGATGCACAGAGGACGGAGACCCAGGACATTGATGCACAGAGGACGGAGACCCAGGACACCAACAGCCAGGACACTGAGACGCTGGGTACAGATGCACACGACAGCCAGGACAGTGACACACAGAGGACGGCGACACAGTTAATGGACAGACTGGACCATGACCCTCAGAGGGGGCAAGACAAGGACCATCGGGCCATAGGTTGCCATAGGAGACCCCTGACATTGGCTCCGATGAGGACATGGACTTTGCGTCACTGCAGTCCCCCACACCCTCCACCATCGCAGAGACCCTCACCTCGGTTGGGCACTTTAGTGAAGAGGCTTCTGGGGCACACACTGGTGCACACCACACAGACGTACAGGTACAGCAGGTGGAGGTAGGAGCAGCCGAGGGGCCGGACGGCCGGAGGACAGCCCAGCCCCAGCAACCAGCTGCCGCCCAGGTGGTTCCCGGGTTCCTGGACTTTCCAGTCCCACCCATAGACCCGATGCATTTGGACACCCAGGGACTATACAACGGGATGACGGCCGGCTCCCAGCAGTTGCAGATGCAGGTGGAGGAGTCCATCCACGTCCAGGAGCAGGGAGTGGTGCCGGTCACGGCTGCCACCCAGGCCAACACCGCATGGATGGCGTCCGCGGTGGAAGCAATGGGTGCAACTGTTTCGGCCATGGGCCAGATTATGCAAGGCATGGAGCTTCATGTGCATCCATCGTCCATGGCCCAGGACAGGGCTGCCCTCTCACAGGCAGCCATGTGCCAGAACCAGCTGGACATTTCAGCCGCCCGCCACAGTCTCAGCAGTCCATGGCCCAGTCTCAGCAGGCCATTGCTGAGAGCATCGGTGGCATTGCCCAGATGATGGCTGGGTCTCAGCAGGCCTTGCCCAGATGCTGGATGGCGTCACACAAGCCCAGAGGGAGGTGGCACAGTCCCAGACAGGAATGGCCCACGCCCTGAGCTCCATTGCTGCTAACGTTCAGACCCTAGTCGATACCACAGCTGGCCTCCAGGACTGGCAGCGCCAGGTGTCGGTGATGCCTCGGGGCTTGTCTCCGCTCACCCCCCCCCCATCCCATAGTGAGGCCCGGGGGCCACCGGGCACCCCGAGGGAGGAGGAGATTCTGGGGCCCATTCAGGTGACCCCTGAAAGGGTGGTCCCGGAACAATGCGGATCCTCAGACTCCCCCCGTTCCGTCCCTGGTGTATCTGGTGGGCAGCGGGCAGAACAGGGTAGCACTCAATCCACCGGCCCTGGATCTTCCTGCCGGTGGGTGCCGTCGGCTGGGAGGTCAGGCCGCTGGGAGATCTGGCCCCTGGGGGGTCCGGCACCAATGGGCACTTGCGGGCAGCCAGCACCCGGGGTCGGTGCCCATCAGCCTGGCTGCCTTAATGGCGGCCGTGGCTTTGGCACGGCAATTTGGCGGGGGCAGGAATCGCGCTGCGCCGGCCGGCGGGCCCCCCCTGGCGTTTCTCTGGCCCGCGATGGGCCGAAGTCCCACCGCTGCCAAGCCTCTCCCACCGGGGGAATCAAAACACCTACCTGACCGGCGGGATTGGCGGCACGGGCGGGCTCCGGGGTCCTGTGGGGGGTGCAGGGCGATCTGGCCCCAGGGGGTGCCCCAATGGTGGCCTGGCCCGCGATCGGAGCCCACCGATCGGCGGGTGGGCCTGTGCCATGGGGGCACTCTTTTCCTTCTGCCTTCACCATGGTCTTCACCATGGCGGAGGTGGAAGAGACCCCCTCCCCTATGCATGCGTCGGGATGATGTCAGCAACTGCTGACGCACCGGCGCATGCGCGGACTTACGCCTTAACTAAAACCGTATGCACTTACAGAATGGTATCCTTCCAGTCCCACACTATTCATATATTTGTCTAGATGCCCCATCAATGCCGCTATCATTCGTGCTCCCACCACCTCCCCAGGCAGCGCGTTCCATATATTTACTACCCTCTGTGTAAAAAAACTTGCCTCGCACATCTGTCCTAAACTTTTCCCCACACAACTTAAACCTATGTCCCCTAGTACTTGACTCTCCTACCCCAGGCCGTCTGATTTGTAACAGTCCCACCTCTCCCAGAACCAGTTCCAATATACCAAAAATCTGAATCCTTCCCTCCTGTACCATCTCTCAAGCCACGCAGACATCCTGTCTATCCTGTAATTCCTACTCTGTCTAGCACGTGGCACTGGTAGCAATCCCGAGATTACTACCTTTGCGGTCCTACTTTTTAGTTTATCTCCAAACTCTCGAAATTCAGCGTGTAGGGCCACATCCAGTTTTTACCTGTATCGTTGGTGCCTGTATGCACCACGACAGCTGGCTGTTCACCCTCACCCTTTAGAATGTCCTGTAGCCACTCTGAGACATCCAGGACCCTTGCACCCGGGAGGCAACATACCTTCCTGGAGTCTCATTTCCGCAGAAAAACTGTACTCTGGGATGAAGATTATCAGGCCCTGGAGATTTGTTCTCCTTCAATCCCATTAATTTCCCACAAACCATTTCTTTACTAATACTAATTTCCTTCAGCTTCTCACTAAAACTTGTGCCTCTGAGAGTTTCCGGTACATTATTCATGCTTTTCTCCATGAAAACAGAAGCAAAGTAGGAATTTAGTTTCTCAGCGATTTCTTTGTTCCCTGTTTGACTTCCCCCATTTCTGACTGCAAGGGGCCTCCATTAGTTTTTATTAATCCTTTTCTCTTTACATACTTGTAGAAACTTTTACAGTCAGTTTTTATGTCCCTTTTTACTTTCAAATTTCCCCTTCTTAATCAGTCCCTTGGTCTGCCTTTGTTGAATTTTAAACTATTCCCAATACTCGGGTCTATTGCTTTTACTTGCTAATTTGTATGCCACTTCTTTGAATCTATTTCTAACTTCCCTTGTAATCCATGGTTTGGCCACAGTTCCTTTCTACTCTTGCGCCAAATAGGAATAAACAACTTTTGGAGTTCACCAATTTGTTCCTTGAATGCCTGCCATTGCCTGTCCACTATCCTTCCTTTCAGTAATGTTACCTAGACTGTCAATGCCAGTTCATGCCTCTTACCATCATAGTTATCTTCATTCATGTTCAGGACTTTGGTCGCAAAATCAACGACTTCATTATTCACCTTGATAAAGAATTCTACCATATTATGGTCACTCATCCCCAAGGGTTCTCACAACTAAATTGCCAACTAATCCTTTCTCATTGCACAGCACCCAATCCAAGATGGCCTGTTCCCTTGTTGGTTCCTCAACATGTTGGTCCAGAAAACTACCCCGAATACACTCCAGAAATTCCTCTTCCATTGCACTGTGACTAATTTGAGTCACCCAATCAATATGGAGATTAAAGTCACCCATAATCACCGATGTTCCTTTATCACATGCATCTCCGGTATCCTGTCTATGCTATTCCCAACATTACCACTGCAGTTTGGTGGTGTGTATACCACCCCACAAATGTTTTTTGCCCCTTGATGTTTCTTAACTCAACCCAGACAGATTCTACATCATGTGTAGTAATATCTTTCTTCAATATTATATCAATATCTTCTTTATTCAACAATGCAACACCACCATCTTTTATTTTCTGCCTATCCTTCCTAAAAACTGAATAGCCCTCAATGTCCCCATCCTTGGTCACCTTGGAGCCATGTAATCTCAAATAAAACAGAAATATGCAGCAGTTAGGCAGTAGATGTAAAGAGAAATGGAGAGCAATGTGAATCCTGCCCTTTGTAGGCGTCTCACTTTTTAGAAAATCTGCACATTAGAGTGAGACAGCTCATCTCACTCTAATATTCTCTCCCACAAGCCACCCAAGGTGTTAGGATTGAATCCGTTCGCCTTGGAGACCTCGGGAGAGCGTCGTTCAGTGCTAGTCTCCACAAGCGAGGTCCAGGTGGAGCGGCACCCATGGCAGTCTCCTAGCGGATCGGAGGTCTCCAGGTGCTTTCCCTTTGGGTAAAGTGGTACCTTGGCACTGTTCCCAGGCACCACAACACTGCAAGCCTGGCACTCTGGCACTGGCTCACAATTCTACTCCTTCCGCCCCTATATCGCTTCCCTTTATCTCTTTCCCTTTAATCTGAAAGAAATTTAGAAGAGGTCATGCAAATTACCAGTTAGTTAACAGTCAATAAACTTACCATTTTACTGTGATGTCTCTCCCAAATTGTTTTTCAAACTCAACCCAGTGCCCAGAGGTGTCCCTCTCAGCTCCCGCTCTTTTTAAATCTTCGCTCTGACTCTCAGCTCCTGCTCTTTTTATATCTCCGCTCTGACTCTCAGCTCCCGCTCTGACTCTCAGCTCCCGCTCTTTTCAAATCTCCGCTCTGACTCTCAGCTCCCGCTCTTTTTATATCTCCGCTCTGACTCTCAGCTCCCACTCTGACTCTCAGCTCCCGCTCTGACTCTCAGCTCCCGCTCTTTTCAAATCTCCGCTCTGACTCTCAGCTCCCGCTCTTTTCAAATCTCCGCTCTGACTCTCAGCTCCCACTCTTTTTAAATCTCCGCTCTGACTCTCAGCTCCCGCTCTTTTTAAATCTCCGCTCTGACTCTCAGCTCCCACTCTTTTTAAATCTCCGCTCTGACTCTCAGCTCCCACTCTTTTTAAATCTCCGCTCTGACTCTCAGCTCCCACTCTTTTTAAATCTCCGCTCTGACTCTCAGCTCCCACTCTTTTTAAATCTCCGCACTGACTCTCAGCTCCCACTCTTTTTAAATCTCCGCACTGACTCTCAATTCCCGTTCTTTTTATATCTCCGCACTGACTCTCAGCTCTCGCTCATTTTAGATCTCCGCTCTGACTCTCAGCTCCCGCTCTTTTTAAATCTCCGCACTGACTCTCAACTCCCATTCTTTTTACATCTCCGCACTGACTCTCAGCTCTCGCTCATTTTAGATCTCCACTCTAACTCTCAGCTCTGCCTCTTTCTAAATCTGATAATCTGGATTTCAGGCCCATTGGCAATGGTCTTCCACACTGCTCATGTTCCACAGCCTGAAGGTGGGGGAGGGGCACTAGTTAGGGGTCTCTTTATCCTCTCTGTGTCAGGGTTCTCTTGCTCTCATGGAACCAATCACCATCCCAAGTCGGTATCCCCCATATTGTCCATAAACGTGATGGAATATGCTCTACGTGCCTGGATGAGTGCACCTCCAACAATACAAAAGAAGCTCAACATCATCCAGGCCAAAGCAGACCACTTGATTGGCATCCCATCCACCATTTTCATCATTCACTCCCTCCTTCACCGACACACAGTGGCAGCAGTGTGCACAAATTACAAGATGCACTATAGCACCAAGGCATCTTCGGCAGCACTTTCCAAAACCAGGACCACCATTATCTAAAAGGACAAGAAGAAGTCTTACAACACCAACAAAAGGACAAAGGCAGCAGATGGATGGGAACACCATCACGTGTAAATTCCGCCCCTCCCCAAGTCACTCATAATCCTGACTTGGAAATATATCGTCATTCCTTCACTGTCGCTGGGTCAAAATCCTGGAATTCTCTCCCTAACAGCACTGTTGCTGTACCTACACTATATGGACTGCATTTGTTCAAGAAGGCAGCTCACCACCAACTTTTCAAAGGCAATTAGGGATGGGCAATAAATGCTGACCTCGCTAACAAAGCCCACATCCCATGTAAGAATGAAAAAAAAATACTCTACACCTTCCGTGGAAATATAATGAATGCCACATTTATCGCTTCATGGAAGCTCTGGAGTGTTAAACCTACTGATTTCTGGTTTAGCACTTCCTGACAAGTTCAAATTATGGCAAGCTGCAATTAGGACCAAATCTGCATGCTAAAACCAGACTATCAAACAGATGTCCACAGATATGTTATCATGGATAAAGCAATGTAATTAAAGAAAAATGAAAAGTAATACAATTATGCACGTACAATTGTACTCCCAGGTTGCTCGTAGTGGTATCTGGATATTAAGGAGCAGATATTTATGGGGAGCTGTGCAGGGTGTGAGAGAGACTGACAACAGCTGAAGGAAATGACGAGGCTGCATTCAGAAGGATTGAGGGCAGGATGCTGTGGGGTGCAGTGAATGAGGCTTCCGACTGGGGTTACGAAGGACTGAAATCTACCTTTAAGGACTCAGGGAGGCACTCCTGCTCCTCCTGGTCCACAGGAGTGATGGGACAGGGCCCCCTTTCCACTCTGGGTTCCCAAGTCCTGGGAAACCTTTGCAACGCCAGTCAATTTTATAGTCAGGTTCACAATTTAATTGTGGGAATTTGATTTAAATATATTAATGAAGTGTTCCACCTCTACATGGCAGGACACCCAGACACCCCAATGCTGTGTTGAGGACGCATCACATACATTAAACGTAAGACCATTTGGCCATTGCTACCCAGCGTGAGAGCAGGGACTGATAGTAATGTTCCTGAATCAATTTAGAGGACTGATGTGCGTATTTCCAAGCATTACTCTGAAAGTGCTGTAAAATAATTGCATGCCATCGTGCTTTATTTCTTAATGAATTGATGCAATGCAGCATGGGTTACACTGTTCTTTAGCAATGGGTGTGCAGTATCCTCCACTGATGAGTGTGAGCAAGGATCCTAGGAGGAAAGAGTCTCAAGTTGGACCAAAAGCAACTCTATCCAGGAATATAAGCAGCAGTTAAGCCAGCATCGCACTCACTACAGAACTTCATAGGAACATAGGAACAGGAGTAAGCCATGCAGCCCCTTGAGCCTGTCCCGCCATTCAATGGAATCATGGCTGATCTGTGACATAACTCTATATACCTGCCTTTGGCCCACATCCCTTAATATCTTGGCTGAGCAAAAATCTATCTCATATTTAAAATTAACAACTGTTCTAGCTTCAACTGCTGTTTGTGGGGGAGCATTCCAAACATCTACCACCCCTTTGAGTGAAGAAGTTCTTCCTAACATCTCTCCTGAACGATCTAGCCCTAATTTTTAGACACACCACTGACCCCGCTGAAATTTACAGAGTTAGGAGGTGAGTCGTGATCTTGCAGTGTTTTATATGCAGTACCCCCACGCCTCACCTCACTGACACGCTAGGGGTAGTTAGATGGCTCAAGGACGAAGGCAATGGGTTCCCCCAAGAAGAAACAGATGTACCCCTCTTTCAAACAAAGTGGAGTTACTTCAACCTCTCCCTGTCCACCTTAACATTTTTTGGGCTTCTGAACTTTGGAAATCCCTCAATTGGAACGCCATGCGAGTCTGACTTTCACCAGGATCAGGTTGATAAGCTTTTTGTGACAAGATATGTCTCTGCAGGTTGCACAGCGGGTTCCAAATGCCAATTTCCCTGGTTTCTATTAATCATTACTACAGGTTCTCCCCGTGTCTGCGTGGGTTTCCTCCGGGTGTTCCGTGTTCCTCTCACAAGTCCCGAAAGACGTGCTGTTAGGTGAATTGGACATTCTAAATTCTCCCTCAGTATACCCGAACAGGCGCCTGAGTGTGGCAACTAGGGATTCACAGTAACTTCATTGCAGTGTTAATGTAAGCCTACTTGTGACACGAATAAAGGTTATTATTTTAAACCGGCCGTAGGCAGCTCTGCCTGTGACTTCAAGGGCAGTTTTCACAGTGAACCTTTAGACTACAGGTTCCTACCAGGTTGGAGCAGGTGATAGCAGCAACAACTCACACATTGCGGTACACCGATGAATTACAACATCATCAAGGCTCTATACTTCACAAGAAACAGTTAAATCAGCTTCTGTATTGACAGAGAGACACAGGACAAGCGGGCATAAGGTTTCTTTCTGGTGCAATGATGCCGTTGATTGATAAGAATCCCAAGCAATCTGCTTTCAATCATCAGGATTCCATTCCCATAATTTGCAACTGGTTTGCAATCCACAACAGGCAGTGCATCCTGCTGGTCTGTGCGTAACATCTCAGGAGAATTCACGACTCTTTCAGTCTGTGTCTGTTCCCAGTGTTAACTTTATTCAAACTATGCGAAACCAACATTCTGCAAACATAATCACCAACACCTAATTCAAATGCAAAACTGTATTTATGAAACAAATAATCTCCATGTTTACCGATAATCTTGCTTGATGGTTACTTTGGCTATCCTAATGCTCGTGTTTTTCTCCTATGGTTATAGCTTGGGAGGTTGAAGGCTGCTGAGATTACAGTGAAGACCCTCCTGAGGGTGTTGAGGAAAAGCTCGTGCAGCTGTGGGCATCGACAGTTTAAATGGTTTCAGTGCTGAAATTAGTGAGGCTGCTGTAGCCACCTGGGGTGACCACTGCACAAACACAAAATGGAAGATTGCAGGGAATGCAGGGAAAATTGGACATGTTGTAAAAAGCAAGCAGCTTGCAGAGTTCTTGTATATATGGACTGCTGCAGAAACCAGTTTGGCTGTTGCTGAAACCAGACAGCGCTATGAAAATAAACAGTTAGCATATTAATGAGGAGATACCGGGCGATCCCCAGGCACAAAAGAAACAAGTTAACACTGATCGATACATTGGATGGAATGCCAGACTTTTTGGCACCAAAGAAGCCCAAAACAATAAGTCCCAAGAACCGCCCCAGTGATCGAGCAACTGCCCCGCTATTGGGGAATTCGAATCAATCGATTGGGAAGAGACCCAATTGATTACAAGAGTATAGAGGGTCCGCCCAGGTGGGCACAAGATCCTGAGAGGAGTATAAAGCAGAGACCCCGACCCCAGCTCTCTCTCTCTCTGTCAGCCTCCCCTTGACCAGCTAGCCCTCCCAGCAGAACACCGTTGCAGCAGAAGAACCTTGTGCAGGAGAGGTCTGGACAGAAGCTGCCAACAAGTAAGTCACAACGCACGCCACGGGAATAGACACTCCTGACCCCTTGTTTTATTTTATTTTTTTTTTTTAAATTTAGAGTACCCAATTATTTTTTCCAATTAAGGGGCAATTTAGAGTAGCCAATCTACCTATCCTGCACATCTTTTTGGGTTGTGGGGGTGAAACCCACGCAGACACGGGGAGAATGTGCAAACTCCACACGGACAGTGACCCAGGGCCGGGATTCGAACCCGGGTCCTCAGCGCCGTAGGCAGCAATGCTAACCACTGCGCCACCATGCTGCCCACTCCTTACCCCTTTAGACCATAACCACTGGAAGCCTGCGGACCCAGGACAAAGCTAGAAGCCGTTGTTCCCTGTTCCGGCAGTCCCCTTATCCAGATAAGTATTTGGCCTAGTAGTGGTAGGATTAGCCTAGTCTTATAGTTTATATGCATGATTAGTAGATTACTGTAATATAATAAATGTGTCTTGTTTGAACTTACTAATTGGTTTATGGTTTTATTGATTTGAACTTGACCTTGAAACTTGTGGCGGTATCTTAACGATACCTGGCGACTCCAAAGCTAACGAACGAAACAGAGCCAAATTGAGTGTTAAGCACACTCACCCAGAATGAGCAACACTGTGAATAGTGCAACTGTGATGAACATTTAAACAGTGCTCTTTCCTGGCAACAGTAGTTCATAGAAATCATTAGAATCCCTACAATGCAGAAAGAGGCCATTTGGCCCATCGAGTCTACACAGGCCCTTGCTTGTATAGAGCCCCCTACCTGGGCTCAAGCCCCCGCTCCTATCCCCGTAACCGCGCCTAAACTTTGGGCAATGTTAGCATGGTCAATTCACCTAACCTGCACATTTTTGGACTGTGAGAGGAAACCGGAGCACCCAGTGGAAATCCACACAGGCACGTTGAAAAAGTGAAAACTCCACACAGACAGTGACCCGAGGTCAGAATCGAACCCAGCTCCCTGGCGCTGTGAGGCAGCAATGCTAACCACTGTGCCACCATCCTGCCCTTCTCTTGCTCCTTTAATATAACAAAACACCTCAAGGTTCTTCATGAGAGCATTATAAAAATAAAGTATGACATGAGTCACACAAGGAGATATCTGGTTATTGACCAAAGCCTTGGTCTTAGAGGTAGGTTTTAAGGAGTGTCTTAAAGGAGGGAAAAATAAAGACGCGGAGAGGTATACAGAGGGAATTCCAGGGAACTGAAGACATTTTTTAAAATAAATTTAGATGAGCCAATTATTTTTTCCAATTAAGGGGCAATTTAGCGTGGCCAATCCACCTACTCTGCACATTTTTGGGTTGTGGGGGCGAAACCCACGCAGACACGGGGAGAATGTGCAAACTCCACATGGACAGTGACCCAGAGCCGGGATCGAACCTGGGACCTCAGCGCCGTGAGGCGGTTGTGCTAACCACTAGACCACCGTGCTGCCCTGGAACTGAAGACATGGCCACCACTGGTACAAGAATTATGATGGGAATACAGAAGAGGCCACGATTAGTGGACTGTTCGGTTGGAGCAAATTACAGAGATAGGGAGGAGCAAAGAAATGGAGGGATTTGAAAACAATGAGAATTTAAAAATCCGGACATTGCTTGACTGGGAGCCAATATTAGTCAGCAAACACAGAGGCCGGGGTATAGGGGAATGGCACTTGCTGCAAGTTAACACATCGGCAGACACATCCAGCAGAGGGCAGCAGAGCAGAGCTTCTGATTGGCTGTTCCGGGGAGATTTGCATACGTGCAGTGCGGTCAGCGTAAGTTGAAGGTGCACCTGCACAAGTGACCCTAGGAGTTCGACGGAAGGTAAGCATCCAGCAGAGGGCAGCAGAGTAGAGCTTCTGATTGGCTGTTCCGGGGAGATTTGCATACGTGCAGTGCGGTCAGCGTAAGTTGAAGGTGGTTTGTGAAGGGTCTGTTCTCGAGTGACAGCTTTACCCGAAACACTACTTACGTAGTGTCTCCCACCCATCCTCCTCCTTTAACCAAAAAAAAAAGTTCTGTCCGTTGGATTGCTAAACTAACAAGTTTTTTATTTTTATTTTTCAGTAGTTGGGAAGTTAGTTCAGTGGGAATGGAGTCTCGGGCAGTTGAATGTTCCTCCTGCAGAATGTGGGAGGAAAGGGTCACCTCTAGTGTCCCTGCTGACTACATCTGCGGGAAGTGCACCCAACTCCAGCCCCTCGAGAGCCGCGTTAGGGACCTGGAGCTGGAGCTGGATGAACTTCGGATCATTCGGGAGGCAGAGGAAGTTATTAAGAGGAGTTATAGGGAGGTAGTCACACCTCAGGTAAAAGAAGAAGGTAGATGGGTTACCGTCAGGGGAGGGAGAGGGAACCGGCAAGCAGTGCAGGGATCCCCTGTGGTCGTTCCCCTCTATAACAAGTATACCGTTTTGGATACTGTTGCGGGGGACGACTTACCAGGGGTAAGCAATAGGGCACAGGTCTCTGGCACAGAGTCTGTCCCTGTTGCTCAGAAGGGAAGGGAGAAGAGGAACAGAGCACTTGTCACTGGGGACTCCATAGTTAGAGGAACAGACAGGAGGTTCTGTGGGAACGAAAGAGACTCACGGTTGGTGTGTTGCCTCCCAGGTGCCAGGGTTCGTGATGTCTCTGATCGTGTTTTTGGGATCCTTAAGGGGGAGGGGGAGCAGCCCCAAGTCATGGTCCACATAGGTACCAACGACATAGGTAGGAAGAGAGATGGGGATTTGAGACAGAAATTCAGGGAGCTAGGGTGGAAGCTGAGAGCTAGAACAAACAGAGTTGTTATCTCTGGGTTGTTACCCGTGCCACGTGCTAGCAAAGTGAGAAATAAGGAGAGAGAGGAGTTGAACACGTGGCTACAGGGATGGTGCAGGAGGGAGGGTTTTGGTTTCCTGGATAATTGGGGCTCATTCTGGGGTAGGTGGGACCTCTACAAACAGGATGGTCTTCACCTGAACCAGAGGGGTACCAATATCCTGGGGGGGAGATTTGCTAGTGCTCTTCGGGGGGGTTTAAACTAATTCAGCAGGGGGATGGGTGGGAACCTAAATTGTAGTCCCAGTGTACAGTATGTTGAGAGTAGTGAGGTCAGGGATAGGGTTAAAAGTTCGAAAGAGGGCACCGGCAAGCAAGACGCTGGTTTGAAGTGTGTCTACTTCAACGCCAGGAGCATCCGGAATAAGGTGGGTGAGCTTGCAGCATGGGTTGGTACCTGGGATCTCGATGTTGTGGCGATTTCGGAGACATGGGTAGAGCAGGGACAGGAATGGTTGTTGCAGGTTCCAGGATTTAGATGTTTCTGTAAGAACAGAGAAGATGGTAAAAGAGGGGGGGGTGTGGCATTGTTAATCAAGGAAAGTATTACGGCGGTAGAAAGGACGTTTGAGGACTCATCTACTGAGGTAGTATGGGCCGAGGTTAGGAACAGGAGAGGAGAGGTCACCCTGTTGGGAGTTGTCTATAGACCTCCGAATAGTTCCAGAGATGTAGAGGAAAGGATTGCAAAGATGATTCTCGACAGGAGCGAGAGTAACAGGGTAATTGTTATGGGGGACTTTAACTTTCCAAATATTGACTGGAAATACTATAGTTCGAGTACTATAGATGGGTCAGTTTTTGTACAGTGTGTGCAGGAGGGTTTTCTGACACAGTATGTAGACAGGCCAACAAGGGGCGAGGCCACATTGGATTTGGTACTGGGTAATGAACCCGGCCAGGTGTTAGATTTAGATGTAGGTGAGCACTTTGGTGATAGTGATCACAACTCGGTTATGTTTACTTTAGCAATGGGCAGGGATAGGTATATACCGCAAGGCAAGAATTATAGCTGGGGCAAAGGCAATTATGATGCTATTCGGCAAGATTTAGGATGTATAGGATGGGGAAGGAAACTGCAGGGGATGGGTACAATCGAAATGTGGAGCTTTTTCAAGGAACAGCTACTGCGTGTCCTTGATAAGTATGTACCTGTCAGGCAGGGAGGAAGTTGTCGAGCAAGGGAACCGTGGTTTACTAAGGAAGTTGTCAAGAGGAAGAAGAAGGCTTATGTTGGGATGAGACATGAAGGCTCAGTTAGGGCACTTGAGAGTTACAAGTTAGCCAGGAAGGACCTAAAGGGAGAGTTAAGAAGAGCGAGGAGAGGACACAAAAAGTCGTTGGCGGATAGGATCAAGGAAAACCCTAAGGCTTTCTATAGGTATATCAGGAACAAAAGAATGACTAGAGTAAGATTAGGGCCAATCAAGGATAGTAGTGGAAAGTTATGTGTGGAATCAGAGGAGATAGGGGAAGCGTTAAATGGATATTTTTTGTCAGTGTTTACACTGGAGAAAGACAATGTTGTCAAGGAGAACACTCAGGTTCAGTCGACCAGGCTAGATGGAATTGAGGTTCAAAAGGAGGAGGTGTTAGCAATTTTAGAAAATGTCAAAATAGATAAGTCCCCTGGGCCAGATGGGATTTATCCTAGGATTCTCTGGGAAGCCAGGGAGGAGATTGCAGAGCCTTTGTCCTTGATCTTTATGTCGTCTTTGTCGACAGGAATAGTGCCGGAAGACTGGAGGATAGCAAATGTTGTCCCCTTGTTCAAGAAGGGGAGTAGAGACAACCCTGGTAATTATAGACCTGTGAGCCTTACTTCGGTTGTGGGTAAAATGTTGGAAAAGGTTTATAATCATCTTGAAAAGAACAAGTTGATTAGCGATAGTCAACACGGTTTTGTGAAGGGTAGGTCATGCCTCACAAACCTTATTGAGTTTTTTGAGAAGGTGACCAAACATGTGGATCAGGGTAAAGCGGTTGATGTGGTGTATATGGATTTCAGTAAGGCGTTTGATAAGGTTCCCCACGGTAGGCTACTGCAGAAAATAAGGAAGTATGGGATTGAAGGTGATTTAGCGGTTTGGATCAGTAATTGGCTAGCTGAAAGAAGACAGAGGGTGGTGGTTGATGGCAAATGTTCATCCTGGAGTTCAGTTACTAGTGGTGTACCGCAAGGATCTGTTTTGGGGCCACTGCTGTTTGTCATTTTTATAAATGACCTGGAAGAGGGTGTAGAAGGATGGGTGAGTAAATTTGCAGATGACACGAAGGTCGGTGGAGTTGTGGATAGTGCTGAAGGATGTTATAGGATACAGAGGGACATAGATAAGCTGCAGAGCTGGGCTGAGAGGTGGCAGATGGAGTTTAATGCGGAAAAGTGTGACGTGGTTCACTTTGGAAGGAGTAACAGGAATGCAGAGTACTGGGCTAATGGCAAGATTCTTGGTAGTGTAGATGAACAGAGAGATCTCGGCATCCAGGTACATAAATCCCTGAAAGTTGCCACCCAGGTTAATAGGGCTGTTAAGAAGGCATATGGTGTGCTAGCCTTTATCAGCAGGGGGATTGAGTTTCGGAGCCACAAGGTCATGCTGCAGCTGTACATAACTCTGGTGCGGCCGCACCTGGAGTACTGCGTGCAGTTCTGGTCACCACATTATAGGAAGGATGTGGAAGCTTTGGAAAGGGTTCAGAGGAGATTTACTAGGATGTTGCCTGGTATGAAGGGAAGGTCTTACGAGGAAAGGCTCAGGGACTTGAGGTTGTTTTCGTCAGAGAGGAGAAGGCTGAGAGGTGACTTAATAGAGACATATAAGATAGTCAGAGGGTTAGATAGGGTGGACAGTGAGAGTCTTTTTCCTCGGATGGTGATGACCAACACGAGGGGACATAGCTTTAAATTGAGGGGTGATAGATTTAGGACAGATGTCAGAGGCAGTTTCTTTACTCAGAGAGTAGTAGGGGTGTGGAACGCCCTGCCTGCAACAGTAGTAGACTCGCCAACTTTAAGGGCATTTAAGTGGTCACTGGATAGACATATGGATGAAAATGGAATAGTGTAGGTCAGATATGCTTCAGATGGTTTCACAGGTCGGCGCAACATCGAGGGCCGAAGGGCCCGTACTGCGCTGTAGTGTTCTATGTACTACGGAGGGTAAAACATGGGCGGTTAACCAGGAGTATGTTGGGGTAGTTGAGCTTGGAGATAACAAAGAAGTGGAAGGGGGTTTCAGCAGCAGATGAGCAGAGACAGGGCAAAATCAAGCGATGTTATGGAGGTGAGAAAAGATTGTCTTAGAGATGGCATGTATATGAGTTCGGAAACTCATCCAGGATCATATGTGACACCAATGCTGTGAACAGATTGGCTTAATCTCAGATGCCAGGCCGAGACTTGGAGTTGGTAGTTCATGAACAGTGAATCGAGTGGGAACCGAAACCAATGGGCGCGATTCTCCGCAAATACGGAGAGTCGTAAAGGCTGCCGTGAAACTGGCCGTGTTTCACGGCAGCCTCCGCGCCCCCTCCCGGGACCCGATTCTCCCCCCCGGGCGGGGCTAGCAGCGCAGCCCCGTGAAGCACGGCATCGTGGGCTTAGCGACCGTCGCTACAACCTGCACATGCGTGGATGACGTCATCACGCATATGCGTCAAACCCGCGCATGCGCGGGTCGTCATGCCCCTCAGCCGCCCCGTGGACTGATCCTGCGGGGTGGCGGAGGAACAAAGAGTGCGCGGGTATCGGACCCACTGCGGCCGTGCCAATCGGTGCCATGGTTGTCCGGGACGGCACTTTGCGGCCGTTTTCACGAACGGTGAGAGCAGGTGTGTTTGCGTTCGTGAAAACGGCCGTAAAGGCCTGGGAAATCGGCCCATCGGCTTGGGGAGAATCGCTGTTCGCCGTAAAAAGCGGCGAGCAGCGATTCGTGTCGTGCGGTGGCCGTGGGGGGGGGGGGAGAAAAGCGGAAGGTCGGGAAAAATGTCGGGAAGGCCCTAAGGCCCTCCCGCTATTCTCCGACCCGTTGTGGGCAGCGGAGAATCGCGCCCAATGCCTTTACTCTTCACAACATTAAATTGGAGGACATTTCTGCTCATCCACAACTGGATGTCAGATTTGCAGTCTGATAATTTAGCAATAGAGAAGGTGTCGAAAGAGATATTGGTGAGGTGGAGCTGTAACTGTTGCCAATGTATCTGTGAAAGCCAACACTGTGCCTTCGGATGATGTGGCTAAGCGGCAGCATGTATAGCAGAACCAAAAGGTTCCTTGCAGGATATCAGCGTTTATGGCCCAGGAGCTGGAAGAGAAGTCAACACAAGTGATGGGGTCTGGCTTTGATTAGATTAGACACCTCATTAAAATTATTTTAACAACAAATCAGTTGGGATGATTTTCAGCCCACGTTAGCCATCCAGAAAGGGTAGGAACTTCATTGAAATGCACTTTAATACATTTTAATATACTTACTGAACCCCCGCAGCAGGATTCCCTCCTTCATTGAATATTCATATGGCTAAATTTACACCAGGACGTGAAACATGGGAATCGTCAATCAAGGTCCCCCCCCCCCCCCCGCCGCCCCCACCCTCCCGGGGATGCAATGGTTAGTTTAGCTCATGGACAGAGAGGGACATGCCCAGGCAGTGCCCTGGTACTGCCTTCTGTCACTACACCCTGGCACAGGTTGGCACTTCCAGGTTGGCACTGCCAGGACTCTCTGGGGAGCCCCATTTGGGCAGGGTTCACGTTTTGCGTGATCGTACGGCTTTGCTGTGCCAGACCCAGTGACGAGACAATGCCGGGCTCCAGATTTGCATATTCAAGTGAGCAGTTAGCCTCACTTGAATATGTCTGCGCTGGAGTATCCCAAGGCGCAGGATCGAACGCCCGCACCTGGGAGTTCTCGCGTGGTGCCATTTAGCACTGTTTTCCACAAACATGGACCAGGCGTAATGGAACTGGAGGGTCTTCCAAGAAATTGGAGGCCCATGGGTGATTGAACTCAGGGCAGGGTGTACCCTGGCACCCCTGATGCCACCTGGGCACCTTGGCACTGCCAGCCTGGCACTGTGGCAGTACCATCCTGGTAGTGCCAACCCAGCACTGCCATGCTGCCAAGGTGGCACTGCCAGACTAGCAGGGACACTTCCAGGGTGCCAGGCTGGCCATGCCAAAGCACCCAGGTGCCAGTTTGCCATGCGAGGGATAGGGTCGAGGGATACCCTTATGAAATGATGTTGGGGAAGTCCGGAGACTGCGGTTGGAGATCGAGGTGCCCCAATCTCTTCCTGTACTGACGAGCTGAGCTCATCAGTGCATGAAATGAATGTAAGTGTGGCCTCAGCAGGCCGCTCCTCGCCGAGGGCCAATAAAGAATCAGAGTCCCATTTAATATCGGGGTCGTTGTTGGCGCTGTAGGCATTGAGAAAGACCCCACTAAATGTGCCCAAAACGGCAAACCAGGGATGGTGAGGGTGGGGTCATGGAATTAAAAAGACATGCATCCCAATATCCACTTTCCCTGCCAACCCAAAGTTAACCTACTCGTTTAAACAGACAAACGAGACACCCGTAGGAAATAAGTGGGGTCTTTCTTTAAATGTGCACATTGGTCCCAATTATGTCATCAGGACTCAATCTGCAACTTCAGGTATCAGACTAAATGCCTGGAGAGGGCACATGCACTGTCCACTGGTACCCTTGAGATCTCCCGTGCCCGGCACCGTAGGGGCTGGGGTGCATTATCGATCCAGCTAATCACATTATAGTTTGATGTTTTAAGTTTCATTTGTGATTCCTTTTATGTTTAAGGTAGTTTTCCTAGTTTTGCTTACTTGGTTATTTATGTTAATCAAAATAGTTGGAGTTTCCCTATCCCCCGTGTCACATCATGATCATTCAATCCCTTGAAGTTCATGACAAGGGAAGCCTTGACAACCACACATGCTAACTCATGTGCTGTGGGCCAGTCATGAGAATCCCTTTGGAACTAATTATTTGGACTAGCAGTGACTGATAAGCGGCCATTTAGCTGAGTTCTCTGAGACACTGTGAGTTTATGCATTCCGAATGTAAAACGTTGTGGTGAACATGACCTCGGCCATGTGTTGGATTGGGCATGAGCAGCCATGAGAGTGGCCACCCTCATGGTAAGCCCCAAGTGGCAGTGTGTGCAGTGTGCGTAATCTCCTGTCAGTGCCACTAGCTGTGTAACAGCAGTGGGAGAGGCTGAACAGGACTATCTAATGGGTGGCAGATCAGTGGCTGGAAGGGATGGCAGCTGCACCCAGCGCTACTCAGCCATTGGGCCCCCACACCAAGGGCTGGGCAATTA
Source organism: Scyliorhinus canicula (assembly GCF_902713615.1). NCBI lineage: Eukaryota > Metazoa > Chordata > Chondrichthyes > Carcharhiniformes > Scyliorhinidae > Scyliorhinus > Scyliorhinus canicula. The sequence goes on from NC_052148.1 coordinate 232,391,134, forward strand.
TAAAGAAGGCTGAGGGATCCATGCATTTTGGGGGAAATTTGTCGTCTGCCGATTCCTCAGTCTTACAGCCAGAAGTATCACAAATTAGTCTGGTCCAAGCAAGAATAGCTGTCACTGCACCGATGCTGGTATTGCAGGTGCAGGCGATTCCCCCATGGATCCTCAAATAAGGCTGACCGCTCTGGTCCACACAGTGATATAGCCAGGGAAGTGAGCAGCATGTCTCTGCCTCCTCTGAGGCAACATGGGGCACCACGTAGGAATGCCCAAGAGTGGAGGACACCCCATCGAGCAGTGGGTCAACGTCAGACTCCCAAAATCGGGGGCAGGTCTTCTCTGAGCCATCTTTGTGGCTTCAATGAGCCTGTGGTGACTGGAGCGATTAAAACCAGTTCGAGCTCGCAAAGCTCTTTAGTGCTAATTCCGGACCTGGTGGCTAAACTGCCCGCTGGGCTGGGATTTGCTTTCAATTCACGCAGGCAAAGTGCTGACCTATTTGCATGTCTTGAATCAAGGAACGGATAGTGCCCCCGATGAAAACGCGAATCACATGCTATTCAGTTCCAGCGGGAACATTTAGGGTGTGAATTAATGGTCGTGTCACGGCCAACTTGGTGTCAGGATGAGGCCATTGAATCCTGCGAGAGGCCTCTCGAGATTTGCTACGCGTTGATTTAGGTATGCGTTCTTCGCATTCTCCCGGTACTTGGGAGACCTCACCAGGACGCCATCTGGTAATGGTCCACCCAAACATGGACCAATCATAATGGCACCTGGGGAGGTTTCCCAGGCCTTTAGAGTGGTGGAACGCCAGCATTCCCTCAGGCACTTGGCTGCCCTGGCACCTGGGTGGCACTTCCAGCCAGGCAGGGACACTGCCATGGTGTCAGGCTGGCAGTGCCAGGGATCACTCCCAGGGAGACCTCACCAAGTGGAGAGGATGTGAAAGGGCATTCCCCGGGACCTTGCCAAAGGCTTCCCCCCCTTTCATGCGCCCCTTAATCTCCCCCCTTCTTTTATGACCCAGAAATGCATACTTAAATTAATTTAAATATGCAAGTCTGATTCACACACCCAGTGAGGAACTGAACCAGATTGTGCCTGGTGCCATGGTTCGGGAGCTCACGCTCAGCGCCCGGCGCAAACCCCGGGATGAATCCTTCACCTCCCCAGCCGTGTGTTCTTGAAAGTGCATAATGAATAATTCCCATGAATTGTAGAACCCCTTCCCCTTCCTCTCAGTTCAAACTTCACCTTCTCAAGAGTCAAGAATTCCAACAGGTCCCCCTGCCATGACAGGGCAGAGAGTGGAGAGGTTGCTCACCAACCTACCAGGATCCGCCTTCGGGCGATCAACGAGGCGAAGGCTACAACACCTTTCCAACCCTGGCTGGTCCGACACCCTGAATATGGCCTCCCGGGGGCCCTGGTCCAGTTTCACATGCACCACTTTAGAAATTACCCTGAAAACCTCCTTCCAGTAATCTTCTAGCTTTGGACAGGACCGAAACATATGAACGCGATTAGCGGGGGCCCCCTCCCGCAAAGTTCACACACATCTTCTACTCCTTCAAAGAATCGGCTCATCCTTGCCCTCGTGATGTGTGCTCTGTATACCACCTTCAGCTGTACCAGCCCCAACCTCGCGCACGAGGTGGAGGCATTCACTCTCCGCAGCACCTCACACCAGAACCCGTCCTCCATATCCTCTCCCAACTCTTCCTCCCACTTTGCTTTGACCCCTTCTAGTGAAGCCTTCTCCTCTTCCAAAATAGCTCCGTAAACCCCCTTCTCCAGTCCCCCTGTCGTCAGCACCTCCTCCAGCAAGTTGGAGGCCGGCTCCACCGAGAAGCTCTGTACTTCCTTTCTGGCAAAATCTCGAACCTGCATGTATCTAAACATTTCCCCCTGCTCCAGCCCATACTTCGCTTCCAGCTCCTTCAATCCTACAAACCGACCCTTAAGAAAAAAATCTTTTAGTGTCTGAATCCCCTTCTCCCATTTCCGAAAATTTCCATCCTACTTCCGTGGCTCAAATCTGTGGTTCCCCCGGATCGCCACTTCCCTTGACCATGCCCCCAACCCGAAGTGTTGGCAAAACTGCCTCCAGATTTTCAATGAAGCTATTAATACCGGACACCCTGAGTATTTCCCCGGGGCCATCGGGAGCGGGGCCATTGTTAGTGCTTTCAGTCCCGACCCCCTGCACAAACTCTACTCCATTCTGACCCATTGGGAATCAACCCCCCTGACCCAGCTCCGCACCTTCTCCACATTCACCACCCAGTAGTAGTACATCAGGTTCGGAAGACCCAAACCCCCTGCCTGCCTTCCCCTCTGTAGCAGCATCTTTCTAACTCTGGCCACCTGCCCTCCCCATATGAACGACGTAATCCTTCCCTCAATCGCTCTGAAAAAAGCCTTTGGCAGGAAAATTGGCAGGCATTGGAAAATAAACAGAAATTGTGGGAACACGTTCATTTTAACCACCTGTACCTGACCCGCCAGTGACAGAGGGAGACCATCCCACCTTGCCAGATCAACTTTCGCTCTCCCCAACAAACTAGAAATGTTGTACCTGCGCCCCCCCCCCCCCCCACTCTCCCGGGAAACCTGCACCCCCCGGTACCTACTGTGAGATCCTGCCCTACGGAATGGCAGACCCCCCCACCCCTGCCCCCACCCCCGGCCGAGGCACCACCAAATATTCACTCTTGTCCAGATTTAGTTTGTACCCCAAGAAAGACCCAAACACTCGAAGCAGCTCCAATATTCCCCCTATCCACACACTCAGTTCCGACACGTATAACAGCAAGTCGTCGGCATATAAGGACATCCTATGCTCTATCCCCCCCCCCCCCCCGCACTATTCCTTTCCATACCCCCGAACTTCTTAATGCAAAGGCCAACGGCACAATCGCGAGTGCAAACAGCAGGGGAGACATAGGACATCCCTGTTTCCTTCCCTTCCGCCGGTGCCATAATGATGTTCAAAACCCTCCTGATGTTCGAAAAGAGCTGCCTCCCTCTCACGAACCCCGTCTGATCCTCACCTATCCTCTTCGGGAGGCACTCCTCCAGCTTACCCACCAGTACCTTCGCCAATACTTTTGCATCCACATTCAGAAGTGACATGGGCTTATACGACCCACACTCCATTGGATCCTTATCTTTTCTAGCAACAGCGAAATCTATGCCTGCCCCAAGGTTTGTGGCAACACACGCTTCCCTATCGCCTCTTCAAACATCCCCACCACCAGGGGTGCCAGCTTATCCTTGAATTTTTTATAATATTCCACCGGAAACCCATCAGGCCCTGCCACCTTCCCCGACTGCATCCTCCCAATCACATCCTTTATCCCCTGCTCCCCTATCGCTCCTTCTAATGTAGCCCTGTCCCCCTCCCCTAACCTTGGGTACTCCAACCCATCTAGAAATTCCTGCATCTCACGGTCTCCCCCGGGTGGCTCTGACCTGTACAACCTCTCATAAAATTAATCAAAGACCTCGTTAATCAGATCCAGAGCTACTACCAACTTCCCTGCCTTATCCCTCACTTGAACAATTTCCCTTACCGCTGCCTCCCTCCGGAGCTGGCCGGGTAACATCCATGTTATCCCTGCCTATCTCCATGTTCGTAAACTGCACCCCTTGCTCGTCTCAGTTGGCGCACCGCCTTCCTGGTGGATAGTCGGTCGAAGCTCGCCTGTAGTTCCTTCCTCTTTTCCAACTTCGCTGGGTCCCCATCTTCTGCACAACTCCTATCTGCCTCCAACATCTCATCTATTACCCTCTGCCACTCCAACCTCTCCTCTTTGTCCCCCCCTGGCCTCAAACAAAATCATCTCACCCCTCACCACAGCCTTTAGAGCCTCCCAGACAACTGCCTTCGACACCTCTCCTGTACAGTTGAAACCTACATATTCCTCAATTACCTTTTCAATTTTGTCACAAAAATCTTGGTCCCCCAAAAGTCCCACATCTAATTTCCACCCGGCCTCTGCGCTACCCCCTTCTCCAGTATCATATCCACCCAATGTGGAGCATGATCTGACACTGCAATTGGCGAGTATTCCGACCCCTTAACCCCATCCAGCAAAACCTTGCCCACCACAAAAACGTCGATCCGTGAATATACCTTATGGACTGCTGAGAAAAACGAGTACTCCCATTCCCTCGGGTGCAGAAACCTCCAAGGGTCCATCGCTCCCATTTCCACCATTAGCCCAGCCAACGCCTTCGCACCCCCCCCCCCCCCCCCCCCCCCGATGGGACCAGCGAGCGCGGCGGTGACCTGTCCAACCTTGGCTCGTGACCAAGTTCCAGTCCCCTCCCACTATCAGTTTGTGTGTGTCCAAGACGGGAAGGCCCCAAACACCTTCTTTGCGAATCCCACATCGTCCCATCGGGACTGTATACACTTACCAGCGCCACTAACCTTCCCTCCTGCACCCCTGTCACAATTACATATCTACCCTCCTGATCTGCCACCACCTTCTCCATCTGGAAGTGTACCCTTTTGCTGACCATTACCGCTACCCCTCGAGCTCTTCCGTCAAATCCAGAGTGAAACACTTGGCTAACCCAGCCCTTTTTAAGTCTCACCTGGTCCTTCACCCTCAAGTGAGTCTCCTGCAGCTTTGCTACATCGTCTTTCGAACTTTTAAGATGCGCAAGTACCCTTGACCTCTTGACCAGACCTCCTAACCCCCTCACGTTCCACATGACTATCCTAACTGGGGGTCTCTCACCCCCCCCCCAACCCTTCTTATCCACCATCATCATACCACTGGGCTCTGCCCTATGACCTGCCCCTATTCATTATTAACATCAAACCCCTTCCCCCCCCAAAAACCCCTCCTACATTTCCTCTCGAAAAAACATCTCCCAGCATCAATCCCTTCTCCCCCCCCCCCCCACCCGCTTGCCTTGTAGGCCCATTGAAGCCTGCTCTCCAGGCTCCAATGTCCACAGCCCTCCTCTCACCTCACCTCCGTTCACTAGCAGACTTTAGTTAGCTAGCGCGGGTGGCTCCCCCCGCCAAGACATATCGTCCCCTCCCACCCAGTCCCAGAGAAAGAAAAAACAAAACCAACAATCCAACCTATACCATTCACTAAAATAAGATATAACCGTCGCAACACGGAATGCCAATCAACCCAGCCAATAACTTGAACTCTGTAACAATGTGAAGTGAAGTAAACTACAATACACGTCAGTAAAAAGAAAGTTATAGCATTTATACATTTTCCAGCTCCCCAATCACAGTCTCTCTTCCAGCTCCGCTCCTCACGTCTGTCCCAAGCCTTCTGCCCTCACGAACGCCTCAGCCGCCTCCACTGTCTCAAAATAAAAGTCTTTGGCGTTATACGTTACCCTCAACTTCGCTGGGTACACCATACCAAATCGCACCCCCTTCTTGTACAACGTCGCCTTCACTCGCCCGAACATCGCTCATCTTTTTGCCAACTCCACCGTCAAGTCCTGGTAGATCCGAACCGCAGTACCATCCCACTGCACCTCCGGCTTCTGCTTCGTCCAGCTTAATACCTTCTTCTTCATGCAGAACTTATGGAAGCACATAATTACTGCTCTTGGCTGCTCATTCACTTTGGGCTTCGACCTTAATGACCAATGAGCTCGGTCCAGCTCGTACCGGGAGTGGTTCTCACCCTCCCCCATCAACTCCGCCAACTTCTTAGCAAAGTACTCTGTTGGCCTTGGGCCCTCTGTCCCTTCGGGCAAGCCCACAATTCTCAGATTGTGCCGCCTCGAGCGATTGTCCAAGTACTCGAGCTTTTCTCGGAGTCCTTTGTTGACCTCCACCACCCTCCGCAGCTCGACCCCCATCGAGGTAACCTGGTCACTGTGCTGCGACACGGCCTCCTCCACTTCCTTCACCTTCTCGCCCTGCTCTCTCACCTCGGCCGATGCCTTTGCCACCGCCACCCTCACCGGGGCAATTGCCTCCTCCACCAATGACTTCAATGCGACCGCCATCTCCTGCCTCAAAGCCTCCATGTGCCTCGCAAACTGCTTTTCCAGCTCCACCGCCATCACCTCAGTCATCTTCTCCACTGTAAGTAGTGCGGCCCCACCATGCGGTTCGGCCTCCGCCATCATGTCAACGCTTTTGCTGGACCTCTCATTCAACGGCGAGCCCGCGTTTCCTTCCTCCTTCGACGTTGCTTTTCGCATCCTTTAACGACATTATTTTAACTTTTTTTTTCACCCATCTATCTTCAATCTTTTTTTATATAGAAAAACAAAATATTCTTCCTTCAAAAAAAAAAGAAAAACTTTCACCAAGTTTTTTAAAATCTTCTTTCTCTTCTTTTTTGTATTCCTCCAGAATTCCCCTGGGACCGGACTTCTGTCTTCTTACAATATTCTAGGCGGGAGCCACCCGATGTGGGACATCTCACCTACATCACGCCCTGGCTTCGGGCCTGGCACCTCGACCTCCGTTTGGCTCCGCCCCCGCTGCTCCGACCTCTGCGCACGGAGCTCCTCTCGATGCGCAAACGCCACGGGAAGTCCCGATGCAAAAGAAAATTTGCTTTCTTCCATTCATGTCCACAGTTCTTCACTAATAACATCTTCCAATATATTAAAAAACACAGTACAAAAATCATATTGATGGGAGGTACAAAAATTATCATGGACATTGTATAATTCCCAAAAGTTACTTTAGGTGTACATGTAATTTACTAAAATTGTTCTCAATTTTTGAAAAAACGGATGGAAGGTTTGAGAAAATTAACACAACATTCCAAATTGAAAAGAATTTCATTGAATTAATGATAAAACTATTGATGGTTGAAGTACTTTCCGTACTATTATTGTACGAGCAGCTATTAACCTTACATAAAAACTCTGGGCGTGATTCTCCGCACCCGGGAGAAATCGTGAGGCTGGCGTCAAAAATGGGCGGGTTTGATGCCAGCCTCCGCCCCCTCCCCCAACCGGGAACCGATTCTGGTCCCCGGTCAGGGCTAGCATCCCGCGGCCGTGAACTCCGGCATCGCGGGTTTAACGAATTTCGTTAAGCCCGCTAGCCAGAGTTTGCGACGGCTGACGCGTCAGATGACGTCAGCCGCGCATGCGCGGATTGGACGACTCCAACCCGCGTATGCGCGGATGACGTCATCACGCATTTGCGTGAAACCCGCGCATGCGCGGGCCGGTATGCCCCTCAGCCGCCCCGCGAATGGATACAGCGGGGCGACGGAAGGATAAAGAGTGCGCGGGGTAAGTACCCGCGCACCGATCGCGGGCCCATGGCACCCTTGGCACGGCCGTGGTACTGCCGTGCCAATCGGTGCCATGGTTCCCCAGATCGGGACTTTACGGCCGTTTTTATGAACGGTCAGACCAGGTGTGTTTGACGGTCATAAAAACGGTCGTAAAGGCCTTGGAATTCGGCCCATCGGCCAGCTGAGAATCGCTGCTCGCCGTAAAAAAACGGCGGGCAGCAATTCGTGTCGGGAGGCGGGCGTGGGGGGGGGGGGGGAGAATAGCGGGAGGGCGTCAGACCAGCGTGGCCGTAAAAATTTACGCCGCCCGCTATTCTCCGCACCGTCGTGAGTGCGGAGAATTGCGCCCTCTATGTCTCTATGTCTGCTATTTTAAAAGGACGTACAAACTGATTTTAAAATGCAGTTTAATACCTCCATTTAAATAAAAACGAGGACTGTGACATGAACAGCCCTGCCCCGAAATTACTGTAAATGCTGAAAAATCCAGGATTTCTTTCGCCATAATGTTTAGGAAATTTATGGGGGAGCTATTCTCAAAGATTAGGATAGGTGGGTTGGGTTTTATTGTGCTCAAATAGAGCCCCAACGCCAAAAGGCTACAACTAAATAGGATTGAAATGTGTACACCCTGTGTGTGAAACCATGGCATGCCAGTTCCAGATGTTAGACTATGCTAATCTCTAGCCTCTGGAGATAGGAGCTGTCAGCTCTGCAGTTTGTGTCACTCCCAGTGGGTGACTTGACACAGGGCCCCCAGGCTTTTGATTTCAAAGACTACAGGACCATACTGGGAGCAGGGATGCAGTCAAGCAAGCAGCAGAACCTGCTGTGCAGCTTCCCGACAAGTTTTATTTGCTTAGGAAATTGCACATTGTATGTGTGTGTATGTGTGTGTGGAGGGTTGGTGGGGCAGCGGGTGGGGGAGGTGTTTGCAGAAGGTGGTTCTGACCTATGATAACAGTAGAACAGAGACTGTTGGTTTAGACTAACAGCCTCCCTTTCGTTCAGTGAGCGTTTTGGTCTCACTTTAAACACGCCTGACTAGCTCTGAAAAGAAACATTCTGAATAAAAACTGAGAATGCAACTTGTGAAACCTTGCAAAAGTCGTGTAGCTACGGGCTGCAATTTAAACTGTGCACGGCACGGAATCTCCAGGTGTGAACGATTTCTAACTGGAATATTTTTTGCGGAAGTTGAATTATTTATTCATAAATGTTGAACTGCTGATGTTTTTTCCATTGCGAATCGAGAAGCCATCTGCACAGGTTCCACTTATTCCTTTGTTTGCAGTGTGGTCGATGTAGGCAATTGCCTTGGTTTTCTTTAACTCTGTATTGGACATTGTACATTAAGGGCCCTTCACTTCTACAAACCAAAACTTTACCTGCTCATTCTTTCTAATCACCATTGACTTTCCTCGCATTCTCGTTTCTCTAGGAGGTTCCAGAATGGGGCTCATTTTTAATCATCTTATGAGTTAACTTGTAATTGTCTGCCAATATTGAGCCCTCCCTTATTTTATGATTTTGTAGTCCTCCAGGTGAAACCTTAACCCCAAAGAGATGTTCTGCGGGGGTTTCCGTCGGCGGGGTGGGGGATCCTCCGCTTTGCCAACAGCGCACACACGCCCATGGGTTTCCCAATGATGTGGGATGGCCACAATGGGAAAAATCCACTGGTCAGCTGCCGGAACGGAGTGCGCGTGCCGGAAAACGGGGCTGGCAGGACGGAGAATCCTGCCCGTTATTTTTGAAGTCCTTTTTTATCATCATCAAAGGTCCTGCTCCACCTTCATCACCTATTGAACACCATCTCACTTTTCCTGACAAATTCTACACATATCTGGTCCGGCCTATTTCTCAATTCTGGGCCTCAAAAGGTAATGTTGGTTTCCAGATACAACATAGAATTTACAGTGCAGAAGGAGGTCATTCAGCCCATCGAGTCTGCACCGGCCCTTGGAAAGAGGTCAGTTCTTCTGTTTGGCAAAAAAGGAGACAGTTCAACCATTTCTGGTAAAAAGACCTAGCTCTTTAGCATTTCCCAGCTATTCACACAACTTTTGAGGCTTTTGTCCTTTTTTAGCCAGCTCGCCCAGTGCCCCTAATATCACCTGTCTCCTTTTTTGCCAAACCGAACGACTGACCACCTCCTGACAGAAATTTGCTCCTTCTCCGCACAATAAGTTAGTGGAGGTGATTGATTCTCCAGCCTCATTACGCTCTCGATCATGAGAAATGAGGCCGGTGAATTGTGGGAGAGGTAAAAAAAATTGTTTGCGATGCTCCCGTAGGTGACATCGGGATCTCGTTGTAGCGTGACAAGAATTCAATTATCACTGCTTAAGCCCAGTTTCCATACAATTAACAGAGCCACCCCATATCCAATGGCCTCCTGTCATTCAGTGGCCTCCCCGGCAAGTAGTCAAGCTGGCGTTGATTAGTACTCCTTTTGAAAAACATGAACCTGGCAGAAGGGCTTCTGTGGGGAGCCGAGGAGATGAGTAGTCATCTTTGCTCACAGGCAACGAGCCCAGTGGGGCAGCAATCCCAGTGCCCCTGGGGCTCGTTGCCTGTGAGCAAAGATGACTTGGCGGGGGGGTGGGTGGAGGACCCTCAGCTGGGGGTGGAGGACCCTTTGCAGGGATGTGCCGCCACAGGAGGGTGGAGGGGAGGCACTGGGTGGACAGGAGGTTGGCCCGCATTGCGGACAAAAGTGACAGAGGCATCATAATGGTTGTGCACACGGGTGTTTAATGTGTAGTACAAGTCCCCATTCTCCCCACCCACCCAAACATCACCTCTCCCTCCCCACAAACTACCTACCCCCATACCCCCTCTCCGCCTCCCCTGGTGCCCTCAGTGATCCTCAATGTGTTTGGTTGTCCGAGCTCTACCACTACGTCTTGGTCTCGCCCCAGGATGCACATCTGAGGTGGAGGCAGCCAGCTGCTTACCTTGTCCCATGGCCTTTGATGCACCTGGCGGGCGTTCTGGGGGATCTGATGCCAGGTGGCCCTGGCTCACTTGTTGGTGGCACATGCACATCCGTGCCGCCCTGTCCCGTGTGCTGAAATCGAGACACAGCCTCATCAGTGGGGTGGAACTCTGCAGAGTTGGTGGCCACCGTTGCCACCCCAGAGGATAGGTCCTGGTTGGCACTCAATGCCTCTCCTTCCACTCGGTGTCCATAGGGCTGTGGGATTGACCTTGGGACGGAGGGGCAGCTGGTTCGAGCCCCGGCTGCCCCTGCATCATCTGGCTTTGCCAGCCATGGCTACTCCCCGATGCCTGCACCATCGTGTCGACACCCTCGGCGATGCTCCTCGGTGACTCAGCAGTGCCTCGGCTATTCCCATCTGAGAGCCAGATCTGTCCCGGAGGTTATGGGAGAGCTTTTCCTGAAAAGAAACAGAGGGGGCATCATTAACCACACGTGTGGTTCAGAGTGGTGGGAAGGGGGGTGTGAAGGGAGGGTTGGGGGCGGGTTGAACGGCGAGGGTGGTGAAGGGATGGTTGAGAGTTGAATGGGGAGTGGGGGGGGGGTGCTCCCTTGGGGGGAGTAGGGGGGGGGGATTGGTGTCTTCCCGGTCACAGTCCCGAGCTGACTGCTGCCGCTAGCTGCCTTGTGGCTGACTCTCTGGGACCCTCGGGGATCAGCTCATCGCTCCTGGCCTCCATGGCATCTGGGAGTCTCCCCAGGTCAACATCTCCGAATCTTGGGGCCCGTCTACTGAGCGCCATTCTTGTCAGCTGACTGGGGTTGGCTGAGCAAGTGCAGCCTAAGTGTTGCTCGACCTTGTTGGCGGGGGGGATGGCGAGCACGGTCCCGGCGAATCAGCTGCCGCATCTTCATTTGCGATGGGAAGCCCATGATGCCTCGTTAAGTGGACCAATTAACGTTGAATAGCATTGCCGGCCTCGCTGGGCTGAGCACCAGGAAGCTTGCAGCAATTCCTGCTCGCTACCACACTTAGATATTTTTCCGGAGAATCGCAGCCAATGTGTTTCAATTTCTGGCCAGGACATTCTGCTCCCAATTACGACAGGCGGGTTCGGCGACAGGAGAGTTAAATATCATGAGAAGTTCAAAATCGTGTTCTATGAGGGCATGAAAGTGTGACTCGTTTTTCCCCTCCCCTGATCAGTGACAGACTGTGTTTCCTCATGTTCAAATTTGGGAACCTCATACAATAAATTTACATCTAATTATCAAGCCCATTCACTGGAATCATCCCCCCCAAAATCAAAAAGATCCATTCCCGGGGGGGTGGGGGGGCTGTCAGAACGGCGAGAAGCATGATTGGTCTTGGAAGGCTTGCAGCCAGTGAGGAGGCTGTTCAGGGGAGTGCAGCGCTCAGGGGGGCAGTATATGGGTGAACTGGTTTGCTAGCTGTGCGCTGGTGGCGCGGGGGGGGCCTTTAAAAATGACATCCAGATCGTTGAGAGTCTGCCTTGATGGCGGGGAAGGCAAATCAGAGGCTGCCCCACCATTGATATGTTATGGGACCCATGACTTCAATACCACCACCCCCCCCCCCCCCCCCCCCCCCCCCCCCTCCGAAGTGCTGCGCTATGTGGCGGAGAAAGCTGCCATTGCATTCAGCAGCGCCGACACCACTTTCCCCGCCCGACATTGCCTTTTGCTGATTTCGGTGAAAATCCCAGCCAGAATTTATCTCTGCCTGCATTCTCTTTGGTTCTGCATCTCTCTGCTGCTCATCCTCTGCCTGATACCCTTCTGTCTTTCTTCACAGCAGTAGCTTCTTTGTCCATCTTCTCCATGCCTGGCCACATGGCTTTCGTATTGTAACTTCCTTCTCTCTGATACTGCTTCCAGCTCAAGGTTTGCCAGATCAGTTGGAGCAGCACTGCTTATTATCCTAGAGAATTACAACTTTTACAATTAATGCAAAACTCTTCAAAGCATGTTTCAAACATTCTTAAGAACAATTGCAGAATCCCTGGACATTTTTTAAAAAATGTTTTACAAAATTTGCCTTAATGTACCGCTTCCGGGGCCAAACACCATCACACAAAGGCACCCATCAGGAGCATGAATAGGACAGATGATCAAATGTTTGGCCATGGAGGTCGATTTTAAGGAGCATCTTAAAAGGAGAGAGCAAGAGAGGAGTTTAGGAACACTGATGCATATCGTGCAATCTCACAACCGACCATCTAGCAGTCTGCCTTAGCAGAATTACTCTCCCCCCTTCCCTCAACATTTATTGAAAATCTCAAATTCACAGTTATATGGGCTGGTTTAGCTCACTCGGCTAAATTGCTGGCTTTTAAAGCAGGCCAGCAGCACGGTTCGATTCCCGTACCAGCCGCGCCGGAATGTGGCGACTAGGGGCTTTTCACAGTAACTTCATTGAAGCCTACTCGTGACAATAAGCGATTTTTCATTTTTTCATTTTTATATGTGCTGCATCTTTTTAAACCTGCCACCCTTCTTCCAAGCCCTCTTCCCTAAAACATTGAGATTAAGCATGAGGAACTAACTGTGATAAATGCTTCTGTAATGTACTGCAAATTACAGTGCAGTGAACCTGCACTAATAAAATTACAGAAGGAACAAAAAAAAAACCTTCATACAAACACCACCGAGGTAGCCTGACTGGGGCACAGAGGGCATATAGCTTGTCAACATTTGCCAAGTCAACCTCATGGGATTTTTCTGGTATCAGTCTTATTATGTACACACAGTGAGTTGTCAGCCCATTTTGGACTTGCTGACGGAAGCACACTGTGAGGCAAAACTAATGGCAACTGCAGCTTTAACAGGGACTGATTCATTAGTTCTGGGCGGAACTGGCGGAACAACAAAGAATCACCATCATTATCAGGTGTTAGTTCAGAAGTGCAACTCCAACTGCTGGGAAACTCCAAAGCAGCTGCCTCACAAGAGAAGAATAGTCTGCGTTGGCAAGAGACGGCAGACATAGTAATTGGTGCAACAAACAGTCAAAGAATATGGCGGCAGATAAATAATGAATATCAAAAGCCTCAGGATGTTTGCCAAGGTAAAGCATTTAAAATGGGCAAAGTTTGCATACAATACATAGCTCAACCCTAAGGCTGCATGTTATGCCATCAAAAGCAGTATTTTCCAAGCATACACGTAAACTCATACTAAAGCAGAAAGTAATGTATTACTGCAACTTCAAACTGGAGCAGTTGTCTCATTACCATTTGGAAATGTGAGCCCATAAAACAACTGAGCTGTGTAATGAATGTTAATTTAACACCAGGTTGTGATGAAGCATGTGCGCTGGAGTCTGACTATGCGCTGTTCAAACAGTTGCCCATCTCAGCACCATTACTCTTTTTTTCCTAATTCATTCACAGGATGTGAGCATAGTTGGCTAGGCCACATTTGTTGCCCCATCCCTAATTGGCCTTGAGAAGGTGGTTGTGAACTCCTTCCTTGAGCTGCTGCAGCCTAGGTCATGTAGGTACACCTACAGTGCTGTTACCAAGGGAGTTCTCGGATTTTTACCGAACGACAGTGAAGGAACGGTGATATAGTTCTTTGTCAGGCTGGTATGCGACTTGGAGAGGAACCTGAAGGAGGTGGTGGTGTTCCCATGCATTTGCTGCCCTTGTCCTTCAAGGTGGTAAAGGTGGCGAATTTGGAAGGTGCTGCCGAAGGAGCCTTGGTGAGCTGCTGCAGCACATCTTGTAGATGGTACACATTGTTGCCACTGTGCATCAGTGGTGGAGGGAATGAATGTTTAAGGTGGTGGATGGGGTGCCAATCAAGCAGACTGCTTTGTCCTGGATGGTGTTGAGTATTTTTGCAGCTACACTCATCCAGGCAAGCAGAGAGTATTCCATTATCCTCCTGACTTGACTCTTGTAAATGTTTTGTGGAGTCAGGAAGTGAGTTACTCGTTACAGGTCAAGGCAGTGAACAAAACAAAAAAGAAAAAATCCATCTGGTAATGGGACACATAAATATAGACCATGGACGCAATTTCAATCCTCAGCATGCTGGAGGACTGAGAATATGTGGGCCTGAAGGAGGTGGAAGCTTCAAACTTCAGAGCTTTCACCTTATTCCGGTTGTTGACTCATGCACAGAAGACAAATCAATGGCCAGGATTTTCTCCAATATTGGCAAAGGGCAATGTTGGGCGAGAAAAGCAGCATTGAAGTGATTGATGGCAATACTGTGGCACATGGGAAAAAAAGGGAAGTCATGGGTTTCACGACATATCTCTGGCGAGACAGCCTCATATTCACCCATCTCACCGGCAAATCAGATACGCGATGATCCATGGTGTCATTTTTAAAGGCTGCCCCAGCGCAGAGCGGGCAAACCAGTTCACCCAGGTGTAACCCTCGGCGACGGCCTTCCCCTCTCCCCAGAACTACTCTGGATTCAAGCTGGCCTTAGCATGTCCCTCCCCCTCACAGTCCCCCCCACCCAAATGCTGCGCTCACCTGAACTCCCTTGGGAGTTTAGCTCACCGGATGCGTGCCTTTGGAGATCAGTCATGCTTTACACCATTCTGACCGGGCGCCGCTGTGGGTGGATTTTTTGATGTGGCGGGATTGATTCCGGGATATGGGCCTGGTCATCACATGTAAATTTATCTCGTAATGATGTTTCCGACGTTGAACATGGTCACGGATGGAGAGGGGAGGGGACAATTGCGTTATGCTTTCACGTAACTGTGAAATGCAACTTTGGAGTTGTGACATTTTCTGCTCCCATGGCTGAACCCACCCCACATAACGACAATGGGAAATCCTGACCATTAACTATGCAAGCTCTATTTGAAGGGCTGTCTTATAGCCAGAATTCTAACACAAATAGTGATAGAATATGAAGAGACAAGAGTCAAGTGGTATCTCGGGTTGCAAATATTCAAGTTGTACATATTTTATATTCAGTCTCTAGTTTATATACAATCTGATAAACATTTTTTTACAATATCACTATAGTTATTGGAGTTACAAGCAAAGACGGCCATTCTTTGTTCATCAATCCAGATAGATTTTACTTCAGCAACTAATTTTTTCTTATAAGATGCCAGGATTTCACTTCCACCATTCTTATCGGGTATTTTGACTGATGGCCCCTGCCATCTGTGCCCAGGCACGGCAAATGATGGCGGCTGGCAGCCCCCTTCCTGGGCCGGGGTACAGGATCATCCGCCTCTCCTCTACCGCATCCAGGACTGGAAGACTTTAAGAATATTGGGCGGGATTCTCTGACCCTCCGCGCCAGAATCGTGCCAGGTGCGCGGGCGGAGAATAGCCGTTCACGCCGGAAATCTGGCGCAATGCCACTTCCGCGATTCTCCGCGGACCCGCCATTCACACGCACGCGGGTGACACGGCGCCGGTTGGGGGCCATTGAAAGCGGCCGTCACGGCGATTCTCCATGCTCGACGGGCTGAGTGCCTGCCGAGTCCCGTTGGCATGGTTCACATGTGGTCCCAACCAGTGGGACAGGCCACCGTGGGAGCCCCCACCAGGGCCGCATCCCCCCGCGTGCCCCCGAGGACCCTGCTAGACAGCTGTCAAGCCAGGTCCTGCTGGGACGAACCATGTCCACTTCACGCCGGCATGACTGGCCAGGAGTGGGTGGCCGCTCGGCCCATCGGGGCCCGGAGAATTGCCGGGGGGCCGCTGCAAACGGCCCCCAACCGGCATGGCCCGAAAACCCGCGCCGGAGAATTCAGCAGCCGGCATAGGAGCGGCGGGGCAAGATTCACCCCCCCCCCCTCCCCCCCCGGGCGATACTCTGACCCGGCAGGGGGTCGAAGAATCCCGCCCTAAGTGTTGACGCTGGCGCAGAATTCGTGGAGTTCCACGACAGCAAAACTGGCGCCGCCCCTGGATCAATTCTGCTACTATTGAGGGGCTAGCATGGCACCATGTGGATTCCAATGAGAAAGGTGCAGGATTCGGCGGTTTTGCGATTGCCATTCAGGGGGCTGACAAGCTGCTGCCCCATATACACACACCATCCTAGCCAACAAGATGGCACAGTAAGAAGTCTTACAACACTAGGTTAAAGTCCAACAGGTTTGTTTCAAACACTAGCTTTCGGAGCACGGCTCCTTCCTCAGGTGAAATGATTTCAGCCGAGGAAGGAGCAGTGCTCCGAAAGCTGGTGTTTGAAACAAACCTGTTGGACCTTAACCTGGTGCTGTAAGACTTCTTACTGTGCTCACCCCAGTCCAACGCCGGCATCTCCACAACAAGATGGTAGGACACGCGGCCCCATGCTTCATGGGGGCTGAGCTGGAGACCCACCTGGATGCGGTAGAGGAGAGGCGGATGATCCTGTACCCCGGCACAGGAAAGGGGCTGCCAGCTGCTACCATTTGCCGTGCCTGGGCACAGATGGCAGGGGCCATCAGCGCTGTGGGCAACATGGTCCGGACCAGACAGCATTGCCAGAAAAACTGCACAACCTGCCCAGGGCTGCCAGGGTGAGTAGGCAACACTGTGCCCCAGCACCAGCCCCTGTCCCACACACCCGTAACCCCCCCCCCCTCAACCCAGAGGGCGGCCGGACCCCCACCACATGCCGCACCTGTCTAACTGTAATTTTCTGTTTGTCTCCCCCTTTCCCCCGCCTCCAGGAGAATGCCACCTGCAACAGCCAGGAACTGAGAAGACTGAAGGGGGACTGCCAGGCTTGTGGCCCCTCACTGTGGCAGAGCAGAGTGCCCTCGATGTGCTCAGCAACCTGGGAGAAAGGGAAATCGCTCTGGTGGGGTTCGGTCGCGGGTGAGGAAGTGAGACCCTGCTGAGTTGCAGTTCCCCATGGCACATGTATCAACACCCCCCCCCCCAATACCACCTCCACACCACCCTCACCCACTTCCTCACCCCCACATCGTCCTCATCCCACCCTCACCCCCACACCAACCTCATCCGCACACCACCCTCAACATCACCCCCACCCTCACCCCTACCACCTGCACTCCACCCCCCCCCCCCCCCCCCCCACCCCCGTCCGGCCCGTGATCCAAACGTACATCTTGTCTTGTGTCTTACAGGACCTCCTGGAGATGGGGCTGGTCCATCAGGTGTCCCCCCGTCCCCAGCCTGTGCCACTGCCATGAGCCAAGCACTGACACTGAGAGCAGCTCGGAAGCCAGCCAAGGTACCCCGGAGCTTGAGTCTTGAGGATGACACTGATTTCCTATCACAGCTATCTTCCAAAACCCTCCACCCGACCCCAGGAACTAGCTGCCATCCAGATGGGTTTTGGGTTTCTCGAACGGGCTGTCCCAATGATTGAGGAGATGCAGCCGCAGAGCCAGGGACTACATGAGGGGTTGTCAGCGAGTATCCAGCACCTGCAGCTACATTTTGGGCAGTCCAACTGCCTGCAGGAGCAGGGGGTGCTGCCGACCATGCATGCCACCCAGATCAAGACCACACGGGTGGCGCCCCGCGGTGGAGGCAGTGGGGGGGGGGGGGGGGGGTGACAGTTTGGGCTGTGGATCAGCATGTCCAAGGCCTAGGGCATTCTGTGCAGGCACTGGTCGAGGTTCAGTGCAGGGTTGCCGCCTCACAGGCAACCCTGTGCCAGAGCCACCTGGAAATTGCAGCGTTGCTTTTGTGCGTGGCCCAGTCACAGCAGGCTATGGCTGGGAACATCGGTGGCATTGTCAAGGCGCTGCTCAACATGGCACACACACAGAGGGAGGTGGCCCAGTCCCAGAGGGAGATGGTGCAGTCATTGGCTGATGGGACACAACCCAAACAGGGGTGGCACAGTCAATGGGTGATGTGGTGCAGTCCCAGACAGAGATGGTCCATGGCCACGAACGTGCAGACCCTGGTTGAGACACGAGCAGGCCTCCAGGACTGGCAGCGGCAGGTGCCGAGGGAGCCTCAGGAGATACCTCCGCCCACACCCCCATCCAATGGAGTAGACCGGGGGCCATCGGGTACCCCGAGGGAGGAGGAGGTGCTGGGGCCCGTGCCGACGACATCTGCAGTGAAGGTGTTGGAACACCACAGCACCTCAGGTTCCCTGCCCCCTTCCTGTCCATGATGCATCTGGTGGGCAGCGGGCAGAACAGGGTGGCACCACGCCACCTGGGATACCCGAGCAGCAGCTGGTCACCCGAGAATACAGCTGCCAATGGGGACCCAGGTCGCAGGGCGGGAATCGCAGCAGACACCCTCCACTCCTGCTGTACCATCTGGGGATCCACCAAGATGTAGCATCAGGGACCGTAAGGCCAGAAAGTTAGACGCTAGTTAAGTTAGCACGGGTGCAGGGCAGAGTTTAGTTATAGGGGCAAGGGTTCAAATCTGTAAATATATTGTCACGTGAGATACCTGTTCACACTGTTCCTACCTGCCTCGGTGCTCTGTCAGATGGGAGTGAGGGATGGGCTGGTCTGGGCTGGCCAGGAGGGGATGTGGGGGGGGGGGAGGGTGGACATTGTGTGTGGCCTGGACTCCCCCCCCTCCCCCCAATGTCCCCACCACCATAACCCCATGGGTTCGATGGCACCGTGTGATGGAATGGCCAGCTCGCATGCAGGGATCACCCAGGTGCTTCTGTGGGCAGGATTCAGGCATTGTCAAATGATGCGGAACACCAGAGCTCATCGCGGGTTGTCATCACCCTCCATCACATGGACCAGATCTGCTGTTACTGCCAACCCAGGGCCCCCACCCTGTAGTGTGGCAGTCATGCGTCATGGAGGGGGTTGCAGGCGAGGGGGTGGCCAAGGTGGGGGGAAGAGGAGGTGTGTGGGGGTGGGATGGGGCGTCCGTGCCCTTGCCCAGTCCTGTAGACTATGGACTATTCCCAGAAGCCTACAGACAAAGTTTAGAAATCTAAGGAAAGAACCAGGTCAGGCATATATAGAATTCTAAAGAATGAAACAAAATTATTTTGATGGGTGGATAAGAGCATAAAAATAGACCAGATGTATGACACTCTTAGGGAAATAATCATTTGAAGATTCACTTCCTGCAGGAGTGAGAACTCGTGTGGAAAAGCAATTAAAACTGCTTGACAGGCCGCAGAAATGTCCGATAACATTGAATTGGTTCATACAGCAAAGGTTCAGTAAAGCAGGATAAGCCAGTGGGATTTATTAACGTGTGTGTTGTGTGTGTGTGGGGGGGGGGGGGGCTATTGTCCCAGTGGAAGAGGTGCAACAGAGTGTGCAGCCTGTTCAGAGGTTGGTGGATAAGCAGGTGCCAGAACTTTTTAAGGATTTTATTTGCGAGGGTAGGCTTACTCTCATATCCAAGGTGGCGTAGTTAAGGAGATTAAGATTTTAAGGGATACATGAGCAAGTCAATCCTTAATGGTGAGAAATAAGGAGATATGTAGTTTGGAAGGAGTATTGCCAGAGAAGGTGGTAATATGTGGAATTAGTCGTGCTATGGTGTGCCACTATGTAAGGTATGTTAGAGAGTCTGCTGAAAAGTGATAGTAGGAGTAATAGAAAAATTACCTTTTTCGGGAGTACAATTTACCCTAGTTCATGATATCGCTGGATCACATGTAGGAGTGCAGCCTACTGTTGAAAAGCCAGTGAAAGTCAAACAACTGAGTTGTAGCAAAACGTATATCCGGAGTGATCCCTGATTGTGTAGTAACAAGATCACAAGGTCACAGGTTGAGAAAGCAGGAAAGGAATTTTAGGAATACCGATAGGGAGGCTGAGATTCAGTTGCAGAAGCCATGGGCTGGATTCTCTGCACCCGATGCCGAAATTGCGTCTGGCGCCGGGGCGGAGAATCCACTTTTGCACATGGAATCTGGACCGGCGCCAGTTCCCCGACTCCCCACCCCCCAAAATGTGCCTTACTCAGGGAGTTTGCCGCATATCACCTACCAGCGGCCATTGCTGGAGGCCCGCCCCGCCATTCTCCATCCCCGACCAGCTGAAATCCCGACAGCATGGATCTAACATAGTCCTGCTGTTCTGGATACTCATGTGGCAGCTGCGGACTTAGTCCGCTGCCGCCATGGTCGGGGGCAGGCCGATCGGTGGGCAGGGGGGCTTCATTCGGGACCGGGCTATTTTTGGACGGGCGGTCCGGGCCGGGCGTGCGGCCGATCGGGGGCACTATTTAGGAGGTCCAGTTCCGCGGTCTGAGTTCACCATGGAGAACGGTGCGACCGCTGGAGGCCACCACCATGTGCATGCATGCCCTCTGACCCGGAAGTGCAGGGGCCCATATCTGCTGCTGGGCTATTAATATGTTGCCTTTTCTGGCAAGAGAGGCCACAGTTTTCACGACAGCATGGAGACATAGGGCCGATTCTCCACTCCCCACGCCGAGTGGGAGAATCGCGGGAGGGCCGGGCGACTCATTTCACACCCCCTTGGCGCCCCCCGCGATTCTCCCACCCGACCGCTCGGAAGAACCACCGCTCGCCGTTTTTCACGCGAAGGGGTGAATATGGTGAGAGGGGCGGTCTCCGAGGCCGTCGTGAAACTCGGCCGAGTTCACGACGGCCTTCCCGATTTTTCCTGGGAGCGGAGAATTCCGCCCATAGTCCCTGAAAAAGAGAATCCAGCCCCATATTTGATCGGATGGTTAGCACAGCACAAAAGCAGGTGGGGGATGAAGTGGTTATCTTTAGTTCAAGCAAGTTGGTTGAATTACAACAGAAAGATTCAGAGATAAAACAGTTGTATCTTAAAGTGTATATGGAAATGGAATCTTGAGTGTATACCAGAGTATTTTTACATTGGAAATAATGTATTAATAAGAAAATAGAGACCGTTACATATTCAAGCAGATGAAAAATGGGAAGAAGTTCAAGTGGTATTATCAGTTGGATTGAGAAAGAAGGTTTTACAGGTAGTCCATGAGGTTCCAGTAGGGGGTCATTTCGGAGTAAGGAAAATTCAAGCAAAAATACAAAAATATTTTTTATTGGCCTGGACTGCATAAGGATGTGTTGAAAGTTGCTGTACATGCCAAATGTCAGGTAATAGGGAAACCTCGGGCGGTAGTCAAACCAGCACATTTAATATCCATTCCAGCATTAGAGCAATCATTTACATGGGTCCTAATTGATTGTGTTGGATCCCTGTATAAAACTAAAAGTGGGAATCAGTGTTGACCATAATGGATGTGTTTACTATATTTCTGGAGGCAATTCAATTAAAAAACATTACATGTGGAAGTCGATTATCCTTTGTGTAAAAAACAATTTCCTGTCATTAAACCTAAATTTACCCTTTACTGGCTTGTCCTATTTCCTCTATTTTAACATCTTCATGAGATCATCTCTAAAAACTCCTTCCCAGGCTGTAAAACCCAAGTTTCCCTGATCTTTCATCGTAGTTCAAACCTTAGATACAAGAGTGGCCTTGAGATGTTTCTTTGCCACACATTTTTTATTTTGTTCACCTCACTCTGTATTTTCAGAGCTCCTTTGTCCCTTCTATCTTCCCTTCCCAGTTTGGTATCATCTGCAAATGTGACCATTTTGCATTGCGTGTAAGCCCAGATCATTTCTGTAAGTTAGAAACAATAATAATACTACAGGCCTTGGCGGAACCCACACCATACTTGATACTTCCACCACACCAACAAAATCTCCTCATAGGACTACTTGCTTTCTACCCTTAGCCCAATTTATTATCTATACTCAGGGTTTGCTTTGAATCCCTAACCTGGCATTTGTAATAATCATCTCTATTGGCACATAAGGGGCTGGTTTAGCACAGGGCTAAATCACTGGCTTTCAAAGCAGACCAAAGCAGGCCAGCAGCACGGTTCAATTCCCATACCAGCCTCCCCGAACAGGCGCCGGAATGTGGCGACTAGGGGCTTTTCACAGTAACTTCATTTGAAGCCTACTTGTGACAATAAGCGATTTTCATTTTTTTTTCATTTCATATCCAAGACTATTTATGCAAATCTCCTTTTGCCCTTCAATGGCATTATTATTGCCAAGTATCCCAGTGTCAATATTGAAAAGAATGCCATTGATCAGAAGCTTAACTTGACCAGCCAGAGTCGAGCTGTATTCTGTAATAATATTCACTTCATGACCATCACTGCAAATTCAAAAATCCCCTGCTGGAATTATGTCAGAGTACTAAATCCGCACCTGGATTTTTGTAGCCACATCGGCATTTGAGAAGTTCAACATCATCCTGGACAAAGCAGCATTAGCACTCTGCTGCTAAGCACAATGTCTAACCATTATCTACCACCCCCCCCCCCCCCCCACCCCAGACGCACATAAACACGCGACTACAGTGTGCGTTATCCACAAGATGCACAGTAGAAACTCTGAGCTTGTTAGAATAGCATGTTCCAGCTCCATGACCATCATCATCCCAGTGCCGTGGAAATACTATAACAATCAAGATTCCTCCTAGCCAGCAATGTCGGCCAATACAACCATTCTTTACTCATTGCTGGGTCAATGTTGTGGAACATTGACCATCATGAGGGCACCACCAACACAAAGACTTCACCAGATTGACGATAATTAAAAATGGACAGAATGAAAAATTAAAATATACTTATTTCGTTTCACATCTATGTGTTTCCCGGCCAAGCCAAATTTCTTATGCATTTATTAAATTTAGCTTTGTTGGATATTTGTGCCCAAAGATGGTTCGCACTTTCAGAATTGGAAACAATTACAGTCAGGCCCATACAATTAGGTTCAGCTGTTCCTTTTCAAGTTTTAAAATGAGAGACGCCACCTAGCAACCCTGATCAGATGCTGCAAACCTCATCGCATCTGGTTTGCAGATCCGAACGCGGTTAGTTCTGGGATTCAAACACATAACACCAGTGGCATCTCAGCCACCACAGTCTGGCACTGCTCCATGTATGACAGCTTTTCTGTAATTAATTGATTTTTCAAATCGAGTTGGGATTAAATGGTTTATAAATAAATGTCATCAAAAACATTTGTTGCACATTTTGTTCCAATCTATCTCAAATTCGCTATAAAAGAAAAAATGTTTCTTGTTTCCATGCTTGCGGTTTTGCTCTTTATTGCAGTTATATTTTTCCTGAAGTCACGCAACAATATCCAACCACTTATGAAAGACATTAGCAAGAAATGGCAAAGTAAGATTACGGTATTTAAGCATACAGTTGGAAATGAACATTAAATAAATAGTACCCCCGCTCCCTCAAAATAAAACACAATTTTTAAGATTCATTTATGGGATGTGGGCATCATGGGTTAGGCCAGCAGTTGCCCATTCCTAATTACCCTTGGTAGGTGGTGCTGAGATGCCTTCTTGAACCACTGCAGTCTTTGCATGTGTAGTTACATCCAAAATGCTATTGGGGTGGTAGTTCAAGGATTGTGACCCAGCAACAGTGAAGGGACAGCACTCCCAATTCAGTGTGGCTCGTCACCTAGAGGGAATTTGCAGGTGGTGGCACTCCCATGTGTCCTTCTAGGAGCCTTGGTGAGTTGCTGCAGTCTTATAGATGGTACATAATGCTGCTACTGCATTGGTGTGTTGAAGGTGTCAGGTTTCTTCAGTATTGTTGGAGCTGCAGGAAAGTGTGGAGTTTTCAAATAACTTCATGTGCCTGTTAGATGGTGGACTGCTTTAGCGAGTCAGATAGTGAGTTACTCAAGGCAGAGTTCCCAGCCTCTGACCTGCTCTTGTTGCCATAGTATTTATGAGGTCAGTAAAGTAACTCGTCAGTATATTGATGGTGGAGAATTCAATGATGGTAATACTGTTCAATGTCAAGGGGATATAGTTAGGTTTGTTTTGAAGATGGTCATTGCCTCGCACTTGTGTGGCACGAATGTTACTTGCCACTTGCAAGCCCAAACCTGAATGTTGTCCAGGACTTACTGCATGAGAGTAGAAATTACTTTATTATCCGAGGAGTATGAATGGAACTGGTCGGCAAGCAATCTGCCAACACACCCACTTCTGGGGCGGGATTCTCTCAGCCCATGCCAGGCCGGAGAATCACCGGGACGGCGCCGGTTGGGGGCCGCTCTATGCGGTTCCCCTGGCGATTCTCTGCCCAGGATGGGCTGAGCGGCCACGCAAAAAATCCGAGTCACGCTGGCGCCGTCCACGTGTACTCATACCCGGCGGGACCTTGGCGTGCATGCATCCGGGGGCGGCCTAGTGGGGGGGAGGGGGGCTCCGATGTGGCCTGGCCCGCGATTGGGGCCTACCGATCAGCGGGCCAGCCTTTCGGGCTGGGGCCTCTTTTTCTCCACGCTGGCCCCTGAAGCCCTATGCAAGTTGCGCCAGGGCCGCCATGGAGAAGGGAGCCACTGCGCATGCGCGCATTGGCGCCGGTCCCACTGCGCATGCGCAGACCCATGGCGCCCATCTGACGCCGGCATCGGCAGCTGGAGCGGCGTGGGTCACTCCAGTGCCATGCTGGCCTCCTGTAGGGGTCAGAATCGCTGCTCCTGAGGGCATGTTGATGCCATCGTGAAACGCAATGGTGTTTACGAAGGCATCAACACTTAGCCTCAGGATCAGAGAATCCCGCCCCTGACCTTCTGATGAAGGGAATGTCAATGATGAAGCAGCTGAAGACAGTTGTGCTCAGCACATTGCCTTGACATCCTCAATGGTTCCAGGATAAATGTAACCTTTCCTGTGTGGGAAGACACATGGGGCCGGCATTTTCCACGCAATCTGCCGTGTGTTTCGCGATGGCGGAAGCAGCTCTCCATTTCCCAGTGGTGGGATATTCTGGTCCCACCAATATCAAAGGGGTTTCCCACAGAATGCACCTGTTGCTGCTATGAAACCCGTGGCGGGGTGTGCCAGCGGCGGGACTGGAAGATCCCGCCGACGTGAATGGCTGGAAAGTTCCATCCATGGTGTTTGGATAAAAACCAGGAGCGGCGTTAATGGTTAATTTTGCCTGACACATTCAGAAGCATCTGCTTTTGAGTGTTTCAAGCTTCAATTTATTGGGCCATATGGCTGACAGACTGTTTAATTCAATGGTGCAAAGAAATGGTACACCTTAAGGATAATGTTCACTTGAAGCCATGGTCTATCATAGGTGAATAGAATTGGCTACCTATTAGACACCCCACCTTATTTTTCCTCTCAATTAAGCGACGGGAATTGACCATCTTCAACTAACATTACTTCCTGAGTAATACGCCCTTCTACTGCATCGGCATATTCTAGGTTATCAGACAAACGTCACCGACAACCCATGTCATACACCCATTATGCTATTTTTATGGGTAGTTTAAGGTTACTGAGTGCACCAAATCCAACAATAGGGGCCTGAAAAATCGTAGCTAATGGAATATTTTTGCCAGTTCTATCCAAACACTAGGGAACAGCTAAGTTAATTTTAAATAAGTTCACAATACTTCTTTTGCTGAAAAAATAACAATTCGACTCGCAGAAAAGAATGCAGCCCCTCTTCAGGATGATATTTACATCGGGTTTTACAGACTCAAAAAGCAAGGGAAAAGAACTCGAGCCCTTGAATGAGCCGGTCCCAAGCTCATTCACAACTTTATTGCTCATTTCATACTCCGTCAACCTTGCTACCTTTCTTTTATCCTATTGTTGACCCGTTTTCATGCATGAGTCTAATAATCACGTCATTAGTGATCTGCCGGTGCATTTGGAGCATTGATTGAGAAATCCAGTTGCTCAAATAATAACCTCATAGTCAGACAATCTCTCAATGTTTCAAAGAAAACTTGTTCAAGGAAGTGGGATGTCCCTCCGGGGGTTCAACAACAGAGGATTCTGAAAATCTGAAATTAAAAACAGAAAATTCCTGGAACTGCTCAGCTTCAGGCAGCATCTGTGGAGACAGACACAGAACTGATGGGGGTAATTTTGAGCCACTCTCTCTATAAGTGAGAAACTTGGTGAAGGCTCAAAATCCAGAGGGAATCGGAAAACGTGATTCTCCCCAGCGTGATTGACTTTTGAAATCTTAGGCCCCTCGTCTCTCTCCAATGGAGTAGTGAGAATCGAACTCCGGAAGCCCAAGAACTCCATTTTCATGCATGTCATTAGCAAGCGATCTATTGGGCGCGTTGTGCCCGAAAAGAAGCGTGGCGGGGCATGGCCGGTAGATGCCGGGAGTTCCCACTTCCGGGATCTACCCGGCTTTCCACGTGTCATGAGATCTAATGTGATCTCTTAAGGGCAATGCAATCTCGTGAGATTTTGCGATGTGAATGCCACTTATAGGCGGGATCACTTCCTGGAAATTCTGCATATTAGAGTGAGACAGCTAGTTCAACTCTAATACGCATTCCTGAGATCCAACCGAGGTGTGGGATCTAACCCCCTCGCCTTGGAGACCTTGGGTGAGCACCGTTCAGTACTGGTCTCCTGACAAGGGGACCAGATGGAACAGCATTTGTGGGGTCTCGCAGGGGATTGGAGGCCCTCAGGTGCATGCCATCTGGATAGGATGTTACCCTGGCACTGCCAGCCTGGCATGAGGCAATGCCATCACACCTGGCAGTGCCAAGGTGCTGAGGTGGCACTGCCAGCTGGCATGGGCACTGCCAGCATGCCAGGCTGGCATTTTTGTGTGGCGGTGATCGGGCTGGGATGTGCCCTGCGCAGGTTTTGGGTGGTGCGGGGTGGGGGGGTGGATGGTGGGGGTTGGGGGGGGGGGGGGGCTGGGGACCTCTTTATAGTGAGGTGGGGGTCAGGGTCGTGTCGGAGGCTGCACTGAGGGGTTCTGGCGAGTGGAACTCCTGAGTACAGAAAATGGGGCTAAGTGCAGCCTCGTCAGGGAGTTCCCCGCTGAGGCCCCCGATCTACCTGGATGGACGTTAGAAAGTGGGGTGTTTCCAGGCACTCATAGCACCGGGGAACACACGGCTAAACTCACGTGTTACGGGACTCTGTCCCTATTTGGGTAGATCATGCCCCAGGTTTGAGGCAGTCAAGGGGATCCCTCCGGAGGCCGCAGAGGTAAGTATAGTCCCCGGGGAGGTAGAGGGACATGCCCGGGCAGTGCCCTAGCAACTCCCTCTGGCAGATGTTGGGAATCAGCCAGCGATCTCTTTGGGGGTTGTGGGGGTGCAGGATCTATGGGCAATCACTGTTGCAGGGTGGAAAGTCGGCGGGGAGAGCCTGGAGACCTCAGAGATGTGACCTGGGGACTGTTCAGCAGCCACACTGGTCAGGTCGCCCTTTAAAGATGGAGCTCTGTTCTGTGTGCAGCCGCTTCCCAGCTCTAAGCAACCCCATCTTGCCAGAGAAATATCATTGGCCAAACCAACTCCATTTTCTTTTCCTAAGAGGTGTAAGATTCTGTGAGATATTCTCACAACTTTTCATGCCGGGAGTGACATCTCCAAGTGTAAATGCTACTGATGAAAATTTGATGTGAAAAGGACACCCTCAAACTCAGATATTATATAAAACTTATCACATAATTGCAGCAAATAATTTTGCAGCATTTACAACTCACAAATAGCAGTAACCTTTGACATTGCCGAATGCAATGTTTGCGACATAGTTAAACTTTCATTCATTTAACCTCTTTAGAAATATAAAAGTGGCTCAACGTGCATCACAGGAGTGTTGTGTAATATCATTAAACACCAAGGTCTTGATCTTCGCTCCGAAGGTGCTAGAGCAAGTCGGGAAATGTTCAGCATGCCGAAACACCTTCGGAGAAGTTCCTGAGTGGTGGAATCTTCGTTCTGTTGAGGTTGGTGCAGGGTGGAGTTAAGCTTGCCACTCCCGGGTGCAGATCAGAGGTGGTCATGGGGGCTGCCGAATGATGAGCCGGATTGTTTAAAAAGTCTGTCTCAGCTCTCTGCAACCTTGTCCCAATTATTCTGTTATGTATTAGGCATTCCACCTTCACCCCTCACATTCCATCACCCACTCCCCATGCCACTTCCATGCCCCATATCAATGTAATTCAAATCCATGTCCACCAGCTACCCCCATGACCCCTTATAGCCCCTAAACCAACTCAGGCCAATCCATGCTCCCCAACCCATCACCCTTCGATTTTACACACTCCATGCTAACTCGACTAGTAACGCAATACAGTAACCACCCCAGGAGATACTTTGAGATGAAATAAAATAAAGGTCTGCATATCTATAACAGTCTACTATGGTGAATAAACCCTTCTAGTCATGAAAGCCCACTCAAAACATTTAGATCTCCACAAGTGTTTACTCCCATATAAAAGTAGACTGGTTTTCATAATCTCATGTCAAACTCAGTTAATCCTTTAATAACATCCTTGAGCTGTCAATCAAATTATGAACATAGGATCCCCTGAGATAGCGATAGGTTGTGGAAACAGCTAAGCATTAACAATGATAGCCTTTATATAATGTCAACAAACAGCTCTTGTAACTGCTGAAACATTTTTCCAATTCTCATTGACAATGGTAAACTACTCTTTAAAAATGTTTTAAAGGGCTGGGGATTTAAACAACTTCACAGACCTTATTCACCCTTCTGGTGCAGTTACAACTCATAAAACTTTAGCTATCACAGTGCGGGTTAAAGCTTTTGCTATAGTGAAAATGAGGACTGTTTGAATTCGGCACAGAGCTCACATGATTTTGTTGAGTTTAGGTTTCCGTCATGTGTGAGTTATACTTCACCTCCTTGCCTTGTTTGGTGAAAATGGAATCTGTCAAAAATGGGGTGGGCCTTCCACATCTGGGTCCCAACCCACCACTTTTAAAGGTTGACAGAGACTGCACGACTGTAAATCTCTGGGCCCGAGTCACATAAGGATATATTAGAGTTAAGAAGATGATGAAAAGTTTGGTCAAAGGATGGTTTGAGGACAGTCTTAAAAGAACAAAGAGCGGTAGAGAAATGGAGAATTATAGAGAGTAGGGCCTCAGAAGTTGAAGGCACAACTGCAAATGTCAAAGTGATTAAAACAGGAGATGTTGGAGGAGAGACGAGATCTCGAAGGGTTGAAGGAGGTAACAAGAAATTCAGAGAAACAACACCACCAGGGAGTTGAAAAGCAAGGGTGATTTTTTTTTACGTCAAGGCATTAGCTCAGCAAGCACAAGGGTGATTGGTGAACAGGATTTTGTACAATTTAAGACATGGTCAGTTTTGGAAATTCAGGAGGCAGCCAGGATACAATACAGGGAGCTGAGCAGTGCAAATCATTTGCAGCAACAAATCACTTTGCTCTATACATGGTATAATAATGCAACTGGAGTTTCAGATCCTTTCAGCTGCAAATCACAATGACTCACACCACTGGCTCTTTTTAAAAAGCTTCAAATCCAGTTGTTTCAATGATGTTCCAAGCTTGGCACTTCCACTACCTCTGGGATTAAATGTGACATGTACTATCACAATTCCAGTACAATCCATCTTCTTTGCAATCCCCGCCATTTTTAAAATGTACTTGTTCCTGGCTTGCCTTCTCCCTCCTGTGATTGCTCTCCGGATGCTATTAAATCGGGGGCTTGCCAAAGAATGATTACGATCTCAAGGACTCAGGGACCACACGTCTTGTGACATATCCCTAGCCACTTGCATTCAGTAATTTCCCCAAACTTAAAAAACTTTGTCAACAACTTTCAAGAAAGGAGACTCAGGCTACCTTTAGCATTTTTTGGATGATATTCACACCGGTCAGCATTTTTCCCTTGGTATCCACGGTGATATGAATGTGTGCTGATGCTTATGCTTGCAATAGAGCGACACAATTAATTTGAAGCTTTGTCTGGCTGAGCCATCCCATGCCCAATTTGCCATAATACCTTCTGCCAAAAAAAGACTGAAAATGCCGAGCACAATAGGAAAATCTGTCCCCTAGATCTTGGGAACTTGTACCTTTCAGTGTTTTGTACCTCAATATGGCAACATAATTGCTTCTGTCATACCACTGATTCAAAATAACAAAGAACACCCTCCAAATCCTGGACTACTTGTGGGCATCATCTGATGAAACTTTTGATAACAGATACCAGGTTATACTGGAAGGAATCACCAGTGGGATCCAACATGAAGAATTGATTGGTTCTGTTCTATCATATGATGCTTCAAGCGCTTACAGTATCATAGATCTTCTGCGTATGTGTTGGTTTTTTTTACAGAGGGGTGGCATTTGGGGCAGCTAATTCTAGCCTTGTTGGAAACCAACCTTGAATTATAT
The DNA here is from genome assembly GCF_902713615.1 of Scyliorhinus canicula. Lineage (NCBI taxonomy): Eukaryota > Metazoa > Chordata > Chondrichthyes > Carcharhiniformes > Scyliorhinidae > Scyliorhinus > Scyliorhinus canicula. The sequence goes on from NC_052148.1 coordinate 232,421,484, forward strand.
TTTCCCATTGAAGAGTTGGGAAACACCGATTCATAGAACATAGAACCTAGAAAATTACAGCGCAGTACAGGCCCTTCGGCCCTCGATGTTGCGCCGACCTGTGAAATCACTTTAAAGCCCATCTACACTATTCCCTTATCATCCATATGTTTATCCAATGACCATTTAAATGCCCTTAATGTTGGCGAGTCCACTACTGTTGCAGGCAGGGCATTCCACGCCCTTACTACTCTCTGAGTAAAGAACCTACCTCTGACATCTGTCCTATATATATCTCCCCTCAATTTAAAGCTATGCCTCCTCATGCTAGCCATCACCATCCGAGGAAAAAGGCTCTTACTGTACACCCTATCTAATCCTCTGATCATCTTGTACGCCTCAATTAAGTCACCTCTTAACCTTCTTCTCTCTAACAAAAACAGCCTTAAGTCCCTCAGCCTTTCCTCATAAGATCTTTCCTCTATACCAGGCAACATCCTGGTAAATCTCCTCTGCACCCTTTCCAATGCTTCCACATCCTTCCTATAAGGCAGTGACCAGAACTGCACGCAATACTCCAAATGCGGCTGCACCAGAGTTTTCTACAGCTGCAACGTGACCTCATGGCTCCGAAACACAATCCCTCTACCAATAAAAGCTAACACACTGTACGCCTTCTTAACAACCGGATCAATCTGGGTGGCATCTTTCAGGGATCTATGTCCACGGACACCGAGATCTCTCTGCTCATCCACATTACCAAGAATCTTACCATTAGCCCTGTACTCTGTCTTCCTGTTACTCCTTCCAAAAATAATCACCTCACACTTTTCTGCATTGAACTCCATTTGCCATCTCTCAGCCCAGCTCTGCAGCTTATCTATGTCCCTCTGTAACCTGCAGCAGCCTTCCGCACTGTCCACAACCCCACGGACTTTAGTGTCATCTGCAAATTTACTCACCCATCCTTCTACATCCTCCTCCAGGTCATTTATAAAAATGACAAACAGCAGTGGCCCCAAAACAGATCCTTGTGGTACACCACTAGTAACTGAACTCCAGGCTGAACAGTTCCCATCAACCACCACCCTCTGTCTTCTTACAGTGAGCCAATTTCTGATTCAAACTGCTAAATCACCCTGAATCCCATGCCTCCGTATTTTCTATAGCCTACCATGGGGAACCTTATCAAACGCTTTACTGAAATCCATATACACCACATCAACTGCTTTACCCTCGTCCACCTGTTTGGTCAACTTCTCAAAGAACTCAATAAGGTTTGTGAGGCACGACCTATCCCTTCACAAAACTGTTGACTATCCCGAATCAAATTATTCCATTCTGGTTGATTATAAATCCTATCTCTGATAAACCTTTCCAAGACTTTTCCCACAACAGAAGTAAGGCTCACTGGTCTATAGTTACCAGGGTTGTCTCTACTCCCCTTCTTGAACAAGGGGACAACATTTGCTATCCTCCAGTCTTCTGTTCCTGTAGACTATGACGACATAAAGATCAAAACCAAAGGCTCAGCAATCTCCTCCCTAGCTTCCCAGAGAATTCTAGGATAAATCCCATCCGGCCCAGGGGACTTATCTATTTTCATACTTTCCAGAATTGCTAACAGCTCCTCCTTATGAACTTCCAGCCCTTCTAGTTTAGTTGCCTGTATCTCAGTATTCTCCTCGACAACATTGTCTTTTTCCTGCGTGAATACTGACGAAAAATATTCATTTAGCACCTCTCCTATCTCCTCGGACTCCACGCACATCTACCCACTACCGTCCTTGACAGGCCCTACTCTTACCCTAGTCATTCTTTTATTCCTGACATACCTATAGAAAGCTTTAGGGTTATCCTTGATCCTACCTGCCAAAGACTTCTCATGTCCCCTCCTGGCTCTTCTTAGCTCTCTCTTTAGGTCCTTCCTAGCTAATTTGTAACTCTCGAACGTCCTAACTGAAACTTCACGTCTCATCTTTACAGAAGCCTCCTTCTTCCTCTTGACAAGTGATTCAACTACTTTAGTAAACCACGGTTCCCTCACTCGCCCACTTCCTCCCTGCCTGACAGATACGTACTTATCAAGGACACGCAGTAGCTGTTCCTTGAACGAGCTCCACATTTCAATTATGCCCACCCCCTGCAGTTTCCTTCCCCATCCTATGCATCCTATTTCTTGCCTCATCGCATCATAATTGCCTTTACCTCAGCTATAACTCTTACCCTGCGGTATATACCTATCCCTTTCCATAGCTAAAATAAATGTAACTGAAGTGTGGTCACTATCACCAAAGTGCTCAACTACCTCCAAATCTAGCACCTGTCCTGGCTCATTACCCAGTACCAAATCCAATGTGGCCTCGCCTCTTGTTGGCCTATCTACATACTGTGTCAGAAAATTCTACTGCACACATTGGACAAAAACGGACCCATTTAAAGTACTCAATCTATAGTGTTTCCAGTCAATATTTGGAAAGTTAAAATCCCCCATAACAACTACCGTTACTTTCGCTCCTATCCAGAATCATCTTTGCAATCCTTTCCTCTACATCTATGGAACTATTTGGAGGCCTATAGAAAACTCCCAACAGGGTGACCTCGCCTTTCCTGTTTCTAGCCTCAGCCCATACTACCTCAGTAGAAGAATCCTCATCAAATGTCCTTTCTGCGACCGTAATACTGTCCTTGACTAACAATGCCACCCCACCTCCTCTTTTACCACCTTCCCTGAGCTTACTGAAATATCTAAACCCTGAGTGCCAAGAAAAACATTGCTTGATTAACAATTTTAGCTCTCTGATTTATGCTGTCAATTTCACTATGTTTCTATATGCACGAGATGAAGAGGTTAAAAATTTCCTCGATTGAAGCTTTAAAGTGTCTGGATGATTGAAACTTTTATCGGGTATAGTAAAAAGAAGTACTGTTGAAGAAAGTTATCAATGAAAATACTTACACATACTATTGTCACTCTAGAGACCATTGCTTCCATGCAGTTTTTCATTGGCGAATGGGCATAGACATGCCAAACTATGGCATGGAGGACATGAGGAAGACCGTTTAAACTTACCATTGAAAAAGTTTTGTATTATTCCTTGTGTCTGAATAAAGCTCATAGTCTTACAGTTGAAGTAGATGCTTTATTTCTATGAGTTTGTTCTCTCTCCATGCTTATACTATGTTACATCTGAGCTGCCTGTCTGTGTCCTGCTCACCAGCTGCCATTCCTGTGAAGAGTCTCTTGACTTACTGTTTGTCTAGGCTCCCTCTAGTGGTTACTTAGTTGTAGTGTATTTACATTGACCCCTTGTGTATATACAGTGATGCATATCACTACAGGTTTCTCCATGCACACAATGGTCAATTACACCTTTAAGGTGCCATGAATCAAAACTCTTTATAAACCTGGCCCAACTCATTGACATGCCCCACCCCACAAAGGGGCCAGCCAGGTCAGGCGTGCAGATTTGTAACCTAGACCAGCACCTCTCCCTTAAAATATTGAGTTGAATGGGGGAAGAGCTAAGATCTATTCCCGTTCTGGCCTCCCTGAACAGGCACTGGAATGTGGCGACTAGGGGCTTTTCACAGTGACTTCATTGAAGCCTACTTGTGACAATAAGTGATTATTATTATTATTGACAGATTTTGATGAGGGAGATGTAGAATGGCATAAAGGTTCCAGGGATAATATGGAGTGAATTAATTAATGGCATTGATGCCTACTCTGCAATTTCCTCTTTCTTTTGTGCTGTTCAAAGATCCCACCAGCACACATGAGGCACGGTAGCACAGTGGTCAGCACTGTTGCTCTACAGCTCCAGGGTCCCAGGTTTGGTTCCCGGTTTGCGTCACTGTTTGTGTGGAGTCTGCACATTCTCCCCGTGTCTGTGTGGGTTTCCTCCGGGTGCTCTGGTTTCCTCCCACAGTCCAAAGTTGTGCAGGTTAGGTGGATTGGCCATGATAAATTGCCCTTAGTGTCCAAAAAGGTTAGGTGGGGTTACTGGGTCACGGGGATAGGGTGGAGGTGTGGGTTTAAGTGGGGTGGTCTTTCAAAGGGCTGGTATAGACTCGATGGGCCAAATGGCCTCCTTCTGCACTGTAAATTCTATGATTCTAAGAAGATGGGATTTGTAGAAATAAATCCTGCAGGCAAAAGTATTTTACAAAGCATGGCTGTTGGCGCTAACTACATACGAGTTGGATTAAAAAACAATTCTGACGTCCAGCTGTTGTGGATTATTTGTTCTTGCATGCAGATTTCCAGTTGTTTTTTTAAATATAAATTCAGAGTACCCAATTTCTTTTCTAATTAAGGGCCAATTTAGTGTGGCCAATTCACTTAACCTGCACACCTTTGGGTTGTGGGGGTGCAACCCATGCAGACACAGGGAGAGTGCGCAAACTCCACACTGACATGACCCGGGGCCGGGATGGAACCCGGGTCCTCAGCGCCGTAGACAGCAGTGCTAGCCACTGCACCACCATGCCGCTCCCCAAATTTCCAGTTGTGCTATCGAGGTCATGATTGCTTAAAAAAAGTCATCTTGTCAAACTTTTTACCTTATACTCAACAGAACAATTGCGAGAATACCAATGAAGGGGAAACAACAACTTTCTGTTGAATGAGAAGAGAGTGCTGATTGGTTGGCAAGTTCCACTGAAGGAAGCCATAGATATATGCGTTGCAGCACTTTATCATCGCGATTTAATCCTATCACCATTGTGGAATAAACGTTCATTTGAGTTTATTAATTCATAACTCAAGCAGTGATTTCAGCTTTGACAACACCATGTATGCCCAAATAGATGGTGTTGCCATGGGAACCCTTCTACGCCCAGCTCTTGGAAACATCTCTTTTAGGTTCCATGAGAAACGTGTATTTGATGGAATGCCACCTCACCTCCCACCCATTGCATATTTCTGATATTTGGGCGATACGTTTTCTATATTTAAAACCGTAGCTGCATGTAATAACCTCCTTGCATGTCTTACTGGGCTCCATCCTGTGCTCAAATTTGATTTTATTGTCCCATGTACCGAAGCACAGTGAAAAGTATTTTTCTGCGGCCAAGTGAACTTACACAGTACGTACATAGTAGATAAAAAGTGCATTGACAAATGTTAAATTGACAAACAATGATTGGTTACAGGGAGGAACAAGGGGCCAAACAAAGCAAATACATGAGCAAGAGCTCATAGTGTTCTTACAGGGAATAGTGTTCTTACAGGGAACATATCAATCTGAAGGAGATCGTGAGGAGTCTTGTAGCTGTGGGGAAGAAGCTGTTCCTATGTCTGGCTATGCGGGTTTTCAACTTCTGTACCTTCTGCCTCATGGAAGGGTCTGGAGGAAGGCATTGCCTGGGTGGGAGGGGTCTCTGATAATGCTGTCTGCCTTTCTGTGGCAGCGAGAGGTGTATACAGAATCAATGTGGGGGTAGCAAGCTTTTGTGATGCGCTGGGCTGAGTTCACCACACTCTGCAATTTCTTACGATCTCGGACTGAGCAGTTGCCATACCAAACTGTGATGCAGCCGGATAGGATGCTCTCTATCGCACATCTGTAGACGTTTGTGAGAGTCGTAGCAGTATGCCAAATTTCTTTAGCTTTCCTAGGAAGTAGAGATGTTGTTGGACTTTCTTGACTGTTGCATCAACTTGAGTGGACCAGGACAGACTGTTGGTGATGGTGACCCTCAGGAACGTAAAGCTATCGACCATTTCCACTTCAGAGCCAAGTCGATGATCAATTCCTTGGTCTTTCCGACCTTTCGATCACCTTTGATCGAAATTGATTGCAATGAACCCTGTTTCATTGATCTACTAGTTGAGAAATCTGCCAGGGGTTCTCTACCACGGTCTATCACAAGCCTATCTTCACTGGACAATACATGCATTGACATTCTTACACTTCCTCATACTAGAAGATTAACCTTATCAGCAACTTTGTTAATGGAGCACGGGCCATTTGCTCACATTTCAGCTTGATGCTGAAATAAGGCACATAAAAGATATTCTGTGGTCATAAAGTATTACATAATACTGCCAGTCAGCTCTCAAAGGGGAGAGCAGCCATTGTCCTCTGGGCCAGTGGTGTCATTTACAATGTGGGATGGCACGGTGGGCACAGTGGTTAGCACTTCTGCCTCACATCACTAGGGACCTGGGTTCAATTCTGGCCTCGGATGACTGTGGAGTTTGCAATTGCTCCCCAAGTCTGCGTCGGTTTCCTCCGGGTGCACCAATTTCCTCCTGCAGTCCAAAGATGTGCAGGTTAAGTTGAGTGGCCATGCTAAATTGCCCCCTAGTGTTAAAAGGTTGGGTGGGGTTACTGGGTTATGGGGAACGGGTGGGATCGTGGGTCTGTGTAGGGTGCTCTTTCCGAGGGTCCGTGCAGACTCGATGGGTCGAATGGCCTCCTTCTGCACTGTAGGGTTCTCTGATTCTATCTCCGATAATAGACTTGCAAGCAAAACCAAAGCCCATGAAATTAAAGGGACAGTGGCAACATGGATACAAATTTGGCTAAATGGCAGAAAAACACACTGGATGGTGGTATTCAGTGGCCTCTCCCAGATATCAGAATTAGCAGCTCTACTCTTTCGATATATTAATGACCTGCTCTTCAGTATTTTTGGTGTAATTTCAAATACCCGCTGCATCTCAGAAGGATGACTGGGAAACTGATTGAGGTACATAAAATACTAAAAGGGATTGATAAAGTAAACGTAGACCAAATGTTCCACTGTGCAGGGCAATCGAAAATAAGAGGTCACGGGTACTGGTTGAGAGGCGGTAGATTTAAAACTGAGATGAGGAGGAACTACTTCTTACAGAGGGTGGTGAATTTGTGGAACTCACTGCCCCATAGTGCGGTGGAGTCTGAATCATTAAATGGTTTCTGATTTTAAAAATGGGTTAAATGGATATGGGGAACAGGTAGAGAGGTGGACTTGAGACCAGGAAGAGATTAGCCATTACCTGATTGAATTGCACAGCAGGCTCGAAGGGCTGAATTGCCTACATGTGCAGTCCCTCACACGACCCGCCTCCCATCCATTGACTCTGTCTACATCTCCCGCTGCATTGGGAAAGTGGGCAGCATAATCAAGGACACCTCCTCCCGGCTTATTCACTCTTCCAACTTCTTCCATCGGGCAAGAGATACAAAAGTCTGAGAACATGCACAAACAGATTCAAAAACAGCTTCTTCCCCGTTGTTACCAGACTCCTAAGTGACCCTAAACGATGGACTTATGGAATGATCTGATCTCGTCACATATCTTCTCTACTGAGTAGTACTACACTCCTGTATGCTTCACCCAATGCCTGTGTCCATGTATTTACATTGTGTATTTTATGCTTGCCCTATTATGTATTTTCTTTTCATGTACGGAATGATCTGTCTGAGCTGCAAGCAGAACAATACATTTCACTGTACCTCAGTGCACGTGACAATAAACAAATCCAAATCCAATCCTATATCATTAGAGCAAACATTTTTCTGTAAAATATTTATAGAAAAATAACACGCAAGCTGCAAGTCTTTATTTTTGTTTAAATCCTTTGCTCTGTCGTTGTGTTAAGTGAATAACTATGTGTGCCCCATCAAGCAGAGGCTTTTTTGAATATATGGAAAGCGACAGGAATAAGGGAACAGAATTGGCCAGAGCAGGGGTATCTAAGGGTGTCTTCTGCACCCTTCAGCTCACAAAATATTTGCCCCTATATTTACTAATAGTGCGAGATGATTTTGGGACAGTGTGGGAAACCAGGTACCTAAGGCTTTAATGAAAATATGATAACTCCCTAACCAGTGAGATTTAGAAAATAAACATAGAAAGCACTGAGAAGGAGAGTTTAGTGTTATATCAAGTACAGATAAAAAAAAGTGAATAGAATCATAGAATTATAGAACTTACAGTGCAGAAGGAGGCCATTGGGCCCATCGAGTCTGCACCAGCCTTCGGAAAGAGAACCCTATCTCAGCCTATACCTCCACCCCATCCCCACACCTCCACTCTATCCCCGTAACCCAACCTAACCCAAACGCTTTGGACACTAAGGGCAATTTAGCATAACCAATCCAGCTAACCTTTGGACTGTGGGAGGAAACCGGAGCACCCGGGGATACGGGGAGAACGTGCAGACTCCGCACAGGCAGTGACCCAAGCCGGGAATCGAACCTGGGTCCATGGAGCTGTGACGCCACTGGGCTAACCACTGTGCTACCGTGCTGCTCACTGTGCCACCATGCTGCCCATGAGAGATTCAAATCGAGAAACAAAATGAGACAGGAAGAGTAAAAAAATAATTTGTTTTTTAATTGATGTGTTAAAAATCTGCCAAAAGTTCAAAATCCAAAGGAATCAGACTGCACACTTGTTGTCGTTAATTTTTTGAGGTTGAGAGGTTGTTCAGCTGCCACTAATTTTTAACATTCCATTAAAAACGTAATCATGCTTACAATGACAAACATTTCTATGTTAACTTTAATGGGAAAATACAACAGAAAAACACTTTTCACTGTACCTCGGTACAGGTGACAATAAATAAACAAATCCAAATCCATAACAACAAATTCTTGCAGAAGATTGGCCGGCTGGTTAACAGTGAGGCTATGATTGGCCGGCTGGTTAACAGTGAGGCTGTGATTGGCCGGCTGGTTAACAGTGAGGCTGAGATTGGCCGGCTGGTTAACAGTGAGGCTGTGATTGGCCGGCTAGTTAACAGTGAGGCTGCGATTGGCCGGCTGGTTAACAGTGAGGCTGAGATTGGCCGGCTGGTTAACAGTGAGGCTGTGATTGGCCGGCTGGTTAACAGTGAGGCTGAGATTGGCCGGCTGGTTAACAGTGAGGCTATGATTGGCCGGCTGGTTAACAGTGAGGCTGAGATTGGCCAGCTGGTTAACAGTGAGGCTGTGATTGGCCGGCTGGTTAACAGTGAGGCTGTGATTGGCCGGCTGGTTAACAGTGAGGCTGAGATTGGCCGGCTGGTTAACAGTGAGGCTGAGATTGGCCGGCTGGTTAACAGTGAGGCTGAGATTGGCCGGCTGGTTAACAGTGAGGCTGAGATTGGCCGGCTGGTTAACAGTGAGGCTGTGATTGGGGCTGGCTGGTTAACAGTGAGGCTGTGATTGGCCGGCTGGTTAACAGTGAGGCTGTGATTGGCCGGCTGGTTAACAGTGAGGCTGTGATTGGCCGGCTGGTTAACAGTGAGGCTGAGATTGGCCGGCTGGTTAACAGTGAGGCTGAGATTGGCCGGCTGGTTAACAGTGAGGCTGAGATTGGCCGGCTGGTTAACAGTGAGGCTGAGATTGGCCGGCTGGTTAACAGTGAGGCTGAGATTGGCCGGCTGGTTAACAGTGAGGCTGTGATTGGCCGGCTGGTTAACAGTGAGGCTGATTTGGAGGCTCTGTTAACGGCACCTCTGCCATTCTCGCCGGCTCGGTACTCCACAGGCCCAGTGGTGGCAGCCCTGAGAGTGTGGGGGCAATGGAGGCAGCATATGAGACTGGAGGGGGCGTCGGTGTGGTCACCAATCTGTGACAATGACCGGTTCGCTCCGGGGGGGGGGCTGGATGGGGCTTTAGGAGATGGCAGCGGGCAGGGATTGAGAGATTTGGGAATCTCTTCATTGAGCAGGGTTTCCTGAGCCTGCAGGAAATAGAGGAGGAGTTTGAGTTACCGGGTGGAAATGGATTTTGGTGCCTACAGGTACGGGATTTTGTCCGGAGGCAGGTTTCAAGCTTCCCTCACCTCCCTCTAAGGGGACTACAGGATAAGGTGATGTCAAAAACAGGGGTTTGAGAGACTCAGAAATATATAAGGAATTGATGGAGTGGGAAGGGGTCCCAATCAGGGAGGTGAAGAGGAAGTGGGAAGCTGAGTTTTTTTTGGGGGGGGGGGGGGGGGGGGGGGAGTTGGAAGTCGGGCAATGGGAGAAGGCCCTGAAAAGAATCAATGCATCCTCGTCGTGTGCCAGGCAGAGTCTGATCCAGTTCATGGTGGTGCACTGGGTTCATATGACTGTGGCCCAGATTAGTAGGTTTTTTGAGGAGGTGGAGGACAGGTGTGGAGATGCGGGGAAAGTCTGGCGAATTATGTACATATGTTTTGGGCGAGTCCGAAGCTGGGGGGATTTTAGCAGGGATTTGCAGATGTCATGCCAGAAGTCCTGGAAGGGAGGGTGACTCCGAGTCCAGAGGTGGCAATATTTGGAGTGCTGGAAGATCCAGGAGCCCAGGGAGGAGAAAGGCCGACGTTTTAGCCTTTGCCTCCCTGGTATCCCGCAGACGGAGTTTGCTGGGACGGAGGGACTTGCAGCCTCCAAAGTTGGGTGTGTGGGTCAGTGACATGGCAGAGTTTCTCAGGCTAGAGAAGAGTAAGTTTGTATTAAGGGGTTCAATACAGGGGTTCGCTCGGAGGTGGCAGCCGTTCATCAACTTCTCTGAGGAAAACTGACCGTCAGCAGAAGAGGGTAGGGAAGTGGAGAACAAGGTTAAGGTAGCTAGGAGTTAGGACGGGGGTAAGGTGGGTATGCTACTGTGGGGTTTTTGTGTGTGTCAGACTGTTCTGTTATTTAGAATGTTAATATGTTAAAATGTTAAAATTATAAATGCCTCAATAAAATGTTTCCTAAAAAAAACCAGTGAGGCTCAGTGTCTTGGGTTACAAGAAGATATAGACAGGATGGTCAAATTGGCAGAAAGGTGATAGATGAAATTTAATCCTGAGAAGTATGAGGTGATACACTCTGGAAGTAGTAATTTGACAAGGAAGTATTCAATGAATGGTCTGAAACTGGGAAGTTCTGAGGAACAAAGGGGCCTTGGTGTGTTTGTCTATAGATCTCGGAAGGCAGAAGGTCAGGTTAATATGGGGGTGAAAAAGGCATATGGGACACTCCCTTTTATCAATCGAAGCATAGATTACGAAACCAGGGAGGTCATGTTGGAGTTGTACAGAACTTTGGTGAGGCCACAGTTGGAGTACTGTGTGAAATTCTGGTCGCCACATTATAGGAAGGATGTAATTGCACTGGAGCGGGTGCGGAGGCAATTCACCAGGATGTTGCCTGGGATGGAACATCTAAGTTATGAAGAGAGAATGGATAGGCTTGGGTTGTTTTCGCTGGAGCAGAGAAGACTGAGGGGTGACCTTATTGAGGTGTACAAGATTATGAGGGACATGGACAAGGTGGATAGGGAACAGCTGTTTCCCTTAGTCGAAGGGTCAGTTACAAGGGGTCACACGTTCAAGGTGAGGGGCAGCAGGTTTAGGGGGGAATTGAGGAAAATCCTATTTACCCAAAGGGTGGTGACGATCTGCAATGCACTGCCTAGGAGGGTGGTAGAGGCAGGTTGCCTTGCATCTTTTAAAAAGTACTTGGATGAGTATTCAGCACGTCATAACATTCAAGGCTATGGGCCAAGTGCCCATAGTGGCTCATAATGGGATGAGGTAGGCATGTCAGGTGTTTTCCATGTGTTGGTGCAGACTCGCTAAGCTGAAGGGCTTCTTCTGCATTGTTTCTTTCTGTGATTCTGTGGGGAAAAAGATGGAGGATAAGGGCTAGAATCTAACAATGGGGTTGTGGAATTCAGTCAGTAGCTTTTTGGGATATTAACATTCAACCGTGAACCTATTTTTCACTTGAAGTTGCTGTACTACTTATCCATAAATAATGACTATTACATGGCTCCATTCATTTCGCCATTATTTTGACAGCAAATTCTGGCCTAATATGTTGGATATTGTAAGTAATGTGCCAAAAGCTGTATGTAGCATTTTAAATGCAGTCTCCCAAATGAATGATATGTATTAAAATAACCTTTCCCAACTGATAATCAACTTTCCTTGCACTGTACCCTGGTTTCTTATTGGATTTATGATAATCTCCTCCAGCATTTATTGTCACCTTCCAATGGTCCAGAGGACCATGCTGACTGCTGGTGTCCATTCATATTTTACAATCCTTGCAGCTTACATTGTTTTCCTCACCCATTTTACTGACCATAGTCTCAAATCAACTGATGGTTGTATATCAGAAATATCTGTTAGATTTTCCTATTTCGCAGAATAGTGTCTTCATTGTTCCTAGAAACAACGGTGATGAACAACATTTAATTACATGAGTGTTTTATACAATATTAATGTCATCCGATCCCTAATAAATATCAGACTCTGAACTTGGCAACAGTTCATATTACACGTGACATAAAGTGCATTCACGGCTGTCTGGGTTAACTCTGAACTTTATTAGCTACTCTGGAAGAGATTAATATGTGCTGAATTCTGCAGTAAATGGGCACACACCTTCCAACCATAAAACTAATAGGATATATTAATTTCTTAGCAAAATCATTCTTTCGTTATGCAGGGTAAAGGGAGTCTGGTTGGACGCAGACTGATCTGACAAGGCAGCTTCAAGGATTCACTTCATAAAACATAAATGGCTCAAGTCAAGTGATTTTGAGAATGGCATCATTCATTTCTTTGCTGCAGGTAAGTCTTACAACATAATTGCTCGGCACAACATCGAGGGCCGAAGGGCCTGTTCTGTGCTGTACTGTAAAAAAAAACTCACACATAGAGGATTGCGATGCTGACTAATTGATCTGCTATCCCAGTGACTTTGGAAGTGGAACTTACATTTACAATAGATTTCATTCCACTGTCCTTTCTACATAGCAAATCAGCCGACAATTCAGTAGTATTAGCAGGATCACTTTAATTGTGGTTTCATGAATTTTAACCTTTGATGCGATTAGTGGTGCCGTGATTCTGTCACATTATTGATTTTATCTTTGCCTTTCTCTCTTGGCATAGCAATGAAACATGAATATAAGATGGTGGAGCTGTATAAAATGCTCGTTAGACCACAACTGGAGTTCTGCTTGGCACACTATTGGGAGGATGTGATTACACTAGAAAGGATGCAGAGGAGATTCACCAGGATGTTGCTTTAGCTGGAGTGTTTCAGCTATGAAGGGAGGTTGGTTAGGCTGGGGTTGTTCTTCTTAGAACGCGGGATCTGATTGAGGTGTACACAATTGTGAAGGACATAGATAGGGTAGTTAGGAAGAAACATTTCCCCTTAGTAAAGGGGTAAATAACCAGGGGGCATAGATTTAAGGTAAGGGCAGGGGATTTAGAGGGGATTTCAGGAGGAACCTTTTCACCCAGAGGATGGTGGGAATCTGGAACTCATGGCCTGAAAGGGTGGTAGAGGCAATAACCCTCACAACATTGAAGAAGCATTCAGCTGAGCGCTTGAAATGCCACAGCATGCAAGGTTATGGACCAAGATTAGAATAGATAGGTGCTTAACGGCCGCTGCAGACAAATTGGGCCGAACAGCCGCTTTCTACGCCGTATGACTCTCTGAATGACGAATTCTACAATCTATGCCGTTTTACACTCAAAGGCACATTGACAGAATCGGCTGGATTTTCAGGTCTCCTCAAAGATGGAAGCTGAGGCAGGGGTCATGGAGATACATGCTTGATATGGAAAATGACTTCATTTATTTGATTTGATTTAATTTATTGTCACATGTACTGAAGTACAGTGAAAAGTATTTTTCTGCGTCCAAGGGAATGTACACACAACGTATAGCAGACAAAAAAGAGAATAATCAACAGAGAACATTGACAAATGGTATATCGACAAACAGTGATTGGTTACAGTGCGTAAAAAGGGGCCAAACAAAGCAAATACATGAGCAAGAGCAGCATATGGCATCATGAATAGTGTTCTTACAGGGAACAGATCAGGCCGAGGGAGAGTCGTTGAGGAGTCTAGTAGCTTTGGGGAAGAAGCTGTTCCTATGTCTGGATGTGCAGGTCTTCAGACTTCTGTATCTTCTGCCTGATGGAGGGGTCTGGAAGAAGGCAAAACCTGGATGGGAGGGGTCTCTGATAATGCTGCCTGCCTTCCTGAGGCAGTGAGAGGTGTGTTCATTGGACTGAAACCACTGGTTGAGTTAAAAGACCGATCAATATGTTTCTAAAAAATGACTTAGACAGGAACTTCTAAGATGACTGAATATTTGCAAGACTGTACCTTACAAATTCCAAAGTCATTAAAAGGGAGTCAGCCTGTCCAGAAGAAGCTACCAGAGGAATGTGAGTAATCCACCTCATGACCCATTGACAAAATATCCAGACAACACCTGTGCATCCAGCTGCTGGGGAATAAGCTATTAGCCACAATTACTTTGGATAATGAACTCTGGCTGAGAAGGGAACACCTCCAGATAATCTAATCAAGTCTAAACCATGGATCGGGAATCAATTTGGTATGATCATATTTGGGTAACTGGTCAATTTGTGAGAGGCAATCATGTGATGAGCCAATTAACCCTTTTTTGGGTTTTAAGTAATTGCATTTCTCAGGTCAACAGAACAAAAGAGGAAGAGACACAGAAGACGAGGGCCCCTGAGTGGACACATTCTCTCCATCCATCCTGCAAACTTGAGCCCTACCTATTACTTGACCAGCTATAAGCCATGGACAGCATCTAGAAACTAGCCCAGCAGATGCTGACTCAAGGAGAACAAATAGAAATCATCTGACACCATATTTAAATTGTTCCATCTCAGAATTCAAAAGACCACTGAGCCTAGCCTGAAACTAACCAAGGCATCAATTTACCAAATCTGTATACAGCTGACTTTTCGGGACATCTAAACTATTTAACCTATCACCCTACTTTGTAATTTATTTGTGTGTGCATGCGTAACCCTTGAATGCCTGCGTGTGAGAGTCAGTTTGTTTGTATTATTTTTGTTTGGATCAGGTTTGGGTGCAATACATACTATTCTCATTTAAAGACTTACAAGGAAACCTGTCCGTGTGTGTTATTTTACAGTCACTGCACTTAAACATCCACGGAATTGGCAATGGCATTCTTTTAATAAAGAAACTGTGTGGATAATGAGGGGTGAAAAGAGAAAGGAACAATTCTATCTCTTCACTCCTGACTGTAACAATGGACACCGAGCAGCATGTCAAATTCAAGGTTCCCACAAAAATGAGTAATGCGGGGGAATGTGGGACAGGAAATTTGCTCGACTTCCGAATTAGGCCAATTAACTTGTTAAAAATCTTACTTAGGGCTTGGGACATGCGTGGAACATTGGAAAGGACACTAGGGTTTTAGATGCTCAAAAGAAATTGCTGGAAAATCTCAGCAAGTCTGGCAGCATTTGTAGGGAGAGAAAAAAGCTAACGTTTCGAGTCCGATGACTCTTTAAGACTCATTGGACTCGAAACGTTAGCTCCTTTCTCTCCCTACAGATGCTGCCAGACTTGCTGAGATTTTCCAGCATTTTCTCTTTCGTTTCAGATTCCAGCATGCACGGTAATTTGGCTTTATCCAGAGTTTTAGCTGCTGTCAGTTTCAGAACAGCTGAGGCGAAGTGGGTGCAGAGTGAGCAGTCATGGCGACCCTTGGGCATTACCCCAGCCCCATAAGGAGGTCAGCATGGCTGAGACTCAGCACTTGGAAAGGGGGTGCCCTCAGTGCTGCACAGGTGGCAAGGAGAGTGGTCATGCAGCGGCTGAGCTTCTGACATGGTTGGGGCTCTCCTGGCACTGTAGGATCAGATGAGCAAGTAGAAAGGCAGCCAAGAACAATTGGGCAGCCAGCTGCCCAATAGGCTGGCATAGGGAGCATCACTGTCAGATTTTCTTTTTCCGAACCTGGTGGCGCACAAGTAAGATTTTACATTTTCCCACAGCAACTTTCTCCCGGAACAGAGCACTGGTCTGTGCCAGAGACTTATAGCTTGATGGGCGCCTCTCCACAGCAAGCATGGCTGACCAGGAGCCTCTCCCACTCTTACCGCCTGTCATTGGAATATTTGCACAGCATCCATGTTGATCTCGGTTTTTTCTTTTTTCCTCATTGTAGATTTCGATGTGTAGCGATGTGTAAAATGGCACAGATCGTAGAATTCTCTTCTTTCTTCTTTCTTACTGCTTGTTTTTCGGGAATGCACGACCTGGTACCATGTGGTGATCTTTGTGAGGGGTTTCCAGGATGGAAGGAGTAGTGATCACAAAGATACGAAAAGGTCTTTTGAAGAACTAAACAAATTTTATTAACACTACTAAATTTGAGGGCAGCACGGTGGCGCAGTGAGTAGCACTGCTGCCTCACGGCGCCGAGGTCCCAGGTTCGATCCCGGCTCTGGGTCACTGTCCGTGTGGAGTTTGCACATTCTCCCCGCGTTTGCGTGGGTTTCGCCCCCACAACCCAAAAAGGTGCAAGCTAGGTGGATTAGCCACTCTAAATTGCCCCTTAATTGGAAAAATGATTGGGTACACTAAATTTATAAAAAAAAAAACTACTAAATTTGGGGCTGTTTAGCACAAGGCTAATTCGCTGCCTTTGAAAGCAGACCAAGCAGGCCAGCAGCATGGTTCGATTCCCATAACAGCCTCCCCAAACAGGCGCCGGAATGTGGCGACTAGGGGCTTTTCACAGTAACTTCATTTGAAGCCTACTCGTGACAATAAGCCATTTTCATTTAATTTCATTTGAGTTTGACACTTATTCTGAACAGCAAACATACATATAAGAATTAAACTACACTCACTGACACTATCTCTATCTATTAACTATAGCAATTATATCTTAACTAACTCTAAAATACACTAAAATCTTATCGTTGTCAGCTCCAGATCTAGTCTCCTCCCTGAGCCCAAGAGCTAGTGTTATTTATAATACTGACCCTTAGCTCCCTCTAGTGGCTAGGATTTACATAACATTAACTCTTCACATGCTGTACATTTGTATATTGTCACACAGTGTAGTGACAGAGGCCTAGGCCATGAGCGGCTCAGTAATGGGATGGGCAGATGGGAGCAGTGCAGTCACAGAGGCCGTGGCCCTGAGCCGAGTGGTGCCAGAGGTTGAAGCAGTGAGCAGAACAGTCACAAATTCTCAGTCTGTGAGCGGAGTGGGGACAATGGGCGAGACTTTTGAGCAGAGCGGAACTGGAAACAGAGACCATGAAGGAACGGACACTGGGGTTCAGGCTGTGAGCAGACTTTTCTGTTCACAGGGCCTGAGGCCTTGAGGCTTTCTCCCTCACTCTCACTCCCTCTCTTTCCCACTCTCTTTCTCATTTTTGTCTCTCTGTGAGTGTGTGATTGGAGCAGGAAGAAACATTCACATCAATCATCACAACACAAGGAGGCGTGTAGGTTTAAATCTGTAGGCAAACATCAAATTTAATATAAACACCCCTAATACAAGCTACATCAATTAATTCGTTAAAAACTAAAAAGTAAACCTAATTAAAAAGTAAACTTCACTAAATACATACCATTAAGATTTCTTATTTTACACATTGCATATTCATCTATGTACTAGAAACATATTGGGCTGGATTCTCCGATTTTGTCACCATGCCGACGTGGCATTTTACTGCAGAAAAAGTGGCGTAAAACGGCCACCGATCGTCCGTTTGGCTGGGGGCAAGCAGCCGAGCAGTGTGGAGCACCCGGTTCTAGCTGCCGATGTGGTCCGTAGAGTTGACAGGTCTGTGGCCATGCATGTGCATGGCGGTCGCCTGCAGCGGCCGCGCCGTGCAATATGGCGCATGGACCCGGCCTGTGAAATAGTGCCCCCCCCCCTTTGGCCGGCTCGCGAGCTCCGGACCACCCCCCAACAGTGACCCCAGCCCCTGACAAAGTCCCCCCTGCTCTCCCCCAACTGTGGCGTGCTGGACTGAGTCCGCAGCCGCCATGCCGAGTTCCCATACGCGATCGATGCCGTCGGGAACTCGACCGGTTTGGGGCGGAGCATCGGGGGTGGGCCTCAGGCAAAGTCCTGAAGCCATCAATATGGCGCGCAGCATATTCTGCGAGTACGCCACTTTGGAGGGGGCGGAACATCGTGAAAGCGGCGCCGCTCCCGATTTGGTCGTAAACGGGGATTCTCCGGCCAATCGGCGAACATGATTTCGGCGTCGGCAAACAGCGAATCCCACCCATTATATCAGTAAACATTTTAAGTTAGTCTATGTACAACTACATCTCATGAAGAAATGGGATTAAACACTATAGTTGAATTTGAATGTTCAACAGTGAGGGAGAACAAGCTTCAGAGAGAGAGGTAAATGAGGATAGTGACACCAGCACAAGGAAAGGAGCTAATTGGTGGACAGTTGGTGAACATTTTTATTGAACTGTTAAGATTGTTTGTGTTCAGTTAGTTTAATAATGTCAGTCGGGGAATATTTGTGTTGACATCCTTCTATCTCAGGGCCGGGGGGTGGACACTCAGTAAACAATCTATTTAGGTAGAGTGTCTTCCTTCGGTGCCCCTTTGCTGATTGTGGTGGGTGGGCTTTGAAGCGTCACACCAGGTCTCTGATGATCTTACTCTGTAACAGAACAGTGGTCCCCTTTAGAGATTAAATTCTTCAGGTACCATCAGCTTTTATTCATAAAAGGAGGAAAAGCAGGACAACTTGTTGAGCTCCCAGAATGATAAAAGGACTAGAGTGAAAACTGAAGCAAGAATAGGGTGAGTAACATCAGCTTAATAATCAGGTGAAAAGCAAGCTGAATGTAGAAACGTCAGAGGGGAACTGATAAAGGAATAAGAGGGATAAAGAGAGAGTATGAGAAGAAAGTGGTGCAGTTAATTCCCTGGGAATCCACAGAACGTTGAGGCATGTGAATAGGAAGAGGTAGAGTGGAGCTGATTTGTATCAAAAAGGGGATTTATGCATGAGAAAGGACGTGGCTAAGGTACTAAATGGGTGCTTTGCATCGGTCTTTAAAAAGGAAGAAGATGCTGTCAAAGCCATAGTGAAAGCGGAGGCTCTTAAACCACTGGATGAGCTTAAAATCATTGGAGGAGATATTATACTGGCTGTTTGTTCAAAAAGTTGATAAATTACCAGGAAGCACGAACTATGATTTCCCACAATTCCTTGGATTTGGGAACGGTCCTATCGGATTGGAAGTTGGCAAATGGTAGACTGCTGTTCAGGGTGAGTAAATAGTGTTCTTGGAAGCCAGGTAGCCTGACATCATACAAACATATGAACCTGTGAATTTGGAGCAGCAGGAGGCCATTGAGCCACTCCAGCCTGTTCCGCCATTCAAATAAGATCATAACTGATCTGATTGTAAATCAACTCCACATTCCCAGCTACCCCAACAAACATTCATGTTTCTACTTGTCAAGAATCTATCTAGTTAGCTGTAAATATACCTAAGGACTCCTCTTTCACTGCCTTTTGAGGAAGAGTGTTCCAAAGACACATTTCCAAAGAAATATTTCTTGTCAAATCTGCCTTAAATGGGTGATCCCTTTAAGTTACTTGTATCCTTTCTAATGCACAACGATACAAAACTCCTGTTCAATTCATCAGTCAGCTCCTTACTTTCCATTATTAATCCTTAGCTCATTTTCTAGAAGACAAAGGCTCACTTTGTTCACACTTTTTCAACAGCACGCAGCCATGTTGCCAAGGAGACCTGCACAGCGATTCGAGGATACCAAACTCGCCAGACAGCTGGACATGGTGGAGTCCACATAGGATAAACTGTTCCCGCGAGGGGATCGGAGGGTCAGCCACAGGTCAGCAGGTGCCACCTGGGAGCCAGTGGTAGCGGCCATCATCTTGGGCTGTGTCATCAGGAGGACCAGCACCCAGTGCCGTAAGAAGATCAACGACTCCCATCGGCCGGCAGGGGTGAGTTGGCATCCGCCACCGCACCTGTCTCACATGCCACCCTGGCTGTACCTCCTTCCTACCATAGCCCTGTAGTTGGCATGACATCCCCTCCAGCATGTAATACCGCACTGTGCCCCAGCACACCCTGGCACCAACCTGCATATCCCACACATCACCAGCAGAGATGCCCATGCCTGTCACCGCCAAAAACACCCCCCTCCCCCTCTCTCCCCTCCTCTCCTTCCCCCCCCCCCCCCCCCACCTCTGAAGCATGCACGTGGCTCACACTTCCCTCTCTGTCCCCGGAGGAGAAGTTGGCCCAGAACGGCTGAGAAAGTGCTAAACGTTCAGTGATCTTGTGGATTTAGTAAAGAAACATCACCACCCTAAACTGTCCGTGATCCTGCAGCGTTATCGACTCAACAGAGTTGGGAGGACCCCTGGGAAAGGCATGACAGAATTTTCAGTGAAAGCTCTCATGGGCCTCACTCACCCTCAACTTAACATTCAACAGGGGCATATTGGCATCTCAAAAGACAGATGCAAAAACCTTAGAACTTCTGGGAAAACCTTCTTTGAGGACTACAAATGTCAGCCGCAAGGTTGCTGTAAGTGTTGTCATAAGATGTGACCCAGTCAAGGCTGCCAGAATAAGCAATACTAAACTGCATCACCATGCCTAAGGTTGCCCTGATAAAGATAACATTCTTGGTCAATGGCCATTCCCCAGAAATAGAGGTGGATACGGGAGCTGCCGTCTCCATTGTTAGGGAACAAACCTTCCGGCATCTCAGGATGATCATCTTGCTCCTTACGCTGTGAGACACCAGGTTGGCCACATATACTGGAGAACCTTTGAAGATTATGGGGATCACAATTACCCTGAGTACCTGTGAACAGCAGACAGCCCAGTACCCGTTCACTGTTTTACAGTACTACCCTCCTCGAGCAGACCCCAACGATGCCTAGGATAGTGGACCAAAACCACAATATTTTATTTTATTTTGTAAGAGTGTGCAGAAAGGGTGGATAGCACAATTGCTTCACAGCTCCAGGGTCCCAGGTTCAATTCCGGCTTGGGTCACTGTCTGTGTGGAGTCTGCACATCCTCCCCGTGTCTGCGTGGGTTTCCTCCGGGTGCTCCGGTTTCCTCCCACAGTCCAAAGATGTGCGGGTTAGGTGGATTGGCCATGATAAATTGCCCTTAATGTTGGGTGGGGTTACTGGGTTATGGGGATAGGGTGGAGGTGTTGACCTTGGGTAGGGCGCTCTTTCCAAGAGCCGGTGCAGACTCGATGGGCCGAATGGCCTCCTTCTGCACTGTACATTTGATGAAAGAGTGATTGACTCCAGGAGCGATTTCATCAATAAATAGGGCTTGGTTATTTGTGAACAAAACTTTATTATGAATCACAATATTAAGCTGGCTTTAACTTCAAACCTAAAATGAACAGCTTATAACCACACCTTAAAACTCTTACTCCATTTCCCATTAAACAACAAGGAAGTAAACATACAGATTTCAATCCAGCTTAAACAAGCAAGGCCGAAAGGGATAAAGGGAGACTCACAATACAAAATAGATCCTGGCTCTTTTGTTTGAGAACCCCTTCAGACTCAATCTGAATGTCTTCCATGGCTGCTTCAACTGGGTTGTTCCAGCATTTTCCTTGTCTAAAGACAAGGCTGCTCTACTTTTTACTATTATCACCTTTAAAGCAATCTTATAGGGAAGAAAACTGCCTCTCTTGTGGTCAGACAAGGATTGCCAGATCAGAGCTTTCAGCTTTCTTCCAAAACACCGACACTTGTATGCTTTCAAAAATGGCTCTGTGTCTCTCCGAGCTCCACCCAGCACTGACCTCATCTCCTCAAGATGAAAAAGAACAGTGGGCAGGAGTCTCCGTTTAGGAGACTGTGGACTGGATTCTCCATTTCAGTCGGCACTTTGCCACTGTCCGGGCGTTTTACGCCGGAATCGGTGCTGAACCCTCGTGGCGTAAAATATGGTGCCGGCCGTGCACAGATCCGCCAAATGCGACCCCACAGACCACTCCATGGCCAACCCCGACCAGCCTCGCCAGCCCCCTGGCAGTGGTATGGATTCCGGCTGATGTGGCGGCGCTGGACACAGTCCGCAGCCGCCATGCCGGGTTCCCGACTGCCCAGCTGGATTCTCCAAATTCCCGACGAAATCGGGGGGGGGGGCTGCCGCTTTCGCGATGCGCCACCTCCTCCAAAGTGGCGTACTCTGCCAGTCCACCACGCCATGTATCCATGGCTTCAGGCCATTGCCTAAGGCCTGCTCCCTGATGCCCACCCCCGACCGACCTAGTCCCCGACGACGCGGGACACGTGTGTTCTCATCCGTCAGGAACTCAGCGTGGCAGTTGCGGACTCAGTCCTGTGCTGCCGCAGTCGGGAGAGGGCCAATCTGCGGGCAGGGCGGACATTATTCAGGACTGGGGGCACTGTGGTGGGGTGGTCCGGGGCGCGCGAGCCAGCCGAAGGAGGGGGTACTATTTTGTGGGCCGGGTCCACAAGTGGCCTACATCATGAAGCACGACGTGGTCGCTGCAGGCCGCCGTCGTGCGCATGCGCAGCCAAGGACCCGGCAATTCTCCAGACTGATCACTAATCATGATATTGGCAGCCCCCCACCACTTGCTGCACCCCACCCTTAGATTGCCTGGGTGCCCCCTGTCATAATATACACCAGTATATCATGGTGCAGACACACACTGATGGATACACACAGGGACCAATCAACATGTACAAACACCGCAGCCAATCACCAGTTAGAATACACACACTATAAAGGCAGAGGACACCACGGTTCCCGCTCACTCTGGGTGCTGCCTCTCAGTGTAACAAGAACTCATCCAGCCCAGCACAGACTCACACCACGTGCTGAGAGAATCAACTGGTTCGGACAAGGCTTAGGTCTCTAGTTTAAGTTAGCATCATTTAGACCCACAGTCATCGTGTGTTAGTTAGTTAGAAGTAGTTAATAAAATTGATTTGAACCTTCATCAGTGTTGGAAGTGTCCGTTCATCTCTCAAGTCTACACTAGCCAACACTTCACCCCCCCCTCCCCCCACCCCCAAGTGTTCGAGTGACTCAACCCATGCCTGCGATGGCCCGCTGCAGTGAGGGGAACCCCCAAGGACCCCTGTGATAGGAGCACACCCCACAGGGACCCATGTAGTATGGGATCCCCCCGCAAACGATACTTATGCAAATGCACTAAATTGGTCAAATAAAGAAGAATATCAAAAGTGAAAATTCATAACTTCCCTCTGTTGGGCTTTTCGCTTTCCCAGTCTCGATTTGTGATGTCTTTAATCTGTTGGTCCTTTTTGTAGCCGGCTATGTAATTTGGATTCAATCTCTGCCTTCCATTACGAATGCCCCAGTAGGCACATTTTGATATGAGCTGCCATCTTGATGTCACATTCACGTGGCGCCCGGGATGCACCAGTCCATTGGAGTCCATTGGAGCACCCAGGGGACATGGCAGTACCTGGCATTCCCCATAGCACACAGGTACCCTTGTGGTATGAAAATGGCACTGCCAGTCCGCCAAGGACATTGCCCCGGGTGTCAGCCTGGTACTGACAAGGTGCCCCGGTTTCATTTTGACACTGCTGAAGTTCAGAGCCTGAGGAGGTCCATGCCCATAAAAAGAGGGTAAGGGGGCGGGGATATGAAGAGTGGGGGTGTAAAGTGGGAGTATAAAGGACCTCATAAAGGTTGGGGTGGCGAAGTGGAGGGTAATAAAATGCTGGGGTCCGAAAGGGGCTGTGGGGGGGGGGTGCAAATTGGGGGCCTTCAGCGACCCCTAATGGGATGTCATCACTTCAGGGGGTGGGGGAGGGGGGCAATGCCCATTTCTGCAGGGGGTGGCATTGCCTATCAGTGGGGGGAATGGCAGGACCCGTAAGCTCACTAAGAGACGAGGGCACCCTTTCAAAATGGCAGCCCAATATCTGAGGAACCAGTCTCGCCGCCGTGTTCAGTTTTCCATTGCTGAGCAAATTTCAAGTGTGGGCTAGACTGGGGAGAAGAAACTCTGCAAAGCATGAAAAACACAACCTGCTACCATTCTCTGTCAAGTGTTACAGTATTTCTTTTGCAGTAAAACATTTACAATGCTTATACAAATGCTCTAAATTGGTTCGAGTAAAGAAGTGAATATTCATGATAAAGTTGGGCTTTTCGCTTTTGAGTCTCGGTCTGTGATCTGTTTAATCTATTGATCCTCTTCCCAGTCGCCTCCGTAACTTGGCTTCAAATTCTGCCTTCCAGGTTCTGACGAACACTGCGGAGAGTTCAAGGATGCTCATGATGACTGAAGATCTTTGTCTTGTCTCCTTTCTTCTCCGGAGCTGGTCTGTCAGCCAAACATGACTGCGTCCTCTGAATAGAACTTTTCAGAAACAGTCTCTGAGTTGAGGGAGTGGCTGCTGATCTGTGCTCATTCTCAACGCTGCTCGGGAATGACATGCATGAAAGTCCACTGGAATTGATGCTCTCTGTGTCCAACGGGGATTCCAGGACCACAATGTCCATTCCTTCTTCATCTGGGGGAAATTTCCAAAGGCTCTTGCTGGGGTATTGGACATTGTGAGTCCCTCAGTGTTGCTTGGCGGTGAGTCTTGATCCTCCATTCTCTCTGCATGTTGGTCGAGGGCAACAGAAGCGCCCTCAGCAGCAGATCTGTCGTTCCCGTCACTGCTGCCGCTGAGGCTAATTTCCTGCCGTATAATTGGGGCCTTCAACGACATCAAGATTCGCAGCTAGAGCAGGAGATTCGACCAATAGTTCAGGTGCGCTCGTTGACCGCTCAAGCATCTTGCAGTCTCTCACACCTTCGCTGCTCTCCAGTCCCAGTGATGCTCCCGGATCCTGCTGGCCACTCTGTATGATCTGTCCCAGGAACGCCCTCCTCCACAGCAGCGGACGTTTGATATCTGACAGGAGGTTGTGGATACTCAGCTCCTCTTCATCTCCAACGTCAGATTGGTCGGTTATAACTTCGATCTCCCCACGTCCTGGAGACGATTCAGCAGACACAGTGGCAACTGAGGGATTTTCAGCATTGTCACATTGTGCCAGATCTCCACCTTGGACAATTTCTTTATTTTCTAACTTTTCCACTTCAGCGATTATTGAGATGAAAACAGAATGAACTGCTCCATGTACTCTTCCATTTGCCCAACAATAAATAATCCAAGTTGGCACGATCATGGTTGCCAATGGCAGAATACAATGTTCACTCTCAGGTAACGTTTTCCATTTGAGCAGTTGGCAGGTAGAACACCAAATCAATGGTAAACATTCTATCAACGGTAACTATGGAAACAGGTGATGCAGGATAACGCAAACAAACATGGTGGTTACCGTGACAACACGGAACTCTGTCACAATAGCATCATATCCGACAGTGTGATGTCACAGGGACCAACAATTCTCCAATTTAGAGAATCAAGTCACGAAGCAAAGAACCAAGGGCAGAATTAGCTGTTTGAGAGGCTAAGTGTAGATGCCGAGACTGAATGAGGGGGTTCCACCGTACTAATGAGGGTGTGTCTGCCTGAGCCATTTAGGACATGATAATTTGCCAGCACACGTACCTGTGGCACTCGTGCAATTCCAAAGCAGGCTCCGAGGTTCGTGGACACAGAGCACATACTTTTGCTGGATGCCATGGAGGAGACGTGGGACATCCTGTAGGTGGGAAGGAGGCTGTCATCCACCGATGTCAACCGGGCCTGGATGGATGGAGGTGGCAGAGGCTGTGAGCGCTGCGGGCCCCACCGTGACAAAGGACAGCAGTGCCACAAAAGGCTGCATGATCTCCTCAGGGCGGCCTGGATGAATAGCTAGCTCTGAGCTTCACCATCGTCCCAGTGTAGCCACCGAAGTTGGCCATTCCCTGAATACAAAATGGAGGAACGCAAAGCATATAGGATAAAATGGACAATGTTTGCAGCGCCAGCAGGCTGCACCTAGCAGGTGTGGATTCTGTCTGCTAAGAAAGCAGACAGCACCAAAACGAACATTCCGCATACTAATGAGGCAATCTCCGGGATAGTTTACATGTTAATGGAACGATTCCAGAGACAATGGACACAAATGGGGAAGCAACTGCACCATTGTAAAGGATACCAGACACTCAGGCACCAGCAAGGTTCGAAAACAAAGAGCCTGAAAGCCCGCCCAGTAGCTAAGGAACAGCCTCAGTATTGGGGGGATTCAAACATATCGATTGGGAAGAGACCCAATCGATTCCAAGCAGGGGCGCGGATCCCTGGGACCTATAAAAGACAGGTCCCACACATGGTTCAGTCTTCTCGTCCAGCCCTCCTCTCTCCTTGACCAGCACTCCTCCGTGGACCTCCGTGGACCGGCTTTTGCCAAGAAGACCCTGAAGGAGAGAGAGGAGAGGGTTCGGACAGCAGCCGCCAGCAAGTAAGTGCCTCACAACGATCGCTACCAGAGATAGACACTCCTGACCCCTTTTAATTTATACCAACCTGAAGTCTGCAGACCAGAGCAGAGCAAGAGGCCTTGTTCCCTGACCCGGCAGCTCCTTCGAGATAAGTATTAGTTTATTTAGCGGTAGGAATAGCTTAATCCTTTTAGCGTGTGCATGGGTAGTTATTATAATTGTATTATAATAAACTCAGTTTTTGAACTTACTAATTGGTGTATGGTTTTATTGCTTTGAACTTCACCTTGAACTTGTGGCGGTATCTTAACGATACCTGGTGACTCCAGAGCTAAGTAAAGAAACAGAGCCAAATTGAGTGTTAAGCACACTCACCCAGAACGACCAACACCATACACACCAACCCCACACCCAGCACCACCGCTCCCCCACTCCACCCCTGCCGAATGCAGACCCCACCAGGCGGACTGGTGGGCAACCTCCCAGGCCAGCCAGTGTGAGTCACCAACTCGGTGCCCCTGGCACCACCATCATCCCACACACCCCAACCCCACACGCCAGCAATCATTGTGCACCCCACCCAGCAGCACATGCCAACACCAAACCACCTGCCATGGCTCAGTACACACAGGCCACTAGCTGCGGACACCTTGTGCTGCCCACAATTGCTGGGTGTGGGAGAAGATCGGAGGGGGCCCACGGGAGCTGCAACAGTCACAGAGGCGGAGGTCAGCATGGGACAATAAAGTGAGCCCTTAATGCTTTGCCCCCAATGCTTTGGTTGGGCACTTTAGTGAAGAGGCTTCTGGGGTACTATCTGGTGTGCACTACACCCATGCTGTGGTACATCAGATGCAGGTAGGAACCGTCGAGGGCAGACGATTCAAGGGTGACCCCAGGGGCTAGCTGCCATCCAGACAGATCTTGCACTTCTGGAAAGGGCAGTCCCAACAAATTTGGAGGCGCAGATGCAGAGCCCTTGACTACATGAGGGTGTTGTCAGCCGTCATCCAGCACCTGCAAGTGCATTTGGAGGGGTCCAACAGTCTTCAGGAGCATGGGGCAGTGCTAACACTGTGTGGTACCCAGGCCGACAGTGCATGGGAGGTTGGCAAAGAGTTCCACAGATTCACCACCCTCTGGCTGAAGGAATTCCTCCTAACCTCAGTTTTGAAGGATTGTCCCTTCAGTCTGAGGCTGTGGCCTCGGGTTCTAGTTTTTCCTGCTCGTGGAAACATCCCCGTCACATTCACTCTATCTAGGTCGCTCTCCTGTACATTTCATGAAATTCTCCCCTCAACTCTAATGAGTAAAGACAGACCCAGAGTCCTCAACTACTCCTATAACAGGGCAGCACGGTGGCCTAGTGGTTAGCACAACTGCCTCACGGCGCTGAGGTCCCAGGTTCGATCCCGGCTCTGGGTCACTGTCCGTGTGGAGTTTGCACATTCTCCCCGTGTCTGCGTGGGTTTCACCCCCACAACCCAAAAATGTGCAGAGTAGGTGGATTGGCCATGCTAAATTGCCCCTTAATTGGAAAAAATAATTGGGTAATCTAAATTAAAAAAAAAAAAAACTACTCCTATAACAAGCTCTTCATTCCAGGGATCATTCTTGTGAACCTCCTCTGGACCCTTTCCAAGACCAGCACATCCTTCCGAAGTAATGTGGCCCAAAACTTCCACAATACTCCAAATGGGGTCTGACCAGAGCCTTATACAGCCTCCGAAGTACATCGCTCCTCTTGTATTCTAGCCGTCTCGACATGAATGCTAACATTGCCGACTGAACCTGCAAGTTAACCTTAAGAGAATCATGAACTAGGAGTCCTCAGTAACTCGGTGCTTCTGATTTCCTCAGCCTTTTCCCATTTAAAAAATGGTCTGTGTCTCCATTCCTCCGACCAAAGTGCAAAACCTCATAATTTACCGCATTGTATTCCATCACCACTTCTTTGCTCACTCTGTGACCTTGTTCAAGCTCTTCTGCAGCCCCTGTCATGTTAGGTACACTGGTATAACACTGGCTGCAACTGGATGCAGCATAGATCAAAAAGATACTCCAGAACTTGAAGTTAGTTCAATCAGGTTTATTGAACTAATGGCACAGTTAGCACAGTTCACTGTGAGTTCGACTCTCTGCTAACTTAAGTGTGGTTACTCTGTCTGACTGAACCAGACTAGCTATTAGCCACATGTTGGGGGTGTGAGATTGTAACAACACCCTTGACTGACTCTCTGGATGTTCATCAGTGGAAAGAGGCGGAGTGTGAGTGCCTCGTGTTTTTTCAAGTCAGATCCCACCCCTGAGTGTCCTGCCTGCTTATTGGTCATGTCCTGTTCTCTGTGTCCATCAGCTGCTTGTCTGTATATCATGACATCTCCCCTTTTTTTTAATGTTTGGATGACATATGTGATTACAAGAATAGGCCAATATTAACATATAAACATGCAGTGGATGTGAACAGCTGCCTAATGCGAGAACACAGAACATAGCAAACAGAACAAATGTTCATAAGTCCAGTCTCTGTGGCTGTTCCTGGTCGACCGCCGGAGAGATGGTCGTGGGGACGACAGCGCCTCGATGGGCGGTCATTGAAGCCTGACTGGTGGCCTCGTGAGTCGAGGTATCAGGAGGTGGCAAAACAACAGAAGGAAATGGAGAAGAATGTGGTTGTGGGCAGGCAACTTTGCGCAGCGCCCGTCTGTTTCATCGCACAACAGAACCATCAGCCAGACGCACAACACACGAGCGGGGGGAAGCCTGTCGAACAACGACAGCTGGAGCTAACCAGCCTCCATCAGGGATCCTGACCCGAACAGTGTCTGACGGGGATAACACGGGCAAATTGATGGCATGAGTATCATAGCCCTGTTTTTGCCACTCTCGGAGTTGCTGCACCTTCTGCAGCACCGGGAGGTGATCCAGGTTGGGCACGTGTATGGCTGGAAGTGTCATTCGCAGGTCCCTGTTAATCAGGAGTTGAGCCGGCGACATGCCAGTGGACAGTGGGGTTGCCCTGTACGCAAGCAGAGCAAGGTTGATGTCAGATGCAGAATCCGCTGCCTTGCGATGAGCTGCTTCACAATGTGCACCCCTTTCTCAACTTTTCCGTTTGACTGCGGATAGTGTGGGCTGGAAGTGACATGTTGGAACTGATATGACTGGGCAAACAGAGACCATTCATGGCTGCTGAAGCACGGGCCATTGTCACTCATGACAGTGAGTTCGATACCATGCCTGGAGAACGTCTCCTTACAGGCCTTGATGATGGTCTGAGATGTGAGGTCAGAGAGCTTCACGACTTAGGGTAATTGGAAAAGTAATCAATGATTAACACGTAATCACGACTATTTGCATGAAAGAGGTCGATGCCAACCTTGGACCATGGAGAGGTTTCAATTTCATGATGCTGCAATGTCTCCTTACTCTGCACTGGCTGGAAGCGTTCACGGGTCGCACAGTTAAGGACCATGTTCGCGATGTACTGGCTGATCCCGGGCCAGTAGACAGCCTGCCTGGTTCTGCACCTGCACTTTTCCACACCCAGGTGGCCCTCATGGATTTGACGGAGCACCAAGCTCTGGAGAATGTTTGGAATTACAATCCGGTCCAGTTTGAGGAGGATACCATCAACCACCGTCAGGTCATCCTTTACATTGAAAAATTGAGGGCACTGCCCTTTTTGCCAGCCATTGGCTAGGTGTTGTATACCATGCTGCAAGAGGGGGTCTTTGGCTGTCTCCTCACGGATATGAATCAACTTCTCATCAGATGCCAGGAGGGAGCTAGCACACAGCTGCACCTGTGACTCAACCTGTGACTCAATTTGCCGGATGACGTTCAGTGGTTCACTCGGCACAGTGATGGAACGGGACAGTGTATCGGCAATGATGAGCTCCTTGCCAGGCGTGTAGATCAGGTCAAAGTCGTACCTTCTGAGTTTGAGGCGGATGCGCTGCAACCGAGGCGTCACGTCATTAAGGTCCTTGTGGATAATGTGGACCAGGGGTCTGTGATCCGTCTCGACTGTGAATGTCGGCAGGCTATAGAATAGTCGTGAAACTTGAGAATGTCACTGAGAAGGCCCAGGCATTCCATCTCAATTTTGTGCATACTTATGTTCGGTGGGCGTCATTGCCCTTGATGCGTAAGCTACCAGTGCCCAGGATGAAGTGTCATCGCGTTGCAGCAGGATCGCACCGATGCCATCCTGGCTCACATCTGTCAAGATTTCCGTTTGTGGGTCTCTGGGTCAGAAAATGCCAATACGGATACAGTGGTGAGCTTGGCTTTCAGCTCCAACCACTCTGCCTGATGGGCCGCCTTCCACTCGAAGGCAGTGGACTTCTTCACTAGGTTTCGTAAGGCCATGGTCTGTGAGACCATGATGAATTTGCCCAGAAAATTGACCATGCCCAGGAAACGCAATACCGCCTTCTTGTCTTCCAGGACCTTCATGGCTGCGATGGTCTTGACCTTGTCTGTGTCAGGGCACACGCCCTGCTGAGAGATCTGGTCACCTAGGAACTTGAGTGTCGACATGCCAAAGCAACATTTGGCCCAGTTCAGCATCAGGCCATTGGCATGGACACAGTAGAATACCTACTCCTGTACCAGCCTCCCCGAACAGGCGCCGGAATGTGGCGACCAGGGGCTTTTCACAGTAACTTAATTTGAAGCCTACTTGTGACAATAAGCGATTTTCATTTTCATTTCATTTCACCTGCTGGAGATGGGAAACATGCTCCTCTGGGGCCGTGGACTATATGACGACGTCGTCCACGTACACATGAACCCCTTCAATGCCCTCCATCATCTGCTCCATGATGCAATGAAATATCTCCGATGCTGAGACAATGCCGAACGGCATACAGTTATAGCAGTATCTGCCAAACCATGTGTCAAAGGTGCAGAGCCTTCTGCTGGACTCATCCAGCTGGATTTTCCAGAATCCATGTGACGCATCTAACATCGTGAAAAACCTTGCATGTGCCATCTCACTGGTGAGTTTCTCCTGCTTTGGGATGGGGTAGTGTTCACGCATTATATTCTTATTGCGATCCTTGGGATCAATGCAGATGCGCAGGTCTCCAGAGGGTTTAAAAAAAAAAAATTTTTAGAGTACCCAATTAATTTTTTCCAATTAAGGGGCAATTTAGCGTGGCCAATCCACCTACCCTGCACATCTTTGGGTTGTGGGGGTGAAGCCCACGCAAACACGGGGAGAATGTGCAAACTCCACACGGACAGTGACCCAGAGCCGGGATTGAACCTGGGACCTCGGCGCCGTGAGGCTGCAGGGCTAACCCACTGCGCCACCGTGCAGCCCTCAGAGGGTTTTTTAACCACCACCATCGAGCTGACCCAGTCAGTCAGTCGGTTTGGTTACCCTGGAAATGATCCCCTGCTGCTGCAGCTCCTTGAGCTGTTCCTTCAGCGGAGCCGGGACCCGGTGTGGTGCATGGACCACTGGCTTGGCATCAGGTGGCAGTAGGATCTTGTACCGATATGGCAAAGTGCCCATCCCGTCAAACACATCTGGATACTGAGCGAGGATGTCGTCAATGCCAGCTGAAGATCCACGTTGGAGGATGTAATTGAATAAACCCGCTGCACCAGGTTTAGCTGTTTGCAGGCATGCGTGCCCAGTAGGGATGCCCTGTCCGGCTTGACAATTCCAAACCTTAGCCTTGCATGGGTGCTCCGGTTGGAGATGAGTAGATGGCAGGACCCCAGTGCCATGATAGCATTACCGTTATAGTCCAGGTGCTGGCAGGCTGCAGGAAGGACGTTGGGGGGCTTCTTGATGCATTTGAAGTCTGCCTGTGAGAGGAGGTTGGCAGAAGCACCTGTGTCCAGCTTAAACTGGATGGAGCAGCGGTTGACCTGCATCACCGCGCGCCATTCGTCCTCCGAATCTACAGTGAGGATGGACTGAATGCGAGATGAGTAAGGTGTGGCATGTTCACGTGTGGTAATGATGCCTACTCGGTAGGCGGACTCCAGGCACTCGTCCTCTGGATCCGTTGTACTGCCAGGATCAGAATCCTGTGATCGTCATTGCACATTCTGGATGTTCCGTCATCGGAATTGGGAGCGCTGGCCTCTGACTGGTGGTGCAGACCTGCCCAAGGCTGCATAGTGTCCAGGGTTCCCGCAGTTTAAACATCACCTGCCTCTTGCAGAGCAGTGTCCCTTTAAGTGGGCATTGCCACAGTTCAGGCACGTCATGACGTCGGTGTCGTGACGCGGTGTACGACGTCGCTCATTCGCAGTGCGGTCGGCAGACGTCTGCAGCTGCGCAGTGTGGGTGTTGGCCGCTTCGTTATCCCATTCACATCGCGCATGCATGGGGCCCCGGGAAAAGTGCGCAAAATGGCCGCTGTCTTCAATGCTGAGGCGCTGCATCCGGGAGATGGCCTGCACACTCACTGCCTCATGGGAGGCAAGTTTCTCATTTTCAGCCGATTTGTATTGGGAATACGGATTTTCTGCGTGCTCATGCACTGTACATGTTTCAATCGCAACTGACTAGGTCATATGCTTGATTTTTAAGAGCTGCTCTCTCAGAGTGAACTCCAAACATGGTTTGGTCTCTGATCATGGAGTCAGCAATATCACCAAAGTTGCAGGGCAGCACTAGCAGGCGGAGGTTAGTCAAGAAGGCACTGAAAGATTCGTCTTTACTTTGAAGACATTGTTGAATATGTAGCGCTCGAAGATTTAATTGGTGTCCACTTCACAGTGACTATCGAACTTGTCCAGGATGGTCTGAAACTTTGTCTTGTCATGGCCTTCGGTGAAGTTAAACGAGTTGAAGAGTTCGATGGCTTGATCACCCGCTGTTGTGAGGAGAAGCGCAATCTTTCTTGCACCAGATGCACCCTTGAGGTCTGAGGCTGCGATGTACAGCAGAAAGTTTTGCTTGAATGTCCGCCAGTTGGCACTGAGATTGCTGGTGAGGAAACTGAATCTTCTCCATGGTGCCGGGATACAGTTGTCACGGAACGGACTGGGGTAAGCCACCTTAAATTAGTAGTCTCCTGGCATCATGTCGTGTTTGGTACACTGGTATAACACTGGCTGCAACTGGATGCAGCATAGATCAAAAAGATACTCCAGACCTTGAAGTTAGTTCAATCAGGTTAATTGAACTAATGGCACAGTTAGCACAGTTCTCTGTGAGTTCGACTCTCTGCTAATTTAAGTGTGGTTACTCTGACTGAACCAGACTAGCTCTTAGCCACGTGGTGGAGGTGTGAGATTGTAACAATACCCTTGACTGACTCTCTAGATCTTCATCAGTGGAAAGAGGCAGAGTGTGAGTGCCTCATGTCTTTTATAGTCAGATCCCACCCCTAAGTGCCCTGCATGCTTATTGGTCATGTCATGTTCTCTGTGTCCATTAGCTGCTTGTCTGTATATCATGACAGCCCCCTGCTTCCTCAATACTACCTGTCCCTCTACAGATCTTTGTATCATCTGCAAACTTAGCAACAGTGCCCTCAGTTCCTTCTTCAAGATTGCCAGTGCATATTGTGAAATGTCGTGGTCCCAACACTGACCCCTGAGGCACTCCACTAGCAGACTCCTATATCGCACCTTATCAAAGGCCTCCTGGAAATCTAAATAGTTCACATCCACTGATTCCCCTTTGTTTAAATTCCTTGATGTGGAAATGCCGGCGTTGGTCCTGGGTGAGCACAGTAAGAAGTTTTACAACACCAGGTTAAAGTCCACCATGTTTGTTTCAAACACTAGCTTTCGAAGCACTGCTCCGAAAGCTAGTGTTTGGAACAAACGCGTTGGACTTTAAATTCCTTGTCACCTCCTCAAAGAATGCTTTGTCCTCCCCGTAGCATATTGTCTCCTCTTTGGCATGAATTTCTGTTGTGCTTCCCGAATAACCCGCAAAAACTCCTGCCATTGCTGTTCCACTGTCTTCCCTGCTAGGCTCTCCTTCCAATCAACTCTGGCCAGCTCATCCCTCATGTCTTTGCAGTTATCTTAATTCAATTGTAATACTGTGACATCTGATTGTAGCTTCTCCCTCTCAAACTGCAGGGTAAATTCTATCAGATTGTGGTCACTGCCCCCAAACTTCACCATTAGTTCCACAATCAAGTCGACCTCATTGTCATGATATGCAAACTTGCAACCAATCAACACTCAGAATAGAACACAACCAATGGGCAGTCAGGGCAATCAGAGGTGGCATCACCACTAGGGGGCATGACATAAACACTATAAAAGGGATGAGGCACTCACATCCTGCCTCTTTCCACAGACAGACATCGAGAGAGTTAGACAGGGTTGATCAGAAGCATCACACCCCAGCACGTGGCTTAGAGCAAGCTGGTACAGTTAGACTGAGTTACTACAGTTAGATTAGCAGAGTCAAACTCATTTGAGAACTGTGTTAATAGTTCAATAAACATGTTGAACTCATTTCAGAGTCTGGAGCATCCTTTAGTTAAGACTGCATCAAGTAGCAGCCTGTGTTATCCGAAGCAGCACAACACAACACTCATTCCACATCATCAAATCCAGAATTGCCTGTTCCCTAGTAGGCTCTGTCACAAGCTACTCCAAAAAAAACATCTCTTAGACATTCTACAAATTCCTTTTCTTGGGATCTACTGCCAACCTAATTTTTCCAATCCACCTGCATTTGAAGTCTCCCATGATTATTGTAATATTGTCTTTTTTAAAAGCCATTTCTATCTCCTGCCCCGCATCCTGACTACTGCTCAGGAGCCTGTGTATAATTCCCATCAGGGTCATTTTTCCTTTGCGATTGCTCAACTCTGCCCACACAGATTCTTTTCCCTCTGATCCTATATCGCTTTTGCTATCAATTTAATTTCATTCCTCACCAACAAAGCAACCCCTGTGCCCATCTGCCTGTCCTTTCAATAAGACATATATCCTTGGTTATTTAGATCCCAGCCCTGATCCCCTTGCTGCCACGTCTCTGTGATGCCCACAACATGGTACCAGTCAATTGCAATGTGTGCAACAAGCTCATTTACCTTGTTCCGTATACTGCGGGCATTTAGATACAACACCCTCAGCCCTGCATTGACCACCTTTCTTCTCATATTTGTCCTTGTTTTTTTCTCTGCCTGAAGTTAGATTCCTGCCAACTTCTATACTCTCTGGTCTATTACGTGTTCTGGAAACTTCACGAAACTCTCCTGAGCCCTTGGCTCTTTTAACTAGTTTAACGTCCTCATCATTAACCTGCACTTCTACCTTCTCCTTTAACTTTGCTTTTGAAATTCACCTGACAACTGAACCCTCCCCCTCACTGTTTAGTTTAAAGCCCTATCTACAGCCCTAGGTTTGAGATTCACCAGCACTCTGGTCCCAGCATGATTCAGATGAAGATTGTCCCATCGGAACAGCTCCCTCCTTCCCCAGTACTGCTCCCAATGTCTCTTGAATTCAAAGCCATTTCTCCAGCACCAATCTTTGAGCCACGCATTTACTTCCTTTCACCTTTTGACCCTATGCCAATTAGCTTGTGGCTCAGGTAGTAATCCAAAGATTATTACATCTTTGGTTCTGCTTTTTAGTTTAGCTGCTGGCTGTTCATACACCCTTAGCAGCACCTCTGTTCTTGTTCTACCTATATTGCTGGTACCTACGTGGACCACGAGAACTGGATCTTTACCCTCCCAATCCGAGTTCCTCTGCAGCCCAGATGAGATATCCTGAATCTGAACACCAGGCAGGCAACACAACCTTCGAGATTATCGATCCTGGTCATAGAGAACAGTGTCAATGCTCCTAACTATATTATCCACAATTATGACTACAATTCCTTTCACTCCCCCACTTGAACAGCCCCCTGAACCTATGGTGTAATGGCCAATTTACTCATCCTTTCTGCAGCCCAGGTTCCTGTCTAGACAGGGAGCAAGAATCTCAACCCTATTGGACAGAGAGGAGGGCACAGGCTCCTGTAACCCTACTTACTGGATCCCTCTCCCTGCTTTAATCACAGCCACACCCTCCTGTCCCTGAACATTGGCTGAATTCAAGGTAGGTAATCTAAGGGGTGTGACTGCCTCCTGAAACACAGTGCCCAACCAAGTACCTCTCTGTGGTACAGGAGACTTCTCTCTGTGTTACGGGAGTCTGATCTCTGTGGTACGGGAGTCTGATCTCTGTGGTACGGGAGTCTGCTCTCTGTGGTACGGGAGTTTGCTCTCTGTGGTATGGGAGTCTGCTCTCTGTGGTATGGGAGTCTGCTCTCTGCGGTAGGGAAGTCTGCTCTCTGTGGTATGGGAGTCTGCTCTCTGTGGTACGGGAGTCTGATCTCTGTGGTATGGGAGTCTGTTCTCTGTGGTATGGGAGTCTGCTCTCTGCGGTAGGGGAGTCTGCTTTCTGTGGTATGGGAGTCTGCTCTCTGTGGTACGGGAGTCTGATCTCTGTGGTATAGGAGTCTGCTCTCTGTGGTATGGGAGTCTGATCTCTGTGGTATGGGCGTCTGCTCTCTGTGGTATAGAGAATCTGCTCTGTGGTATAGGAGTCTGCTCTCTGTGGTAGGGGAGTCTGCTCTCTGTGGTAGGGGAGTCTGCTCTCTGTGGTATGGGAGTCGGCTCTCTGTGGTACGGGAGTCTGCTCTCTGTGGTATGGGAGTCGGCTCTCTGTGGTACGGGAGTCTGCTCTCTGTGGTATGGGAATCTGCTCTCTGCGGTAGGGGAGTCTGCTCTCTGTGGTACAGGAGTCTGCTCTCTGTTATATGGGCGTCTGCTCTCTGTAGTACAGGAGTCTGCTCTATGTGGTATGGGAGTCGGCTCTCTGTGGTACGGGAGTCTGCTCTCTGTGGTATGGGAGTCGGCTCTCTGTGGTACGGGAGTCTGTTCTCTGCGGTACGGGAGTCTGCTCTCTGTGGTACGGGAGTCTGCTCTCTGCGGTAGGGGAGTCTGCTCTCTGTGGTACAGGAGTCTGCTCTCTGTTATATGGGCGTCTGCTCTCTGTAGTACAGGAGTCGGCTCTCTGTGGTATGGGAGTCTGCTCCCTGCGGTACGGGAGTCTGATCTCTGTGGTATGGGAGTCTGCTCTATGTGGTAGGGGAGTCTGCTCTCTGTGGTATGGGAGTCTGCTCTCTGTGGTACGGGAGTCTGATCTCTGTGGTATGGGAGTCTGCTCTATGTGGTAGGGGAGTCTGCTCTCTGTGGTACGGGAGTCTGCTCTCTGTGGTATGGGAGTCGGCTCTCTGTGGTACGGGAGTCTGTTCTCTGCGGTACGGGAGTCTGCTCTCTGTGGTACGGGAGTCTGCTCTCTGTGGTACAGGAGTCTGCTCTCTGTGGTACAGGAGTCTGCTCTCTGTGGTACAGGAGTCTGCTCTCTGTGGTAAGGGAGTTTGCACTCTGTGGTAAGGTAGTCTGCTCTCTGCGGTACAGGAGTCTGCTCTTTGTGGTGCAGGAGACATGCCTCTGTGGTACAGGAGACTGCTGTTTGTGGTACAGGAGACTTCTCTTTGTGGTATGAGAGTTTACTCTCTGTGGTATAGAGAATCTGCTCCCTGTGGTATGGACAATCTGCTCTCTGTGGTACAGGAGTCTGCTCTCTGCGGTAGGGGAGTCTGCTCTCTGTGGTACAGGAGTCTGCTCTCTGTTGTATGGGCGTCTGCTCTCTGTGGTATGGGAGTCTGCTCTCTGTGGTACAGGAGTCTGCTCTCTGTGGTATGGGAGTCTGCTCTCTGTTGTATGGGCGTCTGCTCTCTGTGGTATGGGAGTCTGCTCTCTGTGGTATGGGAGTCTGCTCTCTGTGGTACGGGAGTCTGCTCTCTGTGGTACAGGAGTCGGCTCTCTGTGGTACGGGAGTCTGCTCTCTGTGGTACGGGAGTCTTCTCTCTGTGGTACGGGAGTCTGCTCTCTGTGGTACAGGAGTCGGCTCTCTGTGGTACGGGAGTCTGCTCTCTGTGGTACGGGAGTCTGCTCTCTGTGGTACAGGAGTCGGTTCTCTGTGGTACGGGAGTCTGCTCTCTGTGGTACGGGAGTCTGCTCTCTGTGGTACGGGAGTCTGCTCTCTGTGGTACAAGAGACATCCCTCTGTGGTACAGGAGACTGCTGTTTGTGGTACAGGAGACTTCTCTTTGTGGTATGAGAGTTTACTCTCTGTGGTATAGAGAATCTGCTCTCTGTTGTCTGGACAATCTGCTATCTGAGGTACGGGAGTCTGCTCTCTGTGGTGTGGAGAATCTGCTCTCTGTGGTATGGGAGTCTGCTCTCTGCGGTAAAGGAGACTTCCCTCTGTGGTACTGGAGACTGCTGTTTGTGGTACAGGAGACTTCTCTTTGTGGTATGAGAGTCTGCTCTCTCTGGTAAGGGAGTCTGCTCTCTGTGGTCTGGGAGTCTGCTCTCTGTGGTAGGGGAATCTGCTCTCTGTGGTATGGGAGTCTGCTCTCTGTGGTATAGAGAATCTGCTCTCTGTTGTATGGGAATCTGCTCCCTGTGGTACGGGAGTCTGCTCTCTGTTGTATGGGAATCTGCTCTCTGTGGTATAGGAGTCTGCTCTCTGTTGTATGGGAGTCTGCTCTCTGTGGTACAGGAGTCTGCTCTCTGTGGTATAGGAGTCTGCTCTCTGTTGTATGGGAGTCTGCTCTCTGTGGTATAGGAGTCTGCTCTCTGTGGTATAGGAGTCTGTTCTCTGTGGTATGGGAGTCTGCTCTTTGTGGTATGGGAGTCTGCCATAGAACATAGAACATAGAACAGTACAGCACAGAACAGGCCCTTCGGCCCTCGATGTTGTGCCGAGCAATGATCACCCTACTCAAACCCACGTATCCACCCTATACCCGTAACCCAAGAACCCCCCCTTAACCTTACTTTTTTAGGACACTACGGGCAATTTAGCATGGCCAATCCACCTAACCTGCACATCTTTGGACTGTGGGAGGAAACCGGAGCACCCGGAGGAAACCCACGCACACACGGGGAGGACGTGCAGACTCCGCACAGTGACCCAGCCGGGAATCGAACCTGGGACCTGGGACTCTGGAGCTGTGAAGCATTTATGCTAACCACCATGCTACCGTGCTGCTCTCTGTGGTATGGGAATCTGCTCTCAGTGGTATAGGAGTCTGCTCTCTGTGGTACGGGAGTCTGCTCTCTGTGGTATGGAGAATCTGCTCTCTGTGGTACAGGAGTCTGCTCTCTGTGGTAGGGGAATCTGCTCTCTGTGGTATGGGAATCTGCTCTCTGTGGTATGGGAGTCTGCTCTCTGTGGTAGGGGAATCTGCTCTCTGTGGTATGGGAGTCTGCTCTCTGTGGTATGGGAGACTTCTCTCTGTGGTACAGGAGTCATCTCTCTGTGGTATGGGAGTCTGCTCTTTGTGGTAGGGGAGTCTGCTCTCTGTGGTACGGGAGTCACCTCTCTGTGGTACAGGAGACTTTCCTCTGTGGTACAGGAGACTGCTGTTTGTGGTACAGGAGACTTCTCTTTGTGGTATGGGAGTCTGCTCTCTCTGGTAAGGGAGTCTGCTCTCTGTGGAATGGGAGTCTGCTCTCTGTGGTATGGGAATCTGCTCTCTGTGGTATGGGAGTCTGCTCTCTGTGGTAGGGGAATCTGCTCTCTGTGGTATAGGAGTCTGCTCTCTGTGGTATAGGAGTCTGCTCTCTGTTGTATGGGAGTCTGCTCTCTGTGGTATAGGAGTCTGCTCTCTGTGGTATAGGAGTCTGTTCTCTGTGGTATGGGAGTCTGCTCTTTGTGGTATGGGAGTCTGCCATAGATCATAGAACATAGAACAGTACAGCACAGAACAGGCCCTTCGGCCCTCGATGTTGTGCCGAGCAATGATCACCCTACTCAAACCCACGTATCCACCCTATACCCGTAACCCAAGAACCCCCCCTTAACCTTACTTTTTTAGGACACTACGGGCAATTTAGCATGGCCAATCCACCTAACCTGCACATCTTTGGACTGTGGGAGGAAACCGAAGCACCCGGAGGAAACCCACGCACACACGGGGAGGACGTGCAGACTCCGCACAGACAGTGACCCAGCCGGGAATCGAACCTGGGACCTGGGACTCTGGAGCTGTGAAGCATTTATGCTAACCACCATGCTACCGTGCTGCTCTCTGTGGTATAGGAATCTGCTCTCAGTGGTATAGGAGTCTGCTCTCTGTGGTACGGGAGTCTGCTCTCTGTGGTATGGAGAATCTGCTCTCTGTGGTACAGGAGTCTGCTCTCTGTGGTGCAGGAGACTTCTCTCTGTGGTATAGGGAATCTGCTCTCTGCGGTACAGGAGTCTGCCCTCTGTGGTAGGGGAATCTGCTCTCTGATGTATGGGAATCTGCTCTTTTTGGTATGGGAGTCTGCTCTCTGTGGTGCAGGAGACTTCTCTCTGTGGTATAGGGAATCTGCTCTTTGCGGTACAGGAGTCTGCCCTCTGTGGTAGGGGAATCTGCTCTCTGTTGTATGGGAATCTGCTCTTTTTGGTATGGGAGTCTGCTCTCTGTGTTATGGGAGTCTGCTCTCTGTGGTACAGGAGACTTCCCTCTGTGGTGCAGGAGACTGCTGTTTGTGGTACAGGAGACTTCTCTTTGTGGTATGGGAGTCTGCTCTCTCTGGTAAGGGAGTCTGCTCTCTGTGGAATGGGAGTCTGCTCTCTGTGGTATGGGAATCTGCTCTCTGTGGTATGGGAGTCTGCTCTCTGTGGTAGGGGAATCTGCTCTCTGTGGTATGGGAGTCTGCTCTCTGTGGTATGGGAGACTTCTCTCTGTGCTACAGGAGTCTGCTCTCTGTGGTATAGAGAAACTGCTCTCTGTGGTAAGGGAGTCTGCTCTCTGTGGTATGGGAGTCTGCTCTCTGTGGTATGGGAATCTGCTCTCTGTGGTATGGGAGTCTGCTCTCTGTGG
Source organism: Scyliorhinus canicula (assembly GCF_902713615.1). Lineage (NCBI taxonomy): Eukaryota > Metazoa > Chordata > Chondrichthyes > Carcharhiniformes > Scyliorhinidae > Scyliorhinus > Scyliorhinus canicula. The sequence continues at coordinate 232,462,511 of NC_052148.1, forward strand.
TAGGGGAATCTGCTCTCTGTGGTATGGGAGTCTGCTCTCTGTGGTATAGGAGTCTGCTCTCTGTTGTATGGGAGTCTGCTCTCTGTGGTACGGGAGTCTGCTCTCTGTTGTATGGGAATCTGCTCTCTGTGGTATAGGAGTCTGCTCTCTGTTGTATGGGAATCTGCTCTCTGTGGTATAGGAGTCTGCTCTCTGTTGTATGGGAGTCTGCTCTCTGTGGTACAGGAGTCTGCTCTCTGTGGTATAGGAGTCTGCTCTCTGTTGTATGGGAGTCTGCTCTCTGTGGTATAGGAGTCTGCTCTCTGTGGTATAGGAGTCTGTTCTCTGTGGTATGGGAGTCTGCTCTTTGTGGTATGGGAGTCTGCCATAGATCATAGAACATAGAACAGTACAGCACAGAACAGGCCCTTCGGCCCTCGATGTTGTGCCGAGCAATGATCACCCTACTCAAACCCACGTATCCACCCTATACCCGTAACCCAAGAACCCCCCCTTAACCTTACTTTTTTAGGACACTACGGGCAATTTAGCATGGCCAATCCACCTAACCTGCACATCTTTGGACTGTGGGAGGAAACCGGAGCACCCGGAGGAAACCCACGCACACACGGGGAGGACGTGCAGACTCCGCACAGACAGTGACCCAGCTGGGAATCGAACCTGGGACCTGGGACTAAGGAGCTGTGAAGCATTTATGCTAACCACCATGCTACAGTGCTGCTCTCTGTGGTATGGGAATCTGCTCTCAGTGGTATAGGAGTCTGCTCTCTGTGGTACGGGAGTCTGCTCTCTGTGGTATGGAGAATCTGCTCTCTGTGGTATAGGAGTCTGCTCTCTGTGGTACAGGAGTCGGCTCTCTGTGGTACGGGAGTCTGCTCTCTGTGGTATGGAGAATCTGCTCTCTGTGGTATGGGAGTCTGCTCTCTGTGGTAGGGGAATCTGCTCTCTGATGTATGGGAATCTGCTCTTTTTGGTATGGGAGTCTGCTCTCTGTGGTAGGGGAGTCTGCTCTCTGTGGTACGGGAGTCTGCTCTCTGTGGTACGGGAGTCTGCTCTCTGTGGTACAGGAGACTTCCCTCTGTGGTACAGGAGACTGCTGTTTGTGGTACAGGAGACTTCTCTTTGTGGTATGGGAGTCTGCTCTCTGTGGTACAGGAGTCTGCTCTCTGTGGTACAGGAGACTTCCTTCTGTGGTACAGGAGACTGCTGTTTGTGGTATGAGAGTTTACTCTCTCTGGAATGGAGAATCTGATCTCTGTGGTATAGGAGTCTGCTCTCTGTGGTATGGGAGTCTGCTCTCTGTGGTACGGGAATCTGCTCTCTGTGGTACGGGAGTCACCTCTCTGTGGTACGGGAGTCACCTCTCTGTGGTATAGGAATCTGCTCTCTGTGATATAGGAATCTGCTCTCTGTGGTACGGGAGACTTCTCTCTGTGGTACAGGAGTCTCCTCTCTGTGGTACAGGAGTCTGCTCTCTGTGGTACTGGAGACTGCTCTCTGTGGTACAGGAGACTTCCATCTGTGGTAAAGGAGACTGCTGTTTGTGGTACAGGAGACTTCTCTCTGTGGTATGGGAATCTGCTCTCTGTTGTATGGGAATCTGCTCTCTGTGGTATGGGAGTCCGCTCTCTGTGGTACAGGAGTCTGCTCTCTGTGGTCTAGAGAATCTGCTCTCTGCGGTATGGGAATCTGCTCTCTGTGGTATGGGAATTTGCTCTCTGTGGTATGGGAATCTGCTCTCTGTGGTATGGGAGTCTGCTCTCTGTGGTATAGGAGTCTGCTCTCTGTGGTACGGGAGTCTGCTCTCTGTGGTACGGGAGTCTGCTCTCTGTGGGACGGGAGTCATCTCTCTGTGGTATGGGAGTCTGCTCTTTGTGGTAGGGGAGTCTGCTCTCTGTGGTACGGGAGTCACCTCTCTGTGGTAGGGGAGTCTGCTCTCTGTGGTACGGGAGTCTGCTCTCTGTGGTAAGGGAGTCTGCTCTCTGTGGTGTGGGAGTCTGCTCTCTGTGGTATGGGAATCTGCTCTCTGTGGTATGGGAGTCTGCTCTCCGTGGTAGGGGAATCTGCTCTCTGTGGTAAGGGAGTCTGCTCTCTGTGGTGTGGGAGTCTGCTCTCTGTGGTATGGGAGTCTGCTCTCTGTGGTATGGGAGACTTCTCTCTGTGGTACAGGAGTCTGCTCTCTGTGGTATAGAGAATCTGCTCTCTGTTGTATGGGAATCTGCTCTCTGTGGTACGGGAGTCTGCTCTCTGTTGTATGGGAACCTGCTCTCTGTGGTATAGGAGTCTGCTCTCTGTTGTATGGGAGTCTGCTCTCTGTGGTACAGGAGTCTGCTCTCTGTGGTATAGGAGTCTGCTCTCTGTGGTAGGGGAGTCTGCTCTCTGTGGTAGGGGAGTCTGCTCTCTGTGGTATGGGAGTCTGCTCTCTGTGGTAGCGGAGTCTGCTCTCTGTGGTAAGGGAGTCTGCTCTCTGTGGTACAGGAGTCTGCTCTTTGTGGTACAGGAGACTTCTCTTTGTGGTATGAGAGTTTACTCTCTGTGGTGTAGAGAATCTGCTCTCTGTGGTAGAAGAAGAGAAAAAAGAAAGAAAATCGCTTATTGTCACGAGTAGGCTTCAATGAAGTTACTGTGAAAAGCCCCTAGTCGCCACATTCCGGCGCCTGTCCGGGGAGGCTGGTACGGGAATTGAACCGTGCTGCTGGCCTGCTTGGTCTGCTTTAAAAGCCAGCGATTTAGCCTTGTGAGCTAAACCAGCCCCTGGTATGAGAGTTTACTCTCTGTGGTATAGAGAATCTGCTCTCTGTGGTATGGAGAATCTGCTCTCTGTGGTATGGAGAATCTGCTCTCTGTGGCATGGAGAATCTGCTGTCTGTGGTACGGGAGTCGGCTCTCTGTGGTAAGGGAGTCTGCTCTCTGTGGTAAGGGAGTCTGCTCTCTGTGGTATGGGAGTCTGCTCTCTGTGGTAAGGGAGTCTGCTCTCTGTGGGGTGGAGAAACTGCTCTCTGTGGTATGGGAGTCTGCTCTCTGTGGTATGGGAGTCTGCTCTCTGTGGTGTGGAGAATCTGCTCTCTGTGGTATGGGAGTCTGCTCTCTGTGGTATGGGAGTCTGCTCTCTGTGGTATGGGAGTCTGCTCTCTGTGGTACGGGAGTCTGCTCTCTGTGGTATGGGAGTCTGCTCTCTGTGGTATGGGAGTGTGCTCTCTGTGGTGTGGAGAATCTGCTCTCTGTGGTATGGGAGTCTGCTCTCTGTGGTATGGGAGTCTGCTCTCTGTGGTGTGGAGAAACTGCTCTCTGTGGTATGGGAGTCTGCTCTCTGTGGTACGGGAGTCTGCTCTCTGTGGTATGGGAGTCTGCTCTCTGTGGTGTGGAGAAACTGCTCTCTGTGGTATGGGAGTCTGCTCTCTGTGGTATGGGAGTCTGCTCTCTGTGGTATGGGAGTCTGCTCTCTGTGGTATGGAGAATCTGCTCTCTGTGGTATGGAGAATCTGCTCTCTGTGGTATGGAGAATCTGCTCTCTGTGGTATGGGAGTCTGCTCTCTGTGGTATGGGAGTCTGCTCTCTGTGGTGTGGAGAAACTGCTCTCTGTGGTATGGGAGTCTGCTCTCTGTGGTATGGGAGTCTGCTCTCTGTGGTATGGAGAATCTGCTCTCTGTGGTATGGAGAATCTGCTCTCTGTGGTATGGGAGTCTGCTCTCTGTGGTATGGGAGTCTGCTCTCTGTGGTATGGGAGTCTGCTCTCTGTGGTATGGGAGTCTGCTCTCTGTGGTATGGGAGTCTGCTCTCTGTGGTATGGGAGTCTGCTCTCTGTGGTATGGGAATCTGCTCTCTGTGGTATGGGAGTCTGCTCTCTGTGGTATGGGAGTCTGCTCTCTGTGGTATGGGAATCTGCTCTCTGTGGTATGGGAGTCTGCTCTCTGTGGTATGGGAATCTGCTCTCTGTGGTATGGGAGTCTGCTCTCTGTGGTATGGGAGTCTGCTCTCTGTGGTATGGAGAATCTGCTCTCTGTGGTATGGGAGTGTGCTCTCTGTGGTATGGAGAATCTGCTCTCTGTGGTATGGGAGTCTGCTCTCTGTGGTATGGGAGTCTGCTCTCTGTGGTATGGGAGTCTGCTCTCTGTGGTATGGGAGTCTGCTCTCTGTGGTATGGAGAATCTGCTCTCTGTGGTATGGGAGTCTGCTCTCTGTGGTGTGGAGAAACTGCTCTCTGTGGTATGGGAGTCTGCTCTCTGTGGTGTGGAGAAACTGCTCTCTGTGGTATGGGAGTCTGCTCTCTGTGGTATGGGAGTCTGCTCTCTGTGGTATGGGAGTCTGCTCTCTGTGGTAGGGGAGTCTGCTCTCTGTGGTATGGGAGTCTGCTCTCTGTGGTATGGGAGTCTGCTCTCTGTGGTGTGGAGAAACTGCTCTCTGTGGTATGGGAGTCTGCTCTCTGTGGTGTGGAGAATCTGCTCTCTGTGGTATGGGAGTCTGCTCTCTGTGGTATGGAGAATCTGCTCTCTGTGGTACGGGGGGTCGGAGAATCGCCCGGCGCCGGCGTCAATCCGCCCCATCGTGTCCCGAATTCTCCGCCCACCCGAGATTCGGCGGGAATCGCGCCGCGCCGGTTGGAGGGCCCCCCTCGGCGATACTCTAGCCTGCGATGGGCCGGTAGCCCGCCGATGACAGCCTTTCCTGCCGGCGTGGTTTAAACCACCTCTGGTACCAGCGGGATTGGTGGCGCGGGCGGGCTCCGGGGTCCTGGAGGGGGGCGGGGCACGGGGCGATCTGACCCCGGGGGGTGCTCCCACGGTAGCCTGGCCCGCGATCGACGCCCACCGATTGGCGGGCGGGCCTGCGCCGCAGGGGCACTCTTTTTCTTCCGCCACTACAATGGCCTTCACCATGGCGGAGGCGGAAGAGACCCCAACCCCTGCGCATGCGCCGGTATGACGTCAGCTGTCGCTCACGCTCCGGCGCATGCGCGGATTTCCGCCAGCCGGCGAAGGCCTTTCGGCCCCGGCTGGCGTGGCACCAAAGGCCGTTCGGCCGGCCGGCAGAGCGGCAACCTCTCCAGCGCGGGTCTAGCCCCTCAATGTGAGGGCTTGGCCCCTAAAAGTGCGGCGAATTAGAGACTCACGCCGGAGTGGTTGACGCCTCTCCAATACGCCGGGACCCCCTGTCCCACCGGGTAGGGGAGAGTCCCGCCGGAGGTGAGGCATGGCCATTGAGTGATTTGTTGGATACTTTAAAAGGGAAGCATTGGTTAACTGGGAGTCAATGTTGCTCAGTGAGCACATGGGTGAATGTGGCTTGGAGTGTGTTGAGATAATGGCAGAAGAGCTTTCCGTGAGGAATAGTGCCGGTTTATGGAGGATGGAAGACGGGAGGTTGGTCAAGAGAGCATTAGAACAGTGGAGTCTAGAGGTAACATGTGCATGAGTGAGAATTTCTCATCTTACCCCCTCCACCATCTCGATTCACACGGGTATTGTTGTGTATTGGACTTGCAGGATAGAGAATGGAAATACTGAAGCATGTGGGCTGAACACAATAATCAAATTGTTTATTAGATGTTGCTAACTGTACAAAGCTGAGTCTAACTGGACTCTAAACCCACAAAGTAGCCGGTGACATCACAGACTATCATGTGACTAGCCTCTTGAAGTGACCATGCAACAACACAACAACAACCCACATATACAACATCCTTGTCCCTTTACTTCTAAGGTCCAACGCAACAAATAACTACAGTAGTCCCCCGTTATACCGCGCTCCGCAATACCGCGGTTCGCGATATACCGCGGGGGGGGGGGGGCTTATGCACCCCAACTGTCAGTTGTGTCAATTTCAGCGGCCGGCTCACTTTGATCCGGAGAGGGAAGCTGCTCTCTCACTGAAACAATCAGCCGGCCGCTGAAATTGACACTGCCCGCTGCTCTCTCCCTCCAATCAGAAACATTAAAACTTAATGTTTAATCAGCGGCCGGCTGATTGTTTCAGTGAGAGAGCAGCTTCCCTCTCCGGCCGCTGAAATTGACACTGCCCGCTGCTCTCTCCCTCCAATCAGTACCCCAGCAGCCACAGCCTGAACCCCAGCAGCCACAGTACCCCAGCAGCCACAGCCTGAACCCCAGCAGCCACAGTACCCCAGCAGCCACAGCCTGAACCCCAGCAGCCACAGTACCCCAGCAGCCACAGCCTGAACTCCAGCAGCCACAGTACCCCAGCAGCCACAGCCTGTACCCCAGGAGCCACAGCCTGAACCCCAGCTACAGAGGGGAGGGGCGATGTGAGACCATGCTGGTCTTGCAGAGGCCCGTATGACCTCCTCCTGTGTTCTCTGCTCTCTCCCTCCAATCAGCCGGCAGTGTCAATTTCAGCGTCCGGCTCACTTTGATCCGGAGAGGGAAGCTGCTCTCTCACTGAAACAATCAGTCGGCCGCTGAAATTGACACTGCCGGCTGCTCTCTCCCTCCAATCAGAAACATTAAAACTTAAAAGTTGGATTGGAGGGAGAGAGCAGCCAGCAGTGTCAATTTCAGCGGCCGGCTGATTGTTTCAGTGAGAGAGCAGCTTCCCTCTCTGGATCAAAGTGAGCCGGACGCTGAAATTGACACTGTTTTAATTAGATCCACGATGGGGGTTTTAAATTATTACACATTCATAATACAATCAGTAGGAAAGATGTTCCTGTGGGCATCTATTCCGCACTGCTGATTGCCTGCGCACTAAAGGGGTTTGATTGTTCTTGACCGCAGAAGTATTCTCAGGTTCTTCAGTGGATGACTCTACCCTGGAAGATGTTTCAGTCTCTTTTTCATTGGCGGCACGGTGGCACAGTGGTTAGCACTGCTGCCTCACACCGCCAGGGATCCAGGTTCGATTTTCGGCTTGGGTCATGATGTGCGGTGTCTGTACGTTTGCCCCGTGTCTGCCATGGGTTTCCTCCGGGTGCTCTGGTTTCCTCCCAAAAGTCCCGAAAGACGTGCTTGTTAGGTGAATTGGGCATTCAGAATTCTCCCTCGGTGTACCCGAACAGGTGCTGGAGTGCGGCGACTCGGGGATTTTCACAGGAACTCCATTGCAGCATTAATGTAAGCCTACTTGTGACACTAATAAAAGATTGTTGATTGTTGTCAGAAGGAAGACTAGTAGCAGCTTCTGCAGATTGACCAGAAGCCAGAAAATCCCACCTATGGAGTGGGACCAGATCTCAGAACCTTCTGACTCTGAGGCAAGTGTGCTAACATGGCTGACACACCTGAGCAATAATTGGCAACGGTTGGCCAGCATATTCTGTGGATTTTTTCCAATTGGCCAACCTCAATTTTGCAGGAATATTGTATAGCTGATTGCAATCCTTTCCTGCTTTTGTTCAATTGCTTAATCCAATTAAATACTGCTCAACCTTTGTAACTAGCTCTGATTATTGGCCAGCTCACTGTGCCAAGGTAGATTACACAGTTTCAATGATAACTAGGAATGCACAGGATCAAATCCTAATCTTCAGTAACTCACAAAAGTCACCTCTGAACAATGCATCAATCACTTATTTTTGTGGGCATTTCCATTTATCGAAGCAAATAAACTTAGAAAGACCATTCAAAATGACGGTGATCTCTGCATAAAAATGTGCGCCTCCCAGAATAATTCTCATTCAAGTGGACATGGTTCTTATTTACAATAGAGTATTTACAACCTTGCCCTTTATCAGGATTCAATTGGCTTTGTGGAATAATAATACCGAGATTCAAAGATCAGATTCACACAGCAGGTGAGGAAATGCTTTTGTCAGTGAAGGATTTCAAAAATTCCATCAATGATTTATTTTCCTGCCTCTGTGGCTCTGTTTTGCATTTTCCCACTCCTTGGGGTTGGAGAATACAGCATACACACAGTTACAAAGAATTTGAGTCAGTAAGGGAATGTAATTTGAAGGGCAAAAGTGCTTGTGCTGAGTGACACAAGGTCAGCAGAGAAGGAGGAACTGTCCTGTCATTAGCAGGAAGTCAGAAAAGAATGAGAGCTGCCCCGGGGGAGGTGGGAGCCGAGCAGATGGCACTAATTGCAAAGCACACAGTGACAACTGACAGGGGCAATTCTCCATCCTGACACTTTGCACATGTCAGGAAACACAAACGAGCACATTCCACAATTCTTCAAGGACTTCCATATCAGCAACACCTCCACCCCTTTTTTCCCCACTCTCTCCTTGTGATTAAACTCTTTCACCCGCAATCCTATGACAGGCAAACATTCTAATAATTAACGAGTTTGCTGACAAACAGCTTTAAGGCAGTAATCAATTCCAATTAAAACAACGAGTTTTTATTTCTTCTTGGTTGCGTCGGTTGTTTTTGTAAAATTATCTGCTCACAAGGTGCCTCGTCTTTTTCATGAGTGTTCGTATAAATGTTTACTTTAGATGACATCTCGTTACTTCATATGAAAACTATTAAGAACTGCAAAAACAATCTTGGGTTTAGAACTACAAATCATTTTTTAAAAAATCTTGATTTATTTTCAATGGTACCCTGAGCTAATCCCATTGAGAAGCTAAACAGTGTTAACACAGTCCACCGACATTTTACTCCCACATTCCACCTTGTCATATATCACTGTACAGTTAAAATATGCTTTCTTCAATTCTCTATATGATTATACACTTTCTAATGCTTTAAGATTCAAAGAACAACACGATATAGCACAGGAACAGGCCCTTCGGCCCTCCTAGCCTGCGCCGATCACGTTATTCAATTCAGTTATATGCGATTCTCGTTCAAAATTAATTCGAGCCAGATATGGATGTAAAGCAAACAAATACCCCCCACCCTACCCCCACCCCCAACATTTACAAATGTTTTGATGATTTGTGAATTTGGGGGATTTAATTTCTGTGTTTATCCTCTGATTATCTAGCATAACCTTTTTCAGAAGAATAATATGAATATGGAAATTCACCACCCTGCACAGTTTAGAGTTTTAACAATAAATGCTTGGACAGACACATTTTTTATATTTTGTGGTTCGTAGAAGTTCAAAATCATCACACTATTTTACACAGGTACGGGAGAGAGTTGACATCTAATATATTTCCCTGACCTCACCAGGAGCTGCAGAATTGCACACTGTCAGTTTGGCACACAGACTATAGTGTAGTGGTGAGTGATGTGGCATCCTGGATACTTGTGTAAGCATAACCATATAGTTCCCAGCTCCACTTGTATAGTATAACAATATGAAATCTGTGGAAAGCTGCAGTTTAACAGCTTACCAAACCTTTGTAATGGGGATCCACAGTCAGTGCCATTCTAATTTTGAAACCAAAATACAGGCTGGAAGCTATCCAAATAGGAAAAGTGACTCCCCCCCCCAATAAAGCAAATGGGGCTTCTCTCTGGGATCCTCTCAGCTCAAGACACTGTACATTCCTCGAGTTTGTTAATCTAAATGATTGTGAGCTGTTCCACAATTATTGTTTAAAAGAAAGAGAAACTTGTGAAGTGAAATAAAAATCAAAGGAAAATTGGTGAAATAAAAGACTGTAAAAATGTCCCAAGACACATCTCAGGTGCGTAACCAAAGTGATGGATGGATGACCAAAGACTTGGCCAAACAGACAATGTAATCACTCAGCTTCTTTGCAGCTAGTTGCACCTCACAGCTAGTGCTATATTATTCTGGAAACCAACCTACAGCTTGTCATTAGTGAAAGAACAGCACTTACTATAATTAATTGGACAGTCGCAGAATTGCTTCAGTGCAAAAGGAGGCCATTCATCCCATCGTGCCTGCAGTTGTTCTCTAACTGTGCAATGTAGAGAGTTTTTACAGCATGGAAAGAGGCCCTTCTGCCCATCGTATTTAGTGCTATTCTCCCACCTTCTTCCCATTATCCCGCACATTCTTCCATCAAGAAAGTAAAATACATGAACAAATGAGTGGGAATCATAAGAAGATTGGCAGGTTTTGGGTTATAGAGGCGATTCATAGTCCATTGTCCTCACGGTAAGTGTGCCTTGGAAATTCTTGGACACACAGCCAGTAATTTCCCATTCATGGGGGTTGCGCTTCCTGCCAATGCTGCTCTCCACTTGGGAGTGCAGGGTGTTTAAATCACCTCATTGGCACCTGAAATTTGGGTTCAGATTAGATTCACTTTAATCGCTTCCACCCAGTTTTGCAGTAAAATATTTTTAATAACATGGATCCATTATTTGTGATATCACTGCGAGATAATGCTAATTTACAAAATACAACATGCAATAAACTACTTGTAATATTATTCTCTGCACTATAATTCGATGATGAGATAAAGAATGAAGATCAGTCCAAGCAGTGAGATAAGAAAAACAAGAATTGGATAATTTTGGGAACAGTTATTTGTTAATGTTCAAATGGAAGATAGATCTGAGTCATTGATGTATGTACAGTCACCCTGACAAGTCTGCTATTAATTTCAAGGTAAGGACTTGATAATGCAGATTGAGAAGAGAAGTTTGGATTCACTTAGAGCTAATTGTTCTATAGTGCATTTTAATCCTTTCTCTGAATTTTCCAATGACATCTATTGGAAACAGTTGTGCAAAATATTGGAGCTCCTGTTGATTTAGAACCCATCCCATTCACACTGCTGTTTTGGAACCTGCCCCACTGAAACTTCTGGTTGCTGTGTTTCATGCCTTTGAGATAGGCAGTGATATACACTCCAGTTTATATGTCTGAGCAGCAGTTTAATTCAATGCTTTAAAATGTCTGCTCTCATCCATCCAGCTGGTTGTCTACTGTTTAGCTTCTCTTTCTCAGTAACCACAGCCAGGCTGAACTAATCAAACAAAGAACAGATATCAGACACATATAATCAAGCACCGAACAATTAAACACTACAACCCAGATCCTCTACAGAATGGAAATTGTCATTCGATTGCCGTTCCGCTTAAACTTTTCAACATCCTGATGCTGCTCCGCATTTCTTGCCGGGTATTCCAAGCCCGGATTCTCCAGAAATGTTGAACGCAGCATCTATGAAAGAGCTCCATTGTAGCACGGTAGCAAATAGGGAATACCAGACACATTTCCTTTTTATGGCACTAGCTGCCATATTGTAATTTTCTATGCCGGCTGTGAATGTTGGTGAACAGCTGAATGGAGGTCAATGTGAGTAATCATGGGGAGGTTGGGGGAGGTTGGGGGGCGGGGGGTCACTTCTGTAGTTACTTGGGAGTTAGACCAGGTTTGAATTAGTCTAATTTTTCTAGAATAATTACCCAGGCTAGTACCATTGGGACTGTCTAGAATCTCTAACACCAGCTCAAAGTTGAAGACTTTAGCGGAATGTCGCAGGGAGCAGCAGAAGCTCCTGCTTGAACCTTCGAGGTTCAAACTTCCTGGGCAATTCCGACAGAATTTAACGTATTGGGATTTGTTCAGTCTCTGACAATCAGGAGAATGGAAGTTTGGGGTCCGTAACTTTCCAATGGCAAAATAAAGACCCATGGGCAGGATTCTCTGACCCGCCGTCTGGACGGAGAATCCCGGGGGGGGGGGGGGGGGGGGGGACGGCATGAATCCCGCCCTGCCACTCTGACGCCGGCTGCCGTATTCTCCGGCGGCAGTTTTCAGGTGGGGGTGAGGTTTACGCCACGCTGGTTGGGGCTGTTGGCAGCGGCCCCCCTGGCAAATCTCCGGGCCCCGATGGGTTGAGCAGCCATCAGTTCCTGGCCAGTCTCGCCGGCGTGAAATGGACATCATCCCACATGGCAGGACCTAGCTTGTAGGCCGTCTAGTGGAGTCCTCTGGGGGGCGTGGGGGGATCTGGCCACAAGGGGGGCCCCTACGATGGCCTGGCCCACGATCGGGCCCATCGATCTGCGGACGGGCCTCCACCATGGGGGCACTCCTGCCTTCTGCACCAGCCTCCGTAGGGCTCCACCATGGCCAGCATGGAGAAGAACCCACCTGCGCATGCGCAGGAACACGCCGGCCGATCTGCGCATGCGCGGAACCACTTTGGCGGTTCTGCACATGCGCCAGAGAACACGCTGGCCCTTCGGCGCTGGTTGGTGCACGCCAACCCCTCTGGCACTGGCCTGGCCTCCAGAAATGCGGAGGATTCCGCAACTTCCGGGTGGCCCAATGTCAAAGTGGTTTGCGCCGTTTGAGGGAGAATCCCGCCCGTTGTTTTCAATTAAACCATCCTAAACAACAAACATATATTTTTTGATCTTCAACTTGTCCATTTTCTTTTAAGTTGAAGATCTTTGATTCTGCCACAAAGAACTGCACATTTGAGGTTATGGTTCAGCCTGATAGCTCAGTTGCACAAACCAGTGAGATACTCAACCTCAAAGATATACTAATGAAGGCGAGCTGAGCATCTACAGATGCTTTGAGATCAATAACCAGACCCTGGTGTGGCTAACAGTGTAGCCAGTGCTGGGTGATCCTTGCAGGGACATGGAGAGAGTGGGAGCCATGGATGAAGAGAGGACTGTGGGAGGGTACGGGAGAGAAAGGGAGGAGGGTGGGTGAGAATAAGATTGGAGGGGGAGGCGGGCTGATAGCGGGAGAAGGTTGAGGTTTTGGGATGTAGGCCCAAGGCTTGTAGGGGTGTCAGGAACCGGTTCCAAGGGGAAGGATCCAGGCCATCAGACTGGGCACAGGGTGTTGTCAACTTAAGGCAGAGGATGTGGGATCCGAGAAGAAATGAAGGATGGAGGGGTGTACCCTAAGATTGTGCTTTTCAGCCACGTATTAAGAGGTATATTGTCTTCTTTAAAATATTTCTATTTGCATCTTTTCACCCTTTTCTGATATTTCAGCTTCAGGCTTAAAGCTTGCTGAAATGTTTGGTTTTCTTAGGCATTAGTAAGGCCTGGGGTGTTCAGCAGGACCCCCCCCCCCCCCCCCCACCCCCCCCCCCCCCCCCCACCCCCCACAATCAAGCTATGGTGGCTCCTCTTCGCAGCTTGTTGAGCTTCTCATCATTGCTGACAGTAAGCTGCAGATGATAGAGGATGATGTGGGTGTTCATGCTTTCCTGGGCCACATTTCCTGGCAGCTCCTAGATCTCAGCGATCAGTTATTCAAGAGCAGCAACCAAGTAGGCGGGGACAGTTGGGAAGGGAGTTCCAGAGTCTTGGCTCAGTGACAGTGTAGGAACACCAGGTCAGGACGGTATGCGGATTGGAGAGGAATTTGCAGGTGATAGTGTCCCCGAGCATCTTGTCCCTTGTCCCTTTAGGTGGTAGAGGTCATGGTCTTGAACGATGCTGTCAAGGTGGAGGTCTGGTGAGTTACTAACTTTCGTACTTCATTATATACTTTTAAACTTCATTTCACTGCACTGATACTTCTCAATGGGCCACGTTTAAATGTTACTTGTTGACTATTTCTTTGCCGTGCTATTTGCCCTACCACCGGTGAAGTGTCCCTTGTGTTTTCCCCAGAGCTGTGAAGGCATTATTTCCATGAATTCCAAGTGCTTCCAAACACAAAAGATCATCTCCGAATGCAGAATATCACTTCCATATCCTTGACAGGCCATGCTGGCTTTTGAGTATTTTTGAGTGCTTTTAATGAATTATATAGGGCAAGATCTTGATTTCAACATCTCTAACGATCTGCGCTCTGATTGAGCCCCACCCAAAGGACATTTATGTGGTCCGCATCCCATGGGCAGAGCGGAAGAATCTAGCCCTTAGGCTTTCAAAAGATCCCAGTTAAAAAAATTAAAATCAAGGTACCACCCTATGACCTTCCCTTTGTCCTCCCACCACAGAACTCCTCGCTCCGCCCCATGGAACACCCTGCTGCACTGCCCCCACAGTATTGCCCCAGCGTGACTCTTTTCCCTCTGGGGCTGTAATCACCTGTGTGCGTCCTGCAGGTTCTGCACACCATGGAGACCTGTTGTCAGCCTGCCCTCATGCTGATCTGAATGGCAACTTAACATGGGGGACTATCATGCATGAAGGCCTGATAATGACATTTAAATGTATGCAAATAGCGATCTTGACTTTTAAAGTTAACTCATTTACAGGGATGGGTGAACAATCGATTGGGGAAAAATACTTTTCACTGTACTTTGGTACATGTGGCAATAAATCAATCAATCAATCAATGGTATATAGTCTGTGTCATCGATCACGTTAATTTGTGCTTTGGTCAGGTCTTCAAATTTGAAGGCAAGCCTACAGAATTGGTTCACCCCCCATATGTGGCATCACCGCCACAGAGCATGAAATGACTGTGGAGCTGCAGTGATTGGTGGAGATACATACCTTGACGACTCTTCACGGGGCTGCAGGGGGAATCCTGCCATCTGAAAAATCCTACAACAGCTTTTAAAGCATTCAGATCTAATTTTGCATAGAACCTAATCCAGATGGTTGATGGAGTGCGTCACTTGAGAGGTTATTTATCATTTACTATTTAAGGTGGAGACACGCTGTCGCTGAGGATGTGCACAGCTGTAATAATTAAGTGTGTTTCATTTCATAGACTGTTGCTCAGCAACGCAGGCACACAGCTTAGATAGTCATCAATGCACAGTGGCAGCAGCATGCACCGCATGCAGAATGCATTTCAGCGACCTGCCAATCCTCCTTTGACAGTACTTTCCAAACCTGCAACATCGGAACCACAAGAGCAGCCGACACATGGGAACACGATCTTCAAGCTCTCCTCTAAGCTACACACACTTAAAGGAAGGTGGTGGTGTAGTGGTAATGACATTGAGCTCGTAATCCAGCGACCCAAGTTAATGCTTTGGTGACACAGGTTCAAATCCCACCACAACAGCTGGTGGAATTTAAATTCAATTAATAAATCTGGAAGTAAAACTTTGTCTCGGTAATGGTGACCGTGAAACTATCATCGATGGTTGTAAAAACCCACCTGGTTCACTGATGCCATTCATTGAAGGAAATCTGCCCTCCTTCCCTGGTCTGACCGACAGACCCAAGGAAGTGTGGTTCACTCTTAATTGCCCTCTGAAATGGTCAAGCAAGCCACTCAGTTTAAGGGCCTATCTGGATGAACCGCAAATGCCTGTCTTGTTAGCGATGAGCAAGTCCTGTGACAGAATCAATAAAAGAAAACTGTTCTGATTTGAAACTATATTGCTGTCCCTTCAATGTCACTGGGTCAAAATCCTTGGCACTGCCTTCGTTAACAGCACTGTGGATGTATCTACACCAAGAGTACAGCTGAACTTCAAGGTGCACTGTAGCACAGAGGTTAGCACTGTTGCTTCACAGCATCAGAGCCCCAGATTTGATACCTGGCTTGGGTCACTGCCTGTGCGGAGTCTGCTCATTCAACCCATGTCTGCGTGAGTTTCCTCCGGGTGCTCCGGTTTCCTCCCACAAGTCCCGAAAGATGTGCTGTTAGGTGAATTGGACATTCTGAATTCTCCCTCAGTGTGCCCAAACAGGCGCCAGTGTGTGGCGACTAGGGTTTTTTTTTACAGTAACCTCATTGCAGTGTTAATGTAGTTAAAAAGGATGCCCCGACATTAAAACATTTTTTAAAAAAATTTAGAGTACCCAATTTTTTCCAATTAAGGGGCAATTTTAGTGTGGCCAATGCACCTACCCTGCACATCTTTGGGTTGTCGGGATGATGCCCACGCAAACACGGGGACATTGTGCAAACTCCACATGGACAGTGACCCAGAGCCGGGATTGAACCTGGGACCTCGGCCCTGTGAGGCAGCAATGCCAACCACTGCGCCACCGTGCTGCCCGATAATATATTTTTTCAATAGGTCCCCCCCAATGGAGATGGAGACCTCCCCCACCTGCATGTGCACGGCCCACCCAGGAAACTAACTCCCACAAGGACCGTCTCCTCCACACGGAAAACCCTGGGACTCAATGACCCCCCCACCCAGACAAGGGGAACCCCCTCCCAGGCACTGCCTGGCTATGGCCCTCCCCTGGGGTTTATACTTACCTGTGCGCCCCTGGCAGTTTCCCTTCACCTGGCTCCCGTTTTTACAAACCAGTTTTAAACTTTGCATATGTGTGTCATGTCATGTGAACGAGGAACGAGGGGGAAATTCCCAATGTGGGGGGGGGGGGGGGGGGGGGGGGGAGAGATACACCAGGGAAACCTGCTAATGATATATTAATTGTAATGTGTTTGGGAACCTTGTTTCTTCACAGACGGAGGGGGGGGAGGGGGAAATCTGAAAATGAGATGTTGCCAACGAGATTCTCGTTTTTCAGTCCTGGCGGGAATTTTCAGCCACTTCGCCATCTGGTCTCGTGGTGAATGTGGATGTAAATTCCCCTCCCCCATTGCCTGCTTTGTCTGGTGTAATCCTGAACAACGGAACAGGCTTGTGGAGTGGGCAGCACGGTGGCGCAGTGGGTTATCCCTGCTGCCTCACAGCACCGAGGTCCAAGGTTCGATCCCGGCTCTGGGTCACTGTCCGTGTGGAGTTTGCATATTCTCCACATGTTTGCGTGGGTTTCGCCCCCACAATCCAAAGGTGTGCAGGGTAGGTGGATTGGCCACGCTAAATTGCCCCTTAATTGGAAAAAATGAATTGGGTACTCTAAATTTAGGAAAAAAAAGAACAGGCTTGTGGCAAAATTGGGACACTCAAACCTTTCATCGAACAACTGCACATTTGACAGCTTGTTCTGGCATCTATTATGTGGCTGTTTAGTTGCGATTTAACGGATCATGATACGTGAGGGATCTTGAATGGATTTCATTTCAGCATTTAATGTGGTATTGCACAGAATTGCACTGTCATAATATCCACTCATGTATATAATGAGATGCAGACAGGCAGTGATTGACACACAGGATAACCAATGAACACACACAACACAGAACAACCAATCACCAGACAGGACACCACCACTATAAAGCCCACAGGGCATTAAGACTCTCCCTCTCTCACAGGACACAGCTACTGAGATAGTTAGAGTGCACAAGCCAGTGAGCATCATCTCCATGTGGTAGAGAGCTAGTCTGGTCAAGCCGGTAGGAGGTTATCAGTTAGATTAATAGAGTGTCAACCCACAGCAAATTATGTACAGCAATCAGCAAGTTCAATAAAACAGTGTTGGACCACCTCCTGTGTCGGAAGCCTGTTTCTAGTTTCACTGCATCCAGTTACAGTCAACGTTGAACTAACTCACTTAACACATCATGGTACCAGGGAGTTATTAATTCAAACGAACCTACCTCAAGTGAATCTGCAACAACCAGCACGCAGCCATCCAGTGGCATGGAAAAGATCCAGCCTCCTCCGCAACTCCGGATCTCCGGCAACCTCGGCGCCAACTGGAAAGACTTCAAACAGAAGTTCCTCCTATATATCGAGGCCTCCGACCTCCAGGCAGCATCGGATGCCCGAAAGATCGCACTGTTCCTGTCGACTGCGGGGGACCACGCCATCCACATCTATAACTCGCTCACGTTTGCCGATGACGAAGACAGGACCATGTTCAAGACGGTTCTGCTGAAATTCGACAGCCACTGCGATATTGAGGTGAATGAGAGCTTTGAACGGCACATCTTCCAACAGAGGCTTCAGGGTAAGGATCAACCTCTTCAGTCCTTCTTGACCCATCTCCGCATCCTAGCGCAGTCATGCAATTATGACTCGACGGCTGATTCCATGATCCGGGATCAGATCGTTTTCGGGATCCAGTCTGACTCCCTGCGGGAGCAGCTCCTCAAACTCAAACAGTTGACCCTCTCCGTCGCCATTGAAACGTGCACTGTCCATGAGCATGCCAGAAATCGTTACTCCCGCATCAGGGCGGCAGAAACTGCAAAACTGGCCTCCCACAAGGCAGAAAGGGTGCAGGCCATCTCAAAAATGCAAGGTCTTAGCATTGAGGAGAGTGGCCATTTTGCGTGCTTTTCCCGGGTCCCTACGCATGCGCGCCACGACCGGGTGGATGATGAGGCGAAGACCCTAATGCGCATGTGCGAACAGCGGCTGACCGCACTGCGCATGCGTGATGGCGCACAGAACACGCTGACGTCAGCGTCACGACGTGTCCAAATGGTGGCTCCGCACATTTAAAGTGGCAATGTCCAGCCAAAGGAAGGTAATGTTTACAGTGTGGAAAGCTTAGGCATTACGCGGCCTTCTGCAGGTCCGCTCTACCGAGCAACAGCCAGCGATCCCAGCTGCAACGCAGACATGTCCGCTGCGTACAACAAGGCATGCAGGATTCTGATCCCGACAGCCCAACGGACCCCGATGCTGACTGCCTCGAGTTTCCATATCGGGTGGCCATCATCACCACACGTGAGCTGGTCTCCACTGCGCCTGCAAACTGCCTTTCAATCCTGAGTGTGGATCCCGACGACGAGTGGTGTGCTGTCATCACGGTCAACCAATCTTGCATCCAATTTAAATTGGACACTGGCGCGTCTGCAAACCTCATATCCAAGTCGGACCTCAACAGCATCCATGACCAACCTAGCATTCTTCCAACAGCCTGCCAGCTCCTTGACTACAATGGCAATGCCATTGCTGCCAGTGGATCATGTCAGCTAGGTGTATCTCACAAGGCAATCAAGGCGATGTTAAGTTTCGAGATTGTCCGGCCTGACAAAGCATCCCTGCTCGGTGCTCGCACCTGCAAACTCCTAAATCTGGTCCAGCGCGTCCATGCCATGTCCTCGACACCTGCGACTGCCTCGCCCAATGCAAATCTCCAGGCTGTGATAGATAACATTCTCATACAATACCACAATGTGTTTTGATGGGATGGGCATGCTTACATATCGCTACAAAATGTTGCTCAAGCCAAATGCCACTCCAGTCATCCATGCACCACGTCGGGTGCCGGCTCCTCTCAAGGATCGTCTGAAAACGCAGTCATGAGAGCTCCAAGACCAGAGTATCATATCAAAGGTCACGGAACCAACAGGCTGGGTCAGCTCCATGGTCTGTGTCAAGAAGCCCTCTGGTGAACTCCGCATTTGCATTGATCCCAAAGACCTGAATCGCAACATAATGCGAGAGCACTACCCGATCCCGAAGCACGAAGAGTTAACCAGTGAGATGGCTCATGCCAAATTCTTCACCAAGCTGGACGCCTCCCGTAGGTTCTGGCAGATACAGCTGGATGAGTTTAGTTGGAAGCTGTGCATGTTTAACACTCCGTTCGGCAGGTATTGCTACAACCGCATGCCTTTTGGTATCATCTCAGCTTCCGAAGTATTTCATCGCATAATGGAGCAAATCATGGAGGGTATCGAGGGGGTGCGAGTCTATGTGGACGACGTGATCATCTGGTCCACGACACCCGAGGATCACATCGTTCGCCTCAAACAGGTTTTCCAGAGGATTCATGAAAATTGCCTCCAGCTCAACAGGGCCAAATGCTCAATTGGTTGGTCCGCTATCAGGTTTCTGGGTGACCACATTTCACAGCAGGGTGTGCAACCTGACACTGACAAGGTGCTGGCAATCAATGCCATGAAGACCCCAGGGGACAAAAAGGCAATCCTCCGTTTCCTCGGGATTGTAAATTTTCTTGGAAAATTCATTCCCAATATGGCATCCCACACCACGCTCCTCCGGCATCCCATTAAAAAGTCGACAGTATTCCAGTGGCTTCCCGCACATCAAGCGGAGCGGCACGAGCTGAAGGCCAAGCTCACCACAGCCCCAGTACTGCTGTTCTTTGACCCAACCAAGGAGACTAAGATATCCACAGACGCAAGCCAGGACGGCATTGGCACGGTCCTCCTTCAGCGAGACGACTCCTCGTCCTGGGCTCCAGTGGCATATGCCTCCAGGGCCATGACTCTGACCGAACAACGGTATGCCTAGATTGAAAAGGAGTGCTTGGGTCTCCTGACAGGAATAGTCAAGTTTCATGACTACATATACGGTCTGCCAAAGTTCACGGTGGAAACAGACCACAGGCCTTTAGTCCACATAATCCAGAAGGATTTAAATGACATGACACCTCGCTGCAGCAAATTCTTCTTCGTCTCTGCCGATATGACTTTGAACTCGTCTACACACCGGGTAAGGAGCTGATCATCGCGGATGCCCTATCCTGATCCATCACCATGCTGTGTGAACAGGGGGACTTAATTTGCCACATGAAAATGAAATGAAATGAAAATCGCTTATTGTCACGAGTATGCTTCAAATGAAGTTACTGTGAAAAGCCCCTAGTCGCCACATTCCGGCGCCTGTTCGGGGAGGCTGTTACGGGAATCGAACCGTGCTGCTGGCTTGCCTTGGCTTGCATTGAGGCACAGGTGTAATTGTGTGCCAACAACCAGCCACTGATGAACGGGTTGTCCAAATACACAAAGAAACTGCCAAATATTCTACTGCAGCGCGTCATGCGACACCTCACCCATGGCTGGCAAAAGGGGCAGTACCCCCAGTTCTTCAACGTTGAGGACGAGCTAACGGTTGTTGAGGGGATCCTTCTTAAACTAGATAGAATCGTCATTCCCCAAAGCATGCAAACCATGGTGCTCAGACAGACACATGAGGGTCAACTTGGGGTCGAGAAATGTCAACGCAGAGCTCGGCAGGCAATTTACTGGCCTGGTATTAGCCAGGACATTGCCAACACAGTCCTCAATTGCACAACATGCCAGACGTTTCAACCAGCTCAACCCAAGGAAACACTACAACAGCGCGAGATCGTGACTTCTCCGTGGTCCAAGGTGGGGATAGACCTCTTTCACGCCAATGGACGTGACTGCGTGTTCTTGGTCGACTACTTCTCCAGCTACCCGGAAGTGGTGAAACTGTCGGACCTCACATCCAAGTCAGTCATCAAAGCCTGCAAAGAGACAGGCATGGGATACCACTCACGGTAATGAGTGACAACGGTCCATGTTTCTACAGCCAAGAGTAGTCCGACTTTGCACGATCCTACGACTTTAGTCACATCACGTCCAGTCCCCATTACCCGCAATCAAATGGGAAGGCTGAGAAAGGGGTCCATATTGTCAAGCGGTTACTGTGCTAGGCTGCAGACTTAGCCTCGGATTTCAACCTGGCGCTGTTGGCATACAGGGCAGCCCCTATGTCTCCTGGCTTGTCTGCAGTGCCGCTGCTCATGAACCGCAACCTGAGGACGACTGTTCCAGCCATCCATGTTCCAGACCTTGACCACCTCACGGTGCTGCAGAAAGTGCAGTGATCCAGGGACCAGCAAAAGATCACGTATGATGCTCATGCCACGGATCTGCCTGTGCTGGCTCCAGGCGATGTTGTTCGCGTTCAGCTGCCTGAGGGAGGTTGGTCAGCCCCAGCTGTTGTAGTCAGACAGGCTGCCCCAGGTCTTTCGTTGCCCAAATGGCTGATGGCTCCATTCTATGGCGCAACAGGAGGGCGCTGCGCAAAGTTCCCTGCCTATCACCTGACCGCACTTCTCCGCTGTCATCATGCCTCCTCCGGACATCTTGCACCACAAGACCACCGATCTGGCAGCGATCCCACTGGTCCACAAGTCCACCGAGATGGCAGCCATCCCGTCTGTCCAGGTGCCAGCGTCCCCCCCTCCACCTCTGCAGCGATCGACAAGAATTCGTCGCCCACCACAAAGACTGAATCTATAGACTTAAATCTTGTAAATTTTGTTCAGTTTGCTCTGTATCTGCAGGATAGACACCTTCCCATGTACATATGTTCATTCATTCCCCACATAGTTATGCATGCATATACAGCCACGTTCCAAAATTTATTTTAAAAGGGGGAGATGTCATAATATCCACTCATGTATATCATGAGATGCAGACAGGCAGTGATTGACACACAGGATAACCAATGAGCACACACGACACAGAACAACCAATCACCAGACAGGACACCACCACTATAAAGCCCACAGGGCATTCAGACTCTCCCTCTCTCACAGGACACAGCTACTGAGATAGTTAGAGTGCACAAGCCAGTGAGCATCATCACCATGTGATAGAGAGCTAGTCTGGTCAAGCCAGTAAGAGGTTATCAGTTAGATTAATAGAGTGTCAACCCACAGCAGATTATGTACAGCAATCAGCAAGTTCAATAAAACATTGTTGGACCATCTCCTGTGTCAGAAGCCTGTTTCTAGTTTCACTGTCCAGTCGCAGTCAACGATGAACTAACTCACTTAAAACATCAACCAGTTCTTCAAAACTATGGACACATTTATTGAGCCTTTTTTAGAAAATAAGAAAAATCTGCCCAGAATCTTCCGACTGAACAACTGGGGCGAGATTCTCCGACCCCCCGCAGGGTCGGAGGATCCCTGACGGGAGGCGCGAATCCCGCCCTACCACCCTGACGCCGGCTGCCGTATTCTCCGGCGCCATTTTTTGGGTGGCGGCGGCCCACCCAGCGATTCTCCGGACCCCGATGGCTTAAGCGGCCGTCCATTTTTGGCCAGACCAGCCAGCATGAATCACTCACCTCATGAACCGGCGGGACCTGGCAGGTGAGTATGCATGGGTGGTCCTCCGGGGTGGGGGGGGGGGGGGGGGGCGGGAGAATCCAACCCCGGGGGGGGGGGGGCCACGGTGGCCTGGCCTGCGATCAGGGCCTAGCGATCTGCGGGCGGATTTGTTCCGTGGGACACTTCTTTCTTCCGCGCCAGGCCCCTGTAGGGCTCCGCCATATTGCCCGGGGGCTGACGTGGAGAAAAGAACCCCCCACACATGCGCAAAAATACGCCAGCTGGTCTGCGCATGCGTGAGATCACGCCGACCGTTCCGCGCATGCGCGAACACGCGCCGGCCCTTCGGCGCTGGCTGGAGCCGACCCCTCCTAGACCCCAAAAATGCGGAGAATGCGCCGGAGTGGGTGCCGCCGGTTTTCCCGCCGATGTGGGCACTTAGTCGCCAGAAGGGAGAATCCTGGCCCTTGTTTCAATTGATATTATTGGGCTGAATATCTGTGGCTCCGTCGCCATAGCTGGAGCAAAGTCAGAGTTGGAGAAGGTACATTTGGGCTGAGACCCATTTAGCACAGGCTCTCATCCTTTTCCTTCTCATCAACATTTCCAGTGATTTGTGGTCGAGCTATATATTCCTTTGTTCGGTAGATATGAGAAAGTGGTTAGCTTTGTTTCCTATTTATAACTACTTTTAATTGAAAAAAATGAAACATTGGAAAATATGGTTGAGTGAATTAAAGCTGAATAACATCTTAACACAGCGCAGTCAGAGCTGAGAACATTCTTTGGTTGTCTTCCAAGTGAGCTTGTTTTTCGTTCCACTTTAAGGAAGGATGTGCTAAATGGGAACATTAAAGAGCACACGGATTCCCCTTTTCATTTCCTTTTGAAGCTTAGTCCTAGATTATGGCTGGGATTCTCCATTGCGAGTCCACACCTGCTACCACTGCACAGTGGTTAGCTCTGTTGCTTCATAGCACCAAGGACCCGGGTTTGATTCCCAGCTTGGGTCACTGTCTGTGCGGAGTCTGCACGTTCTCCCCATGTCTGTGTGGGTTTCCTCCGGGTGCTTCAGTTTCCTCCCACAAGACCCTGCTCTTAGGTGAATTGGACATTCTGAATTCTCCCCGTGTACCCAAACAGGCTCCTGAACCCAAACAGGCTCCTGAACCCAAGCCGTGTACCCAAACAGGCTTGGGGCAGCACGGTAGCATGGTGGTTAGCATAAATGCTTCACAGCTCCAGGGTCCCAGGTTCGATTTCCTGCTGGGTCACTGTCTGTGCGGAGTCTGCACGTCCTCCCCGTGTGTGCGTGGGTTTCCTCCGGGTGCTCCGGTTTCCTCCCACAGTCCAAAGATGTGCGGGTTAGGTGGATTGGCCATGCTAAATTGCCCGTAGTGTCCTAAAAAGTAAGGTTAAGGGAGGGGTTGTTGGGTTACGGGTATAGGGTGGATACGTGGGTTTGAGTAGGGTGATCATGGCTCGGCACAACATCGAGGGCCGAAGGGCCTGTTCTGTGCTGTACTGTTCTATGTTCTATGTTCTATGAATATGGCGACTAGGGGACTTCCACAGTAACTTCATTGCAGTGTTAATGTAAGCTTACTTGTGACACTAATAAAGATTATTATTGTAAGTGAGGGCAGAGAATTTTGGCATGTCACACGCTGGTGATGGAATTCTCTATTCATGCCACTTGTCAATGGGATTTCCCATTGAAACCACCCCACACTGTCAGGAAACGCTCAGGTGGGGGTGCGTGAATGGCTGGAGATTCCCATCCTATATTTTAAGCTGGTATCATTAGGTCATATTGTGGGAATGGGTCGATATAAGCTTTGTAATATTCTTGCAGAATCTGTTAATGCAGGCCTGGGTATTCAAGAGTGCCACGCTCATTTATCAGGTACAAAATGAGCACCTAAACATTCAATATGGTCGGAAGGATGCGTGTGCTTGTTGCATGTGGCACCCTTCTGCTAAAGGCAGAAAAAGGGTATCCAAGGCCCATACCTGAAATAGGCATAGGCTCTTTTTTTCCTTCGTTCATGGGACTTTGGTATCGCTGGCTTTTATTGCCCATCCCTAATTTTGCTTGAGGGGGCATTTAAGAGTCAACCACATTCCCGTGGGTCTGGGATCACAGGTGGGCCAGACTAGGTAAGGATGACAGTTTTCTTTCCCTGAAGGACATTAGAGAACCAGATGGGTTTTAAAGACAATTGACAATGATTTCATAGTTATCTTTAGATTTTTCATTCCAGATTTTCAATTCAGATTTCACCATCAGCCGTGGTGTGATTGGTCCCTTGGCCCCAGATTACGAGTCAGTGACTATACCACTAGACCACAGCCTCCCCATTACATTTACAAATATGACAATTTGTGCATGTTTCAAGGTCTTTTTGAAAAATTGGGCTTCCCTGAAGGATTTTCCGGTCACGCCCGTCCCACGACCAGAAATTCACGCCCAAAGTCAATGGACCTTTAAAGGGGTCCGCCAAATTTTCCATCCCGCCTGCGAAGATTCCTTCTGCAGGTGGGGCTGGAAAATTTACCCAAAAGTCTCCATGCAGACTATAAATGAGGTCCAAACCCAATATTATTGGATGTGCCATGTGGGCTTGCACAGAGCAATTTCTAGGCTACAGATGGAGGGTACGCATGAGGAATATGATAATGCTTTTTCGGGAAGTATGCTTTTCTTTGAGGTCTCCTTGGCATTGTCCAGAACCCTATGCCACCATTGAAGGATCCATGGGAGATGGATGACATGAATTCAAACTGACAAAGGGAAAGGTTTCACCGTCAACATTGGGCAGATGTTCACATTTCAGCTGGTGCGGACCACAATTCAACATAATGGCTCTCTACCAAGTGACAATGTGATATCTAATTCTGTCAGCCTGTCATTCCAAAGATGTCCATGTTGGATAGATTAGCCATGCTAAATTACCCCTTAGTGTCCAAAAATTTGCTGGTGCGAATATGGGGATAGAGTGGGAGAGGGGGCCTAGGTAGTTGCTCTTTCAGAAGGTCGGTGCAGACCCGATGGGCTCAATGGCCTCCTTCTGTGCTGTTGAGATTCTATGCTCTATGAGTATGAGGGAGACCCACATGTCTCCATTGCCAAAGCTCATAAACTCTGCTACCCAGCCAATCGCCAAGGCCTCCTCCTCTGCAGCTGCCAGAGTATCTATGATTTGAGGGCCTCCCCAGTTCTCTGCCTCTCTCTGGAGTTAAGTGTTCTCATCTTCTACAAGCAGAGAAAGTGGAAATGAATGGCATATTTACAGAAGATGAAAGGATTAAAATGGTGGACCGTGAATGTGCTGGATGGTGTGACATAGCATGACAATAAGGAAGATTATGAATGATAGCTGCTCAGATGGGAATGTGAGGAGGTGGCTTGAGAGGGACGAATGAGTGGAGGTGCCAGATATGTTAATCTGAGGAGTGCTGTGTAGGCGAATGCTGGGGAAATGACAGTGTGGAAGTTGACACCTGAAAGTGGGGAGTTACTCACTTTCCTCCCCTCATGAGGTTATTGTGCTTCTTGGGGAACTGTCCTCAGGTTGTGTGGGCCATATTGCTGATGGTTACAGTCATGCCTGCTCATTCTGCAAGGCTAGCCTCTTCCTCCCATTCATTGGAAACAGCATTTCTCTTCGGACTTTCACTGCCTCCAGTATCACCTCAAAGGAATGGTCAGCATGGATCGGCCATCCTCATGTTTTGCTTGCATCCTTTTCCTTCATGAAGCCTACAGAACCAATGCAGGTTGCATCCATTTTGACCTCAACCAGGGTCCCTTAAACAGAAATCCTTCCATTGACAGGTGCATTGGTCAGCACTCTGTGATTGGTCAGGAAACCCAGAAACCCAGAGCTGGGATGCTAATGCTGGGCTGAGTTAGCAGCCATGGCAGAACCTGCTACACTGGGTTCCTAACTCGCTGCCAACATCACCTCGAGGCCCTGCAACAACCCCACACACACACACCACCACGGCCGTTCAACTACACTCTCTCCAAATATATCCTTCCTAAAGTGTGCTGCCTAGAACCACAACTATGGCCTTCGGTCCTTATATTACCTTATCTAGCCCAGTATTAAATTGCATTTGAAAAACTCCTGGAGTACCTTAGGGCTATCTCAAACACACTATGCAAATGTAAGTTGTCATTGCTTTATTACAAAAGAGTGTTTACTTTCTCCTTGAAAAGATGGTAACATAATTACCCAGCACTCTTGTGGATTGTCTCATTTGATTTTGGCATTACCTTTAATTCAGACTTATTTTATTTGCAGAAATTGACTTCCTACAGGTCTCAGGCCTACTTATAGGCCGGGATTCTCCCCTACCCGGCGGGGCGGGGGGTCCCGGCGTGTTGGAGTGGCGTGAACCACTCCGGCGTTGGGCCACCCCAAGGGTGCGGAAGTCTCTGCACCTTTAGGGGCCAAGCCCTCACATTGAGTGGCTAGGCCTGCGCCGGAGTGGTTCCAGCTCCGCCGGCTGGCGTGAATGGCCTTTGGCACCAGGCCAGCCAGGGCCAAAAGGACTTTGCCGGCCGGCGTAAGTTTGCGCATGCGCCGGAGTGTTAGCGGCTGCTGACGTCATCCCGGCGCATGCGCAGGGGAGGGGGGTCTCTTCCGCCTCCACCCGATCGCAGGCCAGGCCACCGTGGGGACACCCCCTGGGATCAGATCGCCCCGCGCCCCCCCCCCCCCCCCCCCCAGGATCCCGCCGGTCATGTAATTGTTTTGATTCCCGCCGATGGGAAAGGCTTGTCAGCGGCGGGACTTCGGCCCATTGCGGGCCGGAGAATCGCTGCGGGGAACCCTCCGACCGGCGCGGCGCGATTCCAGCCCCCGCTGAATCTCGGGTGGCAGGGGAGAATTTGGGACACGGAGGGGGCGGAATTGACGCCGGCCCCCGGTGATTCTCTGACCCGGCAGGGGGTCAGAGAATCCCGCCCATAGTTCCTTGGTTTTGATCGTGATTGGCCATGTGTCCGCTTGTCCCTTTCATAAGCTGTGATGGTGACTTCCTTTCTGGTAATGATTCATCAATAAGCCTGTCAAATAATGTTGCTGGTGATGTGCAAGCTTAAAGAGGACATGTGATGGTTTTCTTAAAGAGTTTTATCCTGGACTCTATGGGCCTGAGATATGACAATTCAGCTTCTTTATATTAGTTGTGAATTCCTCGTGTTCGTCCATCTGGTTTCAATGTACACATTCAGTGATCTGGAGGTCTTGTTTTAGACCCATGTTGTGTTAAGAAAGAGCCTTACACATAACTCAATTTTCCCTGTGGAAACAGAAAACCCCAAAATGCGATATCCACGGACAACCATTCAGGCCTAGCCCACATCATAAATCACAGCTATCTCCATTCTATGGTCTCTTCAAAAGTTTACCAATTGAAAATTGATAAATAATTTCTTGAGAAAAGTAGCACAATTTGTATGCTTTAAAAAAGAATTATTGATGGCATATTATTTTACCCATGTTTCTGTTCCAATAATCATTTTAATTCTAAATAAATCTGGTCAGTAGCTTAGCCCTTATAAAGTTGATTACCAGGAGACCAAGAGTAGGCATTCTACATGCTCTCAGTCAGCAATTTAACATGGTTGGGGTTACTTGTCAGCCCTGGGCTCCAGTAAACCTACTGTGACAGAGAACAAAAGACACAGGTTTCAAATTATAAGACACACAGTCTGTCATCAAGCCATTTGGAGAGAATAAAAGTCTTTGAGAAATCTCAAACCATAACGAATGGTATGTTGTGGTTCACGAAGGTTAGTAATGTATATCAGTTAGTGTGAAGTCATGCTTTGAACATAATGGTTCCAAGTCGTTTTATTTCTCCCTTGCTGGGCAAAATGAGGAAAATGGGAAAGTAGGGAGCCAGCCAGAATGAACCATCTGTAACTGATATTAGCTCCGGAGAACCAGTATGTTGTGGCTCTCTTGATTTGTTTTTGTCTTTCCTTTTCATTCATTTTCTCCTGCACTGCTATTTTGTCATTTTTAACCTCAATTAGTTTCCTGGTCCGCCTCTTTGCTGAGACAAGCAACATAACTTTTTACAGCTTTATCTTTATTTCATTCTTTCAAACTAGAGGCTGCAGTTTCACTTCCAGATATCTTCATTCCATGGTCTCCAACTTGGATTATTTTACAGTCTATACTTTGTGCAACAAGAATATGTGTTGCTTTGCGGTTTTGGAGATATACTTTTATAATAGTCTGTAGGAAATGGCTTGGTTTTAAAAACTGTAATGTTCAGTCAAATAAGCATATTAACTTTGTTTTATCTGATATTGTCATTTTTGTAACTTCTTCCATTTCTTTGTTGTTTGCATTGATGATTCAAAGAAGATATTGCACTATTTTCATTTAACATCCATGAGGACATTCACACACTTTCTTTGATAAAGATTGATTAAAAATGGTGCAGGAAAGCATACACTTCCAGGAATTTCAGGCATAAATGTTGGGGTGAACTTGCCATTGCTTGCTGATAACATCTAAGTATTTCCTAATTGCAAAAGAACTTCCTGAAAATGTAATTAATTTTGGCTCAATTAATCACACTAGATAGCGCCATAACAATAAGATAGCTATATAAATAGATGGTATGCTGGTATTCTGGTTATTCACTGTTAATCCAAAGGTCTTTAGACACGTAATCCAGCAGAATAAGAGTTCACCTTCCACAATGAGGGCCGATTGAGAATTTAAATTCTGTTTTCAAAAGAATTCTGGAAACAAAAAGCTGGTATCAGTAAAAGTGACAGTGGATTGTTGTAGAAACCCAACTGGTTCACAAATTTCCTTTTGTGAAGAAAAGCTGTCATCTTTACCTGGCCTGGCCAAGAGGTGACTCCAGTCCCTACCTCACTGACATTGAGTCCTAACTCCTCTCTGAAGTGAAGTGGTCCAGCAAGCTGAAGTTGAAGGGGGCCCAACACCGGTGCAATTAATTGTGCTTCATCGGGAAACTAAGGAGGAGCAGTAAATGCTGGCCTTGCCAGCGACATTCACAGATTTTTATAAAAGATACTGATCACATTGTAAAGGATTGAATGTTCTTCTCTGGTTAAAAATGGGGACAACATCAAAATTAAGAGCTGGAACCTGCTTCCCTTGAATGGTACGTTCACCTCTCTTCTTTCCTTCTTCCTCCTTGTGTCTGGAGAATCTGGAATTCTCCAGATTCAAGCCATCTGGAGAACTGTGAAAGAGAATACTGGGATCTATATAATGAACCAAACATTACATCTGTCACTATCCTGTCCATGGCTGCGAAGGAAGCAAAGCCTTTGTGCAAGGTCTAATGTTAAATGGTTATCCGATGTAGGCTTTGACAATTATAGAACAATACCTTCCAGATTTCACATTACATTATTGCAATCTATGCAAATAGGTGAATGCCATTCATTTGGCTTTTTAATTTGAAATACTGGGGCAGGTTTTCAACTTGCTATCTGAATGTAAAACTTATGTTGCAGTTTGGCCGAGCGTTGAGTTGGGGACACAATACTTCCAGAAAGGAAATTTGGCTAGAGTGCGAATTTGCAGCAGGACGAAGGAGGAACACAGAAGTCAAATTGAAACTAAAGCAGATAACAATATAAACTGAACTATAAGTTAATCATTTAACGTAGGAATGGCAGCACAGGAAGGGAAATTGATTCATGGTCCCTGGAGGATGTGGGACTTTTGAGGAGCAGATGTTAACTCCGGCAAAACACATCTGTGTCTCCAGCTGAGATTGATTGAGTGCAAGGCATCAGGTCTTGTGACAAAGTGAGTAAGAACGTGATACATGAGGAAGAGGGAGAAGTTTTGGGAGCAAATGTTTCAGATAGTGCTTGCCCTGCTGAGAGTTAGTGCTAAAGGAAGATGTGGTGACCCTGCACGTTTTGGGATAAAGTGAGGAGGCGAAGGTGAGAACAAATATGCGAAAAACAAATGATAGACACCAACAATGCATTGGCTTCGGTGGGGAGGGTGACAATTCTGGGTAGGATCATCAAATGGATCACACTGGCACTAGGAAGCAAGATAGCTTGTGATCAGATAGGGGTGGGTGGGGAATGAACAATTCAGTTAAGAACTTGTAGCCCAGTGCACATTATATATACCAACCACTTTTATAAAGGGCAATTGGTTATCTCAGGCAATTAATGATGACAATTTTCCATCATTATAGAAACCAATCATTAAGACTTACCTTACAAGGTATTACAACATGATGGTTATTTCAGGCAGACTGAGTTGTTTAATATCCGATTGATATAGTGATTTTATTCATCTACACTTATCACTTTAAAAGCTTTGTAAAACAAACCATTTGTTTTCATGGTCTGAGTTCTATTTAGACCTGTAACTAACTATGAGTTATAAAACTCCTCTAATAACATATTTTTCTTTTATTTTTACCATAAACTTTTTGATCCATGGATGATTTATGGACATGTGGGCCTCACGGTAGCATGGTGGTTAGCATCAATGCTTCACAGCTCCAGGGTCCCAGGTTCGATTCCCGGCTGGGTCACTGTCTGTGTGGAGTCTGCACGTCCTCCCTGTGTGTGCGTGGGTTTCCTCCGGGTGCTCCGGTTTCCTCCCACAGTCCAAAGATGTGCGGGTTAGGTGGATTGGCCATGCTAAATTGCCCGTAGTGTAAGGTTAATGGGGGGATTGTTGGGTTACGGGTATACGGGTTACGTGGGTTTAAAGTAGGGTGATCATTGTTCGGCACAACATCGAGGGCCGAAGGGCCTGTTCTGTGCTGTACTGTTCTATGTTCTATGTTCTATGTGTCTTTAAGGCAGCCTGTATCTTTATTTCAAGAAGAAGGAAGCAGTGGCCTGTGCCTTTAATTCAAACAGAAGGTTCCAGAAGTTTGTACTGTTTTAGACTGCAGATTGCAGACTGGCCAATGTCAGTGGTGATTGATTAGCTGGTGGCCAATTAATGGGGACAAAATGCTGTGCTCTGCCCTGTAACCGATAGTGTTAGGATCTGATCCCACTGGAATGTTTTCAGTCATGACGTTCCAGTTTGGTTTCACTTCTGAAGCTCGGATGGAGGGAGCTAACTAACTCTCTCCAAAAAGATCTAACTAATCCTCTTCAGAAGGCAACTGTGAGGGCTGACTCTCTCCTCAGAAAGTCTGTGTGCTGCTCTCTTGAGACTGTAGAGGCCTGAAATTGAACCACGAGCTGAAAGCAAGATTTGAGATGAAATAAAGTGTCTTTACAGAAAGATGTGGACCTGAAGGCAAACCTTGAGCTGAAGACCCAGTTTGATAAGAAATAAAGTGTCTCTCCAGAAAGCCTGTGGTAAGAACCGCAATTTCTAACTTGTGGGGACGCTGAATGAATGACTCCGCAATGAAGACCATTACCGGCTGTAAACCAGAGACTTTGATCAACCAACGTACTGTGAGGAAAGCATGCTAAAAACACTGTTTGAAGCAAAGACTCTTACCTTTTGACCTTCATCTTTATTATTTTTACCCTTTTCCGCCGCTCTGTGTTTGCCTGTCTTGCGTGTGTGGGTAGAGGGTGGGACAGTTAAAGGGGGTAGTAGGTATTAGTTTGTTATCCAGCTTTATTTAGCTTATATTTCATAGTTCTTGGTATAAATAAACAGTAATTGTGTTTCAACTTGCAAACCTGGTGATTGTAATTATTGGGCAGCCAATGGCCAAAGACTTTGGGAATGCTGATAAGCATTATTGATTAATTCACTTGTGCTGTGAATCCGAGGCATGTGGGGCTGGAATTGACCGCGCACTTGCCCAAGATGGCATAACGTATTGCAAATTTAAATTAAACATTTAGCAGCTTGAGTGCCAAACTCTTATATTAAGATAATATTGGTGTAATTTCCTTCAAAACACAACCTTCATAATTGAATTTTGTCATTGTACATAGAGCTGAAACGTTTAGCTCAGTTGGTTGGACAGTTGGTTTGTTGTGCATAGTGAAGCCAACAGCATGGGTTCAACTCCCATACCCGTTGATGTTATTCATGAAGGTCCCACCTTCTAAACCTTCCCTGAGGTGCGGTAACCCTCAGGTTAAATCACCACCAGTCAGCCCTCCCCCTCAAAGGGGACAGCAGCTTGTGTTCATCTGGGACTATGGTCACTTTTCTTTATTTTCGGACACAAAGTCCCGTTAAAACAACATATTAATAGAGACCTGGCTCAAGGAATTACAGGATTGGGTACTATTGCCCGGTGTTCATGAAATATAGGGAAGGAAAGAAAATAAGTGGGGTGACAATATTAATTCAGGAGATAATTACTGGAGAGAGAAAATGCCCTTGAGGGACCAAGGTCAGAATTTTATTTGGTTAGAGTTAAGAAACAGTACAGACATAATTACCATACTGGGTGTATTCTATAGACCACCTACTAGTGGGAAATAATATAATTTGGAGAGAGGAGCAAGTTAATGAAGTGTATTTAAGAGAAGTGTTTGATATTGAACGTTTCCGGCCCAATGAGAAAAGGGGCATTGCTGGATTTGGTTTTCAGAAATGAGGTGCGTCAAGTACATTAAGGGTCAGAAGGAAATATTTAGGAAACAGTGATCATAGTATCATAAGGTTTAGGTTAATTATGGAAAAGCTTCAGGAGCCAATCTCCAGCAAAAAGGGCTAGGTGGGAGGAGGACCAATTTAGTGGTGTGAGAACAGATCTAGCCCAGGTAAATTAAATCAATGATTAGCAGGCAAAACTGCAATGGAATAATGGGCCACCTTTAAGGAGGGGATGGTTCAAGTTCACTGAAGATAAATTCCCACAAGGGAGAAAGTAAAGCAAGAGCTCTGGGGATGATGAAAGAGATAGAGGGTAAGATTAAATAGAAAAAAAGATGTAGGTGACAGGTGTCAGGTTGATAATACAAATGAAAAAACACTAGGTTGAATAAAGAACATTCAGAAAAGAAGTTGGAAAAAAAGATTTAAGACCAGCAAAGAGAGAGTATGAAAAGAGACTGGCAACTGATAGCGAAATCAAAAAGTCTTCTGAATGCATATAATAATAAAACAACTGTAAGAGGAGGGGTGAGGAAGATTAAAGACCAAAAAGGGCTTGGAGGCAGAAGACGTGGCTGAAGTATTTAATGAGTACTTTGTATTCTTTTTAAAACCAAAGAAGATGTTGCCAAAAATACAGTGAAAGATGATAGTTGAGACACTGAATGAGTTAAAATTTGATAAAGAGGCGGTATTAGAAAGACTGGTTATACTTAAAGTGGATAAGTCACAAAGACCAGATGGGATGTATTTAAGGATGCTGAGGAAATTGTGGAGTCATTGCTCATAACCTTCCAATCTTCCTTGGATTTATGTGCACAAAAGGGTGTAGGTATAAACTCAACAGATATAGAGTCAGTTAGTTTAATAAAATAGACAATCACTTAGACAAATGTAGATTATTTATAGAAAGCCAGCAGGCTTTTCTTTAAAAGCCAATCATGTTAAACTAACCTGGTTGATTTGTTTTGAGGTAACAGAGAAGGTTGATGTGGTATACATGGACTTCCCAAAGGCTTTTAATAAAGTGCAACACAACAGGTTTGCCAGAAAAGTTGAAGGACATGGAATAAAAGGGACAGCGACATCATGGCTACAAAGTTTTCTGAGTGACAGGAAACAGACAGCAATGGTGGACATTGTTTTCAGGCTGGGAAGGAAGTCTGTAGTGGGGTTCTACAGTGGTCAGTACATGGATCATTACTTCTTTTGATATACATTAATGATCTTAACTTGGGTATACAGGGCAAAATTTGCAGATGACACAAAACTCAGTAATATTGTAAAACCTGAGGAGGATAGTGATAAACATCAAGAAAACATAGAAGGACTATTGGAATGGACGCACATGTGGCACATCCAATTCAATGTAGCAAAGTATGAAATGAAAGATTTTGGTAGGAAGAATGAGGGTAGACAATATTTTGAAAAAGGTGCAATTCTAAAGGGAGTGCAGGAGTAGAAGTAGGCTGTTTGGCCACTCAGGTCTGCTCTGCTGTTTGATAAGATCACGGCTGATCTATTATGGTAGCTACATTCCTGTCTACCCTTTGTGGGCTTTGACTTCCTTAACTCAGCCTTGAAAATATTCAATGAACTTACCTTCATCACTCTCTAGGAAGGGAATTCCATAGACTCTTAACCCTCTGGGAGAAAATAAAATTCTCATTTATCATAAATGGGAGATTCCTTGGGCGGGGTTCACTGCCAGCGGGATTCTCCATTTTGCCAACACCTAAGGATTTCCCAATGGCTTGGGGCTGCCCCACAATGGGAAACCCCATTGACTGGCCGGCACAACAGAGAATCCCGCCGGTGAGTCGAGGCACAAAAGTGTGGCGGGCAAAGAATCCAGCCCCTCATTTTTAATCTGTGTTCTCTAATTCCTCCATGGGGAAATTCTAATTCTCTCCTCCATGGGGAAATGTCTTTTCAGCATCTACCCTATTGGTGCTCCAGGTGTAGTCTCACCAGTGCCCTGCACAACTTTAGGAGAAACTTCCCTACTTTTATGTTCAATTCCCTTTGCAATAAGTAACTTTTGCTTAAGGATTCTGGGCTTTATAAATTGAGGAGTAGAGTACAATAGCAAGGGGGTTATAATGAATCTTTATAAAACACTCTTTTGGCCTTAATGGTGTCCATGTTTTGGCATTGTACTTTGGGAAGGATATGAAGGGGGTACAGTAAAGATTTACAAGAATGATTTGGGGGATGAATTACTTCAGTTACATGGAAGGATTGGAAAAGTTGGGGTTGTTCTTCAAGAAGAGAAGGAGAAGAGAAGATGTGATAAAGGTTTTCAAAATCATGCAGGGTTTTGATAGAGAAAATCTGTTTTCATTCGTGAGAGTCAAGAACCTGAGTATACCCATTAAGGGGATTGGCAAAAGAACCAATAGCAACATGAGGTTAAATCTTTTCCATGCAATCAGTGGTTAAGAGTCTATGAATGTATGTCTGAGGGTGTGGTGGAAGGAGGATCAATTGAGGCTTTGAAGGGAATTGGATAAGAATCTGAAGTGAGACATTTGCAGGGCTACAGGAAAAGGACAGGGAAGTAAGACTAGCTGAATTACTCTCGCAGAGAGCCAGCATAGACATAATAATAATAATCTATTATTGTCGCAAGTAGGTTTAAATGAAGTTACTTTGAAAAGCCACTAGTCACCACATTCCGGTGCCTGTTCGGGGAGGCTGGTACGGGAATTGAACCCGCGCTGCTGATATTGTTCTGCATTACAAGTCAGCTGTTTAACCCACTGTGCTAAACCAGCCCTGACCGGCTGAATAACCTCCTTCTGTGCTGTAACCATTCTATAATTCTCTGGCTAGGATTTTCCGGCTGTTCCCATTACATAAGGAAGGATATACCTGCCCTAGAGGGAGTACAACAGGTTTTGGTGGTTCCTGTTATGAGGGATTGTCCTATGTAAGGATGGAGTAGTCCAGACCGATATTCCATGGAGGTTACAAGAGGTTGTCTAATTATGTGAAGTTTTTTTAGGGGCTTGACAGGGTTACTGCTGAGAAAATATTTCCCCTGGTTGGCAAGTCCAGAACGTGGGATCATTGTCTCAGAATAAGGGTGGGTCATTTATGGCTGGGATAAGAAGAACTTTCTTCACTCAAATGGTTGTGAATCTTCAGAATTCTTTATTCCAGAGAGCTGTGGATGCTGAGTCATTGAGTATATTCAAGAAACACATTGATAGATGTTTTCAATTGGGGGATCAAAGAGTATGCAGATAGTGTGGGAAAGGAAGTTGAGGTAAAAAATCAGTCATGTTTTTGTTGAATGCAGCCTCGAAGAAGCTGGCTTCCTCCAGTTCCTATTTCTTATATATTTTTTAATAAATTTAGAGTACCCAATTCATTTTTTTCTAATTAAGGGGCAATTTAGTGTGGCCAATCCACGTAGCCTGCACATCTTTAAGTTGTGGGGGCGAAACCCACGCAGACACACGGAGAATGTGCAAACTCCACACGGACAGTAACCCAGAGCCGGGATCGAAGCTGGGACCTCGGCGCCGTGAGGCAGCAGGGCTAACCCTCTGCACCACTGTGCTGTCCCATTTCTTATATTCTTAATGGTTTTGTTGAAATGTTGCACAACAATGAGTAGAAGTTAAAAGGTTTCCAAGGTTACCTGCTGCCTCCAGTGCTTGATTCCTGAAGAACTAATGACAGTCTGTTGTCTGAATTTCAAGCCTCTTCTCAATTTGCCTCTTAATTATGATTGGTTTACCACCACATTACGCAAGTGCCTGATAAAGTAATTAGCTCCACTCAAATTGAGGAAATGGGCAAAGTGAACTGATATTGAGGCAAGGATTTGTTTCAACACAATGATAAACGTTGGCTATCAAAGCACATATTTCATCACAGAGCATGCTCCATTATCTGCGCCAATGGGCTTCTTCAGCTTTTGATAGCACTGGTACTTTGGAGCTAGTTTTTATAATTGGTTTGAGTGATCTTAAAATGGTCACTCTTCCACCTACAACATTCATAAGCCACAACAGTAGCCAGAGCCAAACATTAAAGAGTAAATCTGCCCTGCCTGCACTCCTGCAATGTGGAGCCTTGCTCAAAGCAAGCATAGGTCAGAAAATTGATGCTAATGTTGTAACCTTATCACCAACATGTGATCTGTTCAAGCTGCACTGGGAATACATGGTCCATTAATTTATATAGAGGACCCATGAGCACCATAAGATTTCATGTCAGTCATGTTAACCTGTCTCTATGAAAAGAACCAGGCTTCCTAACTTTTATTAAACCTAATGTGTGTGATGCAGGTGTGTCTATTATTCCAATGCTTCCCTTAATGAAAGTACATAATGAGCGCCTTCTGCTTCCTAACCCACATGCTCCTTCTAAACGTTTCCTCATTGGGACGAGGAAACGTGAATAGTTGTTGGATGTCAATGGGTATCATTTTGACTGTGTATAAAATGGGTGATGGAGGATCAGTAGTTCTTTTTACATTTCTCCCAATTTTCATTTCCAGTGACTCTAGATCTCCAAATTGATTTGAAACATCATTAACTGAATCAGAATTCCTGCTGTAGGATGGCTGATCAAGGGTTCAACCTCCAACAATGCATTCTTCTTTTTACAGTTTAGTGCTTGGATGATGTGTGCCTTTCGGTGAATATATTCTCCAGCCATGATAAATTTTTAAAAAAACATAGGGCTGGATTCCCAGTCCTACCACACCCGTTTCCTGTGCAGCGCGACCCTACTGGTAGGAGGATTCTCCATCCCGGCAACTGGCCAATGGGGTTGCCTATTGTGGATACCCCCACGCTGTCAGGAAACCCGCGGGCGTGAGTGCACTGCTGGCAAAACAGAGGATCCCGCCAGCGGAGAATCCAGCCCACAATTTGTGCCTACTCATTTGGAGCTGTTTCATCTTGTTCCGAAGAGAAGGCAACCTACCATCACCTTCTGAAGGGCAACTAGGGATGGACAATAAATGCTGGCCTAACCAGTGATGCCCATATCCCGTAAATTAATTTTTAAAAATCATTACATCACTCGAATAGCCATTTGTGTCTTGGGCTATTGATGAAGCATCTATATGATTTCTACCTCGACCGATGTTTCAGTAAAGCTGGTTTTACCTAGACAAGTTCAATGGATTTGATACTCAATCTTCCATTCAAATGTATAGAATGCAGGTACAATAGGATAATGAGAATAACAATTTCTGTGAAAACATAATTTGATGTCATCCATATCAAGTTCACCTACAAATTATGTTTTTGATATATGAACATGTTCAGTGCCAATAGAAATTGTGATTAAGCTTGTCAGAAATTGGAGTCTTCCCCTGGAATATGTGGGAAATCATTAAGTAGATATCAGAGTCATTTAGGATGGTTGGGGGGGGGGGTGGTGGGCAGCAAAACTGTAAAGGAAGGAAAGAAGAAGAAGTTACATTATGAGCCTTGCACCTTGTTTCCCTATTTTGACTGCTGGCCAACTTAAATCTATCGCTCAACAACTTCAGACTTTGAACTCTCTCCTCCACCTTCACCCCATTTTTATTTCTATCAATTTATTTTCATTTCTTTCATTGATCTATTTTCCCTCAGCATTGTTCCCCCTCCCCCCACTCCACTTGGGCCAAGTGTTCCCAGTTGACTTTGACACACTGTTCAACTTTCTTCTGGCATTCACACATTCTAATCTCTTTGTGTACCACTATCTGCACCCTTCTTAGCCTTAATCACCCCCGTTTACATTCCTTTTGTCTTCTGTCCTCGACATCTTTGTCAATCTTTGCCTCTCACTGGCCCCCTATCCAACCCCACCACTCCATGGCCACACCAACTACAGTATAAATCTGACCCCATTTCCAGTTCTGTCTAGCTTTGACAAAGCGTCTTCCAGACTCAAAATGTTAGCTCCCTTTTCTCTCCATAGATGCTGTCAGACCTGCTGAGATTATCCTGTATTTTCTATTTTTGGATCTATCCAATCGTCTAGGCCAGTTTTTCCCAAGCTGGGTTCCATGGAGCGCCATGATTCTGCTTCTACAAGAGGCCTCCAGAGGTTCGGAGAAACTTGAGGTGCCACGTGACAAAGATCGGCAAACAGTCACTATATTTTTAAAAATAAGCGCCCAAAATAAAATGAACGGGAGAGTCAGTTAAAGAAGAACATTGCAGAAAGGTGTTTTTAAAAGAGCGGGATAACAACTGCTACAAATTGGAAAAAGCACAAAAGATCAAATTGTCCAATCAGAGGCCGGCCGCTCTGAGTATTGGCTTCTGAAAGGATAACTAGTCAGCCAATTAGTAGCTAGTACATGTGGAATCC
This sequence comes from Scyliorhinus canicula, assembly GCF_902713615.1. Taxonomy (NCBI): domain Eukaryota; kingdom Metazoa; phylum Chordata; class Chondrichthyes; order Carcharhiniformes; family Scyliorhinidae; genus Scyliorhinus; species Scyliorhinus canicula. The sequence goes on from NC_052148.1 coordinate 232,501,779, forward strand.
GGCTCTGATTGGCCAATTTGATTTTTTGTTTTGATTTTTTTCATCCTGTTGCTGAGCAACAAGCACTAAAGTGAGAGGTAGGGGCCAGAGTGGCTGAGCGACCAGAGGAGCGGCCTATGCGGCAAGGGGGGAAATGGTTGGTGAGGAGAAGAGCGGTGGAGGCAATGGTTGGAGGCAGCAATTGGAGGCAGTGGAGGACAAGGAAAATTCTTGGAATAAAAAAACATACATTCCATTTTGCCAATGTCAAAAACAGGTGGCATCATAAGCAGTGTCAGGTCAGGAAAAAATGGATTCCCTGCCTCCGGTACTATGTAGTCCAGTACAACCTGTCTCATGGTCCCGTGGTTGGAAACTAACCCGGCTCCAAGGACCAGGATTGCCCAGTGAGGAGGGTACCTGGGGCCCTGCAGCATTAGGAACAAGACTTGTTATGGGTTAGATGAGCTTTCAGATTACCTAGCGGTGATGGTGCCATTTTAAAAATGCCTTCTGGAGCAGACTGGCAATCCCCAGAGTATCATCATTGGGGGCTGATTTAGCTCACTTGGCTAGACAGCTGATTCATGATGCAGAGCAACGTCAGCTGCACGGTTTCAATTCCTGTGCTGGCTGAGGTTATTCATGAAAGCCCCGCCTTCTAAACCTTGCCCCGTGCCTGAGGTGTGGTGATCCTCAGATTTAATCACCACCAGTCAGCTCTCCCCCTCAAAGGAGGAAGCAGCCTATCTTCATCTGAGACTATGGTGACTTTACCTTTACCCTTTCTCAGTCTATAATTAATTTGCATGAGAAAATCACATCAGCTAAGAAAGCTAACAGCTGTGACCCCGGGATGGTGACGAGGAAGAAGCACACATCTGACAGTGTGGGAGAGGCTTGTCTAACCTCATTAGAGCGCAGTGTTTCTGATCAACCCGAGTTGTGTCTCCACCCAACCATATGTTTATGAATGTCACGGAGAACTGAACCTGGTAATCTAGAACTTTGGGATACTAGCACATATAGGCAAGCTGGAGCAAGTGCACATTGAAGCAGAAAGACCCAGGATTAATCAAATGGATCTTTCTTATGTCAAGCAGGCATGCAGTGGCCAGAAGAAGCCAGAGTGCTGGACCTTCTACTATGGCGGATGATAAAAGCATCACCATGGAACAGGTTGCTTGGTGTCACCAAGAGTCGATAAAGCTTCCACAGCAGTGAAGCCAGTCAGTGACAGGATAAGAATGATGAAAGTAAATGCTAAGCCTAAACCTATTGAGATGAAGCAGATTTCACACTCAACAGCTGAGATGGATCGTGTGTCAAAAAGTCTAAGAAGTTATTGATGCATGTCCAACAAGAAAGCATCTGCTCGTTGGGAGAAGACATTAATGCAAAGTTGGGAGCAAATGCACAACATCGAGCTTGTGGCAAGTATGGACTTGGTGCAATCAATGCAAGAGGGTTAATGCTCCCTGATTGGTTAGAACATGAATACATGCTCCTGATCGAGACGCCATCAGCGCCATACATAGACTTACCCTGGTAAATGTCACAAGAACCAAATCGATATCATAATCAGTGGAAGGGAAGGGCTAGATTCCAGAGCTTTGCTTCATGCTGGTTATGGTTCTGACCATCAATTGATCTGGAAAAAGATCAAAGAAAGAAGTTAGCATCCACTATGGTAAGCCGAAGAACAGGAAAATATCCAAGAGTAAACTGGAATTCATTGTGAGAAACTAAATGGAATTTGAAACAAGAATAGGTTGAGGACAAAGAAAAGACGGCAGTGATTATCAACATGGCTATTGACTGCGTCAGATGACCATAGGCTGAAACAACGGAATGCAAAACAGATATAAACAGCAGTCGCATGTTTGGACCAAATGGCGAAAAGGTGTAATGCAAAGACCAATGGTGTATGGAGCAGAAAATACCCCAAACTGGGTGCTGTAAGAAAAGGCTGTATGAAAGCTGAGAACTGGCTGAGCGGAAGAGCTGAAGAAACAGAGGAAGATCTCAATAAGGGGAGCACCAAGAATGTATATTCACTTGGTAAGGACGCAATGAGGCTGAGACGGGAAAATTATTGTAGGAAACAGATTGGAAGCTAAAAGAGTAGGAATTAGAATCTGAGGTATTGAAAGATGAAATAAGAAAAAAACTATAAAGAATATCAAGAGTGCAAAGGCAGAAGAGCAAGATCAGATACAAGCAGGAGAACTAAAGGAGTGTCGTGACATAAAGGAGCTTGTATGTAATGAAAGACATTGAATAGGCTGTGACTTCCAGGCTCCAGGGCAGTGTAACCGCGGAGTACCCTAAAGATACATTGGGGATCCCCACCCCAGACGTTCCCAGGTCAGGTTTGCATGGGAATTGTCTGGGATGTGAAAGCTTCCATTGGACAATTGCTCTGCACTGGGAACTATCCATAAATGAGATTTAATTTGAATGGTTCTGACTGGGTTACATCAATAATTGCCCAGAAATGTTCCAAGAATTAAAACTATTTTCAACTTCTTGGCAACTATTGTATAGACCCACACCAACCCCCCATTGGGACACGCTGCACACCTCTTAAGCCCTGCAGAGCTCCCAGCCCCTCAAAACTGCAACCATTATGTCCTACCCTCATGTCCTACCCACCCTCAAGCTGCTTCAGTGTCCCACATATCTCCCTCCCATGCTATGTGCATGTCCCTGTGATACCCTGTCATATCCCCCATGCCTCTGCATTTCCAAGCATACCTCCCAGTCCCCTCCCTTTCCTTCATATCCCCAATGCCCTTCATGCCCACTATACCATCCCAACTCACATGCCCCCTCCACATTCCCCATGTTTCCTCTAGAGACACTTATCCAGTATCCCACTGGGCAGAATATCTTTGAATTCAACATTAAAAACAAATGGACTTCTCACAATTTTAATCTCATTCAAACATACAGGGCGCGATTCTCTGGAAAGATTGCTAAGTATGGTACCAAGCGGGAACTGCCACAAGCTTCTCGGCACAGCGAGGCTATTCAACGTTAAATGGTCCAAGTAATGAGGCCCCACCGGCTTCTCGCAGCAAATAAAGGCTCGCCAGCCAATTTGCGGGACCGTGCTCGCTATCCCCCCCCCCCCCCCCCCCCCCCCCCCCGCTAACGAGCACCACTTCGGCAGCAGCACTTGCTCAGCCAGCCAACCCCAGTCAGCTTGCAACAATGGTGGTGAGGAGATCGGCCCCAAGATTAAGCGTTGTGGATCTGGGAGGCTTCTTGATACAGTGGAGGCCAGGAGATGTCCTGTATGCCTGAGGGTCCCGAAGGGTGAGCCACAGGGCAGCCAGTGCTGCCTGGGACGGGGCGGCGGTGGCAGAGAGCTCCGGGAGTGTGACCAGGAGGACTGGCTTCCAGTGCCTAAAGAATATCAACGACCTACACCGGGCAGCACGCGTGAGTAGACACCAATGCCCCAGTACCCCCATCTCCCCCAAGACCTTTCTGCCCCCAGGTGAGCATCCACCCCCCCCAACTCTCCATGCAGCCCCCTCCCTTCAACCCTTCCTTCACACCCCGCCTCCCACCTCTGTGAACCACACGTGTGACCAATGATGCCCTCTCTGTAACTCCTCAGGAAAATCTCTCCCACAATCATTGGGAGAGGGCCCAAATCAGGCGGAGGAGGCCTGCTGGACATAAGAATCCTCACCTCCTTCGAGAAGCAGACCCTGGAAGTGTCTGGGATGGCTGAGGACAGAGCGGTCACCTTTGCAGAGGTTGGCAGAAGCCGCAAAGGTGAGAACCACCGGGCCTCACCCAGAGGACCTGTTAAACGTGAGTTGTTATTGTCTTACTGACTCACCCATCCCTCCCACTGACCACGTCCATTCTCCCGCAGGTCCTCCTGCCAACAGCATTGGCCCATCCCGGGTGGCTCCCTCTCCTGTCTCCCAGTAGAGCACCTCAGAAGAGAGCTCCAAAGAAGTCACGATTGAGGCATCACAGCTGTCATCCCCACCCTCCACCAGCTCAGATACACGCACTTTGGTGGGAAATGTTAGTGGTCAGGCTTCTGGGGCACAATCTGGTGAGCACTACACAGCTGCTGATGAACATCAGGTGGATGCAGGAACCCCCAGGCGAGACAGCAGTCAGAGGTCTGCTGGATGGCTGGAACCAGCTGGATCCCAGCCTGATGCTGAGCCCCTGGTACAAGGTTCCCTGGAGCCGATGGAGATGTTTGGGTTTGGCCGAGACATTCAGAGGGAGATATCAGCGACACTCCAACTGTTCCATAGCTGATTGGAGGAGTCCCAGAGGCTGCGGGCACTGGAGATGCCGCCAGCAATGCATGACGCCAAGTCCAACACTGCTAGGGTGGTGACTGCAGGGGAGAGCCGAGTGCATGACGTCAGCACCATTATTGCCGGTGTCCAAGGCGTGGCATGGTCGGTTACGTCCATATCTGGGGTCTCGGCAGAGTGTCCGACTCGCTGGGGATGTGACCCAGTACCAGGCCGATCCTGATGAGGTTCTGCGGGACATGTCCCGCTCTCAGATGGGAATGGCTGAGGCACTGCGGAGTTTGTCCCAGTGGCAGGTGGGCATTACCGAGGTGCTGCAGACCATGGCCCAATCACTGGGAAGCGTGATGTGATGGTGCAGACATCAGGGACCATCAGCGTTGGCAGAGCCAGATCATGCAGTGGCAGCCAGGGCTCAAACTAGCTGCCCCTCCGTCCCAAGCTGAACCCCAGGGCTCTATTGGCACCAACCGGGAGGAGGGGCATAAGGCGTCAACCAGGACCCATCCTATGCAGTGGCGATGGTGGCCACCAGCCCCCTTGAGTTCCAGCCCTCTGAGACCGCGTCTCACAGTCAGACACTGACAGGGTAGCACGGCTATGCATGTGCAGCCGACAAGTGCTTTGGGGCTCTCTGGTCCCAGAGGCCACCCACCAGGGTTTTCGAAGGCCATTGGATGTGGTAAGTAGCTGGCTGCCTCCACCTCTGATGTACATCCTGGGTATACATCTAGATATAGTGATAGAGCTAGGAAGGCCAAGCACATCGAGGATCACTGAGGGTATAGGGGAGAGGGTAGGAGGTGTGGCACCATTGGGAGAGTGGAGAATTGTAAAGCACATGAACACCCTTGAGCACAGCCAGTATGACACCTCTGTCATTTTCTTCTGCAATGCTGCTCGACCTCTGAACTCTTGGCCTATCTCTCTAGGCCCCGCCCCCCCTCCCGCACATTACGTGCAGGTGATGGGTGTGTGCGAGCACTTAGCAGACAGGCAGGGCTCAGATTATTGCATAGATTGAGGAGCACTGGCACTCAGCTCCCTGTGGCATATCATCAATTCCCTGCCCTCGACAGTGACCCGCTGACAATGCCGACACAGTCCCAACACGCAAGAGTGATGTGACACAGACTCTGGGTTAACCGATGCTGGCTGCTACATGTGTGGTGTTGCTTCCTGCAAGGTTCAGGCACAGTGTCCAGGCATCACGATCTGATTGGGATGCTAGGTAATGATTCCCACACACTACATGGCCCGCCCACCCATGGCAATCCACTTGGGATGTGTGAAGTGCTCATTTACCATGCTTGCCAATTCCATATTAGCAATAGCCTTCAGCCACACGGCCAGAGGCCTCAGTAGCCAGTGGGGAATGGGTGGGCGGTGAGGATGATGGGCAGGAACAAGGGTTGCCTGCGGAGCGGTTGCACATGATCCAGGGGTCAGCATGCAGGTGCGATGCGCTGTTGCCCCCTGGTTGCCCTCTCAGGACCTCCCACCCCCTCCACCCTGTGGAGGGTCCCCCACCTCCCATCAAGCATTGGGGTGACGAGCCTAGCTCCCCTCAAACTCATTGCCCGAGAGCAAAGATGGCTACTCACCTCCTCAGCTCCCCACAGAAGCCCTTCTGCCAGCTTCCTGTTTTTCAAAAGGAGTACTAATCGGCTCCAGCATGAACACTTGCTGGGGAGGCCGATGAATCGTGGGAGGCCGTTGGATATTGGGTGGCTCCTGTTAATTGTATCGAAATAGGGCTGGATTGGCGATAATTGGTTTCTTGCCATGCTACGGAGAGATCCCGATTTCGCCTACGGATGCAGGCTGGTTGCATCGCAAACTGTTTTGACGCCTGGCGCGGTTCTCTCCCACGATTCACCGGCCTTGTTTCGCTCGAGCAAAAGCGCAACAAGGCCAGAGTATCGCGTCCATCATACTGAATAAAATTCTCTGGCGAAATAAGACATTCCAAAAGTATGAAATCTGCCTCAAGTTGTCAATCTGCTGTTAAAAATAAGAAAAAGTCTATTTCACTAACTATACCAAAGACGGCTGATATTCTAAGAACAATGTCAGGGGCTGGTTTAGCTTACTCAGCTAAATCGCTGGCTTTTAAAACAGGTCAGCAGCACGGTTCGATTCCTGTACCAGCCTCCCCGGACAGGCGCCGGAATGTGGCAACTAGGGGCTTTTCACATTAACTTCATTGAAGCCTACTTGTGACAATAAGCGATTTTCATTTCATATTTCTATCCAAATGTTTATATAAATGTCTACACGGGAATACATTTCGGAATCATTTCTGCACAGAAAAGGTGGGAAAAATTTGGAACTCTCCTCTGCAAATCGCAATGGATATTAGCTGAATTGTTCATGTTAGGTTTGAGATTGATACATTTTAGTTTAACCAAGGTATTGAGGAATATGGGGGAAAGTTGGGTGTATGGCGTGAGGTGTTAAATCAACCATCATCTCATTGAAAAGCTGGACAGGTACTGAGCAGTGCCAACAGATTGTGGGAGAATTTAAGGAGGTGGGATAAATGAATTTACACGATACATATGGGGACGGGGGTGGGGGGGGGGGGGAATAATTTTGTGTTATAGATTTGGAATCACTAAATTCTGCAGCTGATGGAAATGTAATTGAAGGCTAGAAATCAGAGGGTTAAACACCGGAAAATGTCATAGAAAGTTTTATTCCCTCTAATTCAGTGTACACACGTACAAACATGTGGTCCGCACTCAAATAGTCCAGCTAATTGGAAAGGTCTACAGGGAAATTAATGTTGCAAACAGCTGTGAAATAGCATTTCAATATGATGCATAGTCCTAATCTGTCAGCAGTACCCTGATTGTTCTGACAGAATTAATCCGCCCAGATGTTCCGAGTTGTGTGAAAGGCCCCAAGTCGGCAACTTACTGCCTGCTTTCTGTAGAGGGGTCCCTTGTCCGTTTAATTAACTAACTCCAAAGAGCTGTCAATAGTTGTCTCTGCAGGATTTCATATGCAAACAACTCGGAAACGTTTTATTCAAACCTTTTGCCCTTTGAATCCACAGTTGGGCAGGATTTGTTTGCATTTGCAGCAAGACATGCAGTCGGTTTAAGTTTTGAATTACTATGTTTGCTAAATGTTCACTGGCCTCTAATAGCCTTTGCTCCCCTGTCACACCTCCTATCTAACTGAAACACATCTCCCAAAGAAATCCTCCCGCTGCTACCGATAAACGTGTGCAGCACATTTAAAACAGCAGCACAGTGGCAACAAAACCCCAATACAAATGTATTTCCCTCAATCAGAATCTCAATGTACCAACCGCTGCCGCCTCAGCTCAGGTGAATGGGAGACTGGAGTAGATTTAGAGAAGTCAAACTTTTGAACGTAAATCTCCAGTGCGATGTGAGCTGAAAGTCAATGGATCATGCATGTAACTAGTAGGTCATTTATAGCTTCTCACTAGTAAAGTCCCAGAAATCTATGTCGGGACATCTCTAGCACTTCATATATTATGTATTGAGAGAGAGAGAGAGAGAGAAAATACAATCACAATCTGCTGAGAGTCACATTTTGTGACCCAAGAATCCATGAAATTTCGGATGAAAGATAGATTAGGGGAATGGGAGATTTTAAGAAAATGGAGACCAGTGGATAAATATGAGGCAGTAAATTTGGGGGAAAATAGAGAATAGAAGTACACTCAAAAGGATAAAAGCCTCATTGGAATAGAGAAACAGAAAGACCCCAATGTACAGACACCCAGGTAATGATATGCAGAATCTCGGTGGAAAAGTCAGAAAGAAGGGCATTGGAATTCCAAGATTTGTATAGAGAGGCATTGAATAGAAAAGCAAGGGAATTGTCATGAATCTTTTCGAGACAGTGGCTTAACCACAGTTGGAAAATTGTGTGCAATTTTAGGTACGACATAGTGAAGCCATGGAAATGGTGCGAATGGAGTTCATCAATTGCTCCAGAGGGCATATCATTAAGGACCTGAAAAACGAAGATTGTATTCGGCATGTGCCAGAAGGACATTGCTATTCACTGCTGGGCAGTGCCAAGCTGCCGCATTCCGGGGGAGGGACAGAGAGCCACCCTCTTTTACCCTGACCACCCTGGGGTCTTCGGTGGTCCAAGAGACCCCTTGGGTGCCATTCCGCCTAATCCATGTGATGCGGCCATCACATCACGCGAAACAGAGAGTAGATGTAAATTGTGGCTTTAATCGACCAGAACAGTGCCTGCCTGTGACTGCTCTGCTAGTGAGAGTCGCCTACAGCGCTGCTGCTCTTTATACCTCCCCTCAAGGGGCGGAGCCAGGGGCGGAGCCCACAAGGGCACCAACCTGATACATTCCATGTACTATCATACAATGGTCCATAGGTGGAGCCCACATGGGCAACAGCATGATACAGTAACATACATGGTGAATGGTTAATACAATATGTTCACCGCACCACGTTTGCGTGGACCAGCACCGATCGGCACCTGGCTCCAGCCTCGCTGGGGAGGCCGCGGAATAATGGGAGGCCGCTGGATCCCGCACAGGTAGTTCGTAAGTCAGTTTATTTTTTTATTTTTAAAAAATAAATTTAGAGTACCCAATTATTTTTTTTTCCCAATTAAGGGGTAATTTAGCATGGCCATTCCACCTAGCCTGCACATCTTATGGTTGTGGGGGTGAAACCCACGCAGACATGGGGAGAATGTGCAAACTCCACATGGACAGCGACGCACAGGCCGGGTTCGAACCCGGGTCCTCATTGCATTCGGTAGCAGTGCTAACCACTGTACCTCGTACCACCCCATAAGTAGGTTTATGAACTACTTCCACGTGCGTCATTCGGTCCTGCCCATTTGCAGTGGGGTTCCGACTCCGACATCTCATGGACCTCGGCGAATCCTGGGAGGCGTGGAGCCTGTCGGGAGGCTCGCTGGAGGCCTCTTCTGGCATTCTCCTGCCGTGTTGCGCTCACGTTAGAGCCCAACGTGGCCACAGATTCACACCCAAAGACTTGCATTTATGTTCATGACCACTGGACATCTCACAGCACTTCATAGCCAATGTGGTACTTTAACTTCTCATCGCTGTTGTAATGTAGGAAACAATGCAACTCATTTGCACACAGCAGCCACCACAAAGAGAAATGTGATAATGACCAGATACTTTGATTTTGTGAAATAGATTGAGGGATATATTGGCCAGGACACTGGGGATAACTCACCTGCTCTTCTTCAATAATGGCTGGAGGGCTTTTACATCCTCCCTAGCAGACAGCTGGAAGCTCAACTCAGCACTTATCTGAAAGACAGCAGGCTGGATTCTCCGTTTGGGAGACTAAGTGCCCGCGCCGGTGTGAAAACGGTGGTGTTTTACGGCAGGTAAACTGGCGCAAACAGCCACCGATTCTCCGTTTTGCTGGGGGCTAGCGGGGAGGCAACGTAGAGCTCTCAGCTCTAGCTGCCGATATGGCCCTGAGCATTTTCGGGTCTGTGGCCGCGCATGCGCACGGCGGTGGCCTGCAGCGGCCATGCCGTGCTTCATGGCGAACTCAGCCCACGGACCCGGACTGCAAAAGTAGTACCTCCTTTCAGCCGCTCGCGCACCCCAAACCCCCCCCCCCCCACACACTGCCCCCAGCCCCGATGGAAGCGCCCCCCCCCCCCCCCCCCCCCCCCCCGCCCACAGATCAGCCCTTTCCTGACTGTTGCGGCGCTGGACGGAGTCCGCAGCCGGCACCCTGTGTTCACGACGGGTGAGGCCATGAGTCCCACGCCGTCGGGAACTCAGCTGGTCGGGGACGCAGCATCACGGGGCGGGCCTCAGCCGTGGATATAGGAGCACGCTGCTTTTCAGGAGGCAGAGAAACCGAAAACTGCCGCCGCCCCCGATTTCGGCATCAAAACGTATTCTCCGCCCCGTCGCCGAACGCAATTCCGGCGTCGGGGATCGGAGTTCCAGCCCAGTATCTCCCACAATGAAGCACTCTGCACTGGAGTACAGGCCTTGGTTTTGTGTTCAAGCCCTGGGTTGGGACTTGAACTCTAGACTTTGTGATGCAAAAGAGAGAGAGGTGGCAACTTAGCCACAACTGAGTCTTGAAGCTTTAGAAAGGGTACAAGAGAAGGGTTTACCAGGATGTTACCGGGGATTAGGGACTTCAGTTATGTGAAGAAGTTGGAAAAGGTAGGATTGTTAATTGGAACAGAAAGGGTTAACAGATGACTGAATAAGAGATTTTCCAGATGATGAGAGATTGTGACAGAATATATAGAGAAAAACGATTCACTTTGGAAACTGGGTGAGTAACCAGAGATTATAAATTTAAAAGCATTGGCAAAAGATCAGAAGGAAGATAAGGAGAATGTTTTCACTCGGGATTGACAGTATCTGGATGTCCTCCCTGTATTGATGGTGGAAACTGATTGCATAAATAAATTTAAAGGGGTAATTTGGGAAGGTACTTAACGATGAGGAACTTGCAGGGTTACAGGCAAAACGAGTAGGTCCACAGCTCAATTATTTTTCAAGTAGGTAGTATGGACAAGATGGGCTGAATGGCCTCCTTCTGCACTGTAAATTTCTATAATCCTGTGATTCCAAATGTATTTGTGGAATGTTAGACTTTTAATGGGACAGGCTTTTTCAAACAGTGGTGCCATCTGCATTGCTCCTCTCAGTTGGATTGATCCTATTTGCTTCACTGACACCTCTTCGTTACTTTTAGCCAATCTCCGTGTCCTGACTTGTATTGTCTGTTGTTTTTTTTTTGTTTCAATAAGTTGTCTTTTACCTGGTGAAATTATACAAAATTCAACAGACTCTTGTTCTTTTGTTGAGGGCGGGGGTGGGGCTACACGACGAGGGCTCCCTGAATAGAAAAGGCAAAATCCTGCTTCAGGATCCTGATGTATCTTCCGATACTGACCTTGTGGCTGTGTGGACCAAGTTGATTCAATGCTCTTGCTGTGTTTCATGAGTGGAACAAAAATGACCTGACCTGTGATTGTCGGCCATTTTAAATGAGGTAGCCGCCCCCCCCCCCAGTATCTTAACCAAGCAGCTGTCTGCACCAAGATAAAGGGTGTCAGAAGGCTTTTCCTCATGGGAGCATCATAGCTAAACCCAATCCCATCCCTCACAGGCGCCAATCTCCTCAACAAATGTCACTGGATAGCACTCAGGAATAGGAACATAGTCTAGCAGAGATAAGAGCACTTTGGCATAAAGACAGGAAGAAAATGAATATTATCAGCACATTGTAGGCAATTCTAAGGCTGATAGAAGCAAATCTACAGCTTATACAGCAATGCCATATTTACCACATCAAAAGTCAAGATGGAAGATGATGCAATTCTGGAAAGTATAGAACAATCAGCATAAGTCATGAATACAGGACGATATAGGTGGGCTGGTTAGGTGGGCAGAACACTGGGAAATGGAATTTAATCCTTAAAAGTGTGAGGTGATGCATTTTGAGTGGACTAGCAAGGCAAGGGAATAGACAATGAACTGCGGAGTGCCAGAAAGTACAGAGCACAAGACGGACCCTGATGTGCATGTCCAAAGATCCTTGAAGACAGCAGTACAGATAGATAAGGTGGTTAAGAAAGGCATATGGGATACTTACCTTTTATTAGCTAAGGCACAGAATATAAGAGCAGGGAGGTTATGATAGAACAGAGAAGGCTGAGGGGGGACCTGATCGAGGTGTATATAATCACGAAAGACATAGATACGGTAGATGGGAAGAAGCTTTTCCCCCTTAGCAGAGGGCTCAATAACCAGGGGGCATAGATTTAATGTAAAGGGCAGAAGATTTCGAGGAGATTTGAGCAAAAACCTATCACCCAGAGGGTGGTGGGAATCTGGAACTCGCTGCCTGAAAGGGTGGGGGAGGTGGGACCCCTTAGAATATTTAAGAAGCATTTAGATGAACACTTGAAATGCCAGAGCACCCAAGGCTACAGAGCAAGTGCAGGAAATTGGGATTAGAAGACAGAGGTGCTTGATGGCTGGCACAAACATGATGGACTGAAAGACCTCTTTCTGTGCTGTGAAACTCTAGGGGCGGGATTCTCCTTTCCGGGGACTAAGTCCCCACGCCGGCGGGAAAACCGGGGCAAACCACTCCAGCGTCAACAGCCCACAAAAGTGCGGAATTCTCCGCACTTCCGGAGGCTGGCATGGTTCCGCACATGCGCAGGGGGTTGGCTTCTTCGCGCCGGCCATGGCAGAGCCCTACAGAGGCCGGCGCAGAAGGAAGGAGTGCCCCCATGGCACAGGCCCGCCCGCAGATCGGTGAGCCCCAATCATGGGCCAGGCCACCGTGGGGGCCCCCACTGGGGTCGGATCCCCCCCCCCCCCCCCCCCCCCCGAGGACCGCACCAGCTGACTTACCTGCCAGATCCCACCGTGTGGGACTATGCTTAATCCACACTGGCGAACTGGCCAAAAACGGACAGCAGCTCGCCCCTTCGGGGCCCGGAGAATTGCCGCGGGGGTGCCGCTGCCAACGGCCCCCGACCAACGTGGCATGAACCCCGCCCCTGCCTGAAAACAGGCGCCGGAGAATACGGCAGGGGTCGGCGGGGCGGGATTCACGCCGCCCCCCCCGGGGATTCTCCGACCCGGCGGGGGGTCGGAGAATCCTGATCTATAACTCTACGCCTATTTGGACTTGGCCGAAGCAAAGTCGGTGAAGCAAAGAGAAAATCTGAAACAAATTTGAGATGAAGTCAGCCATGTGAGTAAAACATTGTGTACTTGCTAGATGACTAACTCTTGTTTTCCAGGGATATGATGATACGATGGTTTTGTATAAAATACTTGGAAATATCTTGTCCCTGCTCAGCTTATTTGTTATTGTGTAAAGTAATGCCATAAAAGCACGTGATATAACATTCTGCCAAATGTACTTGCATGAGGGTAAGTGAGCAGCAACTGATTATTCAAAGTCATGAACTACAATTGGAGGAAAGTCATCTGAATCATTTATAGTCTGAATGTAGATCTTCCAACACTTCAAGAACTGTTCCTGTATAACCTTTACTGACCCAAAGTAAATGTTTGGGATTGAATTTTGTCAGTACCAAAGAAATCCCACCACGGGGGCCAGAAGTGGGAGCTGGCCGATATCTGTATGTTTCCCGCCCATTGAGAAGGGAGGCACTTTTGGACCTAGTTCTGGGGAATGAGTTGGCCCAAGTGGATCAAATATCAGGAAGAACATTTAGTGGACAGTGACCATTCTACCACAGGTTGGGCATGGAACAAGGATAAAGACCAATGCAAAGCAGAGATAATTGGAGGAAAGCCAACTTCAATAGGATGAGAATGCATCTGAGTTCAGTTGCGTTGGAATGAAATGTTGGCAGAAAAGACAATGGTTGAACAATGGGCAACCTTCAAAGAAACGTATTGCAGGCAATGTCAAGCTATAATCTGTTGAAGGGGAAAGGTAGGACAAGTAAATCCAGTGTCCTGGATGATGAGAGAGATAGAGGCGAATATGAAATGGGAGAAGTGCACATGTAGCAAATGTCAGGTAGAAAATAAAGTGGAGGATCAGGCTGAATATTGAAGAACCAGAAAGAAACATTTCAAAACTAATAAAAGAAACAAAGCGAGAGCATGAAAAGAGACCGGCAGCTAATCTAAACTGGAATTCCAAGGTCTTCTATTAGCATATAAATAACAATAGGGTGGTAAAAGAAAGTGAAGGGCTGAATGGGGATGTAAAAGGAGACTTGCATGTGGAGACAGGGGACGCAGTGGAGCTATTAAATAAGGATTTTGCATCTTCCTTTAAAAAGGAAGAAGATGCTAATTGGGCTGAGAAAAGAGAGGTCGCACCTGTCACACCAGAAGAATCTACAATTGAGGAGGAGGAGGTGTATCTGTACTTCAAATTGATAAAGTACCAAGACTGGTTGAGATATATCCAAGCGTACTCAGGGAGGTGAGAGTGGAAACTGCAGAAGAGCTGGTGATAATCTTCCAGACTTCCTGAGACACAGGGGTGGTGCCAGAGGACTGGAGAATTGTGAATGTTACATCCTTGTTCAAAAAGGGATGAAACAATAATGCCGGCAGCTACAGACCAGCCAGTTTGACTTCAGTAATAAGGAAATTGCCAGAAACGATGAGGGGAATTATTCCATGCTCCTGCTAACGGCAGATGGGGGCAGGTGGAATAATTTGACGGGAGAACCAAAAATTGGTTTCAACCTCTGTGAACTTACAAGATCTTCCAATGTTGGCTGTTCCAATGGGCCTGTGTTGGCACTGTCAGCAGGTCAATATACACAGCAGGAGGGTGATGATCACCTGCTGTGACGTGAGCTCTGATGCTCCTCAGTCTATGCTGCAGTCTGACTCCTGTCTGTCTGCTGACAGCTACTCACACCCATCACCTGCACGTGATATGCCTCGGGGAGATGCCCAGATCTAAGACCACCGTGCCCGGTGGACTGGGGCCAGGGGAGTGCAGGCTGTCCCGCGGTGCAGAATACCGTGACAGAGGCTTCACATGTCCCGGATGTAATGTCTTTTAATACTGTTCAATGGTGACCCGAGCTACTGGTGGTGCCACCCCCCCCCCCCCCCCCCCCCCCCCCACTCCCCTCCGGTGCCCACTAAGTGATCCTCAATCTGCTTAGCTCTCCATGGCCTGTCCCTATGTCTGGGTGTGTCCCCAGGATGCACATCAGAGGTGGAGGCAGCCTGTTGGGCCCTGTGGCCTTTGATGCCCCTGGCAGGTGTCCTCTAGAGGGCCTGAGGGCCTTGGCTGACTTGCTTGTGGCATATTCCTTGTCCGTGCCAGCCAGTCCCGCACGCTGCCCTGAGATGCGCTGTTGTCGGGGGGGGGGGGGGGGGGGGACTCGGAGAGCTGGTGACCGCTATTGCCTCCCTGCAGGGAGGCTTCAGGTTGGCCTCCAGGACTCATGGGGCCCTGGGGGTCAGCTTGGTACGGAGGGGCAGCTGGATTGAGCTCCAAAGGCCCCTATGTCATCTGATTCTGCCAAGCCTGACGGCTCCCCATTGTCTGCACCATAATATGCACTCAGCAATGCCCCTCTGTGAACAGGCCATGCTCTAGCAGTGCATCACCAATATCCACCTGCATCTGGGACACAGCCCTCAGTGGCTGGGACACGCTGTGGAGCACCTCAGCAATGCCCAACTGAGACTGGGGCACAGTCCTCAGTGGCTGGGACACGCTGTGGAGCACCTCAGCAATGCCCAACTGAGACTGGGGCACAGTCCTCAGTGGCTGGGACATGCTGTGGAGCACCTCAGCAATGCCCAACTGAGACTGGGACACAGTCCTCAATGGCTGGGACACGCTGTGGAGCACCTCAGCAATGCCCAACTGAGACTGGGACACAGTCCTCAATGGCTGGGACACGCTGTGGAGCACCTCAGCAATGCCCAACTGAGACTGGGACACAGTCCTCAATGGCTGGGACACGCTGTGGAGCACCTCAGCAATGCCCAACTGAGACTGGGACACAGTCCTCAATGGCTGGGACACGCTGTGGAGCACCTCAGCAATGCCCAACTGAGACTGGGACACAGTCCTCAATGGCTGGGACACGCTGTGGAGCACCTCAGCAATGCCCAACTGAGACTGGGACACAGTCCTCAGTGGCTGGGACACGCTGTGGAGCACCTCAGCAATGCCCAACTGAGACTGGGACACAGTCCTCAGTGGCTGGGACACGCTGTGGAGCACCTCAGCAATGCCCAACTGAGACTGGGGCACAGTCCTCAGTGGCTCAGCAAGGTCCACCTGCTTCTGGGACATGTCCCCCAGTGACTGGGACATATTGTCGAGGCACTAGCCATGGCTGTCACTGACTGAGCAATGCCTTGGACACCACCACTTATGCTGGTGACGGCATGCTCCAGACTCTCCACTGGAGTCACCACCCGAGCAGTGCCACGTATTTCCGGTGCCATTTCCTGCACCCCTAGCCTTTGAGATTCCTCTAATTAGTTATGGACCCGCTGACAGCCCCCTCTGAATCTCAAGGTTGCACCTTAGCATCTGCGTTAGCTCCAAGATAACCTGGTCCAGAAGCTCGGCATCTGACTGAGACCCAGCTGGGTCCTGAGATCCACCAGACCTCTGGCTGCTGTCCCCACCGGGACGTTCGTGCCTCTGCCTGATGTGCATCAGCAACTGTGAGGTGCTCACCGGATTGTGGCCCACTAATGGTGCCCACCGAGGTGTGTGTCTCTGCGCTGGTGGAGGGTGGGGATGACAGCTATGATGCCTCGATGGTGGCATCCTCAGAGCTGACTTCTAAGGTGCTCTCATGGACGGTGTGGCGCGGGGTGGGGGGGGGGGGGGGGGGGTACACGGCTTGGGGCCATTCCACATGTACCGGCATCATCAGACGGAGATCCTGTGGGAGAATGGACGAGTGGTCAGTGGGAGGAAAGAAGCATCATATCTGGCATGAACAGCACACATGTGATGGATCATCTGGGTGGAGGTCAGTGGATACACCCGGCAATTCCTGCTCGCTACCACACTTAAAAACATTTCCATTACATCGCACCCGGATTTACAGACTCAGAAAGAGAGAGAGATCAGACAGACAGAAGCTGCTGGGGAAAATCTCCCCACCTGTCCCCAGAACCAAGTTTAGAAACTTTGGCGTTCAGTTTGCCTCTCTCTCCTGTCCATAACACAGTAGATCCCTCAAACAAGATGTCCACTTGCTGAGGGCAGAACCTGAATAGAGTAATTCATATTTATATTGTTGCTTAGAGGCAGCGTACCCCGCTGTTGAAACAAATCATGCAAAATTGGAAAGAGTTCTGAGGCGTTTCAGTTTTAAACATGCTGGTACTAACCGGTGATTGGAACTATAAGTGATGAGAATCATAATCCCAACAATGAACATCTGTAAATTAGGAAGGCAGAGTTTGACTGACATGACTCCCAGATATAAGGGTATTTACAGTACCAGTAACTTTTAAAGACTTGCCACAGCCAATGAAATGGAACTATTTTGATTTAACTCATGTAAAGCGTTTTATAACATGTAAAATGTGTCACTGGTAGTTCAAAATATTGACTATTCGACAGACAGTCCCTTCATTGCCCTCTTTAAGGCTGATGTTAGCAGTTATTGTTCCGGATATTCAGGTGCAATCACATTTGAAAGACATTGCACATGTATAGATAATCACAGCTTAAGAATGAGTTCAAATCTGAGTCAGAAGGTGAGTTCAGTGAAGAACTCGATGACTGAAGCCCAGTTGTGAGTGGAATTTCCTTGTGTTGATCTTGGACTTTCAAAACTGCCAGCATGTAACTTATAAAGGAAGATCAAGCAGCTTTCATTGTGTATGTGTGATCCTCTGTGCTTTGTATATTGGTCTGACAGGTTAGATTTTATGGCCTGTTTAGCTGGATGCTGAGATGTAGGAACAATGCAACTGAAGACATCTATAAGCTGTTGATCAGAATCTGTTTAAATGTGACATGAAACTATTTAATTATTACACGGAAAAGCTGTGATGGAAACAATGATCCACAACATATATTCGAAGGATACAGTAATTGAAATATTTTATCAAAATAATCTAATCCGTGATGCAATAAACTCTTAGATACTAAGCCTTTTCAACATATACGTGTCAAAATTCCATTCAGAAAAACAATGGGCAGGATTCTTTGTAGCCCAATGGCAAAATCGTGTTTGGCGATCGGGCGGAGAATGGGCTCTGATGCCGATATCGGGGTCAATGCCGGCGTGTGGCGTACTCCTCGATTATGCCGTTTTGGAGGGGGCGGAGCATCTGAAAATAGGCGCCGTACCCGATTCGGTCGTAAACAGGGATTCTCTGTCCGATCGCCGATTACGATATTGGTGTGGGGCAACGGAGAATCCTGCCACATATTTCCACAGCAACTCCAGACTCCCTGAGTGAAGTATAACACACCACCGCACTATGTAGTCATGGGATTAACTTTGGGCCACGAGGAGCATATTTGTGTTGTGCATTTTAGCTCAAGCCTAATTGGAAATTATAGATCATCTTTATTCACCAATAGAATCTCTAGACAGGAGCTCAGCTGATTGCACATTGCTGGCAGGGTTGTGGAAGGAAGGCAGGCTGGATAATTGTGAGGAGAGAGGGAGGAGTACATGTTCTGCTGCTGCAAATTTCTTAGTAAGAAGTCTTACAACACCAGGTTAAAGTCCAACAGGTTTGTTTCAAACACGAGCTTTCGGAGCAGTGCTCCTTCCTCAGGTTCAGCTGATACTATAATTCAACTCGAAACATTAACTCTTGTTTCTCTCTCCATAGATGCTGCCTTATCTGCTGAGTTTTTCCAGTGCTTTCAGTTTTAATATCTCTGACCCTCTTTGCTCAAGTCGGAGCACTGAATAACTCTCTGTGTGGAAGAAGAACCAGTCAATTCCATGGACTGGAGCCCCATCATTACAAATAGAAGGTCAAATACGAAGCTGTTCAACTACAAATATCCACCAGAGCTGATTCACTGCATTATTTTGGGGGTTGATCATGGAAGCTGGCTGTAAACCCCTGATAGATCATCACTTCTGTGCTTATAATGGAATGGAATGTAATTAAAATCATTACCTAGGGTTGGACACTGGATATAATTACCTTTGTGCCAGGCTGGGTGTATGATTTAGGTCACTATATGCCAGTTTATTTCTGTGCAGTTTCATAGAACCCCTACAGTGCAGAAGGTGGCCTTTTGGTCCATCAAGTCCACATCAACCCTCCCAAAGATCACCCTACCTAGGTCCAAGCCCCTGCTCTATCCACAGAACCCCACACTAAGGCGCAATTTTAGCATGGCCAATCACCTAACCTGTACATCTTTGGACTGTGGGAGGAAACCGGAGCACCCAGAGGAAATCCCCACAGACTCGGGGAGAATGTGCAAACCCGACACAGACAGTCGTCTGAAGTCAGAATCAAACCCGTGTCCCTGGCGCTGTGAGGCCGCGGTGCTGACCACTGTGCCACCGTGCCGCCCAACAACAGGGCAAATGGATAATTCTGCTTAATATATTGTGGTGATTGTCAATTTTAGACCAGCCTTGCTATGTAAAGGTCATGTGGTCTGACCAACCAATCAATGCCTAGTACAGGGAATCTCTCCAAGGGGAGGAATTTTCCTACTTAGAAAGCGTGAACTATGGACTAACTGGAAGCATGCAGTTAATGGAACAACCTTGTAAATAAAGTTCATTTGTTCAACTTTAGAAGCCTCGAGGAGCACGTCTTCACATGTATATTCTAATTTTTCTAATTTACTACTGGAATATTTTGATGTTTTCCGTTGTCATATGTGCCCTATTACGGTTTTACTAGAATATATTTCTATGGAATGATACTGTACTCCAAGATTGAGTTGTCTGATGATTTTTTTGTGTCCTGAATTCTGCTCCTCTTTGAGTAATCTCTCCCAGACTAAGGAAGACCGCCATATTTATTTCACTTATGGTTTGTATAATGGTTTGTAAGAAGCTCTGTGGAGTGAGTGAAAATTTGAAGAATTATTTTTATTGAAACAATTTTGTTGAGCAGAAGAATTAAATTGGACAGGCAAAGAGAGAAGCGTATTCCTAGTCTAGGATTTGAGAAGCTGTTATCTTGTCCAGTGTATTGGGCCCTTGTCTAAACTTTAGAAGGATCTTTAATTCGCAGGATCTTAGTTTATCTGATTGGATTGCTGGTCATTTATACAATGTTCCTTACTGGATCATGGATTCTAAAGGACCCTTTTTGAAAACAGGACTTCCAACATCTCTGCCTTGTCAATATGTAACTCTATCCTTAAGAGGACAGATGAAAGGAAACACAGGACAATAATTATATATTTTGAATGTACGTCTGATGGATTTTTGGTAGGACTTTGTTCATAATACAGGTTGAGCATCCCTTATCCCAAATTCTTGGGGCCGAGTGTGTATTGGATTTTGGAATTTTTCGTATTTTGGAATATAATTTTCGAGGGGGAAAAACGATCTGTTCCTGTGAATGTGCTGCACATTGGGACCTGTGCATGTGTGCCGCATTGGGACCTGTGCATGTGCATCACGTTGGGACCTGTGCATGTGAGCCGCATTAGGACCTGTGCATGTTCAACGCGTTGGGACCTGTGCATGTGTGACGCATTGGGACCTGTGCATGTGTGCCGCATTGGGACCTGTGCATGCGCGCCGTGTTGGGACCTGTGCATGTGCAGCGCGTTGGGACCTGTGCATGTGCAGCGCGTTGGGACCTGTGCATGTGCAGCGCGTTGGGACCTGTGCATGTGCGGTGCTTTGGGACCTGCACATGTGTGGCGCAGTGGGACCTGCGCATGTCCGGCACATTGAATCCTGCCCATCGCCTGGGAACCTTCCTTGAGCCTTGTGGGATTTCCCACTCGAGATGTCGCGCCGCCCTCGATAAAAAATGTGAATTTCAGAATTTTTGGGTTTTCAGAATTTCGGATAAGGGATGCTCAACCTGTAACCCAAAACTAGCTTTCCGGTCCATTTGGTTGGTTCATTTTCCCGTCCACCAAAGTGCTTCTACATTGCTGGTCACTCATTAAGCACACCTAAAATCAATCCAGATTGGAGATTTCTTACTGCCGCAGTGGTCTGAGCCTGCCAACTGCACGAGCAAAGGTATAACGGAGGAAGAGGGAGCAGGGTCCTCGGACAGGAATTCCTGCGCCAGTTTCTTTTCCAAGCTGCAATTCACTGTCTGAACGGAAGCCCATTTCCTGAATCACAAACATGAAGGCAAATGCAATTAAATGAGCACCACCCACATCTGTGATATTAGAAGTAATTCCTTGGCATCAATGCTGGGCTTGTTTCTTTTTCCTTATTGTTCTATTTGGAGTAATGCATGGACTAACCAGTCTGCAGAGGTATTCTTCTGAAGCTTACAGTATTTTGTTAATGCAGTGTTTTTTTTTGTGAAAGTGTTTGTTTCCACATTTCTTAAATGCTGACTTTGGGCTGTTTTTTTTTCTCCTCACTCCTTCAACTATGTTTGCTTTGAAGGTACAAATTCATAGTCCAGATGCTATCAGATGAAAGGAGGCATACTGCAGATTATTCTGTAGTCCTTGGCACACCTACTCGCCACTTACACAGGATAAGTCTGCAGAGCAGTAGACACAAGTTTGTTGTCTACGGCAAGAACAGTTTGACTGTAGGCATGGCACTGCCAGTAGTTGGCAAGATCAAGTGTTTCTGCCATTATGCATGCGATTAATTTACAAACAGCATTTAAATGGCAGGTACAGCGTTGTTCACACATGTCAGAGCACACATGACATGTCTGATCTATTTGTCAGTATGGTCAGCAATAATATTACATTTCCCACTGAGCAACGAGACTCAGCTACCCACATTAGTGCATTTCCTAAGATACAGTGGTGCACTGATTACTGCCATGAGACCAAACTGAAGCACTTGGAAAGTGTTAGTGTGCTACATCATGGCACCGTGCCCTGGCGAGCAACCGACCTAAATATTGCTAAAATAAACTAGAACTATTGATGCAACATAAAAGACAGGGGTTTCCACTAGGCAGCACAATGCGCCAGAAATTGGCCGAAAAAGTGCAAAGGATTGCAGAAATTCTACCACAGATTAATCTGGTACAAATCGAGTCTCTGCAGTCTTTCCCACGAGCTTGAAAGACATTCCACGAGAAGTCTGCTTCACCCACAGAACTGGCAACACCCCATGATTAAATTAATCACCACTATTTAATCCTTCACCATCATTCACAACAGGATGTGGCAGAACTGTAGAGCTTTTATCTGAATTGTTGGTTTTGGGGTGGCTTAGCGATGTCTATAGCATGCCACTTCCACTGGTTTGCATCGATAGATGTAGTCCTGTGTTGTAGCTTCACCACGTTGGCACCTCATTTTTGGATATGCTTGGCACTGCACCTGGGCAAGCTCTTTGACACTCGACAGTGAACGAGGTTCGCCATCTTGTTCAATCATCACAGCAGAGTGATAGTTGTGGCGATGAGGTTACAAATTGTTGTGCAATACAATTCTGCTGTGCTCTTGGTCCACAGCACCCCGGGGATACTCAGCTTTGAACTGCTAGATCTGTTCTCAAACTATCAATTCTAGCATGGTGGTAATACCTCACACCCTTCAATTGCCGAAGCTCCAAGCTTCATAATTCCCTCCCAAAATCTCTCCCCCCCAACCTCACCTTTCTCAGCTTCTGATAAAATGCTCCTTCAAATCTACAATGTTAACAGCCAAACTGAATGCGACCCCAACAGAGTGTGGAAGTTTGGTGAATTAGGGGAAACTTCAATATTTTTCTAAAAATCTAGTATTGTTTGTATTTGTATTTAACATTTAATTGCAAGCACTGTTTAACTCCCACGGGCGTAAACATGGAGATAGAAGTTATCCATTGGCTGCAGGTGAAATAGTGAATTAAGGCTTGAACACGTCTTAGCTACACTGTGCTCAGCTCGTCCCTTTGTTCAGAACATATATATTCAGGCATTCTCTGTGCGAGCAGAGCTGGGGTGTGACCTCAATGGAGTATGGAAGATTGGTGAGCAGAGGGAATTCGGTGAAGAGGGGAGTGAGGTACACTTTTGCTTTTTCTAGCTTTATCAGCCTGTAGGAACTGGTTTCTGCTCTACTACAGAGGAGGAAGTGAGCTGTTGGTGAGTGCCTGGTAAGTGGTCACGGTCTATTTTCCTAAGGTTTAAAATAGTACTGGAATTTGTGGTCAGATGAATACATTAAAAGAAAATAAATAACTGAATAAAATAATTAAGTCATTAATTAAAGCTCATAAGTATGACGAGACTTCTGGGGTGGGATTCTCCAATAATGGGGCTATGTCCCCACGCCAGCGTGAAAAGTGGCGCCAACCACTCCGGTGTCAACGGTCCCCAGTAATGGGGAATGTTCCCCTTCTGAGGGGGCTAGGTCAGCGCCGGAGTGGTCCCCGCAGCTCCAGCCGGCGCAGAACGGCTGGCGCGATGTTGCTCGTTATGCTTTCCTTAATTTGCTCTGTTTTAATTACCTTTGCTCAAGAGTCGCCAGGTATCTTTCTGATACCGCCACAAGGTTCAAAACCGAATACTGACCAAAGACTCGATACACCAGTTAGTATGTTTGAAATCAATGCACATTTATTTACACACACAGTTAATTATTACTCATGCACAAACTCTACTCACTAAACTACAACTACTACTAAAAGCCTATACTTAGCTTTGGGTGCCCACTCAGTCAGAGGAACAATGGCCGTTGTCTGGTTCTGATACTGCTGGCTTCGAACTGGTATAGAATAGTAGCTAGGAGCGTCTATCTCGTAGCGTGTGTTGACCTTAGACTTACTTGGCTGGTGCTTGGCGGGCCTCTCATCACTGAGAGCCAAGGTCAAGGTGAAAGTGAAGAGAGCGATCTGTCTTTGGGGACTCCTCTTTATACCCCAAAGGGTTTCGCGCCCTTCCGGGCGGTTCCTGAACTTGGCCCCAGTTAATTGGACCATGTCCCAATCATTTGTATTGATTCTCTCCAATAAAGGTGTCGTTGCTTGATCACGGGGCGGGCCCTAGGTGACCATTGGCCTGCCATTGTTTTAGTCTCCACTGGCGCCGGGGAGTCTGCCCTGGTACCGATTGCCTAAATGTTTCTCTTTTGTCCCTGGAGATAGCTCATTACTATGCTAATGGCTTGTAGTATCAGTTCTGTCTGGGAGCTGCAACTTCCAATCCACAGGGAACCTTGCACCTGCTTGTTTTCCTAGCACTGTTCATTTTCCCTGCACTCTTTGTAAGATATGGTTCATGTGCCTGGACCAATCAGGAAGGGCCCTCCAGTATGATGCTGACAGGGTCACCCTCATTGTGGTGGCTTGCTGCATCCTCCACAACATCATGCAACTGAGAGACGGCATGCTGGAGGAGGAGGATGAACGGTAGGCTTCATCCGACAAAGAGAATGCGCGGGATAGAGATGGTGGGCAGGACAAGGGGCCCAGGCAGGCACGGGAGGCCACATGACGCATGCATCACCACAACGTCTGCCCCCGCCTGCCTGCACCCCTTCTCTGGCCAAACCAGACTAGCCCACCTCTAACACCAATCGGACAAAACACCGAGGCAGGTTGTAGCAGTGTTAACAGGTGTTTAATGTGACAACGTATGTACAGATTTGTGCCCTAGTCCTTATCACTGTGCCCTGCACCCGTGCCAACTTAACTAGTTTCTAGCTTTCTGGCCTTACGAGCCCTAACACTATGTCTTGGTGGATCGCTAAGCGGTACATCAGGAGTGGAGGCGGGCTGCTGTGATTCCCGCCCTGCTACCTGGGTCCCTGATGGCGGGCGTCTTCTGGGCCCGGCTGCTGCCTGGGCGTCCCAGATGGCGTGGTGCTGTTCTGTTCTGCCTGCTGCGCATCAGATGCACCAGGTACAGGAGGGTGGGAGTCTGAGGTTCTGCGGTCTTCCGGCACCTCCCCTGCGCGAGTCATCGGCATGGGCATCAACGCCTCCTCTCCTCCTCGTCCCTCGGGGTGCCCGATGGCCCCCAGGCTACTCCTTGGGATGGGGGTGTAAGACGAGCTATCCTTTGAAGCTCCCCCACCACCTGCCGCTTCCAGTCCTGGAGTCCGGCTCTGGTCTCGACCAGGATATACATGCTCGCGGCCATGGAGCACAGGGAGTGAATCATCTCCGTCTGGGACTGCGTCACATCACCCATTCATTGTGCCAACACAATATGGGTCTGTGTCACATTAGCCAGTTGGTGCGCTATATCCCTCTGGGACTGGGCCACCTACTTCTGTGTCTGCGCCGCACGACATCAGCTTATGCCTGGGCAATTCCGCCAATATTGCCAGCCATGGCCTGCTGTGACTGGGCCACGCTCAGGAAAGCCGTTGCA
Source organism: Scyliorhinus canicula (assembly GCF_902713615.1). Taxonomy (NCBI): domain Eukaryota; kingdom Metazoa; phylum Chordata; class Chondrichthyes; order Carcharhiniformes; family Scyliorhinidae; genus Scyliorhinus; species Scyliorhinus canicula. The sequence continues at coordinate 232,527,006 of NC_052148.1, forward strand.
ATGTCCAAGTGGCTCTGGCACATGGCTGCCTCTGAGGTGACAACCCTGTCCTGGGCCTTGGCCAGCACCTGCACAGAATGCTGCAGGCCCTGGACATGCTGATCCATTGCAAAAACCATCACCCCCAATGTTTCCACCATGGACACCACCCGTGTGGTGCTGGCCTGGGTGGCACGCATTGTCGGCACAATCTCCAGCTCCTGCACACTTCCAACTGCATTTGCAGATACTGGATGCTCGCCGACAACCCCTCAGATAGTCCCTGGCTCTGTGACTGCATCTCCATAATTGATGGGACCGTCCATTCCAGAAGCCCAAAACCCATCAAGACGGCAGCCCACCCTCCGACTGTCCACCCCTTTGAGAATTCCTACCTCCACCTGCTGTACTGGATCAGCTGTGTGGTGCGCACCAGGTAATGTCCCAGGAGCCTCTTCACTAAAGTGTCCAACCGAGGTGAGTGTCTCTGGGATGATGGAGGGTGCTGGAGACAGCTGTGATGGGAAATCACTGTCATCCTCCGACCCGAGCTCCCGGGTGCTCTGAGTCTCAGGTTGAGGATGCCATCCGAGCTGCGCTCTTCGTCAGTGCTCGGCTCATGGGGGGGCCCCAGATGTGACACTGGCCGGGGGAAGGGAGCTCCGAATGACCCGCCCCATCACCAGCAGGCTCTGCATGATACAAGGCGAGGCACATTATTAGACTGTGGGGTGGGGTGAGTGGAGGTGGTTGGAGTGCAGGTGGTGTGGAGGTGGGGGTGAGGTGGAACTGGCGGTCCCCGTCCAATTTTTCCTGCTCCCGGTGGTTATTAGGAAACTTTTTCTGGGGGGGAAGGGGGGGCACAAACAGAAAACGGCAAAGTTAGACAGTCTGACACATGCAGCCCTGGGGACAGGTAGCTGGTGGCCTCAGTGACCAGGGCACCCAGCCATGGCAGCCGGTATGGGTACCAGCATGTGGTCCAGGGTAGTGCCATGATCGGGCCCGGGGTTCCCTGCCTTTATGAGCTGGGGTGTGGGGGGGGGGGGCTTGAGGACCCCTTCATTAGTAATTTGGGGTGTTGTGGGGGAGGGTGGCCGGGAGTGCAGGAAATGAGCGGAAGTGCAGCCTCAGCGGGGTCTTCCCCGCCAAGGCCCAAAAAGAAGCAGAGTCCTGTTTAATAGCGGGGTCGTTCCCGGCGCTGCAGATCCCAGAAACACCCCTCTAACCACACTCAAAACCGGACTCTTTATTTCCCCATTAAATTGCATATTTTAATATACATATAAATTTGAAAAAGCAGAGGGGCAGAGATAGTGTAGTTAAGGGTGTTCTTAGAATGTTTTCAAGATGGTTTCTTTGAGCAGCACATTCTGGAACCAACCAGAGGGCAGGGTATAGTAAACCTGGTATTATGCAATGAGATAGGACTAATTATACTCCACATAGTGAAGGCACCCCTGGGGCAGCTGCAATCACAATATGATTGAGGTTTACATTCAGTTTGTGGGGGAGTATGGTGCATCCAAGAATAGTATTTCAGACTTAAGTAAGAGCAATTAAGAGGGCACGGATGTGGAGCTTGCTAAAATTATTTAATAAAATGCGCTTAAGTGATAGGTCCCTCGAGGTTGAGTGACAATTTTTGAAAGGGATATTTAATAATGTACAGAATTGACACATTCCAGTGAAAAAGAAAAGCTCCATGAGGAGGGCCCACCACCTGTGGTTAACAAAAAAAGTTAAAGCCAGTGGGTGAGATCTTCTTGCAGTTCACACTGGGGGGATCTTCCGTTCCTGCCAATGGCACACTCATGTGGAATGGATTCAATGGAAAATTCCATTGACCGTGGCGGGAGCAAAAGATAGTGCCACCGGCCAATGACGGGTCACCTTGTGCCACCGAGACACACGCAGCCCGGGACGGGGAGGGGGGAATCCAGCCCATGCTTTCTTTAAGTTTAATACGAGATGCGTACCATTCACTGGTGGTGGGGTTCTCCCGCTGCTGTGAATAGGATTTCCCAATGAAGCCACACTATATCCCCGGGAAACCCGCAAGAGGGGGTGCACTGCCAGAGGGACCAGCGAATCCCGCTGCCAGCGAACGACCGGAGAATTCTGGCCCAACTATTTATGCAAAAACGGATGACAGGTCAGAAGATTGGAAAACATATAAAGAACAGCAAAGAATGACAAAAATATTGATAAGGAGGGAAATATTGGCGTAAAAGAGAAAAGTAGCTGGTAATGTAAAGTAGTAACAGTTTCTTGATATTTAAATAAGAGTTAACAAAGTGAACTTTGGTCCTATAGAAAGTGTATGCGGGGAATTGATAATGGTAAATAAGATATTGGAGGATGAATTGAACAGCCATTTTGCATTGGTCTTCACTACAGAGGACACAAGTAACATTCCAGAAATAACTGTCAATCAGGAAATGGAAGGGAAGGAGGAATTCAGGAAAATTACAATCCCCAGGGAAGTGGTATAGAGCAAATTGTTGGGTCGTCGGACTGACAAATCCCAAGATCCAGATAGCCTTTACCCTAAAGTCTTGAAAGAAGGGACTAATGCAATAGTTGATGCATTGGTTTAAATTTCCCAAATTACCTAGATTTGGGGAAGGTTCCATTAGATTGGAAGAGAATAAATGTAATTCCTTCATTCAAAAATGGGGAGAGACAAAGAGCAGGAAACTACAGACAAGTTAACCTAACATCTGTCATAGAGAAAATGTTAGAAGCCATTATTAAAGGTAGAACCAAGTAATTGGAAAAATTCAAGGCAATCAGGCAGAGTCAACATGGTTTTGTGAAAGGGAAATCATGTTTAACCAACTTATTGGAGTTCTTTGAAGGAGTCACATGCGCTATGGATAAAGGGGAACCAATGTAAATGTGGTGGAAGCAGTTTAGCCGAAGGTTTGCTAGTTAAAGCCAGTGGGTGAGATCTTCTTACAAATCACACCGGGGGATCTTCCGTTCCTGCCAATGGCACACTCGTGTGGAGTGGATTCAATAGGAAATTTTGAATAAAGGAATTGTGCTTCCATGAAGTACTTTGGGATATTTTACTGCAGTGAGACACTCCATGAACGAAAAGTTGTTGTTATGAGCTGAAGAGAAGCTGTTATTTACTTTTCGGTAACTCCCATTGACCCTTTTTAGAATGAGAACATTTCTGAGAATACCGACATGAAAAGAATGAATAGTCACTGACTGTTTTCCATCAGTTTTGCACACCTTTTACATAACTCTTTCATAATATGTAATACACAGTAGAAAGCCTGGCCGTTGGTTGTAAAGATCTGACTGTATTCAGACTGGAGCTACTTGAATGACGGCTAAATGACAGTTAAAATCTAAACTCTGGATGGTTTACTACCTGAGGGGGGATTAATCTTGTTTAACAATGGAAATACGAGATAGCGAAATGGTGATGGTTTTAGGCTGCTGAACAAGGTATAAAATCTGATCTTGGATGAAATGAATTTGGTTTCAACCTGCAACGCTGGGGATGGGATGACGGAATTTGTCATTTGAAACTTTAATGACTAGAAAGCAGTTTCCTTAAATTTATCAACGTAAAAGTTCTTGAATTGGTCCTAACTTTAAAAACGATTATTGGAAACCTAAGTCAACCCATGTTTTCTGACCTATTTATCCGACAAAGTGAAAGGCTGTGCTGTTGGTGAAGTGGTTGGAAATTGATTGTGAAACATTCCTGTGGTGCAGAAGTCTGATCTGAATGGACCACCTTCCCCAGAAATATTGAGGTTCATTTAAAAAAAATAATAATTTGAATCACCCCCTGTGATAGCAGGTGTCCTGGTATATGCGTTTGTATGAAATCCCTCTGGCCCCTTATGATAAATGGTTACTTTTTCTCTCAGTTCGAAACTTCACAAGAACGTGTTAACACGCTTAAGATCATACAACACAATATCAACCCCGGAAATGGGAATAAGAAACAATTAAAGTCAGGAAATTAGTCGCAATGTCTTGCTACAAGCCATTATGTTATGGAGTCGCTAGTTTTCTGTTCCTAGTGGGAAAAACACTAAGACACATGTAGTGCTAATTCTGTATCCCAAGCTGCCAATGAGCACAGCCGCCTGATGAAAGTGTGGGTTTGGTGAATGTACTTCTAGGCCATGGAATTGTATTTACTCCCACTCCACTGTGAGAACTGTGGAAGAGGTTGAATAGAGCAGGAGAAACCCTAAAGAAATTCATTCCAATAATGTCATCTTGTATCTAATCATATTACATATTTCGTAATCATAGGGTCCTTCTGGGCTGGAATTCTACGGCCGTTGGCATCCTCTGTTCCCCCTGGCAGCGTACCCCTGCCTGTGGGTTTCCCACTAGCGTGGGGTGACTTCAATGGAATTGCCCCTGAGAAAAATGCAGCTGGGGGTCCAGAGAAACCAGCCCCTGAAGTAATGCAGAGAGATTATCAACTAAACAGAAATGAAAAGATGAACCTATATGGCAATATCAGATCGAGCATTTCTTTTGAATGATAAATGTAGGCGTTTTCTTTCTCCCTCTTCCAAATTTCACTTGCTCTTCTTTGAAGGATGCTGACGTGTTGGGGTATAGTTTCCTAGCCTCTGATTTTCCCGTACTGCAGCAGATAGGCCAGTCTTTATAAGTAAACTTAAGGGGTTGACTTTTTGCCATAGTTCCCCCAAGTACCCATTGCAACTTTTGCAGAAGATCCATGAAATAACTGAAGAAATTATGATTTAAAAAAAAATTTATGTGCAGATCTTCCGCTGAGGTTAATTAGGAAATTTGGGCAAGGTTCTGGGGTAAGTCAAACCAGTCAATACCGCTGCCCAGTGAAGGCTGATGCTCCCTTTAATATCCATATGCACTCATTTCCAGCAAGAACAACATGAGGGGCAGGAGCCCGTTCCTCTCTCAACCCCAGGAAAACTGAATCAAATATGGTGCTCCTGTCCCTTATTTAGCTGAGAATGGCTGTGACTGTTTTAAGGTTAGTCTTGACTTCAAGTATGTTTTTAAGGCAGTCTTTGGGTGTGATTTAATGGCCATGTTGCACTTAAGTAAGAGTGCGTTGAGGTCATTAGATCGCTGGAGAGACCAAAAACGAGAACCATGCCGGGTGCCGATCGGTTTGTGATCTAACTGGCTCGCTCCCGTTGGCGAAATCAGGAATCCACCGTAGTGTGGCAAGATTCCAATAATCACTGTGTAAGGCCAACCAAGATACAATCAGCGGGAGCAACCCCCTATCTAATGGCCTCCCGTGATCTAACCGCCTCCCCAGCAAGTGGTCACACAGGCATCGATTAGTATTCATTTTTAAAACCTGAAGCGTGACGGTAGGCCGAGAAGGTGAGCAGCCATCCTCGCTCCTGGGAAATGAGCTCGAGGGCACTGGGGTTGCTGCCCCAGTGCTCAGTGGGGTGGAGGGGAATTGTGGCCGAGACCCCGGGCAGCAGTATCGGTCGGGGTGATGGTGGGGGTTGCAGCATTGGGGAGGTGCCTGCACATGGCCTGGGGCGGGAGGGGAAGATGGGTGTCTCAGCACCCGCGGAAGACATCACTGCTTGCTAGTCTCTCACCCTCGCCTAATCCTTGCAGATATTACACTGCATGGACGTTATCTTGGACCCTGTGGAAGATGCCCTCGTGGTGCTGCGGACAGGCCAGATGGCCAGAAGCTGGAGAAGGCTGCAACAACAGCGTCAACAGAGACTCAAGGCGATGGCCCAATTGCAGGCTCCCCCACACCCTGAGGACCCAGCCTCCCATCAGGCCAGGGAGGGACCCAGAGGGGCTGGCTGGCGACGGCGGTGTCGCTAGTCTTTTGAACAGATGACGGACAGCATGTGTCACAGGTGGCTTCGTTTGAACAAGTCCTCATGGACTTGGCACCAGCTGGAGGAGGATACCTGCACCCAGTGGCCGCCAAGGTCATCACATCCCTGAACTTTTACGCCTCAGGATCATTCCAGGGCTCGAGCAGGGACTTTGCGGCATCTCATAAGCTACAGCTCACAAGTGAGGATTCCCTGTTTGCCCGGGCAGCAAGCTATATAAATTTTGACGTGGACCACGCCCAACAGGATGCTCCGGCAGCAGGATTCTCCATCGTTGCCGCGATGCCCCACCTCCAGGGAGTAATAGGTGGCACACATTTGCCTTACGCTCACCGGCTGTCTGTGAGTGTGCTACATCAGCAGAAAGGGTTTCCACTTCCTGAACGTCCAACTCATGCGCGACCACCACATAAAGATCAAGCACGTGCGCGTACGCTTCCCAGGGAATGTGCATGATAGCTACATCCTGGGGTAGTGGGACATCCCCGGTCTCTTTGAGGGCCCCACCCCACGTTGGCCGATTGGCTCTTGGGTGATACCGCTGAGGACCTGACTAATGACGCCAGTATGGAGGCCGGTGACTGAAGCGGAGACTCGATACGACGAGGCCCATTGAGCGGTGCATTGGACTGCTCAAAATGCATTTCCGATGCTGTGACCGCTCTGCTGGTGCACTATAGTACACCCCTCAGAGGGTCGCTCGCTGTGTGGTGATCTACTGTGCCCTCAACAACCTAACACAGCAACGGGGCAAAATGCTCGATGTGGAGGAGGAACATGTGGCCACCTCCAAGGAGGAGGAGGAGGATCAGGAGGTGTTGGACCAGGAGGGGCTGGAGGACGAACCCAGAGATTACCCGCAGGACCAGGCGCAGGGCTGGAGTACAGGCAATAGCAGCAAGGGTATGGCAAGCCCGGAGGACCAGGGAAGACCTCAGTCTCGCCCGCTTCACAAACGATGTAGCCTCAACTGTCATTGCATCCCCTCCCCCTCACTCCCTCAGTGTTCCCCCTCTCCCCACTTCCCACCCCCTCCTCTCCTCGCTGGTTCCTTCCCTCTCCCTTCCCCCTCTCCGTCCCACTCACCTCTCTCACTTCCCTCACCTCCTCCCTCATCCCCTCCCCTCCGCCTCCACCCTGTTCCACCCTCCCAGGTTCTGTGTAAACTCACTCCAGGGTTATGGGGCTGTATTGGCCCTGCTAGCAGGTCACTGTTGAAGACAAGGGGGTGATGATAACCCTCTGAGAGCTCAGCGCTGGTACTTCACAATATATGCAATAGTCTAACTCCTGCCACGCTGAGTGGTCGTTCACACCCATTGCCTGCTCAAGATGTGCCGGGGGAGGAGGGGTGCGGTGCAGCGGGGGGGGGGGGGGGGGGGGGGGGGGAGAGATGTCCCCATCTTTATTAACTCTCCCATGCACTCTCCCACTCATCGCACTGTACCCCTTGCCTCCAACCGCCCTCCCCCCCACCCCCATGCCCTCTCAGTGATCCTCGATCTGCTTAGCCTTCCATGCTCTATTGCTGCACCGTATTCCGTGGCCTTCGATGGCCTTGACAGGTGGTCTGGGGGCCCTGGTGCCGGAGGGACCCAGCCCACTTGCCGGCTGCATATGCCCCGCAGTGCCACCTTGTTCCAGGTGCTGACTCTGAGATGCGTTGTTGTCGGGGGGGGGTGGAATCCGCAGGGGCTTGTGACTACCATCGCCAACTCCATAGGGTGGGTCCATGATGGCCTCCTGGACAGTGCCCATAAGGCCCTGGAGTCCACCTCGGGTCAGAGAGACAGCTGGATCAAGCCCCGGCTGCCCCTGTGCCATCTGGATCTACCAACCCTGGAGGCTCCCCAATGACTATCAGCGCCCTTCGCGATGTTCCTCAGTGACTGGGACATGCTCTGCAGCGCCCCACCAATGCCCACCTGAGATTGGAACATGCTCTACAGCGATTCATCAAGGTCCACATGGGTCTGGGACACATCCCCCAGTGACTGGGACATGCTGTCAAGGCGCACAGGCATGGCTGTCTCCAACTGAGCCACGCCTTGGACACCTCCACTCTTGCTGTCGTGCACCAGGCTCACCACTGCAATCGCCTCCCTAGCAATGTTGGCCTCTGTGCCTCACATTGTTGGTGCTATATCCTGCGGCAGTAGCCTCTGGAACTCCTCAAATCAGCTATAGACCTGCTGTATTGTCGTCGACATCCCTCTCTGGATATCATAGCTACACCCAAGCGCCTGCTTCAGCTCTGGGTAAGCCTGGTCCAGACGCTCAGCGCCTGACTGGACCCAGCTGGGTCCTGGGATCCAGCAGACTTCCGACTGTTATCTCGCCTGGGGGTTCCTGCCTCCACCTGATATGCCTCAGAAGCTGTGTGGTGCTCACCAGATGTGCATCAGAAGCTTGCCATGACTGCCACCGACCGAGGTGTGTGTCTCCGCAGTGTGCCACGAAAACGGTGGTGTCCTCTGAGCCCCCTCCAAAGTGTTTTCATGGGAGGCGGGGTGCAGGGGCCACCCCTGATGGGCTGGCACCATCGGATGAAGATCCTGTGGGAGAATGGACATGTGGTCAGTGGGAGAGATGGGTCAGTCTGCATGGCATTAACAACTCACATGTGACAGATCATCATGATGAGGGCCAGTGGAACCTCACACGGTAGCATTGTGGATAGCACAATCGCTTCACAGCTCCAAGGTCCCATGTTCGATTCCGGCTTGGGTCACTGTCTGTGCGGAGTCTGCACATCCTCCCCGTGTGTGCGTGGGTTTCCTCCGGGTGCTCCGGTTTCCTCCCACAGTCCAAGGATGTGCAGGTTAGGTCGATTGGCCATGATAAATTGCCCTTAATATCCAAAATTGCCCTTTGTGTTGGGTGGGGTTACTGGGTTATGGGGATAGGGTGGAGGTGTGGACCTTGGGTGGGGTGCTCTTTCCAAGAGCCGGTGCAGACTCGATGGGCCGAATGGCCTCCTTCTGCACTGTAAATTCATGTCTATACCTGCTCGGTACGCCAATCTTTACTTCGATGACAGATCTGACCTCGGCCACCCCGCGACATCCAGGATCCGTTCCTCATAGAGGGCGAGGACTCTGATGTCCGGCACCCTGCCGCGCATTTGGGCCCTCTCCCGTCTGTTGTGGGCCAACATCTCCTGTGGGGACACAGAGGGAGCATCATGAGCCGCATGCTTCACTCATCTCAGGAGTAATGGAGGGTGGAGCAGGTGAGTATGGGGCTGAAGGGGAGTAAGAGGGAGATGGGGAGTAGGAGGGTGGGATGGGCTGATTGGGGGGGGGGGGGAATGGGGAGTTTTCATAATAATAATAAGAATCGCTTTTGTCACAGGTAGGCTTCAATGAAGTTACTGTGAAAAGCCCCTAGTCGCCACATTCCGGCGCCTGTTTGGGGAGGCTGTTACGGGAATTGAACCCGCACTGCTGGTCTTGTTCTGCATTACAAGCCAGCTGTTAAGCCCACTTTGCTAAACCAGCCCCTTTTGGGGGGGGCCAGCGTGGGCAGCACTGGACATGGGTGGGCCGAGCATGGAATGGTGCTGCGGGGTCGGTGCCAGGCGCATGCTTGATGGGCGGGGGTGGGGGGTTCAGGATGGATGGCGGGCTCGTTGCCAGGGAGCCAGTCCTAACCCACCAGTGTGGCCTGGTGGAGATCGTTGACCTTCTGACTGCATTGGGTGTGGGTCATCCTAGTGACAATCCCCGAGCTGACGACCACTGCCACTTCCTCCCAGGCGGTGACCCCCAGGGAACAGGGCATCCTGTCTGGTCCCCACCGCATCCCACCAGTCTGGCCAGGTCGACATCCTGGTCTCCTTGGTGGCACGGCTGCGAGCTGTGTGGGGTTGGCTGTGCAGGATAGCTTTAAGTGCTGCCCTCCATAGTTAGCAGGGGAGTGTTGAGAGCGAATCAACCGGTGCGACAATCGTGGCGTGAGGCCTGTGCAGCCTCGCTAAATTTATAGCGGTGATGGTCTCACCGGCCCAAAGTCGGGAAGCTTGCTACACAGTTTCCATTAAATCGCGCCCTTTGACTCTGATGAAGGAGCCCACTCAGTACCAACCTCAGATGCTATTAAATCCAACCTGTATTCCCAGCACTTTCTGATTTTTATTTCAGATTTCTATCCATCATCTTTTGACCTCCTCACCTTGTCTTTTTAATCCGAAAAGCACACATCAGTGAAAACGCTGAATTTCGGAGTATTATGTCGTTTTTTTAATAAGAGAAACTCTTTCAATTAAGACCGGTCCTGAACTGTAGCTGAGATCCATTCTGCAATTGTCTACGTTCAATCCTTCCAGGGATCAGGATTAGTAACTGACCAACTGACAGTAGCCTTGCTGAATGATTTTTTTTTCAAATCGGTGTGTGTTAAAAGGTTTGTTGTGAAGTTATGATAGTGCATAGCCTTGGAACGGAGCCAAAATAGACTAACAAAAGGAGATACTGTCTCTTCAGATGTTCCAAAATGAATCTCAATGCACAACAACACTCATGTCAATCGACAGGTGTGCAAACACAGATTAGAAATGCTCAGCTCCTTAAACCTCGGAAAAAATCCATTACTTTGGTATGAATTCTTCTGAAACTCTAAGTCATGTTTATTTTCAAAACAAAAATTCAGCCAGATTGTGCCTGCTTAAAACATAAGCGGATGCCAAAAGCTACAGTCTTAAAATTGCTTCTCTGTCTTCCTTTCAGTTGATGCATGGGTATTTTCATAGAAAGCTAAGCTTTAATACAAATGTATCATCAGTCTGGCTGTACTACAGTTAGTGAAGCCACACTACTTTCTGTGTTAATTTCCAAACATTTTTTTGACTTAACTAAGTTGCCAAAATAAATCTCAGGTCTGGCCCTTGACTGCTGAGGATTTCATAACCAGTGCTGTTTCAGTATTTGCTCTGGCCCCATGCCAAGAAATGAGAAGACATTGTTTGAAGTTTAATGCTCTAACTCTGTAATAATGATAATAGCGTTCGCTAGTACATAACTAATTGTACACCTGATACACACTGCAGACTACTTATTTCAGCTGGGCAGATTTCTGAGGATGCACTGTTCTGAAATTAGTAGTTGGAAGATTCCCCCGAACACTTCTTTTAGGATTTGCCACAAAACTGCTCACACCCAGCCGAGCATCATTTCCTGATGTTTATTGATTTACCCGCAGTTCAGTCCAGTAACCAATCTCAGATAATTACTTGTAACACTTCACTGTCAAAATCCAATCTACGCCCACGAGCATTATTATTAGCTCAGACTCATGACTGCAAGACACAGAAGCTGAAGTGTTAGTCTTAAAATATTCTGTCCCCCTCCATTGCGCCAGAGGGAACGTCGGTGGCTTCCGCTCTCGACGAGAGGCCAACTGAAATTGCAGTACTTCATCCAGTGATGGAATCAAAGAATGTATTAAATTAAGGTTATCATCAGACGCCTCTTGCAGCAGTTATCATGGAGTCCTCTGGCTGTGCAGCATCCTCATAATCTTCTCTGTATATACGCCCGGATTCACCCGAGCTAGGATGAAGATCTCATGAACACTTCCTGTGGAGAATGGACACTATAGTGCAGAAGGAGGTCATTCGGCCCATCGAGTCTGCACCAACCCGCCAAAGGAGCACCCTATCTAGGCCCACTCACCCCCCAATCCCCATACCTCTTGACGCCACCTACCTGCACATCTTTGGACACTAAGGGACAATTTAGTATGGCAAATCCACATAACCTGCACACCTTTGGACTGGGGGAGGAAACGGGAGCACCCGGAGTAAACCCATACAGACACGGGGAGAATGTGCAAACTCCACACAGTCCCCAAGGCTGGAATTCAATCCGAGTCAATGGTGCTGAGAGACTGTACTATGCCACAGTGCCACCCAAACGTGACTTTGACTTTTGACTATAAAAGTTCATACATCATTGAAATACAGAATTTAAGCAACCCCATCCACCCACAGCCTCACTTCAGGAAAGACATCATAAACATTGTGTCATCATGTTTGGCTTTCAAAGAGTTTCAGGTATTGGTATTTCCCTCCTCTAAAAGAAGAAAAGAAATGAGTATGTAGCATAAGTTCGAAAGCTTGCATTACTTCTTGTTTTCACATGCCACGGGTTGCTAATCAGCACTGCACTTAGATTGTCATCTTTTCTGTATCTATTACTAGTTTTCTATATTTTTAAGCTCCAGGTCAGTTGAGACAATTTGAGTTTATGATGCAATGATACTTGTAACCAATGTGCGCCACAGAGAGAACTCAGCCAGTGATGATATGAATGCAGGGAGTCTCTGCAGCATCAATCAATGAGCTGCCCACAAATGAATCAAAAAATGGCCACTCCGTCAGGCAGCACAGACTTCATTTCTGCACCTTCATCTTCTCTCCTGTTGTGTTTTATGGTTCAGAGATGTGCAGAGACGAATCACTCCAAGCTACATGTGTGCATGAGCTTTATTCATTGCGTTTTAAAACATCTGTTCTCAGCAGCCTGCTCTGTTCAACCTCTCTTTCTCTCAAAGTGGCCACACCCAGGCTTCTAACTAATCATACACAGTGAGCAGTCACACATATAATCAAGTACCGAACAATCTTTTCCCCATGTAAAACTAAAGACCTTGGGTGGGATTTTCCCGGCCGTTAGCTGTATTTTCCTGCGCGATGAGCCCCAGCTGGTGCGGGATTTTCAATCCCCGAAACCCCATTGTGGCCTCCCCACGCTGCTGGGAAACTCATGGGCGTGGGTACGCTGCCAGCGGACTGGAGTATCCCGCCAACGGAGAATTGACTTAATCGGAACAAAAAAGGAGTCCCGTTTGGGCACATTTAGTGGTAAGGCACCCTGGGCCCAACCGCTGGCACAGACAATGTGGCACCTGGGTACCTTGGCACTGCCAGCCTGGCACCCTACCAATGCCACCTGGGCACCCTGGCAGTACCAGGTGGCAATGTCAAAAGTGCCAGGCTGGCAGTGTCATGGTGCCCGGGTGCCAGATGAAGAGCCAGGGTATTATCCTGCCCAGAGCCCGACCACCCATGGGTCTCTAATGGCGAGATCCAGATCACAAGGTCTCGCGAGATCCTTTAAAATCTCGTGAGAGGCCTATCATGGAGATTCAACGGCCTCATCGTGTCACGCTGGGCATGACAAGGCCAGTACATCATGCCCATTGCCATTTCTTAGAGGCTAGAGTGTCCATTTCTTCCAAGTACAGAATTAATCTTTGAACCCTAAGGTCTCTGATGATGGCACTGAGATTTACAAATTCTGAATGATCGACTCAATGAGGCAGGTGATCAACACCACGGTCACTCACCAGAAGAGGTAATGTACCCGTGTGATCACTGTCCTCAAAATATCCTGGTCTGCTCATTATCAACTTTCTCACGTTCAGGTCCATCAGATAAGCATTGGTACCAAGCAACCATTTGATCTGCTTAGGTCCTGACAGAGACGATACAAGTTTATGGTTGTAATTTGGCTGTTTGATGCAAACCCAATTTCCACCTTCAATTTGTCGGTCTCTCACATCTGTCCGCTTGTGGAAGTTCACTTTTGCTTCACCTTGATTTGTGATTTCTGCTTACTTAGGAACAAATCTGTGATAAATGTTGGTAGTACAGAGGAATTAAGCCAACTCCTTCATGTCAGACAGTGTTGGAAGCGGATGACTGGCTTTGACATTGTGTGTAAGCTTTACTCCAGCTGCTGCTACTCTGTACCCTGGAAAGTCAACCTTGGAACCTGTGAGTTGTGCATTTGTCCTTGTTGACATCAGTTTGAGTTATGTGAGTCAAGTGAGCACTGCAGGTAACACTGATCATGTTCTGTTTTGTCCCGTCCATGGACAATGACATCATCAAGTAGTTCAAGGCCCCTCAAGGTTTGATAAGGCTGAGTTGACGATGGTCTGGAATTGGCTAGGTGCTGAACAAAGCCTATACAGCACACTGCGGTACTGAAACACACCTCTGTGATTTCAAAACGCTCGCTGAATGTGAAGATAGCTCTACCTCACGCTGAGATTCATGAAAACCGTGGAGTCATGAAATGGAGTCAATATTCGTCTGGATAATTGGAAGTGGGTACTTCTCTGGAACAATTGCTTTGTTGACTGCCTTAAGGTTGACATATAGTCTAAGTTTGCTATTTTTGCATCATGTAACGATGAAGTTCAATATCTATGGTGCTGATTGATTTGCCCAATGATCTCATCTGCCTCTCGTAATTTCATCTCCTGTGGTACTTCAGCACACATTGCAAATGGCAACAATCTCAAATGTTGTGAAGCTGGTGGAATTGACTTGTCAATGTGAGGAGCATGACCATATCTCTTTATCTCCACAAAATCCAGCCAATAAGAAGGATACCATTGTATGTGGCCTGTAGCATCAATCACATTAATGTGTGCTTGGGTAGAGCCTTGAAGATTGAAGTCAAGTTGATCAAAATGTTTCACTCCCATGAGGTTTCTGCCTTTGGTTACATCGAACATGCATTGTCTAGGGTGACTGTTTTGTGGAGTACTGGAAAGATACTCATTACCAAAACTGGAATACTAGAAACATAGAAACAATGAAAATAGGAGCAAGTGTAGGCCATTCAGCCCTTCGAACCTGCTCTGACATTCATTACACTGGCCATTCAACTCAGTAACCTGTTCCCACATTCTCCCCATAGCCTTTGATCCCTTTAACCCCAAGAGTTATAACTAACCCTTCTTGAAAATATTTTTGGCCTCACCTGCAAATCTATGGTAGAGAATTTTGCAAGTTCACCACTCTCTCATTACCACTCTGTCATGGCTTAAACGGTCTGTGGACCTTAAAAGGAGTGTGAGAAATTTGTGAGAAATGCCAATGGTATAGTTTGTTGCTTACTATAGATACTTTCATACCAACATTGATAAAAACCCACACAGAGATGCTCATAATCTCAACTGAGCATTCCTTGGTATTACCTGGAGCGGGATTCTTCGGCTTCCCAGCCATGTGTTTCCTGGCGGTGGAAGGCGGTGCGCCATTCACTGGTGACCGGACTTTCTGCTCCCGCTGCTGCCAATGGCAATTTCTATAGCAGACAACATATGCCCCTGGGAAACCCACGGGCAGGGGTCTGCTGCTGGCAGGGCCAGTGAACAGCCAGAGAATTCTGGCCTTGGTGTCTTACCATCTGTGATATAAATGTTGTACCTCATGCTCAGTCGTAGATTCCTCCACATATTGACCAATGAAGTCCTCTTCTTCTTCGCCCATGTCTTTGCAAAGTGACTCCATTTTAAGCATAGGTTCCACTGTTACCCTCGTACTGGGCATGGTGATGTGAATTGTTGAGCATTCCCACAATGTGGGCACATATTTGAAGGTATCTGATGGCGATAGAGCACATTCTGATGACCCTATTGAGATGTCTTTGCCCGGTAATCCTTGAACTGGTTGTGTCTGTTATCCTGAGTCTGAGGGTGCTTTACTGCGTAGCCTTGTTGAATCTAACATGGGACATCTGATTTGGACCATCAAGGTCATGGCGTTTTTCAAGGGTAAATTATCATCCTTCGTCCCCAAGTCATGAAATTGGTAACTTTTTGCTGCATATTGATTTATGGACTCACCATTTCCCTGGCAGCACTAGTGGAATATATATGTCAATCAATCAGCAAACATTTCTTTGGCCTGAAATACTTTTTGAGACCACTTAATGCCATATCAAATGTAACCTATGGGCAGCACGGTAGCATGGTGGTTAGCATAAATGCTTCACAGCTCCAGGGTCCCAGGTTCGATTTCCGGCTGGGTCACTGTCTGTACGGAGTCTGCACGTCCTCCTCGTGTGTGCGTGGGTTTCCTCCGGTTCCTCCCTACAGTCCAAAGATGTGCGGGTTAGGTGGATTGGCTATGCTAAATTGCCCGTAGTGTCCTAAAAAGTAAGGTTAAGGGGGGGGGTTGTTGGGTTACGGGTATAGGGTGGATACGTGGGTTTGAGTAGGGTGATCATTGCTCGGCACAACATCGAGGGCCGAAGGGCCTGTTCTGTGCTGTACTGTTCTATGTTCTATGTTCTATGTAACCTTTTGTGAGCTGCTCAAATACTCACTGGCTTTCAGCTCCGAGGCAATGCATGAGTATCGCCTTCTTGGGCATCACTGACTGCTACATCTAGACTGTCCATCCCCATAGCGAGCAAGTAGGTTTCGAACCCTAAAAGCCACCGAACCCACACTATAGACAGAACGCCGAGCAAAAAGAGGAAAGGTGCAGGAGTTGGTAAATTTAAATTTTTCTCCATTATCCTCATTGCCGGTTATTATGTTTTATAGCTCGACAATATGTAGAGATGATGCACTCCAAGCTATATGTGTGCAGGAGCTTCATTGACAATGCTCTAAAATGCCTGTGCTCATGCTCACAGGAACCTGCCTCAGTTCAGCCACTTTTTCTCCCTAAGTGAACACTCCCAGGCCTAACTTATTGTACACAGTGAGCAGTCAACAGTCACATATAATCAAACACTGAACAATTAAACACTACAGTATAATGGTTAACCAACATAACCATACCCATAGGTGGTTTTACAATGAAACAGATCACCCCTAGGCACAAGGTCCCAAACCAATGGGGCACCCCGCCCTGGGTCGGTATACTGGACATCCAATCAGAGGTTGATTACCTTGTGTTTGCTGATAACTTCAGAAAGGGAGCCTATCAGCAGCACCTGCAGAGCAAAATCAGACCAGGAAAACTGGTAACAAACTGTTAATTTGAGGTGTGTCTGCACTCGAAACCACAATCAGAGGCAAGGGAGAGGTTGCTGAGGTTTGCGAATTAAGCCATGAGAAGCCAAGCAGGCGAGCAGATTTGGACCAGGCGCGGGTACGAGCGGACCCAGGCCAGCGACATGCACGGGAGGAGCGATACCCCGAATCAAGCCATGATGAACCAATGAGCAGAGGAGCCGAGAGGGAGGTTGGATATGTGTGTGTGTTGTGTGTGTGTGTGTGTGTGTGTGGGGGGGGGTGGGGGGGGGGGGGAACCCAGGGGGGGACCAGGGAGGGGGGGAACCAGAAATTAAGGTGAGTGCGGAAACCAACGCACTGTAAATTCCCCTCTGACCACATCACTGTATTTCACAAAGTAGAGGAACAAAGAACAAAGAACAGTACAGCACAGGAGCAGGCCCTTCAGCCCTCCAAGCCTGTACTCGTCACGATACCACTCTTGGCCAAAACCCTTCAACACTTCGTAGTTCCGTATCCCTCTATCCATGTATTTGTCAAGATGCGTTTTGAACACTGTTAATGTATCTGCTTCCACACCTCTCCTATCTGCTTCACAACCTCCCCGGGCAACGCGTTCCACAGAGTACCACTTACCTTCCCAGACCGCACTCCGGATTCTCACCGCCAGTTCCACTCCAAATGTGAAGGCCGCAGATCCCTGAGGTAAGTTGTTCGTTACAACTTACCTTCCCAGACTGCACTCCGGATTTCTCCCGCTCAGTCCACTCCAAATGTGAAGCAAGGAGTTAGATCCCCGACAAAGCAATAGGATCCTTCTTGTCTGCAATCATTTCACGTTCCTTCTCACTGGTACACTGTTAGCGACCCAGTGCTACTCCTTGAAGTTCACGAAACTGCATCATTCTGGATGTTGCAGCAATGATTGTGCTTCTCACATTGTCTGCATTTCACACAGACAATCAGCAGGTGGAGTTTTACATTGGAATATGAATTTGCAAATGATTCCCAGAGTTCATCAGGGAGGTCTGTCTTGTGGTACTATGCATTCAAAAACACTATTTCTCTGAGCAAAATGGATCAGGGTGAGGGAAGGGTTCAACCAGATCAAAGTATTTTCTGCACAAAAATGCAGATCTAAGTGCACATCTGTAGTATCAACAGATAGCTCTCCTGAAAACCAAGAATATGCCTAGGTTTTCCATCGTGTAACATGCCTGGGCACAAACTGACAGCTGTCATGAGAATGCTTTCATACAGCTTTTGTACTGCTTTAATTGTTGAACCCAGGGCTGCAGGCCCATAAAGGTATGCTGGGTTAAGCTTTTAAAAAATGTATTATTGTTATGTGCCTTTAGAGAGGACTTTACACTGTAATACCCTTTAGGGAATTGCATTTGTAATATTGTATGGGTGGTATTGGATGTGAAGGGAAATTGAGTTTTCAATGTCAATCATTACAATATTGGAGAAAATATGGAGAATATGTGCTGATCATTTCTGAAGCATTCTGCACAAAGGAAGTTTAAAATCATATGGTTCAAAAACAATCACAGTTTCTTCACTATATTGCCTCCCAAGCCAGGTCAGAATTGAGTTTGGGCATTATGAAGTTCTGTGAAGCTTATATTGATTTCCCCCAATTCCAAACTTTAGCCTTGTGCCCCACACACTCACCCCCCCCCCCCCCCGCCATCCCCGACACCTATCCAAATCTACCCTTCCTGCACGTGTATCGGTTGAGATAAAGGAAGATAACCTTCATCTATCACTGCAGCTACAGTGATAAAGCCAAGTTTAGTTACATGAAGATGGAAACCTGGATCTTCATCTTTGTGACAGGAGATCCCCCCCCCCCCCCCTTCCCCCCCCGCCTGCCTTGGGAGAAAGTATTCGCAAAGACGGCATCTTCTTTGCCAGGCGGGCCAGTGTAGGCTGCAGTTGGGACAGCTGAAAAGGGAAAGATGTCAGAGACGGATAGAGGGACAACCTGGTTCCATGGTGGGCTGTTTAAAAGGCCCACCTTGGTGCTGTAGGACTGAGTCCAGTTATAATGAAATCTGTAAGACCCTCTAGATTTCAGCCCTCACTCCCTGCACGCACTCCATGCACCCATCCTTGCTACCCCATCCTCATCTACCCACCCATGGCCCCTTATGCTCCTTATGGCAAGCTGCACCCACCACCATGAACCCTCATGTCAAGCTGTGGCACCGACCGGCCTATTGACCCAAATATACACTGTATAGAACCAACGAACACTATAGTATCAACAGGATGTATAAAAAACTTTAGAACAAAGTAATTCACTCATAACTCTCCACCATGTTCAAAAAGTCATTTAACCATAGGATAATAGAAGTGTCAAAGACCTTTTAGTGCTTCAATAGCTGAAACTGCAAGCACTTGAAACCTTTTAATCTTGTGTAAATACGCACTGTGAAATTGATAGTGGAGATTAGTGGGCCAGATCTGTCAATCAAGCAATGTTTTCTTTGGGGCTCAGGTGTTTTAGTCATTTGATGGATGTCTGGGCTCTCACGCAAGAACACATAATGGGACTTGAACCTGCTATACTATTTAATACGATCATGCCTGATGTTGGGGTTCAATTCCATTTTCCCACCTGTACCCCTTGATTCCCTAAGACACCAAATATATTCAATGATGGTGTACCACAAAAATGAAATGAAATGAAATGAAAATCGCTTATTGTCACGAGTAGGCTTCAATGAAGTTACTGTGAAAAGCCCCTAGTCGCCACATTTCGGCGCCTGTCCGGGGAGGCTGGTACGGGAATCAAACCGTGCTGCTGGCCTGCGTGGTCTGCTTTAAAAGCCAGCGATTTAGCCCCGTGAGCTAAAAGGGTCCAAATGGTTTACTGTTAATGGCAGTGGTTCCACACTATCCCTGTGACAGCCTGCTAATGACATCATGCCAACTCCACCCAGCTCCATTCCCAACCAGCCCCAATCCCAACCAACCTTTGATTTCTCCAAAGTAAAATCAATTCAACCAAGATACAATCAACCTCAGAAATTATCTCCCAAATCTATGCATCTGACATGTGGCGTAGTATCAACAACTTCAAAGTAGAGTAATCACATTCATTGAATTTTCTATGTCCAATGACAATTAGTTCATCAATGAGCATCTAAAAATGATTTGGCAAGCTTCTCCCTTCCCGTAAATCCAGGTTCTTGGAAATAGTCACCCAATCTCATACAGTATGCGTATTAACAACTTTGAAAATGAATGTATGTAATACATTAATTGAATTAAGATTTTGCTCATGACATGTTTGTTCATACTGTACAGCTACATAATTGTGAAAACATGTCAACAAATCAAGAATATATCATTAACCTTCTGCACTGAAGACCATGCCAGATTAACACCATCTTCGTTTCTTTCTGCGTATTTACAATTGTGGCATACAGGACTATATATGGCTAAAAGAACTAAAGCTAAAAGAAGAACCCAAAAGTGCTTCATCACTAGTCCTAGAATACATCCTGTAACTGTTAAGGCAATCTCACAGATCTTCATTTGCCCATTCATGACAGAGGCCTTTCCCTCAAATTTATCTCTCCTGGCAAATCTTTGATGTCCTGAAATAGAAATATTGAATCTGACGCGATACTATGGCCAAGACAAGGAGGTATTGTCCATTGGCAGGACTGGAGATTGCACAGCGGGAAAGAATAAGGGAAAGAAATGTTGACCATTGTGTTTTTACAACTCCGCGATTCATTTTACTGTTTTTTTTATTTACAGATTTTTGGAAAAATTGTATTTAAATGATCAAAGTGGGCCTCATGGTCTCTTCATTACCAGTTCATTGCACTGCTGTCAACTCTACTAAGTACTTCTGACTGTGGTCTAAACACTCTACTCTTTTGGTCCATGGCCCTGTTTATAAAGCTCAACCTGCTAGCAGTCATTTGATGGTTTCAGCTATCTATGTCTCTGAGTCCTTTCATTGCTATTTATGCAAAGTAACTATACAATTGGATAGAATCTAACCCCCTAATTGTTTTACAAAGCTTAGCTATATCCCCTGTAAGTGAAGTTAGTTATTATTATAGACAGACAGGAGCGTACATGAGATTTACAAGTGTCTACCTCTTCTTCAGGGATCACTTTCTCATGGATATGATTGTCCACCTAAGAAACTGGCCATGTGTCCTGGGGGTTCTTACGTGGCTGATGAGCCCAATCCTAGAGACACATCTTCGACCGCATACTTGGTTGGTGTTTCCAGGGGGACGGCTCTGAGTCCTGTCATTCCTATTTATGCTCAGTAACTATACGATTGGATAGAATCTAACTTCCTGATTGTTTTTTGTAAACTCAGCTATATCCCCTGTAAGTGAATTCAGTTATTATTCAAGACAGTCAGGAGCAAACTTTTAACTAGACCTGCCTGAGGACCACCAGATTGGTGGAGAAGTTATAATAACAGGTGTAATTCCCTTCCTGATCCTACTTCCTTTTAGCTGTGTCGCCGTGATAACCTACTATTGAGGATGTAAATGCGACATCAGGGGAACGAAGTGAGGACCTAAATTTCCAATTTTCAAGCTGAAACTGAAGAAGGCTGAGTGGGATGGAGGGGGGCGGGAGAGAGTTCGGGGGCGACTGCGGAGGGACAGATAGGGGACAGTGTGAGTTCCCCCTGTCAGATAAAAGCTATCAAGAGTGAAAACCTTGATTCTTTGTGCCGGGCTTTTCCCCACTCTCACCCACCCCCAGTAATTGCAAGGCCGCACTCCTATTCAACTGTGCATTAATGAGGCCAATACCTCCCTTCTTGCTTTCAATTCCAAGGTTATCATTCCTCCCACCACCCCCCCCCCCCCACCCCAAAACTGATTGTGCCTCCTTCCACCCCATCCACACCACCACCACCTCTCCTCCCCCAACACCCTGGTTTCAGTCAGAGCTTTCACTAACTTCAAGTACCATCTGGGGCTGTGGCCTCCAGCTGCAACATTTCCAGTCCTACTCTTTGGCCAGGCTTGTCAATCTGACGAGGTGTCAGACTGATCTCTGTTATTTTATTTAAATGCAGTTTAAATTTAAAAGCTGCTAGTATTGGCTGGGCCTGGATGTCCTCAGCCCCGTCAGCTCCATTGCCTGTAATCCCCATGCATATTCATTTACATCACAGCCTTTCAGTCTGCCCCTCACTCTGCCATCCAATGCTCCATCGGTGAAGACATTGAATGGAGCTTTTCAGTGAATGAACTGCTGGTGAACAATACCCAGGTCCCAGTGGTTACACTCGAGCTACTTCAGGATGCACAAGGTTGTTGAACGTCTGTGGATGTCACTGAGCCTATCTCAGTCGGGAAGTCTCTGGTTAACTCAAATAACAGCCCATGCAGCTCAGCGTCAACAGATTAATAAGGACCAAGGTCCAATTTTAGGAGGGGTTGAAGCCTCCAACATCTGGAGCACGCTCTCAGCTTGTTACCACCTATTGCAGGTCAGAACTGAGCAGAGGCTAATTTGTTATTATCAACACTTTATGAAAGAAATCACCCCCAAGCTGACAATAAATAACATCAGTGCTTTCTTTTTCTTCTGCAAGGCTAAACTTGCTGTTCTGGGTGGAATTCAATGAGCTTTAATTCATTAAAGTGAAACAGACTAGCCATTTACACTGTGACAGCTGGTTGTTATTTATGCCTTTTTGCCAGCACCAACAATGTTTCCATTCAGCCCAGGTAACGTCACACAGAGAACGAGCAATGTCCTAGCATGTCAAATATACAAGCCGTGGTAACAAGCTTTACCTGAAGTTGGGTTATATCATTATTAATTCCAAGTATGCCATTAACAAAGAAGTTTTGTCGATTAAATAGCTGAAGGTAATTGATTGCACAATGGTGCAGGATTTGTGTTTGTAGTACCCTGAAATTGTGCTTTCATACTTAAATGAAAACAAACCAAGGTTAATATTTTCTTTAGTGACTTAAGCACCATTTATTTGACCCATTTTATTCAGCTGTAAACATAGCATATGTGAACTCCAGTGTTAAGTTTTCAGTTTCGACCCAGCCAGTGCAGATAGTTTATTGTGAAACCAAATAATAGCTCTCCTAGGAGCAAAGGATTGGGTGCCAATTTCATGGATGGAGTCTGTGCCCATCTCTGCTGTTGTCGGATTTTTCTAACGTACGTCAGGCACCCGGTGAGTTCTCGAACTGTTATTATGGGAATAATGATAATCAATGCAATAATGGCATGTCATTAAAGGTTTCAGCTGTGGCTCAGTTGATAGCACTTCTGAAGCAGAAGGTTGTGTGTTCGAATCTCACTCCAGAGCTTGAGCGTCAAATGCAAGACTCCATCGCAGTGCTGAGGGAATGCTGCATTGTCAGAGATCCTTGTCGATGAACAGTTTAGCCAAGGCCACATCTTCCCTCTCAAGTGGATAGTGAAGAACCCGTGGCACCATTTCAAAGAGGAGTAGGGGAAAATATGCAGTCTCCCAGCAAATATTTATCCCTCAATAAATATCAGAAAAACAGTTTATCTGATTACGTATTAACATGTGGTGCTTTGAGACAAACATTGGCGTCTTCCAGTTATCAAATGGGTACATTGATGAAAGGCAAAGGCAGTTAGATGACAGACAAAGAACACTATACAACAGAATTTTACTCTTCGGCCCCCTGCTCCACACTGCTTCCAGGCCCCGCACAAACCCCCCATTGGCCATGGTTCACATTCACGTGCTCCTAGGCGATTGGCCCCAGCCGGTCACGTGGTCAGTAGGCCCCTTAAAGGGACCACGCTACTACATGCCTTCCCCTTAAATCCCTTAATAAAACTATGTACAGAATTCACAATAATTAACAGGGACAAACGAGGAAAGAGAGCCCATCACAAAGTCAATCGGTCCAGACCCCTCTGTGTTCTCCCGGACCTCCGTAGCCTAGCCACAGGCTCTGCACTCCTTTAGGTGATTGGCTAGTCTACAGTTGATGCCACCTCAGGCAGGACCACTTCAACAATGGGCACATTAGCCTCACCAGCCTTGACAGACGCAGCTGGTTGAACAGAAGCGGGAGCCCCTGCCCCCCCCTTGGCTGGACCGAGTTACAGGACCAAACCTGGTCTTTTATCCAGAACGATCTGTCACCTCTCTGCTCTGACTGTTGACTCTTCTGGGAGGCCTGACATACCTCCACCCTCCCCACCAAACTTGGAAATATAAGATCCAATCGGGTTCTCAACCGACAGCTCTTGAACACCTCAACAAGTGTGACCCCCGTGGTTGAATGAGGGGTTGAGTTGTACAACAACAAAATGTTAGTCAACCTCTTGCAAAGTGGTTTATCAGATTGCTTTGTCATGACACTTTTGAAAGTTTGAACGGCCCTCTCAGCCACACCATTCGCTGCTGGGTGATAGGGGCCTATTATCATTTGTCGGATGCCGTAAGACAATTTCAATTAGAACCGTTTTACTCAACTGGACTGCATTAAACCGATGCATCATATTCTCTTCTCCAGAACTCTTCTCCACTATGTTGAGAAGCTTTGAACCTGTGGAAGTCACATGATGAGGGAACCATTTTTGTTGTCTGATTTTGAAACCAGCAAGAAACTGCTTACAGACAGAGTTTCACCTGAAGCCATCAAACCAGCTACAAGTCACTCAAACAGCAAAGGTAATACCCTGAAAGTGGAAAATCCTCCAAGAGAATGATTCCCCAATGTGGTTAAATATACCTGAGAACCAACCTTCTAGAAATTTGACGGGAAAAAAATCACAACCTGCTAAGAATCTGTCGCTTTACAAGACTTAATTCAGTTGTAAAGCATCAACTGCATCTAAGAAACTTACACGAAAGAGGTTGGGATGTTTATAAGCTATAATGGTATATTGCCTTCAACTGTGTCTAATCTTTATGTGTGTGAGTTTGTGTGAGATGAGTGAGTGGAACGTTGCCTCAAATTTGGGTTAGGTTAGTGACAATAAGTAACCTTTATTGTTTTCAATCTCACCTAAAGCTGGCTGCTGGAATTATTGAAATTGGACACACACTAAGGGTGAGAAAGCACACACCCCTTTCATTCATAGCCTCACAAGTACTGAATTCAGACTCAAAGAACAAAGAACAATACAGCACAGGAACAGGCCCTTCAGCCCTCCAAGCCTGTACCACTCATGATACCACCCTTGGCCAAAGCCCTCAGCACTTACTAGTGCCGTATCCCTCTATACCCATCCTATCCATGTATTTGTCAAGATGCCTTTTAAATGCCATTAATGTATCTTCTTCCACAACCTCCCATGGCAGCACGTTTCAGGCACTCACCACCCTCTGTCTAAAAAAAATCTGCCTCGCACATCTCCTCTAAACTTTGCCCCACCCAGCTTAAATCTGTGCCCTCTGGTAACTGACCCCTCCACCCTGGGAAAGAGTGCTTGCCCATCTGCTCTATCCATGCCCCTCATAATCTTGTAGAAATCTATAAGGTCATCCCTCAACCTCTGTCGTTCTAATGAAAATAGTCTGAGTCTATTCAGCCTCTCCGCATAGCTAAAACCTTCCAGATCAGGCAACATCCTGGTAAACCTCCTCTGCACCCTCTCCAAAGCCCCTCCACATCCTTCCGGCAGTGTGCCGATCAGAACTGTGCACAATATTCCAAGTGCAAATGGGGTGGAGATAGGACAGAATATCTACCAAGCTTTCTTGCACAAAGGCACAATGGCTCATTTTGTATCACAAACTCCAAGAAGACAAATAACATTTTTAGAGATATGGAGAATTTTCAAACATTGCTTGTAGTGAAGGTAACTGAGATGCCGCCCAAAAGTGGGACAAACACCACAGAGTACATAAAAGGGCTTAATGACACATGATTAAATGTTCTCCGAGTAACAATTCACTGCAGAGTAAGTGCGTCATTGGTGTAGTGGTGCATGGTGTTGTTCTGAGCTTACCCATACAGGAAATGGACCTGTTGTTGGGAAAGGATTTGGTGAGGGTTTGAGGTACTCTGC
This sequence comes from Scyliorhinus canicula, assembly GCF_902713615.1. Lineage (NCBI taxonomy): Eukaryota > Metazoa > Chordata > Chondrichthyes > Carcharhiniformes > Scyliorhinidae > Scyliorhinus > Scyliorhinus canicula. Next base: position 232,552,634 of record NC_052148.1, read on the forward strand.
CCAGAGGTACAAAAGCAGTTTATGGAAACTGGGGAAACAAACTTTCTGCTCAACTACAAACAACTGAGAGCTGCTAACACCCTCCAGGGATTGCCTGAAATAGAAGAAATGCCAAATGACTTTCCAGAGGACAGGAGAGAGCCTACGGAGGTAAAACAGCTCAGGATGGAACCCCTAGAAGCTAAAGAGATCAAATCTAGGTGAGTAGCTGAAGAGGCCAAGGCAAAAGATCCCTAAGGTATAGATAGTTTATGAGGGGTATTATGTTTGGTCCTAGCTAAACAGGTCAAGGGACATCTTGTGAGAAGAGACAAATGAATGCCTTATGCTTTGAGTACAGTTGATTTGTTAATAGGAGGAGCCAGGTCTGTCTAAAAAGGCAGTTGACCCTTGAACTCTCATCTGACCAGAGGTTAAAAAGAATGAAAGGGCTGAATTAGAGGCCTCATTAGCATACAGTTTATATCAGGATTTAAATAGAGACAGACCAAGTTCCCAAACCAACACACAGACTCGGAGAGAGATACCTCACCTGTGATGAATGTAAGAAATTGTTATATTTTATATTTTTGGCAGAAATGTTATTCAAACTTGGATTAAAATGCATACTGATAGTCTGACTGCTGGAACTTGATTAAGGTGTCATGAAAGTGAAGTAATCATCGATTTGCAGGTGAAGTGTTCTGCTGATAGCTCTTGAGAATTATTTACTTGTTTACAGAAACCTAGCTAATGAAATATTGTTTATGTTTGAAGGATGTCTGGCGTATAGTTAGTTTATGTTTGGTCCTGGCTAAACTAGTGAAGGGAAATCTTGTAAGAAGAGACAAATGAATGACAACCTAGTCCACTCTTCCACCATACCCAGTACCTCTCGCATCATCCATGGCACCTTCCCATGAAATTGCAGAAGGTGTAACACCTGGCCCTAAACCTCTTCCATGCTTAACATCCAAGAACCAAAACACTCATTCCAGGTCAAGCAGCGTTTCACTTTCATCTCTTTCAATCTGGTCTACTGCATTCGCTGCTCCCAATGTGGTCTCCTCTATATCGGAGAGACCAAACACCGACTGGGTGATCGCTTTGCTGAGCATCTTCGGTCTGTGCGCATTCAGGACCCTGACCTTCCTGTTGCTTGCCATTTTAACAAAAGACCCTGCTCCCATGCCCACATGTCTGTTCTTGGCCTGCTGCAATGTTCCAGTGAAGCTCAACGCAAACTGGAGGAACAACATCTCATCTTCCGGTTAGGCACACTACAGCCTTCCGGCCTGAACATCGAATTCAACAACTTCAGATAATCGGCTCTACTCCACCTCGACCCATTTGTTTTCATCCCATTTCATTTGAACTGTCTTTTACCATTTCTTTCTTAATATATATTTAATCCCCCCCCCCCCCATCTTATCCACCTTTCCTTAACCTTTCTCCTCTTTGCTTCCCCTTCCCCTCCCCCCACATCTACAGTTCATCCTCCAATGTTAGTTTCTCTGCTGTTTGACATTTCACATCTTTTGTTCTCTCTGGGAACTGCCATTAACACTCTTTCCCCTTGGTTTCTGTGGCCATTAGCACCCGGTTTCCCTGGGTTTCTGTGGCTATGACTCATCTTTCATTCTCACTCCACAGTATAAATATTTCCCACTTTCTTTGTTTGTTTGCTTTGGCAAAGAGTCATAGAACCACAGAATTTACAGTGCAGAAGGAGGCCATTCAGCCCATTGAGTCCGCACTGGCCCTTGAAAAGAGCACCTTACCCAAGCCCACACCTCCAGCCTATCTCTGTAACCCCACCTAACCTTTTCTAGACACTAAGGGCAATTTAGCATGGCCAATCCACCTAACCTGCACATCTTTGGTCTGTGGGAGGAAACCGGAGCACCCGGAGGAAACCCACGCAGACACAGGGAGAACGGGCAGACTTCACACAGACAGTGACCCAAGCCAGGAATTGAACCTGGGACCCTGGAGCTGTGAAGCGACTGTGCTAACCACTGTGCTACCGTGCTGCCCTAATCGAGTCATCGGACGCGAAACGTCAGCTCTTTTCTCTCCGTACAGATGCTTCCAGACTTGCTGAGATTTTCCAACGTTTTCTCTTTTGTTTCAGATTCCAGCATCTGCAGTAATTTGCTTTTATCCAACGAATACCTTATGCTTTGGGTACAGATGATGTGTTAATAAGGGGAGCCATGTCTGTCTAAAAAAGAAGTTGACCTCCGAACTTTCATCTGAACAGAGGTGTTTGAGTTTGGTCCTGAAAGGTTCTCTCTCCAAAGATTCAGCACAGAGAAAAGCAAATGGAAATCTGATTGTTAAATTTATTCATGAGTCTTATTTGAAATATATTGGTTTGCCTAACTGAAATATAGTGGCAGGTTTAGGAAATAAATTAAGGTTTTCTCTTTTACTTAGGAACTGTTTAACTGATAATTGTAAAGCTATTTCTTTTTTGTTAATGTGTTTAATTCTGTGTTTAAATTAAAGTTTGTTCCGGTATAATTTGATTAGATTTTTCTTGTCACATGTACCGAAGTACAGTGAAAAGTATTTTTCTGCAGCCAAGGGAACGTACGTATGTAGTAGACAAAAAGAGAATCATCAACAGAGAACATTGGCAAATGGCACACCGACAAACAGTGATTGGTTACAGTGCGCAACAAGGGGCCAAACAAAGCAAATACATGAGCAAGAGCAGCATAGGGCATCGTGAATAGCGTTCTTACAGGGAACAGATCAGTCCGAGGGAGAGTCGTTGAGGAGTCTAGTAGCTGTGGGGAAGAAGCTGTTCCTATGCCTGGATGTGCAGGTCTTCAGACTTCTGTATCTTCTGCCTGCTAGAAGGGTCTGGATGAAGGCAAAGCCTGGGGGGGAGGAGTCTCTGACAATGCTGTCTGCCTTCCTGAGGCAGCAGGAGGTGTATACAGAATCAATGGGAGGACAGCAAGCTTGTGTGATGCGTTGGGCTGAGTTCACCACACTCTGAAGTTTCTTGCGATTTTGGGCCAAGCAATTGCCAAACCAAGCTGTGATGCAGCCAGATAGGATGCTCTCTATGGCAATCTGTAGAATTTGTGAGAGTTGATGCAGACATGCCGATTTTCTTTAGCTTCCATAGGAAGTAGAGACGTTGTTGGGCTTTCTTGACCGTTGCATCAACGTGAGTAGATCAGGACAGGCCGTTGGAGATGGTGACCCCCCAGGAACTTAAAGCTATCGACCATCTCTACTTCGGGGCAATTGATGCAGACGGGGATGTGTGTCATGCTACGCTTCCTGAAGTCGATGATCAGTTACGTGGTCTTTCCAACATTTAGAGAGTGGTTGTTTTCAGTACACCATGCAACCAAGTGATTTATCTCCCTTTTGTAGCCTGATTCGTCATTGTTTGAGGTATGACCCACCACAGTTGTATCATCCGCAAACTTATAGATTGAGTTGGAGTTAAATCTTGTCACACAGCCGTGTGTGTACAGTAGAGGACTAAGCACACATCCTTGCGGGGCCCTGGTGTTGAGGACTATTGTGGAGAAGGTGCTGTTGCCTATCCTGACAGATCGTGGTATGTTGGTGAGGAAGTCAAGGATCCAGCTGCACAGGAAGGGGTCAAATCCAAAAGATACCTATGGGTCAGTGTTGTCACTCCTGTGGTGCAGTAACATTTCCTCACAGTTTTACAAATTGGAAATAGATGGCTTCTCATCCAGGAACCTAACAAAATTGGGCGTTCTTTGCCGCGTGTGCAGGCGTCATCCCAGCGCATGCGCAGGGGGGGTTCTTCTCCGCACCGGCCATGGCAGAGGTTGACAGCGGCCAGTGCAGAGGGAAAGAACGCTCCCACGGCACAGGCCCGCCTGCGGATCGGTGGGCCCTGATCGCGGGCCAGGCCACCTTGGGGCACCCCCCCCCCCACCCCCCACCCCACCCCCCCCTCCCCCACCCCCACCCCCCCCCCCACCCCCGGCCGAGGACTCTGCAGGCCGTCCGTGGAGCCAGATCCTGCCGGTAAGGACCTATCGTGATTTACGCCGGCGGGATCCGCCGAAAACTGCCGGCCACTCGGCGCATCGTGGGCCGGAGAATTGCCGGGGGGGGGGGGGGGGTGGGCGCTGCCAGCAGCCACCGACCGGCCGCCGCAATTCCCACCCCCGCCAAAACCCCAGCGCCGGAGAATTCGGCAGTCCACGGGGACGGGATTTACACCGCCCCCCGGCGATTCTCCGACCCGGCAGGGGGTCGGAGAATCCCGGCCCATAATGCAAGACTGTTTGGATGGAGTTCATTGCTACAATTTAATTTGAAAATTATACATGTAGCAGGAAGAGCAAATGTGATTGCAGATACTTTATCATGACTTTGAGATGTGAGGAAAATGGAATGTTTAACATTGGGAAACAAAGACTGAAATGGACTACACTTATGAAGAGATTGTGTTTGGCCCTGGCTAAACAAGTCAAGGAACATCTTGTAAGAGGAGACAAAAGAATGCCTATGCTTTGGGTACAGATGATGTAGTTAATGCGTGGAGCCAGATCTGCCTAAAAAGGCATTTGGTTCTACAACTCTCATCTGAACAGAGGTGTTTGAGTTTGATCCTGAAAGGTGCTCTCTCCAAAGATTCTGCACAGAGAAAAGCAAGTAATAACCTGGTTGATATTCATGAGTGGTACTTGAAATGTATTGGTTTGGTTAATTTAAATATAGTGGCAGGTTTCAGAAGTAAGTATGGCTTTCTCTTTTACTTAAGAACTGTTGTGACTATTAACTGTATAATTATCTCTTTGTTGCTAATGTGGTTAATTCTGTGTTTAAATTAAAGTTTGTTTTTACATAAAAGATACCTCTGGGTCGGTGTTCTCACTCCTGTGGTACAGTAATAATTGCTCACAATTTTACAAATTGCAAATAGTTGTAATCCCTGAGCCTTTGAACTTCAAAGAGTCCTGACTCTTGAACGAATACCTGATTAAATATGGAAATTCCCAACCCTCTGTGAAATTCATACATCCTTTTGTTTAAGGATGGATCAAAGCTAAATGACTCTAGCAGTACCGCTAACTTGACTCTGTTTAACGCTGGACAGAAAGGAACATCAAAGCTCCGTGGCCAGATTCGGGATCCCATCCATCCCAAATCTTGGGCTCAGCACGGTTCTGCAGTTCCTCTTCTGGCCATTACAGCACTGTGGCTGGAGGAGCTGGAGAGCTGTTGACCAGTCTGATTGTCTGACAGCTCTCGAAGGCTGGACTTTGTCAAAGGGCAGATAGAGGTCCTGCCTGGTGCCAATCAACGCTCAATTGAGCATGAAATGGCAGCAGACCTGTTAGAGTCATCGGGCATGTGCTCCCCACTCAACTGACATTCGTACACATAAACCCCCCCCAAACAGTCGAGGGTCTGAATTGCATTGCGGGTGGAGGGGGTTCCAGCCATGGAACCTTGCTATTAAAATGGTCAAAATGGTGGCCCCATGGCGGGGTTCCCTATGGAATCCCTCGCAATCCTTGCCAAAAGAATCAGGAATTGTGTCCTGATTTGTGCTCCCAGCGTGAGTACAAACCAGGTGCAATTCAGTTCCGGCGGGCGAACAGTCACCCAAATGGAGAATCATGCCCAATGTCTCAAATTATCTACTCTCCAAGGAATTTCCAGCAATCATAACAAAATTCCATTTGGCATCACTTTGTAAACAGATACATGGTTGGAATGAATCATTATCCCACTTTTACGACATCTTAATTGCATCTTTTGCAGATGCACCACCTGCCTGTACGTTAAACGAGGATTTTAAAAATTATTACTGCAACAGATTATGTATATAGCTTAGCCCAGGCTTTTAATAACATTACTGCAACAGATATATATACTACAATCTATATAAAAGTTTCCGACATTCATCACAGCAAACATACTGATCATGGGCAGTAAAAGGAAATACATAAATTCTTTCCATGCCAAAGTGCTTCAATCTTGTTTTCTAAGTTAAACTGCAGTGAAAATTACACATTGTGAGATAACATTGATCGTTTCTGACAGAACATGTCAGATATCTGGGTTAGGGTTTTGTTAGACAAATGCAAACATTTTTTTCCATAAATGCCAAGAAGTCAGGATCTTGTGTAATCAGGATAGTGAAGCACAATTTCTTATCTATTTTTAATTCTCGGCCTCGGTTTAGGAGCATGTTAATTCAATGAATATTAGAGATAACTAATGTTTTATTCTTAGTCATTACCTTGCACCATTGATAGAGAAAGCCACCCTTGGGCTGGAAAATTGACTGTCTTCTGGATTGATCTCCTTTGCAACTGTGGTCCGTGGTGGGAAGTTGGGTTGAGGGGGCTGGATCGACAATAGAGGTAGAGTGTGATGTTGATGATTGCAACAAATGGGGATTAGAGTTGTAGCACTCCAGTTCCTCATGGCTTCACGTGAATGTTTTTCATAAATATATATATCTAATTTAAAATAAAGATTTCCTCTCATTGACGGTGGTTGAAATTCTGAGTGGACCCAGCCTGGCATCACCTCCGCTCAATTGTGAACTAATTCTACAGAGGGATCTGTCAACAGGCGTTAAGTCTGTTATTCACGTATAACTCTGTTTTCGCCTGCTGTCTGCAAAGCCGTCTGCATCAATATGGAGGCCTTTGGAAGACAGCCGCTGATTGGTTGTGCAAACTGTATCATTTAAATTGGTCCTTGTGGCTCTGTTTGGCATCCTGCCAACTTTCCTTCCTCACCAAATTATCTGCATCAGGTCTTATTGGTATACATTTCCTGATTATTTTATAAATGCAATTGCAGGACATTTTAGACAGATCTCCCCTCCTAAGTGAATGATTGTAAGACACCTTCAATTGCCCTACTTCAAGTTAACCCTATATCTGCTGCTCTTCTGTTGGTCTCTCCTACAGACAGACATTGAGACACATGAATGGAATGAGCAATCACAAATACTCACAACATGATACAAAATTATAAAGCGATATGCCATCTGATCAATAGCAATTCCAAACTTTTACAAAGCCCTGCGGAGGTCTTGTGGTGCAGTGGGTGGCGTCCCTGTCTCCGGGCCAGAAGCTCCGGATTCGAGTCCCAACCCAGGGCTTGATGGTCAAGGAAGGTGTGTTCATGGTGTGGCCAAACAGATCGAGTGTCAGCCTGCAAATCCTTCCAACAAGTCAATGGCTGAGGGTAAGAGCGGGAGAGACTCCTAATCAGCCATGCTTGGTGTGAAGTGGCGCTCCTCAAGCTAATAGACCATGATGACAGGCTAATGACCTGTTCTGGAAATTACTAGCTATGTAATCAGATAGAAGTCTACCTTAGTGCACCACTAGGTGCTGGAAGAGAATTGGAACAAAACCCTGCTGCCACCACCTTCACATCCATCCCCCGACAACCCACTTGAGCAGGAGAGTGTCAGGATGGGGGAGTGGTTAAAATATGAAGATCAGACATCCCAATCACGACTCCAGGTGTCAAGGTTGTGAACAATGTGACAGCCTCAGACAGTGGCCAGAGGGATGGATATAGTTGGTGTATAGTTTCCAGCAGGAACCAAAGGCAATGATAATTTAATAGGAAAACATTTCTGTTCATTGGATAAAAAAGCTGACAAATCAGGGATATTGCAGGGGCAACATGGCGTTGGTCATCCAAGACCAACAATACACCTGGGAGGCACATGGAACTAACAAATCTGATTTTCACCCTAATAAGCTGGCAAGGACAGCCACCCATTTGTATGTTGGATCTAAATCACTGTGATTTTGACCAAATGGCCTGAGTGTTAAACAACAGTGAGTTTCCCATCAAGGTTTTCCAATGGAGAAGGTGATCAGGACACAAAAGACCCAGAAACATGGGGCGGGATTCTCCGCCAAAATCAGGAAAGGCAATTAGGCAGAGAATTGGCTTTGACGCCGAAATCATGGCGGGCATGTTCACGCCAAATCACAAATCTCCGGTGCCTCAACAGAGGTGTCAATGCGTTACACTCGACAAATACAGTAAACGGCATTTGCATATCAGTAGTGGACCTGACCCGGCATTCTCTGGGGCATCCGCGATGCTCCGTCTCCACCGAGGAGAATTCCCGATGGCGAGCTTCACTTCTGCTTTTAAAAATCAGGGAACAGGGGCTGTGGCTGATGAGGGAGTGAGAGGACGTGGGTCATACAGAGGCACGGCCATGGTCTACTGGTCCTGACACTGACTGGGCTGGCTGGTGTGGGGGGGGCCCCTTCCACCCCACCACCCCTGAACCCCGACCCCACCCCTGCACCCCATCCTCTGCCATACCACCTCCCCCCCCCCCCCCCATGCAAGCGGCCGGCGCCTGCCGGCAGGGTATCACGTGGCCTACCGAAGGCTATGCCCACGATAGCCCTACTTGGGGTCCTTACGGGGTCCGTGGAGCATGCCACTGGCAAGGGCAGCACCAGCCGATGGTATAATTAGCAGTAGGGATGCACTATGGGGCCAGAGGTGCGGGGAGGGGGGGGGGGGGGGGGGGGAGGTGGCGGGGGGAATAAGCGGGGGCAGGGTCAGCAGGTGAGAACATGAATAGATCAAGGATATTTTGCATTACCTTCATTTTGAACAGGTCCTGTTTAAGAAGAAATTAGTTTAGAGTTATGGCTAATTTTATTCATACATAAAAAAATATTTATGTGCACATTATAAACAAAAATCAACACTGCCACAATCAGAATTAGAAGCTCTTGAAAAACCAATAGCTTCAAGATCCATATTTTAGTATTTGCCTTGGGTGCTGATTTAAGCCTTTAATTATTTGTATCAGGTGAATCAACACTCCTCTTCTTGTCACATCCATCTTCTCTCTGCTTAACTCTACCACACAGCTTAGAACAGCAGTTTATTGAAGGTACTGACCACACACTCTCCATCGGATAAGAAATGGATCTGTAATTATCCACACTTGATTGTTTGGGATCTGATTACACGTTTGCAGTTACACTCATTGTTCTGTTTAGGTGATTGATACTAATGGAGATTTCTGATTCTGATTTTTTTAATATGTGGGGTTTTGAAGCAGCAACTCAGCCCTAAACATCAGGGATATTCCGTCCTCTCTTTCCCATTCTCCTTGTCGGGTGACATGGCTGATTGCATCAAAGGTAGTGGCGGTTAGGGGGCTGGGGCTATAAGAAGTGATTATTTGGTCACTGAACGAGGTTCACGAAAGTAATTGTTCAATTGAAGGAACCCACATAGTAAAGGATAAGTGGCCATTGAAGGCTTTCTCCCATAAACAAAATTGGAATGTATTGCGTTCGATGTTTGATTATGCGTGTCTGGTATCCATCCGATCATTGTGTATGATTAGTGAGGCACCCTCAATTACGACGCAAGAGCGAGGTCGGTAATCAAAAGGCTTTAATCTACAGAGAACTGAACAGCATCCGAGAGAAGTGTGCTCACCACATGGAGCCTTATCCTATATACTGTTTCCTGGGGGCGTAGCCAGAGGCAGAGTCCCCCAGGGTTCCAAGCATCTTAAAGGGGCAAGGTATTAAAGGTCAGGTACCGTTTACAGCAGTTATTAATACCGTTCATCACAATTAGTTAAACCTGGGTGTGGCGAGTGAGAAAGAGAAACAAAACTGAGGTGAGCTGCTGGAAGCATGAGAATAGATGTTGAATAAAACTCCTGTTGCCAGACGTATAACTTGGAGTGTACAATCTCTGCATATCTCCATGGCATAAAACATCAACGTGACCTATTTTTAAAAATTGCCTTAAATTGAAGGATCCAGATCTTGACTCTGCTCTAGAACAAATAACTCCCTCCATCCAAGGTGGGATCAATTGTGCTAAAATGGAGACGGTTATATATTTTTTTTCCCTCTATGTACCAGGCTCTGATTTTGCATTCTGTAGGCAAACGACATAGAAATTCTCTGTTTTGGCAGTCTCTACTCTCACCCCAATCCCTCTGATGTAGGTATCCTGGTTAGGGCAAGCCAAGGCTGGAATCGAGCATATTTTGTTGGCCTGACCTGTGTAACAGAGATATGGTTGCAGGATGACAAAGATGGGGGAACTTGAATATTCAAGGGTATGTGACATTTTGGAAGGGTAGAAATCTAGAAAATGATGGAGTGGGAGCCCTGAAATTTAGAAAATAGAAGCAGGAGGAGGCCATTTGGTCCTTCGAGCCTGATCCACCATTCATTATGATCTTGGCTGATCATCAAATTCAAACCCTGATCCCACCTCCCCCCATATCCCTTGATTCCAAAATCTATGTCTAATTTCTTCTTGAAATTACACAACATTGGTACAATAGAGAGTTTAGTAGGCCACAAATGGGCCTGAACCGAGTTGGTAAAGAAAAAACTTGGTTTATTGCAAAGCAATTATATTTACAATATACATTAGATCCCAGCTGGGTCTGTTCCATCAGTTCCATACCTGACTGACTTTATACAGATCTCAATCATGATTGATACTCGGGTTTCCCGTCCTCTTAGTGGGGGAGCTCCTATTTGGCGAGATTCACGAGGTCTAAAACAGGTTATAACAAAGAGAGATGACCTTCGTTCAGGAGACCAAGATTTGGGTAGTAACGGCAAGAAGTCACTTGTGCAAGTGATTGATGGGCCTCTAACAAGTCATATAGTAGGATAAGGTACACAGGAGGAATTAATGGGAACTTGTGAGAAAGGTATGGTGATAATCATGGGTGATTCTAGTCTAAATGTGGATTGGACAAATCAGATTAGCAAAGGTAACCTGGATGATGAGTTTATAGAGTGTTTTTAGGACAGTTTCTTCGAGCAGAATGTTTTAACACCAACCAGACAGCAGACTATACTAGATCCGGTAATGTGCAATGAGACAGGATTAATTCATGACCTCATAGTGAAGATACCCTAGGTAACTGTGATCATAGAATGATTGAATTACACCTTTGGTTTGAGGTAGAGAGTAGTGGATCTGAGACAAGTGTTTTAAACTAAAATAAGTGCAATTCTGGGGGCACAAAGGCAGAGTTGGCTGAAATGCACTGGGAAATTAGGTTAAGGAAAGGTCGGCGAGATGCAGCAGCAGACATTTAAGGAGATATGTAGAATGAGTGATGTCGAGCTGTTTTGTTTCCTTGCTTGAAGTGGTCAGATAACCCCCAGGGAGGGCGAAGCAAGTGCGACGTTTTTTATGTGGAAATTATTTTCCCAAACTGCCTAAATATTGTGATACGGATTGTGTTACCAGGGTCAGTGGGAATTGACCAATTTTCACGCCGAAAATTGTGATTTTGGGGGGAAAATTCCGCCCTCCATCTCTGATCACAAACCACAGTATACACTCGTCATACGCGTAAACATTAGGAAGAATCTCACAAAAGCGAATGGTCAAAACACAAACACACAAACAAAGACACACACAAGAATTAAAGAAACAACTAACCAAATGATATGCCAATGCATCCAAGGTGCAAACCAGTCAGCACGATATACTTGTAGCTTAAAAGTACTTCACAACAAAAAGCGAATGGTTAGAAAAAGTTTGACATATCATTATCTCGAGTTAAAAATCTCATCCTGGAGTTTCCTTGGGACCTAGAACAGAACGTTGATATAAAAGGACAGGAAGGCACAAGCCTGTGTGAAATGAGGTGGAACCGGGAAATTCAGGGGCTCCACCCCAGAGATGGTTATGGAGGGAATTTCCACTGTGGTTAGGATTGGACAGAACCTACTGTATGAAAAGAAATGTAGCTGGTAAGATGGTGTTGACCACCAAATTTCTGTGGCTGCCATCTCCAGTGCCCCGAATGTACTGGATGCTGACAGGATGCGAGTGTTTAGTACAGTGAGTCTGGTAGTGAGGCCCACAGGAAGGCTTCATGTTCAAGTCCTGCCTCAGAAAGTTTCAGAAAGGGTCATCTGCCATAATGAAAAAAGATGACTTATATAAATTGAAGTTGAATCGGGGGAGGCAGTGACGTAGTGGTATTGTCGCTGGACTAGTAACCCAGTAACCCAGGTTCAAATCCCTCCATGGCAGATGGTGAAATTTGAATTCAATAAAAATCTGGAATTAAAAGTGTAACGGTTACCATGAGTTCATTGCCGAATGTTGTAAAAATCCATCTGGTTCACTAATGTCCTTAAGGGAAGGAATCTGTTATCCTTACCTTGTCTGGCCTACATGTGACTCCAGACCCACAACAATGTGGTTGACTCCTAATTGTCCTCAGGGATGTGTAATACATGCTGGTCCAGCCAGCGATGCCCACATCCCATGGACGAATACAAAAAAAGTTCTTCATTTGTGATGCCTTTCCCTGCCTAAGGACACAGCCAATGAATTACTTGCGAAGAGAAGTCACTAGTACTATGTAGGCAGTGTGGCAGCTGATTGTCACAGATCCCACAACATAGTGGGATAAATAACCAGTTTTGAGAGTGATGGATGAGTGTTAAACTGGGTTACTTGCCTGCCCTGCTTCAAAGAGTGTCATATAATTTTACATCTATCTGAACAGGCAGACGACTGAGGAGGAAATTTAATCCCTTCAAGCGGTGCTTTGCTAACTTATGTCAATTCCCCAGACAGTGCTGCTGACTGTTACCTTTGCAAACCGCTCAGTGTTTGTTGATAAAATAAATGAAGAAACCAGCATTGGCTATGTAGATGGTGGTCTGTGGCACTGTCTGCTTTTTGGTAATAAATATAGCCTATCGAAAGCTGCTTGAAGACCTACCATGTCTTTGGCTCTGATCTTACCCATAGGATGGCAGCTTTAATAATAGACTACACTGAAATATCAGCCCAGACTATGTGCTCAGGGTCCACAATGAGGGTCCGTCCCTCTCTCTCAGAGGCAAGCATGTTACTACTGAGGCAAACTGACTTTAAGTTGCTAGTGATTCTTCAACAAACTAATGCTTCTTTCACAAGCAGTTGACCATCGCTGGGCTCTGAAGATTTGTTGATATTGTCACAGATTCCCACCAGGCCTATTTAAATGGTATTATGGACAGGGGCTGAGCGATAGACTGAAATCCACAATTCCCTTTCCATTCTGTCCATTAGCAGGCAGTTTAATTTAGATAAGACTGATGTGTGTTACCAAACCCTTGTTCATGTGTAGTCAGTTTAAAAGTCACCAGCAGCAGACCTTCATGGATTTAAACACAGTATTATTTATTCACACACTAAGGAAAGGTCTACCTCTACACCAACATAGAACATAGAGTGCAGAAGAAGGCCATTCGGCCCATCGAGTCTGCACCCACCCATTTAAGTCTTCCACCCTATCCCCGTAAACCAATAACCCCTCCGAACCTTTTTGGAACACTAAGGGCAATTTATCATGGCCAATCCACCTAACCTGCACATCTTTGGAATGTGGGAGGAAACCGGAGCACCCGGAGGAAATCTATGCAGACACAGGGAGAACGTGCAGACTCCGCATAGACAGTGACCCTGCAGGGAATTGATCCTGGGACCCTGGCGCTGTGAAGCCACAGTGCTAATCACTTGTGCTACTGTGCTGCCCTAATCACTTGTGCTACTGTGCTGCCCTAATCACTTGTGCTACCGTGCTGCTACCAGTCGCACAACACACACCCGAGAAAGATACAATTAAAGACAGCAGTGCACATCAACTAATTCTAAAACCAAACCGGATAGTTAGCAGTTTGTGGTGATCCACTGTGTGCACCTGTATTAGGGGATGTAAGGTAGGACCTGCACTACAGGTTCGCCGGGAGCCCCTGCCGGCTAGCTCCGCCCACAAGGAGCCGTATAAATATGCGTGTCCTCCTCCTGATCAGCCATTTCGCCAGCTGCGGCAGGAGGCCATGCATCTGACTGTAATAAAGCCACAGTTGTACCAATCTGAGTATTTTGTGCAATTGATCGTGCATCAATTTATTACAGACAGATGCGTGGCAGCAGGTCCTCCCGGATGCACTGCACTCCATCCGGTCTCTACTGTGCACCGCCACAAATAACATACCCCATGAACGTGTTTGTACCTTCCCTAGGAAGTCCACATCCGGGGTGTCGCTCCCGACTTGGCGCGCAGCTCCAGGACCGGTTCTTCTATGTAGGCATGTCCGACTCCACAAGGCGACCCCTTGGTGGACAGGGTACACTTGCTCCACGCCAACCCCCAGTATGCCTATGTGGAGTTCCCCGACGGCCGCCAGGATACGGTCTCACTCAGGGACCTGGCTCCCTCAGGTTCCACTCCCACACACTTCCCCACCCACACGCCACCCTCCCCTCCCCCGGCACTCCCAGCATTAGCCCCACCAGGTCCATCCCTCCTTCCCCTGCCCACGCTAGAGGACGAGGAAGATTTTGGCACGCTCCCGGAGTCATCAAACTACTGGCCAGCACCAACACCACCAGCACCGACGTCGTCGATGCCGGCACCACCAGCACCGACATCGCCACCACCGCTACGTCACTCCCAGAGAACCGTCAAACAACCGGACAGACTTAACCTCTGACGAGCACCAGACTGCAAGATGGACATATTTGTTTCCCCCTCCCCTCTGTAAATTATTTGTAAATCTGTATATAGTTCCACACCACCCCCACCGGACTCATTTTAACAGGGGGTGAATGTGGTGATCCACTGTGTGCACCTGTATTAGGGGATGTAAGGTAGGACCTGCACTACAGGTTCGCCGGTAGCCCCTGCCGGCTAACTCCGCCCACAAGGAGCCGTATAAATATGCGTGTCCTCCTCCTGATCTGCCATTTCGCCAGCTGGAGCAGGAGGCCACGCATCTGACTGTAATAAAGCCACAGTTGTACCAATCTGAGTCTTTCGTGCAATTGATCGTGCATCAATATTCATGTGTCTTTGAGAGCCCAGTGGAGGAAGAATTTCTCCCATTTTGGAATTGAAGTTCAGGTAAATTCAGATGGCTGGGGTCAAACCTGGATTAAATGTAGGGTTCCTTCAAATGAAAGGCTTTTCTGCAGGTCTCATAGACAGGAACCGATGGCTGTTTTAGCCGGAGGTCTAATGTCTTGCAGGCAAACTCAAAGCTGTTGAAAAACAGGTTGGAGGGGGCTTTTAATAAAACATTAAGCCTCTTAGCTCTTGAAAAGGCAAGGTGATCCAGCCTTTCTTTGCAACTGTGATGTTGTTATTGATGTTCTGCAGACTGACCAGCCTCTCGCTCAGATTTCAGATGAAATAATTTCAAAAATTAGAGGGCACATTTCGATCACATGATGAACGGCCATTGATACACGATGGAAGGAAAATTGTGGTCTTTCATACAGAAGGAGGACTTTCAGTTACACGACCAGAAACCATTAATGTACATTTGAAGAGAGATAGTTGTCTTCAGCACTTCACCATGGCTGCTCAGTCTCGATAGCCCTCCTTTGTTACATGGCAGACCCAGAATCAGAGAGTTTATTGTTTGGTTGAAAATAATAAAATAACAATATTAGGCTCATTTAAGAGGTGAAATACTAGTGGAAGTTGCAACATGTAAACAAGCCTTTCAGATTAGCCAATCAATATTGATGTTCAACCCGGCAACTGAACAAATCGTTCTAATCACATTTACCAATGTTCTTTCCATATCTCTTCATCTAATTGACGAACCATTCTAATCTTGAATGTTGACATAGGAGATAATATAGAAAAACGTTGATCTTTCTTTCTGGATGGAAGGGTTAAATTGAGCTAAATGACATTCCTCGTTGTAACTTAAATGTGATCTTGAATTCACAATTGGTTGTAACCAGAGGAGACAGGTAATAAAACAACCAATGAATAACTGATAAATAGTAGAAGTATTAATGAGCAAGAAGCAAGCATCAAAATGCAAGTGGCACAGAATTAACCAAGTCAAAGAATAATAATGTTTTTTTTTGGAGCTTCACCATCCTTGAAGCATCCAGACAGAATAAAACTATTTTACCCTGGCTATTCCTCTGAGTTTGAATTATACAATTCCCTGCATCAATCTGCTTGAATATTTCCAAGCCCAGTTGTAGCCAATATGATCATGATATAGACTTCCTTCATCTCTATTTATCTTCATGAATGTGTGATCTTTGTAAAATATGTGTTACTTTGCTTAGAGAAGAAAACACAACATACAAAATTGTGGAGTGTTATACTGCCTACTGCTTGTTGTCATTCAATATTCAGCTTGCTCTAATTCTTGAATGAATCATTCATCCATTCCGAGCCATTTCAAGAATTGGCAGGATTTATCCTGAGATGGTTGATCAGTAAGAGCTAGCGAATTGGGGCCTCGGAACTGTTGAGTACTGGCTACAAAATCAATGTCCTAACTAGCAAGCAATCAAACTACCCACATTCTAGTTTACATGCTTGCAAACCAGGACCTGAATCAAAGATTCAACAGGTTATACTGGGACTTTGTAGTACTTTCCATCGTAGTGTGAAACAGAGGTTACTTTTGGCCCAGAGGTTTGTTATTTTGAAACACAAACAGCTTCCAGTTTTATCTTTGTGTGCAAATCATGCATGTTTCAAAATACACAAATACAAAATTGTTCGGAAAGTTTTAATGACAAGCAGAATCATGGGGGTCGCAGGTTCGATTCCGGCTTGGGTCACTGTCTGTGCGGAGTCTGCACATCCTCCCCGTGTGTGCGTGGGTTTCCTCCGGGTGCTCCGGTTTCCTCCCACATTCCAAAGATGTGCAGGTTAGGTGGATTGGCCATGATAAATTGCCCTTAGTGTCCAAAATTGCCCTTAGTGTTGGGTGGGGTTGCTGGGTTATGGGGGATAGGGTGGAGGGTTGACCTCGGGTAGGGTGCTCTTTCCAAGAGCCGATGCAGACTCGATGGGCCGAGTGGCCTCCTTCTGCACTGTAAATTCTATGTAACAAAGTAGACAACTTCTCAAGTAACAATGAAGAGCTTTACAAAATTATACACAGTGAACTAAAGAATGAAAACACGTGACAGTCTACTTACAAATGCTTGATGAGAATTTAGAATTAAAGGATAAAGAATAACACAAACTATTAAATTGTTTCTTCAAACCTACATGTATTCAGGTAAAGACACAAAGTTGCTGAAGTCAGATTTTCAATAATGGTCGAGAAAAAATTGGACAATTTCAAAATAATAATGAGAGACTAATAAAGAATATGAAGAATATGGTGCTGGATATAAATAACATTTGGTTTACAAACAGGACACAATAATTACCATATAAATGTGAATTTTGCAGACTGGGAAGCGGTTACTCATTGCTTTTTAAATTTATATTACTGACCTGAGAAGTGTACGGTAAATAAAATGCCAAGGTTTGAAGGTGACACAAAAGAAAGGGAGCAGGACAAATGTTGAGGAATAATCTAACCAGATTCAGAACACTGATCTTTTCAGAAATGAGGTCAGTATGCGGCAGTTTCTAACTAAATACAAAATGGTCAGAATTTTACCAGGCCAGGAGTGTACTGGAATTGAAAGGAGGCCGTTCAGAGATTGCAGAATTAGCTGGTTAATGGCCAGAGGACCACCATAATTAACTTAATGCAGACAGGTGTAAAGTTGGGAACATAAAAAAATAGAATGGGCATTATGAATGGCCATCCAAGGCCTCCCCTTTGATAGCTCAGCTGGTAGAGCGGAGGACTGTAGATGATTAAAACTGACATCCTTAGGTCGCTGGTTCAATTCTGGCTCGAAGGAAGCCCCTTCCATGAATGGCCATCCACTGTACTGGTGTTAAAATAATTGCACACAAATCATTCTTTTATCTATGGGCCATGCTGGGTTTTTTTTGATGCAAAGCATATCTTCACAAGATTTAACGGGCAATTGAAAAATTATGATTTGGATGCGAAATGCAATTTTCTTTCTTATAAAGATTAACAAAAATGATTTTTTTTCTTAGCTTGTCCAGTTTTGAAAAATACCCCGCACCCTTTTTCTCAGAAGTCCTGTAATCACTGCCTGTGGTTAGAGAGTGGTAAAATGAGAGAAACCGTAAGCTGGGACAGAATGACCAAAGAGAAAACAAACAGCAAACCGCAGAGAGAAAGCTTTGCTCTGGACATAAGAACAAAATGTAGGGGTATAATTTCTTAGAGAATACAGTTAGGAAATTTTCAACAGACAACGGACAAGGCAATCTATGAATAGGGTGTCCTCGTGCATGAGGCACAGTAAATGAGCATGCAGGTTCAGCAGATAATAAGGAAAGCAAATGGAATGTCAGCATTTATAGCAAAAGGAATTGAGTATAAAGGTAAGGAAGTGTTGCAACTATGCAAGGCATTGGTAAGACCTCACCTGGAGTATTATGAACAGTTTTGGTCCCCTTATTTGAGGAAAAATGTAGTGGCATTGGAGGCAGTTCAGAGGAGGTTCACGAGATTGATTCCAGAGATGAGGGGTTTGTTGTATGAGGAGAGATTGAACAGTTTATGCCTATACTTTCTAGAGTTTAGAAGAATTAGGGGAAATCTAATTATCGTACATGATGCAAAAAGGTTTGAATAAAGTAGACGTGGAGCTGATGCTTCCTCTTGTCATGATCTTAGAATAAGAGGTAGCAGTGGCAGCACGGTAGCATAGTGGTTAGCACACCTGCCTCACGGCGCTGAGGTCCCAGATTCAATCGCGGCTCTGGGTCACTGTCCGTGTGGAGTTTGCACATTCTCCCCGTGTTTGCATGGGTTTCACCCCCACAACCCAAAGATGTGCAGGGTAGGTGGATTGGCCATGTTAAATTGCCGCTTAATTGGAAAAAATGAATTGGGTACTCTAAATTTTAAAAAAAGAATAAGGTAGCAAATTTAAAACCAATTTGAGGAAAAGCTACTTCTTCCGAAGGGTTGTGAATCTATTGAATTTGCTACCCCAGAATGCAGTGGATGCAGGGACAGTGAGTAAATTTAAGGAAGAGTTAGACAGATTTTTAATTGGTAATGAATTGAAGGGTTATGGAGAACGGGCAGGATGGTGGAGTTGAGGCCAGGATGGGATCAGTCATGATCACATTGAGGGTGTTAGGCCCGGAAGGCTAAATTGCCTTCTCCTGCTGCTAGGTCATGTGTTCTGGAGATGAGATGCTCTGACTGATTTCGCAATCCAGCTCTTGGTTTGTAACATTGTAGGTAGCATCTATCAGCCATGATAGAATGGCGGAGCAGACTCATTTTGCCGAATGGTCTAATTCTGCTTCTATATCATAAACTTATGAAAATCAAATAGGTGCCCGAGTTCATTATTTGGTTCATGTTTTGTAATTTATTAGTGAGATGTGGCACTGGCAAGATAGCATTTATTCCTATCCCTAGTTGTCCTGTGAAATTGTTGGTGGACCTTCTTGAATCAGTGACGTCTATGTGACAAAGGTGATTCCACAATGTTTTTTTTTATATAATGGTCTGGTACAACTAGACAGCTTACCATTTCAGGATTAACCACACTGCTGTAGAACTGGAGTCACAAATAAAGCAAATTGGAAAAGGACAACAGGTTCACTTTCCTTAAAACATTGGTGAACCAGTTGGTTGTTTCCAACCATCTTATTTTTACTGACTCTGGAATTTCTGGTTTGGCTCAAATGGCAGTCTGGACTCAAACCGTATTCAAAATTGCTTTGATTTTCTGAAGTAAAGATATGGTGGAATCTTGTGGAGGTGTGGGGGTCTTGGCCACAGCCTGGGGAGCTGGTGAGACCCCTGCGTTGTCTCTTTTTGAGAAGGCCGACTGTATTGTGCTAATCAGGCATCTAACAGGCCAATGGCAGGCTGCCTGTCCGACGCCCACCCCAAGCTGTTATATTCCTTGTCTTGTTCTCCAAGGTAGCCAGAGATGTAATGTTGACAAAGAATATAAAACTAAGAAGTTTAAATCAAAACTAATTTATTTTACACTACTAAACTAGATTAGGTTCGCACACTTTACTGAGTAACAGATAACAAAATAATAGTACTAAATCTGTGATACAGTAATCAATAATCTCTCTAATATATAAACTATACTCTAACTCAGCCTCACGCTATCCTTCTACATTGAAATCTCCATCAGCTTCTCCCCAGCATGCCTTGCGACGCAGCCTTTTATATGATCACTCAGTGACGCTATCTCATGCTGATATAGATGTAATCTCTCGAGTTAATCCTTCACTATACATATCATTACAGAGGCCTAATGGATGGATCCAGGACAGAGGTGAGTGATGGTGGAGTAAGGTGGCCACAGAGGAGAAGGGTCAATGGCAAGGGGACGGGAGTGGCTTCCCAATGTTGGGCCCCGGGACCAGAGTACATTTAAATAAGGGCTCCCCATAGAATATGCCAGTATTTTGCTTATTATACTCCCCATATAGCAAGATCCCCACATGTTGCTGGGTTAATACCAGAGGTGGGGGGGGGGGGGGGGGGGGCTATGAGGCCCTTTAGCTTTTAATTACTCACCTAAGGGCCTCAATTGACAGCAAAGGGGAAAGGACATCCATGAGCCTTCTCACCATGGAGTTAAACAGGGAAGATGATCGGTCTCCACCTGCCAACCTTCCCCAATTAAATGCTCCTTAGCACCAAACCTGTCACGGCAGAGGGCAAGATTCCACCCCCGGTTCAAATTTCCACTCAATTTCAGTTGCATAATCACAAACATAAAATTTAAGAATCAGAATCATAGAAAGGTTACCGCACAGAAGGAGGCCATTTGGCCCATTTTGCCCATGCCAGCCCAAGGACACCCACGTGCACTTTCTAAACCCACCTTCCTGCATTCGGACTATAGCCCTGGAGCTTAGAGCACTTAAGGTGCAGATCCAGGTACTTTTTAAAAAGAATTTAGAGTCTCTGCCTCCACCACCAACTCGGGCAGCGAATTCCAGACTCCCACTACCCTCTGCGTAAAAACGTTTCGGCAGGGAGCTCCTTAGTTTACAAAATGGGGCTACGTACGGCCTTGACCATGTGATCCCCACTGAGGCCCCATATACAACGCGAGTCGCGTTAAATAGCCATGTGTTTTTTGGCACGGTGAGCACTGGGAAACACGCGGCTAAACACGCTCGCTTTGGGACTTACTTCATCTTCAGTTGAATCAAGCCCATAGTCCCAGCTGATACCCAGGTGATGAGTGGAGATCCCATATCCAACTAATTAACATTCCTCAGAGCTATGATCGGGGTGGATGCGTTCCCCATCAGTTGGTGGGGCAGGAAATCCTGCCATCCAAAAAATCCAGCCCAATGATTTAAAGCGGGCCTTAATTTACCCAAGCTAATATAAAAGCAAATTATTGCGGATGCTGGAATCTGAACCAAAAACAGAAAACACTGGACAATCTCAGCAGGTCTGACAGCATCTGTGGCGAGAGAAGTGTGCTAATGTTTCGAGTTTGGAGGACTCTTGATCAAACATAGAACATAGAACAGTACAGCACAGAACAGGCCCTTCGGCCCTCAATGTTGTGCCGAGCCATGATCACCCTACTCAAACCCACGTATCCACCCTATACCCGTAACCCAACAACCCCCCCTTAACCTTACTATTATTAGGACACTACGGGCAATTTAGCATGGCCAATCCACCTAACCCGCACATCTTTGGACTGTGGGAGGAAACCGGAGCACCCGGAGGAAACCCACGCACACAGGGGGAGGACGTGCAGACTCCACACAGACAGTGACCCAGCCGGGAATCGAACCTGGGACCCTGGAGCTGTGAAGCATTTATGCTAACCACCATGCTACCCTGCTGCCCCAAAGTTTTCATTTACCAAGCATTTTCTCCTTTTGACAGATTGAAGAAGGACAAATGCAGAAGAAACAAATACAACAGGGCAGACAAACGTCCCTGGATTCGTGTACAGTCCACATAGATATAGCAGTGAGTCATCTCACGTAAAATCAATGCACTTAAACTATTGAACCCCAAAATGGTATCTACACTGTACACAAGTTTATAACAATTTCCCTTTCATTCTAACTCTCCAGAGATTGAGAGCACAGAAATTGAAACACTTTGTTTGAAATGACGGAGTGTACAGACTGCAGTTGTTTATTACTTTGTGTATGTTAATAAGTAACAGTGAATAAAAGAGGAAGACATATCTGATTATGAAGTCGTATAATGAGACACAAAAGCTTTGCTTTTACTCCAGGCAATGTAACTTATTCCTGTTGTAATGGCTGAGCGAATTAAAGTTTCATTCTAAACCCATCTATCTTCTTGCCACTGCAGTAGCAGCTTTTAAGGCTCTGTTCTGTCCGTCTAATCTGTAAGTAAAGAAAACATGAAAGAGAAAGGCTTATTGGTAGCACAGTGTCAGCTAACACCTTGGGCCATGCAATAATTTCCAGCTTTGTTTACTTGTCAACTACTGAGGAATGCTACTGTTTCCTCACAGACCCAGATGGTTGTCTCTGTTGTAAAAAGGGTGACATCATGTCTAGGTTTTTACTTAAAACTTCAAAAGAACCGTGCTTCTCCTCTTGGACGAGACCCAGATTATATTTTACGTAAACTTAAATTACACACATTTCTGAGAGGATATACAACATGAAACAAAATTATAGGAAGGATATGACCACCCTTGAGATAGAGGGAACAATGGCAATCAAATGAATAACAAAGATAATTCCAGGTATCAGGAAATGTGGGTTATCAGGAAAGGTTAATGAACTTGGACTTGTTTTCACGGGAAAAGAAGGGATTTCAAAGTGTGTAATAAAATTTATCAAGATTATGAAGTTCATTCACAAAGTGCATCCGAGCAACTCATTCACTACGGCAACATTTTCAAATAGCGGATGATGTTACAAAGTTGGGAATAAGACTGAGAAGCCGGGAAGGATATAATTTACACAGCGGCTAAAACAAATGAATAGACAAGGTCACATTATAAATTAGCATAAATCTAGCAGCAATGCCTTGCATTTATATCACATTGTCACCCCGACCCCACAGCCCACCTCCTGGCCACCCCCCGCTACTGCCCCCCATCCCAGCCCTGGTGGAAGCACCCCCCCCCAATCAGCTGCACAACTGCCAGCAAACTATGGCAATATTGGACACTTTCCGCACCCCGTCTTTCTCCTTCAGCAGCCACGACGCCGGTTTCATGATTTTTAAAAGCACAAGTGAACCGTGCCATCGGGAATTCGGCCCATCAGAGGAGGTCCTGGAGAATAACGGGTCGGGCCCGCTAATGACATGCAAACGTGGCAGGATTGTCCAATTCTGGGGCTATGTCCCCACGCCGGCATGGGAACGGTGGGGACCAATTGCAGAGGGGACCAAGTGGCCACCAATTCCCTGTTTTGCTGGGGGCTAGCGGGAAGGCAGCCTAGAGCACCCGGCTCTAGCTGCCGATACGCCCTGGAGAATTCTGGGTCCTTGGCCGTCACTGCGCATGGCGGAAGCCTTCAGTGGCCATGGCATGCTTCATTGCAGAGGCTGCTCGCAGACCCAGCCCGCAAAATAGTTACCCCCCCTTCGACCGGCCTGCGTGCCCCAGACCAACCCCCACAGTGCCCCAGCCCTGAATAATGCCCCCCTGCCCGCTGATCTGCCCTCCCCGACTCTGGCGGCACTGGACTGAATACGCAGCCACCACGCCGAGTTCCCGACGGGTGAGAGCATGAGACCCACTCCGTCGGGAACTCGGCCGGTCAGGGGCGGAGCATCGGGGGGGGGGGGGGGGCGCCGCCCCTGATTCGATCGGAAACATGGATTCTCCGGTCGTTCGCCGAACGCAATTTGGGCATTGCCGACTAAAGAATCCAAAAGCGTGCGGCACAGATAGGGAGTCCGGGCACATGGGACTGGGGCCCTGAGAAATCTACGCGGTGGACCTGACCTACATTAATATTCTGGGCGTCCAGCTTGAACCCACTCAGGTTTAATACCTGGTGCCATTGGTGACAGTCCGAATGTGGTTTTAGAAATCTTCAGTTGGTTATTGGCCCCTGGTAGTGAAATGAGGTTGGTGGTGTTGTGGCAGAGATAGGCTGCTGTTTAAGGAAGGCTAGAGTTTCCCATTGGGTAAAAGAGGCCCAAGGCTTCCCTGTACAGCCTGGAGGAGTACTCCCACTCTCCCTGGTCCGTAAAGAAACTTAAATTAAAGTTTTCCTACACCTGCTGGCCTACAACTTAGGCTCAGGCCCCATGCATAAAGAATACGGTTAGATCTGATCTGTATGTTTAATGAAGGACCTTGCTCCATCACGTGGGTGGCACTCACCTGCTCAAAAGAAAAGTTAAGATAACGGAGCAGCAAGAAGAGCAGGGTCGAAAGCCTAATTTTCTCCCATCCCCCCAAGCTGGGCACCAGGCAAAGACAGGTAAAATCATGCCAGTGTCTTTCTTTCCATCTTGTCCCAGGTAAACTCACATAGGCATGGTTAATGGATGTAGGAGCATGGGTTGGAGGGCACTGCTAGGTGGATATGGCTCTTTGTTCATATTCCGAACAAAAAACTACATTCTAACAAATCAGTTGCTACAATTTCTCTCCGAACACCTTCATGCAGGATTTAGTATATTTTAACGTTTTACAAAGTCTTGTGTGAAACCTGGTTTGATTCGTTCTACAATTCAAATTTTGCATTTGTGATTATCATCGTCCAATTGTTCATCTAAGGATTATCTGTAGACAACACAGTAGCACTGTGCTGTTTCTCTTCTTCCCCCTCTGCACCCCTCCCAACCCCCATTTGCCTGAAGGATGGGTCAATAAAGATTGTTGATCTGCAAACAACAGGGCATTCCAGAACATTGTCGGTAGTGAGGGAGAGAACTTCAGGTACACTGATAGGAGGGGGAAAAGTAGACAAAGGTATTCGATTGGGAGGGTAAGGAGAAAGCAACAGCAACGTGATTGGGGATGGGAGTGGCGAGGGAGAGAATGCCAGGGCCGTCATCTGGGTTATGGAAGACCAATGGCCTTGTTTTGAGGGAGAACCATTGCTGTTCCTGGCCAACCAGGAGTGCTAAATTGAGCAGATCTGTAGCTTGACCAGTTGAGGTCTTCTGCCTCAGCTTTGCTGCCAGGATTCCTGCAGGTTGGGACTCTCTCTCGCACACTGTTAAAGTCAAGTTGCAGCCAATGAGTGGTGCTCATCTTCTGAATGTCAATGAGACCCCCACCTTCCTTTTGGTTGATCCATATCGATAATCTTGGGCATGATCTATCAGCCACGCCCCCGTTCACCCGAACAGGGGCGCAGTGCAGCCAGTAGATGCCTGGAGATCCCTCTTCCGAGATCTACCCAGCTGATCTGAATCCGTCCAGTGTTTGTCAAATCTGTATATTAGAGTGAGACAGCTATTCTTTAATATGGGCTCATCTGATCTACCGAGGCCCTGGGATCTAACCCCTTTGCTTCGGAGACCTCAGGTGAGTGCCGTTCAGTGCTGGTCCCCACAAACGGAATGGCACTTGGGGGGTCTCCCAGGGGATCAGATGCCCCCAGGTGGTTGCCTTCTGAGCAGGGTGGCACCCTGGCACTGCTCGTGCCACTTTGGCACTGTCAGCCTGGCACCCTAGCAGTGCTACTTGGGTGCAAGCCTGGCTCTGCCAAGGTGCCCAGTGTCATTGCCAAGCTGGCAGGACCACTGCCAGGGTGCTAGGATGGTCAAGCCAAGGTGCCAGTCTGACATTTTCATGCACCGGGTATTGGGTCCAGGACTGCCTGCCCATGTGGGGTGGGTTCGGGGTGGGGGGGGGGGCCCAAGCACCCCCTTATTGGTGAGTTGGGGCTTTGCGAGGGTCCGGGCATCGCGTCGGGGGGGTGGGGGAGGGGGGTCGAGTGATTGGAATGTCATTTAAAAATGGTGTTCCGATCTCTTCCTGCACTGAGAAGTTCCTGTGAGCAGAACTCCCCAGTGCAGGAAACGGGACTAACTGCAACCTCGGCAGGGCGTTCCCCACTGAGTTCCTGGATTGCAACAAAGTCCTGTTAGATAGCGTGGTGGTTCCCGGCACTGAGAGCACCGGGAAACACCTGACTAAACGCGCTCGACACAGGGTCCTGTTGCAAACCGGTTAGATCGGGCCCCTTATTTGTCTTTGCTAAATTTTAGTCAGCAACTAGGGGAGTTTGTAGACAACTTGATCCTGCTATTTTAACACCCTGGACCGACTGACTCCTGTCAATTGAGTAGCGGTGGGGGAGGGGGGGGGGGGGGGGGGGGGGGGGTTAAAACTGAAGCTCAAGTTTGTCTTGGGAGGACTACAAAGTTGGAACAGCAGTTTCTCATCTCCCCTGACATAGGGTGGAATTTTCCCATCCCACCCGTGACAGGTTTGGTACCGGAAGGAGCAGAGAATCCAGCGGGAAACAAAGAGGGGAATTTTGCACACACACCCAGCGGCATGCTTCTCAGCAATGGGAGGAGGCCCACCATTAGCCGGCACTGGGATCTTCTGGTCCCACTGTTATCAATGGGATTTCCCATTGTATCCATCCCCCGCTGCCTAGAAACCTGCGGCGGGGGGTCGTCGGTGGGATCGGAAGATCCTGCTGCCGAGACCGGATGGAAAATCCCCCCCCCCCGATCATGCAGAGGTAAAACCCTATTGCTAAAGAGTGGCATATACAAGACAGTTCTCAGTTGGCAAGAGACTTCAGGGTGAGTGCAGCAAAGCTCTCTGCCTTAGTGCTGCACTGCTCCTGATGCACTGTGTACACCACTCTGCTAGGACAGACTGGTTCCTGCCCTCCCATCTCCATGCCGAGCTGGTTTACATGGACAGCACTCTGCTGCTGGACCCACGGACCCTCCTGTGGCATCCTCTCAATTCAGTACTGCACCTGGTGCTGGGGAGTACAGGGGCCTCCTTCCCCCTGGTGCCACACACCAGTGTCTACCTGGACAGCACTGAACTGAACAACTCCTGCAGAGCTGGTGGGGGGAGGGGCAGGTAGACCCAGAAAATTTGCATAGTATTGCTGTAGATTTAAGTGAAACCAGGGAACCATAACAGTTTATCAGCTTATAGCACAGGGGGAGGTTCTTTTGGGCTGCCCGATGTTTGATCGAGAAAGTTAAAACAAATTTTACTGTCATAGTTTCTCTTCATAGCCCTTAATCTGCATCAAACATTAACCCAACTTTTCCTTACGATTAGGATCTCAATCACTCCCTGGGGTAAAAACATCCTATCCAACTTCAACTCTCTGACAAGGGGCAGGGTGGCACAGTGGCGCAGTGGTTAACACTGCTGCCTCACGGTGCTGAGGACCCGGGTTTGATCCTAGCCCCCGGTCTCTGTCCGTGTGGAGTTTGCACATTCTCCGCGTATCTGCGTGGGTCTCACCCCCACAACCCAAAGATGTAATATATACATCACAGGGTATGTGGATTGGCCATGCTAAATTGCCCCTTGAATTTTAAACTCTCTGACAAGGGAGGGTGATTGAGTGACTCTGTTGCACTCCGTGCAGATCTGGGTGCAATGGGTAAATCAACGTGAGAGCCCCAAATCGAACTCCACGCTAGGCGCTGTGCTCATTCCGAGTTATCCAACTTGCTCCACCCAATGCAATCTGAATCTCGCTCTTGCTCATTTTAATACCCGGACGGCGGATTCACCCGGTGCCCAGGGGTCAATGGCTGTGCATGCGGGACCTCGCCAGGGCAGCGTTTAGTACTGGCCCACACAAACGTGGACCAGGCATAATGAAAGAGGCAGGGCCATACCCTGGCACGCACCCTGGCACCCCAACAATGCCACCTGGATGCCAGGGGTGCTGCCAGGGTGCCAGACTGGCAGCTCCAGGGTGCCCCGGTGTCAGGTTGGCACTGTCAGGGTTGGGGTCGGGGGGGGGGGGGGGCCTTGCCCATAGGAGGAGGCATGACGGGGGATTCCCAGCAGCCCCAAGAAGGTTGGGGGGGGACAGAAAGCAGGGGGGGAGTGGTCTGAAAGGGCTGGGGGAAGATCGGGGCTGCCAGACAAAATGGCTCCACGATCTGCGAGCACAGGTGCTGCACTGTCTCCCTTGTGAGGGCCAGTCTCTGGCAGCACATGTTGTGCAACTACCCTCTCAACCTTCAGTCTGCCTTTCACCCTCCTTTTCGGACTGAAATGCTGTCAGACCTTGCAGACCTTGAGCCTACCCTGCCCCCCCCCCCCACTACTCTAGCCTCCTGGCACGGGGCTCTCCCTGGGTGAGGCCTTTCTTAGCTGCTGTAGTCTGTGCTCCTCCAGTGTAGTTATCAGTAGAATCGTCAGCTCCACTGGCTCCTGTGATGATATGCATAAGCAGTTATGTAAATATTAACAGATACGACCTCCAACCAGCAGGTGGCAGTAAAGAACAACCACATGACACTGCAACTGCTGGGCGTCAGGAGCTAGTCGTTGTAGTGGATAGTCGCATTTGTAGTAGCTCTTGGATAATTTTATAATAGCAATTTAATAGCATTGCCTCTGTCTGAACTGCTCTCCAGCTGTGGTTAGCACAATTGCTTCACAGCTCCAGGGTCCCAGGATCGATTCCCAGCTTGGGTCACTGTCTGTGCGGAGGTCTGCGTGTTCTCCCCATGTTGGTGTGGGTTTCCTCCGGATGCTCCGGTTTCCTCCCACAGTCCAAAGATGTGCGGCTTAGGTGGATTTGTCATGCTAAATTGCCTTTAGTGTCCAAAAAGGTTAAGTGGGGTTACTGGGTTGTGGGGATAGGGTGGAGGCATGGGCTTGAGTAGGGTGCTCTTTCTAAGAGCTGGTGCAGACTTGATGGGCCGAATGGCCTCCTTCTGCACAGTAAATTCTATGATTCTATGATGATAGCTTCCAGGCAGGGTCTCTTTTTGAGGGGTCACTGGGGGGTCCCTTTCTTTCAGGCTGTCCGTGTGGGGTATGCCTATTTAGGATATCTCTGTGGGTTCCCCTATTTAGGGTGTCTCTGGGGGTGAGCTGTGAGGTGACTGGTGGGGGTGGGGTGGGCAGGTCTGGCATTGTGGGGTAGAGGGTGGCCCTCGGATGGACTTTGGGGGCACCTCCCTTAAAGGGTTACCCACTTGGACCATTGCGAGGTCCACCACATCGGGCCATGCTGGGAAATACCAATAGTAAATCCCTCCCACGTGATCCCTGGCCCAGAGGGCCAGAGAATGTGCAGGCCTGGAGAATATGGACCCGGCTCCCTCATTTGCATCCTCCCACCGGTACCGGCATGGATGTGAACCTCATTCCCACTGGCAGCGGGGGTGGGGGACGCTGGAGCTTTGCAAGCGGATCGGCACCCGGCGCCGATCCTGTTTTTACTCCGAACACCCGCTATTGGCGGCAGACTGTAAAGAATCCAGGCCTAGACGTTTCTTTTGAAACTATTTTGAAATAAGAAATGAACGGCCACTCAGGGTGTGTGGAATTTTTAAAAAGTGCATGTCTAGTACTATTTCCATTACTTTATAACCTTCCATAGCAGTAACTGAGGTAAACAGTTGAAAACGAAACTTAGAGGACCTCTCAAATATGTTACTCCATCAGAAAATGCTCTATGTTCATGTATTGATACTGAGAAAGATACTCTGGTGATTTAGTTCATGTGTGGGAAAAGATGGGGAAAAAGATTTTTTATGTAAATGATCCAGACGTTTGGGTCTTGATGACACAGAATTTAGGCTGAGTTTGAAGGTGACGGATATTATTATTGGGAAATGTATCATTTTGACTAATGCTAAACATGTTGATTTAAAATTCATCTTCTCAATGCACAAAATTGAATAGTTTACCAGCAACAACCAACTCAAGCAAACATGATATGATGCTCATTATGTTGTTGTACGTTGAAAATCGCATTGTGCATTTATCAACTTGATGCTGTCTTTTCCACATGTACCAGCAGAGGGAGTCTGCGAGGAAGAGATAATAAGGGATCCATGTTTAACAGCTTGTATAGTTCGAGGCTGAATATATAAAAGTTTCTGTTGCAAGTACTTCACATCTGTGATTATTAACCAAATGGTCCTAATTTTCTGGAAGAGAAGTTTTCAATGGTTGAGGAAGTGAAGTGAACTTCTGAAGGAAGACTTAGGGGCTGAAATATATTTGGGCTGAAGAATCAGCTGATAAACATTTGTGGATTTCTTTTGTACACTTCTCATAAAATCTCAGACACTCGTAAGCCCCAATGAAAAATGGTTATGTAACTAACAACAAAAAAATTAGCCAATCACAACTGTGAATTGCAGTTGGAAACAGCCCCACAACAATAGTTTTATGTGAATAGGATCTGCAAGTGCAAAATAAATTCCTTCCCCTCGCCGACATGCAAAGGAAATGCAAAATGTCACAGACAGTTCAAGGCACCTGACAGGACGTCTGGAAAAAAGTGCATGGCCTAAAGAGAAGGACAACCATCAGAATTACACAGCATTGCATGGAAAATATTATCGCCCATTCAGCACAATCAGCCTGTGTTAGTATGTATCCTCCACATGAACTGTAGTCCTATTCCCATGCTCCCACTCTGCTCCCATATCCCCTTTGCTCCCTTTCACCTCTTTCTTCAACGTCCATTAAATGTTGACACGATTGCTGCTTCAATTGCTAATTCTGGTAAGGGTAGTCCATAGTCTCACAACTCTTGTGTAAAAAATGTTCTCATGTTTACTCTCCAAAATGTAATCCTGACTTATTCTACCTTTTTCCTGCACTGTCTCACAGCTTCCTAGTTTTAAAATAACCTCTTATCAAATCAGCCCTTTAATCTCCTTTTTGTTAACCAATAAGCTCCAATAGTGTAGGGATATTACAGTACATACCCTACATTGGAAATATATGTACAGCAAGATAAGTCATTAAAGCAATCATAACTGCTATCCTGATACATAGACAGTTTATCAATGATATAAGAAATTAACGATCAGGAGCAAAAATAATAGTACTGTGAAAATGAAATTACGGCAAAATTTGGTTCCAACTCCATCTATAAGTTTGCTGACAACACGACCGTAGCGGGTGGGATCTCGAACAACGACGAGTCAGAATACAGGAGGGAGATAGAGAACCTAGTGGAGTGGTGTAACGACAGAATCGCTCCCTCAATGCCAGCAAAACACAGCGATCCCAGCCACAGCGCAGGAGCGTCCGATCAGTACAGCAGCCCGTGACAGACTACCCGATCCCGACGCTGAGGGCCTCAAATCCCCATTCCGGGTGGGCATCATCACTAAGCATGCGCTGCCTTTCTCAACGATGGTGAAACAACTCCCAATCCTGAGCATTGATCCGGACGATGAGTGGTGTGCCACCCTTACGGTTAACAAGGCTCGCATATGCTTCAAGCTGAACACCGGCGCTTCAGCAAACCTCATTTCAAATTCGGACCTCGACACCATCCGTGTCAGACCAAGCATTCTTCCACCGGCCTGCCAGCTCCTCGACTACAATGGCAATGCCATTGCTGCCAGTGGCTCATGCCAGCTTGTGGTGTCCAATAGGTCATTAAAAGCAATGCTGCAATTTGAAATCGTAGGAACCAACAGAGCTTCCCTGCTCGGTGCTCGGGCCTGCAAACTCCTGAACCTAGTGCAGCAGGTACACACCATTGCGACCGCACAGGCAACAGCCTCGCCAGATGATAACTTCCAGGCTCAACTCGATGACATCATAGCGCTCGAAGGTATGGGCACACTCCCATACTGATACAAAACCCTATTAAAGCCAAATGCCACCCCTGTGGTTCACGCCCCTCAAGGACTGCATCAAGCAGCAGCTGCAAGACCTCCAGGACCAGGGCGTCATTTCAAAGGTCACAGAACCCACGGACTGGGTTAGCTCCATGGTTTGCGTCAAAAAGCCGTCAGGGGAACTTCAAATCTGTATCAACCCCAAAGGTTTGAACCGCAACATCATGATGGAACACTACTGGAACTTAAACGAGAAGAGTTAACCAGTGAGATGGCTCATGCCAAATTTTTCACGAAGCTGGACGCCTCCAAGGGGTTTTGGCAAATACAGCTGGATGCGTTCAGTCGCAAGCTTTGCACATTCAATACCCCGTTCGGTCGCTACTGCTACAACCGAATCCCCTTTGGCATCATCTCCGCCTCAGAGGTGTTCCACCGCATCATGGAACAAATGATGGAGGATATCGAGGGGGTGCGAATGTACATCGACGATATCATTATCTGGTCCACAACTCCTCAAGAACACATCGATCGCCTCAAGCGGGTGTTCCACAGGATCTGCGAGCATGGCCTCCGACTCAACAGAGCCAAATGCTCATTCGGTCAATCAGATGAGAGGGTCGTGCAAATTTGTGAGGAGACGGCCAGGGATCCTCTGCTCCAGCGGGTGATGCAGCACCTCACGAATGGCTGGCAAAAGGGGCAATGTCCCCAGTTTTACAATGCCAAGGACGATCTAACGGTGGTAGATGGCATCCTTATGAAGCTTGACAGAATTGTGATCCCACAGAGCATGCAAGATTTGGTTCTCGGCCAAATCCACGAGGATCACCTGGGGGTAGAAAAATGTTGCCGTCGAGCCTGAGAGGCAGTATACTGGCCAGGCATCAGCCAAGATATCGCCAACACGGTCCTCAATTGCTCGACGTGTCAAAAATTCCAGCTGGCCCAGTCGAAAGAGACTCTACAGCAACATGAGATGGTCACCTCCCCATGGTCCAAAGTCGGTGTTGACCTGTTCCATGCCAATGGGCGTGACTATGTCCTCCTAATAGACTACTTTTCCAACTACCCCGAAGTGGTCAGACTGTCTGACCTCACGTCGGCGGCGGTGATCAAGGCATGCAAGGAAACTTTTGCCCGACATAGGATACCAATCACAGTGATGAGTGACAACGGCCCCTGGTTTTTCAGCCAGGAGTGGTCAGACTTTGCCCAGCTGTACAACTTTTGGCATGTCACATCCAGCCTCCACTACCCCCAATCGAATGGGAAGGCTGAAAAAGGGGCCCATATCGTTAAAAGACTATTGCGCAAAGCTGCTGACTTGGATTCCGATTTCAACCTGGCGCTGTTGGCTGAGAGCACGACCCCTCTGCCCGCTGGCCTGTCCCCAGCACAGCTCCTCATCAACTGCACACTGCAAACGACGGCTCTGGCTATCCACATTCCGGACCTTGACAACTTCCCAGTCATACAGAGGATGCAGCAGTCTCGGGCCCAGTACAAATCAGCATACGACGTCCATGCCACGGATCTCCCCGAGCTGGTCCCTGCTGACCGAGTTCGTGTTCAGCTGCCTGACGGCGGCTGGTCCACCACGGCTGTGGTGGTCAAGCAAGTGTCCCCGAGATCGTTCCTCGTTCGCATGTCTGATGGGTCCTTTCTCCAGCGCAACAGGCGGGCACAGCGCAGACTTCCACGCCCGCCACCCGATCGTGATGTCCCGCCTCGCACACTGCTTCCTCAGGACGCACCCTGCCACGAGGCCACCGATCTGCCAGTTATTCTACCGACCTCCACGGCCACCGCTTTGGAGGCAGTTCCCCCCGTCCAAGTGTAGGCGGCCCCTGACCCACCCTTGAGGCGGTCAACCAGAATTCGTCGCCCGCCACAGAGACTGAATTTATAGACTGAATGTTGTATAACCTTGTTATCTCATCGTTTACACATCTGTACATATCGTTTTTTTCTCATCTGTTATCTGCCCTCTATCTGTACTTGACACATTCCCATGTATATAAGTTAGGATATTCTGTATATAGTCAAGTTCCTGTACACATATTCATTATTTATTGACCTGAACACATACTTTTTTTTAAAAAGGGGGGGTAGATGTCATAATATACATCCAGGTATATGATGGAGTGCAAACAGGCAGTGATTGACACACAGGATGACCAGTGAGCTCACAGAACACAGCAGCCAATCACCAGACAGGACACTACCACTATAAAGCCAGAGGGCACTAGTTTTCCCACTCTCTCGGGGTCTAGCCTCTGAGACAGTCAGAGCTCGTGAGCAGCAGCTAGTACAAACACCCTGGGCAGAATTCTCTGACCCCCCAGAGGGGGTTTAAACCACCTCTGGTACTGCGGAGTTGGCGGCATGGGCGGGCTCCGGGGTCCTGGGGGGTGGCACGGGGCGATCTGACCCCAGGGGGTGCCACCACGGTGGCCTGGCCCGCGATCGGGGCCCACCGATCGGCCGGCGGGCCTGTGCCGTGGGGGCACTCTTTTTCCTCCGCACCCGCCATGGCCTTCACCATGGCGGGGGCGGAAGAGATCCCCTCCCCTGCGCATGCGTCGGTATGATATCAGCAGCCGCTGACGCTCTGGCGCATGCACGGACTTCCGCCGGCTGGCGAATGCCTTGTGGCCCCGGCTGACGGGGCGCCAGAGGCCATTCGCGCCGGCCGGTGGAGCGGGAACCACTCCTGCGTGGGCCTCGCCCAGTTCTGCACCTTTGGGGAGGCCCAACGCTGGAGTGGTTCACACCACTCTGTCCCGTCGGGACACCCCGCCCCGCTGGTAGGGGAGAATCCCGGCCCATGTGGTAGTCAGTTAGTCTGGTCAGGTTAGCCTCAGGTCTCCAGTCAAGTCAGCATAGTGTCAACCCACAATTAAGCATGTATTATAGCTAGTTGTTCAATAAAATCGTGTTGCATCTCTTCAAGTGTTGGAAGCCTGTCTCTCTCTACACTGCATCAAACGCAGTCCACATAGACCCAGCTTACCCAACACATCACTAAACGATCTGTTTGAGCTGCATGCAGAAAAATACTTTTCACTGTACCTCGGTACACGTGACAATAAACAAATCCAAAAACAAAAAATCTGAGGCCTCCCTTCCACAATCTCACTGCACCATTCCTCCCACCCTTCCTAACCGGGCGCAGCTCCACAGCAGAGGAGGGTTCCATGGACCTACCTGCTCATTGGCGCACCCTGGGATGTTTGAGCCTCTTCCTGTCCAGAACCATGGAGCAGTTGACTGGCTACACTTGAATAATGTCTGAGAGTTAAAACACCCTGAGATTTCATTTCATTTCATTTTTCATTTCGTTTCATTTCATTTTAGATTCTGTTTTCTCCATTTTGAACAGACTGTAAAATTCGCCCACCAGAAAATGACACACAGCTACCACAGGGGCCATGGGGGCGATTCTCCAAAATGGAGACTAAGTGTTTGCGCCGTCGTGAACGCCGTCGCATTTCACGATGATGCGAAACGGGCAGGGGACGACCGGTTCTGTCCCCCACAGGGGGCCAGCACGGCGCTGGAGTGGTTCATGCCACTCCAGTCTTCCTTCCCGGTGCCAAATAGGCGCCACGCCAACCCACAAATGCACAGTTGGGCCGCGCCAACCTGCGCATGTGCGGGGGACTTCTTCAGCGCGCCGGCCCCGACTCAACATGGCGTCGGTGTTCAGGCGTTGGCCGCCCAACAAAGTAGGCGGGGGGGGGGGGGGGGGGGGGGGGGGTGGGGGGGGGGGGGGGGGGGGGAAGAGGCCGGTCTGCCGATCAGTGGGCCCCGATCGCGGGCCAGACCCCATCGGATTCCAACCCCTGGTGAAGGAGCGCTTTTCCCCGCCCCACAGGCCGCCCTCCGACCCTTCGCGCAGAGCTCCCGCCGGCAGTGACCAGGGGTGAATGGCGCCGGCGGGACTCTGCTGTATCCGCGTGGCCGCTTGGCCGGAGATCGGCGGCCCCGCCGATTCCAGCAGCCAGTGCCACGTCAAACGTGCCGGCGAAAATGGCGCCGATTCTCCACACCTCGGAGAATTGCGCGCTGCGCCGGAGCGTCATGGCACGGTTGCGGCGATTCTCCGGCCTGACACGGGGCTCGGAGAATCGCACCCCATAAGTTCATTCGGCAACTTCTGGCTTCAATGTCTTCTCAATCAAAAATAGATCATTGCCAAAAAACAATTTTGTGAAGAAGTCTGTTAAATTGTTGACAACATTTCTTGATGACCTATGATCCCCTTCTTCAGTCATTTAAACTGGTGCCTGTACATGACTGTTGACAAATATTTAAAATTCAAACTGGAATTAAAAATGAGAAGAAAGAAAGGAATTATTTTTTGGAATGGAGAGACAATTAGATATCTTCTGCTCCCTCCGCATCCCAGCTCCTCCTCCCTGACCGACCCCCAGCTTCATTTCTCTGGGATGGCACACAACTGTGCACACGATTTATCAAAATCTAATTTTGGGCCTGATTCCAATCCATGGAAAAATCCTCCACGATAATGACCATGAAAGACATCTTTCACATCCCTCCCTTTAACGCATTATTTGAGGTCAGACTCCAGCTCCCTCTTTGAACTTAATAAACAGAGAGGATTCTTTCAGAGTCATCTAGATTGTTTCCTAGCAGCACCTTTCTTTCTGGGACTGTTTATCCTTCACTGACTACTGTCATTGGAAGGTTAGTCTCACAGCTGCTGAACCTATTCATGGTCCTTTCTATAAAAACGCATTTCCGCAGTGGAAGCTGCAGAACATGTGCAGAGAGAATACTTCAAGGACAAACTCCACAGCAGTATATTAAAAAAAAACAGCATGCCTTCTCCTCGTCTACTTCTGATGAATTTCCATGCTTTAAAAAGTATTAAAGCTGTATGACATATTCCTCAACATATGCCCTTGCTTCAAGGTGCTTTGCATGAATATTGCAAAGCTGCTTCATTGACTGTTGAATCACATCAGCATGTATCTGCCTCCTGCCTGCTGCTCTGTTGGAATACTGAATTGCCTGTGGCACTGCTGATACAGACTGACTTCAGTGTGTGACTAAACGTGCTACCATCACTCTGCCTATCAGTAAAGGCTACTGTTCGATCAGATAGCAACAGTAAGGTTTCAACAACAGCGGTAAAATTATTTGACACCAAAGAATTTCCTCTCTTTTAATTGCATCACAATACCTGTTTTGAAAAGGACAGTTTTACGTTTGGCAGTAATGTTTCTCATGGTCAAATGTCCTTCGAGCACTCACGAGCGATTCTCCGGAAAGAATTTGAAGTGCGGTAGCGAGCAGGAACTGCAGCAAGCTTCCTAGCGCTAGGTCCGGCGAGACCGGCAATGCAATTCAACATCAATTGGTCCATTTAACGAGACTCCATGAATTCTCACCGCATTTGAAGGCTCACCTGCCAATCCGCCGGGACCATGCTCGCCAGCCCCCCGCTAACAAGGTCGAGCAGCACTTAAGCAGCACTTATCAGCCAACACGGTCGGGCAGCACGGTAGCATAGTGGTTAGCACTATTGCTTCACAGCTCCAGGATCCCAGATTCGATTCCTGGTTTGGGTCACTGTCTGTGCAGAGTCTGCACATTCTCCCCGTATCTGCATGGATTTCCTCCGGGATTTCCTCCGAGTGCTCCGGTTTCCTCCCACAGTCCAAAGATATGCAGGTTAGGCGGATTGGCCAAGCTAAATTGCCCTTGGTGTTCAAATAGGTTGGGTTTGGTTACTGGGCTATGGGAAGGATGGGGGTGTGGGCTTGGGTAGGGTTCTCTTTCCAAGGGCCAGTGCAGACTCGATGGGCTGAATGGCTTCCTTCTGCACTGTAAATTCTGTGAAAACCTATGAAATAACAGCTACGGAGCCGACACAACTGGCCCCAAGGTTTGGAGACGGGGACCTGGGGAGACTGTTATCTGCGAAAGAGGCCAGGAGGGGTGTCCTGTTCACCCAAGGTTCCCAGAGGGTGAGTCACAGGGTCGCCAATGCCACCTGGGATGAAGTGACAGCAGCCGTCAGCTTGGGAAGCGTGACCAGGAGGACTGTCCTCCAGTGCCGCAAGCAGGTTCAACAACCTACACCCGTACACGGGACAGCACGGGTGAATTGGACCCCCCCCCCCAATCCCCACCCCCCTCCCTTCACCCTAATCCTCGCATCATCCCGAACCCTCCCTTCACGCCACTGCCCTTCACCAATGTGAACCGCACGTGTGGCTAACGATGCCCTCTCTGTGTCTCCGCAAGATAAGCTCTCCCACAATCATCGGGAAAGAGCCCAGACTGGCGGAGGGGTGCCAGGCATAAGGGGCGGGATTCTCCGACCCCTTGCTGGTTCAGAGAACCCCGGTGGGGGGGGGGGTGGCGCGAATCCCGCCCGCTGCCGTGATGTCAGCTGCCATATTCTCCGCTGCCGTTTTTCGGGCTGGGGCGGGATTCACGCCATGCCTATCGGGGGCCGTTGGCGGCGCCCCCCCCCAGGCAATTCTCCGGGTCCCGATGGGCCGAGCGGCCGTCTGTTTTGGCCACTGGCTTGAATCACTCAACTCACGTACCGGCGGGATCTGGCAGGTAAGTTGGCGGGGGCGGTCCTCGGGGGCGGGGGGGGGGGGGGGGGGGGGGGGGGGGGGGGGGGGGTTTAGCACTTTTGGGGGCTGTTGATACCGGAGTGTTGGCGCTGGTTCTCCCGCTGGCGTGGAGACTTAGTCCCCAGAAGGGAGAAACCCGGCCAAGAATCCTCACGACCTTCGGGGAATGTGTTGTGTTCCGTTACTTCCGTGACGATGAAAGTTCACATAGAACACAAAGATGAAGTTGCTACAAGTATTTATTCTTAATGGTAACCATGCATTACTATGTAGAAATTATTCTCTCTCTGTTACTGATGTCCGTTGTCTTGTCCATCCTGCTACCAAGTGACCGGCTCTGTCCGTTCCACTTGCTGGCGGGAGGTTGTAGCTATCCCTACATGTGTTGGCCATTGTCTTTGTACAATAGCACTGTTACATGCAAATATATACATTGATACAACTATGTACAATTATACATAGATATACCACAGAACGGGCCCTGGAGGTGACAGGGGTTGTCACCAATGCGGAGGTTGACGCAGGTCACAGAGGTGAGGATTCACCAGGCCCCACCCAGATGGATAATCACATGTGAGTTGTTAATGCCATCCAGACAGACCCATTCCTCCCACTGACCACGTGTTCATTCCCGCACATTGGGGTGGCCTTCTCCCCTGCCTCGAAGGAAATCTCTAGGGATGCCACAGTCGATACGTCACAGCTTTCATCCCCACCCTCCACCAGTGCAGACACATGCCCCACCTCTGGGCAAAATCTGGTGAGCACCACACAGTCGCTGATGCACATCAGGTGGAGGCAGTAACGCCCAGGCACGACAGCAGTCAGACGGCTTCTGGATCCCAGGACCCAGTTGGGTCCCAGGCAGATGCTGAGAATCTGGGAGAGGTTTACCTGGAGCTGATGGAGATGTTAGGGAGGGGCCAGGACATCCAGAGAGAGATGGCAGCGACACTTCAGCAGGTCCATAGGCGATTGGAGGAGTCCCAGAGGCTACGGGCGCAAGAGATATCGCTGGCAATGCATGGCACCGAGGCCAACACTGCCAGTGTGGCGACCGCAGTGGAGAGTCTGGTGCACGATGCCAGCAGCATGAGCGAAGGTGCCCAAAACGTTGTGGAGTTGGTGACGGCCAG
The DNA here is from genome assembly GCF_902713615.1 of Scyliorhinus canicula. Taxonomy (NCBI): domain Eukaryota; kingdom Metazoa; phylum Chordata; class Chondrichthyes; order Carcharhiniformes; family Scyliorhinidae; genus Scyliorhinus; species Scyliorhinus canicula. The sequence goes on from NC_052148.1 coordinate 232,591,997, forward strand.
GGCCTCGAGCCTCGGTAGACTGTCCGACTCGCTGGAGGATCTTACCCAATACCAGGCTTATCTTGATGAGGTTCTGCAGGACATGTCCCGCTCTCAGATGAAATGGCCGAGATGCTGCGGAGCTTTTTCCAGCAGCAGGTGGACATTGCCGAGTCACTGCCGGGCATGGCTCAATCATTGGGAGCATCGTCGAGGATGTTGACACCATGGTGCAGACAATGGGGAGTCACCAGGGATGGCAGAGCCAGATGACGCTCTGGGACTGAATCCAGCTGCTCCTCCGTCGCAAGGTCAACCCCAGGAATCCATGGGCACCGACCAGGAGGAGGGGGCACTGGGTGGTAAGCTGAACCCATCCAATGGACTAGCGACGGTGGCCACCAGCTTCCCGAGTTCCACCCCTTTGATGAGGCCGCACATTGTAGCGAGCACCCAGAACAGGGCGGCACTGGCCTCAGAGCCCCCAAAGGACACCTGCCAGGGGCATCGAAGGCCATGGGATGAAGTAGGCAACAGGCTACCTCCACCTCTGATGTGCATCCTGGGATACATCTAGACATAGTAGTAGAGCCAGGAAGGCCAATCACGTTCAGAATCACAGGAGGGGTGTCGGGGGTCGGTAAGGAGTGGAATGTGTATTTAGGGGGAAGTGGAGGGGGCAATGTGGGGGTGTTTGGGGGGGAAGGAGGGAGGGTGAGGTTAGTGGGATGACATGACCGGGAGAGTGGGACAGTGGTGCACTTGTACAATGAAATATCCTCACCACAACCAGTAAGACGCCTCTGGCTCTTTTTTCTGCAATGCGGGTCAACTAGCAATCCCATACCCCATCCCCCCCCAGACCTACCCCTTCCCCGTCGCCCCTCCCCCCCGCCCAACTGACACACCCTGCCCACGCACACCCGGCCGTGGACGAGTGACTGAAGGTTGGCTGCTGTGTCTGTGGTCCCGCCTCCCACAGTGTTCAAGCAAAGTGTCCATGCATCATGGTTTGATTGGGATGCTGGGCAATGACATGCCCGCCCACCCATCGTGGACCTACTTGGGATGTTTGAAACGCTCATTTAACCATGATTGCCAATTCCCTATTAGCAATAGCCTTCAATCGCAAGGCCAGAGGCCTCCCTGCTCAATGGGAGTTATGGGTGTTTGGTGGGGCAGACAGGCAGGGACTAGGGTTGCCCCATGAACGAGAACACACAGTCCAGGGGATGGCATGGTGGACCTGCCACATCCGACTCCTTCCCCCCAGAAGAACCCTTCCCCTCCCCGCCCAGTACCCCCAGGTTCCCACAGTGGCCCACCCCTAACTGGGGCTGCACCGCCCGGTTGCACCTCCACCTCCCCTCCACCTTCCGAGTACAGGGGAAGCATGCCCCTGGGTTCATTGCCTGTGAGCGATGATTGCTGCTCACCTCCTCAGCCCCCCCAGCAGCCCATCCGTCAGGTTCACATTTTTCAAAGGAGTATCAGGCGGCGCCAGCGTAACCACTTAAATTATGGAAATAGGGCGGAAGTGGTGATAATTGGTTTCATAGAATCCCTACAGTGCAGAAGCAGGCAACTCGGCCCATTGAGCCAGCACCGACCCCCTGAAAGAGCAAAATCTATCCCCGCAACTCCACCTAGGGGCAATTTAGCAAAGCCATACCACCTAACCTGCACATCTTTGGACTGTGGGAGGAAACTGGAGCATCTGGAGGAAAACCACACAGACACGGGAAGAATGTGCAAACTCCACTGAGTCGCTGGAGGTCGAAATTCAACCCGGGTCCCTTGCGCGGTGAGGCAACAGTGCTAACCACACTACAGCGGGATCCTGATTTTGCCTACGGGAGTGGACCGGTTGCATCGCAAATAGTTTGGCACCAGTGCGGTTGTCATTTTCAGCCTCTCCCGCTATTCACTGGCTTTGTTGCGCTCAAGCAAGAGTGGAACAAGGCCAGAGAATCGCGCCCACTATCTGTGCTCACATTGAGAGATCATTTCCCGGGTGAGAGATAGCGATCTGTCCCCGTGCATGAGTTAATGCCTCCCTTAGATCCATGGAGCCACAGAAGATGTCCGATTGGTCCATGGTGTCAGCGCTTGCTTTGTGCTGGAGTGACTCAAAACTGACAGCTCGCTCCTCATTACCCTGCCTTTCCCTCTGCTTCAAATCTTATTTACATTTGCCTTGAAATATGCAATGGTGTCTACCTCTGCCACTTCCTGAGACACACATTCCATTATCCACCAGAAATGTCTCCAAAACCTCAATTCCTTCGTAATAACTATGAATTAATGGCCCCTCATCGTTGATTTCTCAATAAGAGAAAGTAATGTTTCCCTCTTAACTCTATCAAAACCTCATTTCTTAAAACGTCTGTTAGATCTCCTCTTACCCTTCTTTGCTCCAGCAGTAACCTCAGTCTTGCAAACATTTCCCCATCGCTGTAGTTGCTCACCGTTGGCATCAGCCTGGTGAATCGCGCTGTGTACTCTCTATGGCTTTAATGGTGTGGTGCCCAAATCCACACGCAACTCGAAATGTGGCCTCAACAGTAGTTTTAATGTATTATTGCTTCTTACTTTTATTCATTTTCCCCCTAATTTATGAAACACAAGTGCTAAAATAAAACATTTTATTTCTTCATCTACCGACGTTCCTACTTTCAGTGATGTATTTGAACCCTTACCTGTTAACCCATACCCATCAGTGCCTTTTTATTGTGTGTTTGCTCCAATCTTTTTACTATCCTCACAACATGTATTGCATAATATTAATCCAAAATAAATTGCATCCGTTACCTGTCTACGTTGTAACAAACTGTTTCACAGGGATATGTTTGCACAGTGATTTTGCTATTGAATTATGAATCCAGAGGTTTGGATGAATGATTGAGATACCAAAGTTTTAAATCCCACCATGGCACCGAGGGAACTTCAATTCAGCTAATTCAATAAATCAGGTCTGGCCTACATGTGACTGAAGATCCACATGAATGAGGGTGATTTTTAATTGTTCTCTGAAATCGTTTTTTGTGAGCTATTCAGTTGCATTTAAGAGGTTGGCTCAGCACCAGATTCTCAAAGGGCAAATAACACTTTTATACAACACTTTTATACAGGATCAGAAGGAGAAATCATGATCACATTACCTAGCAATTTAAAATGATTGATTTCAAATAAGTTTGACAATTCTGTTTGTTCTGGAATTTCAATTTCTTTGCACACAATTCCAATTTTATTGCAATTGAAAATGCATCGATACGCTCTATAAATATTAAATTGCAATGATTGGACAAGCAGCTCATCAAAACAGTCTGCACCATATGTATTTTCATGCTCTGTCCAAAAGTCTTTCTGGAAATCATTTGAACAGCTAAATCTGTCACTTCATATCATCTGATTTTAAATAGATCTACCAAATCTCCTTTTAGCCTTTTCTTCTGGAAGGAGAACAGCCCCGGCGTCTACAGCTGTCTCCTTCATCCCTGGAAACACTCTCGTGAACCTCAACTAGCGTCTCCAAAATCTTCACATCCTCCCTAAAGTGTGGTGCCCAGAATTGAACAGAATACTCCAGGTGGGGGCTGAATTGGCGTTTTATATAAATTTAGAATAACTTTCTGACTTTTGCACTATTATCGATAAAAGCTAATTACGGCGGATGCTGGATTCTGAAACCAAATCAGAAAATACTGGACAATCTCAGCAGGGCAGGATCTGTGGAGAGAGAAGAGAGTTAACATTTTGAGTTTGGATGACTCTTTGTCAAAGCATTCTATTCACCTGACTCCTGTTGAACTGCTTGTCATGTTAATCACCCTGGGGTAACACGGACTGCAACTGGATGCAGTAGTACTGGAAAGTAAACTCCAAACGTTGAGGTTCGTTCAATACGCTGTATTGAACTTGTTGAGCAGTGCACACAGTTCGCTGTGGGTTGACACTCTACTAATCTAAGCATGCTTACTATAACTAACTAGACCAGACTAGCTCTGAGCCACGTGTAGAAGGTGCTAATTGATATATATATATATATATACACCCTGACTGTCACTACAGTTGTCACCAGTGGAAAGAGGCAGAGTGCTGATGCCTCGTGTGTTTTATAGTGGGAAACCACCTTCTAGTGTTCTGCCTGGTGATTGGTTGTGTTCTGTCCTGTCTGTTGATTGACTGTACTGGGTGTCTGTTACTGCCTGTCTGTATCTCATTATGTGCCTGAGTGCATATATATCACTGCTGACCGGCCAACTTCCTTCCCTGGTTCCCGTGCTAGCTGAAGCAGTTTAAAAAGTCCACTATCCTCAGGTATTGCCCCTTCCACATGCAAAACTCCTCTCCTAAAGAAAGTGACTCTCAATCCATCTGTCCTTGAAAACTAGCTTTCCTCTGAACACGTTGTTGCCTCCAGTGCCCACCCCTCCTGTAAGTTGATTTTCAAATTTCCCCAGTGAGGATTCTGCCACTGCCAGAGCCACAGAAGTGAAACAGCTCAGAGCCAAGTCGCAATGACATCCTCTGTGATTGTTACCAAGGTACATTATCTGGCCTTGACCTTCCTGCAGCTTCTGATGTGGTCCCACCATTTCTTCCTTTCTCTAATTCGCTTTCGCTGTCATCCGGCTCAGTGAGATTTCCCTCACTCGGTCTGAGTCTTACCTATTTGATCATTGCCAGACCTTCTCCAACAATGGCCTCTCAGCACACCCCTGTACATGCTAGCTTTCACATGTATATTGACTGAGCTAACCAAGCTCTACCCTCTCTACCAACTCTCATTACATCTCCACCACCGCTGTATTGACAGTTTTCCTCATCCCAAATCCAGTCTGGAATCAGTCATAATATCTCCCACTTCGGTATGTTAACACAGCACCATTCCATCTTGCCCCTTCTTCACTGTCTCAAATTGAATCAAAGTGCAATCTCTCAGCTGAGTTTTCCATTGCCAAGTGCCTAATCGATACCACATTGGATAAATTATATTTATTATGAATTTCCTGACTAACTGTAAGATAGCTTCAAAGGAGAATGAAGTGCACGTTAATTTGTTATTAACAATGGCTTGGGTTGCTCTGCTTGGGTTCTAGTACAGTGATATCTCCAAGGAATAGCATGAAGATGAGAAAAAGAAGGAGGCCAAGGATTGCTCTAGTGGTAACAGTGCATGAGGAGTAAAAGAGGCCATTGAAAGTGATTCCCCGGCTACAATTAGATTCATATTGGAACCAGGTAAGAGCGGTCCCTTCTGGCTGGATAGGAACAGAAAGGTATTGGAAGAAGATAATGTAGTCAACCACACCAAAGACTGCGGTTGAGAAAGATGAGGAGGGAAAGTTTACCTTTGTCACTGTCACAATGGGATGTAATTTGTGAGTTCAATATGTGCCATTTCGATAGAGGGGCGGTGCAGAAACCTGATAAAAGGGATTCAAACAGGGATTGCTGGGAAAGACAGGAATGGATTTCCAAAGCACCAACATGTCTCAAGGACTTTGAAGAGGAAAGGGGGGTTGGAGATGGGGCAATAGTTAGCAAGGAGGGTGCACATGTGCTGCATAGTCTCCTACATTGTCTGCCTAAGGCTCCTCGATATGTCAGGGATCTCTGACATTCGAGAACTCACCTGCTTCTGGTGCTCCTGAAAGACTCTCTTTTTGCTTCGAAAATCAGAAGCACAAAGGGACTTGGGAGTCCTTGTTCAAGATTCTCTTATGTTAACGTGCAGGTTCAGTCGGCAGCTAGGAAGGCAAATGCAATGTTAGCATTCATGTCGAGAGGGCTAGAAAACAAGAGAAGGGATGTACGTCTGAGGCTATATAAGGCTCTGGTCAGACCCCATTTGGCGCATTATGAGCAGTTTTGGGCCCCGTATCTAAGAAAGGGTCCAGAGGAGGTTCACAAGAATGGTCCCCGGAATGAAGAGCTTGCATATGAGGAACGGTTGAGGACTCTGGGTCTGTATTCGTTGGAGTTTAGAAGAATGAGGGGGGATCTAAATGAAGACTGCAGGTTACTGCGAGGCCTGGATAGAGCGGACATGGAAAGGATATTTCCACTTGTAGGAAAAACTAGAACCAGAGGGCACAATCTCAGACTAAAGGGATGATCCTTTAAAACAGATATGAGGAGGAATTTCTTCAGCCAGTGGGTGGTAAATCTGTGGAACTCTTTATTGCAGAAGGCTGTGTAGGCCAATTCACTGAGTGTCTTTAAGACAGAGACAGATTCACGGCGCTGAGGTCCCAGTTTCGATGTCCATGTGGAGTTTGCACATTCTCCCCGTGTTTGCGTGGGTTCCGCTCTTACAACCCAAAGATGTGCAGGCCAGGTGGATTGGCCATGCTAAATTGCTTCTTAGTTGGAAAAAATTAATTGGGCACTCTAAATTTAAAAAAAAGACAGAGACAGATAGGTTCTTGATTAATAAGGGGATCAGGGTTTATGGGACGAAGGCAGGAAAATCGGGATGAGAAAAATATCAGCAATGCTTGAATGGCAAAGCAGACTCAATGAGCTGAGTGGGCGAATTCTTCTTCCATATCTTTTGGTCTTATAGATCCAGCATCTTCATTCACTAAAGCATAACTGTCTCCTCTGACGGCCCACTACTGCCTCTCTATCCACCTCCACCTGTTCACTTGGGATATGCTGCCCACCTGCTCCACCGCCACTGTAGGCTCCATGGTCTCCACTCTGCTCCACCTCCATTGCAGGCCCTGTGGCATCCCCACTCTGCTCCACCTCCAATACAAGCCCTGTGGCATCCCCACTCTGCTCCACCTCCATTGCAGGCCCTGTGGAGTCTCCACTCTACTCCACCTCCATTGCAGGCCCTGTGGCATCCCCACTCTGCTCCACCTCCAATGGAGGCCCTGTGGAGTCCCCACTCTGCTCCACCTCCATTACAGGCCCTGTGGCATCCCCACTCTGCTCCACCTCCAATGGAGGCCCTGTGGAGTCCCCACTCTGCTCCACCTCCATTGCAGGCCCTGTGGAGTCCCCACTCTGCTCCATCTCCACTGCAGGCCTCCCTGTAGGGTCCCCACTCTGCTTCACATCCATGCAGAATGTGATGAATGGTATCGGTATAACTGCTGTAACTGTACCTTGCCTTTAATACATTGGCCCTTTAAGACCGGGCTTGGAACTCTGGGGGACTCCGCCTCTGGTTCCGCCCCCAGGAAACTGTATATAAGGTGATGCTTACTGGGCAGCATGCTGTGAGTACACTTCTCGGCAGCTGTCCGGTTCTCTGGTAATTAAAGCCTTTGAATTACCAATCTTCTCTCCTGAGTCGTAATTGAGGGTATCTCACAGGCCCTGTGGAGTCTCCACTCTCCTCCCCCTCCATTGCAGGCCCCCCTGTGGAGTCCCCACTCTGCTCCGCCTTCTCTACAGGTCCCCCTGTGGGGTCCCCACTCTGCTTCACATCCATTGCAGGCCCCCCTGTGGAGTCCCCACTCTGCTCCGCCTTCTCTACAGGTCCCCCTGTAGGGTCCCCACTCTGCTTCACATCCATTGCAGGCCCTGTGGAGTCCCCACTCTCCTCCACCTCCACTGTAGGCCCTGTGGAGTCCCCACTCTGCTTCACATCCATTGCAGGCCCTGTGGAGTCCCCACTCTCCTCCACCTCCATTGCAGGCCCTGTGGAGTCCCCACTCTGCTTCACATCCATTGCAGGCCCTGTGGAGTCCCCACTCTCCTCCACCTCCATTGCAGGCCCTGTGGAGTCCCCACTCTGCTCCATCTCCACTGCAGCCCCCCCTGTGGAGTCCCCACTCTCCTCCACCTCCATTGCAGGCCCTGTGGAGTCCCCACTCTCCTCCACCTCCATTGCAGGCCCTGTGGAGTCCCCACTCTGCTCCACCTCCACTGCAGGCCTCCCTGTGGAGTCCCCTCTCTGCTCCACCTCCATTGCAGGCCCTATGGAGTCCCCACTCTGCTCCACCTCCACTGTAGGTCCTGTGGAGTCCTCACTCTGCTCCATCTCCACTGCAGGACCCCCTGTGGAGTCCCCACTCTGCTCCATCTCCACTGTAGCCCCCCCTGTGGAGTCCCCACTCTGCTCCACCTCCACTGTAGGTCCTGTGGAGTCCTCACTCTGCTCCACCTCCACTCCAGGCCCTGTGAAGTCCCCACTCTGCTCCATCTCCTCTGCAGGTCCTGTGGGAAATCTAGGAAGATTGGAATAAAAACATGGCTACTCCTCAGCCCATAGATAACCCAGCCAAAGAGCCACAGTACCCATTAGGCAATAGAGCTATCAAATGATCCTACTTGTCACAGCCTCCTGTCTCACCATTCCCCTCGGCCTGACATGATGGAACCCTCCCAATTTCTGGCCTCGCCTCCTCTGTTGGGGTCAGAGTGTGAAGGTCGGACATATTACTCCCCATCCAAGGCATTTCCCGACTACGGTGAGCTCCCTTTTCCTGCAAGATGAGGAAGAATGATTTATGTGTCGGCTGCCCTCCCTCACCTGTTCCAGCATGCCAATCACCTGAGCTGTTACATTCCCAAAAGATGTTCCTTTCCCAGTTTCATCCCACATGTTCTCATGTCTCACTGACGTACCTGACCACTAGATCTGACAATGTTAGTGAGAAATGTGGGCACTATTGAGTGCCTGGGCTGTCACAGATTGATACATATATCAAGCCTAAGAAGGCCCGAAGAAGTTGAAAACACTTTGGCTGCTGTGCATGCTGGTGTCTACAGAGTTAGAGACCTGTCACCCAGGTGTCATTTGCCACTCCCCTTTCCAGACCTTATCAAGCCATTGAATGTCTTTCTGCACTGCACACATATCCTTCTGGTAACTTCTCGGATGCTGCCTCCCATCGTCACCCCTGCCCGTTCCATGCCTGTGGCAAGTTTCTTCTTCCAGATGCCAGGACAACTTCCCTCCTGTCTGTATCTGCATTGATTAAAGACCCAAAGGAGGCATCAGAGAACCTTGGTACTGCTCATGGGCATCTACCAATGCTGATGCTGACCCTCAGCTACTCAATCTCAGCCATGGCTGGTTCAACATTTCAGAGGGCCCTTGATTACGGGGGTCACCTCCAGGTGCCACGGATTGGGCGCCACATTGCACCCCCCCCCTTGCTCAACCTGTTCGGCCCTTTGCTAATGAAAACTGAAGCGTGTCATTGACATCACATGGGTGTTGGACCCATAAATGATCCTGGGAACCTAGATTGAAAGTCCAATCGCTGCCACGATTGTTTGAATTCTGAACCTTTGAGTTCAGAAGTAGGAACCCCATCACTAATCCAACAGTTTGACTGATGCGAGGGTGAAGTGGAACCAGAGGAACTCTGAACCAAACTTCTCCAGTTTACTGATCTTTCATTCCGAGGACGTTCCCCATAAACATCAAGCAAATACTGCTGCTGAACCATTGCTGCTGAACTAGTAATTCAGAGTATTCTGAGGTCCAAGGTTCAAATCCCGCCACTGCGGAATTAAAAGTCTAGTGATGACCATGAAACCATTGTTAATTGTTGTAAAAACCCATCTGGTTCACTAATGTCCTGTAGGGAAGGAAATCTGCCATCCTTACCTGGTCTGGCCGACATGTAACTCCAGATCCACAGATCCACAGCAATGTGGTTGCTCTTAAATGCCCTCAGGTTGGGCATAAAAAAACATTAGTGTGTTTCTGTGTGTGAGAGACTTTATTGAACTCATCTCAAGGTGTTTGCTTCCACAAGCAGCCTCACAGCATGCTCACACGACTATGGCAGTACAGGGTTGCATTTCCAAAATCCAAACATCCCCCTTTTAAGCTGAACTTCGGTAGTAGGGAAGATGCTGGAATCTATCATCAAGGAAGAAATAGCGAGGCATCCGGATAGAAATTGTCCCATTGGGCAGACGCAACATGGGTTCATAAAGGGCAGGTCGTGCCTAACTAATTTAGTGGAATTTTTTGAGGACATGACCAGTGCAGTAGATAACGGGGAGCCAATGGATGTGGTACATCCGGATTTCCATAAAGCCTTTGACAAGTTGCCACACAAAAGGTTGCTGCATAAGATAAAGATGCATGGCATTAAGGGTAAAGTAGTAGCATGGATAGAGGATTGGTTAATTAATAGAAAGCAAAGAGTGGGGATTAATGGGTGTTTCTCTGGTTGGCAATCAGTAGCTAGTGGTGTCTCTTTGGGGCCTCACGGTAGCATGGTGGTTAGCATCAATGCTTCACAGCTCCAGGGTCCCAGGTTCGATTCCCGGCTGGGTCACTGTCTGTGTGGAGTCTGCACGTCCTCCCTGTGTGTGCGTGGGTTTCCTCCGGGTGCTCCGGTTTCCTCCCACAGTCCAAAGATGTGCGGGTTAGGTGGATTGGCCATGCTAAATTGCCAGTAGTGTAAGGTTAATGGGGGGATTGTTGTGTTACGGGTATACGGGTTACGTGGATTTAAAGTAGGGTGATCATTGTTCGGCACAACATCGAGGGCCGAAGGGCCTGTTCTGTGCTGTACTGTTCTATGTTCTATGGATCCGTGTTGGGCCCACAATTGTTCACAATTTACATAGATGATTTGGAGTTGGGGACCAAGGGCAATGTGTCCAAGTTTGCAGATGACACTAAGATGAGTGGTAAAGCAAAAAGTGCAGAGGATACTGGAAGTCTGCAGAGGGATTTGGATAGGTTAAGTGAATGGGCTCGGGTCTGGCAGATGGAATACAATGTTGACAAATGTGAGGTTATCTATTTTGGTAGGAATAACAGCAAACGGGATTATTATTTAAACGATAAAATATTAAAGCATGCCGCTGTGCAGAGAGACCTGGGTGTGCCAGTGCATGAGTCACAGAAAGTTGGTTTACAGGTGCAACAGGTGATTAAGAAGGCAAATGGAATTTTGTCCTTCATTGCTGGAGGGATGGAGTTTAAGACTAGGGTGGTTATGTTGCAATTGTATAAGGTGTTAGTGAGGCCACACCTGGAGTATTGTGTTCAGTTTTGGTCTCCTTACTTGAGAAAGGATATCCTGGCAGTGGAGGGTGTGCAGAGGAGATTCACCAGAGTTGAAGGGGTTGGATTATGAGGAGAGGTTGAGTAGACTGGGACTGTACTCGTTGGAATTTAGAAGGATGAGGGGGGATCTTATAGAAACTTTAAAATTATGAAGCGAATAGATAGGATAGATGCGGGCAGGTTGTTTCCACTGGTGGGTGAAGGCAGAACTAGGGGACATAGCCTCAAAATAAGGGGAAGTAGATTCAGGACTGAGTTTAGGAGGGACTTCTTCACCCAAAGGGTTGTGAATCTATGGAATTCCTTGCCCAGTGAAGCAGTTGAGGCTCCTTAATTAAATGTTTTTAAGGTAAAGATAGATAGTTTTTTGAAGAATAAAGGGATTAAGGGTTATGGTGTTCGGGCCGGAAAGTGGGGCTGAGTCCACAAAAGATCAGCCATGATCTCATTGAATGGCAGAGCAGGCTCGAGGGGCCAGATAGCCTACTCCTGCTCCTAGTTCTTATGTTCTTAAATACAACTCAACGGGTGGACAAATATGCTGGCCTAGCCAGCGACGCCCACATCCCGTAAAAGTGGATTTTTAAAAGTAAGTGTTCTCACCAAGAAGTACCTACCCACAGTGCATTCCCCTGGTTTTGACCGTATTCGGGCCCCTCCATGGGGTATTATGTATGTATCAATTTGCAGCAGCCCAGACATACCCAATAGTTATAGATTAAGGCACACTCTTCACAGAGTATCCATAATAAACTAATGGGGTCAGTGTTTAATGGTCTGTCTGATTACAACTGGGATTGTTCAACTTTTTTTTAGTCATTACTGAATATTCCCCAAAAGGGTAACAAAACAGTTCAGTCCCAGTTTTACTATTTTTCCCTTCTGGGTATTCAATGTTGGAGAAGAAACAAACAACACGATCCACTATTTCTGATAGTGTTTATTCACAGAGCTGTCTTTTTCAACCAACAGCCACAGCACTGACATTCCGGATACATTTTATGGTTTATCAGTTGTCCCAGTGGAGCTAACTCATTTGGAAATGGTTGAGTGTACAGAATTTACAAGCCTCCTGTCTGTCTCGTTTTAGCAATTACTCTTTCCCCGTACCTTTAAAGTGAAGCGACATTCTTATTTACCCTGCGTCACGCTTTATTAAGCACCTTCTCTGAAGAAAGGCTCTCTGATACATTGTAACTGAGTTATTGCTTTTATCATCAAAGTGCAATTTTTATTGTTGGCAGTTTTACTACTGTTAGTAGGAGGATGTCTGTGATCTTTAAAGGACAAATATGCTGAGATAAGTGTGTTTGTTTGCCCATCTTGGCATCTGGTGGCACTCCAGTAATTATAATTCGAGGAAATGCCTGCTGATGGTCAGGTCCTGTACTTTTGGAATTGCGCATTAGAGTGGGCACTGTCGCATATAGTTACTTTATCTCTATTTTATTTATGTTGAACTCGCATAATGTAAAAAAAATTTAGAATCAATAAAGATAAAAGTCCCAATTATTAGTTGGGCTGAGAAATGCAATTGGGGCCAATTATTGCGGGCAGCAGACTTGCTCTTCCTCACGAGCATGAGGCGAGGACTATCTTAACTTCCAGGTCTCCTGACAATATGCAACCCCATCTCCTGCCCAAAGTGCGTGGAGACGATGAGGGATCAGTGAGTGGGAGCAAGGAAAGTAGATCAAGAAGTCACCACTCACGAGATCGATGAGAATGGTGTCTGGCATTCGGGTAAGTTGCCCATGGCCAACTTAAAGAAACTATATGAATTTACCTTCTTGTCTTCTCCTGCGTCTCCTCTCCTACGACTCGGCTTTTCTGGTGCGGACTGCACTTGGCGCCAAATTAACCACTGCATGTTAAAATTAATTGTTGCCCAATTGACCTTTACCATAGAATCCTAGAATTTACAGTGCAGAAGGAGGCCATTTGGCCCATCGAGTCTGCACTGACCCATTGAAAGAGCATCCCATTTAAGCCGATTTAGCACAGGGCTAAATCACTGGCTTTGAAAGCAGACCAAGCAGGCCAGCAGGACGGTTCGATTCCCGTACCAGCCTCCCCGAACAGGCGCCGGAATGTGGCGACTAGGGGCTTTTCACAGTAACTTCATTTGAAGCCTACTCGTGACAATAAGCGATTTTAATTTTTCATTTCACTTCTAACCTAACCCAATAATCCCAGCTAACCGTTTTGGACACGAAGGGGAATTTCTCATGGCCAATCCACCTAACATGCCCATTTTTGGATTGCGAGGGAAACCGGAGCACCCGGAGGAAACCCACACAGACACAGGAAGAACGTGCAGACTCCGCACAGTGACCCAAGACGGGAATCGACCCTGGGACTCTGGAGCTGTGAAGTAACTGTGCTACCCACTATGCTACTGTTACGCCCCCACTGTGCTACCGTGCCACCCCCACTGTGCTACTGTGCCGCCACCACTGTGCTCCCGTGCCACCACCACTGTGCTCCCGTGCCACCCCCACTGTGCTACCGTGCCGCCCCCACTGTGCTACCGTGCCGCCGCCACTGTGCTACTGTGCCACCCCCACTGTGCTCCCGTGCCACCCTCACTGTGCTCCCGTGCCACCCCCATTGTGCTGCCATGCCGCCCCCACTGTGCTCCCATGCATCCCCCACTGTGCTACCATGCCACCCCCACTGTGCAACCGTGCCACCGCCACTGTGCTACCGTGCCGCCCCACTGTGCTCCCGTGCCACCCCCACTGTGCTACCGTGCCACCCCCACTGTGCAACCGTGCCACCCCCACTGTGCTACCGTGCCGCCCCACTGTGCTCCCGTGCCACCCCCACTGTGCTCCCGTGCCACCCCCACTGTGCAACCGTGCCACCCCCACTGTGCTACCGTGCCGCCCCACTGTGCTCCCGTGCCACCCCCACTGTGCTACCGTGCCACCCCCACTGTGCAGCCGTGCCACTCCCACTGTGCTCCCGTGCCACCCCCACTGTGCTCCCGTGCCGCCCCACTGTGCTCCCGTGCCACCCCCACTGTGCTCCCGTGCCACCCCCACTGTGCTACCGTGCCACCCCCACTGTGCTACCGTGCCGCCCCCACTGTGCTACCGTTCCACCCACATTGTGCTGCCATGCCGCCCCCACTGTGCTCCCACGCATCCCCCACTGTGCTACCGTGCCACCCCCACTGTGCAACCGTGCCACCCCCACTGGGCTACCGTGCCGCCCCACTGTGCTCCCGTGCCACCCCCACTGTGCTACCGTGCCATCCCCACTGTGCAACCGTGCCACCCCCACTGTGCTACCGTGCCGCCCCACTGTGCTCCCGTGCCACCCCCACTGTGCTACCGTGCCACCCCCACTGTGCAACCGTGCCACCCCCACTGTGCTACCGTGCCGCCCCACTGTGCTCCCGTGCCACCCCCATTGTGCTCGCGTGCCACCCCCACTGTGCTACCATGCCACCCCCACTGTGCTACCGTGCCACCGCCACTGTCCTCCCGTGCCACCCCCACTGTCCTCCCGTGCCACCCCCACTGTGCTCCCATGCATCCCGCACTGTGCTACCATGCCACCCCCACTGTGCAACCGTGCCACCCCCACTGTGCTACTGTGCCACCCCCACTGTGCTCCCGTGCCACCCACACTGTGCTACCGTGCCGCCCCCACTGTGCTCCTGTGCCACCCCCACTGTGCAACCGTGCCACCCCCACTGTGCTACCGTGCCACCCCCACTGTGTTACCGTGCCACCCCCACTGTGCTCCCGTGCCACCCCCACTTTGCTCCCGTGCCACCCCCACTGTGCTCCTGTGCCACCGCCACTGTGCTACCGTGCCACCCCCACTGTGCTACCGTGCCGCCCCCACTGTGCTACTGTGTTGCCCCCACTGTGCTCCCGTGCCACCCCCACTGTGCGATCATGCCACCCCCACTGTGCTCCCGTGCCACCCCCACTGTGCTACCGTGCCACCCCCACTGTGCTACCGTGCCGCCCCCACTGTGCTCCCGTGCCACCACCAGTGCTCCCGTGCCGCCCCCACTGTGCTACCGTGCCGCCCCCACTGTGCTCCCATGCCACACCTACTGTGCTCCCGTGCCACCACCATGCTCCCGTGCCGCCACCACTGTGCTACCGTGCCGCCCCCACTGTGCTCCCGTGCCACCACCAGTCCTCCCGTGCCGCCCCACTATGCTCCTGTGCCACCCACTGTGCTACCGTGCCGCCCCCACTGTGCTCTCGTGCTGCCCCACTGTACTACCGTGCCACCCCACTGTGCTACCGTGCTGCCCCCACTGTGCTCCCGTGCTGCCCCCACTGTGCTCCCGTGCTACCCCCACTGTGCTACTGTGCTGCCCCCACTGTGCTACCGTGCTGCCCCCACTGTGCTACCGTTCCACCCCCACTGTGCTCCCGTGCCACCCCCACTGTGCTCCCGTGCCACCCCCACTGTGCTACTGTGCCACCCCCACTGTGCTACCGTGCCACCCCCACTGTGCTTCCGTGCCACCGCCACTGTCCTCCCGTGCCACCCCCACTGTGCTACCGTGCTGCCCCCACTGTGCTACCGTCCCTCCCCCACTGTGCTACCGTGCTGCCCCCACTGTCCTACCGTGCTGCCCCCACTGTGCTCCCGTGCCGCCCCCACTGTGCTACCATGCCACCCCCACTGTGCTACCGTGCCACCCCCACTGAGCTACCGTGCCACCCCCACGGTGCTACCATGCCACACCCACTGTGCTCCTGTTCCACCCCCACTGTGTTACCGTGCCGCCCCCATTGTGCCCCCGTGCCTCCCCCACTGTGCTCCCGTGCCACCCCCACTGTGCTCCTGTGCCGCCACCACTGTGTTCCCGTGCCACCCCCACTGTGCTACCGTGCTGCCCCCACTGTGCTACTGTGCCACCCCCACTGTGCTACCGTGCCACCCCCACTGTGCAACCGTGCCACCCCCACTTTGCTACCGTGCCGCCCCCACTGTGCTCTCGTGCCACCCCCAGTGCTCCCGTGCCATCCCCACTGTGCTCCCGTGCCACCCCCACTTTGCTACCGTGCCGCCCCCACTGTGCTCCCGTGCCACCCCCACTGTGCTACCGTGCCACCCCACTGTGCAACCGTGCCACTCCCTCTGTGCTATCGTGCCGCCCCACTGTGCTCCCGTGCCACCCCCACTGTGCTACCGTGCCACCGCCACTGTCCTCCCGTGCCACCCCCATTGTGCTGCCATGCCGCCCCCACTGTGCTCCCATGCATCCCCCACTGTGCTACCGTGCCACCCCCACTGTGCAACCGTGCCACCCCCACTGTGCTACCGTGCCGCCCCACTGTGCTCCCGTGCCACCCCGACTGTGCTACCGTGCCACCCCCACTGTGCAACCGTACCACCCCCACTGTGCTACCGTGCCGCCCCACTGTGCTCCCGTGCCACCCCCACTGTGCTCCCGTGCCACCCCCACTGTGCTACCGTGCCACCCCCACTGTGCAACCGTACCACCCCCACTGTGCTACCATGCCACCCCCACTGTGCTACCGTGCCACCACCACTGTCCTCCCGTGCCACCCCCCACTGTCCTCCCGTGCCACCCCCACTGTGCAACCGTGCCACCCCCACTGTGCTACCGTGCCACCCCCACTGTGCTCCCGTGCCACCCCCACTGTGCTACCGTGCCACCCCCACTGTGCTCCTGTGCCACCCCCACTGTGCATCCGTGCCACCCCCACTGTGCTACCGTGCCACCCCCACTGTGTTACCGTGCCACCCCCACTGTGCTCCCGTGCCACCCCCACTGTGTTACCGTGCCACCCCCACTGTGCTCCTGTGCCACCACCACTGTGCTACCGTGCCACCTCCACTGTGCTACCGTGCCGCCCCCACTGTGCTACTGTGCTGCCCCCACTGTGCTCCTGTGCCACCACCACTGTGCTACCGTGCCACCTCCACTGTGCTACCGTGCCACCACCACTGTGCTCCCGTGCCACCCCCACTGTGCTACCGTGCCGCCCCCACTGTGCTCCTGTGCCACCCCCACTGTGCAACCGTGCCACCCCCACTGTGCTACCGTGCCACCCCCACTGTGTTACCGTGCCACCCCCACTGTGCTCCCGTGCCACCACCGCTGTGCTACCGTGCCACCTCCACTGTGCTACCGTGCCACCCCCACTGTGCAACCGTGCCACCCCCACTGTGCTACCGTGCCACCCCCACTGTGCTCCCGTGCCACCCCCACTGAGCTACCGTGCCGCCCCCACTGTGCTCCTGTGCCACCCCCACTGTGCAACCGTGCCACCCCCACTGTGCTACCGTGCCACCCCCACTGTGTTACCGTGCCACCCCCACTGTGCTCCTGTGCCACCACCACTGTGCTACCGTGCCACCTCCACTGTGCTACCGTGCCGCCCCCACTGTGCTCCTGTGCCACCACCACTGTGCTACCGTGCCACCACCACTGTGCTCCCGTGCCACCTCCACTGTGCTACCGTGCCACCACCACTGTGCTACCGTGCCACCACCACTGTGCTCCCGTGCCACCACCACTGTGCTCCCGTGCCACCCCCACTGTGCTACCGTGCCACCCCCACTGTGCTACCGTGCCATCGCCACTGTGCTACCGTGCCACCCCCACTGTGCTACCGTGCCGCCCCCACTGTGCTCCCGTGCCACCACCAGTGCTCCCGCGCCGCCCCCACTGTGCTACCGTGCCACCCCCACTGTGCTACCGTGCCACCCCCACTGTGCTACCGTGCCACCACCACTGTGCTCCCATGCCACCCCCACTGTGCACCCGTGCCACCACCAGTGCTCTTGTGCTGCCCCACTGTGCTCCCGTGCTGTCCCCACTGTACTACCGTGCCACCCCCACTGTGCTCCCGTGCCACCCCCACTGTGCTGTCGTGCCACCCCCACTGGGCTCCCGTGCCACCCCCACTGTGCTCCCGTGCTGCCCCCACTGTGCTACCTTGCTGCCCCCACTGTGCTCCCGTGCTACCCCCACTGTGCTACTGTGCTGCCCCTACTGTGCTACCGTGCTGCCCCCACTGTGCTACCGTGCTGCCCCCACTGTGCTACTGTGCCACCCCCACTGTGCTACCGTGCCACCCCCACTTTGCTACCGTGCTGCCCCCACTGTGCTACTGTGCCACCCCCACTGTGCTACCGTGCCACCCCCACTTTGCTACCGTGCCGCCCCCACTGTGCTCCCGTGCCACCCCCAGTGCTCCCGTGCCATCCCCACTGTGCTCCCGTGCCACCCCCACTTTGCTACCATGCCGCCCCCACTGTGCTACCGTGCCACCCCCACTGTGCTACTGTGCTGCCCGCACTGTGCTACCGTGCTACCCCCACTTTGCTACCATGCCGCCCCCACTGTGCTACCGTGCCACCCCCACTGTGCTACTGTGCTGCCCCCACTGTGCTACCGTGCTGCCCCCACTGTGCTACTGTGCTGCCCCCACTGTGCTACTGTGCTGCCCCCACTGTGCTACTGTGCCACCCCCACTGTGCTACTGTGCTGCCCCACTGTGCTACTGTGCTGCCCCCACTGTGCTACCGTGCCACCCCCACTGTGCTACCGTGCTGCCCCCACTGTGCTACTGTGCTGCCCCCACTGTGCTACCGTGCCACCCCCACTGTGCTACTGTGCGGCCCCCACTGTGCTACTGTGCTGCCCCCACTGTGCTACCGTGCCACCCCCACTGTGCTACCGTGCTGCCCCCACTGTGCTACCGTTCCACCCCCACTGTGCTCCCGTGCCACCCCCACTGTGCTCCCGTGCCACCCCCACTGTGCTACTGTGCCACCCCCACTGTGCTACCGTGCCACCCCCACTGTGCTTCCGTGCCACCGCCACTGTCCTCCCGTGCCACCCCCACTGTGCTCCTGTGCCACCCCCCCTGTGCTACCGTGCCACCCCCACTGTGCTACTGTGCTGCCCCCACTGTGCTACAGTCCCTCCCCCACTGTGCTACCGTGCTGCCCCCACTGTCCTACCGTGCTGCCCCCACTGTGCTCCCGTGCCGCCCCCACTGTGCTACCATGCCACCCACACTGTGCTACCGTGCCACCCCCACTGAGCTACCGTGCCACCCCCATGGTGCTACCATGCCACACCCACTGTGCTCCTGTTCCACCCCCACTGTGTTACCGTGCCGCCCCATTGTGCCCCCGTGCCACCCCCACTGTGCTCCCGTGCCACCCCCACTGTGCTCCTGTGCCGCCACCACTGTGTTCCCGTGCCACCCCCACTGTGCTACCGTGCTGCCCCCACTGTGCTACTGTGCCACCCCCACTGTGCAACCGTGCCACCCCCACTTTGCTACCGTGCCGCCCCCACTGTGCTCCCGTGCCACCCCCAGTGCTCCCGTGCCATCCCCACTGTGCTCCCGTGCCACCCCCACTTGCTACCGTGCCGCCCCCACTGTGCTCCCGTGCCACCCCCACTGTGCTACCGTGCCACCCCCACTGTGCTACCGTGCCACTCCCACTGTGCTACCGTGCCGCCCCACTGTGCTCCCGTGCCACCCCCACTGTGCTACCGTGCCACCGCCACTGTCCTCCCGTGCCACCCCCATTGTGCTGCCATGCCGCCCCCACTGTGCTCCCATGCATCCCCCACTGTGCTACCGTGCCACCCCCACTGTGCAACCGTGCCACCCCCACTGTGCTACCATGCCACCCCCACTGTGCTACCGTGCCACCACCACTGTCCTCCCGTGCCACCCCCCACTGTCCTCCCGTGCCCACCCCCACTGTGCAACCGTGCCACCCCCACTGTGCTACCGTGCCACCCCCACTGTGCTCCCGTGCCACCCCCACTGTGCTACCGTGCCGCCCCCACTGTGCTCCTGTGCCACCCCCACTGTGGAACCGTGCCACCCCCACTGTGCTACCGTGCCACCCCCACTGTGTTACCGTGCCACCCCCACTGTGCTCCCGTGCCACCCCACTGTGCTCCCGTGCCACCCCCACTGTGCTACCGTGCCACCCCCACTGTGCAACCGTACCACCCCCACTGTGCTACCATGCCACCCCCACTGTGCTACCGTGCCACCACCACTGTCCTCCCGTGCCACCCCCCACTGTCCTCCCGTGCCACCCCCACTGTGCAACCGTGCCACCCCCACTGTGCTACCGTGCCACCCCCACTGTGCTCCCGTGCCACCCCCACTGTGCTACCGTGCCGCCCCCACTGTGCTCCTGTGCCACCCCCACTGTGCATCCGTGCCACCCCCACTGTGCTACCGTGCCACCCCCACTGTGTTACCGTGCCACCCCCACTGTGCTCCCGTGCCACCACCACTGTGCTACCGTGCCACCTCCACTGTGCTACCGTGCCACCCCCACTGTGCAACCGTGCCACCCCCACTGTGCTACCGTGCCACCCCCCACTGTGCTCCCGTGCCACCCCCACTGAGCTACCGTGCCGCCCCCACTGTGCTCCTTTGCCACCCCCACTATGCAACCGTGCCACCCCCACTGTGCTACCGTGCCACCCCCACTGTGTTACCGTGCCACCCCCACTGTGCTCCTGTGCCACCACCACTGTGCTACCGTGCCACCTCCACTGTGCTACCGTGCCGCCCCCACTGTGCTACTGTGCTGCCCCCACTGTGCTCCTGTGCCACCACCACTGTGCTACCGTGCCACCTCCACTGTGCTACCGTGCCACCACCACTGTGCTCCCGTGCCACCCCCACTGTGCTACCGTGCCGCCCCCACTGTGCTCCTGTGCCACCCCCACTGTGCAACCGTGCCACCCCCACTGTGCTACCGTGCCACCCCCACTGTGTTACCGTGCCACCCCCACTGTGCTCCCGTGCCACCACCACTGTGCTACCGTGCCACCTCCACTGTGCTACCATGCCACCCCCACTGTGCAACCGTGCCACCCCCACTGTGCTACCGTGCCACCCCCACTGTGCTCCCGTGCCACCCCCACTGAGCTACCGTGCCGCCCCCACTGTGCTCCTGTGCCACCCCCACTGTGCAACCATGCCACCCCCACTGTGCTACCGTGCCACCCCCACTGTGTTACCGTGCCACCCCCACTGTGCTCCTGTGCCACCTCCACTGTGCTACCGTGCCGCCCCCACTGTGCTACTGTGCTGCCCCCACTGTGCTCCCGTGCCACCCCCACTGTGCGACCATGCCACCCCCACTGTGCTCCCGTGCCACCCCCACTGTGCTACCGTGCCACCCCCACTGTGCTACCGTGCCATCGCCACTGTGCTACCGTGCCACCCCCACTGTGCTACCGTGCCACCCCCACTGTGCTACCGTGCCGCCCCCACTGTGCTCCCGTGCCACCACCAGTGCTCCCGCGCCGCCCCCACTGTGCTACCGTGCCACCCCCACTGTGCTACCGTGCCACCCCCACTGTGCTACCGTGCCACCCCCACTGTGCTCCCATGCCACCCCCACTGTGCACCCGTGCCACCACCAGTGCTCTTGTGCTGCCCCACTTTGCTCCCGTGCCGCCCCCGTTGTGCTCCCGTGCTCCCCCAATGTGCTACTGTGCTGCCCCTACTGTGCTACCGTGCTGCCCCCACTGTGCTACCGTGCTGCCCCCACTGTGCTACTGTGCCACCCCCACTGTGCTACCGTGCCACCCCCACTTTGCTACCGTGCTGCCCCCACTGTGCTACTGTGCCACCTCCACTGTGCTACCGTGCCACCCCCACTGTGCTACCGTGCTGCCCCCACTGTGCTACCGTGCCACCCCCACTTTGCTACCTTGCCGCCCCCACTGTGCTCCCGTGCCACCCCCAGTGCTCCCGTGCCATCCCCACTGTGCTCCCGTGCCACCCCCACTTTGCTACCATGCCGCCCCCACTGTGCTCCTTTTCCACCCCCACTGTGCTCCCGTGCCACCCCCACTGTGCTACCGTGCTGCCCCCACTGTGCTACTGTGCCACCCCCACTTTGCTACCGTGCCGCCCCCACTGTGCTCCCGTGCCACCCCCAGTGCTCCCGTGCCATCCCCACTGTGCTCCCGTGCCATCCCCACTGTGCTCCCGTGCCAACCCCACTTTGCTACCGTGCCGCCCCCAGGGTGCCACCGTGCCACCCCCACTGTGCTCCCGTGCCACCCCCACTGTGCTACCGTGCCACCCCCACTGTGCTACCGTGCTGCCCCCACCCTGCTACCATGCCACCCCCACTGTGTTACCGTGCCACCCCTACTGTGCTACCGTGCCACCGCCACTGTGCTACCGTGCCACCCCCACTGTGCTACCGTGCCACCCCCACTGTGTTACCGTGCCGCCCCCACTTTGCTACCGTGCCACCCTCACTGTGCTCCCGTGCCACCCCCACTGTGCTCCTGTTCCACCCCCACTCTGCTCCTGTGCCGCCCCCACTGTGCTACCGTGCCACCCCCACTGTGCTACCGTGCCGCCCCAACTGTGCTCCCGTGCCGCCCCAACTGTGCTCCCGTGCCACCCCCAGTGCTCCCGTGCCGCCCCCACTGTGCTACCGTGCCACCCCCACTGTGCTACCGTGCCGCCCGCACTTTGCTACCGTGCCGCACCCACTGTGCTCCCATGCCACCTCCAGTGCTCCCGTGCCACCCCGTGCTCCCGTGCCATCCCCACTGTGCTACCGTGCCACCCCCACTGTGCTACCGTGCCACCCCCCCTGTGCTACCATGCCACCCCCACTGTGTTACCGTGCTGCCCCCACTTTGCTACCGTGCCACCCCCACTGTGCTCCCGTGCCACCCCCACTGTGCTCCTGTGCCACCCCCACTGTGCTACCGTGCCACCCCCCTGTGCTACCGTGCCACCCCCACTGTGTTACCGTGCCACCCCCACTGTGCTACCGTGCCACCCCCACTGTGCTACTGTGCCACCCCCACTGTGCTACCGTGCCACCCCCACTGTGCTACCGTGCCACCCCCAGTGCTCCCGTGCCGCCCCACTGTGCTACCGTGCCACCCCCACTGTGCAACCGTGCCACCCCCACTGTGCTACTGTGCCACCCCCACTGTGTTACCGTGCTGCCCCCACTTTGCTACCGTGCCACCCCCACTGTGCTCCCGTGCCACCCCCACTGTGTTACCGTGCCACCCCCACTGTGCTACCGTGCCACCCCCACTGTGCTACTGTGCCACCCCCACTGTGCTACCGTGCCACCCCCACTGTGCTACCGTGCCACCCCCACTGTGCTACCGTGCCGCCCCCACTGAGCTCCCGTGCAGCCCCCACTGTGCTACCATGCCCACCCCCACTGTGCTACCGTGCCACCCCCTCTGTGCTCCCGTGCCACCCCCATCTGTGCTCCAGTGCCACTCCCACTGTGCTACCGTGCCACCCCCACTGTGCGCCCGTGCCACCCCCACTGTGCACTCGTGCCGCCCCCACTTTGCTACCGTGCCGCCCCCACTGTGTTCCCCGTGCCACCCCCACTGTGCTACCGTGCTGCCCCCACTGTCCTACCGTGCTGCCCCCACTTTGCTACCGTGCCACTCCCACTGTGCTACCGTGCCGCCCCCACTTTGCTATCGTGCCACCCCACTGTGCTCCCGTGCCACCCCCACTGTGCTCCTGTTCCACCCCCACTGTGCTCCTGTGCCACCCCCACTGTGCTACCGTGCACCCTCACTGTCCCCGTGCCACCCCCACTGTGCTCTGAGCTCCCGTGCTGCCCCCACTGTGCTACCATGCCACCCCCACTGTGTTACCGTGCCACCCCCACTGTGCTCCCGTGCCACCCCCACTGTGCTCCTGTTCCACCCCCACTGTGCTCCTGTGCCACTCCCTCTGTTCTACCGTGCCACCCCCACTGTCCTCCCGTGCCACCCCCACTGTGCTAACGTGCTGCCCCCACTGTGCTCCCGTGCCGCCCCCACTGTGCTCCCGTGCCACCTCCACTGTGCTACCGTGCTGCCCCCACTGTGCTACCGTGCTGCCCCCACTGTGCTACCGTGCTGCCCCCACTGTGCTCCCGTGCTGCCACCACTGGGCTACCGTGCCACCCCCACTGTGCTCCTGTGCCGCCCCCACTGTGCTACCGTGCTGCCCCCACTGTGCTATCGTGCTGCCCCCACTGTGCTCCGTGCTGCCCCCACTGGGCTACCGTGCCACCCCAACTGTGCTCCCGTGCTGCCCCCACTGTGCTACCGTGCTGCCCCCACTGTGCTCCCGTGCTGCCCCCACTGGGCTACCGTGCCACCCCCACTGTGCTACCGTCCCTCCCCCACTGTGCTACCGTGGCACCCCCACTGTGCTACCGTGCCACCCCCACTGTGCTCCCGTGCCACCCCCACTGTTCTACCATGCCACCCCCACTGTCCTACCATGCTGCCCCCACTGTCCTACCGTGCTGCCCCCACTGTGCTCCCGTGCCACCCCCACTGTGCTACCGTGCTGCCCCCACTGTCCTACCGTGCCACCCCCACTGTGCTCCCGTGCCGCCCCCACTGTGCTACCGTGCTGCCCCCACTGTGCTACCGTGCCACCCCCACTGTGCTACCGTGCCACCCCCACTGTGCTCCCGTGCCACCCCCACTGTGCTCCCGTGCCACCCCCACTGTGCTACCGTGCCACCCCCACTGTGCTCCCGTGCCACCCCCACTGTGCTCCCGTGCCACCCCCACTGTGCTACCGTGCTGCCCCCACTGTGCTACCGTGCCGCCCCCACTGTGCTACCGTGCCGCCCCCACTGTGCTACCGTGCCGCCCCCACTGTGCTCCCGTGCCACCCCCACTGTGCTACCGTGCCGCCCCCACTGTGCTCCCGTGCCACCCCCACTGTGCTCCCGTGCCACCCCCACTGTGCTACTGTGCCACCCCCACTGTGCTCCTGTTCCACCCCCACTGTGCTCCCGTGCCACCCCCACTGTGCTACCGTGCCACCCCCACTGTGCTCCTGTTCCACACCCACTGTGTTACTGTGCCACCCCCACTGTGCTACCATGCCACCCCCACTGGGCTCCCGTGCCACCCCCACTGTGCTACCGTGCCATCCCCACTGTGCTACCGTGCCGCCCCCCACTGTGCTACCGTGCCACCCCCACTGTGCTACCGTGCCACCCCCACTGTGTTACCGTGCCACCCCCACTGTGTTACCGTGCCACCCCCACTGTGTTACCGTGCCACCCCCACTGTGCTACCGTGCCACCCCCACTGTGCTACCGTGCTACCCCCACTGTGTTACCGTGCCACCCCCACTGTGCTACCGTGCCACCCCCACTATGTTACCGTGCCACCCCCACTGTGCTCCCGTGCCGCCCCACTGTGCTCCCGTGCCACCCCCACTGTGCTACCGTGCCACCCCCACAGTGCTACCGTGCCACCCCCACTTTGCTACCGTGCCGCCCCCACTGTGCTCCCGTGCTGCCCCCACTGGGCTACCGTGCCACCCCCACTGTGCTCCCGTGCTGCCCCCACTGTGCTACCGTGCTGCCCCCACTGTGCTCCCGTGCTGCCCCCACTGGGCTACCGTGCCACCCCCACTGTGCTACCGTCCCTCCCCCACTGCTACCGTGGCACCCCCACTGTGCTACCGTGCCACCCCCACTGTGCTCCCGTGCCACCCCCACTGTTCTACCATGCCACCCCCACTGTCCTACCATGCTGCCCCCACTGTCCTACCGTGCTGCCCCCACTGTGCTCCCGTGCCACCCCCACTGTGCTACCGTGCTGCCCCCACTGTCCTACCGTGCCACCCCCACTGTGCTCCCGTGCCGCCCCCACTGTGCTACCGTGCTGCCCCCACTGTGCTACCGTGCCACCCCCACTGTGCTACCGTGCCACCCCCACTGTGCTCCCGTGCCACCCCCACTGTGCTCCCGTGCCACCCCCACTGTGCTACCGTGCCACCCCCACTGTGCTCCCGTGCCACCCCCACTGTGCTCCCGTGCCACCCCCACTGTGCTACCGTGCTGCCCCCACTGTGCTCCCGTGCCGCCCCCACTGTGCTACCGTGCCGCCCCCACTGTGCTACCGTGCCGCCCCCACTGTGCTCCCGTGCCACCCCCACTGTGCTACCGTGCCACCCCCACTGTGCTCCCGTGCCAACCCCACTGTGCTCCCGTGCCACCCCCACTGTGCTACTGTGCCACCCCCACTGTGCTCCTGTTCCACCCCCACTGTGCTCCCGTGCCACCCCCACTGTGCTACCGTGCCACCCCCACTGTGCTCCTGTTCCACACCCACTGTGTTACTGTGCCACCCCCACTGTGCTACCATGCCACCCCCACTGTGCTCCCGTGCCACCCCCACTTTGCTACCGTGCCGCCCCCACTGTGCTACCGTGCCGCCCCCACTGTGCTACCGTGCCACCCCCACTGTGCTACCGTGCCACCCCCACTGTGTTACCGTGCCACCCCCACTGTGTTACCGTGCCACCCCCACTGTGTTACCGTGCCACCCCCACTGTGCTACCGTGCCACCCCCACTGTGCTACCGTGCTACCCCCACTGTGTTACCGTGCCACCCCCACTGTGCTACCGTGCCACCCCCACTATGTTACCGTGCCACCCCCACTGTGCTCCCGTGCCGCCCCACTGTGCTCCCGTGCCACCCCCACAGTGCTACCGTGCCACCCCCACTTTGCTACCGTGCCGCCCCCACTGTGCTCCCGTGCCACCCCCAGTGCTCCCGTGCCGCCCCACTGTGCTCCTGTGCCACCCCCACTGTGCTACCGTGCCACCCCCACCGTGCTACCGTGCCGCCCCCACTGTGCTCCTGTGCCACCCCCACTGTGCTACCGTGCCACCCCCACTGAGCTACCGTGCCACCCCCACTGTGCTACCGTGCCACCCCCACTGTGCTACCATGCCACCCCCACTGTGCTACCATGCCGCCCCCACTGTGCTCCCGTGCTGCCCCCACTGTGCTCCCGTGCCACCCCCAGTGCTCCCGTACCACCCCCACTGTGCTACCGTGTGACCACCACTGTGCTACTGTGTGACCACCACTGTGCTCCCGTGCCACCCCCACTGTGCTCCTGTGCCACTCCCTTTGTGCTACCATGCCACCCCCACTGTGCTACCGTGCCACCCCCACTTTGCTACTGTGCCGCCCCCACTGTGCTCCCGTGCCACCCCCAGTGCTCCTGTGCTGCCCCACTTTGCTACCGTGCCACCCACAGTGCTCCCGTGCCACCCCCACTGTGCTACCGTGCCACCCCCACTGTGCTCCCGTGCCACCCCCACTGTGCTCCCGTGCTGTCCCCACTGTGCTACCGTGCCACCCCCACTGTGCTACCGTGCCACCCCCACTGTTCTACCGTGCCGCCCCCACTGAGCTCCCGTGCTGCCCCCACTGTGCTACCATGCCACCCCCACTGTGTTACCGTGCCACCCCCACTGTGCTCCTGTTCCACCCCCACTGTGCTCCTGTGCCACTCCCTCTGTTCTACCGTGCCACCCCCACTGTCCTCCCGTGCCACCCCCACTGTGCTACCGTGCTGCCCCCACTGTGCTCCCGTGCCGCCCCCACTGTGCTCCCGTGCCACCCCCACTGTGCTACCGTGCTGGCCCCACTGTGCTCCCGTGCTGCCCCCACTGTGCTCCTGTGCCGCCCCCACTGTGCTACCTTGCCGCCCACACTGTGCTCCCGTGCTGCCCCCACTGTGCTACCGTGCTGCCCCCACTGTGCTCCCGTGCTGCCCCCACTGGGCTACCGTGCCATCCCCACTGTGCTACCGTCCCTCCCCCACTGTGCTACCGTGGCACCCCCACTGTGCTACCGTCCCTCCCCCACTGTGCTACCGTGCCACCCCCACTGTGCTACCGTGCTGCCCCCACTGTACTACCGTAGCAACCCCACTGTGCTACCGTGCTGCCCACACTGTGCTCCCGTGCCACCCCCACTGTTCTACCATGCCACCCCCACTTTCCTACCGTGCTGCCCCCACTGTCCTACCGTGCTGCCCCCACTGTGCTCCCGTGCCACCCCCACTGTGCTACCGTGCTGCCCCCACTGTCCTACCGTGCCGCCCCCAATGTGCTACCGTGCTGCCCCCACTATGCTACCGTGCCACCCCCACTGTGCTACCGTGCCACCCCCACTGTGCTCCCGTGCCACCCCCACTGTGCTCCCGTGCCATCCCCACTGTGCTACCGTGCCACCCCCACTGTGCTCCCGTGCCACCCCCACTGTGCTCCCGTGCCACCCCCACTGTGCTCCCGTGCCACCCCCCACTGTGCTCCCGTGCCACCCCCACTGTGCGCCCGTGCCACCCCCACTGTGCTACCGTGCCACCCCCACTGTGCTCCCGTGCCAACCCCACTGTGCTCCCGTGCCACCCCCACTGTGCTACCGTGCCACCCCCACTGTGCTCCCGTGCCACCGCCACTGTGCTACCGTGTCACCCCCACTGTGCTACCGTGTCACCCCCACTGTGCTACCGTGTCACCCCCACTGTGCTCCTGTGCCACCCCCACTGTGCTCCCGTGCCGCCCCCGTTGTGCTCCCGTGCTGCCCCCACTGTGCTCCCGTGCTGCCCCCACTGTGCTGCCGTGCCACCCCCAGTGCTCCCGTGCCACCCCCACTGTGCTACCGTGCCACCCCCCACTGTGCTCCCGTGCTGCCCCCACTGTGCTCCCGTGCTGCCCCCGCTGTGCTACTGTGCCGTCTCCGTTGTGCTGACTTATTGAAAAGTCATCAGGTTCTCATCTGGCTGCTGCAAATGCCTCACATGTCTCGGAAAAACCTGGAGGCACAATACCAGCCAGTGAGTATGAGGTGCCCTTGGAGGGAAGGCTGCAGCCTACATTGTGGGTAAAATTTGATGGTGTCCTGGTTTTAAAAGGTCCCGCCAAAGAAAATGGACTTTTCAATGGCTCGCCCCATTTTAGGCCTCCCGCTGCCCTCTGTGATGGAGAACTTAAATTCCACCCTGTGTCTCCTCACATGACTCATTCACGTCAGACCTGTGGGGTTAAAATTGGCCTCAAGAAATACGGCGCGATTCTCGTGCTCGTTGCGCTCTCGCTCAAGTGAAATGAGGCCGGTGAATAGCGGGAGAGGCAGAAAACGAGAACCGCAGCAGGCGCCAAACAGTTTGCGTTCCAACTGGTCCGTCCTGTAGGCGAAATCGGGATCTTGCCTTAGCATGGCGAGAAACTAATTGTCACCATTTAAGGCCTAGTTTTATCCAATTAATAGGAACCACCCCATATCCAACGGCCTCCTGTCATTCAGCGGCCTCTCCAGCAAGTGGTCACAATGGCGGCGATTAGTACTTCTTTTGAAAAACATGAACCTGGCGGAAGGGCTTCTGTGGGGAGCCGAGGAGGCGAGTTGCCATCTTTGCTCACAGGAAAAGAGCCCAGGGTCACTGTGCTTGGCACCCCAGTGTTTGGCAGGGGGTGGGGGGACCTCAGCTGGGGAGTGGGGGACTATCCACAGGGTTGGGCTACCATAGGAAAGTGGGGGGGGGGGGGGGGGGAGGAGGCGCTGGGGGCGGCAACCATGGGAAACCGCTCACTGCACCGCAATGCCAACCACCCAGCCCCTGGATCGTGTGTACCCATTCCGGGCGCCCATGTCCCTGCCCGCCTGTACCACCTACCACCCATAAACCCCATTGACTGCCAAGGCATCTGGCCAAGTGGCTGAAGGCTATTGCTAATAGGGAATTGGTAATCATGGTTTAGTGAGCACTTCACACACCCCAAAGTGGGTTTGCGTGGGTATACGGGCCATGTAGCATGTGGGAGTCATTGCCTAGCATGCCAATCACACCTGATGCATGAATACTGTGAGGGGGCAACACCCACACATGCAGCAGCCAAAATCCGAACAGCCAGGGAATGGGACACAGCTCTGGGGACATGTCCATGGTCGGAGGGTGGATGTGGATGAGTGCCACGAGGAGGGCAAGTTCCAGGAAGCTCGCGGCGGTTTCCGTTCGCTACCACACTTAGGGGCCAGGATTCTCTGAGCTCGCGCAGGGTCGGAGAATCGCCGGGGTGGGGCGAGAATCCCACCACTCTGCTCCGACACCAGGATGCGATTCTCTTCGGACCGGAGAATCGCCCGCCAGCTGTATGATGTGGTCCACGCAGCGCCGGTCAGTGGCCGCTGAAAAAGCCCCCAGCGGCGATTCTCCGACGCTCGAAAGGCCGAATTCCGATGAGTCCCGCCGGCGTGGTTCTCATCTGATACTACTCGGCGGGAGCTCGGACACGCGGTCATGGTGGCAGTCCTGGGGGCGGGGGGGGAAACTGGACTCTGGGGGGGGGGGGCCTCAGCGGTGGGCAGCCCCGTGAATGGGGGCCACCGACCAGCGGGCCATTGCGATTGGAGGAGGACCTACCTTCTGCCGCGTGGCCCACCGTCTCCATCCACCATGCCAGCGTCGCCCGCGCCATAGTGGGAAGCCGTGCGTATGCGCAGACCCGTTTGCGAAAGCTGCACGCATGCACAGCCTGGGCAGCAGGCCCCACCGGCAGCCAGAGCTGCGGGACGCACGCCTGGGCTGTGCTAGCCCCATGGAGAACAGAGAATCACCCCGGACATTCGAGGAAAAAATCCGGAGTGATTCTAGCCCGTTTTCCGGTGGGTGTTAAGTCCCCAAAGGGGAGAATCTCGCCCAGGATTTCTTTCCGGAGAATTGCGCCCAGAGTTTACTGTTTCTCAAGGTGTTCTGCATGAAAACATGGGATTGCCATTGAAAAAAGTCTGCGTTCAAAGTTCAGCCTTGACTCCCTGAAATTCAGCCGGAGCCGGGTGTCAGATCATGACATTTTAAAAACTATTTGTCCAGTAGGAGTTTTATTGGTCCATGCTACAACGTGGTCCTAATGTAAAGTCAGATGCAACATTCTGAGGTTAAATTCCCAAAGGCCCAATATCTTTTTTGAAACTTGATAAAAGCCATTGAAGCAATTAAGAATTCAGGGCGAAATTCTCCCAAAACGGGAGAAATCGTAAAACTGCCGTAAAACCCGGGCGGGTTTTACGGCAGCGCGCCCCTTCCCGACGGGGGACCGATTCTGGTCCCTGGTCGGGGCTAGCAGCCCGACGTCGGAGGCTCCGACAAGTCGGGCTTAACGAAAATCGTTAAGCCCGCTTGCCGGAGTTAGCGGCGGCTGACGCGTCATATGACGTCAGCCGCGCATGCGCAGGTGGGAAGACTCCACCCGCGCATGCGCGGGTGACGTCATCGCGTTTTTGTGCGAAACCCGCGCATGCGCGGGCCGGGTTGCCCCTCAGCCGCCCCGCGTATTGATACTGCGGGGCGGCGGAAGGACAAATAGTGCGCGGGCATCGGGCCCGGTGCCCACCGATCGCGGGCCCATGGCACCCTTGGCACGGCCGTGGTACTGCCGTGCCAATCGGTGCCATGGTTATTTTTTGCGAGTTTGTCACGACGTTTTTACGAACGGCAGGACCAGGTGTGTTTGCCGTTCGTAAAAAGGTCGTAAAGGGCTGGGACTTCGGCCCTTCTAACAGCTGAGAATCGCTGCCGGCCGTAAAAAAACGGCGGCAGCGATTCTTGTCGGGATTTCGGCGGGGGGGGGGGGGGGGGGGGGGGGGAGAATAGCGGGAGGGCGTCAAAAAAGTCGGGAAGGCCCTCCCCCTATTCTCCCACCCGTCGTGGGGGGGGGAGAATTTCGCCCTCAGTGTGTTGATGAGCTTTCCTGCAAGATAATGTTTTCTTTACCAGCTTGGGGGCAATAGATTGGATTATTATCACATTCCAGTGAGCAGTCAGGCACAATGAGATAGGAAAGGCTGCATTTTATGTATTCTCAGCATGGAGTTTTCTGGCTGCAGTCCATTCCTATAAGGTCGAAAGCTGATTTGATTAGCAGCACTGGTGACCAATCCCCTAGGACACAAGGAGCTAAGGGAGATTCAGAGATCAAACTTTTGACTTCCTGTCCAGCTGAGAAACAGAGAAGGGAGATGTGGTCAAAGTAATCTAATAATCAGGGTCAACCAGTCCCAGAAGATCTTCTGGTTAAAAGAGAGCATCCAGCTACCACCATGGATAGGATAGTGCTTGCTGATATTTTTCTATTATGAGAAGTGTTGTGAAAAAGAATTGAAGTTTGGGCAGCACGGTGGTGCAGTGGTTAGCACTGGGACTGCGGCGCTGAGGACCCGGGTTCGAATCCCGGCCCTGGGTCACTGTCCGTGTGGAGTTTGCACATTCTCCCCGTGTCTGCATAGGTTTCACCCCCACAGCCCAAAGATGTGCAAATTAGGTGGACTGGCCACACTAAATTGCCCTGAAATGGAAAAAAAAATAATTGGGTAGTCTAAATTAAGAAAAAGAATTGAAGTTAGATGAGATTTACTTCGACTTATTGGGAGGAATTTTAACCCAGAAAAACTGGTGAGTTTGTGTCAGGTGGGGTCTAAAGATAGAAAATATCTCAAACGTGGAGCCAACCTACCTCAAATCAGCCTAATTCTGGGTTTAAGGGCAAAATTCTCCGACCTCCAGCAGGGTCGGAGAATCGCCTGGGGCCGCCTAAAATCCCGCCCCCGCCGTGGCAGAGATTCTCCGCCACCCGGGAAGTGGCGGGGGCAGGAATCTCGCCACTCCGATCGGAGAGGCCCCTGCGGTGATTCTCCGGCCCGGATGGGCCGAAGTCCCGCCGCTGGGAGGCCTCTCCCGCCGCCGAGGTTTGAACCACCTCTGGAACGGCGGGATCAGCGGCGTGAGCGGGCCCCCAGGTCCTGGGGGGGGCGGAGGGCGATCGAACCCCAGGGGGGTGCCCCCACGGTGGCCTGGCCCGTGATTGGGGCCACCCGCTCAGACTCCGGGCCAGTGCCCTGGGTGCACTATTTTCTTCCGCGGCCGCCATGGCGGAAGCGGAAGAGAACCCCACATCGCGCATGTGCAGTTAGCAACTCACTCCCAGGAGCTGGGTTAGCAACTCACTCCCAGGAGCTGGGTTACCAACTCGCTCCCAGGAGCTGGGTTAGCAACTCACTACCAGGAGCTGGGTTAGCAACTCACTCCCAGGAGCTGGGTTAGCAACTCACTCCCAGGAGCTGGGTTACCAACTCACTCCCAGGAGCTGGGTTACCAACTCGCTCCCAGGAGCTGGGTTAGCAACTCACTACCAGGAGCTGGGTTAGCAACTCACTCCCAGGAGCTGGGTTACCAACTCGCTCCCAGGAGCTGGGTTAGCAACTCACTACCAGGAGCTGGGTTAGCAACTCACTCCCAGGAGCTGGGTTAGCAACTCACTACCAGGAGCTGGGTTACCAACTCACTCCCAGGAGCTGGGTTACCAACTCGCTTCCAGGAGCTGGGTTAGCAACTCACTACCAGGAGCTGGGTTAGCAACTCACTCCCAGGAGCTGGGTTACCAACTCGCTCCCAGGAGCTGGGTTAGCAACTCACTACCAGGAGCTGGGTTAGCAACTCACTCCCAGGAGCTGGGTTAGCAACTCACTACCAGGAGCTGGGTTAGCAACTCACTACCAGGAGCTGGGTTAGCAACTCGCTCCCAGGAGCTGGGTTAGCAACTCACTCCCAGGAACTGGGTTAGCAACTCGCTCCCAGGAGCTGGGTTAGCAACTCGCTACCAGGAGCTGGGTTACCAACTCGCTCACAGGAGCTGGGTTAGCAACTCACTCCCAGGAGCTGGGTTACCAACTCGCTCCCAGGAGCTGGGTTAGCAACTCACTCCCAGGAGCTGGTTTAGCAACTCACTACCAGGAGCTGGGTTAGCAACTCGCTCCCAGGAGCTGGGTTAGCAACTCGCTCCCAGGAGCTGGGTTAGCAACTCGCTCCCAGGAGCTGGGTTAGCAACTCACTACCAGGAGCTGGGTTAGCAACTCACTCCCAGGAGCTGGGTTAGCAACTCACTACCAGGAGCTGGGTTAGCAACTCACTACCAGGAGCTGGGTTAGCAACTCACTACCAGGAGCTGGGTTAGCAACTCGTTCCCAGGAGCTGGGTTACCAACTCACTCCCAGGAGCTGGGTACCAACTCACTCCCACGAGGTGGGTTAGCAACTCGCTCCCAGGAGCTGGGTTACCAACTCGCTCCCAGGAGCTGGGTTAGCAACTCACTACCAGGAGCTGGGTTAGCAACTCACTCCCAGGAGCTGGGTTAGCAACTCACTACCAGGAGCTGGGTTAGCAACTCACTACCAGGAGCTGGGTTAGCAACTCACTACCAGGAGCTGGGTTAGCAACTCACTACCAGGAGCTGGGTTAGCAACTCACTACCAGGAGCTGGGTTAGCAACTCACTCCCAGGAGCTGGGTTAGCAACTCACTACCAGGAGCTGGGTTAGCAACTCACTACCAGGAGCTGGGTTACCAACTCACTACCAGGAGCTGGGTTAGCAACTCACTACCAGGAGCTGGGTTAGCAACTCACTCCCAGGAGCTGGGTACCAACTCGCTCCCAGGAGCTGGGTTAGCAACTCACTACCAGGAGCTGGGTTAGCAACTCGCTCCCAGGAGCTGGGTTAGCAACTCACTACCAGGAGCTGGGTTAGCAACTCACTCCCAGGAGCTGGGTTAGCAACTCACTCCCAGGAGCTGGGTTAGCAACTCACTACCAGGAGCTGGGTTACCAACTCGCTCCCAGGAGCTGGGTTAGCAACTCACTACCAGGAACTGGGTTACCAACTCGCTCCCAGGAGCTGGGTTAGCAACTCACTCCCAGGAGCTGGGTTAGCAACTCACTCCCAGGAGCTGGGTTAGCAACTCACTCCCAGGAGCTGGGTTAGCAACTCACTACCAGGAGCTGGGTTAGCAACTCGCTCCCAGGAGCTGGGTTACCAACTCACTACCAGGAGCTGGGTTAGCAACTCACTCCCAGGAGCTGGGTTACCAACTCACTCCCAGGAGCTGGGTTACCAACTCACTACCAGGAGCTGGGTTAGCAACTCATTCCCAGGAGCTGGGTTAGCAACTCACTACCAGGAGCTGGGTTACCAACTCACTACCAGGAGCTGGGTTAGCAACTCACTCCCAGGAGCTGGGTTACCAACTCACTCCCAGGAGCTGGGTTACCAACTCACTACCAGGAGCTGGGTTACCAACTCACACCCAGGAGCTGGGTTACCAACTCACTCCCAGGAGCTGGGTTACCAACTTACTACCAGGAGCTGGGTTACCAACTCACTCCCAGGAGCTGGGTTAGCAACTCACTACCAGGAGCTGGGTTAGCAACTCACTCCCAGGAGCTGGGTTACCAACTCACTCCCAGGAGCTGGGTTAGCAACTCACTACCAGGAGCTGGGTTACCAACTCACTCCCAGGAGCTGGGTTACCAACTCGCTCCCAGGAGCTGGGTTAGCAACTCACTCCCAGGAGCTGCGTTAGCAACTCACTACCAGGAGCTGGGTTACCAACTCGCTCCCAGGAGCTGGGTTACCAACTCGCTCCCAGGAGCTGGGTTACCAACTCACTCCCAGGAGCTGGGTTACCAACTCACTCCCAGGAGCTGGATTAGCAACTCGCTCCCAGGAGGTGGGTTAGCAACTCACTCCCAGGAGCTGGGTTACCAACTCACTCCCAGGAGCTGGGTTACCAACTCACTCCCAGGAGCTGGGTTACCAACTCGCTCCCAGGAGCTGGGTTAGCAACTCACTCCCAGGAGCTGGGTTAGCAACTCACTCCCAGGAGCTGGGTTAGCAACTCGCTCACAGGAGCTGGGTTAGCAACTCACTACCAGGAGCTGGGTTAGCTACTCACTAACAGGAGGTGGGTTACTGATGGAATCTACCTTTTTTAGTAAAGAATCTACCTTTTCCGTATATAACTAATTAAAGGAATAAATGGCCCCAAATTTAAAATGGCTTCTTGTAATATATTGTTAAAACACACCAGTGAGAGATCGGAAAACCAATGAATGCATTGACAGAAAGGTTCCTTTGGTAGCTGATCCTTCTGCAATCTTTAATGCCTTAACACCACACCTTGAATGGTTTTCAGTTATAGACATGGCAAATGGCTTTTTGTCAGTACCATTTGCTAAGGAAGTGCAACCATGGTTTGCTTTCACAGTTAACCAACAACAGTACACATGGACCAGACCTCCACAAGGATTTCACAAGAGCCCTACTGCTTTTCACATGGCTTTATAAGACCACGTGAGGGAACTACCTGATATGCCCTCCACCATTATCCAATACGTTGATGATGTTCTGCTACCCTCCATTAATGAGGATGATCATGAAAAAGACTTGTCTTCCTTCTTCGACCACCTTTGTCACAATGGACACAAAGCAAGCCTTGCCAAAGCACAAATTTTCCAAGATGAAGTTATTTACTTAGGTCAGACAATCTCCAAAGGTAAAAGAAAACTTACCCAGGACAGGACTGCAGCAATAAGAGATGCCAGAGAACCTACAACAGCCCAGGAGGTGTCATCATTTTTGGGAATTTGCAATTTAACAGAAATTGGATTGATTCCTTTACTCAGTTGGCTCAACCTTTAAATATTCTCCTAAAAGGCAACCGGAAATCAAAAGACTCAGTTAAACTCACATTGGAACAGAAAGAGACGCTCTTGAACCTGAAATGTGTTTTGTGCACAGCACCTGCACTTGGCATTCCATACAATGGAAGGCCTTTCACTATGTTTGTTCATGAGAAAGACAGCTACATGACAGCAGTACTAGCCCAAGAACATGGTGACCAGTTAAGACCTGTAGGATATTACTCTGCCAAACTCGACAATGTAGCACTGGCATATGGCAGCTACCTCAGAGCCATGGAAGCAACCTTTCGAGCTGTAATGGCTACAGCAGGCCTTGTCTTAGACCAGCAGTTGACTATTAAATGTCCCTATGCAGTCCATTCCCTACTTTGCATGAACAGAGTATCTCAAGTCACATCAGCCAGATGGGCAGCAGTGTTGGAAGCAGCTAATCTTTACTTCCACTGAGCAAGTCCAGTCAATCCGTCAACTTTGCTCCCACTTCCTGAGGTGCAAAAGGGGGGAGAGGAAGAAGGACATGACTGTGTGGAAGGAACAAACAAAATGGAAGAGGCACGCCTGGTACAGAATCCAGATTTGATTCTATTTACAGATGGTTCCTCCTTTATTGATAAAGGTGTCAGAAAAGCCGAATGGGCAGTAACCAGCCTCTATGAATAATGGTGGAAGGAAGTTTGCCCCAAGGAACATCAGCTCAACAAGCCGAACTGAAGGCTCTAACAGAAGCATGTCATGTGGCAAAAGATCAATTAGCAAACATCTATATGGACACCGGTTTTGGAGTAGCCCATGATTTTGGTCATTTATGGAAGAAAAGACCTTACCACTGCAGGGACATCTATACAAAATGGGAAAGAAGTACAAGACCTTCTGAAAGCAATGGCTTTACCAAAAGAACTATCTATTCTCAAATGTAAGGCTCATACTCAAGAAGATACTATGGAAGCTAAAGGCAATACCTTTGCAGACCAAGCAGCAAAGAAAGCTGCCTCTAAGTTGCATCCTTCAGCACCACCAATTCACATCTACAAATTAGGAGTGACCTAGTTATTACAGGATCTACAAAATGCAACAAAACTCTACACAACAAGAAAAATGGTCATGGCTAGATTCAGGTATTGAGGGGTATGATTATGATATCTGGAGACAAGTTCAGACTGATAAACCAGTAGCACCACAGTAACTGATGCCATTCCTGGCACAACAGATCCATTCATGGGGACATCTAGCCCCTCAACAGATGATGGATCGATTCCACGGAAGTTAGTGTGGCAAAGGATTTAAAAAGCATGCACGATTGGTATCGGATCGTTGTGTAACATGGTAAAAGAACAACTTCGGACCTATCACGAAAATACCCCAGCAAAGAGCTCCTGCCCCTGCAGGACCATTTCAGAACATACAGATCCATTACATCACCCTTCCTCCGTGCCAAGGATACACTGAGGTCCTTGTGATAGTAGATACATTTTCTAGATGGATAGAAGCTACTCCAGTCAGAAAGGCTACAGCCACCCATACGGCCAAAATCCTATGCAAAGACCATTCCCAGATGGGGAGTACCAGCTAGCATTGATTCAGATAATGGAACTCACTTTACGGATGCAGATTACTGAACATTGATTAGAATTTGTATTGTCCTTATCATCCAGAATCATCTGTATTAGTGGAACGCATGAACCGCACCTTAAAAGAAAGACTGTCCAAGTATAGCCAAGAAGGCATGAACTGGATTCAAGCTTTGCCCCTAGTACTGTGCAGTATCAGAGCAACCCCAAACAGAACAACATGCCTAACCCCATTTGAGGTCATTACAGGCAGACCCATGTCCCTGCAGACTGTCATTTAATGAGTGATACTTTGCTGACTTATTGTCAAAATCTAACAAATGCTGTTAGTTCTGCTTCTCAACAGATTTCCACAGCCTGGGGTGAACCCTCTGAAAGTGGACACAACCTCATTCCCGGCAAGGCAGTGTTCGTCAAGAAAATACAGAAAGAACCTCTCGGGGCCAAGTGGGAAGGCCCATACCAGATTCTGCTGACTACACAGTCCGCTGTGAAACTCCAAGGAAAGAAACACTGGGTTCACGCGTCACATGTGAAGCACGCGCATCAGAATAATAATAATCCCTTATAATGTTTGAAACATTATTAATTTTAAGTTGCCTGGTCGGCTTAGCAGGCTTCACTAAAGAGTTACATGACAATACCTTTCTGCAAATGTCTCACAGTTATGCTCAAAAACTTAATATCACTGGGTCTGCAATCCCTACCCACTCAGAGGGAGGTATCCCTTTTATACCCGTTCCTTTTAATATTTCAGAATCCGTTGAATGGTATATTTTTCCAAATAACTCAGACCAAATCAAAGATTTGGCAATACACATCCAAAACGAAGTGAAGAAACTTGAACACTCTTCTGATTCCACTACTTGGGGTTGGCTCTTTGGAGGGTTAGGTAGCACTGGAAGGTCTGTTATCCAGGGAATTTTCTTCTTTTGCGTTATTGCATTTATCCTTTACGTAATCATCATGCTCATCAGATGTGCATGCCAATGCATGGCAGCCCATAATGCTCTAGGATTCAAGTGGTTCAGTCCACACCCAGTACACTACCACCCAACAACTTCAGAATGGAAAGTTTCTGTTGAACTATTATTTACTGCATTATGACTGCATTTTAATCATTTATTAATAACTTTATTACTGAATTATATAATCAATTTTGCCAAATATTACTAAATCATATACTCAACTTCAGTTATATTACTGTATAATCATTTTATTTGTCAACATGGAATAATTATTATTAACCTTTATCACTGAACTATGTAATCATGTAATCAGTTTTTAATCATGTAATCATTTTTTAATCAGTACATCAATGTTTTCAGCAATTTTTAAATTTTTACCAAGTCCTTCAAAACAATGGTTTATTACGTTCAATTATTAATGTGTTAATATTTTACAATATTATCATTTGGTTGTTTTATTGAATTATTAAGATGTTTGTCACACTTGCAAGGCTTTTCCACTCTGTTGTTGAAGGCTGTTCTCAAATAAGTGAATCATTAAAGGCAATGTGAATGAGTCTCTCTCTCTACGCCTTTCCTGACACCACCCCCACCCCCGGGTATAATTTAACCCAGAAATGGGGAAATCACCCACCTGCTGGAGAGCTGGTGAGAGCCCTGTGTTTTCTCTTTTGGGGAAGTGGCTGGTGATAGGCCTTCTTCAGGATCAGGGGCCCTGAGGCGGAAATCCCATTCCCAAGAACTGCTTACCAATCGGAAGTCGGCAATGAATCCACCAGAGATCTAGGACAAGCGAGGCACCCAGGCAACTGATGAGTAGAGGCAGGGTGAAGGTTACTGGGAGAGGGCCGCTGGTTAGTTTGTGGTCAGTGGGTTGTAAGAAAGAGCCTAGGGGCGGATCTCAGCGGGCCCACCACTAACAAATGTCATCAGGTCCCTCAATCAGGCATCAAGTGCCATTGAACAAAAGACCCTCCCATGGGAGCCCACAAGTAAACTCAACAGGATATTCTTTTCAGGATCCCAGTGTGGTCGCTGCCTCACCTGCCACATTAATTGCCCAGTTCAGGGTCTCAGTGGGACGCGAATGCCATTCACTAACCTATCCACCCTGGATTTAATCAGGGCAGAGGTGGATAGGCAGCAGGGTCACCACTTAGCACCCTCCCTCCCGATTAAATGCTGTCTTGAGGAAGGGCAGTAAATTCTGTCCCCTGTCTCTCCCTTCACGCTCTCCCTGACCCCCCAATGATCACCCCCTCCCCCAATCCACCAGGTCACCCAACACTGCCACCACACACCCCACACCCCTCCCACTGACCCAACCCTGTGATCTCTATCCTGGCTGTAACCTCTTCTGCAACTACCTCTGACCAGGAGCCAAGTTGTCAATCTGGCTAGCTTCCAAGCAGACAACTTGTTTGAATAAAAACATGCCTTCCACGGAGTTAAAACTTCACATTGTTCGGTGAAATCCAGACTGTGAGCAGGACTCGTCGCCACTGTGTCGAAATCTCCTGTCTCAATACATATCAGGGTCATTGTTTGTAAAATAAAGGAGCGTATTGGCTTACAATCATCATTTCACTAAAATATTGATAAGACATGTCTTTCAGAGGACTGGACTGTCTCACACCATGGTACATAAAGGACGATTGGGATTCCATGGACTAAGCACTTGCAGTAAAGTAAATTCCACTTCTAAAGAGTCATACAGTCCACTTTTGATACAGGCCACAGATAAAGATCCTGAGAGAATACCTGGTGCAGATGAATTTAGGACCTGTATTCCAGGAAATGCTGCACTGACGTTAGGTGTTAGGAAATTACAAATACAGCAGCAAAGTTCCTCTGTTTAGTACATCGACATCTCAATGCACTCTGAAACAAGGGGGAAAGGGAAACTATAAAAACCAAGTGTAAGGAAAGGGGAGGTGAATAAAGAAGCAATGCTGGGGAACCAAAGACACAGCTGGAAAGGGAGACTTTGAGGAGGTTTCTGAAACCAGATACGTAGGTGGCAAAGTGAGGAAGTTCAGAGAGCAGGGAATTCGTGATTGAACAAGCATGTTCAATGGTGGATCTGAACAGTGAGGAGAGTGGAACAAGCTGGTACAGAGAAGTGAAAAGTGTATGCAGGGCCATAAGACAGGAAGTGATCATTAAGATAGGGTGGTACAAGGCCATCAAGAATGTTGAAAACAAGGATGAGAATTCAGAAAGCAACATTCTTTGGTCACAACGAACCAGTGAGAACCATGCTAAATTTCCCTTCAGTGTCTAAACGATGTCCCAGTTAGTTGGATTAGCCATGATCAATGCACGGGTTTACGGGGATAGATTGCTCTTCCAGAGGGTCGATGCAGACCCGATGGGCTGAATGGCCTCCTTCTGCGCTGTAAGGATTTTATGGATATGGTGATGGTGATAGGGCAAATATCTATACAGACTATGATGTATTAGATCGTTGAAGTCAATGCTGAAGTAATGCTGGAAGCTGAGAATGTATCCTGGAGAATCCAAACCTTGAGGTGATGAAAGTATGAGCAAAGATTTTGGTGATTATAAAGGTTATAGGAATCATACAGTGGGCATTGTTGCAGAGGTGGAAGGTTAGTTCTGATTATGGAGCAAATGAAGAGG
This sequence comes from Scyliorhinus canicula, assembly GCF_902713615.1. Taxonomy (NCBI): domain Eukaryota; kingdom Metazoa; phylum Chordata; class Chondrichthyes; order Carcharhiniformes; family Scyliorhinidae; genus Scyliorhinus; species Scyliorhinus canicula. The sequence goes on from NC_052148.1 coordinate 232,633,518, forward strand.
AGTAAGATAAACTTGGGTCACAATTTCTGACTCGGCTTCCGAAAGTATCCAGGAAGGTTGATAAACTTAATGCATCGGGCTTGGAGGTGCCATGTGAGAATGCCATGAATTTCTTTTTAACATTTGGCTGGGAGAAGCTTTCCTCATATTGGTAGAAGCCAAGCAATTTGGGAGGTTAGTAACAGCCTTTGAGTCAATAAATAAGGCAGCAAGATACAGCTTGGTGTCATCTGCCTACACATGGAAGCTACCGCTGTATGCAGAGACGCTGCAGCACCCTGGAGTTGACTGTGGGAGCAGAGGAGGAAAAACAGTAGCAGCTATACTATTAATAGCGAAACAGTTCCCACTTTACTAAGAAGGCGTGGAGTAATAAACAGTCATTTTCCCAGCATCCTGTTATTAACTTTTAAAGCCTACTCTCTGGCATAGGATATTAATGTCCTGCCTGATGGCATGATGAGCTGCCAACTGAAAAATGCCACCCAGGTCCACAGCTGAAGCTGGCACCACTCATGTGCACAGAGATTCACGGTAGTGACCTTGGTGGCTACAGGTATGGGACTGCCACCGAAGCGGCAAGGTATTAGGTTACTGAGCAACATAACACATATGTCTGAGACCATCTGCCTGGAAAAGCGTAGTCTCCTCCAGCTCTGTGTCATCTGCAAGTAGCTGACTCTTGGGGTGTGCACCCAATGTTTTAGGTACTGCCTTCTTCCCCGTGAAGCCCTCTCTCTGCTCCTTGTGATTCCGCCTGACCTGGAAGATGCCGCAAGGCTCCTCCTTGCTGCTCTGCCCAAAGTCAGAGTAACCTGTTCCTATCCCCTGACCCTTAATTACCAGAGGTTGGTACCGTGGGACTTCCTCTGCCAATCTCTGCTGAGGTGAAGCCAGGGGCTTGATGCCCCTCTCAGGACGTCCAGCCTTTACTGTCGAAAACTACACACCTCTCAATGCCAGCGATGACAACTGCATCATTCGCTGAGCCTGATTGTCCACCTTGTAAATGAATTGACCAGTGCTCCATCAACCCTGATGGCTGCCTGCACCCCAGGTTCACCGTGATGTTTTCCACACACCCTTGCCTGCCCATTGAAAATGTGATAATAGCCCAATGGGGCCTTTTAATTGGCTCCACAAGTAGCTTAACGGGCATTTAATTGGAGAATTAAGTGGTGCCAAACTCTCTCCTCCCATATCCCCTCATTGAAAATTTTGCCGTGTTTCGGAGGTAGCGGAATCCAATGCCATCCAGTGGAAAGAAATGAGCCACATGTTTTTACTTAGAAAAGCACAGACAGTAAGTGAAATATTACCTAAAGGTGGATTTAGCAGTAAGAGATGGTCAGAGTGTTTCTCTGAAATTGTCGTTGGGATGTGGACACACTGGTCCGTCACGCTCCTCAAAAAATAAATTTTTATAAGCATTTTATAAGAACAAGAGGATCCGGGAACACAGTTATCAAATCGCCCCTGCCCCCATTCCTACCAGCACTGGAAAGCCTGGCCCATTATTTCCTCTGGTGGGGGAGTCAAGACGGAGAAGACATAACCATAGAATTAGTGATTTGGAACATCCCAGCCTAAATGACCTAATCCTGTTCCTTATGCTCCGTTCCTGCACAAAAACAAAATCAGGAACTCCTGCACGAGAGTTTTTTTGGGAAGTTATCCCGTCTAAGAATTCTACTGTCTTTATTATTGGCTTCCAGCTGCCACCTGCAGGCTTCAGAATTATTTCACAGTTGATGTTTCACCATTGGTGAATGCTGTGATTTTAACTTTAAATATATAGGGCGCGATTCTCCGGTCTCACGCCGGTTCGGAGAATAGCGGGCCGCGCATATTTTCACGGCGACGCCGGTCTGACGCCCTCCCGCTATTCTCCGAACCCCGCACAAACTACACGTCGGCATTCCCGGCAAAGGCCTCGAAAGACTCCCCGACACAACCAGAATCCCGACTTTTTTGCCCCCCGCTATGCCGAAGTCCCGACGTCATCACGCCATGTTTTCACGCCGGCCAACACACCTGCTTTTGAAGTTCATCAACCAGTCGTGCTGGTTGACGAGAGCTTCGAGGAGGTGAGCGCACCGCTCAGCGCACCGCTCAGTGCACTGCTGGAGTCTGGCCACAACGGGGAAGGCATCCCCGAGAACGGGAGGAGGGTCCAGAGCGGGGGGGAGTGGGGGAGACGGAGGAGGGGAGTGGGGGAGACTGAGGGGGGAGTGGGGGAGACTGAGGGGGGAGTGGGGGAGACAGAGGGGGGAGTGGGGGAGACGGAGGGGGGAGTGGGGGAGACGGAGGGGGGAGTGGGGGAATGGTGAGGGGGCAGTGGGGGAATGGTGAGGGGGAGTGGGGGAGACGGAGAGGGGAGTGGGGGAGACTGAGGGGGGAGTGGGGGAGACGGAGGGGGGAGTGGGGGAGACTGAGGGGGAGTGGGGGAGATGGAGGGAGGAGTGGGGGAGACTGAGGGGGAATGGGGGAGACGGAGGGGGGAGTGGGGGAGACTGAGGGGGAGTGGGGAGACTATGGGGGGAGTGGGGGAGACGGAGGGGGGGAGTGGGGGAGACTGAGGGGGGAGTGGGGGAGACTGAGGGGGGAGTGGGGGAGACGGAGGGGGGAGTGGGGGAGACGGAGAGGGGGGAGTGGGAGTGGGGGTGGTAGGGAGAGAGTGATCGAGTGATTCATCCAACCCCGGTTACAAAATGTCTGCCAGCGTGCCATGGCGTGCCGGTCACGAGGACACGGCCGCTGGTTCCCCTGTGGCCTACGGCCACAGGCCACTGACGCACCGGTGAAAAGAACGTAGTTAACTGCCCGTTGGATGCAGAAAGTGACCAGGGGTTAGGCTGCCCGCGTGTCAGCAGCGCATCCAGGCCACCGGGACACACAGGTATCCGTGGCAGGCGGCTGCCGAGGTGTCGACTAACCTCCGTCTAACATGTCCCGTTTCTCTGCCTCCCACCACCCTTCTGTAGGTTAGCACAATGTCTGCGAACAGAACGGCGATGTTCTGCGCAGTGGTTGGGGCCGCTGCACTGCATTTGGAGATGCAGCAGCATCCACAGCCACAACCCGCAGTGGATGCAGGGCCAGCTGCAGCAGCAGAGGGAAGGGCCGAGGAGTTGCCAGTCGTCGAGCAGCATGGGGGGGGGGGGGGGGGGGGGGAGGGGGAGGAGGAGAGAGTGAGGGTGCAGCCACCGCGCGAGAGGCGACGACCAAGGCCGAGGGTGTACCGTGTCCGGATCTCTTTCCTAACAATGACGGACATCACCTGCAGGAGGAGACTCCGGCTGAGTAGGGGGACGGTGATACATATCTGTCACCTCGTGGCGCACCTCGCCCCACGTGGAATGGGGGGAGGACACGCGATCCCGGTTGCCATCAAGGTGACGGTCGCTCTTAACTTCTATGCGACCGGCTCCTTCCAGTCTCCGAGCGGGGACCTCTCCAGGATCTCCCAGTCATCGGTCCACAGGTGCATCCGGGATGTGACCGACGCCCTCTATGCCATCGCGGACCGCTACATCAACATTCCCGAGGACCGAGCAACTCAAGACTCACGAGCTCGTGGATTTGCCAGCGTGGCCGGGATACCGATGGTGCAGAGGGCAATCGATTGTGTTCACATCCCCATGCGCCCGCCTGCAGGGGACAGGGAGGTGTTCACAAACAGGAGGGGGACATACTCCATGAATATCCAGGTGGTATGCGACCCCCACATGACGTTCATGAATGTCTGTGCAAGGTTCCCAGAGAGTGTGCATGACTCCTACATTCTGGCGCAGTCGTACATCCCTGCGATGTTTGAGGGACGTCCCCCCGGCTGAGGGGCTGGTTGCTAGGCGACAGGGGTTATCCGCTGAGGTCTTGGCTGATGACGCCTATACGGAGGCCTCAGACCAATGCGGAAACACAATACAACGAGGCCCATGCAGCAACCAGGGGTGTGGTGGAGCGCTGCCTTGGCCTCCTGAAGATGGGATTCAGTAGCCTGGACCGCTCCGGAGGGGCCCTGCAGTACCAGCCCGACAGGGTCACTTGCATTGCTGCACAACATCGCGATGCAGAGGGGAGATGACCTGCTGCAGGAGGCGGTGGGGGAAGCCAGTGGCAGTGGTGCCAGCACAGAGGAGGAGGAGGAGGAGGAGGAGAGGGAGGAGGAGGAAGAGGAGGCTGGCGGAGTGGCGGGCGCAGCACGCAGACACGACCCAGGTGCTGGTGATGTCCAGGAGGCGGCACGACGGACCCGGCGAGGACGACTGGCACGCGACGCCCTGGTGGCACCACGGTTCACGAGTCGTATGCGACGTCCCCGCTGAACACCAAACCACCACCTGCATTGCTAGTCGTGCAGAGGGTCAACACACAACTGCCACCACCACAGCCCCCCACCCCCTCTCAGTGTACACTGCTCCACTTCGACATCACCCTTACCACTGGGTCCAGACGGTATGGCACAACATTGATGGCTGTGTCAGCGGGTGTGATCCGTGCCATGTGGAATGATGACAGCCCGCTCTGCGATGAGCTGTGAACTCAGATTCGTTAGAGAGAGTCTGACCCATGGCAATAGCTGAACCATCCACCTTGGTGGCCGCTGAGTTCGTCACGGACACTCCATCACGTGCCCGCGTGGGCTAGCTATGGGAGGGGTTGGGGGGGGGGGGAGGGGCAGGGACTGCACGCCCGGCACCGAAGTTTCACCACTCGTCAACCCCAGCGACACTCGGTCACCATCACGATTTCTGTGGCTGTGGAACAAGCACACGGTATTACAAGTAAGGTGGAACAGTGCGTTTAATGTTAACAATAATTTACAGATGCCCTAGCCCCTACAACTAAACTGTGCCCTTCACTCGTGCCAACTTACTCAGTGTCTCTCTTTGTTGCCTTACGGGCCCTACCATTACGTCTAAGTGATTCCCCAGATGATACAGCAGGAGTGGAGGAGGACTGCTGCGAATCGCCCCCTTCGACTCGTTTCTCCTTCGGCAAGCGTTTCCTAGGGGCGACCCGGCCATGATGGGCCAGGCTGCTCTGCGGGCGTCACGGGTGACGTTGTGCCACTCTGCTTTGCCTGCTGCCCACCCGATGCACCAGGGATGGGACGGGGGGAGGCCGAGAATTCCGGGACGTCCAGTGATGGAGTTAATGGGACAGGCCCCGATACCGCCTCCTCCCTCGGGGACCCTCACTTTGGGACAGAGGTGCGAGCGGGGAGGTGCCCCGTCGTGCCACCGACACCTGGCGCTGCCAGTCCTGGAGGCCTGCAACGGTATCCACCAGGATCCGAAGGTTTGCAGAGACGGAGTCCAGGGAGTTAGACATTCCCGCCAGGGACTGTGCGATCTCAACCTGTGAGTGCACGACACCATCCAGCACATGTGTCAGGCGGTTGATGCTCTCCGCGACTGACTGCTGGGACTGTGCCATCGACTGCTGTGATTGTGCCATGGCGTGCTGCGACTGGGCCATGACCTGCTGAGACTCGGCCAAGGCCCGTAGTGCGCCGGCAATGTCGTGTTGGCTCTGGCGCATTGCTGCCTGTGAGAGGGCAACCCTGTCCAGGGCCGAGGATGACGCGTGCACATTAAGCCCAACGCCTTGCATAACCTGACCCATTGCCTCCACCGCGGATGCCACCCGTGCGGTGTAGGCCTGGGTTGCTACCATGAGCGGCACCACTCCCTGCTCCTGGACGCGGTTCGACTCCTCTAACAGCGTCTGCAGAGTCTGGAAGACAGCCCTCATCCCGTCATTGTGTCCCTGGGTTTCTTGATGCATCGGCTGTGTGGGTGGGTTGAGAAACTCCAGGAACTCGGAAAATGTCTGGGAGCCAGCTGCATGCTGGGCCTGGCCTGGCCTCCACCAGTCCGGGCCCTCGGCTGCTCCGACCTCCACCTGCTGTACCTGCTCAGCTGTGATGTGCGACCCAGACTGTGACCCAGGAGCCTCATCACTAAATAGCCCAACCGGGGTGAGTGTCTCTGGGATGGTGGATAGTGTGGGAGATAGCTGTGCCGCAAGCTCGAGGTCATCTTGGGTGCACGACTCCTCTATGTCATCGGCCCGCTGAGAGGCCGCAGGGCGTTCGCGGGCCATTTCTCTCTCTTCCTCTCTCGCCGCCCTCTGGGCGACCTGCTCCACAGATTTGGTTGGGGAGGATGGGACTCCCCGCTGATCGGGCACCCTCTGTCGTGCGGCCCTGGCTGTGGTGGGGGCAGATGCCTGTGTCCGCCTGGAGGCAGACGGCCCTGGTCGTTCGGCATCACATCCTAGGGAAGAGAATGGAATGGGTTATTTAGAGACACTCGGCCGGGCGCTGGACGGTCCCAGTGGGCAGGGTGTGTGAAGTGACAGAGGATGGGGGAGGTGTCCAAGTGGGCAGGGTGTGAAGGGACAGAGGATGGGGGAGGTGTCCAAGTGGGCAGGCTGTGAAGGGACAGAGGATGGGGGAGGTGTTCCAGTGGGCAGGTTATGAAGGGACAGAGGATGGGGGAGGTGTCCAAGTGGGCAGGGAGTGAAGGGACAGAGGATGGGGGGGGGGGGGTTGTCCAAGTGGGCAGGGTGTGAAGGGACAGAGGATGGGGGAGGGGGGGGGGTGTTTGTCATGCAGGGTTGTCTCACTTGTTGCAGCTCCGCCAACCTCGCACTGCGCGATCTCCTGGGTGGCAGATCCCCCAACAAAGTCCAGTGCCCTCTGCTCAAACATGGTGAGGGGGTGCAGGATGGGCGAACCCCCTCCAGTCTTGTTCCGCTCACGGGTGTTGTGAGCGGTCTTGTCCTGTTGGGGGAGGGGGCATAGGTAGATCATTACAATACGGCAGGTATCAGCAGTCCGTTCAGATACTGGCACAGGTTGGGGGTCAAGTTGTAATAAGACCATTGCATCTCTCCACGGGGGCCAGAGCGCTGGGTCTGTGACAACTTTGTGAACCACCCTCAACTCACTCTGCCCCAATCCCCCTCCACCCCCCGTGCCGGGGTGGGGGGGAGGTGGGTGATTAAGTAAAGGGGGGTGGGATGGTTGTGACCCGGGGGCACCCTCTTGGCAACCCTGGTGAGGTCGTGCATCTTCTTCCGACATTGCTCTGCAGGGCGAGGGGTCTGCCCCACAGCACTGACGGCAGCAGCCACCTCACGCCTGGCCTGGCGCACCACGCTGGCAGGGTGGCGATGCCCTCTACGCGGGCAGATGATACCCCTCCTCTGCTCGATTGAATCCAGCAGCGTCTCGACGTCAGCCTCCAAGAATCGCGGGGCTGCTCTCCTTTGCTCCGACATCCTGGCCTTCAGTTTCTGTGCTCGCCCGCGCCTTTTTACGGCGTCGGGCGGCCTCACGTGGGCGTGTTCGTGTCATGCTCGCCTTCCGGCGTCATCGCGCACGTGATTGACGCGGCCCCGTTCCTAGCCCATTTCCCGGAGGTGAATACGTCGGGAACGGGGCCGTGTCGAGCCGTCGCAAACGTCGTCCGTTTTCACGGCCGACTTCGCGATTTTCCGCAGGTGCGGAGAATCGCGCCCGTGGACTGCTTTCTACCATTCATGGATTGAGATGCTTTAATCCCACTCTTTGTTGGTTTTTGTTCTTTTGATTGTTCTTCATGAGCTTTGACTTCAGCACAACATTTCAGTCAGTTTAAAAAAAAACATAGGTCAAGGAATTAAAATGTCAAACTGAAAAAAACATAGTGTGAATCACATTCACCACATTCACCCCCTGTTAAAAAAATCAAGTCCAGCGGGGGTGATGGCTCAAAGAGTCAGTCTGCCCGATGGATGAATTGTCCGTTTGATCTGCGGAGCGCCGGGGTTGCAGCCTCTTGCGGTGGCTGGGCGGGCGTCGAGGTCTGGGGTACGGTTGGGGTGCTCGGGACTGGTGGGGTGAGCTCACAGAGTCGGGGGCGCAAGGGGGAGGCCGCATAGGGAACAGGGAAAGGAGTTCCTCGGTGGGGGTAGATGGGGGGCTGGATCCAGCGGGTGTCAGGTCCCGGAGGGATATTGTGTCCTGGCGACCGTCCGGGAACTCAACAAATACGTACTGTGGGTTGGAATGAAGCAGGCGCACCTTTTCAACAATGGGGTCGGTCTTGTGCGCCTTGACGTGCTTCCTTAGGAGAACCGGGCCTGGCGTCCTCAGCCACGCCGGAAGTGAGACCCCTGTGGTAGTGCCCCTGGAAAAAATGAAGAGCCGTTCGTGGGGGGTTGTCGAGCAGGTACTGACGCAGCTCGTCACTCATAAAGGACGCACCCCGGTTGCTGTGCACGTAGCTGGGGAAACCGAACAGGGTGAAGACACTATGCAGGGCCCTAATGACTGTGTGGGAGGTCATATCGGGGCATGGGATGGCGAAGGGAAATCGGGAGAACTCGTCAATAATGTTAAAGAAGTAAATGTTTTTGTTAGTGGAGGGGAGTGGCCCTTTGAAATCGATCGCAAGGCGTTCAAAGGGCCTAGAAGCCTTGACCAGGTGAGCCCTGTCTGGTCTATAGAAGTGCGGTTTGCACTCCGCACAGATCGGGCAGTCCCTGGTGACCGCTTTTACCTCCTCGTTGGAGAAAGGCAGGTTTCGGGCTCTGATGTAGTGGGCGAGCCGGGTGACCCCCGGGTGGCAGAGGTCATCGTGGATGGCTTTTAGGCGGCTGATTTGCGTGCTGGCGCATGTCCCTCGGGATAGGGCATCCGAGGGCTCATTGAGCTTCCCCGGTCGATATTTGATATCGTAATTGTAGGTGGAGAAGAATCCTCCACCGAAGAATTTTGTCATTTTTAATTTTGCCCCTTTGCAAGTTGTCGAACATGAAGGCGACCGACCGTTGGTTGGTAATGAGGGTGAACCTCCTACCTGCGAGGTAGTGCCTCCAGTGTCGGATAGCCTCCACGATGGCTTGTGCTTTCTTCTCGACTGAGGAGTGTCAGAGTTCTGAAGCGGATAGGGCACGGGAGAAAAATGCAACGGGCCGCCCAGCTTGGTTTAAAGTGGCTGCTAGCGCTACCTCTGAGGCGTCGCTCTCAACCTGAAAGGGAGTGGATTCATCCACCGCCCACATGGCAGCTTTGGCGACGTCGTTCCTGATGCAGCTGAAGGCCTGGCGCGCCTCAGCAGACAGGGGAAATAGTGTGGCCTTAAAGAGTGGGCGGGCTTTGTCCGCATATTGGGGGACCCATTGGGTGTAGTACGAAAAGAGCCCCAAGCACCGTTTGAGGGCCTTGGGGCCATGGGGGAGGGGGAGTTCTAAGAGGGGGATGCATGCGGTCTAAGGGCATGCGGTCCGGGTCTGGGCCCAGGACTCCGTTCTCCACGACGTAGCCGAGGATGGCTAGTCTGTGCGGAACACGCATTTCTCCTTGTTGTATGTAAGGTTTAATTTTTGGGCCGTCTGGAGAAAACGGTGGAGGTTGGCGTTGTGGTCCTGCTGGTCATGGCCGCAGATGGTAACATTATCCAGATATGGAAACGTGGCCCGCAGCCCGTACTGGTCTACCATTCGGTCCATTGCTTGTTGGAACACCGAAACCCCGTTAGTGACGCCGAAGGGAACCCAGAGGAAATGGAAGAGGCGGCCATCGGCCTCGAACGCCGTGTAGTGGCGATCCTCCGGGCGGATTGGGAGCTGGTGGTATGCAGACTTCAGATCCTCCATGGAACATACCCGATATTGGGCGATCTGGTTTACCATGTCTGCAATCTTGGGGAGGGGATACGCGTCTAGGAGCGTAAAGCGATTGATGGTCTGGCTATAATCGACGACCATGCGGAATTTTTCCCCGGTCTTGACGACCACCACCTGAGCTCTCCAGGGACTGTTACTGGCCTCTCTGATCCCCTCACTGAGCAGCCTTCGGACCTCCGTTCTGATAAATACCCTATCCTGCAGGCTGTATCGCCTGCTGCGGGTGGCTACCGGTTTGCAATCCGGGGTGAGGTTGGCGAAGAGAGGAAGGGGGGCGATGCGCAGCATGGCGAGGCTGCAGATAGTGAGTGGGGGAAGGGGCCCGCCGAAGCTGAGGGTGAGACTCTTGAGGTTACATTAGAAATCCAAGCCTAGGAGGAGTGGCGCGCAGAGCTCGGGCAAGACATACAGTTGAAATTTGGAATAGCTAGCGCCTCGAATTGTTAGCGTTGCTGTAGTGCGGCCTTGGATTTGGATGGAATGGGAGCCCGAAGCAAGGGCGATAGTTTGGTTGACGGGATAAATAGGGAGGGAACAGCGTCTTACCAGCTCTGGGTGTATGAAGATCGCTGTGCTCCCGGAGTCGAAGAGGCACGACGTGTTGTACCCGTTGATCTGGACCTCCATCATCGAATTTCTCAGATGCTTGGGGCGAGATTGGTCGAGGTTGACCGCGTTGAGTTGCGGGCCGCGTGGTGGGTGCCCGGGGGAGTCGAATTCTTCCGATCGGACGTCCTGTCGAGTAGATGCCGGTGTGTTCTGGCGAGCTTGATGCAGGAACACTGCGCTGAGTTGCAGGCCATGTGGTGACTGCCCAGGGAGGTCGTACTCCTCCGATGAGCTGTTTGAGTCTGGGGATGCAGCTAGGGCCCGTGGATCGCACGTGGAGGGTGGTGATGAAGATGGCGTCCAAGATGGCGGCCCCCATGAATCGCATGTGGTCGGCCGCATGGTGGAGGTTTGCCAAGTTGGCGGCCCCCATGGATGGTATGTGGCGGGAAGGAGCGGAGCCTGAGCGTATGCCGCAGCGTTTCGGGCCTCGCGGGCCTGCTGGTGCTGGGGGCAATGTTTTTGGACTGTTGGGGTGTTGAGGGCTGGGGCCCTTCTGCCGAGGCACACTCTAGCATAGTGGCCTTTCTTCCCGCAGCTGCTGCAGGTCGCGGATTGGGCTGAACAGTGCTGCCGCGTGTGCTGGCTTTGTCCACAGAAGTAGCAGGCTGGAGCAGTTGAATTACTGGTTTGGGGAGCTGAATAGTGGCAGGCTGGAGCAGTTGAATAATTGGTTTGGTGAGCTGAGTAGCTGGCTGGGGAAGCTGAGTAATTAGCTGGAGCAGCTGGATAGCTTGAGTAGTTGACTGGGACAGTAGGGCGACTGGCTGTGGCAGCGCGATAGCTGGGGGGCCTTGCGGCACAGGCTTGGGGGGTCCTCAGGTCGGGGGCCCATGCGGGGTTAGCGGGGTCCACGGGAAACGAGTTGAGGCTGCGGAAGGAAACTTCCATTGTGATAGCAGCCTCTACGGTAGTCTCTAAGCCCTGGGCCCCATTTTCTAATAGTCTCTGGCGTACATAGCTAGATTGAAGGCTCGCTACAAAAACATCCCGCAAAGCAAGCTCCCTATGTTCGGCCGCGGTTACGGCCTGGTAATTGCAGTCATTTGAGAGATTGTTCAACACGCGTGCAAATTCAGCTAAAGTTTCAGTAGACCGTTGTCGGCGAGTTGTGAGCACATGGTGGGCAAAGACCTCGTTCATGGCCCTAATATACATTTTGTCCAAAATCGCCAGTGCAGCGGTGTAGGAACCAGCTGGATTTAATTGTGTAGAAATTCTGTGGCTTACCCTCACGTGCAGTAGGCTGAGCTTTCGTTCCTCCGTAGTTTCAGCGGTGCTGCTTTCGGCCAAGTAGGCCTTAAAACATTTCAGCCAGTGGCAGAAGGCTTCTTTCGCCTCTGCATCCTGCGGATCGAGTTCTAGACGTCCTGGTTTTAGAGCGGATTCCATGCTTTACTTCGGCAGCTTCTTAAGTGTATTAAATTGATGGAACCATCAATTGAGCGAACACATGTCGTTGGATCTGAACAGAGGCTTTAATACACTTACAACAGAGCCAGCCTATTCGTTGTTGAGCTTCAGATGAACTGGCAGGCTGGCTCTAAGGCGCTGATCTTTATACATCGTTCCCAGGGGGAGGAGTCCTGGGCGGAGCCAAGGGAGGAGCCCAGTACAAACTCTCACGTACTCCCAGAGCGACTCCCCCTGGTGGTGCAACTGCACTTACAATGGTGGATAGTGAACATATATACACGGAGTTATATTGGCAACTATATACAGCATTGATCTTACAACGGGTAGATAACGAACATATATACATGGAATGATATTGGCAACTATATATAGTGTGAATCACATATACCACAGTGAGTAGGGAGCACTGTGCTCCGGCACCAACCCTTGTCCCACACATCTGTAACCCCAACCTCCTAAACGGAGGGCGGCCAAACCCTCACCCTGCACCACATGCTGGCACCCATATCGGCTGCCATCGCTGGGTGCCCTGGCCACTGACGCCACCAGCCACCCACTACCTGCGCTGCCTATGTTGGTCTGTCGTTTTCTGTTTCCCACCCCCAGGAGAAGACAGCCCATAACCGCTCATAACCGCCAGGAGCGGGAGAAGACTGGAGTGGGATCGCCGGACCTGTGGCTACTCACCACAGCAGAGCAGCAGGCCCTGCATGTGTTCAGTGCGCCCGAAGAAAGGGCAGTCACTGGAATGGAGATCGGCGTTGAGCGAGGGAATGAGGCCCCGCTGAGTTGTAGTTCCCCGTGACACGTGTGGCACAACCCCCCCCCCACCACCCTCACACACACGCTATCCCTGCCACCCCCATCCCCCCCCCCCCCCCCCCCACCCCACCCCCCGCGCGCACAGCCCATGACGTGGTCTAATTGTGTGTCCTGTCTTGTGTCTCTGGTGTTCCTTGCCCCCAGCCAGTGCCACAGCCCCAGGTGCCGAGCAGCGATGGGAACACCGACATGGGTGCGAGCCACAGACATTAACGCATCACGGGGGATAAATGCTGGCAGAAGGTTCACTCACGTGAGGCTTGCCGCATGGTTGCATGTTTTGACGGATCTCCTTTTTGTCTGCTGCCCTCGCTTCACCCTCTGCGCAGGTGCGGGCCTGCTCCTCGCCTGCCAGCTCAAGGAGCTCTCTCCTCAAAGGGGGTTTGTGTTTTCAGCTTGGATATGGCTCGGGCAGGCTGTGCCGGCTCATGCTGTTGGCGCTCAAGCTTGTCCTGCAATGAGATAGATGGGGAGAGTGTGGGTGGATGTCCTGCCAGGTCAGATAGTGATGCATGGGATGTGAGTGGGAGCTGGGTTGTGAGGAGCAGATTATCTACTGGGGGGAACGTGGGGAGTGTGGGTGGGTCGGGGTGGGAATGCAATGAGAAGTGTTGGGAATCAGTGATGTGGCTGGGTGAGAGATCACCGTGGAGATGTGAAGGTGCGTGAAGGGCTGCAGCAGTATACACCAGAAGCAGACTTTCATAGAATCCCTACAGTGCAGACGGAGGACATTCAGCCCATCAAGTCTGTACCAACCCTCTGAAAGAGCACCCTACCTAGGCTCACTCCACCGCCCTATCCTCGTAACCCCACCAAATCTGCTCATCTTTGGACATTAAGGGGCAATTTAGCATGACCAATCCACCGAACCTGCACATCTTTGGACTGTGGGAGGAAACCGAAGCACCCGGAGGAAGTCCACGCAGACACAGAGAGAAAGTGCAAACTCCACACCGACAGTCACCCAAAGCTGAAATTGAACCCGGGCCCCTGGTGCTGTGAGGTAGCCATGCTAACTATTGTGGGCCTTGCCTCCTCCAGGCAGACTTACCCGAGCTGCATCAAGAAGGTCAATCTTCTTCTGGCACTGTTGCTTCATCCTCTTGTGCAGCGGGCTGGCAATCACGGGGCTGGATTCTCCGTCCCGCCGTGTCAGATTTCGGTTTCACCACGCCAGCGGGATTCTCTGTTTCGCTGGCTGGTCAATGGGGTTTCCCATTGTGGGGCAGCCCCACGCCATGGGAAACCCCCGGGCTGCTGGCAAAACGGAGCACCTCGCCGGCAGAGAATCCAGCCCACTATCGTCACTGCCTCCCAGTGGGGGTGGTGACCTTGGTTGATGGATGTCTGCAAGAACCCGGGTCAAGGATGTCAAACCTCTTCTCCACACCATCCTGGAATTTGCTAAAAGCTCCCTCTGAAACATTTGATTCTGTCTCCCCAGCAGCCAAACCCCGGACTGGACTTGGAAAAAGTGCTGAGGAGTTCTGGGAGGCGTTTAAAAGGACTGATTGAAGAGATTCCGTTTTCCCAAGATGAGTAACTCAGAAGCAAGCCTTTTAGAGCATAGTGCGGATCACGTGGGGAAAAACAGTTTTGTTAAAGAGGCTGAACATTCAGTGAGTTTTTTCCCCCTTGGCAGGATTCTCTCCAGTTCTCATCAGAACCAACACTTTGAAAAATCTCGGGCGAGATTCTCCCCTACCGGGCGGGGCGGGCAGTCCCGGCGCTGAGGAGTGGTGTGAACCACTCTGGCGTCAGGCCACCCGGAGGGTGCGGAATCCTCCGCACCTTCAGGGGCTAAGACGGTGGGGTTGGTGCTGCACCAACCGGCGCCGAAGGGCCACCGTCGGCCGGCACGATTTGTCGAATGCGCGGGAGCGCCAGCGTGCGCTGGCGCATCCCAGCGCATGCGCAGGGGGATTCGTCTCCGCACCGGCCATGGCGGAGGTTCAAAGCAGCCGGTGCGGAGGGAAAGAGTGCCCCCTCGGCACAGACCCGCCCGAGGGGGTCTCAACCAGGGCCTGGGAAGGGTGGTGGCTGGGGGATGGGCAATGGGGCCGTGGTGACCCCCCACAGGGCTGGGGTGGTGTACAGGCACGAAACCCATTACCGTGGCCTGCAAGGCAGCCATCTTGCTGCGCACCTCACTGTCCACCCACTTTGGCCCCTGGTTCTGCAGAGTGCCCTGGCCATATGGGTGCCTCCACCCGAATAACCCGCACCCTATCCCGCCCCCTGCACCCCACCACCCCCGCACTCCAACCCCCACCCCCGCACCCCACCCCCGCACCCCACCCTCTGCCATACCAACATAGAACAGTACAGCACAGAACAGGCCCTTCAGCCCTCGATGTTGTGCCGAGCAATGATCACCCTACTCAAGCCAACGTATTCATCCTATACCAGTAACCCAACAACCCCCCCCCCATTAACCTTATTTTTTTAGGACACTAAGGGCAATATAGCATGGCCAATCCACCTAACCCGCAAATCTTTGGACTGTGGGAGGAAACCGGAGCACCCGGAGGAAACCCACACACCAGCTCCCCAACCCAACCTCCACAACCAGCTGCCACCTGCCGGCAGGGCATCACGTGGCCCACCCAAGGGAACGCAGAGCATACAGCTGGCAAGAACCTCACCAGCCATCAGTACCGCTGGCAGCAGCAACAGGAGACAGGGCCAGAAATCCCCACGATGCCATGCACCGACGGGCCAGAGGTGCAGGAATAGAGGGGGGGGGGGGGATATTGGGAGCAGAGTCTGCAGTGCCAACCAGGGCCATACTGTAACCCAGCAGACCTGGTTGGGCATGGGGGTAAGCACCATGCTAACATGTCGGCTTTTCACCCCCAATATCCAATGGATATTGGAATTCAACCAGCAAAGGGGGCTTTCCTCCATGTCGAAGACTCCGGCTCATGCAACATTTCTGCCGGTTCATGGTGCACATGGCACTGTGGGGGTATAGGGGAGGGCACCTGCTCCTGGTGGCCTTCAAGGAGACAGTCACTCTGAACCTTTATGCCACGGGGTCCTTCCAAGCTCTGAGTAGGAACTGTCCGGGATCTCACACAGCTCGGTACACAGATGCATCCACACCATCACAGAGGTCCTATATGCTCAGTTGGCACAATACATCCATTTCAATGTGGACCGAGCCCACCAGGATGTCCAGGCAGTGAGGATCACCGCCATCGGTGGGATATCCTGGGTCCAGGGGGTGATTGATGGGATGCATATCGCCTTACGAGCACCTGCAGATGACAGGCCGGTGTTCACAAACCGAAAAGGGTTCCACTTGATGAATGTATAGCTGGTGTGTGACCATGAGATGTGCATCATGCACGTCTGCACCAGATACCCGGGCAGTGTGCACGATGTAATGTTATGTATATAGTCAGGTTGGTGAAGGGTTAATAATTACATCTATATGTAAATCAAACACTAGAGGGCGTTACTAATTGTCTGTATAAAAGACAGCCTCTCAGGGAATTCTGGGAGAAGCTGAGAAGAGAAGCATGGTGAAAAGCACAAGGAGAAGCTTAGAGCAGAGTGTGTGTTAATTAGAGATAAATAGCACAAGGTTAGATCATTGTGTAGTTAGTGACTAGATAGAATATTGAATACGGTTAGATTGAATATCATTTATTCGCCATCTATAGCTCACTAGAGTGTGCAAACTTCATTTAATTAGTAGTGAAATAATAAATAAATTTTGTTTCAATCTTCTGATTGGTATATTCTTTGTCAACACTATATCTGGCCATTATAGAAGAAAAGACAAAGAATATAACATATTACCAGTCGTGGTAATATAATACTCAATGTCTTCATCCTGGCACACTCGGCGGTTCCGGTCCTCTTCGAGGCACATCTCTGTCTGGGGGGTTGGCTCCTGGGTGACAAGGGTTATTCGCTGCGGTCGTGGCTGATGATGCCTATTCGGAGACCCACTACAACGATGCCCATGCCTCGATCAGGGGCATGATCGAGCGGTGCTTCGGCATCCTGAAGATGTAGTTCAGGGTCCTGGAGCGCTCCAGGGGGAAGCTCCAGTATGGCACTGGGAGGGTCGCCCACATCATGGTGGCCTGCTGCGTCCTCCACTACACTGCGCAGCAGAGGGGTGACGTACTGAAGGAGGAGGATGAACGCCAGACCTCGTCCGACAAGGGGGATGCAGGGCAGGCCGAGGATGGGCAGGACATGGGGCCCGGGCAAGCACAGGAGGCTGCATAACGCATGCGCTAGGGTCAACATGCATGGGATGCTCTGATCGCCTCCAGGTTCACCGACTGGGGGAACACCGAAGCAGTGAGCTCCAGCTATACTGCTGTCCCTGAGCCAAGCCCGCGCTCAATGTCTGCCCATTCCACCCCCCCTCTCCCACGCACCCCGTCTGTGGCAAGCCCAGACAAGCCCACCCCTCACACTCTTCCAACAAAACACCGAGGCAGGTTGTAATATTGTGCAAAGGTGTTTAATGTGAAAACATATATACAGATTCGTTCTCCACCCTCTGTTGCTAAACTGTGTCCTGCATCCATGCCAAGTTAACTGGGGTGACTACTTTTCTGGCCTTACGGGCACTAACGCTAAGTCTATGTGGATCCCCAGATGGTACATCAGGAGTGGAGGCAGCCTGCTGAGATTCCCGCCCTGTGACCTGGGTCCCCTCTGGCTGCCATCTTCTGGGACGAGCAGGCCTTGTTGGGCTGCTCAGGTATCCCAGGTGGTGCCGCCCAGTTCTGCCCGCTGTCCATGTGATGCGGCAGAGAAAGGAGGGGTGGGGGAGTCCCAGGTGTCGTGGTGTTCCGGCACCCCACTTGCTGGAATCACCGACATGGGCCCTATCACCTCTTCTTCCTCAGGATGCCCAAAGGCCCCCGGGTTACTCCATGGGAGGGGGATGTGAGGTAACCCCTGAGGCTCCTCCGCCACCTGGCGCAGCCAGTCCTGGAGGCCGGCAGCAGTCTTGCCAAGGGTCTGCATGCTCGCGGATACAGGAGCTTTTCACAGTAACTTCATTGCCGTGTTAATGTAAGCCGACTTGTGACAATAAAGATTATTATTATTATTATAGTGGACCACCTCCGCCTGGGACTGCACCACATCTTGTGACTGTGCCACCTCCCTCTGGGTTTTTATCACATCAGCCAGCATCCGGAAAGTTCTGAGCCAGGGCCTGCTGTGACTGGGCCATGCTCAGATGAGCCGCTGCAATGTCCAAATGGCTCTGGCAGATGACTGCCTGGCCTCGGCCACCACATGCAAAGAGTGTCTCAGGCCTTGGGCAGGCTGATCCACAGCTGAAACACTCACCCCCCCCCCCCCCCCCCTGGCCTCCAGTGCACGCCACCTGTGTGGTGTTGGCCTGGGTGGCATGCGTGGCTGGCACCACATCCTTCCCCTGCATGCAGTTGGACTCCTCCACCTGCACCTACAGGTGCTGGATGCTCGCCGACAACCCCTCATGTAGTCCCGGGCTCTGCGACTGCATCTCCACAATCGATGGGACTGTCCATTCCAGAAGTCCGAAACCCGTCCAGATGGCAGCAAGTCCCTGGGGTCATCCCCCCCTCTGACCGTCTGCCCCCTTGGGAATTCCTACCTCCACCTGCTGTACCAGAGCATGTGTGCTGTGCGCACCAGTTGGTGCCCCACTAACGTGCCCAACCAAGGTGTCTCTGGGATGTTGGAGGTTGTTGGAGACAGCTGTGATGGGAAATCTGTGTCATCCTCGGACTCGAATCCGGGATGTCCTGGGATTCAGATCGATGGCTCCCGTTCCTGTTGGTATTGTCACTGCTCGGCACCTGGGGTTCTGGCTGTAATTGGGGTGGGGGCATGGACACCAGAAGGACCCGCTCCATCACCAGCAGCTCCTGCACGACAGAAGACAAGATGCATAATTAGACCACGGGCCGAGGGGGACTTGGGGTGTGTTAGGGAGCGGGGAGTAGGGGTGGTGGTGTTGGTGGAGTGGGGGTGTCGGGTTTGATGTGTGTGTGAGGGTGGTGTGGGAGTGGTGGGAAGTAGGGGTGGTGGTGTTGGCGGAGTGGGGGTGTCGGGTTTGATGTGTGTGTGAGGGTGGTGTGGGAGTGGTGGTGTGTGTAAGGGGGAAGTAGGGGTGGTGGTGTTGGTGGAGTGGGGGTGTAGGGGTTGATGTGTGTGTGAGGGTGGTGTGAGAGTGGTGGTGTGTGTAAGGGGGAAGTAGGGGTGGTGGTGTTGGTGGAGTGGGGGTGTCGGGTTTGATGTGTGTATGAGGGTGGTGTGGGAGTGGTGGGAAGTAGGGGTGGTGGTGTTGGTGGAGTGGGGGTGTAGGGGTTGATGTGTGTGTGAGGGTGGTGTGGGAGTGGTGGTGTGTGTAAGGGGGAAGTAGGGGTGGTGGTGTTGGTGGAGTGGGGGTGTCGGGTTTGATGTGTGTGTGAGGGTGGTGTGGGAGTGGTGGGAAGTAGGGGTGGTGGTGTTGGCGGAGTGGGGGTGTCGGGTTTGATGTGTGTATGAGGGTGGTGTGGGAGTGGTGGTGTGGGAGTGGTGGGAAGTAGGAGTGGTGGTGTTGGTGGAGTGGGGGTGTCGGGTTTGATGTGTGTGTGAGGGTGGTGTGGGAGTGGTGGTGTGGGAGTGGTGGGAAGTAGGAGTGGTGGTGTTGGTGGAGCAGGGATGTGGGGGTGGTGATGTTGGTGGAGTGGGGGTGTAGGGGTGGTGGTGTTGGTGGAGTGGGGGTGTCGGGTTTGATGTGTGTATGAGGGCGGTGTGGGAGTGGTGGGAAGTAGGGGTGGTGATGTTGGTGGAGCAGGGATGTGGGGGTGGTGGTGAGTGTAACGGTGGTGTAGCGGTAGTGGCGAGGAGTGGTGACACACGTAACACCAGGGTCTGCAACTCAGCAGCATCTCACTTCCTCACCTAATGCCAACCTCCACCCCGGCGACTGCTCTTTCCTCGGGCCAGCCGACCGCATCCAGGACCCTCTGCTCTGCCACGGTGAGGGGCCGCAGGTTCTGCGGTCCCCCTCCTGTCTCCTCCCGCTCTCGGCGGTTATGGAAGGCTTACCCCTGGGGGCAGGGGAACAGAAAGCGCACAGTGTTAGACATTCCGATGCATGCCGCCGAGGGAGTTGATAGCTGGTGGCTTCAGTGGCAAAGGCACGTGGCAGTCAGTATGGGTGCCTGTATGTGGTGCAAGGTGGGGGTTTGACCACCCTCCAGGTTACGGATGTGTGGGAAGGGGGTTGATGCCAGGGGAATAGTGCTGCATACTCACCCTGGCCGGCCTGAGGAGATTGCGCAGTTTCTTCCCGCACTACCGGCCGGTGCCAATGGTGTTGCCCACAATGTTGACCACCTCTGCCATTTGTGTCCAGCATGGCGGCCAGCGTCGGCTGGCAGCCTCCTTCCCGGGCTGGAGTACAGGGTCACCCGCCCCTCCTCCGCGGCCTCTAACAGGGTCTTGAGCTCGGCGTTCATGAACCTTTGTGTCGCTCTCCTCACCGCCACCTTGTTAGCTGGGATGGGGAGTGTATGGTGTGTATGGGGAGTGCAGTGTATAAGTTGCTGCAGCTCGTCAGACTCCTGGGCGGGATTCTCCGACCCCCCCGCAGCCGGTCCGCGCATGGCGGAATTCCGGTGGTGGTTCTGTGCATCCGCGAGATCACGATGGACATTCCGCGCTTGCGTGAACTCGCGCAGTCCCTTTGGCACTGGCTGGAGCGGCACCAACGACTCCAGCGTCCACCTAGCCCCCGAGGCAGGTGAGAATTCCTCACCTTGGGGGCCAGTTGATGTCGGAGTCATTGGCGCCGGTTTTCCCGCCGGTGTGGGGACTTAGCCCCCGGGAAGGAGAATCCCGGCCCTGGGTGTCAATCGTGAACCTGGTGAATCCGGCACCGTTTCTTTGTCCAGTCACGGTGGCTGGATTCTCCGTCCAGTCACGGCAGTGGGATTATCCGTCCATTCACGGCAGCCGGATTCTCCGTCCATTCACGGCAGCGGGATTCTCCATCCATTCACGGCAGCGGGATTCTCTGACCAGTCACAGCAGTGGGATTCTCCGTCCATTCACGGCAGCGGGATTCTCCGTCCATTCACGGCAGCGGGATTCTCCGTCCATTCACGGCAGCGGGATTCTCCGTCCATTCACGGCAGCGGGATTCTCCATCCATTCACAGCAGTGGGATTCTCCGTCCAGTCACTGCAGTGGGATTCTCCGTCCAGTCACGGCAGTGGGATTCTCTGTCCATTCACGGCAGTGGGATTCTCTGTCCATTCACAGCAGTGGGATTCTCTGTCCATTCACGGCAGCGGGATTCTCTGTCCATTCACGGCAGCGGGATTCTCTGTCCATTCACGGCAGTGGGATTCTCTGTCCATTCACGGCAGCGGGATTCTCTGTCCATTCACAGCAGTGGGATTCTGCGTCCATTGACGGCAGTGAGATTCTCTGTCCATTCACGGCATCGGGATTTTCCGGTCCCCCTGCAGTGAATGGGAGATTTGGCTGAGTGCCAAATTGTCCGTCCCTGGTGGCAGCAGTAGCGAGGCAGACCCACAACGGAGAATCCCGCCCAATGTCTCATCTGAAAGATGGCGGGCGGTAATCACCATTGCAGCTGCCCCATTTTCTGGAATGCAGCATCCCTGCCATGGGGTTTCCCATTGTAGCCATTCCACACGGCCGGGAAACCCGCGGGTGTGGGTGCGCTGCCGGCAAAGCAGAGGGTCCCGCCGACGGAGAATCCAGCAGGGCATTTTTAACAGTACATACAGTATTCCCTCAGTCAGCAACGATTATCTGCTTAAGTCAGTGGAATTGATCTTCAACCCACAAACCACTGACTCTGAGGTTTGAAGATGAATACTGAGTCACAGTTCCCACCTATTACCAGAGAAATTTAAGTTTTGAACCAAAAGGAAAGCCTTAACAGAAGTACCAAAACTGTCCTATGTGCTGATTTAACTACTGATGTGATATATAGTATTGGGCCTGATAATTATGCTGAGGGGTATTAATACATGAAGGGTTACAATATTAATCTGCCATTTTCTCCCTCAATGATGCTTTTAGCACATTGGAAATGCTTCATCTTAAACAGGGGAGTTGGTAAATATTCCTTCATTCAAAATTGTTTAAACTAATTTGAGGATTTCTGAAAAGTGAATGATTTGATTTGATTTATTGCCACATGTACCGAAGTACAGTGAAAAATATTTTTCTGCTGCCGAGGAACGTACACAGTACGTACATAGTAGACACAAGAATAATCAACAGGGAACAGTGACAAATGGTACATCAACAAACTGTGATTGGTTACAGAGGGGAACAAGGAGCCAAACAAAGCAAACAAAGCACATACATGAGCAAGAGCAGCATAGGGGTCTCTGATAATGCTGCCTGCCTTCCTGAGGCAGCGACATGTGTATACAGGATCAATGTGGGGGTGGCAAGCTTGTGTGATGCTTTGGGCTGAGTTCACCACACTCTGCAGTTTCTTGCGATTTTGGCCTGAGCAGTTGCCATGCCAAGCTGTGATGCAGCCGGATAGGATGCTCTCTATCGCACATCTGTAGAAGTTTGTGAGACGTGCCAAATTTCTTTAGCTTCCGCAGGATGTAGCGACATTGCTGGACTTTCTTGACTGTTGCATCAACGTGAGTGGACCAGGACAGACTGTTGGTGATGGTGACCCCCAGGATCATAAAGCTAACAACTATCTCCACTTCAGAGCCATTGATGCAGACGGGAGAGTGTGTCGTGCTGCATATCCTGAAGTCGATGATCAGTCCGTTGGTCTTTCCAACATTTAGAGAGAGAATGCAGAGAAAGGGTGACCTATTTATTCATTTAACTGCAAATATATCTGAATGTTGCCTTTGTTGCAAATAGGGTTTTGTGACATGAAGAGACTGAAGCAATAAATCACAGATTCAAATTTAATTACCATGAGTCCTAATTTCCTTTCTGTGTAATTATCTAATCAATATTGCTATTGCTCTTTTCCAGATATCGAACTATTGACAAATGTCAGAGACATCTATGTTATCAGGGGGACCATTTTATTCAGCTGCAGCCAGACTACCAAAATTCACAGATACATTTAAACATAACATTCTGGAACTATAATAAATAATTAACAGTTTTTGCCAGCACAACGATTAATGTTTGTTTCCCAACTGAAGTAAACAATGCCCTTGAAAGAATAAAAGGACATATATTATGATCCTGGACCAGACTCCAACATTTGCTAAGATACCAGATAGGAACCCCAAACACTTTTTTAAAATTTGTAAAATCGTGAGGAAAGTATACTTTGCTCTAGGCGTGACTCCATGCACAAATTACTTCTACCTGATTCCTTCTCTATCTCCACTCATGCAAAACCCACCACAGGTCAAAAAACACTTTTAAATAAAGTTAACAAATACAGGATTATTTGCTCTTCTCTCTGGATAGAGAGTTCTTTGAAAGACTTTTTGAAGAGAGAGGGATTCTTTCATTAAACAGCCTCCAAATCCCAGTCCATCAGATTAATGCTGAATCTGATAACCTTCTGCAAAAGCTGTTGTTCTGCTCATCTTCCAGAAGCTAAAACAAAAACCACTGCCTGCTACAGACCTGGCTCTTCCCTTTAATTATATTTTATGCCACTCAAATCCCGTGATCTACTTACTTAAGTCTAAGCGCAATGTTTCTAATTATCTATTCCCCAGGGAATCCCCAGAAATTATAACAATATCCCATTAGACCTCTCCTTGGAAACATAAACAAGGTTGGAAAGAAAGATGATCCACTTTTGCAACAGCATAATTGCACCAGTCTCCTCCCATCTTTGTTTATCTGTCTTGTGTGTATAGAATTTAGAATTTTGGACAATTTTTCATGGCCAATCCACCCAACCTGCACACCTTTGGACTGTGGGAGGAAACCGGAGTACCCGGAAGAAACCCACGCAGTCACGGGGAGGATGTGCAGATTCCACACAGACAGTGACCCAAGTCGAAATCGAACTTGGGACCCTAGAGCTGTGAAGCAATTGTGCTGTCCACAATGCTACCGTGCTGCCCTTAAGAAGTTAACCTACACTCCATTATTCTACCCTAATCCATGTACCTATCCAATAGCCGCTTGAAGGTCCCTAACGTTTCCAACTGAACTACTTCCACAGGCAGTGCATTCCATGCCCCCACTACTCTCTGGGTAAAGAACCTACCTCTGACATCCCCTCTATATCTTCCACCATTTATCTTAAATTTATGTCCCCTTGTAATTGTGTGTTCCACCCGGGGAAAAAGTCTCTGACTGGCTACTCTATCTATTCCCCTGATCATCTTATAAACCTCTATCAAGTCGCCCCTCATCTTTCTCCGTTCTAATGAGAAAAGGCCTAGCACCCTCAACCTTTCCTCGTACGACCTACTCTCCATTCCAGGCAACATCCTGGTAAATCTCCATTGCACCTTTTCCAAAGCTTCCACATCCTTCCTCAAATGAGGCGACCAGAACTGCACACAGTACTCCAAATGTGGCCTGACCAAGGTTTTGTACAGCTGCATCATCACCTCACGTCTCTTAAATTCAATCCCTCTGCTAATGAACACTAGCACACCACAGGCCTTCTTCACAGCTCTATCCACTTGAGTGGCAACTTTCAAAGATCTATGAACATAGATCCCAAGATCTCTCTGCTCCTCCACATTGCCAAGAACCCTACCGTTAACCCTGTATTCCGCATTCATATTTGTCCTTCCAAAATGGACAACCTCACACTTGTCAGGATTAAACTCCATCTGCCACTTCTCAGCCCAGCTCTGCATTCTATCTATGTCTCTTTGAAGCCGACAACAGCCCTCCTCACTATCCACAACTCCACCAATCTTCGTATCATCTGCAAATTTACTGACCCACCCTTCAACTCCCTCATCCAATTCGTTAATGAAAATCACAAACAGCAGAGGACCCAGAACTGATCCCTGCGGTATGCCACTGATAACTGGGCTCCAGGCTGAATATTTGCCATCCACCACCACTCTCGGTCTTCTATCGGTTAGCCAGTTTGTTATCCAACTGGTCAAATTTCCCACTATCCCATGCCTCCTTACTTTCTGCACAAGCCTACAATGGGGAACCTTATCAAATGCCTTACTAAAATCCATGTACACTACATCCACTGCTTTACCTTCATCCACATGCTTGGTCAACTCCTCAAAGAAGTCAATAAGACTTGTAAGGCAAGACCTACCCCTCACAAATCCGTGCTGACTATCCCTAATCAAGCAGTGCCTTTCCAGATGTTCAGAAATCCTATCCCTCAGTACCCTTTCCATTACTTTGCCTACCACCGAAGTAAGACTAACTGGCCTGTAATTCCCAGGGTTATCCCTATTCCCTTTTTTGAACAGGGGCACGACATTCGCCACTCTCCAATCCTCTGGTACCACCCCTGTTGACAGAGAGGACGAAAAGATCATTGCCAACGGCTCTGCAATTTCATTTCTTGCTTCCCATAGAACCCTTGGATATATCCGGGGACTTGTCTATCCTCAAGTTTTTCAAAACGCGCAACACATCTTCCTTCCAGACAAGTATCTCCTCGACCTTATCAGTCTGTTTCACACTGTCCTCTCCAACAATATGGCCCCTCTCGTTTGTAAATACTGAAGAAAAATACTTGTTCAAGACCTCTCCTATCTATTCAGACTCAATACACAATCTCCCGCTACTGTCCTTGATCGGACCTACCCTCGCTCTAGTCATTCTCATATTTCTCACATATGTGTAAAAGGCCTTGGGGTTTTCCTTGATCCTACCTGACAAAGATTTTTCATGCCCTCTCTTAGCTCTCCTAATCCCTTTCTTCAGTTCCCTCCTGGCTATCTTGTATCCCTCCAGCGCCCTGTCTGAACCTTGTTTCTTCAGCCTTACATAAGTCTCCTTCTTCCTCTTAAAAAGACATTCAACCTCTCTTGTCAACCATGGTTCCCTCACTCGACCATCTCTTCCCTGCCTGACAGGGACATACATATCAAAGACACGCAGTACCTGTTCCTTGAACTAGTTACACATTTCACTTGTGTCCTTCCCTGACAGCCTATGTTCCCAACTTCTGCACTTCAATTCTTGTCTGACAGCATTGTATTTACCCTTCCCCCAATTATAAACCTTGCCCTGTTGCACACACCTATCCCTCTCCATAACTAAAGTGAAAGTCACAGAATTGTGGTCATTACCTCCAAAATGCTCCCCCACTAACAAATCTATCACCTGCTCTGGTTCATTACCAAGTATTAATCCAATATGGCCTCCCCTCTGGTCCGACAATCTACATACTGTGTTAGAAAAGCTTCCTGGACACACTGCACAAATACTACCCCATCCAAACTATTTGATCTAAAGAGTTTCCACTCAATGTTTGGGAAGTTGAAGTCACCCATGACTACTACCCTGTGACTTCTGCACCTTTCCAAAATCTGTTTCCCAATCTGTTCCTCCACATCCCTGCTGCTATTGGGGGGCCTATAGAAAACTCCCAACAAGGTGACTGCTCCTTTCCTATTTCTGACTTCAACCCATATTACCTCAGTAGACAGATCCCCCTCGAACTGCCTTTCTGCAGCTGTTATACTATCTCTAATTAACAATGCCACCCCCCCCCCCCCCACCTCTTTTACCATCCTCCCTAATCTTGTTGAAACATCTATAACCAGGGACCTCCAACAACCATTTCTGCCCCTCTTCTATCCAAGTTTCCGTGATGGCCACCACATCGTAGTCCCAAGTACCGATCCATGCCTTAAGATCACCCACCTTATTCCTGATGCTTCTTGCATTAAAGTATACACACTTCAACCCATCTCCTTGCCTGCAAGTACTCTCCTTTGTCAGTGTTACCTTCCCCACTGCATCACTACGTGCTTTGGCGTCCTGAATATCGGCTTCCTTAGTTGCTGGACTACAGATCTGGTTCCCATTCCCCTGCCAAATTAGTTTAAACCCTCCCGAAGAGTACTAGAAAACCTCCCCCCCAGGATATTGGTGCCCCTCTGGTTCAGATGCAACCCATCCTGCTTGTACAGGTCCCACCTTCCCCAGAATGCGCTCCAATTATCCAAATACCTGAAGCCCTCCCTCCTACACCATTCCTGCAGCCACGTGTTCAACTGCACTCTCTCCCTATTCCTAGCCTCGCTATCACGTGGCACCGGCAACAAACCAGAGATGACAACTCTGTCTGTCCTGGCCTTTAAATTCCAGCCTAACTCCCTAAACTTGTTTATTACCCCACACCCTTTTTCCTACCTACGTCGTTGGTACCAATGTGCACCACGACTTCTGGCTGCTCACCCTCCCCCTTCAGGATCCTGAAGACACGATCCGAGACATCCCTGGCCCTGGCACCCGGGAGGCAACATACCTTTCGGGAGTCTCGTTCGCGACCACAGAATCTCCTGTCTATTCCCCTAACCATTGAATCTCCTACTACTATTGCTTTTCTATGCTCCCCCCTTCCCTTCTGAGCCCCAGAGCCAGACTCAGTGCCAGAGACCTGGCCGCTGGGGCCTTCCCCCAGTAGGTCACCCCCCCCCCCCCAACAGCATCCAATACGGCCACAAAGGATCCCTGCACTGTCTGCCTGTTAGTTTTCTTTCCTCTGACTGTAACCCAGCTACTCTTGTCCAGTACCTTTGGTGTGGCTACCTCCCTGTAACTCTCCTCTGCCTCCCGGATGATCCGAAGTTCATCCAGCTCCAGCTCCAGTTCCTTAACACGGTCTCTGAGGAGCTGGAGTTGGGTGCACTTCCCGCAGGTATAGTCAGCGGGGACACCAGTGGTATCCCTCACCACCCACATCCTACAGGAGGAGCATGCAACTGCCCTAGCCTCCATCCCCTCTTACTTTACAGAATTAGCTGCCCCGTGGACCAACTGGACCTCCGCCCTCCGACTCTGCTTCCAGTCAGTTGTACTCTAAACTCCTGGCTCCCTTCACGCTCTTTGATAAATATAGGAAATGAAATGTAAGGAGCACCTTACTCCCTCCTCACTTAACTCCCTCAGTCACCAAGCTCTCACTGTAGCACTCAAATGCCACAAGCTCAGCACTCCAGTGCCATTGGAGTATGTAGAGACAATGGGGGCAAGTTAAAGTGGGAAAGTAGGAATTAAATAATAATTAAGCAGTTGTATTTGCTGCACAATTTATTATTGTTCTTTTTTTTAATAAAACGTAATTGGGTATACATTTACAAACCTGGTGACTGTGATTATTGGACAACCAAGGGCCAAAGACTGAGGGTAGTTTTTCTAAGAATTATTGGTTAATTCACTGGTATTGTGACTCTGGGTCAAGTGGGGCTGGAATTGATCACGCCCTAGCCCAAGGTATTATAACATAATTTTATAACAACATTTACTGAGGTGAGAGGCTGACAATCGGGTGTGAAAGTCACTTTTCCTGCTCGACACTGCACTTTATCTGTGGAAGTGAAAATCCCATCCTCTATAACCAATAGTGTTAATAAACAAATAGAAAGTAACTACCAGATTAAGACTATGGTCTCTCGAGATAAGATATGCCATGCAGGTTACTAGCAACCAGGTCACTAGCATGTGCAACACCCTGGATGCAGCAAAGGCATCCCAGAGCACTTAAAAAACGTTGGAAATTAAATGGTTACTAAGAGAGAGGGATCATAAGAGATGAATGGAGTTGAGGGCAATGGGACAGAATTATTGTTATGCCTGCTCCCTATACTCACTCTCACATGGGTTTGCATCCAAATACAAAACCATAATGCGTTACATTACTATGTGAGCACCATTTAAAGAAAATTCTTACAACTAACATTGCAGGGCATGTTGCTCTCCTGTTTTTGTAGGCCTGAAAAACAAGGTGCGTGGTTCTCCGCCGGCGGGATGCTCCATTTTGCCGGCAACCCGGAGGTTTCCCGACGGCGTGGGGCTGCCCCACAATGGGAAACCCCATTGACCGGCCGGCGTAATGGAGCATCCCACCGGCAGGTTGAGGCAGAAATGATGTGCGGATGGACGGAGCATCCCGCTGATGTAGCCAGAATCACAATGGACTCTGCATAACCTCACCAATTGTGAAGCCACCGTCTCAGAGGATTTAGGGAATAAGCTGTAAGAGATTGAGCCCAATGAGTCACATATACATGAGGAGGAGCAAGTGTTAATGGTAAGGCAGGGATCTCACTATGCCTAAGAATAAAGCCAATAGGGCCACTCATTGCAGCAGCTGCTGAGGGTACAACATAGATGACAGCTCAAAGACTGCTCAAATGTCGACATTCCCCATTAGACCAACTCAATTCTTTCCTCGGTTGCAGAAACCTGAGAAGGATCAGTTGCTAGAAGAGCGGGTGGTGGGTACTGTACAAGAGGCCACACTAACAGTGGCATTCAAGGGGCATGGCTCCTATTTGCACATGATTTAGCAACAATGTCGCCTCTTGCATGCTACACAAAGTCATCCTCATGAGGGATGACTGTCCAAGGGCCTTCCCAACATGGACATAATCAGGGTGGCAACAGGACGGTGGCAGAGTCCCCACCTACCACCATTGCCCAATTAATACCCCCAACTACCAACCTCACCATTGGGGAGGGCACAAGGTTTTGCGCTTTTTCTCTAGTTGTACTCATAACAACTCATAATGAGTCGTTTTTTTTTTATTGGTATTATTTAAATTCTCAAAGTGTAGACAATAAATACTGAAATGAACAATTGAACTCTGGAAATGGCTGGATGGGGAACACTTTTAGAGCGATACTGAATTCATTGAAATCAGCTGTAAGGCTCGATACATGCTGGAACTATTCACAAAGAAGGTTGAGGCAATGTAAATGATTACATATTCCTAAAAATGATTGATTGCGTGACTTTAACTGAGGGCTTTAATGTATTCTCCAAAATAGTTACTCATTGGAAAGAAATGCACCGATTTTACCTTACTGGCCAACTTAAAGGTTAAATAGATAAAAGAACACGAACTGCAGAGCCAACCAAAATTCCTGTCCTAGGCAGGCAAAAGGTTCTGATTATTGTACATCTGGGAGTGATCATTATGCATGCCTGTTATGCGATGAATATTAGCAAAACGTACTGTCCCAATCCTTTCTTGTGTTTGAATGATAATAAAAAGTTAGCAAATGCAATATATATAATACATATAGGTAAACAGAGCGAGAGAGTTTTGTACAATGTATAACTGTTCTTCTGTTTTTATGAATAAAATTCCATGATACAGGAAGGGTTGCATTTAGGTGCAGGATTTCCACAGAAAGGGTTCATTTATACTGCAGTTGAACTGGAGAAGCATCTTAACAGAAATTCTGTCCACTGACGCTGAAGAGGCACCTGCCCTTCAATAAATGGCAACCGGCCATGTCTAAATGACAGAATGCAGCAATGCAGCGTCACCTAGCGCTACCAATCCATCAGGGTGTATAGGGCCAAGACTACTGTCTAAAAGGTTCCACAGGGTCTGTGTCTCAGGACGCTAGGTTTCACTTGTGACTCATTGGGGGAATCTCTGCTCATTGCTGGAGCCAGATCTACACTCAAAACCAGTCTGACTATGTTTGATAAACTGACCACACACTCAACATTCAAGCCACAGGCATATTCTTGGGAGCCACAAGGAACTTTTACCAGCTTAGTTAGTTTGCTGTGTAACCCTCGATAAGGCAAGGTGCCAATGTTCTTTTCACAATGGCAGCTTAATTGGTACAAATTGATACGATCTCCATAGAGACTGATAACTTTTAAAAAGAAATCGATCAAATCCTTACAGTGCAGAAGGAGACCATTCGGCCCACCAAGTCTGCACCCACCCTCAAAGGAGCATTCCACCCAAGTGCACTCCCCCGTTCTGTCACCATAACGCTGCTTTTTGATCATGGCCAATCCACCTAACCTGCACATCTTTGGACTGTAGGAAGAAACCGGAGCACCGGAGGAAACCCACGCAGACACGGGGAGAAAGTGCAAACTCCGTCTTATTCTTCTTGAGCAGTACCTCAGCTTTGAGGATGTCTTGTTTCCACTCTGGGGAGATAGGTTCCACAGTGGCTGAATAGTCCAATCCTGGATCCGCAGACTCTGGCACTGGTTTAGCAGGTTGTGATTAATGAGGTGGGTGGATTGGACGCTCTGGATTCTGCGCTCTCCCTCCTCTGTTTACGCTTGACTTCCGTGAGCTCCACCCTATGTCTTTCGAGGTGACTGAAGCCTTTGCGAATGTTTCTCCAGTTTGTGTGTTCTAAGGCAAGAATTTCCACATCTTGGGCGCGATTCTCCGCTGCCCACGACGGGTCGGAGAATAGCGGGAGGGCCTTCTCGACATTTTTCCCGACCTCCCGCTATTCTCCCCCCCCCCCCCCCCCCCCCCCCACGGCCGCCCCACGACACGAATCGCTGCTCGCCGTTTTTTTTACGGCAAACAGCGATTCTCCCCTATCCGATGTGCCGAGTTCCCAGGCCTTTCCGGCCGTTTTCACGAATTTAAACACACCTGCTCTCACCATTCGTGAAAACGGCCGCAAAGTGCCATCCTGCACAACCATGACACCGATTGGCACGGCCGCACCACGGCCGTGCCAAGGGTGGCATGGGCCCGCGATCGGTGGGCACCGATCACGGGCAGCGGGTCCAATACCCGCGCACTCTTTGTCCCTCCACCGCCCCGCAGGATCAGTCCACGGGGCGGCTGAGGGGCATGACGGACCGCGCATGTGCGGGTTTGACGCATATTCGCGATGACGTCATCCGCGCTTGCGCGGGTTGGACCCGTCCAATCCGCGCATGCGCGGCTGACGTCATCGTGCGTGTCAGCCGCCGTGAGTCTTGGCGGCCACGCTTAGCGAACGTTCGCTAAGTCCGCGATGCCGTTCTTCACGGGGCCGCGATGCTAGCCACGACCGGGGGGGGGTGAATCGGGTCCCGGGAGGGGGCACGGAGGCTGCCGTGAAACACGGCCGGTTTCACGGCAGCCTTTACGACCCTCCGCATTTGCGGAGAATCGCGCCCCTTGGAGGCGATGATCCATTTAGTTAGGAGACTTTGGTTTCCTTGTAGCATTTCCCCTGCCTTCCTAGTGATTGCTTGCCTTTGCAGAGCTCGGAGTAGAGCACTATTTTTTGGAGTCTTGTGGCAGGCAATGTGGCCAGCCCAGCGCAGCTGGTCGAGCGTAACCAGTGCCTCGATGCTGGGAATATTCATCTGAGAGAGGATGCCTATCCTGCCAGTGGATTTGCAGGATTTTGCAACGGCAGTGTTGGTGCTATCTCTCCAAGGATTTGAGGTAGCTGCTGAACATTGTTGTTTTGTTGTACCTGCTAATATCCTCAATACAGACACCTCTAAGATTATTGAAATGACACAAAAAACCCTCCAGGCAAAAATAAACAACTTTCCCTTAGTACAAAATGTCCTGGGTTTGACTGCCAGACCAAGAACTCCCAAACAAATGGACTGAAAGTCTACAAAGGTTCCCCAAACTTGATGCAAATACCCCATGCCAAAATCTCCTGTGGCTAGCTGAAATTAGCACCTTCAATTCCCAGCTGAATATTTCTGTGAGTTGCCCACTGACCCTTTTTAACTAAAATGAAGTCACTTCGACTTGCTTAAAACTGTCAAAATTCAGACAAAAACAATGCATTTCTGTCCCAAAACCTTACAAAACCCTCGGAGAGACATCACTACAAGTTGGATGAAGCACGGTCACCAACACGACTGGCCTACCCAGCGTTGATTGTAGGGTGTGAGCCAAGGTGACAAATCCTGGCCATCCTTCCGACTGCAATAACCACATTCTTCTTTTTCTAATGGTTCAACTTAGACAGCTTATGGGCAGCACGGTAGCATTGTGGATAGCATAATTGCTTCACAGCTTCAGGGTCCCAGGTTCGATTCCGGCTTGGGTCACTGTCTGTGCGGAGTCTGCACATCCTCCCCGTGTGTGCGTGTGTTTCCTCCGGGTGCTCCGGTTTCCTCCCACAGCCCAAAGATGTGCAGGTTAGGTGCATTGGCCATGATAAATTGCCCTTAGTGTCCAAAATTGCCCTTAGTGTTAGGCGGGGTTACTGGCTTATGGGGATAGGGTGGAGGTGTTGACTTTGGGTAGGGTGCTCTTTCCAAGAGCCGGTGCAGACTCGATGGGCCGAATGGCCTCCTTCAGCACTGTAAATTCTATGTAAATAACAAACATATTTCCTGTTGTTCATGTTGCACCATTGTCCAGTAGTTAACTCTGCGTTCATTTCACGTATAGTCCAGATGAATGTGATCTGCCCTCACGTTGTTTAAACAATTATTCTTCAACTCACACACTCACAAACCAATAAAACATTCCACAGGGATCTCACTCACTGCCAGCTCAAGGGACATCACCACTCACTCTCCCACACACACACCTTCATCTCCTCTGTGGTTCATGCCCTCATCCTGTCCATTGTACCATTCAACATGAAATGAAATGAAATGAAAATCGCTTATTGTCACGAATAGGCTTCAATGAAGTTACTGTGAAAAGCCCCTAGTCGCCACATTCCGGCGCCTGTCCGGGGAGGCTGGTACATCCACGCACCCCAAGCATCCATTATATCTGGCATGGTATAACAAGACGGAGAGATCCCTGACTGGTGGTGGAATGCCTGAATTAAAGTTCCCGACCGACTTTGGGAATAGAGGCATCCAACTGGCTGGCGAGTATGTGGACAATTCCTGTGCTGATGGTGAGGTCGGCATCCCTCAATCAAGTGAGGATCCTGCACTGCAACATCTATCAGAAAGCCATACTGTGAATAATATCTCCTATCCTGCAGTCCCCTGTGATGCAGTAATGATCTCTCCTTCCACGAGCAAAGCCCTCAACTCAGGGCCCAAAGACACCTCAGAAGAGAAAGCCGATGACAGCCTAATTGAAGACCCATAGCAGTGCTCATCCGCACCTTCCACCTGCGCAGAACACGCACCTCAGTGGGACCTCGTGCTAGAGTAGCCTTAGGGTCATAGCTGGTGTGTACACACTGCACTGTCTGATGCAGAGCCAGCAGAGGCAGGGACATCCCAGTGTGTTGGAACCCAGATTGGATTGCTGGAGGCCAGGAATCTGTTGAGTGGGAGGCAGATGATGAGCCTCTGCACGCAGTTCAACCTCAGTTTCTGGAGCTGCAAAGTTAAGCTTGGGAACATTGTGCAATGAATGTGGGAATTTCAGATACATTGTAGTAAGGTTTAAAAGCTTGGCTTAGGAGGGGGATAGATGTTAATGGGATCTTCAGGGACTTCTATGGGGAACTGTACTGGTCGGAACCCCCGGTGGAGGGGGGTGGAATGGGGCGCTTCTTAGACAATCTGCGATTTCCGAGGGTGGAGGAGGAGCAGGTGGAAGGACTGGGGGCGCCGATCGAGCTGGAGGAGGTGGTCAAAGGGATAGGGAGCATGCAGTCGGGGAAGGCGCCGGGGCCGGATGGGTTTCCGGCGGAATTTTATAAAAGGTATGCGGACCAGTTGGGCCCCCTGTTGGTCCGGACCTTTAACGAGGCAAGGGGGGGGGGGGGGGGGTCTTTGCCCCCAACTATGTCACGGGTGCTGATTTCCTTGATCCTGAAGTGGGACAAGGGCCCTGTGCAGTGCGGGTCATATAGGCCGATTTTGCTGCTATATGTCGACGCCAAGCTGCTGGCAAAGGTCCTAGCCACAAGAATAGAGGATTGTGTGCCCGGGGTCATTCATGAGGACCAGACGGGGTTTGTGAAGGGGAACCGGTAGTTGAATACAAATGTGCGAAGGCTCCTCAACGTTATTATGATGCCGGCTGTGGAAGGGGAGGCGGAGATAGTGGTGGCATTGGATGCAGAGAAGGCCTTTGGTAGGGTTGAGTGGGAGTATCTGTGGGAAGTGTTGGAGAGGTTTGGGTTTGGGGAGGGGTTTATCCGTTGGGTGAGGCTGCTCTACGAGGCCCCGATGGCGAGTGTAGCCACAAATAGGAGGAGGTCGGGACAGGGGTGCCTCCTGTCCCCCTTGCTCTTCGCGTTGGCGATTGAGCCCCTGGCCATAGCGTTGAGTGAGTCAGGGAACTGGAGGGGCCTGGTGTGGGGTGGGGAGGAGCATCGAGTGTCGCTTTATGCGGACGACCTGTTGCTGTATGTGGCCGACCCGGTGGGGGGGATGCCAGAGGTGATGAGGATTCTTAGTGAATTTGGGGGTTTCTCTGGGTATAAGTTGAACCTGGGCAAGAGCGAATTGTTCGTCGTGCATCCGGGGGATCAGGAGGAGGGAATTGGCAGGCTCCCACTGAAGCAGGCAGGGAAGAGCTTCAGCTGTCCAGGTGGCTGGGAGTTGGGGGGCCCTGCACAAGTTCAACCTCACAAGGTTGGTGTCGCAGATGAAGGAGGAGTTCAAGAGGTGGGATATGTTACCGCTGTCACTGGCGGGGAGGGTGCTCCCGAGGTTTTTGTTCCTGTTCCAGTGCCTCCCCATCCTTATCCCGAAGGCCTTTTTTAGGCGGGTCAACAGGAATATCATGGGATTTGTGTGGGCGCATGGGACTCCGAGGGTGAGAAGAGTGTTCTTGGAACGGGGCAGGGATAGAGGGGGGCTGGCGTTGCCCAACCCCTGTGGGTATTATTGGGCTGCCAACGCAGCGATGGTGCGTAAGTGGGTAATGGACGAGGAAGGGGCAGCATGGAAGAGGATGGAGGTGGCGTCATGTGTGGGCACGAGCCTTGAGGGGCTGGTAATGGCACTGTTGCCACTCCCTTCAACGAGGTATACCACGAGCCCGGTGGTGCGGCTACCCTCAAAATCTGGTGGCAATGGAGACGACATAGGGGAGAAGTGGGGGGCTCGATGGAGGCCCCAATACGGGGGAACCATCGGTTTGTCCCAGGGAGCATTGATGATGGATTTCTGGGCTGGCACAGGATAGGGGTTAGGAGGTTGAGGGACCTGTTTGTGGAGGAGAGGTTTGCGAGCCTGGGGGAGTTAGAGGGGAAGTTTGTGCTCCCCCGGGGAACATGTTTAGGTACATGCAGGTGAGGGTGTTTGCCAGGCGGCAGGTGGAGGGGTTCCCCTTGCTGCCCCCACGTGGGGTGCGGGACAGGGTGCTCTCGGAGGTGTGGGTGGGAGGAGGGAGGATTTCGGACATATACCGGGTGATGCAGGAGGTAGACGAGGCCTCGGTGGAAGAACTGAAGGGTAAATGGGAAGAGGAGCTGGGTGAGGAGATTGAGGAGGGGACGTGGGCGGATGCCCTGGAGAGAGTGAATTCTTCCTCTTCCTGTGCGAGGCTTAGCCTAGTTTTGGAAGGGGGTAGCAAGGACGGTGGCGAGGGTGGTGGGATCCAGGGTCAAGCCAGGCTGGGGATTCGCAATTTTTGGGGTTGCAGTGGAGCCGGGAGTGCAGGAGGCGAAAGAGGCCGGTGTTCTGGCCTTTGCGTCCCTAATAGCCCGGGGGGGGGGTTTGATTCGGTGGGAGGGAGAACTGTGTACATGGATTTGTGGGATGTGGCGGGTGTTATTTCTTTCCCTTTTGTTGTTTGGGTGTTCTTTTGTTTTTTCTTTTGTTTGTAGTTGCTTTAGAAGTTGGGTGGGTGTTGTACTTGGATTGTTACCGCGGTTGTTTTGTTAATATTGTTGCGATGTTTATATTTTGTAAAAATTTCAATAAAAATTTTTTTTTTTTTAAAGCTTGGCTTAGTATGTGTATGACTGCTGTAGTCATGTTTTTAAAATAAATCCTAGTTTGAAAGATAACTAAGTTTTCAATTCAGAGGTGCAATTAAGGCATCATAAAAAGCTTAGGCTAATAGAATGTTGTTTGGATTAAGGGTATTCTCTGTGGAGTTAATTAGATTTCAGTTCAGTAAGATGATATAGTTACTGGGTGGTGCTAAGATATCAGGCATTTTTGCAGAAAAGTAGTTTTGTTAAATGTTAGTTTAAGATGTGAGCAGGAGTCAAGCGTCTCAGTTCAGTTAAAAGATATATCTGTAGCTGGATTAACAGTTTTTTTCTGAGCAGCTCGGAAAAGTGTAAGAGCAGAAACAAGTTGGAGCATCTTCGGAAGGAATACAGCCAGAATTTCTGCATGGTTTTGACAGAATTCAAGTCTTTTCCTTAAAGCAGTGTTGAAGGATCTCTTTGTCTCAATGTAGATTATCCAGACATCTCTGTAAAGCAGATATTCCTGAGCGCTAAATGTTTTTAAAAGTGGATTGAGAACAGAGATTTTTTTTTATAGTTTGAGTGGGATGAAAGACTGCAGTTAAGGATTACTGTGTTAACTTTATTGATTAGCATTGTTTAAGTGGTAATGGTAAGCTCTTTTCTGGTGTGATGTTAAGGATATTTTAATACAGTCTCAGTAATAAAATTTGTTTTAATCTACCATATCCTTATTTCTTCATGAAATCACTCCTGGAGTGAGGTCTCCTTTCTTCACAGTCTTACAAAATTAAAACAAAATATTGGGGTTTATGCCCAGTATCCTAGCCAATGGGGGACAGGTGATCAGTGACAGGTGAAGGTATAATTCTGAGGTCACAGGTGATTATTGACAGGTGAAGGTGTAATTCTGAGAGCAGATGTGATTATTGACAGATGAAGGTATAATTCTGAGGTCACAGGTGATTATTGACAGGTGAAGGTGTAATTCTGAGAGCAGATGTGATTATTGACAGATGAAGGTGTAAATTTGAGGACATAGGTGATTACTGACAGATGAAGGTGTAATTCTGAGGACACACGTGATTATTGACAGGTGAAGGAGTAATCTGAAGGTGACAAGTGCTAATACAGCAACAGAATAAAATAAATTTGTATTATATGATCCTCAGAGACTACCTCCAACACACACCTCCCCAATCGCCATGCCAGCATCTTAGCCAGCAACTTCCCAATTGTGCTTAAAAGGGAGGTGGGCCTATAAGACCCACACTCCATTTGATCGTTATGGACTCCACTATCTCCTGTAGTCCCAGTGGCGCCTTCTCCCTCTCCACCTTCGAGAATACCAGCCCATCTCAAAACTGCCCCATCTCCACTCCCCCACACAGGTCTGGAATGGACGCCAACATGTTTTTAACAAATTGCACATTGTCCCAGTTGGGCACATTCACTCAAACAATCGGCACTCCTGCTAAAACCCTGCTCACCATCACGTACCTCTCTCCCGGATCCCGCATCTCTCTCGCCATCACAACTACACCCTCTTACTAAACAAAATTGCGACCCCTCTCTAACTTGGAATCAAACCTCCAGTGGAACGTCTTCCCTACTCAACCCTGCCTTAACCTCGTCCTTACCCACAGATGCGTCTCCTGCAGGAAAACCACATCCGCCTTTAAACTCTTCAAGAATGCGAACACAGTGATCGTTTTATGGGGCAATTCAGCCCCCGCACATCACTATCTGGGGCTGGTTTAGCTCACAAGGCTAAATCGCTGGCTTTTAAAAAAAAGCAGACCAAGCAGGCTAGCAGCACGGTTCGATTCCCGTACCAGCCTCCCCGGACAGGCGCCGGAATGTGGCGACTAGGGTCTTTTCACAGTAACTTCATTGAAGCCTACTCGTGACAATAAGCGATTTTCATTTCATTTCATATCCTCACTGGGGTTTCTGAATCTTCCTCTATTAAGGTCCGCCATCCCAACATAACATGAAAATCTCCTTACTTCCAGTCCCCTCTCTTGTCCGGGCCCACCCAAAATGATCACCCCCTCCATTCTCACTTACAGTGCCACATCTGCATCACCAGCACATTCTCTCCCAGCTTCCCCCCCCCCCCCTTCACCAACTCCCCTCTGCCCTGCCCTCCCAATCCCCTTCCACCTCCCCCCTCTGCCCTGCCCGCCCAATCCCCTTCCACCTCCCCCCTCCTCCCTAACCACTACCCCCCCCCCCCCCCCCCCCCCCCGGCTACCCACTGCAGCCTCCTCTCCCCCCACGCCCCTTCTGCCCCATTCAATCAATCCCGTCCAACCTCCCCCCCACCACGTAACTGCTCTCCCTCCCCCGGCTGCCCGCCGCAGCCGCCTCCCCACACTACTTTCATTGACCAGAATTTCTACTGGCGTGGCAACTCCCACCTGGAGAACTAAGGAAATAACCCCACCCACACTGCCAAAACCACCTTTCACCCCCCAATCCACCTCCCTCACATTCACCCTTTGGAAAGCCACGACTTAGCGCCTCCTCCTCCTGCCCGCCAGAATCCCTTTCCTCCCTCTTTGTAGCAGGAGAAAGAACCCCCAGGACTCGGATCCTTCCTCCCCATCAACCAAACACAAGAAAGACCAACATGTGCAAAACCAGAACACTTACATTGTAACTGCATATCCAAACCAAAAGCTCCCCACTATTAGTCCCTGCCCGCCCCCCAAACCATGCTCCTTGACAAAGCCATTTTCCTCCTCCAGTGTCGTGAATGAACTTTCTTTGCCCTTAAAAGTCAGCCAGTGCCTTGCCCAGTACAATATCCCAAACTGAACCTTGCTCCGAAAGAGCATCGCCTTGGCCCTGTTAAAACCTACCTGCCGCTTGGCCAGGTTAACTCCTCTGGGGACTTCTCAAAGACCCCCTCCTCGGCCAACTTCATGAACATCCTCAACACATCGTCCGTGGCACTCCTTCCCTCCACCCAATCCGGCAGTCCAATGATTCTTAATTCCTGCAATCGACAAATTCTCCTGTTTGTCCACCTTTGCCTTCAACACCTTGCAGACCTCTCCCAGCATCACCACCTCTGCTTCCAACGACACAATCCGGTCACTGTGATCAGTTACCGCCCTTTCCACCTCATGGATCGCCGCACCTTGTGAATCCAAACGTTTTCCCACCCATTCCAAAGTCCCACAATGAGGATAATACTGCCCCCTCAATCACCTTGGACCAGTCCTCTTACATGTCCAGTCGATGATGCCTAAACTACTCCTTGATGAACTCCAACAGGTGCTCCACAGGCAGTGTGGTAGGTGATGATGACGCTCCTGATTTCGCCATGCTCTCAGTTGCTGCGCCAAGCTGATCCTCTACGTCTCAAGCCAAGGCTTTACTCGACTTCTGCCGGGTGTTGTAGCCCGCCGACATTCCTCTTTGGCGGAGAAACCGACTCCCTCCAATTATCTTGCACTTTTTCCGAACAAAGCAGCCATTAACAGAGTAGAAAGGGCGAAAACCAAATCCTTCAGGCAGGAGCCACCTTGTGTGCGACCAATCAGCTCATGGCTGCCACCTGAAGTCCCATATTCTGCAGTTACAGCACACTATCTGCCCTACCATGTTTATCAATTACTTTATTCGATTTGTTAATGAGTTGAATTTTTTTTAACTGAATCTATTACCTTAGTTTTACAATTTAATTGGTTTAGTCCGTTTTAGTTACTAACTTAGTAAAGTACAGCAAGCAGTTTCCCAGTTTAGTGACAAAAACTGTAAAACTGTAATACCCACCGACCAATCACCTACCCGCTGCCCTGTGATGTCAAGCCTGGTGTTTTGTTTTGTGGATGTTGTCACCCTGGCCACCTATTTTCTCTCTCCATCTACCAATTCTCTGTATAGAAAACCACTCATCAGGAGGTTAAAAAAAAGATAGAGCAGCGCCTCCTGGCCCCTCTGCAATGAATCCCCACTTGCAACAAATTCATGACTTTAGCATTCTGTGCTTGGTTCTGAAATCACTCGATGCACGACCAGAATTCACACTGAGTCATGGAGAGCAGGAAGGTTATTTGTTCAGTTTTAGTCTGTTCACAGTTTGATGATCTCCAACACAGTCAGCAGTGGGGAACTGTAAATTGACCCCTTGAAGTAGAAAAATTAAGCAAGATTTGTGATCCTGATCACTAATAATGATAATTTTTATTTGTGTCACAAGTAGGCTTTGGTTAACACTGCAACTCAGTTACTGTGAAAATCCCCTCGTCGTTACAGTACGGCGCCTGTTCGGGTACACTGAGGGGGGATTCAGAATGTCCAACTCACTGAACCAGCTCGTCTTTCAGGACTTGCGGAAACCAGAGCACCCGGAGGAAACCCACGCAGACACGGGGAGAACGTGCAGACTCCGCACAGACAGTGACCCAAGCCAGGAATCGAAGCTGGAACCCTGGTGCTGTGAAGCTACAGTGCTACCCACTATGCTACCATACCACCCATGACCCATGCACACAGTTAGGGATGATAAGTTTGGCATGTATGGAATCCTTTCCCAACATAACTTAGTGCCTTCAGGAGAAGGAGAAGAAAGAAATTGTCCTTTGTTGCTATAATAATCTGCAGGAACAGAGATCCTTGCTTTTGCTTGTTGCACATTATGCTGGATAATGACACAGCCTCCAGAGTGTGGACCTAGTTAGAACATGTAAGTTGCTTGTTCCCGAAGGCTATAAGGGTGGAGTGCTGTTGGAAATGTATTAACACCTTCAGTACTGAATTTATTTTTACAGAAATCAATTTCCATAATTTCCTTTTACTAATTCAGGGGATATGGGCTTCGCTGGCTAGGCCAGCATTATTGCCATCCCTAGCTGCCCTATAGAAGGTTCCTTCTTGAACCGCTGCAGTCCTTGAGCTGTAGGTACAGTCACAGTGTTGTTAGAGGGGGAGTTCCAGGATTTTGACCCAGCGAAAGTGAAGGAACGGTGATACATTTCCAAGTCAGGATGGTGAGTGGCTTGAAGGGGAACTTGCAGGTGGTGGTGTTCCCATGTGTCGGCTGCCCTTGTTCTTCTAGGTGGTAGCAGCGATGGGTTTGGAAGGTGCTGACCCAGGAGCTTTAGTGAATTCCTGCAGTGTACCTTGCAGATGGTACACACTGCTACTATTATGCGTTAGTGGTTGAAGAAGTAAAGGTTTGTGGATGGTATGCAAATCAAAAATATGCAATGACAGGTCTTCTAAAGGGAAATATTTATGGCTAAATGAGTTCATCCAACTTTTGGAGATGGAAATGGTGGTGCGCGCACTGTACAGACCAGAGGAATTTGATGTGGTGACCACCCAAAATTGCTTCTTAGGCCTCATCAAAATATTCAGGGTGAACCACCAGAGGTAATTCTCCTATGCTAAGCAATTGCTACTGGCAATGGACTTTGGGAACAGTCATGTTCCTCCTGGGTCCAGATAAAACTTAAAGAAAGACCATCGAACTGAAATATCCTTAATTCTTGTTTCTCTCTCCACAGGTGTTATCAGATCTCCTGACTATTTCCAGCACTTTTGGTTTTTATTTCAAATTTCAAAGAAAACATGTTGGGAGCGATTCAGCGGACAGAAGTTAAAGTCCGCTGTCGGGCAAGGTTAGCAGGGTGTTTACCGGCGACTGCAATGCCCAGAAATAATCCGCTATCCAACGGCACCTTTCCATTTCTTTTGGCCTCGGGGAGTTTCTCTCCACCGAGGCCGCACTTGGAGTGATTTCCTGTAGCGAGCTTCAAAGGCTGCTCGCAGTTTGGGGCGCCATTTTGATTGGCAGCCCTGATCTTCACCCCCCCCCCATTCCACTCCTCTCCCCCTGCTTTCTCCCCCCCCTTACCCCGCAAACTTGGGGAGGCCCTTGGGAGCCCCCCTAACACCCCCTTCAAGTGGCAAGGCCTCTCAGACCTGAGCCCTGGCACTCTGGCAGTGCCACCCAGGCACACCAGCAATGTCAGAGTGGCACTGCCCAGGTGCCCAGGTGGTACTGCCAGGGTGCAGGCTGGCAGTGCCAACATTCCAAGGTGTCAGAGGGAATGCCATGTCCCAGACCATCTAGGAGACTCCCCAGGTGCCATTACACCTGGCCCACGTGTGTGTGTACCAGTATTAAATGGTGCCCTGGCGAAGTCTCCAAGGCGTGGCCATTGAACCCTCAATGCCGTGTGAATCCAGCGTCTCGGTATTTAAATATGCAGATCTGGATCTCGTGCGATTCACCCATTGCACCCCGATCTGCACCGTGCGCAACAGGGTCGCTAAATCACGCAAATGTTTTTTTGTTGGCAATCATTTTCTCAGGAACATCCATGCCAAGGAAACCTGAGCAGAGTATGCCAAGCACCATCTTTGGTCAGGCCAGTTTCCCAGTGAAGTGAATCAAATATATATTCAGTTCCTCAGCATGGAAAGGGGGCTGTATTAGGGTGAGCATCTTAAAAACTGACTGACCCAATATTGGGTTGTACATCTTCCAGACATCTTCAGAGCACAGGAGGTTAATCCCTGAAATAGGCCCCTGTCCTATCAGTTGTACTCATTTAAGATGGATTCAGCTTGGTTTGATTTCCACCCATTCTGTTTTCTGCATGAAATGGAAAGAAATTATGGCGCAGAGTGGGAAAACACTTTCTACATTTGTGTTCATTGCTCAAACACAAAGTTAACCAATCATCTTATCACAATATCAAGTGGTAACACGCGGTTTCTTCCTGAGCTTAACTGAAGCCCCATGAAATGCAGGAGGGAAACTAAGGTCTGTATTTTTACTCCTGCTGAGGCGGGACAATTCTGTACTCCACAAACCCAACTCAAGAATAAGGGTCCAGGAAGGTTGGATTATCAGTCTGGCGTGTGGAAGGGGGTGGAGGGTGGTGGGGAGTGGGGGTGCTGTGGGTGAAATTTGGAGTTGCGAGAAGAATGAGCCTGGAATGAGTGCGGAGGCTGCCAACTCACGCTCTTCACCCATTACAAACCTGTGAACTGAGATGCACCCCAAGTAATAGTGGAAGGTTTGGAAATCAGTCATGCGGTGTCATCAGACAGAGTGAAATAGGAAGTACTGGATTTTTAAAATCCCTGCAGACAGTTTTCTTTCAAATACTTGAAGGGCAGGAGTTTTAAATGCCATGAAAGCTTAATAGTTCCCTTTGACAGTTCCCTTTGATGGCTCCAATGAGCTTGACAGTTCCATGAGGTTTACACACTTTGTATGCACATTCATGTCTACTTTTAATCATCCTAAAGGGCACCTTACCTTTCCCAAAGGGCAGCTGATCTCTCCTGAAGGGCAGGTTATCTCTCCCAAAAGGTACTTGACATTCCCCAAAGACATCCACGGACTGTATCACAAGAGCAGCATACCTCTCCAAAAGGCTACGCAAGCAACTGCAAAGTTTAGTCCTACACATTCACGGTTGATGAAAATTTGACATGTGTCATGGCAGTATTATAAATTGTCAAAACCGGATTTTAAAAGTTATGCTTCAAAAAATGGGCTGCAGGCCAAAATTAACTCTGAGATTATGAGGAAAGGGCAGGTAAGTGGATGTGAGGAATGTTGGATCAGCCGTGAGAGGCTTATTGAATGGCAGAGCAGGATCGAGGGGCAAAATGGCCTTTCCTATTTCATATGGCCTTATGGTTACATGACTTCTCTTGTGAATGTCATCTATTCTCCCATATCTCACAAGGATACACAAGGATGCATTCTCAGACATGAAACACAACTGGAAATTAATGAGCACTCAACAAATGTAAATAGACTCCATTAACTTTGATGGTTGTGGAGGGGGGAATACCCCAAAATTGCAGTGATGGGGTGTGTAATCCCGATGCCTGTGAGGGGGGAGTGCCCTGATGCCTGCGAAGGGGTCAAGGGGAAGTGAGAAGACCCAATGCCTGTTGGCATTGAGGTGGGAGAGGCTCGATGCTTATGCTGTGGCGGTGGGGGCCCTGATGCTTGTGAGGGTGCTTGTGAGGAGCATCCTCCATGCTGCTGGGGTGCAGGCTGGGGGTCGTTTACCTTCTGTCCTGATCAGGGTGCCATTTAAAGATGGCGGCCCAATCTCTGTGGAACCTGCCTTGGCGACTTTATCAGGCCCTGTCCCTTCAGTCTGAGGTGTAAACCACACCCACTAATTTTCTTTTCCCAGAGTGGCAGGAAATCTGGTCTAAGAACTCAGCTGTGCAGCTGAAGAGCCACACGCGGGTTTTCACACGCTGGCTAATGAGGAACTTTAAGGTAGAAAAGGCACCACATTGGACTGCAATTAAAATGATCACAATGCCTCATTTGGAAGATGACTTGGCATATGTTCCTGGGTCACATGATACAGTGGCCACCTTGGCTTCCAGTTAAAAAATATATCAAACTGCTACTGGCAGACAGAGCTTCAGGC
Source organism: Scyliorhinus canicula (assembly GCF_902713615.1). Lineage (NCBI taxonomy): Eukaryota > Metazoa > Chordata > Chondrichthyes > Carcharhiniformes > Scyliorhinidae > Scyliorhinus > Scyliorhinus canicula. The sequence goes on from NC_052148.1 coordinate 232,678,178, forward strand.
ATTGAACTGCTGACATCAACCAGGCTGAAAACAAAGGGCCACACTGCTATTCGTTGAAAGAGAAATAAAAAACATCCTCTCGTCCCCCTACCCTCTTCCATCTTCAAACTTACCTGCAAAACCAACCTCCAGCAGATTGACTAAGGGAATCATCACAACTGCTGAGACATCTCTGCACTTTCAAAGCCATCACTTCGGACAAAGTAACAAAGTGACTATGAAATACCAGGCCTGCATAGAATCAGAGACTGATATCCATTTCATTTCCCTGAGTATTGTTTTTTTTTTAACCTTCTTCCGCATTTGGTTCTGTGTGTGTGTGTGTGTGTGAGAGAGTATGAGTGAGAGAATGATGTAGTTTTCTTTAGTCAGCTACTCATACTAACGGCCCCCTGCTGCATTATTTAAAATTGGCTAGCTCACTCCAAGGGTAAGAAACACACATACTCACCGACAAATATAAATAATCAAGGGCAATAAAAGGTAACACATTAAAATTGTCTATGGCAGACAGGACTAGAGGCAACTGCTGTTTTATGTGGGCAGGTGCCTCCGTGAAACACAGATGTGCAATTTGGAACCGGCTCCCATCGTCCCCATCATCCGACCACCAACCTGCAAAAATGATGAGGGGCCATGTATAGGGGAGGGACTCCAAATTCTGGCCTCCGGCACCATTTTCACAACACAAGTTCAGGCATAACTTTTTACATATTGGCTGCCGAGTGTGAATGGCTACTTTGGTGGCCTGTGAGTTACCAATAACTATTAATAATTATATATTTAATAATAACTGGGAGACTATTTATTTTTCTGACTAGAAAGTGCTCATCGAAAGGGTTTATCATAAAGTAAATATAATGAAGATTTGTCATGAGGTGTCTTCATTGTCTCTTCTGCATGCAGATAGTGGGAAATTAGGATAAAGAGTAGAAGTTTCCGATATTCTGTCCGATTGTCAGGCTCTGACTGAATCCCGGTGTGCATCTGTCCAGCAGTACAGCTGAGTTTTTAGCCTAGAGTTTGAGCCACTCTGAAAAAACGAATCAGTGGACGTGGTTTACGCCATCACTATGGTGGGGTGAGGCCTGAGAGGGCCAATAAGGCTCCACAGAGATTGGGGCACATCTTTAAAGGGTGCCCCAATCAGCACAGAATGAAACCCCCCCCCCCTCCCCACCACACACACAAGGTCCCTTGTGAAGGCCCCACAAACAGCAGAGCCCTTCCACCACAAACACCAGCATGGGGCCCCACTTCCCGCAACAAACAGAACGGGACCCTCAACCCCATTGGGGCTGCCAAGATGGTCTGCCCCAGCACTGCCCCATGGCATAGATTGGCAAAGGTTGGCACAGTTGGGTTGACACTGCCAACCTGTGCTGGGGGCAGTGACAGGGGGCAGTGCCAGGACACTGCCCGGGCATGTACCTCTATCTGGGGACTATACTTACCTCTGCGGCTCCAGGGGAAAACCCTCAAATGAATCTAATTTTCCGAAACCTGTTCTAAACCATGGGCGGTATTCTCCCCTACCCGGCATAGCGGAGTGGCACCAACCACTCCGGCGTCAGGCCTCCCCAAAGGTGCAGAATTCTTTGCACCTTTAGGGGCTAGGCCCGCGCCGGAGTGGCTCTCGCTCCGCCGACTGGCGCCAACGGCCTTTGGCGCCACGCCGACCGGCATCAGGGCTGGCCGAAAGGCCTTTGCCGGTCAGCATGAGTCCGCGCATGCGCCGGAGCGTCAGCGGCCGCTGACGTCACCACCGGCGCATGCACGGTGGAGGGGGTCTCTTCCGCCTCCGCCATGGCGACGGCGGAAGAAAAAGAGTGCCCCCATGGCACAGGCCTGCCCGCCAATCGGTGGGCCCCGATCGCGGGCCAGGCCACCGTGGGGGCACCCCCTGGGGCCCGCTCGCGCTACCTGCTCCCGCCGGCACCAGAGGTGATTTAAACCACATCGGCGGGAGAGGCCTGACAGCGGTGGGACTTCGGACCATCGCAGGCTGGAGAATCGCCGCTTGGGGCCCGCCGGCCAGCGGGGCGTGATTCCCGCCCCCGCCGATTCCCGGGTGGCGGAGAATTCCGGCTACGGCGGGGGCGGGATTTACGAAGGCCCCGGGCAATTCCCCGACCCTGCGGGGGGTCGGAGAATTCCGCCCCAGATTTGAATATTCAGTGAGAGAGGAGCATGTGACGGGGGGAGGGTTCGTGCTGGCTAATTAATATGTATTAATTATAATGTAATAAAATGAGGTTCTTGCCCTTTGTGGGGTTGAACTGCATTATATCACCAGTGGATGTGGGGGGGGGGGGGGGGGGGGGATAATATCATGGCGGCAAGAATCCGATTTCCCAATTCCCGCGAATATTTGCGCCTGTGTCACCGATCAGTGACTGCGGACACGGGCGCAAAACCGTCCCCAAAGAATGTAATACTGCCTGCAGTTAATTAAAGGGAGAAGCAGCTTGATAGGTTAAGGATGCTATTTTATTAAAAGGGAACATAGTTCCATATTGAGCGTGTTTGCCTCATGTTTCCAGTCGCTCACAGCTGTAACAACATGACTATAAAACGTCACACATTAGATAAGGGGCCTCGGCGGGGAATGCGCGGCACACGGCCCTGTTTTGTACTGAGGAGCTCCACTTTCCAGAACTCCTCATTGCAGGGAGAGGGAAGGGTGCCATTTAAAAATGGTGTCCCGATCTCCGAGGCGTCCGATGTCGATGTGCCCACCCCCCGAAGACCCAGCACACTGTGGGAAAGTCCCCAGTGCCCTGCACCTCCCAAACACCCGCGCAGGGCACCCCAGGCCCAATTGCCAGTGCAATTGGCAGTGCCGATCTGGCACCCTGACAGTGCCCCTGCTAGCTGGCAGTGCCACTAGGGCATCTTGACAGTGCCAGGCTGTCACCCAGGTTGCACTGCCAGGTTGGCTCCGGTGCCTGTGAGAGAGGTGGCCCGGTTCTTAAGGAGGGGGCTGGGACCCATGTGTCAGTGGGAGTTGCTGGAGAGAGGGGGGCAGAGTTTTGTTGTAACATAGATTTGGGTGCCCTTTTAAAAGGACATCCCGATCTATGACACGGTGGCACAATGGTTAGCACTGCTGCCTCACAGCTCCAGGGTCCAAGGTTCAATTCCGGCCTCAGGTCACTGTCTGTGTGGAGTTTGCACTTTCTCACCGTGTCTATGTGGGTTTTCTCCGGGTGGTCCGGTTTCCTCCCACAGTCCAAAGATGTGTAGGTTAGGTGGATTGGTCGTGCTAAATTTCCCCTTAGTGTCTAAAAAGGTTAGGTGGGATTACTGGGATATGAGGCTAGGGTGGACGTGTAGGCTTAAGTAGGGTGCACTTTCCAAGGGCCGGTGCAAACTCGATTGTCCGAATGGCCTCCTTCTGCACTGTAAAATCTATGGTTCTGTGTGGGTCAGCATTTTCGGTAACGTCAGGCCGTGCCCCGCCCAGTCAGTGTGATGGCAGAAACCACACCTTCAGATTTTCTGTTCACAGAGTGCCGGAGAATCTGCAGAGAAACTCAGTTATGCAGCTGGAGGGCCCCAGCTGCACCCAGTGCAAAATGATTCATTCACTTAGTGGACAAGGTTTCCAACTCATTCACCGCGTGATTTCCAGTGCCAGAAGCAGCTCACTATTGCCTGTCAGCGGGATCTTCTGGTCTTGGCATTGTCTCTAGCATTTTGTATGGTTTGCCCACCCTGCTGCCAGGGAACCTGCCATTGGGGGGGGGGGGGGGGGGGGGGGGGGGTTAACTTCAGCCCGACCGGAAGATCCTCCTGAAAGGAAAGGCCGGAAAATCAAGATCATTATCTTCATTATTCTTTCAGGTTGTATTGTTCATTTTCCGTGTTCTCCAAACTGGTCTCTTACCCTGGGCTGGATTTTCCAGTCACCGATGCCAAAATCGCGTTCGACAAATAACTGGAGAATCCAAATTCCCGACGAAATCGGGGGCGGCACCGCTTCCGCGAAGCTCCACCCCCTCCAAAGCAGCGTACTCGCCGAGTACGGCGCGCATCGTATCCACGGCCTCAGGCTATTGCCTCAGGCCTGCCCCCGGTGCTCCGCCCCCCCCGACCGGCCGGGTTCCTGACGGCGTGGGACACGTGTGGTCTCATACGTCAGGAACTCAGAGTGGCGACTGCAGGCTCAGTCCAGTACCGTCACAGTCAGGGGAGGGCCGATCCGCGGATAGGGGGGACATTATTCGGGGCTGGGGTTACTGTGGTGGGGCGGTCCGGGTCTTGCGAGCCGGCCGAAGAGGGAGACTATTTTGCGGGCCGGGCCCGCAGGCTGCGTCCGCCATGAAGCATGGCCGCCGCTGTGCACATACACGGACATGGGCCCAGCAATTCTCCAGGCCGTATCGGCAGCTAGAGCCGGGTGCTCTACGCTGCCATCCTGCTAGCCCCCAACAAAATGGGGAATTGGTGGCCGCTTTGTGCTAGTTTTCCTGGCATTCCCAAACTGGCATGGGCTCATAGCCCCCAAATAGGAGAATCCAGTCCTCCTGTTTATGAAATCCAATCACTGGAATACAAAGCAATCCTTCAAATCTAGTCCTGTTTTCCTTTGTCATTTTGGGTCTACAAATTTTATTTAGCACTGGGGAGCTGAACTCAGAGATCTGGCCGCCATTTTGATAGGATGCTCCTATCTCTAAATGAGCTTGTGTGTCTTTCACACCCACCCCACAGCACTGTGATCCCCACACAGATGGACACTACCCCACACACCCCAAGTGAGGACATCTCGCTGTGGGGTCCCTGGGGAATCCCCCTCCTCAGGCCCCCCACAAGCCCCCTTCCAGCGCACCCTTCCTTTTAGGACCCCCTCGCATCACCCCCCAACCTCCCGGAGGCCCCTACTTACCTGCCCTGCACTGCCCGACCCTTCAAACCCCCCTCCACCCACTTCATGTCCCCATTGTCACTTGACCCTTGACAGTGCACTCAGGCACCCTTGCACTGCCACCCTAGCACCCATGCAGTGCTCCTACTGGCTTGGCAGTGCCATCCGGGCACCTTGGCAGTGCCAGGCTGGCAGTGCCAAGGTGCCAGCTGGGCAGTGCCAAGATGCCCGCTTTCCAGGGGAGGGCCAGGGAGCCACCCTGCACTTATCCTGACCATTCTGGGATCTCTGGTGGCCCGGGAGAACCCCTCAGGGTGCCGTTTGCCTGGACCAGCAATGATCGGCACCTGGCTGCAGCCTTGCTGGGGAGGTTGAAGAATCGAGGGAGGCCGATGGATCCTGCTCAGGTTGGTCGTAAGTAGGTTTACGGCCTACTTCCACGAGCGTCATTCGGTCCCACCATTTGAGGCGGGGCTCCGACTTCAACGTCACGTGGGGTTTCAGAAAACCCCGGAAGGCCCGGAGGCTATCGGGAGGCCCATTGGAGGCTTTTTCTGGCATTCTCCAGCCAGGTTGCCCTCAAGCGAGGGCACATCGTGACTGGAGTTTCGCATCCTAAATGTGGGCTAAACCGGTGAGAAATTCCTGAGGGCCCAGTGACTGTCATTGAATAGCAGTGGGGAACTGGAAACACTCCGGGTGGGATTCTCCGACCCCCCGCCGGGTCGGAGACTCTCCAGGGGGCGGCGCAAATCCCGCCCCACCGCCCCGGCGCCGGCTGCCGTATTCTCTGGCACCGTTTTGTGGCCGGTGGCGGGTTTCCCGCCACGCCGGTCGGGGGCCGTTGGTAACAGCCTCCCCCCCAGCACTTCTCCGGGCCCCAACAGGCCAAACGTCCGTCCATTTTTGGCCAGTCCCACTGGTGTGGGTTACGCATGGTCCCACATGGTGGGACCTGGCAGGTAAGTCGGCGGGGGCGATCCTGGGGGGGGCGCCGGGGATCCAACTCCGGGAAAGGTCCTCATGGTGGCCTGGCCCACGATTGGAGCCCACCGATCTGCGGGCGGGCCTGTGCCGTGGGGGCACTTCTTCCTTCAGCGCCAGCCCCTTTGGGCTCAGCCATGGCCGGCGCAGAGGAGAGAACCCCCCCTTGCATACAGCAAAATACGCCGGCCGGTCTGCACATGCGCGGAACCACGCTGGCGGTTCCGCGCATGCGCGAGATCCCGCCAGCCTTTTGGCACATATGCGAACTCGCGCAGTCCCTTCGGTGCCAGTTGTAGAGGCGCCAACGACACTGGCTTCCACCTAGCCCACAAGGGGCTGTTGACGCCGGAGTGGTTGGCGCCGATTCTCCCGCCGACGTGGGGGACTTAGTCCCAGAAGGGAGAATCCCGCTGTCTGAAAATCCCACCACAGATGAACGGAGAAATTGTTTGGGAGAATGGCTCCCAATGTTTCAATGGAAATTTCAAGTAAATAATTTTGAGCTCATAACATGGCTGGATTTGTTTAAATTTTACCTGCAACCAATTTCCACAACTTATCACTGTCAAAGCCACCTTCTCCATATCCCTCACATCTTAAATTTCTACTCTGTAAAATCTGCACATCGGAGGCAGAGGAAACTGTGCAGACTGCATCAACTTTGTCATTTATACTCCAAGCAGCTTCCTAGTGAGCGAAATTGGAATATTGCGTGCACCAAAACAAAAAGCACACAGTGGAATGAAGGTGTCGGTAATTCTCTAGAGTAATTGGAAAGACAGCCAGATCTGCCGGTTACTGCCACTTCAATAGGAAGGAATTCAGAAACCAGCAATTAGTCATACATAACCCCTGGGCAAGATCACTGTGGAGTATTAATAAAGGCAGTGTTTACATACAAGCAAATACAGGAAGGGGACCTCAGTATATTAATGGTAAAGCTACTTCTGGGGACAAAAGAAGGCAAGTATTTAATGGAAATTTAAAGGGACATTGCTGATCGATAGGAGAATCTGGAACAGCATAAAGTTCTCATTAATCATATTCACAATTTTACGGTTATTTTACAGTTCTACAGTTTGTTAGGAACTGCAGCATTGTCCAAGAGCTTCCAACCTCAGCATGGGAGCGAAATGCTTGATACCGAACCAGCCACTGGGCACTTGACCTAATTTTCTATAGACTTCAAAATTGGTGAGTGGGTGGGGAGAAGTCGGTTGACCTGACAGAGCCACTGGGCGGCATTCTCCCCTCCCCGGCGTGACGGAGGGTCTCGGAATAGGGGAGTGGCGCCAACCACTCAGGGGTCGGGCCTCCTGTATCATGTTCAATTCGAACCAAGATGTGGAACAAAACAGCATTTTATTTCAAAGTTGTCACATTGGATCCGTGAAATGTGGCCAGACTGAAATCAAATGGACACTGTCAGAGATCCGTTAATGGAGTCATCACTCAAAGACAAAGCCCTTCCTCCTTAAACTGAGAAGGGTCACAATTTATTTGGCAATTGTGCCTTTTTTTTTAAATTCTCATACGAAAGGAAGGCCCAAGGCAATTTAGTTTGAAGCTGTCAAAAAGCTATGAAAATATAACTTTTTTTGTTTAGTTTATTCAGCACAGTTAAATGGCAAAAATATACAAAAATGTCCTTCTTTTTCAATAAACATTTTATTGAGGTATTTTTGGTATAGTAACAACAACCAAATAAACAATATACATGAAACCAAAAACATAGTGCAAAAGCCATTTACCTCTTGGACAGGTCCCTCCCTTATTGACCCCCTACTGTTATCTAAACCAGTGTTCTTCATAGTCGGTGGGTCGCGGGCGGGTGTCAGGAAGGTCACGGAGCCGTTGTCCGCGGAGCTCCCGATCGCGCAAATCCCCACGCAGCAGCTGGCTGCAAGGGGCCGCGAACATGTTAAAAAAAAGTCGACCGCATTGCGCATCGCACGATGATCGGCGCGCATGCGCATTCTGTGAACATGTTTTTAAAAATCGGCCGCATAGCGAATGCGCGCCAATCATCGTGTGCGCATGTGGTCGATTTTTAAAAACATGTTCGCCGATAATTGGGCACACATGCGCAGTGCGGCCGCTATATTTTTTAAACGGTTGAAACTTTTTGGTTTACAGGTTCTGTAGTGGTTTTTATTCATTTATTTTATTCATTTAATTTTTATTTTTTTCATTTATTTTATTGATTTTATTTTTTTTACAAGTTCGGGAGGGGTTTTATTCATTTTTAAAATTTATTTTACTCATTTTATTTTTATTTTTTTTTCAAGTTCACGGAGGGGGGGTTTATTTGATAAAAATTTACAGGAAAAATATGCAGCACTTTGGACAGATTCCGACACCGGAAGGCTTCACCTTCATTCAACAGGTTCCATTGGAGGAGCGTGTACGAGGGCCAAAGGGACCCAAAACTATTTCCTCCATTTTTGTCAGCAGCAAACAAGGTAAGAGAAAATGGTGGGTCGCGCAGGTCGGCCGGCGTGGGTCGTGAAGGTCAGCCAGCGTGGGTCGTGAAGTTGGCCAGGTTGGGTCCCGAAGGTTGGCCAGTTCGTAAAAATGGGTCCCCGGAAAAAATGTTTGAAAAACACTGATCTAAACTACTCCCCCCCCCCCACCCCCCGTCTGCTGATGATTAATTTCCCACAAAGAAGTCGACAAACGGCTGCCACCTCCGGGCGAACCCTAACATTGACCCTCTCAAGGCGAACTTGATTTTCTCCAAACAGAGAAAGCTAGCCACGTCAGAAAGCCAGGTCTCCGACTTTGGGGGCTTTGAGTCCCTCCAAGCTAATAGTATCCGTCTCCGGGCTACCAGGGAAGCAAAGGCTAGAAAGTCTACCTCTTTCTCCTGGATTCCCGGGTCTTCCGACAGTCCGAAAATCGCCACCTCTGGACTCAGCGCCACCCTTGTTTTTAACACCGTGGACATGACGTTCGCAAACCCCTGCCAAAATACCCAAAGCTTTGGACATGTCCAAAACATGTGGACATGGTTCGGCGGTCCTCCCGCACATTTTGCGCACCTGTCCTCCACCCCAAAGAATTTGCTCATCCGGGCCACTGTCATGTGAGCCCGGTGAAAAACCTTCAATTGTATCAGGCTGAGCCTGGCACATGTTGCGGACGTGTTGACTCTACTCAATGCGTCCACCCATAGACCATCCTCTATCTCACCTCCCAGCCCCTCCTCCCACTTGCGCTTCAGCTCCTCGGTCTGCATCTTCTCCGACCCCATAAGCTCCTTATGAATGTCTGAGACGCTCCCTTCTCCTACCCACCCTCTGGAAACTACCCTGCCCTGAATCCCCCTTAGCGGTAGGAGAGGGAAGGTTCATACCTGTTTACGAAGGAAGTCCCGCACCTGCAGAAACCTGAATTACAAAAATGTCCTTGACATTGCTTTCTGTTCTGTGTCCGGGGTTGCTTCCTGGCTGACATGTGTAAAGGTATGTCAAAATTGTTTGGCTTGTGAATTCAGGAGGAAAGTAGCTGTGCTTCATTTAGAACGTGACAGCTCTGATCTTAGTGGATTTAAAATGTCACTATTAATCAAAACCGGTGAAAGAGAACTTTCCAGGTGGCACAGGCAATTTCTGTTCAGCAAGAAAATTCGAAATCTCAGGCCTAACGAGGAAAGAAGGTGATGAGTAAACATAATTATGTGCTAACATTGAAAAGGAAAATTATGTCGTAACTATTTTTCGAACCTTATTTTAGCACTCAGGTTTGCAATAGGAGCTACCCCTGCTCTGCTGGCATAGATTTTCTGGAAATACCTTTGATGGAAACTCCATCTATGTGCGTGAACAGATCTTTCACCGAACTTCTGATGCAGTTAGACCTTTGGACATGATTACAAATCCCCCTTTAAATGGCGACAGCAGGTGGGAACCCCCCCCCACACCCCTCCCCCTCCCTCTCACCGCAGTGATGAAGGTAGCTCACCATGGGCTGCTGGATGGATCTACCGGTCTACTGCATTTTGTGTGTCTCGCTTGCTCTGCTGCTATGGAACCCGCCTCAAGGGGTCACTATCGGCAGGACCAGCATATCCACCAGTGAGCAGAGCCAGAAAATCCCACCCTACATTTCAAAATGTTTTAATTGACTGTAAAGCATCTTTTGGCATTTTAAAGTCGTCAAAGGCCTTATATAAATGGAAAATTTTTAATTCTTGGTGAAGGAGCAGCTCCGAGGAAATTTTCAACCTATGTGGTCTGGTTACATTTTATAACTTTCATGGCTTTTAAAATTTATAAAGGTGGTTATAAAGCAGTGGTCATTTCATGGGAATGACCTTTCCACTCTTTTCTTTCGTGCATTGTATATAGAGGTCAGAGGTGATAGTGCTTCAGACCATGCCAATGGTGCAATTGAGACAACGTGCTCTTAGGTCATAAGCTTGTCGCACAGCAAAATACAATACCAGCAGAACAGGAGTCTTGTCATGTTCTGCTATGGCTAAATTCCAACAGTAAAAAGCACTGTCAGAGCATGACTTTTTCTGTTTCCCCTGCTGTCTGTCTGCATGGTCTGTCAAAATGAGATGGCCACATTGCTACAGTTTTGCGCTGGAGGACTTTAGTTTCAATTTAACAACAGCAGAAATTAGTTTTGTCCTGTGTGAGTCTGCATTGAAGTTAAACCCTTGCTCTCGAGATGAAATGTAATGGTTGAAAATTCCACGCCACTCAGTTGATGTAACATTTTAAATCGCCTCCTCACGAGATTAATTTCCTATGGAGTGAATTCCAAATTTGTCAACGCGAATGAGAACAGTGAGGACTTTCAACAGCAAGCTCTCATAGGCCGCCTGTAAAATATCTTAGTAATTAGCGATTTACCAAAATGATTAGCCACAACCACAATTTATGTTTAAATAGTGTTGGGAGGGTATTGGTTATGGAACAATGGGCTGGATTCTCCGCACCCTGATGCCGAAATCACGGTCGACGCCGGGGCGGAGAATCCAGTTAGACACTGTAATTGGGACCAGCGGAGGTTCGGTGATTATCTGGGCACCGAAAATCGGCGTCACCGGGGAGTACACCGCGGGGGCCATTGTCAGAGGCCCGCTCCACCATCTTCCACCCCCGACCGGCTGAGTCCCCGATGGCATGGAACTAACCTGCTATTGCCGGCCGGGATACTCGCGTGGCGGCTGCGGACTCAGTCTGCTGCCGCCCTGGTCGGGGGTGGGGGGGATCGGAGGACGGGGGGGGGGGGGCCTTATAGGCGGCCGGGGAATGATTGTGCGGGGTTTGAGAGTCGGGCGTGTGGCCGATAGAGGGGTCCCCTTTTCAGGTCCAGCTGGAGGCCGCCGCCGTGCGCATGCGCGGCCTCTGACCTGGAAGTACGGGTGCCCGTATCTGCAGCAAAAGCTGCAAGATTTACTCCAGGTACCTGCTAGTCCCCTGCAGGGCTATGAATTTGTTTCACTTTATTCCAGGATTTTCAGGAGTAAAACTCCACCGTTTTGACGCCAGCGTGAGGACATAGTCCCAATAATGGAGAATCCAGCCCAGTGTGTCTGAAAAAAGTTTGTGCTGCCTTCAGTAGGTTAACTGTCAGTCTTTATTAACAAGGAGTGCTATTTACACATGTACAGTAAAGGTTATATGCTAGGAGCTATCTCCATGTTTAGGTCTATACATGGCTGCTCAACATCATACTGACCCCCTGGTCTGGGTCATGTGACGTCTTCCAGCACTGCATGGGTGGCACTGTACTCAGTCTCACTTTAACAATGTATGTGCCAGACCCTTCTCCGAACCCACCCCCCAAATCTTTATCTAATATATATTTTTTTAATAATCTTTATTGTCACAAGTAGACTTACATTTACACTGCAATGAAGTTACTGTGAAAAGCCCCTAGTCGCCACACTCCGGCGCCTGATCCGGTACACTGAGGGAGAATTCAGAATATCCAAATGACCTAACAGCAAGTCTTTGGGGGATTGTGGGAGGAACCTGGAGTACCTGGAGGAAACCCACGCAGACATGGAGAACATGCAGACTCCACACAGACAGTGTCCCAAGCCGAGAATCGAACGTGGGACCCTGGTGCATATGGCGTCACACGAGTTTACTTCATGTCTTACATTGTTATAGCACTGGAAGATTGTAAAAGAACCTAAGGTATTTCAGAGTAATGTAATCGGACAAAAATTAGCACTGAGTCAAAGAAAATGATATTCAGATGAACAAATTGGCAGGCGATAGTTGAATAATCTGAGTGGAGGATGTTCCCTGTGTACTTCCTCCCCTCTCCAGGGAGCATCCTTCAGTGTTCCATGGTTACTGATCATGGCTTATACAGTGATTTTGCCACAGAGTTAGGAAACAGGCCCGAGCCTACCTCAACAGGAGTGAGGATCGAAACCTGTGCTGTTGGCATCATTCTGAACAATATACTAGCCATCTAGCCAACTGAGCTAACTGCATCCCCTCCCCACTCTAGCAAAATATTGGATTATTTCTAAATTTGTTCAGGACTTTTCTACACTTGATACATGAGGGTATCCTCTCCTGCCTGACTCAACATGTGGGAGCACTAATTTTACTACTCATTGTACGATTAAAAGTGAAGAAAGATATAAATTTATATATGGTAAAGTCTATCAGAAATCCCCAAAAGTGTTCCACTTGTAACAAATTATTTTTAAGTTAGCTGATGTTATACAGCAAGGACAGCAGACGGCTTCTGCATTATTGTAGCGTATTGAGAATTGCATTGTACACTTGATCCACTTAAGGCTACAAGGCTACCATGCACATGTACCAGTAGAGGGAGTGTGGGTGGAGAATAAAAGAAATCGATTGTTTTAACAAGATCTTCACAATGGTGCAACTTTTGGAAGATGTTTGTCCACTTTCTGGAAGTAGCATTTTAAATTGGCGATATAGAGGACATGTTGCACCTGGAGCCTGCTGCACACGAGGCCCTGCAACTTGGAATAGCAACAGTTAGGTCTGCACACTGATCTCGCCAAAGTAACCATCTAAATGAAAATAAAATCTTGGAGCATGGGAGAAACCAACGGACCCCAGCCAACCCATCCACAGCACATCCCAGTGCATGAATATGAGACTTGTTGCCCCACAGCAGGGGCAATAGGGGGGCCGCAGAGCACTCCAAGCAATAAGTGCATTCGAATCACTCAAGCGTGTGATTTCACTGCATTTAGCTCTCTTTCATGAGGTCACTGTTTACAAACATTGGGTTTCACCACTTAGGCTACTGCAGCGTGAAAGGATATGAATCGATAAAAGCTGCAGATGGTTTTATGGGGCAGGATTCTCCGACCCCCCACCGGGTCAGAGAATCGCCGGGGGGCGGTGTGAATCCTGCCCCCGCCAGCTGCCGAATTCTCCGGAGCCGGAGATTTGGCGGGGGCGGGAAATGCGTGCGGGCCGGTCAGCGGCCACTGGCAGCGCCCCCCCCCAACGATTTTCCGGCCCGCAATGGGCCGAGTGGCCACCCATTTTTTTGCCAGTCCCACCGGCGTAAATTGGAGTAGGTCCTTACCGCCGGGACCTGGCGGCACGGGCGGCCTCCAGGGTTCTCGGGCGGGCAAGGGAGGATCTGGCCCTAGGAGGTGCACCCACGGTGGCCTGGCCCGCGATCGGGGCCCACCGATGCACGGGCGGGCCTGTGCCGTGGGGGCACTCTATTCCTCCGCATCGGCCGCTGTGGTTCTCCGCCATGGCCGATGCGGAGACGAACTCTCCCGGGCATGCGCTGGGATGATGCCAGCACACATTGGTGCTCCCGCGCATGCGCCAACTTGTGCCGGCCGGCGGAGGCCCTTCGATGCCGGTTGGCGTGGCACCAAGCCCCTTCCCCACTGGCGGGGTGCAAACCACTCCGGGGCGCGCCTAGCCCCTGAAGGTGAGGAGGATTCCGCACCTTGGAGCGGCCCAATGCCGGAGTGGTTCACGCCACTCCTTCCTGCCTGAGTTGCCCGCCCCGCCGATTACGGCAAAATCCCGCCCATGAGCTATCAACCACAGATCGCTACTCAAAAGCCATGAATGGCTTGTAGACAGTGGATCTGTGGGAAACAGAAGCAGGCACAGCTGCTCTCCTTTGAGAAATGGACACATGGAGCTGCAAGGTAAGAATTACAGCAATAATGCTTTCCACTGCCACTGTCTGCACTGCTCTCTACCTTCCAGACAGGGGCCTCTTTTATGGGAAAAGAGGGATCTGTGAAGGGTGTTCCTTTACGTGGGGGTCCCTCTGGGGGTCCCCTATTACAGGGGTCCCTGTCGGGGTCCCATTATTACAGGAGTCCATAAATGGCCCCCCTATTACAGGATTCCCTGGGGGGTTCCCCTATTACAGAGGTCCCTGTCGGGGTCCCATTATTACAGGAGTCCATGAAAGGCCCCCCTATTACAGGAGTCCCGGGGCGGGGGGGGGGGGTGTCCCCCTATTACAAGGTGTCCAGAGGAAGGGGGGATGGGTTGGGTGGTTCACACCCATACTTGGGGGTGGGGGGGGGGGGAGGGCATCTAGGCAAGTCAGGGGTGGGGGGCTGCTCTGCGGTGGAGAGGGGAGTCTAGGCTGATTTGCGGGGTTGTGGGGAGGGGGCCGGTCAGGGCCAATGTACGGTGTGGTGGGTGGCCGGTGGTGGGACCTAGCCATCGGGACGCGTGCTCAAGATTCCCTGGAAATCCCTCGTATTTCATACCATGCATATATTTACATGGCGTCGAACACGGAATTGCATCCCACTTTACGACCACAAGGGAATTGTAAAACTGGTGTAATTCAGCTCCGGCGGAAGAACATAGGGCGCGATTCTCCGTCGGTGTGATCCTCTGCTTCGCAGTGATTTCCCGACGGCACGGGGGTGGTCACAATGGGAAACCCCATTGGCCAGCTGCCAGGGCGGAGGATCCCTCTACTGGCGGGGGTGCGTCGCGCCAGTAAAAGGGTCTGGTGGGACGGAGAATCCCGCCCATAGTCTCCCAAAGGATGGATCCTGCCCAGGTGTCTCCCATTTAAGGCGGAGGTGAGGAGAAGTTATTTCTCTCAGCATCGTGACTCTGTGAAACTCTCTTCACCAGAGAGCAGTAGAGGTAGAGTTATTGAATACTTTTAAGGCAGAGGGAGATCAATTCTTAACTAACAAGGGCTAGATGGGAAAGTGGTGTTGATGCCGCAATCATATCAGCCATGATTTTATCAATTGGGTGAGTAGGTTTGAAGGACAGAATGCCTTATTCCTGCTCCTTTTTTCTACAATTGTATGATCTTACTTCTCGACTGTGGAGTTAAGAATTGAAAAATAGCATTGAGATATTTATTCCTTCGCAAAACAAAAATGAATATGACTAAGTGGAAGTGCACTAACAGCCTATTTCATGCCCAAGCAAAAAATTATATAGAAAACAATTTGTCTTCCGACGTCCTGACCAAGAAATAAGAAATGAGACAGTTGATTAATGTTGCACGTGTTTCAGGCAACTCGCAAACAAATGTGACTTTGAAGAGGCTGAACATGTTGAGTGGGAAATTACAAATAATCAAAGGCTGTGCCTTTAGTTAAATACACCAAAAGGCACTCAAGGAAAACAGAAAGCTGTCAGAACTATTGGAGTTAGCAAGATCACTATCGCTGTCAGAGTCTAGAGTTACTGAAGATGACATTGCCAACAATAACTACCACACTCCAAGTTCAGCTCCTGCGAACACTGTTCATTGCTTCTGTGCCAGGAAACTACCTGCAAAATAACGACTACAATCTCAAAAACAGAATTAGGACTTAGCCAAACAATGTTTCCACTGTAGTGGTGCACACCCACGCTTCACAGAATATCCTGCTGCTGGCAAACAGCATAGAGCCTGCTGAAAACCCAACCACCTTGATCCTGTTTGCCGCTCATCAGTGAACCAATAATATTAGTACCACCAGAAGGATGCCACATGTATGTACCACAGCAAAAAGGGCGAGAGGATGCAGTTAATCTCGGAGCGGAGGACCCTGAATACATTTTTGTGCTTTCTTTTGGACATGGCAACCAGCCATATGTGACTGTCAACCATTGGGTGCTCGGACGTAGATCCTCCCAAAGGTGCAGGAGCATCTGTCAATGGGGTGGGAAACAAAACATTCAACAAACTCCAGGGTTGCCCCAATCTCTGCAAACCAGGAGATACAAAAATTATCCCTTGCAATTTTGACAAACTACTGAAATTTGTTCGGGACTTTTGAAATACCAGTCTCATTTAAAGACACCAGAAGCAATGATGTACTCTATGTCGTGTCTGGAGCATACGATATGCTTATCTACTTCGACATGGCAACAGGGCTGCAAATGATTGCAGTCGCCTGCACCTGGTCGCTGCCGTCGTGAACATGGACGCCAAATGCTGGTTTGAGACTTGTGGGGGGCGGAGAGGGGAGTGAGCACCACGGCCGTGTTCGGGAGGGGACTGGCCCCGCGATCGTTGCCCACCGATCGTCGGGCCGGGGTCTCAAAGCGACGCACTCTTTCCCCTCCGCCGCCCCGCAAGATCAAGCCGCCATGTCTTGCGGGCCAGCGGAGGGGAAGACGGCAACCGCGCGTGCGCGGCTGACATCACTTAGGCGCCACCGTCGCGTCATTCTCGGCGCGCCGCCTTGACGCAAGCGTCAAGGCCCAGTGGCCGAGAGTTACGGAGCGCCGCTCCTAGCCCCCCGGGTAGGGGTGAATAAGGTGAGAGGAGCGGCCTCCGAGGCCTTCGTGAAACTCGGCCGAGTTCGCGACGGCCTTCCCGATTTATCGCGGGAGCGGAGAATTCCGCCCATGGTATATTTACAGATGTACACACAGAGAAGCCAAAAAGAAATAACAAAAACTTTGCAAGCCTAAAAAACCAAGGGGTGGGAAAATAAAAACAGGGTAAGAGTATATACAGAGAAGCAAAGAGAAAATTTAATTCCACATGCCATTCGGGAGGGGGAGTGGGGGTTCTCTCCCCCTCCGCCTCCTTCCCCTTCTTTTCTATTTTTTTCAGCACAGGCAGTTATGACTACCAGGTCGCCAGGTAACTTCTTGCAGGTCATGTGAAGCATTGGTTGCTAGGTTTTTGGCGGCAGCCAGCCCTGTGTTGTGCTTGGGTCGTGATCGACCCCGCAGTGGGGGAAGCGAGTTAGCAGAGGACCAAAAGCACAGAAAGTGATGTGATGATGGCAGAAACTTCACCTGAGAGATTCGGTGAGTGCTGTGGTTAAAAAATAACAGAGCAATGCGATGCACCATCAATTGGACACGAGACGAAGATGTGATCCAAACAAAAGGCTTTAATGCACAAGATGTGTGCCCGGCAGCAGACGTACAGAAGAATGGCCAACTGCTGGGGAACACGGGTTCTTATATCCCGCCTTGTAGGCGAAGCTACCTACCTCTCAGCCAATCGGCTGAGAGGCACATGACTTACCCGGGCCAATGGGCAGCAGGTCCTCTGCACCAATAGCAGCTCACCTCTGAGGTACCGTAATACCACTAGTCATACTACCACATAATGTAAATTGTAAGGTGAATAACTTAATCCCTCTCCTGGTCACTAAGATGTAGGCCCTCTCTTTGAAGAATTAAGTGGCATGCTGTGGAGGGAAATTGGGCAATTCAAAAACCCTCCAGGTGGAAAGTATAGTAAGTATCCTCAACGATACAAAATCGTGAGTTGTTGATGAAATAATTAATATCTGAGAAAACTTTGTTTAATGTCCATTTTGTCTGATAACCAGAACAGTTAGTTTGTCTGTGGGGCAGTTTTAGAGTCATCAGCATTTATCAATATTGATTAACTTGTTTCTAATAGTGTGATTTGAAGTTGAATAAACTTGCATCAAGTAACTGAATTGCTTTTAAGCCAATTATAAATTAATATTTTAATATCACTATTATCAGATTTCAGGCGGTTTCATTTACAAGAACCACACAAGGCTCTCTCCCAGTGATATCTGTCTTTGTTCTGCTCTCCTCAGTCTTCTTCCTTGACTTCTTTTTCCCTCCAGACAGTGTCCCACAATTGTTGGCTGTCCTCCAGAAACTCATGAGTAACTATTCTTCATGTGTGACACTGTGTGTACTGGATAGTGATTAAGAACAGGAATTCTAGGTGATTTTCTTTCCCTCCTTTATTCGGGGCAAGAAAACTTTTTTGCCCCAAATACGTCCTTGACTCAGGATAAATTGGGTAAGTGAACGTAAGTGAAGGTCGGCCGATGTGGGTCCCGAAGGTCGGCCAGTTGGCAAAAGTGGATTCTAGGAGAAACGCTGCTCAATAGTGAAGACTGGGGCAAAATACCTGTTTGATTAATTCTTAACAGAACAGAAACCCTTGCTGTTGCCAGGGAGCCTGTGTAGCCACACTGGTGTTGTGTTTTGCCCCCCACACACTTGGGAACCCTGAGATAGCTGCGAAGCCCATGAATCTCTGAGCCTTGTCCAGAACTGTGCTCCTATAATGATGTGTTCACCTGTAAAAGGCATTGGCCACCTCTTGAATGCACCAGTGTGTTGTTGACTGTGAAATGCTGCACTGGTCCCCAGTTGGTCCTTGGAAAGACACACGGACAAAGAAATTGAGTGCTGCCGTCCCCTTCAGGGTGACTGGCGGGAAGCCCCAAACCCACTCAGTGTGAGGTCCTCTCGGAGCATATGGCATATGTGACGAACCAGGGGGCGGGATTCTACATCGGCCTACGGCGGAATCGGGAAACGCAATTGGTTGGAGAATCGGCTTTGACACTGACATTGTGGCAGGCACCGGTTTCATGCTGAATCGTTATTATCGGGAACCCCAACAGCAGCATCAATGCGTTCCACTCCGCACGTACAGTAAATGCCGTTGGCGTATAATTACCAGGACCAACCTGGTATTCAGCGGACCTCCGAGATTCTCCGCCTCCAGTGGGGGGGGGGGGGGGGGGGGGGGTGGTTCTTGACGGCGAGGTTCACTTGTGCTTTTAAAAAACGAGAATTAACCGCCGTGGCCGATGAGGGAGAGGTGGAGGTAGGACACGCAGAGGAGCGACCATGGGCTGTAGGTCCTGACACTGGCAGGGCTGGCTGGGCGTGGTGGGACGCCCTGCCAGGGCTGTGGGGAGGGGTTGACAGGGGACTGGGGTGACCCCCACAGGTCTGGGGATGTGTCGAGGCAAGGCAGCCATCATGCTGCACACCCCACTGACCACCCACCTTGACCTTGGTTCTGCTGAGTAACACCGGTCGTATGGATGCTCCCAGCCCACCACCGCTGCAGCCCACCCTCCGCCATACCACGCCCCCTCCCCAACCGGCTGCCAGCCGCCTACCGGCAGGGCATCACACAGCCTACTCAAGTGCAACAACGACAGTAGCCCCTCCAGGGGAGCACCAGCCAATGGTACCCCTGGCAGTAGGGCTGGGCTCCAGGGCCAGAGGCCTCCATGGTGCCGGGCACCGATGGGGCCGGAGGTGTGGGGATGGGGAGGGAGGATCATACGGGGGCGGATCCACAGTGCCAACTGGGGCCACTGTGGAAACCGGACCTGGTTGGGCACATGGGTATGTACCATGCTAACATGTTGGCCTTTCACCCTCTGCAGATGATGGATATTGCAATTGAATGAGCAATGGTGGCCTTCCTCTTAGTACCGGCAGCCCTGGGGAATGCAATGCTGCTGTACGAGCTGGAGTTGCTCGAGGAAGAGGAAGCTCCAGCAGTGGAGCCTGCCCCAGAGGCAGCCGGTGAGGATGGAGAGCCGCATTTGGCCTCGTGTATACCGGCAGCGCCTGTCATTTGAGGACCTGCCAGACCGGGCATACCGTCGAAGACTCTGGCTGAGAAGGGGGACAGTGCGACATATCACTAAAGTGATGAATGAGCACTGGGTGAACTGCAGTCCCCAAGCCAAGCCCATCCCCAACATCCGACCATCCCCCCCCACCCCGCACCCTCTTCCACTTCTCGGCGCCCTCTCTGTGGCCAGCCCAAACTAGCCCACCCCTCACGGCCTACTGAAAGAGCACAGGTGTTAATGGGAAAACATACATACAGATTTGTGCCCCAGCCCCAATCACTAAATTAGGCCCTGCACCGTGCCAACTTAACTTTTTTTCTGGCCTTGCGGGCCCTCATGCTTCCTCTAGGTGGATCCCCAGACGGTACAGCAGCAGTCAGGCGGCCTGCAGTGATTCCCACCCTGTGACCTGGGTCCTATTTGGCAACCGTCTTCTGGGGCAACTGGGCCTGGATGGGCCCATCAGCCACTCAGGTGTTCCAGTTGGCATGGTGCCACCCTGTTCTACCACTGCCCACCAGATGCGCCAGAGGACAGGAGGTGGGGGGGGGGGGGGGGGGGAGCCTGAGGTGTAGCAGTGTTCCGGCACCTCCCCTACGGGAGTTACCGGCACGATCCCCATCGCCTCCTCCTCCCTTGGGGCCCTCGATGGCCCACCGGCTACTCCATGCGATGGGAGTGTGAGTGGAGCTAACTCCTGAGGCTCCACCTCCATTTTGAGGCCCACCGCCGTCTCAGCCAGGATCTGCATGCTCGCGGCCATGGAGTACAGGCAGTGGACCACCTCTGTCTGTGACTGCGCCACATACTTCTGTGACTATGCTACCTCTTCTGGGTCTGTTCCACATCAGCCAGTGCGCCATCTCCCTCTGGGACTGGACCACCTCCCTCTATGTCTGCAGCAGGTCGGCCAGTGCCTGGGCAATGCTGTTGGCGCTCTTAACCATGGCCCGCTGTGACTGGGTCACACTCAGGACACTACAATGTTGATGTGACCATCAATTTACACGAGACGATTAGTCGAAGTGAACAGTGGTTTTAATAAGCTAGATCTGTGCCTGCCTGTGACTGCTCAGTACTGAGTGCCGCCTACAGGCTGCAGGTTTATATACCACCCCCGAGGGGGCAGAGCCACAGGCGGAGCCCACAGGGGCATCAATATAATACAATACAATACGGTGGTGAATTGCAGTCGCAATACGTTCATCACATTCACCCCCTGTAAAAATTGAAGTCCAGCAGGGGTGAAGTGGGCTCACATATCGAGTCTGTCTGGAGCCGTAATCATTCTCTGTGATCGCCTCAGCTCCGGCTTCACTGCGGGCACGGGTGTTGGACTCACCGCTGTGGGCACGGGTGTTGGACTCACCGCTGTGGGCACGGGTGTTGGACTCACCGCTGTGGGCACGGGTGTTGGACTCACCGCTGTGGGCACGGGTGTTGGACTCACCGCTGTGGGCACGGGTGTTGGATTCACCGCTGTGGGCACGGGTGTTAGACTCACCGCTGTGGGCACGGGTGTTGGATTCACCGCTGTGGGCACGGGTGTTAGACTCACCGCTGTGGGCACGGGTGTTGGATTCACCGCTGTGGGCACGGGTGTTAGACTCACCGCTGTGGGCACGGGTGTTAGACTCACCGCTGTGGGCACGGGTGTTAGACTCACCGCTGTGGGCACGGGTGTTAGACTCACCGCTGTGGGCACGGGTGTTGGACTCACCGCTGTGGGCACGGGTGTTGGACCTACCGCTGTGGGCACGGGTGTTGGACTCACCGCTGTGGGCACGGGTGTTGGACTCACCGCTGTGGGCACGGGTGTTGGATTCACCGCTGTGGGCACGGGTGTTGGACTCACCGCTGTGGGCACGGGTGTTGGATTCACCGCTGTGGGCACGGGTGTTGGACTCACCGCTGTGGGCACGGGTGTTGGATTCACCGCTGTGGGCACGGGTGTTGGATTCACCGCTGTGGGCACGGGTGTTGGACTCACCGCTGTGGGCACGGGTGTTGGATTCACCGCTGTGGGCACGGGTGTTGGATTCACCGCTGTGGGCACGGGTGTTGGATTCACCGCTGTGGGCACGGGTGTTGGATACACCGCTGTGGGCACGGGTGTTGGATTCACCGCTGTGGGCACGGGTGTTGGATTCACCGCTGTGGGCACGGGTGTTGGATACACCGCTGTGGGCACGGGTGTTGGATTCACCGCTGTGGGCACGGGTGTTGGATTCACCGCTGTGGGCACGGGTGTTGGACTCACCGCTGTGGGCACGGGTGTTGGATTCACCGCTGTGGGCACGGGTGTTGGATTCACCGCTGTGGGCACGGGTGTTGGATTCACCGCTGTGGGCACGGGTGTTGGACTCACCGCTGTGGGCACGGGTGTTGGACTCACCGCTGTGGGCACGGGTGTTGGACTCGTTGCCTCCGGGAGCGTGTCGTCTGGAGCTTCATCACGGTGTGTCGGCAATGGGTGAAGGGAGAGTGTTGGCCATGTAGGGGCGGGGGCAGTGTTCAGGATCCCCAGGGGGAGAGCTGGTAGGCTGCCGTGAGGGATTCGGTTGGTGGTGATAGGTGGTGGGGGGGGGGGGGGGGGGGGGGGGGGGCGTTGGTGATGGTCGCTGGGGAACTGGCGGGCCCCAGATCCCGGAGGGTGATGGTATCCTGTCGTCCGTCGCGGTGTGCCACCTAGACATACTGAGGGTTGGCAGGTAGGAGCTGGACCCTCTCAATCAGGGGGTCAAACTTATGGCTCCTCAAGTGCTTCCGGAGGAGGACAGGCCCCGGTGTTGTCAGCCTGGATGGAAGCGAGACCCCGCAGGTGGATTTCCGAGGGAAAACAAATAGACGGTCATGTGGGGTCTCGTTCGTGACTGTGCAGAGGAGCGACCGAATGGAGTGGAGCCCGTCGGGGAGGACCTCCTGCCAACAGGAAACCGGGAGACTTCTAGACCATAGGGCCAGAAGGACAGCCTTCCAGACCGTCGCGTTCTCCCTCTCCACCTGTCCGTTTCCCTGGGCGTTGTAGCTGGTAGTCCTGCTTGAGGCAATGCTCTTACCGAGCAGGTACTGACGCAGCTCATCGCTCATAAAAGAGGAGCCCCGGTCACTGTGGACGTAAGTGGGGAACCCAAAAAGGATGAAGATGCTGTGCAGGGCCTTAATGACAGTGGCCGCGGTCATGTCGGGACATGGGACGGCAAAGGGGAAACGGGAGTACTCGTCAAAGATGTTGAGAAAGTGCACGTTGCAGTCAGTGGAGGGGAGGGGCTTTTTGAAATCAATGCTGAGGCGCTCAAAGGGCAGGAGGCTTTCACCAGATGGGCCTTGTCTGGCCGATAGAAGTACGGCTTGCACTCCGCGCAGACTTGGCAGTCCCTGGTCATGGCCCTGACCTGCTCGGTGGAGTAGGGCAGATTGTGGGCCTTGATGTAGTGGAGAAGCCGGGTGACCCCCCGGGTGACAGAGGTCTTTGTGGATGTCCCGAAGTCGGTCATCTTGCGCGCGGGTGCATGTGCCGCGGAACAGGGCATCTGGGGGCTCATTGAGCTTCCCAGGATGATACACGATATCGTAATTATAAGTGAAGATTTCGATACTCCACCTCAAGATCTTATCATTCTTGATCTTGCCCCGCTGTGTGTTGTCGAACATAAAGGCTAACGACCGTTGGTCGGTGACGAGGGTGAACCTCCTACCGGCCAGGTAGTGCCTCCAATGCTGCACAGCTTCCACAATGGCTTGAGCTTCCTTTTCGACAGAGGAATGTTGAATCCCGGAGGCGTTGAGGGTACGGGAAAAGAAGGCCATGGGCCTGCCTGCCTGGTTAAGGGTGGAGGCGAGGGCGACGTCTGACTCATCGCTCTCCACCTGGAAGGGGATGGACACGTCCACCGCGTGCATCGCGGCCTTGGTAATGTCTGCCTTGATGCTGCTGAAGGCCAGGCGGGCATCAGATGTCAGGGGAAAGATGGTGGCTTTAATAAGTGGGTGAGGTTTGTTCGCATAGTTGGGGACCCACTGGGAATAATATGAGAAGAACCCCAGGCATCTTTTCCGGGCCTTGGGGCAGTGGGGAAGGGGGAGTTGCAGGAGGGGGCCCATGTGGTCGGGTTGTGCAGAAAACGCATTTTTCCTTGTTGTAGGTTAGATTCAGGGTTTGGAGGAACTTCTGAAGGTTAGCGTCGTGGTCCTGCTGATCATGGCCGCAGATGGTAACATTATCCAAGTACGGGAACGTGGCCCACAGCCCGTACTGGTCAACCATTCGGTCATCGTTCTTTGGAAGACCGAGACCCCGTTGGTGATGCCGAAGGGGACCCTGAGGAAGTGGAAGAGGTGGCCGTCTGCCTCAAAAGCAGTATAGTGGCGATCTTCCGGGCGGATCGGAAGCTGGTGGTATGCGGACTTCAGATTTACTGTGGAGAAAATGTCCGCTATCCGGAGAAGGGTGTACACATCGAGTTGCGTGGACCGGTTTATGGTTTGGCTGTAGTCTACACCCATCCGGTTCTTTTCCCCGATCCTGACAACCACCACTTGGGCTCTCCAGGGGCTATTACTGGCCTCGATGACCCCCCCCCTCAAGAGCCGCTGGACCTCCGACTTGATAAAAATCCTGTCCTGGGCACTGTACCGCCTGCTCCTGGTGGTGATGGATTTACAGTCGGTTCGCGAAGAGCCAGGGAGGGGCGACCTTAAGGGTCACGAGGCTGCATACGGTGAGAGGGAGTAGGGGTCTGCTGAACTTCAGGGTCAGGCTTCTGAGGTTGCACTGGAAATCCAGTCCTAATGGGTGGAGCGCAGAGATGGGGAAGGACATAGAGTTTGAAATTGGCGTACTCGGCACCCTGTATCGCGAGGTTCGCGACACAGTACCCCCGGATCTGCACTGAATGTGATCCGGAAGCAAGGGAGATTGTTTGGGACGCGGGGGCAATCTGGAGGGAGCAGTGCCTTACCGTGTCCAGATGGATGAAGCTCTCGGAGTCGAACAGACAGGGCGTTTCGTGCCCATTGACCCGGACGGTCATCATGAAGTTCTTGGGCTGTAACTGGTCGAGAGTGACAGCACCGAGCTGCGGGTAGCCGGCGTGGTCGGTGGTGGCGAGGTGGTCCCAAGATGGCGGCCAAGATGACAGCCCCCGTCAGTCGCACATGTCGGGCGGCGATGAAGATGGCGGCCCCCATGAGTCACACGTAGTGAGGAGATGCCGCGCAAACACTTTGTTCACCAGCTTCACGTAATGTCTCTTCAGGATCGCGACTGCGTCTGCGTACGTGGTCATGTCTTCGATTAGTAAAGAGATTCTGTGGCTCACCCGGGCATGGAGGACACTCAGCTTGTGTGCCTCGGTGATGGTGGGCGGGGAGGATGAGGCGGAGTAGGCCTCAAAGCAGTGGAGCCAATGTGAGAAGATTCCTTTGGCTTCGGCTGCCTGTGGGTTGAGTTCCAGTCAATCAGGTTTGAGGACAGCTCCCATTGCGATATCTTAGCTTATTAAATTGATGCGACCATCAATTCACATAAGACGATTAGTAGAAGTGAACAGTGGTTTTAATAAGCTAGATCTGTGCCTGCCTGCGACTGCTCTGTACTGAGTGCCGCCTACAGGCTGCAGGTTTATATACCACCCCCGAGGGGGCGGAGCCACAGGCAGAGCCCACAGGGGCATCAACATAATACAATAAAATACAGGGGTGAATTGCAGTAGCAATACGTTCACCACAAATGTCCAGGTGGTTCTGGCGCATGACTGCCTGTGAGAGGACGGGGGACCTCGGCCAGTTAGCCAGCCCGAACAACGCATGCAGCCCAGGGTCTTCGGTGGCCAAGGCACCCGGCCATGACAGCTGGTGTAGGTGCCGGCATGTGGTGCAGGGTGGGGGTTCAGATGCCCTCCGGTTTGGGGGGGTAATGGGTGTGTGGGATGGGGTTGGTGCAAGGGACACAGTGCTTCCTACTCACCCTGGCCACCCTGTGGAGGTTGTGCAGTTTCTTATGGCACTGCTGGCTGCTCGGATGGTGTTGCTGACGATGCTGACCCCCTCTGCCACCTGCACCCAGGCTCGGCGAATAGCGGTGGCTGGCAGCCTCCTTCTTGGACCAGGGGCAGGGTTGCCCGCCTCTCCTCGACGGCATCCAGCATGGTCTCAAGTCAGCGTCCGTAAAAGCGGCGGTAAAGAAGTCTAATGGTATGTTGGCCTTCATTGCGAGACGTTTCGAGTATAGAAGCAGGGATGTGTTCCTGCAATTATACAGGGCCTTGGTGAGGCCATACTTGGAGTATTGTGTGCAGTTTTGGTCTCCTTCTCTGAGGAAGGATGTTCTTGCTCTCGAGGGATTATTCTCGCTGGAGTTCAGAAGAATGAGGGGGATCTCATAGAGGCTTATAAAATTCTAACAGAACTAGACAGGGTAGATTCAGGGAAGGTGTTACCAATGATGGGTGTGTCCAGAACCAGGGGTCACAGTCTGAGGATTCAGGGTAAACCATTTCAGACAGATATAAGGAGACATTTCTTCACCCAAAGAGTGGTGAGTCTGTGGAATTAATAATAATCGCTTATTGTCACAAGTAGGCTTCAATGAAGTTACTGTGAAAAGCCCCTAGTCACCACATTCCGGCACCTGTTCGGGGAGGCCGATACGGGAATTGAACCCGTGTTCTGCATTACAAGCCATCTGTTTAGCCCACTGTGCTAAACCATGATGGAATTCATTACCACAGGTAGTAGTTGATGCCAAAACATTGAATATATTCAAGAGGCAGCTGGATATAGCACTTGGGGAGAATGGGATCAAAGGCTATGGGGAGAAAGCAGGATTAGGCTATTGAGTTGGACGATCAGCAATGGTCGTGATGAATGGCGGCTCAGACTCGAAAGGCCAAAAGGCCTCCTCCTGCTCCTATCTTCTATGTATCTATGTATGTATCTTGTTGCCTGGGATAGTGTGTGAGGGTGAAGTGTGTGTATATGCGGCTGCAGCTTGACGGCCTCCTGAGTGTCAATTCCAATCCAACGATTCCTGCACTGTCACTCATTTGAATTGTTTGTGTTCCACGTGGCGTCCATGCTAACCCCTTAACGGTCGGTTGAATTGGTCCTGGAGTGGAACCAGTTTTGCTGTGGTAGAACTCCGCGAATCTTGCCCCTGCATCTACACTTAATCTCAGGATCGGAGAATTCTACCACAGGTCTCTGGCCACTCGCAGCCTTGCCCTGCACTGTCTCTCAGTTATTTGTGGAATGGACCCTCATGGACGACAGGCCCTCAGTGCTGCCAGTAATCTTTGCAGTCTGCGTCTCTGCTCCTTCTGTTGCTGATCACGTCCCCCCTGACTTTTTCTCCCTTTCAGTGCCTCCTGCTGGAGCTGCCACATACAGATGCCTTTTTCTCCTTCACCTCCTGCATTGAATGAGGATTCGTGGAAAAGTTCACGAGACCAATAGATACAATCTCACTTCTGCCTCCTCTCTGAAAAGAGATATTAAACACCAGATTGGTTAAAAGATGCTGATAATAAAGGTGTGAACAAGAGAACAACGGGAGAAGTTGGGCAGCTAAACTTTAGTACTTTAGATTGCATTGTTCCTCATGCTTCCTTACACCTGGAACTCGAGAGCTTGTGATTTACACCATTGATCCTATGTGGCTCTGAACTCCACTCATTGACTTGGCTTAACTATGAGCTTTCATTTCCGGTGGTGAATGAATGGAATCCATGTGGCCACTACAGAATGTCATTAATTGTTAACCCATGACTACTATGTCAAGTTAAAGCATGTGGGATTGCGGATAGTGTCTTGAGATGGATAGAAACTCGTTAGCATATAGGAAGCAAAACGTTGGAATAACTGAGTCTTTTTCTGATTGGCAGACAATGACGAGTGGGGTACCACAGTGATCTGTGCTAGGACCCCAACTGTTCACATTATATATTAATGACATGCATGAGGGAACTAAATGTATTATCTCCAGATTTGCAGATGATACAAAGTTGGGTGGGAGGGTGAGCTGTGAGGAGGATGCAGAGATGAATCAGCAGGATTTGGACAGGCTGAGTGAGTGGGTACATGCATGGCCAAAGCAGAATAATGTGGATAAATGTGAGATTATCCGCTTCGGTCGCAAAAATAGGAAAGAGTATCTCTGACTTCAGACTGTGAGGTTCACATAGTCCCTGGACTGCCTGTCATCTGTGACTCCTTTCCATTTCACAGCGGCAATGTCTGCACTCTCTGGCTCCTGTCTGCAAGCCTCGAAACTAAATGGGAACCTTGACATAGTTCCCATTTCCAAATAATAATCTTTATTACTGTCACAAGTCAGCTCACATTAACACTGCAATGAAGTTAATGTGAAAATCCCCTAGTCGCCACACTATGGCACCTGTTCAGGTACAAGGAGGGAAAATTCAGAATGCATAGATCACCAAATGAGCACATCTTTCAGGACTTTTGGGAGGAAACTGGAGCACGCGGAGGAAATCCGCACAGATAATGACGCAAGCCGGGAATCAAACACAGGTCTTGGGCACTTTGCTAACTACTGTGCTCCCATGCATAGGACTATGGACAACAGTAACCATCACAAACCACTGCAGTCCCGACCTGTTAAGTGTCTGCGTGAGCCATCCCTAATGTGCCAAACTAACAAGCACCCATCCCAAAATATGCAGTCTGCCTGCATCTCCTTCCAGTAATAAGTGTGTAATTCTTTAGAGCCCCTGTGTGTCTGCATGTCATGCAGCCTTGTCGGGGTCCAGCTTCCCTCTCCTCAGTCTTCTCTTTGCCTTCCATTGTTTGTCCTCTTCATTCACCTCCTTGCCCTTCTGCCTGTCATTGTGAGCTTTCACCCTTCCCCCCTTGCACAGCCTTCTTCCAGCCTTCTTCTGTATTGCCCCCCAAAGTGTTTGCCCGTTCCCCACCCATCCATGTGGAATCCTCCTTCTACATCATCCCCTAGTGTTTTCCCTTTCCCCACAACTTCCTTGCACAGCCCTCCTTCCACATTGCCCCCATTGTCTTCATCAGCCCAACCTCCACTGGCCCTACCTCGCACCCCATACCCTGTCAAATCTTTGACCTTTGTTGCGCTGGCTATATGAGTCCCACAGCAGGGTGCTGAACTAATAGAGCTGGTGTGTGGTGCCAGGGGGAAGGAAATTCCTGTACTCCCCAACCCCAGGCACTGAACTGTACTGGTCTGACTTGGTGACACAGGAGGGTCCATGGATCCAGCAGCATGGTGCTACCCATGAAGGTCAGCTCATCATGGAGGTTGTAAGAAAGTGGTGAATCTTGGAATTCTCTACACCGGAGGGCTGTGTAAACTCAATCATTGAGAATACTGAAGGAGGCAAGGGAGGAAATTGCCTTGACAATGATCTTTGTATCCTCATTGGCTAGAGGTGAAGTTCCAGAGGACTGGAGAGTAGCCAATGTTGTTCCATTGTTAAAGAAGGGCAGCAGGTATAATCCAGGAAATTATAGGCCAGTGAGCACTACGTCAGTGGTAGGGAAATTATTGAAAAAGATTCTGAGAGACAGGATTTACTCACATTTGGAAACAAATGGGATTTACTAGTGCTGGTCAGCATGGTTTTGTGAAGGGGAGGTCGTGCCTCACTAATTTGATCGAATTTTCGAGGAAGTGACAAAGATGATAGATGAGGGAAAGGCAGCAGATGCTGTATACACGGATTGCAGTAAAACCTTTAACAAGGTACCTCATGGTAAACTGGTACAAAAGGTGAAGTCACATGGGATCAGAGGAGAGCTGGCAAGTTTGATTGGGCACAGAAGACAGAGGGTAGCAGTAGAAGGGTGCTTTTCTGAATGGAAGGCTGTGACTAGCGGCATTCCACAGGGATCAGTTCTGGGATCTTTGTTGTTCATAGTGTATATGAATGATTTGGAAGAAAATGTAGCTGGTCTGATGAGTAAGTTCGCAGACGACACAAAAATTGGTGGAGTTGAGGATAGTGAAGAAGATTGTCAGAGGATACAGCAGGGTATAAACTGCTTGGAGTCTTGGGTAGAGAAATGGCAGATGGAGTTTAATCCGTACAAGTGTGAAGTAATGCACTTTGGAAAGTCCAATGCATGTAGGAATTACACAGTAAATGGTAGAACTCTTGCGAGTACTGACAGGGAGAGAGATCTGGGCGTGCATGTCCACCTATCACTGAAATTAGCAACGCATGTGGATAAGGTGGTCAAGAAGGCATACGGCATGCTGGCCTTCATCGGTCGGGGCATTGAATATAAAAATTGGCAAGTCATGTTGCAGCTGTACAGGACTTTAGTTCGCCCTCATTTGGAATATTGTGAACAATTCTGGTCGCCTCACTACCACCAGGATGTGGATGTTTTGGAGAGGTTACAGAAGCGGTTTACTAGGATGTTGCCTGGTATGGAGGGCATTAGCTATGAGGAGAGGTTAGATGAACTTGGTCTGTTCTACCTGGAACGACGGAGATTGAAAGGTGACCTGATAGAGGTCTGCAAGATTATGAGTGTCATAGACAGAGTGGATAGTCAGAGACTCTTTCTGAGGGTAGGAGAGTCAAGTACTAAGGGACAGAGGTTTAAAGTGCGTGGGGAAAAGTTTAGACAGATGTGCGAGGCAGGTTTTCTACACAGAGGGTGGCAAATAAATGGAACGCGCTGCTTGGGGAGGTGGTGGGAGCAGGTACGATAGCGGCATTGATGGGGCATCTAGACAAATATACGAATAGGGTGGGAATGGAAGGATATGGAGTCCATAAGTGCAGACGGTTTTAGTTTAGGCAGGGACCATAGTCGGCGCAGGTTTGGAGGGCCGAAGGGCCTTTTCCTGTGCTGTATTATTCTTTGTTATTTGTATTTTCAGGAAGTAAATCGATAAGATTTCTGGAGACTAATGACATTAAGGGATAGTGCGGGAGATGGTGCAGGAGAGTGGCATTGAATTAGATAACCAGCCGTGATCTAACTAATAGTGGAGCAGGCTTGGCAGACTGAAAGGGCTGCTCCTGTTCCGCTGTTCCTTTCTTATGCTTGGAGAAATGTGCAACAGTTGATCATTTATGGCTGTATAACAGATCTTGGGCCACTTTGCTCATGTCAAGTTGGATGGTACAAGTTGGATATCACAACGTTAATGTTGCATAAATTCTTCTGTTGCTCGGATGATGTGTTTAAGCATGTCTATCCTTTTGAGGACAAAGGCAATGAATTACAGCCATCCATAATGCTAATACGTTGATTCCAACAACCCTACATTGAAGTTCCTGCGGGACATTGAAACAATCTCCATGAAAATTCATAAACATCGCTCTAAAGTTAATAGCTGGTTAGTTATTTTTGGTGAGGGAAGTCTGCAGATTGATCGATGCTTGTACACCTTTGGTTTCAAATCAGAAGTGAAATGACAACCATTCTTTTTTCCCCTCATTTTAGTGTTTCAACATTTTAAAGGGTGACATCTGAAGTGTGATGGCCATAAAACTTATACATTTTTAGTTTGAGAACTCACTCAATCACTTAGTTTCTCTTGATTTGTGCAGCAAACATTGTAATGTCCGTGCTGTTTCCTCACTACAGGTAGGCTCAGTACGTATCACATAATTGAAACAGCACTGTCTTGCTACCATCATCTTGGAAATGTAACAGAAAATTGATTCTAAAAGAAACAATCAGACCAAAAAGAAATCTCACTGACAGTTTGTTAACAAAATGAAGTATTGCATTTGCCTAGCAATGTACACATGCATGTCCGTGACTACAGAGGCATATTGTACAGGGCAACCGAGCAGGAAAACCTGTTCAAAAACCTGGTGAGTTGATTTTCTGCACCATTTAAGTTTTGAGCGATTTGTTATTTGAAGCTCTCCTTCTGTTTATGCCCTACGTCACTTTGCCAGTTATTTGCACTTCAGCAGCTGGGTTCCATATCGACTCAATAAAGAAATTCAGCACTTGGCTATGAAGACATCAATATTTTGAAACCTCCTTCCATCTGTGTTTGCAATGATTTTGAGTACAAAAGGAAAACCTTTGGCTCCAAGCACAAAAGTATCTGATTCTTAATGATTAAAATCAGGATTTGATGAGAAGTATTTATTCAGCTAGGATGCAGAGACTACCTTTTAACTGGAATGTCATTTCAACCTTCAAATAAATGTTCAGCTTGACTACAACAATTCTTACAATCAAAAACAAATGATGCTACGCAAGCACGTTCTTCTTGGTTATGTAGCAGAAGGACCTGGTACCTAAAGAGTTAACACCGTGGTGCATGAAGGTGCATTACTTGGAGCTAAGCGCTAGTCCAGAGATAGGTAGCAACATTTTGGGGCCTAACTTGTGGTCCTTGTTTTACTCTCTACTGTAAATATGTACATAATTCAGTGCTGTTCAAGTATACTTCTTTGTAACTTCAACAAGGTTGATTCATGGGGCTGGATTCTCCAAAAATGTGGCTATATCCCCACGCCGGCGTAAAAAAAACATAGAACATACAGTGCAGAAGGAGGCCATTCGGCCCATCGAGTCTGCACCGACCCACTTAAGCCCTCACTTCCATCCTATCCCCGTAACCCAATAACCCCTTCTAACCTTTTTATGGTCACGAAGGGCAATTTATCATAGCCACTCCACCTAACCAGCACGTCCTTGGACTATGAGATGAAACCGGAGCACCCGGAGGAAACTCGCGCAGACACGGGGAGAACGTGCAGACTCCGCACAGACAGCGACCCAGCGGGGAATCAAACCTGGGATCCTGGCGCTGTGAAGCCACAGTGCTAGCCACTTGTGCTACCGTGCTGCCCACAAGTACTACCGTGCTGCCCACAACACTGGCGTTTCATGTCGGACTTTCCTTATATAAATTCACAGCTATTCACCCACCTTGAAGGGGCTGGCAGGGACCTGGAGTGCTTCTCGCAGATTCAGCTGCGGATATGGGCCACCGCACGTCCGGTTGCGAGTCCATGCATGCGCACAGCGGCGGCCTGCAGTGGCTGCGCCGAATGCGATGGCGGACTCAGCCGGCGGACCTAGACTGATAAAGAAGGTGCCAATGATCTGCTCCACGTAAAAGTGAATTCTCCGCCGCTGCGCCAAACGCAATTTTCGGCGTTGGCTGCGGAGAACCCAGCCAATGGTGTCCAAGTAGTACACATCACAGGCTGTGCCAACAGAACAGATCAGGTGTACTCTGCAATCATCATGCACAACATCTACATTTTAGTTTCTTCGTATCTTGAGTGGTAAAATGTTGAACTGGTCCAATAATCAGCATCAACTGGTGCTCAAATGTCACTGTGCACCATTAGACATGTTTCCCAGTGGTGAGCTGGGCAAGACACAGTAGCTGGAACACCGTGTTGAAATGTAAATGAGCACAAAAAACATTATTCAGGAGACCTATTGCGTCCCCTAAAGTAGGCCCTCCATTAACCGATGGTGCAGCAGCGTTATTAGCCAGGTCAAGCCTAGTCACTCAAGGTGCACGATGGCAGCTGGGGAAAGCAAAATCTGAATAACATAAAAATATACACTATCAAGTTTGACACAATTACACAGAGGTCCTGGATTCAAACCTCAGATTGTGGCGAATATACACCTGCACAGTGATGAGAATTAAGTACCCCTGGGTTAATAAGAGGGGTTGGAAAACAATCTAATCCTGCTCTTGGGAGTTCAGTGCGCCAAACTAGAAGGTGAGAATAATAAGTGTAAAAGAATTAGGTTGACCAAGACAATTGCTATAGCGGCCGGGATTCTCCCACAATTGGCGGGACAGCCAGATGCTGGCGCGAAGAGCGGCGCGAACCACTCCGGCATCGGGCCGCCCGGAAGTTGTGAAATCCTCCGCACTTCCGGGGGCTAGGCTGTCGCCAGCGGGATTGGCGCTGCGCCAACTGGTGCCGAAAGGCCGCTGTGGGCCGGTGCGTGTTGGCGCATGCGCAGAACCGCCGGTGTGTTCTGGTGCATGCGCAGCATCTCCGGCATATTTCCTGCGCATGCACAGGAGGTTTCTTCTCCGCACCAGCCATGGCAGAACCTTACAGAGGCTGGCGCGGAGGGAAAGAGTGCACAGGCCCGCCCGCAGATTGGTGGGCCCTGGTAAACAAATGCAGCAGCCAATTTGCAGAGAGCAAAATCAGACAAATAAAATGTGATAAATTTAAAACATAATCTGTTTGTGCTGCTTGAGGGATAAATGTGTGTTCGCCCATTAGTGAAACTACCCTGCTCTTCATAGAGCCATGGAATCCTCTACACCCACATGAGCAGGGGTCTTAGTTTAACATCTGTTATGGGCCAAGGTTTAGAGAACCCCAAAGTGTATCATGGAGTTCACCTGACCCGCAATTGTTACTAGATTGTGGTATGGGGAGCACATGGCCCACTCTACAGTTGTGGTGCAGCAGAAATGGAAAAGTATTTTTTTAAGCAAAACAATGTTTATTCTATGAACTCAAGTTAACCTTTTTAAAACATGCAGTGAACATTATAGCAACCATCAATTCACATACAACTCCCAAAGAATACAACACTAAGTAATCCTTACTTTCCTTTTAACATCCATAAGACATGAAAAAAAACTTTTAACAGAAGCACATCAGGTTTAAATTCACTACTGAGAACAGTTATAACGCTGAATTTACCAAATGATCAAGAGATAGTCTTTACATGGCAGAGAGAACAGTACACATTCTGTGGCTGGCTGCAGCTCCAACACTGAAAACAAAACCAAAAAGACAGACACCACCCAAACTTTTCTCAAAGTGAAACTAAAAAGCAGAGCCAGAGCTCAACTCCACCCACACTCTGACATCACTGCAGTAACTTGAGCAGACAAACATTTCTTAAAGTGACATTCTCATGACACATCTCATCTGAAACATTGCACCTCTGATAGATCAGCGCTGTCAGCCTGGATTGTGTTGGTGAAAATCAGGAATGGGACTTGCACCACGTGACTTTCTGGCTCAGTCGTAAGAGTTCTACCACTGCACCAAGAGTAATGCAACCGAAGGGTAAATAGCCTTCTGCCATTCAGATCTTGATTTTAATACCCCTCATTCAACGGATGTGTGCAGTGGTTAACGTTAGGCCAAGTACACTTACCTGTCACTTTGTTTCCTCCTGGTGCTATCTCACTTTCATCAGCTTTCAGATCAGCAAGGGCTCCCATTATAAGCTGACAGAGACCAACTTTAAATGAAAAAGGTCAACGTTGCTGGTTTTATACACTTGGCCAATTTGGTGTGCTACCAGAGAGACTATTCCCAGCATGAAGAGGGAAAATTGAAAGGAGAAAACTCTAAGATTTTGAGTAAAGGAAACATTCCAATTAGAAGCTCCATTCTCTGAGTCTCTACAACTACAAAATCATCAGATTCCCCCACTTATTTAATAACAAAAATAGTCTACTCGCATTAAAGAAATATCTGAACATTTATTATTTTTCATCCAGAACAGTCATTGTAAAACTCCAATTGCGTGACACATAGAAAGGTGGATTGATGTAAAGCTCAGGTCAGTCTTTCTGGAAATTAAGATTTTATTGAGCTTTATTAAATATAATGACAATGAAAATGCAAGTACAAATATACAGTGCTCCAGCAATCGACCATAGAAACCCCAAATCAAATTCCATATGTACAGCTTTTCATTAAATCATTAGCTACATAAAATACATACTTTGTTGAATCTGGAGCACATTTTGACTAACACCAGAGCCACGAGGGGAGAGGTGCAGGCCATACAGCTCAGCTAGTTTTTTCTCACATCACCATTAGGTAGAGACAGAAAGAGATCACTGCAACATTGATTACTGTCAGCTTTGGAATTCCACGGACCATTTCAGCCAAAGATCAGCGGAACAACCAGAGATATTGGCCGGGATTCTCCAGCCTTCCCATGACGTGTTTCTTGGGAACCTCCCCTTGGCAGGTGGCGGGATCTTCTGGTCCGGCTGTTGTCAACGGGATTTCCCACTGAATCCATCCACCACATGCTGCCGGGAAACCTGTGGCGGGGATACGTTGTCAGTGGTACCGGAAAATCTCCCCCACTTTGTCAACAAAGAAAATTACTTTTTCTCTGGGATTTTCGATGATCTTCCATCAAGCAGCAGAGGACCAAGAGAACCCCATGACATTTTAGGTCCTATTTTTACATTATAACTGTCACAACAGTTGAATAATGTGCACAGGGATGCTTTCCCTTGGCACCACACATCGATACAGGATGGAATCAAATACCTCTAAGGCAGGGTAAACCTCCCTGTACGCAGACATGTTTGCAATACCACTTTGATTTTGTTTTCCTCCAAGTAATCATTAAAATTACATGGTGATGCAGTACGTTGGTATTAAAGGCATTTTAGAAAGAGAATTGCAGCTACGTATATCCAAAAGTAAGGGTACTGTGCCTTTAAGTCTGAGCAATAAAGATGTGTTTTACATTAAGCAATGCACGTGGTTTCTTAATCCACATTATAAATCATGAATCTTCATCTGGTGAACATGTGATTATAGTGTGTGCTCTGATATTCACACACGCTTCAGTTGGCTGGATAACATGGGAGAGAAGACTGTAATTCGCCCTCACAAAGCCGAAGGCTTTGAAATGGTGCCATTGGATAATAGCTACAAACGCTTATTGTACTCATGAAATTCAAGCCTCTGTTGTTTTAGCAGAAGCAGTAACTACTTTAAATGGGTTAAAATTACAGGGAGATCAATTTCAGAATTAATGCACATATTAAGATGTACATATTAGGCATTTATATCTGTTAACATGCAGTGTAACTTCAAAACATAAATGTTCCTTTCCGTTTAGTCCAAGTCGCTTCACCTTATTGCACTCGGTCAAGTCATTCAAATTCAACTTGATAGTAATGGGATCCAAATCATTTCACCAGCAGATTACTGATCAGAAGCTAATATAGTTGTCAACTGGATAGCAGTAGTGTTTGAGGGTAAAGATTGTTCTTGGAAGCAATTATTTTTTTTGTTTCCAAACATTCATCCTTGTCTCTGGAAGTCATTAGATCCTTGCTGAGATATATGGTTCTACGAGTCCTCTCATTCGGCACCAGAACTATTCCCGAGTTTTGATTCATGTGTAAGGCTCAACAGAAATTAGCTGGAAAGCTATTAGACTATGTCGAGCATCACAACTGCCGTTGACCTAACCTTGGTCAAACATGCGTTGCCAGTTGGGGATGCCAGATATTGAGCAGGAGTGTGTCAATTACCAATTTCCCTCTGCCTAAACAAGGAATGTTGAGGTCAGTTGTAGAACCTTTTTTTGCATTCCCAGCTGAGTTCAGCTATGCCAGTATGCTCCAGGAGTCACCCCGGGACATTCCTGGTTCAGATGGCCCTATATAACTCACTATATAAACCCACTGAGCTTCCAGAACAAAACACAGTTACAGATGATCAAATCGGAGATAGTGATAGTGATAGTGTATGACTGATCCCCCACAAATGTAAAAATGTGGTAGATGCCACTATTTCATTAATCGTTTTAAATATCACTGTCAAATGCTATCTTTACTTAGAAAATTCTAAAGGCAGGTTGCAATTCATTTCTTTTTGTTTACTATACCTTTTATCATGCAGCTGAAAACATCTGGACAATATAAATGACATTTTGCAGGAGTCCAGTCTCTTCTCAACTAGTAGTTTGCAAATCTCCATTGTCTTTCATCTCAAAACAAAAGCAACACTGCCCTCTTTTGATGAAAGGACATTCAATGCATCATTAGATTACACCTCCCACGACTTATGAAGAAGTGAATATGATTTCAGCTTTCCCAAACTAGAAAGGGTGTCCTTGAGGAAATGAACTGCTTAATTACATGTTTTCAGTAACGTTATTTGAAAGCAGCACAACTAGAAAGCATACTGTACCCACAGATCTTTTTTCATGTGGCGTGAAACGCCAAACCACCCAAAGAACAGCATTTTGATTACTTTTTAATTCATCCTACAAGATGTGTGATCCTAGTTGCCGTTGTTCGCCAAAGTCACCACACAGTGAAGCAGGGTATCATGGGAGGAGGTAGGCTGGCAAATGTCTGCAATCAAAAGAAAAACAGAATCAATTTGCTACACCACTCTAATGCCTATGTGCTTCTGAGCAGTCTCTTGAGTTTCAAAGAGAATGATCGCTGCAGGACAATAAAGATCCAAACGCCATCGCTGAGACCCCCAAGAAAACACCTCTTAACCCTTAGTGTAACAATGCACACACTCGAACACCACAATATAGAAATGGGATTGACGATGAGGATGACAGTTTGATTTTCTTCAGTGAAATCTGTTGTAAGGCTACAATAAGATTACACATCTTCTGTCATTTAAATTATTCCGTGTCAGAAATGTTCAAGGAACTAATTGACAGTAATTATGAGTTTTATGTTTCAATTATTTTTAAAATGGGCAATCAAATTCCACTAGTTGACATTCTACCTTTTGATATTCAAATCTGACCCATAGAATGCGAGAGAAATAGTCAACCTTTGCTTTGGAAGGGAAATCCAGAATATGGAACTTATATTGCTAAAGATGTGGCTGCCAGTAATGAGGTAAATGGAGAGAAGGCACCAGAGATGTAAGAATGCATAGTTCTCAGTTAATCGTAGTGCTAGAGGAGGTTATAGATATGGGTCATGTGGTGATTGTAGATCTGAGTAGATGCAATACAACTGAGCAAGCACTAGAGGGAGCACGGGAGAGCTATAAATACACAGAGACAGGAAGTGAGGACACACTTCACGGAAGGCAGAACTCGTAGCAGGACACAGACACAGGCAGGCAGCATTTGAGGTAGCCGTAAGTTAAGCTCTGAAGACAGAACAAATTCACAATAAAGCATCTTCTCCACCTTTGAGACTACGAGCTTTATTAAGACACGAGGAACAACACAGGTCAAACAATGACATGGAGTGGTTCGAACACAAGCAAGAGAACTTTTAGTTTCAGGTGTTGGTGGACCAGGCGCCAATGCAAGTCAATGACCATCGGGGTGCTAGGTGAATGAGACTTGGTGCGACTTCAGATTCTGGAAGCAGTCTTTTGTGACCTCAAATTACTGGAGGCTGGAAGATGAGAGGCCAGCCCAGGATATGTGCAATAGTTGAGCCTCGAGGTTGCAAAAGCAGTTGGTGAGGGTTTCAGATTCAGAGGTGAGGCAGAGGTAGAGATGAGGAATATAAGCAATATTAAGTGGTCATGCAAGTGGTCACGCTGACTCCGATTAGTACTCTTTTTGAAAAATGTCCAAATGGCGGGATGGCTCTGTGGGGAGCCGAGGAGGTGAGTAGCCATCTTTGCTCACAGGCAAAGAGTCCAGGGGTGTTGAGCTTACCACCCCAGTGATTGGTAGGGGGTGTGGGGCCCTCGGCTGGGGCTGGGGGACCTACTGCAGGGGTGGGCCGCGATGGCGGATGGGGGGGGTGGGTGCACTCAGGTGGGCAACCAGGGGGCTACTGCCCATGGCATCACCATGCCAACCCCTGGATCATGTGTACCCATTCCTGTCCCTGCCTGTCTGCCCTAACGACCATCCATTACCCCCACCGATTGTCGAGGCTTCTAGCCATGCGGCTGAAGATTATTGCTAATAGTGAATTGGTAATTGTCGTTAAGTGAGCACTTCACACAAAGCCAATTGGATTCCCATGGAGGATGTGGGAATCATTGCCAGCATCCTAATCACAACTTGATGCGAGGACACTGTGACGGAACACTGCGGGAGGCAACACCACACACGCAACATCCGAACACCCAGGAGATGGGACAGAGCTCTGGGGACACGTCCACGATCAGGAAGGTGGGGCATGCCTGCAGTGCGGAAGGAAGTGATAGAGGCATCATAATGTTTTTCCAAAACAAACCCCACTCCTAATGGTCCCGCCCTCTGCACCCAACCCCCATCCTAACCACACCTCACCACTCTCCACTCTCTCCCCAGGTGCCCTCAGTGATCCTTAATGTACTTTGCCTTCCTAGCTCTACCACTACATCTTGGTGTTTCCCCATGATGCACATCAGAGGGGGAGGCTGCCAGCTGCTTACCTTGTCTTGTGGCCTCCGATGCCCCTGGCGGGCGTCCTCTGGGGGCTCTGAGGCTGGAGGGCCCCGGCTCACTTGTCAGCGGCACATACTGACTGCGTGATGCAGCCTTAACTCCAGTCCATGGGACGGGTCTGGTTTGGCATCCGGTGCTCCCTCCTCCCGATCGGTGCCCATAGGGCCCTGTCATTCACCTTGGGTGCTGGTTCAAGCCGCGGCTGCCCCTGCATCATCTGGCTCTGCCAGCCCTGGCGGTTCCCGATGGTCTGTACCATTGTGTTGATGCCCTCGGTAATGCTTCTCATTGACTGGGCCATGCTCTGCAGGACTTCAGCCATGCCCAGCTGCGGCAGGGACAAGCTCTGCAGCGCCTCGGCCATTCCCATCTGACAGCAGGACATGCCCCTTGAACCTCATCATCGTTGGCCTGGTACTGGGTCACAGCCCCCAGCGAGTCGGACATTCTGCCGAGACCCTCAACCTTTGCCGTCACCGACCGTGCAATATCCTGGACACCTTCACTCATGATGCCATGCACCAGGCTTTCCACAGCAGTGTTGGCCTTAGTGCCACTCATTGTTGGCACTATCGCCTGCGCTCATAGCCTCTGGGACTCCTCCAATCGGCTATGCACCAATGGCAGCTCACACTCCCAGGTACCGTAATACCCCTAGTCATACTACCACAGGGGGTGGATGCTCCCATGGGTGGTGGTGGTGGGGGGTGGGGGGGTGGGGGGGATTGATACCTACTCATTCGCGCTGCCCGGTGTAGGCCGTTGACCTATTTTCAACAGTCCTCCCCAGGTCAGCATCTGTGGATCTTGGGGCCAGACTCCTGGGTGCCATTATTGCGATCTGGCTGTGGTTTGCTGAACAAATGCTGCTTAAGTGCTGTTCAACCTTGTTAGCCAGGGGCTGGTTATGGCGATCCCGGCGAATCAGCTGACAGGCCTTCATTTGCGATGAGAAGCCCGAGAGGCTTTGTTAAGTGGACCAATTCACGTTGAATTGCGTTGCCGGCCTCGCTCGGGAAGCTCGCGGCAATTCCCGCTCGCTACCACATTTTGAAACATTTACAGAAAATTATGCCCTAAGTGTTGTGTTGGTGTTGTGGCTTTGTTGGCATCACTCTTGCTCCTGAGTCCTCTGGGGCAGGATTCTGCCACCCTCCGCACATCCGTCCAAAGATGTGCAGGTTAGGTGGATTGGCCATGATAAATTGCCCTTAGTGTCCAAAATTGCCCTTAGTATTGGGTGGGGTTACTGGGTTATTGGGATAGGGGGAGGTGTTGACCTTGGGTAGGGTGCTCTTTCCAAGAGCCGGTGCAGGCTCGATGGGCCGAATGGCCTCCTTCGGCACTGTAAATTCTATTATCTATGAAAATCGTGCTCGGCGCGGGGAAATTAGCCAAAATAGGCCCCCACGCCGGCACGCGATTCTCCGGTGACCAGAGAATCGCCGCCATTCACGCGATCGACGCAGCACCGGTCGGGGGCCGTTGAAAAAGTCCCTCCCCAGTGATTCTCTGCACCTGACTGGTCGAGTGCCCACTGAGTCCCGCCGGCTTGTTTCTAATGTGGTTCCACCCGGCGGGAACTTGGAGTCGTGGCTGATGTGGGCGTTATGGTGGGGGGCATGGGGATTGGACACCGGGGGGGGAGGGGGGGGTGGCCCCGACGATGGGCAGGCCCGCGATCGGGGACCACCGATTGGCGGGCCATTGTGATCCGGCAGCAACCTATCTTCCTCTGTGCGGGCCTCCTGTGTGGCTCTGCCATGTCGGCGGCGCCTGGGCCGAGGTGGGCCGCCACGCGCATGCGTGGACCCGCTTGTGGCCCCCGTGTGCATGTGCAGTCGCGCGGTCTGTCCAGCAGGGCTCTGCCAGCAGCCAGAGCTGTGGGACGCACGATGGAGGCCTGCTAGCCCCCTGGAGAACGGGGAATCACCCCGGACTTTAGAGGAAAATGTCCGGAGTGATTCTCACCTGTTTTCTGGCAGGCGTGGGGTCTTAGTCCCCAAAGGGAGAATCCCACTGAAGGTTTTTGGTTCAAGTCCTGTCTCAAGACGCAAGCACAGCAACGTAGGCTGGTACGGCAGTTCAGTATG
Source organism: Scyliorhinus canicula (assembly GCF_902713615.1). NCBI lineage: Eukaryota > Metazoa > Chordata > Chondrichthyes > Carcharhiniformes > Scyliorhinidae > Scyliorhinus > Scyliorhinus canicula. Next base: position 232,720,038 of record NC_052148.1, read on the forward strand.
AAGGGAGATCTGCACTTTTCAGGGTGCTGGCTGGAATTCTTCGTCAACCGATGACGGAATTGCGAAACGTGGACCGACATTCTCTGAGCCCGGAGAATGGGGCCTCAGACTCCAGCGACCGGAGAATCGGCGCCGGTCAACGTGGTGCCAGTCGGGGCCGTTGAAAGAGGTCCCCGGGGCAGATCTCCGTGTTTGACAGGCCGGGTTCCCGCTGAATTCCGCTGCCCAGGTTCCCGTATGGTTTCATCCGGCGGGAGCTCGTACTCGCGGCCGTGGTGGCCGTCCGGATTGGGCAGGGGGGGAGGGATCAGACTCCGTGGGGGTGTCTCACGATGGCAAGGTCCACGATCGTTGGATACCGATCGGCGGGTGCGCGCGATCCAGTAGGGCCTATCTTCTTCCACGTCGGTCCGCTGTGTGGCTCGCCATATTGCACGGGGGCCAGCGCGGAAACGGCTACCGCGTACATGCGCGGGCCCGCAACCGGAAGTGCAGGGCCCCGTATCGGCAGCAGGATCTGAGCGGTGCTCGCTGGGCCCTGCTATCCCCCTGAAATCGGAGAATCACTTCAGACTTTTTGAATCCTGCCCGTTTTCCGGCGAGCATGGGAAAATAGCCCCATTTCTGGAGTATCCCTGCCGTGATTTGGTGGAGAATCAGTTCCAATGCGAAATCACGCAGAGCGAGATTTCATGCCAATCGCAATTCTCCGTCACCTTAACCGCGGCGTCAATGCATTCCAGAATGCATGTACAGGAAACACCATTTGCACACCATTAGTGGGCCCGACCTGGTATTCTCCAGGGCCTCCGCGATTCTCCGCCTCTGATGGACCGAGTTCCTGACGGAGCAAAACAGGCGCCGTGGCTGCTGAGGGCTCGGCACAACATGCTGACTACCCACTGTGAACGTAGGGCTACTGGTCGTATGGGTGTCCCCAGGCCACCCCTAGGTGTCCTCTGGCTTCAGCTGACCCATCAGCGGGATTGGCGCACCCCAGTGCGACCAGTGCCATCTTGTTGGCTGGGTTGAGTGTGTGTGGGGAGGGTAATGTGAATATGCGGCTGCAGCTTGTCAGCCTCCCAAGTGTCAGTCATGGACCCGACGAATCCCACATCGTTTCTCATTGGAATCGATTGTGTTCCACGTGGCGCTGGTGCTAGCCCCTCCACAGTCGCTGAAACGGCCGTGATGCGGCGGCAGTTTTGCTGTCGTGGAAGTCTATGAATCCTGTTCCGACGTCAACACTTAGGGCGGGTTTCTCCGCTGGCCGACGCCAAAATCATATTTGGCAATCGGGCGGAGAATCCCTTTTGACGTCAAAATCGGGGACGCCGCCTGTTTTCGGACGCTCTGCCCCCTCCAAAACGGCGCCATCGGTGAGTAGGCCGCACGCCATTGAGATGGCCTCAGGACGTCACCTGAAGTCCCTCCCCCGATGCTCAGCCCCCGATGGGCCGACTTCCCTATGGGGTGGGACACGTGTGCTCTGAGTTTTCGTCAACCTCGCGTGGTGACTGCGAACCGTGTCCAGCGCCACCACAGTCGGGGAGGGAACCCTTCCGCTGGCCAGGGGGACTTCGGCGGGGACTGGGAGGGGGGGAATATTGGGGGGTGGTCCGGGGGTGGTGAGGGGGGTTACAGGGGGCCACTATTTGGCAGGCCGGGTCCGTGCGCGGCGGGCGCCATGTTGTACAGTGCGACCGCTCCAAGTCGTCACCGAGTGCATTTGCGGCCACGGACACGGCAATTCTACGGCCGTTTCTGTTGGGAATACTGGGGGTTTCACGTGGTGCGGCTGCTAGCCCCCCACCGGGCGGTGCATCGGTGCGGGAGCAGCGGTGACTTTTTCATCGTAAAACGAGACGCTTCCTCCAGACATAGCCTCAAAATCGGAGGTTCCGGCCCTTAGTCCAAGAAACGGAGAATCTTGCCCGCTGTCTTTCAGATGAGGTATTAAACGGAAGCCCTGCCTTCCCTCTCAAGTGGAAGTAAGAAATCTCCTGGCCTTATTTCAAAGAACAGCAGGTGTCCAGACCAGTACTGATCTCTCAGTCAGTATCACAATTCAGATTATCTGGTCATTGCTCTTGGTGCAAACTTGCTGAGTGCAAATTGGCGCCAGCATTTCCTACATTACAATGTTAGCTGTACTTTGAAAAGTATGTTATTAACTAGAAAGCACTATGGGACATTCACCAGCCATGAGGAGTGTAATATAAATGCAAGCCTTTCTTTTTTAACTTTATCTTAGTGGACACTTCTTAGGAGTCACCAGGAGAAAGAGAGTACATGGTTATGGGTGTTTTGCCAGGTAAAATCCTTGATCTGCAGCAAGGATGTGGTGGGCATGGGGGTCAGGCAAAGAAGTGAGGGATGGAAGGGCAGGAAGGTGATGTAAACTCTCCCCTCCCCACCCACCCTGCCCCTCTTCCCTGTCCATGTAGTGCAGGACATCCCTCCTCCTTGGATCTTCTATACAAGGACTTCCAGCGGGCCCTGATTGAAAACCTGTTCAGCCTCTCCCGTGGTTCCTAGCCCATCCTGAAATATCCCACTGCATGTCAGCCAGAGCAACTCCTCATTTTCACTGGAAGTGAATGCAAAGAACCTCTTAATACTTTCCCATAGAAATTCTATCTAATCTGCACTTCGGGTACTAAATGGTTTGGAGCCTCCAGGCAAGTTCAACTGACGCTCCAGGGAAAAAAGTCCCAGGCTATCCAGCCTCTCCTCATAACTCAAACCATCAAGTCCCGGTAGCATCCTAGTAAATCTTTTCTGCACTCTTTCTAGTTTAATAATATCCTTTCTATAGTGGGGTGACCATACTGTACCCAATATTCCAAGTGTGGCCTTACTAATGTCTTGTACAACTTCAGCAAGTCATCCCAACTCCTGTATTCAATGTTCTGACCAATGAAACCAAGCATACCGAACGCCTTCTTCACCACCCTGTCCACCTGCGGCTCCACTTCCAAGGAGCTATGAACCTGTACTCCTAGATCTCTTTGTACTGTAACTCTCCCCAGCTCCCTACCATTAACTGAATAAGTCCTGCCCCGATTCGATCCACCAAAATACATCATCTCACATTTATCTAAATTAAACTCCATCTGCCATTCATTGACCCACGGCCCAATTGATCAAGACCCTGTTGCACTCCTAGATAACCTTCTTCACTGACCACTATGACACCAATCTTGGTGTCATCCCCAAACTTACTAACCAAGCCTCCTAAACTATCATCCAAATCATTAATATAAATAACAAACAACAGTGGACCCAGCACTGTTCCCTGAGGCACACCGCTGGTCATAGGCCTCCAGTTTGAAAAACAACCCTCGACAACCACCCTTTGTCTTCTGTTGTCAAGCCAAATTTGTATCCAATTGGCTACCTCATCCTGTGTCACTGTCAAAAATGAACAAACTATTGTTTCCAGAAGACAGTAATGGTTATGTCAGGAATGTAATGCAATGAAAGCATTTCTGGCCTACGTTTATTGCTTGTAATATATTAGTCAATGCTTTTCCCAATTCTGTCCTTGCCTGGCATTCACACGTCCATATTTTCCAATATTACTAAACCTTGAATTCTTATCCTTTGAGGCATTCCTCCAAGATGAGGGCCACACATCAGCAAGGAGGTGCATATTACAGTTTGAGAATTTATGGTTAAAGTAACAAAGGAAATTGTGCATTAACTGGATGTCAGACAAGAAGAGAATTTGGCTGAGCTGTGTCAATAGTTCACTGATAGACACCACACATGTTCACATGTGAAGAATGCGGTTGTATATGTTACTAATTTTCTTTTAATTTGGTACAAGTAAATTTAAACAATGTGGAATCATTGTTAATTAATCACAATAAAAATTCTAGTCCAATTCTGCCTGACTCACTTGTACCATACGTAAGTGATGCACATCTGAAACACAAATGAAGTGGTTTATGACTCAGTGATACCTCAGACAAGCGTTGTGTTATTCAGTGAGGACCAGTGAATGGCTGAATGGCTGAGTGATAAAGTCAATTAACAGTTGAAGAACTGAAGAAATGCCAACGTTTTTTAAAAAATAATTCTTATTCAAATTTTCCAACAACAAATGTTATCCCAACAAAGAAAAAAAACCGTAACGCCTCCCCCCAATACAAAAACAATAAATTGACAACATGAAAGAGTAATAAGCGTAGAACCATAAGAACAAACCCCCATAACAAACCCATAGCCCCCCCCCACCCAATCCCCCCCCCCCCCCCCCCCCCCTCCCGGGTTGCTGCTGAGGTTGACCACCCTCTAATGCTCACAAGGAAATCAAGAAAAGGCTGCCACCGCCGGAAGAACCCTTGCACCGACCCCCTCATGGCAAACTTGACCCTCTCCAGTTTAATGAACCCGGCCATGTCGTTAATCTAGGATTCCGGGCTCGGGGGCTTTGCGTCCCTCCACTGTAAAACAATCCTGCGCCGGGCTACCAGGGACGCAAAGGCCAGGATACCGGCCTCTCTTGCCTCCTGCACTCCCGGCTCCGATGCTACCCCAAAAATAGCGAGCCCCCAGCCCGGTTCCACCGTGGAGCCAACCACCTTGGACAAGGTCCCCGCCACCCCCTTCCAGAAACCCTCCAACACCGGACACGCCCAGAACATGTGGGTGTGATTCGCTGGCCTCCCCGAACACCTGCCCTCTCCCCCAAAACACCGGCTCAGCCTGGTCCCAGTCATATGCGCCCTATGCAGCGCCTTTAGTTGGATTAGACTAAGCCGTGCGCAAGAAGAGGAGGAATTCACCCTCCCCAGGGTGTCCGTCCACGTCCCCTCCTCAATCTCCTCCCCAATATCCTCCTCCCACTTCGCTTTCAGCTCCTCCACCGAGGCCTCCTCCCCCTCCTGCATCATGTGGTAAATTGCAGAGATCCTACCCTCGCCGACCCACGTCCCCAAGAGCACCCTATCCTGAACCCCCCTTGGCAGCAATAGCGGAAACTCCGCCACCTGCAGCCTAACAAATGCCCTAATCTGCATGTACCTAAAGGAATTCCCTGGGGGTAGACACCACTTCCCCTCCAACTCCTCTAAGGTCGCAAACTTCCCGTCTAGGAAGAGGTCCCCATCCGCCTGATACCTGCCCTGTGCCAACTCAGAAACCCTCCATCTATCCTCCCTGGTACAAACCGGTGGTTCCCCCGTATCAGGGACCAAACTGAGGCCTTCACTTCCCCCCTGTGCCGCCTCCACTGCCCCCAGATTTTGAGGGTAGCCACCACTACTGGACTCGAAGAGAACCTTGCCGGGGGGAGCGGCAATGGGGCCGTCACCAGCGCCTCTAAACTCGTGCCCACACAGGACGCCGCCTCCATCCTCTTCCATGCGGCTCCCTCCCCCTCCATCACCCACCTGCAAATCATTGCCACGTTTGCAGCCCAGTAATACCCACAAAGGTTGGGCAGCGCCAATCCACCCACCTCCCTGCCTCGCTCCAAGAATACCCTCCTCACCCTCGAGATCTTCTGCACCCACACAAACCCCGTAATGCTCCTGTTGACCCTCCTAAAGAAAGCCTTCGGAATCATAATGGGTAAACACTGGAAGAGAAACAAAAACCTCGGGAGCACCGTCATCTTAACCGACTGGACCCTGCCCGCTAGGGAGAGTGGCAACACATCCCACCTCCTGAACTCCTCCTCCATCTGCTCCACCAGCCTCGTGAAGTTTAACCTATGCAGGGCCCCCCAGCTCCTGGCTATCTGGACTCCCAGGTATCTGAAGCTCCTCTCTGCTTTTAAGCGGGAGCTCCCCTATCTCTCTCTTGGTCCCCCATATGCACCACAAACAGCTCACTCTTCCCCACATTGAGCTTATAGCCAGAGAAGTCTCCGAACTCTCATAGGATCCTCATCACCTCTGGCATCCCCCCCGCCGGATCCGCAATGTACAGCAGTAAATCATCCGTGTACAGCGACAGCCGATGCCCCCCCCCCCCCCCCCCCCCCCCCGCACAATCCCCCTCCAGTTCCTCGATTCCCTCAGTGCCATGGCCAGGGGTTCGATCGCCAACGCGAGCAGCAGGGGAGACAAGGGGCACCCCTGCCTCATCCCCCGGGACAACCGAAAGTCCTCCAACCTCCTCCCATTTGTCACCAGGCTCGCCACCGGAGCACTGTACAGCAGCCTCACCCAACTAATGAACCCCTCACCAAACCGAAATCTCCTCAACACCTCCCGCAGGGAGCTCCACCCCACCCTGTCAAAAGCTTTCTCCGCATCCATCAATGCCACTATCTCCGCCTCCTCGTCCACCGCCGATATCATTATGACATTAAGAAGCCTCCGCACACTGACATTCAGCTGCCTCCCCTTCACAAAACCCGTTTGGTCCTCGTGAATGACCTGCGGGACCACATCCTCCACCCTCCTGGCCAGTATCTTGGCCAGCAGCTTCGCGTCCACATTGAGGAGCGAGATCGGCCTGTAAGACCCACACTGGAGGGGGTCCTTATCCCGCTTTAAAATCAATGAAATTAATGCTCTGGACATCGTCGGGGGCAAGCCCCCCCCCCCTCCCTTGCCTCAATCAGGGTCCTCACTAACAGCGGGCCCAACAGGTCCGAAAACAACTTGTAAAATTCCACCGGGAACCCGTCAGGCCCCGGTGCCTTCCCTGACTGCATACTCCCCATCGCCTTGATCAGCTCCTCCAACTCGATTGGGGCCCCCATACCCTCCGCCCGCTCCTCCCCCACTCTCGGGAACTCCAGCTTGTCCAAAAAGTGGTCCACCCCACCCTCCTCCCCAGGGGGCACTGACCATTACAACTCCTCATAAAAGGTCCTGAACACTCCGCACCAGACTCCCTTCTACATCGCTAACTCCCCCTATCTCTCTCGCTGCCTCCCGCTTCCAGAGCTGGTGGGCCAGCATCCGACTTGCCTTCTCCCTGTACTCATATATCGCCCCCTGCGCCCTCCTCCACTGCGCCTCCGCTTTCCGAGTCCGTGTGGTCAATATGTCAAACTCCGCTTGGAGACTACGACGCTTCCTCAAAAGCCCTTCTTCCGGGACCTCCGCGTACCTCCTGTCCACCCTTACCATTTCTTCCACCAACCTCTCCCTCTCATTTTTCTCCCCCCTCTCCCTGTGTGCCCTAATAGAAATCAGCTCCCCTCTAACCACCGCCTTCAACGCCTCCCAGACTACCACCACCTGCACCTCCCCATTGTCATTAGTTTCCAAATACCCCTATATATACCTCCGGACCCGCCCACATACCTCCTCATCCGACAGCAGCCCCACCTCTAACCTCCACAGCGGGTGTTGATCCTTCCCCTCCCCCAGCTCCAGGTCCACCCAATGCGGAGCGTGGTCCGATATGGCTAGCGCCGAATACTCCGCCCCTAAGACTCTCGGAATCAGCGCCCTGATGAAGACAAAAAAGTCGATCCGGGAGTAAGCCTTATGGACATGGGAGAAAAACAAGAACTCCCTACCTCCCGGCCTCATAAACCTCCAAGGGTCCACCCCTCCCATCTGGTCCATGAACCCCCTCAGCACTGTGGCCGCCACCGGCCTCTTACCGGTCCTGGACCTAGAACGATCCAGGGCTGGGTCCAGCACTGTATTAAAATCTCCTCCCAATATCAAGCCCCCCGTCTCAAGGTCTGGAATCCGGCTCAGCATGCACCGCATGAAGCCTGCATCGTCTCAATTTGGGGCGTACACATTAACCAGCACCACCCGCTCCCTTTGGAGTCTACCACTCACCATTACGTATCTGCCACAGCTGTCCGCCACCATGCTCACGCCACAAACGACAAGCTCTTTCCCACCAAAAACGCCACACGCCGGTTCGTCGCATCTAACCCCGAATGGAACACTTGTCCAACCCACCCTCTTCCCAGCCTAACCTGATCCGCCACCCGAAAGAAATGCCAAAGTTGACTGTTGACTAACTCAGCACTTCAGAAATAAAGGAGGAGGTCCTAATATTGGAAACTGTGAAGTGAACTACGAGATGTATGGCACATGGAGACAACTGTAATGGCACCTTGGTAGGGATTGGGGGCTGGAGGGAGGGGGGGTGGCATAACCGACTTCCGTGCTTGAATTTCAAAATGGAGCAGGAGGATGATAATTGTGATCATGTTCCTGGCTGAGTCTTTACTTAACACCTTGCTCGGGATTGGCATTGTGTCTCGGACTAAATAAATGAGGAATAAATTGTTGAATATTTTTTATAGATTCCACAATCGAGAAGACTGAATAATTCATGAAAAACACATTGCTGAGTGCGTACCCTCCCGTTTCACCCCTTCTACCACCCAGTGACAAGTCCCAATGCCATACCACAGAGTATTCTGTCGTCCAAATAGAACAATAGAAAATATAATTATTGCTGTATAAACAATAATACCAATACAGACAACTATAAAAAAAGAGCTACTTACGTCTCGGGGTAAATGCTCATTTTCATTACACGGGTGGTAACTGATGAAACCAATCCCTCTCCACAGGAATACAATGCAAACTGTTTGGAGGACGTGTATAGGGTCAATTCTGGGACCAATACTCAAAGGACCTGGATACAAATGAGAAAAGAGTAAATCTGAAGGTAAAGTTAAATCGCATTTTCTTAACTAAGTAGATTAAGCCATGATGTGGAGATGCCGGCGTTGGGCTGGGGTGAGCACAGTAAGAAGTCTTACAACACCAGGTTAAAGTCCAACAGGTTTGTTTCAAATCACTAGCTTTCGGAGAAAAATGATGAAGGATGTAAAGTTACTGCACCTAGCAACTAAAGAACCACTAAATATGCCAGTAAAAGTTAACAATTGCGCGATCATGTTTAAGTCAACTTTTAGTGGTGTGGTAAGTGGTAATTACAAAAAATAACTTTCTCCGGGACTGAAAATTTATGTTTCGAAGTATGGAGATCATTCCTTCAGATTTTAATTATTGTCAGAGATGTTTTTGAAGGATTAAATCATTTGGTTTTGCTTCTTCTTTACGTTTCAATTATACCTCTCACTTCATCCAATCTTTCTTTCCCTCACAATTTCACTTTCTGTACGAGTTAGGTACTGAATTAACTTTTCTAACGCATACTCCTGCTTCAGATTGCAAGACTTATTGTGAATTCTTTAGTCTGATTCAGTGTTCTTCAAAGACGGGGGCGTGACCCGCGGGTGGGTGGTGGGCGGGTGTCTGGAGGGTCGCGGAGCCGTCCTTCACGGCGCTCCTGATCGCGCAAATCCCCGTGCAGCAGCTGGCTTTTAATAACGCCGGCTGCAAGCCGCCTTTAAAATGGCCATGAACATGTAAACAAATTTGGTCTCATTGATCGGGCGCGCCCGCTCATCGCTGCGCATGCGCAGTGCTGCCGCTATTTTTTTTAAACGGTCGCAGCTTTTTGTTTCAAGTTTGGGGAGATTTATTCATTTTATTCATTTATTTTATTCATTAATTTTATTTTTTTCATTTAGTTTATTCATTTTATTTTATTTTTCTTTCACAAGTTCGGGGAGGTTTTCTTTGATAAAACTTTACAGGAAAAAAATGCAGAACTTTGGACAGAAGGAGACTCCATACTTTCCGACACAGGAAGACATCACCTTCATCCAACAGGTTCCATTGGAGGAGCGTGTACGAGGGCCAAAGGGACCCAAAACCATTTCCTCCATTATTATCAGCAGCAAACAAGGTAAGAGAAAATGGTGGGTCGCTCAGGTCGGCCGGCGTGGGTCGTGAAGGTCGGCCGGCGTGGGTCGCGAAGGTCGGCCGGGTTGGGTCCTGAAGGTCGCCGGGTTGGGTTGCGAAGGTTGGCCGGTTGTTAAAAATGGGTCCCTGGGGCAGCACGGTGGCCTAGTGGTTAGCACAGCTGCCTCACGTCGCTGAGATCCCAGGTTCGATCCCGGCTCTGGGTCACTGTCCCTGTGGAGTTTGCACATTCTCCCCGTGTCTGCGTGGGTTTCGCCCCACAACCCAAAGATGTGCAGAGTAGGTGGATTGGCCACGCTAAATTGCCCCTTAATTGGAAAAAATAATTGGGTACTCTAAATTTATAAAAATTTAAAAAAAATTTTTAAAAATGGGTCCCTGGAAAAAAAGTTTAAAGAACACTGGTCTGATTGATTAAACAGATATGTGACTTTTTTCCCCTTGTTCGCACAGGTCCCAAATCCCCTGCAGAAGGTATTACGCCAATTGGATTTGTATTTGCTGCAATTCCTAGTGCAAAAGTCCATAGAAAGTCTACTGTGTGAAAGTGGAAGTGTAATGAATAGCTGGCGCCATTTGTTTGTCATAAATGCGTTTACAAAAATAAACCTGTCTTTTCTACACATTTTGACCTTCTTTATTTGCTCACGAGCTGGGGATGTTGCACTGCATGTCAGAAGGTAATATACTAAAAGCCAGTGATAAAAGTCATTTGTGGCCTTTCAGGTTTCTCTCCTGGGTGGAGCCTTTTCCTTTACTATTACAGCCCTGTACATGTTATAGTTGGAACAAAACTAAACCCAGAGAGCAGCAATTACTCCATTTCATAATTGCAAACTAGTTATCGCAGCCAAGTTCTCTATCCAGAAAGCTCATTTGAATCCAATGTATACAAATGCCCAAGGCAGGGCACAAACTGACAGACCTCACTATGAAAAGCAGATCTGCCTGAGGCTAAAGAAAAGAAAGTGCTCAGTTACTTGGAGTAACTTGCAGAAAGAACTGGATGCCAGAAACGTGGCAGGGGAGTGCTTACCGGTAAAACATGTAAATCAGTACCTTGTACCTGCAAGTAGTTCTATTAATAATTGCAACAGTTTGAAACACAAAGGGGGTTTGTTCAAATGGGCAGATTTGCAGACAAACCTAGTTTGTATTACGCGAGTGCAAAAGCTTGCTATTTCTCCAATTGCACTTAAACCAACAAGCCTGGGAGGTAAAGTTTAATGGAGTTGATCAAACACTATCTCAACAACTGTAATGCAACCACACAGTTGTGTTTGTACCACAGGTCCGACCATAATACTGATTATGCATTAGCAACGCCACACAATGGGCTGATTCCAAGGTGGGACAGAGATAGAGCAAAAACAGTCACTGAAAGGCATGGTAAGGGAAACCTTGGTCAGTCTGAGGGAGTTTGTTTGCCTCGTCCTCCGTGATGTAGGTTATTCCATCTCCAGTGAAATACAGCTGAGCAGCCGGAGACCCCCCCCCCCCACCCCCCCCCCCCCCCCCCCCACCAGGACTGGGGTGGTGCCCAGGCACCGACCGCCTTTACAGCATCCATCTTGCTGACCACCAAACCTGGCCCCTGGTTCTACACAATGACTCTGGCCGTAAGGCTATGCCCACCCCTGCAACCCAACCCCCGCCACAGCGCACTCACCCCCGCCCCGAACACCCCACCCAACCGGCATCCACTCACCGGGGGACCACTCAGAGCCACACCCAGAGCAGCCCCCAGTGAGGGCAGTGCTAGCCAACGGTGCACCTGGCAGCAGGTACGGCCGCCAGGACCAGGGGCACCAATGAGACTGGGGTGTGGGGGTGGGCATGCGTGTGTGGGGCCCGCAGTGTCAACCTGGGCCACCATGTAGCCCATGGTACCTGGATGGACACGGGAGTATGCACCATGCTAACATGTTGGTCTTTCACCCCCTGCAGACAATGGCATTTGGACACCAACCCGGGATGCTGGCCGCATGGCGGTGGCTGCAGCTCTGCATGATGACCTGTGGCAGCATGAGCGGAGGCTGCTCAGAGAGGAGGTGGAGGCTGCAGCAGAGAAACAGGCTGCAGAGGGGCAGGTGGCAGCCGTACAGGCTGGAGGGCCGGCCGCCCAACAGGCCAAGGAGGAGGAGGTGCCAAGGGGGCAGTGGATGAGGCCCCGCATGTAACGCAACTGCATGTCGTTCGTGGACCTGTCGGACCGGGCATGCAGACTGTGGATGAGCAGAGAGACTGTCAGACACATGGGCAGCACGGTAGCATAGTGGTTAGCACAGTTGTTAGGGGCTGGTTTAGCACACTGGGCTAAATCGCTGGTGTTTAAAACAGGCCAGCAGCGCAGTTCAATTCCCGTACCAGCCTCCCCGAACTGGCGCCGGAATGTGGCGACTAGGGGCTTTTCACAGTAACTTCATTGAAGCCTACTCGTGACAATAAGCGATTTTCATTTTCAATTCATTTTTCATTTTCAGTTGTTTAACAGCTCCAGGGTCCCAGGTTTGATTCTCGGCTTGGGTCACTGTCTGTGAGGAGTTTGCATATTCTTCCCGTGTCTACGTGGGTTTCCTCCGGGTGCTCTGGTTTCTTCCCACAATCCAAAGATGAGCTGGTTAAGTGGATTGGCCATGATAAACTGCCCTTAGTGCCCAAAAAGGTTAGGTGGGGTTATTGGGTTATGGGGTTAGGGTGGAGGTGTGGGCTTGGGTGCACTTTCCAAGAGCTGGTGCAAACTCGATGGGCTGAATGGCCTCCTTCAGCACCATAAATTCTATGATTCTATGATCTGCCAAATGATCGCACACCTGGGGCGAAATTCTCCGACCCCCAGCAGGGTCGGAGAATCGCCTGGGGCCGCCGAAAATCCTGCCCCCGCCGTGGCAGAGATTCTCCGCCACCCGGGAATTGGCGGGGGCAGGAATCTCGCCACTCCGATCGGCGAGGCCCCTGCGATGGGCCGAAGTCCCGCCGCTGGGAGGCCTCTCCCGCCGTCAAGGTTTGAACCACCTCTGGTGGCGGCGGGATCGGCGGCGTGACCGGGCCCCCGGGGTCCTGGGGGGGGGTGCGGGGCGATCGGACCCCGGGGGATGCCCCCACGGTGGCCAGGCCCGCGATCGGGGGCCCCCTATCAGGGGGCGGGCCAGTGCCCTGGGGGCACTCTTTCTCCTCCGCCGCTGCCACGGCCTCCGCCATGGCGGAAGCGGAAGAGAAACACACAGCGCGCATGCGCCGGTGGTGACAACCGCTCCGGCAAGGGCCTAGCTCCCAATTCCGCACCTTTGGGGAGGCCCGACCCCGGAGTGGTTGGCGCCACTCCCCTACGCCTGGACCCCCCCCCCCCCCCCCCTGTCTTGCCAGGTAGGGGAGAATCCCACCCCTGGCATCTTAGGGTTATGGGGGAAGGACACCTGCTCCCAGTGACTGTCAAGGTGACGATTGCCCTCAACTTTTCTGCCACGGGGTCCTTCCAATCGTCGAGTGGGGTCCTGCCCGGTATTTCACAGAGATCAGCGCACAGGTGCATCCATGCCATCATGGATGCCCTGTATGTCCAGGTGGAGCGGTACATACAGTACCTTATGGATCGTGCCCACCAGGATGCCCGGGCAGGGGTGATCGATGGGATGCATGTTGCGCTTCAGACACCGGCGGAAAATAGGCCATTGTGCATGAACAGAAAGGGCTAACACTCGATGAACATCCAGCTGGTTTGTGACTAACAGATGTGCATTATGCACGTCTGCGCCTGATACTCGGGCAGTGTACGTGACTCATTCATAATGACACACTCGGTGATCCCCGCCATGTCTGCGGGGCACCCCCCTGGTGTAGGGGTGTAGGGATGGTCGGGGCGGTGGTGGGGGGGGGGGGGGGGGGGGGGTGCACAGTCCATCCATGGGGCCTTCACTCATTCCCCACCCCCGCTGCCCAGCATTGACCACCCCACCCCACACCCATCAGACAGAGCACCGAGGCAGGTGTGAACGGTGCTAAGAGGTGTTTATTGTAAACAAATATATAGTCTGTGCCCTAGCCCTTGTACCTTAACTGTGCCCTGTACCTGTGCCAACTTAACTGGTGTCTAATGTTCTGGCCTTATGGGCCCTAACACTATGCCTAGGTGGTTCCCCAGATGGCACAGCAGGAATGGAGGCGGCTGTGGCGTACGTTTCCTGGGGTGACCCGGCTTACATGGGCCCGGCTGCTGCTCGGGCGTCCAGGGTGGCATGGTGTCGTCCTGTTCTGCCTGCTGCCATCAGATGCACCAGAGACAGGAGAGGTGGGGCGTGGGTGGGGAAGGGGGGGGGGGGGGGGGGGAGAGTTCGAGCTGCTGCGCTGTTCTGGCACCTCCCCTGCAGGAGTAACCAGCACGGGCCCCAGCACCTCCTCCATCGGGATGCCCAATGGTCTCCGGGGTACTCCATGGGACGGGGGTGCAAGTGTGGCCACCCCCTGCCAGTCCTGGAGGTCCTCTCTGGTCTCGACGAGGGTCTGTAGCTGGTCTGATTAGTAATTTCGTAGACGACACAAAAATTGGTGAAGTTGCGGATAGTGAAGAGGATTGTCAGAGGATACAGCAGGATATAAACTGGTTGGAGTTTTGGGCGGAGAAATAGCAGATGGAGTGTAATCCGGACAGGTCTGAGGTAATGCACTTTGGAAGGCCCAATGCATGTAGGAATTACACAATAAATGGTAGAACTCTTGCGAGCATTGACAGGCAGAGAGATCTGGGCAAGCATGTCCACCGATCACTGGAAGTGGCAACGCACGTGGATGAGGTGATCAAGAAGGCATACGGCATGCTGACCTTCATCGGTCGGGGCATTGAATATACAAATTGGCAAGTCATGTTGCAGCTGTACAGGACCTTAGTTAGGCCTCATTTGGAATATTGTGTTCAATTCTGGTTGCCACACTACCAGAAGGATGTGGAGGTATTGGAGATGGTACAGAAGCGCTTTACTAGGCTGTTGCCTGGTATGGAGGGTACTAGCTATGAGGAGAGGTTAGATAAACTTGGTTTGTTCTCACTGGAACCACGGAGGTTGAGGGACGACCTGATGGAGGTCTACAAGATTATGAGTGGCATAGACAGAGTGGATAGTCAGATGCTCTTTCCTGGGGTAGGAGAGTCAAGTACAAGGGGACATATGTTTAAAGTGCGAGGGGAAAAGTTTAGAACAGATGTGCAAAGCAATGTTTTTTACACAGAGGATGGTAAATATATCGAACGCGCTGCCTGGGGAGGTGGTGGGAGCAGGTACGATAGCGGCATTTAAGGGTCAACCAGTCAAATATATAAATAGGGTGGGAATGGAAGGATACAGACTCCGTACATGCAGACGGTTTTAGTTTAGGCAGGTATCATGGTTGGCGCAGGCTTGGAGGGCCGAAGGGCCTGTTCCTGTGCTGTATTGTTCTTTGTTCTTTATGTTGCACAGTGACAAGTGAACAATTGAAGTCAAGGACCTGTAATGATGCAGCAGGGTCTGTGACCTCGGTCATTATAGGCTGCTCACCGCATGTCCAGTGCATTAATTCTCCTGGGTAACAGTCTTCCGTAGCAAATGTGTGCTGACATCCGCTCCCCTTGCTATTCCACATGGTGGAAGGTGCAGTTTCAGATATAGTTCCTGGAGGAAAGGCTAACAGGGTTTGGGTGACATCCCATGAAACCCTCTGTTACATACTGCAGGCTGCCTCTGGACCTGTCAAAGCAGTGGAAGTGTATTTTTTAAATGCCAATGGGCTGTTTAATGATGGTTCTGCAGGAGGTATGGGCTGAGTTTTACTGCTCATCTGCTGTGCTGTGGGGATCCCTCATTGGTGTATCAACCAAGTCCAGAATGGATAAACCTTGTCACCCAGGATCCACCCATCAATCTAGGCAGGGACCTCAAAAAGCTCAAGAAGCTGAGAGTTCCAGAAGATATGTTAGTCATGAGAGCTCTGTGGGAATCAAGCACAACTCTACATAATTCTTCACTTGTCATTGGAGACCAGTTGGACATTTAGAGAGTGCAATTCCTTCTGATCCACGTCTGCCTCTGGCTGTTCCCATGGTGATCTCTAATGGCAACACAAGTGCAGTCCATTACCCCTTGAACCCTCGGCAATCGAGCAATGTCAGTGAAGCCCATTGCTCTGACCTCCTGACTGTTAAACATAATGACCTCATTGGTCACGTTTTACTTATTGTAGATGGCTTTGATTACCTCTTTGATGCACCTGTGTGCGGTAACAGGCGAGATGCCACATCCGTCAACCATGGAGTCCTGCCAGCTGCTGGTAGCGAGAAAGCTGACACTTTGCAGGCCACTGGCATGTGATTGCTGCTAAATCCATGTGACTGCTAGCCTTTCTGTAGAATCCAGCAAATTCTGGTGACTGCTTCCCAGGATGGCCTCAGGCATCGCTGTCGTTAACTCTCAGATATCTTGAAGTAGTTTGTCCACATTTGTAAAAAATCATTTGTGGAATGTGGGCATCACTGGCTGGGCCAACATTTACTTCCCAACCCTAACTGCCCTGGAGCAGGTGGTGGTGAGCTGCCTTTTTGAACTGTTGCAGCCCATGTGGTCTAGATGCACCCACAGTGCTATGAGGGAGAGAGTTCCAGGATTTTGACCCAGGGATAGTGAAGGAAAGATGATATATTTCCAAGTCAGGGTGGTGAGTCACTTGAAGGGGATCTTCTAGGTGGTGGTGTTTCCATGTATCTGCTGTCCTTGACCTACTAGATGGTAGTGGTCATGGGTTTGGAAGCTGCTGTCTGAGGAGGCTTGGCTCCTGCAGTGCAGTTTGCAGATGGTACACACTGTTATCACTGTTTGTCAGTGGTGGAGGAAGTGAATGTTTGTGGAAGGGGTGCCAATCAAGCGGGCTGCTTTGTCCTGGATGGTGTCGAGCTTCTTGAGTGTTGTTGGAGCTACACAATACCAGACAAGTGGGGAGTA
Organism: Scyliorhinus canicula; assembly: GCF_902713615.1. Classification (NCBI taxonomy): domain Eukaryota; kingdom Metazoa; phylum Chordata; class Chondrichthyes; order Carcharhiniformes; family Scyliorhinidae; genus Scyliorhinus; species Scyliorhinus canicula. The sequence goes on from NC_052148.1 coordinate 232,736,722, forward strand.
TTCCATCACACTCCTGACTTGTAGCATGTATTACAATCAGTAATTGTGTAAGTGTGTAAATTTTGGTTTCAATTCCCTTCACCAACCGGCTTTCTGGGATAGAACAGGTTAGGCTAGTGAATGAAGTACCGAGCCAGCTGTTCCCATTGTCCTAGAATGGTGTCAAGCTTCTTGAATATTGATTGCTGGAGCTGCAACCTTCACCAAATGAGTTGTACTGTGTAGGTGGTGGTGCAACTTTGGGGAAGTCACATGAGATATGCACCAAAGTATACAAAGTGTCTGACTTGCTCAAGTAGCCATTACATTTACGTGACAACTTCAGTTGAGTTTCTGGCCAGTAGTGACACCAGGAAGGTTCATGTGGGGGAATGGGGGTGACAGTAAAGTCAAGTGGAGGTGCTTAGCCTCTATCTTGTAGAGACTGTCATTGACTGGCACTTGTGTGGTGCATATCTTATTTGTCACTTTTTAGCTCAAACTAAATATTGTCCAGATCTTGTTGCACGGGGCCATGGACTGTTTCATTATCTGAGGCATTGCAAAAGGAGCTGAACACTGTGCTATCATGAAATGAAAAATGAAAATCGCTTATTGTCACGAGTAGGCTTCAATGAAGTTACTGTGAAAAGCCCCTAGTCGCCACATTCCGGCGCCTGTCCGGGGAGGCTGGTACGGGAATCGAACCGTGCTGCTGGCCTGCTTGGTCTGCTTTAAAAGCCAGCGATTTAGCCTGGTGAGCTAAACCAGCCCCTCTGCCATCAGCCATCAACCAGCCAGCCAAACCAGCCATCAACAGAAAACGGCTCCACTTTGGAGTTTTTCTGGGGAAAGATATAAAGCACTGAGCTGTGTTTGTATTAATTAATGCAATAATTTTGAGAAATAATGATAATGGAATGCATATCTGCAATTATTCTGAAAAGGCAGTATTCGGAGAAAGGAAAGCTGTGTAAACTTCAGCTTTGAGATACACATGAGGGAGGACCTATAAATGGAAGCACAAATGCAGAATCAGTTTAGGTGGAACATAATAGAGCAAACTATTACTGGAGGTATGCCAAAGACCACCAGGGCAGGTAAATATGAAATTATGAGAGGGGATAGGTATGGTGACTGATAAGGAATCAATTACAGTTGGTGGACGTTTTGATTTACGAGAAGTTGACTGGGACATTAATACCTCATTGTACGATGGGGAAGGTATTTCTAGAGTTAATAAAAGATTAAAGACTGTTTTATGACTCAGTCTGTAAAAGAGCCAACAAAGGGGGAAAACACTCTGGATTTCATTATGAGTAATAGGCACGATTGAATCTCCAGTACAGAGGTGGGTGAAGCTTTAAAGTGCCAGTAGTTATGATGTGATCACATTTGACATGACAACAACCGGAGAGGTTATTAAAACCCAAATAAAATTGCCAATTTTTAAGATGACCAACATTAAGTTCTCGACAAATCTTGTCAGAGTGGGCCTGAAAGGTCCGAATATGACTGGATGAATGAAGGTACAATGGAGTGCATCATAATTATCAAGAAAATCATAAGGAACAAACCATTTAAGGCCATGAAGGAAAACAGCATTGAGTTTAGGGGCATCCAAAATGCATGCCCTGCCCTGGAATGTACTAAGCAAATAAAAATGGCTAAGAAAGAAATTGGATTCAATTTGGCAAGAAAACTAAAATAAAATAAATCTTTTCATTTATATTTTGAGGAAAAGTGGGGATTTATTAGGGCCACTGCAAGTGGGATTGGGTGAGACAATTAATGATACAGAGAATGCCAAAGTGCCCAATTAATTATCTGCTTTAGTCTTAACCAAGGAAGACAAAAGTACCTTCTTGATCTGAAAAGGGAACTAAATTGTTTGTATAGATAATTTACCACACATGTCACACCTAGTACAGGCATATCATATTATGAACTTTCAGCCAATATGTATAAAAATTGAACACAATCCCAAGCTGTTGAGAAGACTGTCACAAATCATGTGACCTTTTTGCATTTTGGACGACAGACATGTCTCCAGGCAATACCTAGGTATAGACATGGGTGAGGGCACCTCTCCGTCACCTCTGGCATTCACACATCTCATTGTTTAAGGATGGACCAACATCTAAAGACTATGGAATTTCCAGACTGCCCGTAACCATGTTTTGAACAGGACAAAAAGGAAGATTGAAACTCTTTGGCAATCATCAACTTCTCATTGTATCAAAATGGCTTCCTCCATCCAAACAAGACTGAGTGTTGAACCCAGTAGTTGTGTGATGGAAGCTGGTTTTAGGCACAGCAGCTTGATTGCCCAGGTCCCAGCAGGTTCATCAGGACCATCAGTCATCAGCCATTCTGAGAACCAGACTCTGGAACTAGTTGCACATCATCAAGCAGCCAAAAAACTTAAGGAGAGAAGATGTAGTGGCATTATTGCTAGATTAGTATTCTGGAGACCCGGAATCTGGGGGCATGGCAGAAGGTAAAATTGGAATTCAATAAAAGTCTTGAATTAAATGTCTAATCATGACGGTGTAACCATTGCCGATTGTCGTAAAAACCCATCTGGTTCACTAATGTTCATTAGGGAAGGAATCTGCCATGCTTACCCAGTCTGGCCTACATATGGCTCCAGATTCACACCAATGTGGTTCACTCTCAAAGGCCCCACTGAAATGGAGGGATAGTGATGGGCAATGTTTCCCCAGCCACTGATGCCACACACCATAAAACTTAACCTGTACTCATTTCGAAGTTCACTTGAGAACCAACCTCCTAGATATTTGACTATAAGAAACCCTGCACCTTGCAGTGAAATCTTTGCTTTACAAGATGCTCACTTTAACTTTAAATCATCAAAACCATTCAAGAAACACACAGACGTGCCATGGGAGACCAGAAATCATAATTCAGAGACTCAATTAACTGTAATCTGTACAAGTACATGGGGGTGGATTCTCTAATTGCGCCGTGCAACATGGCGCCGGCCGCTCGCGGACCCAGCCTGTAAAATAGTGCCCCTCATTTGGCCGACTTGCGAGCTCCGTACCAGCCCCCAACAGTGCCCCCAGCCCCTGACAAAGAAGCCCATCCCGCGGATCAGCCCTCCCCCGACTGTGTTGCCGCTGGACTGAGTCCCGTCGCAAACTCAGCCGGTTGGGGGGCGGAGCATCGGGGTGTGGGCCTCAGGCAATGTCTTGAGGCCGTCCTTACAGCACGTGGTGCACTCCTAGAGTACGCCGCTTTGGAGGGAAAAGAGCATCACGAAAGCGGCGCCGCCTCTAATTTGGTCAGAAACAGATATTCTCCGGCCTTTCGGCGAACGTGATTTTGCCGTCAGCCACCGGATATTCCCGCCATGTCCTTTATCTGTGTGTGCATGAGGCCAAGTGTGTGATGTTATTTTATTTTGGGTAAATGTGTTAGAATAAATAAGTTTCTTTATTTAAAATTCATGAAAGCTGACTGCTGAACTATTAAATTTGAATATTATTCCAAGAGTAAGAAAATACACGCCACTTTCCACACAAGACATACTGATTAAAGGCAGTAAGAGATCAAATACATTGTCTGTGATGCTCTATTCACGCTAAAATAAACCTGGCAAATAAATAGTTGTGCAGGTAAACAAAACTCAGGAACTGGATAAAGTACATCTGAGAACCCTTGAGGAAATTAAAGGAAATGACAGGAAGCCTGGCATTAATCTTCTAGAGATCTCTCAATACCAGAGAGATCCCTAGGGACTGAAAGAAGACAGGCGATACTCCTATTTTTAAAAAATGTCATAAATGATCTGGTAACTACAGACCAATGAGTTTGGCATCAGTTGTGGGCAAAGTAATGAAGCTCCAAGGTCCTGAAAGATCATGATATAAATAACATTCTGAAATATAGTGGGGGCGATTCTCCGCACTCACGACGGTGCGGAGAATAGCGGGGGTCGTAAATTTTTACGGCCACGCTGGTCTGACGCCCTCCCGCTATTCTCCCCCCCCCCAACGCCCGCCTCCCGACACGAATCGCTGCCCGCCGTTTTTTTACGGCGAGCAGCGATTCTCAGCTGGCCGATGGGCCGAATTCCAAGCCCTTTACGACCGTTTTTAGGAACGTCAAACACACCTGGTCTGACCGTTCGTAAAAACGGCCGTAAAGTGGCGATCTGGGGAACCATGGCACCGATTGGCATGGCAGTACCACGGCCGTGCCAAGGGTGCCATGGGCCCGCGATCGGTGGGCACCGATCGCGGGCAGCGGGTACTTACCCCGCGCACTCTTTATCCTTCCGCCGCCCCGCTGTATCCATTCGCGGGGCGGCTGAGGGGCATGCCGGCCCGCGCATGCGCGGGTTTCACGCAAATGCGCGATGACGTCATCTGCGCATGCGCGGGTTGGAGTCTTCCAATCCGCGCATGCGCGGCTGACGTCATGTGACGCGTCAGCCGTCGCAAACTCTGGCAAGCGGGCTTAACGAAATTTGTTAAGCCCGCGATGCCGGAGTTCACGGCCGTGGCATGCTAGCCCCGACCGGGGACCAGAATCGGTTCCCGGTCGGGGGGGGCGGAGGCTGGCGTCAAACCCGCCCGTTTTTGACACCAGCCTCACGATTTCTCCCGGTTTCGGAGAATCACGCTCAGTCAATATGAGTTCAAGGTAGTTGGCTTTCTTTGGGGTATGACAAAGAAACTTTTAAAAATAAAACTTAGAGTACCCAACTTTTTTTCCAATTAAGGGGCACTGTAGCGTGGCCAATCCACCTACCCTGCACATCTTTGGGTTGTGGGGGTGAGACCCACGCAGACATGGGGAGAATGTGAAAACTCCACACGGACAGTGACCCGGGACCGGAATCGAACCCGGGCCCTCGGCACCATAAGGCAGCAGTGCTAACCACCGGGCCACCGTGTCGCCCCGACAAAGGAATTTGATGGGGATTATAAAATGGATGCAAGAAGTTTGTTAATATAGTTCCTCTGGAAAGGGTAGTACTGATAATGAAGAAAGTGGAAATAATTACAATGGATATGTAATTGACTGGCTGATGGAGCACATAGGGTGATGGTATAAAGGTTGTCATCAGCCCAAGGCAATATTACCAGGCCTGTGCTACAGGGAATCCGTTTTGGGATCTCTTTTGTTTAATATCTTCATAAATGAGCTGAGAGTCACAGCCCCAGTGGCAAAATGTTGTAATAGGCCATTAAGGAATAGTGGCAGGCCATCACTGGAAGAGAAGTATGTCATGTGATCGCACCCAGTTACACTTTGGCCTGGGAGCGGAACCCAGCACATACTGCTCTGCTGCTGATGTTTTCAAACTTTCAATCATTGTATAAATGTTCTTACATGCCTATTCTAAATAAATGACCCTGCATGTTTACACAATCCCTTAAGTATGATTCGGGCTTTATATCATTATAACACAACTCTAAATTTATAAATGATACAAATCTACTAATGGTGGTTGACTTCAAACCTAAACAGGTTAAAATACAGGAGGATTCAAATATATTTGAGAATTGGATATGGACAGCTGTGAATTTAGATTCAATATAGAGAAATGCAATGGGCTGTATTGTCCTGCACTGAAATCGCAGCCGGCATGGGGGCGAAGAATCTACTTTCACGCCATAATCGGACATGCCGGCGTGACCGCAGAGTATGCTGCGCCGTAGGGGGGGGCCACTTCCAGAGGCCCGCTCAGCAATCCACCGTTCCCGACCGGCCGATTCCTGAAGGCATGGAACTAACCACCTATTGCCGGACTGGATGTTGGCTCAGTCCACGTCCAACCTGGTCGGGGGCAGAGGGCTGGGAGGCCAGGGGGAGCCTTATAGGCGACGAGGGATTAAATCTGCGCGGTTTCGGGCATGCGGCCGATCTGGGGGAGGCTGGGGGGGGGGGGGGGGGGGGAGAGGAGTCTCTTTTCTCTGTGTGGCTCCGCAGTCTGAATCCGCCATGGAGCTTGGCACGGCCGCTGGAGGCCACCGCCGTGCGCATCCTTGGGCTCCGAACCAGAAGTGCGGGGGCCGTATCCGCAGCTAAAGCTGTGAGATTCACTCTGTGTCCCTGCTAGCCCCTGCACGGCTTTCATAGAATCATAGAATTTACAGTACAGACGGAGGCCATTTGGCCCATCGAGTCTGCACCGGCCCTTGGAAAGAGCACCCTATTTAAGCCCATGCCTCCACGCTAACCCAGGAAAACTGCCACAAAACGGCCACCGATTCCCTGCTTTGGGGGGGGCGGAGGGCGGGGGGCGGGGGTGGGCTAGCAGCCAGTTAGTGTAGAGCTCCCAACTCCAGCTGCCGATACGGCCTGGAGGGTTATCTGGTCCGTGGCCACACTAGCGCTCGGCGGTGGCCTGCAGCGGCCGTGCCGTGCTTCATGGCAGACACAGCCCGCGGACCCTGCCCACGAAATAGTCCCGCCCTTCGGCCAGCTCACGTTCCTCGGACTACTCCACCACTGTGCCCCCAACCTCCTTATAATGCCCCCCTCAGCCCGCGGATCGGCCCTCCCCCGACTGTGGCAGTGCTGGACTGAGTCCGCAGCCGCCATGCTGAGTTCCCGACAGGTGAGACGATAAGAGACCCACGCAGTCAAGAATTTGGCCGGTCGGGGACGGAGCATCGCGGGGCGGGCCTCAGTGAGAGAGTAGCAAGTTCACGGAACAGACTTCCTTGAAAGACAGTGGGCGCAATTTTCCGAAAAAAATTCTAAGTGTGGTAGCGAGCCGGGAATTGCCCGAGTTTCCCGGTGCTCGGCCCAGCGAGGCTGGCAATGCAATTCAATGTTAGGTGGTCCACTTAATGAGGCCTCACGGGCTTCCCATCGCAAATGAAGGCTCACCAGCTGATTAGCCGGGACCGCGCTCGCCACTAACAAGGGCAGAGAATTTCATAGAATTTACAGTGCAGGAGGCCACCCGGCCCATCGAGTCTGCACTGGCCCCTGGAAAGAGCACCCCACCCAAGTCCACACCTCCAATCCACCCCCGCAACGCATTAACCCCACCCATCCTTTTTGGACACTAAGGGCAATTTAGCATGGCCAATCCACCTAACCTGCAGATCTTTGGACTGTGGGAGGAAACCTGAGCACCTGAAGGAAACCAACGCAGACACGGGGAGAACGTGCGGAGGAACATGCATGAGGATATTTGAGCCTTGCTTGTTACCTTGAACTCAATGCAGCAAAATTCTGGCCACCAACAACTCCGTCTCCCTTTATGCCAGGTATGATACCAGTTATTGAAGAACTTTTCTTTCTTCATTGACACCATTTTTTTGGGTGAGAGAGAGTTGGGTATCAGAGTCAGTACCAGCTCCTTGCAGGAGGCATGAGTGATGTTGGTGTCCAGTTTGGTGAATGCCAGCCGGGAAGAGGTCTCTGAGAGGAGGTTTTGGAGAGCTTCATCTTGCTGCCCGGTCATGGTGTCTAATAAACACTGTTGGCATCCAAGTGGGTTTATGGTGCCAATCATCGCTGTTCTGAGTGTTAGAAATGCCACCATGTTTTATGGCAGGAAATGACCAATGGAACCACTTGTTCGCTGCTTGCCTTGAGATTCTTCCACTACTGCTGAGGGTCAGGTTTTAGGAGTTAAATCAGGCATGGGAGGGAGCGGGATAGGAGTAGTTGTTGGAAGTGGTGGTATCAGAAACTTACACGGTTTTTACACTCAAATCATACTATGGCTGAACTACAAATAATTAACTTATTCACCCCTGGAAACATGCATGTAACTCCCACTGCATGTTGCTGTAACATCTGGTGTAACTATGGCATTGCTGACTTGAGGGAAATTCGGGACTGAAATGCCATACTTCTGTTCGGCATCAGACTCAGACTATAAGCTCAGTCTGGACCCCAAGATGGACCCATCAATCCTGAAACCGGTAAGGTTTTCTGTTCTCAGCATACTGACCTTTGAAAAGACGCTGACCTTATGCAAGGTTTTATTCACTGGGGCTCCCAAATTAGAAGCAATTTCCACTTTGGCCAATAGTGTAAAACATATTGGCCACCTATTATATTCCTGTCTCAATTTATAGTCAATTCAAATGAATATTCGAAGTGATGTACAACAGGCAGCTGATCTGCTATCTTCAATTTTTACCCTTTTGGTCAAGTTAAAACTATCCCCATTGGAGGTGTATTAGGAATGCATGAAGTATCAACTCCAATACGTTTAGATGTAAAGTAGGTTTAAACTATTCTGACCACATATAAAGCCATTCTGCAGTCTCTCAAAGTGAGGGGCTTATTTAGCAATGAGATTTTTGGTCTGGGGTTAATTGGAACCATGTCGGGGGGTCTCCCCAAACTCATTTTATCCAGGACTCTTACATTTAGGAAGGAAAAGTAAACCTTTGTTCCATTAATATGAACAGTGAAAGGCCATTGCATTAATTCACTTCAACAGCGGGTCTGCCAATGAATTTGAACATATGCCAAACAATTGCACAAGTACAATAACAAATTAATGTTTTTTTTGTTTCTTTTAATTTTATGGGGCATGTGTTAGTTGTACCACAAATGACCTTGCTCCGGGTGATGTGTGCTGTTGCTAACTGCCCTGCCATATGCCTCAACATTGAACTCTGCTTCCAATATTCGATTAATTGCATGAAAGGACACATTTGTGGTATGGAACATTTATGCTCATCGAACAGGGAGTGCTTTTGACTTTGAACAAAATGGGTGATATTGATTCAGTCACCCATTCTGAATCTGCGCTGTATTAAATTTTGATTGAATTCAAAATTACTCCAGAGAGTGGAATGAACTTCCAAATCTAAAATGTAGTGATTAATGCAATATATGTTCACCTCTTTAAAAAGGAACTAAACCAATATCAGATTTAGAACCGAAGAAATGTATCATTTAGAGGAATTTTCATGCAAGCGTCCACTTTTCCTTAAGGCAGTCCAAATAACGAGACATATTTGGCAAATAAATCAAAATCTCGGGGTTGACAGCTTCTTAATCTGCAGAGGTTCTCTCAGCTGCACAGTAAACCCCAACAGTTCACGCCTACCTTTACTATCCTTAAGTAGCACTGCTTATCCTGTGTAGCCACAGGTTTCTCCTCTTGTCCAGTATCTTCCCACCTACATTCAGTACTCTTCTGATGCCTTCTGCCTCTTTAGCAGTTCCAATTTCCTCGCACTATCTTCCTCCTTTTCACCATGCCCCTTTACCCCACTCCTCCATTTTCAATACGATGATCTGAGGGCTCCATACCACTTCCTTGAATGAGGGTTCAACCAATTTCCATCCGCCTCCTTCAGGCTAAACTTGCTGTCACATTGGACAAAAACTTCACTCACTTACAGAGGGTAAGGGGAAACTGTAGGGGTCCTGGCCATGCCTGCTTTTTGGTGGGCTCTATGGAACATTCTTTGTTCCATTTCTACTCAGAACCCCTCCCTCATCTCTTTGACCAAAACATTAATAATTATTGCAAGCTCTGGCTCCCATCTAGAAAATTACATAAACTTTGCTTCCATTTCCAACATTCCCTCACCTTCACATAGACCACCTCTGACTCCACCACATGCCTCCCCCCTCAGCTGATGGCCAAACTGGTTGGCTGGCCGCTCTTGAGGGCAAGACTTCTTGTCTATTTGGTGCGGAATTCCCACACTGGTTCGGGCCATTCCCAGTGTACTACTGCTGTGAGCCAGTATTTTTTAAAAGTCGGTCAGTTTGAGACCAACTTTTAGACAGACAGTGGTGGGATGAGTGGGGAAGGGGGCAGCAATACACCCCCCCCCAAGAAAAGTGAGCTCTAAGTCTATAAGGTTCAACCCATTTTTAAGATCCCATCTGCTTCTCTCTCCACAGATGCTGCCTGACCGGCTGAGTATTTCTAGCATTTTCTGTTTTTATTTCATTAGTCACAGAATATCCAACTTTATGTAACAAATTGGGCCAACTATAGGCATAAAAAAGAAAGTCGATCTGTTGTCAGTACATATCGGAGGCAGCCATGTAGTCAGGCAAGTGGTAAGTGGCCTGGTTAGAAGATCTGCCTGAGTTATTTGAGACTTTGGGGCACGTGTGTCAAACATTCTTAGGCCTTCTAGTCCTCACCCACCCACATACCCTAATGCCCCCCCCCCCTCACACCTACATCCTAGCCCTGTCTCCTCATAACCCCCATACCACCTCCATGGCCACGACACGCTCTTGGTCACTTTCATGACCCCACCATAGCGTCTCAACACATATCCACTATGGTCAGACCTCAGGAACCATGTGAATAAAAAAATTAAACTTCTAAAAATCTAAGTGAGCTCTCATTCATACACACTTGATACTGAAAAAACTCTTATTCATGAAACACATTAAAACATTTTAAAATCCTTTGGAGTGGTCAATCTGTTGTAAAACTAAACATCTGTTCATTAACTACATCAAAACCAAGTAATCCTTCAAAGTCCCTTGAAATTATCAATCAAAATGTGAACACGGCACGCAGTAGCGATAAGTGGTTTTGGTTTACTCAACCAAGCATTCATAATGAGCTCAGCTATAACAACCCTTGAGAAATGTCAACAATAAAGTCCATTGAAACTGCAGGAATAGATGGATAATGTTTTTTTCTAAGCTACAACAGATGGTTGTCCATTAATGCACTCCAGCAGTGGGTGGCTGCGCTTCTACTCTAACAGCAGCTTGTTTCTCTTTTAATTTATAAAGGCTGGGGATTTAAATCACTTCAGATCATAACACATAAATAGACTTTGGGCAGGATTTTCTCGCTGTTCCTGCCAGCAGAGCCGTCTGGTCCCATCGACGGCAGGTCCCTGCCACACGTTCCCTGGCAGCGGAAGGTGCGAACAATGGGAACCCCATTGACAGAGGTGGGACCGGAAAGTCTTGCTTCCAGATAAGGACGGGCCCCTTCACCACTGTAAAACACGTCCGGGAGGGGGCCAAAAATCCTACCCTTTATCTGTCCAACAAGAGTGTTTATATGTTCCCACACCATGGATTAAGGCCCTTGGAAATGCGACAATTGGACCTGTTGAACTCAGCACTGATTCCAAACGCCCTGCTTAATTCAGGTTGTTGTGTATTGCACTGACTAAGATTAACACGTGGTTAACTGACGGGACCCATAACGGAACTAACATCATTTACACCTCCCCAACAGAGAGAGCAGCAGATAGGGAAATATAACAAAATGGTCAGATCTTGCAATACACTGTAATCTCTTTCTCCCAGCTGGAAATAATGGATCTTCCAGAGATTGGAGCTGGATTCCGGGTCCCACTCGCCATTTTCAAATCCGTCTCTGCGGAACTCTGGCCTTAAATCATTGACTGCAGGATTACAGCAGGAAGTGATCATCTGTAATTGTGCTCAAGGTCAAAGGTCAAGGTCAATGTTGTAAATGCTGACTGTTTTCTCCACTAACAAAAGGAAGATACAACATTCTTGTCAACACCCTTGAGTGGCCTTGATGCAACGTTTCCTGCAGTCCTCTGCCTTTCTCAGGCCAACCATAATACAAACTCTTAATTTTGTTTGACTTTAACAATCAAATTGAGTGACAATGCCAGAACCATTCAGGATGCAGCAAAGGATACCTCATCATACAATGGAACAGGAAGTTGAAAATGTATGGCTTTGTTACCATCAGTAAATGAAGAGGAACCGGGACTTTTTCAAGCTGGCAATCTTGGCAGCCACCTTCCGAACCTTTGCATAATTGACGAACCCTCTCGTGAAAAGCAAAAACCCTGTAATGTAGCAGAGGAGGGGAAGAATTACACATAGGATTTACGTTGCAAAATCACAAGAAATACATCAACAGTACGTTAAACATCCTTTATTTGGTAGCTGCCAATTACAAAAATATTCCTGGGAGCTTGAATGTGTTCATCCTTTTTTACCCAATTAATCATAAATTCTTCTATCTTATGGGCAAAATCTGCTGATCAGACCGTAGAATAAATTTTAGGTGCGCACTGATGGGCTGCGAAATAGAATTTGCGATTTAGAAGGAGTTTGGGGAAACACATCAACGACACTTTCCAAAATATTTTCGGCACTCCAGAGCCTCCAACTTGGGGTCCTCCACCTGAAACGACAGTTTAGCCCACATGTAGCCCAAGGCACAATCTTGGTAAAGGAGTTGAAGCTTGCGCTCAGAAGAGCCATTGATTAGCAGTTGATTACCACTTACATTGATTACTAGCACTCGTTAAATGAGCTCACATGGCATTTTGGTGACGAGAACTTGATTTGATGCCTCCCCCTAAAAGTGACCAACTTGGGAGCAACCAAGTTGCAGTGAATTCTGAGTGCTATTTAAAGGCATATTACATTTCATTCTGCATTTGCTGCCAGAGGTTTGAAAAGGACCTTTGACTTACTGGCTCACTTTGACAAGACTTCATCAATGATCCATCAAGATTTCTTTGGGAAGCATTCTGAGGACTTCATCTAAAATGAATGGCTGCTGTGCTACTCTCCCGAATTGGATACCTTTTAGGAGTCACCAGGAGAAAGGGAGTGTTTGGTCAAGGGCATATTGCCAGGATTCTCACTTGGTCTGCAGGAGGAGTGGAAAGAGGACATGAGGTAGACCGGACAGCACCAGCTACTATAGGGGAGAGGGACAGGGAGGCTAGGTGAAATCCTTGTCCCTGGTGGCTACAGGGCTTCCTTCTATATTTGGTTCTCCTCCAACAAGACCTCCAGTCTGGGTTCCTGAATCCACTGTGTGTCAGCCAGAGCAATCCACATCCACCACCAGCAGCCATTACTGAAGGACTGTTATTATAGCTGAGCCCATTATGAATGCTCAGCTGAGTAAATCAAAAAACACTTATATCTGCAGCGTGCTGAGATATCATTTTAATTGACAATTTTAAGAGGCTTTAAAGGATTACTTGTTTTTGATGTGGTTAATGAACAGCTGTTTGGTTTTACAACAGATTGACCACTCTAAAGGATTTAAAATGTTTTAATATGTTTCATGAATAAAAGTTTTTTCAGTATCAAGTGTGTATGAATGAGAACTCACTTAGATTTTTGGAAGTTTATTTTTGTTTTCTTCTCCATATGGCTCCTGAGGTCTGCCCATAGTGGATATGTGCTGAATCGCTATGGTGGGGCCATAAAAATGGCCAAGAGTGTGCCGGTGGCATGGAGCTGGTATGGGGTTATGAAGTCACGGGGCTAGGATGTAGGTGTGGCCGGGGGTGGGGGGGGGGGGTGGCAATTGTGGAAATAAATGAGTGGAGGCCACATATATTGTTCCACCAAAATATTGCCTGATCAGTACTTGTGTGGTAAACTTGTAAATGTTTGTTTTAGTACCTCTGAACAAGTTTAAATTACAATTAACAATTAGGACCAAAACTGCATACTTAAACTCAACTTTAAAAAAGGCGTGTCGCATGAGCAAAGCATCCATTTAATGCCTGCTTCCACCAAAAGAATCTTTGGTGTTTAAAATGGCATTATTTTAACTCTTGGCATGAGGAAATAAAGTGGATCATTGTACAATAATCATGACAAATATGCCGAATATACAGACAAATATTGCACAGCATTTTTCCCCAGAACAAAAGCTCTGCCAATTGTATTGCATAGGGCATTATCTTGTCAAGGTATTGTTCCGAAAGGTGAGAGGACATGATTTGTGCTACTTGATTCCCCCCCCCCCCCCCCCCCAAAGAAAATGAGTTCCTTATCCTGGCCAAGCATCATCGGGACTTCCCTATGGAAAAGGAAACATTTCTCCAAGACAAAGGGAGGGAAATTCAAAGGGGAAAGCAAGCCATGTGATCCTACAACCCAGTCATTAACCTAATCAAAACCCAGGGTGAAAACATGACATTTGAATATTATGAATGAAGAGCCCAACTCCCTGAAGCTTCTTATACCCATTTGAAGGCTCATCCAGAGAGCACAACACACAAAAATGGGGCCGTGACCAAAATGTTCCCTTTCTTCCATTTAAACATACCACAACATTGAATTGTTTGGTTTATTTTATGGTATTAGTGGTGCCCCAGGTGACTCTTTTTTTGCAATATTTTTATTGGACAGAGAGGCTGACCTCCATCCCAACAGGACCCACCTGCGAGTAATCAGAGAAGTGATGGCTAAAATATATGCCCCCGCTCCCATCTGCAGCTCTGCCAGGTCCGACACCCAAAATATGGCCCCTGTGGGATTGGGTTCCAAATCCATTTGCAAGATTGCCGCGTGCTGAAGAAAGAGCCCCAAAACCTCCCACGTCTGGGCAAGACTGGAATGTGTGAACATGATTGGCCGGGTCCCCCCCCCCACACGTCTCACACTTGTCCTCCACTCCCTCAAACAACCGGCTCATCCTCACCCTCGTTAAATGTGGCCTATGCACCACCTTTAATTGAATCAATCCTAATCTCACACACAAAGTCATGGCATTCACCCAGCGCAACATTCCACACCACACCCTCCTCCAGTGCCATTCCCAATCCTCTCCACTTGGCCTTAACCCCCTCCAGCGGTACCATAACTCCCTCCGTAATCCTCCCGTAAATCCCTGAGATGGAGGACGGCATCATGGGAATGCTGGAAAGACCTTTACATCGCCAACTTGTGCACAGTGATGTTATTTTCCTTCTGCAGTGCAAGAATAAGCTTTAAATATAATGCCAAAATACTGCACCTGCATATATTGGAAAGTTTTGGTCTGTGGGATCTCATACTTCTCCGTCAACTCCTCCAAACTTGCAAATCACCCCTCCAGAAACAAATCCCTCATTCTTACCAACCACTTGCACTCCCAGCCCCAGAACCGAGCATCTAATCCAGACAGCAAACAGGTGACTTGCACAGATCGGCGCCACCTCCAACACCGCCCCTGATTTAAAATGTCTCCAAATCGTCAGAGTCGCTACCACCACTGGATTGCCCTAGTATTTCTCTGGGGAGAATGGCAGTGGCACCGTCACCAGCACCCGCAACCTTGACCCCTAACAGGAACCCGCCTCCACCTTAACCCGAATTCCCTCTTCGTCCCCGTACCAACCCACCAGCATCTCTGTGTTCGCAGCCCAGTCGTAATAAATCAAATTCGGCAGAGCCAAATCACCCAACTGCTGACCTCTCTGAAGCACTCTTTTCAAAATTCTGGCTACCTTGCCCGCCCAAATAAATGACGTGATCAACTGTTCCACCCCATGAAAAACGCTGGCATACACTGGAATAGAAACCGTGGCAAAATATTCATCCTTATCGATTGAACCCGGCCGGCTAACGACAGAGGGAGGCTATCCCACTGTCTTGACCCTACCCACCAGGCTCGGGAAGTTCAATTTACAGAGCTGGGCCCAATCCCAAGCCACCTGCACCCTCAGATACCTAAAGTTGGAGGTCGTCACGTGAAACGGCAACCCCCCAAAATCCACACTCTTCTCCAGTGGAGAAACCGAAAAGCACTTGCTCCTCTACAAGTTCAGTTGTATCCTGAGAAGGCCCCAAATCGAGTCAACAGCCCCTATATATCTCCCACCGTGCAGGTCCAAGATACACAAAATAAAATAATCGTCATATGAGGACGCATATCCTGACCCATAGACCACAATCAGTAAGGATAAACAACAACACCTTCTCCACGATAGTTCTCACCACCAGGGCCCCGCAAGGCTGCGTACTTAGCCCCTTACTATACTCCCTATACACACAGCTGTGTGGCAACATTTGGCTCCAATTCCATCCACACATTTACTGATGACAGGACCGAAGTGGGTAGGTTCTCAAACAATGATGAGTAAGAGTACAGGAGGGAGATAGAGAAGCTAGTGGCGTGGTGGAGCAACAACAATCTCTCCCTCAGTGTCAGCAAAACGAACAAGCTGGTCATTGACTTCAGGAAGTGAAGCATTGTACTGCATCATTGATGCAGAAGATCATCGTCATATAGGGAAACCCTGAACTCCACCGCCACCTATTTACTATCCCTCTCCACTTATCTGACTGCTTCAGTGAGATGACCAAAGGCACTATCACCAATGCACCTGTTTGCATCAATGGGACTGAGTTGGAGATGGTTGACAGCTTCAAATTCCTCGGTGTGCACATCACCAACAATCTGTTCAGGTCCACCCATGTCGACGCTGCGATCATGAAACCACAACAAAGCTTATACTTCCTCATGAAACTGAGGAAATTCGGCATGTCCACATTGACTCTTACGAACTTTTACAGATGCATCATAGAAGGCATCCTATCTGGCTGCATCACAGCCTGGTATGGCAACTGCTTGACCCAAGACCGCCAGGAACTACAGAGTCGTGAACACAGCCCAGTCCATCACGTGAACCCGTCTTCCATCCATTGACACTGTCCACACCTCCTGCTTCCTTGGGAAAGCAGCCAGCAGAATCAAAGGCCCTTTCCATCTGGGTTATTCTCTCTTCCAACCTCTTCCATTGGGCAGAAGATGCAAAAGTCTGAGAACTCGCAATAGCAGATTCAAAAACAGCCTCTTCCCCGCTGTTAGCAGACTCCTGAATGACCCCCCTGTGGACTGAACTGATCTCTCCTCCGCATCTTCTTTACTGAGTAGCACTACACTCCGTGTGCTTCGTATGCATCTATCGTATGTCCTATGTTTTCATGTATGGTATGATTTTTCTGAAGAGTACGTAGACCAATATTTTTCACTGTACCTCTATACACATTACAATAAATCTAAATCCCTCCAAAAACTCCACCACATCCAACTTATCCCCCAGCGGCTCCAACCTGTACAGTTTTGGATAAAATTCCTCAAATGCCCAACTCACCTTCTCCAGAGCGGACTCCAGCACGCCCCCCCCCCCCCCCCCCACTCGCCTCCTGCACCTGAACAATCTCCCGGGAGTCCACCTGCCACCTAAGCTGGCCAGCCAACAAACGGCCGGCCTTCTCCACAAATTCGGATATTGTCCCTTTTGCCTACCTCAACTGATGCACCACCTTGCCTGTGGACAACAGATTGAACTGTGTCTGCAGTACCTTCTTGCTGGCTAAAAGTTCTGGTGGGATCTTCCGAATACTTGCCATCAACCTTCAAAATGTAATTTATCAATCTCAAGCGCTCCTCCCTTGCCTTCTTCTCAACCTGCACCTTATGCGAGATTACCTCACCTCTCACCGCAGCTTTCAAAGCCTGCCACAGCACTGACGGCGAGACTTGACCATTTTTATTAAAATCCACAAACTCATTTATCACCATCGTCATGCAGAACCCCATATCCGCTAGCCACCCACATCGAAACTCCACCCCGGCGCCGTGCTGGCCCCTCCCCAATACCACATCCACGAGCCATGGGGCATGATCAGAAATGATGATCGCTGAATACTCCACTCACCATATCCTGCCAACAAGGACCTCCCCAATGACGAAGAAATCGATCCGAGAGTACACACTGTACCGGAGAAGAGAAAGTGTCCTCTCTGTCCCCCCCATTTAGAAACCTCCACGGGTCCAATCCCTCCATCTCCTTCATAAATGCCGCTAATGCCTTCATAACCTCCGACGGGACCAAAGACCTTGGCTTAGACCAATCCACTCTCAGATTCAAGACAATATTCAGGTTCTTCTCCCCAAGAATCAACTGATGTGTATCCATGACGGGAATGTCCACGAATATCTTCATGAACCCTACATCATCCCAATTGGGGGCATACACGCGAACCGATACTACCAACCTTCCCTCCAAAGAACCCATAACTATCAAATATCTGTCTCCCTAATCTGTCAATACCTACTCCATCAGAAACTGCACTTGGTTGTTAATCAGTAACGCTACCCCCGGGCCCTGTGAACCACCTGACTAACCCAGCCCTTACGAAGTCTTGCTTGGTCTTTCACCCGCAAGTGGGCTACCTGCAGCAGCAATGCATCGGCCCTCAGGCCCTTCAAGTGGGTGAACGCTCTTGCCTACTTTGCTGGCCCTCCCAATCTCCCAAATCCCCGCATATTCCATGTTACTAACCAAAACAGGGGCCTCCCACCACTCCCCCCCCCCCCCCCCCCCCCCCCCCCACCGGCCTGCTTTTGCATTACAGCCACACGAGGGACAATCCAATCTCTCCCCACATTCCTCAAACCAGAGCCCACCCAAGATAGCCTGCAGCCCCACCCCACGAATGAAACCAAGAACTACTCCCAGTCACCATCGGCCAGTTACCCGTCCCTTCATCCCAGAATCACCCCAACCACTTCCTCTCTTCAATCCCCGCAGCCTTCCTCAACTCACAGCTTTGAGGCAAGCCGACACCTGCCTACCCAGGTTCGGCCGACTGCAGCCCCTCCCCCACCTCGCTCCCATTCACTAACCAACTCCCGTTTGCTGGTGCGGTGCCCCCCCCCCAACCCCCCCAGAACCCCCTCCGCCCCACCTCCACAACAAAGGAACTAAAAGTGAACACCCACACCCAAACCATCTACCTCGCGTATCAAACCTCCCCCACCTCCTAACTCATCCTGAAGTTGCCACTCTCCCCCCTCCCCCCACCTGCGTACCCTCTCCAACCCAAAACCATCCCCAGAAAGGCAACCCACACCACAAAAACACACCCCAAACAACATTCAACTTTAACAATAACTTATGTACGCAGAAATTAATGAGCTCCAACAACACAACCAATCCCCTCATCCCAACCACAGCACCAACATCCCATTGCACACCTCAGTTCAGTCCCAATCCTTCCGCCGTCATGAACGCCTCCGCCACCATCTCAAAATAATGGTCCTTGGAGTTGTGTGTGACCCTCAGACTCACTGCGTAGACCCCCCCAAAGCACATTCCACTCTTGAAATGCGCTGCCTTCACTCTGTTAAAGGCCCTATCCAGTTCTAAGTGGGGGTCATCTTCCTCCACCTCCAACAGCTTTGTGAACACCTTCACAAAATACTCCATCACCTCGGGACCTCTGCACCTTCAGGCAGCCCCATGATCCTGAGTTTCTGCCGTAATGACCTATTTTCAAAGTCCTCAACCTTGGCCCTCAGGCCCATATTTCTGTCCTCCACCTTCAGAAACTCCGCTTTCAGCGAGGCTTCGCTGGTCGCTGTGCAGCGACAGTGCATTCTCCACCCCTTTCAACACCTCACTCTGCTCCTGCACCGTCTCCGACGTCTTTCCTTTATCGGGGCCAGCGACTCTGCCACCGATTTCTTAAGCATGTCCATCATCTCCCTTCCTTGCCGCTCAAAATATTTGGCAAATTGTCACTCAAACTCCACCGCCATCACCTCGGCCAACGTATCGACTGTAATGGGTGCAGCCCCACCAGGCAAGCTTGTTCCTTCTATCTTTCCTCCAACCGCACTCCGCAACATTGTCGACTCTGCCGGTGACTAGCACTGGCTCCCTTTCTCACTATTATTTCTTTGGGATTTCGACATCCTCTAGTGCCCACAACTCGATTAGGATAAGTTTACACGAAAATTCCCCCCAGAAACTTGATGAAAAGAGCCAAAAACCGACGACTCTATCGGGAGCCACCTAATATGCGACCTCCATCTACATGCCGCCACTGGAGGTCCCTGCCCCAGATGACTCAATGTGACAGTTTCGTAATTGTATCCCTATTGGTGAAAAACAAAAAAGGCTGAACTCGAAAATGGACTGGAGCCAAGATTTGGCCTTAACTAAAGATTCTGAAGCCACTGAAATGTTGTTTCCCTGGCTGGAACATCTGGGACATGGAGGTACATTTTCAGGATAAGGGGCTGATCGCTTAGGACTGCGATGAGGAGAAATTTCTTCACGTAAGGAGTGATGAGGATTTGGAATGAGGTTGTGGATGCTCCATCGTTGAGTATATTTGCAGCTGGGACAGGCAGATGTTGGGTCTCTCAGGCAGCCAAGGGGTGAGGGGAGCAGGCGGAAAAGTAGAGTTGAGGTTGAAGATCAGCCATGATTGTAGAGGACGGTGGAGCTGATGTGAGGGATCAGGAATTCCCACTTGCGGGTAACAGCCTTTTGTCTGGCCTGTCAAATTTTCCGTTGCGGGCTTGACCTGAAAATCCCGGCCTACAATTCATCTCTGAGCCGGTTTGTTTTTGAATCAAATGCAGGTTTTTTTTTAAGTGTGTAATGAGCAGCACATCCATTAAGCCCATGAGTCAGCCAACCGACTGCAGTTGACTGCGCGCCAAGTGACACCACAAGATGTGTCATCTAGGAAACTCCAAATCAAAACCAGCGAGAAAGGGAGGAAACCACAAATGACTATTTGAGAACACAACCACAAGTTAGCAAGTAGTCACCCACAATAATACTGACAATCACCTTCCCTAAATTAAAACAAGTTGTGTTAGAGGAAACCACTGTTCAAAAAAAAATCACAGAGCAATTTTTTCCTAATAAATCGTTCCCAGTCTTGCTTAGATGTACTTGTTTTCTTAACAAGTACATCAACTTAATAATTTGAAAAATATTCAGAATCTCCAGCAATCGTGAATAATATGGTGACACAGTGAACCATGATCATGAGCTGGCTGAGGTGGCAGGCAGAGTACGTTAGTTGCAAAGATTATGTTATGATGCAGAGTGGCAATCATTTTCTGAAAAGCATAATGCGTGCGATTGCTGTGTCAAACGATTAGGCTGAATGTGACCGGAAATACTTTGATGCTGAGAGGTAGGCCAGAGAGGAAGTCGTGACAAACCAGGGTTTGACAAAACAATTAAATCCAAAAGTTTACACAAAATATTCAGAGCTTGAAAATCATAACTTACAAAGAGCACCCTACTCAAGCCCACGTATCTCCCTATCCCCATAACACAGTAATCCCCACTTGACCTTTTTGGACACTAAGGGCAATTTATCACAGCCAATCCACCTAACCCGCACATCTTTGGACGGTGGGAGGAAACCGGAGCACCCGGAGGAAACCCATGCAGACACGGGGAGATCGTGCAGACTCCGCACAGACTGTGACCCAAGCCAGGAATCGAACCTGGGACCCTGGGGCTGTGAAGCAATTGTGCTAACCACTGTGCTACCGTGCTGCCCTATGATGAGCATTCAGATCAGTTTAAACCTCGGATTCAGAGCCAACTACCCAAAATTTGGACAATCTCTCACTAAATCAAAGGTTTGAAGAAGATAAAGCATAGGCCAGAGCCTCTCGATCCCAGCTCTACAATCTACAGAAGAAAAACAATTTGAATGCAAGTCTGACTGAGAGCCACTGTACCAAGAAAACCTGTTCAACAACAACAAAACATGTGCTACCATACTTTCATGTAGCAAAACAGCACTACCTCTTATTATACCAGGGTAACTTCTACAATAAAAACGGAAAATGCCAGAAATACTCAGCAGGTACGAGGGGCTCGTTGGTCTAGGGGTATGATTCGCGCTTTGGGTGTCTCGGTGTCGAAATTTGCGAGAGGTTCCAGGTTCAAATCCTGGACGAGCCCTTTGATGAAGTTTTCAGGGGCTGGTTTAGCACACTGGGCTAAATAGCTGGCTTTTAAAGCAGACCAAGGCAGGCCAGCAGCACGGTTCAATTCCCGTACCAGCCTCCCCAAATAGGCGCTGGAATGTGGCGACTAGGGGCTTTTCACAGTAACTTCATTTGAAGCCTACTTGTGACAATAAGCGATTTTAATTTTTTTAATTTTCAGGTTTGGCAGCATCTACGGATAAAGAAACATGTTTCAGCTGAAATGATCTTTCATCGTAACTGGGAAAAGGTGATATGTAATAGGTTTTGAAGAAATGAAAGGGAGGGGAAGGTGGGAAAAAGAACAAAAGGGAAAGCAGGAGAGATTGATTTGTATCCTATCAGAGACTTTACAATACCTGGGCCGTCACCTCTCTCAAAAGGCCACCTTTGACAGGGAGATCGAACACTGGATCAACTGCACATTATCAGGCTTCTATAAACTATGGTTGTGAGTGTTTGACAACAAAGATCTCCGCAACTCAAAACAAGTCCTAGTGTACAGACCAGTTGTCATCACCACACAGCGATACTGGACTCTGAATCAGCAACATATAAAGAGCACGAGGGAAATTCCACCAGCAATGCCTCCACCAGAATCCCCCTGAATCAATAGGAGGAGCGTCGGGCAAATGCTTTCATCCTTTAAGTGAACTCCACAAGTCTTCAGGCAAAACTCCTGGAACACCAACCTCAATGGCCTGGACACTGTTTCTTCATGACTAATTTAAATATGATAATTCACATTTAAATATGGTAATCTGGATTTCGACAAGCAAGGGCGAGATCCCGATCATGGCGTCTCGCGAGATCTCGCACAGTAGCATGGTGGTTAGCATAAATGCTTCACAGCTCCAGGGTCCCAGGTTCGATTCCTGGCTGGGTCACTGTCTGTGCAGAGTCTGCATGTCCTCCCCATGTGTGCGTGGGTTTCCTCCGGGTGCTCCGGTTTCCTCCCACAGTCCAAAGATGTGCGGGTTAGGTGGATTGGCCATACTAAATTGCCCGTAGTGTCCTAAAAAGTAAGGTTGGGGGGGGTTGTTGGGTTGGTATAGGGTGGATACGTGGGTTTGAGTAGGGTGATCATTGCTCGGCACAACATTGAGGGCCGAAGGGCCTGTTCTGTGCTGTACTGTTCTATCTATGTTCTATCTCGTTTAATCTCGCGAAACATTTCGAGTGTCGTGAATCTCGCAAGATTCAACGACCTCGTCGCTGCACCAAGTCGGACACAACGAGGCTGTTAAAATGCGCCCAATATTTCAGGTTGGTGGCTTGTATCAGAATTGGGTAAGGGGTGCAATCTTTCCCAAATTGTTGAGTCAGGTGAGAAAAACTGTGAAACTCGCTGGTTGCACAGACGCCGTTTCTCATCTGTTTTAGCAGCACTCTGCAATGTCAAAGCCTTGATGAGGATCACACAGCCAGCTGGGGGCCGGGGGGGGGGGGGGGCTTAATACGTCGGCCACACCAGGAATCTAGGGTTAAAAAGGTCACCCAAATCTGGAAGTTGTTGAATGTCAAATGGGACTGGTCAAACTGTCTCTTATTAGAAATGGTCATTGCCTGGCTCTTTTGAAATGCAAATGCCATCTATCCGCCCCAGGCCTGAATGTTGTCCAGGTCTTACTGCATAAGAGCAGCATGGTAGCATAGTGCTTAGCACAGTTGCTTCACCACTCCAGGGTCTCACGTTCGATTCCCGGCTTGGGTCACTGTCTGTGCGGAGTCTGCACGTTCTCCCCGTGTCTGCGCGTGTTTCCTCTGGGTGCTCCGGTTTCCTCCCACAGTCCAAAGATATGCAAGTTAGATGGATTGGCCATGCTAAATTGCCCTCAGTGTCCAAAAAGGTTGGGTGGGGTTACTGGGTTAAGGGAATAGGGTGGAGGTGTGGGCTTGGGTAGGGTGCTCTTTCCAAGGGCTGTTCCAGACTCGATGGGTCGAATGGCCTCCATCTGCACTGTAGATTCTATGATTCTATAAGGGCACAGACTGCTTCATTATTTGAGGATTTACAAGTTGAACAATGCACTTGCAGTGATCAGTGAACATCCCAACCTCTGACCTCTGTCCTAGTTGGGTCTAGGACACTGGTCTGATTAATTCCTGCAGCGATGTCCTGGGGGCTGAGATGATAGGCATTCAACAATTTCAACCATCTTTCACTCTGCTACATATGACTCCAACTGTTCCTCCTGATTCTCATTGGCTTCATTTTACTATTGAGCTTAATTCATCAATTGGTTAAATGCTGCCTTGATATCCAAAGTAGCCACTCTCCCTTATCATATAGAATTAAACTTATGGTCAATATTTGGCGTAAAGGTGGAAATGGGATCTGGAGCTAAATGGTCCTGGAAGAACGCAAATTGATCATTGGTGAGCACATATTGGAAACATAAATAGCAGACAACATTTTGCATCAATTTACGATGGCCAAGAGCAGACTGATGGGGCAGTAATTGGTTGGGTTGAATTTGCTTTTTCTGGACACGATATACTTGGGCAATTTTCCACTTTTCCAGGTTCATGTTAGTGTTGAAGATGTAATGGAGCAGCTTTGCAAGGGTCCTGTTTCGGTATGCAGCACAAGTCTTCAGCATTACATTCAGGATGTTTTTGGGGCCCACATAGCTTTGCTGCATCCATGGTGCTCAGCCATTTCTTGACATTACATGAAGTGAATTGAGTTGGCTGAATACTGGCTTTTGCCTATGTTAATGTGCATTTTGCTTGATTTATTGCATTGGTAATACTAGGCAAAGAGAACCTGTGCTTGCACTCATATGTGGAGGTGGTGGAATTGTGCTGTAAATACATTCTATGTTCCTCACAAATAATTTCCATAGAATCCATAGAATTCCTAGTGTAGAAGGAGGCCATTCAGCCCATCCAGTCGACACCAACACCCCAAAAGAGCACTCTACCAAAGCCCACTCCCCCACACTATCTTGGTAACCGCTTGCATTGATCATCTGCCTAACCTGTGCATCTTTGGACAAGGAGGTATGATTTAGCACAACCAATCCACCTAACCTGTCCATCTTTGGAGTATGATGTTAAGAATAGTTTACAGAATATTGCATGCCTTCTTGTAAGATGGCTAAGTTTCCAAAACATGTCTAGCCTTTACTGCAAACCAGAACTATGTGTGAAACAGAGGGAGTGGTGATTTATTTAGGACTGCTGACTAGGCATCATGCTGCAACAGTTCTTCTGCATCAGGAAGAACACTTGTGGTTTAATTACTACATACTCCTGAGCCTTTATTGGATAACAGCAATTTGCCCCTAACACATGATATTTTCCTGGTTCAAATGATCTCTCTGTTGGAATAGGTATAAATGGTTACGCTATGAAAACGAGGAGTTGAGTAACCTTCCTGACCCTCCTGCCCTGCATTCATTGTTCACAAATTATCCATAATACATAGGTCCAATAATTCCTTCATAAATCAGTCAGGAAATCCAACCATTCACATTTCCGCTGACAGTGCAACAAGGAGCTATCACTTAAACAGATCAAAAGGGGAAAATGTAAGATAGCGTTATCGTTAATATCCGTGGGTGTTTCTCCAATAAAATGATTCAAGTTATTTGTCACAAAATGTCGGAGTCATTCTCCCGAGCACATAATGCTCATGAAAACCTGAACGGTATAATAATCTATGCAGCAATGCGGGGAACATCAATCATCTCTAGTTACTTAGGGCTAGTTTATCCTGCGCACATGGTAAATCACAATACTTGGCTTTGATCTTCAGCTAAGGGCACCACAAATCATATCAGTAACAGATGTTAATGGGTGGAAGAACGTGGACTAAGCTGAAGGGTACCCTTACTACAGTAACGACAGGATCTGTTTTATCATAGACTTGGTTTTTCTTACTTCCCTGTGGCATTACTGCACCCTGTAACTATACATAAACCTGTCAATCTTCTTGCATGCACAAAGACAGCATGAGTGTAAAGACTGCAGATGACAAAGGGAAAGGGCAAAAATATTAATGTGATACAACACCTGCTTTCGAAAGCTGGCTGCTTCGAAAGTGAGAAGAAATATGGCTCTGCCTGTTTCCTGAATACACAGTTACATAAACATCAGAAGACAGATTCTGAAACATAAATACTAACAAGAATGGGAATGACTGACAAATGGGGCATGGTTGACCTCAAAGAAATGAATGGGATACGGCAATATGTTAGATTTATCTGAAACTTGGTGCAAAATGATTCATGGGAGCATCACAATAATAGAAAGCTCTGAGGCAAACTGAATGTTTGAATTCATGAAAGAAACCAGCTCCAAATATTTGGTTGCAGTGATTCCAGGTAGTCCAACTGTTGATATTTCTTTTTGCAATGTGGTGCTGAAATATTTTATATTTTCAAGATTGTGTTTTTGCACTATTCCTTTCCACGTAAGATCAAGGACTGGGATGTTGCAGCCCTTCCTGCCCGGTGGGATATTACTTTCCCAGAAAATTGTATGGAGATTGAAATAGCTGGCCGCATCCGCCAGGGTAGACATGCCATGGCTGCATCGTAAAATCCTGGCCATTGTAGAGTGTTCAGTGAAAGTTTTCACTGTGATGCGACTAATCCTTTAAAGACTTGACTGTCTTTTAATCAAGAATTTAAACTTCTCAATTTTTACTTACCTCTCCAATATATTGCCTATAATCAATAATCAAACCAGTTCATTGAACATAAATGATGATATCGAACCCAAAATTAAAGTTCAGCTATTCATTGCGTTAAACTGTATTGTTGGGGCCCAAATTGAAAAGGCTTGAATCTCACGGAGTTAGTACATGTTGTAACAAACCAGCTGCTTTTGTGTTGATCTTTCCTGTGGCTATGCATTGTCTTGGTTTTAAATACTGTCGAGTTATGTCTCATACTTATTGATTGAGCTAACAGAATACAAATGCACGAGGTGTCTTGCTCAATTCTTGGGGAAAATCACAGTTTGCTGATTCTAGAATGAACATACAACAATGATAAGCCTGTTGCACATCCTTCCCAATTTTACTTCCATACACTTAGATGAAAATTGAATTCAGGAGAGGTGGTTGAAGCGTGAGCAGCTGCAATGAATTATCATGCAAAGTCAAAATTGCCCCCAAACCTTTTCTGTAATTGACATGTGGCAACACAGTTAATGAGAAGACAGATGGGCAAGTTTACTCTGCTTGACTTTTTAAAAATGTGGTTCCACCTGCAGTAATAGTGCTTTAATGTCTGTGAGCCTGGAATTTGGGCAGCCCAATACTTTACATATTTTTATTACATTTCTCTGCTCATTGGTCACAATAAAAGGACTAAAACTCCTGTTAAAAAGGTGAATAAAGAAATGCTGTTCAAATGCATTAAATACTTGTTCACTAATACTGGCAGGATTAATTTCTAGCATAGTCAACTGGCATAACGATATCCATAGATCCCTATGGTGCAAAAAGAGACCATTCGGCCCATCGTGTCTGTGCCAATCTGCGGAAAGAGCAGCCACTCCGCACACCGCTCTATCCCTTTAACCCCACCAATCCACCTCACCTGTCTTGGTCCACTAAGTGGCAATTTAGCACGGCCAATCCACCTATCCTTAACATCTTTGGACAGTGGGAGGAAACCCGATCACCTGGAGGAAATTCACGCAGAAACGGAGAGAATGTGTGAACTCCACACAGTCACCCAAGGCCAGAATCGAACCCGGGTCCCCGGTGCTGTTGTGAGGCAGCAGTGCTAACCTCAGTGCCGCCATGCCGCATGCAATGCATTTAATTACACAAATTGACAGGTAGAAATATGGCAATGTCCAGTTTTGAGAACATAAGCAGCATTGAGGCCACATCAGCCACTCAAACCCGACCCCAAGCTAGGCCTCAGGTCTCATCTAAATTGTCTGTGCAAGCTGCTGGCATGGAGCAGGAAGCTGGTCATTTTGCAGAAGTCTGTCAAGCTGACTTCTTACCAGAGGCTTCAAGTAAAAGCTGAGGAGCCAGGATAGTGGGAAGAGTGTGGTGATCACAAGTTAACCAGATGCAACACAACTGAGCAACCACTAGAGGGAGCACGGGAGAGCCATATAAATAGATCAGGACAGGAAGTGAGGACACACTTCACTGAGGGCAGAACTTGGAGCAACACATATACACAAGACACACTTCACAGCAGGCGGGCTGGTAAGCAGGACACACACACAGCAAGCAAAGCTGGTAGTTAGCACTGGAAGGTCGTTCTAGGTCGAGCTCTGGAAACTGAACAAACTCACAATAAAGCATCTTCTCCACACTTGAGACTACGAGCTTTATTAAGACACGAGTAACAACACATGGTACCCAGGAGTGATTTCAGACGCTTATGACAGGACAACTCAGCTGCAGATACAGAAAACAAAAGCTCAAAATGGCATGGAAATCTCCTACTGGACATTTGACTTGGGAAGACATTGCTGATGAGAGGATGTGCCTTGGATACCCACTTCACCTGGACACGACTGGAAAAGTAAGAAGTGTCTGGGAAAGGTTTAAACAAATGTTCGATTTCAGTATCATAGCATATGATGCAGAAGCAGCCTCAGACGAAATTAAAATAGCAATCCTCATCGAAGGACATGAAGCTAGGAAAGTTTATAATGGATTTAAATACTCAAAAGGTGAAGACAGAAACAGCTTACAAACGGTACTAAACAAATTTGAAGAGTACTGTGAGAAATTTGAACAGCAAGACATACTCAGAGGCCAAACTGCACAGAGACTGAGTGATGCAAAACTTAAAAAATCACCAAAAGAGCAAGAAATCGCGAATGAAAAGTACAGATCAAAAAGAAGAAATAAAAAGAATTTCTCACAAAGCCAAAACGCTGAAACCCTGTCCAAATCGGGAAGAGAAGATCACTTACGAATTTTGCAGTCCTGGTGGGACAGTAAAATCGCTGAAATCCGCGAAAAACGGCAAAAAAATGGCGTTGGAGCACATTTTGCAGTCTCCGGTAAGCAAAGAACTACAAATCGCGTCTGCGCATGCGCCGGAACCGGAAGCCGCGCATGCGCAGTTTGAAAAAGATCGCAGCGCCGATTGTTATGCGCATGCGCAAGCCGCGCATGCGCAGTCAAAAAAAGTCGTCGTCGCGGATCGTCATGCGCATGCGCAAGCCGCGCATGCGCAATGGG
This sequence comes from Scyliorhinus canicula, assembly GCF_902713615.1. Lineage (NCBI taxonomy): Eukaryota > Metazoa > Chordata > Chondrichthyes > Carcharhiniformes > Scyliorhinidae > Scyliorhinus > Scyliorhinus canicula. The sequence continues at coordinate 232,765,359 of NC_052148.1, forward strand.
AACGAAACCGCACAGTAAAGGACGAAAGCCGATTTGCGCATGCGCAAGTCATGCCAACGCGTGACGTCATGACGTCTGAGCATCCTGACCACGCCCACTTAAAAGGGAAATGCCCGAAAATTGAAAATAAGACACTTAAAGTGGTAAACACAAATTTTCTTGCCTCAGAACACAGAAAAACGGCTGAACTTAAACCAACAGTTAAAAACAACTTGCACAACACCCTGAAAAAAGCAGTCTGCACCACCCAAAGTGAAGAGAACAAAAGAATTCCGAAACAACAAAAGATGATTTGTTTTTCGAAGAATACTACTCAGACACAGCTGAGTCAGTCGGATATGCTTCTCACAGCATCAGCGACACGGTCGCAAAGTTCAACACGAATCAACTCGTGGTAGAAGAATCCAACCAGGATGATTTGTTTTTCGAAGAATACTACTCAGACACAGCTGAGTCAGTCGGATATGCTTCTCACAGCATCAGCGACACGGTCGCAAACTTCAACACGAATCAACTCGTGGTAGAAGCCAACGAAGATGAAATGGGTATCAAAGAATACTACTCAGACATGGAGGAGTTATTTGGACATGCTGATCACAGCATCAGCGACACCGTTGCAAAGCTCAACACGAATCTACTCATGGTGGATGAATCCAACACCATGGTGCCATGGCAGCTCGTCGATACGTTGGATGACAGCAATACCCAAGACGAAGACGACGCCACACAGAGAGCACAGGAAGACTCCACGGAGCGAGCGATGACAGGCTCCACAGTGCGAGTGATGAAAGACGCCAACAGGGATGCAAGCAAACACTCCCGGGCGGACACCAAGCATGCACAAGACCATGAAGGTCAACCTGCCGTATCTGAGCAACCACAAGCAGACTATGAAAGTCTGACAAGCTCACATGAACAAGAAGAAGACAATGCACCTCTACCCACTGCATGCGAAGACAGTGACAAGATGATCACACTCGACGTACAGGATCACAGCGAGACTGACAGTTCTCAGCTTGTCTGTACCGAAGCACAGAGCGAAAACAGTAACAAGGTGATCGCACTCGACGTACAGGATCACAGCGAGACTGACAGTTCTCAGCTTGTCTGTACAGAAGCACAGAGTCGGGCCACCCAACAGTCCAGAGCGACGGTGCCGAAAGAAAACATGCAGATTTTGACTCCAGAAGAGGAGCACCTGGAGTCCAGAGAGACAACGCCGAAAGAAGCCATGCAGATTCTGACTCCAGAAGAGGAGCACCTGGAGTCCAAAGACACCAAACAAAAAGAAGCCATGCAGATTTTGACTCCAGAAGAGGAGCACCTGGAGTCCAGTGAGATAACATCAACAGAAATCATGAAGATTTTAACTCCAGAAGAGGAGCGCCGAGAGTCCACAGACACCACGTCAATTGTAATCATGGAGGTATTGACTCCAGAAGAGGAGCGGCAAGAGTCCACAGACACAGCGTCAAATGTAATCGAGAAGACTTTGACTCCGGAAGAGGAGCACCAAGAAAGCAAAGATGCGGAATCCAATTCTCCACAACTGATTGATGTCACCTGCACCAATGCAACATCAGATCATTCGCACCACTCTCGAGACGAAATGCTCAATGACTCAACTAATCCACTCGGGACACTCATAGAGTATAACAAAAAAAACAAAAGTCAAAAGAAACACAGCAAGAACAGAAACAACATGAAGCGCGACAAGACCAACAACAATAGCAAGAAGCACAGCAGAAACAAGAACGGCAACGAAAACAACAAAGTCAGGAACAAAGATAGCGGCAACACCAAAGACAGAAACGACAAAAACAGCAACAAGTACGACAACGAAAACAACAAAAACAGGAACGACAGAAACAACAGCAATGAAACAATGACTTGTACGCAATGGTACTACTAGGCACATGAAGGACAATGCCACAGCACACTGCAAAATGATGACAAGACTACAAACATGTCATGGGATGACAACGAATCGCACAAACTCACGTCTGCTCCAGAACGAGCAAGCACACCAGCATCCAAGGCGGATGAGACAATAAATCAACACCACAAGCACAGAAAAAAGGCCATGCCAGTCAACATCAGTGAGGTGACCATGCAAACACCTCGGGATGATGCATTGGGTACTTAAAATAACAAGGAACACCAACAACATTCACAGCGGACTTGCAATATCAATATCACCACGTCATAAACAACAAAAAAAAAGAAAAAAAAGCTCTGAACAAATTCATCAAGTTTGGACTCATAAATGTTTTATTGAGATTGGACATATAACTACATTGGCTTTGTACAGTATGCAATAGCACCATCACCTGTATAGATACGCATATCATAAGTAACTGTTTTCTATAATTTTCTTTAACGATGTACAGCAAATATGTAAAGAGAAAAAGGGGGATGGGGTGATCGTAGATTTACTAGATACAAAACAACTGAGCAAACACCAGAGGGAGAGCTACAAATACACCGGGACAGGATGTACAATTTTCTTTAACGATGTACAGAAAATATGTTAAGAGAAAAAGGGGGATGTGGTGATCACAAGTTAACCAGATGCAACACAACTGAGCAACCACTAGAGGGAGCACGGGAGAGCCATATAAATAGATCAGGACAGGAAGTGAGGACACACTTCACTGAGGGCAGAACTTGGAGCAACACATATACACAAGACACACTTCACAGCAGGCGGGCTGGTAAGCAGGACACACACACAGCAAGCAAAGCTGGTAGTTAGCACTGGAAGGTCGTTCTAGGTCGAGCTCTGGAAACTGAACGAACTCACAATAAAGCATCTTCTCCACACTTGAGACTACGAGCTTTATTAAGACACGAGTAACAACACAAAGAGGAATGATTATGGCCATCGGCAACTGTCAGAGGTGCCGTGGAGGAAAGTAGAACATTCCTGTTTCACCTGGCTGCACATCTAATTTAATGACCTAGTTAATGCAAAACAATCTACCATCTGCGGGCATGCTAAATAATCGAGAACACATATAGCCACGGTGGTGATAATCTGATCACGGAAACACCCACTAATATAAAATCCAATAAGTTTTAATTCCAATCATAAAAATTTACTCAAGCACAATGACCTGAACATTGCAGAAAGTAAATTGAAAGATGAGGACTACCCCACCACATTGATTTTAGTTTATTTATTGTGAACGGCAAACAAGTTTTCAACATTGAATTTAAAAAAGGATGAAAAAAAAACTTTTTTTAAAAATCGAAAATCACAGAGTAGAAATGGGCCCAATTTCTGTGGGTTCTGATGGCTCCCACTGTAAGATCATTGGGCCAGAACTCAGCACGTTCCAGATGTTTCTGTGGAATTGTGTCTGGGGCAAAACATTTGTCTATCCCAAGGCAAAAACATTTGTGTCAGAAGTAGCCTGGATGGCGGCGGGGGGGGGGGGTGGGGGGGGTGGGGGGGGGGGGGGGGGGGGGGGGGGTGGGGGGGGTGGGGGGGGGGGGGGTGGGGGGGGGGGGGGTGGGGGGGGGGGGGGTCCCAGGTCAGATGCTTCTTCTACATCAATCAGGGTTCTGGCAGATAGCTGAATTTCCGAGTCAGTAAATGTCTGTGAGTCTTTGGTTTGCTGAAGTGCAGCTGACTTGGCATGGAACTTGAAAGAATTTGCTGAGAAATGAGTTTTAAATGTCTGCATAAAGTGACCACTGTTGGCCTGCTTGTGCCTTGGCTCCAATAAGAAAGGGTACAAAGAACTTTCTCCTTCAATGCAAGCAGATGTTCACACATTAGGAAAGGCATTGGTGTAGTGGTATTGTCACTAGACTAGTAGCTTTGAGACCTGGGCTCAAATCCCACCATGGCAATTGACAACATTTAAACTCAAGAAAAATCTAGAATTACAACTCTAATAATGACCAGGAAACCATTGTCGACGGCCGGAAAAACCCATCTGGTTCAACAATGTCCTTTAGGGAGATAAATCTGTTGTCCTTACCTGGCCTTGCCGACACGTGACTCCGGAAAACAGCAATGTGATTAACACTGAAATGGCCTCGCAAGCCACTCAGTTGTATTCAACTGCTACAAAAAGATGAATCCTGAATTGTAATTGCCTTGAAGAAGGAATTTTTAAAAATTCCCTCAGGCACAAAATGCAAAAAAAGTATACTTCTTTTGAAAACTCTGGACTTCCTATCATGACGTGAGTTCACCATTCACTTACATATTATAACATGTTTCTTTTAATAACCAACTGCCTGTCGCTGCTCTTGAACATATCCTGTGGTGTCAAGACGATATTTGAGGAGGAAGAATTTCAGTGGTGCTTTATTGTGCTGAGCCAACTCAAGCCTTTTGTAACTGAGGTCAACCTCACTTCAGGGTTTCTTATTGTAAGGTAGGCTCTGCAACAAATAGCATCAGCACTTATCTGAAGAAGGATGATCTTGCTCGAGAGGGAGTGCAGCCAAGGTTTACCAGACTGATTCCTGGGATGGCAGGATGGACGTATGAGGAGGGATTGAGTCGTTTGGGATTGTATTCGCTGGAGTTCAGAAGAATGAGGGGAGATCTCATCGAAATCTATAAAATTCCAACAGGACAAGACAAGGTAGATGCAAGAAGGATGTTCCCGATGGTGGGTGTGTTCAGAACCAGGGGGCACAGTCTGAGGATACAAAGTGGACCATTTAGTACAGAGATGAGAAGAAATGTCTTCACCCAGAAAGTGGTGAGCCTATGGAATTCACTACCACCAGAAGTAGTTGAGGTCAAAACACTGTGGGCTGGATTCTCCATTCGTGGGATCCTCCGTTTCGCCGACAGCCCACTCACGCTCGCGGATTTCCCGACGGCGTGGGGGTACCCATAATGGGAAACCCCATTGGCTGGTTGCCGGGACGGGGAATCCATTGCTGGCGGGGGCGCGCCGCACCAGAAAAACGGTGTGGCGGGACGGAGAATCCCACCCTGTATGTTTTCAAGAAGCAATTAGATATAGTACTTGGGGCGAAAGGGATCAAAGGATATGGGGGGAAGGCGGGATTAGGCTATTGAGCCATGATGATAATGAATGGTGGAGCAGGCTCAAAGGGCCAAAAGAACCTGAGTCCCTGGCGCTGCGAAGCAGCAGTGCTAACTACTATGCCACCAGGACTGAAGTCAGACTAAGAGGGAATGCAATAAGATTTAAATTAGGTTTAAAGTGCATGAACATAAATGCACAAAGCATTGTAAATAAGGTTGGTGAGCTGCCGGCGCAGGTAGCCACACTGGAATATGTTGATGTGGGAATAACAGAAATCAGTCTCAAAAAAGAGCAGCGCAAAATATTCCCAGATACAAGGTGCAGGATTCTCCATTTCAGAAACAAAGTGTTGACATCGGGACTGAATCGGAGGACTTCTACGATAGCTAAATTGGCTCAGATTCCAGAGCAATTCAGGATCTGTTAATGGGCTAGCACGGGCGCCATGTGGAACTCGAGCGATTGCCACTTGAGGGGCTGACAAACTGCAGCCGCATTTTAGCACTCCACTCCTCACACACACATCCCAGGCAACAAGATGGCAGCACGAAGGGTGACACCCCAGTTTGTGGACGCCGAGCTGGAGACCTTGCGAGATGTGGAGTCGCCGAGGTGGACGTCAGCATCGGGCAACCAAGTAAGAGCCCACTGCGTTACTGTTTCCCATGGCATGCGTGGCATGAACCTCACACCACTCCAATACCACCCATCACAACCCCCACACCACCTCCTCGCCATCCTCTCACCACCCCACACCACCCGCACACCAACCCTCGCCACTCCCTTGGTACCACCTCACCACCCGACACCACCTCCTCACAACCACCCACCACCCCACCCGCAATCCAATCATGTGTCATGTCTTGTGTCTTGCAGGACCGCCTGTCGACAAGATGGACCCTTCTGGTGTCCCCCGACCCCAACCCCAAGTAGATTCCAGCGATGTTGAGGCAATGGATAGCGAAGAGAGCCCCCAAATGCCAGCCCGAGATACCCCGGAGCACCAGTCTGGGGATGACACTGACTTCACGTTACAGCTGACACCAAAACCCTCCACCATCTCAGGTACACTCACCTCCATTGGGTACTTTAATAAAGTTGTGCCTCTGGGAACTTCCCAATTCCTCTCTCTCCCTCAATAGCCAAGACACCTGTTTCCTGATTTTTAAAACCCAGGTGAATCTCACCATAGGGTGATTCCTCCTGGCAGAGGCAGAGTATGTTGGAGCCCTGAGGAATATCGGATCCGGCCCGTAAATTATATGCCAACATGCAGAGTAGAACACATTGATGCTGCTGTCAAGGCACAGGAGAATGGCATTCTGTATGGTGTCCAGCGCAGGCCATGATTTCCTGCTCACACGCAATTCTCCGCCCAATCGCGTTTTGCAATTCTAGAGTCTCTGGATGGAGAATCCCGCCCAAGGTGTTTTGGATGGAGATAAGGAAAGAAAGGAGGAGGGATGGCAGTATCGATGAAAGAAAATATAACAGTGTTGGACAGAGAGGATGTCAAAGACATTTGCTCGGAGGAGTGTTTCCCTACAGACCTCCCTCGAGCATCAGGGAACCCCAAGCATTCTCGTAATGTCGACTCTCCTTTTTTGCCATGAAATAGGTGCAAACACAGAAATCAAATGTAAACAGGTCTTTTCCAGTTATATCTCTGCATATATTAGGAATTAGGAAGAGGTATGAAGTGTTGGCTAGTGTAGACTTGAGAGATGAACAGACACTTCCAACACTGATGAAGGTTCAACTCAATTTTATTAACTACTTCAAACTAACTAACACACGATGACTGTGGGTCTAAATGATGCTAACGTAAACTAGAGACCTAAGCCTTGAACCAGTTGATTCTCTCAGCATGTGTTGTGAGTCTGTGCTGGGCTGGATGAGTTCTTGTTACACTCAGAGGCAGCACCCAGAATGAGCAGGAACCGTGGTGCCCTCTGCCTTTATAGTGTGTGTATTCTAACTGGTGATTGGCTGCGGTGTTTGTACATGTTGATTGGTCCCTGTGTATGTCCATCAGTGTGTGTGTGTCAGTGGTGTATATTATGACAAGGCACACAGTCACAAATGCATTATCCAACTACATGGCCTCTTAATATTAACCCGTGGAACTAGTACCCACTTTAGGATGCGTAATCTGGTAATAATTAATACATTCTCCTATTTTAAAAAATGATGAAATTCTACCTTTGGCCATTTTTAAGGGAGGAATGATGCCAGAAAGCTGATTCTCGTATCGGACACAAGCTCCTCTCTCTCTCTCTCTCCCTCACACACACACACACACACGCTCACATCACTCTCTCACATTCACACACATACCCAACTGGTTCATTAATGTCCTTTACTGAAGGAAACCTGTCATCCTTACTTGGTCTTGCCTACATGTGACTCCTGATCCACAGCAATGTGGTTGACTCTCAAATATCCTCTGAAATGGGAGGCAGTTGTTCGGGATGGGCAATAAATGCTGTCCCAGCCAGAGACGGCCATCCCGTAAATGAATAACAATTCTTGAATGGGTTTTTGATGATGTAACAGAAAGGGATGATGAGGGTAATACAGTTGATGTGGTGCATATGGATTTCTAAAAGGCAATGATGAAGTGCCGAGTCGGCTTGTCAGCAACATTGAAGATCAGGGAATAAAACCGAACAGTAGGAGCGTGGATACAAAATTGACCGAGTGACAGGAAACAGACAGTTGTGATGTACAGTTGTGTTTCAGATTGGTGGAAGTTATCGGGTGGAATCTTCTGCTGTCACTAGTGGTGAGCTTGAAGGTGGGCAGGACGTGCAATTAGGCGGAGTAGGTAATCGAGTGCTGAGGGCCTTTGTTCAGAACCCCCCCAGCAGCCATCTTCCTGTCACTCCCCACCTCACAAGCCGCCCCCTCTCGCATCACCTGGATCAGTCACTCTGAGAGTCTGGGAAACCAGGGGGTGTTCATTCTGTCAGCAGCCATAGCCTCCTTTGTGGCATTGCTGAGCACAAAAACTACAGGCCTCTGACTGTGGTTCAGCGAGCCTTCCGAAACGGAGGCAGCGTGGGCCTCTCACCAGCTCCCCTCTGGTAGGTGAGACTCCGGCACTTCAACAACATTCTGTCCACAGTGGGGCTCCCCCAGGGGTGAATAAGAGGACCATTACTTTCCTCACACATTAATGACTTTGACTTGGATATATGTAGCACAATTTCAAAATGTGCAAATGAGACAAAACTTGGATGTTTGATGAGGATGAAATATGAGAAAGATAGTGATAGACTTCAAGTGGACAGAGATAGGCTGGTAGAATAGGCAGAACCAGACAAATGAATGCAGAAAAGTATGAATTGATGCATTGACATATCACTCTGGATATTTAACCTAGCCATTGTGTCACACAAAAATGGTGATATTAAACTATGTCTGAACCTTAAGGTGGTCAAAAAGGCAATAATTCTAGACTAGTATCCATTTCCTTTGATTCAAGAGCTATTAGCAGCATTTCATGACTCCACAGTCTTCAGAAAACAAGCCATTCAACCCATCAAGTCTGCACTGAACCTCTGAGAGGACACCCTACCCAGGCCCACTGTCCCACCCTATCCCCATCACCCCACCTAACCCGCACATCTTTGGACACTAAGGGGCAATTTTAGCATGGCCAATCCACCTAACCTGCACATCTTTGATCCAACAACAGGTAGAAATCTGCCCAGAGACAGCAGTAGCCAGTATTCAAAAGGTTCCAATGAGATGGGTCTCTCCCAATAACGAGATTCGGAGGCCATTAAGATGAGGATCAGAAGGGTCCTGCTTATGAGGAAATGAAAAAAAATGAAATGAAAATCGCTTATTGTCACGAGTAGGCTTCAATGAAGTTACTGTGAAAAGCCGCTAGTCGCCACATTCCGGTGCCTGTTCGGGGAGGCTGGTACGGGAATTGAACTGTGCTGCTGACCTGCCTTGATCGGCTTTAAAAGCCAGCGATTTAGCCCAGTGTGCTAAACCAGCCCCATAAGATTGAGAAGATTGGGGAAGATCCATGACATACACATATGTTAATGGATAGTCAAGGAAGTTCATAGGGCAAACAGCCGAATACGTAGAAACATTATTAAAGAGTATAATTGGCCCGACGATCAGAAGCCAGGGAGGCAGTTAACATCTAGCAGCGTTAGAAAGCAGACAAGCCAGTTTCCAGCCACCAAGCCTGAAGGTCAAGGTTTTTCAGCTAGCATGCGCTGAGGTCAAGTTTACATGAAACAAACCTATAAGTCTTATTCCAAGGCAGTGCAGAAAGTCTTCGGAACAGTGGTGTGAAATATCTTCGCTTGACCAGGAAAAGACATTTCCCAGATTATCCCTGTATTGTGCAGTACTATAAGCTGGTTGTTTAATTTGGGTGCCATTTGGAGAAACAGGGAAGTCTTATGAAGTTCAGATATCATAGATATATTTTGGAACAAGGGATGGATACATTCTATAAAAAGTGTGTCGGAGAATGGCCCGGGCCAGTGTCAATCCCGCCCCTGCCGTGTCCCGAATTCTCCGCCCCCCGAGATTTGGCGGGGGCGGGAATCGCGCGACGCCGGTCGGCGGGCCCCCCACGGCGATTCTCCGGCCCGCGATGGGCCGAAGTCCCGCCGCTGACAAGCCTCTCCCGCTGGCGTGGATTAAACCACCTACCTTACCAGTGGGAGCAGGTGGCGCGGGCGGGCGCCGGGGTCCTGGGGGGGGGGCGCGGGGTGATCTGACCCCGGGGGGTGCCCCACGGTAGCCTGGCCCGCGATCGGGGCTCACCGATCGGCGCGCGGGCTTGTTCCGGGCACTCTTTTTCTTCTGTCTTCGCCATGGTCTTCACCATGGTGGAGGTGGAAGAGACCCCCTTCCCTGCGCATGTGCCGGTATGACGTCAGCAGCCGCTGATGCTCCGGCGCATGCGCGGACTTACGCCGGCCGGCGAAGTCCTCTCGGCCCCAGCTGGCGTGGCGCCAAAGGCCGTTCACGCCCGCTGGCGGAGTGGGAACCACTCAGGCGCGGGCCTAGCCCCTCAATGTGAGGTCGTGGCCCCGCCGGGTAGGGGAGAATCCCGGCCTTTGTCTTTTCTTTTCTTTAATAAATAGTCTTTAATAGTTGTTGCATGGCGATGGGGATATTTATTCTCACTGGGCTTTCACTTAACTTCTCACACCAAAACAAAACAAAACTCTGCACCCCCATGAACGGGTGATCCAAGTTGTGATGCTCTCACAGAGAACATAGATGTGTTTTGTGATACATGAAAGAATTGTTAAAAGTACACGTCGTGAAGAATCTGTTAGACTATATCCCGCAACTGACTCCATGGTCAACAAAACCATGGCAACCACTTGTAGATATTTTTGGAGAGGAGTAAGCAGATCCTAGGAATCAGCATTTTTTGCTTTTTGTTCATGATCTAAATGGACTGAAATCACTCAAACAAATTCCATCATCACCACTTTGGTCATTAACGTTCTAAATAGATGTTTGCAAAATGGGGTTTGGTGAGATTATCGCAACATACAATGGACCCAGCTATGTTCCAGACAGTCCACAGAATTCCTAGTAAGCTATGGAGCTTGACACCATCTGATATTGCAAAATAAACGATACTCAAATGGTGGTGTTGAACAATTCAACAGGGTGATCAAGGTCAGTCTGCGAGCCAGTATGTCAGAGGGGAAAATATTTGCACAATCCATTCATATCCTATTTTGTAAATATCAATCAACCCCTCAGTCTCTGACCAGAAAAACAACAATCAAACTTCTGATTGGTGAAAACCTTTGCATCCTGCTGACCATTCTTAAGCCATCACTGCTATCCAAGGAGAATGTCAGAGCACAAGCACATGAAATGACAGGCCTTGGGGAAAGAGCAATGGAGTTGGGTTACTTGGGTTGCTCTAAGAAAGATCCAACACAGGCCCAATGGTCCAAATGACCTCCTTTTGTGTTGCATCACTCCATGACTCTGAGTGGGTACCATCAAATACAAGTTTTCTTACAGTCGTTCCTCGTTCCTCGCCATCAGGCACCCATTTACTTTATAGAAATATCCTCTTCCTGAGAATTTAGCTGGTATCCTTGGACACATGTCCCGCTCTGCCATGGTATGGCCGTGGAGCAGACTCATTTAAGCATCATCTTGAAATTGAGGAAGCTGCAATTGTGGCCTGGATTCTCCATTCTGGAGACTATGCACGCCCGCCAGCGGAGAATCGGAGCTTGTCTCTGCTGCGCTAGGAGTGGCGTCCAGGTGTGAGTCTCATGCATGGCGGAGAGCGCGTCAGACTCCATCGGGATCCCGGTATCGGGCCACCATTTTGAGCGGGTGGCCCAATCACTATCTCCGGCAGCAGTTCCCTTTGCCCTCTACAACGCAAATCCTGATCCCCCTCACCCCACTCTGACAAGGAGGGGCATTCTGCCCCCCCCCCCACTATGGGAATAACAAGCCACCCCTCCTTCACATCTTGAAGGAGGTAATTGCGACCCATCCAGCTCCCCAATCAGCACCCCCTTCAGTCTCCCCTTTCAGTCCCGTCCCTCTGGCATTGCCAATGTTTCATGTCACCTGGCCCCATGGCACCTACACTCTACTCTGGTGGTGATAACCCACACCTGGCATAGTGGACCTCAAAGTGTGGGGGGGGGGGGGGGGGGGGGGGGCGCTTCAGGCCATAGGTCATGTGCCCCTTGGTCACTGCCAGGCTATAAAGGGACCCCCAAGGGTCCTGGGCCATTCTTTGCCTGATCCAGAGTCCCGTTACCAGCACGGGCAATGGAGAATCCATTCCTGTATTTCTACAGAACTGCAATTGTTGTGTACTCTGGCCAGAATCTTCCAGTGGGTTTACATTGATTTTCGACAAAATTAATGTATCTTTGTTGTGTTAGGCATCCAGGCCTCCCCAGTAGGGATACAGTCTGACTGTCCCACAAGACCATGTTTCCCAGAGCGGAAATTCTAGTGCCCTAGTTTGTTTTATTCTACATTTAATTTGTGCCAGACATCTGAAATGAACAAAGCAGCCTTGATCAAATATGCACATTTTGTGGTATTTGCTTGAATGTGGTTCATTAGCAGATCCTTATGTTTTTAAAACTTAACAGGCAGATCTTTAAATTTGTTTGATCCCAGCCATTTTTAATAAGTGTGTAATATCTGCTACCTCCAAAGACCTTCACCATATGCCATGACTTTGTTGTGGTGCTGAGGCTTGTGTGTCACGGGGATCCTTGGAGCTACACTGGCAGGATTGAGGCCTCTGGTAGGTTTAATCATGCCGAGCAGATTTCAAGTGAGGGGTCAGACAGCACCTGGTCCTCCAGATTGACGGTTGAGCATGGTGCCAACAACCCCACCCCGTAAAACAATATCGACAGAAGCTGCGCCAAACCCACAACAACGCCTGGGCACCCAACAAGGATCTCCAACTGCCACGCTGATGAAAGCCCAGCCAGGGACGTCAGCATCTCAATGAGGGGTTTTCTGGGGTCCAAAACAACAGTCTGTCTTAAAGTAGAGAACGTCTGCACCCTGTATGAAACATCAAAGACAGCACAAGTTACCAGAGGGATGCAGAGATCCAACTTGGACATTCTTGGAAGTGTTGCTGGACTGGGTCAGGACGCAAGGTGAAAAACAATAGCTCAACCATCCTTTTCTCAGGTACAGATGACATATATGCCAATGGTGTAGCTCTCGGAGTGAGCTAAGTCAAGAGCAAGTCCTCATAGAATGGGAACCCATCAGTGATAGGCTAATCAGAGCAAGGTTCGATTCCAATATTGCAAACTCACCATCCTGCAGTGTTATGCACCTACTAAGAGGAGGAGGATAAGAGGATAAGGATGACTTGTGTGAGTAACTAAAACGAGTAGCATCTAAGGTTCCACATCATGGAACGCTCGTGATTATGGGGAACAAAGTTTGGAGCAAATAATGCCGACTGTGCAACATGGCTGTGACAACATCAACATAAATTGAGGCAACTTCTGCCTCAACAATAACTGCGACATCGGAGGTACAATTTTTCCTCACAAAGGCATTCAGAAGCTGAGATGGAGACCTCTCGAAAGCCACACTGTGAACCAGATTGGGAACATCATCACCAGCATTAAATGGACAAAGTCTCTACAGTATATCAAAGTCCATCATGGAGAAGATGTTAATAGTAGTGATTACTACCTGGTGATAGCTAAATACAAACTGACTTTGCAGGCTACACATGCCAAACACCAATGGTGACAAATCTTCAACATTGACTAGCTTAGATCTCCAGATGGGTAGAAAGGTTTTATCATCGAGCTCAGGGATTGCTTTAGCACATTAGCTAATGCAGATGAGGACACAGTTGAAAAGAAGTGGGGTAAACATCAAAGAAATGTACACTGAGGCAGCTAAGGTCATTGGATTCAGGCAAAAAAAAAGACAAGGAGCGGTTAACAACAGAGACGTGGAAGAAGATTGAAGAAAGAAGACTTAAGGAAAGGCTGATGAATGCTAAGTCACTCAGGTTGATTGAACAGGCTAAAGAACAAGATAAGACCAAAGAAGTAAAACAGAACACTCAAAGAGACAAGAGAGCCTTTGAGGAATTTGGCAGGAGAGGCAGAAAAGGGTGCAGAAAGAGGAGAACTGAACACAGTACATACAAGATCACTAAACAGCTCGGTGGGCAAAACTCATCATACGAGCCTGCCTCCCAACCATTGAATCCATCTACACCTCCCGCTGCCTGGGGAAAGCAGGCAGCATAATCAAAGACCCCTCCCACCCGGCTTACTCACTCTTCCAACTCATTCCATCGGGCAGGGATACAAAAGTCGGAGAACACGCATAGATTCAAAAACAGCTTCTTCCCCACTGTTACCAGACTCCTAAACAACCCTCTTATGAACTGACCTGATTAACACTGCACCCCTGCATGCTTCACCTGATGCGTGTTTATGCAATTACATTGTGTACCTTGTGTTGCCCTATTATGTATTTTCTTTTATTTTCATGTACTTAATGATCTGTTGAGCAGCTCACAGAAAAATACTTTTCACTGTACCTCGGTACACGTGACAATAAACAAATCCATATCAAAGCAAATCAGTAAGGCAAAAGAAGGAAGTATGATAACAAGAGAGAGGGTAAACTGCAAGATGGGTTCAGCACTTAGAAGAGGGTCTTAACGGCCTGAGCCTGATGATCCGGCTAATCCAGCACCAGTACAGGGGCTGGTTTAGCTCACAAGGCTAAAATCGCTGGCTTTTAAAGCAGACCAAGCAGGCCAGCAGCACGGTTCGATTCCCGTACCAACCTCCCCGGACAGGCGCCGGAATGTGGCGACTAGAGGCTTTTCACAGTAACTTCATTGAAGTCTACTCGTGACAATAAGCAATTTCATTTCACCTTTTGATGACATTGTTGCACTGACATCAGCCCACTAATTGAAACAGAAATCCGTGCAGCCATCAAAACCAGAAAAAAAATGGCAAAGCCCCTGGAGTGGATTCTCTGCAAGCAGAGCTGTTGAAAGCAGATGTGAACATGGCTGCCAGGGGGCTTATTGATCTCTTCTGCAGGATGTGGGAAATGTAGAGTTCATACCAGAAGACTGGAATAAAGGCCTCATTTTCATACTGCCAAAGAAAGGAGATCTCTGCAATTGTGATAACTGAGGAGTTAAACCCTTTCCATCCCCAGAAAAATCTTCTGCCGAATTCTTCTCAAAGGGATTGACAACACCATTGATGATAAGCTTAGGCAACAGCAGGCAGCGTTCCACAAGAGTAGAGGATGTGTAGACCAGATATTTGCTCTGCTTAAGATCATAGAGCAATGCTTGGGATGGAAGATACTCCTCTACATCAACTTCATAGACTTCAAGAAGGTGTTGACAGTGTACACTGTGAGAGCTTTGGAAGATTCTGAGTCATTCTATCCAAGATTGTCACTCTCATTGGGAAGTTGTCTGAACTTTTCAAAAGCAGTAACATCCTTGACAACACTGAGTGGTTTGAAGTGAAGTCCAGAGTGGGGAAGGGCTGCAACCTTTCTGCTTTTCTATTTCTCATCACCATCAACTGGGTCATGTGTCAAAAAACATCAGATCATCCTAGGGGAATTTAGTGAACCCACTTTGCATGCTTGGAGGACCTCAGCTTTGCTGGTGATCTTGTTGCCATTTCTTCGAGATACACCCACCTCCAGGAGAAGTGTGAGACTCAGCGTGTATGTAAAAATAACAGTCTGCATATCAACAAGCAGAAAACACAAGTCTTGAGCATCAACACACCAGCAGCATATTGAGGACTTCACTTACCTTGGGGGCCTTATCAGCAACAGAAATGGTGCTAAGAAGGGCATCAAGGCCCAGCTGAATAAAGCTAGAGGTGCATTCAGCAGACTTCAAACCGTCTTGGAAGCCCAAATACTAGTCTTAAGACCAAAATCAGACTCTAGAACAGTACTGTAAAGTCAATCCTGCTTTATGGATCTGAACGCAGGAAGGTAGTGAAGGCCTATGTAATATCTGTAACATTTACTGGCCAAATAAAACTTCCAATGAGGACGTGCATAAGAAAGCTGGTTGGCACAATATGGTCCTTGAGATCACGAAGCACCGTGTAAGGTGGCTCAGAAATATGCAAGAGTGAATGCCAAAGGTTTCTCTAAGGTGGACACCAGCTGGGAAATATAAACAGTGCGGGCCAAAAACAACAAGCGTAGAACTGTGGTGACTAAACTGGAAGAGTTGGGGCTTACAAGGGGTAAGGCATAAGCCACACCACAAGACAGGGCCTAATGCAGGAACATTGTTGCTGCCTTATGTCCGACCCAGGGCCAGGCGGACGAGGAGCTCCAAAGGTGCATGGCTGTGCGGATGGCTGGGGGTGGGTGGGTAAGACCAGCAAGCTGAAGCAGCATGCGGAGAGCTCTCTTTTTGATCGCAGGGCACATTACTAATTTTCTTGAATGCCCAGGCATACGGAAACAGTCTCTGCAACAGAAGGAGCATAAACTTACCCAAAGACTTGCCACACCGCAGAGTAGTCCTTTCTAAAGAATCTAACCTGGAATTATCATGATTTCTCTCCTGAGCTAAGGCTATAAGTTTGTACTTTTTAGCTGTTTGCATTGTTCCTCCAGTGGTTGTGCCAAAGTTGCTGCATTGGATCAGAGGAATGCCAATGCATTATAGAGCCACTTAATTTTAAATATCAAAATTGCTTTAAATGTCTGCATCTTGGGTTCTATGTCAATGTAACAACAAAATAATTAATTGATTGTGAGAAACCTTTGTGAAAATTCCTGCATTTGTGAAAGCGTGCCATAAAATTGCAAGTTTCTCTGTTCAGTGATGTTAGTTTTAACAACTTTACATCAGGTTCTAATTCAGGCAACTTAAGGGATACTGGGAAAGGTGTTCATTTCAATCCCAAACTGCTGTTTGAAGCCTGAAGCAATTGTGCAGACAACGTGCCTGCAGGTAATGGAATCAAAAGTTTACTGACTTTGGCTAGTTAGCACACAGTGCAGGAGAAGATTGCAGCTTGCTAACATATGTTTTGTTTTAGGACAAGAAGATAGTTTACTTCCCTCAAAGTTAATTAATACCAAGAAAGAAATCAAAGATTGCTTTCAGAGCACAGTGCTTGTTTGGCATTTGGACTTATAATTACAACTGAGACTGTCTCCTCCATTGTGGTTTGATGCGAATGGGAAATTGTAGGATTTTTAGGTGCATTGGTGCTGAGCAAGTTCATGGCTAAAAGTTCCCTCTCCCACTCCCCTCCACCCCAGAAAATTCGAGTCTCAGATAATGTGTGAGAGGGGGAAAGCTCGTGAAGGTGAGCCATTTTCCTTCCGAGGGAGGTAGGACACATCAGGGTATGAATCATTTGGAGTTGCTGGACCGAAGGACAGATTGAGCCACAGCCTGGTGAGAAGCTCAAAAGTGACAATCGTCAATTCAAGCATCAGTCGTGAAACAATACAGGAGTTCTCCCACTCTTCTGCTGTGATTTTCAGTGTGAGACTGGCTGCACCCTCCTCCTTCCAGGGGCACAATGTAAAGGTTAACCTGGACGTCCATCTGACTTATCCAAGGGGATCCACCAGCCTTCTGCTGGCATCACAGTGGGAGACACGATGAAATCCTATAAAATTTCAGAGCGGGTCATTTTTGGATAAAAGTAAGGACTGCAAATGTTAAACAATAGGAAAATATATTTGGTTTGTTCAAAGACACTTTTGCATTTCAGTCTGAAGGACTGTGGGTTAAAGTCCCACCATGTTTTCAAAGGTTGATATTTGATTTGGTGTCTGCCTAGAAATTTGATTGAAGATGGGCACAGAGAAGATATTGTTTGTGATTTAAGTGCCTGGGTGTCTGGTTCCAGTCAACATGTAAACATGGGGCCTCATTATAACATTGCAGGTGTGCAACCAGCACTACCCACACTGTTTATTGGTTGCCCAGCTGTTTGAGAGGGGACTAGCGCTCAACCTTGAAAGGCAGTCATCACATCTTTAAGGGGAAGTGCTACGTGACTTCAAACAGAAAGGAACAAATAAACAGATGAAAGAATTGAATAGGGCACCCAGATTCTGCAATGTTGTCTTGGAGGCCCTGGTACAGATGGTGGAGAACAGGGAAGTTATCCTCTACCTGCTCCCCCGAAAGCACTCCAAATAAGATTTTCACCACCAAGGGCGTGAGGTTGCTGAGGTAGTGTAAGCCTCGGCCTAAGTTCCCAGAACATGGCTGCATTCCCAAATCAAACTTTAATCAGACCACTGAGGAAGAGATGATCTGGCATTGCTCCGTGTGTGGACAGCATTAGTAAGTTCCTTGAGACAAAGGGGACTTCAAAATGGGAGATTTCACTGATATTTCTTGCTGCAGCTTAGATGGAGGCCACAGCATCAAAGTTAAAGACCAGTGACCTTGGCAGTCAGGGGCAATGCAGATTCCTCTGTCGTGTGAGGTTAAAGTTGTGGCTGCAACAGGTGGCGTAGTTGTGCTGACATTCACCCACCAGGATGTTCATGCAGACAAGGTGCTGACTCAAAACTGGCGTGGTTGCATTTCCTAAACTAATAGGATTTTCCAGCCTGTTTACCAGCATATTAGGGATTATATTCTCTGGTTTCGTTCCCACTTTTTTTTTCACGAAAACAGCAAATCAGTAACCTTGTTGACGACAGTTGGCGAACTGTGACCATGTGGTATCCTTCGCACCACATTTCATCTGCACGGATTTTAAGCAGTTTCTTTTCATTGAAAAGCATCTCATGATATTGTTTTACGTCTTAAAGGTACATTCTCCAGACAAAACCTGTACCACTGTATTGAAAACACAAAATAAATAACAATGAATAGAACCACCAAACCCGCGTCCCCACATCAAGTAAAATGGTGGAGGTGATTCAATTACGGGTTACAAGGGCCTCTAATTATTTTCTCTTATGTCAGAATCAAAAGATTTTCCCAGTTTGCTTGTCCCCCCCCCCCCCCCCCCCCCCCCCACTCAAATAAAATCCCGCACAGTTTATGATTGTTATTGTCACTAAATTCCTTGTTGCCTCCAGGGCAAAACAAGGTGTGAGGCAATGCTTCGAAGGGGTGAGGTTAGGATGAAGGCAGCGAATAGCTGTTAGTGCTAGTCAGTTGCTGGCATACTTTGAAGAAAATACACCCAGTCGTAAATTGTGCACAAGGTACAAGAGTTCATTCCGCCCTGATTTATAGTCACACGGACCATTTGTGCTCAACTATTGAGACGCTCATCGACATCATTCTGAGGCAAGATTTTCTCAGCTGCCCCATCTTGAATTTATTAGTTAACTTTGAGAGGTGGTGAATGGAGTGAAGCTGATATATAGAGTAACAGGTTAAAAAGCACTGACATGGCAGGTGGTCTGAAAGAACCAATCTCACACAAGGGAGGAAAGAAAAGGGGACCGATATAAGAATTCTCAGAGAGAAAGAAAAAAAAGAAATGTAGCAGAAACCGCTGAAAGCAGTAGATTAGTCATTAGGGATATAAAAAAAACATTAACATGGGGAGGAATTTTCAACAAAAAAAAATGGCAAAATGACGCTTTTGGAGTGAAAATTGGTGCAAATCCTGCTGGCCCCAGCGTCGCGATCTGCAATTATTAGGCAATTTGAGATTTGCAGGAATGTCAACCGAAGAGTCTGGACTGTCTACCAGCAGTGCCCTACTGCCCACCCTTGATACCACCTCGGAGGAAATCCCAGAGGAGAACATGGATGAAACATCACAGCTATCAGTAGCACTATACAGCTATCACCTTGGTGGGTGGCTGTAATAAGCAGGCGTCTGGACTCTAGTGAACACCACACCAGATTCTTTTATTTTAAAATAATTTTTATTAGAATTTTTTTGAAAAATATATATCAACAGAACAATAATAACAGTAACAATAATAATAAACACCCCCCCGGCACGCGTAACCATGCATATAACAAACCCCCCCCCCACCCCCCCCCAAACCCAATGAACAACAAAATAAATTAAATTAACAATAATCAAATTAACTTAAACACTATCCCCCTAAACCCCCCCTTACCCCCCCCCCCCCACCCCCGGGTTGCTGCTGCTGCTGACCTAGTACCTTATCGTTGAGCCAGAAAGTCGAGGAAAGGCTGCCACCTCCTAAAGAACCCTTGTACCGACCCTCAGGGCGAATTTGACCCTCTCCAGCTGAATAAATCCTGCCATGTCATTAATCCAGGTCTCCACGCTCGGAGGTCTCGCATCTCCGGGTAGCAGGGTAGCATGGTGGTTAGCATAAATGCTTCACAGCTCCAGGGTCCCAGGTTCGATTCCCGGCTGGGTCACTGTCTGTGTGGAGTCTGCACGTCCTCCCCCTGTGTGCGTGGGTTTCCTCCGGGTGCTCCGGTTTCCTCCCACAGTCCAAAGATGTGCGGGTTAGGTGGATTGGCCATGCTAAATTGCCCGTAGTGTCCTAATAAAAGTAAGGTTAAGGGGGGGTTTGTTGGGTTACGGGTATAGGGTGGATACGTGGGTTTGAGTAGGGTGATCATGGCTCGGCACAACATTGAGGGCCGAAGGGCCTGTTCTGTGCTGTACTGTTCTAAAAATCCTAAATCTTTCCACTGCAGCAAGATCCTCCGCCGGGCTACTAGGGACACAAAGGCCAAAACATCGGCCTCTTTCGCCTCCTGCACTCCCGGCTCCACCCCAACCCCAAATATCGCGAGTCCCCAGCCTGGCTTGACCCTGGATCCCACCACCCTCGACACCGTCCTCGCCACCCCCTTCCAGAACTCCTCCAGTGCCGGGCATGCCCAGAACATATGGGCATGGTTCGCTGGACACCCCGAACACCTGACACACCTGTCCTCACCCCCAAAGAACCTACTCATCCTAGATCCGGACATGTGGGCCCGGTGCAGCACCTTGAACTGGATGAGACTAACCCTCGCGCATGAAGAGGAGGAGTTCACCTTCTCCAGGGCGTCCGCCCATGTCCCCTCCTCAATCTGCTCCCCCAGCTCCACCTCCCACTTAGCCTTCAGCTCCTCTACCGACGCCTCCCCCACCTCCTGCATTACCTGGTAGATGTCAGACACCTACCCATCTCCAACCCACACCCCTGAAAGCACCCTATCCCTTACCCCCCGTGGGGGCAGCAAAGGGAACCCCTCCACCTGCCGCCTAGCAAACGCCTTAACCTGAAGGTACCTGAACATATTCCCCGGGGGGAGCTCAAACCTCTCCAGTTCACCAAGGCTTGCGAACCTCCCGTCAATGAACAGGTCTCCCAATTTCCTAATGCCCGCCTGTGCACCCCAGGAACCCGCCATCCATGTTCACTGGGACAAACAGGTGGTTCCACCGCAGCGGGGCCTCCACCGAGCCCCCCACTTTCCCCCCTATGTCGCCTCCACTGCCCCCAAATTTTGAGGGTAGCCGCCACCGCCGGGCTCGTAGTGTACCTCGTTGGAGGGAGCGGCAACGGAGCCGTTAGCAGTTCCTTCAGGCTCGTGCCTCCACAGGACGCCATCTCCATCTGTTTCCATGCTGCCCCCTCCCCATCCATTACCCACTTACGTACCATCGAGACGTTATCCTCCCAATAGTACCCAGAGAGGTTGGGCAGCGCCAGCCCCCCTCTATCCCTGCCCCGCTCCAAAAAGACCCTCCTTACCCTCGGAGTCCCGTGCGCCCAAACAAACCCCAGAATGCTGCTGTTCACCCTCCTAAAAAAGGCCCTCGGAACGAAAATGGGGAGACACTGAAATAAAAACAAAAACCTCAGGAGCACCGTCATTTTAACGGAATGTACTCTACCCGCCAACGACAACGGCAGCATGTCCCACCTTTTAAATTCCTCCTCCATCTGCTCCACCAACCTAGTAAAATTGAGCTTGTGCAGAGTCCTCCAGCTCCTAGCCACCTGAACCCCCAGGTACCTAAAACCCCTCACTGCCCTCTTTAGCGGGAGCCTACCAATCCCCTCCTCCTGATCTCCCGGGTGTACGACAAACAGCTCACTCTTGCCCAGGTTCAATTTATAGCCCGAGAAACTCCCGAACTCAGCAAGAATCTCCATCACCTCCGGCATTCCCCCCACCGGGTCTGCTACATACAGCAGCAAGTCATCTGCATAAAGCGACACTCGGTGCTCCTCCCCACCTCGCACCAGACCCCTCCACCTCCCCGACTCCCTGAGAGCCATGGCAAGAGGCTCAATTGCCAACGCAAAAAGCAAGGGGGCACCCCTGCCTCGTCCCACGGTGGAGCCTGAAGTATTCGGACCTCCTCCCATTTGTCGCTACACTCGCCATCGGGGCCTCGTACAGCAACCTCACCCATTTAAGAAACCCCACCCCAAACCTGAACCTCTCCAACACCTCCCACAAGTACCCCCACTCAACCCTGTCAAAGGCCTTCTCCACATCCAATGCCACCACAATCTCCTTCTGCTGCCGGCATCATTATCACATTTAGCAGCCTTCGCACGTTAGTGTTCAGCTGCCTCCCCTTCACAAAACCCGTCTGATCTTCATGTACCACCCCCGGCACCCAGCCCTCTATTCTAGTGGCCAAGATCTTCGCCAGCAACTTGGCGTCTACATTCAGCAGTGAAATTGGCCTGTATGATCCGCACTGCAAGGGGTCCTTATCACGCTTCAGGATCAGGGAAATCAGCGCCCGAGACATCGTCGGGGGCAAAACTCCCCCCTCCCATGCCTCATTGAAGGTCCTAACCAACAGGGGGCCCAGCAGGTCCGCGTATTTCTTATAAAATTCAACCGGGAACCCATCCGGTCCCGGCGCCTTCCCCGACTGCATGTGGCCAATCCCACTGACCAGCTCCTCCAACGCGATCGGCGCCCCCAGTCCCTCCACCTGCTCCTCCTGCACCCTTGGAAATTGCAGCCTGTCCAAAAAACTCTCCATTCCCCCTCCCACCGCCGGCGGCTCCGACCGGTACAGTTCCCTATAAAAGTCCCTAAAGACCTCATTGACCTCTGCCCCCTGCCGCACCACATTCCCACCCCTATCCTTCACTCCACCAATCTCCCTAGCCGCGTCCCGCTTATGAAGCTGATGCGCCAGCATCCTGCTCGCCTTCTCTCCATACTCATAGACCGCTCCCTGCGCCTTCCTCCACTGTGTCTCCGCCTTTCTGGTGGTCAATAAATCAAACTTGGCCTGCAGGTTACGCCGCTCCCCCAGCAATCCATCCTCCGGGGCTTCCGCATACCTCCTATCTACACTCAGCAGCTCCCCCATCAGTCTCTCCCTATCCCTCCTCTCCCCCCTCTCCCTATGGGCTCAGATGGAGATCAGCTCCCCCCTAATCACTGCCTTCAGAGCCTCCCACACCATCCCCACCTGGACCTCCCCAGTATCATTGACCTCAGGGTACCTCTCGATACATCCCCGAACCCTCCTACACACCTCCTCATCAGCCAACAACCCCACGTCCAGACGCCAAAGCGGGCGCTGGTCCCGCACCTCCCCCATCTCCAGATCCACCCAATGCGGAGCATGGTCCAAAATCGCAATAGCAGAATACTCGGCCTCTTCCACCCTCGGGATCAGTCCCCTACTCAAAACAAAGAAATCAATGTGGGAATAAACCCTGTGCACATGTGAGAAAAAAAGAGTACTCCCGAGCCCTCAGCCTCCCGAACCTCCAGGGATCCACTCCTCCCATCTGGTCCATAAACCCCCTCAACACCTTGGCCGCCGCCGGCCTCTTGCCTGTCCTTGAACTAGAACGATCCAGTAGGGGATTCAGCACCGTATTGAAGTCCCCCCCCATGATCAGGCCCCCCACCTCCAGGCCAGGAATGCGGCCCAATATACGCCTCATGAAACCAGCATCATCCCAATTTGGGGCGTACACATTTACCAACACCACCCTCTCCCCCTGCAGCTTACCGCTCACCATCACATATCTGCCGCCACTATCAGCCACCACCTCAGACGCCTCAAACGCCACCCTCTTCCCCACCAGGATCGCCACCCCCCGGTTCTTCGAGTCGAGCCCCGAATGGAAAACCTGCCCCACCCACCCCTTCCTCAGGCGGACCTGGTCCGCCACCTTCAGGTGGGTCTCCTGGAGCATGGCCACGTCCTCCTTCAGCCCCTTCAGATGCGAAAACACCCAGGCCCGCTTCACCGGCCCATTCAACCCCCGCACGTTCCACGTAATCAGCCGGATCAGGGGGCATCCCGCCCCCCTCCCCCATCGACTAGCCATAGCTCATCGACTGCTCGCCCCTGGCCAGCACCCATTCGGC
Source organism: Scyliorhinus canicula (assembly GCF_902713615.1). Classification (NCBI taxonomy): domain Eukaryota; kingdom Metazoa; phylum Chordata; class Chondrichthyes; order Carcharhiniformes; family Scyliorhinidae; genus Scyliorhinus; species Scyliorhinus canicula. Next base: position 232,789,209 of record NC_052148.1, read on the forward strand.
CCGTTTCCCACGGCGATAGAACCTCACCCCGACCCGCACCAACTCCTCCCTGGCCAATCCAGCAGCAACCCGGTATCCCCCCCACCCCCAGTCTAGGACCCCTCCTAGCCGCGACGTTCCCTCCACAGTACTCCCGTGAGCCAGCTGACTTCTGCTGACCCCGGCAGCTCCCGCCCTAACTCCGACCCCTCTCGATGTGAGGTCCCCCCTCCTCCCCTGCATTAGCTCCTGGGCACCGCTTCAGCGCGGGAAAACGGGTCTAATAACCACGCCCCTCGCCACCAGCTCCACCCCCCTCGTCTCGCAGCGCGGGAAACCAGAGAAAAGCCCGCGCTTTCACACTGCCCCACCCCACCAACACAGCTCCCAAACAGCCATCCCAACCCAACCACCAACTCCGTACAAACAAAGACACAGATCACCCACAAACCCCAGTACCCCCCTTAAAAACACAAAACCATAACCCACATCGTCCGAAAGCGAGAGAAAAAACAGAAACAAACAGAATAACCAGCAACAGCATAAACAGTGATACAGAAATTAAAAAACTCCCACAGCCCCCAATCTCTAGTTCGAGTCCAACTTTTCAGCCTGCACAAAGGCCCACGCTTCCTCCGGGGACTCAAAGTAGTAATGCCGGTCCTTGTAGGTGACCCACAGGCGCGCAGGCGGCAACGTGCCGAACTTCACCTGCTTTCCATGGAGCACCGCCTTCGTCCGGTTAAACCCGGCTCTCCGCTTGGCCACCTCCGCACTCCAGTCCTGGTAGATACGCGCTACCGAATTCTCCCACTTACTTCTCCTCACCTTCTTGGCCCATCGGAGAACACACTCCCGGTCACTGAACCGATGGAACCACACCAGCACCACCCGCGGGGGTTCATTAGCCTTAGGCCGCCTGGCCAGTACTCTGTGGGCCCCCTCCAGGGGCAGATGGAAGGATCCTGCCCCCACCAGCGAGTTCAGCATCACGGCCACATAGGCCGGCAGGACCGACCCCTCCAGCCCCTCCTCGAGGCCCAGGATCCACAGGTGCTTCCTCCATGACCGAAGCTCCATCTCCTCAAACCGATCTTGCCACTTTTTATGAAGTGCCTCGTGTATCTCCACCTTCCCCACGAGGGCCGAAACCTCCTCCTCGGGCTCAGAGGCCTGCTGCTGCAACTCGAGTGTCGCTGCACCCTGGGTTGTCTGGGTCTCCAGCAGCTTACTAGTCGTCACCTTCAGGGATTCCAACAACTCCCCTTTCAGCTCCATAAAATAGCGCAGAAGGGCCGCCTGCTGCTCCTCCGCCCACTACCTCCACTCCTCAGGGGCTCCACCGGCCGCCATTTTGTCCAACTTCCCCCGCTTTTCCAGGGGAGCTACTGCCGTTTTCCTCCTCGCCCCACTCCGAGTCCGCACCATAAATCCCAGGGGGTTTTGCTCCAGACACCTTTATCCACCAGGAATCGTCGAATCAGCGCCATTTGGGGCCCTTAAAAGAGCCCACCAGTCCTATTAAAGCGGGAGCTGCTGAACTCCGCATAGCCGCAACCGGAAGCCACCACACCAGATTCTGATGCACATCAGGTGGAGGCAGGAGCATCTCAGGGATGGGACAGTTGGAGGTCTGCTGGATCCCAGGAGATGATGCCCATGATGCGTGCTGGTGCAAATCCCATTTTTGGCCTCTTGTGAGATTTTGTGGCCATGACAAGGTTCACGTCTGCGGATCCAGGATCTGCTAAATCCCGCCTATGATCTTTCACATACATACTGACTAACCTACTGTGTATTTCCAATATTTTCAACTTTGTTTCAGGTTATAGCAGTTTCAATTTTTGGCTCCTTCTTTGTACTTGCTGCTAACAAACTAGGGATTGTTATAAATTCTACCCTAACCAGCTGATAATGAAAGCCCAGGGTGAAATTCCTCCGAGTCCCTACTGGGGAGTGGGGGGGGGGGGGGGGGGGGGGGGGGGGGGGGTCGATGGTGAGCGTGGGAGGAGAATATGGCTGGAGACCCAGAAATCGGTTTCACACCAACGTGAATTTACAGTGGGATCTTCCTCTGGTGTCTGCCATGACTGGTCAGCAATGCCGTCAGATGCTGACATGAGCCGCATTTACATTCTGCTAATGGAATGCAGATGAAGGCCCGATCCCTCCCCACGCCAAATTCTCTGCGATGTCAGCAGGGCAACACACAGTGTGAAACACATTTGGGAAAACGTGGCATGCAGACGGCAGCACTCACCTGAACAATGCTTGGGGCTGTGTTCGGAATACAGGATGGAGCCAACCCACAACCCCGGACGCTGGAAGACCACAGCTGTGGGTGGGGGGCATCTGATTTGATTTGATTTTGATTTGATTGATTTGATTTGATTTATTGTCACATGTACCGAAGTACAGTGAAAAGTATTTTTCTGCGGCCGAGGAACGTACACAGTAGACACCAGAATAATCAACAGGGAACGTTGACAAATGGGACATCGACAAAACAGTGTGGAAAAAGGGACCAAACAAAGCAAATACATGAGCAAGAGCAGCATAAGGCATCGTGAATAGTGTTCTTACAGGAGACAGATCAGTCCAAGGGGGAGTCGTTGAGGAGTCTTGTAGCTGTGGGGAAGAAGCTGTTCCTATGTCTGGATGTTCAAGTCTTCAGACTTCTGTTTCTTCTGCCTGATGGAAGGGTCTGGAAGAAGCAATGCCTGGGTGGGAGGGGTCAATGATAATGTTGTCTGCCTTCCTGAGGCAGCGAGAGGTGTATACAGAATCAATGTGGGGGTGGCAAGTTTGTGTGATGCTTTGGGCTGAGTTCACCACAGTCTGCAGTTTCTTGCGATCTTGGACTGAACAGTTGCCATACCAGGCTGTGATGCAGCCGGATAGGATACTCTCTATCGCACATCTGTAGAAGTTTGTGAGAGTCGATGCAGACATTCCAAATTTCTTTAGCTTCCGCAGGAAGTAGAGACGTTGTTGGGCTTTCTTGACTGTTGCATCAACGTGAGTGGACTAAGACAGACTGTTGCTGATGGTGACCCCCAGGAACTTAAATCTATCGACCATCTCCACTTCGGAGCCATTGATGCAAACGGGAGTGTGTGTCGTGCTGCACTTCCTGAAGTCGATGATCAGTTCCCTGGTCTTTCCAACATTTAGAGAGAGGTTGTTTTCAGTGCACCATGCAACCAAGTGATTTATCTCCCATCTGTAGTCTGATTCATCGCTGTTTGGGATGCAGCCCACCACAATCGTATCATCCGCAAACTTATAGATTGAGTTGGAGTTAAATGTTGCCACACAGCCATGGGTGTATAGGGAGTACAGTAAAGGACTGAGCACACATACTTGCGGGGCTCCAGTGTTGAGGACTATTGTGGAGGAGGTGCTGTTGCCTATCCTGACAGATTGCGGTCTGTTGGTGAGGAATTTGAGGATCCAGCTGCACAGGAAGGGGACAAGTCCAAGATTGCAGAGTTTGGTTATTAGTCTTGTTGGGATAATGGGGTTGAAGGCGGACTTGTAGTATATGAACAGCAGTCTTACATAGGTGTCCTTGTTGTCAAGGTGTTTGAGTCTTGATTGCAGAGCCAGTGAGATAGCGTCTGCTGTGGACCGGTTGCGGTGATAGGCAAACTGCAGTGGATCGGGACCGTCTGGGAGGCTGGCAGTGACTCGTCTCATAATTAGCCGCTTGAAGCATTTCATGATAACAGATGTTAGGGCCACCATCGGTAGCCTATGAGACAGGCTACCTTGTTCTTCTTTGGTACTGGTATTATGGTGGGCCTCTTGAAGGAGGTGGGGACCTCAGAGCGGAGGAGTGAGGTGGTGAAGATATCTGCGAATACACTCGCCAGCTGGTCTGTGCAGGCTCTGAGTGCTCGCCCAGGGACTCCATCGGGGCCCGTCGCTTTCTGCGGATTCACTTTCAAGAAGGCAGCTCTTACCTCTGAGGCTGTAATAGTGGGTATAGGTGTGTCCAGGGCTGTTGGGGTGGGTGGCACTGATACATTGGCTGACTGCTCTAAGCGGGCATAGAACTTGTCAATCATTGGGTGGGGATACTCCAGCCCCAGATATTTCGCCTGGCCTTGCTTTATAGCCTGTGATCTTGTGTAGGCCTCGCCATAGTCGTCGTGGGTTAATGTCGTTGGCCTGGGTCTCTAGTTTAATGCGACGTTCCGTATGTTGTACCTGGATTTTTTATATAGGTCAGGGTCGTCAGACTTGAACGCCTCCGTCCGGAGCTACAGCAGGGACTGAACCTTTTGTTTGAGCCAGGGTTTCCGATTGGGGAATACCTCATACACTGAAGGAAAGGATATCCTGAAGCGTGGTATATTGGCGAGACCATGCAGACGCTGCGACAACGAATGAACGGACATCGCGCGACAATCACCAGGCAGGAATGTTCCCTTCCAGTCGGGGAACACTTCAGCAGTCAAGGGCATTCAGCCTCTGACCTTCGAGTAAGCGTTCTCCAAGGCGGCCTTCAGGACGCATGACAACGCAGAATCGCCGAGCAGAAACTTATAGCCAAGTTCCGCACACATGAGTACTGCCTCAACCGGGACCTAGGATTCATGTCGCATTACATTCATCCCCCACCATCTGGCCTGGGCTTGCGAAATCCTACCAACTGTACTGGCTTGAGACAATTCACACCACTTTAACCTGGGATTACTCCTCTCTCTGAATCTGTAAAGATTCAATTACCTGCAAATGCTCGCATTCTAAGCGGCAATTTTCTTTGTTCTTTGAAGAGCAGGATTTCCCGGCCATGCCCGCCTGGCAACCGAAAATTTCCGCCCAATTTCAATGGTCCGCATCCCGTCCGTGTCGATCTTGCAGGCGGAACAATCTAGCCCAAAAGCTTTAACTCATATATCACGTTTCTCTGTCAGCTATTTGAACAGAGATCCTAATACATTCCTTTGAAATAGGCTTTTACCTCTGTTAAAAAGGAGGCAACAGCTGTTTGTTTCAAATGCATTAATGATTCATATAATAAAATCAGTCATTAAAATTTCTGCACTTCTCCCTTGAAAATTTCCACCGAGATCACTCACGGGTAAAGAGCGAAGCTCCCAGAATCCATGGCTAAAACGCCCCTGGAGGTCATGGCTGTCCAATTCAAACCACTAATGTTGTCAAATGCTTTCTCAAATTCAGGAGTAAAGCAGAGATGACATTATTCTCATCCAACAATAACGTTCACATGCTCAAAAGCAATCAATAAATTTGCTACGTGGAAGACCCTTTTGTAAACCTCTGCCAGTTTGGTTAAGGTTTTACTTGTCAAATGGTTTTGATTTTTCTCCTTTATAATAGATCGCAGTATTTTTCCTGCAACACATCGTGCCAGCAATGGGATGCTTTCCAGCACAGTTGGAAAATTAAAAACATAACTCGCTGTTTTGCAGGTTTCTGCTACTATGTTTGTCATGAACAAGGGAGCATTTCAGTCATTACTTCTTTATTTATTTAACTAACCTTTATTTCGCCAGGCAAGTCAATTCTTATTTTTAATAATGACCCAACCAAGAGGCTGATGCCGCAGCAACAGAAATTATGCAACAATACAATTCAATTAAAAACTGAAAAGAATAAAATACAAATTAGCAGTGAAAGAGAATTGACAGTTTAACAAGTATACGTGTCAGTCAACAGAGCTTTAACCCTTCAGTGAAAGGTGTCCATTGTAATAAGCTTAGCTAACTTGAGTTTCAGTTGTGCGTCATTCCATGGCAACCACAAACTGACCTGAAACAACCAAAGACTGTGCTCACTCGCTTGGAGACCAATTTGATCAAGTCACATGACCTCAGATTACAACTTCTAACCTCAATGTCTCAAGTGTTTTTTTCATGTTTCCCGTCTACTCATACTTTCTTTTGAATGTTTGAGTATTTCAGTGTTAACGTCATAATAGCAGGGGATTTACTCAAAGCTGCTCCTGGTCCTCTATCTAACTTCACCAGGAAGGGTTTCTGCCAGATATTCAGTGACAGGGGAGGATTGACAGCTCAGGTGGAATTTTAGGCCCCCTCCTGCAGGCAGGATTGTCCACTTCCACCGAAGACCTTTGAACAGCTCACCGCTTTTTATCACCCTGCTCCCTGCCACGACACAGTGGCACCTTCCAGGACAGAGTAGTTGTCAAATTGACACTCCACCACTGGACTCAAATTCGTCCCCTCGCTTCAGTGTGTTTAACTTCAGTTGTGGTCTTTGGTAACTCACCACACTTCTTTTGAAAATACCTCCCAACCCCACAGCCTCAACCTCCAAAAGGGTCATGTGGTATAATCATAACTGTAAGGGTTAATGAAGTGTCTAGAATAGCCACTAGAGGGAACTACAGTTACAAGTATATAAGTCAGTGATGCTAAGCCTGGTTACAGAGTGTGTGCAGGAGTTAGCTAGAGAGTGTCAGAAGTACAAATAGTGTGAGTGAGAGCAGATCCTAGTTTATATCAGTATTAAGATTAGTGTCAGGAAATGTATAGCTTTGTTTAAGTTCAAGCTGTTTTGTGGTCTTTGTGAACACTATGCCAACCATCCTGAAATAAGAAACACAAAGAAACACCACAGGTCAAAGACAGCAAGCTTATGGGAACATAAGTAATTAATTGGCCAGAAGGTAGGAGAACAAAAAGGGGGGAATAATCGGTATGAATAATTGGTAAATGTGATAAGTGATGTTCCAAGGGATCTATACTGGAGCCTCAGCCTTTTGCTATAATTATAAGTGCTTCGACAAAGGAACAGAGAGCCACATGTCCCATTTTGCTGATCACACTAAACTGCGTGGCACAGTAAATTGTGGACATGGAAGCAGAAAATTGGAACGCGACATTGCTAGACTAAATAAGTGGGAAAAGCTGTGACCGGTGGAGTTTAATGTGGGTGAATCCACTATGGACCTAAAAAAAAAGATAGGTTGGAGCATTTTCTAAATGACAAGAAGCTAGGAACTGTTGGAACAGAGAGATTTAGGAGTCCAGGCACAAAAATCCCTAAAAGCTAGAGAACATGCATAAAGCTCAGGTGAGACCCTAGCTGGAGCACTCCGATCAGTTTTAGAGACTGGAACTCAGGAAGGATATATTACTTGGGAAGGGATGCAATGCAGTACTTTCACCAGATTAATTCTAGAGCTAAAAGTGGGAAATTATGTGGACAGATTGGATATGTTAGACTTTTATTCCCTTAAATATCGTGGATTATCGGGTCACTAATTGAAATGTTTAAGATAATGGATTTTAGAAAGCAGGTAAAGAGAAACCATTTCCTCTGATGAGAAAGTTCAGAATCAGGAGGCATAGATTTAAAATTAAACAGTTCAGGGTGATATCAGGATGCATTTCTTCATAGAAACATAGAAAATAGGAGTAGGCCATTTGGCATTTCAAGCCTACCCATGATCATGGATCATCCTTTATCTCAATTCCGTACTCTCCCCAGACCCCTTGACATCTTTAGAATCTAGAAATCTATCTCCTTCCTTCTTAAATATATTCAGTGACTTAGCCTCCACAACCTGCAGTGGTAGAGAATTCCAGAGGTTCACCAACCTCTGAGTGAAGAGGTTTCTCCTCATCTCAGTCCTAAATGGCCTACCCTGTCTCCTCAGACTGTGATTCAAAGGATAGCGAAAATGTGGAACTCTCACCACCAAAAAGCTAGTGAGACAAGATCAATTAAAAATTTCAAAACTGCGAGGTACAGGTTTTTGTTAGACTAGGGTATTAAGTGTTACAGATCCCAGGTGAGTAAGTGGGGTTGAAATACAAATCAGCTATGATCCAATTGAATACGGGCTCGAGGGAGTGAATATCCTACTCCTGTTCTTCTGTTCCTCACACCATCTCCATCTCATGGCTCCGCTGAATTGTAGACAGCTGAGTGGTGGACAGACATCTTCACGTTTCCAGTTTATAATTTCAGCTCGGGATCAAGGGAACTTGCATTTTGGAAAGCAAAATGGTGACAGGCTTGGGGATGTACTGAGGCATTCGTTAAAGAGGGAAAGCAGGCTGTTTCAATCAAATGTACAAGGTTTTTTTTCCCCAATTGATGGGCAATTTAGCGTGGCCAATCCACCTACCCTGCACATCTTTGGGTTGTGGGAGTGGGACCCACGCAGAGACAGGGAGAATGCGCAAACTCAGGGCATTTACCCGGGGCTGGGATCGAACCCGGGTTCTTGGCGCCATGAGGCAGCAGCGCTAACCACTGCGTCTCCGTGCCGCCCGAATCAAGTTTACAGTTAAGTGGTCTTTTAAAAATAATTATGGTTTTAATATATTTATGTTAGAAATATAATTGTTTGGTGGATTTTATATGGTCGGCAGGAAAAAAAGGATAACTGAGTCAAGTTGAAAAATATGTGGCACTCCTAGCTCTTTCTCAACTGCCAACATTCTGCTGTTAACGAACATCAGCAAAATGCTTTACTTAAATTTGCAAAAGAGAACCATCACAGCACTAACTTGTATCCACCCAACAACTTGAGAAGCCTAACAATTTTACAATTGTTTAAAAAAAGTAGTGAATGTTCTGTACATGAAGAGGACGAATGTCAGTGAAATATTTTTCAATGTATGTGACAGTGGTGTAGAATTGCCAATTATTTTAAACTACTCGATGCCTATCGGAAGCAACTTCAGCAAATACTAAAGATCATACACAACTTCTGTTTGACATTGAATGGAAGAGTCATAGCATCACCTAGTGGCCATGTATTAATATATGAACAATCCAATGTTCAACAATGTTTGGATTAAATTCTCCGCCTCGCGACGCCGCAAACGCGAACCATGGGCGAAATTCTCCCCTACCCAGCGGGGCGGGGGGTCCCGGCGTAGCGGAGTGGCGCCAACCACTCCGGCGTCGGGCCTCCCCAAAGGTGCGGAATTCTCCACACCTTTAAGGGCCAAGCCCTCACATTGAGGGGCTAGGCCCGCGCCGGAGCGGTTGGCACCATGCAACTTGCGCCAAATCCGGCAACAACGGCCTTTGACGCCCACCGCCCGGTGCCGGGGCTGGCCGATAGGCCTTCGCCGGTTCGCGCATGCGTCGGTGCGTCAGCTGCCGCTGACGTCACCGCCGGCGCATGCGCGCTGGGGGATTCTCTTCCGCCTCCGTCATGGTGGAGGCCATGGTGGCGGCGGAAGAAAAAGAGTGCCCCCACGGCACTGGCCCGCCCGCCGATCGGTGGGCCCCGATTGCGGGCCTGGACACCGTGGGGGCACCCCCCGCGGTCTGATCGCCCTGCACCCCCCCCCCCCCAGGACCCCAAGGGCCCGCTCGCGCCGCCGATCCCGCCGGCACAGAGGTGGTTCAAACCACGGCGGCGGGAGAGGCCTCTCAGCGGCGGGACTTCGGCCCCTCCGGGCCGGACAATAACGGCAGCACAGAAACCCGTAGCCTCCCGCCGGCCCCCGCCATTCTCTGAGGCGGGCGGCGGGATTGGCGGCACGCAGATTTTTTGCGGGTGGGAGAATTCTGGACATGGCGGGGGCGGGATTTTCGGCAGCCCCGGGCGATTCTCCGACCCTGCTGGGGGTCGGAGAATTTCGCCCCATGATCGGGCAGAGAATCCGGCGCCCGGCCAAAATCAAAATCCTTGCCCGACGCTGTTTCAGGCGCCATGCTCCGGTCCCATGTTGATGGCGATAATGAGGTTTCCACTCCGTACCAGCGGCGGAATGCAAAAGCAGCATCTGCATTAGTTTAAATGTGACTGGCGGTATAGACAGAGCATGCTCCCTGCCTTCCCGATGCTCGGTCCCCCTCAGGCGGAAGTCACACGAGAACGATTTACTATAGGTATTTACAAACGGGGACTGGGCGCATGGCTGTTGAGGGTGAGGGGCAGGGAAGGTAAACAAAGTTTGAAAAAATGTTGAAAATTGTACCTTGTCTCTGCTGAACCTCCTATTCTACCACCAAGCGGCAAACGCAGAAAGGGTACAGGGCTGGGTGAGAGAATCGGAGGTGGAATCGGTGCGAATGCAGGAAGCCTCCTGTATAGAGACATCCCTCCAAGTTCTGGCCAAGGCCCCGCTCACATTTCCCACAGCTAAATACTCACGAAACCTGTGGTGGTGGCTATGCTAAGGTCCTGGAACCAGCTCAGGCATCACTTCAACCTTGGAGCAATGTCCGCTGCAACCCCCATCTGCAAAAACCACGCAACAATAGATGCCTCCGTCAGGACAAAGGGATGCTAACAGTAGGGGACCTGTACGTAGACAGCAGAGTAGCGACCCTACGGGAACTAACAGAAAATCTCCAGCTCCCGAAAGGGAACGAATTCCGGACCCAACAACTGAGCAACCGAGGTGTAAGATGCTCTCAGCGCAGTGAGCCTCACCAGGCGGACTGGTACGCAGTGCTGCACAAAGATGAATGACCTCCTTAGGACAGCTCGGATGAACCACCACCTCTGTTCCCCTGGTATCACTCCTGTCCCTCACTCCTCGCATTACCCCTCCCACTCCTAGAGAGGCTAATTAAAACCCACCGGCCCGCATCTTGCATGACGCCCTGCACCATGCCCCAACACCTGTATTGTCCCCTTTGACAGGGTGCCTTGCACACACATGCCACTAGTTACAGCCCCCCTATGTAACTCGCCTCCAATGCATCCTTTATGTGTCCCCTCGGAAAAGACAGCCTATATCAGAAGGGAGAAGAGTGGAGGTGGCGTCCTGCACCCAAAAACAATCAATTATGATTTCTGGTAACAGGAAGTAGTCGCTGAGCCGAACCAACACATGCCATTGTGATCTTAACCATATCTATCTGATAAAAAACTTTACTCCCAAATTCTGTCTCCGGAAACACTGAATTGTGGTTGCGACGGGTAGTTTACTCGACGGTATATTCCAGCATAAAGAAGTACTATTTGCTTTCCCTTCTTCCAACCTCTTATACAAAAAATAACATCTCCCTTGGAGGTTGAGGAAAAAGGTGAGCAAAGCAAAAATAAAAGCAAGGTTAAAATGATCTAAAAAAAAAATAAACATGTTAAAATTATAACAACTGAAGATGGAAAGAGGTCAAAAACGGAACTGCTGTTAATAAAAATGTTTTATAATGGTCATTTTTGTAGCACAGCATTAATAGCATAAAATAAGGATATTTTTTAATGTTTGTGTTCAAATAGTTTTTTTTAACTCCCAACTCACCTTTTTCATGTTGCTCACTGACTCAGAGAATTCAATGCATTATAATAATTGACATGTTGTGCAATGTAAGGCATAGCATGAGGGCCATTGATTTGTAGTAATATAAACAGCTAAATCCGGAGTTAATGGTTTATTCCCGTGGACTCTCAATGTAACTGTACCGGGAGTCCACTGAAACATCATCGACAACAGCAAGAATATCCCAGGGTCATTTCCTGGAACAAAATATCTGCAGAGCGTTAATGAGGGACTGAAGTTCCATTCGATCCTTTCTTGGATGTACGCAATCGGGGATGTTTGTTGAGTGCCGACATTGCCAAAACTGAGGTATCCTTAGCCCCTTAGGGTCCTTGGCATATCATCGGAGGGCAGCATCCTGGTGGTGGAGAAACACGCTGACCCTTCATTTTGGCACAATTGGGAGATGCTCAGTTTGTGATTCAGGCCAGGATTGCAAAAATAAGAAGAATGTTAAAAAAAAATGGAAGTAGCCCCCTTTGGGATGTTAAGTCAATTGTTTCCAGATGGTGGGCTGAGGGGAGGGGTGTAGCTTGGCAGTAGCCCTTCTTAGACAGCTTCTTATTCCATCTTGAGCTGTGTCTGTTGATGTGGTTCCTCAAAACGTGCTCACAGCCAGTTAAGGCTCATGTTTCATGGCCTCATCCTGATACCGTGAACGCTTGTGGCATCAGCAGTATGGATATGGCAAACCCCAGTTCTTAACCCAAGATGTGCCTGCCCCACACTCTCATGCCCATTGTTTTGATTGCACGATATCCTGAGATTTTTACTGGTGCTTTCGGAAATTGTGGAGGTTTGATTTCCATTGAGGACCTACTGACTCCATTGTAGCAAGTGCGCTTTTTCTGATCATAAGATGATCCAACCACTGCCTGGACAATCCCTGGCTTCCTTCCAGTGCCCTATGAGTGAGCTGTCTGGGAGCTGCAGATAGATTATCATCCTGAGTGATCAAATCCTCAGCCTTCAATACCCCAGTCTTGCCCCAATTATTGACAGCCCCTTACTCTGGACCAGATATCGGGCGGGGAGAGATCAAATCTTGGCAAGTGTAAAATAGGTCTTGAAGTTAGTTTCATGTGTCCTGGCTTCTGTAGGCCATAAGTGAGAGGCATCTGTGAGCTAATCAGTGTAGCTCCATGTTAGATACAGTACATGGGATCTGCAAAGCTGCCTACCTGAACCTAACTCTCTGTTTTCCTGGCTGCTGCTGCTGTCTCCTCTTGGCCCTTTTCACTTTTGCTAGCTGCTTCAGATCACTCTTCTAACTATTAAATCTATGAAGCAGAAAAAAATGTAAGACTTTGGGGGAGAGGGAACAAAGGATTTAGATTTGTTTTGGATTGCACAAGCAAAGAGCTAGCACAGACCCAAGTGGCTAAATGGCCTCCTTCTGTGTTGTAAACCTCCATAGTTCTTTCCAAATCGGTGCTGCTGGCATCTCTTCATTCTTCATTAATCATGGTTTTTCACCCAATGCGGTCAACAAGGCTCGCAACCATGTCCGACCCATCTCCCACACCTCTGTTCTCACACCTTCCCATCCCTCCCAGAACCAGGGTAGCGTCCCCTTTGTCCTCACCTTTCACCCCACCAGCCTCTGCATTCAACAAATCATCCTCCCCCAGTTACGCCAACTCCAGCATGATGCCACCACCAAACACATCTTCCCCTCACTCCCCCTGTCAGCATTTTGCAGGGGCAATTCCCTCCCGCATATGTAAAAATAAAGTGCCTACTTGGTGAAGTTACAACACAAGACTGGCTGCATGGTAGACAGCGGAAACAGCATGCTTCAAAGAGCTAAGCGAATACCACAACCAACGGATCAGATCAAAGCTTTGCAGCCCTGCCACATCCCAGCATGAATGGTCGGGGTCAGTTAAACAACTCACTGAACGAGAAGACTCCTCAAAATCCCCAGCTTCAATGATGGGGGAGCCCAACACATCAGCACAAAAGTCAAGATTAAAGAATTTTCAGCCATGATGAGTGGATGACCCATGTCAGCCTCCTCCTGGGGATCTCAGCATCAAGGATCCAGTCTTCAGTCAATTCGATTCACTCCTTCTGATACCACAAACTAGGTAAATGTATTCGGTACAGCAAATGCTATGTCTCCTGACACTATTCCTATTGTAGTGCAATAGACATGCTCTTTAACTAACCACATCCCTATCTAAACTGTTCTAGTACAGCTACGATGCTGCAATCTACCCAACAATGTGGATAAGTGTCAAGTATGCCTTGTTCACAAAAAGCAAGGCAAATACAACCTGGCCATTTGAAGCACTATCAGTCCACTCTCAATCATCACAAGGTAATGGAAAATGGCATTGATAGTGCTTTCGTATAGCACTGATTACCACTAACCTGGGCAGCATGGTGGTACAGTGGTTAGCACTGTTGCCTCACAGTATCAGGGACCCAGGTTCAATTCCGGCCTTGGGTGACTGTGTGGAGTTTACACATCCTACCAATGGCTGTGTGCGTTTCCTCTGGGTACACTGGTTTCCTCTCACAGTCCAACAATGTGCGGGTTATGTGGATTGGCTATGCTATATTTCCCTCCCCTTAGTGTCCAAAGATGTGCAGTTTAGGTGAACTGGCCATGATCAATGTGCAGGGTTACTGGGTTAGGACAGGAGTGTGGGCCTAGATGGAGTGCTCTTTTGGACTCAATGAACCAAATAGCTTCACTGTGGACTGTAGGGATTCTATGAAACCTTTCCACCGATGTTCCATCTGGACTACTTTATTACAATCTTGGTCCAAACATGGACAAAAGAGCTGAATTCCAGAAGTGAAGTGAGTAACTGCCCTTGAAACCAGGGTAGTGTCCTGGGCCCAATAATGGCTAGACAATGGCTATCATCAAAAGTTGGGATGTTTGCTGATGATTGTGCGATCTGTGCTTGCATGTAGCAAGACCTGGACAGCATCCAGGCTTGGACTGATAAGTGGCAAGTAACATTTATGCAACTCAAATGCCAGGCAATGGTCACCGCGAAGAGAGCAACTAATTTTTGACAGTCAATGGCATTACCATCACTGAAACTCCCACCATTAACATTCTAGGGATCACCAGTTACCAGAAAACCAACTGGGACAGCCCCAAACTCTGGCAACAAGCTCAAGTCAGAGATTGAGAATTCTACAGTAAACATCTCACCTCCTGATTTTCCCAATGCCGGCACACCATTACAAGGCCCAAGTCAGTAGTATGATGGGGTATTCTGTTGAGTGCAGCTACAATAGCACTCAAGAAGCCATGCAGGACAAATTAACCTGTTTGATGGGCACTCAATACACCAATTTAAACATTAACTCCCTCCGTCATAGGCACAGCATGGCTGCAGTGTGCAACCATATACAAGATGCACTGCAGCAGCTTACCAAGGCTTCACTGACAGCAATGAATGTGTGACCTCTACCACCTAGAAAAACAAAGGTAGCAGGGAAATGGACATCCTCCATGGAAGATCAGACTGTGCCTCTGGTGGCACAAAAGTAATTAAGTGAGACAAAATATTGTATGCCAGCTTTTTGGGCACTTGGGACTGGGTCGCAGCTGCAAGCATCAGGACTTTAAGGATTTTATAGCAACAATTGGTCTACCACCCCACTAATCAGTGGACACCTAGATGCACAGCCTATATGAATGGTGATTGCAGTAGTCAACCAAAATGAGTTTGTTTTTGCTCTGTCAAGCAGCACATTCTGACCACCTGGCCCCTCATCTTGGAACATCACATAAGAACATAAGAACTAGGAGCAGGAGTAGCCCATCTGGCCCCTCGAGCCTGCTCCGCCATTCAATGAGATCATGGCTGATCTTTTGTGGACTCAGCTCCACTTTCCGGCCCGAACACCATAACCCTTAATCCCTTTATTCTTCAAAAAACTATCTATCTTTACCTGTATGAGATTAGATCACACAACAGATGGACACTCAGGAAATTCAACTGTCATAAGAAGGGGAGTACCTCAGTCCCATAGTCATTTTGGACCAGAGGAACAGCCACCAGCTCTTGTGACGCTAGCCTTCGGATTGCACCTCGGAAAAGCACAAAAACAGGTGGAAGAAAGCACATTTAGATGTCTTTATTCCAGCCAGGCTATCAGGTTACAGACTAGCTGACTGGTTGACTATTCCCTTCAGGTTTTTGCTCATGCCTCCTATCATGAATCCAGGCACTTCCGGGCTAGCCGGCAACGAGACCCAATATGCTCAGTGTTTCTAGCTGCCTGGATCTTTTGAGAGGGGCCTTGCAGTATCGTGATGAGCAGGTATGCAGATTTGTGGATATCTGTTGCATGCTGTTTAATTTGCTGATTATGAAGGACAAGCGCAGCAAGAGGAAGGAGGGGGAGCCGGATTGCTTCTAGCTGCTAGAGATCTCAGACAACGGCACATCAAACAGCACTTCAGACAATCCAACCCTCCCAGCTCCAACACACCAGCAGTGAATGACATTATCCTCCAAACATCATTCTTGCCTCCACCAAACAATTGCATTCCTTCAATCCAGTCTTATGATTATTTCACTACATAGAACATAGAACAGTACAGCACAGAACAGGCCCTTCGGCCCTCGATGTTGTGCCGAGCCATGATCACCCTACTCAAACCCACGCTATACCCGTAACCCAACAACCCCCCCCACCCCCCCAACCTTACTTTTAGGACACTACGGGCAATTTAGCATGGCCAATCCACCTAACCCGCACATCTTTGGACTGTGGGAGGAAACCGGAGCACCCGGAGGAAACCCACGCACACACGGGGAGGACGTGCAGACTCCGCACAGACAGTGACCCAGCCGGGAATCGAACCTGGGACCCTGGAGCTGTGAAGCATTTATGCTAACCACCATGCTACCGCGCTGCCCCGAAATGTATAGTAAGGATTAAGAAGAATCCACCTTTTGCAGCCACTTTGCACCTGTCTTTTGTGCTTGTTAACCTATTCTAATACTAAAACAAAAAGTGTTTCCCCAGTGACTGCAGCTTGCAAGGTAAAGGCTGTCAGCTTTCATTAAGGATGCTTCCGATGGCTGTGGTGGGTGATCTTCAGCAGTTCTGAGCCTACAAAACCTGGCTGCAGACTGTGGCTTCTGAATGTATAACAGCGTCTGACCCAGCTGGCTGTGTTGCACCAACAAGCATTGGAGATGTATGGCAAGGGAGCAAGCTTGCTGTCCTCCTGGTAGAAGACAGCAAATGTCTAATCTGTTGAGTTGAAGCCAATCTACTGAGGCTGTGATTCAGCACTCCAATACCTCTGTGTAACAAGGCCTTGTGATGCTCTGGAATGCCCCCAACAGAGCCCAAGATGGCCGGCACCTTTACTTCCATGGCAGCCCAGTTAGCACCTTGGGAGGAGGCCAAGTTAGATCACCCACATGGCACTTCTGGCTGATGATAGTTGCCAATGCTTGAGCTTTGTCTTTTGAACTGATATTCTGGGCTCCCCCATGATTGAGAATGTGGATGTTTTGGGGGCTTCTCCTCTGTTTAATTGTTGAATTGTCCACCACAATTCATGACTAGCAGGACTGCAGAGCTTTGATCTGTTCCTTTGGCTAAAAGATTGATTAGCCCTATTTATTGCATGCTGCTGCTGTTGTTTAGCCTGCATGATATGACGTGTTGTAGCTTCACTGGGTTGGCATCTCATTTTTAGGCATGCTGGGTCCTGCTCCTGCCATGTTTTTTCGCAAGCCTGAATCAGGAATAATCCCTTAGCTTGATGGGAATGGCAGAGTGAGGAATATGCCAGCCCATGAGGTTACAGATTATGGTAAATTACAATTTAGCTGCTGATGGCCCAGAATGCCTCATGATTGCCCAGTCTGCTCTGAATCTATCCCATTCTGCATGGTGGTAGTACCACACAACATGATGGATGTTAACCTGCATGTGAAGTTGGGACTCCATTTCCTTGACTGTTCAGTGATCACTACTGCAATTACTGAAAATGGATGGATGCATCTGTGACAGATTGGCAAGGCCAAAGTCAAATAGCAACTTTCCTGCCGTTGGTTCTTTCACCACCTGCTGCAAGCCCAGTCTGACAGTTGTGGCCTTGAGTCAGTGGTGGTGCTACTGAGCTATCCTCAATAATGGTCACTAAAGTCCCCACCAAGAGTACATTCTGCACACTTGTTACACTCAGTGCTTCTTCCAAGTGGTGTTGAACGGGTGGGGAGGCTGTTGGGGGGGGGGGGGGGGGGGGGGCTACTCATGCGTCAGCTGAAGGAGGGTAGTAGGTGTAGTATATTTTAAATTGCATTGTGAATTTTGTTCGAATGAGGCTACCATACACGTGTGTACCAGTAGAGGGAGTCCAGGAGGAAGAGATCATTTTAAAAAGAGCTCCATGTTTAAACAGCACATGCAATTATAATTAGTAATGTTTCTGGCTGAATATATAACTGTTCCCAAGAACTTCACAGTAGATGATAAACAACAGGAGGTTCCCTTGCTCAAGTTTGAGCTGATGAGACTTTAAGTAGCATGGTGGTTAGCATAAATGCTTCACAGCTCCAGGGTCCCAGGTTCGATTCCCGGCTGGGTCACTGTCTGTGTGGAGTCTGCACGTCCTCCCCCTGTGTGCGTGGGTTTCCTCCGGGTGCTCCGGTTTCCTCCCACAGTCCAAAGATGTGCGGGTTAGGTGGATTGGCCATGCTAAATTGCCCGTAGTGTCCTAATAAAAGTAAGGTTAAGGGGGGGGTTGTTGGGTTACGGGTATAGGGTGGATACGTGGGTTTGAGTAGGGTGATCATGGCTCGGCACAACATTGAGGGCCGAAGGGCCTGTTCTGTGCTGTACTGTTCTATGTTCTATGTTCTAAGTCCAGATTTATCTAGGGTAATGCAGGTATATCTGTCCAGCTCCTTCGGAAACGTACAATGTGAACCTGTAAAGGGATTTGTTCACTCTGTTGTTAATGATTGAGTATTTTCTCACACATTAAGGGAAGCTTTGTAATTTAATATTCTGAGAAATGTGTCATGTCTGATTACTCCCCAAAACAATCCTTAATGTATATTTATGTAAATCCATGTTATGCTATGTGACACAAGTAGGAGGGAATTTAAGTAACTTGTTCTCATTCTGTCTGCCCCATGTCCCTTGAGAACTTTGGCAGCTTTTGCAACTCTGCATGACACTCTTGAGTGGAAAGCTGTAATTAAAGCCCTATAATCTACACTTCCACACTGGCACATTGTCTGCAATAAATCTGCCTGCCTCGACAATTCATTCAGCCCCTCAGGGGAATATAGACGTGAAGACTACCAACCAGCTGTCAGCTAGAGTACATAGTTACTCACCGCAGTCAGGGCAGTTTGTTAAAGGCACCATGTCAGAACAGAAGTCGGGCGTGGTCTGGGGCTTGTAAAATGCAGTTACACAATCTGTAGCTCATTGTTACTCGGAATGATTGTACTATTGACTGGTAATGCATGATTTGCAAGTGCAACTTAACGTGATAATATCTAACAGCTCATCCTGTTAACTTCAAGTTGCCACCCATCCAGCTCTGGACCACAGTCTGGTTTTATGCTGTCCATCCAAGATTTTAACAATACAAAATGTATACATAATCGTAAGGTCAGAAGTGGGAATGCCCGCTGATGATCGCATAATGTTTAGAACCATTCATGACTCAGATACAGCAATAGTGTGTCCATATGCAGGAAGAACTGGACACTGGACAACTTTCAGGCTTGAGCTGATATTAGTAACAATCGCACCACACAAGTGCCAGGCAATGACATCTCCAACGAGAAAGTATCTAACCATCTCTCCTTGACATTCCAAGGCATTACCATTGCTGAATACCCCATTATCTACAAACTGGGTGATGTCATTGACCAGAAACTGAACTGGACTAGCCATTAGTACTGTGGCTACAAGAGCAGGTCAGATGGTAGGAATCCATCCCAAAGCCTGTCCACAATCAACAAGGCACAAGTGAAGAGTGTGATGGCATACTCCTGATGAGTACAGCTCTAGCAATATTCAAGAAGCTTCACACCATCCAGGATAAAGCAACCTGCTTGACTGGCCCAAGTCACTAATGTAAAATTCACTTCCTCCACCACTGGCGTACACTGGCAGCAGTATATACCATATGCAAAAGGTACTGCAGCAATTCACCAACTTCTTCAACAGCATCTTCCAGGTAAACAACTTCTCCCACCTAGAAGGGCAAAGGCAGCAAGGTGCACGGGAGCACCACCACTTGCAATTCGCTTCCAAACCACTCACGATCCTGACTTGGAATTATATCATCATTCCTTCAAAGTCTCTGGGTCAAAATCCTGGAACTCCCTGAGCAACTATAAGAGTGCATGTACCACTTGGACTGCAGTGGGTGAAAAAGAAGACTAACACCTTCTGACGGACAATTAGGAATGGGCAACAATCACCGGCCTTGCCAGTGATGCCCACAGCCCATGAAGGATTAAAAGAAAAAAATAGCAGGTAGGTTTATTTTCTCTCTGTTCCATCTGCTGATTCCGCTTGAGTTGGCTTATGGCAAAGAGTACAATTTTTGTTAGGCCCTTACTTCAAAACTAATTCTGACAGCCTTGTGATTGTTTTACCCGCACAGGTTATTTTTAAAGATGTCAAATCACATATGCTAAACGTCGTAAAGGACAAAGCCGACAAGTTCTACTTTCTCTGAGGCAGAATTAATGCTGACTGCTGCTCCCATAGCTAAAAACACCACACAAAGCTCAGAAATATTAAATTTACCTTTGCATAAAATTAAACTATTTGCAACACTTTTGTATGTAATTTACATGGTATTTGTTTTCTATATCGGTGTTTAGGGGCTTTTCACAGTAACCTCATTGAAGCCTACTAGTGACAATAAGCAATTATTATTATTAGAATCTCCAAGTTTACAATTTTCAATTGTTACCAGTTCCTCTGCCCCTTGAATAACAGATCAAAAGGCTCTTCTAACAGCACCTTAAAGATGGTTCACGGACATTCTTTACACGTTTTACCCATGTTATCACTTTAACTTTTTCAATAGCTCCCTCGAGCTGCAGTCCTAAAACAGTAACAAACATCATAGAATTTACAGTGCAGAAGGAGGCCATTTGGCCCATCGAGTCTACACTGGTCATTGGAAAGAGCACCCGACTTAAGCCCATGCCTCCACCCCACCCCTGTAACCCAGCAACCCCACTTAAACTTTTGGGCACTAAGGGGCAATTTATCATGGCCAATCCACCTCACCTGCACATCTTTGGACTGTGGGAGGAAGCCAGAGCACCCGGAGGAATCCCACACAGACACGGGGAGAAAGTTCAGACTCCACACAGACAGTCACCCGAGGCCGGAATTGAACTCGGGTCCCTGGAGCTGTGCGGCAGCAGTGCTAACCACTGTGCCGCCATGCCGCCCCATCAACATCATGCCAAGCAACATCAGCCAGTTGCTTGAAAATGTTCGTCTAAAAGAGAGCAACCTCAAAAAGATAAGAGAGCAAAACCTGCCCTGGCCTCACAAAGGATAAACGTAGCATTAAGAGAGCAACTTGCACATTCACTAAATGAAAGCTCATTGGCTGGAAAACCTATACTGCAGAGACAAGCAGAGACGTGTGTGTGCACATGTTAGTGCGTGTTTGTGCGTGTGGGCACGTGTTTATGTGAGTTTGTTCATATGCATGTTTGTTTCTGTGTGAACGCGCATGAAAACAGAGTTGATATTATTTCAGCTGCACACTGGGCTTTCACGTGAAATGTGGATAGGCAGACAAGGATCCCAAATTCTGGCCATTGGCATCCATAGAACCCAGGGAATCCCGACAGTGCAAAAGGAGGCCATTCGGCCCATTAAGTCTACACCAACCCCATGAAAGAGCACTCTGCCTAGGCCCACTCCACTACCCTCGTCCCGCAACCCCATAACCCCAACTAACCTGCACATCTTTGGACACTAAAGGGCAATTTTAGCCTGCCCAATGCACTGAACCTGCACATCTTTGGACAGTGGGAGGACACCGGAGCACCCGGAGGAAACACACGCAAACACGGGAAGAAAGTGCAATCTCCACACAGTCACCCAGGGCCGGAATTGAACCACATTCCCTGGCGCTGTGAGATAGCAGTGATAACCATTGTGCCACCTTGCAGCCCTCATGAAATATGAGCAGTTGGCATATATGTATGCTCATTATTATAATTTTCATTTCTGGCAGTGACCCTTCCAGGTTGGAGTATTCTGATGGGATGTGAAGGCAGCCTGCTTACTGCTGAAAGTAATGCCTCATAGATTCTACAATGCAGAAGGAGGCCATTCGGCCCATCGAGTCTGCACAGGCCCTTGGAAAGACACCCCACTTAAACCCATACCCCCGCCCTATCCCCGAAACCAGTAACCCCATCTAACCTTTTTGGACACTAAGGGCAATTTATCATGGCCAATCCACCTAAACTGCACATCTTTGGACTGTGGGAGGAAACCAGAGCACCCGGAGGAAACCCACGCAGACACAGGGAGAACGCGCAGACTCCGCACAGACAGTGACCCAAGCCAGAAATCGAATCTGGGACCCTGGAGCTGTGAAGCAACGGTGCTCGCCACTGTGCAACCTTGCTGCCCACTAGTGCGGGAACAATTTCTGTGTGTTGCCTATTGCACTGTGCCTCTGCCAACTATGGTGATTTGTGGTGATTGTCCCTTTTAGGACAACACAGCAGAGTAAGTGCTGTCTGGCTTGGGGGGCCAATTGGGTTTCAGAGTGGGTAATCACCTCGGGGTGGAATCCTCTTGGGCAGTAGCTGGGTGCAGCCATGAGGTTGCTGTTTTCTTACCAATAAATCCTTTTTGTGTTCACAAATTAAGTCTCTGAAAGTGCATCCTTACACCTGGCAACGAGGATAAAATTATCATGGCACTGCCTCTGGCCCGACACCTGTGAGTATCCTGTTTTAATCTAAGAGTAAAATAAAGTACTTACCAGAATGCCTCCATTTAAGATATTGAGATATTGCCAGACCCTGAGCAATGTAGAATCAGAAAAGATGGACATTCACAAGATGCGTGGGTAATGGAGAGAACATAGCAAGACCCCGAGGTCAGAATCCACAAGAAGAATAATAGAGCGTGTGAAATGCAGGAACATACCACCATTTACATTGTAGATACGAGGTAGTCCGGGAGACTCAGTGCAATGGAGAGGCTGAGAGGCAGATGCAGAAAAAACCTGAATTTTCTGGTCGAGTCAAAAGTTTAGAAAGGAACATAGAGAAAAAAAGAGAAAATAACCCGTGAAGCAAGAGCTGTGGCTTTAAGGTTAAAAAAGAAAACGTAAGTAAGAACAAGAGTTGCTACAAAGTGTTTTTTTTTTAAAGAGCACAGAAAGCAGTTCTTTAAGTTTAAAAAAAATGCCCCAAATGAACTGCAGCAAGATGTCCCGAAGCTCGGGAAAAATCATGGAACTGAAACTGACATGCTCCTGACTTGCAGGGCCTGCAAGGATGAGGCTGCAGGGGTTTCATGGTAGAAATTGCTGCCCTGCTCACCTTCAAGAAGTTCGGAATTTGGTTTAGAAAAAGAAGTTAACAAGTTTTAAAAACAATGGACCACAAGTGAAATAGACAAAAAACTGACACATCAAAAATAAAACAAGAAGAGAAGAACAGGCTCTCCCAACGCATAAAGAAAAACAAGCTGCAGGATTGCGGAAATGACCTTCCTTCAATAAATGTGAAAGTTTAAAAAATTCAAAAAGAGAAGGCAAGTGTGCGCTAAAACTCCAAAAGCTCGGGAAAATCACAAGAGAGAAAGACAACAGCTGCTGACAGCTGAGTGAAAAAAAAGATGATGGTCTTAAAGTGGTAATACCCTTAAAGAGGTAATAAATTTAAAGTAGCAATACACTTAAAGTGGCAAACACACGAAGGAATAAATGGCTATGGACTCGAGAATTAGAGAAAACCCCAGCTAGAGGGTAATTCTCAATAAAAGCCCATAGATAACAGAATACCTCAGAGGAGGCAATAAAGACCTCAAGGAAAAGACAGTGGAAGACCTCAGAGGAAGCAACAAAAACGTCAAGGAAGAGGCAACAGAAGACCTCAGAGGAGGCAATGAAGAGGCAACATAAGACCTCGGAGGAGGCAATCCTCAAGCAAGAGGTAACGGAAGACCTCAGAGGGAACATAGCATTTAGAACATACAGTGCAGAAGGAGGCCATTCGGCCCATTGAATTTGCACTGACCCACTTAAGCCCTCACTTCCACCCCATCCCCGTAACCCAATAACGCCTCCTAACCTTTTTGGTCACTAAGGGCAATTTATCATGGCCAATCCACCTAACCTGTACGTCTTTGGACTGTGGAAGGATCCCTGCAGTACCTCACTAGTCACTGCCTGCCAATCAGAAAAAGACCCATTTATTCAACGTTTTGCTTCCTGTCTGTTAACCTGCTTTCTATCCATCTCAACACTACCCGTAATCCCATGCACTTTAACTTGATATATAAATTTGCTGTGTGAGACCTTGTCAAAAGCCTTCTGAAAGTCTAAATAAACCACATACCCTGTTCTCCCTGGTCAACTCTACTAGTTACATCTTCAAAGAATTCTAGTAGTTTGTCAAGAATTATTTTCCCTTCATAAATCCATGCTGACTTTGACTGATTTCACCACTGCTTTCCAAATGCTGTGCTATAAAACCCTTGATAATGGACTCTAGCAACTTCCCTACTACTGACATTAGGCTCAGTGGTCTGTCTGTTCACAGCTCCAGGGTCCCAGGTTCGATTCCCGGCTTGGGTCACTGTCTGTGCGGAGCCTGCACATTCTTCCCGTGTCTGTGTGGGTTTCCTCCGGGTGCTCCAGTTTCCTCCCACAGTCCAAAGATGTGCAGGTTAGGTGGATTGGCCATGCTAAATTGCCCTTAGTGCCCAAAGGGGTTGGGTGGTGTTGCTGGGTTACAGGTATGGGGAGGAGGTGTGGGTTTAAATGGGGTGCTCTTTCAAAGGGCCGGTGCTGATGGGCCGAATGGTCTCCTTCTGCACTGTAAATTCTATGTCTATATCCATAGTTCCCTCTTTGTTCTTTACCTCCCTGCCTGAATAGCGGGGTTATATTTGCTACCCTCCAATTTGTAGGAACCATCCCAAAGACCAAAGGAGTTTGAGTGAAGTCAAACATCCAGCAGAGGGCAGCAGAGCAGAGCTCCTGATCAGCTGTTGTGGGGAAATGTGCATACGTGCAGTGCGGTCAGCCTAAGTTGAAGGTGAACCTGTGAAGGAGACCCAAGGAGTTTGAGTGAAGTCAAACATCCAGCAGAGGGCAGCAGAGCAGAGCTCCTGATCAGCTGTTGTGGGGAAATTTGCATACGTGCAGTGCGGTCAGCCTAAGTTGAAGGTGAACCTGTGAAGGAGACCCAAGGAGTTTGAGTGAAGTCAAACATCCAGCAGAGGGCAGCAGAGCAGAGCTCCTGATCAGCTGTTGTGGGGAAATTTGCATACGTGCAGTGCGGTCAGCCTAAGTTGAAGGTGAACCTGTGAAGGAGACCCAAGGAGTTTGAGTGAAGTCAAACATCCAGCAGAGGGCAGCAGAGCAGAGCTCCTGATCAGCTGTTGTGGGGAAATTTGCATACGTGCAGTGCGGTCAGCCTAAGTTGAAGGTGAACCTGTGAAGGAGACCCAAGGAGTTTGAGTGAAGTCAAACATCCAGCAGAGGGCAGGGGCTGAGCCTATCGGGAGGTGAGTGGTAAGTTTAAATTACTTACCTTTGCAGGGGTTGCAGTCAGTTGGATTTCGGCGGGAGCTGGGATACTTCAGCTGGTGAGTAGATTTGTCAATTTCAATTGCAGCAGCCAGCCATTGGATACCGGCAGGGGCTGAGCCTATCGGGAGGTGAGTGGTAAGTTTAAATTACTTACCTTTGCAGGGGTTGCAGTCAGTTGGATTTCGGCGGGAGCTGGGATACTTCAGCTGGTGAGTAGATTTGTCAATTTCAATTGCAGCAGCCAGCCATTGGATACCGGCAGGGGCTGAGCCTATCGGGAGGTGAGTGGTAAGTTTAAATTACTTACCTTTGCAGGGAACAGGAAGTTTGTCCCGTGGACTTCTGGGAAGGTTTACCCCTCCCTAGTTAATAAATTCTGGTGGAGAGGAAACCCGAGACACTACACGTGTAGTGTCTCCCACCCGCCCTCCTCCTCTAACCTAATAATAAGACCCATTGGGGTGAGCAGGTGAGTGCCTTATTACATTATTATTTCTCTTTTTCTTATTTGTTAACCAGAACTAGGTTGGAAAAGACTATAGCAGAGGTCTCCAAGTTTTTTTAACTAAAATTTATACAAAGTAATAAATTAATTAACTAATCAGAGATGGCTGGGCAGGTGATGTGCTGTAGCTGTATGATGTGGGAGCTGGCTGTTCCCCTTGTGAATGGCAATGACCACATCTGCAGCAAGTGTTGGTTGCTGGAAGATCTCCGGCTCAGAATTGATGATCTGGAGTCTGAGCTTCAAACACTGCGGCACATCCGGGAGGGGGAGAGTTACCTGGACACTTTGTTTCAGGAGGCAGTCACACCTGGGAGATTAAGTAATTCACATTCAGTAACTGATCAGGGACATCAGAGTGTGACTGTAAGTGAGGCAGGCAGAGGGAACCTGAGTTCAGGAGTGCAGGAGCCTCAGCCCTTGACCTTGTCCAACAGGTATGAGACTCTTGCTCCCTGTATGGATGAGGAAAGGGGCTCTGGACAGGATGAGCCAACTGACCACGGTACCATGGTGCAGAAGGCCATTCAAGAGGGGGGAGTAAAAAGACAAGTAGTTGTTATAGGGGATTCTATAATTAGGGGGACAGATAGTATCCTATGCAAGCCGGATCGGGAGTCTCGCATGGTGTGTTGCCTGCCCGGTGCCAGGGTGCGGGACATCTCTGACCGGCTTGAAAGGATACTGGAGCGGGAGGGGGAGGATCCAGTTGTTGTGGTCCACGTTGGGACTAACAACATAGGTAAAGCTAGGGTGGAGGACCTGTTCGGGGACTATCAAGCACTAGGAAGAAAATTGAAGTACAGGTCCTCAAGGGTCATAATCTCTGGATTACTGCCCGAGCCACGTGCCAATTGGCATAGGGATAGGACAATTAGGGAAGTAAACACGTGGCTAAGGGATTGGTGTGGGAAAGAGGGATTCCACTTCATGGGACATTGGCATCAGTTTTGGAACCGGGGGGATCTGTACCGTTGGGACGGTCTCCACCTGAACCGATCTGGAACCAGTGTTCTAGCGAAGAGGATAAATAGGGTGGTCAGTAGGACTTTAAACTTCTGAGTTGGGGGGAAGGGAAAGTGAAAGCGACAGGGAGCAGGGAGTTAAATGGCAAGATACGCAGGAGGATAACATGTAGGCAGGTGGATTTAAGCTTGAGGCAGACTAGGAATGCAACAAAAAGGAAGGATAACTTTGGACATCTTAGGACTTCCAATATCTGTACTGATAAGAAAGTTAACATTAAGGCACTTTACCTGAATGCTCGTAGCATTTGTAACAAAGTAGATGAACTAATGGCACAGATCATCGTGAATGATTATGATGTGGTAGGCATCACAGAGACATGGCTGCAGGGGGTTCAGGACTGGCAGTTAAACATCCAAGGATATACAACCTATCGAAAAGACAGGGAGGTGGGCCGAGGGGGTGGGGTTGCCTTGTTAGTTAAGAACAAAATTAAATCTATGGCACTAAACGACATAGGGTCGGATGATGTGGAGTCTGTGTGGGTAGAATTGAGGAACCACAAAGGCAAAAAAACCATAATGGGAGTTATGTACAGACCGCCTAACAGTGGTCAGGACCAGGGGCGCAACATGTACCGGGAAATAGAAAAGGCATGTCAGAAAGGCAAGGTCACAGTGATCATGGGGGACTTCAATATGCAGGTGGATTGGGTAAATAATGTAGCCAGTGGATCCAAAGAAAAGGAATTCATGGAATGCTTACAAGATGGCTTTTTGGAACAGCTTGTCATGGAGCCCACAAGGGAGCAGGCTATTCTGGACCTAGTGCTATGTAATGAACCAGACTTTATTAAAGATCTTAAAGTAAGGGAACACTTAGGAAGCAGCGATCATAATATGGTTGAGTTCAGTCTGCAGTTTGAAAGAGAGAAGGCAAAATCGGATGTAATGGTGTTACAGTTAAATAAAGGTAATTACGAGGGCATGAGAGAGGAACTGGTGAAAATCAACTGGAAGCAGACCCTAGCAGGGAAGACAGTAGAGCAAAAATGGCAGGAGTTTGTATGCATAATTGAGGACACTGTACAGAGGTTCATCCCCAAGAAAAGAAAGATTATCCAGGGAGGGATTAGACAGCCATGGCTGACAAAGGAGGTCAGGAAATGTATCAAAGAAAAAGAGAGATCCTATAAAGTGGCCAAAAGCACCGGGAAATCAGAAGATTGGGAAGGCTACAAAAACAAACAGAGGTTAACAAAGAGACAAATAAGGAAGGAGAGGATCAAATATGAAGGCAGGCTAGCCAGTAATATAAGAAATGATAGTAAAAGTTTCTTTCAATACATAAGAAACAAACGTCAGGCCAAAGTAGACATTGGGCCAATTCAAACTGATTCTGGAAGGCTAGTGATGGGAGATGAGGAAATGGCTGGAGAACTTAATAAGTACTTTGCGTCTGTCTTCACAGTGGAAGACGTTAGTAATATCCCAAAAATTATAAAGGGTCAGGGGGCTGAGTTGAGTATGGTTGCCATTACAAAAGAGATGGTGCTAAAAAAGCTAAAAGGTCTTAAAATTGACAAATCTCCTGGCCCCGATGGGCTACATCCTAGAGTTCTGAGGGAGGTGGCTGAAGAAATAGCGGAAGCGTTGGTTGAGATCTTTCAAAAATCACTGGAGTCAGGGAAAGTCCCGGACGATTGGAAGATCGCTGTTGTAACCCCCTTGTTCAAGAAAGGATCAAGACAAAAGATGGAAAATTATAGGCCAATTAGCCTAACCTCGGTTGTTGGTAAAATTCTAGAATCGATCGTTAAGGATGAGATTTCTAATTTCTTGGAAGAGCAGGGTCGGATTAGAACAAGTCAACATGGATTTAGTAAGGGGAGGTCGTGCCTGACGAACCTGTTAGAATTCTTTGAGGAGGTGACAAGTAGGTTAGACCAGGGAAACCCAGTGGATGTGGTCTATCTGGATTTCCAAAAGGCCTTTGATAAGGTGCCACACAGGAGGCTGCTGAGTAAGGTGAGGGCCCATGGTGTTCGAGATGAGCTACTGGCATGGGTTGAGGATTGGCTGTCTGACAGAAGGCAGAGAGTTGGGATAAAAGGTTCTTTTTCGGAATGGCAGCCGGTGACCAGCGGTGTCCCACAGGGTTCAGTGTTGGGGCCGCAGCTGTTCACCATATATATTAATGATCTGGATGAAGGGACTGGGGGCATTCTAGCGAAGTTTGCCGATGATACAAAGTTAGGTGGTCAGGCAGGTAGTGCTGAGGAAGTGGGGAGGCTGCAGAAGGATCTAGACAGTTTGGGAGAGTGGTGCAGGAAATGGCTGATGCATTTCAACGTGAGAAAATGTGAGGTCTTGCACTTTTGAAAAAAGAATCCAAGCATAGACTACTTTCTAAACGGTGAGAAAATTCATAAAGCCAAAGTACAAAAGGATCTGGGAGTGCTAGTCGAGGATTCCCTAAAGGTAAACATGCAGGTTGAATCCGTGATTAAGAAAGCGAATGCTATGTTGTCATTTATCTCAAGAGGGTTGGAATATAAAAGCAGCGATGTGCTACTGAGCCTTTATAAGGCTCTGGTTAGGCCCCATTTGGAGTACTGTGTCCAGTTTTGGGCCCCACATCTCAGGAAGGACATACTGGCACTGGAGCGTGTCCAGCGGAGATTCACACGGATGATCCCTGGAATGGCGGGTCTAGCATATGAGGAACGGCTGGCGTTCCTGGGATTGTATTCATTGGAGTTCAGAAGGTTAAGGGGAGATCTAATAGAAACTTACAAGATAATACATGGCTTAGAAAGGATGGACGCAAAGAAACTGTTTCCGTTAGGCGAGGAGTCGAGGACCCGTGGGCACAGCCTTAGAATTAGAGGGGGTAAATTCAAAACAGAAATGCGGAGACATTTCTTCAGCCAGAGAGTGGTGGGCCTGTGGAATTCATTGCCGCAGAGTGCAGTGGAGGCCGGGACGCTAAATGGCTTCAAGGCAGAGATAGATAAATTCTTGATGTCGCGAGGAATTAAGGGCTATGGGGAGAATGCTGGGAGGTGGAGTTGAAATGCCCATCAGCCATGATTGAATGGCGGAGTGGACTCGATGGGCCGAATGGCCTTACTTCCACTCCTATGTCTTATGGTCTTATGGACCAAAGAATTTTGAAAATGACCACCAATGGATCTATCATTTCTAGGGTCACTTCCTTAAGTACTCTGGAATGAAGATTACCAGGCCCTGGAGATTTGCCCGCCTTCAATCCCATTAATTTCCCCAAAAACCATGGGCACAATTCTCCGCAAATGCGGAGAGTCGTGAAGGCTGCCGTGAAACTGGCCGTGTTTCACGGCAGCCTCCGCGCCCCCTCCCGGGACCCGATTCTGCTCCCCGGTCGGGGCTAGCAGCGGGGCCCCGTGAACCTCGGCATCGCAGGCTTAGCGAACTTCGCTAATCCCGCGCACCAAGGTTACCGGCGGCTGACGCAAACGATGACGTCAGCCGCGCATGCGCGGATTGGACGGCTCCAATCCACGCATGAGCGGATGACGTCATCACGCATATGCGTGAAACCCGCGCATGCGCGGGCCGTTATGCCCCTCAGCCGCCCCGCGGACTGATTCAGCGGGGCGACGGAGGAACAAAGAGTGCGCGGGGTTCGGACCCGCTGCCCGCGATCGGTGGGCACCGATCGCGGGCCCATGCCACCCTTGGCACGGCCGTGCTGCGGCAGTGCCAATCGGTGGCATGGATCTCCAGAACGGCACTTTGCGGCCGTTTTCACGAACTGTGAGAACAGGTGTGTTGGAGTTCGTGAAAACGGCCGTAAAGTCCTGGGAAATCGGCCCATCAGCTCGGGGAGAATCGCTGCTCGCCGTAAAAAAACGGCGAGCACCGATTCGTGTCGTGGGGCGGCCGTGGGGGGGGGGGGGGGGGGGGGGAGAATAGCGGGAGGTCGGGAAAAATGTCGGAAGGCCATCCCGCTATTCTCTGACCCGTCGTGGGGGGCGGAGAATCGTTCTTTACTAATACTAATTTCCTTCAGCTCCACGCAAAAACCTGTGGGCGCAATTCTCCGCACTCACGACGGTGCGGAGAATAGCGGGCGGCGTAATTTTTTACGGCCACGCTGGTCCGATGCCCTCCCGCTATTCTCCCCCCCCCCACGCCCGCCTCCCGACACGAATCGCTGCCCGCCGTTTTTTTACGGCGAGCAGCAATTCTCAGCTGGCCGATGGGCCGAGTTCCAAGGCCTTTACGACCGTTTTTATGAACGTCAAACACACCTGGTCTGACCGTTCGTAAAAACGGCCGTAAAGTCCCGATCTGGGAAACCATGGCACCGATTGGCACGGCAGTACCACAGCCGTAAGCTGGTACCACGTAAGCGGGTACTTACCCCGCGCACTCTTTATCCTTCCGCCGCCCCGCTGTATCCATTCGCGGGGCGGCTGAGGGGCATACCGGCCCGCGCATGCGCGGGTTTCACGCAAATGCGTGATGACGTCATCCGCGCATTCGCAGGTTGGAGTCGTCCAATCCACGCATGCACGGCTGACGTCATCTGACACGTCAGCCGTCGCTAACTCTGGCTAGCGGGCTTAACGAAATTCGTTAAGCCCGCGATGCCAGAGTTCACGGCCGCGGGATGCTAGCCCCGACCGGGGACCAGAATCGGTTCCCGGTCGGGGGGGCGGAGGCTGGCGTCAAACCCGCCCGTTTTTGACGCCAGCCTCACGATTTCTCCCGGGTGCGGAGAATCACGCCCTGTGTTTCTCAGAACTTCTGATAGATTATTCATGTCTTCCTTTGTGAAGACAGAAGCCAAGTACGAATTTAGTTCCTCAGCCATTTCTTTGTTCTCTATTATGAATTCTGACTGTAAGGGCCCGACATTAGTTTTGATCAATTTTGTTCTCTTTACATACCGATAGAAACTTTTACGGTCAGTTTATATGTTGCCCGCTAGTTTTCTTTCAAATTGTATTATCCCCTTGGTCTGCCTTTGCTGAATTTTAAACTGTTCCCAAACCTCAGGTTTATTGCCTTCTCTTGCTAATTTGTATGCCTCTTCTTTTAATCTAATACTATCTCTAATTTCCCTTGTAAACCATGGTTTGGCCACAGTTCCCCTTACACTCTTGCGCCAAATAGGAATAAACAACTTTTGGAGTTCACCTATTCATTCCTTGAATGCCTGCCATTGCCTGTCCGCTACCCTTCCTTTCAGTAATGTTTCCCAGTCAGTCATGGCCAGCTCATGCCTCATACCATTATAGTTACCTTTATTGAGGTTCTGGACCCTGATCTCAGAATCATCTACCTCACTATTCACCTTGATAAAGATTTCTATCATATTATGGTCACTCATCCCCAAGGGTTCTCTCACAACTAGATTGCCAACTAATCCTTTCTCATTGCACAGCACCCACTCCAAGATGGCCTGTTCCCTTGTTGGTTCCTCAACTTAATTGTCCAGCAAACCATCCTGTATGCACTCCAGAAATTCCTCCTCTGTTGTACTGTGACTAATTTGAGTCACCCAATCAATATGCAGATTAAAGTCACCTATAATCACAGATGTTCCTTTACCATATGCAACTCTGATATCCTGTCTAATGCTATTCCCAACATTACCACCACTGATTGGTGGCCTGTGTACCACCCCTCCGAATGTTTTTTACCCCTTGATGTTTCTTAACTCCACCCAGTCAGATTCCACATCATCTGTGTTAATATCTTTCTTCAATATTGTATCAGTATTTTCTTTAATCAACAATGCAACTCCACCGCCTTTTCCTTTCTGTCTGTCCTTCCTAAAAATTGAATAGCCCTCAATGTTTAGTTCCCATCCTTGATCACCTTGGAACTATGTCTCCGTAATCCCAACGATATCATATCCCTTTATATCTATCTTCACAACTAATTCATCCATTTCATTTAGAATGCTCCACGCATTCAGGTACAAACCTTAAGGCTAGTCATTTTAACGTTCTTTGTCCCATCCCTACAATTTTTTACAGTGTCATTCTCTACAGGCTCTTGATTTCTCTGCCCATCACTTTTCTCATTCTCCTTTCTGTCTTTTTCTCTTATTCTTGATTCCCCCTACTCTAAATCCTTACACAGATTCCCATCCCCCTGCCATATTAGTTTAAACCCTCCCCAATCCCTCGACCAAGTAATCTCCCCCCCCACCCCAAGGACATCAGTCCCAGTCCTGCTCCAGGTGTAATCCGTCCAGTTTGCGCAGGTCCCACCGCCCCCAGAACTGTTTCCAATGCCCCGCAAATCTGAAACCTACCACTCGCACTGTCTCTTCAGCCATGTTGATGCACCATCAATGACACACGAGGCAAGTTATGGGAAACAAAGTAATGGGGTGCGATTCTCCGACCCCCACGCTGGGTGGGAGAATCACGGGAGTGCTGAGTGATTCCCGCCACGCCACCCTGGCACCCGCACGCGATTCTCCCACCCCCCCACAAAACGACGTGCCGGATTTTATGACAGGCCGCTTGGAGAATCGCCGCTCGCCGTTTCTAACGGTCGAGAGCCGATTCTCCAGCCCGGATGGGCCGAGCGGCCTGCCCAATCCGACCGGTTCACGCCGGCGCCAACCACACCTGGTTGCTGCCAGCGTGAACAGTGCGTGAATGCTGCGTGTGCAGCCTGCGAGGGGTGGGGGTGGGGAGGGAGGATCGAGCACCAGGGGGCGTGCTCAGTGGGGGTCTGGCCCGCGATTGGTACCCACCGATCGTCGGGCCGGCGTCTCTGAAAGACGCACTTTTTTCCTCCGCCGCCCCACAAGATCACTCCGACATGTCTTGCGGGGTGCCCACGGAGAGGACGGCAACCGCGCATGCGCGGGTGACGTCATTTAAGCGCCTCCGGCCGCGTCATTTACGCGGCGCGTGAAATTGACGCGGCGCCGCTCCTAGCCCCCTGGGGGTGGGAGAATAGGGGGCGAGGAGCGGCCTCCGACGCCGGAGTGAAACACTCCGGTTTTCACTCCGGCGACGGCACTTTGTCTCCCGTTGGGAGAATTTCGCCCATGGTTTTAATACTCTAAGATGTAGCCTGTCTGCTGCTGAACCCAGACTAGAGACAGGGCTACAGATCAGTCAACTATATACAACACCCAGTGGGGCGGAGCCACAGAAGAACAACAATATATAACACAGTGAGTAACAATGGAACAAACAGTAACAGAGAATGTATACAGTGCTGTTAGTAACAGTGGGACAACAGTGGAACTACAATAACAGTGGTTCACCACACGTTTATTCATCCGATACATCCTACTATTTCTACCCTGACTGCCAAGTGGCACTTGTAGTAATCCCGAGATCACTACCTTTGACATCCGACTTCTCAACTTTGATCCTAACTCCCAAAATTCTGCTTTCAGGACCTCATCTCCTTTTTAATTTAAATGAGCTGAGATTGTCTGAGATGACTCACACACTAGTTAAGATTCAAATGATGTAGTCATCACCTCTTGCCTTTAATCAGGCTTCAGAAGATTGACACCTTATTAACCCTTATTAACCTTTCAACTGGACAACTAAACTTATAAAAAAAAGAAAGGAATAAACTTATCGATTCAGTCCCCACTCTGCTTCAAATTGCCAAGTTTAAAACTCACTCTGCCTGGGCTTCACTCCAGATGTGGCCTCTCCCACTGCTCATGCACAAAGCTCACTGTCTCTTAGGCTGGAGACACGAGGGAGCTTGGTGTAGCCATGAGGCTGCTCTTTTCTTATTCATAAATCATTTTTTGTTCAGAAGTGTCTGAAAATGCAACCTTAAACAAACATTGCATAAGATCAACTCCAGAGTGGTTCTCTATGGCACTTGCACGATTGCCTCTATGTTATAGAACTGTTGTTATATGCAGGGCAGAAACAAGTGGCAATTCTGAAATATAATTGCAACATCAGGCATCAGCATGATTCTTACTGCTTTCAATTCCATTTGCAGCTTCAGACTTTGGACACAAGATTCAGCCCCAGCCCTGCTAGTTCCAGCACTACAGGAACCCAGGGGTGATAAAAATAGTTGATAGCCCACATTCGCCGACTCCTGGCACATCCTGTACCGTTTGCCATATTGGGCAATGTGAAAGTACAGACGTGTACTGGAAATGCGCAAAGTGAACAAATTAATTTACAAGATGTGGGCGTCTCTGGTTAGGCCAGAATTTATTGCCCATCTTTACTTGCCCTTCAGAAGGTGGTGGTGAGCACTGCAGTCCCTGAGGTGTAGGTGCACTCACAGTGCTGTTAGGGAGAGAGTTCCAGGGGTTTGACCCAGCGACAGTGAAGGAATGGTGATACTTTTCCAAGTTGGGGTGGTGAATGACTTGGAGGGTAATCTCTAGGTGGTGGCATTCCCAGGTATCTGCTGCTCTTGTCCTTGTAGATTGTAGTGGGTTTGGAAGGTGCTGCCTAAGGAACATTGGCGAGTTACTGTGGTGCACCTTGTATATGGTACACATGGCTGCCACTGTTCATCAGTGGTGGAGGGTTTGAATATTTGTGGATGGTGTGCCATTCAAGTGAGCTGCTTTATCCTGGATGGTGTCGAGCTTCTTGAGTGTTGTTGGAGCTGCACTCATCTACGCAAGTGGAGAGTATTTCATTACACTCCTGACTTGTGCCTTGCAGATGGTGGGGAAGTTTTGGGGGGGTCAGGAGGTGAGTTACTCGCTTTAGGATTCCTAGCCTTTGATCTGCTCTGGTAGCCACAGTATTTATATTGTTATGGGGAGAGGTGTTTTCAGAACCCCAAAATGTATCATGGAGTTCAACCAACCCCCACCTTTAATGAATTGTTGCTTTTGAAGCACACGGCTTGTTCTCCAGTTGTAGTATTACAATTATGGAAATGTGGTTTTTAAAACAAAACAATGTTTATTCCATGAACTCAAATTAACCTTTTACATAAATATTGGATCTCTTCACACCCCTTACTTCAAAGATAACCCCGAAAATAATACAACACTACCCAATCCTGCAAACTGTTCCTTTACACATCCAAAAGACTTAACAAATCCTTCAAACAGAAGCACATTAGATTTATATTCAATACTGAGACCTTTTTACAATTCAGATTTCACCAAAGGATTAAGAGATAACCCTTCATGGCAGAGATCACCAGCAATGCAGCTCACAGCCACACCCAAACTGCTTTCTTCAAACTGCAACTAAAACTCCCAAAAAGCAGAAGTGATTTCAGCTCCCCCCTCCCTGTGACATCACTTCAGTAATATGATCTGCTTCATTTCTTAAAGGTACATTTCTTAAACATCCAATTCTTAAAGGCACTCTCACATGACAATATGGCGAGTCCAGTTCAGTTTCTGATCAATGGTAACTCCCAGGATGTTGATTGTGGGGTATTCAGCGATGGTAATGCCATTGAATGTCAAGGGGCAGTGGTTAAATCCTCTCTTGTAGGAGATCGTCATTGGCTAGCACTTGCGTGGCACAAATGTAACTTGCAACTTGTCAGCCCAAACCTGGATATTGTCCAGGTCTTGCTGCATTTGGACATTGACTGCTTCATTATTTGAGGAGGCACGAATGGTGCTGAACATTGTGCAGTCATCCACAAACATCCTCACACCTGACTTTATGATGGAAGGGAGGTCATTGATGAAGCAACTGAAGATGGTTGGGTCTAGGACATTACCCTGAGGAACACCTGCAGTGATGTCCTTTGTGCCAGGTATGACTCCATTCAACGGAGAGTTTTCGCCCTTATTACCATTTACTCCAGTTTTCCTCAGGCTCCTTGATGTCATACTTGGCCAAATGCTGCCTTGATGTCAACGGCAGTCACTCTCACCTCACCTCTGACATTCAGCTCTTTTGTCCATGTTTGAAACAAGGATGTAATGAGGTCAGGAGCTGAGTGACCCTGGTGGAACCCAAACTGAACTTCCATGAGCAGGCAATTACTGAGTAAGTGCCGCTTGATAGCACTGTTGACGACTCCTTCCATCACTTTGCTGATCATGGATAGTAGACTGATACGGCAGTAATTGGCTTGGTTGGATTTGTCCTGTTCCTTGTGTACAGGACACACACCTGTGATGTGTTATCTGCGCTGGTCTAACAGCGACTGCAACTGGATGCAGTAAAAGGAGAAACAGCTTCCGACACAAGAGATGATCCAACACTGTTTTATTGAACCTGTTGATTGCTGTACATAATCTGCTGTGGGTTGACAGTCTATTAACCTAACTGGTAACCTCCTACTGGCTTGACCAGACTAGCTCTCTATCACATGGTGATGATGTTCATTGGCCTGTGCACTGCGACTATCTCCCTAGCCGTGTCCTCTGAGAGAGGGAGAGTCTGAATGCGCTGTGGGCTTTATAGCGGTGGTGTCCTGTCTGGTGATTGGTTGTTCTGTGTCGTGTGTGTTCATTGGTTATCCTGTGTGTCAATCATTGCCTGTCTGCATCTCATGATATACATGAGTGGATATTATGACAACCTGGACAATTTTCCACATTGCCGGGTAGATGCCAGTGTTGTAGCTGCACTGGAACAGCTTGGTTAGGGGTGCAGCAAGTTCTGGAGCACAAGCCTTCAGTACATTGTCGGAATATTATCAGGGTCTATAGTCTTTCCAGTATCCAGTGCCTTCAGCCATTTCTTGATATCTCGTGGAGTGAATCACATTGGCTAAAGACTGACTCTGATGCTATAGACCTCTGGAGGAGGCCGAGATGGATCATCCACTTGGCACCTCTGGCTGAAGATTGTTGTGAATGCTTCATCCTTGTCTTTTGCACAGATGTGCTGGGCTCCTCCATCTTTGAGGAAGGGGATATTTGTGGAGCCTCCTCCTCCAGCGAGTTGTTGAATTGTCCACCATTCACAGCTGGATGTGGCAGTACTGCAGAGTTTAAATCTGATGCGTTCATTGTGGAATCACTTAGCTCTGTCTATTATCTGCTGTTTTTGCTGTTCAGCACACAAGTAATCCTGTGTTGTAGCTTCACCAGGTTGACACCCCATTTTTAGGTATGGCTGATGATGTTCCTGGCATGCTCTCCTGCACTCTTCATTGAAGCCGGGTTGATCCCCTGGCTTGGTGGTAATTGTAGTGTGGGGGATATGCCGGACCATGAGATTGTAGGCAAGATTACAATAGAGGCGCTTTGGAGAAAGATGTTGTGGTCAATCATGTTAACGGCTGCAGACAAGTCGAGAAGGACAACGCAGGTTAGCTTACCTTTGGTCAAAATGCACAAGTCAATATTTAATAAGAACATAAGAACTAGGAGCAGGAGTAGGCCATCTGGCCCCTCCAGCCTGCTCCGCCATTCAATAAGATCATGGCTGATCTTGTGTGGACTCAGCTCCACTTTCCAGCCCAAACACCATAACTCTTAATCCCTTTATTCTTCAAAAAACTATCTTTATCTTTAAAACATTTAATGAAGGAGCCTCAACTGCTTCACTCGGCAAGGAATTCCATAGATTCACGACCCTTTGGGTGAAGAAGTTCCTTCTAAACTCAGTCCTAAATCTACTTCCCCTTATTTTGAGGTTATGCCCCCCTAGTTCTGCTTTCACCCGCCAGTGGAAACAACCTGCCCGCATCTATCCAATCTATTCCCTTCATCATTTTATATGTTTCTATAAGATCCCCCCTCATCCTTCTAAATTCCAACGAGTACAGTCCCAGTCTACTCAATCTCTCCCCGTAATACAACTCCTTCAGCTCTGGGATTAACCAAGTGAATCTCCTCTGCACACCCTCCAGCGCCAGTACGTCCTTTCTCAGGTAAGGAGACCAAAACCGAACACAATACTCCAGGTGTGGCCTCACTAACACCTTATACAATTGCAGCATAACCTCCCTAGTCTTAAACTCCATCCCTCTAGCAATGAAGGACAAAATTCCATTTGCCTTCTTAATCGCCTGTTGCACCTGTAAACCAACTTTCTGTGACTCATGCACTAGCACACTCAGGTCTCTGCACAGCAGCATGTTTTAATATTTTATCATTTAAATAATAATCCCTTTTGCTGTTCTTCCTACCAAAATGGATAACCTCACATTTGTCAACATTGTATTCCATCTGCCAGACCCTAGCCCATTCACTTAACCTATCCAAATCCCTCTGCAGACTTCCAGTATCCTCTGCACTTTTTGCTTTCCCACTCATCTTAGTGTCGGCTGCAAACCTCGACACATTGCCCTTGGTCCCCAACACCAAATCATCTCTGTAAATTGTGAACAATTGTGGGCCCAACACTGATCCCTGAGGGACACCACTAGCTACTGATTGCCAACCAGAGAAACACCCATTAATCCCCACTCTTTGCTTTCTATTAATTAACCAATCCTCTATCCATGCTACTACTTTATCTTTAATGCCATGCACCTTTATCTTATGCAGCAACCTTTTGCATGGCACCTTGTCAAAGACTTTCTGGAAATCCAAATATACCTATCCATTGGCTCCCCATTATCTACCGCACTGTAATGTCCTCAAACAATTCCACTGAATTAGTTAGGCACGACGTGCCCTTTATGAACCCATGCTGCGTCTGCCCAATGGGACATTTTCCATCCAGATGCCTCGCTATTTCTTCCTTGATGATAGATTCCAGCATCTTCCCTACTACTGAAGTTAAGCTCACTGGCCTATAATTACCCGCTTTCTGCCTACCTCTTTTTATAAACAGTGGTGTCACTAGTTTGCTAATTTCCAATCCGCCGGGACCACCCCAGGGTCTAGTGAATTTTGGTAAATTATCACTCGTGCATTTGCAATTTCCCTAGCCACCTCTTTTAGCACTCTGGGATGCAGTCCATCAGGGCCAGGAGACTTGTCTACCTTTAGCCCCATTATCTTACCCATCACTACCTCCTCAGTGATAACAATCATCTCAAGGTCCTCACCTGTCATAGCCTTACGTCTATCAGGCACTGGCATGTTATTTGTGCCTTCCACTGTGAAGACCGACCCAAAAAACCTGTTCAGTTACTCAGCCATTTCCTCATCTCCCATTATTAAATCTCCCTTCTCATCCTCTAAAGGACCAATATTTACCTTAGCAACTCTTTCTTGTTTTATATATTTGTAGAAACTTTTACTATCTGTTTTTATATTCTGAGCATGTTTACTCTCATAATCTATCTTACTCTTCTTTATAGCTTATTTAGTAGCTTTCTGTTGCCCCCTAAAGCTTTCCCAGTCCTCTAGTTTCCCACTAACCTTTGCCACTTTGTATGCTTTTTCCTTCAATTTGATACTCTCCCTTATTTCCTCAGATATCTACGGTCGATTTTCCCTCTTTCTACCATCCTTCCTTTTTGTTGGTATAAACGTTTGCTGGGCACTGTGAAAAATCGCTTGGAAGGTTCTCCACCGTTCCTCAACTGTTTCACCATAAAGTCTTTGCTCCCAGTCGACCTTTTCATTACACAGGACCAGATCTAGGACCGCTTGTTCCCTCGTAGGTTCCATTACATACTGTTCTAGGAAACTATCACTGATACATCCTATAAACTCCTCCTCAAGGCTGCCTTGACCGACCTGGTTAAACCAATCGACATGTAGTTTAAAATCCCCCATGATAACTGCTGTACCATT
The DNA here is from genome assembly GCF_902713615.1 of Scyliorhinus canicula. NCBI lineage: Eukaryota > Metazoa > Chordata > Chondrichthyes > Carcharhiniformes > Scyliorhinidae > Scyliorhinus > Scyliorhinus canicula. The sequence goes on from NC_052148.1 coordinate 232,829,302, forward strand.
TCTAAATGCATCAGTTATTTCTTTGTTTATTGTCTGCCCCACCATAATGTTACTATTTGGTGGCCTATAGACTACTCCTATTAGTGACTTTTTTGCCTTAATAGTCCTGATTTCCACCCAAATGGATTCAACCTTATCCTCCATAGCACCGATGTCATCCCTTACTATTGCCCGGATGTCATCCTTAAATAACAGAGCTACACCACCTCCCTTACCATCCACTCTGTCCTTCCGAATAGTTTGATACCCTCGGATATTTAACTCCCAGTTGTGATCATCCTTTAACCATGTTTCAGTAATGGCCACTAAATCATGGTCATTCACGATGATTTGCGCCATCAACTCATTTACCTTATTCCGAATACGAGCATTCAGGTAAAGTACACTTATGTTGGCTTTTATACCTCTGTTTTGAATCTTAACACCTCGATCAATAACCTCTCATAAGTTATATTTCCTCTTAACTTTTCTCCTAATTTTCCTTGTCGTTGAACCCATATCTTCATGTAACAACCTGCCGCGTCGCTTACCATTTATGTTTTTACTTCCCGTTTTATTCCTTTTAGTATTACTGGGCCTATTCTCTGAGCTTCCCTCAGTCACTGTACCTTGTAATGTCACCCTTTTTGATTTTTGACTATGGCTTCTCTGCCTTACACTTTCCCCCATACTGCCTTTTGTTTCTGTTCCTGCTTTACTACCTTCCGACTTCCTGCATCGGTTCCCATCCCCCGCCACATTAATTTAAACCCTCCCCAACAGCTCCAGCTACCATGGTGCAGACCGTCCGGTTTGTACTGATCCCACCTCCCCCAGCACCGGTTCCAATGCCCCATGAATTTGAATCACTCCCTCTTGCATCATCTCTCGAGCCACGCATTCATCCTATCTATCCTGACATTCCTGCTCTGACTAGCCCGTGGCACTGGTAGCAATCCTGAGATTAATACATTTAATAATATTCCCCATAATGAAATGTCCCACTATTTATACTGAAGATCACCTCGTGATGTGATAACATATCATTCATTTTTATCCCGAGAGAATTTGAGAACTGACTGAGATGGATATTTACCACCACAGTCTTCTGAAAATCCCTGCTCTGCTTCTAGTCACTGTCACTTGGAGACACCTATCAAAATATTTCATAAGATGACAGTTTCCAAAAATGCTGGCTCTTAAGAGATTTGTTTTCACTGTGCATGTGGAAAACTCCAGGAGCTTGATTCTCCATTTCTGGGACTAAGTGTTGACGTCGATGCAGGATTCGTGGAGTTCCACAACAGCAAAACTGGAGTGATTCTGCTACAGGTGATGGGCTAGCACCGGTGATACATGGAACATAATCGATTCCAATGAGAAATGGTGCAGGATTCGCCGGTTTGGCGATTGACACTTGGGAGGCTGACAAGCTGCAGCCACATCTACATACTTCAGATAGACCAGCCCCCTCTCAAGCAGATCCTGCAAGACACAAGACAAGTCGCATGATTAGACCGCGGGCCGGAGTGGGGGTGAGTGTGTGGGTGGGGAGAACACACCATCCCAGCCAACAAAATGACAATAAGGAGAGCAGCTCCACGCTTCACCAACGCTGAGCCGGAGACCTGGACGCTGTGGAAGAGAGGCGGATGACCCTGTATCCCGGCCCCAGCCATTCGCTCTGCCTGGGCGTAGGTGGCAGAGATGGTCAGTGCCATGGTAACTCCATCCGAATTGGACAGCGGTGCCGGAAGAAACTGCACAACTTCCTCAGGATGACCACGTTAAGTAGGCAGCACTGTGCCCCTGGCACCAACCCCGTCCCACACACCCATAACCCATCTCCCTTAACCCTGTGGCCGAACCACTACCTTGCAGCACATGCCGCTACCCATACCGGCTGCCATCGCCGGGTGACCTGGCCACTGCAGTGACCAGCAACACACACTCTGGTCTGCATGCATCGGACTGTCTAACACTGTCATTTTCTGTTGGTCCCCCTCCCAGGAGAAGGTCACCCATAACTGCTGGGAGCGGGAAATGACTGGAGGGGGATCGCCGGTTTTGTGCCCTTTCACCATGGCAGAGCAGAGGGCCCTGTACGTGGTCGGTGGCCGAGAGGAAAGGGAGGTCGCCGGGGTGGAGTTTGGCTATGGGCGAGGAAGTGAGACCCTGCTGAGTTGCGGTTCCCATGACACGTGTGTCAACGCCCCCCCTCCCCCAACACCACCCTCACCCGCTCACCACCCTCACCTTCACTCTCACACCACATTCACCCCCCACCCTCACCTTACACCACCCCCACCCTCACCACCCTGTTCTCCCCACCCACACACTCACCCCCACCACCCCCACTCCGGCCCGCGGTCTAATCATGCGGCTTGTCTTGTGTCTTGCAGGATCTGCATGAGAGGGGGCTAGTCTATCTGGTCCCCTCCGCCCCCAACCAGTGCCAAAGCCGGAGTCCCCCTGGAAATCGAGCACTGACGGGAGAAGCTCAGATACCAGCCCTCCGCCCGAGACTCAGGAGACCCCGGAGCCCGAGTCTGAGGGTGACACTGATTTCCTGTCACATCTGTCTCCAAACCCTCCATCATCCCAGAGACATTCACCTCAGTTGGGCACTTTAGTGAAGAGGCTCCTGGGACACTCCATGGTGCGCAGCTTACAGTTGATTTGGTACAGCAGGTTGAGGTAGGAACACCCGAGGAGGCAGACGGTCGGAGGGCAGGCCAACCCCAGGAACCAGCTGCCGTCCAGATGGGTTTCGGTCTTCTGGAACAGACGGTACCATTGATTGTGGAGATGCAGTCGCAGATCCAGGGACTACATGAGGCGATGTCGGCAAGCATCCAGCACCTGCAGTTGCAGTTGGAGGAGTCCAACCGTGTACAGGAGCAAGAGGTGGTGTCGACCATGCGTGGCACAGAGACCAACACCACATGAGTGGCATCCACGGTGGAGGCATGGGGGGGGCGACGGTTTTGGCTATGGGTCAGCATGTCCAAGGCCTGGGGCATTCTATGCAGGCGCTGGCCGAGGCTCAGGATAGGGGTGCCGCCCCACAGGCAACCATGTCCCAGAGCCATCTGGAAATGGCAGCGGCGCTCCTGAACGTGGCCCAGTCACAGCAGGCTATGGCCGGGAGCGGCGGCGGCATTGCCCATGTGCTGGCCAACGTGGCGCAGACACATGGAAGGTGGCCTAGTCCTAGAGGGAGATGGCGCAGTCACTGGCTGATGTGACACAAACCTAGATTGGGCCCACTAGTGACATGAATGCTGTGTTTACTGAACATGCGTTCCGGAACTCATTGACTCCGCTGTCGAGGCGACGGAGAATTGTGATTTGCCGTCAAATCAGCACCCGCCATGATTTTGTCGTCGAAACCTATTCTCTGCCCGATTGCGTTTTGTTAATTCGTCATCGACCAACAGAAATCCCGCCCCAGAACCATGAAGCTTTAAATGGATAAAGACGGCTGGCCCCCTACAACACTGGGAGTGTCACTGGAGCATTATTTCTCTATTACACAAAATGACCAAAAGTGCATGGCAGGGGTACCGATGGGGCCAGTTACATTTGGAATTTTACCTGTTTCAGCCACAGCTCTCCTGCCTTGTGCGAGTTGAAATCCTTAAGTGGGCAATTAATTATAACTTATAGGCAGCACGGTAGCATGGTGGTTAGCATCAATGCTTCACAGCTCCAGGGTCCCAGGTTCAGTTCCTGGCTGGGTCACTGTCTGTGCGGAGTCTGCACGTCCTCCCCGTGTGTGCGTGGGTTTCCTCCGGGTGCTCCGGTTTCCTCCCACAGTCCAAAGATGTGCGGGTTAGGTGGATTGGCCATGCTAAATTGCCCTTAGTGTCCTAAAAAGTAAGGTTAAGGGGGGGGGGGGGTTGTTGGGTTACGGGTATAGGGTGGATACGTGGCTTGAGTAGGGTGATCATTGCTCGGCACAACATCGAGGGCTGAAGGGCCTGTTCTGTGCTGTATTGTTCTATGTTCCACCTGCTCCTGCTGCAAGAAAGGTGTTCCCTCAGCATGTGGCAAAGCTGCCCAGGGCTGGGTGCTGGTTCAGAGCAGCAGGTCTGTTCTGCTCAGACAACTGTTGCCCAATAGAAAGCCCACCCGTTCCTTGGCCACTCACTTGTTCGCCACTCCTCCCACCTGTCTCCTGACCAGGTGCCCCCTCCTGCCTTGCTGGGGCCTGGCTGCCTGTCTCTGATGAAGCCACCTCAACTACACTCGGGATCTCGTCTCCAATGCTGCTCCTTGTGACTGACTGCATCCCCAGATGGGGCCACCGTTCCTGGTCACCTGCCTGGCCAACTGCTCTTAGCGGTGGGTCGTCCTTCCTCATGGGGACAGAAGCCAGGATTTCAGACAGTACAATCCGCTCATGGCTTCCTGGCGGAGACTGTTCAGCCAGGAGGGGGAGGGACGGGTCTGTGAAAACGTCTGGCCATGTCCTCACTACCTCATGTTGATTTTGTTATTATATGTCCAATTACCCAACTGTTCTGCTGCTTTATATTCAGACACTAATTGCAAATGTCTCCTTTGGCAAGGTTATTTTTTGCGATCCTTCGGGGACATATTTTTCCGAGATTAGCACTGACACCCATGATGGTTTGGTACAGGAAGATTAATGTTACTGACAAACATTACCTCTGTTTGGGATTCTTGGTATGATTTTCTTGTATTTATTCATGTATTTTACAAAGCCTATGCAATTACGACAAAAGACTGGATGTGGCTCATTTGTGGGCACAGGGATTCATGTACGATTACCCCGTATCTAATCCAGATGGTGCAGGCAGCACACAGACGTTCTCAGTCCAGTGATAAATGTGCTGCGGACTGGCTGCATGTTCAGCACCAGGTGCCATGATCATGCGAGGTACACATGAATTAAAGCCAGTTTGCAACATTTTAAAGGGGAGTGGTATTCTGGCTGCACCAGGTGTTGGAAGTATTTGTGAAATTGTTCCTCATAAGAAAGAATGAAGAATGGAGCAGTAGGTCAGAAAGAGGGTTCCCAGATCTTCCAATTCAGCGCTGAAGATAGGATAGAAGCAAAGAGGTAATGTTTTCACAATGGGCCTGAAGGCCCTCCAGTAATGCACGCCATACAGTGTGGAAGCAGATAGCAGTGGAGGTCAATACAAGGGGCTGGATTCTCTGATTTTGAGGCTATGTCTCCCTGGTGGCATTTCATGACCGAAAATTCAGCGTAAAACAGCAACCAATCCTCCTTTTGGCTGGGGGTTAGCAGCCGAGCAGCGTAGAGCACCCGGCTCTTGTTATATTACAGGGGTGTAATGTATATGCTCCTCATTTGTCTTATCGAGTTATACTTAACTTGATGATAAACAGTCGAAGTCTACCGTGGGCAGCACGGTAGCATGGTGGTTAGCATAGATGCTTCACAGCTCCAGGGTCCCAGGTTCGATTCCCGGCTGGGTCACTGTCTGTGCGGAGTCTGCACGTCCTCCCCGTGTGTGCGTGGGTTTCCTCCGGGTGCTCCGGTTTCCTCCCACAGTCCAAAGATGTGCGGGTTAGGTGGATTGGCCATGCTAAATTGCCCGTAGTGTCCTAAAACGTAAGGTTAAGGGGGGTTGTTGGGTTACGGGTATAGGGTGGATTCGTGGGTTTGAGTAGGGTGATCATGGCTAGGCGCAACATCGAGGGCCGAAGGGCCTGTTCTGTGCTGTTCTATGTTCTATGTTCTTCCAGTTGATGACAAATTATTTCTTGCTCGGAGGGCAAAGTATGTTGAGGACACTGAGGCCACTGGGAGGGGGGGAGGGGGCTGTAGGGGGTGTGGAGTGGGATGGGGGTTGGGGTGGTGGCTAGGCCGCATCAACTGGAGAGTGTGGAATTGAAAAACATGTCAAACACCCTTATGCGCAACCAGTATGATGCCTCTGTAATTTTCTCCCGCAATGCGGGCCGACCTCCAAACCTTTGGCACATCTCTCCAGGCATCTTTCCTCTCCATGGCACCCACCCACCCTCCAGCTATGGACGTACCCCCGGAGCTGTGTGTCCATCCCTTCGGTGTTCGGATGTTGGCTGCTGTGGTGTTGCCTCCCGCGGTGTTCAGGCACAATGTCCAGATATCAAGGTGTGATTGGGATGCTAAGCAATGGCTCCCACATGCTACATGGCCCGCACAACCACGGGAATCCACTTGGCATGTGTGAAGTGCTCACTTATCCACGATTGCAAATTCCTTTTCAGCCTTCAACCGCATGGTTAGAGGCCTCGGCAGTCGGTGACCCCCACCGTGGGTGGTCGGTGGGGCAGACAGTCAGGGACAAGGGTTGTCCCCGAAATGGGTAAACGATCCAGGTGTTGGCATGATGGTGCTGTGAGTGGTTGCCTCCCCTGGTTGCCCCACTCCTAGCGCCTCCCCTCCACCCTCCTATGGTGGCCCACCCCTGTGGCGGGTCCCCCAACCCCCATTAAGCACAGAGATGGCAAGCCCAGTGCCTCCGTTCTCTTTGACTGTGAGCAGAGATGGCTACTCACCACCTCAGCTCCCCACAGAAGCACATCCACTAGGTTCACGTTGTCGTGTTAATCACCCTGGGGTAACACGGACTGCAACTGGATGCAGTTGTACTTGAAAGTAGACTCCAAACTTTGATGTTAGTTCAATACGCTGTATTGAACTTGTTAAGCAGTGCACACAGTTCGCTGTGGGTTTGACACTCTACTCATCTAAGTGTGCTTACTAATATAACTAACTAGACCAGACTGGCTCTGAGCCACGTGTAGAAGGTGCTAACTGATAATATATACCCTAACTGTCACTACAGTTGTCACCAGTGAAAAGAGGCAGAGTGTTGATGCCTCGTGTGTTTTATAGCGGGAGACCACCTTCTGGTGTTCTGCCTGGTGATTGGTTGTGTTCTGTCCTGTGTGTTGATTGGCTGTACTGGGTGTCTGTCACTGCCTGTTTGTATCTCATTATGTGCATGAGCGCATATCATAACACATGTTTTTCAAAAGTAGTACTAATCTGCGCCAGCGTGACCACTTGCTGGGGAGGCCGCTAAATGACGGGAGGCTGTTGGAATGGGGTGGCTCTCGTTAATTGTATGGAAATTGGACTGAAGTGATGTCAATTGCTTTCTCATCTCGCTATGGCGAGATCCCAATTCCATCCACGGGAGCAAGCTGGTTTTTGGCCTCTGCCGCTATTCACCGTCCTCGTTCCGCTTGAGCAAAAGCGTAACGAGGCTGGAAGATTGCACAAATTACATTTTGTACTCATGGTAAATAACTTAACAATTCTGTCAAATTTGTAATCTACTTACTTGTACCCAGAGTGATCGGTGGCTGGTCTGAATCAAGGCTGGTCAAAGATGGACTTGAAATATTGGGTGCAATCCAATGGCTTGGTTGCACCAGACTTGGTGACACAGCGAGGCCGTTAAATTTGCAACACCCAGAACACCTCGTGAGATCTAATGAGATCTAACAAGATCTCGTGAGATGTCACAATCTGGATTTCGCTCTCGCTGGGCGGGATCTAGATTAAATATCTAAGTGAGCAATTAGGTTCAATTAAATATGTCAATGCCGGATTCTCCCAAGGCACGAGAACTAACGGCCTCGCCTGGAACACCTTGCCAAAGCACCATTTACACTGGTCAGCAAAAGTGTGGACCAGACATAACAGCACCTTGGGGGGTGGCAGTCTCCCAGGCCATCGGAGGCCCCCAAGAGGGTGGGCTCTGGGCAGGGTGGGTGGTATCCTAGCACTCCTGCTGCCACTCGGGCACCTTGGCATTGCCATCATGATACCTTGGCAGGGCACTGCCAGGATGGCAGGGGCAATACCGGACTGGCAATGTCAAGGTGCCCAGGTGCTAGGTTGTCCATGCCAGGGACTGGGCCAGGGTGTGCCCTGCACTTATGAGATGGAGTGAGAGGGAGGGAGGGACGCTCAAGGACACCCTAACATGTAAGTTGGGGCATTGGGGGGTCTGGAGACCACGGTGGGGTTCGAAGGAACAGGGCGGCTTTTTAAAATACAGGAAATGAAGGTAACTGCAGCCTTGGTGGGGCTTTCCTCCGTGGAGACAAAATAGCCACCTGGGATTGAATTACGAAGTGATTCTAAAGTATAGGCCCTTGGCAACAATAAGATGATAATACATCCTAATTGTAAAGTTCAGGTGATGCCATAAACTCTGAAACAAACCTTTGACCTGAAATACAAAAAAGGTTTACAGCTTTCTGTCATGTTAATGGGAAATCTTTTTGAGGTTTTGTGATTTAAATTTAGGATGTAATAAAAAAAAATCTCTCAAGAATTAGCTAAAACAAGTGAATCATTTTATAAAGTTTGAAAGTACATGCTAAACTGACAATAACATACGTAGTACAAAATGAAGATTATTGCTCGGAATCACTTAGTATAATTTGAATTTTCTTCATGTTAAAATATTGTACACGTGTAATATCTGAATATGTAAATATTGACAACCAGATCAAAATTACTGCTCTTTAACTCTGTTCATTTTTTTCAAATGCCTATATTGACCCCAAGTGGCAATATACTATATTGTAGGTACTTAACCAGACTTGCTCAGGATAAAAGTCAAAATGATTCAAATGAATGCACACCAAACCAAACAAACCTGTTCATACATATTGTTCCGTCAAAGCAATTTACTTGTCAATTTTTCTCCCGCAAAAGAACAGAAATTCTTGGAATGGTGCCTCAGTCGAGAATACTGTGGTGACCACTAAATCCACAAACCAGCTGAAAACTATTTAACCCATCCTTGTAACAACAAATGCTATTGGCAAACAATGTTACATAAATCCTAGATGTATTGATCTCTCCTTTAGAGATCTTTTATATTTATGGAATGGTTTAAAGTGCCAGAAGCATAGACCTTGGGCAGCTCTTTAGAGGAACAAGATGCATAGTCAAGAACCTTTACTGTGTTTTGTTAACTTCATTGATACATCTGGTTTTATGTGTGCACATGTCATTTGGTGAATTAAATTTGGGAAAGGTTACTGGCATTTGTTTTCTTCAGCTCCAGTCTAGTAAAAAAAGATATATTCCCCTGCTGTAATATTGTGATAGACGTAGTCTATGTGAACTTCAGTAAGGCCTTTGATAAAGTTCCACATGGTAGGCTGCTCTGGAAGGTTAGATCACATGGAATCCAGGGAGAGCTGACAAATTGGATATATAATTTACTTAATGGTCGGAAGCAGAGGGTAATGGTGATAGGATGCTTGTCGGACTGGAGGCCTGTGACTAGTGGTGTACCTCAGGGGTCAGTGCTGGGCCCATTGCTTTTTGTTATCTATATCAACCATTTGGATGAAGATGTACAAGGCATGACCAGTAAGCTTGCAGATGACACTAAAATAGGTGGTACTGTAGACAGTGAGGAAGGTTATCACAAATTGCAGCATGATCTTAATCAGCTGGGGAAGTGGGCCAAGAAATCGCAAATGGAGTTCAATACAGATAAGTGTGAGATGTTGCATTTTGGAAAATCAAATCAAGATAGGGCTTTCATGGTGAATAGTAGGACCTTAGGGAGTATCATGGAACAGAGGGACCTTTGAGTTCAGATGCACAGTTCTCTAAAGGTAGAGTCACAGGTAGATAGGGCAGCAAAGAAGGCTTTTGGCATGCTGGCCTTCATCAGTCAGGGCATTGAGTATAGAAGTTGGGAAGTTATGTTGCAATTGTACAGGACGTTGGTGAGGCCACACCTGGAGTGTTATGTTCAGTGTTGGTTGCCTTGCTATCAGAGAGATGTTATGAAACTGGAGAGATTGTAGAAGAGATTTACAAGGAAGTTGCCAAGACTCAAGGGACTGAGATATAGGGAGGGATTGGACAGGCTAGGACTTGTTTCTTTGGAGCGTAGGAGACTGAGGGGTGATCTTACAGAGGTGTATAAGATCATGAGAGGCATAGATAGGGTGAATGGACTCAGTCTTTTCCCCAGGGTTGGTGAAGCGAGAACTAGAGGGCATAGGTTTAAGTTAAAAGAGGAAAGAATTAATGGGAACCTCAGGGGCAACTTTTTTTACACAGAGTGGGGTACATATGTGGAATGAGCTGCCGGAGGAGTGGTTGAGGCAGGGACATTGACAACATTTAAAAGGCATTTGGGCAGATACATGGATAGGAAGGCTTTAGAGGGATATGCCAAATGCAGGCAAATGACATTAGCTTAGCTGGGCTTTTTGGTTGGCATGGACCAGTTTGGGCCAAAGGGCCTGACTCTGTGCAGTAGATTCTATGAAAATCATAATTTCAATGTTAACCCAAGAGAAAGTGATCCCTGATCCCTCAAAGGTCAGGCGCTTTTATGTCTTTACTTTAATAGGATTAAAGCAAGCTAAAACTTGAGGCAACTCGATTCCAGTATAGTCTTTCAAGTACCTCCAAGAATTATGGACATCCTAGTTGGTTTGAAGTTGAACTTAGTGTGGGGGACTTCCCCAAATACCTTTACTGTACTTTAATTATTAGATGCTAACTTGCTTTTCAAAAGCAACGTTTTTTTCTTTTTGATGATACGGCATAGTTGAATGTACCTTTTGAAAACAAATGCAGGGCTGTCGAGTACGATCATGCTCTTCCCTACACACTGTATTGTTGAAGCACTAAACCTGCCTGACCAATGATCGGCAACCTCTCCACAGCAGTTGAAGACTTCTTGAAAACAATATTTCAAACTGATCAGGGAAAATGGAGCAGATTACAACTCACTAAATATTAGTTCATAGTTCATAGAATTTACAATGCAGAAGGAGGCTATTCGGCCCATCGAGTCTGCACCGGCTCTTGGAAAGAGCACACTACCCAAGGTCAACACCGCCACCCTATCCCCAACAGCTCAACAGATCATTAAGTACATGAAAAGAAAAGGAAATAAAAGAAAATACATAATAGGGCAACACAAGGTACACCATGTAACTACCTACATAGGCACATGCATCGGATGAAGCATACAAGGGTGTGGCGTTAATGAGGTCAGTCCATAAGAGAGTTGGTAACAGCGGGGAAGAAGCTGTTTTTGAGTCTGTTCGTGCGTGTTCTCAGACTTTGCCCGATGGAAGAAGTTGGAAGAGTGAGTAAGCCAGGTGGGACGGGTCTTTGATTATGCTGCCCGATTTCCCCAGGCAGCGGGAGGTGTAGATGGAGTCAATGGATGGGAGGCAGGTTCGTGTGATGGACTGGGCGGTGTTCACGACTCTCTGACGTTGCTTGCGGTCGTAGACTGAGCAGTTGCCATACCAGTCTGTGGTGCAACCAGATAGGATGCTTTCTATGGTATACTGAGATGGGCGAGGCAGACGAAGAGATGCTTGTGGGAAGGTAACGAGCTTCGAATGTACCAGGACTTGGGCACGGACCTGGCGAAGAGGAGAGCCAGGTTTAATCGGGTGCCCTCTTTAAAAAGGGTGTGAAGTTTGGGATATTGTACCTGCCCGCCTCTAGGTGACTTTTAACAGCCAATAACACTATTTTGGAACACCAGAGGAGGCGATGGAATTTTTAAGAGACAATGGACTGGCAGGAGAAGGAGGATACTGAACTTTGGAGGAGGTGTGAGGAGATGTTTGTTTTTTCTGTCTTTTTTCCTCTGAGATATTTTGTTGAGTTTGGAGGTGGGACGCTGGAGGAGCTTCGAAGGCGAGTGCACCTTTGTCCTGTTTATTTGCTGTTTGTTTCATGGAGGTATGCGAGCGGGGAGGAGGGAAATCAGTGGGGGTAGGAGACTGGGTAGCTTTGGCCTGGGGCTGTCAGGCTAGCTGGCCGGGCTAGCTAATGGGAGCAGTGTGGAAGAGGGGGATGGGGTTGTTGCTATATTTAGGGAAGGGAGGAGGGGGGGTGTGGTGATATGCATCACTGTAAATACACAAGGGGTTAATGTAAATACACTCAAAGTAAACACTAGAGGGAGCACCAGAGACATGACATGCAGACATACAGCTAATGAACACATAGAATAGGACACGACCAATGGGCAGTCAAGACACCCAGAGGTGACACTACCACAAGGGGGCAACCCATATAAAAGGACAGGGCACACATGCTCTTTCTCTTTCCACAGGTGACATTCAGAGAGAAGGACAGGGTCATATCAGAAGCATCACACCCAGCGCATGGCTTAGAGCAGACTGGTTAGTTAGACTGAGTTACTATAGCAAGATTAGCAGGAGAGTCAAACTCAAGTAGGAGAATGGTTAACTGTCTGGAAGGTCGCGTGACATGGGCTGGGGGGCTGGCCCAAGAAAGGATAAGGTTGATCTGCAGGGGAGGAGGGAGGGGGAAGGGGGAGGGGGGTGCACCCCCCCCCCCACCCTCACCCCTTCCCCCACCAGGCTGGTCATATGAAATGTGAGAGGGCTGAATGGGCCAGTCTCCCCCCTACATTATCTCAGGCGTCCATATCCCTAATATTGAAGAAAGATAAAGATCCGGAGCAGTGTGGGTCCTACCGCCCAATATCATTAAATATGGACGTTAAGTTGCTGGCAAAGATACTGGCCTTGTGTATCGAGGTCTGTGTGCTGCGGATGATAGGGGAAGACCAGACGCGGTTTGTAAAGGGGAGGCAATTGTTGCCAAATGTTAGGAGATTATTAAACGTGATAATGATGCCCCCGGAGGGATGGGACGTAGGCGTGGCAGTGGCAATGGATGCAGAGAAGGCTTTCGATTGGGTGGAATGGGAGCATCTGTGAGAAGTGTTGGGACGGTTTGGATTCAGGCAGGGGTTTGTGGAATGGGTCCGGCTGCTGTATCGGGCGCTGGTAGCAAGTGTGCGGAAGAATCGAGAGAGTTCGATGTACTTTGGGTTACATCCTGGGAAAAGGCAGGGGTGCCCACTCTCCCCGTTGCTTTTTTCCTTGGCAATAGAACCACTGGCAATGGCGCTTAGAGCATCAAGGAATTGGAATGGGATTGTGGGGGGTGGGGAGGGCACGTTGAGCACAGGGTCCCACTGTACACAGACAACCTATTGCTGTGTATTTTGGACCTATTGGGGGAATCATGAGTATCCTGGAGGAGTTTGGCCAGTTTTCTGGATACAAGCTAAATATGGGGAGGTGTGAGGTGTTCCCAATCGAGGCCAGGGCGCAGGAGTGGTATTTGGAAGAGCTACCGTTCAAGGTAGTGGGGGTGAGCTTCATGTTCTTGGGTATCCAGGTGATGTGCATAAGGTGAATCTGGCACGCTTTGTGGAGCAAATAAAGGGAGGTTTTAAGAGGAGGGATATGTTGCCACCGTTGCTAGCGGGTGGGTGCAGGCAGTGAAAATGAGGGTGCTGCCGAGACTTTTATTTGTCTTTCAGAACCTCCCGATCTTCATCATTTTTTAAGAAGTTCAACGTTTTGATTATGGGGTTTGTGTGGGCGGGGAAAACCCCGCGGATTAAGAAGGGGTTGCTGGTGCGGCGCAGGGGTGGGGGGCAGGCTGGCCTTGACAAATATAATGAACTATTACCGGGCAGCTAATATAACCATGGTTAGGAAGTGGGTAATGGGGGTGGGAGGTCGGCATGGTGGTAGATGGAGGCAGCCTCTTGTAGGGGAACGAGTAAACGAGCACTGTTGGCGGCACTGCTGTTCTCACCGACCAAGTACTCCACAAGCCCAGTGGCGGTGACGGTCCCGGGGTGGGGGGGGGGGGTGGAGAGAGACTGGGCGTGAGGTTTTGGGGGTGGCAATGGGCAGGGATCAAGCGGTTTGGGGACCTGTTTGTCGGGGCAGCTTTGTGAGCTTAGAGGATCTGGAGGAGGAATATCAGCTGCCGAGTTGGAATGTGTTTAGATACTTACAGGTACAGGACTTTGCGAGGAAGCCAGTGTCATCTATTCCCGGTTTGTGTCCTTGCGCTTAAAGGATATCGAGGGAAGGAATGGGTGAGGGTAAGGTGTCTGAGATCTACAAGGAGCTAAAGGACTGGGAGGGAGCCCCAATAGAAGTCAAATGGAAATAGGAGGAGGAATTGGGGCGGGGGGGGGGGGGGGGGGGGGGGGGGGGGTCCCGAGTCCAGAAGTGCCGATATTTGGAGAGTCGGAATACCCTGAAGTCCAGGGGATGAGAGAAGCTGATGTCCTGGCCTTTGCCTCCCTGATAGCCTGGAGACGGATTTTGCATGGGTGGCGAGACCTGAAGCCACCAAACCACAGGTATGGGTGAGCCACCTGGTGGAGTTCCTCAAATTGGAAAAAATAAAGTTCGTCTTGAGAGGATCGGTTGATGGGTTTGCCTGGAGGTGGAAGCCGTTCATCGACTTTATCAAGCTGGATTGAAGTGTCAGCAGGGGGCGGGGGTGTGGGTAGCAGGAAAGAGGGGGGTGGGGGATAAAGAGAAGGCAGGACAGGGGGAGGGGAGTTGGATGTTGATTAGCTAGTTATTTATTATGATGTTCCTGTTTGTTCTTGCTCTTTTATTTTGTATTTACTGTTTATATAAATGCCTTAATAAAAATATATATTTTTTTAAAGTGTTCATCTAATTTCTTATTATATCGAAACCCTTAATAACTGTGAAGAAATTGCACCGGCCAGTCTCGTCACTCTCCGTAACAATATTTAAAGGTTTCACTGCGTTACCTTAAGGTCTCATCTTTTCTCCAACAAAAAAAACTCAATGTCCGTCATCTTTTCTGAGAATTTAAATTCACTTCTTTGTAATTGCTAAGGATCTCTAATCTTACACTTTCAATGGATAAAGGCTGAATGGGCCAGTTGCCAATCTGTAAATGAATCTGATTCCTTCATCAAAGTGACTTTCAGTGGCTCCTGGGCGGAATTCTGCTCATCCAATTTCCAACTTATTTAATGCAGTTCCTCAACACATCAACATGAAGTAAAGCTTACCTAACATTCTCTATTAGCTGAGAAAACTAACACAATGTACATCGGAACATCTTGCCAAAGTTAAATCAGGCAAAACAAAACTTTAAATAATAACTACAGAAAGTAAGTGCAACCAATGATGTGCCCTAAATTGATTCCTCCATTGAGGCTGCTCTGTTCAGCAGTCGTATCCCCACCATCAATAAAACTCGATAATAGAAAACGCCTCGCTCCACACAGTAAACAGCATGGAAAACCACATTATCATGGGCTTCAGGAGCTGTCTTGTGGTCTCCACTTAGAAATAACTAGTGGCACAGTGAATGCCGCTGTTGCCTCACAGCACTAGGGTCCAAGGTTCGATTGTGACCTCGGGTGACTATCTGTGTGGAGCTTGCACATTCTCCCTGTGTCTGCATGGGTTTATTCGGGTACTCCGGGTACTTTGGTATCCCACAGACCAAAGATGGCTATTAGGTGAATTGGCAATGCTAAATTGCCGAAACGTTAGGTGGGGTTACGGGACTAGGAGTGGGGATTGAGCCTAGGTAGGGTGCTCTATTGGAGCAAGGCCGATGCAGACTCGATGGGCCGAATGGTCTTCCTCTGCTCTGAAGGGATTCCTTGATTCTAATTTTGCAAAGACTGATTTCCTCCTTTTTACCCATGGAAATCACTGGTCTCCAACTTCCAATTTGAATTATGAGCAGTGGCATCAAGTGACATAACGAAGGGGTGCAGTGACAGTGGAGCTCTTTATAATGCTTCTACCCTGGGACCTTTCATGAGAATATAACACGTGATGAGAATTGAAACATCTCCTGACCTAACAAAGGGGACAGACACAATCAATCATCGCTAATAAATCACTTCTTGCAAATTTGTGAATAAATAATAAACACGTTTGGATGACATTCTTCGGTCTGATACTTTTAAACCAATTTTTAAATCAATTTATTAAACAAATTAATCTTAAATATTTCAATACTGCACTAAGCTAGCAGGAACATGAATAAAAATATGCTAATGTTAATGCAACTGAAAATGATTTTAGGCTAATGAGAGATGCTATTATAATTTTTATTTTCATGTATATCATAGTTATCGAACTTGCATTCTAGACTGATCTATTTAAAGCACTCGGATTTGGCAAGAGAAAACTACAAACCAAAGCAAATCACTTCGGCAAACATCTTACCAACAGCGAGAAAGATCCACCAGAGCCAAATTTTCCCTTCAAAATAGCCGATGAAATAATCCGAGAACTGGAAAAGGAAATATTTGCATTAAATCACAAGCCAAATCTCCACTGAAATCCAAATGCAAGCAACATACACAAGGAAACAAAATTGAATCGTGTAGACCATGCTGCTAATGTAGCCACACCATGACTGCAGGCATGGACAGAGGGCATCAATTCATCAAACCGGTTTTTGTTTATTTGAGCATGCTAATTGGATACCTCACATTTAAACAAACAGATAGAAAAGGGTATAGAATATAAAAGTTGAGGTGTAATGATGAATCTATATAATAATAATCCCTTATTGTCACAAGTAGGCTTCAACGAAGTTACTGTGAAAAGCCACTAGTCGCCACATTCCGGCGCCTGTTCGGGGATGCCGGTACGGGAATTGAACCCGGGCTGCTGGCCTTATTCTGCATTATAAGACAGCTGTTTAGCCCGTTGTGCTAAACCTATAAAATACTTCGTAAGAGTATAATTGGAGTACTAATGAGTACAATTTTCAGCTCCATGCTCGAGGAAGCATTTTGAGGTAATAGAGATGAAGGCATAGATTTGCAATGAGTCAGGATTTTTTTTCAAAAGTGATGTGTGGGTCCCGATTCCTGATCCTATTCCCGGGGTGTCTGAGTTTTGGGAGTGCCATCAAAGGGTTCAAGCTGGTTCGGGTCAAAAGCCCAGACCTAGGGCAGCGCGGTGGTGCAGTGGGTTAGCCCTGCTGCCTCACAGCGCTGAGGTCCCAGGTTCAATCCCAGCTCTTGGTCATTGTCTGTGTGGAGTTTTCACATTCATCATAGAATTTACAGTGCAGAAGGCGGCCATTCGGCCCATCGAGTCTCCACCGGCTCTTAGAAAGAGCACCCTACCCAAGGTCAACACCTTCACCCTATCCCCATAACCCAGTAACCCCACCCAACACTAAGGGCAATTTTGGACACTAAGGGCAATTTATCATGGCCAATCCACCTAACCTGCACATCTTTGGACTGTGGGAGGAAACCGGAGCACCCAGAGGAAACCCACGCACACACGGGGAGGATGTGCAGACTCCGCACAGACAGTAACCCAAGCCGGAATCGAACCTGGGACCCTGGAGCTGTGAAGCAATTGTGCTATCCACAATGCTACCGTGTTTGTGTGGGTTTCGTCACCACAACCCAAAGATGTGCAGGGTAGGTGGATTGGCCACACTAAATTGGCCCTTAATCGGAAAATAATGAATTGGGTACTCTAAATTTATTTCAGAAAAGCCCAGACCTGGCACTCCTGACCTGGCTGGCTCCATTATGGAAATAAGCATGTCTTACTCTTCCGCAATTCTTCATGGAGCTGGACCAGGGGCTGGATTCTCCGCCCCGCCGTGCCACATTTCTGTTTTACTCCATCGGCAGGATGCTCTGTTAAGCCGGCAGGTCAATGGGGTTTCCCATTGTAGGGCAGTCCCACTCCGTCGGGAATTCCCCTGGCTGCCGGCAAAATGGCGCATCCTGGCGGCGGAGAATGCAGCCCCAGGTTTTTCGAGAGTCGTGGTTAATGGCAACTCAGAGCAGTTGTGAGTCATATAATCTACATGAGGGAACCTTTCAAAAGGTGAGCTCAAAAAGTCCTCCTTATGCCCCTCATGTCGAGCTATGCACCTCCACCCACCTCCCATTGCAACTGATGCCCTCTATGTTAAGCTATGCTTCTTCGCCCATGCTTCTTGGATCTTCATGCCCCCGATGCCAAACTTTGCACCTCCTCCCATGGTCCCTCATGCTCTCTATTCTGAGCTTACCTCTCCATCAACCTCCATGGCTCCTCATGCCCTCTACGCAAAGTAATGTCCCTCCTCCCACCCCTCATGGTCCCTTATGCCAAACTATGGCATTTTCAAGCCCATGGACCCACTATACATTTTATAAAAACAATGAACCCTATAGTGACAATATTATGTGTTAAAAAAAGCTTTAGAAATTCATTCGTTACTTTCCACTATATTAAAAAGTCCTTTTTTCATAACCCAATAAATTGTCAGTCATTAAGGTACTTTAAAGCATCAATAATAGAAACTGCAAGTCCTTGAAATCTCTTAACCTTGTGTAAATAAATATTGTAAAATTGACAGCAGGGATAAAAGAGTCAGAGCTGTCAATGATTCAATGTTTTCTCTGGGGTTCAGGTATTTCAACAGAATAATGGATTATTGATCTGTCTGCGAAGCATACATAATGATGTTTATTTCCCTTTTCGAACTTGAAAACCAAAAGGACGCAGAGTTGCTACATGAAAGAAGTAAGGTTTTTCCAGCATTGCTTGCGGGTTAAGAGGAGCAGGAGCATTTCCCATGAGCCAGCACAGCAAACCTGTCAAGCTTCCCAGCAATTGACTCCCCATACCATTCAAAACCCTTCCGGACCTGTCCACCAATAGCCTCATTGACCTCCATTTCACCTTGAAACCTCTCCATTCCCCAGCTACAATCTGATGCCGCATGCCTACCTGTCCGACAGTCACCCAACCTTTTAACCTGGCTGGCTGGAACTAGAAAACAGATTCCAAAAATGACGTCAGGTTGTGCCATTAATTTCGACAGAATTCAAGGAAAACCCCATCCTTCCAGAAGAAATGTGCAAAAGTGTCCCTCCACGCTCTCTCCCTGGTAATATCAGTGCCAATTACGTTCTGTACCCATTAACAAAACAACCAACGTGGAAACTTTGCAGAACTGAAACCAGGCATCATTGAAACTTAATATGATTGAAACCATGTTGTATCAAGTTCATCCCTTTTGACATTAAGGTAGATTACTAATTAAAAAGAACATTGTCATTCACATAATTAGTTTCGTATTTCAGTCAATGGGTTGAATCTTAACTTAATAAAAACAGTGGAACGATGTCAGGTCAAAATTCAAAGACATCTAAAACAGAAAACCAACTCACTCCCTTGCTATTTTAATAGTGGTTGGAAGAGCCATGAATTACCAATCCACTTATAGGGGAAGGAGGGTCTTTGATCATTTAAATATTACAATTAGGCTCTAATGCAAAAGCAAAATACTGTAGACACATGGAAATCTGATACAAAAATGAAAAAATGCTGGTACAGTTCAGCACGTCAGGCAGAATCAGTGGGGAGAAACAGGGTCGCCATTCACTGGCCACATCCCGCCCGAATCAGGATGGAACACGGACAGTAGATCCTGCAAGAGGACTCACCTGAAGTTCCCAACCGTCATTACGCATCGCGGGATCTAACCAGATCTCATGAGATGTCGCCATCTGGTTTCCATCCACAATGGGCAGGATCCAGACTTGCATTATTAAGTGACCTTAAAAGCACATTTAACTATGTCTACACCAGATCGAATGGCTACCCGGCATCTACCAGCCTCACTGAGGAGACCCCAGCCGGCTTCCATTTAGCACTGGTCCCCACGAACGGGGACCGGCGGAACAGAACTTGGGGTGGTCGGCCTCTGGGTAGTGTGGTACCTTCCATCCTGGCACGCTGGCAGTGCCACCCTTAAACCCTGGCAGTGCCACCTGGGTGCCACCCTGACACTGCCAGAGTGCCCAAGGAGCACTGCCATGATGCCAGGCTGGCTGTGCCAAGTTGCCACACTGGCATTTTGCCTGCGCTGGGGAGCAGGCCCGGGGTGCCCTGCCCATGTGAAGTGGGATGTGGGTGGCCCAGGAACCCCCTTATAGGCGAGTCGGGGCATGGGGGAGGTTCTGGGGGTCACATTGCGGAGTTGACAAGTGCTGGGAATTACTCCGCTAATCCTGCCCAGAATAGACTCTGCTTTCTTTTTGATTAAATCGCACCCATGGTTGATGTTTTCAGCTCAAGTTGATATTTATAATGAGGCTCCTGACCTTCATTTTAACAATCAATCTATTTTAATGTCAGTTTATTTTTCATTGAGTCAGACAGGTTTTTCCAGGCGTTGGGAAAGCCAACAGGTGAAATGTGTGCAAGGAGCTGGATCCATGAGGTAAGAACAGGAATGTTTCCGGCAGGACCAACAAGCTAGTTAACCATTTCTCTGAACTCCCCCCAGCCCCTGGCTATCTGTCTGCTCCAAAGCCACCAACCCCCATCAGAAGCTCCAACTGCCCTTGGACCACAATCAGAGCCGCCCCCGCCCTGTAGGTGCCAGTGACCACTCCCATACAGACCCCTTCCCTGCACACTCGACCGAGCTGCTCTTCTGAGCTCCAGCCTTCCGCTGGAGGCTTCCACGTTCCTATAGCTACCAGTCTGTCAATTCATCCACCCTCTGGACAGGAAACTGACAGTAAAAGATTTAAAGGATCTATAGGATGTTTGGGAAACATGCTCTTCTTGAAGTTTCTCAGCCCGAGGCACAATGCATGGGCAGGGTTTTCCTCCCCTTCCCCCATCGCATGTTTTGGAGAGCCAGCAGTCCCGCTGACGTCAATTGTTTTTTCCATGGCTTGCACCTCCAGCGCTGGGGACTGGCAAGAGCGGGACAAGAAGATCCGCCGGCAAGAAAGGCTGGAAGATTTCAGCCCATGCCTGGGCTAAAATCCAGGCTAACGCTTCTCCTCAGATATAATCCAGCACATTTTGGCTTCCGAGACCATTTGTCTTGAAATACTTTCTTGAATGCCAATTATGGGTATGTCTCCCATAATTACAGTAAAACTAGCAAAATGCATATTCTCTAGTTCAACAAATGACAGGTGTACTTCAACAGGGGTAGGATTATACCAAAACATTTGTGAGCATGTCGTAAAACATCAAACACTTACCCTCACAATCAGAATCCACTTTATAAGAGACAGCCCAAATCCAGAGATGGCTCCATATCGGCCTGCAATGGTGTTGGTTGAGCAGAAGGATAAAAAGAATCCAATCCAGTTAAATATAAATGCAACTAAAAAACCAAAGAAAATGAAAGTAGTCATTAATTTGAAAATGTTATAAAAGTTACAAAATTATAAATAAAAGCAAATATAGCAGATGGTAACAGAATTATAAACCTTGTTATGTTACATTGGCAATTGCACTCCTCAACATGAATTACACTGGATGTAAGAATCATTTGAACTTTGAATTTCAGCTTTGGGCACACCGGCTGCCCTATTCTCCGGCGCCGTTTTTCAGGCAGTGGCAGGATTCCCACCACGCTGTTCGATGGGGGCCATTGACAGCGGCCCCCCCCCGGCAATTCTCCAGGCCCCGATGGGCCGAGAGGATGTCCAGTTTTGGCGCCGGGGTTGTTGGCGCCGGTTTTCCCGCTGGCTTGGAGACATAGCCGCATTTTCAGAGAATCCCGCCCAAAATTCGGCAATGTGTAAAACTAGCATTGGACTAGAATCCACACCATCCTTACCAGAAGGACTAGGTTAGAATAATTCTGGTGGTTAAAAGTGATGTACCATCAATTGGACTCGAGTCATGAAGAAGTTCCAAATATCAGGCTTTAATCAACTAGTTGTGTGCCCGGCAGTCGACTTACAGAGAAAGGCCGACTGCCGGGTCCTTATACCCCGCCTCGTAGGCGGGACTACTTGCCTCTCGGACAATGGGTGAGCAGTCACATGACTAGCCTCAACCAATCAGCAGAGAGGCATATGACCGACCTGAGCCAATGGGCTGCGAGTGCTCTGCACCAATGGCCGATAGGTACCGTAAACCTCCTAGTCATACCACCACATTCACCCCTTGTGGAGAAAGAAGCCGGGGGGGGCAGGATTAAGAAGGGGGGTTGGCTGTTGGACTGGTGGTATGACTAGAGAGAACGAGGTGTACCGAGGTAAATGGTGGCTGCCCACTGGCTCGCGACGACTGTGCAGATACAATGAACAGCAATGAACAGTACACAAATAGGAAAACGAAGAAACAAAATGTGCAACTTGTACATTGGAACTCTGAATGACACGAGGAGTCTGATAAAAGTCCTGTGGAACATCAGGTCGACGCAATCAGTCTGTTGGGTGCCCTCGATGTTCTGCTGGACCGTCGCAGCGGTGCCGGTGACGTTGGGCCGGTGGCCGTCCTTGACTTCGGGAGCGGCGGTCGTGATCCTGTGTCCGTACCCCTGGTCAGTGCTAGTGAAGCTCTGGCCGGGGGAGGGGGTTCCTGTGCGCTGGGTTGCGGGGGCGCCGGGGGGGGGGGGGGGGGGGGTTGGGACTGGGAGGAGGGTGTTGATGTGGGGGGTTGAGGCCGCACGCCAGGTCTCGATGGGAGACCGTGTCCTGCCGACCTTCAGGATACTCCACGTACACGTACTGCGGGTTAGCGTGGAGTAACTGGACTCGTTCCACCAACGGGTCGGACTTGTGCACCCGCACATGCTTCCGGAGCAAGATGGGCCCGGGGGTGGCCAGCCAAGTTGGGAGTGGGGATCCTGAGGACGACTTCCTAGGGAAAACAAGAAGACGTTCATGAGGCGTTTGGTTTGTGGCAGTGCAGAGGAGAAACCGAATTGAATGGAGGGTGTCGGGGATGACCTCTTGCCAGTGGGAGATAGGGAGATCTCTGGACCGTAGGGCCAGTAGGATGGTCTTCCAGACTGTACCATTCTCCCGCTCGACCTGCCTGTTACCCCGAGGGTTATAACTGGTCGTCCTGCTAGAGGCGATGCCCCTGCTGAGCAGGAATTGACGCAGTTCGTCGCTCATAAAGGAGGACCCCCGGATGTACGTGGGGTAACCGAACAGGGAGAAAATTGAGAGGAAGGCCTTGATGACGGTTGTCGTGGTCATGTCGGGGCAGGGAATGACGAAAGGGAAGCGGGAGTACTTGTCAATCACACTTAAGAAGTAGGTGTTGTGGTTGTTGGAGGGGAGGGGACCTTTGAAGTCCATACTAAGACGTTCAAAAGAGCGGGATGCCTTTACCAGATGCGCTTGCTCGGGGCGGTAGAAGTGCGGGTTGCACTCTGTGCAAATGTGGCAGTCCCTAGTCACGGTCCTGACCTCCTCAATGGAGTAGGGCAGGTTGCGGGTCTTGATAAAGTGATAGAAGCAGGCTACCCCTGGATGGCAGAGGTCCGTGTGGAGGGAGCGGAGGCGGTCTATCTGCGCACTGGCGCAGGTACCGTGGGACAGGGCATCAGGAGGCTCGTTGAGCTTCCCAGGACGATACACGGTATCGTAGTGGTACGTGGACAACTCGATCCGCCACCGCAAGATCTTGTCGTTCTTGATTTTGCCCTTCTGTGCATTGTCAAACATGAAGGCCACTGATCGCTGGTCTGTGAGGAGGGTGAACCTCCTGCTGGCCAGATAGTGCCTCCAGTGTCGCACAGCTTCTACTATGGCCTGTGCCTCCTTTTCCACTGAGGAATGGCAGAGTTCGGAAGCGTGGAGGGTCCGGGAGAAGAAGGCCACGGGTCTGCCCGCTTGGTTGAGCGTGGCCGCCAGAGCTACATCGGACGCGTCGCTCACGACCTGGAATGGGAGGCACTCGTCGATAGCACGCATCGTGGCCTTTGCGATATCTGCTTTGATGCGGCTGAAGGCCTGGCGGGCTTCCATCGACAGTGGAAAAGTGTTGGATTGGATGAGGGGGCGAGCTTTGTCGGCGTAGTTCGGGACCAACTGGGCATAATAAGAGAAGAAGCCCAGACAGTGTTTGAGGGATTTGAGGGAGTTGGGGAGAGGGAGTTCCATCGGGGGGCGCAAGCGTTCGGGATCGGGGCCTATCACTCCGTTACGCACTACGTAGCCGAGGATGGCTAGACGGTCGGTGCGAGGTTAAGGAGTTTTGCGGTACGGAGGAATTTCTGGAGGATGATGTCATGGTCCAGCTGGTCGTGGCCGCAGATGGTGACGTTATCGAGATACGGGAAGGGCGCCCGTAAACCGTATTGGTCAACTATTCGGTCCATCTCCCGTTGGAAGACCGAGACCCCATTTGAGACACTGAATGGAACCCTTAGAAAGTGATAGAGGCGCCCATCTGCCTCGAACGCGGTGTACTTGTGGTCACTCGCGCGGATGGGAAGCTGGTGATAGGCGGACTTAAGGTCCACCGTGGAGAAGACTTTGTACTTTGCGATCCTGTTTACCAGGTTGGTAATATGAAGGAGAAGGTACGCGTCCAGCTGCGTAAACCTGTTGATGGTCTGACTGTAATCAATGACCATTCGGTTTTTCTCCCCAGTCCGAACTACCAGCACTTGGGCTCGCCAGGCACTGTTGCTGGCCTCAATGACTCCTTCCTTTAGTAGCCTCTGGACCTTGGACGTGATGAAGGTCCGATCCTGGGCACTGTATTGCCTGCTCCGTGTGGCGACGGGTTTGCAATCTGGGGTGAGGTTCGCAAACAAGGAAGGGGGTCCACTTTGAGGATGCGAGGCTGCAGACAGTAAGGGGGGGGAATAGGGCCGCCGAATTTAAAGGTCAAGCTCTGCAGGTTGCACTGGAAATCCAGTCCTAAGAGTGCCGGTGCGCCGAGGCGGGGGAGGACGAGGAGTTTGTAATTTTTGAATACCCTCCCCTGGACCGTGAGGTCCGCTACGCAGCACCCGGTGATGTGAACGGAGTGCGAACCTGAGGCTAGAGCTATCTTATGCTTGACCGGGTGAACGGGGAGCGCGCAGCATCTTACCGTATCGGGGTGGACAAAACTCTCTGTGCTCCCGGAGTCTAGTAGGCAGCTCGTTTCGTGTCCATTGAGAAGGATCTGTGTCGTCGCCGTGGAGAGCGTGCGTGGTCACGACTGGTCGAGAGTCACTGCAGCGATTGTGGCAAGAAGTCTGGGTCGTCTTCGCTTGCGGAGTAGTTGCTAGTGGTCCAAAATGGCGGCGCCTGTCGGCCGCACTTGGAGTTGGGGCCCCAAGATGGCGGCGCCCAGGACCCACACGTGGAGTCGGGACCCCAAGATGGCAGCGCCCGTAGCCCGCATCTGGGGTCGGGGCCCCAAGATGGCGGTGCCCGGGACCCACACATGGCGTCCGGGACCCAAAATGGCGGCGCCCATGGGTCACTCGTGGTGGTTAGACGCAGGAGCAAAGAGGTCCGTGGGTCGCTCGTGGTGGCCAGGAGCGGGGGCAGAGAGGCCTGTGTGCCGCGTGGGGCCCTGGGGTCGCTGCGCGGAACAGCAGCGACCGACTTTGATTGGCAAGCAACTGAATAATGACCTTTCTTACCGCAGCTCTTACATACTGCGGAGCGGGCCGGACAGCGCGGGCGGGGGTGCTTGGCCAGGCCACAGAAGTAACAGCGGGGCCCCGTGAGCTTATCGGGGCGTCCCGCAGCGCAGGCCTGGGGGGGGGGTTCAGAGTCGGCGGGGGACAGGGGGCTTGCGTGCCACGTTGCCCAAGGGGCTGCCGCGCGGCCGGGGGCATATGCGCAGGCGTTCTGGTCGGCAACCTCCAGAGAGTATGCGAGGATCCATGCCTCAGCGAGGCTTAAAGTGTCTTTTTCTAGTACCCACTGGCGTATTGCAGAGTGTTGCATGCCTGCAACGAAGGCATCCCGGATTAACAGTTCCGTATGTTCTGCCGCAGTAACTTGCGGGCAGGCGCAATTTCTCCCCAAGACAACGAGGGCCCGATAAAATTCATCAAGGGACTCACCGGGGAACTGTTGCCTTGTAGCCAGGAGATGCCGTGCGTAGACTTGGTGAACAGGCCTGAGAAAATGTCCTTTCAGAAGGTCCATGGCCGCGTCATAGTCTTGTTCATCCTCAATCATCGAGCAGACGGCAGTGCCCACGCACGAGTGGAGGATGTGGAGTTTCTGCTCCTTGGTGGGTTTTTTTTTTTTTTTTTATAAATTTAGATTAGCCAATTATTTTTTCCAATTAAGGGGCAATTTAGCGTGGCCAATCCACCTACTCTGCACGTTTTTGGGTTGTGGGGGCGAAACCCACGCAAACACGGGGAGAATGTGCAAACTCCACACGACAGTGACCCAGAGCCGGGATCGAACCTGGGACCTCAGTGCCGTGAGGCGGTTGTGCTAACCACTAGGCCACCGTGCTGCCCTACTCCTTGGTGGGTTGACTGCCTGTGGTGGAGAGGTAACTGTTGAAGCACGCCAGCCAATGTTTAAAAGTTGCTGACGCGTTTGTAGCATGCGGGCTGATGCGGAGGCAGTCTGGTTTGATCCGAAGCTCCATTTCAAAATTCTAGTTGATTAAATTGATGTACTATCAATTGGACTCGAGTCGTGAAGAAGTTCCAAATATCAGGCTTTAATCAACTAGTTGTGTGCCCGGCAGTCGACTTACAGAGAAAGGCCAACTGCCGGGTCCTACGGGTTCTTATACCCCGCCTCATAGGCGGGACTACTTGCCTCTCGGCCAATGGGTGAGCAGTCACATGACTAGCCTCAACCAATCAGCAGAGAGGCACATGACTTCAGCCAATGGGCAGTGGGTGCTCTGCACCAATGGCAGATAGGTACCGTAAACCTCCTAGTCATACCACCACAAAAAGAAAGATCAACACTTTGTGATAAAGGGATATTTATATACCTGACCATTCACTTCGGACTGCCAAGCCCCATTAAAATTTATTTTGAAAAGGAAATTCACTCAAGTCCTCATAGACAAATAATACAAAACAGAACTTGCTCAAAATTGCATGTAAAACCTTTGCCTCAGCGTTTGAGAATTTGGTTTTGCAGACACTACAGCGTTAACCTTGGCCCAGATTCCATTTAAAAATACACCAATAACTTTTTGTTCATTTATTCACGGGTTGTCGGCAGACCTGGAAAGATCAGTGATTATTATCCATCCACAATTTCCCTTTGGAATATGGCTGTGAGCTCCCTTCATGAACTGCTGTGGTCTAGGTGGTATGGACACACCCATCGTGAACTAACTTTCGGCCAGAAGCACACCGAGCAGAAGATTTATCTTACTGATCTCCATCAAATACAAAATTGTCTCAGTTTTATATATTCAACAGCAGCGCCCCCCAATTGCAGGAGGTCAACCAATGTTACTCCTGAGAATTCGCTATTTCAAATGTCAAGTGAGGAGCCAATGCAAATTTAGGCTAATCACTCATTCATTACAAATTAATTACACTTTTAAAATCATCTCTTAACATGAAACATTTTAAAAAGCTTATAAATCTTGTCATAAAATAAAACTTATGACTTTTTGACGCAACTTATGACATTTTAAATATCACTTTTTGAACTGATCAATGTTTACATTTTCAATTTTGGGAAACTAATTATGCCCGCTAAAAATGTGACTTGGCCCGTATTCACTGGAGTTTAGAAGGATAAGAGGGGATCTCACTGAAATGTATAAAATTCTGACAGAGCTGGACTGAAGGATACAAAGATGCTGTTTCCTCTGGCTAAGGGGGTTCTAGAACAAGGGGTCACCGTCTCAGGATATGAGGTAGGCCGTAGGACTGAGATGAGGAGAGACTTGATGAGGAGAGGGTGATGAACCTGTGGGATTCTCTGCCGCACAAGGCTGTGGAGATCAGGTTGATGAATATATTTAAGAAGGGAATAGATAGATTTCTAGACTATAAAAGGTGTCAAGGGGCATGGAGGGAGCGCTGGGGTATGTTGTTGGAGATCGAGGATCAGCCATGATCATGCTGAATGATGGAGCAGACTCAAGGGGAGCGATTCTCCGAGGCCGCGCCGGTTGGGAGACTTGCAGGCCACGCCATTTTATCGCACAACGCCGGTCCAACGGCGTCCCGCCATTCTCTCAACCGGCGAGACCGGCCCCGTCGAGTTCCGCGTCGCACCAGCTGGAGAAGCGCTCGAGACACTCACAACAGTGATTCTCTGGTACTAAGGCATTCTCTGGCCCGGATGGGCTGAGCGGCCGCTCCGACAGGTTCCCGCCAGCACCGTCCACACCTGGTCACTGCCGACGGGAACTGTGCGTGAACCCTGGGGGGCGGCCTGTGGGGGGGGGGGGGGGGGTGGTTCCTTCACCATGGGTGCCTCCGATGGGGTCTGGCTCACGATCGGGACCCACCAATCAGCAGGCCAACCTCTCTAAAGGAGGACCTCCTTTCCTCCGCCGAGGACGGCAACCGCGCATGCGCGGGTGACTTCATTTACACGGCGCCAAGGCCCAGCGCGTGTAAAATTCAAGACGCCGCTCCTAGCCCCTCGGGGGCGGGAGAATAGGGGGCTGGGAGCGAGCTCCAACGGCGGAGTGAAACACTCCGGTTTTCACTCCGGCGTCGGGACTTTGTCTCCATTTCGGAGAATCGGGCCCAAGGGGCCCAATGACCTATCCCTGCTCCTATTTTGTTTCTGTGTTTGTGATACACTGAATGGAAGCCACACCCACAGTTTACCTAGCCTTCCTCGCCTGCACTGATGATACCTCACTGCAACACACACTGAGATGGAATCCTCCCACAAGGCAGCAGTTTCCCAGCAGTGAGGAGCAGCTGCCTGCCTGATGGAAGCAGACAGCCAATTTTAATATTGAACAACACCATCAGATTCAATTCCCGGTGCCCACCAGCATTTTCGGTCAGTCAAACAGCCTCCCTGAGGCAGCTTCCCAGGGAGGTAGCCACAGGCAGGGAAGGCAGACCCTGTGGTGGGTCTGGAGAGGCCTGCCTTCTTAATTCTAATTTATAGTTTGCTTCTCCGAGAGCGCCGCCATTCTGTGGAGCCCCGTCAATCTCCAGCCTGCCTTGGCAGTGCTCACCTCTTTTGGTGGGGCTGCCGAGGGTCCAGAGCAGGGAGCTCTCTGATTCAGCCAGTAGGATTGGGAGTCCATCTTAATTTTTTTTAAAATAAATTTAGTGTACCCAATTATTTTTTCCAATTAAGGGGCAATTTAACGTGGCCAATCCACCTAACCTGCACATCTTTGGGTTGTGGGGGCGAAACCCACGCAGACACGGGGAGAATGTGCAAACTCCTCACAGACAGTGACCTAGGGCCGGGATTCGAACCCAGGTCCTCAGCGCCGTAGGCAGCAATGCTAACCACTGTGCCACCGTGCTGCCCGGGCTCCATCTTAATTAGGCGACGAGCCTGAAGGCGGCACAATAGGTGGCCACCTGTCGGTCGTACTGTTGGCGAGTTCAAGTTCAGAACGGCATTTCCTTGTGACCCCAACGCACTGAAACCTGCAGCAAAATCTTGCCCCATGCAGCATTTATATCAGTTGTGAAGCCAGCAGGAACAGGTAGATCTGCTAAAGCTACAAGCCACAGGCAATTCATTTCAGCCCAGCATGGATAAATTGAGAAAGTTTTACTGATTGCGATAATTTACCTCCTGTTGGATTTTATTCACCACCAACAACTGTGATGTCATATGGAGCAACCCTTCATACTTCCAGAAGAGCTCAATTGTCAGGGCAACGTCGGTAAGGCCAACTGATGATAATAATTAGGTAGTTCTCATGTTTACAGGCGACTGCATGCTAAATTTCTTTTTTTTTAAATAATTTTTATTCAGATTTTCACAAAATATCAATAACAGAAAATATTAACAAAAAATATTACAACTAAATAATAAAAATAAATTAAGTAACAATTAAATTATGTTCCGAATTACCTTCATAGTGCATTTATATGACTCAACTGATGATACACAAAAATGACTGGAGATAATTGCGTAGAGCCTATACTGCATTAACTATCAGTAGAACACTGGTGGACAGTGGGTCGAGTCAGCTTGCCACCTGCTCATTCTTGCTGCCGGAGGTCAGAGCCGCATAGAGACTTGGGATTATTTCCAAAATTGTTAATGACTGACTCAGGAACCATTGCTATTTCTAACATTGCTATCTCTTAGCGCTGGAGAGGATGTCTTCATAGAATTATAGAATCCCTACAGTGCAGAAGGAGGCCATTCAGCCCATCGTGTCTCCACCGACTCCCTACACAATTCCTCTCCTCCGTCCACCCACCTATCCCGTAACCGCCTATCCCGTAACCGCTTATCTCGTAACCGCATAACCTAACCTGCACATCCCTGGACACTAAAGGGAAATCTATCATGGCCAATCCACCTAACCAGCACATCTTTGAACTGTGGGAAGAAACGGGAGCGCCCGGAGGAAACCCACGCAGACCACGGGGAGAACGTGCAAACTCCACACAGATAGTAACCCAACACCGGACTCGAACCCGGGTCCATGGCGCTGTGAGGCAGTAGTGCCAGTTTTCAAGCCTGCATGTTTCCTCTTGTCAAGGTGAACATGATTCCAGTTTTTGTTATTGATGCATCCCACTGAGTGAATTCAGAATGCTTGACCTCTGTCCCCATTTCATCCTCAATGCCTATGTTTTACAGATCCTGTACTATGGGTGGAATCGTCCTGAAATTGGCGAAGTACAATTTTGGGTGGTTAAGTGGGGTTTGATCCGCCAATGCCGATGACGACTTTTTCCACCTTATTGTGCTTTGTTGGATTGCCAGCAGATGACCTCTGACTTAATCAGCTGACCATGACCTCAGAGCTTCAGTATCCGGGCATCATATGTAAAGGCTGCCCCAGCACAGAGCTGGCACTGGCCAAGGGAAAGGAAGCCAAAGTCAAGAAACATGCTGCCCTCAACTTAGCAACACCTCCCCTAAGTGCCTACCAGAGTTCTACAGTGCCCTCCACCTCCATTCTGGGCGAAGACCCCAAGCAAGGACAACAATCCCACATAGGAGGCAGTGACAGCAGTGGTCAGCGCAATGCCCTCCAAAATAGGACAGACATCCAGTACCGAAAGTGGGTGAACGATTTCCTCCGTTCTTCCAAGGTAAGTCATTCTTCTCATCACTCTCTTTTTTTTATATAAATTTAGAGTACCCAATTATTTTTTCCAATTAAGGGGCAATTTTAGCGTGGCCAATTCACCTAACCTGCACATCTTTGGGTTGTGGGGGCGAAACCCACGCAAACACGGGGAGAATGTGCAAACTCCACGCGGACAGTGACCCAGGGCCGGGATTCGAACCCGGGTCCTCAGCGCCGTAGGCAGCAATGCTACTTCTCGTCACTCTCAACCCACACACTCACAAACCCATCACACATCCAATACATCAAATACCAATCCTTAATAATCCCATTTACCAGCACTTGGTCCATAGCCAATCAGCCTTGGCGATTGAAATGCTCATCCAGATGCTTCTTAAATGCTGCAAGAGTACCTGCCTCCATCACCCTCTCAGGCAGCGCGTTCAATGTTTTTGCCACTCTCTGGGTGTGGTGATATGCATCACTGTAGATACACAAGAGGTTAATGTAAATACACGTAGACTAGATAGACACTAGAGGGAGCACCAGAGACATGACATACAGACATTCAACCAATAGGTCAGTAAGATAGGACACGACCAATGGGCATTCACGATACACACAGAGGTGACACCACCACAGGAGGGCATTTCACCAACCCATATAAAAAGGACACAGCACACATGATCTTCCTCTTTCCAGTGGAGACACTCAGTGAGTACAGACACAGGGTTGATTCAACATCACACCCATCACGTGGATTGTAGCAGACTGGTTCATCAATCTGAGTAGCTAGAGAAGGATTAACAGTAGAGTCGAATCCAAGTAGGAGAATTGTTAATAGTTTAATAAACATGGTTGAAGCAATCTCCACGTCTGAACCTTCCTTTGTCAGAGTGCACATCAAGGAAGCAGCTTATGCTATGTCAAGAGCATAACAGGACATGATACCAGTGAGTAACTGTTTAAATCCATATAGTTACAACTCAGCAAACAGTGACAACCAGCAACAACACCCAGGCAAGGATGATCGAGATTCCGGTTCCACAGCGGCTCAGGTGCCATGGCAATCTCAGTGAAAACTGGCATGCATTCAGGCAAAGGTTTGAGATCTTCCTGGTAGCAACCGACCTACAAGATGCGGCTGATGCTGAAAAGACAGAGCTTCTGCTCACCATCGCCGGTGCCAGAGCAGAAGAAATCTTTAAAACATTCAAGTTCTCCAAAGGGCAAAACAGGAGCGACTTCCAGGCAGTCCTGGACAAATTCTAACAAAACTGCGAGGAAAACACAAACAAACCAACAGAAAATGGTAAGAGAGGCGCCAGTACTCACCATGAGGCCGAGGCAACAGAGGAACGAACGACAAATTATGCTGCGGCCTGACGCCAAGAGACAGAGAGCGGTACAAGCCCACAGAGAGCGGCCTGCTGCCACACAGAGGGTGGTCCACGCACCGCGAAGGGTTCCCGACTCCACACAGAGAGTGGTCCACGCACCACAAAGGGTCCCAGCCTCCACACAGAAAGCGATGCAAGAATCCACAGCGCAGTCTTTGCATGAACAAGAAATGACTCGAGTGACACAAGCCTCCACAGCGAGCTCGTGGACAGCCTCCATGATGGAAGACTCCAAAGCGTAGTCCTCGCATGCACAAGACCATGAGGGTCTAGCAACCTCCTCTGAGCAACCAGCAGCAGACGATGCAAGTCTACCATGCTCAAGTGCACAGTCTGCCACGCTCCAGTGAACAACAAAGCGACTACGAAAGTCCACCCAGATTGTTTGAGCCACAAGAAGAAGACTCTGACAGTCTACCCAGCCCAAGTGAACAGCAAGAAGACACTGAGGCTCTACCCACTGTATGTGAGGCAAGTGACGACGGCCTCCCACTTCCCATACAAAATGTGCAACGTGACAGACCTCAGCTAGTGTGTACAGAGGCACTCGACAATCACAGTGAGACTACTGGTGACTCCGGTGACACCACGTTACTTCAAACCTCATTCACTCAAGCCTCTCCACAAGCAAATGCATTCCTGACTGAAATGACTCCGGACGTGGAGCATCAAGAAACCTCAGCTGACTCAAGTGAACCTAAAATGACTCCAGACGGGGAGCATCGACAAGCCAAAACCGACTCAGGTGAAACAGACCAGACTCCAGAAGGGGAGAAACCACAAGCCAAAGCTGATTCAAGTAAGCCGGACATGACTCCAGACGGGGAGCGCCGCGGTCTCAGTGACGGCACGCTCAAGAAAACAGCAGATGCCACAAAGCACGCTGACAAAGTAACTGTGTGAAGGACTGGTATTATCCACAGAGTGTGGTCCTTGAGCGCAGCAAACACAACAACAGAACCATCCAACACAACATCACAACCTACGAAAACCATTTCAAAGACAACGACACGACATTTACCAAAGACAACATCGTCGACAGCAAGCACGACAAAGACTACACCAATGGAACTACGACTGGTACGACATGGTACAACTCTGCCCATGAGGGACACTGTTACTGCTCAGCTCAGTACAATGACATACCATGGCAGGACGATGCCTCTTCCCAATTCACGTTTACCAACAGGCAACATGGCTTTCAGGACAGATGCCATCAAACGTCGCTCCCACAGGCATCAGAAGAAAAAACGACTCCAAATCAGACAACAAAGTGATTTTATGACTTCTTGGTTCCTTACGCACAGGGACACTGATGGCGTTCACAAGGACATGCCACCATCAAAATCACTAACTCACCAACCAAACAAGAAAGACACTCGACCATAATCATTAATGAATTTTGGACTCAAGCATATGATTTGGACTTATTGTTTAATGATCACAGTTATCATGATTTGCAGATAGCATCACTTATCTACCTGGTTTTTGTTCAATTTTCAACAGTGTACAGAAAATATATAACACAAAAAAAGGGAGATGTGGTGATATGCATCACTGTACACAAGAGGTTAATGAAAATACACGTAGACTAGATAGACACTAGAGGGAGCACCAGAGACATGACATACAGACATTCAACCAATAGGTCAGTAAGATAGGACACGACCAATGGGCATTCACGATACACACAGAGGTGACACCACCACAGGAGGGCATTACACCAACCCATATAAAAAGGTCACAGCACACATGATCTTGCTGTTTCCAGTGGAGACACTCGGTGTGTACAAACAAAGGGTTGATTGAACATCACACCCACCAAGTGGATTGTAGCAGACTGGTTTGTCAGTCTGAGTAGCTATAGAAGGATTAACAGTAGAGTCGAATCCAAGTAGGAGAGTTGTTAATAGTTTAATAAACGTGGTTGAAGCTATCTCCACGTCTGAACCTTCCTTTGTCAGAGTGCGCATCAAGGAAGCAGCTTATGCTACGTCAAGAGCATAACAAAACACTGGGTGAAGAAATGTTTCCTCAGGTCCCTTTTAAACCACTTACTCCTCACCTTAAATCTATGCCCTCTGGTCTTAGACATCTCTGCCATGGGGGAAATGTTCTTACGATCTACTCAATCTATGCCTCTCATAATTTGGATACCTCCATCAGACCCCCCCTCCCAGCCTCCTCTACTCTAGTCTACTCTACTCTACCCAGGAAAACAAACCGAAACTATCCGGTCACTCCTCATAGCTGAAATTTTCCATCCCAGGCAATATCCTGGTGAATCTCCTCTACATCCTCTCCAGTCATCGAAGATGTCAGAGATCTGAGACCTGCTGAGGATGCAGGAGTTGTGGATGATTATGGGGTATCTCAGAAAAACCTGCACGATCCACTTGTTATGGTCGCAGATTAGCTGGACATTGAGAGAGTGGAAGACTTTTTGTGGGTCATATACTGGACTGCTTGCTGCTGGGGAGATTTGAGAGCCAGGTGAGTGCAGTCAATGGCATCCTGCACCTTTGGCAATCCAGATATCACTGCAAATCATAACTCTCTGACTGGCTTACCAGATCTCTGTCAAAGCTGACAAAGCTGTGTGCATTGTCAAAAATAGCATCCGTGACCTCCTGGATACATTTGTGGGTGGAAGCTTGTGAGATCCACACAGATCCCCAGTGGAGCCATGGAAGGAGCCACTGCCATAGACATTGAGCACAGCACTCACTTTCACTGCCATTGGCGGTGGATACCTTCTGTGTCTCCATGGTGTCAAATCCTGCAGAAGGTGGCATATTTGCGTGACCAGTTTCCTTGACATGCGTAGTTGTCGGCGACACAGTTTTCGCTTATCTGCAGGTAGCACATGTGCCTTTATTAGACCGTGGGTCTATTGATGCACTTGCGAATGACGGCTCGCGTGGGCTCATCCTCTGTGTGCGGAGGAGATTCTGCCACCTCTTGACCGTGAGGATTCTGCTCCTTCCTTTGGCAAGCCTAGTGCCACCATTGCATTCTTCTTTTTCTTCTGTCTTTAAGCATTGAAGCAAACACCGAGATCACCAGGGTCCATGTTCCTGATGTTTCCTTACTTGAGTATTAAAGAGGGTCAGCATATGCCTGTTAAGGACCTCTCTTTTTAAAGTCGTCGGCTGCAGCTGCCTTTCAAGGCCCCTTTATGAATGCCAGAGAGTCCTGAGCACCACATGGATGCCCAGTGATTAGTACGCATGATTGTAAAACCCTCCCACATCACATGGCCAAGTGGCGGCATCTTCGGCCACTCGATTGTATCCAGAACTGCCATCTAAGGTACAAGCATTGTCCTAACCTGCATTCCAAGTCCTTGTGCTTTGCTTAGACCATGAGGGTCACTTTTCAAAGTGGCCCGGGATTCTCCAAGCCTGCGCCGGATCGGAGAGTCACCGGGGGGAGCGCGAATCCCACCACGCCGCTCCGACGCCGGGCCACCGGAGAATCAGCGGCAATCGCGCCAGCGCGGTCGATGCGGCGCCGGCCGGGGGCCACTTGCAATGTTGCCCTTGTTCTGAGGTTCCCTATCCTCTGGCACTGTTGCCCTCACCCCGAACTTCTCTTCAGTCCCTTATCTCTGGCAACCCAGGGCAGCATGTGGTACAGTAATTAGCACTGGGACTGCAGCCCTGAAGACCCCGGTTTGAATCCCAGCTCTGGGTCACCGTCTGTGTGGTGTTTGTACATTCTCCCCATGTCTGCTTGGATTTCATCCCCCCCAACCCAAAGATGTGCAGATAAGTTGGATTGGCCTCGATAAATTGCCCCTTAATTGGGAAAAAAAAATAATTGGGTACTTTAAATTTATTTTTAAATATATATCTCTGGCACTCCAATGTTCCCTTCTCTCTAACAGTATTGCCCTTGCCCTGGCACCACAAGCAGCCACAACAATGTGTCCCCGCCAAGTCCCGCCAGCATCGTTTGCGCATGGTCTTACCCGGCGGGACCTCACCGTTCTGGCTGCAGGGGGCGTCCTGCTGGGAGGACGGGGGGAGCCAACTCTGGGGGGGGGGGGGGCCTCCACGGTGGCCGAGCCCGTGATGAGTGGGCAACCGATCAGCGGGCACGCTAATTCCTCTGTTCCTCCGCTGGGCCCTTGTAGGGCTCAGCCATATTGCCCGGCGTGCTGCACAGAGACGGCCATGGCACGCATGCGCAGACTCACGCCGGCCGTGTTGGGCCAGCTTTCAGTGCCAGGGCAGCGCACAGCAGTCCGGCGCCATTCTAGCCCCCGGGGAAGGGGTGAATGACTGGGCCCGGAGACCCGTTGACGCCGGCGTCGCTCGCGCCGGTTTTGACACCAGCGTCAACACTTGGCCGGGAGTTCGGAGAATCGCAGCCGTGAACTAAAGCAAGGGATTAGGAGCACACCCCTCAGTCAGTGTTCTATGACAAATTCTCGAATGGCCCTGTTGGCCAAAGATTTTGCAACCGTATCGCACTCAGTGGATTTGGAAGCCTGTGTGTGAGGGGTTAAATGTAAAGCAGCAATCATTGGCACTCTCAGGAATTCGTACTTGAGTGAACAAATTTCTTGACTAGCCTGGCTTGAAGTATGTCAATTGAGTTCAAGATAAATGATCTCAGCTGCAAAAGAGTGTTCAGCTGTGACATATTTTCCCTTTTGCCTGGACGGTTTCTTCACCACACTCCCTCTCCCGCTCACCCCTCGCCATGTGTTTGTGCTGCCATGACTCCAGCGCTTCCCCTTGCAATGTTGCCCTTGTTCCGACGTTCCCTATCCTCTGGCACTGTTGCTCTCGCCCCGAACTTCTCTTCAGTCCCTTATCTCGGTACCCTAAGGCAGCATGTGGCACAGTCAGGGCCGGCTCAAGGCACCGGCAACTCGGGCAGTCGCCCGGGGCGCCATGTGCTAGGGGGCGCCGGAGACTCGAGTCCAGCCCATGCGCGATGGCCGCCCTCCCCCAGGGCGGCCCCCCCTCGGTTCGCCCCCGTCGGTCCGCCCCCCCCCCCCCCCTCGGTCCGCCCCCCCCCCCCCCCCCCGGTCCCACCACGACTCGGTCCGCCCCCCCCTCGGTCCCGCCCACCGCCCCCCCCGCGGGTCCGCCCCCCCCGCGCGTACGCCCTGCCCCGCCCCCCTCGGCCCCACCACCCCCCCCCCCCCCCGGCCCCGCCCCCACCCACTCGGACGCCGAAGTTCAGCTTGCCCGGGGCGCCAGCAACCCTAGGGCCGGCGCTGGGCACAGTGATTAGCACTGGGACTGTGCGCTGAAGACCCCGGTTCGAATCCCAGCCCTGGGTCACTGTCTGTGTGGAGTTTGCGCATTCTCCCAATATCTCCTTGGGTTTCATCCTCCCCCAATCCAAAGATGTGCAGGTTAGTTGGATTGGCCTCGATAAGTTGCCCCTTAATTGGAAAACAAAAATAATTGGGTACTCTAAATTTATTTTTAAAAATATATCTCTGGCACCCCAATGTTCCCTTCTCTCTAGCAGTATTGCCCTTGCCCTGGCACCACAAGCAGCCACAACAATGCTGCCGGGGAGACTTGCCTGTGACCCCTGAATCCGCAGAGCCACTTCCTTGCATTGGGATCCTTTCTGCGCATTGCGCTAAATTGTGTGCACTCGCCTCTTAATTCCCCTTGAAGTTCAGGTCGCCAGGTGCATGCCTTTTAGAAGCAATTGTAAATCATGCTGTTCTGAAGTCATGCTCACGTGGAATTTAAATATGTCATTGGGGGCAGAGCGGGTGATTGTGACACTTAGCAATGAGTTGCAAATGTATTAAAATTAAGCTTCCAGTGTTCAAAGGCGGGAAACATGGCCTGCCATTGTCAGGGGAAGGGACAATCACTTCCTGATTTATGTTGCCAGGAAACATGTCTAGGCCCTCC
Source organism: Scyliorhinus canicula (assembly GCF_902713615.1). NCBI lineage: Eukaryota > Metazoa > Chordata > Chondrichthyes > Carcharhiniformes > Scyliorhinidae > Scyliorhinus > Scyliorhinus canicula. The sequence continues at coordinate 232,867,349 of NC_052148.1, forward strand.
TTGTGAGCTTTCCCAATCTCTGCAGCAAATACGCCCATCTTGCTCGGACATCCACACAAAGCTCATACCTATCTTATTTTTACTCAAAGTTACTAATCCCATGAAGTATTCATTGAATATTGTTGTCATAATAAACACTATGACTAGCCTTATTCTGTGCTCAGTTGAACCCTGGATCTCTGGCATCAGACTACTATCCTAATCCTATTTAGCAATGCCCTTTCTGCAACAATGTATAAAATGTTGAACATAGGATATCAATTCAGGAAGAATATGTTCATCCCAAAAACCCACTGGTCAGAATTGTCCACTATCATAAATGGGATAGTTGCTACAGAGTCAGTAATGGGATACCTGAAATTTATTATCATATAAAGGTAATTTCTATTCAATAGAATTGAACAATATTTTTAACCTGAGGGAAGTTTAGAACACCATGCTGTGTCAGTTCCTTAGCCACAATACTACCCCATTTCTGTCCACTGTCTCATGGTGAACCAGATTATTTGCAAACCTCAGTTTCCCCTTTGACATTGGGCTAAGCTCCTGGCTCCATATCCTAGCTCCATATCCTCTCCATCACAAGGACAGCTTCCTATCACTTCATTGAATCGGCCACCTCTACCATTCTATTTCCTGCTGAAATCCTCACCTTGTTTGATTACCTCGAGAATCGATTATTCTAATTCTCTTCTGGCAGGTGTTCCATTTTATGCCCTTTATAAAATTGGGCAAATCCAACACTCGGCTGCCCACATCTTAATTGACACCAGGCCCGCTCACTCATCAATGCTGAGCCTGGCTAAACAACATAGGCCGCTGGTCTGTCAATGCTTTGATTTAAAATTTCTTATTGTCTTGTTCAAATCCATGCATGGCATTGCCCTTTCGTGTCCCTTTAAACTCTTCCAGCCCTACAACCCCGCAAAAACTCTACATTCCTTTGACTCTGACCCCTTGCTACCTTTAGTGACCGGGCCTTCATCAGTCACGGCTTTTAGCTCAGGGATTCCTTCTCGGAATCTCTCCACCTCTTTTTCTATTTTAATCGGCTGCTTTAAACCTAACTTTCTGACCAAATGTTTAATCTGCCTACCTATCAGTTAATTTACTGCTACCGTGAGAACCAATACTCCAAATCTGCTTCCCTCTATTTCAGCTGTGCAGTAACTTAAATTGTTGTGACATTTGTGTTCCATTTGAGCAAGCAAGTACGTATAGCTGAATTGCGAGCCAGCTTGTTTAAAAAAAAACACTCACATATTCACAGAAGATAATTGGCTTTCCATTAAACTCCATCACCTAGAAGTCACCGTGTCAAGTTTCACATAATCTTTTCTTAATATCTGCCTCTTCTTCAGAGACACTTTTTTCCACAATTCAGCTTCTGTGAAAGGCCTGGACCAACTTGTCAATTGCTTTCCCTCTCTCTTGACTTAAAACACATTTTTGTGTTTAAACTGCAATTACCAATGATATTACCAGAGTTAATACTTCAAGGAGTTATTGAATATATCAACAAGTGGGAGTTGTTCTAACATGAACAGGGGTGAATGGCATATTCTATTATCTTAGTGTATAGGCAGCACGGTGGCACAGTGGTTAGCATTGCTGCCTACGGCACTGAGGACCTGGGTTCGAATCCCGGCCCTGGGTCACTGTCCGTGTGGAGTTTGCACATTCTCCCCGTGTCTGCGTGGGTTTCACGCCTACAACCCAAAGATGTGCAGGATAGGTAGATTGGCCACTCTAAAACTGCCCCTTAATTGGAAAAAATAATTGGATACTCTAAAAAAAATTAAAAAAATTAAAAAAAATCTTAGTGTATCAACTGAGAATGTTAATTCAGTCATCAATTGTGGTAAATCTGTCACATTAGTTGGAAATGACATTATTTATTGAAAGGCTCCACAGAAATAAAGCTCATGACAAAGGATGTTGCGCAAGGGACCTTATTTGAAAAGCGATTCTCAAAGTGACGCTCGTTCAATAAAATGCCGACTTGATGCTTTTCACTATGTTCAGTTTTACTCTGTCACTTTTGACAAATCTTCGCATCTACCGCTTCCTATGAATAGCAGACGACATGAAGCATGGATGTGCATTTGAATGGAGACTTGAGCAGGAACTCAGAATTAACAATAAGGGAAGTTGAAAGCAGGGGTAACTTTATAGCTGCCAGTGGTTCATGCAGAACTGCATGCTGTTTACTGAATGCAAAGCTTTGAGTAAAATGCCTCACATAGAATACAATGGAACTGTCTCATGTTTAAATTATCTAAATCTGGCAGTGAAATTAAATCAAGAATTTTCTGTGCTGCATCATAGATCGGGAACATTAGAAAATATCCTATATATTTAGAAGGATTTATGTCTGGAGACCTGTGATTCCAACACCTTTGAAAAGCAACAAAGGTATCACTCCCTTTCACGTTACATCAATTTGAAAATAGCTTTGACAGTCAATTTCTGGGAGAACCAATTAAAGGTGAACTTACTGAAAAACGTAAACAGAAAAATCCCGTCATCTCCTAGGCTGAGCTGATTGCCATCATCGTAGCCATCTCCTAACGTGAAATCATCATCCTGTTTTCATCAAAAAGACAAGCAAGTTATTGTGGAAGCTATTCCTCGCTCAGATGTCGCTTCACAATCACAATCTGCCTACCTATCAGTTCATTTACTGTTACCATGTGAACCAATACTCCAAGTCTGCTTCCCTCTATTTCAGCTGTGCAGTAATTGAAATTGTTGTGACATTTGTGTTCCATATGAGCTAGCAAGTACGTATAGCTGAATTGCGAGCCAGCTTGTTTTAAAAAAAAACACTCACATATTCGCAGAAGATAATTGGCTTTCCATTAAACTCCATCACCTAGAAGTCACCTTGTCAAGTTTCACATAATCTTTCTTCACTGGAGGAGGACAGCCATATTGGGTCGAACTAAGCTACATTACAACAGGGGGTGGAAGGCAGAAAGACCAATAAAAATGGACCCCTCCCACAAACTCATTATCTAAGTCCCATAGCATTCAGTTCAGAACCCTGGAAAACATTCCTGTCATCAATCTACACAGCGAGGCACATCTGTCTCCTGCTAAGAATACACTGTCACTGAGAGAAACAAGTTATTTCAGGCACAGTAAAGTGCAGCACATCCACTCAGCAGTTGGATTCAATCCATGTCTGGAGTGTTGCAGCTTTCCAACATGTTGCACTGATATGTGATATCAAAGCATCACGTGAGACTGACTTAGATACAGTTGCTGAATTTTTGGCTTCCGTGTTTTATACCTGCTCAATTTGACAGCAAAGGATATTAATGAGAAATCAAGGTGGGCAGGGAGATCAAATGCATATTTTTTAAAAAACATTTTATCAAAGGAAACGCATGTGTCAACTCATTTAAATCCATTTCTACAATTTATTCTACAGTTTGAATGCGTATGCAGGACAGAAGGGCATATTGATCTTATGTGTAGTGTAGCTTGAAAACTGATGGGTTGGAAATAAATTACTGGTATATTTGCACATCCACTTGGCGGCATGGTGGTGCAGTGGTTAGCACCACTACCTACGGCGCTGAGGACCTGGGTTTGAATCCCGGCCCTGGGTCATTGTCCATGTCGAGTTGCACATTGTCCCCGTGTCTGCGTGGATTTCACCCCCAAACCCACATGTGCAGGGTAGGTGGATTAGCCACTCTAAATTTCCCCTTAATTGGAAAAAAATGTTTTTTTAATAAATTTAGAGTACCCAATTATTTTTTGCAATTAAGGGGCAATTTAACGTGGCCAATCCGCCTACCCTGCACATCTTTGGGTTGTGGGGGTGAAACCCACGCAGACACGGGGAGAATGTACAAACTCCACACAGACAGTGACCCAGGGCCGGGATTCGAACCCAGGTCCTCAGCGCCGTAGGCAGCAATGCTAACCACTGTGCCACCGTGCTGCCAAATTGGAAAAAAATAATTGGGTACTCTAAAATTAATTAAAAAATAAAATATTTGCACATCCATGTTGAGACTTGGATGGCAAGGCTCAATTAGTTAATAATGAGGCACTGCATAACAATGATATATCTAGTTTAACATTGTGAAGCTGATCAGCATTGTGAACCAAGAATCACAATGTATTCTAAAGCTCCAATTTTACAAGAAATGTTTGACGGTGAATGCTGCGAAGAACCAATGCTGCAACTTAATGAACAGGCCACCCCATAATGTGCCAGTCCCTGCTCCTAGCTTGTATAGGCTTTGGAACTTCATAAGCTTGTCCAGGGAGTTTGGTCATCAACAAACTTGAGAGACCAACAGCTCTTAATGGGACACAACTCATCTTTAAATTAGAAGATTGCAGTGAAGGCCAAATGGCACAGTGGGAACTTTGGAGTCTCACTGCTCGCTGATATTGTTGCAGGAAGAGGCAAGAGTGACAATATTTAGGGCTGAAGTTCAAGGCCATGGAGCCATGACCACTGTCCTGTCTTTTAATGTATTTTATTCCAAAATTAAAGAAAAGATTACAAAACAAACAACTCAGGGAGCAAACTTCCAACACACAACTACACAATTTGTACAAATTTTCCCCTTTTACACCTCCTTGCCCCATCTCCCCATGATGAACAGCTCCTTAAACATGGCCACGAATATCCCCCACCTTGCCTCGAAGGCATCTGCTGAACCCCTTAATTTGTACTTGACCTTTTCCAGCCAAAGGAAGTCATATAAGTCCCCCAGCTAGGCTGCCACCCCGGCGACATTGCTGACCGCCACTCCAACAGAATTCTTCGCCGGGCAATCAGAGAGGCGAAGGCCACAACGTCGGCCTTACTCCCATTCATCCATCTTCTCCAATATCCCGAATATCAACACCAAAGTGTCCGACTCAGCCTCCTCCCCCATTATCCTTGTTAGCGCCCTGAACACTCCCGCCAAGAATCTTTCCAAATTTTCGCAGCCCCAGAACATATGTGTGTGATTCGCTGGTCCCCGCCCACACTTCTCACACTCACCTGCCATTCTCTGGAAGAACCCACTCAATCTTGCCCGAGTCATGTATACCCTGTGAACTGTATCAGACACCTCTTTGTACATGAGGAGGTCACATTTACCCTTTATAGCGCCTCACACCATACTCACCCAGTTATGCCCCCTCCCAGCTCTCCCCCCCCCCCCCCCCCCCCCACCACCTCACCTTAATCTTCACCACCTGCCCATCTCCCTGCTCTACCAGCCACCCGTATGTGTCTCCGATCCTGCCCTCCCCTTCCACATCTGGAAGCAGCAGTCGCTCCAGCAGGGTGTACCTCAGCAACCTGGGGAAATCCCTTACATGCAGGTACCTAAACTCACTTCCTGTCAGGAGCTCTACCCTCTCCTTCAGCTCCTCTATACCCTTCTTCCAGGTACAGCTCCCTCACCTTAACCAGCCCCACTTCTCTCCACTTCCTATACATACCTGCTAACCCCCCTGCTCGGAACCTTGGCTTTCGTATAGCGGCGCCAGCACCGACATCCCTTCTGTCCTAAATTGCCGCCTCAGCTGGTTCCAGACCTTTACTGTGCACTGCACCACCGGGCTCTCCGCGTCTTTCCTTGGCGTCATTGGTCACCATAGCCCTCAAGCTGGACCCCCTCGGGAATTCGTCCTCCACCCTAACCCATTCAATCCTCTCCTTCCCACCACCGCCTCACCTTCACCACGTTCGCCGCCCAGTCAGAGTGGAGCAGGTACAGCAATGTCAACCCTCCCTTCTGCCCCTGTCTCTGCAACAGGGTCCTCTTAACCCTTGCCACCTTCCCTGCCTATACAAAGTCTGAGAAAATCATATCTCTTTTTCAAAATAAGGCCTTCGGTACAAAGATCGGAAGTGTCAAGAGTACAAACATGAACCTCGGCAGACTGTTCATCTTCACCACTTGCACCTTTCCTACCAGAGTCAGGTACAATGTGTCCCACCTCTTCAGATCCTCCCTAACCTCCTCCACCAGCTTTGTTAGATTCCAACTGTGTAGCATCACCCATTCCCTCGCTACCTTAATCTTCAGGTATCTAAACCTGTCTCTGGCCACCTTAAATGGCATCCCCGCTAGATTGGCTCGCCGATCCAACTCATTCACCGGGAACACCTCCCTTTTCCCTACATTTAACTTGTATCCCGAGAACGCCCCAAACTTCCCCAAGAGGCCCGTGATCCTCTTCATGCTCTCCAGGGTGTTCGAAACCTACAATAGTAGGTTGTTGGGCAGCATGGTGAGCAGTGGTTAGCACTGCTGCCTCACGTCGCCGAGGTCCCAGGTTCGACCCAGCTCTGGGTCACTGTCCGTGTGGAGTTTGCACATTCTCCTCGTGTTTGTGTGGGTTTCGCCCCCACAACCCAAAGATGTACAGGATAGGTGGATTTACCATGCTAAATTGCCCCTTAATTGGTAAAAAATGAATTGGGTACTCTGAATTAATTTTTTTTAATATTAAAAAAAAGTTGGTTGTCCGCTTATAGCAGCACCCAGTGCTCGTTTCGACCCTTCGTAATCCCTCACCGCTATGTCGTCCCCCTAAGAGCCATTGCCAGAGGCTCTATCGCTAGCACAAACAACAGCGGCGACAACAGGCACCCGTGCCTTGTTCCCCGATGCAGTTTCAAAGTTTTGTGAGCCCATGTCGTTGGTCCGCACACTCGGGCGGGATTCTCCGAGCCCCCTGCCGGGTCGGAGAATCGTCGGGAGTTGATGTGAATCCGCCCCCACCGTCCTCCAAATTCTCCCGCCCCACCCCCCCCCAAAAATTCGGCCCGGCGTGAATCATGCCACCCGCCTTGGAGAATGACGGGGACTGGCGCAACTCAATGGGCCCCAGGGCTGCCCAGATTCTCCGGCCCGCGATGGGCTGAAGTCCCGCCCATTTTTTGCCAGTCCCTCCGGCGTAAATTGGAGTAGGTCCTTACCGGCGAGACCTGGCAGCGCGGGCGGCCTCCGGGGTTCTTGAGGCGCGGGGGGATCTGGCCCTGGGAGGTGCCCCCACAGTGGCCTGGCCCACGATCAGGGCCCAACGATCCGCGGGCGGGCCTGTGCAGTTGGGGCACTCTATTGTTCCGCACTGGCGGCTGTAGCAGTCAGCCATTGCCGGTGCGGAAATGAAGCCCTCTGTGCATGCGCAGGCATGAAGCCAGCATGTGCTGCTGCTCCTGCGCATGTGCCAATGCGCGCCGGTCGGTGGACACCCTTCGGCGCTGGTTGGCATGGTGCCAAGCCACTTTCCTGCCGGGCGGCGGAGCTCATACCACTCTGGGGCGGGCATAGCCCCTGAGCGTGCAGAGGATTCCGCACCTGGTTCATGTAACTCCTCGGCGCCGGGACCCCCACCCCGCCAGGTAGGGGAGAATCCCACCCCTTACCTTCAGGTGCCATGTGTAGCAGGAGCACCATGCCACAAACTTTGGGCAAAACACGAACCTTCCCTAGGACCTCAAACAGGGACTGCCACTCCACCAGGTCAAATGCCTTCTTCGCATCCATGGATACCACTACCTCCAGTAGCTGAGCTCTCGAAGGGGGTCACAACCACATTTAACAGCCTCCTTATATTACTAGAAAGCTGCTTGCTCTTTACAAAACCTGTCTGGTCCTCCACAATCATCCCCGGGATGCATCCTTCCATCCTTCTCATCACCAACTTTGCCAGTACTTTCACATCTCTGGCTGTGTGTGGCAATGTCTGCTGTATCTTACAGGGGTCGCAGTGGCGCACGGTCCGTTTAATGACATAATAGTGCCGGGCCTATGCCGGGCCACCAAATTTCGCTCCATTTGCATTTTTGTTGGCCCGGATGGGCATTGTGTAATTCCTGCAACAGTGGCTCTCTTGCTGGGGGTGGCACCATCACCCGGGGATCCCAGAGTATGACTCCATTCTCTCAACTGTGTTTTCTCAACTCGTCTTTACGAGTGGGATAAGGTCAGATTTACCATGGTGCCTACCAACTACGATCGTACGCTTCACTTTGGACAGGACTGGGTCATGTTGCGTCAACTCTTTATATGCCCTAACAATACTGGAAAGTGTCAAGGAAATTTAATGCCAGGATGATTTCTTGAGGCTCAGGTGGTGGTGCCAGATTCTTTGGAAATGGAAGCCGACTCAGCGTATCGGCGTTTGAGATTTGTGTGCCCACTCTATGCTGAAAGGTGTAATTGTAGGCCACCAGAAACAAGGCCCATTGCTGTACCCTGACAGAGCCGGTTGGAGTTATCTGGAGTTGTCTTTGCAGAGGAGATGCAATAGAAGCTGGTGGCCAGTTATTATTGTGTAGCATCGCCCATTGACATACCAGTGAAATGTTTTGATGCCGTAGATTCCGGAAAGGCCTTCTTTCTCAATCTGCGCATATTTTTGCTTGGCATCGTAAAGAATTCTGAAGGTGAAGGCGATTGTGCTCATTGAGCCATCTTCCATTTCATGGGATAGGACCGATCCTATTCCATTTCTTAAGAGCAAGTGTAGTGACGTCAACATCATTGCTCGGTGAGGGATAAAACGACCATAGTAGTTCACCATCCCCGGAAGGACTTTAATTCTGCCACATTATTAGATGCTGGGGCTTCTCTTATTGCTCTCATCTCACCTTCGATGGGTGCAGACCTTTTGAGTCAACTTTGAACCCTAGGTAAGTGAGCTCACTGGCTTGAAAAGTGCACTTTTCGCACTCCAGTCAGATTCCCACAACTCAAAATCTTCTCAGCACCTCCTCGAGGTTTGCTAGGTGCTCCACATGTGATCTTCCTGGTACTAGAACGCCATTCAGGTGGACCATAACCTTCGGGATGCCCTGGAGCATATCGCACAGTCTGAGGAAATGCCAATCAAGTGAATTGAAAAAGGGCTTAATGCATGTTAATTGTCACAAAACGTTAGGAATCTTCATTCAGTTCTAACTGCAAATAGGCATGACTGAGGTCACATTTGATTTCCATGAGACCCCCTCCCTTCGCCAACTTTCCATAAACGTCTTCAATTCGTGGACTTCAATATTGGTCCACTTGGGCTGCCTGTTTTATCGTAACCTTGTAATCCCTGCATATTCTAACTCAGCAGTCCGGTTTTAATACAGGGAAGATGGAGGCTGCCCATTGGAAAACTGCATGGGTCTGATAATTCCCAATTCTTCCAGGCATTTAGGTTTGGCTGCCACGTTTTGGTGTCAGGGACCAGTCTGGCTCTGAAAAACCTTGGTATGGAATCAAGATTGATGTAAATTTTGCCTTTACTCCCTTTATTCGACCCAACCCGTTGTGGAATATGTCTTTACATTTACATAAGGCCTCCTGGAAAACACTATCGAAATTTGGAAGATCTCCAGCCAGTTCAACTTGATTTGGTGCAACCAATCTCGTTCCATGAGACTTGGCCGATTTCCCTCGACAATGATCATAGGTAGCTGGGCATCCTGTTGCTGATATGACACTGGTGCACTGGTTGTCCCCAAGTTTTTCAGGGTTTCTCCTGTACATGTCGCCAACATGGCATTGTGCTACTTAGATCCAAAGACCGAACTCCTCCTCAAATATATTTTAACTTTTTTTGTGCATAACTGTGGCCGACACCCTGGGTGCCAACCTTCATCTTTTGTGATCATTTATTATGAGGACTATTTCAATTGGGGCAGTTTTGCTCACTTTCACCATGTTTAATCTGTATGTTTCAGGTTCTTTATCTGAATTCCTGTCCACATTCTTCACTGGAGGCATGACTTTATTTTTGATTTGACATGTTCTGCCTGGCACAGCAACGTGCCTGGATCTGGCCCCTCCTATTGCACCAAAAAATAAAATCTGCAGCGGCACGATTCGTGGGGGTGGTCTCCCCCACATGGATAGTAATCATCTTGACTCCTTGGCTGACGAGCTATTTTCTTTCCTTGACTACGATCTTGTTCCTGGGATCTTACTCTTGTGCCTGCCGACCTGACAGTTTGGTAGCCATGCTGCCCACAGCTGGGTCATCTCGCAGTCTTGCACGCTTTGGAGCTCAGATATGCCGCTCATGGCTCATGGATTTGCCTGATAAACTTTGCTTGCCTTGTCTCGGGTATTCTTTGTTTCATCTGGAAGCTTCTTTTGCACACTGATGTTAATACACATACTGCTGTGCTGAACTCACAAAGCTCGGCCTTTTGGCGAAGTCTGGCAACGAAGGTGGCCGTCACTCCTGGGTCCCTGACAGCTGATTTAAACTTGCATTGCTGTAGTTTGATTGAGCGTCTGGGGTTGAAATGCTCCTTGACCAGTGTCACCAACTGGTCGAATAACTTTGCGTTGGGAGCCTCCGGGGACGTTAAATTCCTTCTGAGGTTGTAGGTTGGGAGCCCAAAAACCATTAAAAGGACAACCTTCTGTTGTCCTCCCCCGTGATTTTGTTTGCTGTAAAAAAAATAATGGAGCCACTCAATATACTAGCTCCAGTCTTCAGCCCTCTGGTCGAATGGGTCAATGATCCCAATTATGGGCATCTTTCACCCATTCTTTTATGATACCGTCAACGTTTTTTGACTCCTCTGTTCGTTTTGGAGGTCTGTTCCTTCCCCCTCAAACACTGAACTACCGTGGACTTGCAACAGATCCGGTTTACATTCATTGCCAATGGGGTGGCTCCAGGCAATACTAGGGAGACTCCCAGTATAACGGAACAAGGGTTTATTGGTAACATGTAACGGTACGTATCACAGAGCCACGAAACAGGTCTTCACTCTCCGACTCCAGGGTCTACTCTTCCTGGGACTCCACTCCCGAGGCCCCATGCATTTTCCCCGTTGGTCAGGGTTTGCGTGCCCTCGCATGATAGGCCCTGAGCCGATCGCAAGGACTGCGAGGGCTTCCTCCTTAAAGGGGCCACTCCACCACAGTAATGAAAAAGATGTGGTGGAAAAGGTTGCAGGATTAAATAAGTTTTAACAAAATGATTAACTCTGAATATTTTTTTTTTTAATAAACAATTTTATTGAGGTAGTTTTTGGCTTTATAAACAGTTACAGACATCATCAGAAAGGAAGCAAAAAAGGCAAAAATGTGCAAACATCCACGTACTTTCAATACTTCCACCATAACATATTGCACAAGCCCGCTCCCCTCCCACCGGTACTACCCGCCATATTTTCCCTCCTACTCTACTCTAACCCCCCCCCCCCCCCCCCCCCCCTGCTGACGCTCACTCTCCCGCAAAGAAGTCAATAAATGGTTGCCACCTCCGGGTGAACCCCTGCACAGAACCCCTCAAGGCGAACTTGATTTTTTCCATCCCCAGGAAACTCGACATGTCCGCAAGCCACCACTCCGTCTTCGGGGGCTTTGAGTCCCTCCACGCCAATAATATTCGTCGCCGGGCTATCAGGGAAGCAAAGGCCAGCACATCGGCCTCTTTCTCCCCCTGGACGCCCGGGTCTTCCGAAACCCCAAAAATTGCCACCCCTGGGCTCATCACCACCCTTGTTTTTAGCACCTGGGACATGACCCCCGCAAATCCCTCCCAGTACCCCCTCAGCTCAGGGCATGCCCAAAACATGTGAACATGGTTCGCTGGTCCTCCCGCGCACCTAGCGCATTTGTCCTCTATCCCGAAAAATTTGCTCATCCGAGCCACCGTCATATGGGCCCGGTGAACGACCTTAAATTGGATCAGCCCGAGCCTAGCACATGTCGCGGTCGAGTTTACCCTACTCAGGGCCTCTGCCCACAGCCCATCCTCCATTTCCCCGCCTAGCTCCTCCTCCCATTTAAGTTTCAGTTCCTCTGTCTGGGACCCTTCCTCCCTCATGAGCACCTTATAAATACCCGAGACTCTACCCTCCCCTTCATCCCTCCCAGAGACTATTCTGTCTAGGATCCCCATTGGCGGGAGGCGCGGGAAAGATGGGACCTGTCTACGAACAAAGTCCCGCAACTGTAGGTATCTAAAATCATTTCCCCTTACCACCCCAAATTTCTCCTCCAAGCTCCTCAAACTCGCGAAGCTCCCTTCCAGGAACATATCACCCACCCTTCCCGCCCCTGCTCGCCGCCATACTCGGAACCCCCCATCCATACTGCCGGGGGCAAACCGATGGTTGTCGCAGATTGGCGCCCAGACAGACGCCCCCATCTCCCCCACATGCCTCCTCCACTGGCCCCATATCCGCAGGGTCGCCACCACTACCGGGCTGGTGGTGTACTTGGCCGGCGGCAGCGGTAGAGGAGCCGTGACCAGGGCTTCCAAACTGGAGCCCCTGCACGAAGCCGCCTCCACCCGCTCCCAAATAGACCCCGTACCCACCATCCACTTCCTTATCATAGCGATGTTGGCCGCCCAGTAATAATTGACCAGACTCGGCAAAGCCAGCCCTCCCTCGCTGCGGTTCCTCTCCAACATCGCCTTCTTTACCCGCGGAGACTTTCCCGCCCAGACAAAGCTCATGATCAGCCCGTTAACTCTTTTGAAGAAGGACTGTGGGATAAAGATCGGGAGGCACTGAAAAATAAACAAAAATCGAGGGAGGATTGTCATCTTTACAGTCTGCACCCTCCCTGCCAGCGACAGCGGGAGTGCATCCCATCTCCGAAACTCTCCCTTCATTTGCTCCACCACCCTGGCCAAATTTAACTTATGCAGCCTGCCCCAGTCTCGTGCCACCTGGATTCCCAAATACCGGAAATTTTCCTCAACCAGCCTAAACGGTAGCCCTCTCAATCTGTTCTCCTGGCCCCTTGCCTGGACCACAAACATTTCACTCTTGACCGTATTTAATTTGTATCCTGAGAACTGGCCGAACTCCCTCAGCATTCCCAGTATAGTTCCCATCCCGGCCACTGGGTCCGACACGTACAGGAGCAGGTCGTCTGCATAAAGAGAAACCCTGTGTTCAACCCCGCCCCTCACCATCCCCTTCCAACCCTCTGCGGCTCTCAGCGCCATCGCCAGCGGCTCTATGGCCAGCGCAAACAGCAGCGGGGAGAGCGGGCAGCCCTGCCTGGTCCCTCGGTACAACCTAAAGTACTCCGACACTTCTCTGTTGGTCCTGACGCTGGCCCTCGGGGCCTGATATAATAATTTGATCCAATCCACCAATCCCTCCCCGAACCCAAACCGTCCGAGCACCTCCCATAGATAGTCCCACTCTACCCGGTCAAAGGCCTTCTCGGCGTCCATTGCCACCACTACCTCCACCTCTCTACCCGCCGGGGGCATCATTATCACGTTGAGCAATCTCCTCAGATTGGCCGCCAGCTGCCGACCTTTCACGAACCCAGTTTGATCCTCCCCAATCACCTCCGGTACACAGTCCTCCATTCTCCCCGCCAGTACCTTTGCCAGGAGCTTGGCGTCTACATTAATCAGGGAGATTGGCCTGTAGGACCCGCACACCTCCGGGTCTTTACCCCGCTTCAATATCAGAGATATGGTGGCTTGTGACATTGTCGGCGGCAGGGTCCCTCTGTCCCTTGCCTCATTGAAAACCCTCGCCAAGACCGGGCCCACCAGCTCAGAGAACTTCCTATAAAACTCTACTGGGTATCCATCCGGCCCCGGGGACTTCCCCGACTGCATGGCCTTTAGGCCCCCCAATACCTCCTCTACTCTAATCGGGGCGCCCAGCTCTTCCACTTGCCCCCCCCCCAACTGTTGGGAATGTTAACCCGTCCAGAAACCTTTTCATCCCCTCCGGTTCTTCCGGCGGCTCCGAAGTATACAGCTTACGATAGAAGTCCCGGAATACCCTATTCAATTCTGCCGGATCCTCCACTTTGCGCCCCCCCTCGTCCCTCACTCTACCTATTTCCCTGGCCGCCTCCCTCCTCCTGAGTTGCTGCGCTAACAGTCTGCTAGCCTTTTCCCCATACTCGTACACCACTCCCCTCGCCTTCCTAAGCTGTTCCACGGCCCTGCTCGTGGATAGTGCCCCCAGTTCCGCCTGTAGCCTCCACCTTTCCCTGAGTAAAACCTCCCCCGGGGACTCCGCGTGCTCTTCATCTATCCGGCCCATTTCCCTGACCAATCTATCCATCTCTGCCCGGTCTGCCTTGGCTTTGTGGGCCCCAATTGAAATCAGCTCCCCCCGAACTACTGCCTTTAGCGCCTCCCACACGGTCGCCGCTGAGACCTCCCCAGTGTCATTCACCTGCAGGTAATTTTTTATACATTTCCGAAGCCTCTCGCAGATCCCCTCCTCCGACAGCAGTCCCACATCTAGCCTCCATTGCGGGCGTTGATAACTCGCTCCCCCGAACTGCAGGTCCACCCAATGCGGGGCATGGTCTGAAATGGTAATTGCTGAGTATTCCGTGTTCTTTACCTCCGCCATACAGTCCCTGCTTATTACAAAGAAATCTATCCTGGAATATACTTTATGGACGTGCGAGTAAAACGAGTAGCCCCTTCCTGTTGGCTGTCCCTCTCTCCAGGGGTCCACTGCCCCCATTTGCCCCATAAACCCTTTCAGCTCCCTTGCCATTGCTGAGAGTCTACCCGTTCTGGGACACGACCGATCCAAAGTCGGGTCAAGGACCATGTTAAAGTCCCCTCCCATTATTAGCTTGCGAGAATCCAAGTCCGGGATCTTCCCCAGCACTCTTTTAATAAAGTCCACGTCATCCCAGTTCGGGGCATATATATTCACCAGCACCACCCTTCTCCCCTCCAGTCTGCCCCGTACCATCAGGTATCTGCCCCCCCTGTCTGCAGATATGCCCTCTGCCTCAAATTGCACGCGCTTGTTGATCATGATTGCCACCCCTCTGGACTTCGAGTCCAAGTCCGAGTGGAAGACCTGGCTAATCCAGCCCTTCCTTAGCCTGGTCTGGTCTGACACTTTCAGATGTGTCTCCTGCAACATAATTACGTCCGCCCTCAGGGCCCGCAAGTGCGCGAACACCCGCGCCCTCTTAATCGGCCCATTCAGTCCCTTGACATTCCAGGTGATCAGCCTGGTCGGGGGGCACATCCCACCCCCCCCCCCCACCCCGCCGGTCAGCCATAGCCTTTCTCGGGCCGGCCCCTGACCCGTGCGTCGCGCCATTCCTGGCCCGCCCTTTGGCTGCCTCCACCCTCGACCTCCTTTCCAGTGCCTATTTCAAGTCCCTCTCCCGTCAGCAGAACAACCCCCCCCTCCCCTAACCCCATCCCCCGATACCCCCACCCCCGCCATCTACTGGCTGTTACTTCCCCCCCCCCAATCTGACTTCCTTGACTAGCCAATCTGCTAGCCCGGTGACTCAACACTCCGGCGCCTTCCTGTCCCATTCCCCTTGTTCCCCCGTCCTCCTCCCCCCCCCCCCACTGGGGCAAGCCGGTTCCAGTGTCTTCCACGAGCTGCACATAAAGCCCAAACAGGAAAAAAAAAAAAAACATAAAAAGGGAAAAAACCACAGAAAAAAGAGAAAAAGCACATAAATGTCCATGAACAAAGGAAAGAGTCTCAAATGTTCCGCTTGGCCCCTTTGGCCCAGCAAACCGTTGAGCAGCGGTCCAGGCACATTCGGCGTTCCTTCCCACAAAAATCCTCGGGCCCTAACTCGCGTCCTTGGGGCCTCCTTTCGGGACCAGCCCCAGGTCCCTCACAAAATCCATCGCTTCTTCGGGCTCGGAGAAGTAGTGGTGTTGACCCTGGTGCGTGACCCATAGCCGGGCTGGGAACAGCAGACCAAACTTCACGTGCTTCTTGAACAGCAACTCCTTGACATTCTTAAAGGCTGCTCGCCGCCGAGCCACCTCCTGGCTTAGATCCTGATAAATGCGGAGAACACTGTTGTTCCACGTGCTGCTCCTGGCGCTCTTTGCCCACTGCAGCACCCGCTCCTTGTCCACGAACCTGTGGAACCTAATCACCATCGGGCGGGGGGGTCCGCCCGGCCGCCCCTGCCTTGCCTGCACTCTGTGTGCCCCCTCCAGCTCCAACGGTCGTGGAAAGGCTTCGGCTCCCATCAGCTGCTTCAGCAGGTCTGCTACAAACGCTGCAGCATCAGCTCCCTCCGCCCCCTCCGGGAGGCCGACCATCCTCAGATTGTTCCTGCGGATTCTATTCTCCAGCTCCTCCACTCTGTCCAGCAGTCTTCTCTGCCGCTCTTTCAGGCCGTCCACTTCTACCGCTGCAACCGTTTGCGCATCCGCCTGCTCCTCCACCGCCTCTCCCAGCTCCTTAACTTTAACATCCTGGGCGTCCATCCTCTGGTTCAGCTGATCCACCGCTTTCTGGATTGGGTCCAAGCTGTCCCGCTTCAGAGCTTCAAAACTGGACTTCATTACCTGGAGCATGTTATCCAGCGCCAACTGGATTGCTGAGTCCGGGGTCCGTGTGTCCGCCATCTTAGGTCCCAGGTAATTTTCTTCAGGTCCTTGTCTCTGTCCCTTTTTCTCCTTCTTCTTCTGCCTTCTGGAATCCCGCTGTTCCATATGCCGCAGCCCGCTCCTCAGCGCCTTCGCTGCCGCTTTCCTTTGCCCAGCACCTTAAATTTTTACCCCCTCCTGGGCATCTGAAGTGGGTCCAAGCTGTCCCTCCTCAGCAACTCCCAACTTTTTTTTCCCTTTGTCCTGGAGGAAGGAAGGTCCGTGGGTCCGCCATCTTACCCTTCAGGTCAGCTTCCTCCTTGCCTCCGTCTCTCTCTCTTTCTTCCTCACCTGCTGGCCTCCCACACTTTCATTTTCTGCAGCCCGCTCTCCTCTTCTATTCCCGGCAGCCTTTCTGCCGCCTCCGTGGTCCCGCTATCGCGGGGAAACAGCTGTTCAGACCCGCCGGAGTGAGAGCCCACCGAATGTGCGGCTCACTCGGACATCGCCGCCACCGGAAGACTCTGAATATTTTTTTAATGAATTTAGAGTACCCAATTTCTTTTTTCTAACTAAGGGGCAATTTAGTGTGGCAAATCCACCTATCCTGCACATCTTTGGGTTGCGGGGGTGTGAGACCACGCAGACACGGGGAGAATGGGCAAACTCCACACTGACAGGTACCATGAGGCAGCAGTGCTAACCACTGCGCCACCATTCTGCCCCTAGTTAACTCTCAATGTTTCACAATAACTTCATTGCTGTGTTAATGTAAGCCTACTTGTGACAACAATAAAGATTTGTGTCTAAGAATGCAGCACATCCATTTAATTAGCATGTTGGAATTATTATCCACACATTCACCTTTGCATAAGGACTTTCAGACGGCAACATTTTTTCTTTGAAGTTCTTTGCACCTGCAAAGAAGATTTCATCCTTTTCTTCACAGGCATTTCAGAATACCTTATAAATCTGTAAATATTCTGGCAAGTGCGCACTTTAGTGGGAGTCATACTTACCAAGAATGTAGGCAAGAATTTGGGCCCACTCCCAAGATCTTCCATTTATTAAAATTAACGTGGAGAAAATTGTACGATCCCAGTAATTTCTGATTTTTTCATACATATGCACTAGAAATGGAAACGGTAAGGCTGACAACAGACCTCATACATAAAATTGGACCTATCGAGTTTGGCTAAATTTGGAATTGCCTGCCTGGGTCGTTTGTGTCCTCAGGGGTGTGTTGATGGTTGCCTAGCGATCAGTTAAAGCTACAGTGGTTCATCTGGGTGCAGTTAAATTTCAAATTAAGTAACATTTGAGATTTCCGAATAATCTCTTGAGGAATCTAATTTATAAATTGATTAGCCAATAGTTAATACAAGAGTCAATTTAAATTTACCATTTTTCTACGAATGTATTGTTCATCCTTCAAATGTGAGCCCAGAGAATGAGTATCAACTGGCTATCTTATCAAGGGAATCATCACGACCATGTTCAGTCCTGTATTCACCAAATATCTACATACAAAGAACGGTACAGCACAGGAACAGGCCCTTCCGCCCTCCAAGCCTGCGCCGATCATGATGCCTATCTAAACTAAAACCTTCTGCACGTCCAGGGTCCGTATCCCTCTATTCCCATCCTATTCATGTATTTGTCAAAATGCCTCTTAAATGTCACTATCATACCTGCTTCCACCACCTCCCCTGGCAGCACATTCCAGGCACTCACAACCCTCTGTGTAAAAATTTTGCCTCTCACATCTCCTCTAAACTTTTCCCCTCACCCCATAAGCCTGTGTCCCCTAGCAATTGACTTTTCCATCCTGGGAAAAAGCTTCTGACTATCCACTCTGTCCATGCCACTCATCATTTTGGAAACCTCCATCATGTTGCCCTCAATCTCAGTGAAAACAATCTGCGTTTATACAACCTCTCCCCATGGCTACTACCCTCCAGACCAGGGATCATCCTGGTAAAGCACTTCTCTACCCTCTCCAAAGCCTCCACATCCATCTGGTAATGTGGCGACCAGAATTATACGCAATATTCCAAATATGGCTTAACTAAGGTTCTGTACAGCTGCAGCATGACTTGCCTTTTTATACTCAACGCCCCAATCGATGAAGGAAAACATGCCATATCCCTTCTTGACTATCTTATCCACCTGCGTTGCCACTTTCAGTGATCTGTGGACCTGTATGCCCAAATCTCTCGCCTATCAATATTCTTAAGAGTTCGACCATTTACTGTGTAATTCCCACCCGTACTGGACCTTCAAAATGCATTACCTCACATTTGTCCAGATTGAACTCTGTCTGCCATTTCTCCAGCCAAGTCTCCAAAAAATCTATATCCTGCTGTACCCTCTGACAATCATCCTCACTATCCACAACCCCACCAATCTTTGTGTTGTTTGCAAACTTACTGATCAGACCAGCTACATGTTCCTCCAAATCATTTATATATACTATGAACAACAAAGGTCCCAGCACTGATTCCTGCGGAACCAATAGTCACAGCCTTCCATTCAGAAAAATACCCTTCCAGTGATGCCCTCTGTCTTCTATGACCAAGCCAGTTCTGTATCCACCTTGCTAGCTCACCTCTGATCCCATGTGACGTTGCCTTCCATATCAGTCTGCCATGAGGGACCTTGTCAAAGGCCTTACTGAAGTCCATGTAAACAACATCCACTGCCCTTCCTGCATCAATAATCTTCATCACTTCCTCAAAATACATGACCAAGTTAGTGAGACACGACCACCCTTTCACAAAACCATGCTGCCTATCACTAATAAGTCCATTTGTTTCCAAATGTGAGCAAATCCTATCCCGAAGAATCTTCTCCAATTATCTCCCTACCACTGTGTAAAATTTACCAGCCTATAATTTCCTGGATTATCCCTGCTATATGGGCTGAGAGTTTTAACTTGCACTTAACTTTCCACTGACTTTTTTGTCTCCATTTTATGTGCAAAACTCTTTGGGCGGGATTCTCCGACCCTCCGCGCCGGAATCGCACCCGGCGCGAGGGAGGAGAATAGCCGTTCACGCCGGAAATCTGTCTCAACAGCGCTTCCACGATTCTGCGCGGACCCGCCAGTCGCACACCCACGGTCGGCGTGCCGCCGGTTGGGTGCCGTTGGAACAGGCCTCTGCGACGATTCTCCGCGGTCGACCGGCCGAATTCCCGCCGGTGTGGTTTACATCTGGTACCACCCGGCAGAGCTCGGATCCGCAGCTGCGGTGGAGGTCCTGCTGGGGGGCGTGGGGTATCTGACTCTGGGGGGGGGGGGGGGGGGGGGGGCCTCAGCGGTGACCAGGCCCACGATCGGGGACCACCGATTGGCAGGCCATCGTGACCTGTGGGGGACCTACCTTACTCCACACGGGCCCGCTGTGTGGCTCTGCCATGTTGGTGGCACCCGCGCAAAATGGGCCAGCCCGCGCATGCGCGGACCCGCATGCGGCCGGAAGCCAGAGATGCGGGACGCGTGCCAGGGCCCTGCTAGCCCCTGGAAAACGGAGAATCACCCTGGACTTTCGAGGACTCAGTCCCCAAAAGGGAGAATAGATTTTCTTTACAGCTGCTTCCAGACCTGCTGTGTTTTTCCAACATTTTCCGCTTATGTTTCTGCTTTTATTTCAGAGTTCCAGCATCTGCAATATTTTGCTTTTATCCCAAATAAAAACTGGCTCCAGTTTCATCCTCCCCCATACCATCAGAAGTATAATATTCTGGGCTCACAAAAATTAATAACTGAAAGTTTCCTGGGCGTTTATTGCGCAACCTCCAGTGTGCGGGTCCATTTATTTATTTAATATTTTATTGAGGCATTTGAATACGTACATCAAACACAACCATAAAAAAGCAAGCAAACAGGAATGCAAATACTCAAAACAAATAAATATCTAACACCCCACCATCCCACCTCCCACTCCCCACTCCCCTACCTCCTCTTTTAACCCCCCCCCCTCCCGCCCACCAGTGGAACAGAGCTTACTGACCAGCGAGGGGAAAGACCCCAGCTACTCCTGTATATATAAAGGCAATGCTGGGGGCAGCCCCTCCCGCCAAGCAACAGGAGCCCTGGCTGAAACCCAACAAACCACTGTAAAAACCGAACGCTAATGTGGAGATGTATAGATGTAAATATTAAGTAGCATTGGAGCCCCAGTCACGGTTATGGTGACAGCGAGGGTCTCAAGTCTTTTGTTCCTATTTTTTGATATTATTACAGTTGTTGCATTGCCTTTTATATGCAAAATTCACTTTCCTAGTTTTTCCGTATCTATAACTCCAAACACCAATAAAAATATTTATTTTAAATATTCAATGTGTACCGAGCCCACCAGGATGGCCGAGCAGCGGAGTTCGCCGCCATCGCTGGGATGTCCCAGATCCAGGGGGTGATCACCAGAATGCATGACTCCCTATGAGCACTGGCCCATCCGAAAGGGGTTCCTCTCAATGAACTTGCAGCTGGTGTGTGACCATGAGCTGCGCATCATGCACGTCTGCGCCCAATACCCAGGCAGTGTTCACAATGCCTTCATCCTGGCACACTCGGCGGTTCCTGACACCTTGGAGGCCCAACCCCCCACCCCCCCCCCCACCCACCACCCCCCCCCCCCCCCACCCCACCTACCCTGCCCCCCGTCCCTGAGTACCACCCTCCCCAGCTGGGGCGTTGGCTCCTGGGTGACAAGGGTTATCCGCTACTGTCATGGCTGATGACGCCTATCTAGAGGCCACAGACCAATGTGGAGACCTGCTACAGTGATGCCCATGCAGCAACCAGGAGCGTGATCGAGCGGTGCATCAGCATCCTGAAAATGCAGTTCAAGTGCATGGACCGCTCTGGAGGGGGCCTCCAGTATAGTGCCAGGAGAGTCTCCCACATTGTGTGGCCTGCTGCATCCTCCACGACATTGTGCAGCAAAGGGGTGATGTTGTGGAAGAGGGGGATGAGCGCCCGGCCTCGTCCAAAGAGGAGGATGCGAAGGAGGGCGAGGGTGGGCAGGAAATGGGGCCACACTGCTCAGTGCCCTCTCTGCAGCCAGCCTAGCCCAGCCTAGCCCAGCCCAGGCCAGCCCAGTACAGCCCAGGCAGGCAAGGGAGGCCACACAATGTGTGCACCAGGGCCAACGTGCACAGGACACTCTAATCACCTCCAGGGTCACCAACTAGGGACCTGGCAAAAGGCACAAACATCCCAATCCATCCGCCCCCAACCCATCCACCCCCCATCCCCGGCTGACAACCGCCTGCCATGACCACCCTCCCTGCACCACTCACCTTCTCCCACCCCAACTCTGCAACCCCCTCTGTGATTCCTACCTGCCTCGCTATGGGGTGCGGGCCCTGAGTTGGCAGGAACAGTGGGTCTGGTCCATGGGATGGAGGATGATAACGATCCGCTGTACAATAAGCTCTGGTGCTCCGCATCGTCTGACTCCTGCCCATGGTAGCACTGTCTACATCCACCTGGGTGATCCCTGCATGCTGGCCAATCCAACACACGGTCCCATCAAACACTTGGCATAGCGGAGATGAGGATGGAGTTCAGAGGATGGGGTGGGCGGAAGGTGGGGTTGAGAGGGAGGGGAGCGGCAGGGTACTGGGGTGATGTGTGGTATCCGCCCTTGGGGCCCTAGCCCATGCCTGCCTCCAAGATCCGCCCATTGCCACCACACACCCCCCCTCACTCATTGCCCAGTGCCCTCTCTGCAGCCAGCCCAGCCCAGCCTAGCCCAGCCCAGTCCAGCCCAGCCCAGCCCAGCCTGGCCCAGCCCAGCCCATCCCAGCCCAGCCTGGCCCAGCCCAGCCCAGTCCAGCCTGGCCCAGCCCAGCCCATCCCATTCCTCACACCTTTCTTAAAGAGCACCGAGGTAGGTTGGAATTTTTGTACACAGGGGTTTATTTTGAACTTAACAGATGAACATCTCTCTAACAGTTGTGCCCTAGCCCCTAAAGCTATTCTGTGTGCTACACCCATGCAGGGTCTCCATGCTCACGGCCATGGAGCACAGTCAAGCGCTGGCTAGTGTAGACTTAAGAGATGAACAAACACTTCCAACACTGATAAAGGTTCAATTCAATTTAATTAACTACTTCTAACTAACTAACACACAATGACTGTGGGTCTAAATAATGCTAACTTAAACTAGAGACCTAAGCCTTGTCCGAACCAGTTGATTCTCTCAGCACGTGTTGTGAGTCTGTGCTGGGCTGGATGAGTTCTTGTTACACTGAGAGGCAGCACCCAGAATGAGCGGGAACCGTGGTGCCCTCTGCCTTTATAGTGTGTGTATTCTAACTGGTGATTGGCTGCGGTGTTTGGACATGTTGATTGGTCCCTGTGTGTGTCCATCAGTGTGTGTCTGCACCATGATATACTGGTGTATATTATGACACACAGGGACGGGGCTACATCCCTCTGGAATTGGCTCAGGTCAGCCAAAACCTGTTGTGACTAGGCCAAGCCCTGGGGCACCGCTGCAATGTCCAGGTGGCCCTTGTACATGGCTGCCTGTGACAGGCCAGCTCTGTCTTGTGCCTCAGCCACTGCCCGCACAGATTGCCCCAGGCATTGGACATCTTGACCCATAGCCGATACCTTTGCCCCCAAAGCCTCCAGCGAGGACACCACCCGTTCGGTGTTGGCCTGGGTGGCACGCATGGCCGGCACTGCCTCCTACACCTGCAGCTTGTTGCTGATACTCCCTCATGTAGTCCCTCTGGCTCTGTGTCTGCATCTCCATTATCGATGTGACTGTTCTTTCCAGAAGTCCGAGACCCATTTAGACGGCAGCTAATCCCTGAGGTCGAGCTACCCTCCAACTGTCCGCTCCCTCGGGGTTCCTATCTCCACTTGCTGTACCACTGCACGTGTGTGGTCGGCACCAGATAGTTCCCCAGGAACCTCATCATTAAAGTGCCCAACCAAGGTGAGTGTCTCTGGGATGGTGGATGGTGTTGGACACAGCTGTGATGGAAAGTCGGTGACGCCCCCGGACAGGTGCTTCGGGGTGTTTCGGGCAGGCGTTTGGGGGGTCACTTCGCTGTCTGTTGCCGCCTCATTGCTGGAATCTGCTAGGTGATGGGGCCTGGGGACAGCAGAAGGACCCGCCTCGTTGCCAGGTGATCCTGCAAGGCACAAGACATGACGGATATTTAGACTGTGGGTTTGGGTATGAGTGATGTGTGGGGGGGGGGGGTGGCATGTGGGTGAGGTGGTATGGGGAGGTGAGGTTTTGTGGGGGTGTTGAAGGGGTGGTGTGTGGTTGGTGTGGGGTAGGTGGGGTTTGTGTGGAGCTGATATGGGGGAGGTGGGTTGGTGCGGGGGTGGTGAGGAATTAGTGTGGGTGTGGGGTGGTGTGGGGGAGGTGGGATGGTGAGGGGGTGGTGTAGGGAATGTGGGGTGGGGGTCATGCCATGCATGCCATAGAGACACCGCAACTCAGTGGTGGCTTACTTTGTTGCCTGATGCCAACCTCTGCCTCGGCAACTGCCTCGGTCCAGTGCCTGCTGCCCTGCGATGGTGAGGGGCCACAGTACCAGAGGTCCCTCTCCTGTCTTTTCTCTCTCTCTGCGGTAATGCGCCGCCTTCTCCTGGGGGCGGGAGAGACAGAGAATGTGTGCAGCACAGGGGGTGGGCAGATGGCGACCTTTGTAGCCAGGGCATCTGGCCATGGCAGGCAGTATGGGTGCTGGCATGTGGTATAGGGAACCCAGTCGGTGCATGGGGTTCAGTTCCCATCCGGGAGGGGGGGGGGGGAGGGGGGGGGGGGGGGGGGGTTATGGGTGTGTGGGACAGGAGTTGGTTCCAGGGGCGTGGTGCTGCTTGTTCCCCCTAGCCGCCCTGAAGAGGTCATGAAACTTATTCCAGCATTGCTGTCCATTCCTGGCGGTGGGGCCCTTGGCGCTCACGCCCTCTGCCACCTGTGCCACCTGTGCCCAGGCCCAGTGTATGGCAGCTGGTGGCAGCCTCCTTCTCACCCTGGGGAACAGGATGGTCCGCCTCTTCTCCATGGCATCCAGCAGGGTCTCGAGCTCTGCATCCGCGAACCGGGGTGTCGCTCTTCATGCTGCCACCTTGTTGGCCGGGGTGAGTGTGTGTGGGGAGCGGAGTGCAGATAGGCTGCTGCAGCCTGTCAGCCTCTCGAGTGGCAATCCCGCCCTGTCGAATCAGACACCATTTTTCATAGGGATCGCTCGAGTGCCATGTGCCGTCGGTGCTCGCCCATTAATGGATCATGAGCTGCTCCGGGATCTGCGCCAATTTAGTTGTCTTAGAAGTCCACTGATTCAGTCCCGGTGTCAACACTTAGCTTCAGAATCGGAGAATCTGTCCCTAAGAGCAGAGGATCCGTGACATTTTATATGGGAAGGAATCGGTCCCCCCCCCCCCCCCCCCCCCCACCCCCTCACCGAAGCTGCGACCAGTGAGGGACTAGCAGCCGCACCACTTAAAACTCCCGGTCTCCATGATATAAATGGCTGGAGAATGGCCAAATCCGTGGCCACGCATGCGCATGGCGGCAACCTGCAGCGGTCACATCGTACAACATAGCGCCGGCCGTGTGTGGACCCGACTTGCCAGATAGTGCCCCCCCGGGCAACCCTTGCCACCCCCTGGCCACTGCTCACCAGTCCTCCCAGCTCTCAAGGATGCCACCCCGGCCAGCAGCACGACTTCTGCCCGACTGTGGCGGCGCTGGACATAGTCCGCAGCCGCCACGCCGGGGTTCCGCATGGCTGGGACCACATGTCCTCCGCGCCATTGTGAATTCGGCCCATTGGGGGCGGAGCATCGGGGAAGGGCCTTAAAGTGATGCGCTGAGGCAGTCCCAAAGGCGTGTGGCTTGTGCCGCGATGATGCTGTTTCGGAGGGGACGGAGCACGCGAAACCTGCGGCAAATAGGCGCTGCCCCGATTTCATCGCAAAAAGAGATTCTCCGTCTGACCGCCGATTACGAAATCAGAGTCAGAGAAGGGAGAATTTTGCACCTTATCTTTGAAGCGGAGAAACCCGCCCCTCATTTTCAAGCATCTCTGCCCGCCATGTGGCAATATCTGCAGACTGTGAATTGGATTTATCAGCCATCTCAGAACCTATTGAAGCCATACACTGGGCCTGGGCACAGGTGGCAGAGGGCATGAACGTCATGGGCCCCACCGCCAAGAATGGTCATCCTCAATCCCGAGTGATTGCCAAAGAGACTGGTCAGTGGCCTCTCTGGCTTAAGGATATTGAACCCAACTGTGCTGAGGGACCAATGGTTCCAAATGATGACAGAGAACTGTAAATGCAGCGAGAATAACCTGCGATAGGACGTCACGGTGGCTCGGTGGTTAGCACTGCTGCCTAAGGCGCCAAGGATCCGGGTTCGATCCCGGTCCCAGGTCACCGTCTGTGTGGAGTTTGCGCATTCTCCCCCTGTTTGCATGGGGCTCACCCCCCGCAACCCAAGATGTGCAGGTTAGATGGATTGGCCACGCTAAATTGCCCCTCAATTGGGAAAACAATTGTTGGGTACTCTAAATTTATTTTTAAAAAGAATAACCTACAATAGAACTTGAATGAATTTTGAATTTATATAGCGCATTGGGATACCAACCGTACCTATAACCCACTCTTTAACAGAGCAAAACACTTAATCCTATTTCCTACCCTCACATATGTTTTAAAACTGAGGGCGAGCAACTCAACCACACAGTGCCGGAAGACGTGTTTGGCCCTTTGCATGCATAAATAAAAGGCCGGATGGGGCTGTCTATTAACCACTCTGTAATTGTAGCTTGCCTAAACACAGCCAGCACTGGGCCAGTTGAATTGATGAAAACCAGGCTTACATGTGGCTTAATTCTATTTTCTAAAAATATACTTTTTACATAAAATTTGTAAAAATACATTACACAACAGTTCAAATATGACATTACACAAAGTGTGATACAGACTGGTTTCTTTCAATGCAGTATGTGAGGTGCCCCATTATGTTTTCCATTACAGGTTATATTTACAATGTTCATTTATATTTTGTGTCAAACATTCTCTGGTGCACACAGTCTGAATGTTTTTAAATATGACCTAATAAACAGCCTTTAACTGTTGCCCGAGGATGAGGGTACAGACCTGGAAAGAGCTGGAGTGCTCCACACAATTCAGAAGCCAGGTAGACTCTTGCTAGCCACCACTTCATCCCAGTTCCCCCACAACTTAACTTCCTACACCCATCACCACAGCAACCATGGCCAATCCCAATTTCTACTCCCCTACCAATCTTTACCTCTACCTGTTGGGATGCTGTTGATTATGGAACATTTCTGTTAAGTAAGTTTTCTTAGTCTTCTGTATGTTAACAGCAAATCTTGTTTTGTAAATCAATTTTGTAAATACATACATATACACAATGAAGCTAACTCCATGTCTAGGTATTCACAAGACTCTGCTCAACAGCACACTGACTTTAAATCTGATTCATGTGCCTTCTTATTTTCACTGTGTGTGTGGTAGTGTGCTCAGTCCCACAGGGCGGCACGGTGGCATGGTTGTTAGCACTGCTGCCTCACGACGCCGAGGACCCGCATTCAATCCCGGCCCCGGGTCACTGTCAGTATGGAGTTTGCACATTCTCCCTGTGTCTGCGTGGGTCGCTCCCCCACAACCCATAAAGATGTGCAGGGTAGGTGGATTGTCCACGCTAAATTGCCCCTTAATTGGGAAAAAAAAATTGGGTACACTAAATTTATTTTTAAAAAATAACCCTCTATGTGCCAGACCTTTATACTACACCTCTCCTCCCAGTATTTAACCCATGGATATGGAGTTACACAAGTTTACTTCAGGTCTTACCTTGGAATCAGTCTTTTGCATTTATCTTGGTGCCTATGCGCTAACACAATTCCAACATCATTGCGATGACTGTATGAGCATGATTACAACATTCTCATGACCCCATTTTCCCCCTTCATGTCCTTGAAGTTAGAAGTCAAGAGGCCTTATCACCCCTTCACATCTCATTGGCTGTTCTGTTGGGAGAGTGGTGGGCCCTGTTGGTCTGGTTCTTGTTGTTGGCTTGGAGGTTGGACTGGCAGTTGGCTATGCTTTCATACTTTTCTTCCGTTACATTATGCCTGGTCAGTTGGCTACTGTGTTGATCTATAGTTGCTGTTACTCTCAATCGCTTCTTGCAGGATGGACGAACGTGGAATTGGCCCCTTTGAGGCTGCTTTTTCTTCACTTTTATCCATGTGGGCTGTCTCGAAGAAGAACATTCCCCGGTAGTTTGTTATCGAGAGATTGGTACCAGGTCCTACCATTCCTTATGGTATTGGCATTGAAGAGATCGACCATGCGGAATTAGTGAAGTCTTGCGACACTAAAACTCAGTAGAAATTGGAGTTAAACTTCTTGGATGCAAACAAGAATCTTTATTGCCTCTATTTGATTACAATTGAGAGAAACTTAAATCTATTATCAATAAAGTCTGGCTAGCAAAAGGAATTAAAGAAAAGTAACTTATAAACAATTTAATTTTCAAAATAATACAGAAATGGTTTCTTGCTTACAGCAAAACAGTTTGCATTTACTTCAAAAGTTAGAGTGGAAAAGTGAAAATATGAAAATAAGGATAGCGAGTAGCTAGATCAAAGTATAGGATGATCCTGGATAAAGATGGCCGTACGGACCATTATGTTTAAGGAGAATCTTATCAGACTTTAGTCATCTAACTACACCTTTATGTTGTCCTAATTGGTTTGGGTTAGAACCGAATACATTTGATTTGATGGTTAACTGTCAATCCTTAATGTGCAACGTAAGTTCTGAATGTTTCATGTTTGAATATTTGTGTATGTTATGGAATGTGATTCTGTGCTTTTATCAAGACTGGTTTCTACTGCTTTTCTGCTGACTTTGCTTTTATCCACATTCTGGACAATGGTGCCTTCATATTGCTATGGTGCTTACTTGGCCTTGATCTGATTACTAGTACAGCTCATTTCTTAATGTCAAACTGTCTTTGAAAATATGTTTATTATAACAATAGCTTTTTCATCTTGCTTCGTGAAAATGTTGTTTTTATCTCCAATTAGTTTATGCATGTGTCAGGTTTTTTGTGTCTCTGTTGAAGCTATGTGTTTTATCATGACCTGAGGTTATGAGTGCTGAAATCCTCATTTTAAAATGGGTATTAAAACTGGGTCTTAATATTTACACTAAATAGCCTTTTTACCTATTAGATCTATTAGGAAATAGTTGATTCTATCAGGCATGCTGGCGAGAAGTTGCAGTGTGTGCACAGTGATTACTGTGTTGACCAGCCATACCTTCATTGCGGTTGGCAATAGGGGCTTCTTAGACTGCCCTTCTATCTGATCATGGCTGATCCTCGATCTCCTTGTCATACTCCCACACTCTCCTATTACGATCCTGGACCAGATCCCAACAGTTGCTCGGACACTGGACAGAAACCTCAAAATTTTATTTTTATTTTGTAAGACGGTGGGGAAGGATACTTTGCACCAGGAGTCGGGTCACGCACAAATAGTGTCACGGGAGTGTCCCCTTTAGAAATGTGTGTTTATCAAATTACTTCAGTGATGTCAATGTTTGGGTGGAGCTGGGCTAAACTTTCGGTTTACACAGTTTGAAGCTGGATATAGACAAAGAAGGTTTATTTTGTCTCTCTCTCTCTCTGTATGTTAAATTGTGTCCAGATCACTTGATAATTTAAAAGTGATAACTGTTTTCTGGAAAGAATTCAAACCTACTGTTTTGGTGGAAGGGTTTTCCTGGTTTAGTGGATGTTGTTATCAAATTGAAACAGTTGAAAGGGAAGTTATTAAGGGTTGTATATATAGAGAGCTGTAACTGTGTGGGGTATTTATGTTTGTAGTTGACAAAAATGCTTACTGTGTGTGTTTATTGAAATATTAATTGAATTTGTAGAATAACTTTGTTTCTAATTAAAAGTGCTTAGTCCTGTGTTAAATAACACCTGAAAAGTAGATCCTTATACTCCTCATAACCAAAATCTATGAACAGTTGTGGGTCAGGTGAACTCCATGATATACTTTGGTGTTCTCTAAACCCTGGCCCATAACAATAGAGATAATGGTATATTAAAACAAACTTTATTACTAACAAAGGATTAAAATATCTTTAACATCACACAAGAAAATAGCTTATGATCACCCACTAAACAATGCTTAACAATGACAATGAAACACCAATTCCTAACTGCTATTTTTTATCTCCACTCAAGGAAAACCCATTTCAGGTCATAATCCACTTTTAAATACAGTTAGCAGACAGGAATACTTCCTGTGAAGTGATGACTTGGATAAACCACTTTGAGAATGAGAGATCCTTCAGGAAACAGTTTGCAAAGTCTTGCTTTTCAGAAACCCAGTTCTGTTCACGGGCAAAAATGACTTTTAACAAAACTGCTGGAAGAAGTTAGTCTGCTCATAGACAGGTCCAAAACTAAACTGAACTTCGAAAAACAGTTTCAGCCCCCGGCTCCTCCCATTAACTACATTATCTTACTACGCTGAACTTAATGTCTCCAGTTACCCTCTCAGGGAACCCTTTTTATATAAACAAAAGTCAATTAGCCCAAACTTTTACAATGCTTTAATTGCACCTCTGTTTCCAAAAACATAGCTGTCTTTTAAACCAGGAGTTTTAAAACATGACTGCAGCAGTCACATGTTCTACCAGGCTTTTAACCCTCACTGCACCAAATTCATAGAAATCAATACATCTAAAATTCTCACACTTATCACATTCCCCAGACCCCTTGACACATTTAGAGTCGAGAAATATATCTATTTATTTATTTAATATATTCAGTGCCCTGGACTCCACAGGCTTCTGTGCTGGAGAAGTCCTTAGAGTCACCACGCTCTAAGTGAAGATATTTTTCCTCATCTCAGTCCTAAATGGTCTATCCTGTATCTTGAGATTGGGGCCACTTTTTGTAGTCTCCCTAGCCAATAGAAACATCATTCCTTCATCCAGTCTGTCCAATCTTATTACAATTTCATACGTTTCAATAGGAGCACCTCCCGCTCTGCTAAACAGAAGTGAATACAGGCCTAATCTATTCAATCTCTCCTCATACAACAATCCAGTCATCCCAGGAATCAGTTGGACGAACCTTCACCTCACTCCGTCTATGGCAAATATAGCCTTTCTTAGGTAGAGATCCCAAAGTCACACATAATAGTCCAAGTGTGGTCTCACTAAGGCACTGTACAGCTACAGTAAGATATCCTTGCTCCTGTGTTCAAGTCCCCTACTTGCACTGAAGGCCAACATACAATTTGTCTTCCTAACTGCTTGCTGCACCTGCATGCTTTCTTTCAGTAACTGGTGTACAAGGACACCCAGGTCCCTTTCTACGTCCAGTAAGAAATCTTACAACACCAGGTTAAAGTCCAACAGATTTGTATCAAATCACTAGCTTTTGGAGCACTGTTCCTTCCTCAGGTGAATGAAGAGGTAGGTTCCAAAAACATTTATGTAGACAAAGTCAAAGATGCAAGACGATACTTTGAATGCGAGCATTTGCAGGTAATTAAGCCTTTACAGATCCAGAGAGAGAGGTAATCCCAGATTAAAGAGGTGCGAATTGTCTCAAACCAGGACAGTTGGTAGGATTTTGCAAGCCCAGGCCAGATAGTGGGGGTGAATGTAATGCAAAGTAACGATTTTGCATCAGTCTTCACAGTGAAAGACACCAGTGGGATGCCAGAGCTCCAGGAGAATCAGGGGGCAGAGGTGAGTGCCGTGGCAATCTCTAAGGGGAAGGTTCTGGGGAAACTGAAAGGTCTGGATAAGTCACCTGGACTGGATGGACTACACCCCAGGGTCCTAAAAGAGATGGCTGAGGAAATTGTGGAGGCATTCGTGATGATCTTTCAGGAATCACTGGAGGCAAGAAGAGTCCCAGAGGACTGGAAGGTGGCTAATGTAACACCATTGTTTAAGAAGGGAGGGAGGCAGAAGAGGGAGAAATTATAGGCCGGTTAGCCTGACTTTGGTCATTGGTAAGATTTTAGAGTCAGTTATTAAAGATGAGATCGCAAAGTACTTGAAAGTGCATGGTAAAATAGGACTGAGACAGCACGGCTTTGTCAAAGGGAGGTCGTGTCTGACAAATCTGTTAGAGTTCTTTGAGGAGGTAACAAGGAAGTTAGACAAAGGAGAATCAGTGGACATGATTTATTTAGATTTCCAGAAGGCCTTTGACAAGGTGCCACATAGAAGACTGTTAAATAAGTTAAGAGCCCATGGTGTTAAAGGTAAGATCCTGGCATGGATAGAGGATTGGCTGACTGGCAGAAGGCAAAGATTGGGGATAAAGGGGTCTTTTTCAGGATGGCAGCCGGTGACTAATGGTGTGCCTCAGGGGTCTTTGCTGGGACCACAACATTTCACAATATACATTAATGATCTGGAAGGAGAAACTGAAGGTACTGTTGCCAAGTTTGCAGATGGTACAAAGATCTGTAGAGGGACAGGTAGTATTGAGGAAGCAAGGGGGCTGCAGAAGGACTTGAACAAGCTAGGAGAGTGGGCAGTGATGTGGCAAATGAAATACAATGTGGAAAAGTGTGAGGTTATGCACTTTGGAAGGAGGAATTTAAGCATAAACTATTTTCTTAGTGGGGAAATGCTTAGGAAATCAGAAGCACAAAGGGGCTTGGGAGTCCTTTTTCACGATTCTCTTAAGGTTAACGTGCAGGTTCAGTCGGCAGTTAAGAAGGCAAATGCAATGTTAGCATTCACATCAAGAGAGCTAGAATACAAGACCAGCGATGTACCTCTGAGGCTGTATAAGGTGCTGGTCAGACCCTTTTTGGAGTATTGTGAACAGTTTTGGTCCTGGGACCTGACCCCGACCGTATGCGCCCCCTCCTGCAACTCCCCCTTCCCCACTGCCCCAAGGCCCTGAAATTATGCCTCGGGTTCTTTTCATATTACGCCCAGTGGGTCCCCAACTATGCGGACAAAGGCCACCCACTAATCAAGGCCACCATCTTCCCACTGGCGGCTGAGGCCCGCCAGGCCTTCAGCCGCATCAAGGCGGAAATCGCCAAAGTCGCGATGCGCGCGGTGGACAAGTCCGTCCCCTTCCAGGTGGAGATGACGCATCAGAGGTCGACCTCGCCGCTCCCCTCAATCAGGCTGGCAGGCCTGTAGTATTCTTTTCACGAACCCTCACCACCTCTGAAATTCGACACTCCTCAGTCGTAAATGAGGCCCAAGCCATCATGGAAGCCGTGCACGGCACTGGAGGCACTACCTCACAGGTAAGAGGTTTACCCTCGTGAACCCTTCATGTTCGATAATACGCTGCGGGACAAGATCAAGAATGATAAGATCTTGAGGTGGAGGATTGAACTCTCCACCTATAATTACGATATAGTATATCGTCCTGGGAAGCTCAACGAACCCCCAGATGCCCTGTCCCGCGGCACATGCACCAGCGCGCAAGATGACCGACTACGTGCTATCCACGATTACCTCTGCCACCCGGGAGTCACCCGGCTTCTCCACTGCATCAAGGCCCGCAACCTTCCCTACTCCACTGAGGAAGTCAGAGCCATGACCAGGGACTGCCAAATCTGTGCGGAGTGTAAGCCGCACTTCTATCGACCGAATAAGGCCCACCTGGTAAAGGCATCCCGGCCCTTTGAGCACTTCAGTATCGATTTCAAAAGGCCCCTCCCCTCCAGCAACCGCAAAACATATCTCCTCAACATCATCGAAGAGTTCTACTGCTTCCCCTTTGCAATCCCTTGCAAGACATGACCACGGCCACCGTCATTAAAGCCCTACATAGTGTCTTCACCCTGTTTGGCTTCCCCACGTACGTTCACAGTGACCGGGGCTCGTCGTTCATGAGCGACGAACTGCGTCAGCACCTCCTCAGTGAAGGCGTCGCCTCGAGCAGGACTACCAGTTATAACCCCAGGGAAAACGGGCAGGTGGAGAGGGAGAACGCGACGGTCTGGAAGGCCGTCCTCCTGGCACTACGGTCTAGGAATCTCCCAGTCACCCACTGGCAGGAGACCCTCCCCAACGCACTCCACTCTATTAGGTCCCTACTTTGCATGGCCACAAACGAGACCCCTCAAGACCGCCTATTTGTTTTCCCCAGGAAATCTACCTCGGGGCCTCGCTTCTATCCTGGCTGAAGACACCGCGGCCCATCCTACTCCGCAAACAGGTCAGGAGCCAGAAGTCCGACCCGCTGATCGAGAGGGTCCAGCTCCTACACTCCAACCCCCAGTATGCATATATCGAACACCCCGACGTCCGACAGGATACGGTCTCCCTCTGGGACCTGGCACCCGCAGGTTCCACTGCCACCGTCACCCCATCTTACCCCGCACAATCTACGCAGACCAGCGCCCCCGCCCCTACGTGGCACCCGCACCCCCTCCTGCCCGCCATTTCCCCTTCACCGACCCACAGGAGTGAAGCTCTCGAAGACACGCTCCCGGAGTCCACGTCTGTGCCCGCACCGGCGACCTCACTACCGATGCCAGCACGGATGAGTTCGACGCCCGGCCCAGCTGCGATACCAGAGCTTCGACGATCACAGCGAACAATCTGTGCGCCGGACCGGCTGAACTTATGAACCCATCACGCCCGCTGGACTTCATTTTTTTAACTGGGGGTGAATGTGGTGAATGTATTGCAGTAACAATTCACCATGTGCTTATCTGTATTACGCTGTTGCCCATGTGGGCTCCACCTATGGACCATTGTAAGGTATTACCTATGATGTTGCATATTGGGGCCTTGTGGGCTCCGCCCCTGGCTCCACCCCTTGAGGGGAGGTATAAAGAGCAGTCGCCCTGCAGACGGCTCCCACGAACAGGTCAGTCGCGGGCAGGC
This sequence comes from Scyliorhinus canicula, assembly GCF_902713615.1. Taxonomy (NCBI): domain Eukaryota; kingdom Metazoa; phylum Chordata; class Chondrichthyes; order Carcharhiniformes; family Scyliorhinidae; genus Scyliorhinus; species Scyliorhinus canicula. The sequence goes on from NC_052148.1 coordinate 232,901,568, forward strand.
ACAGTTCTAGTTGATTAAAGCCACAGTTTACTTCTACTCCTGGTTTCGTGTGAATTGATGGTCGCATCAGATGGGGCCATCACTAGGCTGCAAAACCGAGGCTGATATCATTTCATTCCACAGTTCCACTTGGTTTTGACCTGCAGACCACCCTGTAAAGGTCTTAACCACTATCTGGGGTCTGATCTCTTTAGTGAAAAGGTCCGATTATACAGTTACCAGCTTAATCTCATTAGCTCGCTGCAGCCAATGACAATTCATTATCCAGTTCAAAAGAAGATTTAGCATTAATCCTAAGGTATTATTTCAAATGTCACGCTGTCTAATCACTGGGTTTCTTGCCTAAACATGCCCTCACTCTTCTACTTCCATGTTAGCACTGCCAAGTTAACCCGGGCCTGTGGTAAGCATCTCACTGCCCGGTTTTAACCACAGAGCATTATCTTTGACCCCTTATTATTTTATGTTACAATTCTCCTGCACCTTTAACCTAAACACAATAGGATGCCACTTGCATGATTACATTAATTTGCACATCCATGGTTCTCTGCACAGCATGATTTGCAGTTTCAGGACAAGTTAATTTACCACAAATTTAACAAGTCTGCAGCTCAAGCTACACTCATTTAACATTTAAAATGGCCATTTTCTCAGATATGGAAAATCAGGTCAATAAACGACCTTGCTCAGCCAAACAAGGGAATATATATTTTCTTGCAATTGCAGCACACACAGACACCACCAAATGGCTGAGTACTGCAGTGAAAGCTGAGACTGAGCTCATGCAATTTCAGCTTGTTGCTAAGCAAGTGTAGGTGGCTACTGTGTCAGCTCAGGCTGCTGCCTCATGGTTGTGGACATCAGTGCTCAAAGGGGCTAACAGGCTCCATAGGAATCCAGCAACCTCTCCTCCAGCAAATCACTGGGATTGCTGGTGGTCTGCACCTTAGGAGTAAACGGCTCAGTGGCGCATGAGCTTTCAGTCCACCTTCAAGATCCTCCCAACACTGCCACTCCACCAGGCTCTGCTTTGTTTTAAATTCATATATGGGATGTGGACGTCGCTGGTTAGGCCAGCATTTATTGCCCATCGGGCGGCATGGTGGCTCAGTGATTAGCACTGCTGCCTCACAGCGCCAAGGACCCGGGTTCAATTCTGGCCTCGCGTGACTGTGTAGAGTTGCACTATCTCCCCCTGTGTGAGTTTCCTCCGCGTGCTCCGGTTTGCTCCTCCAGTCCACAGATATGGAGGTTACGTGGATTGGCCATGCTAAATTTCCCCTTAGTGTCCAAAAGGTTAGGTGGGGTTACTGGGTTATGGGGATGGGTGGGGGTGTGGGCCGAAGTAAGGTGCTCTTTTCAAGGTCGGTGCAGACTCGATGGGTCAAATGGCCTCCTTCTGCACTGTGGGGAGTCTATGCTTCTTCTATCCCTAGTTGTCCTTCAGAAGGTGGTGGTGAGTTGCCTTCTTGAACTGCTGCAGTCCCTGCGGTGTAGGTACCTCCACTGTGCTGTTAGGGATGGAGTTCCAGGATGTTGGCCCAACAAAAGGAGCAGCCATATATTTCCAACTCAGGGTGGTGAGTGACTTAGAGGGGAACCCCCAAGTGGTGGACTTCCCAGCTATCTGCTGCTCTTGTCCTTTTGGATGGCAGTGGTCATGGGTTTAGAAGGTGCTGTCTAAGGAACCTTAGTGAGTTACAGCAGTGCATCTTGAAGATGGTACACACGGCTGCCAGTGTTCATTGGTGGTGGAGGGTTTGAATGTTTGTGGCAGGGGGAGCAATCAAGCGGGCTACTTTGTCCTGGACAGTGTTGAGCTTCTTGAGTGTTGTTGAACTGCACTAATCCAGGCAAGTGGAGAGTATTTCATTACACTTGTGCCTTAGAAATGGTGGACAGGCTTTGGGAGGTGAGTTACTTGCCGTAGGATTCCTAGCCTTTGACCTTCCCTGGTAGCCACAGTATTAATATAACTAGTCCAATTCGGTTTCTGATCAATGGTCACCCAGGATGTTGATTGTGGGAGATTCAGCGATGGTAATGCCATTGAATGTCAAGGGGGGGCGATGGTTCGATCCTCTCATGTTGGAGATGGTCATTGCCTGGCACTTGTGTGGCGCGAATGTAACTTGCCACTTGTCAGCCCAAGCCTGGACATTGTCCAGGTCTTACTGCATTTGGACCTGGACTGCTTTATTGTCTGAGGAGTCGTGAATGGAGCTGAATATTGTGTAATCATCTACAAACATCCCCACTTCTGACCTTATGATTGAAGAGAAGTCATTGATGAAGCAGCTGAAGATGGTTGGGCCTTGGACACGACCCTGAGGAATTCCTGCAGCAGTATCCTGGAGCTGAGATGATTGACCTCCAACCACCACAACCATCTTCCTTTGTACCAGGTATGACTCCAACCAGCGTAGAGCTTTCCCCCTGATTCCCATTGACCCCATTTTCCAGTTTAGCTCAGGCGCCTTGATGTCATACTCAGTCAAATGATGTATGTCAAGGGGAGTCACTCTCACCTCACCTCTGGCATTCAGCTCTTTTGTCCATGTTTGAACCAAGACTGTCATAAGGTTAGGAGCTGAGTGACCTGGGGGAAACCCAATCTGAGCATTCGTGAGTAGGTTATCACTGAGTAAGTGTCGCTTGATAGCACTGTTAATGACCCCTTCCATCGCTTTGCTGATAATGGAGAGTAGACGGATAGGGTTGTACTTGGCTGAATTGGGTTTGTCCTGTTTCTTGCCGACAGAACACACCTGGGCAATTTTCAACATTGCTGGGTAGATGCCAGTGTTGTGGCTTTACTGGAACAGCTTGGCTGGCAGCGGAGAATGTTCTGGAGCACACGTCTTCAACACTATTCCCGGGATATTATCAGGGCCCATAGACTTTACAGTATCCAGTGCCTTCAGCCATTTCTTGATATCACATGGAGTGAATCTTATTAGATGAAGACTGACAGCTGTGATGCTCGTACTTCCGGAGGCGACGGAGATGGATCATCCACTCGGCACTTCTGGCTGAAGGTTGTCACAAATGCCACAACCGTGTCTTTTGAACATATGTGCTGGGCTGCTCCATCATTGAGGGTGGGGATATTTCTGGAGCCTCCTCCTCCAGTGAGTTGATTAATTGTTCACCACCATTCACGGCTGGATGTGGCAAGACTGCAGAGCTTAGATCTGATGCATTTGTGTGGAATCGCTTAGCTCTGTCTATTACTTGCTGATTATGCTGTTTGACACACAAGTAGTCCTGTGTTGTAGCTTGACCAGGTGGACACCTCATTTTTCAGTGTGCCTGATGTTGCTCCTGACATGATCTGCTGCACTCTTTATTGAACCAGGATTGATCCCTGGCTTGGTGTTAATGCTAATGTGGGGGATTCGGAAAGACAGGCGCTAAGAGAATGCACAAGGGTGAATGGTTGACATTTCTTTGAAATGGTTGTTTTGTGGTTATTTTTATTTCAGCATTGAGATCAAAGGACTCTTTCTGCTGACAGCGCGCTCACACCCATCCTCTGAACGGGGTCGACATCGGTGGGCTTTTGATCTTGGACCACTGTGCCTAGGTGCGGAGTGTGGGGGGAACAGAGGGCAGGCCCGCTGTGAAGATTAATGTGACAGAGGCTTCACATGTATAAGGTGTGACATCTTTTAATAATTGACATTTTACTGTGAACAATTTCCAATCTGCCGAGCTACAGATAATGACCTCCCCAGTATCTACTCAGTGCTCTTTACTCTCCTTGATCTTTCATGGTCGAGTGCTGCATCTAGTTATGTCCCCAGAATGCACATCAGAGGTGGAGAGGTCCTGCTGCCTTTGGGCGGCATGGGGGCACAGTGGTCAGCACTGTTGCTTCACAGCTCCAGGGTCCCAGGTTCGATTCCTGTCTTGAGTCACTGTCTGTGTGGAGTCTGCACGTTCTCCCCCTGTCTGCGAGGGTTTCCTCCGGGTTTCTCCCACAAGTCCTGAAAGATGTGCTTGTTAGGTAATTTGGACATTCTGAATTCTCCCTCAGTGCACCCGAACAGGTGCCAGAATGTGGCAACTAGGGGCTTTTAACAGTAACTTCATTGCAGTGTTAATGTAAGCCTACATGTGACAAGATTGATTATTATTATTATACCCTTGGCGGACGTTCTTTAAAGGACCTGGAGCTCGGGGTGGCCCTGGCTGACTGGCGTCGCCATGACACCCTGTTCTGCCTGCTGCCCTTAGCATGTACCGGTGTCGGGGCAGCATGGTGGCACAGTGGTTAGCACTGCTGCCTTATGGCACCAAGGTCCCAGGTTTGGTCCCGGCCATTGGTCACTATCCGTGTGGATTTGCACATTCTCCCCGTGTTTGCATGGGTTTCTCCCCACAACCCAAAAATGTGCAGAGTAGGTGGATTGGCCACCCTAAAATTGCCACTTAATTGGAAAAAATGAATTGGCTATTCTAAATTTTTATTAGAAAAAAGATGTGCCGCTGTCAGGATGGTTGGGGGGGGGGAGGTATGGGGAGATTTGGTAGAACTGGAGACCACCATAGTCTCCTTGGTGGCAGGCCCTGGGTTGGCATCCAGCACTTCCTCCTCCTTCACGGTGCCAAAGGGGCCCTCGGGAACTCCATGGTATACAGGGGCAGCTGGAGTGAACTCCAGTGGCCTCTGGGTCATCTGGCGATGCCAGTCCAGGAGGCTCCTCATTGTCTGCACCATGATGTTGACACCCTCAGCAATGCTTCTCAGTGACTGGGCCATAATTTTGAATGCCTCGGCAATGTTCACCTGCATCTGGGACATGTCCCTCATCGACTGGGACATGATGTCAAATCCTTCAGCCATGGTCAACACAGATTGAGTCATGCCTTGGACACCACCATTCAAGACACAGATGTGCTCCAGGTTTTCCACTGCGGTTGCCACCCGAGCAGTGTTGGCCGAGGTGCCACGCATGGTTGGCATCATCTCCTGCACTTGCAGCCTTTGAGATACCTCCAATACGCCGTACCATTATTAGAATGTCGCTGGCACCCCCTCCTGAATCTAACGACAGTGTCCTATCATCTGCTCAGCTCTGGGAGAACCTTGTCCAGAAGCTTGGCATCTGACTGGGACCCAGGTGCTGTGGGATCCAGCAGACCTCCGACTGCTGACTTCCTTGGATGTTCCTGCCTCCACCTGATGTGCACCAGCAACTGAGTGGTGCTCATCAGATTGTGTCCCAGAAGTCTGTCCACTAATGTGGCAATGGATCCTCACCGCTCTGGCGCAGGCCAACCCTACTGCTGGTGATTGCTCTCTCCTCGGGCAACCCCGCAATTTCCAGGGCCCATTCTACATAGGGGGTGAAGACTCAAATCTGTGGGGTTCTGCCCCCAGTCTTAGCCCTTTCCATTTATTATGGTCTATCTTCTCCTGCGAGGACAAAGAGAGGGCATTGTGAGCCGCACGCTTGATAGTTTGGGGAGGCTAAAGCAGATGGCATGTGTGAGCACCGCACCTGGGCATGAAGATGTTGTGCTGGTGGGTGCCGGGGATTCTGAGGAACAGGCTCAAAGATTGGATGTGGGGAGGATGCCAGTAGATTTGGGGGGGTGGGCGGGGGGTTTGGGAATTTGAGGGGTGACAGGCGGAACTAATGCCAGGACGGAGGTTGTAACTGACCCTTGCAGCTCATTGGAGGTCATTTGACTTCTTCCTACATTGGACAGCGGTCACCCTGGTCATACCTCTGCGCTGACAGCTGCTGCCACAGCCTCCCAGGCGGCATTGCAGACCCTGCTGCTGGGTTCAACAGGGTGCCCCGGCTCTCACCCACAGTGTCAAGAAGCCTTGTCAGGTCGGCACCCCAAAGCATGGAGCTCATGTTTGGTACTAAGTGCCATTGAATATGGGCCGCAACCTCGGCAATGAGGTCGTTGCAGAACTCCCCACCAAACATGCCCAAAACCGCACTTTGAATTTTTTCCACGAAACGCGCTCAATTTTCGCCTTTGGCGAGAGATTTGTGCTGAATTTTTGAAAAGTTTTCCTGAGTTTCTGCTGTAACCTTAAATCAGCTCCTAGCTATCAAAAATATTTCACCCTTTCTCTTCTGTGTACTGAAGGGTGTAGCTGACCCTTTCCCCTTCACTCGTGCCTTTTCAAAGTTATTGAACGCCAGTTTGCGCTTTTTTGTTTTAAACCTCTCAAATTCCTGCATGACAGCATCTGTGTGTGTTTATTGCTGTGGTGGTGGCCATTTCATTTTGCATGATTTACTCAGTTTTTCTCACTCTCTGGCACTAATTTGGGTTGATTTTCAATCTAAATCAGCATAAAATTAATTTAAAATGTTTTGGTTTTTACACATACATCCACTGCCAGCAAGTTATGTCTTCTGCCTCCCAGAAGTACAAACTAACCACACTTTTGGACTCAAGTTGCGGAGCTTCATTGGGCCTATTCCTTGCATCTCTCCATGTGGCTGCTCGGCTGAATCATGGTTACTTGGCACATGATTGCCGTGTGACAGTAACATGTGGAACCATGGGTGTACATTCTCATAACAATTACTTACTATTTCTTTGCAAATAATATGACAAACAATATAACAGTGTCCTAGGCCTAAATATCTTCTTGCCATCATCAGGTCAGCAATGGTGTTTGTCACTGATAATTAGACTGGATCAGCACCATTCGCAATTCCTCAGAGACTGAAGCAGTAAGTGACCGAATGCAACATGACCTGGACAATAGTCTGCACGGGTTGGTAAGTGGCGAGGAACATCTATGCCACACAACTGCCCCGTAACCACCATATCTAACAAGTGAGAACCTATCTCCCTTGACATTCAACAGTATTACCATCGCTGAATCTATCAACATCTTCGGGGTGAACATTGACAAAAAGAAACCGGAGCAGGTCCATAAATATTGTCATGACGAGAGAGAATCAAAGGTTGGAAATTCTAAGCGAAGGATTTCACCGGCTGAATTGCCAAATCCTACCCACCATCTACAAGGCACAGTGTCAGGAGAGTAATGGAAACTTCCCCACTTACTTGGATGAGTTCAGCAACTCGGATGAGGAACAAAGCAGGCGATTGGATTGACACTCCATTGGCCAAATGAAGCGAGGCGTGTAGCATGAGCCATGCAGAAGTGTGCATGGACAATTCAAATGCCATTTTCATAACAAAGTGACATCTGTAGCAATGAGGCTATGGATCCTGTGGAGCTGAATTTTGCCGCACTAAGATCTTGCAGCATTAAGGTAGGCCATTTGGCCCTTATACCTTTGCCAGCTCTTTGAAATAAATTTCTAATTTTGTCTGATAAACCAGCTTTCTCTCCTTAACCTTACAAGTTTGTTTTCTTCAAGTGAGCTCGATTTTCCACTAATGCATTGAAAACAGTGATACAGGAGTTGGTGAGAAGGGGGGATAGACTGTATCTGTAGGGGCACAGAAGGCCCCCTAGACCTATACACAAGGGAGCATTGGGAGGAAATAGTGACAAAGGTCAATAGTAACAGTACAGCTCCAAGAAAAAGTGAAATTGTTGTTTGAGGACACTAATGATTTGCTACATATTGTTTCTATTGGCAACCTGTGTCTCATTGTCAGCCTGCTGGGTAATAAGGAAATGGCAGAGAAACTAAACAAATACTTTGGGCGGGATTTCTAGCCCCCTTTGCCATGGGCGTCTTGGTGGGCTGGAGCCATAAATATCAGGAGATGTCCAAAAATTAATATTACGCTGTGACAAAACCAGTTTGTGATCACCTGCTCCATCCATCAAGGGCAAGTCTCTTCTCCTCTCTGTGCATGTTAGGAACCAAATTTTATTAGATTTGCATCTCATTGATGCGACCATCAATTCACTCAAAGACACAAGGAGAAGCAAACCGAGGTTTTAATCAGCTTAGAACAGTGCCTGCCTGCAACTAGTACAATGCTGTGGACCGCCTACAGGTCAACTGCTCTTTATACTTCCTTTCAAGGGGAGGAGCCATGGGCGGAGCCCGTAGCTGCCCCAATATATCCCCCTGTGGGTGAAGCCACACAATGGCCCATAGGTGGAGCCCACAAGGTCAACAACATAACATAGCTGTAACACAATGGCAGAACATGATACTAATACACTGGTGAAATACTAGTACTGTACATTCACCCCCTGCTCATAATTTCAGCCGGTCCGGCGCACGGATTGTGCGCTGCGATCGCCAAAGCACTGGTGTTGCTGCTGGTCCGGCGGTCGGGCACCCGTGCTGGCATCGGAGGTGGGGCTATGCGGGCGCAGGCATGGACCCCGGGAGCGTCTCTTCTGGAGCTTCATTCCTGTGGACTGGTGTGGCGGGCGGGAGGGAGTGCGGGAGCCATATAGGGGTGGGGGCGCTGGACATGTTAGGTTGGGCGGGATGTAGTGGGGGGGCTGAGGTGGTGGTGGTGGTGGTGGAGCCTACGGGCGCCAGGTCCCGGAGGGTAATGGTATCTTGTCGGCCATCGGGGTGTTCGATATAAGCGTACTGGGGGTTGGAGTGTCGGAGCTGGACCCTCTCTACCAGAGGGTCGGTCCTTTGGCTCCTGATGTGTTTTCTGAGAAGGACTGGTCCCGGTGTCTTCAGCCAGGATGGAAGCGAGGGCCCTGAGGTAGCTCTCCTGGGGAAAGCAAACAAGCGGTCATGAGGAGTCTCATTCGTGGCCGTGCAAAGGAGGGACCTGATAGAGTGGAGCACATTGGGGAGGACCTCCTGCCAGTGAGAAACTGGGAGATTCCTGGACCCCAGGGTCAGTAGGACGGTCTTTCAGACCGTCGTGTTCTCCCTGTCCACCTGCCCGTTTCCCCTGGGGTTATAACTGGTAGTCCTGCTCGAGGCAATGCCCTTACTGAGCAGGTACTGACACAGTTCGTCGCTCATGAACGACGAGCCCCGGTCGCTGTGGACATAACTGGGGTAACCAAACAGGGTGAAGACACTATGTAGGGCTCTAATGACAGTGGACCTGGTCATATCGCGACAGGGGATTGCAAATGGGAAGCGGGAGAACTCGTCTCTGAAGTTGAGGAAATATGTATTGCGGTTATTGGAGGGGAGGGGCCCTTTGAAATCGATACTGAGGCGTTCAAAGGGCCGGGACGCCTTTACCAGGTGGGCCTTATTCAGTCGATAGAAGTGCGGTTTACACTCCACACAGATTTGGCAGTCCCTGGTCATGGCTCTAACCTCCTCGTTCAAGTAGGGCAGGTTGCGGGCCTTCACATAATGGACGAGCTGGGTGACCCCGGGTGGCAGAGGTCATCGTGGATAGCCCGTAGTCAGTCATCTTGTGCGCTGGCACATGCGCCGCGGGACAGGGCATCTGGGGGCTTGCTGAGCTTCCCAGGACGATATACTATATCGTAGTTATAGGTGGAGAGTTTGATCCTCCACCTCAAGATCTTATCGTTCTTGATTTTGTCCTGCTGCATATTGTCGAACATGAAGGCTACCGATCGTTGATCGGTGACGAGGGTAAACCTCCTACCCACGAGGTAGTGCTTCGAGTGCCGCACGGCTTCCACGATGGCTTGGGCTTATTCGACTGAGGAGTGTCGAATTTCAGAGGTGGTGAGGGTGCGCGAAAAGAAAGCTACAGGTCTGCCTGCCTGGTTGAGTGTGGCGGCGAGAACGACCTCTGATGCGTTGCTCTCCACGCGGCTTTGGCGATGTTCGCCTTGATACAGCTGAAGGCCTGGCGGGCCTCAGTTGCCAGTGGAAAGATGGTGGCCTTGATTAGTGGGCGGGCTTTGTCCGCATAATTGGGGATCCACTGGGCGTAATATGAAAAGAACCCAAGGCTCCTCTTCAGGGCCTTGGGACAGTGAGGGAGAGGGAGTTGCAGGAGGGGCGCATACGGTCAGGGTCGGGCCCTAGGACCCCGTTCTCCACGACATAGCCGAGGATGGCTAGTCTGGTTGTGCGGAAAATGCATTTCTCCTTGTTGTAGGTGAGATTGAGGGTTTGAGCGGTTTGGAGAAATCGGTGGAGGTTGGCGTCGTGGTCCTGCTGATCATGGCCGCAGATGGTGACATTGTCCAAGTACGGAAATGTGGCCCGCAGTCCGTACTGGTCCACCATTCGGTCCATTGCTCGTTTGAACACCGAAACCCCATTCATGATGCCAAAGGGGACCCGGAGGAAATGGAAAAGGCGGCCGTCTCTCTCAGAAGCCGTGTAGTGGCGGTCCTCCGGGCGGATAGGGAGCTGGTGGTATGCAGACTTCAGATCCACCGTGGAGAACACCCGGTAGTGTGCGATCTGGTTTACCATGTCTGCAATCCGGGGAAGGGGGTACGCATCGAGTTGTGTGTACCGGTTTATGGTTTGGCTATAATCAACCACCATCCGGAACTTTTCACCGGTCTTGACGACCACCACCTGAGCTCTCCAGGGGCTATTGCTGGCCTTGATGACCCCCTCCCGCAAGAGACGCTGGACCTTGGACCTAATGAACGTCCTGTCCTGCATGCTGTACCGCCTGCTTCTGGTGGCGACCGGCTTGCAGTCAGCGGTGAGGTTTGTGAAGAGAGGGGTAAGGTAGCGAGGCTGCATGTGGTGAGTGGGGGCAGGGGCCCCCTGAACTTCAGGGTTAGGCTCCTGAGGTTACATTGGAAGTCGAGTCCCAATAGGAGAGGAGCGCAGAGGTCTGGGAGCACATATAATTTAAAGTTAGCGTACTCAGCACCCTGTATTGCTAGGGTTGCAGTAGTGCACCCTTGGATTTGCACCGAGTGCGACCCAAAGGCGAGGGAGATGGTTTGTTGCGCCGGGAAAATTGGGAGCGAGCAGCGTCTTACCATGTCCGGGTGAATGAAGCTCTCTGTGCTCCCGGAGTCGAAGAGGCAAGGCGTCTCGTGCCCGTTAACCCGGACGGCCATCATGGAGCTCCGGAGGTGCTTGGCTCGCGACTGGTCCAGGGTGACCGCGCTGAGCTGCGGGTAGCCGGCGGCGTGGTCAGAGGTGCTGGGGCGGCCCCGCGATGACTGACCAAATTGATCATAATGCTGTGGACCGCCTACAGGTCAACTGCTCTTTATACTTCCTTTCATGGGGAGGAGCCATGGGCGGAGCCCGTAAATGCCCCAACATATTCCCCCTGTGGGTGAAGCCACACAATGGCCCATAGGTGGAGCCCACAAGGTCAACAACATAACATAGCTGTAACACAATGGTAGAACATGATACACTGGTGAATTACTAGTACTATACATTCACCACACTCATAAGCCCTGCAACTGGACTCAAATCCCCCTCCCCTTCCCAAACTCACCTCATGCTGGATATTTTGGGTATTTCGGTGAGCAATCAGAACAGGCGGGATTCTCCAGTTGCCGACACCGAAATTGCATTCGCCGATCGACCGGAGAATCCCTGTTTGCGCCAAAATCGGGGCAGCGCTGCTTTTGCGATACACCGCCCCCTCAGAAAACTGCGTACTGGAAGAGTACGCCCTCCCGATGGGCCGGGTTCCCGACAGCGTGGACCCCGCGTGGCAACTGCAGACTGAGTCTAGCGCCACCAGCGTCGGGAGGGGGGGAGCCATTCCGCTGGCAGGGGAGCCTTCGTCAGTGGCTGGGGTACTGGTGGAGATGGTCCAGAGATGGCGAGGCTGGTTACGGGAGAGCAGTTTTTGGCAGGCCGGGTCCGCACACAGCTGCCGCCATGTTGCATGGTGAGGCCGCTGCAGGCCGCTGCCATGCACATGCGTGACCACGGATCCGGCAATTCTCCGGCCATATCCGCAGGTAAAACCGTGGGCTTTCCGCTGTACAGATGCTAGTCCCCCACCAGACGGAGGATCGGTGCAGCTTTTGCGCCGTTTTTTCTGGCATAAAACGCCACTGTTCCCACGCCAGCGTCAGCACTTAGTCTGCAAATCGGAGAATCCAACCAACATGTTTCACAACAGTACATAAGTGACAGGCAACTGGTAACCTGCACTTTGCCCGTGACTTCCAGATTAGTTCACCAAGTTCACATTACACAGTGCTCGTAGGAATCAGTGCCAGGCTTTGCAGGCAGCATCACATCACTTGCAGGGGGTGGGGGAGGGCTCACAGGTAAGTCTCTACCTATCAGAACAGCAGTAAGGTGTGGGTAGCATTTCAAGTGCTGTAGGGTTAGGGCTGCAATAGGAAAATTGGCAACTGGCTTTAAGCAGGAGAAGGATCTGCAGGGCTCGGATCTCCAGAGACTAGGGCCAGGATTCTCCCATACCCGGCGGGGTGGGGGGTCCCGGCGGGACGGAGTGGCGTGAACCACTCCGGCGTCGGCCTGCCCAAAGGCGCGGAATGGTTTGCACCCCGTGGCTGGCATGGAAGGCCTTTGGCGCCACGCCAGCCGGGGCCGAAGGGACTCACCGGCCGGCGAGAGTCCGCGCATGCGTGGGAGCGCCAGCGCCTGCTGACGTTATCCCCATGCATGCGCAGGGTGGGGGTCACCTACGCGTCAGCCATCGCGGAGGCGGACGCGTAGGAAAAGAGTGCCCCCACGGCACAGGTCCGCCCGCAGATCGGTGGGCCCCGATCGCGTGCCAGGCCACCGTGGGGGCACCCCCGGGGCCAGATCGCCCCGCGCTCCCCCCCAGGACTCCGGGGCCCGCCCAAGCTGCCAGGTCCCGCCGGTAAGGGACCTAGTCTGATCCACGCCGGCGAGACTGGCAAAGAACCAGCGGGTCTTCGGCCCATCGCGGGCCGGAGAATCACCGGGGGGGGGGGGCCGCTGCGACCGGCGCGGCGCGATTCCTGCCCCCGCCGAATCTCCAGTGTCAGAGAATTCGGCAGGCGGCTGGGACGGGATTCACACCGCCCTCCGGCGATTCTCCGACCTGGCGGAGGGTCGGAGAATCCCGCCCTAGATTACTCCAGAAACACAGCCAGGTTTTCTAGAATGTCAGAAAAATTCGGTAGGCACAGTTTGCTCTCTTTCTGGCGGGACGGTCTCTAATAAAGCCCTCAAACCAGCCTATAGAGATCAGGATGCCATCTTTAAAGGGCACCGTGATCAGTGAGGAAATTGTACTCCATGCCAACCCCCATGGCGAAAGGGGACACCTCCACATGCTTCCGGGCAACACGTCTAACTACAGAAATATTGGGGGACACTCTCCCCACCCTCCGCATTCACTGGCGCGCCCCCTACACCCGCACTAGGCATAAGAGAAAGCCCTCTTACCACAATGGAAAAGGGTTACCCCCGGCATTAGTCCATGGCACTGCCTCCTGCCAGGTTTTCAAGGGACATTGCCCTTCCTCAGCCCTCAAACCCAGGGCCTCCAGGTACCTATGCACTCCTGGCGTGGTCATCATGACCGTTTATGAGTGAGTTGCGGCAGTGTGATGCCATGCCCAGTGGCGGAGCATTCAATGAAGCCGGAAGCTATGGCGTAAAGCTCTGTACTGATATTCAAATGCATTTAAATTTATGGAAATCAGGTTCTCACACTTTCTCGGCATGGACTTGATCACGTCACCAGCGGGGGTACGGATAAGGGGCGGGATTCTCCGCTATCCGAGGAGTGGCGTGAATCACTCTGGCATCAGGCCGCCAGGAAGGTGGGGTTTGTGATGTGTCGGCTGGCGCCTGCAGGGTTGGCGCTGTGCCAACTGGCGCCGAAGGGCCTCCGCCGGCCGACGCGAATTGGCGCATGCGCGGGATGCCAGCGTGATCCCCGTGCATGCGCAGGGGGATCTTCTCCGCACTGGCCATGGCGGACCGTTACAGCGGCCAGCTCAGAGAGAAAAAGTGCCCCCACGGCACTGGACCGCCCACAGATCGGTGGGCCCCAACCGCGGGCCAGGCCACCATGGGGCACCCCCCCCCCCCCCCCCCCCCCGGGGGGGGCCAGACCCCCCGCACGCCGCTGAGGACTCCACAGGCCGCCCACAGAGCCAGGTCCCGCCGGTATGGACCTTGGTTGATTTATGCCGGCGGGACTGGGCGGAAACGGTCGGCCACGCGGCCCATCGCGGAGCGGAGAACCGCCAGGGGGGCCACTGCCAAGGGCCCCTGACCGGCGCAATGCGATTCCCGCCCCCGCCGAAAAACCGACGGCGGAGAATCCGGCAGCCGGCATAAGGTTGGCGGAGCCGGCCCACGTCGATTCTCCTGCCCGGCGGGGGTGGGGGGGGAGGGGGGGGGGGGGGGGGGGGGGGGGAGGGGGGGGGGCGGTGAATCCTGCCCAAGATCTCAAACTGAGATCTCGACAGAACAATTTCCGTTACGGCCAAGGTTTAATGGCCATAATGGATTTTGCACAGTGTCTGGTCTGAAATAAACACATCGCAGCACAATGCTGAAGCAATGTTATGGCAGTTCTTTGAAGCAGGGTGGACCATTATATGCACCCCCGCAATGGCCATGATTTGAAGGGGGAGTGCTTTTGGACACTGAATCCCAGCCCTTGAACCCACATTCACTGATGACTCATTGACGGAAATAAAGGGCTGGATTCTCCAATTCTGGGGCTATGTCCCCACGCTGGCGTGGGAACGGTGGCGTTTTACGTCAGAAAAACAGGTGCAAAACGGCCACCGATTCCCTGTTTTGCTGGGAGCTAGCAGGACGGCAGCGTAGAGCACCCGGCTCTAGCTGCCGATACGCCCCGGAGAATTGCTGGGTCCGTGGCCACGCCTGGATCCGTGCTACATGGCGGCGGCCGCTCACGGACCCAGCCGGCGAAATAGGCACAATAATTTCCCCTTCGGCCGGCTCGCGCCCCTCGGATCACCCCCACACGGTGTCCCCAGTCCCGAATAGTGTCTTCCCCTACCTGCGGAATGGCCCTCCCCCGACTGTGGTGCCACTGTACTGAGTCTACAGCTGCCATGCTGAGTTCCCGACGGGTGAGACCATGAGAGACCCACGCCATCGGGAACTCGGCCAGTCATGGTTGGAGCATCGGGGGGGGCGAGATTCAGGCAATGTCCTGAGGCCGCCGATACGGCATGCGGCGTACTCCTAGAGTACACCTCTTTGGAGGGGGCAGAGCAACGTGAAAGCGGCGCCCGAAACCCCCCCACCCCCCACCCCCCCAATTTTGTTGTAAACTTGGATTCACCAGCCCGTTGTCGATCGCAACCGGAGAATCTAGCCAGGACCTTAAAGCACATATTTTGGGACTTGTGGAAGGAAACCGGAGCATCCGGAAGAACCCCACGCAGACACGGGGAGAGCGTGCCGACACCACACAGGCAATGACCTAATCTGGGAATCGAACCCGTGTCCCTGGCTCTGCGAAGCAACAGTGCTAACCACTGTGCTACCCTGCTGCCCATATGTACTAAATTAGCCTTCAAACTGATACTGACTCAGTGATATCGACAAAGGGAGGAACAATACCTTCAAGACCAAAGACCAGCAGAGCATCTGGAAGAAGATGCTGCGGCTTGCAGGCAGCTTGCATGGCCCAGGGTGTACAGAACTCACATCTGTTAACTCCAGACAAACAAGAACCAGTGTTGCAATTGACTCCACATGTCCAGGGATCTGGTTACTCACATTTGACACTTTCCCCAGACATTGGTGCTACGTGGACTGGGAGTGCATCCATGCTGGCAGCTATAAAAGAAATGATCCTCCACCGAGGGCTCCACTAGGACCTTTGTGGGATCTCTCAAGCGTCCATGCACAAACGTATTTATGAGATGACAGATGCCTTTTCGTTAAGGCACGCAATTAGGCCAACTTTGACAGAGATCAAGCAAATCAGGATGCCAGAGCATTGGGCTTTGCTGAGATTTTCGGTTTTGTACAGGAATAGGGAGCCATTCACTGCACTGCACAAAGGGCCTAACTGATGAAACCCTTGCGCCAGCCTCAGACTTCTGCTGAGTGAAGGTACAACGAGGCTCATTCTGCTACCTGAGCATTGGTGGAGCACACCATAGGCCTCCTAAAGATGCCTTTCTGATGCCTGGACAGATCTGGTGGATCACTCCTGTGCAGTCCCCAGAGGATCTCCTGATCATCATGGTTTGCTGCGAACTGCACAAGCTGTCGCTGTAAAGTTTGAAGGATGTGCCAGATGATAGATGGAGAAAATGCGCCGGTGGCACGGATTAGATAATTAATCCTCTTTCTGCACTGGATGACCTACCTCTAGTGGGCAGCATTGGCACTGATCAATGCATTTAGTATGCAATGGTTACAGGTAAGTTTTTCTGGAGCTGAGAGAAGAATGTTGCAGGCACGTGATGTGTAGCAACACTCACCATTTATTCATCATATGATGCTGAGAGGAGCAACTGCATTGTCGTTCCAGATCAAATGTCCTTCAAGGCTAATAAAATATTTGTGTTAAATTATCTGAGCTGAATCTTGACTGTTTTTGAGGAAAAGCAGGGTGTTGTCTTTTAACCCACTTTGAGATGTACTGAAAGGATTATATAAACACAAGTTTGTTCTTTGGTGCCATTTTGATTCCTATTTCTGTTTCAAAACAGCATTGTAAGGCTCTGACTGGCTCAGTACTAGCTAGTGAGAGGATCTAAGTACAGGAGAAGGGATGTCTTGCTGCAATGATACAGGGCCTTGGAGAGGCCAAACCTGGAATATTGTGTGCAGTTTTGGTCTCCTTATCTGAGGAAGGATGTTCTTGCTGGAAAGGGAGTGCAGCGAAGGTTTACCAAACTGATTCCTGGGATGGCGGGACTTACGTATGAAGAGAGATTGAATCGGTTAGGATTGTATTTGCAGGAGTTCAAAAGAATGAGGGGAGATCTCATAAAAACCTATAAAATCATAACAGGACTGGACAGGGTAGATGCAGGAAGGACGTTCCCGATGGTGGGGGTGTCCAGATACAGGGGTCACAGTCTGAGGATACAAATTAGATCATTTAGGACAGAGATGAGGAGAACTTACTTCACCCAGAGAGTGGTTGGCCTGTGGAATTCGTTACCACAGGAAATAATTGACGTAATAATATAATCACTTATTGTCACAAGTAGGCTTCAATGGAGTTACTGTGAAAAGCCCCTAATTACCACATTCCGGCGCCTGCTCGGGGAGGCCGGTACGGGAATTGAACCCACGCTGCTGGCCTTGTTCTCCATTACAAACCAGCTGTTTAGCCCACTGTGCTAAACCAGCTGTCAAAACACTGCCAGCGGTATTCTCCGTTCCTGAGACTAAGGGCGGGATTCTCCATTGCCCGACACCGATATCGTAATCGGCGATCGGGCGGAGAATCCCTGTTTACGACCAAATCGGGGGCATACCTTTTTTTGGATGCTCCGCCCCCTCCAAAATATGTCATTGGGGAGTACATCCCACGCCATTGGGATGGCCTCAGATGTTACCTGAAGGCCCTCCCCCAATGCTCTGTCCCCTGTGGGCTGAGTTCCCGACCGCGCGGGGCACTTGTGCCCTCAGTTTTATTGATCCGGGCGTGCCACAAGCGTGGGGGGGGCACGCTGCTAGCCGGGGGGGGGGGGGCTTTGGAGAGGGCTGGGGGAACTGGTGGGGGGTGGCCAGGAGGTGTCCAGGTGGGCAATATCTGGCACGTCGGTTCCCTGTGATACGTGTATCAACCCCCCCCCCCCCGCCCCCAAAACCACCCCCCAAAGCACCCTCATCCCACACCATCCTCACACCAACCCCACACCACCACCACACCCTCATTCCATCACCCCTACCATCCTCTCCTCCCCCCCTCCGGCCAGGGGTCTAATCATGCATCTTGTCTTATGTCTTGCAGATGCTGCTAGTGATGGGTCGGACCCTTATGCTTTCCCTCACCCCTGCCAACAGCCGCAGTCACAGTCAGAACCCCAAGTGCTGAGCAGTACTGATGACACCGACACGGAGAGGAGTCATATACCTGAGGCGCAGGACACCCCGGAGCTCCAACACCCTCCATCATCCTAGAGACGCGCACCTCAGTTGGACAGTTTTGTGAAGAGGTTCCTGGGGCACTAACTGGTGCGCATCACACATGTGCCCTAGTACAGCAGGTGGAGGTAGGAACTCCCGAGGGAGCGGACGGTTGGAGAGCGGCCTCTCACAGGCAGCCATGTGCCAGAGCCACCTGGACATTGCAGCAGCGCTACTGAGTGTGGCCCAGTCACAACAGGCCATGGCTGAGGACGTTGGCGGCATTGCCCAGGTGCTGACTGACTTGGCACAGACAAAGAGGGAGATGGCCCAGTCTCAGAGGGTGATGGAACAGTCACTGGCTGATGTTGCACAGACCCAGAAGGTGGTGGCACAGTCAATGGATGATGTGGCGCAGTCCCAGACAGAGGTGGTCCATCCCTGTGCTCTATGGCTGCAAGCATGCAGACCTTGGTCGAGATGGCAGCGGGCCTCCAGGACTGGTAGCGCCATGTGGCAGAAGATCCTCAGGAGACAGCTCCGCCGCACCCTCATCCCATGGAATGGCCCGGGGGCCATCGGGCACCCAGAGGAAGGAGGAGGTGATGCAACCTGTGCCGGCGAACACCGCAGCAACTCAGAGTCCCCCCTTCTGTCCCTGGTGCATCGTGGGCAGCGTGCAGAACAGGGTGGCACCACGCCACCTTGAACACTGAGCAGCAGTCGGGCCCACCTGGACGCGGTCGCCCCAGAAGACGTTCACCAAATGGGGCGTGGGTCGCAGGGTGGCTCCACTTCTAATAAACCAGCTGGGCATCCACCTAGACAGCATTAGGGCCCGTAAGGCAAGAAAAGGAGATACCAGTTATGTTGGCACAGTGCAAGGCACAGTTCAGTGATCGGGGCTATGGCACGTATCTGTACATATGTTTTCACATTGTAGCCATCCGGGATGGCCACTTCCAACTAGGTACAGAGAAACTCGCAAAGCCTACCGGGTAAATGGACAAGCCAAGACTCAGACAGGCTCAGAGCCTGAAATGCAGATTTGTCAGCAAGAAGTCCAGATGGTATCGAAACTCCGTCCAATTAGCATTTTAATGGAGCCGATTAGCATTTGATGGCCCAGCTTCACCAAAACAAAGGACTGGTACTCGAGCAACCTGTACAGTCCCAGACATTTCGCCGCCACTCCATGTTCAAGGAAAACGCAAACAATGGGGTCAGTGACCGCTTGGGAAACGCCCAGCCATCCAGATCCCCACCCATGTATTGGTTAAGGAATCAAACGGAGTGATCAGGGATCACCCAATTAATAGGGCCCAAATCGAAGGACCGCCCAAAAGAGCGCAAAAACCCCTAAGTATAAGAAGAAGAGTTTGCCACATGTTCGCCCTCTCTTGGTCCTGGTACCCCGGTCATGGCCATCTCCAAGTGCAGCAAGTCCAAGTTCAAAGCTCGCTACCAGACGGATGAGCCTAGCTGAGCAGCAGTTACTCCTTCGGACTCGAGAGATCCAGAATCGAACAGCGGACACTGTTTTCTGACCTAATCCGGTTGCCCAAAGTTAAGTACAGGTTGTCTTACTGATAGGTGTAGTTAACTAGTAGTGGTTGTGTTGCATGACTAATTGTGTGTAAATAAAGTACCCTTGACCTTGAACTAACTAACTGGTATTTGGTTCTTTGATCGATAGCTGGTTGAAACTTGTGGTGGTATCATTTGATACCTGACAACTCTAAGCATTAGAACATAGATAACACAGAAAGTAGGGCAAACTCACTGATTGCCCTAATTGGAACAGAGCCACAGAAAAGACGAAGTAAAAGAAAGCGCAACAACATTAAACACCTGTGCCCAATGTTACAACCTGCCTCGGTGCTCTGATGGATGTGAGGGTAGGCTGGGCTTGGCTTGGGGACTGCGGTTCAGCCAGTGCTCACCGCTCTGGTGTCCCACCCCATCCCACTCCCCCCCCCCATCCCACTCCCCCCCCCCCCCAACCCCCATCCACAACTCCGCCACCCCAGGCATTCGATTCAACCGTGTGATGGAATGGCCAGCTCGCGTGCCGGGATCATCCAGGTGGATGGTGAAAAGTGCGACTGTGAGCAGGTGTCAGACGTTGACAAACCATGCGGTGCACCAGAGCTTAGCCCAGAGTGGGTTGTCATCATCCTCCATCCCATGGACAAGATCCGCTATTACTGCCAAACCAGGGCCCTGCAGCATGTAGTGAGGCAGGTATGCATCATGGAGGGGTTTACAGGCAGCGAGGTGGTCAGCTGGTGGGGGGGGGAATGCGATGTCCATGCCCCTGGCCAATTTCCCCAACCCCAGTCGGTGAACCTGGAGGCGACCAGAGCATCCCGTGCTAATCGCCCCCTGGACCTCTGGCATCTCAGCGGTGATGGTGAACCCCGTTGCCTAGGCATCCTGGTGGGCTCGGTCCACATTGAAATGGATGTCTTGTGCCAACTGGCCACATAGGGCCTCCGGGATGGCAAGGATGCACTTGCACACCGAGCTCTGTGAGATCCCGGACAGGATCCTACTCGGCACCTGGAAGGAGCCTGTGACATAAAGGCTCAGGGCGACCATCACCTTGACGGGGAGCGGGTGTCCTCTCCCATTCCCCTCCAGTGCCAGGTATGCCATGATCTGGCAGATATGTTGCACTGTCCCCCTGCTCAGCTGGAGTCTTCGATGGCATGCCCGTTCCAAGAGGTCCTCAAATGACACGTGCTGATAGTACATGCAGCGCCTCATGCGGCACCTCCTCCTCCTCCTGTTCCTCTGCAGCACGCTCCGCTGATGCAGCTTCCTCCTCCTCGAGCAGCTCCAGCTCCTACAGCCGTAGTGCATCCCCCAGGAGGAACATAAGAACATAAGAACTAAGAGCAGGAGTAGGCCATCTGGCTCCTCAAGACTGCTCCACCATTCAAAGGATCATGGCTGATCTTTTTTGTGGACTCAGCTCCACTTATCTGGGGCTGCTTTAGCACAGTGGGCTTCACCCCCACAACCCAAAGATGTCCAGGTTCGGTCGATTGGCCATGCTAAAATTGCCCCTTAATTGGAAAAAAAATAATTTCTTTCCCTCCCCCTCACCATAACCCTTAATTCTTTTACTGTTCAAAAATCTATCTATCTTTGCCTTAAAAACATCCAGTGAGGTAGCCCCAACTACTTCACTAGGCAGGGAATTCCACTGATTCATAACCCTTTGGCTGAAGAAGTTCCTCCTCAACTCAATCCTAAATCTGATACCCTTATTTTGAGACGGTGCCCCCTAGTTCTAGTTTCACCCACCAATGGAAACAATCTCCCTGCTTCTATCTTATCCATTCCCTTTATAATTATGTACATTTCTATCAGATCCCCCCTTATTCTTCTAAATTCCAATGAGTATGTCCCAATCTATTCAGTTTCTCCTCATACCAATCCTTTCAACTCCGGAATCAATCTAGTGAATCTCCTCTGCACATCCTCCAGTGCCAGTACATCCTTTCTCAAGTAAGGAGACCAAAACTGTACACAATACAAAGGGCGGTATGGTGGGGCAGTGGTTAGCACTGCTGCCTATGGCACTGAGGACCCGGGTTCGATCCTGGCCCCCGGTTGCTGTCTGTGTTGAGTTTGCACATTCTCCTTGTGTCTGCAAGGGTTTCACCCCACAACCCAAAGGGTTAGTTAGGTGGATTGGCCATGCTAAATTGCCCCTTAATTGGAAAAAAATTATTGGGTACTCTAAACTTGGTGTATTGGGTACACCAGCAGTCTACAGCTGCAACATAACCGCCCTGTTTTTAAACTTCGTCCCTCTACCAATGAAAATTCCATTTGCCTTCTTAATTACCTGCTGCACCTGCAAACCAACTTTTTGCGATTCATGCACAAGGACACCCAGGTTTCTCTGCACAGCAGCATGCTGCAATTGTTTACCATTTAAATAAAAGTCCATTTTTCTGATATTCCTATCAAAATGGATGGCCTCACACTTACCAACATTGTACTCCATGTGCCAGACCCTTGCCCACTCACTTAAACTATCTACATCCCTCTGCAGACTGTCAGTGTCGTCTGCAAACTTGGCTCTGCCACCATCTTAGTGTCATCTGCAAACTTTGACATATTACACTTGGTCCCCAACTCCAGATCATCTACGTAAATTATAAACAATTGCAGTCCCAAAACTGATCCATGAGGCACACCACTAGCCACTGATCGCCAACCAGAAAAACACCCATTTATCTCCAGCTTTCTGCTAGTTAATCAATACTCTATCCATGCTAATACATTACCCATAACAGCATGCACCCTTATCTTATGCAGCAGCCTTTTGTGTCACACCTTTTCGAATGCCTTCTGGAAATCCAGATACACCACATCCACTTGTTCCCCGTTGTCCACCACACTCATAATGTTCTCACAGAATTCCACTAAATCAGTCAAACATGACCTGCCTTTCATGAACTCATGCTGAGTCTGCCCAATAGGACAACTTCTATCCAGATGTCTTGCTATTTCTTCCTTGATGATAGATTTTAAGCATTTTCCCCACTACAGAGGTTAAGCTAAATAGCCTATAGTTACCAGTCTTTTGTCTACCTCCTTTTTTAAACAGTGGCGTCACATTTGCTGTTTTCCAATTTGCCGGTTGTATTCCAATATCCATTGTCTGCAGGGGGTGAAAGGTTGACATGTGAGCATGGTGCGTAACCCCATGTCCAGCCAAGTCCACCCGGCTACATAGTGGTCCCGGTTAGCACTGCGGACTCTGCCCCCACGTGTGTCTTCCCCACTCCATCCCCACACACCTGGCCAAGTCACTGCCCGGCAACGTGGGGGCCTCTGGCCCTGGCACCCATCCCTGCTGCCAGGGGTCCCATCGACTCGCACTTTCCATGCCAGCAATATGCTCCCCGGCCCCCGTCTGGTGCTCCCTGTGGGCAGCACGGTAACACAAGTGGATAGCACTGCAGCTTCACAGCGCCAGGGTCCCAGGTTCGATTCCCCAGTGGGTCACTGTCTGTGCGGAGTCTGTACGTTCTCCCAGTGTCTGCGTGGGTTTCCTACGGGTGCTCCGGTTTGCTCCCACAGTCCAAAGACGTGCAGGTTAGGTGGATTGGCCATGATAAATTGCCCTTAGTGTCCAAAAAGGTTAGGAGGGGTTATTGGGTTACGGGGATAGGGTGGAAATGAGGGCTTAAGTGGGTCGGTGCAGACTCGATGGGCCGAATGGCCTCCTTCCGCACTGTATGTTCTAAGTTCTAAGCCAGATTAACAGTGTAGTAACAGTGTTGGTTTCCCTTTTGAACCAACACCAAAGTATCTTCTGGGGTTTTTCACATGTGTGACCTCACGATACGAAATTAGTCATCGCATATGTAGAACATAATTGCCTTGTGATGTTATGACCCACAAAACTTTCTTCAACATATTGGGGGAATTGTAACCCCCACAAATGGTTTGGGTTGGGTGCGAGTTTAAAATGGTCAAAATTTCTAATTTAAACCCAGCCACTTCTAGTATTAACAGAGATGAGATGGGGAGTGGACAATCGACTCGCTTCCAGGAGGCATATGGTTTCTTTAAGTATTTTTATTAAGGTCAGATGTTTCACAATTTTTCACCATTTGTTTCACTCTGGCCTATTAGATTTCCCAAGCCTCAGGAAACCCAAAAGGGATGAGATGTAGGAAGTTCCTGTGAGTTGTCCTGTAGCAAAAATGAATCATACTGAACTATGGGAGTCTGTCAATAATACAGCAGCTAACAAGAAAGCTCTGTCAAAGCAACTTTCGTGACGTAATTTTAAAGTGATGAGTATACCTTTTAACCACAAGATGGTGCACTCAGACCAGAATGTGATGAGTATGATTCGGCGATAATCAGCAAGCCAAGAAATAAGCACACAAATATGTGTCATGAAACGCACAGAAACAGTTATACGAACAAAAGAAATATGAGCAGGAGTAGGCTGCAACACGGCCATGGCTGAAAATCTGCACCACTTTCTTGCCGTCTCCCTGTCTTGCTTGATTCCTTAATGCCCAAAAATGTATCAATCGCAACCTTTAACCAACTCAACAACTGAGCATTCACAACTCAGGTAAAGAATTCCAATGATTCACCAACCCTCTGAGTGAAGACGCTTTACCCCATTCCAGGAATAAATGGCCGACCTCTTACTCTAGGATTGGGGTCCCTAGTTCTTGACCCTTCCGCCAGGCAAAGTATCCCTCGGCAACTATCGTGTCAAGTCCTCTCAGAATTTTGTATGTTTCCATAAGATCATCTCACATTTTTCTCAACCATAGGCCAATTTTCCTTCAAATTTCCTCTTAGAGCAACCTTCTCATCATCAGGAATCAATCCAGGGAAATGTCATTGCATCCTCTCCATGCAAGTATATCCCTCTATAGAGAGACTGATACAATACATAATGCTACAAGTGTGGCCTCACCAATGCCCTATATAATTGCAGCGATTATCTTTACTCTTGTACTGCGACCCCTTTGCTATAATAGTTCATATATTATTTGCCTTCTCAATTGCTTGCTGTATCTGCGCAAGTTTACCTTGAGGTGACGAAGCCAGGTAAATGTAAATGTTGCCATAGGCTGCTCTCCCCTTTTTGAATGATTGAATCCGAGGGTCACCGCACCTCAGGCAAGGGGCAAGTTTGAAAAGGTGGGGCCCTCATGAATAACCTCAGCCAGTACGGGAATTGAACCCGCACAGTTGGCCTCGCTCTGTATCACGAACCAGCCATCCAGCCAACTGAGCTAAACCCGCCCCCAAGACAATGTTGATGCTCAGAGTAGCAGAAGTAAGCCCCTTTTCCATCTCCCTGTCCCAAAAATGAATTTAATATTTGACCCCCAGATAGGGGACATATCAGATATTATAAGAACTGAGACTATATTTGATCTTAGCCAAAAGGCCGAGAAGCGATTTACTGAGCCTGCTAGGCTCCAATGCACAGTTCAATCATACTTCCAGCACTGTTTACCGGCAGTGTGTCACTGACTCCTTTCCATTGCCCACAACGCATCACCAATAATTCATGGAAAAATCATATCTTCAGCTTCCTGAATACTCTGCCAAAGGAAGCTACCAGCAATTCAATGCATAAAAATAGCAATGGTCAACAATAATATTTTCAATATATCTCAGCTCAAATCGAATCCTTCATCCTTCCTCCCAGAAACTGCAAAACAAGCCGGTAGATTGAGCAGATTAAAAACAATCATCACTGGTCCAGTTAAATCACATGGAGCTGATGAAAAAAATACATTCATGGAAAAGTGAATAAAATGAGATATTAAAATATATTTTTTACTGTTTGTTTTGTACACATTTTTAGCTGCTCTTACACTACACAACAATGATTTGCATTTACAGTGCATCCCAAAGGGCTTCACAGGAGGAGAAATATAACACTGACCTCAAGAGATATATTAGGACCTCATTGAGACATGCGACTCTCAGGGAGGGTTTGACAGGGTAAATGCTAAGAGGAAATTAGGAAATAGGAGCAGGTGTAGGCTACCAGACCCCTCAGTTATTCAACTCTATTGTGGCTGATCTTTAATAATAATAATCATCTTTCTTGTCACAAGTAGGCTGACATTAACACTGCAATGAAGTTACTGTGAAAAGCCCCTAGTCGCCACATTCCAGCGCCTGCTCGGGTACAGGGAGAGAGAATTCAGAATTCTCATCTGGGACAGGAATTGAACCCGCGCTGCTGGCCTTGTTCTGCAATCACAATCCAGCTAACCAGCCTACTGAGCTAAACCAGCCCCTTCCAGCCGACTGGAATGGTCAAGTCCAGAGGTTACAACAGAATGAACGAGGGCTCCAGCAGCAGATAAGCTGAGGCAGGGATGGAGTTGGGTGATCTTACGGAGCTGAAGTAAAGCGGTCCCAGTGGTGGCAGACATTTGATCTGAAGGTCATCTCAGTGGTAGCACGGTGGCGCAGTGGTTAGCACTGCTGTCTCACGGCACTAAGGACCTGGGTTTGATTCCGACCCTGGGTCACTCTCTATGCGGAGTTTGCACATTCTCTCCGTGTCAGCATGGGTTTCACCCACACAACCCAAAGATGTGCAGGGTAGGTGGATCGGCCATGCTAAATTACCACTTAATTGGAAAAGATCTCAACGTCAAATACAATACCAAGTTTCAGCTTCAGACAATTGCCAGGGAGAGAGTTAAAAGTTCTGATGAGAGGTCATCGACCTGAGTATTTTGAGCATTTTATGTTTTTATTTTCTATTAGATGGTAGGAGTCCATGGCTTCGGGAACGGATTCTGAGGTGGGGACCTGAAGACAATAGCTTCAGTCTTTCCTGTTTTTAAGTGGAGGAAATCTCTGCTCATCAAAAACTGGATATCCGACAAGCACCGTGTCAAAGTAGAAACACAGGAGAGGTCAGAAGAGATCATTTAATGTAATGCAGTCATCTGATGCAGTAAGGATCAAATTCAAGCACAATCATACAAGCTAAGTAACTGTATGTTGGATCTTAAATTCCAGGAGGTCCCCTGTACACGACCAACGGGATCCCTAGGGTAACAGAGCAAAAGTCTGCAAATCATTTCCCCAGGTTTTCATCCAGCCTTCTGTCGGAGTTACAGTGGAAAACAGTGAGAACTCCCATAGAATTTCAAGGTCGACATTCCATTCAAAACGTTTCCATGAATTACTGAGGGCAGGAAGCAATATCCTCGATTTTTGGCAGAGGTGGGAACGTGCACACGGCAAGTGGTGCCAGGCTACCCGCACCAGCTTCAGAGCAGTCTGGGACACACGGAAAATCCATGATACCTGTTTACTATAATAATGCATGCAGACAACCAGTGTTACCCCCACTGTTCATTGGCTCTCAGGGCCAGGGATGTGTCGTGGGGCGGAACAGGCAGGAAATATAAGGAGGCTGCAACACTAAACAAAGTAAGCCAGCACCCTTTAAAGGATTCTGGCTGGAAGACCTGTGCACTACTATTTGTAATTGGAATGAGAGAAGAGGGAGCACAGAGAAAGCAAGATTTTCTAATCCTGTATTGAAGGTCTTAGTGCAGGAAATGGAGTGAAAATGGGATATCCTTTATCAGTCCGGAAGCCTTCCAGGCATCTGATAAGGAGGCGGCAGGAGTGAATTGCTCACAAAGTCTCCAAGAACAGGATTTGACTAGAGTTGTGAATGTAAGAGCATTGTTCAAATACCTTGGGTGGAATTTTCCCAAAATTGCACATTGTTTGATCAGACGGAAAAAGCTGTGTGAAACTCGATGGCTTCACAGACGCCTTTTCTCAACTGATTTAACAGCACTCTGTGCAATTTCAAAGCACTGGCAAGAATCACACAGCCAGCTTGGGGGGTGGGGGAGGGGGGTGCTAAGCTCACCGACAAAACTGGGATTCTCAGATCGCCATTTACAAAAAAGCACCTCCCCACCCCATAGAGATCAGGACCCCCAACCCCATGAAGATCAGGATCCCTCCCTCACCCCAAGGGGATTGGGACCTCCCAGTGGACAAGAGGAACACCTGCGACCCCCACATGCAGCAGAGTAACCACCACCCACCCCACCTCGCAAGAATCAGGGTGACCCAACACTCACCCCCCCCCCCCCCCCCACAACTGGAGTTACCCCCATTAGGGCTCCGCAGAGGGCCCGTTCCTGGAAATGCTCTCTGGAACCCTGGCAGTGCCCCTAACACCCTGACAGAGCCAACCTGGCAGTGCCAACCTGGCGATGCCAGGGTGCCAGAGGGCAATATCAGGGCACCGCCCGTCCATGTGCCTCACCATCCGGGGGCTAAACTCACACCCCGCCCGGTCATTATGACTGGTTCTTGTTTTTGAAAATCAGTGTGATTTGCGCCGGTCGGGCATCATGCTGACTTCCCCCACCCATGTAACACTCTGTACCAATCCGAGTTTGTTGATTCATTCTCCTGAATCTTCTAATTCCACCGGCTTCTGTACTGGATCCCTGTTTTAAATGGTATCTTTGTTTTTGGTGTTACTGCCATCTGCAATGTCCCACCCTAACTGGTGGACCATACCATTCTGTGTACTCTGAGGTTCCTAGGTGCCCTTCACAATGCTCTCCATTGCTAACACTTGACCCAACGCTTTCTTAAAGTTAATCTCAGTTTCTGGATGGCTTCATCATGAACTCCACAAACCAATCGATCCCTCAGCATATCATTTATTGTTGTCCTGAAATCTTGGTGTTCTGCAATTCTCCAAGCCTTGCTATGTAGTTTGCAATGGGTCTCCCATGGAGCTCTCACCGTGGAATTGAATATGAATCATTACAAAATCATTGATGGCTTTGGGTGGTAGTCCCCTTTTACTAAATTCATGATCTCTATAAACGAGCTTGCATTAGGTGTGTTTGGGGACGTAAAGCTATAAATCAAATTTTAAGTTTGGACCCAGCACATGTTTAATAATATCACCTTCGTTTTCCCCTCCTCAACTCCGTTTGCTCTGAAGAAAAATTCCAGTCGCTCAACATAACGAAACAAACTTCAGCTGAGGCGTCAAAGGGACCCATTCGACCAAAGATAGGCATGCCTGCAGCTATCTTCTACTTTGAAAACTTGGCTTTGACTGGTCAGGTTCTGAGCTGACCATCTTGCATTGCACGTGCTGCTTCCTTTTACCTCATCACTAAATGTAATAATTTGGTTGTACTAGTTAAGTACAAACAACAAACATTTATTTACACAACATGCTATATACTGAGTAGTGCAGCCCCACAATGTTGCCAAACTGCCTCCTGCCTTGAACTGAGAAAAAGCCCCGCGCTCTGCTTGGTGATTCCCAGATTGGATGAGTGGGTCACATGATCCTTCAGATGGGAGTGGGACTATTTGGCGCCGCCCTTTTGGTGCCGATCATTTGGCGCCGACCTTTTGGCGCTCATCTGTTGGCGCCAATTCAGACTACTTCAGCAATTAATGATAACAATCTACAGCCTTGGTGCTACATAAGCCTGTTCTCCTTGCACATAGAAATACAGTTTTGCTTTTAATTTCTCTTAGACCCCATACCAGAAATAGCTGAAAAAATTCTAAGCAAGAGAGACAAACCAAAATTAACACACGATGGATATTCATACGTGTTTGATAAATGTAGCAAAAGCGACCCATTGTTAATGTTTTGGAGATGCGAATTAAAAAACGAGTGCAAAGGTCGCATTCACACTAAAAACAATGAAGTAGTGAAGGAAGTGAACGGACATTCTCATGGTGCTTCAGCAGTGGGTGTGGAAGTTGCTACCATCAAAACAAGTTTGAAGCGTAAAGCTGAAGAAACTCTTGAAGTGCCGTCAACAATTATAAACGGATGTCTTGAAAATAGTTCTCAAGCTGCTATGTGACGAGCAATGGTCAAAGTGAGAACTTTTTAATTGGCGATGGTGGTCAAGAAGATGAGAGAATTTTAATTTTTGGGAGACAGAGCTGGGTAGTTTTTTTACCTGGTTCAGAAGTGTGGTATGGCGATGGGACATTTACGATGTCTCCTCCGTTATTTTACCAGGTTTATGTCATTATGGCAAGAAGGCATGGAGGGGTTTTCCCTTGTTACTTGTTATTTGGTGTTAGAAATAAATGTCATGTTTTTATCTATTATTATTATTAACCTATCATTACATTCCTGGCAATATATTCAATACACAACAAAGGCGCCAAAACAGCTGGGCGCCAAAATAATGAGCGCCAAATCAATTTAGCGCCAAAATGGCGGTGTCATATGATCGGTGCCAAAAGGGCGTCGCCAAAACGTACCCGACCCCCTTCAGATGACAGTCTCTTAAAGGGGTAAGCTACTACATTCACCTTACACCTTGCATGTAAAGCTTTATTTTATAACATCCAACCTTCTTCGAGACAATGTCCAAAGTGGTGGGGATGAGGGTGGAACCAAGCCTGAATGTGGTGGCCTTCGGGGTATCAGACCAACCAGATCTATTCCTGGGGAGGAGGGCGAACGCCCTTGCCTTTGTTTCCCTGATCGCCCACCGTAGAATCCTGTTTGGCTGGCGGTCAGCAGCACCCCTCAAAGCTGCAGACCGGCTGTCTGACCTCTCAGAATCTCTCCAAATGGAGAAAATCAAATTCGCCATCCAAGGGTCAGGCGACGGCTTCCACAGAACATGGGAGCCATTCACCCAATTGTTCCAGGACCTGTTTGTGGCCAACAAACAAGCAGAAGAATAGCCAGGTAGCCAAGAATCAGTGGAAAGTAGCCAAGGCATGAGAGGGAGGGATAGACGGGGGGGGGGGGACAGCTAAACCTCAGAGGAAAGAAAGGCAAACCACAGGAGAGGGGGGGGGGGAAGGGGGCAGAAGGAGGGGGGAGAAGAGTGAGGAGACAGGGAACATAGAACATAGAACAGTACAGCACAGAACAGGCCCTTCGGCCCTCAATGTTGTGCCAAGCCATGATCACCCCACTCAAACCCACGTATCCACCCTATACCCGTAACCCAACAACCCCCCCCCCTTAACCTTACTTTTATTAGGACACTACGGGCAATTTAGCATGGCCAATCCACCTAACCCGCACATCTTTGGACTGTGGGAGGAAACCAGAGCACCCGGAGGAAACCCACACACACAGGGGGAGGACGTGCAGACTCCACACAGACAGTGACCCAGCCGGGAATCGAACCTGGGACCCTGGAGCTGTGAAGCATTTATGCTAACCACCATGCTACCCTGCTGCCCCTGAATGTGGTGGTCTTCGGGAACAATAGAGGGGAACCAGAGAGGTGGGAGGGAGGCAGGGGAATGACAGCAGGAAGGAGGGCACAGGAAACGACAACAAAGTTGGCATCTACAGAGACAGAGAACAAGGAAAATCAGGGCGAAAGACATGACGAACGGCTGAAGCGGAGGTGAACGCGAGACGAGAACCCCGTCTGGAAGAAGCAAGTGACAACACCAGCACCAGACCCATTCACGTATTGCCCTCTGTAATTGTTTCTCCAGCACCCAAATGTATATCTACCACCCCAGTCCCCCCCCCCCCCCCCCCCCCCCCCCCCCCCCCCCACAAACAGGTGCCTACTTATGTGTTAAAAATAATATTACCAATTGTACAGAGTTGCTGCTGTTGAGCTGGTGCATAATACCCTACCAGTTATTTTATTTTATTTTTATTTTGTGTTTTTTTGGTATTTTTGTGAGTGGTCTTCTCTTCTATATATATCTTAATCTGTGTACATAACGGTAAATATACTTTCTTCAAAAACCCAATAAAAAAACATTAATAAAAAAAAAATTATTTCATTACAGCCACTTCTTTCCCTCTGCTCTCCCAGACACCATCGAGCTCTTGTTGCTTTTTCCATTCTAGCTGCTCTTAATGTTGATAGCTCTGAGAGAGGAAAATGAACACTGTGTTCATGACAATAAGCTATCAATTAATCTAAGGTGAGCAGCCACCAGCTCAAACGCTGACTCGATGCCAGCCTTTGAAGTTAGGTTCCAAGAGGGATCAGCATGTGGTGGTGACTCAACAGGTAATATACACAAGAACATAGAACAGTACAGCACAGAACCTTCGGCCCTCGATGTTGTGCCGAACAATGATCACCCCACTTAAACCCATGTAACCCGTATACCCGTAACCCAACAATCCCCCCATTAACCTTACACTACGGGCAATTTAGCATGGCCAATCCACCTAACCCACACATCTTTGGACTGTGGGAGGAAACCGGAGCACCCGGAGGAAACCCACGCGCACACGGGGAGGACGTGCAGACTCCACACAGACAGTGACCCAGCCGGGAATCGAACCTGGGACCCTGGAGCTGTGAAGCATTGATGCTAACCACCATGCTACCGTGAGGCCCTAAAGAGCCAGGGCATGGGAGGGGAAGGCAAGGTGCTAGCTCACCAGAGTGCAGGGTTGCAGATATGTTGTAGAGAACCTAAATGCAGATTCAATGTACTGGGCTACAGAAGAAGGTGACTGGACATTGTCAAAAATGTGTCATTACTCTATTATCGCTGTTGTAACAAAGCTATTCTTTCATTTTCAATGGAACACAAGAAGATTTAAAAATAGCTGCCAAAGTTCACCTGTTCTGCAACTGAAATGTTTGCCAAGCTTCTGTAAGGCTCCAAGTGGATTGAAATAAACATGTGAAGACATCTGAAATTCACTGTGCATTTCCACAAGGGTAAACAGAAACTCATTGACAATGGCTTAGCTGGAGGAGTGAATAGCCCTTTCATACCTCACCCTAGCTGGAAAAAAATGGAGCCATTCTCTTTTTTAGATTTGATTTTTTTGTCACATGTACCGAAGTACAGTGAAAAGTATTTTTCTGCGGCCAAGGGAACGTATACAGTAGACAAAAAAAAAGAATAATCGACAGAGTACATTGACAAATGGTACATCGACACTCAGTGATTGGTTACAATGCGGAACAAGGGGCCAAACAAAACAAATACATGAGCAAGAGCAGCACAGGGTGTCATGAATATTGTTCTTACAGGTCAGTTCGAGAGAGAGTCATTGAGGAGTCTAGTAGCTGTGGGGAAGAAGCTGTTGCTATGTCTGGATGTGCAGGTCTTCAGACTTCTGTATCTTCTGCCTGATGGAGATTCGAGTTTATGATCAAAAGACAATAGATGAGACTATTTCCAGAACTGGTCTAACTCAATCCCTAACATGGAAATATAATTAAACAGTTGGAGATATCAGTCAGTTGAACTGTCGGACTAAGAAAAGCTATTTGGGCAGAATCCCAATCCCAGAAAGAGCTCAGGGAGATATCATTTGAGAGGGTTCTTGGCCAAGGAAGGGCAAATAGGAAGTTATTCAGAAATTACTTGCTGTTCCGTTGACAGAGTTCCTGCAATCTACAAATGCCATAACTACCGAACAAATGAGGGACAATAAAACTTCTCCCAAATCCCTGCTGACCTGCTGAGTCCACCTACAAAGGGAACCTTCAATAATTCAACTACAGAAGCCATCACAGCTGCGGAACACAACTCTTCAACTTCAACCTTTCACTCCAGACATCCAAAACTTCAACTGCAAGCTACCCACCTGTAATGATACCTTAAAGGGCTGAACTGAATTTCATCTTTACAAGTATATTTTAACCTTTTCCGCATTTAACCTTTGTATGTATTTAGTTGGTAACTTTATCACTTCTCATTAACTATCTTACAGCAGTGATTCAATAATGAATGAGCTTTGTTTTAGTTAAGACAAAAGCTTTGGTGCTGGTTGTTTTTAAATTGAATCACTTGCAAATCAAAGGGATGGGGGCTAGCAACACGCACACATACACACATTCTTAGCTCATGGACCACTTTGAGGGAATGCATTTTATGTTGTTGTGACCACATACACCAATGCACTGGTGCACTGTTCAGCCTGCCAGAGAGCTTACACATAATGTCATGTCAACAAAAACTTAACACAAAGCTTTGTGCAGAAGATTGAGCTGATTGTTTCCAGTATGCTCCAAATGGTCAGCTCCATCAACACAGAAGTGGGCACTCACATGATGGAAGTTCTCGTGAAAATCAGACCGTTTCATTACAACGTTAACTTGGGACTGCGGCACTGAGGACCCGGGTTTGAATCCCAGCCCTGGGTCACTGTCCGTGTGGAGTTTGCACATTCTCCCCGTGTCTGCGTGGGTTTCACCCCCACAACCCAAAGATGTGCAGGTTAGGTTGATTGGCCACGCTAAATTGCCCCTTAACTGGAGAGAAAATAATTGGGTACTATAAATTTATGTAAAAAAACTTGCAGAATAGATATGTTGACTCTCAGAGTCACTATTGAAGCCACTACTTAGCAGGGCTTTTACCTCTCAACCATCATGAAGTTACTAATATATCTGCCCCTCTGAGGCTCAAGGTCTACTATTAGTGTCCATCTGACCTGTTGGGCTGCTGAGGCCTCAGAGCTCCAGCCTTTTGATTGGGCCAGCAGCATCAGGTGCCCATCCATCCATTATCCTTAATTTAATGGATGCCCACAGGTAGCCAATTAGGTGCATGCCTGAAGTAAAATCACTGGGCCAGTCCTTCTTCCAGCAAGTCCAGGCTTGGAACTGACTTTGGGGTTCTCATGTTCGCAGGAAAGTTTAGCCCTATGGTTACCTTTGTGCTCCCCCTGGATGTAGTACTTGTGTCCTTCTTTGTACTGAGTGGAAGCAAGACCTATAACTGCAGTGAGGAAAGGAACACTGATGGTGGCTGTAAGAGGTGAGGTAATGAATATGTGATTTGTTGAATAACGAATTGGAAATAGCCTCTCTACCTCCTCTTGTTCCTTGTCTTCCTCCTGCTCTTCCTTCTGCTGCTGGTGTACTGTTTCTTCCCAGGTAGGAGAATGAGTTAGGCCTAGTTGCCCATGATGGTACGGTTGTGGTACATGCAGCACAGGTCTGGATATCCAAGCAGGGATGTACTGCAAAGATCCCTCCAGAATGGTCTAGGCCATGGAAGCATTACTCCTGCATGTGATTAATTGCTTGACGATATTCCTTATGGCATAATGGCTTTTACTGCAGGCCTTCTATGTGGCTAACCACAGTTTGCTCATTTACGTCATGAGCCACATCGTGAAAGGTTAACTCTTGCAGCTCAATAGCCAGCCTGCAACCTGAAGGTCTGGTTTTAACAAAGGCAGCACATAGGACAGAAGAAGAATGAAAGAATTGTGAAGGATGCTGGGACAAGGGGCACAGACCTCCACAATGTGATGACTGCACTCACTAACCAGTTGAAAGTTGAGTAAATGGAATTATTTTAATATTTCAGACTGGGGACAGAGAGCAAGTAAGAGAATGAGTGTGATTTTCCTGCTCGACCTATTGCCAGGATCATCCAGACCCGCTGAAAGTCACTGGATCTTTGGCTGGGCTGCTGTAATCTCCCACAACAGGTCCTGCCACAACAGGGCTGGAACATGCCAGCCAACGTGTGTGCAGTCAATGCACTGAGAGAGAATTTTGCCAAACCTCATGGCTTTTTGCCCTGATTCTCTTTGTCAATAGAAAAGATGGTGGGGGGCGATTCTCCAATATGGAGGCCAAGTGTTCTCGCTGCCGTGAACGCCGTCGCGTTTCATGACGGCGCGAACAGGACCTGGGCACAACCTATTCTGCGCAGTTGGGCCGCGTCAACCTGCGCATGCGCGGGGGACTTCTTCCGCACGCCGGCACCGACCCAACATGGGATCGGTGTTCAGGGGCCGGCCGCACCAGGAAGTAGGCCCGGGACGGAGTGGCCCCGATCGCGAGCCAGACCCCATCAGAGGCCCCCATGGTGAAGGAGCCCCCCTCCACCCCCCCACACAGGCTGCCCCCCGAGTGTTCCTGCAGAGTTCCCACCGGCAGCGACCAGGGGTGACCGGCGGGACTCTGTCGTGTTGGAGCGGCCGCTCAGCCCATGCAGACCAGAGAATCGGCGGACCCGCCGATTCCAGTGGCCCGCAGCCAGCGCCGTGCCAAACGCGCCGGCGCAAATGGTGCCGATTCTCCGCACCTCGGAGAATCGCGCGCCGGCGTCGGGATGTCGTGGCACGGTTGCTCCGATTCTCCAGCCCGGCGCGGGGCTCAGAGAATCGCGCCCGGTGTTAATATAGCTTCTTGGGTACAGATCTTAGTGGCCACTCTGATAGATCAGTGCACGGCAAATTGTGAGATGTTACTAAGGTCACCTGTTGCAGGCTGAAAGTTTAAAAGGCATTAAAGTCAAGGGCAACGATAATCCTGAGAGCCACAGGCAATGCTGTCCACGTGACTACAGTTGAGACTGGAATAGGATATAACTCGGCAAGAACCCCATTGCTAAAGCAAAAATGCATTTATTTGTTTCTCCTCAGCCTTGTTTTAGCAAAAGGTGTTCCATGAATATCCTCAATGGATCCTTTTTCAAAAATGTTTCCAATTAAGTGGCAATTTAGCACGGCCAATCCATCTACTCTGCACAATTTTGGGTTGTGTGGGTGAGACCCATGCAGACATGGGCAGAATGTGCAAACTCCACAAGGACAGTGACCCGGGGCTGGGATCGAACTTGGGTCCTCGGCGCCGTGAGGCAGCAGTGCTAAACTCTGTGCCATGATGCTGCCCATCTACTGATCCTTTTCCTCCCTCTTCTAGCAATTTTCCTACACTGTTGTGTCTTCTTTGCTGCTATCAGTCATGCCCTAACCCCTAAAGTAGCCCTGCCAAGCCACACATGCCTCTAGTCAGATGATTTTTGATGCAAAATACAGCAGGGGAAGACTTCAGTCTAAGCAGACAAAGTGAACTTTCAGGTATGCTAAACCTCAACAGCAAATGCCAAGCACTTAAACTGTAGGCAGAAACAGTAAACCAGCCACTAACCTTTTAATACTGCATGATTTCTTTAAATAGTAATGATGAAGGGGCCTTCTTACTAGTTAGCGTCATGTTACGCTAAATAAGTTCAGCACATGGCAATAGCAGTGCTGAGTTGGTGGGTTGGTTCACAATGGGAAACAGGTCCTACAAACTCCATCTGGAAATATTGGGCCAAAACATTGGCTGGTAGCCAATAAAATAGGAAAGAAGGATAAAATAAATATTTTCCATATATCCCCTACATAGCCAAAGGAGGCAATTCGACCCATTGAGTCTGCACTGACCTTCTAAATGAGCACGCTACCTGTGGTATTATCATAACTATCAGCATTGCAAGGGTTAGTGTAGTGTCAAGAGTAGCCACTAGAGGGAGCTACAGTTACAACTATATAAGGCAGTCATGCTAGACCTTAGGGGAGGAGTATATGCTGGAGTCAGAGTACACATGGTGTAAATGAGTATAGATCATAGTTTAAACCAGTAGTGAGATTAGCTGTGGATGAGTGCAGTTTAGCTGTTATTAATCAACTGTGTATTCTTGAGGAGTATGTGTCGAATCCAAGTTAGTAGTGTTTTTTTTTTTTTTTTTTTTTTTTTTTATAAATTTAGATTACCCAATTATTTTTTTTTTTCTAATTTAAGGGACACTTTAGCGTGGCCAATCCACCTACTCTGCACATTTTTGGGTTGTGGGGGCGAAACCCACGCAGACACGGGGAGAATGTGCAAACTCCACACGGACAGTGACCCAGAGCCGGGATCGAACCTGGGACCTCAGCGCCATGAGGCGGTTGTGCTAACCACTAGGCCACCGTGCTGCCCTCAAGTTAGTAGTGTTGATAAGTTTATAGCTTTGTTTAAGTCCAAGCAATGTTGTGGTCTTTGTGAACACTACACCAACAATCCTGAAATAAGCAACACAAAGAACACCACACTACCTAGGGCCACACCCTCACCCTATCTCCGTAACCCCATAACCACACCAAACCTGCACATCTTTGGACACTAAGGGACAACTTAGCATGACCAATTCACCTAACCTGCACACCCTTGGATTGTGGGAGGAAACCAAATCACCCAGAGGAAACCCAGGCAGACATGGGAAGAAAGTGTAAACTCCGTGCTGTCGCCAAGGCCGGAATTGAACCCAGGCCCTGTCGTTGTGAGGCAGCAGTGCTAACCACTGTGCCACCATGCCAGCACCATGATGAGGTTAGATGCTTTTGTGTTGGTATCTAATCTATGTTGCCCCTTAGACCTCAGTGCTATAGGCTATTCTGAATTTAATGAGTGCCTGGACCTTTGGCAAGATGAAGAATGAGAATGTATTGAGAGTTGCATTCTGTGAGAGGCAGCAGTTCCCAAGTGAGACTGCATTATAGACCTAGGGTGGTATTTAATGGAGATGACAAGGGTCTTGCCTGCCGATGGAGAGCCAGAAAGATCTCTTTTCGCTTCCTTTTACGTAGACCTGCAAAATTACGTGCCAATAACACTTAACAGGCCAGCATCTGGCTTTCTACGGGATCAATGCTCCCAAGACATGAGGCCTGTCCATCATGTTTGGCCAGCCAACAGGGGTCAGCAGCTCATCATTGCTCATCAGCGCCACTGGGAAGGTGGTGGCTGTTACCGATAGTGCACCCACCCAAAGCCAAGATCACCAAGGGGCCCAGACCATTGGTGAGTGATGGTGGTAGGAGTATTATGAGGTAGCGGTTGTCGGGGAGAGAATCAGCAGCAAAGGCAGAATGGTGAATCTTAGTGGGCCCCCCCCTTCCCAATGCCTGATTCCTCGATCCGACATTGAGTATCTTTGTGCGACAGATCCTCCCCCTTGCCCACAACATCCCATCGAAGCTTGCAAGCTTTCCCAAAATGATTTGCTCTTTGGTTCCCGCACAGCAAGGCTCCCATCAATCGCAGAATGAGCACCAGCAGTGGCAGGCTGAGGCCCTTAAGTCGGCATTAATTTCCCACTTTAGGGTCTCAATTGGTAGCCACAAGCGAAGGCCTTCCCACCACTGACTCAATCAGGGCAGAGACTGGAACCCCCACCACCAAAATCACCAAAGGAGGAAGAGCATTAAATTCCACCCCTTATTCTTTCTGGACAGAGTTTGTGGTGTCATGATGTAATATAAAAATTACCTGCCTTGCTCTTATTAAAGGTGGCATCACATTTTCTGTCAATGATCTTGTTAGAAATAGTAAAATTAAGACCAGTACTCCTGTGCAAGTATACAGTTTTCAGACTTGCAGCGTCAGATACTAAACTTACAGCCAACGTTTTGCATTGCTCTGTTCAAGATCGAATGTTTCTTTCTTAACTGAATGGCATGTTTGTGGATGCATGGAATGTCTAACTTATACAATGTTCCTGGCAGTAATCACTTGGCAGTTCTGTTAAAATATCCCGCTGCCCTCCTATAACGTTTTCTTGCAGGGCTACAGTACTAACTGACTCCACATCCATCAACATTGAATTTCCCTATATGGGCATAACACACACTAAAACATTTCTTGCCCTCAAATTATGCAAACGGCGAATGGTGGAAATGTTTTCAAATATGTTTTATTGGCCATTCACAGAAACATTTCAAATCCCATCTGTCGGCCTATGTTAGCTCTGCCAAGACCAGAAAATCTACAGTTATTTTGCAACTGAAAAGGTCATTAGCCTCAGCACACTTAATTTACCGTTTGTTTCAGCGGGCCAATTCAGTCAGAGATATGAAATGGCAATTTTCATTTTAGATTTATTTCACTGTATCCAGTATTGAACATCCTAGTGCATAGAAATAGGTGAAGGAAACTATGAATTTGAATGCCACAAAGAAACAGCCGGAATCTTCCGGTTCTGCCAGCAGCAGGCATGGTGGGCAGTGGAGCTTAATTTGGGGGGAGGCCAACGCTGAGTTTGCTGACGGTGACAGGAAATGCAGCAATTCTGTTCTTGGGTTAAAGGCGGATCGAGCTTCCGGGCGATCAATTTTCGGAAACCCTTTTGAACACACTGGTGTCTCATGCATTAAAAGGCCACCTCACCGGGATTAGGTTCCCCCGCCAAATAAAGTTCCACCAGTCAAAAATTAAAACATTCACTTCTATGATTGTCTATAAGCAGCATGCACCTGACAAGCTTGAGTTCTTCCATTTTTAAAATGTTTTTATTGGGTTTTCCCATCTTGGGCGGGATTCTCCGGTCACCGATGCCGAAATCACGTTGGCCGATCGGCTGGAGAACCAACCTTCATGCCAAACATCGGGGGCAGCGCCACTTTCGCGATGTTCCGCCCCCTCCAAAGCAACGTACTCTAGGAGTACGCCGCACACCGTATCGACAGCCTCAGGACATTGCCCTCCGATGGTCCACCCCCGACCAGTCGAGTTCCCGACAGTGTCGGTCTCTCATGTTATTACTTGTTGGGTACTCAGCGTGGCGGCTGTGGACTCAGTCCCGCGCTACCACAGTCGGGGGAGAGCCAATCCGCGGGCAGGGGGGGACTTTGGTAGGGGCTGGGGGCACTGTTGGGGGGCTGTCACGAGCCAGCCGAAGGGGGGGGCACTATTTGGCAGGCTGAGTCCACGCATGGCCGGCGCCATGTTGCATGGTGCGGCCACAGACGGCCGCTGCTCTGCGCATGTGCAGCCACGGACCCAGCAATTCTCCGGCCGAATCGGCAGCTAGAGCCGGATGCTCTATGCTCCCTTCCTGTTAGCCCCCAGCCAAATGGAGGATCGGTGGCCGTTTTGTGGAGATTCTTTCGGTCGGAAAATGCCACCATTCCCCTGC
The DNA here is from genome assembly GCF_902713615.1 of Scyliorhinus canicula. Taxonomy (NCBI): domain Eukaryota; kingdom Metazoa; phylum Chordata; class Chondrichthyes; order Carcharhiniformes; family Scyliorhinidae; genus Scyliorhinus; species Scyliorhinus canicula. The sequence continues at coordinate 232,941,617 of NC_052148.1, forward strand.
CGGCGTCAGGACATATCCTGAGAATGGGAGAATCCAGCCCCTTATATTTCATGACTCCTAAACTACATGTTACAAAACCGCGTAAATAGGAAAATAAAAAGACAAACAGAAATCAGCACATATATTTATAAGCAATTGGCTTTGGTCATGGCCATGGCCCACCTTTAGTCGGCATATGTTTGTTACAATCCCCAGTATGGCCAGAGCACTTATTTACAAGTATCTATCAGTTTAGTTTGAGCTTCAGCTTGGACTTGGACCTGTCCCCTCTGGTTTTGTCCCTTGTCCTTCATGTTTTCTTTGCATGCCTTCAGCTGCCACCTTCTCCCCCCCCTTCTTTTCCTCTTTGTCCCATGGCTCGTTTGTGTCTCCCCCACCTCCCCCACTTACTCCACTGATTGCTGGCTACGAACGGATCTTAGAACAAGTTGGTGAACAGCTTCCAGGTCCTGTGGAAGCACTCTTCCAACTCACGGATGGCAAATTTTATTTTCTCCAGCTTGACTTCTTCCATAACTTTCAGGTGAGTACATGTCGCTTTCGCCTTCTTGGGGACAGCACACAAGTTAACCCATATCGGGTGCTGGAAGCACAAGTTGCGTGAAGGCTGGCATGGGGCGGGGGCTGGTGGGAGAGGATGGAAGGGTGGAGCGGGGCTGGACCAGAGAGGGGTAGACAAAGGGGGAAAGGAGGGAGGCTGTATAGGTATCCTTTAAATATGGTGCCCCGACCTTCAATCCCATGAGGTAATGACGGGGAAGAGTAATTTCCTGTTTGCCCGCCACAAGCTCAGCCATACTCAGCCCTGATGTACAAGTGATGAGCTGACCAGCGCAAGGTCAGGCGTGGTCAGCAATCCTGCCTTCTCCCGCCCCACCCCACCCTTCCCAGTGAAAAACATTCTGAGTTCCTCTCCTATCACCACACTTAGATTTCTGAAAGAAAAGTGGTGGCCAGTGAAACTGCTCAGCCAAAGGTGGGAATGTTAATTGTAGGGGGATGTTTTTAACTGTAAAAATGAGTGGAGTTTGGTCATTAAAATTAAGATGTCACACCCAACTCCAAACCCATTGGACCCATGTATTTCTGGTTTTAACAGAAGTGTGATGGGAGATCGATCCATTCTCAGGTTGGGTGGGTCAGTAACAGCTTTTAAGTCATCTGGTTGTGTACCTCCATTTGAGCAATTTGTTTTTAACCAAGTATCCCACCCTTGGGAAACCCAGCAGATAAAAGGAGGTGAGATGGGATGCACACATAATTTAAATTCCTCTACAGCGCTCCATGTATGCCAGGAGGATCAGGAATATTTTCTCCAAGCCCAACAACCTAACTGCAACACTCCACAATCACAATCTCATTCCCCACAACAGCCATCTCTCCGGCCCCTTCCCAGCCATTATCTCACCCCCTGGCCACCATCTCACCCCCGTTGAACATTTTCTCCTCCCTTACCATCTTACCATCCCCACACCCAACCATTAGACTGCATTCACTCCCTGCCTCCCTATCTGTCCCTCCCCTCTGTCCTAATGCTGCAGGCTTTCCAACCCCACAGTTAGCCTGCCTGCCGATCAGTCAAGCTGGATGCTGAATGGGAAACATAGAGAAAAGTTTGAAAAGACCACCTGCAATTAAGGGTTGCTCGGGAAACCTGTACTTCTGGGTTTACAGCTCAGAGCTCCTCGGATCGGAGGCCCTCAGGGGGTTGCCCTCAGGGCAGGGTGCCACCTGGCTCCCCGGCACTGACAAGGTGCCCAGGTCGCACTAGCAGGGACACTGCCAGGGCACCAGGCTGGCATTTTGACTGTGCTAGGAATGAGGCCCAGGGGGTGCCCACTTCATGTGAGGTGGGGTGCAGGTGGCCCTGATGACACCCTTATAGTTAAGTTGGGGTTTGGGGGGTCCAGAGGAGAGCTAGTGGAGCTCCGCAGTGCAGGAAACAGGACTAAGTGCGGCCTCCGGGAGGGGTGGGGCGAGTTCCCTGCTGAGGCCCCGGATTGCAACAAAGTCCCGATAGATAGTGTGGTGAGTCTCAGTGCTATTTCTTCTCTCTTCCAAGTATTTAGCCAAGTCTTTGTTGAAAAATCCTATTGAATCTGTATGCAGAATACTATCAGGCAAGACATACCAAATTCTAACCCCTTGTGTAAAAAACCTTTTCCTTCTATAATTTTCCAAACATCTTCAATCTGTGCCATCTCTCTCTGACGCCTCTCCATAGTCATCCGGTACAGTAGGAATGCACATGCTCAATTTCATTCCTATCTGTAGAACCATAGCCACAGAATCACCTTAAATAACTTCCCTTCCCACTTCCACAGTATTTAGCAACACCCAGTTCTACCTCACCACCACATCTATCGACCATTCCACTGTCTCTCGACAACCAGTATTCGGAGAGCAGATATTTCCTGCAATTAAATATGGCCCAGATTCAGGATGCCTTTAAAAATGATGAGCGAAGAGCAGCATGGTCGCGCAGTGGTTAGCATTGCTGTCTCACGGCGCCGAAGTCCCAGGTTCGATCCCGGCTCTGGGTCACTGTCCGTGTAGAGTTTGCACATTCTCCCCGTGTTTGCGTGGGTTTTGCCCCCACAACCCAAAGATGTGCAGGTTAGGTGAATTGGCCACACTGAATTGCCCCTTAATTGGAAAAAATGAATTGGGCGCTTTAAATTTATTTTTAAAAAATGATGAGTGGAAACCAATCCTGGGATTTCCACCTATTCATTCCCGTTTCTGACAACTTTCGCTGGCATGGGAGAATGGTCTGGGTACCTACCTGCATGTAGCACTCCCATCCTTGTTGACTCCATTGTGGGATGTACAGTTCAGACATAACCACTATTTGGAGGAGTCAGGTCCTTTCTGTATGTAGATGTGGGGTGTGACCTCCAGGGAATCGCTGGGAGCTCCAGGCCCTCCAGGCCTGCGCAAATCACTTATCCTATCGAGACCAAACGCCTGTACCCTTCTATCCCCTGTCTGTTCATGTGTTTATTCAGATAAGTCTAACATATCTGCCTCAACCACCTCACTTGGCAGACCCCCACCACCCTCTGTGTAAAGAACTTCTCCCACTCATCTCCACTGAACCTATCCCCCCCTCACCTTGAACTTATGCCCCCTTGTAATTGTTATTTCCGTCCTGGGAAAAGGTCTCCAACTGTTCACCCTATCTATACCCCTCATAATTATATAAACTTCTGTCATCGACTTCAGGAAGCGTAGTGGACAACAACTCTACTTTCTGAGAAGAATAAGGAAATTTGGCATGTCAGCTACGACTCTCACCAACTTCTACAGATGCACCATAGAAGGCATTCTTTCTGGTATGGATCCTGCTTCCCCGAAGACTGCAGGAAACTACAAAAGGTTGTGAATGTAGCCCAGGCATCACGCAAACCAGCCTCCCATCCATTGACTCTATCTATAATTCCCGCTGCCTCGGAAAGGCAGCCAGCATAATTAAGGACGCCACGCACCCCGGACATACTCTCTTCCACCTCCTTCCGTCAGGAAAAAGATACAAAAGTTTGAAGTCACGTACCAACCGACTCAAGAACAGCTTCTTCCCTACTGCCATCAGACTTTTGAATGGACCTATCTTGTATTAAGTCAATCTTTTCTCTACACCCTAGCTATGACTGTAACATTAAATTCTCCAGTCTCGCCTTCCTTCTCTATGTACGGTATGCAATATCTTTATAGCATGCAAGAAACAATACTTTTCACTGTATACTAATACATGTGACACTAATAAATCAAATCAAAAATTAGGTCGCCCCTCAGCCTCCGTCTTTCTAAGGAGGACAATCCCAGTTTATTCAATCCCTCATCATAGCTAATACCCTCCATACTAGGCAACTTCCTGGTAAACCTTTCTGTACTCTCTCCAAAGCCTCCATGTCCTTCTGGTAGTGTGGTGGCCAGAATTCGGACACAGTATTCCAAATGTGGTCGAATCAACATTCCATATAACTGTACCATAATTTGCAAGCTTTTATACTCGATACCCCATCCTAGGATGGTGAGCGTGCCATATGTTTTCTTTACCACCATTTCCATCTGTGCTGCCACTTTTAAGGATCTGTGGACCTGCACACCCAGATCTCTCTGTGTGTCTATGCTCCTGATGGTTCTGCCATTTATTTTATGGCTCCCACCTAAATGTAACATTTGTCCTTGAGTTGAGCATTTGAGAACAAAACTATGCCGTCACTAAGACTGCTTATGTCGGCCTCCATAACTCTACCCCTGCCTCAGTTTATCTGCTCCTGAATCCCTCAATCTTTGTCATGTCTAAACTTGACTATTCCAATGTTCCATGGCTGTCCTCCAATCTTCCATCCTGCATAAGCATGACTTCATCCAGAACACGGTTTTCTGTATCCGAACTTTCACAAACTCATTCACCCATAGGGCAGCACGGTGGCCTAGTGGTTAGCACAGCTGCCTCACGGCGCTGAGGTCCCAGGTTCGATCCCGGCTCTGGGTCACTGTCCGTGTGGAGTTTGCACGTTCTCCCCGTGTCTGCGTGGGTTTCGCCCCCACAACCAAAAAATGTGCAGAGTAGGTGCATTGGCCATGCTAAATTGCCCCTTAATTGGAAAAAATAATTGGGTAATCTAAATTTATTAAAAAAACTCATTCACCCATCACTTCCAGTCCAACATCACCACCATTTTAAAATTCATATCATAGAATTTACAGTGCAGAAGGAGGCCATTCGGCCCATCGGGTCTGCACCGGTCTTGGCACCCTACCCAAGGTCAACACCTACACCCTATCCCCATAACCCAGTAACCCCACCCAACACTAAGGGCAATTTTGGACACTAAGGGCAATTTATCATGGCCAATTCACCTAACCTGCACATCTTTGGACTGTGGGAGGAAACCGGAGCACCCGTAGGAAATCCACACACACACGGGGAGGATGTGCAGACTCCACACAGACAGTGACCCAAGCCAGAATCGAACCTGGGTCCCTGGAGCTGTGAAGCAATTGTGTTATCCACAATATTACCGTGCTGCCCTTGTTTTCAAAACCCCCATGGCCTTACCCCTTCTTATCCCTCTAACCTACTTCAGCCCTATTCTGCCTCTCTTCATGCCTCTAATTCAGATCTCTTATGCTTTCCTGATTATAAATACTCCACCACTGGTGGCTGTCCTTCAGCTGGCTGAACACTAAGCACTGCAGTTACATTGCTAAACCGCCCCACTTTCCACCCTTCCTTTTAAGGTTATCTTTAAAACTTGCCCCTTTGGCCTAGTTCTTGGTCATTTGTCCTAATATCTCTACACGTGGCTCAGTGTGATATTTTGCCTCCGGTGAAGTCCCCTGGGGTGCTCTACTCCATGAAAGATGCTAGGCAAATGCAAATTCCTGTTATGTAGTTCAGAATTAGTAAAGCATTTATACAAAACAGAACTCAAAAAATATATTACAAGACAGCATTTTATTCACTTTTCTGTGAATTTTGTTTTATTAGCTCTGTGTGATTTAATTGAAACTGTGAACATCAGCTACTCCTGGAGGATTGTTATCAATCTGTTCAATTTTCAGTCTTGTTTTGTGGTTCCTGGGAGGAAGCCGAGACGTTTTGAAAATTTTGTTGTTGATCTTTGCTATTTTTATGCAGTGAGTTGGAGCCAGTTTCCTTTGGCAGAATATTCTGGAAGCTGAATTTCCCATTTTTCCGTCAGTTGTCACTGATGCATTGTGAACAAAGGAAAGGAGTTACTAACACTCTGGCTGGAACGTACTGCAGCAAACATTATTTGTGCGTTGGTGTCTACATGGCTTGGTCACCTCAGGGTGCAACACTTGTGGGAGGGCACTGCAACCTGACCTCAGGAGGGAGGAGCACGTTGAAATCGCTGGTTCATTTCCCAATACAACAACCCGCTGAGATATCTGCCCTCATCTACTTCTGCCCACGTGAGCATCCCTATTTTAATCACTCCACCCTGAGTGACTGTGCCTTCAGCAGTCAAGGTCACTAACTCTGGAATTCCCTCCTGTAAAACCTGGATTTTCACTGAGTTGGGATTACTCAGAAGCCCTTTAAAAAAAGTGGATGGGTTCTAATTCCGGGATTCCCAAACCAATTCCTGGGATTTCTGATTTTAGCGTCATCTAAGGGTTCACGCTGGTTCAGGCCTTGAGCCCACTCCTTGCAGCCCAGACCTGGTCGACTCCATTGCAGAGTTAGACATGTCCTGCTCCTCCGCAGTCTTTATAGAGTTGGGAAAGCAGGAACAACTGCAGTAATTCTTAACCTTGCTAAGGATTCCTATGTGACGTCTTTTTGCCTAAAATGTAACAGATTCCTTCCAATCAGACAAAGCGACATCCTTAAAAACATTGATAGGAATATCCTTGCTTCCTCAAAAGTAACATTAATAAGAGACTTAATATTTTGAGTAGGAAGCAATCACAGTGAGACAGGTTAGTATATTTAAAGAAATATATTGCTCTCCACATATGGAAATCCTCATCCATAAAATCCGCACATCCGGAGGGAGGCTATTTGGCCCATCGAGTCTGCACTCATCCTCGGCTAGAACACTCTACCTCAACCCACTTCCCTGTCCCATCCTCGGCTAGAACACTCTACCTCGACCCACTTCCCTGTCCTATCCTCGGCTAGAACACTCTACCTCGACCCACTTCCCTGTCCCATCCTCAGCTAGAACACTCTACCTCGACCCACTTCCCTGTCCTATCCTCGGCTAGAACACTCTACCTCGACCCACTTCCCTGTCCCATCCTCGGCTAGAACACTCTACCTCGACCCACTTCCCTGTCCCATCCTCGGCTAGAACACTCTACCTCGACCCACTTCCCTGTCCCATCCTCGGCTAGAGCACTCTACCTCGACCCACTTCCCTGTCCCATCCTCGGCTAGAGGACTCTACCTCGACCCACTTCCCTGTCCCATCCTCGGCTAGAACACTCTACCTCAACCCACTTCCCTGTCCTATCCTCGGCTAGAACACTCTACCTCGACCCACTTCCCTGTCCCATCCTCGGCTTGAACACTCTACCTCGACCCACTTCCTTGTTCCATCTTCGGCTAGAGCACTCTACCTCGACCCACTTCTCTGTCCCATCCTAATAACCCCACACATTGATCACCAATCCACCTAACCTACACATCTCTGGACACCAAGGAGCAATCCAACCTGGCCAATCCACCTGAACTGCACATATTTAGACTGTGGGAAGAAATTGGAGCACACAGAGACACGTAGACATGAGAAAAACGTTCAAACCTCCACATAGTTACTCAAGGCTGGAATCAAACCCGGGTCCTTGGAGCTGTGAGGCAGCAGTGCTACCCACTATGCCACCGTGCCATAAGGTCATTTGATATAGCTTCAGAATTAGGCCATTCGGCCCATCAAGTCTGCTCTGCTATTCAATCGTGGCTGATATGTTCCTCATCCCCATTCTCCTGCCTCTCCCATAATTCCTGACTCCTTATTAATTAAGAAATCCCCTTATTAATCAAGCCCACCAGATTTGTGCTTGAGATGCTGTTACCTAATGGCTGCAGACCAAGAGCCGGAAGGTGGAATTAGACAGAATAGTTTTTTCTTACAACATAAGAACTAGGAGGAGGAGCAGGAAATTTGGCCTCTTGAGCCTGCTCCACTGTTCAAAAAGATCATGGCTCATCTCATCATGAACTCAACTCCACTGTCCTGCCCATTCTCCATAACCCTTCAACCTATTATCAATTAAAAATCTGTCTCGCTTCTTCTTAAATTTACTCACTGGTCTCAGTATCCACCACACTCTGGAGCAACAAATTCCACAGATTCACTACCCTTTGGGAGAAGCAGTTTCTCCTCATGTAGGATGTTCAAATGGCAAGATGGTTCCAACACCATTATCTGTGGCTGAGGTTCTGTGACAGCTATTGTGGGGCTTTTATTCTGTCACTCTTGTTGCTTTTGTTGTATTGAATATTTTGCTCCTTCATTTGTACACGATGACCAACTTCGTTTTGCTCATTTTATTTTCTGGCTGCTCATGCACATGGAGATATCAAGTTAGCTCATTTTGATCTGTGTTTAGTTCATTGCGGTAGTCTGCATTTTGAGTTGGCTGGGGATGGAAAGGACCAAGAATAGGAAGCCCAATTTTCCTGTGCATTGAATTCAGTTGAAAATCACCCCATTTACCTCTGAAATTGGAGTAGAAAATGGGTGTCTGCAGGGAATCACTTGAATAAGCGGTTTTGCAGGGAATTGTTAAGCATTAGCCCAGGAACAATGTGATGTGTCAGAAAAGAAACTAGACAGCAGAGAAAGTAATGGCTTAAATGGTTTTGAGGATGAGCTTGACTAATAAAGGAATCCTGCAAGCCAAACAATAGAGGAAATGGACTTCAAATAGTTGTCGGAATGCCATTTTCTTTTCTTCTGCTTTAATAGCAATAATCTTTTATTGTCACAAGTAGGCTTACATTAACACTGCAATGAAGTTACTGTGGAAAGCCCCTAGGCTGTTTGGGTACTTGGAGGGAGAATTCAGAATGCCCAAATTACCCAACAGCACATCTTTTGGGACTTGTGGGAGGAAACTGGAGAACCTGGAGGAAACCCATGCAGACATGGGGAGAACCTGCAGACTCCGCACAGACAGTGACCCAAGAGGGAATCGAACCCGGGACCCTGGCGCTGTGAAGTCACAGCTCTAAACACTGTGCTACCGTGCCGCCCACATGGTCCCCGTCAGGACTACTTACCTTCATCTATCAAGAAATCCCCAAATTTTGGCGACAATTAAATCTCTACACATCCCACATGCTTTGATAGATCGTCAAGTGTTGATAGGGGTTCTAATATGGGGCGACAAAGAGCTGGTCTTTAATAAGATGAAATTGTCCTTTGATACAAGAAATAATGTTATTTTTGCCAGTGTTGTATCGTTGTCAAGTCTGCAACGTCAACAGAATCATGAGTCTTGGCTGACTCGAATCTATGAGCTCATGCAAACATTGACATATGTACCTGTAAACAAAACAAAGCTTTGGAAATTCTTTTCAAAATCTGGCACACAGTGTCATTAACTCGAACCACGAAATCATAGAATTTTACTGCACAAAGGGTCACTGTGACCATGCCAACACTCTGAAAGAGTTATCCACTCAGTCCCTTTCCACTGTTTTCTCTGCATAACACTTTACATTTTTCTTTTTCAAATAGTTATCTACGCCCTTTTGAAAAATCTAACGGATTCCACCATTGCTCTGTTCAAGAATTCCATGTCTTAACAAACTGAAGTGTAAAATGAAATCCCGACACGTCTCTCTGTTCTCGAGATGACGATTTTAAACTAATCTCCTCTGCTTACCAAGTCACTGGCGAGTGGGAATTGTTTCAACTGATTTAGCTTGTTATGGTTATGAATGCTTTGAAAGGAAAGAAGTCCAATTGCTCCAGTATCTTCTTACAGCTGACTTTAATTTATTGGTTTTGGCCCATTCATTCTTTTCCATATTCGCTCCATCTAATCTAAACTAAAATGCCCAAAATTGGATACACTAATCCAAATCCCATTTATATGTTTGAGTCAATCGTACTTCAGATTTTAAAAAAGGGAAAAAAGGCTGGCATTTCATCCTTTTATTCTCTGTGGAGTTGAAGCTAGGAATCTATGAGTATCTGCCAATCTACAAATCTGCCTCAGCAACAAAAATTAGTCTTCAGTTGGGCTATTCATGAACATTAGAGCTTGTAGCCTTCTAAAAACAGGTCTTATGAAATGCAGTCACATCTTGGCCATGGAACAATGTTATGCCGTAAGTCATATAATACTCTGGTCATTATAAAACGTTGAGCAGGCAGCACGGTGGTGCAGTGGGTTAGCCCTGCAGTCTCACGGCGCCGAGGTCCCAGGTTCGATACCGACTCTGGATCATTGTCCATGTGGAGTTTGCACATTCTCCCCGTGTTTGCATGGGTTTCGCCTCCACAACCCAAAGATGGGCAGGCTAGGTGGATTGGCTACGCTAAAAATGAATTGGATACACTACATTTATAAAAATAAATAAATAAAACCGTTGAGTGTGAGATCTTCCAGTTGTTCATGCGGTGGGATCTTTGGCCCTGCCTATGGTGCACCCCCACCATGGGTTTCCTGGCAGCGTGGTGTGGATTCAATGGGAAATCCCAATGACAATGGTGGGGCCAGACGATCCTGTCGCCAGCCAATGGCGGGTCACGTCCCTCTGCCAAGAAACATGGGAAAACCCGAGACCCTCGCCCGTTATCACCCGACGTATGAACAATGCCAGAGGAGCTCCATGAGTATAAAACTTAAACAATGACAAAAAGGCAACATTACATCACAGGCCGACTTTCTGAATGCTGTCTAAGTAACTGAAGCGCTTCTCCTGCCTGGTCATACATATCAGGACTTCACAGGTGTGTAATCCACAAATTAATGTCATCCTTGCTGATATACACTGCAAAGACTACAAATGTCCCCTCCATCTCCAATGGCACATATTGGGTACGATTTAACCACTTTGTCACGGCCAGGTTGGTGTCGGGATAAGGCTGCTGAATTTCGTGAAAGGCCTCTCGTGAGATTTGCAAATCTCAAAATGCCTCGCGAGATTTAATATAGTCTCGCGAGACATGATAATTTATAGCGTGCCCTCGCTCGGTGTGATCCAGAACAGCATATTCAAATGCACCTAATGGCTAATATAAATATGCATTTGCGGGTACTCCCAGCACCCATGACCTAACGGCCACTGCTACGAGACCTCACCATGGTGCTGTTTAGTACTGGTTTCCACAAATGGGGATCAGTCATAATGGCACCTGAGGGTCTCCCATGCCATCAGAGACCCCCAAGAGGTCAGGCATCTTGGCACTGCCAGCCTGGCACTCTGGCAGCGGCACTAACAGGGTGCCAGGTTCACATGCCAGTGTGCCTGGATGCCAGGTTGGCACTGCCAGAGATCAGGCCCATGGGGGCATTCCAGGTGGAGGGGTGTTCCCAATGGCCTCCCGAGGTTGGAGGGGGAAGGGGTTTATAAACGGGCGGGGTGGGGGGGGATGAAAGGGGAGTAATGATCAGGGCAGCCTGACAAAATGGCGCCCCGGTTAGGTTATGGGGATAGGGTGGGGTGGTCACTCGTAAATGGGCAGAGTGCTCATTCGAAGGCTTGGTGCAGAATTGATGGGCTAAATGACCTCCTTCTGCACTGTGGGGATTCTATGATTCTGGAGGTAAATTGAAAATTTGCACCCTATCCCCCTAACATCACACCATCTGTGGATACACCATCGGCATTAACATTGCTTAAAATGTTGTTTGGTCCTTTGGAGTTTAAAGGAATCCACCAAACACTTCGACTTGTCTAAACCAGAATATTTTATCGAGTCTCGTGTGGTAAGTTAGCAATCTGATACAGAACATGTTATCACGGAGTCTGCTAACTGCTCCTCTGGAACTTGCACCTAGTACTGACCATTCACATGTATGTCTTATTAACCTCTCAATCTTCTTCTGAAGATGGCCAGATGTGTCTCCCCTGATATCGAAGTCACAGGTCACATGATCTTAGTCTGAGGCTGCATGGTGTGTCTGCGCCACCACCTGCTCGTTGGAGGTCACACACCATCCAACTATAATATAGCCCATAGGCATATCACCACATGGAAGACCGAGACTTGAATATAGAAAACCTCCTGACTTTAGTGTTGACCTCTGCTCTCTAGCCTTGGCAGCCCAAAGTTGGAAGTTCAAGCTCACTCCTGTACCTGCATGTGCAATCTAGGTACACACTTTAACGAGGGAATGCTCTATTGTCAATATTGCTATCTTTGGGATGGGACATCAAACCATTCCCATGTAACAGGCTCAATTTAAATTGTTCACAATAAGTGGCAGTGGGTTGGCTGCCACTTCACAACCTTTTAACAGGAAAATCAGGTAACATCTGAACAGAAAAGGGCGATTTGAAAAGGGTAGGTTGATAAATAACTCTGAAACACCAACACCAAGGAGAATTTAAAAAGTTATTAGATGCCCAACAGACATATAACTCAACAAATTGCACAGGTTGCTGTACTTAAATTAAGTAGGTTGCCTCCTCACTCAAGTAGCTCTCTTGGAGTAACCAGCAATCATCACAATGATATAAAGGTCGAAACTGTGGCAGCTAGCTCCGTTAGTACTTCAGCATTTAAGAAGCCAAGGAAAAGTTTAACACGAGACACAAATGGTTACGCTTTTACACAGTGAGCGTTTGGAAAATCAGTCATTGCAAAGGACTGTGGCCAACGTGATCTCATCTGCTGTAACCAATATTGTAATATGTTTCCCAGAAAGGAGGCAGGCATGCCAGGAATTTGGTTTCTATTATGTGAGCCAAAATTTGAAAATTGGGGCACGTATAATCAACTGTTTAATTTTATTTTTCAAATGACATTATTACATCAACGAAGAGTAACAAATGAATGTACTGTGTCAATCCTGACAGACTGTTAACAGCCTTCATGGTCACCACTGCTTTTTCACTTATCAGTCACGGTGAAAAGAAACATGAATGTTCATTTACTGTGAGCTGCTTTACATCATTGAGGGATTCAGAGAAATGACCTGATCTGATCAACAACTCCCAGGGCCTGGGCTGCTGGGTTTGCATTGTTGCACTGTTTCCTCAAACTGGACCCAATTCTTGACCTACTCACCTTCAGCCATTATTTCAGTTGTAACAGGACGATATTTCCCAAGCCTTTTCCAGTGGGATGTTGTGCCAAGCTGACTTCATTCTCATATGAGGGCACCTCAGACCAGAAAGCGGCCATCCAACGACATGGAAAACATCCAGCCTCCTCCGCAGCTCCGCCTCTCCGGTAACCTCGCCGCCAATTGGAAGATCTTCAAGCAAAAGTTCCTCCTGTACATAGAGGCCTCCGATCTCGAGGTAGCATCAGATGCAAGGAAGATCGCGCTATTTCTCTCGACCGCGGGGGATCACGCCATCCATATCTACAACTTGCTTACATTTGCCGATGGTGAAGACAAGACGAAGTTTAAAACGGTCCTGCTGAAATTCGACAGCCACTGCGACATTGAAGTGAATGAGAGCATTGAATGGTACATCTTCCAAAAGAGACTTCAGGGTAAGGATGAACCTTTTCAGTCCTTCCTGACTCAGCTCCACATCCTGGCGCATTCATGCAATTATGGCTCAGCGGCTGATTCCATGATCCGGGATCAGATCGTTTTTGGGGTCCACTCTGATTCCCTTCGGCAGCAGCTCCTTAAAATGTTCTGTATCTGCAAGATAGACACCTTTCCATGTATATATGTTCGTTAACTCGCCGTTTGTACATAGTCAGGCATGTATATACCTTCAAGTTTCATAACTTATTTTTAAAAAAGGGTGGAGATGTCATAATATCCGCTCATGTATATAATGAGATGCAAACAGGCAGTGATTGACACATAGGATGACCAATGAACACACAACACAGAACAACCAATCACCAGACAAGACACCACCACTATAAAGCCCACAGGGCATTAAGACTCCCGCTCTTTTCGGGACCCAGACACTGAGACAGTCAGAATGCACAAGTCAGTGGACATTATTGCCATGTGGTAGCTAGTAAGTCTGGTTGAACCAGTAAGAGGTCATCAGTAGGATTAATAGAGTGTCAACCCACAGCTGAACATGTACAGCCGTTCATAGTTTAAATAAAATCGTGTTGGATCATCTCCGGTGTTAGACGTTTATTTCCAGCTTCCCTGCATCCAGTTGCAGTCAACGTCAAACCAACCCGCCTAACACATCACTTATCACTGAGGCGTGCAGATTGATCCCAAATTTCGAGGCATGAATGCAAAGTTTCATTTCGAAAGAGTTGATAGCAACTGAAAATATTTTGCTAAAAATGCCCCCTTTTTACATTGGCATCTATAAGGAGGTAGGGGAAAAGATTGGTCACTGTGGCCCCCATCTTCTGGACACCGGTCGCTGCCGGCAGGAACTGTGCGTGAACGCTGGGGGGCAGCCTGTGAAGGGGGGGGGGGCAGGGGGGCCCTCCGATGGGGTCTGGCCCGCGATCGGGGCCCACCAATCGGCGGGCCGGCCTCTTCCCCCCCGCGCCCCCCCCCCCCACCCCCACTCCCCCGGGCCTACCTCCTTCCGCAGCCGGCCCCAAAACACCGGCGCCATGTTCTTAAGGGGCCAACACGCATAAGAAGTTCCCCGTGCATGTGCAGGATGGCGCAGCCCATCTGCCCATTTGGCACCATGTAGGGACGCTGGAGTAGCGTGAACCACTCCAGCGCTGTGCTGGGCCCCTGTGGGGGCCAGAATAGGTCGTGCCTGGGACTTGTTCGCGCCATCGTGAAACATGACGGCATTCACGATGGCGCGGGCACTTAGTCCCGGGAGTGGAGAATACCGCCCGTGTTTTTTGAGATTTGTGCTAAAGTAGTTTTTTGTTGACTTGAAAGCAGGTGTTGAATCAAGTTGCTTCCAGGCATGAATGGTATGTGGGATACTGTCTTAGAACTGAAATTACTAGAAGAGTGAAAAGAGATCAAGCACAGTAGGAAAAGCTGCCAGAACAGGGAGGAAGGGAGGACTTGCCGATGCTAAACTCACATTCGCGATCAGGCGGAGAATCCCTTTTGACCCCGAAACCGGGGCGACGGTTGTTTTCAATGCTCTACCCCCTCCAAAACAGCATCATCGGTAAGTACATTGCACTCCTTTTGGGATGGCCTCAGGACGTCACCTGAAAGCCCACCCCCGATGCTCCGCCCCTAATGGGCCGACTTCCTGATGGCGTGGATCACCTGCGACCTGGATTTTCGTCAACCGCACGTGGCGGCAGCGGATTGTGTCCAGCGCCGCCATAGTTGGGGGGGGGGGGGCCATTCCGCAGGCTGGAGGTGGTCCGGGGGTGGCTGGCGGGACTGCTGGGAGGTGGTCCGGGGTGGCGTGGGAGGTTACAGAGGGGCATTTTCTGGTAGGCCGGGTCTGCTCGCAACCACCGCCATGTTGTGCGGCGCGACCTCAGCAGGTCATCGCTGCGCGCATGCGTGGCCACAGACCTGATAATTCTCTGGCCGTTTCTGTCGGGAACGCTGGGGGTTTTACGTGGTATGGCTGTTAGCCCCCCACCGGGCGGAGGGTCGGTGCGAGGGCAGCACCCACTTTTTCATCGCAAGACTAGACACATGCTCTGGATATAGCCTCAAAATCGGAGAATCCCACTATATGGGCAGAATTCTCCATGATTCCTGGCCCAGAGAACCACAGAGGGATTGAGAAGAGAGTGCAGGGCCCGCTAAATGGATACAAAGGGTCCCTTCTCTCACCCCTGACAAAGCGCAGCCCCCTCCTCACCCCGGCAAAGCTGACCCCCTCCCTCAACCCTGACAATCCTCCCGTGTCTGCGTGGGTTTCACCCCACACCACAAAGATGTGCAGATTAGGTGGATTAGCCATTAGCTTAACTGGAAACAAATAATTGGGTACTCTAAATTTATTTTTAAAATACCCTGCCAAGCCTGTCCCCCCTCGCTCACCCTGGACAATCCTCCCCGCCCTCACCCTGGACAATCCTCCCCGCCCTCACCCTGGACAATGCTGTGGGGTGGGGGCGAGCTGTGGCAAGGATTTGGGGGTGGGGTGAGGTATGACACATTCCCGTACTATCCCTGGGCAATGCCACTTTGTCTGTCAGATTTTTAAATTTCCAGGTCAGTATCTGTAGTGCTGCAGCATCTGCAACTCGAGCAGGATCCTAAGCACAAGAACAGCAGATGTCTCAGCCTTCACTCTTGTGTCTGCTGAGGTTTCTGCGGATGTATCCATGTACCAGGTGAAATAGCAGTACATTTTACCATGCAGTAATTATTTGACCAGGACGACAGCACCATTACTGTGTAGATACACAGGAAGTGCTGGAAATTCCAGGCAGCCTCTGCGGTATTATCAGTGCACCCCCAGAGGGTCACCCACTTTGGTGGTGTGCTGTGCCCTCCACAACCTGGCACAGAGCAAGCACTGTAGAGGTGGAGGAGGAGGAGGAATATGTGGCCACCGAGGAGGAGGAGTTGGATCAGGAACAGACGGAGGACGAGCCCGGGGTGGATACGCGGGACCAGCTGGAGGACGTTGGGCAGACAGCAGCAGCAAGGCTGCGGCATGCCTGGAGAATCAGAGAGGCCCTCATCCTCACCCGCTTCACATAGGACGTGACTTCTGTGGTATTATCATAACTATCAGCATTACAAGGGTTAATGTAGTGTCGGGAGTAGCCACTAGAGGGAGCTACATATACAACTATATACGGCAGTGATGCTAGACCTTAGGGGAGGAGTGTATGTAGGAGACAGCTAGTGAAGGTCATCAGAGCAGATAGTGTGAGCAAAGGTTAGATTATAGTTTATACCAGTAGTGATATTAGTCATCTCTTTAGATTAGCAGTAGATGAGTGTGGTTAGATGTTATTGATCAGTTTTGTATTCTTAAAGGCTAAGTGTCGAATCCCAGTATTATTACTGTAAATAAAATCATAGCTTTGTTTAAGTAAAAGCTATTCTGTGGTCTTTGTGGAGTCTAAGCCAACCATCCTGAAATAAGCAACACACAGAACACCACAGCTTTGTCCATCATCCCCCACCCCCTTCTCCTTGCCACCCTCAAAACCAGTCCTCTCCACCTTCCCCTGCCACCCCATCCCCCCATCCCCTCCCAGGGTCTGTGTCACATCACTGCAGGGTGATGGGCCTGTGTCGCTACTGTCAGCGAGTCAATACACAAGGCAGGAGGGCGATGATAACCTGCTGTGAGCTGAGCTCTGGTGCTCCTCAATCATGACATAGTCTGACTCCCGTCTGTCCGCTCACACCCATTGCCTACACGTGGTATGCCTTTGGGAGGGGGTGGGGTCAGGCCCCTTGGCAGGGGGACCGGAGGCCTGGAGTGGGCGGAGGGCAAATGAGGGAGGGGGGCATGGGCCAGCCCTCAGAATAGAATAATGTGACAGAGGCTCCACATGTCTCAGGAGTAATGTTGATTTAACGGTGTACAAGTACATTAGAGACCCCTACCGCCTCTAGGGCCCGATGGTACCACCCTCTCTCACCATCCCACCATCAGAGGTGGAGGCAGCATGCTGCTTACTGCGTCTTGAGGCATTTGATGCACCTGAACAGGGTCCTCTGGAGGGCTTGGGGGCGGAGGGCAGAGGGCCCCTGCTGACTTGGCGGTGGCACATGCCTGGCCATGCCACCCTGTTCTGCACGCAGAACCCATGATGCGCTGTTGTTGGGGTGGGGGGGTAGATTCTGCAGAGCTGGTGACCGACGCCATCTACCTGTAGGGGAGCTCTGGGTCAGCCTCCAGTGCTCCTTCCTCCCGTTCAGTCCCGGAAGGACCCTGGGGATCACCTCATGATGGAGGGGCAGCTGGATTGAGCCCGGCTGCCCCTGCATCTTCTGGCTCTGCCAGCTCTGGCCGCTCCCCAATATCCACACTATGGTTGTGTGGCACTCAGCAAAGCTCCTCTGTGAACAGGCCATGCTCCGCAGTGCCTCACCAATGTCTAATTGCATCTGGGGCGCGGTCCTCAGCGGCCGGGACACACTCGGGAGTACCTCAGCAATGCCCACCCGAGACTGGGAGATGCTTTGCTGCACCTCGGAGAGGTCCACCTGCATCAAGGACATGGCTGCCAGCGTCTAGGACATGCTGTTGTGGTGCTCAGCTATGACCGTCACTGCCACAACCACTCATGGTGCTGACATTGTGCTCCACGCTCGGTGTTACGCATTGCCGCCGGAATATCCAGCGCTCTTAGCCTTTGGGATTCCTCCAACCGGCTATGGACCCCGGTGGAGTGTCACTAACATCCCTCTCTGAATCTCTTGGCCACACCATCGACTGCATTAGCTCCGGGTAAACCTGGTCCAGAGGCTCAGCATCTGACTGGGATTCAGCTGGGTCCTGGGATCCAGCAGACCTCCGACTGCTGTCCCCCCCCCGGACATTCCTGCCTCCACCTGATATGCATCTGCAACTGTGAGGTGCTCACCTAAATATGCCCCAGAAGCCTGTCTGCTAATTTTGCTGCCGAGGTGTGTGTCTCTGCGCTGCACTGGTGGAGGGTGGGGATGACAGCCAGGTCGCGATGATGGTGGTATCCTCGGAGGAGACTTGGGAATTGGGGGGGAGGGGAGGGGGTAAAAGCCCCAGTGGGTGGGGGGGACCACAAATAGACTGGCACCATCAGGTTGTGTTCCTGTGGGAGAATGAACATGTGTTCAGTGAGAGGGAAGGATTATCATCCTGGCATAAATAACTCAGGCCTGACAGCTCTGAGCCGGGGATAGTGGATCTTCACCCCCACGGCATAGGCCGATCTCAGTGACCAATCTATCCTCAGCACCCCTGTTACCTACAGGGCCCGTTCCTCGAAGGGGGCGAGGACCCTGAGGCCCGGCACTCCGCCGCCCTTCTGGGCCCTTTCCCGTCTGTTGTGGGCCTACCTCTCCTGCAAGGATAGAGTGCATCGTTAGCCGCATGCATCATGATATGCGAGTGGGAGGGGAGGGGGGGGGGGTGTGCTGCATTGTAGGGGCCAGGCGGGCACACAACTGCTGGTCATGGGTGGGGTGTGCCGGTGGATACCAGGGTCTGCTGGGGCACGTGGCAGTATAGTGTGGGGCGGGGAGGACAGCACTAGGTGCCATTGGGGGGGGGGGGGGTGGGACCGATGCCAACTCAGCCATGCGGCCCAGTGGGGGTCACTGAGCTTGTTGCGGCACTGCGTAGTGGTCCTCCAGGTCACACTCTCCGAGCTGGCGACTCCTGCCACTGCCTCGCAGGCCACACTGCCTACTCTGTGGCTGACCTTCTGACCCTCTCAATGGACAGGTGTCCTGTCTCGATTCCACCGCATTCACGAGCCTGCCCAGGTTGGCGTCCCCGAATCGCAGTGCTGGTCTCCTTGCTGGCATGAATGGGTGCTGTGTGGGTTTGCTGTGCAGGATCAGTTTAAGTGCTGGTCCCCTTCGCAAACGAGGAGCTGCCAAGCGCAGCCCAGCGAATCAGCTGGTGGGACAATCAATTGCAGCGTGAAGCCCGTGGGGCCTCGTTAAGTGGCCTTATTGACGTTAGATACCGGTGACGGCCTCGCCCGGTCGGCTGTCGGGAAACTCCCAATATTTCCCACTTGTTACCATACTTCCAAAACAAATTTGGTTAGATTGCGTCCATGGTTTATTCAACAGTTTGGGGAGGTCAACATTGCTGTTGGTTGAAAATGAAATTTGAAGATGCCTTCACTCACCCTCACACATCATGAGGTTATTGAACTTTATCTGGTACTGTCGCCAAATCCTTGGGACCGTACTCCGAGCATTCACCTCCATGGCTATCGGCTCCCATTGGCTTTGCATTATATGTCAGGAGGGTCACCTGTGTTCCTGAGGAAAGACTACCTTTCTGCTTCTTTCCCCCTGTACCAAACCCTCCAGTACTGCATATGAGAAGCTACAAGCCCTCTCTCTCTCTCTCTGTCTTGATGCTCCACTACTCCAATGTTTTCCTCTTCAAATTCTTTTCCAGTCCCTCTGCTACTGACAAAATGTATCCTCTCTCCCCTTTAAGGAGGTGGAGCCTAGCTTTAAAAAGTGTACGGTCGCATTAAATGGTTCTGGTTTCCTTCCCTCCTGGAGTGCTGAAGGCACTCATCAGCTCATTTAGCGCTGGGCTGCACAACGCAGTCATGGAGATGAGCAGGCTGCCTTCAGAAGCCTGTGCTTGCTGACTGACTTCTTCCAATTTTTAGCTACTTTGAAAAAAAAATTCCAATTAAGGGGTAATTTAGCGTGGCCAATCCACCTACCCTGCACATCTTTGGGCTGTTGGAGTGAGACCGACGCAGACATGGGGAGAATGTGCAAACTCCCACGTGGCCCCGGGGCTGGGACCAAACCCGGTCCTCGGCGCCGTGAGGCAGCAGTGCTAACCACTGCGCCACCATGCCGGCCGGAGCTACCTTTAGTTCTTTTTCCTAATTTTCCTGAAGGCTGGTGATTTATTTCAGTCTCTTGTTTCCTGGGCCTCAGCAGTTCTCTGCTGTGTAGTAGCAATCAAAGTGATGTATGATTGGTGCACTGTTCTGTTTGAAGATGGTGCCTCATTCACCTTTTCATCTCTGATGCAGCAGAATTAGGAAGCATCAACCAACAGGCTGCTCGGGGGGAGGGGGGGGGGGGGGGGGGTCGAAGAACCCAGTGGAGCAAAATATAACTGCCAGGCCAACCAAAAAAAAATCCATAATCACACCTGCCCAGGGTACTGATGGCAAGAAAAGAACCTGCTACGTTGTCAAATAAATCTCGGGTAACATCTGCTTCATTTAACAGCATTACAATGGAAATCATTGCTCGCATTTCCGTTGCAATCTATTCACCTCTACAGTCACAAAGAGCTTCCCTTATCTGAACAACATTTATCATCAATTTTAATGTCCCAAGTTGCATTCAACCATCTTCATAAGGATGCAAAATCGTGTTTTATTGGATTCAAAGCTGAATTGATGATGAGCTGCCTGGCTGTGCACATCACCTCATGTTTAAGTCATGTGTTTTTTTTAAGCTCGATGATCAATGGGCAGCTCGGGAACGAAGAGTTGGCGCTCGAAATGGCACGCGCTGCAAGATCTGAGAAATGTGCACATTTTGCACTGACATAATCTCGCTGCAACAAGGCCACCCTGCCTCCCAGGGAACACAAAACCTAAATTCCTGCTTTCTGCAGTTAGAAAAAACATTGACACTTAAGAAACAACTGGAACCTGGTGAACCCGGATCAAATTATAAACAGAATACTGCTCCAGCAAATTCAACGGTGCGAGAAACATCAACAAGCTGGAACAATAGATCAATCAACTCAGAGCTGACAAGTTTCAATAAATCTGAATACATAAAGGGACAACTCACCCTAATCGTGGGGAATTGGATGTTAAAGGCATAGTTCCTAAGGCATATCCTCTTTTGCATGATTCTATTTTGTCTTTACAACAATTTGCATTTGTATCGAATCTTTAACATAGCAACATATCCCAAGGCATTTCACAGTGCTATTATAATAGACACTTGGAGGGCAGCACGGTGGCCTAGTGGTTAGCACAACCGCTTCACGGCTCTGAGGTCCCAGGTTCGATCCCGGCTCTGGGTCACTGTCCGTGTGGAGTTTGCACATTCTCCCCGTGTCTGCGTGGGTTTCGCCCCCACAACCCAAATACGTGCAGAGTAGATGGATTGGTCACGCTAAATTGCCCCTTAATTGGAAAAAATAATTGGGTAATCTAAATTTTTTTTTCAATAATAGACGCTTGGTATTTTCATTTATTGCTACCTCCCCCCCCCCCCCCCCCCCGCAAAAGTGGCACCTTGATGTGAAGGAGGTAGGAATCAAATTCCCATGTTGTGTTCATACAGTGCAGCCTGAGTAATGAATAACTACAATTTCCCAGTTTCCAAGTAGCACATGTGAAAAATTAACTTTCATTCTTCCTTGCTCCCTTTATGCTACAGAAGCCTTAGGCCCAGAGTTTGCCTAAAATTAAACCTTAATTTGAATACCAATGGGAAAATGCCAGAAAATCTCAGCAGGTCTGGCAGCATCTGTCGGGAGAGAAAAGAGCTAAGTTTCAAGTCCAAATGACCCCTTGTCAAAGCTAATTTGAATATTACTGTCACGCTCCTGGTGCATATTGCGTTTCTAGAGGAAGCTTGTCGATGAATACCGGGCCAAACTGACCCGGCTGCCTTGCTGGCAGCAGCCCTCACCTCAGTTCTAGGAGGCGACGGAGCAGGAGAAGGGGATGTTGAGATGTTAAACCGTGCCAGCAGAGACTCTCTGGGGTGCTGTGGAGCTAACTGGGAGGAGTAGTGATTCTTCCAACGTCCATACAGATGTAAATATGGAAAAAATTACTAATATTTTTATTGGTGTCTTCAGTGGTCACATTAAAAACTGTCGGTTAGGCTGTATGCGGATTCCTGAGGGCTGCATGTGCCTCATTTGCTTATGCAAGAGGCCTCCTTTACCGATATGTTGGTGCCTAATGTAGTCACAGATTTGGCGCGGGATGTTGCACACTAAAATTTATCTTTTTTCCCCACGGTTTCACAGCAAAAAAACAAATTTTACACTTTTTTAAAAAACACCAAATAAATCTGCTGTGCATTATTGCGCACTCAATCGTCATTTTTTGCTTTGTTTGGATTGAAAAGAAAAATTTAAATTCATGGTTAAGCAGTGAACCCTGCTGACATGAATATGTGTCAACCTTGGGTGAGAACTGAGCTTGGCCATGATTTCCCCCTTTAGTGTAAGTGCCTGCCAACACACAATCATGGTTCGCAAATGAAGAAAGATCTCCTGGGCGGGGCAAAAGAGGGTAGCTGGCTGATGTGGAGCTTACTGTACCACACACTTTACTGAGAAGCAGCAGAGAAATTGGAGAGGGAATAAACACAATAGGTGGTTTTTAAAAAGTTATTTGCACAAGGACATTGCACATTTTTACCCGAATGTGCAAGCCTTTGAAATTGGATCATGATTTTTTAAAAATCTATTCCGAAACATAAAGAAGGAAACAAAATGCAGAAAGGTATTTGCCCCAAGGTCACTATAATGTGTTGATACTAATTTACATTACCACAAAGAACACAGGAAACTTGAGACAACACTCAATGTATTGCCCTCATGGTTTTACTTCAGCAGGGTGGGGAAGCTTCTAAACAATTAGTGAAGGAGAAATACAAGCATCGCCTTCTCTTTAAACGGGAGCGGCTTTGTAAAACTCATTTACTGATGTTGCTGGAGCACTGGGGAACATGTGGTAAGAATTAAAGATTGATGGCAGAAACCAGCATAGTCTGCAGTATTAATGACAGCTCTAGGCTATAATCCGGGTAACATTAGCAAACTAAACCAGCCAAGGTCAAAGATCACTTGAGGTGTTTGTCTACTTTATGATTCTATACTGAAGGCCTTAAGTCTTGTTTTTTTCCCTCTTTTAGTAGGCCTCCCCCTCCCCCCTCCCTGTAAACTAAGATTTTCAGAAGGTTATTGATTACATTTCTTCTGAGATACTCTGTTGTTTCTTTGTTCATGAAAGATATTTTCTCCTGAGGAACATTAAAAGATTCTTCCTGCTAAGGCATGTGGCTGGTTGCTTTAATTTGCAGGACATGTGTGGATAGACAGGTAAGAGCTCTGTATGAATGATGAAACCGCATTTGATTAATTCAATTGATTTAAACAACAGAGGAAAAGGTTGGATTTCAAGGGCCACAAACTTTCAGTTGTACATTGAGCATGCGTGTACTGGAACAGGGAAAGAAACGCATTGCCTCAAGGTAATTCTTTATTAACAGCTGTTTGCTTGGATATAGAATAATAACATTCCACAAATACACATAATGCCTTCACCAGTTGTTGGCCAGTCTTCAGAGCTGGATTTTGCTAAATAAAATCAATACCTACACGACAGTACTGCTCTTCCTGTCTTAAGACTGTGAGTTAATAGAAATTAGAATCAAAGAATCGGAGGCCATTTGACCCATAGTGTCTGTGCAGACTGATTGCAAGAGCCATCCAATTTGTTCCACTTCCCTGATCTTTCCCCACAGCCCTACAAATATTTCCCTTTCAAGTATTTATCCTATTCACTGCTGAATGATAATATTGAATCTGCCATCATCACCCTTTCAGATTTTAACAACTCACACACAGAAAGAATTCTGCTCAGCAGCTCCCCTCCTGGTTCTTTTAGCAATGACCTTTAATCTGTGTCCTCTGGTTGTTGCCCCAATTACCACTGGAAACGGTTTCTCCCTGTTTATGCTATCAGAACCCTTTATCCTTTTATTGTTTTACATTTTTTTCTAAAGTGCCCAATTCTTTTCCCCCCCCAATTATTAATAATAATAATAATAATCTTTATTAGTGTCACAAGTAGGCTTCTATTACACTGCAATGAAGTTACTGTGAAAATCCCCCAGTCATGGAAATCTAGAATTTACAGTGCAGGAGGAAGCCATTCGGCCCATCGAGTCTGCACCAGTCCTTTGAAAGAGCACCCTACTTAAGCCCACACCTCCACCCTACCCCCATAATACCACCTAACCTTTTGGACACTAAGGGGCAATTTAACATGGCCAATCCACCTAACCTGCACATTTTTGGACTGTGGAAGGAATCCAGAGCACTCAGAGGAAACCCAAGCTGACACGGGGAGGGTGTGCAGACTCCGCACAGACAGTGACCCAAGCCGGGAATCAAACCCGGGCCAGTGATGTTGTGAGGCATCAGTGCTAACAACTGCACCACCATGCCATCCCCCTTTATCCTTTCAAACAGGACTATTCAGTCTCCTCCTCTCTTACTCAACCCTCAGGAGAATAATCACAGCTTCTCTAGTCTCTCCAGGTAACTGAATTCCCTCATCCCTGTCACCATTCTAAACTAGAACTGGACACAATACTCCAGTGATTTTTGCTTTTGAATTCAATGCCTTTACTGATAAAACCAACGACCCATATGTTTTTTTAAACCATCTTATGTCTTATCAACTGTGATAAAGCCAGGGGAGTCCAACGAGCTTCTTAAAAGTCCTTTACCTCAGCAACAGCACCATACATTCACTGGGCCCTCATTCCTTTTTAGCTGGCTCTACAGCTGCCTGCCTTTTATGCTAGTGCTGGGTTAACTCAGTCCAATTAAGCACGGGTAACAATCATACCCAGCTGGATGAGTCCTGTGCAGGTTACTACAGATTATTACACCAACTGTAGTCTTCTCGGCAGTATCTGTATGTCCAGATCATGAACAACCCCATCTAAGACCCAATGGAAACACACTCAAAAAACAAACAGTGACGAGCCCAGTGACTGGAAAAGCAGGAAGAGAAATAACTGCAGGACAAGGACAGTGTGGCACAATCTTCAACTGAACTCCTGAAAAGGTTACAGTGAAGAGAAGCCATGGAAACATTGACCAGGTGGAAGGCCTGGATCAAGCTGAGATGTGGTAAAACTGGCATCACAGGTTTACCAGGTACAGGAGAACTTTGGGACTTAGGGAAGACCAGCAAGGAACAGGTTAGTACTCTATGCCATCGGCAGTAGTGCAGATGACATAATCGTCAGACAGGGCATAAAAAAGACATCGTGGCATATGAAGAAGTTATCAAAGCCTTTGATAACTTATTTTTATCTTTGAAGAAGCACCATCTTCAGAGGGTAAGGTTTAATAGGTGCACCCAAATATCAGGGGGAGAGCACGGATTCCTCCATTAATAATTTATATCCATTAGCTAAGAATTATGAATATGGAGCCCTGAAAAATGAATTATACTAGATTGATTCCGGGTATGAAGGGATTTTCTTAAGAGGAGAGATTGAATAGATTGGTGCTATACTCACTGGAGTTTAGAAGAATGAGAGATGACCTTATTGAGACATATAGGAGTCTCAAGGGTCTTGGCAGGGTAGATACTGAGAGGTTTTTTTTCCCCTTGTGGAAGAGTTTAGAATCTCAGAGTCAGGGGTTGTCTATTTGAGACAGAGAATAGGAGGGATTACTTCTCTCAGACGGTAGCAAATCTGTGGATTTCTTTACTGCAGACGGTTGTAGAAGCTGGATCGTTGAGAATGTTCAAGTCTGAGATAGACAGATATTATATCGGGAAGGGAATCAAGAGTTTTGATGATAAGGGAGGAAAGTGGATTTGAGGATTATCATATAAGATCAGTCATGATCTCACTGAATGACAGAGCAGACTTGTTGGGCTGAATGTCCTACTTCTGCTCCTGTATTGTTCGGCCTTATGGTCTTGCACTCATCAGGACACTTCAGAAGAATACCGATATAAGGGGAAAATGACTTATACTGTATGAGATTGTTATTTTCCATTTATACTGGGATTCTTGTGGAGTGTCCAATGAGTGTGAGATGAAAAGCTTCAACATGTCTCTTTTTTCAGTAATACTCAAGTTCCACTCTACCAAGCGACAACCTGGTCCACCTCACCGGTAGAGGTATCCTGGTCCACCTGACTGGAGTGTGATACAAGAGTTAAAGCAGTGAAATACTTGGAAGAAGCAGGGTGGACAACCATTACATTTCTGGGACACATCGGTCAAGCATCAAGGCTGATCTCTAAACGTCCAAGACAATCAGCAACGACCCACAATATTACGGAGCTCCAATGCTTCATGGGGATGGGCAATCAAGTAGGGAAGTTCTTATCTAATCTGCACAGGAGTACAAACCTCCACATAATTTGCTCAGGGAAGACTAAGCACAATGCTGGGGAGAATACCAACACATCTCATCCCAAAAAATAAAAGGAATGTTCATTTTGTCAGACAAATTGGAAACAAACCAAAGATGCACTGTAAATGAAAACTAGGTATTAGCAGCCACATATTTAAGAAATTTGCCAACTATGTCTTAGACCTGCAGCCGGAGGAAATGGATAAGGAGGGCCATGCAGGATGGGGAAGGGTGAATAGTTGTGATGGCAGGCAGAGAGGCAAGGTGGTAGATGAAGCATTGGAAGGCAGAGGGAAGATTAAGGGGAGGGAAGCTGGACCTCGCGAGACTGCATGAAAAGCTCACAAACAAGGGGGGGTGGGGGTCAAAGAGACACCATACTGTTTACAGGAAGGGGACACATGAAGACTGAGATGTGGTGGGTAGAGGTCGAAGTGGGGGCCTCACAGCTGATTGGCTTGTGGGGAGGGTGGCTCAATCGAGAGACAGGTTTCTTCTTGAGATTTCTCACATTGTATCTCTGGGTTCCGGATATCTTGCATGGTCTGGTGAAGACAAGTGGGCTGGAAAGCACCAGGGCCTGCAGCTGACGGCGTGCAGACAAATCAGCTGCCAGCCCACCAGATGACTCAGAGGGGAATGCATCTGTGCATAATTAATGAGGTTCCAAATGCAGAATCTGGTGTGGGATCCCACCATTCTGGTCAGCAGCAGGGGCAATGTCAGAGCCTCCCGCCAATGCACTTGGCCTCAAAGTAGGAGAGTTCCATAGAGAGATTAAGGGAAAAGGAAGCTGAGCACCATGAAAATCTCACCAGAAATTACAATCATGGGCCAAATGGCTGAATGGCTTCCTTCTGCACCTACATCTTATGGTCATTGCCTTCATGTGCACGTTATACCAGAATTCCAACCAGGTGAATCAGTTTGGATTGGCGACCAGAATCGAGAAGGCCAAGTATTGGAAAGGACGCAAAGTCCAAGATCATACCTGAGAGAGACTGAAAAAAGAAAAAGCACAGTTACCTTTACAGGAAGAACATCAACAGAATGGATTAACTTCCTTTTTGATCAAGAAGACCACCTGAACAGAGATCCAATAGTCTCTGAAGATTCATATTCAATTAGGGCAGCACGGTAGCATGGTGGTTAGCATAAATGCTTCACAGCTCCAGGGTCCCAGGTTCGATTCCCGGCTGGGTCACTGTCTGTGCGGAGTCTGCACGTCCTCCCTGTGTGTGCGTGGGTTTCCTCCGGGTGCTCCGGTTTCCTCCCACAGTCCAAAGATGTGCGGGTTAGGTGGATTGGCCATGCTAAATTGCCCGTAGTGTCCTAAAAAGTAAGGTTAGGGGGGGGTTGTTGGGTTACGGGTATAGGGTGGATACATGGGTTTGAGTAGGGTGATCATTGCTCGGCACAACATCGAGGGCCGCAGGGCCTGTTCTGTGCTGTACTGTTCTATGTTCTATGTTCTAATTCTACAGAGTTGAAGAAAGAACATGGAGAACTTCAATCCTATACAACCTCCGATAGAGATGAGGACAAGGTGAAGGAGATTGGTGAACCCATCACAACACTTAATAGTGCAAACCGGAGATGAAGGCAGAGACCTCAGAGGGAGATACAGGATATTGTAAATGATTTATTTATTGGAGTCAGAGACTTGGGAGGCGGTATAGTATGAACGGTTAATGTTAAATATGGAAATATATTGTCTACATCATCAGTGATGGAAAATCACTTGGCAACAGAGCATGGAGAGAGATAGTTCTAAGTAGAACCTTGTGCAAAGTCTGTGTTGTACATAGTTGGTTTAATGTTCAATAAAATAGCAAGATTACAAATAACAGTATCTGTAAGTCCAGATCATAAATAACTAACATCCAAGACCCACAACAATGCCGACAGAACCACTACACTCTGCTTTCTTTGCTTCACCAATTTTATATCCAGACTGTCAACTATAGGTTTTAATTTTGCAAGCAAGTCTGTCATGTGACACATCAAATGCCTTTAGATAATCCATATACACAACATCAACTGCATAACCCTCATCAACCCTCTTGTTCACTTCATCAAAGAACTCAATCCAGTTTGTTATTGGTGTGTTATTATGTTCATACTGGCTGCCATTTAATAACCTATGTTCTTCCAAGTAACAACTACATTTCCTCACAGATTATTGTCTCTAAAAGTATACCCTAAAAGTATCTACAAGTAATTGATGTTAAACTGACTGGCTTCTCATTATTGGGTTTATCCCTTTCTCCGATTAGTGTAAAGGTGT
This sequence comes from Scyliorhinus canicula, assembly GCF_902713615.1. NCBI lineage: Eukaryota > Metazoa > Chordata > Chondrichthyes > Carcharhiniformes > Scyliorhinidae > Scyliorhinus > Scyliorhinus canicula. The sequence goes on from NC_052148.1 coordinate 232,970,269, forward strand.
ATGACATCTGAAATTGGGCAGACCCTTATCACCATTCCCATTTCCAAGATGGGTTTACAGATTGTGGCTAGAGCCTCTGCTATTTCTACCCTTACTTCCTGCACCAACTTAGATCCAACACACCCATCCTGGATTACTTTGCTGCTTTGAATACTGTCAAACATTAAACAAAAATACTTCCATTTTGGTTCCAATTTGGTCTCAGCCATCATGACTATCCTCTTACTATTTGTATATTAATAGAAGGTTTTAAATGTTTCCTTTTATGTTACTCAGTAATCTTTCCTCATACTCTCTCTTTGCTCCGCTAATTACTTTGTCAGTTCTCCTTTACAAGTTCTGAATTCTTCATAATTCTCGATAGCAATCATAAACTTTTTTCTTTTGTTTAATTGGAATTTTCATTTGGAGTGGCATGGTAGCACGGTGTTAGACTGCAAGGGCAGAGAGGGGTATTCAGGGAAGGGATGCTGCCTTGCCTCAGGAGGCCCGTAGACCCTCTCAATTGGGAGAGGACAACATCTGTGAGATTTGAATCCCACACTAAGGCAGCAGTGTGAGGACAATGAGGATAAGCTGCATGGAAGGTCAAACCCACTGGTTATGGATGTTAGATTGGGGCGGCATGGTGGAACAGTGGTTAGCACTGAGCACCGGCATCGAGGACCCGGGTTCAATCCCGGGTCACTGTCCATGTGGAGTTTGCACATTCTCCCAGTGTCTGCGTGGGTCTCACCCTCGGAACCCAAAGATGGGCAGGGCAGTTGGATTGGCCACGCTAAATTGTCCCTTAATAACAAAAAATGGATGTTAGACTATCAGGGATTAGTGTCAGGATAGAAGGCTGTTACTGATTGTTTAATCTGCAGCCCTTGTGAATATTTTGTTTATTAAACGATAAACATTGCATTTGGAGAAAACCAAACGGTACAAGCAGAAAATAACAACAGCGCATTTAAACAAAGAAAACCAAATACATGTTGAACAGTAAACAGGCAGCAACAACACAAAGTCAGCAGCAGGCCGCAAGAACATGCCTACAATACGCGCACCAAGGTGTCCATATGGGACAGTCTGCCTCGTGCTCACCCTTCTGCAGTTCCCAGCAGTAGAGCCCCAACAGTGAAAAATCACACCGGACAGTCACATGATGCAGGGTGCACCGGAGGAGAACGAAACTCCTTGCCTCTGTTCCAACTTCAGTGGCAAGACATCGCACAGCCGAGCGATATCCTGGGAGTCCCCCAGGCACAACCATTGCAAGAAGAAAGGACCCTGGGTTTCGAACCCAGAGAAGACATCCACATTGAGTGATCAATGCCTGCCAGCCTCCTTCACAAAGTGTGGGTAAAACCCAAAGCTCAGCAGTGAGTCGGAGTCATACTTTCTTAAGTAATAAAATTGTGTGAAACTGTGAAAAAAAAAGACATCGCACAGCCTCCCTTTCCTCGCTCCGGGCCACAGAACCAGAAGGGGCGGCAGCCAATGAATCCTCAACCTCCAGGCCGAGGACATAGGACAGACAACAGTACAATAAGGACAGCAGCAGTTGGCAAAAACACTCCTCCAACGCCCCCGTCACATGGCCCGGTCGGGTCAATCTGCCCTATCACCATTATTAGGTCAGTCCACCCTGACCCATTCCTCACTCTAGGCCACGGCAACAGAACAGGTGACAGCAAACTCACACATGGCCTGCAGGCGTCGATGGCCACCAATGGGGGTTAGCAGCGATCACCGCTTGCAGCTACCTGCAAATAGATGGGAAGGTCACCAAACAAATGAAAGGAAATGAAAGGCGCAGGAAGGAGAAGATATGATGTAGGGGGACGCCCTTCAGACCAAGCAAAAGTGGCACCACCCTCGACTTCATAGAATTAGAATTTCATAGAATTTTTATTACAGTGCTGAAGGAGGCCATTCGGCCCATCGAGTCTGCACCGACCCTTGGGTAGGATGTTCTTGGAAAGCCCACACCTTCACCCGATCCCCATAATTCAGTAACCCCACTTAACCTTTTTGGACACTAAGGGCAATTTAGCATTGCCAACCCACCTAACCCGCACATCTTTGGACTGTGGGAGGAAACTGGAGCACCCGGAGGAAACTCACGCATACACGGGGAGAACGTGCAGACTCCGCACAGACAGTGACCCAAGCCGGGAATCGAACCTGGGAGCCTGGACCTGTGAAGCAACTATGCTAACCACTATACTACCGCGCTGCCCTAAATTCCGTGCTGCCCCGACAAATGGAATTGGGGGAGGAGGAGCTCCTTGGGGAGCTAGAGTAGGACTTTCAAGAGGAGCACCTTATCGTTAGTGGCCTCCAGCGGGTTCACCTCCCATAGGTCCCACCGACTGAATGGCGGAGCAGACCCAATGGGCCAAACAGCCTAATTCTGCTCCTAAATCTTATCGTCTATGCTGCAACACCCATACATAGAACACTACAAGAATTCTGAACACTTGCTAGTACAGGACTTTACCAGATTTATCCAGGCACTGATTACAAAGCACTGCAATGTCGGCTGAGACATTTAAAATTTTTAAAAATAAATTTAGAGTACCCAATTATTTTTTTTCTAATTAAGGGGCATTTTAGCATGGCCAATCCACCTAACCTGCACATCTTTGGGTTGTGGGGGTGAAACCCACGCAGACACGGGGAGAATGTGCAATCTTCACGCGGACAGTGACCCAGGGCCGGGATTCGACCCCGGGTCCTCAGCGCCGTAGGCAGCAGTGCTAACCACTGCACCATTGTGTCGCCCTGGCTGAGATTTTTAACCTAGAGTGAGGCTTGAACCAACAACATCGTGACTCACTCAACAATGCTGCAAATAGCTGCAGCAACAACGATGTACCAAAAGGAGACATTGAAAACATAAATGGCTTCTAGAGAAGTGGTGATCGTTGGTCCTGATATTTGGGGGGAGAGAGAGGGAAAACATTTTTGCAACCGGAAATGTGGAAAAGCCAGGAACACAGCAGCCCTGCTGAGTACAATGGCAGGACCTGATGAGTATTATTTCACTCTGTTTCCCACCCATCAGCCAGCCCATCTGAGAGGCTGGCCAGTTGCCAGGCAGGAAAGCCAAGAGTAAAAGGCAACAATTGCAGTTCCTGCTCATTGAAGAAGATTGGGGCATGGTAAGGGCCGCAGAGGCTAACAGCAGGGAGAGAGAGAGGGAGAATTCTCAGTCAGCAAGCTCCTTATAAAAGTAGGAGATTTGTGAGCAATATAGGTTTGCTGGTAGAATGGGTAAACATGATGGTGGGAAGTAGTGATTGTTGGTTTGTGAAATCACTGGAGCCACTTAGAAAATATCATGCTGGAAGCTTGAAGGTAATTAACTAAACAGCTCTTAGCATTCACTCTTATAGATAATTGGAATTTAATAGAATTTAATAGATGCAGGTTTAGCACAGGGCTAAATCGCTGGCTTTTTAAAGCAGACGAAGACAGCCAGCAGCGCGGTTCAATTCCTGTTCCAGCCTCCCTGAACAGGCACCGGAATGTGGCGACTAGGGGCTTTTCACAATAAGTTCATTTGAAGCCTACTTGTGACAATAAGCGATTTTCATTTCATTTCATTTCAATAAGTTTGGGAAATATGAGAATACGGCATTCCTATTGTTGAGGACAAGTGTAGCTGTCTTTGGGAATGCATCTCTCAATCAGACGTGATGAGGGCTGAGGGTTGGGGTTGGGCGTGGGTGGTGGGGGCGGTGGGAGTGTTGGAAACAGCCACGAGAGAAGGATTTTAATTTGCCTTCTCGCCTTTAATTGTGATTGAAAGCAATCAACATGATGTTCCTCTCTCCTTTCTCTTGCTGCAGGCTGATAGATTTATTGTTTTAATTCTTCCCCCTCCCCCCAATATACCTTTGTCCTAACGTAGTGATGGAGCCAGTTCTCCCTTCTTCATCATCATAGTCTTCAGTATTAGGAGATAATCACCCTTCCTGCATAACAACACCACAGAGTATGGAGACACAATAAGTCTCGACACTTGTTGTGGTATAGGTCTTCACCAGATTTGCCCAGGCACTTAAAATAAGGTTTCAGAGTGCTTAAAGCCCCATCACACTTCTTCAAGTCCCATGGACCTCATTCTATTTGTTGTGGTGATCACCAATCAAGCATCCTGATACATGGTTTGGAGATGTCAAGACTGACACAGTGGATTGCTGCATGATCGATGTTACATGACAGCTTTCCAATATGAATTTATACTAATGTTCATCACAAGATGAGTGGCGTCACATTCTAACGACATACTGAAGTCAACCTTTACTATTAAATTCATGGACAAGTTATATGAAGATTTCAAAAGCACAAATGTTTTACAAAAACTGCCTGAACCTTTGGGCACCCTGTCAGTCTTGATTTAGCCAATATATTGGGTGAGATTCTTCGGCCTCCCCGCAGCATGTTTCTCGGCAGCGGGAGGCATCATTGGCGTTTGGTGGGATCCTCTGGTCCCACCGTTGTCAATGGGATATCCCACTGAATCCACCCCACTGTGACAGGAATCCCCTGACAAGAGTGCACCATCAGAGGGACCGAAGATCCTGCCGGCGTGAAGAGCCGGAAGATCTACCCCTTCCTCTTTGTTTAGAATGCTCATTAAAAGGGTATTAAGCAAGTGTGGGCAGCACAGTAGTATTGTGGATAGCACAATCGCTTCACAGCTCCAGGGTCCCAGGTTCGATTCCGGCTTGGGTCACTGTCTGTGTGGAGTCTGCACATTCTCCCTGTGTGTGCGTGGGTTTCCTCCGGGTGCTCCGGTTTCCTCCCACAGTCCAAAGATGTGCAGGTTAGGTGGATTGGCCATGATAAATTGCCCTTAGTGTCCAAAATTGCCCTTAGTGTTGGGTGGGGTTACTAGGTCATGGGGATAGGGTGGAGGTGTTGACCTTGGGTAGGGTGCTCTTTGCAAGAGCCGGTGCAGACTCGATGGGCCAAATGGCCTCCTTCTGCACCGTAAATTCTATGAAGTGTAGAAGATCATTGATTTTTCTACAGTGATGAGCTGCTGACTGATTAATGTGACGAGGGTCACCCGAAGATGCCTGGAAATGACTCAGCATCAAAATAAAATCAAGACGATGGTCTCTTTAACAACAACAGATAATGCTGAACTCCTCAATGCAATGGACAATAGGTACTCCACCAGCAGCTGATGTAACTTCCCAATTAGCGTCTGGGGAAAGGACAACCTTCTGATGCCTTGACAAGCAGATGAATCGAGGTAGGAATCACCTGAGCTGTAAATCCAATGGAGTGGATAGAAATGTACTGGAATCAAACATTCTCCATGATTCTTCACTCTAAGTTCCTCCAGTATTGCCCTTCTATTTCTTCCTTCTCCTTCTGTTCGTAACACAAGTATAGGAATTGTCATTGGGAAATCCATTTCCACATTCCATGATTTAAATGCATCCAGTAATCATGTTACATAAAAAGGGAGTTCTTCAGTGAAGTTCCAGAGGCTCCTGCAACAATAAACATCCCAGTTAAAGTTCTACAAATGGACAAGATGTTGTGCAGCAATGGCTGCAAGATGGACCTCAAACCTCCTGCGCACTTGCTGCAACCGCACCATTCTCCTTTCATTCTCATTTCACTCAGGAGAAGGAAAATCAAGAAGTATTTTCAATTTAAACTATTTAATTATCTGAAAAAAGAAAATAATCCAACCTCAAATTTATTTCATAATGTTTGTACACTGAGGAGCCCCAGGTCCATACGGAAATTGGCACATTAAAAAAAAATTACTAGTAAAACGTTTGGTTATGTCTCCAGAAAGGGTACAAATTTAAATCAAACTTTCTTTCGTCTTTAATATGTGCATGAAGATAATGGTCTGTCTTGTACCAGATAATCAAGCCAACAGTAATATTTGCTATATGCAGTTGCACAGTGGAAGAATGCTATTCTAATTGTAGTTCAAATCTTTCTATCACCCTTTATGTAGCCCGTCAGCATTGTATTTATCTCATTCTTTGGGCAGTGATATTTAGCAGCTTCAGTTCTAAGGCTGAATTAGCAGTTAGTATTTACTAATGAACAAGGACAAGGGGTATTAATGCACTACTGAAAGCAAGGTTATTCTTTTCATAATATTGTCAAATAATCCTCTTCATGTCATCTGCTGCATAGCTTCACAGAAAGGCCTGATAGTCCAACATTCCTGCAGTCTAAATCACGTGACATAAGCACTAACATTCCAATTTCTTGATTAGGTTCTGGCATCCTGCCTCTCAACCTTGTCCGTAATTTATCTGATGAATTTCTGGCCAAAAGAAACACACTTGATGAAACCCATGAACGGAGCTGTACTTCTATGTCTCAACCAGAGTAAGGCAGTTTGCATTCTGTTCCAACAATGCATCAACTGTCGATGATGAGATGTGTCGATCTCTTCTCATACAGTTGATGATACTATCTCAAGCCTTTGTGCTACTGTTCTGCAAGCCACTCTGTTATATATTCTTGTGTAACTGGTCAATGATATTATTCTGCATTGCTGGAAACTGGTTAGAACTTTGCAAGCTCTACATTGCACAAGCTTGGGTTTCCATTTTGTTTGTGAGACTACACTCGAGCAGTAATCTCGCAGCGCTGTAACCTCACCAAAATCAGTGTAAAATAACATGGTGTGTTTAAAAAAATGTAAGTTGTAAATATTCCCAGGTCCTCTTATATTTAACAATATTCTACCTACATAGATCGATAGATATTAAACATATCATGGGATATTGGAATAATGTGGGGAAATGGCATTGAGGTAGGAGATTGGGCAGCACGGTAGCATAGTGGGTAGCACTGTTGCTTCACAGCTCCAGGGTCCCAGGTTTGATTCCAGCTTGGGTCACTATCTGTGTGGAGTCTGCACATTCTCCCTGTGTCTGCGTGGGTTTCCTCCGGATGCTCCAGTTTCCTCCCACATGTCCTGAAAGATGTGCAGGTTAGGTGGATTGGCCATTCTGAAGTCTCCCTCTGTGTACCCAAACAGGCGCTGGAATGTGACAACTAGGGGCTTTTCACTGTAACTTCATTGCAGTGTTAATGTGAGACTACTTGTGACATTAAAGATTATTATTATTACAGATCAGCCATAATCGTGTTGAATGACTGAGGGGACTGGTAGCCAACATCTGCTCCTATTTCCTACGTTCCTATGGCATTTAGCAGAGAGTGAGCAAACATTTAATCCACCCAGTCACCAATTTACCAGTGCTGTAACTAGCAATACAACTAACTCAGTGTTGCCAGTTCATATTACAGACTGGGACGGAGGCACTTTAAATGTTGTTACACACTTAAGTATTTTGTGGAATTACTTTGCCTGTCATTCTTAACCGTTTAGCCTTCTTTCAAGAAATTGTGCATGTTATACACTGATTTTGGTGGGCAGACTTACTCCTCTTCATTTCCACCATTGTTCAAAGTCTTCCGAAGGTTACACTTGCTTTGACAGTTCTTGCTTGTGACTCATCATCAATGTGGGCAGCATGAAAGAGTGTGCTGCTAAGATAAGTCAAGTTATCTACTGCTAACAGGTTGTTTCAGAATGAAATTGGACTTTGCGGGGGCAGGCTGATACGTGACTTCAATTTTCTATGTAAGGCCGAAGTTGTCACAAGTATTGGAGAACAGGTCCATGCTGCACTGCATGTGCACAGACATTGGTAAACAGGAAATCATGAAGGCCTGGAGGCCTTAGACATTACCTGGAGTCAACTCAGATTGAGCAGCTTCCTGTCCATGTGACATCTGATTTTGAAGGCAGGATCACCATCAGGGAAGACATTGGAGACCATGATGGAGGTAAACATACTGAAGAGGGTTGGAGCTAGCATGAAGCTCTGTACAACTCCATTTGTGGCTGAGAATGAGTCAAAGGACTCACCATCATCCAGGTATGTGCAACCATTAATGGTCAAGAAGAAGGAGCTGAAGGCACTGTTGCTAAGTTTGCAGATAATACAAAGATCTGTAGAGGGACAGGTAGTATTGAGGAAGCAGGGGGGTTGCAGAAGGACTTGGACAGGCTAGGAGAGTGGGCAAAGAAGTGCCAGATAGAATACAATGTGGAAAAGTGTGAGGTTAAGCACGTTGGAAGGAGGAATGGAGGCATAGACTATTTTCCAAATGGGGAAATGCTTAGGAAATCAGAAGCACAAAGGGACTTGGAATCCTTGTTCACGATTCTCGTTAGGTTGACATACAGGTTCAGTTGGCAGTTCGGAAGGCAAATGCAATGTTAGCATTCATGTCGAGAGGGCTGGAATACAAGACCATGGATGTACTTCTGAGGCTGTATAAGGCTCAGAATTAGACCCCAATTGGAGTTTTGTGAGCAATTTTGGGCCCTGTATCCAAGGAAGGATGTACTGGCCTTGGAAACGGTGCTGAGGACGTTCACAAGAATGATCAATGGAATAAAGAACGGTATGAGGAACAGTTGAGGACTCTGGATCTGTACTCTTTGGCGTTTAGAAGGATGAGCGGGGGATCTTACAGGATGCTGTGAGGCCTGCAATTCACCTGGCAGCTATGCTGAGTAAACCTCTGGAGCATGCTTACATAAACGAAAATTGTGTGTCTAATGATGATGATGATATCACTATTTTTTTTTTAAACACTCGTTGATTTTAGAAAACATTAAATACATTGAAATTGTTTCGACTAATCTCTTACGAAAATAAACATTTCTATTCAATGAGCAATTGGAGCCGTCAATCAAACTTCTCATTTAACAAAATCCCCACTGTAATAATGTTGGGCTGCAAAATCAGTAATGCAGCACAAATCCCATAATGTTAACCCTCAGGCATATGTTAACAATCAGAGTGAATTATCAAGCAATGATTTTTTTAAAATCTCCACAGTTATTTTTAAATTTAAATTTAAATGATAGCTTGGTCAATTCCGATAAGTTTTGACAGTTCTTTGACAATTTGACAGTTACTTGACAGGTTTGCTAGTTTTTTTAACAGTTTGATCAGTTCCAATGTGTTTATGTACTTTTTATGCATAATCATGTCTACGTTTAACAATTCCATAGGACACCTACCCCTAAGGGTGCCTTACTGCTCCAAAAGGGTGCATTACCTTTCCTAAATGGTGCCTTACCGCTCCCGTAGATGTTCCAGGACATATATCCAAAGGAGTACCCTACCTCTCCAAATTGGTCCCCTGGCTATCCAACGAACCCTCAAGATTCAGACATGCTCCAACTATATCTAATCTGCATACTTCGGGTTTCAGACACCTGCCTCACCAAAATCACACATGAGCGGATTCAGCTACAGATTATAATAGCTGCTGCCTCCGTGAAACAGGAATGTAGAATTTAGAACCCCCCCCCCCCCCCCCAACATTTCTCCCACCCTGGGTAAATGGCAAAGGGTGGGACTTCTGGTTTCAGATCTCTGTCAGTATTTTCACACAGGTAATGATGGTTTCTGTCTGTATGAAAATTCAGCCTAAGGTTTTCCCTTTTGAAATCCAAGCTGAATAATTGTTATTCTACTTTTGCTTTCTGGATACTTGTCTCTTTTATCCTTCATAGGATTTCCATTATATTTCTTGGCATACTATCTCTAGTAGATTCTATATAAATAGCTAGGATACAATCCATCAGGATCACGGGGCTTATCCTCTTTGTTATCCTATTTAATACTTCTCCAATTAGTAAATATGTTATCTTTTTTTAAAAATTTATTTTTCCCAATTCAGGGGCAATTTAGCGTGGCCAATTCATCTAACCTGCACATCTTTGGGTTGTGGGGATGAGACCCACGCAGACACGGGGAGAATGCACAAACTCCACACGGACAGTGACCCGGGGCCGGGATTGAATCCGGCTCCTCGGGGCCGTGAAACAGCAGTGCAACTAATCACTGCACCAGTGTGCCATCCCATGTTATATCATTTCTAATCTCATCTTCCACTGTCATGTTTACCTGATGCTTCACCCTGGTAAATATTGAAACAGAAAGGTATGGAAATATATTTGTCATTTCGGTATCACTGCTTGTGATATTATCTTGCCTGTCGCTTATTGGCCCTATTCACATCACCAGTTTTCCTTTTTTTTGAATGCTTGTAAAATATTTGACTATTTTGTTTCATGCTCCTTGATAATTTAATTTAATAGTTTCTCTTTGCCTTCTGAATTGTTTATTTTAACTTTTCCCGTAATCTCAATGTAGGGTCCAATCCTTGCTCTCAGTTTTTCTTAATTTCTTTTGATCCACGATATCACGTTAATATCGATTGACTTTTCTTGTTTTTATTTAGAGGAATATATATTTTTCCTGTTCTCTGAGTATATTTAAAAAATTTCTGTTTTAGATGTTTGTTTGCCAATATTGGTGTCCAGTTTATTTTCCCAAATTCTATTCTCAACCCCTCAAAATCAGCTTTTCCCAATCTATTGCCCTGGTCATTGTCATGTCTGTCTCAATAATTGGTTCGGACTTTACAGAAAAGCGAGGTGACAGGATTCGCCGCTGACCTTGAAGAAAGCTGCACACTAAGATCTAGCGAGGCCGCATTTACACAAATGCAAAATTAATTTTCAGGGCTAGAGAGGTTGTTCAGCAGTAGTTATGATTTAGTATGACATTAAAAGCCTCATTCAGGGAAATTGGAAATTCACATCAATTCAGTAACTTCTAGATGGTTGATTTGAAAGGACTTTAACAGCACATCCCATGGTGCAAGGGTGAGGAATCACTGACAAACGTCTTGATTTCCCCTTTAACTGCAGACACCAGAAGTTGCTGATGCTTTTCCAAAGTGATTTTGGTGAATGTTGGCAGTTACCTCATCCTTACCACTATAAAATCCACGACCATAAATCATATTATATAATGGTCACTTTAGGATAGATGTTCCCTGATTTTTACTTGTGTTATCTGTTCTGGTTCATTCCCCATTACCAAATTCAGTAACAAATCCTCACTTCATAGAATTTACAGTGCAGAAGGAGGCCATTCAGCCCATCGATTCTGCACCGGCCCTTGGAAAGAGCACACTACTTAAGCCCCACACCTCCACTCTATCCCCCCCCCCCTCCTTTATCCCCATACCCAGCAACCCCACCTAACCTTTTGGGACACTAAGGGCAATTTAGAATGGCCAATCCACCTAACCTGCACATCTTTGGACTATGGGAGGAAACCAGAGCACCCGGAGGAAACTCACGCACACACGGGGAGAACATGCAGACTCTGCAGAGACAGTGACCCAAGCTGGGAATTGAACCTGGGACCCTGGAGCCGAGAAGCAACCATGCTAACCACTGTGCTACTGTGCTGCCCATTCAGCTTCTTACACATTGGGTTATAAAGAGTTCTTTAAACAGTGCAAGGGCTCCAAAAGACTGCAAAGAGGCTATTGAGGTCAGTCCGAGCTGGATGTAATTTGAGACTTTGGTTCGGGGTATTTCATTGCCATGACCAGGGTGAAAACTGAACTGCAGAGATTCAAATATGGAACTTTGAGAAAGATGGGCACAGATGTGAGAGTTGGCACTACCTTTAAAGGCTTGAAGAAGAAGAAGCTGGGCCTACAAATTGCAAGGACAAAAAATATTAAGGGAGATATTTGCAGGTGGCAATGTTTTTGAAGGGAGTAAGTTCTGAGGAGGTGTTTATTTCTAATGTTACCTGGCATGAGGGTAAGAAGATAGGTCAGTGACTTGATGGAAATAGAGTCAAGGATCAAGCAAAGAGTCCCCTGAATGAGATGAACTTGAGGCACCATGAGAGGCGATGGGAGACAAACTGGAGCAAGGTGGAGTTTTAGGGATTGGGCAGGGAGACCTGGAGGAGCTTGGGATTGATAGGCAAAGGAAAAGGTGACAAACAACAACAGGCGCTGAATGACGTACTCAATCTCGGTGACTGAAAAAGTCTATGGGCCACTTAGACTTTAAGGTACTATGCAGGTCAATGAGAGGGCTTTAAGGAGGTTGGTGATAAGTAGATTGTGGTCTCCACAATGATCCAGGTTTTGGCTGAACTGAGTGAAGCTCGATGACATTTGATGTAGTTCAGCCAGATCTGTTGATAGTGGCTAAACATATCACATCTTCTCAAGTCTGCATCCCTTGGGCTATGGAGGTCAGTGGTTGGAGAATGTTGACTAAAGTCTGATTTGGTTTGTTTCATTCAAATAAAGTGAACAAAAACTTCTTCCCAAATCTAAATAGCTTCGACATATTGAGTTATATAGTACAGTTGATGAAAGTGCCCTGCCAAATACTGCACAGTACTTCACTCCTTCAATATCTATAATGTGCTTTCAGCACCTACTGATCTTAAGTGAAACATTGCTGAGTGAGTCTAGATTAATGCATAAACTCCAGAAAGGATTTTTAAAGTGATTTCCTAATGCATTCACATGAAGGGATAATTAAGATGTGTAGACAAGATGGTCTAGTGGACTGCATCAAGTTATTTTGTGGACCAGTTATGGTCAAGCATCTGTTCATATGCAGGCTAATTTGTTCAAGCTGATGACAAGTGTATTTGATATTAAATCATCTTCCTCATCGAATTGCAGGAAATTGCCTCATGCACAGCTTAAAGGTGTAAAGTGCTAGCTAGTCCAGCAGATGGTACTGAGTGCCACTGATTCAACCTCCTTTCTGCAATACTTCACATGTCAATTACGGAGCAGTGTAGATGGTGCATCGACTGAAACTTGTTAAGCAGATCATTCCCATTATTCATTAATAATTTTGAAAATTCATGCAGAATTACAAGTATCTTCTAGACGAGAGAGGATCCCAATCCTATGGCAATACCTTTTAGAAAATAAATTTGTTTGGAAGGTATTGCAAAAATAGCTAAAGTTAATTGGAAATAAAGAGCAATTTGACGTAGTTCAAATGTTCCTTCGGGAATCTAATGACAGATGCAACATAACTCAGCACTAAGTAATCTTTTATCACTTTTCTGAATTCCCTTGGTTTCTTTCAGGGGTTGGGAATTTTATTATCCTGAAATTAAATTTGGGTCAGAAGGGATTCTATATTTGTCAGAGGTGGATTCAGAGAGTACATTTCAAATGAGAAATATAGTCCACCTGTGCCACCTTCCTCTCCCCATTTTTATATCATTTTGAATTAAGTGGAGACACGATGGTGGCTCAGGAGGACCAAGGGAATTAAGGCTCTCTGAGCTTCATGGGTTTTTGAATGCATATTTACAGAGTGCAATTGATTTGAAAGATCATTACCCTCCTGCTGCTGATGGCATCCATTACACAAATCCTAAAAGTTATTATTAGTTCAACATCTCACTGAAATAGGTCTAAAAGCAAAGAACTGTATCATGGGCAGTACATTGACCAGCATTATTACACTCTTCCCATTCTGTTAGAATCCCTACAATGCAGAAAGAAGCCATTGAGTCTGCATGGCCTTAAACAGAGTTGAGTGGAAGTACCTCATAGAGGTACTGGAACGGTTTGGGTTCAGGCCAGGGTTCACCTCCTGGGTGAAACAACTCTCCAGCACTCCAATGCCGAGTGTACGGACTAACACCACCAGCTCCAGACACTTCCAGCTGCACAGAGACATGAGACTGGGATTCCCATTGTTCCCACTGCTGTTTGATCTGGCAATCAAGACACTGGCGATCGCTTTCAGAATGGTGAATGGGTGAAGAAATATCTAGAGGGGGAACAGGTAGCATAGAGTCTCACTATAGGGGCCTCACGGTAGCATGGTGGTTAGCATCAATGCTTCACAGCTCCAGGGTCCCAGGTTCGATTCCCGGCTGGGTCACTGTCTGTGTGGAGTCTGCACGTCCTCCCCGTGTGTGCGTGGGTTTCCTCCGGGTGCTCCGGTTTCCTCCCACAGTCCAAAGATGTGCGGGTTAGGTGGATTGGCCATGCTAAATTGCCCGTAGTGTAAGGTTAATGGGGGGATTGCTAAATTGCCCGTAGTGTCCTAAAAAGTAAGGTTAAGGGGGAGTTGTTGGGTTACGAGTATAGGATGGATACGTGAGTTTGAGTAGGGTGATCATTGCTCAGCACAACATCGAGGGCCGAAGGGCCTGTTCTGTGCTGTACTGTTCTAAGTTCTAAGTTCTAAGTTCTATATGCAGATGGCCTGCTACTCTACATCTTGGACTCCCATGCAAGTATGGAAGGAATAATGAAGCTCCTAAAGAAATTCAGAGCCTTTACGGGCTACAACCTCACCCTGAGCAAATGTGAAATCTTCCCGGTTAACCCGCATGGGGGAGGGACAGAGATGGAAGGACTACTGTTCAGACAAGCCCAAACCAAATTCCATTACCTTTTTTTTTTAGAATTAGACATTAGAATTGGGCAGCACGGTAGCATAGTGGTTAGCATCAATGCTTCACAGCTCCAGGGTCCCAGGTTCGGTTCCCGGCTGGGTCACTGTCTGTGCAGAGTCTGCACGTCCTCCCCGTGTGTGCGTGGGTTTCCTCCGGGTGCTCCGGTTTCCTCCCACAGTCCAAAGATGTGCGGGTTAGGTGGATTGGCCATGCTAAATTGCCCGTAGTGTCCTAAAAAGTAAGGTTAAGAGGGGTTGTTGGGTTACGGGTATATGGTGATATGTGAGTTTGAGTAGGGTGATCATTGCTCGGCACAACATCGAGGGCCGAAGGGCCTGTTCTGTGCTGTACTGTTCTAAATACCTGGGGATCCGAATAGCCTACATCTGGACATGGATCCACAAGTGGAACCTGATGAGTCTGGTAGAGGAAGTCAAAAGGGACCTGCAGAAGTGGGACGCACTCCCACTCTCCCTGTCAGGGAAAGTGCAGACGATTAAAATGAATGTTCTGCTCAGGTTCCTCTTCCTGTTCAGATCACTCCCAATCTACATTCCCAAGGCCTTCTTTAACATTGTAGACAAACGGGGCAGCACGGTGGCGCAGTGGGTTAGCACTGCACCCTCACGACGCCGAGGTCCCAGGTTCGATCCCGGCTCTGGGTCACTGTCCGTGTGGAGTTTGCACATTCTCCCCGTGTCTGCGTGGGTTTCACCCCCACAACCCAAAAATGTGCAAACTAGGTGGATTGGCCACGCTAAATTGCCCCTTAATTGGAAAAAATGAATTGGGTACTCTAAATTTAAAAAAAAACATTGTAGACAAACTAATCACGGTGTTCGTGTGTGCTGGGGGTCTGGGGGGCAATGGGGGGAGAGAACCTGAGGATCCAAGAAAGGTCCTACAAAGGAGGAGAAGCATGGGAGGAATGGCCCTCCCAAACCCACCGTTCTACCAATGGGCGGCTACAGCAAAAAAAGTGAGGGGATGGGTGGAGGAACCGGGGCGGAATGGGTGATGATGGAGGAGAGTTCCTGCATAGGGACATCCCTCCGATCTCTAGTCACAACCGCATTCCCATCTCCTTCCAGACAAAATGCTCACTATGTCCAGTGGTAGTAGCCATGCTCAGAACGTGGTGACAGATGAGACACCACTTTGGTCGAACCGAACTGGCCACTATGGCTCCTATCTGCAACAACCACAGGTTCACTCCCGCAATAGTGGATGCCATCTTCAAAAGGTGGAGACAGGACAAGGGACACTGACTATTAGGGACATGCACACGGACAACAGAGCAGTGACCCTGGAGGAACTCACAGAGAGGTTACACTTACCAAAAGGAAACAAACTAAGACGCATACAGGTCAAAAGCCTCAGTAAGGAAACAGCCAGATACCAGGACATTCATTAGGTGAGTTACTGCTGGATGCGGGCGACCTTGGGAGAGGAACTGTGGGGACCTCTCCGGGGGACTGTTGGAGGAGGTGCGCTCCCCCCTGGATGAGACAAAGGAAAAATGGGAGGAAGGTCGGGGCAGAGAACTAGGAGAAGGACTCTGGATCAAAGCACTAAACAGGGCAAACTCTAACTCCACATGCGCAGGGTTGAGCCTCATGCAGCTAAAGGTGGTGCACAGGGTGCAGTTAACCAGAACCCAAATAAGCAGGTTCTTTCCGGAGGCGGAGGACAAATGCGAATGATGCCAGGGAGGCCCAGCCATCCACTCCTACATGTTCTGGGCCTGACCCAGACTTGGGTTCTGGACGACCTTCTTCAAGACAATGTCCATGGTTGTGGGGTGAAGATAGAGCCATGCCAAAAAGTGGCAGTCTTTAGGGTTTCAGAGCAGTCAGAACTCTTTATGGGGAGGGGTGGGGGGGCATGCCCTTGCCTCCCTAATTGCCGATCAGAGAATCCTGCTCAGCTGGCAATCAACAGCACCACCCAAAGCTGCAGACTGGCTGTCCAATCTGGCAGAATTTCTAAGGCTGGAGAAAATAAAATTTGCCATCCGGAGGGTGAAAGAGGGCTTCCACAGAAATTGAAATGTGTTCCAAGATCTCTTCATAGCCAGCAATCAGGAGAGAAAGAAGTCTTACAACACTAGGTTAAAGTCCAACAGGTTTGTTTCAAATCACTAGCTTTCGGAGCACAGCTCCTTCCTCAGGTGAATCGCCGGCATCTCCACATCATAGCAATGAATAGGGTATGGGGGGGGGGGGGGGGGGGGGGGGGGGTGCGGGGTGGGGGGAGGGAGGGTCATAAGCAAGCCACAGGACAAAGGGTAGAAGGAGAGGGAGGAGGGGGAGAAATGGGGGGTGAGGGGAGGGAGTGAAAGGACGCAAAGTAGGCGAGAGGAACAAGGGGCAAAACCGCAGGGGACGGACCCAAGGGTAAATGGGTAAAGACGCATCTGTAACTCTGCGCTCGCACCACATTGGGGACTATAACAGAGGCAGATCAGCTAAAAGAGGACCACAGCCACAGCGGGAGGCGAGACAACTGCCTGTAAATATATGTGCTGATTTCTGGTTTCTTTGTCCTCCCTTTTGTCTTCTTTCCTTTTTTTTTCTTTGTAAATTAAAATTTTGCACGGGTATGCAACATATAATTTAAATTATGAACTGTAGTGATTTTATTAGAAGGGGCGGCATGGTGGCACTACTGCCTCACAGTGCCAGGGACCCGGGTTCAATTCTACCCTTGTGGCCTAGGCAGGTTGCTCTTTGAGAGGGTCACTGTAATGATTCTATGATTCTACGTGCAAAACATAAAATGTGAAAACCAATCAAAACATTTTTTTTAGAAAGATAAACAAACATAGATATTTAAGTGCTGAGTAAAACTATTTAATGGCAGGGAGTTCAATGTTCTGAGGTCCGTCCGTTCTTTGCCTTTTGTTTTTGAGAAGATGTTTGAAGGGAAGTTTGCACTGGGAGACCAAATTCTTTCCACAATTCCTTAAACAAACCTCTTCTGAGATGTCTTTGCGAGATGAATGATTTATAGAGTCTGGTAGAAAGAAACATTGGAGCTGATTTTTTCCTCCTTCGTGTGGACTTAACCTATTCTACCTACAGATCCAGTTTGACATCCATCATCAGGACATATATGGGACTGGCCGTAAGAACGACATGAGAGAAGGGGCCGTATGGCTCCATGAGGGAAGGAGGGGGAGAACAGAATTTCCCATGCTTGGAACTGAAAAGTCATATTCAGAATCCATTCCTGGCTGCAGAAAAAGATATTTCAAGTCACTTCTTCCAAAGCTGATGGGATGAATTTCCACAGGTATTCTCCCACTTGCAGAAGAGCCACTGCAACCCTTGGGGGGGGGGGGGGGGGGGGGGGGAAGACACCATTTATACAAATTTCCCTGGATTTTGGCAGCTCTTTGCCAAAGTTACAAGGAAGCAAGATTTGGCTATAAATCCCTCCATGGCCTCATCCTTCACTAACTCTGCAACCTGCCTTTCTCGGTAATCTCCCCAAGCCCTGCAAACATAGAACATAGAACAGTACAGCACAGAACAGGCCCTTCGGCCCTCGATGTTGTGCCGAGCAATGATCACCCTACTTAAACCCACGTAACCCGTATACCCCTAACCCAACAATCCCCCCATTAACCTTACACTACGGGCAATTTAGCATGGCCAATCCACCTGACCCGCACATCTTTGGACTGTGGGGGGAAACCGGAGCACCCGGAGGAAACCCATGCACACACGGGGAGGACGTGCAGACTCCACACAGACAGTGACCCAGCCGGGAATCGAACCTGGGACCCTGGAGCTGTGAAGCATTGATGCTAACCACCATGCTACCATGAGGCCCCCTCCAAGATATTTCTCTAATCCTGCAATGCTGGCCACTTGTGTATCCTAACTTCCATTGCTCAATCAATGTGTCTTCAGAATGTCACAGGGGAAGTTTTGTACAGCAATTGTGCAGAAGTGCAAACTTCCTCTGGGCAATTGGCCATCGCCGTGAACCATCCGAAAATGCAACTTAAATCACAACCTTCGGTGGGCCTGGCTGGGTTACGCTGACAGTTATTCAGAAAAAGGTTAGAAGAATTAAAACCTCTTTTCACTTCTGGATCACTATTGTACAGACCCAGGATGATACCTCTCCCTGCATCCCAAGCCGTCTTCCCCATCACCTCGGGACTACCGTCAACCACACGGGACTCCTCTCCCTCTCCCAGATCTGACTGGCCCAGCCTGAAAACCAACCCTTCATCCCAGAGCCTGACTGGACAATATTCCCACCAATTCTCCAGCTGGGGAAGGAGGCGCCTCGAACATGTCAGCAATGGTCGAGTGTGCCAGGATGAAGGCACCATGCGCACTGCCCGGGTATTGGGCACAGATGGTCATGATGCGCAGCTGATGGTCACATATCAGCTGCACGTTCATCGAGTGGAACTCCTTTTGGTTGGTGTAGAGCGGCCTGTCATCTGCAGATGCTCGTAGGGGGACATGCACCCTGTTGATCACCCCCTGGATCCAGAGCAACCTGGTGATGGCGGTGAACCCCGCTGCCCGGGCATCCTGGTGAGATCGGTCCACACTGAAGTGGATGTATTGAGCCACCTGGATATATAGGGCCTCCATGACGGCACGGTGCACGGTGAGATCCCGGACAGGTTCCACTTGGCTCCTGAAAGGACCCCGACGCTGAAAAGTTCACGACGGCGGTCACCTTGATGGCCACTGAGAGCGGGGGTCCTCCCCCATACCCCGCGGTGCCAGGTGTGCCATCATCTGACAGATATGTCAGGCTGTCTCCCTACTCAGCTGCAGTCTTCGACTGCATGCCTGGTCCGGCAGGTCGTTGAATGTCAGGCAGTACCAGTACACACGAGGTCTCATGTGGGGCCTCCTTCGTAACTCCTCCTCCTCTGCCTGTTGGCCAGCTGGCTTTCCAGCCTAGGCAACTGCCACCTGTCCCTTTGTGGCACACTCTGCTGCTGCCTGCTCTACTGCTGCATGCTCCACTGCTGCCCGCTCCGCTGCTGCCCACTCCGCTGCTGCCCACTCTGCTGCTGCACGCTCTGCTGCTGCATGTTCTGCCGCTGCCTGCTCTGCTGCTGCCCACTCTGCTGCTGCACGCTCTGCTGCTGCACGTTCTGCTGCTGCCTGCTCCACTGCTGCACGCTCCACTGCTGCCCGCTCCGCTGCTGCCCACTCCGCTGCTGCCCACTCTGCTGCTGCACGCTCTGCTGCTGCACGTTCTGCTGCTGCCTGCTCCGCTGCTGCACACTCTGCTGCTGCCCGATCCGCTGCTGCCCGCTCCGCTGCTGCCTGCTCCGCTGCTGCACGCTCCACTGCTGCACGCTTAGCTGCTGCCCACTCCGCTGCTGCACGCTCTGCTGCTGCCCCTCCACTGCTGCCCACTCTGCTGCTGGACGTTCTGCTGCTGCACGCTCTGCTGCTGTCCACTCCGCTGCTGCCCACTCTGCTGCTGCACACTCTGCTGCTGCATGTTCTGCTGCTGCCTTGTCCGCTGCTGCACGCTCAGCTGCTGCCCACTCCGCTGCTGCCCACTCCGCTGCTGCCCACTCCGCTGTTGCCCACTCCGCTGCTGCACGCTCAGCTGCTGCCCACTCCGCTGCTGCACGCTCTGCTGCTGGACGTTCTGCTGCCGCACGCTCTGCTGCTGTCCACTCCGCTGCTGCCCACTCCGCTGCTGCCCACTCTGCTGCTGCACGCTCTGCTGCTGCACGCTCTGCTGCTGGACGTTCTGCTGCTGCACGCTCTGCTGCTGTCCACTCCGCTGCTGCCCACTCTGCTGCTGCCCACTCTGCTGCTGCACGCTCTGCTGCTGTCCACTCCGCTGCTGCCCACTCTGCTGCTGGATGCTCTGCTGCTGCCTGCTCCGCTGCTTCACACTCCGCTGCTCCACTCTCTGCTGCTGCACACTCCGCTGCTCCACTCTGCTGCTGCACGCTCTGCTGCTGCAGCTTCCTCCTCCAACTCGAGCAGCTTCTGCTCGTAAAGCCGCAGGGTATCCCCAGGGCTGCAGCGACTAGCATGAAGGCTGTCATCGCTGCCTTTACTCCAATATTCATTGTCTGCAGGGGGTAAAAGGCCGCCATGTTTGCATGATGCATACTCCTGTGCCCAACTAGGTCCAACGGGCTAACTGGTGGCCCCATTTGGCACAGCGGACTCTGCCGCCGCATAGGTCATGTTGCAGCTGTACAAAACTCTGGTACGGCCGCATTTGGAGTATTGCGTACAGTTATGGTCGCCTCATTATAGGAAGGACGTGGAAGCTTTTGAACGGGTGCAGAGGAGATTTACCAGGATGTTGCCTGGTATGGAGGGAAAATCTTATGAGGAAAGGTTGATGGACTTGAGGTTGTTTTCGTTAGAGAGAAGAAGGTTAAGAGTTGACTTAATAGAGGCATACAAAATGATCAGAGGGTTAGATAGGGTGGACAGTGAGAGCCTTCTCCCGCGGATGGAGGTGGCTAGCACGAGGGGACATAGCCTTAAATTGAGGGGTAATAGATATAGGACAGAGGTCAGAGGTGGGTTTTTTACGCAAAGAGTGGTGAGGCCGTGGAATGCCCTACCTGCAACAGTAGTGAACTCGCCAACATTGAGGGCATTTAAAAGTTTATTGGATAAGCATATGGATGATAATGGCATAGTGTAGGTTAGATGGCCTATAGGTTTTGACTTTCCATGTCGGTGCAACATCGTGGGCCGAAGGGCCTGTCCTGCGCTGTATCGTTCTATGTTCTATGTTCTATATCCCTTCCCACCCTCCCCACCCCATCCCCGCCCTGGCCCTTTCGGCGGCCGGCACCAAGGGGGTCTCTGGCCCTGTCATCTGTCCCTGATGCCATGGGTACATTGGCTGGCACTGCCCTTGCCAGAGGTATGCACCACAGCCTCCACAGGGGTTACTGTAGGTGTTGCCCTAGGTGTGCCTCCAGTGGGCGGCGTCCGGGTGGGAGGGGTGGTGAGGGATGGCAGAGGTTGTGGTGTGCGGGTGCGGACACCCATACGGCTGGTGTCACTCTGCAGAACCTGGGGCCAAGCTGGGTGGTCCGTGGGAACGCAGCAAAATGTCCGTGGTAATGATGGTCTGTGCCTAGGCACTGTGGTGAATGTGATTCACACCGGATTATAATCTGTATATACATGTGTCTGTATTGTAAGTGCAGTTGCACTACCTGTCCTCCAGGGGGAGTAGCTCTGGGAATGCTCAAGTTGTACGGGGCTTCTCCCTTGGCTCTGCCCAGGACTCCTTCCCTGGAAGCTGCTGTATAAAGATCAGTGCCACATGGTCAGCCGGCCAGTTCACCGAAAGTTCAATGGCTAATAGGCTGGCTCTGTTGTGAGTATATTAAAACCGCTATTCTAATCCTACAAGCACGTGTCCGTAGAATTGTTGGTTCCAACAATTTAATATACTCAGGAAACAGTCGAAGAAATCATGGAAGCAGCCCTCAAGCCCGGACGCCTAGAACTCGACCCAGAGGATGCAGAGGCTAAGGAAATTTTTTCCCACTGGCTGAGATGTTTTAAAGCCTACCTGGCAGAAGCCAGCACCGCCGGAACAACGGAGGAACAAAAACTCAGCCTACTGCACGCGAGGGTAAGCCACAGAATCTCCACACAGCTAAATCCGGCCGGTTCTTACACCGCAGCGCTGGCGATATTGGACAAAATGTACGTTAGGCCCATCAACGAGGTTTATGCACGCCACGTGTTTACGACCCGCCGTCAGCGGCCTACAGAAACACTAGCCGAGTTTGTAAGGGAATTGAACAATCTTTCCAATGACTGTAATTATCAAGCCGTTACCGCGGCTGAACATAGGGAGCTTGTTGTGCGGGACGTTTTCGTGGCGGGCCTTAGGTCTAACTATGTGCGCCAAAGACTGCTAGAAAAGGGGTCCCAGGACTTAGACACTACTGTGGAGACTGCTACCACTATGGAAGTTTCCTTCCGCAGACTCACCTCATTTCGCGCGGACCCCGCGACCTCATCGTGGACCCCCGACCAACAGTCCCCCCCAGCCTGTGCCGCACGGCCCCCCAGCTACCGCGCTGCCAAAGCCAGTTACTCTGCTGCCCAGTCAGTTACTCCGCTGCCCCAGCCAGCTACTCGGCTGCTCCAGCCTGCCATTTCTGTGGCCAAAGCCAGCACCCGTGGCAGCACTGCCCGAGCCACTGACTACCTGCAACTCAGCGCAGTCACCCTGGATCAATCCCGCCCCAAGCACCTACGAAGTTCGATGGCGGAGGTCCAGATCAACGGGTACAGCACGCCATGCCTCTTTGACTCCGGGAGCACCGAGAGCTTTATACACCCAGAGCTGGTAAGACGCTGTTCGCTTTCTATTTTTCCGGTGAGCCAAACTATCGCCCTCGCTTCGGGCTCCCACTCAGTCCAAATCCAAGAACGCACCGTTGCTACGCTCACAATTCGAGGCGCTAGTTATTCGAAATTTAAACTTTGTGTCCTGCCCGACCTCTGCGCGTCACTCTTATTAGGCCTGGATTTCCAGTGCAACCTCAAGAGCCTCACCCTCAGCTTCAGCGGGCCCCTGCCCCCACTCACTATCTGCAGCCTAGCCACGCTGCGCATCTCCCCCCCTCCTCTCTTCGCCAATCTCACTCCAGATTGCAAGCCAGTAGCTACTCGCAGCAGGCGATACAGCCTACAGGATAGGGTCTTTATCCGATCGGAGGTCCGACGGCTGCTCAGTGAGGGGATCATAGAGGCCAGTAATAGTCCCTGGAGAGCTCAGGTGGTGGTTGTCAAGACCGGGGAAATATTTTGCATGGTCGTCGACTATAGCCAGACCATAAATCACTTTACGCTCCTCGACGCGTATCCCCTCCCCAGAATTGGAGACATGGTAAACCAGATCTCCCAATATCGGGTATTTTCCACGGTGGATCAGAAGTCTGCATACCACCAGCTCCCAATCCGCCCGGAGGACTGCCACTACACGGCATTCGAGGCCGATGGCCGCCTCTTCCATTTCCTCCGGCTCCCTTTCGGCGTCACTAACGGGGTTTCGGTGTTCCAACGAGCAATGGACCGAATGGTGGACCAGTACGGGCTGCGGGCCACGTTTCCGTATCTGGACAATGTTACCATCTGTGGCTATGACCAGCAGGACCACGACGCCAACCTCCACCGCTTTCTCCAAACGGCACAGAAATTAAATCTTACTGATAACAAGGAGAAATGCGTTTTCCGCACAAACAGACTGGCCATCCTCGGCTACGTCGTTGAGAACGGAGTCCTGGGCCCAGACCCGGACTGCATGCCCCCCCTCTTAGAACTCTCCCTCCCTCATTGCCCCAAGGCCCTCAAATGGTACTTGGGGTTCTTCTCATACTACGCCCAGTGGGTCCCTCAATATGCGGACAAAGCCCGTCCACTCTTTAAGGCCACACGATTTCCCCTGTCAGCTGAGGCGTGCCAGGCCTTCAGCTGCATCAAGGAGGACATCGCCAAAGTAGCCATGCGGGCGGTGGATGAATCCATTCCCTTTCAGGTTGAGAGCGACGCCTCAGTGGTAGCTCTAGCAGCCACTTTAAATCAGGCAGGGAGGCCCGTTGCATTTTTCTCCCGTACCCTATCCGCTTCTGAACTCCGACACTCCTCTGTCGAGAAGGAAGCACAAGCCATCGTGGAGATTGTTCGTCACTGGAGGCACTACCTCGCAGGTAGGAGGTTCACCCTCATCAACGATCGGTTGCCTTTATGTTTGACAACTCGCAAAGGGGCAACATAAAATATGATAAAATCCTTCGGTGGAGGATCGAACTCTCCACCTATAGTTATGATATTAAATATCAACCGGGGAAGCTCAATGAGCCCTCGGATGCCCTATCCCGCGGGACATGCGCCAGCGCGCAGATCAGCCGTCTGAAAGCCATCCACGTTGACCTCTGCCATCCAGGGGTCACCCGGCTCGCCCACTACATCAGAGCCCGAAACCTGCCTTTCTCCAACGAGGAGGTAAAAGCGATCACCAGGGACTGCCCGATCTGTGCAGAGTGCAAACCGCACTTCTATAGACCAGACAGGGCCCACCTAGTCAAGGCTTCTAGGCCCTTTGAACGCCTTGCGATCGATTTCAAAGGGCCACTCCCCTCCACTAACAAGAACATTTATTTCCTCAACATCATCGACGAGTTCTCCCGATTCCCTTTTGCCATTCCATGCCCTGATATGACCTCCCACACAGTCATTAGGGCCCTGCATAGTGTCTTCACCCTGTTCGGTTTCCCCAGCTATGTACACAGGGACCGGGAGCTTCCTTTATGAGTGACGAGCTGTGTCAGTACCTGCTAGACAAGGGCATCGCCTCGAGCAGGACTACCAGTTACAACCCCAGGGGGAACGGGCAGGTGGAGAGGGAGAACGCAACGGTCTGGAAGACGGTCCTACTGACCCTCCAGTCTAGAAAACGCCAAGTCTCCCAATGGCAAGAAGTCCTCCCAGACACGCTCCACACAATCAGATCCCTCCTCTGTACAGCTACAAATCAAACTCTCATGAGCGACTCTTCATTGTTTCTAGGGGCTCTACCGGAGTCTCACTTCCGGCGTGGCTGAGGACACCAGGCCCGGTCCTCCTGAGGAAGCACGTCGGGGGCACAAAACTGACCCCCTTGTTGAAAAGGTGCGCCTCCTCCATTCCAACCCCCAGTACCATTCGTGGAGTTCCCGGACGGTCTCCAGGACACAGTATCCCTTCGGGACCTGGCACCCGCTGGATCCAGCCCCCCCCACCCCCGCTGAGGAACCCCTTACCCCATTCCCTATGCTGCCGCCCCCTCGCGCCCCCGATTCCGCAAGCTTACCCCACCGGTTCCACGCGCCAGAACCAGCCGCCCCCAGCGCCCCCAGTCTCCGGTCGGGCCAGAGGTGTATAAATTTCGGACGAGACCCGCCCCGGAGTCTGCCATCGTACCCCAGCTCTCAACACCCACACAGCCACTGCAAGAGGCTGCAACCCCAGTGCTCCGCAGATCGAAAAGAACAATTCATCCACTGGACAGACTAACTCTGTGAGCCACCACCCCCGCTGGACTCGATTTTTTTCACAAGCGGTGAATGTGATTCACACCGTATTATAATCTGTATATATATGTGTCTGTATTGTAAGTGCAGTTGCACTATCTGTCCTCCAGGGGGAGTAGCTCTGGGAATGCTCAAGTTGTACGGGGCTTCTCCCTTGGCTCTGCCCAGGACTCCTCCCCCGGAAGCTGCTGTATAAAGATCAATGCCACATGGTCAGCCGGCCAGTTCACCGAAAGTTCAATGGCTAATAGGCTGGCTCTGTTGTGAGTATATTAAAACCGCTATTCTAATCCTACAAGCACGTGTCCGTAGAATTGTTGGTTCCAACAGGCACCACTCCAGTCCTGTAGGGTGTCACTCTGGCCACTCGGCATGCTCCCCCTCCCAGCCCTGGTAGGGCTCCCCCCCACCCCAGGCAGCCTGGCCAGTATCCGGCCCGGCCAGTATCCGGCCCAGCAGCCTGCAGTCGCTCCTCTCCATTTCCAACCTCCTCCCTCTCCCCCTCAGCACCCACCATGCCTCTTTCACGATTTTGAAAGCACAAGTGAACCTCGCCATCAGGAGGTCTGCCCATCGGAGGTGGAGAATCCCGGAGGCCCCAGAGAATACCCTGCCGGGCCCGCTAATGAAACGCAAAGGCTGTTTGCTGTACGTGCGTTCCAGTATACATGACGCCGCTATCTCGGTGATGGAGAATCGTGATTTGGCTTCAAATCAGCACCCGCCGCGACTTTGGTGTTGGCACCTATTCTCCACCCAATCGCATTTCGCGATTTCAACGCCGGCAAACGTTAAACCCCGCCCAGGATCTTTGGATCCTGATTTGCAGTGGCACAATTAATAACCCACATCTTGATACTGCTTTGTACCTGTTTTCAGCTTCTTCTTCATGGGTTGTTCACCAGAGGCCCTGAAGCTCACAGCTACACTGCTGGCAGTGGCAAAATGGAGGAAACGCTCCCATGCAGCCAGAGCACGTGCATGATGCATACTCCTGTGCGTGACTTGCTCTTTGCCGCCTCACCAGGCAGGAAGACTCCAGCGATTTAAAAAAATCTGCTCCTGGGTCAGCGCGTTGGTGTCAGGAGGAGGCGTTCTGCCCTGCTGGGCTCCAGGCCTGCACAATGCTGAGGGGGCATGTGTGAACGGAACGGCAGGCATTCTGAAAGCAGGTCGTGGCAGTCATTTTTAAAAGCTGGTCACGCCGTTGAGCACTTCTTCCTGTGATTGGGAATGCCGCGACCCACCCAGCACCTGCCTGGGACCCACCTGTGGGTCGCGAGCCTGGGTTTGCAAATGACTGACTTAAGTAATTGGGCACAGAGATTGCCACTCCGTGGAATTTCAGGTCCCTTTATTTGCAGTGTGGTGAATGTATTATACCAATAATCCACCAGTGTATTTGTATATGTGCTGTTGCCCTTTTATTTGTATCTGTGCTATGGTGTTGCCCCTGTGGGCTTCTCCTATGGGCCATTGTATGGCATTATCCATAGGGGAACATGTTGGGGCATGTATGGGCTCCGCCCATGGCTCCTCCCCTTGAAGGGAGGTATAAAGAGCAGTCGACCTGTAGGCGGTTCTCAGTATTGGTTCAGTCGCAGGCAGGCACTGTTCTAAGTTGATTAAAGCCACTGTTTACTTCTACTCATGTCTCGAGTGAATTGATGGTCGCATCATGCAGCTTGCTTTAAATTCTGTTGGATAATGCCTCTGTGAAGCACCTCAAGATATTTTACTGCCCAATATAAATGAAACTTGTTGTTACGGCAGATTGGTGTGACAATCCCTGCCGAGATTCACCCCTGACGTTTAAGATAAAACCTGTGGACTTGGAAATTCAGTGAACTCAACCACCTCCTGATTTGGCAAGTCACACAGCTGACTTCCTTCCTATTAGTTTATGTAAAGTCGCCTGCAAGTTTAGGGACAACAGATTTTATTATTCTGCCGTTTATTGACTTACACGACCTTGGAATGGATACATCTTCTGTCAGTTGGCAATTGGATCAGAATTTGAGATATATTTTTGAATCAGCCTGACACCCCAAAATCTGGTCCCCATATGGCACAACGCTACTTTTGAACCAAACAAATCTCAGGTCTCGTCTTTTTTTAAGCAAGACATCTGTTACAGCTTCTCATGATGACAGTAAATAACACGCCAGAGCACTGCGTGCTTTGCAATATCCGTATTTTAGATTTTGCATGCTGTAACAGCTGTTGTGAGACCAACAAATCTACAAGTTGTAGGCCAAGGTTTTAATTTCTACAATGGGACTTTGGGATTTGGTCAGTATTGGACTTTTAAAAATCCACAGAAAAAATTCAGGAAATCTCACAAAGCTGTGATGTACCTCTGCGTCTCCTGAAGAGGCCTGTAAACAGGGATTCTTTGTTCAATCTCACTCTTCCTTCATTGGTCTCTTCCCCTGGGAATGTCTGAGATAAATTGCATATATTTTGCAAACTGGCTATTCATAAGCAACTTAAGGTCTGGAGGAAGCATATAACTCAGGAAATCCCCTTAGGTGAAGTTGGAGGAAATTTAGATAGCTTCGGGATTCAGGCAGCTCGTGATTTCAGCATATGTTACAGAGCCAACTGTACCTGATGAGTTTTTCCTGGAGTGTATTTATAGGCACGGTATAGTGCAGGCAGTTTTCATATGCAAATATTGTCGGGAGGGAGAAGTGGGGCAAAATGCTTGGAGCCATCACAGAGACAACGGGGGCAATTTTGTCCCAGTGTCAGCCGTCAGCGAGAACGGCGACATGCGGATAAAATATTTTATAAAATACATTCAGAGTACCCAATAAATTTTTTCCAATTAAGGGGAAAGTTAGCATGTCCAGTCCACCCACTCTGTACATCTTGGGGTTGTGGGCACGAAACCCACGCAAACATGGGGAGAATGTGCAAACTCCACACGGACAGTGACCCAGAGCCGGGATCGAACCTGGGACCTCGGCGCCGTGAGGCCGCGGTGCTAACCACTGCACCACCGTGCTGCCCACATGTGAGCGTAAAATATCATGAGAGTCGAAAAACACAATTCCCGCCAGCCATACTGCATTTCCCAATTTTTCACACGCCCCCTCGCCGATGTCCTGGCGGGGTTGCCGCCCACAAAGGGCGAAAACCTCATTGTAATATATTTTAATATATTAACATATAATTAGAGAGCTCCCACCACCATATGAGCCCTCTCACTGAATATTTGAATATTCATACTTTGTCAGCGTGACATCACATCGTCAAGGTTTTCAACAGCTACTTAAAAACGTGAATCAGTCGAGGGGATCCCCCCAGGACGCAAAGGTAAGTATAGCTACAGGGGAGGGGGAGGCACATCCTTACACTGCCCCTGGAACAGGTTGGCAAGTGCCAACCTGGCAGTGCCAACCTGTGCCAGAGGGCAGTTCCAGGGCTGTGCCCTCTGAGCAGCCCCATGGCGAGGGGGGGGGGGGGGTTGCCCTTATTTAATTGGGGGAGGGCTGATGTCTGTGAGGGAGGAGAATCCCCTGAGGCTGCAATGCTGGGCAGCACGGTGGCGCAGTGGGTTAGCCCTTCTGCCTCACGGCACCGAGGTCCCAGGTTCGATCCCGGCTCTGGGTCACTGTCCATGTGGAGTTTGCACATTCTCCCCATGCTTGCGTGGGTTTCGCCCCCACAACCCAAAGATATGCAAGGTAGGTGGATTGAACATGCTAAATTGCCCCTTAATTGGAGAAAAATGAATTGGGTACTCTTAAATGTATTTTTTAAAAGGCTGCAATGCTGGGGGGTAGAGGGAGGAGATTTGGGAGAGGGGGGGAGAAGTGCTGGGGGGTGTGGGGGTGCCCGAATGTCGGCATTGTGGGGGGGAGGATGCCCTAATACTGGCGTTGTGGGGGTGTGCCCCGATATTACCATTAAGAGGGGGTTGCCCCGATGTTTGCGTTGTGGGGTACAGAGGGGGGGGGGGGGGTGGTGCCCCGATACTTGTGAGGGGGCCTTCCATGTTCATGTGAGGGGGCTGTGGCCCATTTGCTTTCTGTGCTGAACAGCGCATCCTGATCTCTGTGGAACCGGCCTTGCCGGCTCAATCAAGCCCCACCAACTCCAGACTGACAGCGTGAACCCCCTCATTTATCTCTCAGAGTGTCTGAAAATCTGAAGTAAAAACTCAGGTGTGCAGCTGGAGAGCTATATGCTGATTTTCAGTCAGAGCCTGACACTCTGAAGAAAAATGTGAAAAGCCACCCCTTGGGTTGAATTACATCTTGTGTTGTATATGCAACAGCACTGTGACTTAACTCCAATCTGGCAATCTGGCTGCACTTTCCACACCAACTGGTTATGGCATTTGAATCAAATGATCAATGGAGAATGGCTTTGCACAATTCATGTTGACTGCGTTGAGAAGTACCCTGAAAGAGAAAGGTTTTGACACAGGGGCAGCACAGTGGCTAGCACTGCTGCCTCACAGCACCAGGGACCTGTGTTCAATTCCAGCCTCGGGTCACTGTCTGTGTGGAGTTTGCACTTTCTCCCCCTGTCTGTGTGGGTTTGCTCCGGGTGCTCTGGTTTCCTCCCACAGTCCAAAGATGTGTAGGTTAGGTGGATTGGCCATCGTAAATTGTCCCTTCGTGCTCAAAGGTTAGGTTGGGTTACAGGTTTACCGGGGAGGGGGCCTAGGTAGGGTGCTCTTTCAGAAGGTCGATGCACACTCGATGGGCTGAATGGCCTCCTTCTGCAATGTAGGGATTCTATCAATTTATAAATCAGTGCGGTTTGAGTCCAGAGGTGAAAGCAAACCACTCAGACAACCAGGGGACCTTACATTCCTTCTATGTCTTAAGCGGCAAAGGAATATCATCTCGAGGTACTTGTCCTCCAGCTGCTGGCTGCTGACGTAAAAGAAAACCGGTGGGACTGCCGACCTGCTTTGCTCAGAGGCAAATGGGGCACTCAACCTGCGGTTTTGAAAATTGCTGACACATTCAAACCTTTCCCAGCCTGGGCTAAAGTTGCAACTGGGACTAATAAACATCTGCAGATGTACAACCTTGCATGTACATTGTACTTCTCTGTTGTCACCGCGTGCTCTGGGAATCTGCCCCAGAGATTAAATGGAGCAAAATCCACAGCATGATGAGCCCCAGTACGTGGCAGATGTGCTTCAAGTAGAAACACATCTGCAATATAACAGAGGCATTAAATAAAATGTAGTTTTATTGTCTTTGGAACACAAATTTATTTTTATTTTCACGACCCTAAACAAATTTAAGTGCAGCCTTCATGAGAACATTTTAGAATTCAAAGATAAATAGAAGAGTCACTTCATTCCTTTGCTGCCATTGAAGTTACAGTGATGTGGTTCGTTCTCACTATTATCACTCACACCAAAGGATTTGAACCATTCAGAGATTGTTTATCGATACCAATTAAGAGTACATACGTCAACGTTTTATGTGTTTCTTTCAACACAAGACCACGGTAAGAATTTTACACCTGCCCTCTAAAATGCCATTGTCACTATTGCAAGGTCAACACTATCAAAGCAACAATTTCAAGCGGCCATTGTTTTTTGATTAATACGTTGACAGTGTCTGTCAATAGTGAAATTCCCATTTTGTACCGGTGGTAAAAATACCAGAAGATGACCTGCCTGATTCCGAACCTGAATTATGTCCGTGCGGCTTGGTTTCGAAATTCCCATTTATCTTCACTGTTTGGAGAACTTTGGACTTGGGAGAGTCTATATTAACCTATCAGGCCTTCCAATTACATCCGACCTTGATTCATTCATTTGGGCCATCGATCTTGCTGAAGTTCAGACCCTGCTTGCGCATTTAGCAAGCCAATACCGTTTTAAGGGTGCTCTTATTGCAGCAGCTGTATGGCTTTCATGCTATAAATCTAGTTCCATACAGTGTCAAGAGGGCAATTTCATTTTAAAATTGAAAGATTATTTTGTCTTAACTGTTGAGTTAGACAGATTTAGAAGTGACAGTAACTGACCCGGGAGGATTGGAATGAGCAAGGTAAGATTCCTCAATATAACTGCTGCCACCACAGCCTCACTGGGTAAGTCAGAGTACTAGGAGCTGGCAGTGAAAGACATCGATAGCAACAATGAGCTCTTTTGCTTCGGGTGGATCAATCTTGTTGTCAATGATTGTTCCTCGCATGACTGACCAGACAGAAATTAAAGTGAAATTTGTCAGTCTACATGGGATTACATAGGATTACATAGATATACGACACAGAAACAGCCCATTCGTCACAACCAGTCTTTGCCAGTATTTATTCACTTGAGACTCTCCTCCTATCTTTTCTCACTTTAACCTACCTTTGTAGCCATCTATTGCTTTCTCTCTCAAATACTTGCCCAGGTTCCCCTTCAATACTTCTTTAATATTGACTTCAACCACTCTCTGTGGTGGCAGGTTCCACAGTCTTACCATTCTTCAAGTTTCTTCTGAATTACCTATCGGATTTCTTGCTGACTATCTTCTATTGATGGTCTTTAGTTCTGCTCTTCCCCACAAGAGGAAACATTCACTCTCTATCCATTCCATCAACACCTTTCACAATTAAAAAAAACACTTTTAGGTCACACCCTAGTAATAATAATGTCCTAACGGAAATTGGTTAACTAATATATATGTGTATGTTCCTTCCGTGCCTCAAACATATACAGTTCAAATGAGATTGGCACTGTGGCTCAGTGGTTAGTTAGCACTGCTGCCTTAGAGTGCCAGGGACCCGGGTTCGATTCTGATCTTGGGTCACTGTCTGCATGGAGTTTGCACTTGCTCGCCGTGTCTGTGTGGGTTTGCTCTGGTTTCCTCCCACAGTCCAAAGATGTGCAGGTTAGGTGGATTGGCCATGTTAAATTTCCCATTAGTGGCTGGAGATGTGCAGGTTAGGTTACGGGGAAAGGGCGGGGTGGATGGGGGAGAGTACCTTGGCAGAGTGCTTTTTCAGCAGGTCAGTGCAGACTTGATGGGCCGAATGACCTCCTTCTGCACTGTTGAGATCGTATGAAGAGTTTGACTAAGATGGGTGGAATATTCGGGGAGGACTGTAAATGCCTAAAAATACTCCGCCAGTGTTTCGGCAATCTTCTGCTGAAGTGACCGGGGTGGAGGAGGGGAGGAAACAACTCAGTTAAATTCTCCCCTGTAGTATCTAAGTTGTGGCCATTTCCCAGCCAAAAGATGTAAATGTTCAAAGAAACCCAGGGATGTGTAAAATAAAATGTTTTGTTATGTCTTGGACTAAGCTCAATAAATGAATGGAGGCAGCACTATTTCATATTGCACCAATATGTAAGTTTTCTTTTAATCATGCTGGATTTGCAAAGGAGCATGCTGGATGTCAACTAAGACTGCAGTTTGATGCCTCACTGCCCGACATTCACTTTGGATTTAATTATTTCCTATTGTAGAAAGTAGCTAAACTACCATGAAAGGCAGAGCATAGTAAGAGGTTGCACCTTCTGCCATTTTATCACAAGCTGTTTTAAGTGGTGATTGAAATCAGCAACCATCCAATTATTGCACTCAATACTGTCGTTCAACTAAGGGTACTGGATCTGTGCCTGCCAGAAACCTGGGGATAATGTCTCCAAATAGTCACGCATTCACAAATCTGCAGTGAGAAACCAAATGGATGTGGTAAGAAGAACAGGATGTAATTACGATCTGAATGTGGTCAAAGCTCTGCTTTAAAATAAAAATTGAAAGCTGCCATAATGACAAACAGCAAAGAGAGTTCACATGGGGTCCACAGCACACCAGGATGAGGAAACCAGCCACAAACCAGCTACCCCAAGAACTCCGGAAATATTGAACACTTTATTTCCTGGCAACTTCAAAGCAACTTATGTGGCAATTGCAAAGTACATTGTGATGAAAGTTCAATACACAGGAGGTTAGTATTAACTGTGTTGAAGTTGAATCAGTGGTGCCACTGGAGTCGGCGCTACAGAGGCCCAAGTCCACTTACAGTGACATTGGTGCAGTGGCCTGTACGGAGAGGTGCACTCACACGGAGGAGCCATGTAAGCTTCCCACATGGCCAGACTGCGATGTCAAACAAACTTTTTTTTTCTGTTTTTTTTATAAATTTAGAGTACCCAATTAATGTTTTCCAATTAAGGGACAATTTAGCGTGTTCAATCCACCTACACTGCACATCTTTGGGTTGTGGGTCTGAAACCCATGCAAACACGGGGAGAATGTGCAAACTCTACACGGACAGTGACCCAGAGTCAGGATCGATCCTGGGACCTCAGAGCCGTGAGACTGCAATGCTAACCACTGCGCGGTGTCAAACAGGTCTAACGGCTAATCTGATCTATAAGTTTTTTTAAATGTTTTTAGCGGTTTTACAATTGTTTACATTGACATTTGTTATGGATTACACACAGTAATAAAAACCAAGAAGAAAGAAAAACCTGAATCTACAAAATGGATATACAAAAGGAAATACTGAAGGACAGACAAACCTTTATACATTCGTGCAAATGGACCTGTGCACAGGAATGGGGGCCCCTGTTTCTGAGCCCCTGGGAATTCGCTGTCACAACCGTACTGTCTTATTTACACCCCTGCTGCCCCCTGTACTGGGTGGGAGTGGGGGAAGGTGTTTTGTATCAGCCGTACGTGCTTCGGATTTGCTGCCGTGACCGCTGTGGTCGCCCCCTTATATGCCTTTGCCCATTGTCGCTCTGGCTGTCCTGGCCTGTGTGCCCCTGTTTGCCTTAGCATCTCCCCCTTGACCCCTCCTATCCCCTTCCCTTCCCTATCCTCCCCAATCCCTCTCTCATGTCTCTCTACATTATCTGGTTCAGTCCTCCCTCCCTCCCCCCTCACTTATTAGTTGCTGGTCATGAACAGGTCTTGGAACAGGGTGGGGAATAGCCTCCACCTGCTGTGGAAGCTTCCTTCTGATCCCCAAATGGCGTATTTTATTTTTTTTAATTTCAGAAACTGCCAAGTCGGACAGCCAATCTGCAGCCTTGGGTGGCACTACTGCTCGGGCCGATTGTGAGTCTCCCGTCTCGCTCTGCCCAGTGGGATCTGGATCTCGCTGGTGGAGTGCCAGATCTGCATATTTAAATGAGCCTAATTGATTCACCTGGCACCCAGGTCTCAGCATCTGTGCCTGTTGGTCCACACAAACGTAGATCAGGCGTAATAGCATCTGAGGGGTCTTGTAGGCCCTTGGAGATGCCTCGGCGGTCAGGGACAGGGCAGGGTGTACCCTGGCACTCTCCAAGAATCTGGGCACCTTAGCACTGCCAGCCACGGCCAGGGTTCCTGGTTGGCACTGCCTGGGGCACTGCCAGGATGTCAAGCTGACAGTGTGGAGATGCCAGGGCGCCAGGTTGGCACTGCCAGGAGTTGGCCCAGGGGAAACTTGCCAAATGGAGGGGTGGTGAGGAGTGTGTGGTATTATCATAACCGTAAGAACTGCAAGCGTTAATGAAGTGTCTAGAGTAGCCACTAGAGGGAGTTACAGTTACAACTATATAAGGCAGTGATGCTAAACCTTGCGGGAGAGTGTGTGCAGGAGTTAGCCAGAGAGACTCAGAACTACAGATAAGCGAGAGCAGATCATAGTTTATATCACTATTAAGATTAGCTGTAGATGAATGTAGTTTAAATGTTAAGAATCAACTATGTATTCTTTAGGAGTATGCGTTGAATCCAAATTAGTAGTGTTAATGAATTTATAGCTTTGTTTAAGCTATTTTGTGCTCTTTGTGAACACCATGTCAACCATCCTGAAATAAGGAACACAAAGAACACCAGAGGGGTGAAGGGGCTGAAAGGGGGTTGGGAGAAAGATCCTGACCACAATGGCACCCCAATCTGTGAACAGTTGTTCCTGCTGGGAGACCAAAAAAAACAGCAAATTTTGAAGTCTGCTGAATTGTGCCCACTCTGTTTTAAAATGGCTGCAGAAGCCAACCTACCAGCAAATTGGCCAAGTTTCTAATCAAAACCTTTGAATGTCAATTGCCAGGCGATATGCCCAGGCAGTTCTCCAGATGGCTTCACGCTTGTCTGGACTCCTTACAAAACATAACGACAATAGTGCACAAGACTTTCTGTGCCCAGTCACTGCCAGGATCAAAGTAGAGCCAATGAAACTCATTATGCTCAGAGAGTGCAAAGAACCCTACTTCTTTCGATGGCACCTTGATAACTTTGAAAATGGGAGACGGAAGCTTAATTAATATGAATTGCCCTCCATTGTATGCTCATAGCCAATTGTCATATGGTCATAACCCCACGTGCGAAAAGCGTGACTATAGGTTTGTGCCTTTTTTAAAATTACTTTTTCTGAGTTACAAAGCCAGGCCTCAGAGTGTGGTTGGGGCGAACCCCTAATCCAGCTCCTTGCCTGCTCCAAATACCAATTCAAATTCAAATTGAATCCAATTCATGGTCCCTACAGGAGAGACATACCAGATCTGAGCCAAAAGGCAGAGCAGATACTACACTTGATCTTAGCCTTTTTACAGCAATAAAGTTTGTACAATGCTCCAATAACATCATCTTTATCTCCCTGCTATTCGCAAGTTCTGAACCTAGAAGCATGGATCATCTTTGTTGGTGATACATTCATCCAATTTATGAGGCTTTTTAGAGAGATCATTCCTTGTCCACCTTGATCTCTTTTATCATCAATCTTTCTCATCAGTCACATTCATAGAATCATAGAATTTACAGTGCACAAAGAGGCCATTCAGCCCATTGAGTCTGCACCAGCACTTGGAAAGAACCCCCTACTTAAGCGCAAGCCTCCACCCAATCCCCGTCAGCCAGTAAGGGCACTAAGCGCAAGCCTCCACCCTATCCCCGTCAGCCAATAAGGGCACTAATTTACCATGGCCAATCCACCAAACCTGCACGGACTGTGGGAGGAAACCAGAGAACCCGGAGGAAACCCACGCAGCCACAGGGAGGAAGTGCAGACTCAGCAGAGACAGTGGCCCAAGCCAGGAATCGAACCTGGGACCCTGGAGCTGTGAAGCAACTGTGATAACCACTGTGCTACCGTGCCACCATGCAAACATTCTCCCCGTGTCTTTTTTTTTCTTTAAAAATTTAGAATTCCCAATTAATTTTTTCCAATTAAGGGGCAATTTAGCGTGGCCAAACCACTATGCTGGACATCTTTGGGTTGTGGGGGCGAAACCCACGCAAACACGGGGAGAATGTGCAAACTCCACACAGACAGTGACCCAGAGCCGGGATCAAACCCGGGACCTCGGCGCCGTGAGGCAGCAGGACTAACCCACTGCGCCACCGTGTTGCCCATTCTCCCCGTGTCTGCATTGGTCTCACCTAGACATCTTAAAGATGTGCAGGTTAGGTGGATTGGCCACGCTGAATTGCTCCTTAATTGGATACTCTAAATTTTAAAAAAAAATTTCTCATCAACTTCAGACTTCCTAATCATCTGTCGTATTATGTGTCCAAGAAATTCCAACTGTCTCTTCCTGATCTTAGTCAGTAGAGTTCTTTTGGGCTTCAATTTTGCTGGCACCTCTTCATTGGTAGTGTGATATATGGAGGATATCTTCATTGGTTTCCTCAAAAACCATCTGCGGGATTCTCTGTCGGCGGGATCCTCCGCTTCACCAGCAGCGCACCCATGCATTCTCAATGGGAAACCGCATTGGCCGGCTGCGGGAACAGAGACTCCCACCGCTGTCGGGGGCACGCAATGCCGGATTACAGGACTGGTGGGACGGAGAATCCCACCCCATAACTCTGCAGCCTCAATTCTTTTCTACATTGCTTTACCGATCATCCAACACTCACTTCTGAATGCCAGAATTGGTGTGATGACTGTCCTTGTGGAGTTTGCACCTTCTCCCCGTGTTTGCGTGGGTTTCGCACCCACAACCCAAAGATGTGCGGGTTAGGTGGATTGGCCATGCTAAATTGCCCGTAGTGTAAGGTTAATGGGGGGATTGTTGGGTTACGGGTATACGGGTTACGTGGGTTTAAGTAGGGTGATCATTGCTCGGCACAACATCGAGGGCCGAAGGGCCTGTTCTGTGCTGTACTGTTCTATGTTCTATGTTAGGTGAATTGGCCACGCTAAATTTGGCCCGGGGCTGCTCCAATTCTCCGGGCCGGATGGGCCAAAGTCACGGACAGTGACCCAGGACCGGGATCGATCCTGGGACCTCAGTGCCACGAGGCAGCTGTGCTAACCACTGGGCCACCGTGCTGCCCTGTTTCAGAAAAAATTTAAGATAACTTCTCTTCTGTTTGATCTGCCCAAGTGTTTGGTTTGCTTTCGGTCTAATTAACCTCCATGATAACTTTTAGCATTTTTTTATAATGGCACCACAAGATCACTTGCTCCTCTATCCCTCTCATCTCCTTATTTTACAAGTAAGAACTTAGCAGCCAAGTATTTCTTACCAAAATGTAAAAAGACATAAAAAGCCTATGTCGACATTGCACTGTCTCTGGGTAATCTAGAAAATCCCTAGAATTTCACTTCTCCCCATATTGGAGTTTGATCAGCTCTCATTGATTCAGTTTGCATTTCAAGGCCAGAAGCAAAATGCTGGGTTCGCTGTTTTCTTCCCCATCCTACCCTCTTCCAGGTTTTCCGTTATCACCTCATTTATTTGGATGTGGGTGGTCCAGGCTGGAATTGCAACCCAATTTCCGAAGGGATGTTCGATCAGCGGTGTGGAACTGGTGGTGTCCATTTCTTTTCCTCTTCGGAGGAACATCGATTGCACCTGGCAACATGGCTGAGAACTGCCAAACTGTGCTAGCCATGAAGCAAAGAGAAAATATATTTGATAAACAGCCCTGGAAACTTTTTTAAAAACTGTCCCCATCTGGTCAGGAAGCCAGTGATGTTATTGCTATCCTGCCATACTGAGATGCCATCTGAACATCATCATTGAATTTTTGGCCACATTAAAGGTTTATTTAAACCCTGCCTGCACAAACACAGCTGCAAAGAGGATATGCTTCAGAAGTGAATAACTTTTCAAGTTGCTTATTAAACAAATTTCGCTGACCTTGTTGTTATATTTGTGTGCAATATTAGCTGTTTCAGCCATGAAACATTTTTTTCTTAAAG
Source organism: Scyliorhinus canicula (assembly GCF_902713615.1). NCBI lineage: Eukaryota > Metazoa > Chordata > Chondrichthyes > Carcharhiniformes > Scyliorhinidae > Scyliorhinus > Scyliorhinus canicula. Next base: position 233,008,795 of record NC_052148.1, read on the forward strand.
CAGGCATTTAAAACGCCATCAATCAGAATGATGTATCTCTGTCAGTCAAAGCAGTATATTCCTTTAGATAGCATCTTTTATTACTGTGAGATGTCAATCAGTTAAGAAACCTTGCACGCATACATATTAGATCATTAAGTAATCCTTGGGGAATGGTAAAGGAGAAGGAGGGATCTCCAATATTCATGAGCTAGAAAATGTAATTCATTCAAGATAGAACAAAGCACATTGAAATATATAGCAAGGATAGCAGAGCACGAGCTGCGGATAGTCATGTTTCCACTGCACAGAGCTCAAGAGCGGGATTCTCCGTCAGCCGACGCAGGAATCGGGAAACGCGATTGGGCAGAGAATCGGTTTTGACGCCGAAACCGTGGCGGGCAAATCACCAAATCGCAATTCTCCGGTGCCTCGAGAGTGGCGTTTTGTGAGGCCACGAAAACTCCAGCACAAGTTTGTAGAGTCAAACAGAAAGTAACTTTATTTACAGCAATATGTACGCAGCGGCAGTAGTTCACCTCTGCTGCCTTCTCTCGCTGGTACCTCACTGGCCAGCTCTATTTATACAGCTGCAACTATTAGCTATTGCCCCGCCCCCCTCATTGAGGGAACTCACACTCCCGAAGAGTCATGGGATAACCAATTGTCCCCAGCCAATAAGATTTGGCAGTTTATAATATGGCGTACATGCGTCCTCGAATGCATGTAGAGTAAACACTGTTGGAATATCATTAGTGAGCCTAACTCAGTATTCTTCGGGGCCTCTGCGACGCTCCGCCTCCACTGAAGCAAATTCCCGATGCCAAGGTCCACTTGAGGGAGAGAGAGGAGGTATGGAAAGTATCCAACATCAGCATAGTTTGCTGACAGTTGTGCCGCTGGGCGGGGGCTTTTGCCAGGGCTGGGGGAGTAGCGGGGGGTGACCAGGAGGTGGGCTGTGGGGTTGAGGTGGGCGGCACAGAGCACCATTGCCGCGGCCTGCAAGGCAGCCATCCAGCTGCGCATGACGCTGACTGCCCACTGTGAACGTAGGGCCACAGGTCATATGGGTGTCCCCCAGGGCACACCCTAGATGCCCTCTGGCCCCAGCCCACCCATCAGTGGAATGGACACTCTCCAGCACAACCAGTGCCATTTGTTGGCTGGGATGGGGTGTGTGGGGAATGAAGTGTGTATATGCGGCTGCAGCTTGTCAGATTCCTGAGTGTCAATCACAGACTTGCCGAATCCCGTCCCATTTCTCATTGGAATCGATTGTGTTCCACATGGTGTCAGTGCTAGTCCCTCAATGGTCACTGAATTGGTCCAGGTGTGGCGCCAGTTTTGCTGTTGTGGTTGCAGCATGGTGGTGCAGTGGTTAGCACTTTTGCTTCACAACGCCGAGGTCCCAGGTTCGCTCTGAGTCACCGTCCGTGTGGAATTTGCACACTCTCCCCGTGTTTGTGTGGGTTTCATTCCCACAATCCAAAGAAGTGCAGGGTAGGCGGATTGGCCACGCTAAATTGTCCCTTAATTGGAAAAAAAAATGAATTGGATACTCTAAATTTATGGAAAAAAAGATTTTGCTATTGTGGAAGTCTACGAATCGTGCCTTGCCATCAACAATTCAGGCTGGATTCACTGATTTTGAGGCTATGGCCGGAGAATGTGACCAGTCTTATGATGAAAATGTCAGCGCCGGCCCCGCACTGATGTTGCGCACGGCGGGGGGATTGCAGCTGTGCCATGTAAAACCCCCCGTATTCCAACAGAAACGGCTGGAGAATTTCTGTGTCAGTGGGACCTGCAGCAGTCGCGTCGTACAACATTTCGCCGGCCGCGCGCAGACCTGGCCTGCCAGGTTGTGCCCCTCTCTAACCCCCTCGCCACCCCCAGACCACGCCCGGCCAGCGGAACGGCTCCCCCATGACTGTGACCCGCTGGACCACAGTCCGCAGCCGCCACTCGAGGTTGACGATAACACAGAGCACAAGTGATCTCCGCCTTCGTGAAGTCGGCCCATCGGGGGCGGAGCATCGGGCGAGGGCCTTCAGCTGACACCCCGAGGCCATCCCAATGGCGTGCTCACCGATGGCAACGTTTTGGAGGGGACGGAGCATCCGAAAACGGTCATCGCCCCCGATTTCAGCATCAAAAGGGATTTTCCACCCGATTGGCGAATGTAATTTCAGCGACTGCAAGCGGAGAATCCCGCCCTTACTCTCGGAAACGGAGAATCCCGCTGTAGATCTTGTGAACTATCGTTCAAATTTCCCTAAATCCTGGAGAAGAGTTTTTGCTTGTTCCCATACAAGCCATAAAAAGGAATGTTTCCTTGCAGCCAAGTACCCCAGAGATGAGGGAAAAAAACTTCAGAGGAGACTTACTTTTAATGGAATTATTTACTAATATTAACCGCGATCGTCGCTGTAGGCTGCCAGACTGTGTCGGTTTTTTTCATAAATTTAGAGTACCCAATTCACTTTTTCCAATTAAGGGCCAATTTAGCGTGGCCAATCCACCTAGCCTGCACATTTTTGGGTTGTGGGGGTGAAACCCACGCAAACACGGGCAGAATGTGCAAACTCCACACGGACAGTGACCCAGAGCCGGGATCAAACCTGGGACCTCGGCGCCATGAGGCAACAGGGCTAACCCACTACGCCACCGTGCTGCCCACCTGTTTAGGTTTATGCAAGGAAAAATATACACACTCCCTAATGCTGAGTAAGAGGAGTGGGTGCGATGGATTCTGTCCAAGGTAACAGCCATTTTCAGCCATTTCTACTGTGGATTCTGGTAGGCTCCCATCAGCGTTACAGCAGTAACCATGGAGAAGGCCCATGGAATAGATACTAGCCTTATTGAATGGGAAAACAAGTAAAAGGCATCAATGGATTGTGAAGGAAAATGTAAGCTTTTCTTTTGATAAATTTAGAGTATCCAATTATATTTTTTCCAATTAAGGGACAATTTAGTTTAGCCAATCCACCTGCCCTGCACATCTTTGGGTTGTGGGGGTGAAACCCATGCAGATGTGGGGAGAATGTGCAAACCCCACACAGACAGTGACCCAGGGCCAGGATTTGAACCCAGGTCCTCAGTGCCACCCGAGGAAAATGCAAGCTGATGCTTTATTATCTAATGGTAACAGGTGTTAAAACTGTTTACATTCTCGAACAAATGCTCCTTCCTATGAAAGCTGTCTTGGAAATATTAGTTATAACGTATAATTGTTTGCTATAATTTTTTTTGAGATTTGTCTTGTGGTTGTCTTTCGGTAAACGAGCATGTGATTTCAGTCACCCTGACCTCAAAGTATTTTGGCACACAAAGTATGGAACTTTAGCCTTGCACCAATTTCTCATGGTTAGTCCATTTAATTTATGCAAATGAATCTGCAATTCATATTCAGCCTGTCACCCGGGAAATAAACTATGGTATCAGCAACCTTTAAGGGCAATATGGAAAAATGAAACAGGAATGTCGCCATTCAAAAAGTTGCCTAGCTGCGTAGAAGGGACGGAAATTTGGGAAACAGAATGCCTTGCACCCCAGACACTGCAAAGCCTCTGTACAAGCTGTTGGAGAAAAATGGGGGAACCAAAATATACGCAGCGAAAGCAATGAAGGATCTGGGCACATAATAATAGGCAGAGCAGAATATGGCCATCTGCTCAATGACTGGTTGGGTGAATGAGCAGCCGTATGAGGTGCATATGAGGAAGGTTGCCTTGCTCAGCACTGCAGAATTATCTCCTCAGTCGGCTGGCATGGTGGAGCAGTGGTTAGCACTGATGCCTATGGTGCTAAGGACCCGGGTTTGATCCCAGCCTTGGATCACTGTCCGTGTGGAGTTTGCACTTCCTTCCCATGTCTGTGTGGGTCTCAACCCCACAACCCAAAGGTGTGCAGTGTAGGTGGATTAGCTAAATTACCCCTTAATGGAAAAAAAAATTGGGTTCTCTAAATTTTAGAAAAATGTTCCCCATAGCAAACAGGGTTTCAGTATGGTCAGATGTAATGGTTAACTCAATTTTCTGCATCTATATACTGTTTATACGTAGAAACCATAGCACAGAAATGGGCCCTTCAGTCCGACCAGCCTATTCTGATTTATACCATGTTCAAGTGTATATAACTCCATCAGCCTAACCTTCTATTCCCTACTCCCTGATATGAATATGTAGCTTCCTCTCAAATGCATACAGACCATTTACCTCAACAACTCCTTGTGCGAGCGAGTTACACTTTCTCATCCCTCTCTAGATTCCTTCCATATTCCCTATTTGATTCTGGGGCTTCTGTCTAATATTGTTGGCCTCTAGTTTTGCACTTCCCCACAGGTGGAAACAGTTTTTAGGGGCAGAATTCCCCATTCCTGCCTGTTTAGTGGCGAGAGGAAGCGAGGACGACAATCAGACTCCTACCAGTGGGAAAACACTTCGTAATATTCATGACGGTCCGATGGCGGGTTGGCTTTCCCGCTGATCCGTGCTGGGAATGCCATTTGCATGCATCAGCATGTCAGAATTACTGATTGAATATGTTACTCGCTGGAATCGCCTTTCCCCCTCCCAATTACATACCACGCGAGTGGGGTATTAGGCCTGTCTAAATCACAATCAGAGGTAGGTGACGTCAACCGGTCCGCTCTCACTTCACTCATGGCTTTAGGGTGAGTTCAACAATCCAAGCCTACCTACAGCAGCACTGTTTCCTCAGCGTGCCAGTGTGATGCCACATTTGTGGAAGAGTCAGGTTGGTCTGCTCACAGTCAGTGCCTCTGTTCTCTGGGAGGCTGACACTCAGTGTCTACAGAGACTTTCAGGCTGCACTCTGAAACAGAGGGCGGGATTCTCCATTTTTGGGACTATGCCCCCACCCCGTCAGGAAAACTGTGGTCTTTTACGCCAGGAAAACGGGCATCAAAAGTCCACAGATTCCCCGTTTTGCTGGGGGCTAGCAGGCAGCCGCGTAGAGCTCGCAGCTCTAGCTGCCGATACGGCCCTCCCGCACTTCCAGGTCAGAGGCCGCACAGGCGCATGGCGGCGGCCTCCAACGGCCGTGCCATGACACCTGGCGGAAACCTGGAACACCGAAATAGTGCCCCCATCTGCCGTGCGCGTGTCCCGGACTGCCCGCACATATTGCCCCCAGCCCCGAATGAAGCCCCTTCCCCCGACTGTGGTGGGCCAGGACTGAGTCCGCAGCCGCTACGCGAGGATCACGGACGGTGGGACCATGAGAGGTCCACACCATTGGGATTTTGGCCGGTCGGGGATGGAGCATCGTGGGGTGGGTGGGGGGGGGGGGGGGGGGGGGGGGGTGCCTCAGGCAATGGCCTGTGGTGGTGGATACTCGTGGAGTACGCTGATTTTCAGGGGGCGGAGAATTGCAAAACCGGTCCCGATTCCGTGCGCGAAAACGGATTCTCCGTCCTGTCGCCGATTGTGATTTTCGCGTCGGGGGGCAGAGACCCCAGCCCAGAGTCTAGCACTGCAATCAGCCAGGGCAAGTGAACAGTCAGCAGAGTGAGCAACCAAGGACCTGTAACTTGTACCAAATGGGTGCGTTTAAAACAAATACTGCAGGAATGGCAGCCTGAGCCAGACCAATCCTATCCCGAAGAGGGCACCCTGAGTCCATGGGGCGGTCACCAAGGCGCTTTCCGCTGCTCCCCCTCGGTCCTTGCAAACGCTACAATTTTGAACCCTTTTTAAAACTCTGCTTACATTCTCTCTCTCCCTCAGCAGCCATGATGCCCCGTTTGAAAGTACCTGTAGTAAATCGCGCCTGCGTCACTTCCATCTGAGAGGGGCGCAGCATCCCAGGAGCGCAGAGCATACTGTGCCCAATCTGGTAAATACATGTAAATGTATGCGAATGCCGGATTTGCATATCCCCGTGTGCGCGGGACGCAAACCTAATTTTCACTGCCAGGGAGAGATCGGAGCATAGTGCCCATAATCGGCGCTGGGCGCAGGCCTCGATTTTGGCCAGAGACCTGATTTTCCACCCGCGATTTGCGTTTCCAGCTTCACAAGGTGGAGAATCCAGTCCTTAGTGTCCCAATTGGAAAATGCCAGCCTTACTTTCCGATTCGTGCGAGATTTTGAGCTCAGGTCATCCTCTGCCCGACCCAATGTAAAATTGCAGAGAAATCGGGGTGGGCAGGAACCCAGGAGGAAGGCTCTCCGAGGAATTTTGCAGTTACCCCTGTCCACAAACCAGCCGGCAGGGGAACGTAAAATTCCACCCATAGAGATGGAAGAAGGTAATCTTTGTGATGGAAAATCAGTTCATGGTTGAAAAGGATACTGACCTGGCAAAAAGTTTGATTCAAATTAAGATAGCGGTCAACAGACAGAGGTGGAATCGATGCTAAAGCATAGCAAGCTGATCTGTGTCCACCCCAGGACTTAACAACCCTGAGAGAAAGGTTATTTATTCCCCAAGAGGCACATTGTGGCATGGAGCCCCGATCTTCATCTCAGATGCCCAAACTCTCATGTGGCACTTAGAAAATATCTTGGAAGAGGTCAGAGAATGTATTTCATGGGAACAGGGGATATAAACAGTGAAGATAGCACGTTGTTGTAAATAGTTGAAATAATTGAGTATAACAATGGTTGGCTTGATCAATTGGTGTTTGGTTTGATTTGAGGAGATTGAGGAATGGATAGTGGAATTCTTAGATTGTAATTTTATTTGTGTGTAAAGGTTAGATGCAAAGATCAATGAGGCTGATTAGTTGTGAATGGAGTCCCCAGACAAAAACCTCTTCAGGCGTCTGCGAAGGTGTCAATCCTTACTGAATTTATTCTCCAGCAACTATTACATGTGGGCTTGTTGCACTGCAGTCTTTTGCATCCACTACATTGGCATCTAATTTCACTGTATCCTGTGGGATTTCTGGAAGCAAATTTATGAAGGACACAAACACGATGCCAGAATTCAAGAAACTGGATTTGAAGCTTACCATCTTCCTTTCATTGTCCCAGCCGCTTGCCTCAGTGCCAATTTTGCTTTACGGGCGGCACAAAGTGATGCAGAATGGCACCACTAGGCAACACTGGTGTTCATGAGAACTGGGATTAACAAATTTTCCTCATCGCCCCTTAAAAGTCACACACCATTCAAACTTTAATATTGTCATTCCTTCATTGTCAGTGGGTCAGAATCTTGGAACTCTTTATTGAACAACGTAGTGGGAGCCCCTTCACCACACGGACTGCAATGTTCTAGGAGAAGGCTTGTCAACATCTCCTCAAGGGCAACCGAGGATGTGCAATAAATGCAGGCCATGTCAAAGACACAAATCCCAAATTCATTAAAACATTGGTAGCCTCTAAAATCCTGGAGCATCCTGCAATTCTTCAGCAGTTAATTACCCTTTCATTTACCACTGCAGAGTCATATAGTTATAGAGGTCTACAGCACAGTAAAAGTCCTTCAGCCCAAAAACAACCATCAATTCTAATCCTATTTTTCAGCACTTGGCCCATAGCCTTGTGTACTTTGGCATCACAAGTGCTTATATAAATACTTTTTTAAAAATAAATTTAGATTACCCAATTATTTTTTCCAATTAAGGGGCAATTTAGCATGGCCAATCCACCTACTCTGCACATTTTTGGGTTGTGGGGGCGAAACCCACGCAGACACGGGGAGAATGTGCAGACTCCACACGGACAGTGACTCAGAGCCGGGAACAAACCTGGGACCTCAGCGCCGTGAGGCAGTTGTGCTAACCACCAGGCCACCGTGCTGCCCAATATAAACACTTTTAAAATGTTATGAGGGTTTCTGCCTCCAGCACCCTTTCAGGCAGCAAGTTCCAAACTCCCGCCACACTCTGGGTGAAAAGGTTTTTCCTCACATCCCCTCTAAACTTCCTGCTCCTCACCTCAAACCTGGGACCTCGGCCCCCTGAGGCAGCAATGCTAACAATTGCACCACCGTACTGCCCACTTACCTTAAATCTATGTCCCTTGGTCATTGATTCCCCCACCAAGGGGAAATGTTTATTGCTGTCTACTCTATCTATGCCCCTCATAATTTTATACATCCCAATCGTGTCCACCCTCAGTCTCCTCTGCTGCAAGGAAAACAACTCCAGTCTATCAAATCTCTCTTCATAACTAAAACTCTCCAGCCCAGACAACATCCTGGTAAATCGCCTCTGCACCCTTTCCAGTGCTATCACATTCCTCCTGCATTGTGAATACCAGAACTGCACACAATACTCTAGCTATGTTGTATAAACCTTGCGGTTGTGACAAAGAATGCATTTGCATTTTTTCTGTTGCAATGATGGAGAATAAATTGGCTGACATAAACTTTCAGCAGTTAGGGTAGCATGGTGGCGCAGTGGATAGCACTGCTGCCTCACGGCGCCGAGGTCCCAGGTTCGATCCTCGCCCTGGGTCACTGTCCATGTGGAGTTTGCACATTCTCCCTGTGTTTGCGTGGGTTTCACCCCCACAACCCAAAGATGTGCAGGGTAGGTGGATTGACAACGCTAAATTGATCCCTTAATTGGAAACAATGAATTGGGTACGCTAAATATATTTTTAAAAAACTTTAGCAAAATCACTTTTTCTTTGATTAATTACCTCACTTGCCAGATACTGCTGTTTTAAAGAACATGGAAAGGTGAAAGTGACTGAAATAGGTCAAGTAGCCCCATCACGCCCTAAATAGTTATATTGTTCCACCATCAAGAAGGTGGATGCTTCGTCAACTCACCCTCGAATCCCGGCCCTGGGTCACTGTCCGTGTGGAGTTTGCACATTCTCCCCGTGTCTGCGTGGGTTTCACCCCCACAACACAAAGATGTGCAGGTTAGATGGATTGGCCACGCTAAATTGCCCCTTAAATTGGAGAAAAAAATAATTGGGTACACTAAAATATTTTTAAAAACTACCAGGGTTTATTTGCCAGAATTAAATATGGTGGATTTCAGTCTTGCTCCAATCTAGCAGTCCCTGCATGTGTATCTGCCATTTGCAGCCTCCCCAGCCTGGCAATTCGAGCCCTTTAAAGTTTTTGGGATAAAACAACAGGATTAAACTCCATGCAAAATCCAATTATCTACAGTTCATATGCAAAAGATTAACATAAACAACACCATTGCTTCCGGTGATAGTTACTGCGACTGCTCTGCTGTTCTTTATCAGTGTTAGCTACAGACACAAACTCAGCTGGCTTCACCAAACTAAAATTTGAACAAAGAATTCTTAGGCCAGCTTCATCAATTGTTGTACTTCAATTATCTGCATGGCAATTCATCTTCCTCTTCAAATTCATAGAATCCCTACAGTGAAGAAGAAGGCCATTCGGCCCGTCAGGTATGCACCGACCCTCTGAAAGAGCATCCTAACCATGCTCCCAACTGCAACCCCGTAACCCCATTTAACTCACAAATGCTTGGACACTAAGGGCCAATTTAGGATGGCCAATCCACCTAACCTGCACATCTTTGGACTGTGGGAGAAAATCAGAGCACCCAGGGGAAACCCACGCAGACACTGGGAGAACGTGCAGACTCCAAACAGTCACCCAAGGCCAGAACTGAACTCAGATCCTTGGCGCTGTGAGGCAGAAGTGCTAACCACTTCAATTAGCGTGCCACTGCTCACCACTGTGCCACGTGAAAAAGGAATTAGTGTCCTCAAGAGGTCACTGCTTTCTTGAAAAGCCAGTTAGCGCTAAGCATGTAATCTCCTACCATAGAGGAAGGAAAAGACCATCTCCTGAATATTCAATCTGGTGAGAACTTACCACCTGTCATCCTGAGATCCAGTGGGGATCGCATTGCCGCCAGCTCTGACAGGCCTGCTGCTCATTGTACACTCAATTGAGCATTGATTGACAGCATGTGAGATTTCCCTCTGCACTTGGCCAATCAGATTGGCTGTCACCTCTCCAACCCCCTCCAGCACAGTACTGCAGAACCTAATGTCCCCCCCCCCCATCCCCCGGGGGTGAGTTTGGGGGCAGGAGGGGCAGGAGAGCGCAGGTTGGGGAACCCGCTGCCTTACCATCTCTGCCCACTTATCTCCAGAGGAAGAAGGCGTGTGACTGATGGGCACTTTATTCAGCTGTGTCTCCCCGCAAAGGAGGCAATTTGGAGCTCCCGCTGGCTCTCCAGCTAGCTGGCGATATCCCCCATCACCAAAATTAAATTCATGTGCCTAAAGCAGAAAAGAATAACAAGTTCTTCATAACTGCCAAATTGCAGATAACACAAATCAGCCAGAAAATCCGAAATATGTAAGCAACTCGCACCATAGCCAACAAGGTACTTTCGAAATGTAGTCACAGGTGTAAATATAAAGTAGAGAAACACAATAGGAATTTGCTCACAGAAATTGCAATCATTTGTTCTGGTGATGCAGTTTGAGAGATAAATGTGAGACAGCGGGATCAACTCCTCTGCTCTCCTTTAAACATTGGCACAGATTTTAAAAGTGTTTATCTGAGAGGGCAGACGTGTCTTAATAAAACATCACTTGCACGACAATGCACTGTAAATGTAGCCACAGTCCCAGGGGACCATAGGCTGTTCTCCCCTTTGAGAGCTGACTGGTGGTGATTTAACCTGAGGGTCACCGCACCTCAGGCAAGGGGCAAGGTTGAGAAGGTGGAGCCTTCATGAATGACCTGAGCCAGTACAGGAATTGAACCCGTGTCTCTGGCGTTGCTCCGCATTACGAACCAGCCGTCTGAGCTAACCAACTCTCTATGACAGTGCATTACTCTCTTAATGTTCCACTGAAGAATCCACAAACATTATATGTTCAAATCTCTTCAATGGGGCTTGAACTCAGGATCTTCCTCAGGGGTGAGGGAGCCAAAGCCTATATCTTAACACAAACGCATTGGCTTCATATCAAAACAGGATGCAGCAGAATGAGGTATATTTTCAGTATTTTCACCAATTATTTTAATTTCCAAGGTTCTAAAACAGCTAAGCAATGACAGTATATCCAAAGTATAGTCGTCAAGTCTGCAGCCTTGCCGCTATCTCACAGCATAAATATTTAATGGTAAGATAAGTATAAGGGAAATGTGTGATAAATGCAGGCAATCCCATCAGAAGATATTGGAAATTAATGTGACAAGAAGATACATCTGTTACACAGCCACGCTGCCTCTTTTTACGACGCATTGAAGAAAAGTAATTGCAGACTTTCTTTACCATTTTATCATGTTGTCAATATACAAATTCCATTAAAAAGTTTGCCGTTCTCCACAGGGGACATTGTTCAGCTCTGAATAGAAAAAAAAAACTTGGGTTCAGTATCTCCCACACTTTTTATTTCACTGCCATAAAGTTTAATTGTTTAATTGTCTAGCTTTGTATATCCAGCTGTGTGGACAGATGTGGATCCCATTTAAACTAAGCAGCACTAAAAAGACTTTAAAAGCCTGTGGGAAGCCGGGGGAGAGGGGTGGGGGGGGGGAATGGTCAAAAATGCATAAAAAGCCTCAATGAGGTGTGCTCCAAATAAAATGCCAGGAGTTCCTCAGGCAATTTGCACAATTTGCAGCGATGCTGCTGATAGAAAATGCAATTTACTGATGGTATCTCACTAAAAGTCCCATAATATTCATCCAACACTCTTCAAATCTGAGATAATGGGCGCTATCTAACCAGATTCGTTCTAAGTGTGGTAGCGAGCGGGAATTTCCAGGTGTTTCCCAAGGGCTGACCCGGCAAGGCCATCACCGGTATCTAACTAATTAGGGCACTTAATGATGCGCCACGGGCTTCACGCCATAAATGACTGTCCTGCCGGCTGATTTGCGGGGACCACGCCCAGCAGCTCCCTGCTAATGAGGGGGAGCGGCTCTTAAACCGATCCCCCACAGCAAACCCCACAGCCATGCCACCCACGCAGACCAGCTCCACGATTCGGGGATGCCGACCTGGCCACACTGATGGATGCGGTCGAGTCCAGATGGGATACCGTGTTCCCTTCCCCCAGCGGGTAGGAGGGTCAGCCAAAGGTCAGCCAGTGCCACCTGGGAGGCAATGGCAGCAGCCGTCAGTTTGGGGAGTGTACCCAGGAGGATCACCACCCAGTGCCGCAACAAACTCAACCCCCTCCACTGGGCCGCATGGTGGAGTTGGCATCGGCCCCCGGCACCGCTCCCGCCTGTTACTACCCCCTCCGACGACCCTGTGCCTGGCACGGCTCCCCTCCCCAAAACAAGACCGTGACATGCCCGAGCATGCCCTTGCACTCACCAGAACACCCCACCCATGCCCAGCAGTGGTGCACCCGCCTCTCCCCCACCAGGAACTTTCAAAATGTAATTGAACATGAACGTTTGCAGGTTTATGGGAATAAAGCTGGTCTGTGGAACTAAATTAGGCAACTCTTTCAAAGACCCAACGTGGGCATGTTGTATTGACTGGCCCCTTTCTATGTTGTAAGATTTTATGATTCTATAACTGTAATGCTTAATGCCAAGCTGGCAAGTGCCAAAATCTAGCCCATTTGATGGTTCCCAAACTGTGTCCTCAGATTCAAATGCTCTTTTTTGCTTGGTACTGCTAGGAATCTGTTCAGTTTGTATTCTGAATTCAAGTTGCTAATGTAAATTAGGAATCAACAAGGATTCCAACACCAATCTCTGAGATATCCCATTGGTGGCACTGTGGTTAGCACTGCTGCCTCACAGCACGAGGGACCCGTGTTCGATTCCGACCTGTTTGCAGAATCTCCCACGTCTGTGTGGGTTTCCTCCAGGTGCTCTGGGTCCCTCCCACAGTCCAAAGATGTGCAGGTTAGGTGGATTAGCCATGATAAATTGCCCCTCAGTGTCCAAAGATGCACAGGTTAGGGGTTATGGGGATAGGGTGGATAAGGGGGCCTGGAAGGGTTGGTGCAGAGTCTTTTCTTTTTCAAACAATTTTATTGAGATATTTTAGGCATATAGAAAAAGTGACATTGTGCAGTACAAAAAAAAAGAAGTCAAGATACAAATTAAACATAGTGCAAACCACGGCTCTGTTCACGCATGGACCTGCCCCAATATCCCCCTACTGTACCCTACCTTAGCGCCCCCCCCCCCCCCACCCCCCCGCTGACGCTAACTCCTCTGCGAAGAAGTCAATAAATGACTGCCACCTTCGGGCGAACCCTAATACAGTAGCGAACCTCTCAAGACGAACTTGACTTTCTGTGGGGCAAGAAAGCTCGCCATGTCCGACAGCCATACCTCAGCCCTCGGGGGCTTTGAGTCCCTCCGTGCAAACAGTATTCATCGCCGTGGTACCAGGGAAGCAAAGGCCAGAACGTCAGCCTCTCTCTCTTCCTGGACTCCCGGATCCTCAGAAACCCCAAAGATTGCCACCTCAGGGCACATTACCACCCTAGTTTTCAATACCCGTGACATGACATCTGCGAATCCCTGCCAATACCCCCTGAGTTTAAGGCACGACCAGAACATGTGTACATGGTTAGTCGGCCCTCTGGCGCATCTAGCACACTTGTCCCCCAGCCCGAAGAATTTGCTCATGTGGGCCACCAACATGTGGGCCCAGTGCACAACCTTAAACTGGATCAGGCTGAGCCTGGCGCATGTTGCGGTCGTGTTTACTCTGCTCAAGGCTTCTGCCCAGATACCGTACTCTATCTCCCCCCCGAGCTCCTCCTCCCACTTAAGCTTCAGGTCCTCAGCTCCCATTAGTTCCTTGTAGACATCCGAGACTCTACCCTCTCCCACCTCTCCCCGAGAAACTACCCTGTCCTGCCTCCCCTTCGGCGGGAGACGTGGGAAGGATGGCACCAGTCTGCGTACAAAATCCCATACTAACGAGGCAATCATTGCCCCCTCAGATCAACCAGCCGTATTCATCAATCAAAACGCAGTCCACTCCATCAGTTCACAGCTGGTATGTAACCACTTGAAGATTCTCATGCATGTATGTTCAAAATGTCCTGGAAGCTGCCATGATGCCTTTATTCTGCATCATTTATGCCTACCACATTGCTCTTCACACCTCCAATCAAAGTCAATTGATGGCTCATTGGGGATAAGGGCGGATCACTCAGGATCTTGACTGATAATATCTGAGAAGAACCCCATAACTTACAATTGGAACGACATGTGCACAAGAATACTCATAGACCGGGGGCAGCACAATGGCGCAGTGGTTAGCACTGCTGCCTCACGGCGCTGATGACCTGGGTTCAATCCCAGCCGCCCTGGGTCACTGTCCATATGGAGTTTGCACATTCTTCCTCTGTTTGCGTAGGTCTCATCCCCACAACCCAAATATGTGTAGACCAGGTGGTTTGGTCAGGCTAAATTGTCCCATAATTTGGAAAAGAGAGAATTGAAATAGAATTCGGTACTCTAAAGTTATTTTTATAAAAGAATACTCATAGACCAAACAAGTGGATTACTGAAGGATGCAGTTTGGGTGCCTGGAGAGTTCTGGGGGTGGTGCTATCAACGTTGGCCCGAATGGTAGTGGTCTGCCCTGCCTTGCGCAATATAGCACAGCAGAGAGACCGACAGCAGAAAGAAGAGGAAAATGACCACCTTGTATCTTTGGACAAGGAAAAGAAGGATGAGGCCTTCTTCCCTGCAGCCATCCACCTAGCTGCCAGAGGTGTCGATGATGGACTCATATTCAGCTAACAATTCAGCTAAGCTGAATATAATCAGATGGCACTCCAACGTTGAACCCACTGACTGCGTCACACCCCCATTCGCAACACAAAGAAATCCCACTGTCATTAATCCTTCCGTCTCATTCACACCAATGTGTGTTTTCTGCTCTGGTCGTATCATTTTCCACAAGGCCACCTGGCATGCAAAAGGCAAGACTGGAAATGACTGGACAATACAGACTATGAAGAATGATGCATCAACAATGATAATAAAATTAACACAGTGATAGATTTTTAAATGCCCAGTAATTCCCTATATGAAGATACAAACTTTCTCCCTTCCTTTTCCTTTAACACCCACCTTCTGCTACCCCTTGACTGAGTCAGGTCGCTCATTCCCCTGCTCTGACAGCTAAGATGCTTGTGGCCAATGCTCTCTGGCCTTTAGAGCCTATGAGGGCCCCAACAAAGACTGCCACACCTCCAGCTGTTTTCATGCTTCCCTCTCTGGGCTCAGCTGCAATGTCCTGCTAGCCAAGAGATGGAGAGAATTTTGCTGCACTGAAATGAGGTACAGAATGGCCAAAGCAAAGCTTTCCTCTGACCTGTTTAAACTGGCAGACTGAATGTGCAGGGTACTAGTGAGGACCAGAAGTATTTGGTGCTCTGTTGCATCTGAGGCTTCTTGTGAGTAGCCTCCCTTTGCATGGAGATGGAACATCATAGCACTCATGCTAGAGATGGACTCCTCCAATCTCTCTCTAATTATGTAAATTACTCTAGAAATGCGGACAGAACTTCACATATCTTCTACTGCTGCTCCAGAATAGTCCTCCTTCTGAATGTCCCCTAATGCATCCAGCAGAGCAGCGCTTGGAGTATCCTGCACCCTTTGACTGTGACTCTGCTGCTCGACCTGTTTCCAACACTTATTCTTGTTCTCTTGTGATGTGCGGTTCAACATGTGACAACCTAGTTACCTGTATTGGAGGCCCCATTGCAGGGTGTGTAACTGTGCAGGTCCGCATGAGTCAACTGCGATCTCCTCTGAGACCTCCCCGACCTCTTCCTGTACCAGCTCCTGCATTATGCTTGAAGTACCTGTGACAGATGAAAAACATGAATTCGAACTGACGAGGAGGAAGTGTTCAAACTCTGCACTGTGCATATCATGACACTTCAGTTATTAATGGCTTGAGTGAGTGTTGTGTGCTCAATGTCAGTGTCACGTCTGATTCTGTCACCAGGTATCTGGGAGACTGCAATCTCTCCATCATCAATGGCCATGCCATTCTGCTGATGTCCAGCACCCCCTCGTCCACAACAGCAGTCAAGGTGTCTATCACTGAAGAGCCAGCCCGGTTCCCTGCCTCACCTGTGTCTTCTGCACTCTCTTCTCCTGCAAGGAGAATAAAGAGCAATGAGTGTGGGAAGTGAAATGTTTTGACACAAAGTTGTGGAGTTAAGGTTATTTCCTGTGTTACAGTTAACCCCGCAGAAATGTCACCTTTTCCAGCCATTTTTCTCATATTTTGTCATCTCATTCATTGCTGCTATGATCTCAGTCTCCAGTATTTCTGGTCCAATAAAATCAATGTCAACTTTACTCACTTGTTCTAGCTCAGTCATTTCAGGTTTTTCATTTTTTGCAAGTGGTTCCTCAGTATCAAATTTCCATCATGTACTTGTTTCACAATGTTTGTTAATGAAACACCTTCCTTCCTTTCTATTGCTATTGTTTTCAGTCCTTTATGCTGAGTGTCACTAATCTCCATTGCGTTTGCCATTGCCTACCCTTCATCATTAATCCAATTCTTTGAGGTGCCGCACTGCTTTTGCGACCATTGTTCTTGTGCCTTTTCTGTTCCCCTTCTAAACTTGTCCTTTCAAGTGTCTCTCTTCCATCCCTCAATCTTCAGTATTGACATTCTTCCACTTACTGCTTTTTTCCATTTTTTGTAACATTAGCACATATTGATCCTATTTCCTGTCTATCCTCGGTTTGCTCCTATTTCCTTGACAGATTCTTTCATTTGTCTCCATTCTCATTCACGTTGGCGGTATCCTTGCCTTTTCTGGCCCGTGCTTTGTTTACCTCATTTACAAATTCTCCATTTACTTCTTTCAGCTCTTTAGTTTCCACCCTTTTCTGTATTTTCCACCTTGGAGCTACATGTGAATATACAAATCAGGAACAGGATTAAGCCATTTCAGACTCTCGAGCTTGCTCTGCTATTTGACAAGATCATGGCTGATTTGATTGGTATAATGTGGAGATGCCGGCGTTGGACTGGGGTGAGCACAGTAAGAAGTCTTACAACACCAGGTTAAAGTCCAACAGGTTTGTTTTGAATCACTAGCTTTCGGAGCACTGCCTCAGGTGAATGAAGTGGTGGGTTCCAGAAACATATATATAGACAAAGTCGAAGATGCAATACGATACTTTAAATGAAAGTCTTTGCAGGTAATTGAGTCTATAGGTCCAGACGAAGCAACTGGAGAGAGGAGTAATCACAGGTTAAAGAGGTGTGAATTGTCTCAAGGCAGGTCAGTTGGTAGGATTTCTCAAGCCCAGGCCAGATGGTGGGAGGGTGAACGTAATGTGACATGAATCCAAGGTCCCGGTTGAGGCAGTACTCGTGTGTGCGGAACTTGGCTATAAGTTTCTGCTCGGCGATTCTGCGTTGTTGACATCCTGAAGGCCGCCTTGGAGAACGCTTACCCGAAGATCAGAGGCTGAATGCCCTTGACTGCTGAAATGTTCCCCGACTGGAAGGGAATATTCCTGCCTGGCGGTAGTCGCGCGATGTCCGTTCATCCGATGTCACAGCGTCTGCATGATCTCGCCATTGTACCACGTTTCGGGACATCCTTTCCTGCAGCGTATGAGATAGACAACATTGGCCGAGTCGCACAAGCATGTACCATCTACCTGGTGGGTGGTGTTCTCACGTGTAATGGTAGCACCCATGTCGATGATCTGGCACATGTTGCAGAGATTGCCATGGCAGGATTGTGTGGTGTCGTGGTCGCTGTTCTGAAGGCTGGGTAGTTTGCTGCAAACAATGGTTTGTTTGAGGTTGCGCGGTTGTTTGAAGGCAAGTAGTGGGGGTGTGGGGATGTCCTTGGTAAGATGTTTGTCTTCATCGATGACGTGTTGACGGCTGCAAAGAAGATGTCGTAGTTCCGTCGCTCCGAGGAAGTACTGGACGACGAAGGGTACTTTGTCGGTGATCGTTCCATACATGAAAACATAAAACTTACGATAAATACATAAGGATACATAATGAAAATACATAAACATAGACAGCTGCTACCTAACCTGCTGATTTTTTTCCAGCACCTTCTGATTCGATTTATGTTAATCCCAGGCCTGGCTACCTCCCTCTGCCAGACATAAAAGATTGCATGACACTATTCCAAAGAAAAACCAAACAGTTCTCCCCAGTGCCCTGGTGAATATTTATACCACCAAACAACAACACTAAAAAAAGACAGACTCCTGGTCATTATTTCATTGCTGTTTCTTCGCCACTGCTTTGTGTAAATCAGCTTCAGTGACCCTGACATCACAAGATTGACTACACTTTGAAAGTATTTGGATGGTTATAAAGCACGTTGTGGTGCAGTGAGGTTGTGAAAAATACTGGGCGCGATTCTCCGCACTCACGACGGGCGGAGAATAGCGGGCGACGCTGGTCTGCGCCCTCCCGCTATTCTCCCCCCCCCCCCCACGCCCGCCCCCCGACACGAATCGCTGCTCGCCGCTTTTTTTACGGCGAGCAGCGATTCTCCCCTGGCCGATGGGCCGATTTCCAAGGCCTTTACGGCCGTTTTCACGAATTTTAATACACCTGCTATACAAGTTCGTGAAAACGGCGGCAAAGTGCCGTTCTGCACAACCATGCCACCGATTGGCACGGCCGCACCAAGGTCCCACGCACTCTTTCCCCCTCCGCCGCCCCGCAGGATAATTCCGCGGGGCGGCTGAGGGGCATTACGGACCGCGCATGCGCGCATCTGACGCATATGTGCGGATGACGTAATCCACTCATGCGCGGGTTGGAGTCGTCCAATCCGCGCATGCGCGGCTGACGTCATCATATGCGTCAGCCGTCGCTAACTTTGGTGCGCGGGCTTAGCGAAATTTGTTAAGCCCGCGATGCCGTAGTTCACGGGGCCGCGATGCTAGCCCCGACCGGGGAGCAGAATCGGGTCCCGGGAGGGGGTGCGGAGGCTGCCGTGAAACACGGCCGTTTTCGTGGCAGCCTTCACGACTCTCCGCCTTTGCGGAGATTCGCGCCCACTATATCAATGTAAGTTCATTTTTTTCTTTCTTATATTAAGAGCACTGTGTCGATGTTTATGTTAAATCTATATTATGTAGGCAGCACGGTGGTGCAGTGGGTTAGCCCTGCTGCCTCACGGCGTCGAGGTCCCAGGTTCGATCCCGGCTCTGGGTTACTGTCCTTGTGGAGTTTGCGTGGGTTTGCAGATGTGCAGGCTCGGTGGATTGGCCATGCTAAATTGCCCTTTAATTGGAAAAAATGAATTGGGTACTCTAAATTAAGAAAAAAAATCTATATTATATGTATTTTGCTAAAGATAGTATTGAAATGAAATGAAATGAAAATCGCTTATTGTCACGAGTAGGCTTCAATGAAGTTACTGTGAAAAGCCCCTAGTTGCCACATTCCGGCGCCTGTTCGGGGAGGCTGGTACGGGAATCGAATCGTGCTGCTGGCCTGCTTGGTCTGCTTTAAAAGCCAGCGATTTAGCCGATGGTGAAGTAAGTCAATGAAAGTGGCAAAATGAAGGAAAATGCTGCCTCTGTAGTTCGGACATTCATTTGTTACCTACAGCGTCACTTCAGCAGGTCCCTCCAGTACCAGAAGCTCCTTTTCCCACTATTAAGCTAAGTGTCCCAACCTGTCCATGCAGGACAGCACCGGGATGGATTGCCTGTCGACTGGTTTGTAAGGATTGTCACTGCCACAGGGAAAAAAAATAGTAAGCAAGTATGTATTCATGACCCTAACAGGCTGTAGTTATTTTGAACCAGATGTCTCTGATCTAGAAGCCCCTTTTCCCCGCAATTTAACTTGGGAACCCCAAACCACTACAGTGCTGGAAAACCTTCCTAGGATGTGGCTCTGCATTACGTGCTTGTGTCTACCCTGTCGCCAATTTCTTTTCAAAACGCCTTTGAGAGAAAAGTTGAAGAAAAGGGGAGCAAATAAAGTAAATCAGAACACATCAAAACTCAATTACATGAAGGAAGAGAACTAAAGATTAAAGAGAAAAATGATCATAGAGAATTCGGATCAGCTTTTTAATGGCTGATGCTGAGTAAAATCCAGATGCAATCAATCAAACATAATGATTTGGGAAAGAAAAAGAATTTTAATAAGGATACCACTTCACTGTCATGTACATAGCGATCAAAATGAAGTAATTTAAATATTTATGTGCGCAAGGCTGCTTCCCTGCTGGTTTCGTAAGTTAACTCATTATGGTTCCTGTAAAGCTTTTGCTGTGGTTTATATGTGTTCGTATAGGGATGTCTACTTCTGGTTATATTGATGCACTTAATCAATGTAACATTAACTGTTTTCACAGGGGGCAGCACGGTGGCCTAGTGGTTAGCACAATCGCCTCACGGCGCTGAGGTCCCAGGTTCGATCCCGGCTCTGGGTCACTGTCCGTGTGGAGTTTGCACATTCTCCCCGTGTCTGCGTGGGTTTCGCCCCCACAACCCAAAGATGTGCAGAGTAGGTGGATTGGCCACGCTAATTTGCCCCTTAATTGGAAAAAATAATTGGGTAACCTAAATTTATAAAAAAAAAACTGTTTTCACAGGAGTTTGTTCCATATATCCCGGGTATAAAATGTAATTTAGCCATGAATGTGACTTCCAAAGAGATGCTTTAATTGCTCTATCTTAAAATCAATCAAGGAAATTAGAAACTAAGTTAAAGGTGAATTAAGGAGTCCTACCTTCACACTGAACACGTTTCATTGGGTAAAATAGCAAATTTTCAAAATATTAAGATTTCTAGATATTTCAATGCCATTTGCTCTACCAGGGCGGGCAGACGCTGAGAAAAGGGTGTGTATGGGCTGGTCTTTCTAATGGGCTCTCTCAGGGGGACAGCAGCTGTGGAGCTGTCTCAGGGAGTGACAGACCTGTGCAAAGTGAATTGCAATGGAAAAACTATACACAGGATGTCCAACGAGCACATTCAAACACAAACCTCCGTCCCCGGACACTTCTTTTAGTTTTATTTCAGCCGTGACAGTTCATCTCACCCTGGATTGAGGTTGAAGCTAAAATGTAAAGGCCGCCTGGTCAATCGGCTCTCCCACCAACCGTAAAAGCACACGGGCTCCGTAAAATTACTTTTGTTTGGCCCCTCAATAGACTAAGTTGCCTGCTTGATGGTTGGCGGATGCACATCCAAATCTCGCACACGTCCGCCAACTGAAATATTGCACGAGTGCGAGATGATATTGGGACGTGAGCTCGATGTCTTTTCACACGACCTTACACATTAGTAATAGTAATAATCTTTATTGTCACAAGTAGGCTTACATTCACACTGCAATGAAGTTATTGTGAAAAGCCCCTAGCCGCCACACTCCATACACAGAGGGAGAATTCAGAATGTCCAAATGACCTAACAGCACGTCTTTCAGGACCTGTGGGAGGAAAGCAGAGCACCCGGAGGAAACCCACGAAGACATGGGGAGAACGTGCAGACTCCGCACAGACAGTGACCCATCCGGGAATCTAACCTGGAGCCCTGGATCTGTGAAGCGACAGTGCTAACCACTGTGATGCCATGTTGCCCAGGGACAGCAGATGTCAAGTTGCAACCAAGCCAAACATGAGGCAGGATTCTCCGCCGGCGGGATTCTTCGTTTTGGCGGCACCCGGGGGTTTCCCGACGGCGTGGCAGAGAATCCCGCTGGCGGGTCGAGGCAGAAATGTGGCGCGGCGGGGCGGAGAATCCAGCCCAAGGTTTGGCGCTTTGAGGTCAGAGGAGAGAGAAAAAGGCAATCTGTCTGAAATTCCCTAACTCAAGATGAGTCACCCATTGAACTCGGAGAGAAATTCAGTCCCCTTGCCTTTATCCTGCACCTGATTACACATCTTAGAAACACATACAATATACTAGCCTGAAGTGGTTGCTGTTGTGTGGTTGAATAAAGCAGCTGCTTTGAGCATAATAAAATTCCACAAACACCGGCGAGATTAATCACCAGTTAACTTGTTTTAATTTGCCCTGGTTTAGGGATGAATGCTGCCAAGCATCCCAGAAAATTCTGCTTCTCCTCACAAAATGCTGTAGGGATTTTAACATCCACTTGAAGAAAGCAGATGGGCTTTGTTTTAATGAATCACCTGAAGAATGGCATTTTAACAATGCAGTACGCCCTCATTACTATGCTAGAATGTCAGCCTACATTATGTCCTGGAGTGAAGCCGAAACCCACAATCTCCTGATCCAAGAGGAGAATGCTATCAACTGAGGCAAACTACACTCGCTCGGTCCTGAGAAAATATTACTCTAATTTCCTGAGGGCACATGCTTTATTGTAATAAGCTTATTCCAAGAAGATTTATACCACCAATCATCTATTGGTACAACCTCAATGCCCTCCATCTTCAGATCTTACCCTCATTACCCTCATTTCCAAATTTGAAGCCAAACACTTTGCTACCTCAGCCTCTTCCTCCTCCAACAACCCTCCACGGTTACATTACCCAATGTAGTTTTTTTGCTATCTTCCCAGTCTCCAAAGACTCATCTCTTTTAAGGAGTGCTTTTCCACTGCTCCTTCAACTCCCATCTAAGCCAGATTTTAGCCACTTAACACTCTCTCTGCCTACTAACAACCTTATCTCAATCGGCATGTTGAACTCTCTTCAAATCTACTCACATTACCACCCCCCCCCACCTTAAAAAGCATTCTCGTGACCAGAACTGCCTCTCGGAATACTGTCCCATCCCTTATCTTCTCTTCCTAAGGTCCTTCCCACCAACTCTGCACCAATCCCTCCCAATATTCTCTGTTGAAATCCTTTCAATTGGGTTTTTATACAATCCACAGCAATAGATCACCGTGGTTGATCACCAATCAAGTCCTGTCTTAGTGCGAGAGCCATACACCCTCTGTTCTCATTCTCCTCGCTGTGAGCATTGATACCATTCCATCCTGCTGCACTGTGCAATCTAACATCTCACCACTGACCTGTCATGTTTGAAACTAGGGTCCTGTCAGAAGTCGAAAGCTTGGTGGGCAGGGGACTCGAGGGCCAAAACGAGTGTCCTTACGATGGGATGAACTTTAGGAATTTTGTTCTCTGGACTTTGAAGGTGGGTCAAGCTTCCCAACAAACAATGTCAGAAAGCTCTTTCCAACGAATCAGCATCTTATGCATGTTCATTGAAAGGAATTAATTCAGTCCTCTGCCAGTCAAGAAATTATAATGTTCTCTTTTCCAACTGTATGTAAGTGACGCACAACATGCAAGCTTTGAGGTCAGTAAACTGTTTTCAGGTGGGTCGAGTTCAAGGTCAGCACAATTGGCCAACTAAAAGGACACCCTAACGATCAAGAGACACAATAGCACAGTGGCTAGCACTGTTGCTTCACAGGGCCAGGGACCCGGGTTTGATTCCCAGCTTGGGTCACTGTTTGCGAGGAGTCTCCACGTTCTGCACCTGACCTGCTGTTAGGTGAATTGGGCATTCTGAATTCTCCCTCTGTGTTCCCGAACAGGCGCTGCAGTATGGCAACTAGGGATTTTCACAGTAACTTCATTGCAGTTTTAATGGAAGCCCAATTGTGACAATAAGAAAGATTATTATTATCAGAATGCAATCTTACTTGTGGCCATATTAATTATTATTATTATAAGGCAATTGGCTATCCACCATGCGAATGACAGCCATGTCTTAAACCACCCTTCTCCTCTCCGTGGTGAAGTCCACAAGGCAGCAGTGTTAACCACTGTACCACCGTGATTAGGGGCGTACCCTTTAGTAAGTGTTCCAGGGCCGCCTTTCTAAGGGGATCCTGAAACTTGCCAGTAACTCAATGGTTCTGCAGTACCTTAGCTATCATTAAATTTGGAAGTCAGCGCACAAGGAGTTAAATGTAGAGTGGCAATCAGTGGCACTCTCAGACGTCAGTGTTGCTTGAGTGAGCACAATTGCTAAACAAGCCTGACTTCAAATATTTCAATTGAGTGAAGTTACACGATTGCAGATGCAGGAGTTTTCCATTTGTCTTACCGTTTTCTTCACCCACCACCCCCCACACACACACACAGACACATACTCACTCCACCACACTGTTCACTATGTCCCGGGATTCCCTTCCTCTACATCCCCCTGCACTGTTCTCTCTGCCCCAGCATTACATTCCACCATTTCTCCACCACACTGTTCCCAGCATTAGATTCCCCTCCCTTCTCCCCAAGGCAGCACGGTAGCATGGTGGTTAGCATAAATGCTTCACAGTTCCAGGGTCCCAGGTTCGATTCCCGGCTGGGTCACTGTCTGTGCGGAGTCTGCACTCCCCGTGTGTGCGTGGGTTTCCTCCGGGTGCTCCGGTTTCCTCCCACAGTCCAAAGATGTGCGGGTTAGGTGGATTGGCCATGATAAATTGCCCGTAGTGTCCTAAAAAGTAAGGTTAAGGGGGGATGTTGGGTTACGGGTATAGGGTGGATACGTGGGTTTGAGTAGGGTGATCATGGCTCGGCACAACATCGAGGGCCGAAGGGCCTGTTCTGTTCTGTGCTGTACTGTTCTATGTTTTAAGTGTTCCCCCTGCCCCAGGATTCCCTACCTTCCCTTCTCCCCCACACTGTCCCTCTGCCCCAGGATTCCCTACCTTCCCTATTCCGCCACACTGCTCCCCCTGCCCCAGGATTCCCTACCTTCCCTATTCCCCCACACTGCTCCCCCTGCCCCAGGATTCCCTACCTTCCCTTCTCCCCCACACTGCTCCCCGTGCCCCAGGATTCACTACCTTCCCTATTCCCCCACACTGCTCCCCCTGCCCCAGGATTCCCTACCTTCCCTATTCCCCCACACTGCTCCCACTGCCCCAGGATTCCCTACCTTCCTTTCTCCCCCACACTGCTCCCCCTTCCCCAGGATTCCCTACCTTCCCTATTCCTCCACACTGCACCCGCTGCCCCAGGATTCCCTACCTTCCCTTCTCCCTCACACTGCTCCCCCTGCCCCAGGATTCACTACCTTCCCTATTCCCCCACACTGCCCCAGGATTCCCTACCTTCCTTTCTCCCCCACACTGCTCCCCCTTCCCCAGGATTCCCTACCTTCCTTTCTCCCCCACACTGCTCCCCCTGCCCCAGGATTCACTACCTTCCCTATTCCCCCACACTGCTCCCCCTGCCCCAGGATTCCCTACCTTCCCTATTCCCCCACACTGCTCCCACTGCCCCAGGATTCCCTACCTTCCTTTCTCCCCCACACTGCTCCCCCTTCCCCAGGATTCCCTACCTTCCCTATTCATCCACACTGCACCCACTGCCCCAGGATTCCCTACCTTCCCTTCTCCCTCACACTGCTCCCCCTGCCCCAGGATGCACTACCTTCCTTTCTCCCCCACACTGCTCCCACTGCCCCAGGATTCCCTACCTTCCTTTCTCCCCCACACTGCTCCCCCTGCCCCAGGACTCCCTACCTTCCCTTATCCCCCACACTGCTCCCCCTGCCCCAGGATTCCCTACCTTCCCTATTCCCCCACACTACTCCCCCAGCCCCAGGATTCCCTATCTTCCCTATTCCCACACACTGCTCCCACTGCCCCAGGATTCTCTAACTTCCCTTCTCCCCCACACTGCTCCCCCTGCCCCAGGATTCCCTACCTTCCCTTCTCCCCACACTGCTCCCCCACCCCAGGATTCCCAACCTTCCCCTCTCCCCCAGCCCCAGGATTCCCTACCTTCCCTATTCCCCCACACTGCTCCCCCTACCCCAGGATTCCCTACCTTCCCTTCTCCCCCAAACTGCTCCCCCAGCCCCAGGATTCCCTACCTTCCCTTCTACCCCACACTGTTCCACCAGCCCCAGGATTCCCTACCTTCCCTATTCCCCCACACTGCTCCCCCTGCCCCAGGATTCCCTACCTTCCCTTCTCCCCCACACTGTCCACCTGCCCCAGGATTCCCTACCTTCCCTATTCCCCCACACTGCTCCCCCTGCCCCAGGATTCCCTACCTTCCCTTCTCCCCCACACTGCTCCCCGTGCCCCAGGATTCACGACCTTCCCTATTCCCCCACACTGCTCCCCCTGCCCCAGGATTCCCTACCTTCCCTTCTCCCACACTGCTCCCCCTGCCCCAGGATTCCCTACCTTCCCTATTCCCCCACACTGCTCCCCCTGCCCCAGGATTCCCTACCTTCCCTTCTCCCCCAAACTGCTCCCCCAGCCCCAGGATTCCCTACCTTCCCTTCTACCCCACACTGCTCCCCGTGCCCCAGGATTCACTACCTTTCCTATTCCCCCACACTGCTCCCCCTGCCCCAGGATTCCCTACCTTCCCTTCTCCCACACTGCTCCCCCTGCCCCAGGATTCCCTACCTTCCCTATTCCCCCACACTGCTCCCACTGCCCCAGGATTCCCTACCTTCCTTTCTCCCCCACACTGCTCCCCCTGCCCCAGGATTCCCTACCTTCCCTATTCCCCCACACTGCTCCCACTGCCCCAGGATTCCCTACCTTCCTTTCTCCCCCGCACTGCTCCCCCTTCCCCAGGATTCTCTACCTTCCCTTCTCCCCCACACTGCTCCCCCTGCCCCAGGATTCCCTATCTTCCCTATTCCCCCACACTGCTCCCCCTGCCCCAGGATTCCCTACCTTCCCTATTCCCCCACACTGCTCCCACTGCCCCAGGATTCCCTACCTTCCTTTCTCCCCCACACTGCTCCCACTGCCCTAGGATTCCCTACCTTCCCTATTCCCCCACACTGCTCCTCCTGCCCCAGGATTCCCTACCTTCCCTATTCCCCCACACTGCTCCCCCAGCCCCAGGATTCCCTACCTTCCCTATTCCCCCACACTGCTCCCCCTGCCCCAGGATTCCCTACCTTCCCTATTCCCCCACACTGCTCCCCCTGCCCCAGGATTCCCTATCTTCCCTATTCCCCCACACTGGTCCCCCTGCCCCAGGATTCCCTACCTTCCCTATTCCTCCACGCTGCACCCACTGCCCCAGGATTCCCTACCTTCCTTTCTCCCCCACACTGCTCCCACTGCCCTAGGATTCCCTACCTTCCCTATTCCCCCACACTGCTCCTCCTGCCCCAGGATTCCCTACCTTCCCTATTCCCCCACACTGCTCCCCCTACCCCAGGATTCCCTACCTTCTCTTCTCCTCCACCCTGCTCCCCCTGCCCCAGGATTCCCTACCTTCCCTTCTCCTCCACACTGCTCCCCCTGCCCCAGGATTCCCTACCTTCCCTTAACCCCCGTACTACTCCCCCTGCCCCAGAATTGCCTTCCTTCCCTTCTCCCCTTCACTATTCCCCATGACTCCCTTCCTCCCCTTCTCCCCTGCATTTCCCCCGCCCCAGGATTCCCTTCCTCCCCTGCACTTCCCCCTGCCCCAGGATTCCCTTCCTCCCCTTCTCCCCCGCACTGTTCCCCATGTCCCTTCAGTTAGATCTAGCACTTGTGGGGGGGGGGCAAAATAATCAAAGGATATGGAAGGGATGGCAGGATTAGGCTATTGAGTTGCATGATCAGCCACGATCATAATGAATGGCAGAGCTAGGGCAGCATGGTGGCACAGTGGTTAGCATTGCTGTCTATGGCGCTGAGGACCTGGGTTCGAATCCCAGTTCTGGGTCACTGTCCGTGTGGAGTTTGCACATTCTCCCCATGTCTGTGTGGGTTTCACCCCCACAACTCAAAGATGTGCAGGATAGGTAGATTGGCCACTCTAAATTGCCCCTTAATTGGAAAAAATAATTGGGTACTCTAAATTTATTTTAAAAAAATAAATGGCAGAGCAGGCTCAAAGGTCTTAATGGCCAACTCCTGCTTCAATTTCAATGTTTTTATGTCTATATTTGTGTGCTCTTATGTCGGTTTGCAGTGAGTAGATGGAGAACTTACCCTGGTGGAGCGCAGCAGATCATTTATCCTCTTTGTCCAGTGCTTGGCATCTCTGCTCTGGACGCCGTGGGTGCTAACCCCGTCTGTAACCTCTGCTCAGACCATCATGATCATATACTAGGGCCTCCTTCTGCTATACCTGGGAAACAGCACCTCCCAAGTTTCCTAGATAGCCTGGAGGAAAGTCTCCAAGAAGGCTTGACTGAACCGTGGGGCTGCACGTTGCTGGTCTCAACAGAATCGGGAGCTTCTAGCCTGCAGTGAGTGAATGGCTGTCCAGGTGTCCCTTTAAGTATGGTGCCTTGACCTTTGACCCCATGAGGTAGCAGTGGAGATGGGACTTCCTGCCTGCCCCTGCCGTGAGATTCACTGTGCTCCATACAGGTGCATCGATAATGAGCTGACCAGCGCAAGATCAGGCATGGCTAGCGCCCTGCTCCCCACCCCACCTCCCACCCCAGTGGAAACAACTCTAAACCTAGACCCTAGAATGGAAGATTCTATCCTATCTTTCTGAAGTTAGTCAACACACCTGCTGCAGCCTCCAAAATAACAAGGCCTACAGTTCAAAAGGATCTGATTGCTTTGGCTCATGAAAGGCATTGAATAAATGAAATCTTCCTTGTTTCTTTCTCCTCTTGTGCCTATTCAGTCACTTCCTTGATGTCTACAGGATCCAGTCTGGATCATACTGTCTTTTTCATCTCCATCCTCCTCCGTGGCATTATTGATAAGCTTCAAAATGTTTTACAACCTCTACCCCGTCATTCTTCTCCCCGTGACTGTTGCTGTGTTAACATTAGGACATAAATGAGCCATTCCCCAGATCATTGACCTCAAAATACTTGTCATCATTTATAAACCGCTTGTTCCACCTGAACTCTCCGTCCTTATGTTTCCTTCTAGTTTATAACTTGCATCCCTTCAACCCTCCAAACCTCCAGTGCTGATCTACAACATGTACTCCTCCCACACTTGGCTTTACCATTAGTGATAAAGCCTTTTGGGCAGCACGGTAGCACAAGTGACTAGCACTGTGGCTTCACAGCGCCAGGGTCCCAGGTTTGATTCCCCGCTGGGTTACTGTCTGTGCGGAGTCTGCACGTTCTCCCCGTGTCTGCGTGGGTTTCCTCCGGTTTCCTCCCACAGTCCAAAGACGTGCAGGTTAGGTGGATTGGCCATGCTAAATTGCCCTTGGTGTCCAAAAGGTTAGGAGGGGTTATTGGGTTACGGGGATAGGCTAGAAGTGTGGGTTTAAGTGGGTCAGTGCGGACTGGATGGGCTGAATGGCCTCTTTCTGCACTCTATGTTCTCTGTTCATCAATTTTGCTGTGGAGATCTCATCCTACTCCACAGCCTTGCCTCTCTGTACTTTAAAAGACTCCCCAAAATTACCTCTGATTAAACCTATGCTCATCTCTCCTCACAGCTACTCTCTTCCTGCTCAGCTTCTTTGTCCCAGCTATAAAGTGCCTCGGGCATTTTGCTACAAGGAACTAATAATAAAACTACAAGTTGTTAGTGAGTCAATCTTGACTTCGAATAGCTCCCTTAATTCTTGTTTATTGTCCTGATTCCCCCTCGTGTTCTGATATGTTAAGGGTGCAGTGTAGGTTATCATTGCTAACAATGAAGGGGAATCATAAACTGGCTGGTGCTTGGTTTTAAATTCCGCTGCGCTCTATTTTTGGTTCGCTGCGTAACAGACTAGGCATGCCAATTTAGCAAAGTCATTAATCTGATCAAGATAATAAGTTAAGAACTTTATTAAAATAGCACGCATAGAAATGTTACAAGAGCACATTAACCATTGCAGTAAAAGCGCTGAATGGAATTTCAGTCTCCTTCACGGTGAATTTTGGTAAGAATGGGAAGCCTGTCTCTCTCTCTCCTCTTGCACCATGCCTCCACAGTAATTCCTTTGTTTCTTTTGTCCGTCGTCTTCTCTCTGCTATGCAAAGTTCCTTGGGACATTGTCTCTGCAAAATGCGCTAAATACATGCAAGTTGGTGTTCTTGACCCAGCCCAGTGACTAATCAAATCCCTAACGGTATCAGCAAAGACGGGTTACTGACTGAATCTCTACTCTTTAAAGTGCTTACAGACAGCTGTTCCCTTTAGAAGCTGGAATCTGCCAGATAATTCCATCAGTTATCCTTACTTTCTCTGTGTATCCCAAGTAATTGTCAGGAGCATGAAGCATGGAAATGAAGGGGTTTTTTTTGTTGTTGGGAAGGGGGGGGGGGGTGGTGGATGGCATAAAATGGGAACCATGGAACATCTGTCACTTAAATCCAATGCCTTTTATGTATTCGGGTTGTGGTAATTGGTGTCTTTGGGGAAGTGCTTTGGGCATGCCCAGAACCTCATCGCAGCAGTCAGAATCTGGTATTGATTGCACTCCTCAGTAAACACATGCATATGGATGGCGCTCAGTAATTGACACCCCTGCTTCCTGCATTATTCTTGCTGTGACAGTGGGTTTTTAAATGGTAATTTCTCTTTCTCCCCCACCTACAATGAAAGGCCTGGAATTTAGTGTTACAGTTGCTCTTTAAAGATCCTGGTGTGTTTATAAACAAGTGACAGATTGACGAGATTTAAGGGTGAATAACAGGCTTTGCATTTCTTGCTTCTTCTAAAAAAAAAATCTCTTGTATTATTTGGGTTTGGCCGCTATCCAATGAAGGAGGACAAATAACGTAAGTCCGAAAGCCACTTAACTCCCATGAGGTGCTTTCCATCAGCCAGTACATATCCTTATGGTTGCTCCAGACCTATGTCCTCAGCTAACAAAATACTTCAGAAATTTGTAAATCATAATTCAGGCTCCCGGAATTGGACATTTTCAACACTGATACTTTTCATTGGTTGTGTCTGTTAGCTTATTCTTTTAAGGTCATGGAGAGAGAAAAGGTAAAATGATGAATCAGCAAGTAATAATAAACAGATACGTGACTGTTTGACAAGATTTGGCTAATGGAATTGTACCTTAGTCTTGGCCCAGATCCATAAATACATGGGGGTATTTTTTGAGGTAAAGATTATTACACTTAAAAAAAACAGGAAATGGGATAAATATGTGAGTCAGAGACACAAGTTTGTGGAAAGAGAAGGACAGTGGGATTAATTTGAAAAAGTGGACGTAATTAGTCAAATAGTCGCCTGCATTGTGAACCTCTATGATTCTACAGTAGCTCCATGTTTAGACATAGTCATAGAATTTACATTGCAGAAGGAGGCCATTGTTTACAAATCACTTCAAAGAGATGTTCTACAGCTGCTCTCATATTGCTTTTGCTTTCATGGATCTCACCCAGCTGTGGCCATGCAACAGATAAATACGCCGTTTCCTTTTCAAGACCTGCAATCCGCAAGACCTGTTTTCCTTCCCAACTGCAGTTGGTCATCCTGGGGGATCGTAAACACACTGCTCTGCCTGCAGCGTTGCAGACCCAGACTGCAGTGGTGCAAATCCTGATGCATAGTAATTCCCAGCATGATACCACACACTGCTGATATCATAGCCCCAAAATTGTCACAGCCAATCTGTGGGTGCACAATATCAGGGTCTTCTTGGAAGCCAGTTTTACCGGGAGACTGACTACACAATTAGCAGCAGCAGCATACTGCCCCAGTGGCCTTAATGGAATTGGCTTCTGGAACTAGAATCTACCCAATTACATCAGCGATTATGCATTTCAAGTGGTTATTCTGTACGTCTGACTCTGGAAAGATGAGTTAGCAGGTTATTGAGCCAATAGGAATCACAGACTGTTCAGCTACACCCACAACACACACACTGCTTAGAGGGGACCTGGCAGCAATCCTCAAGAGGAGCATTTCTCTTTAGACCTCAAGACACTGCAGACAACTGGAGCAACCCAACTAATCCTCTGACAAAGATCATCCAACTCAGCACCACAAAGAATTAACCCTGAGAGACACTTGATCTGCAGCACTCCATAAGGGGTGTTTCAGTCACAAAATCACCTGTGAAGTCTTACTTTGTTATTGCTGTTCATTCTGATTAGAACCCAAATTTTAATTTCATCACCGGAAAGTAATGAGCTGAAATTACTTTAGTTCAAGCTGAGCCAAAATGCTGGTGTGAACAGTCATTTGTCCTTGTTTGATATAACTGTTATGCTCGGCCACTTCAGCGGGCAGTTCAACCACTTGGATGTGAAACTGGAATCATAGATACATCAGAACCACGGGTTGTGGAGGCTTGAATGGGTAGCAGGGGCCATTTGAAAATTGCATTTCCAGAGGATGGGACTGGGTCCCTTCACCGCCAGAACATGTTGCCATATTCAATGGGATGTGGGGTGTCCGGAAACTGCCACACCTCCATTTAAATGCCTGTTAAACTAGTTGTGGAGCGAATTAAAAGGTCTCTGTGGGCTATTTCGGTTTTTCAATCAGCTGGCACAGGGAATCCACCGTGTTTGGCACACATTGGGGTGTAAACCTGACGTGCACACAGAGGGAGACACTGGACCACTTATTTAAAAGACAAACATGTTCAAGGCAAGACTCCGGCTTAATTGCTGAACAACGTTAAAAATCTCTTATTCACTTTTCACGTAAGATTAAGTCATAGTGACCTGATTTCAGCATTAAATTAAATATAAGAACATAAGAACATAAGAACTAGGAGCAGGAGTAGGCCATCTGGCCCCTCGAGCCTGCTCCGCCATTCAATGAGATCATGGCTGATCTTTTGTGGACTCAGCTCCACTTTCCGGCCCGAACACCATAACCCTTAATCCCTTTATTCTTCAAAAAACTATCTATCTTTACCTTAAAAACATGTAATGAAGGAGCCTCAACTGCTTCACTGGGCAAGGAATTCCATAGATTCACAACCCTTTGGGTGAAGAAGTTCCTCCTAAACTCAGTTCTAAATCTACTTCCCCTTATTTTGAGGCTATGCCCCCTAGTTCTGCTGTCACCCGCCAGTGGAAACAACCTGCCCGCATCTATCCTATCTATTCCCTTCATAATTTTAAATGTTTCTATAAGATCCCCCCTCATCCTTCTAAATTCCAACGAGTACAGTCCCAGTCTACTCAACCTCTCCTCATAATCCAACCCCTTCAGCTCTGGGATTAACCTAGTGAATCTCCTCTGCACACCCTCCAGCGCCAGTACGTCCTTTCTCAAGTAAGGAGACCAAAACTGAACACAATACTCCAGGTGTGGCCGCACTAACACCTTATACAATTGCAACATAACCTCCCTAGTCTTAAACTCCATCCCTCTAGCAATGAAGGACAAAATTCCATTTGCCTTCTTAATCACCTGTTGCACTTGTAAACCAACCTTCTGTGACTCATGCACTAGCACACCCAAGTCTCTCTGAACAGCGGCATGCTTTAATATTTTATCGTTTAAATAATAATCCCGTTTGCTGTTATTCCTACCAAAATGGATAACCTCACATTTGTCATGATTGTATTCCATCTGCCAGACCTGAGCCCATTCACTTAACCTATCCAAATCCCTCTGCAGACTTCCAGTATCCTCTGCACTTTTCGCTTTACCACTCATCTTAGTGTCATCTGCAAACTTGGACACATTGCCCTTGGTCCCCAACTCCAAATCATCAATGTAAATTGTGAACAATTGTGGGCCCAACACGGATCCCTGAGGGACACCACTAGCTACTGATTGCCAACCAGAGAAACACCCATTTATCCCAACTCTTTGCTTTCTATTAATTAACCAATCCTCTATCCATGCTACTACTTTACCCTTAATGCCATGCATCTTTATCTTATGCAGCAACCTTTTGTGTGGCACCTTGTCAAAGGCTTTCTGGAAATCCAGATATACCACATCCATCGGCTCCCCGTTATCTACTGCACTGGTAATGTCCTCAAAAAATTCCACTAAATTAGTTAGGCACGACCTGCCTTTTACGAACCCATGCTGCGTCTGCCCAATGGGACAATTTCTATCCAGATGCCTCGCAATTTCTTCCTTGATGATAGATTCCAGCATCTTCCCTATTACCGAAGTTAAACTCACTGGCCTATAATTTCCTGCTTTCTGCCTACCTCCTTTTTTAAACAGTGGCGTCACGTTTGCTAATTTCCAATCCACCGGGACCACCCCAGAGTCTAGTGAATTTCGGTAAATTATCACTAGTGCATCTGCAATTTCCCTAGCCATCTCTTTTAGCACTCTGGGATGCATTCCATCGGGGCCAGGAGACTTGTCTACCTTTAGCCCCATTAGCTTGCCCATCACTCCCTCCTTAGTGATAACAATCGTCTCAAGGTCCTCACCTGTCATAGCCTCATTTCTATCAGTCACTGGCATGTTATTTGTGTCTTCCACTGTGAAGACCGACCCAAAAAACCTGTTCAGTTCCTCAGCCATTTCCTCTTTTCCCATTATTAAAACTCCCTTCTCATCCTCTAAAGGACCAATATTTACCTTAGCCACTCTTTTTTGTCTTATATATTTGTAAAAACTTTTACTGTCTGTTTTTATATTCTGAGCAAGTTTACTCTCATACTCTATCTTACTCTTCTTTATAGCTTTTTTAGTAGCTTTCTGTTGCCCCCTAAAGATTTCCCAGTCCTCTAATCTCCCAGCAATCTTTGCCACTTTATATGCTTTTTCCTTCAATTTGATACTCTCCCTTATTTCCTTAGATATCCACGGTCGATTTTCCCTCTTTCTTCCGTCCTTCCTTTTTGTTGGTATAAACCTTTGCTGAGCACTGTGAAAAATCGCTTGGAAGGTTCTCCACTGTTCCTCAACTGTTCCACCATAAAGTCTTAGCTCCCAGTCTACCTTAGCTAGTTCTTCTCTCATCCCCTTGTAATCTCCTTTGTTTAAACACAAAACACTAGTATTTGATTTTACTTTCTCACCCTCCATCTGTATTTTAAATTCCACCATATTGTGATCGCTCCTTCCGAGAGGATCCCTAACTATGAGATCATGAATCAATCCTGTCTCATTACACAGGACAAGATCTAGGACCGCTTGTTCCCTCGTAGGTTCCATTACATACTGTTCTAGGAAACTATCGCGGATACATTCTATAAACTCCTCCTCACGGTTGCCTTGACCGACCTGGTTAAACCAATCGACATGTAGATTAAAATCCCCCATGATAACTGCCGTACCATTTCTACATGCATCAGTTATTTCTTTGTTTATTGCCTGCCCCACCATCTCGTTACTATTTGGTGGCCGATAGACTACTCCTATCAGTGACTTTTTCGCCTTACTATTCCTGATTTCCACCCAAATGGATTCAACCTTATCCTCCATAGCACCGATGTCATCCCTTACTATTGCCCGGATGTCATCCTTAAATAACAGAGCAACACCACCTCCCTTACCATCCACTCTGTCCTTCCGAATAGTTTGATAAATATGATCAATCTATTAGTATAAATTTCAAAATATTTACATTAATATGATTAAAGTATATCTGTCCCCTCTCCGCCAGGTAAGTGGTGGCTGGGACAGCTGAGAAAAGCCATGAAATTCTCCAAGCGCTGCTCAGTTGGGCAGAGATGTTGAACCAGTTGGTGGGTCTGGCAGGGAGTTGAAAGGGGGATGGTATGGGAGTCATCAATGAAAGGAGGACGTTGGTGGGTCTGGAGCTAATGTATGAGATACTAAAGGTCTTGACAGGCACATTCTCCATAATTGCACAGAGGGTGGAGGAGGCCAGTTAAAACATTTCAGATTGTTGTCACAAACTGTTGTGAGAATATCTTTCATACAGAGGGAGAAAAATGCAGAGAGGGAAGAGATATCCCCCGAGCAACACAAATTGCCTTGCATAAATCTATCCCTAAGGACATCCTTGCAAATGATGGATGCGAGCATTTCTGCCTCCTTAAACAGGGGCAGGTACAAGGCACCATTGATTTGCTATCAACATCCTTCAGGATGTCATTGACCAGAAACTGAACTGGACTGGCCACGTAATTACTGGGCTGGATTCTCTGTTTTTGGGATAGGGTCCCCACGCCATCGTAAAAACTGCGGACTTTCACACCAGAAAAACTGGTGTGAAAGGGCCACGTATTCCTAGCCTGCAGGGGGCTATCAGTGAATCATCGTAAAACTAGCAGCTTTTGCTTCCGGGTCAGAGGCCGTGCCGTGCTCCATGGCGGACTCAGACTGCGGAGTTGGACCTTAACATAGTGCCCCGGATCGGCAGCGTGCCCAACCCGGACTGCCCGCCCAAAAATTGCCCGGTCCCGTATAAGGACCCCCGGCCCTCCAATCAAATTGCCTTGCATAATCTATCCCTAAGGACATCCTTGCAAATGATGGATGCGAGCATTTCTGCCTCCTTAAACAGGGGGCAGGTACAAGGCATTTTTCCTTGACAACCTGAAGGATATTGATAGCAAATCAATGGTGCCTTGTACCTGAGTCCGCAGCCGCCACGCTAGTATCCCAACCAGCAGGACGACATTAGATTCTCGCCGTTTGGACTTCGGCCGGTCGGGGGCGGGGAGGGCCTCCAGCAATGGCCGCAGGTAGGCTATATGCGGAGTGGCCTACTCTCCGAGTACTCTGATTTTCGGGGCCCGGAGATTCGGGGAACTGGCGCTGGCCCCGATTCCATGCGGAGAAATGGATTCTCCGCCCACTGTGCCTACAAAATCAGGTCAGAGGCTGGAATTCTGCGACCAGTAACTCACCTCCTGTCTCTCCAAAGCCTATCCACCATCTACAAGGCACAAGTCAGGAGTATGATGGAATACGTTCCACTTGCCTGGATGAGTGCAGCTTCAACATCACTCAAGAAGCTAAACACCATCCAGGACAAATCAGCCCACTTGATTGGTACCCCATCCACCACCTTAAACATTCGATCCCTCGACCACTGGCGCCAAGTGACAGCAGTGTATATCATCTACAAGGTGCAATGCAGCAACTCACCAAGGCTATTTCAACAGCACCTTCCAAATCCACAACCTCTACCACTTAGAAAGACAAGAGCAGCAGTGCATGGAAACGCCTGCAGGTTCTCCTCCAAACCACACACCATCCCGACTTGGAAATATATCACTGTTCCTTCACTGTCGCTGGGTCAAATTCTGAAATTCCCTCCCAAACAGCACACTGGGTTTACCTACACCACATGGAATACAGCAATTCAAGAAGGCAGCTCACCACCACCTTCTCAAGGGAAATTACGATGGGTAATAAATGCTGGCATAGCCAGTGATTCCCGCAACCTGTGAATGAATAGAATTGTCCAGCAGAGTGACAGGAATGGTGTGTTGCTGGTCGAGGGAGGGGGATGATGGTGAAAAGGCACATGGCATTGACTTTCCCACACTGACCAATTTTTCCCCCACAGCCCTCCCTCGCTCCCCTCCTACCTGTTGCCAATATGCAGCCTCCTGCTTGCTAAGGCAGTCTGCTCCTGCAGACTGGGTCAGGTAGAATCATCAGGGATGAACCCTCATGGATTCCGTCACCCAGAGGTTATCAGCCATAAGCACCTCAAATGTCAGAGTTAGAATCAACACAACCTGACTGAGTATCCAATTCGGTTTTTTTTTCCAATTAAGGGGCAATTTACCGTGGCCAATTTATCTAACCTACACATCTTTGGGTTGTGGGGGCATGGAGAGAATTTACAAACTCCACACAGACAGTGACCGGGGACTGGGATCAAACCCGGGTCTTCGGCACCATGAGGCAGCAGTGTTAACAGCTGCACCACTGCACCGCCCACCAATCTGAGACTTCAGGCAGTACAAAAGCAAAATACTGTAGGTGCTGGAAACCTGAAAATGTTAGAAATGCTCAGCAGGTCAGGTAGCATCTCAGGAGAGGGAAACAGAGTTAAAGTTTCAGGTCAATGGCCTTGCATCAGAGTGCAGGACTTGGTGGTCATGAAAGTCATCACCACCATCAATTGTTTTGCTTCTGCTTCCTTCCATGGTGCAACGGAAGCCATGGTGAGGGTCCCACTGTTGCTGCATGTAAATGCATACAATGGATGATTGCCTGTGGTGGGAGGTATGTAAACTTCCCCTGAGACGTGAACAGCCAGGCAGCATGGTGGCACAGTGGTTAGCACTGCTGCCTCACGGCGCTGAGGGCTGGGATTCGATCCCGGCTCTGGGTCACTGTCCGTGTGGAGTTTGCACATTCACCCCGTGTCTGTGTGGGTTTTACCCCCACAACCCAAAGATGTGCAGGGTAGGTGGATTGGCCACGCTAAATTGCCCCTTAAGTGGAAAAAAATAAATAATTGGGTACCCTAAATTAAAAGAAAATGATGTGAATCGCCAGAGAACATGCTTAGTTTCATGACACTAACAGGTAGATGCCATACACTGAACATACCTTCACAATCAAACAGGAGCATTTGTCAACTGTAATTGATTGTGTTCCATCAATGTTCAACCACCAAGTCTTCTTCTATAGGTCTGTAACGGTCTGCGACTACCCAACATGACAGGTTAAGCCTTTGGATGGTGCTTCCTTTTCAAAGAAGCTGATCTGTATATGGGTAGTACTCCCTGCTAACTTGACCCCTCTGTTTCCATCTCTCTGTTGACCTTCTGAAGCTTCCTCCTTGGCACAGCCTTGAATATTGTTATCACAACTCACTTCTCCAGAGTGGGTCACTCGGATATCCAATATCTGGGCTACTCTGTGTGGAGAAGCAATAAAAAGCCAGGAACTGGATTCTCCACTCGGGAGATTATGGCCGGAATTCTCCATTACCCGACGCCGATATCGTAATCGGCAATCAGACGGAGATTCCCTGTTCACAACCGAATTGGGGGCGGTGCCTGTTTTTGGTTGCTCCGCCCCCTCCAAAATGGCATCATCGAGGAGTACGCCACACGCCATTGGGACGGCCTCAGGGCGTTACCTGAAGGCCCTCCCCCGATGCTCCACCACTGATGGGCCGAGTTCCCAACCGCGAGGTGCACGTGTGCTCTCAGTTTTCGTGAACCCGGCGTGGCAGCTGCGGACTGCGTCCAGCGCCATCACAGTCAGATGGGAGCCGTGCTGCTGGCCAGAGGGGCTTCCGCAAGGGCAAGGGGAACTGGTGGGTGGTTGCCCGGGGTTGTCCAGGGGAGCATCATCTGACAAATCGGGTCCGTGAACAACCGCCGCCATGTTGTACGGTGCGACCGCTGCTGGTCGCCGGTGTGTGCATGCGCGGCCACAGACCCGGCAGTTCTCCAGGCATTTTTATCGGGAAGGTTGTGCATTTTACATGGCGTGGCTGCTAGCCCCTCACTGGTCGGAGGATCGGTGCAGGGGCTGCACCAACATTTTCGACGTAAAACCAGGCACATCCTCCAGACATAGCCTCAAAATCGGAGAATCCAGCCCTATGTACTCCCGCCAGAGCTGAATCAGTTCTGTTTCGCACTGGGCTGGAAGCGGCGCCAAGAAGCGAAACACTCTCCTCTGCTAAACAAATTTACATATGGCAGGGATTCTATCGTGAATCCTGCCATCAGGCTGGCCCGATAGCGTGGTCCGGAGGCTGGTCTCCCTCTCTCCTGCACCCAAATCCTGCCTCTCCTCCACCCCCCCACCCCCCGACAAGTAGGGGTGTCCTCCCCACACCCCAATGGCAATTGCAGAGTCATGCCCACCACAGAATACACTCATGAGGGTGACCCGATATTCCCCCCCACCAGAGAGCCCTGCCAGAGACTCCACCAGAGATCCCCACTGGAGAACTCCATCAGGTCCCCCCACTAGAGACCCCCAAGAGACCCCCTACCAGAGACCCTACAGCGAGATGTCAGCAACACCAGGAATTAGACTAATCTTCCTGAAGCAAGGACAACTAGTTGCATTTGTATCCAAAGCATCAATGCAAACTGAATGACACTGTCCAGATTGAGAAAGAGTTCTTGGCCATTGCTTTTGTCTTCTATCTGCTCTGAAGCATCTGCAAAGGATATTACTTTGTTTGCCGTCACATCATTTGGAAGCGAAGTGCAAACAATGGATCAGCAGCAACACTCGATGTATAACCAATGACAGCCCACACGTGTTCCATGAGAAGATCTGAACATTGTAGAAATTGTGAGTGCAATGCATGTGTAGAGACGGATGAAAGTGAGACAAACTAGGATGAATGTTCACACATGATGAGCTTCTCTATACATTGTGCATTTGGATTACCTGCAACTGCAAATGATAGTCCATGCCATGTGTGTTTCTTTTCTCCTTTTTATGAAAAGGAGGTTTCTTTTGGCAAAATGCCTAGTTGCTCGTTGTGTATTGTGGCTTGTCGTAGTCACGTGACCTCTGAGTCATGTGACCTCGGTTGTTCCTTTGAGAGTAAAGGATTGAGGCAGAATCCATTTTGCTCACCAATGACGCAAGTGCTAAACCAAGACAGACTGAAGAGGTTTTTAGCCCTAAATTGAATTCAAAGCCATCATTCAACGGGCAGATTATAACCCTGACTCTAGAGACTGTTCCTGCCAAAGACTCTACTAGATAGACCTGGCTGGAGGGGGTATAATATTTCAGGATGTGGGAGGGAGAAGTACATTTTGGTAACTGATGTTCATGCTTACTAACTTTAAGGCTTTATTACACATGTTAGTACATGTTGTTACACAAGTTAGTACTATGTAACAGCGAGGTTGTGAGGCAGCCATTTAACTGTTCAAGGATTTAAAGCTTTGCACCATCGCAGTAATTAGATTATCTAACAATTGATTGGATTTGAGAATGTTCTGTTTCCTAATTAATGGAATCTGTGTCCATCAAACGCTTATGCAACTTTATTGTCTACTCCATTATTGCCCACATAATTCAGCTAAAATTGAACAAATTCTACTCAATAATTTTACTTTACAATTCCAGTCTTAACATGTGTTTTAACTTTTATCAAAGTGCACACACAAAAGTAAACATACATTGTAACACAAGGTAGCGAAAAATGGCACGCATGTCACAGTTTTCAGCTCAGCTCCAGCAACCTTACAGAGGGCATTCACAGCTTTAATTGACTTCTGCCTGCTCACTTTTTTCCTCCTCACTCCCCCCTCCCCCAATATGCCATTAAACAGTGTTCTATTGTGGACTGTCAACGCCATCTCTTTGATTTTCTTCACAGTTAACTGACTCTGCTACCACTCTCACCCCACCTCCTCACAGTGTCAATTTTATGAAGGAAATGCCGTAATAATCACTGCAGCTTGTCATTTGATTTCAGCTTGTGTTTTTGTTCACCATTCTGGGGTGAATGCGAAAAGAAGGGATGGCTTTCCCCACACCAAACCATTGTCATGTAAGGGAAAGACAAGAGGGATTTCTCAAGCAGGGATTCAATTTGGGAAAGTGGTCCAGCTTGTTCAAAGTTCAGAAAGAAAAGACTCAGATCTGGATTTAGACCCCATTAATTGTGGGTTTTGCCAGACGAGTAAGAGAAAGGGCTCTCCATTCCAGTAACTGCAGCAATATTCCCCCAAATTTACACTGGAGCAGTCACGGTGTACATTTGTTGCTTTGCCAGTCTGACACACCTCTCCCTCTGTTAGGGGAATAAAAACGCTAAAACCACAATGAAGTGGTGACTCCCACACCCAGTGACTGGATTAGGTTCACAAACTGAGGTGATGTTCCCTGCCCGAGCAAGACAGAAGTGCTGCCTCATAATGGGGTATTAATCACAGTCACGCCGAGAAAAGCCATAATACCAGCTGTGGCGAGAAATGAAAAAAGTCACACGGGAGGCTTGGGTCTGTTCTTCTGAAGTCAGAGATATGGTTCACTGTTTTTCTGGGAGATTTATTTGTCAGTTTTCTCGCATTGCTCTTTATTATGTTGCAGCAACAATCACCTTCTGATTCTTTACCCACCTGGTTTTTATTCATGTGCAGCCTTTGACAATGAATATCACAGGACTTTGTGACAAGGGAGGGCATCAGATCAGATCTTTCCTGACTCAATATGCGTCCAGGCAAACTTGCAGGAATTCAATCCAGAGCGAGACAGTGACTAATTTTCCTTTTCCTAACTCACCTGCATTGAAGTCAATTGCAGCATCTGTACCAACAGTTCATTTTTGACCAGATAACTTAAAAAAAGTTTAGAGTACCCAATTACTTTTTCCAATGAAGGGGCAATTTAGCGTGGCCAATTCTCATACCCTGCACATCTTTGGGTTATGGGGGTGAGACCCATGCAGACACGGGGAGAATGTGCAAACTCCGCACAGACTCCACACCTAATCCAGCCACTGGCTGTCACTGGGTGTGGGAGTCACCACTTTATTCTGGTTTTAGCATTTTTATTCCCCTAACAGAGGGAGAGGTGTGCCAGAATGGCAAAGCAACAAATATACACCGTGACTGCTCCAGTGTAAATTTTGGGGAATATTGTTGCAGTTACTGGAATGGGGAGACTTTTCTCTTACTCGTCTGGCAAAACCCGGAGCCGGGATCAAACCCGGATCCTCAGCGTCGTGAGGCAACAGTGCTCACCACTGCACCACAGTGCCGCCTTGCGATCAGATAACCCAGGGGTGGGCAAACTACGGCCCGCGGGCCGCATGCGGCCCGCCAAAGGTCTTTATGCGGCCCACCAAGTCATTTAAAAAAAAAAATTTTTTTTTAAACTTTTTAATTTTAAATTATTTTTTTTAAGGTTAATGGGGGGGCTGTTGGGTTACTTACTTGTATAGGGTGGATACGTTGACTTGATTAGGGTGATCATTGCTTGGCACAACGTCGAGGGCCGAAGGGCCTGTTCTGTGCTGTACTGTTCTATGTTCTATATGAGGCGCCCAGAATCATAACCGGGTGAAGTAATTATTTTACTTAATATACTATGCGGCCCTTTAAAATTGTGAATTTCTGAATGTGGCCCTTGCACGTAAACATTTGCCCACCCCTGAGATAACCTATCGGAAATAGGGATTAAATCTGAAAACATTCAAATTTGTATGACTCAACAACAATATCTTGTAGTTATGCATCATTGTTAAGACATTAAACCATCTCAAAGGGCAGCAATGAAGTGTGTCACTTAGCCACAGATGGAACTTTGAGGACAAGTGATGAAAAGTTTGGTGAATAAAATCAGTTTTAAGGAGTGCTCTAAAGGTGGAAAGCAAAGACGAGAGGCGGAGAAGTGCACAGAACGAATTCCAGAGTTTAAGATCAAAGCAGCATGGCCACCACGAGGGGAACAATTAAAATCATAGAAGCTCAAGAGGCCAGAATTAGATGGCTGCAGGCTGGAGGAGATTACAAAATTAAGGAGGGGTGACGCCATGTAGGGATTTAAAAGCAGGGAAGAAAATGTTAAAATCGAGATGTTGCATAACTGGGAACCAGTGAAGGCCAACAATCATAGACTTGACGGGTGAATGAAACATGATGTGAGTGAGGGCGCGGGCATCAGAGCTATGAATGATGATTTTAGCAGCAGGTGAACTGAGGCTGGGGAGTGGGGGGGGGGGGGGGATTGGGTGATGTTGCAGAGATAGAAGTATGCAGTCTTGGTGATGGCACTAATATGTGATTGGAGGCTCAGGGTCAAATATCAAATCAAGATTGTAATCAGCCTTGGTCAACTTTTCAAAGGCAAGCGGTGGAATCAGTAGCTAGGAAGCAGATTTGGTGGCAAGAACTGAAATCAATGGGCAGAGCCTGACTCTGACCTGGTCAGTGTCCGAGTAGCACTAAATTGGGTCGGGGCAACGTGCAGAAAGACCATGTTGACTTTGCCACTGGCTTGCCAACACATTAGCAAGCCTACTGTTTAATGGGGAGATGGTGGCGTAGTGGCAATTTCACTGAGCTTGTAATCTAGAGGCCCAGGCTGATGCCCTGGGGACCTGGGTCCAAATGCCATTGCAGCAGTTGGTGGAATTTTTATTTGTCTAATAAATTTGAATTTTAAAGCTAGTCTCAGCAATGGTGACGATGAAACTATTGGTGATCGTTGTAAAATCCCATCTGGGTTCACCAACGTCCTTTAGGGAAGGCAATCTGCCATTATGTAACTCCCGATTCACAGCAATGGTTGACTCTTAAATGCCCTCTGAAATGGCCCAGGAAGCCACTCAGTTCAAGGGCAATTAGGGATGGGCAACCAATGCTGGTCCTGCCAGTGACACCCACATGCCATGAAGCATTAAAGAAAAACACCATTGCCACGAGCATTAATTTCCATCCAATGGCTTCAGTTTTCCAAATATTTATCCTGCACATCCAGTACTGGATATCGGTTGTTGAATGCCGGCTGAACTATTCATTGAAGGCAGGATTTTGGCCTCCATCCCACCCGGCAGCTCTCCATCGGGCGGCAGTGAAATCTTCCGTCCCCAGTCGAAGTCAATGACGTTTTACATTGTTCGCTGGTCACGACACCAGGGAACCCACCGTAGGGAGTTTGCCATCGGTACGACTGGAAGATCCCGCTGGCGGAAAGGACTGGAAAATTCAGGTCTCGAACTATATTGTTGAGAAAGAATTCAGGCTGCTTTATTTTTGAAACCATCGTATACTATGACTGATCTTGGAGATTTCAGAAATGGCATCATAAAATCAGGCTATTTCCCAATCCTGACATCTTGAAGGGCACAAAAAGACAGCAGAAATAGAAATAAAGTACAGCTCAAAATATAGTCAATTGTGGCTTCTAAATTGAACAATAAACTCATATCAGAACGTGGTTCAAAATTTGCAAAAAAAGATGCACGATTCCAGTTGAAATGGATTGGATTTGTTTATTGTCACGTGTACCGAGGTACAGTGAAAAGTATTTTTCTGCAAGCAGCTCAACAGATCAT
Organism: Scyliorhinus canicula; assembly: GCF_902713615.1. Lineage (NCBI taxonomy): Eukaryota > Metazoa > Chordata > Chondrichthyes > Carcharhiniformes > Scyliorhinidae > Scyliorhinus > Scyliorhinus canicula. The sequence continues at coordinate 233,053,363 of NC_052148.1, forward strand.
TCAGTACATGGGAAGAAAAGGGAACTAAACAGAATTCAAGAAAATACATGAGAATACATAATAGGGCAACACAATATATACAATGTAACTACATAAGCATTGGCATCTGATGAAGCATACATGGGTGTAGTGTTAATGAGGTCAGTCCATAAGAGGGTCATTTAGGAGTCTGGTGACAGTGGGGAAGAAGCTGTTTTTGAGTCTGTTCGTGCGTGTTCTCAGACTTCTGAATCTCCTGCCCGATGGAAGAAGTTGGAAAAGTGAGTAAGCCGGGTGGGAGGGATCCTTGATTATGCTGCCTGCTTTCCCCCGGCAGCGGGAGGTGTAGATGGAATCAATGGATGGGAGGCAGGTTCGTGTGATGGACTGGGCGGTATTCACGACTCTCTGACGTTCCTTGCGGTCCTGGGCCGAGCAGTTGCCATACCAGGCTGTGATGCAGCCCAATAGGATGCTCTCTATAGTGCATCTGTAAAAGTTAGTACGGGTTAATGTGGACATGCCGAATTTCCTTAGTTTCCTGAGGAAGTATAGGCGCTGTTGTGCTTTCTTGGTGATAGCGTCGACGTGAGTGGACCAGGATAGATTTTTGGTGATGTGCACCCCAAGGAATTTGAAACTGCTCACCATCTCTACCTCGGCTCCTTTGATGCTGACAGGAGTGTGTACAGTACTTTGCTTCCTGAAGTCGATGACCAGCTCTTTAGTTTTGCTGGCATTGAGGGAGAGATTGTTGTTGTTACACCACTCCGCTAGCTTCTCTATCTCACTCCTGTATTCGGACTCGTCGTTATTCGAGATCCGGCCCACTATGGTCGTATCGTCAGCAAACTTGTAGATGGAGTTGGAACCAAGTTTTGCCATGCAGTCGTGTGTGTACAGGGAGTAGAGTAGGGGGCTAATATGCAGCCTTGCGGGGCACCGGTATTGAGGGCTATTCTGGAGGAGGTGTTGGTGTTCATTCTTACTGACTGTGGTCTGTTGGTCAGAAAGTCAAGGATCCAGTTGCAGAGTGGAGAACCAAGTCCTAGGTTTTGGAGCTTTGATATGAGCTTGGCTGGGATTATGGTGTTGAAGGCGGAGCTGTAGTCAATAAATAGAAGTCTGATGTAGGAGTCCTTGTTTTCGAGATGCTCTAGGGATGAGTGTAGGGCCAGGGAAATGGCGTCTGATGTGGACCGGTTGCGACGGTATGCGAATTGAAGTGGGTCAAGGCGTTCCGGGAGTATGGAGGTGATGCGCTTCATGATCAGCCTCTCGAAGCACTTCATTACAACTGACGTCAGGGCCACCGGGCGGTAGTCATTGAGGCACGTTGCCTGGTTCTTCTTTGGTACCGTGTATGATGGTGGTCTTCCTGAAGCAGGTGGGGACCTCGGAGTGGAGTAGGGATAAGTTAAAGATGTCTGTGAATACCTCTGCCAGCTGGTATGCGCAGGCTCTGAGTGCACGACCAGGGATCCCGTCCGGGCCCATCGCCTTCCGTGGGTTCACTTTCAGGAAGGCCGATCTGACTTCGGAAACTGTGATGGTGGGTATGGGTGAATTATGGGTTGCTGGGGCACACGATAGCGGATTGTTGGTTACCTGCTCAAACCGAGCATTATGTTCATCGGGGATGCATAATCTTTATGACTTAGTTCAAAATATTGAGTAGACGGGCAGCACGGTGGCGCGGTGGTAGCGCTGCTGTCTCACGGCACCCAGGTCCCAGGTTCAATCTCGGCTCTGGGTCACTGTCCGTGTGGAGTTTGCACATTCTGCCCGTGTTTGCGTGGGTTTCGCCCCCACAACCCAAAGATGTGCAGGGTAGATGGATTGAACATGGATTGAACATGCCTTAATCGGAAAAATTATTTGGATACTCTATATTTTAAAAAAAATATTGAGTAGAGAGACCTGGAGGATGCGAAAAAAACAAAAACTATCAGGCAGATATTCTAATTATTTATAAAGCCACTGAACATTATTGCATGCATTTTAAATTTTGAAACATACAGAGGTGAGCCTGCTTTGCAGGTCCTCCAGCAATAGTGGAAATGTAGCCTTACAGAAGGCTGTTTGGAACTCTGTCATAAACTCTGAGGTGGAGATGCCGCGTTGGACTGGGGTGAGCACAGTAAGAAGTCTTACAACACCAACAGGTTTGTTTCAGATGATTCACCTGAGGAAGGAGCAGTGCTCCGAAAGCTAGTGATTCAAAACAAACCTGTTGGACTTTAATCTGGTGTTGTAAGACTTCTTATAATAAACTAGTGCAGATAAACACGTGGCTGCAGGGATGGTGTAGGAGGGAGGGTTTCAGGTACGTGGATAATTGGAGCACATTCTGGGGAAGGTGGGACCTGTACAGACAGGGCGGTTTGCACCTGAGCCAGAGGGGCACCAATATCCTGGGAGGGAAATTTGCTACGGCTCTCCGGGGGGGGTTTAAATTAATTTGTCAGGGGGCTGGGAAAACGAGCTGCAGTCCAGAAGCCAGTGTTGAGAGTAGTGAGGTACTGAGGAGGTTATCAAGGTCGCAGGAGTGTACCGGCAGACAGAAAGGTGGGTTGAAGTGTGTCTACTTCAATGCAAGGAGCATCCGGAATAAGGTAGGTGAACTTGGAGCGTGGATTGGTACTTGGGACTACGATGTTGTGGCCATTACGGAGACATGGTTAGAACAGGGACAGGAATGGTTGTTGGAAGTTCCGGGGTATAGATGTTTCAGTAAGAGTAGGGAAGGTGGTAAAAGAGGTGGAGGAATTGCATTGTTAATCAAGGATAGTTTAACGGCTGCAGAAAGGCAGTTCGAAGGGGATCTGCCTACTGAAGTAATATGGGCCGAAGTTAGAAATAGGAAAGGAGCGGTCACATTAGAACATAGAACATAGAACAGTACAGCACAGAACATGCTCTTCGGCCCTCGCTGTTGTGCCGAGCCATGATCACCCTACTCAAACCCACGTATCCACCCTATGCCCGTAACCCAACAACCCCCCACCCCCTTAACCTTACTTTTTAGGACACTACGGGCAATTTAGACATTGTTAGGAGTTTTCTATCGGCCCCCAAATAGTAATAGAGATGTGGAGGAAGAAATTACAAAACAGATTTTGGATAGATGTGGAGGTCTCAAGGTCGTTGTCATGGGTGACTTTAACTTTCCAAATATTGATTGGAACCTTTATAGGTCGAACAGTTCGGATGGGGCAGTTTTTGTACAGTGTGTGCAGGAGGGTTTCCTGACACAATATGTGGATAGGCCGACAAGAGGGGGGGCCACATTGGATTTGGTACTGGGTAATGAACCAGGCCAAGTGTTAGATTTGTTTGTGGGAGAGCACTTTGGAGATAGTGACCACAATTCGGTGTCTTTCACTATTGCAATGGAGAGGGATAGGGCCATACGGCAGGGCAAAGTTTATAATTGGGGGAGGGGTAATTATGATATGATTAGGCAAGAATTAGGGAGCATAATATGGGAACAGAAACTGTCAGGGAAAGGCACAAATGAAAAGTGGAGCTTGTTCAAGGAACAAATACTGCGTGTCCTTGAGAGGTACATCCCTGTCAGGCAGGGAGGAAATGGCTGTGTGAGGGAACCAAGGTTCACAAAAGAGGTTGCATGTCTTGTCAAGAGGAAAAAGCAAGCGTATGTAAGGAAACAAGGTTCAGTTGGGTCGCTTGAAGGTTACAAGATAGCAAGGAATGAGCTAAAAAAAAAAGGGCTTAGGAGAGCTAGGAGGGGGGCATGAGAAGTCCTTGGCGGGTCGGATCAAGGAAAACCCCAAGGCTTTTTACTCTTATGTGAGAAATTAAAGAATGACCAGAGTGAGGGTAGGGCCGGTCAAGGACAGTAGTGGGAACTTGTGCATGGAGTCAGAAGAAATAGGAGAGGCGTTGAATTAATACTTTTCTTCAGTGTTTACCAAGGAGAGGGGCCATGTTTTTGAGGATGCGAGTGTGATGCAGGCGGGTAGGCTGGAGGAGGTAGATGTTCTGAGAAAGGATGTATTAACAATTTTGAAAAACCTGAGGGTCGACAAGTCCCCTGGGCCAGATGGGATATATCCAAGGATTCTTTGGGAGGCAAGGGATGAGATTGCAGAGCCTTTGGCTTTGATCTTTGGGTTCTCACTGTCCACGGGGATAGTGCCAGGAGACTGGAGAGTGGTGAATGTTGTTCCTCTGTTCAAGAAAGGGAATAGGAATGACCCTGGTAATTATAGGCCAGTTAGTCTTACTTCGGTGGTTGGTAAGTTAATGGAAAAGGTCCTGAAGGATAGGTTTTACGACCATTTGGAAAGATGCAGCTTAATCCGGGATAGTCAACATGGATTTGTGAAGAGTAAGTCTTGCCTCACAAATTTGATTGAATTCTTTGAGGAGGTAAATATGTGGAAAGTAGAGCAGTTGATGTCGTATACATGGATTTTAGTAAGGCGTTTGATAAGGTCAGGAATGACCCTGGTAATTATAGGCCAGTTAGTCTTCGGTGGTTATGCATGGTCGGCTCATGAAGAAAGGAAGGAGGTGTGGGATAGAGGGAAATTTGGCCAATTGGATAAGTAACTGGCTATCACGTAGAAGACAGAGGGTGGTGGTGGATGGAAAATTTTCGGACTGGAGACCAGTTACCAGCAGTGTACCAGAGGGATCAGTGCTGGGTCCTCTGCTGTTTGTGATTTTTATCAATGACTTGGAGGAGGGGGCTGAAGGGTGGGTTAGTAAATTTGCTGATGACACGAAGATTGGTGGAGTAGTGGATGAGGTGGAGGGCTATTGTAGGCTGCAAAGAGACATTGATAGGATGCAGAACTGGGCCGAAAAATGGCAGATGGAGTTTAACCCTGATAAGTGCGAGGTGATTCATTTTGGTAGAAAAAATTTGAATGCAGATTACAGGGTCAACGGCAGGTTCTGAGGAATGTGGAGGAACAGAGAGATCTTGGGGTTCATGTCCACAGATCTCTGAAAGTTGCCACTCAAGTGGATAGAGCCGTGAAGAAGGCTTATAGTGTGTTAGCGTTTATTAACAGGGGGCTTGAGTTTAAGAGCCGCGGGGTTATGCTGCAACTATACATGACCCTGGTGAGACCACATTTGGAGTATTGGGTGCAGTTCTGGTCACCTCATTATAGGAAGGATGTGGAAGCATTGGAAAGGATGCAAAGTAGATTTACCAGGATGTTGCCTGGTTTGCAGGATAGGTCTTATGAGGAAATGTTGAGGGAGCTAGGGCTTTTTTCTTTGGAGCGGAGGAGGATGAGAGGCGACTTAATAGAGGTTTATAAGATGATGAGGGGGATAGATAGAGTGGACGTTCAGAGATTATTTCCTCGGGTGGATGTAGCTGTTACAAGGAGGCATAACTATAAGATTCACGGTGGGAGATATAGGAGGGATATCCGAGGTAGGTTCTTTACTCAGAGAGTGGTTAGGGTGTGGAATGGACTGCCTGCTGTGATAGTGGAGTCGGACACTTCTGGAATTTTCAAGCGGTTATTGGATAGGCACATGGAGCACACCAGAATGACAGGGAGTGGGATAGCTTGATCTTGGTTTCGGACAATGCTCGGCACAACATCGAGGGCCGAAGGGCCTGTTCTGTGCTATACTATTCTATGTTCTATGAGGCATGATGACAGCAGAGCCCGTCCACTACAGGGGGTACCATTGCCTTACATCCAAGAACTGGATGTGCAATCCATGCCTGTTTCATTTATTAAATGAGTTTTGCTGTGTTTTACCCAGTCAAGAAACTCTTTCTTCCTTCTCCCTGCCCCCACATAAAAAGGGGCAGGTCCAGCCAGAAAGTGACGCCCAAATCTATGTTACCTCTATATGGTGGTATTTCAATTTGCAGTGTAGGAAATTACTTTGTGTCAAAGTGAGTGAGGTCAACGTAGGGGGAGTAATGCTGACACCATCACGTCACCTCAAGTATATAATTATGTGCCCAGCTGACTCCTGTACAAAGGCTAAAGCAAAGGCAAAATGAAGCAAAAGGGGTGTTGTACAATGTACTGTAAAAATCATACTGTATGTACATAGTGCTAATGTCCCAAATTGACTGTAGAATATCATTGATCCCTACTTAGACTAGATTACCATTTGTTAAAGAATATAATGCAGACGCGCAGTGTGGAAAGGCCAGAGATGGATGCCCCCTGCCCCTGTGACCTTCACAGGCCACAGGAATCAGCAGGAACTGATTTAGTGTGAAGCCTAACAAGTTACGCTTCAGTTTCATGGCCATTTCCTGCTATCTGGGGATCATGAGATACAACATGGAAACAACACAGGAAGTCAAGCAACCCTGTGCACTGTCTGTATACAAAGCAGGCTGACATTCATGAAGTATTTATTTGATCAATGTGGGGCGGGGGGGGGGGGGGGGGGGGGGGGGGGGGAGATAGTGGGGAAATAAATTGATTCTCATTTCCCACCTCTCTGACAATTACTGTTATACCACTGACACATCCTGAGCTGACTGATGCTAATGAAGGTGCACAGTGGGGCAGCACGGTGGCACAATGGTAGCACTGCGGTCTCACGGTGCTGAGGTCCCAGGTTCGATCCCTGCTCTGGGTCACTGTCCGTGTGGAATTTGCACATTCTCCCCGTGTTTGCGTGGGTTTCGCCCCCACAACCCAAAGATGTGCAGGCTGGGTGGATTGCCCATGCTAAATTGCCCCTTAATTGGAAAAAAAATGAATTGGGGACTCTAAATTTTAAAAAATGAAGGTGCACAGTGTTCATGCGTGCAGAGTATTTCCTATCCTCCAAGCAATAAGAAAGCGCATTTACCTTCAACTTCCTAGCAGTCATGTTTATGTGAAGGGCTATATGGAAATGAAGAATTCAATAGCTCTGTGCTCAGGACTATGCGAGGGTTGAATGTGCCCTGGAATTCCAAGGGGACTTTCATGAGTCTCTGCTGACGTTTGGAAAATGTTTGGAAAAGCATAGGCATTGCACATCCAAATTGATGTGGTGTGCTGCCAGCAGCTGGGATTGTCAGCTTGCAATGCAGACTCGTAAATATATTCTGGCTGTTTCTTATTTGGCTTTAGATGTTTTAAAATCTGATCCCAGTCCTGTCAACTTGGCCAGCACTCTGGTGTAAATTATTGCCCAGGCAGAGGGCATAGGGGCGAATTGGGGTCACGCATCTGTGATGGAGCCTGCTTGATGTTTCATCCATTTAAATTAATGAACAACATTTCAGTCGGGATCTATAATTGATGGGCGGGTGTGTGAACACCAAGCGGTTTCAGGCTGACTTGCAGGCATATGCTAAGTAAACTAATATCAGCTGGACCGACGGTTATGATCTTGTAATTGCCTTCAATGTTCCTGGCTTAAGGAATAGGGGAAAACCAGCCAGGGATCCCACCAATGACTCCACAGGAAAGGACACATGTGGATTTGGGTGGGACAGGTCTTGAATCAATGATCCTCTGGCAGTCAAATATCCTGCTAATATTCACAGTCTATACTCATTCACAAAGAATGAACGCACGGGAAGGTACCAGAGTGCGGCTGAGGAGCTATAGCACAAATTGCCTTGCATGGTGACCTGGCTTGTCCCGTCTGCACTTGAAGCAAAGACTCCATTTATTGCAAGTGACAGAGTTCATTTATGGAAACGAAAATCCTCTCTTGGGTATGGCTGATTACAGCTCTTTTGTTTTCCAATATGTCATTGCAAAAGCTTGTAAAACGAGACTCAAATGGCTGGCATTGGCTGTCAACGTGCCAATGTTACATTAAACAGTCACAATAACAGAAAAAAATTTGTGCTACTGGGAGTCCTCCCAGCTGAAAAAACAACATGTCCTGAGATGTTCCAAAGTAAGAATTCCCATAATTCAAATATTGGTCTTATTTTGACCATGCTCACCAATTTAGATTTGTGTTCCTTAACATCAATACTCAGAAATGCCTGGTTTAAGGGCAGCACGGTGGCACAGTGGTTAGCACGGTTGCCTCACGGCGCTAGGTTCCCAGGTTCGATCCCGGCTCTGGCTCACTGTCCGCGTTGAGTTTGCACATTCTCCCTGTGTCTGCGTGGGTTTCGCCCCCACAACCCAAAGATGTGCAGGGTAGGTGGATTGGCCACGTGAAATTGCCCCTTAATTGGAAAAAATGAATTGGATACTCTAAATATATCTTTTAAAAATGTCTGGTTTGCATTTTTGGATTCTGACCTCGATGTAAATCAAATAAAATAGGTCATTCCAAAGAAAAGATCAAAGCCGCTGGTGTCTGTAACCACTGAAATACAATATATAACATAACTTTTACAAACAGACATTAAATTCGAGCAGTCTGAAATTTTCAGTCTTTAACTTCAGCTTGACAAGTAGAGAAAGCTTTTCACTGGTCAGTACAATGGCAGCAGCCTCCATTGGCTCAGCAGTGCCCTGCCATTATATCTCTACAATTCAGCAACTGTTAGACCACAGAAACTGCTGCACATTACTAGTATACTTCCAGACATTGATGCAAACTATTCCAGACATCCCCAAGAGGTGGTACAGACTACTACTAGACCCCCCCACCCCGGGCAATGAAAGGGCAAGAAATAAATTGTGACCCTTTAAGCTGGACTGCAATAAATAAACTTCTGGACAGGAATATTTAAAGACATACTTAATATGATACAAAAATAGCACATAGCCCGGAAATGTAATGGTTCCACCGGTTTAATAAAGCAACCAGTCATAAATGAGGAAAGTGATAGTATTAAGCCAAAGAAAATGGCTCAGGAAAAGTGGAAACCCAGCAAACTCAGAGCTATCAGAAACAGCCTACATGGAAAGTGTTAAGAGGTACAGAAAGGAAGAATGAACAAAAAAACTTGCAACCGATATAAAATCTAATAGCAGGGAGCGCTGTCTAATTGACAGAAGGCAACATGTCGTTCCCCAGGGATCTGTACTAGCTTTTCACCATTAATGCCTTTGATGAAGTAATAGAGAGCTGTATAACCAAGTTTACAGGTGTCTCAATTGTATGGATGAGAATAGGAGATTATAAAGGGACAGAGGCAGGCTGTGTACCCAATTCATTTTTCTAATTAAGGGGTGATTTAGCGTGGCCAATCCACCTAGCCTGCACATCTTTTGGGTTGTGGGGGTGAAACACGGGGAGAATGTGGAAACTCCACATGGACAGTGACCCAGAGCCGGGACCTCGGCGCCATGAGGCAGCAGGGCTAACCCACTGCGCCACCGTGCTGCTCCCTCGGCAGGCAATAACAAATGTCAAATAACATTCAATGTTGTGAAGCTATCCGCTTTCGATCTGATAACAATAAACACTTTTTTTTTTAAAAAGGAAGCGACTCGGAAATGTGAAAATACACTGGGGCTCAGGTGCCCATGGAAACATTTGCACAGGTACAAATAAAAATAATTAAATGACCAATGGCCCTTTATCTCCAAGGGGTTAGAGGGCAAAGAGGCATTAGATTAGGCTATTTTAGGGCAGCACGGTGGCCTAGTGGTTAGCACAACCGCCTCACGGCGCTGAGGTCCCAGGTTCGATCCCGGCTCTGGGTCACTGTCTGTGTGGAGTTTGACATTCTCCCCGTGTCTGCGTGGGTTTCGCCCCCACAACCCAAAAATGAGGTGGATTGGCCACGCTAAATTGCCCCTTAATTGGAAAAAATAATTGGGTAATCTAAATTTATTAAAAAAAAGAAAAAAAAAGATTAGGCTATTTTGCCTCTGGGGAGTATTCTGCCATTCATTGAATGAATGCCTGATCTGTGACCTAACTCCATATACCTGTCTTTGTTGCATATCTCTTAAAACCTTTGATTATCGAAAATCTTCCAGTCTGAAATTTAAAATGAACAATGACCTAGCATGAATTGCCATTTGCAGAAGAGAGTGCCAAACTGTACTGAAAGCAGTTCTTCAGATCAACGTTGCCAGGATCAGGCCCCAACTGAAGTACTGCATTCAGTTTTATGGCACCTCACTTCAAGAACGTTATGTTAACCTTGGAAGGAGTGTAACATTGCTCCAGAATTATACTGGGGCTTAAAGAGTTAAATCACAAGGACAGATTGCGTAGACACTATTTGTATTCCATTGAGGTTAGAAGTTTTCAGGTGATTTAATGGAGAGGTTTAAAGTGATAAATGGAAACTACAAAAATGGTTGTTCCCTCTGGAATTCAGAATAAGGTGGGATCATTTAAAATTTACAATTAGGACAGGAACAAACGAGAGAATATCTTCCACCAAAACAGACAGGGTCTATGGACTTTAATGGTGTTTTAATCAGTAAGGTGTCACGATGATTAAAAAAAACAGAATTATGTACGGACATGATGAACTTTCAAAAAAGACGTGTTTTTGAAAATGGACGCAGATGGCTGAGGATATAAATTCTGAGAATGTAACTTCAGTCACTGTCTGAATTGCTCTGATGTAGGTGATCCTAAGACAGACAATGGAATGTCACATCATGCCTCAGATAGATATTTGAAAGTAAGAAGCAATGTACATGTGAACTGCCATCTCCTATGGAGATAATAGAATTTGATTATCATCTAGCAGTATCCTGTACGTTATGTTCTAAACCAATTTGTGGATTTTTGCCTTCCAGATACATACAAGAAACTGGTAGAGCTTGGTCATTGTGAGCTAGTGCTAGGTGTGTCAGAGTTTGTGACATGGAAATAAAAAGACAGCAGAATCCCCGCTCCCCCTGCTCCGGCAGGTAAAGAAACAAGTCTCACTCTCTCTCTCTCTCTGATTGCTGAAGCAAGCCAAGTCAGCAATGCTACAGCTGACAAGGACAATTTCTTAGCTAAACTGCAAGAACTTGAATTCTCGAAACCAAGTACTCAATTGCTGATGTTAGCGCTGCTGGAATCACAAATCTCAAATGGTTGCAACCGTTTAACCATCTACTCCTCACAGACAAGTCAAAAACTGATCCATTTTTAAAAAAAAACTTATTTTGGACTCACTTCTCATTTCTAATCTGTTTGAATGTATGTGTATATGTTTATTATACTCCTCGAGTTTAGTAGCTAAAAAATGCACTCTTTCTTTGGCTCAAGAAAACCTGGTTAAATTGGCTCCAATGGTGGCACGGTAACACAGTGGTTAGCACCTCACAGATCATCTCACCATTTAGTCTGGCAGCCCCGTGCTCCACCCCCCTTCTCACCTTTTCAGGTTGCCCCATTTTTGTGACCACCTCCTCAGCACCCCAAACTTAGGGGAGCCCTTGGGAACCACCCCTAATCCTCCCTCTGCCTGCAAAGGCTCTCCCCTTCCCGATCCTGACCCCTGGCAGTGCCAACCTGGCACCTGGGCACCTGATACTGCCAGCCTGGAACCATGGCCGTTCCCATGGCACCCTGGCAGTGCCAGGCTTGGAGTATTGAGGTGCTCAGGGACCAGGGGAATGCAAGTATGCCAGCCTGCCCTATCCCTGACCACCCAGGGGTCTCCAATGGCCTGGGAGAATCCCCCCCCCCCCCTCCCCCCCCAGGTAGTGTTAAGACTATTCCACATCTCTGTGAACCAGTACTAAGTGGTGCCTTGATAAGGCTGATGTGTCCCGGGCGCTGGCTGAATCTAGCATCCGGGTATTTAAATTTAAATATGCAGATCTGGATCTTGTCCAGTGAGGGCAAAATTCAGATCACACTGGGTGTTGCAATTCACCCATTGCGCCCGTCACTAAATCATGCCCAAGATAAAACCAGATAGCACCTCAAAATGCTTAAAAGGCCAGAACTGTGCCATATCAAACCAAAAATTGAAATGGAACTTGGCAAATTGATCAAAGGTGGAGTGATCTGTGATGACAAATGATTGGGCAACTCCAATTGTTCCAGTTATCATGCCATGCAAATGGCTCAGGAAACTGTGGTGACTTTACAATGATGATTAACCCAATGTGTGCCAACCAGTGTCGCTTGCCATTAATAGAGGACCTTTTTGCTGTATTGTCGGTCGGATGGACAACAGTTCAGTGAGATAGATTTATCCCAAGCATAACTTCATATGGAGGTAACAGCTGACTCACAACATCTTCTAACTATTGTAACACACAGAGGAATGTCCAGGTCTCAGTGCCTATTGTTCACAATAACGTCTGCACCGGCCCTGTTCTAAAAGTCCATTGGGATCAAATCCTTAGTGGCTTTAAAGGTGTTCAATGCTATTTGGATGACATCTTAATTGCCAGCAGGACTGAACAGGTGCACCTAAAGAATTGAGAAGACACATTGAAGGTTCTTGAAAGACATAATCTTCGTGTCAAGATAGAGAAATGTGAATTTTTTCAATCATCAATAAGCTATCTTGACCATGTAATTGATAGGGACGGGTTCCACAAGGAACCCAGGAAGAAGACTGCAATTTTAAATGCACCGGGACCGCAGAACGTATTGCATCTGAGATTTTTAATGCTCATCAATATCTATGGAAAATTTATTACAAATCTCGCTACCATATTAAAACCTCTTCATACATTATTATGTGCAAACAAACAATGGACTTGGACAAAAGACTGCGAAGATGCATATACTGAAGTCAAGTATGTGCTGAAGAAATTGTAAGTCTTCGTTCATTTAAAAATACAGGGTGGCACGGTGGTGCAGTGGTTAGCACTGCTGCCTCACGGCGCCGAAGACCCGGGTTCGATCCCGGCCCCGGGTCACTATCTATGTGGTGTTTGCACATTCTCCTCATGTCTGCCCCCACAACCCAAAAAGATATGCAAGGCAGGTGAATTGGTCACGCTAAATTGCCCCTTAATTGATGTCATGTGAGGGTACCTTTAAGAGATGGGTGTGTATTAAAGTATCTGTAGTGAGAGTACCTTTAAGAAATGAGTGTATTACTGCAGTGATGTCAGAAAGTGGGTGGAACTGGGCTGTCTGTCCACTTTTTACTTTCATTTTAGGCTGTTTGCTGCAGGCTGTGTTTTAGTTTAGTTTTCAGAGCTGCATAGCTGCAGTCACAGCCAGAAGGTGTATGAATCTCTCTCTGTAATCTGAAGACTGTAAATCGATCCTGGTGATTTAAAATTAATAACAGTAGTGACTTTAACCTGATGTGCTTCTGGTAAAAGGTGTTTTAAGTCTCATGGATGTTAAAAGTAAAGCTTAAAGGATTACTTTGTGTTGTATTCTTTGGGGATTGTATTTGAATTAATGTAATTGATGTAATTAAAGTTTGTCAATCATGTCACACATGTCAAGTGATAGGGAAACCTCAAGCAGTGATAAAACCAGCGCACTTAATACCCATTCCAGCATTTGAGGAACCTTTTACAAGGGTCCCAATTGATTGCGTAGGACCACTTCCTAAAACAAAAAATTGGAATCAATATCTTTTGACAATAATGGATGTGTTTACTAGGTTTCCAGAGGCCATTCCAGTATGTAATATTACAGCTAAAAAGATTGTGGAGGAGTTACTGAAATTCTTTACTAGGTATGGACTACCCACAGAAATACAATTGGATCAAGGATCAAATTTTACCTCAAGGTTATTCAAAGAAGTATGGATAGCTTGGGAATAAAACAATTTAAATCAACTGCGTACCATCCAGAATCACAGGGAGTGTTAGAAAGGTGGCATCAGACATTAAAGACAATGTTGAGGGCTTATTGTCAAGATTATCCAGAGGATTGGGATAAAGGAATTCCAGTCATACTGTTTGCAATGAGGGATGCAACCTAATGAATCAACCAAATTCAGTCCTCTTGAACTAATTTTTGATCATGAGGTAAGAGGACCACCTAAATTGATTAAGGAAAAATTGGTGAGTGAGAAATTAGAACTTACATTATTGGATTACGTGTCAAATTTTAGGGAATGATTAAATAGAGCAGGTGAATTGGCTGGACAACATTTGAAAGATGCACAAAATGTGATGAAACGGGTCGCGGACAAGAAATCCAAAGTTCGTAGTTTTGCCATTGGAGATCAAGTTTTAGTATTGAGTCCAGTGGTAGGTGAGCCTTTAAAAGCAAGGTTTTGTGGACCTTATCAGATCGAAAGGAAATGAAGTGAGGTGAATTATGTGGTAAAAATACCAGACAGAAGGAAGACTCACCGAGTGTGTCATGTGAATATGCTTAAAAGGTACTTTGAAAGGGAAGGAGAGAAAAAGGAGGCGGTTTTAATGATTCTAACACAAAGTGACAAACCAAATCCAGATGACTGTGAATTTGACATACCTCAAATTAAATTGGAAAACGAGGATGTTCTTAAAAATTGGGATAAATTGTTGAATTACCTTCCAGAGGAAGAACGAACTGACCTGAAAGAATTATTGATATCACATGGGCAAGTTTGTAGAGATAAATTAGGAAGTACTAAAATGGCTACACATGATGTAGATGTGTGAACTGCTGTTCCAATCATACAACATCCATACAGACTTAACCCTTCAAAATTGGCACAGGTTAACAAAGAGATTGAGAGTATGCTTAAAAATGGCATAATTGAAGTGGGTTGCAGCCAATGGAGCTCACCCATAGTGATGGTACCAAAACCGGACGGCACCCAACAGTTGTGTGTGAACTATAGAAAGGTTAATGCAATTACAAGAACGGACTCTTATCCTACCCGACATTTGGAGGATTGCATTGAGAACGTGGGACAATCAGCTTTTATTTCCAAACTGGATTTACTTAAAAGTTACTGGCAGGTACCTTTATCCGAAAGGGCGAAGGGGATTTCAGCTTTTGTGACTCCAAATGGTACGTACCAATTCAAATTGATGCCATTTGGCATGAAAAATGCCCCAGCCACATTTCAACGGTTAACTAACAAAATTGTGTCAGGATTACCCAATTGTGTGGTATACATTGATGGTCTGGTAAATTTCAGCCAGACATGGAAAGAACATTTAAAACATCTGATGGAGTTATTCGATCGACTTCAGGAGGTGGGTTTGGTGGTAAACCTAGCCAAAAGTGAATTTGGAAACGCCCAAGTCACTTTCCTTGGCTATACAATCGGACAGGGCCGAATGGTCACACGGGATGTGAAACCAACAGTTATTGAGGAGTTTCCGATACCCTCAAGGCGAAGGGAAATAATGCGATTTCTTGGCATGAGTGGATTTGATCGAACATTTGTGACAAGGTTTTGTAGCGTGATTGCTTCACTGATGGACTTGCTGAAGACATGTTGAAAGTTTCAGTGGACAGCGGAGTTTCAACAGGCATTTGACTGCCTGAAAGCTGTGATAACCAATGCTCCTGTGTCGGAGAATTACAAGGGACTCTGCGATCAGATTGAACTAAAGTATCTGACTTTAAAGAGAAATGCCACGGCATAGCAAAATGGATGGATCCTGCAGAGACCTTCTTGTTCAAAGGGACTGTCAATCGAGAAGGATTTCAGTTGGAGGAAGAAAACAAAAAAAACGGATTATATTATTATATCTGTTTGCGTGTGTTGTTTTTTAAACGATAAAGTATATTTACTGTGTGTATTCCTTAAAGAATGGTGAAAAGGTGAAAAATGAAACCATCTTGAAATTGATGGGTTTTTTTTCTTGGGGGGAGGTGTCATGTGAGAGTACCTTTAAGAAATGGGTGTATTACTGCAGTGATGTCAGAGAGTGGGTGGAGCTGGGCTGTCTGTCAGCTTTTTACTTTTGTTTTCGGCTGTTTGCTGCAGGGTATTTTTTAGTTTTGTTTTCAGAGCTGCGTAGCTGCAGTCACAGCCAGAAGATGTATGAATTACTCTCTGTAATCTGAAGACTGTAAATCGATCCTGGTGATTTAAAACTAATAACAGTAGTGACTCTAACCTGATATGCTTCTGGTAAAAGGTGTTTTAAGTCTGATGGATGTTAAAAGAAAAGCTTAAAGGATTACTTAATGTTGTATTTTTTGGGGGTTGTATTTGAATTAATGATTGCTAAAACGTTCACTGTATGTTTTAAAAAGGTTAACTTGAGTTCATCGAATAAACATTGTTTTGCTTCAAAAAATAAAAAATACTTTCAAAAATACTGCCTGCAACAGTAGTGGACTCGCCAACACTAAATGCATTCAAATGGTCATTGGATAGGCATATGGACGATAAGGGAATAGTGTCGATGGGCTTTAGAAGAGTATCACGGGTCGGCGCAACATCGAAGGCCGAAGGGCCTGTATTGCGCTGTCATGTTCTATGTTCTATGTTCTATGTTCTCCATTTCTGCTGTACCACACCTGTAGAGTGGGCCCTGTGCTCCCCATACCACAATCTATTAAAAGTTGTGGGTCAGGTGAACTCCATGATACACTTTGGGGTTCTCTAAACTCTGGCCCATAACAATTGGGGGAAAAAAAATAATTGGGTACTTTAAAATTAAAAGAAACAAATTTAAAAATACAAGTCACATGTGACACATCACCCCATGGAGTAGGTGCAGTTGTCTCTCACATAATGCCACACGAAGACGAAAGACCAATAGCTTTCATTTTGAGAATGTTGACAAGCGCTTAACAGAATTAGGCTCAATTGAAAAAGGAAGCCTTGAGTATAATCTTTGGAATCAAACAATTTCATCGCTACCTGTATGGAACACATTTTATCTCATTACAGATGACCTGGCCTTTGACAACGATCGTTGGTCCATACAAAGGAATATTGTCTCCAGCTGCAAGTTGTTTGCAGAGATGGTCCTTCATCTTATCAGTTCATAATTAAACACAGAAGATCTGAGCAACATGAGAACACCGATGCTCTATCATGTCTAACATTCAAGACAAAGCCGAATCATAAGAGAACTATGTGAACTATGTGCACTTTTCCCAGGTGGATAGTGTGCGTATTACTACCTTTCAAGTGCAAAGACACATGGAGTCAGATCCGGTGATGGGGAAGATCATTGACATGATCTTTAACTGGATAAACAGGAAGAATCTGGAATTCAAGCCGTACCGAACATGAGAACTTGAATTAATGGTACAAAATGGAGAACTTCTATGGGGAATCAGGGTTAACATTTCTCCATGCTTGCAGAGTCATATACTGGATCAGCTCCACGAAGGACATCTAAGAATCATTTGGATGAAAAAGGTCACAAGGAGTTATTTCTGGTGGCCGGGACTCGGCAGATTGAAAACAAAAAAAGAGTAGGTCAATGTCAGTCTTGCGCTGATACAAAATACTCCACCTCTTCAACCACTTCACCCTTGGGATTGGCCAAAACAGCCCTGGCAAAGAGTACATATCAATTTCGCGGGAACAATTGAAGGATATATGTTTCTCGAACTGGTGAACGCAGATTCCAAGTGGCCCAAAATAATGATGATGAAGCTGATGACTACAGAAAAGACAATCGAACAACTGGATGAAGTATTTGCACCGTTTGGCAAACTGGAACAACTAGTCAGCGATAACGGGACCCTGTTCACGTCAAAAGGAATTTGTGGACTACCTTAGAAACAGTGGTTTACAACATATTAAAACTGCAACTTATCATCCTTCCACAAATGGGCAGCACGGTAGCATTGTGGATAGCATAATTGCTTCACAGCTCCAGGGTCCCAGGTTCGATTCCGCCTTGGGTCACTGTCTGTGTGGAGTCTGCACATCCTCCCCATGTGTGCGTGGGTTTCCTCCGGGTGCTTCGGTTTCCTCCCACAGTCCAAAGATGTGCAGGTTAGGGGCATTGGCCATGATAAATTGCCCTTAGTGTCCAAAATTGCCCTTAGTGTTATGTGGGGTTACTGGGTTATGGGGCTAGGGTGGAGGTGTTGACCTTGAGTAGGGTGCTCTTTCTAAGAGCCAGTGCTGACTCGATGGGCCGCATGGCCTCCTTCTGCACTGTAAATTCTATGTAAATGGATTGGCAGAGAGTTTGGTCCAGTCATTGAAGAATTCCATTAGACCATCAAAGGTTGAAGACAGCTAAAAGAATAAACACGTTTCTCCTATCCTACAGAAACACTGCCCATGTGGCAACCCAAAACTCACTGGCAATATTGTTTTTTAAAGAGTTCTATAGAATCGATAGAATCTCTACAGTACAGAAGTAGCTATTCGGCCTATCAAGTCTGCACCGACCCTACAAAAGAGCTTACCTAGGTCCACTCCCTGGTCCCATCCCCATAACCCTGTAACTCCCATCTAACCTTTGGGCACTAAGGGGCAATTTAGCATGGACACGTAACCTGCAAATCTTTGACTGTGGAAGGAAACCAGAGCACCAGGAGGAAACTCACGCAGGCACGGGAAGAGTGTGCAAACTCCACACAGACACCTGAGGGTGGAATCAAACCTGGGTCCCTGTTGAGAACCAAATTCAATTTGCTCTTACCATCTAATACTTCTATCATTGTAGAGGGACAACAGCAAAGCAAGTTACAGAGTTGGTCCCGGTGTGTTCAGCAGATCAGCTGCACATGGAGGAACTTCCTCCGGGGATAGTGACTATGTTCCTCTTTTTTTACTTTGAACTTGCCTGCAAGACCAATAAATAGATTTGTTTGTTTAAGTCCCCCATGGCATAGAAATGCTGAATAGGTGTTAGGCTGGACACTAACAAAAGAAAGAAACAACTTTAAAATCGGAGGGCTTAAAAAGCATGGAGAGAATTTTTTCTTTTTTGAACTTTTAAAAAATTAGTTTTTGAATTTGTTTTTTGAATTTTAAAAAAAAGTTTTCTTTTCGTCTTTGGGGCTCAAGGAAAGGGCACCAATCCTATTTAAAACCAGTACCAGAGGCTTCCGTAGCAGCAATGTGCTGAGCGGATGCACACCAGGTGGGTCACCTCCCAAACTAACCCAACTGAGGCAACCTATCAGGAATTTCGACTTAAAAAGCCCACCAAAACCCAGCAAAAGGCAAAAGACACATCAAAGGGATATGTCTGCAAATAATAATAAATCAGGGGGGCTGCGAGATGAAAGGAATAGCAGTGAAGGTGAAGGAAAAGGGCTGCAGCTGAGGGCGCACAGACAGGCGTCCACACGAGGCGAGTCGGAGGTTCAGGCGAACCGGAAAGGGGAATAGCTGGCGAACCGAACAGCGGAGCAGGAACAGGACACAGCGCCCCCCCCCCCCCCCCCGCCACATCCCCGCACAGGAGGAGGAATGGAAAAGCGTGCTGAAAAGGGAGCTAAACACCATAAAGGAGGCGGAGCTCCACATGATGATGAAAGAGGTGCTGTTGGAGGCGACAGACAAAATGCAGCAAACCATCGAAGGCCTGGGAAGGAAGGTGGAGGTGCAGGAGAAAACAATCCTGGAGTTGGAGAAGGCCGCCTCGGGTGAGAGCAACAGGATTGTCGCTCTGGAAACCGAGGTGAGAAGGTTGGTAACGACCCAGGGGAGCCTAAGAGGGAAAGTGGAGGACCAGGAAAACAGATCCAGATGACAGAACATCAGAATAGTGGAGAATGCTGGGCAAACAAGTGGAGAGGGAGGGCTTTCCAAAACCCCCCAGAAATGGACAGGGTGCACAGGTCGCTTCAACCAAGGCCCAAAGCCTGGGAGCAGCCCAGTGCGATTATTGTGAAGCTGCACCAGTTCCAGGACAAGGAAAAAAATCTTACGATGGGCCCGTCAGACAAAATCGTGCACGTGGGACGGGAAGAAGATAAGAGTGTACCAAGACATTGGGGCAGATCTGGTAAAAAAGAGGGCCGGGTTCAACAGAGCAAAATCAGCACACTACAAAAGTGGGGTGCAATTTGGGATATTATTCCCGGCAAGACTCTGGGTAACATTCAAGGGAAAGGAACTGTATTTCAACACCCCAGCGGCGGCTGATGAGTTTGTTAAAGCGAACAAATCGGGGGAGGAACAGCCACCAGAACAATGAAAGCCGCAGGGGCGGGAAAAAAAAGAATCGGAACAAAGAGCGGAGGACAGGCCGCAAACAGAGACAATAATATCATGAGCTGTACACATTTGTTTTCTGTTTTATGCGGGACTGTGCTGCCTCACTTTCGGGCTTGTCTCCTCCCTAAATGTGATGAGAGGCAGCAGGGCAAGGGGAACGAGGGTGAGATAAGCAGACAGGAGGGCGAGATAAGTGGTGGAAGGAGGAAGGTAAAGTAAGGTCAGAACTGGGAAGTACTGGGAGGGGAGCCACTGTACTAGTGAGGAGAGCCAACATGGGAGGGCAGAAAGAAAGGAAGGCCACGGCGCGCCTGGCACAAAGAGGGGAGGAACGGGGCAGAAGGCAAGAAAGAACACAGGGAGGGGAACAGAGGAACAGGGACTAGGGAGGGAGAGGGGGGTCGGGGGGAGCGCAGAACAAAAAAGAAGCAAAGGGAAGGTTGAGGTAGAGAAACAGAACTGACACAGGCCTCGGCATGCATGGAACAGAGTGAGGAACCAAGATGGTGCCGCAAACAGCCACTCGGGAGGGCATCAGGGTGAAGAGAGACCAAGGAAAGGAGGGGCCAATCCACGTGGCATACACATAGCTAGCGGCCGTGTTGGGTGGCCCCGGACAAAGGTAAACCACGGAGGGGCCCGACCTCATGCTGAGAGTGGTGACTGCGACCATTTTAGACGGCCCCCTAACAAAGTGAAACACGGGCAGCATGGTGGCACAGTGGTTAGCATTGTTGCCCACGGCGCTGAGGACCCGGGTTCGAATCCCGGCCCTGG
The DNA here is from genome assembly GCF_902713615.1 of Scyliorhinus canicula. Classification (NCBI taxonomy): domain Eukaryota; kingdom Metazoa; phylum Chordata; class Chondrichthyes; order Carcharhiniformes; family Scyliorhinidae; genus Scyliorhinus; species Scyliorhinus canicula. The sequence continues at coordinate 233,073,965 of NC_052148.1, forward strand.
GTCACTGTCTGTGTGGAGTTTGCACATTCTCCCTGTGTCTGCGTGGGTTTCGCCCCCACAACCCAAAAGATGTGCAGGATAGGTGGATTGGCCACACTAAATTGCCCCTTAATTGGAAACAAAAAATTGGGTACGCTAAATTTATAAAAAAAAGAAAAAAAAACAAAGTGAAACACCGGAGTGCAGGGGCGCGCCCACCAGGTAAGTATAGGTGATCCCGCAGGACCAGGGGGTCAGAAACCCTCCACCAGGAATGTTACCTGGAATGTAAGGGGACTCAATGGCCCAGTGAAAAGTCTTCGCCCACTTAAGAAGCCTAAAAGCAGACATAATCTACTTACAAGAGATGCACCTGAGGGAGAAGGATCGACTGCTGGTAAGGAAGGGCTGGGTGGGACAGATGTACCATTCATGCTACGGGATTAGGACTAAGGGGGTAGCAATACTAATTAATAAGAGGATGAATTTTACAGAAACCAAGACAGTTACGGATCCGGGGGACAGTACGTCATGGTCAGTGGTGTCCTGAAAGGGGCACCGGTTGTACTGGTAAATGTGGACGCTCCCAACTGGGAGGACACAGAATTCATAAAGAAGACCTTTGTGGAAATCCCCGACATTGGCACACACTGACTGAATATTGGGGGGCGACTTTAACTGCGTGCAGGACCCACTGACTGACCGATCAACACCCAGCACAAGAAAAAAGACTGGCATGGCTAGGGAGCTAGGAACTTTTATGGAGCAGATGGGGGGCAGTGGACCCTTGGAGGTTCCTGCACCCAGGAGAAAAGGAATTCTCATACTTTTCACAAGTGCACAAGGTGTGCACCCGTATCAACTTCTTTGCGGTGGGGAAATCGGTGCTTCCAGGGATTACGGGAGCGGAATACTCTGCGATCGTTATCTCCGACCACGCTCCACACTACATTGCTGTAAAGTTGGAGACAGGCCTGGTCCAGCACCCCACGAGGAGGCTGGAGACGGAACTCCTGGCCGACAAGGCCTTCTGCCAAAAAATGTCACAGGCCATAGGTGACTACATTAATAACAACCAAAATGGGGAGGTCTCACCGTCCACGTTTTGGGAGGAACTCAAGGCCGTGATTTTAATTTTTTTTTTAGAGTATCCAATTCATTGTTTCCAATTAAGGGAAAATTTAGCGTGGCCAATCCACCTACCCTGCACATCTTTTGGGTTGTAGGGGCGAAACGAATGCAAACACGGGGAGAATGTGCAAACTCCACACGGACAGTGACCCAGAGTCGGGATCGAACCTGGGACCTCGGCGCCGTGAGGCAGCAGCAGCGCCACCGTGCTGCCCTCTGAAGACCGTGATTAGAGGAGTGATCATAGCCTACAAGGCAAGCAAAGATAGGGAAGAGAGGGTTGCCAGGCAACAACTGGTGGACTCCATTCTGGAAGTCGACAGAAAATACACCGAGGCCCCGACTGTGGAGCTGCTGGAGGAGAGGAAAAAGCTGCAAATGGACTTTAACCGGCTATCCACTAGGAAAGCAGTGTACCACCTCCATCAGACACGGGGGACCTTCTACGAACACGGAGACAAGGCGGACCGCCTATTGGCTCACCAGCTGAGAAAGCTGACAGCCACAAGGAAAATAGCGCAGGTGATGGATAGTAGAGGCAGACTGGTAACAGAGCCAAAGGAGGTCAATCCGGCATTTGAGACATACTACCGGGGCCTGTAGACCTCCGAGCCCCCAACGGGGACAAGGGAATGAAACAGTTCCTAGACTGGAACTAGCAGTGGTGGGGAAGACAGACGGGAGGAGCTGGAAGCACCAATGGACCTGGGAGAAATCATTGAGAGCATCAGATCCATGCAGGCAGGGAAGGCACCGGGACCCGACGGGTTCCTGGCTGTTGCTCGATCTGGGTGAGTGTGCTTAACACTCAATTTGGCTCTGTTTCGTTACTTAGCTCTGGAATCGCCAGGTATCGTTAAGATACCGCCACAAGCTTCAAGGTCAAGTTCAAAGCAATAAAACCATACACCAATTAGTAAGTTCAAACAACTGAGTTTATTATAATACAATTATAATACTACCCATGCACACGCTAAGAGGATAAAACTATTCCTACCGCTAAATAAACCAATACTTATCTCGAAGGGAACTGCCGGATCAGGGGACAAGGCCTCTTGCTCTGCTCTGGTCTGCAGACTTCAGGTTGGTACAGGTTAAAAGGGGTCAGGAGTGTCTATCTCTGGTAGCGACCATTGTGAGACTTACTTGCTGGCGGCTGCTGTCCCAAGCCTCTCCTCTCTGTCGTTCAAGGTCTTCTTTGGCAAAAGCTGGTCGAAATGCTGGTCCAGAGAGGAGGGATTTTTAAGAAGAACGAACTAAGTGTAGGACCTGTCTTTTATAGGTCCTAGGGCTTCGCGCCCTTTTGGGCGGACCCTTCCTGCTGGGAATCGATTGGGTCTCTTCCCAATCGATATGTTTGAATCCCCCAATAATGAGGCTGTTCCTTGGCTACTGGGCGGGCCTTCAGGTGCTTTGTTTTCGGACCCCGCTGTTGCAATCACTTCCCCATTTGTGTCCATTGTCCCTGGGATCGTTCCATTACTATGTTAACTATCCCGGAGATTGCCTCATTAGTATGCGGAATGTTCGTTTCGGTGCTGTCTGCTCTCTCAGCAGACAGAATTCACATTGGCTTGGTGCAGCCTGCTTGTGCTGTTAACGTTGTCCATTTTAACCTGTAAGCTTTGCGTTCCTCCATTTTGTATTTAGGGAATGGCCAACTTCAGTGGCTACATGGCGGACTCCTACATAAATTTGCACCAGCCCTGGCCCCACACCTAAGGGACATGTTCACGGACTCACTGGCAAGGGGCACTTTGCCCCCCCCACGCTAACGCAGGCCCCAATTTCACTGATACCCAAAAAAGATAAAGACCCGACTGAATGTGGATCATGCAGACCCATTTCACTGCTGAATGTGGACGTGAAAATACTCGCAAAGGTCCTGGCCGAAAGGCTGGAGGGTTGCGTACCAGAGGTGGTCGCAGAGGACCAAACGGGCTTTGTCAAGGGTGGGCAGCTCACAGCGAATATCAGGCTGCTGCTGAATGTAATAATGACCCCCCTCCCCCCAGCTTTGGGGAGAGAACACCAGAGGTGATCGTCTCCCTGGACGCAGAAAAGACCTTCGACAGAGTCGAATGGAGCTACCTCCTCGAGGTACTGGAATGGTTTGGACTTGGAGAGGGATTCACCGCCTGGGTGAGGCTCCTGTACAACGCTCCCAAAATGAGTGTCCGAACTAACACCACCAGCTCTGAATACTTCCAGCTACAGAGAGGAACAAGACAGGGCTACCCCCTGTCCCTACTCTTGTTCGCGATAGCGATCGAACCCCTGGCGATAGCCCTGCGGGATGCGAAAAGCTGGAAGAGAATCCGGAGAGGAGACAGAGAGCACAGAGTCTCACTCTACGCAGATGACCTGCTCCTCTATGTCGCAAAGCCACAGGAGGGACTGAAGGCAATACTGCAAATACTGAAAGAGTTTAGAACTTTTTCGGGCTACAAATTTAACTTGGGCAAAAGTGAGGCATTCCCAGTGAACCCAAATAGGGGAGGGGCAGAGCTGGAGGGGCTCCCGTTTAAAACGGCCCAAAACAGATTTCGGTACCTGGGGATCCAGATAGCCAGAGACTGGACACAGATCCACAAGTGAAACCTGACCAGTCTGGCGTAAGAAGTAAAAAAGGACCTTCAAAGGTGGGGCTCACTCCCACTCTCCCTGGCGGAGATGGTGCAGATGATCAAGATGAACGTACTGCCGAGGTTCCTCTTCCCGTTTAGATCCATACCGATCTTCATCCCCAAGGGCTTTTTCCAAAATGTAGACAGTCTCATCATGCCGTTTGTGTGAGAGGGTAAGAACCCGAGAATTCCCAGACCGACACTGCAAAGAGGGAAAGTCAAAGGGGGCTTGGCTTTACCAAACCTACAATACTACCACTGGGCAGCAACGGCAGAAAGAGTGAGAGGATGGGTAGTAGAACCTGGCACAGACTGGGTACAAATGGAGGAGGCCTCCTGCAAAGCAATGACCCTTCGGGCCCTGGATGTAGCAGCACTCCCATCCCCCTCAACAAGATGCACAACAAGCCCAGTGGTAGCGGCCACACTGAGAATGTGAACCCAGCTGAGACAACACTTTGGGCTAACTAAAATGTTCCCCATGGCCCCCATCTGCAGACATCACAAATCCCACCCCCCCCCCCCCTCCCCCTCCCCCAGCCATGCTACATACCACCTTCAAAAGCTGGAAGCGGGACGGGGCACACTGACGGTTGGGGACTTTTACGTAGGGCATAGACTGGCGACATATACCAATCCAGAGTGCGGCGAAATGTATATCGGGTCAAGTAAATGAAAGACAAAATAAACCTCTCTGTATAATAAAATAAATTAATGCGGGTAAGAAAAATGTGACGTGTATATATACAATTGTTTATAAATATGAGAAATCCCAATAGGAAGATTTTTAAAAAAAATAAAGCAAGTTACTCACAATGGACAGACATCAAAACCAAGAAGTTTTGACCAAGAAGAAAGAGTTTTAGTGAGAAATGACTCTTCAAGCGAGAAGTGGGTACCTGCCACAATACTCACCAAGAGTTCTTACCACCGACAGGCCCCAATCTCATTATGCTGCTCCGGACCCCAGCCCTATGCCGGAGGGAAGATACAAATTCAGTCATTTGCTCCCATTTGCATCTGATTAATGAACTGGAAGCCCGAATCTCCAGCCCCCCTTGATGCTCCAGCCCTCTCTGCTGGGAGTCACGCAGGCGCGAGTTGGTGCAAGTATTTACCAGCGGGACCTGGGCACCATGGCTGTTGAGGATGAACAAGGAAGTAAGGAAACACTTTAAACTTTTCGGGCTTGGTGGGGGCTCAGGGAGTAGCGGAGAATGACTTGGTGGTAGCTGCGTGGACTTGGGATACCCCCTTGGGATTGCAGTGCCCTGAGTGAGACCCCCATTGCTGCACAAATTCATTAAAAACCACCCCCTAGATGCAATTTCCAGTATCCTGGCTGTTGAGCCTGCTGATTGCTGACAATTGTCTGAGGGCTTCTCGTCATGTGGACCCAACCCATCCACCTGGAAACCCTCAATCCCCAGCAATATAATCAAGGGGATGGGCATGGCCATGCTCGGTCACCAGCCCACCAGGTGCTGGCACTCTTCAGTGCACTCCTCAGAACTGTATCCCCACAGCAGACGGAAGAGGGGATTAGCAGAGCTCACCCCAAATAAAGGACATACACACAGAGGCCGATGGAACCCTCCCTGGCACACAGCCACTCTCAGAGTAAAAGCCTCCAGTGACACCATCGGCTAGCCCACCCCTCAGGAGCAACGGTGGTCTACAAACCCTGCATGTCCACCGTGCCCTTGTTCCTATCCATCCTGCCCCCAGCCAGGAAACCTGTCCAGCTCCCTGTCACAACTTGTACGTTAGAGTCCATTATTACAGATGAGATCGCAGAGTATTTGGAAGTGCATGGTAAAATGGGACTGAGTCAGCACGGCTTCGTCAAGGGACGGTCATGTCTGACAAATCTGTAAGAGTTCTTTGAGGAAGTAACAAGGAAGTTAGACAAAGGAGAAACAGTGGACATGATTTATTTAGATTTCCAGAAGGCCTTTGACAAAGTTCCACAGAGGAGACTGTTAAATAAGTTAAGAGCCCATGGTGTTAAGGGTAAAATCCTGGCATGGATAGAGGATTGGCTGACTGGCAGAAGGCAGAGAGTGGGGATAAAGGGGTCTTTTTCAGGATGGCAGCTGGTGACTAGTGGTGTACCTCAGGGGTCGGTGCTGGGACCACAACTTTTCACAATATACATTAATGATCTGCAGGAAGGAACTGAAGGCACTGTTGCTAGGTTTGCAGATGATACAAAAATCTGTAGAGGGGCAGGTCGTATTAAGGAAGCAGGCGGGCTACAGAAGGACTTGGACAGGCTAGGAGAGTGGGCAAAGCACTGGCAGATGGAATACAATGTGGAAAAGTGTGAGGTAATGCACTTTGGAAGGAGAAATAGAGGCATAGACTATTTTCTAAATCGGAAGATGCTTAGGTTTGAAGCACAAAGGGACTTGGGAGTCCTTGTTATCATAGAATCATAGAATGTACAGTACAGAAGGAGGCCATTCGGTCCATCGAGTCTGCACCGGCTGTTGGAAAGAGCACCCTACCCAAGGTCCACACCTCCACCCTATCCCATAACCCAGTAACCCCACCCAACACTAAGGGCAATTTTGGACACTAAGGGCAAATTAGCATGGCCAATCCACCTAACCTGCACATCTTTGGATTGTGGGAGGAAACCGGAGCACCCGGAGGAAACCCACGCACTTAAGGGGAGAATGTAGAGACTCTGCACAGACAGTGACCCAAGCCGGTAATCGAACCTGGGACCCTGGAGCTGTGAAGCAATTGTGCTAACCACAATGCTACCGTGCTGCCATTGTTATAGAACAGTACAGCACAGAACAGGCCCTTCGGCCCTCAATGTTGTGCCGAGCCATGATCACCCTACTCAAACCCACGTATCCACCCTATACCCGTAACCCAACAACCCCCCCCTTAACCTTACTTTTATTAGGACACTACGGGCAATTTAGCATGGCCAATCCTCCTAACCCGCACATCTTTGGACTGTGGGAGGAAACCGGAGCACCCGGAGGAAACCCACGCACACAGGGGGAGGATGTGCAGACTCCACACAGACAGTGACCCAGCCGGGAATCGAACCTGGGACCCTGGAGCTGTGAAGCATTTAAGCTAACCACCATGCTACCCTGCTGCCCCTTATGATTCTCTTAAGGTTAACGTGCAGGTTCAGTCGGCAGTTAGGAAGGCAAATGCAATGTTAGCTTTCATGTCGAGAGGGCAAGAATACATGACCAGGGATGTACTTCTGAGGCTGTGTTAGGCTCTGGTCAGACCCCATTTGGAGTACTGTGAGCAGTTTTGGGCCCCGTATCTAAGGAAGGATTTGCTGGCCTTGGAAAGGATCCAGAGGAGGTTCACAAGAAAGATCCCTGGAATGAAGAGCTTGTCGTATGGGGAATGGTTGAAGACTCTGGGTCTGTACTCGTTGGAGTTTAGAAGGATGAGGGGGGATCTTATTGGAATTTACAGGATACTGCGTGGATGGATAGAGTGGACATGGATAGGATGCTTCCAATTGTAGGAAAAACTAGAAGCAGAGAACACAATCTCAGATTAAAGGGATGATCCTTTAAAACAGAGATGAGGAGGAATTTCTTCAGCCAGAGGAGGTGAATCTGTGGAACTCTTTGCTGCAGAAGGCTGTGGAGGCCAAATCACTGAGTATCTTTAAGACAGAGATAGATGGGTTCTTGATTAATAAGGGGAAGGCAGGAGAGTGGGGATGAGAAGAATATCAGCCATGATTAAATGGCAGAGCAGAATCGATGGGCCAAGTGGCCTAATTCTGCTCCTAAATCCCAGGCTCCACATAACATTGCAGCTAAGCTTGCAGCAAACACACGTATCCCTCGTTCATCTCCATCTGTAGGACCTGGCTTCACACTAGGCTGATAGCATGGAGATGAATGGCTGCACAGTACAAAAGCGTCCTACTCCAGTTTCCACCCTCCTGGCGGGATAGCACAAGGCCAACTCAGTGAGACCACCAATCATAGACCACACTGGGAGAAACAGGACAGGGGCCACAGAGCTTATCGCTAATGCCGGTTGAGGCAGTCAATGGTATCATTGTTGGCAGGGACGAGGGGTGAGGATAGAGGCTTCCCACATCGCAGGCCGGGTGCCATTCACTGATGAGGGCAGGGGTGCAATGTGGAGGGGGGGCATTGTGTGAGATGGCAAACAGTTAGGATTCACTTACTGGGGATGCTGTCATACAAGACTAGCTCACACTGCTGCCCTGCCACTTCCAATGAGGGTGTAACCATGTGGGATGTTCATGTGTCATGGGCGCAAATCACCCAGTTGTGACTATTTACAATATGTGTACCCTTACTATCAACTCTATCGTATACCTGTGCCAACTTAACTGTCATCTATCTTCCTACACTTCCGTGACCCACTGCTTCTTTAGGTGTTACGCTGGGCAGCAGATGGCCAAAAACCTTGGATACAGAGAGCATTGTAAAGGAAAAGAAAAGAGAGGTCAACCGTTGGAAAGGTGTGGGTAAGCAATTCCAGAGCTTAAGGCCTTGGCAGCTGAAGGCAGGGCTACCAATGGCGGAGCAATTAAAATTGAGGATGCTCAAGAGTCCAGAATTAGCTGAGCACCGACATCTTGGAGGGTTATGGCGCTCAAGAGGATTACAGAGATCGGGAGCAGTGAAGTCATGAAAGAGTTTCAAAATAAGAATGTTAATTTTGGAATCTGGAAGCCAATGTCAGAGCGTGCTCAGGGGTGATCAGGGAGTGGTACTTGGTCTGTGTGAGGACACAAACACCAGAGTCTAGGATTACCTCAGGTCTATAGAGGATAGAATGACGGGCAGCACGGTGGCGCAGTGGATTAGCCCGGCAGCCTCACGGCGCCGAGTTCCCAGGTTCGATCCCAGCTCTGGGTCACAATTAGCTTAGTGTCTAATTGTGCTTTATAACACTCCTGTGAAATGTTTTCCAATATTCTATTACTGTAAAGGCACCAAGTATAAGTTATTGTTGTTTATCTAGTCGTTTGCCACCATCCAGCTCCAATGTGCACCAGAATCAGTGGGGAATAGAGCCACTCCATTTTAGCACTGACCCTTCCCTTTCCCCGCTGATAAGGGAAGAGCTAAAGTTCCTCCAAAAGAGCTGTTGTAAACAGCTGCAAAATCATTGTCCTGATTGAGGAACCCTTTGCGCATGGATCTTACTTTCCTTTTGTAAATGTGCAAAAGATGAAGGATGCATCACAAGTCATGGTTCACCTTTATTGCTAACTATTCAATGAGAACACACATTAACTGACACCTTTGGAACTGAACAGCAATAAAAGAGCCTACACCCTGATTGTAGGAGGCAAAGGAAAATAGATGGAGAAACCGCAGAGGAAAAAAATAAATCTCGTCCAGTAAAGCAAACATTTTATCAATATTGACAGCTAACAGCTGAAAATTGTTTTCTGGAGTAAGATGAAAGAGTTTTGGACCATCTTGCTGAAGTAATTTGGATTTGTCTATAAACCTTGGTGACTCTAAAATGCCATGATAAACCACTCATGCTATTAAGAAATACAATTACAGCCCACAACAGCATCACATGAAGTCAGTATTGGAAGACTGATTCAGTGACCTGTAGGTAATTGTACTTCTCAATACTTAAGTCTATTACTACTTCAAATAATTGTCTGCAATCTTTTCAATGAATGTTTGGACAATACTTTCCTGGTGCCAATAAAGAATGTTTGAATTTTATGCGTTGTTCTACTAAAACAAACACTTTTAAAATACAACCTGCTGGTTATTTCCCCTCAGATCCAATTTATGGGACTAAAAGCAAAATTGAAGGTTAATTCTGTTGCATGGGTCTTTGCCACAATGTCATTGAACTAAAGAGGCATGAGTCAGAGAGCTCTGATTGCCAAATACCAATTAGCTTGATGAAGGCTTGGTGCAACACATCCTTTTTCTGGTGCTAATTCATTGAGGACATGAGGCTGTAATTCCAAATTGCATCCATGGCTGTTCCAGCTGATTGATTAGTCTTATAACAGGACTTGGCATGTCTTTGCGAATGCTCAGTTCACCATCAGGACACTGACCTGAACTTGTTATAAAGCTTTTCCTGCTCGTTAGTCTTTCTGTTGCAAGACTCATTACTCAGGTCCTTATTCTTAACTTTGAGAGATGTCATTTAAACTCAGCAAGGAGGCTCCATTTCCATTGATTTTCGCCTAGCATTGGGGTGTATAGCTACTTTGTCAGATTTCCAGTTTTATGGAAGTCAAGTCCTAACTTCTTGTGTGCATTTTAGAATGGCCCATTATCCTGCCAAAGCATTTTAAGCACCCTTAACCTTTTCAACTCCAGTATATCACTTAATAGATTATTTCAAACAAGATGCGGGGATAAAGAAATTACCCTGAATAGATATTTGAATTTTAATTATGCCCTCTGGTCCTATTTACCAGTCCTAATTTGAAGTAAATTGATGCGTTTATCTATCAAAATAAGTACCAGTCTTGCATTTGCTGCCTATCGATAGTTTCAAATCTTTCCAAGTGATCGTATGAATTAGAACAGAGTAAGCTACTAATGTTCCTGTTTCACCAGGACAGAGAGAAGAACACACAAATCTAAAGAAAATATAATAATTTTACAGTGAAGAAGATTTTGTGGATATGATGCTTTTTTTTTAGTGAATTTTACAGCACAGATATTTACATGCATATTCCAATTGCTTGGTAGAACCAACCAAGCAAATCCCCCTGGACGCTAAGGTGTGAAAAAGATCTGCTGGTTTTATCTCCCTTTCAGGCTCCTTCCTCCATTCTATCGTAAAGAATGAATTAAAGATGTCCAGATTGGGTGGATTGGGATGTTAAATTACCGCTTGGTGTCCAAAAGGTTACGTGGGGTTACAGGAGAGTGGGCCTAGGTGGGGTGCTCTTTCAGAGGGTCGATGCACGTGATGGGCCGAATGGCCTCCAACTGCGCCGTAGGGATTCTATGATTCTATAGGAATGATGAAACAAAAGGAGTGTGAAAGCTTCCTCAACCAAAATATGGGTTTAGGGTGGCATCATCAGCCCCAAATGTCATAATTGCCAACCTGGGAGCTAATAATCCCATTCAAACCACTGTAAAAGGGAATTTAGAACCACAACTCAGGAAAGATAGTGCAGGGATGTTAAAGTTGAATTTGAGTGCTTCATTGTGCTGTTTGATTTGAAACTTGTAACTGGATGGGATCTTCCGGCGTTCCCCCTCCCCTCCCCCACAGCAGGTTTACCGACAGCGGAGGCATTTGTCTTTGGTTACCCGGCAGGATCTTCCGGCTCCACCGAGATCTGCAGTGCTTTGTGTGGTTTGGCTGGCCCACCACCGGGCACCACAGAGAGTCACATCGGCAGGGCCAGAAGATACTGCCAGTGGGAAGGGCCGGAACACTGTACTGGCCAGCAGAGGGTATGGTGTTGGTCACAGGGGGCAATCAGCAGCCTGTAAATAGGGAACACATGATACGGGGGGGGGGGGGGGGGGGGGGGTGGTTATGTGAAGCTGTCATGGGTGTGGGGAGGGGTGATGCCCTGTAAGTGACGCCGGTGCACACAGCCTCCAGGTCAGGGGTGGGCAAACTTTTCCGTGCAAGGGCCGCATTCAGAAATTCACAATTTTAAAGGGCCGCATAGTATATTAATTAATAGTCCCGGTTGTAACCAATTAGCGTGCGGCATATACCTCAGCGCTTCCCCCGTCGGCATCCTGCCTTTAGCCCCCTTTTTCTCTACTTTTCAAAAATGGCGCTTCACCCGGTTATGATTCTGGGCGCCTCATATAGAACATAGAACAGTACAGCACAGAACAGGTCCTTCGGCCCTCGATGTTGTGCCGAGCAATGATCACCCTACTCAAGTCAACGTATCCACCCTATACCAGTAACCCAACAGCTCCCCCCCCCCCATTAACCTTACAAAAAAAAATAATTTTTTTTAAATTAAACAAATTTTTTTTTTTTTTTTTGATGACTTGATCTTGGTGGGCCGCATAAAGACGACCCGCGGGCCGTAGTTTGCCCACCCCTGCTCCAGGTCGATGTCCATGTGAGACATGCGGGTTTCGTAGGTGATGGGCTGGGTGGGGAGTATGTCAATGTTCACCACCAGAATGACAGAATCCAGTATTTGTGGGGGACGCTGGAGAATAACAGGTCACATCTCTGCCTGCACCTCGTTAGGCTCCCGGTAAATTGGAGGCACGCGGACGGTGAGGGACGGTCGAACTCAGTCCTGTAATACAGGTGCAGCACCACCATCTCAACATTCAAGTAAGATAGCATCTTCCAAAACCGAAAGTAAGATCAGTTCTGTTGGTGAGGTGTATGTTGAAGGGTTGGAGGGCCACTAAGCTGACCTCTTTCGTGGGACGCGTACTCACTTGTTGGTGTTGCTTGCAGCCACCTGGGTTGGCCACTTCCTCACACAAAATGGAAGAACGCAAAGGTTACAGGGAAAAATGGACAGTTGCAAAGAGACAAGCAGTTTGCAGAATCCCCTGTGTATTCTAGCTGCTAAAGAAACCAGACAGCATTGTAACTAACGAGCTGTGCATATTAAGTGAGCGTTTCCCGGTGATTCCCAGGCACAATGGACACAACAATTAGAAGAGATTGAAACATTCTATAGAAGGTCAGACATCCCGGCGCCAGTGGAGTCTGAAACAAAGGACACAAATAAGGTGGAAAGAACCGCCCAGTGCTCGAGGAACAGCCCCGTTATTGGGGAAATTCAAATCAATCAATTGGGAAGAGACCCAATCGATTGCAAGTTTATAGAGGGTCCGGCCAGAAGTGCGTGAAGCCCCTGGGACCTATAAAAGTCAGGTCCCAGGACTGATTCTTTCTTCTTGACCAGCCGGCCCTCCCAGCAGAACACCTTTGCAGCAGAAGACCTTGAGAAGGAGAGGCCTGGTCAGCAGCCGCCATCAAGTGAGTGTCATACAACGCACGCTATGAGAGTAGACACTCCTGACCCCTTTAGTCCACACCGACTGGAAGCCTGCGGATCCAGGACAAAGCAAGAGGCCATTGTTCCCTGATCCGGCAGTTCCCTTATTCCAGATAAGTATTGGCCTGTTAGTGGTAGGAATAGCCTAGTCTTTTAGTGTTATATGCATGAGTAGTAAATAACTGTGTAATAATAAACGTGTCTTGTTTGAACTTATAACTGGTGTATTGAGTCATTGGTCTGAACTTGAACTTGAATTTTGTGGCGGTATCATAAGGATACCTGGCGACTCTAGAGCTAAGGAATAAAACAGAGCCATTTGAGTGTAAAGCGCACTCACCCAGAACGAGCAACATGCTACAGTAGACAGGGTCCAGGTCCATTCACAGGACTCAGAGCCCATTGCCCAGGAAGCAAAAACAAGCCCAATTTCTCATTTTGCGCTTTTATAGGCACAACTCAATAGCCTTACATCAAATTTTGAAAAGCTACATAGTGGACGACAGGAGTGCAGCCTTGGAGAGTGAAGGCTATAGTGAAGGGGCCACATCTGGATCAACTTTGCCATTCCAGCAGTGAAGGGGAGTCATGTGTTAACAATTAATTCCATTCATCAGTGGCCAAGCGGATTCTATCCATTCACCATGAGCAAATGCTTGTTTTCCTCGGCATAAGTGACTCCTTATTCCTCCAACCAAAATGCACCACCACACACTTATCTATATTGAAATTAATTTCCCATTTACCAACGTTCTACAAATGTGTGTTTGGCTTCCTGTTTCTTGTCATATTCTTCCTCGGCATTAAGCATATCCTCCCAAATCACAATCTGATTAATTTTGATATTGTGCTTCTGATTCTCAAGTTCAAATCAGCCTGAGTGACTAACTTTAAAACCTACTCAAGGATGGAGAATGCTGGAAAAACTCAACAAGCCTGTCAGCATCTATAGGGAGAGAAAACAACGTTTTGAATGTGTTTGATTTATCGGCTGGAATTTTCCAGCCGTTGGGCGGCGGCAAACTTGCGGGTGGGGGTGCGCAGCCGACAGGAAAAGAGAATCCCAATGGCTGGAAAATTCCAGCCGATAAATCAAACACATTCAAAACGTTGTTTCAATGGCTTCAATGGGAAATGCTATTGACAAGCAGCAGGAAAAGAGAATCCCAATGGCTGGAAAATTCCAGCCGATAAATCAAACACATTCAAAACGTTGTTTCAATGGCTTCAATGGGAAATGCTATTGACAAGCAGCAGGAAAAGAGAATCCCAATGGCTGGAAAATTCCAGCCGATAAATCAAACACATTCAAAACGTTGTTTCAATGGCTTCAATGGGAAATGCTATTGACAAGCAGCAGGAATAGAGAATCCCATCATCAGCGAATAGCACACCGCTGTGAAATTTGTGGCTGGAGGACCAGAGAATCCAGACCATCATCAGACTTAAAGGGAGGCAAATGTGTTGGAAATTAAATTGTAGCTGGAAGAGAAAGCAACCATTAGAGTAAGAGACAGATGGCCTGGTTGGAGGTGGGTGGGATATGAGGTGTGTGAATGTGAGGGGTGGTGGGAGATGATCTCCTCTACATTGGGAAGACTAAATGCAGACTAGGTGACATATTTGCAGAACACGTTTGCTTAATCTGCAGACATGACCCCAACCTTCTTGTCGTTGACATTTTAACTCAGTATCTTGCTCTCGTGTCCACATTGCTGCAATGCTCTAGTGAAGCCCAACACAAACTGGAGGGCAGCATCATAGAATCACTAGAGTGCAGATGGAGGCCATTTGGCCCATCGGGTCTGTACCAACCCTCTGAAAGAGCACCTTAACCATGCCCGCTCCCCCGCCACCCTGTCTTATCCTTGTAACCTAACCTGCATATCCCTGGAAATTAAGGCGCCAATTATGGCCAATCCACCTACCCTGCACATCTTTAGACTGTGGGAGGAAACCGGAGCACACGGAAGAAACCCTCGCAGACATGGGGAGAACGTGCAAACTCCACACAGACAGCCCTCCAAGGCCGGAATTGAATCCAGATCCATGGTGCTGTGAGACAGCAGTGCTAACCACTGTCCCACCGTGTCGCCCATCTCATTTTGGGCAGCACGGTAGCATAGTGGTTAGCATCAATGCTTCACAGCTCCAGGGTCCCAGGTTCGGTTCCCGGCTGGGTCACTGTCTGTGCGGAGTCTGCACGTCCTCCCCGTGTGTGCGTGGGTTTCCTCCGGGTGCTCCGGTTTCCTCCCACAGTCCAAAGATGTGCAGGTTAGGTGGATTGGCCATGCTAAATTGCCCGTAGTGTCCTAAAAAGTAAGGTTAAGGGGGAGTTGTTGGGTTACGGGTATAGGGTGGATACGTGAGTTTGAGTAGGGTGATCATTGCTCGGCACAACATCGAGGGCCGAAGGGCCTGTTCTGTGCTGTACTGTTCTAAATTCATTTTCCAATTGGGGATGTTACAACCACCAGGACTCAACATTTAGAGTATGTCCTTCCTCCTCCAACATTTTAAAAATAAATTTCAGCGTACCCAATTAATTTTTCCCAATTAAGGGGTAATTTAGCATGGCCAATCCAGCTACCCTGCACATCTTTGGGTTGTGGGGGCAAAACCCACACAAACACGGGGAGAATGTGCAAACTCTACACGGACAGTGACCCAGAGCCGGGATCGAACCTGGGACGTCGGCGGCGTGAGGCAGCAGTGCTAACCACTGTGCCATGGTGCCGCCCTGTTCCTCCTCCACCTTAAACCCTTTATTAAATATCCCAAACTTTTGTTGTTTCACTACAAAACACTTCCTCCCCCTGTCCCACACACCAGACCATCTGTCTTTTGTTCTTAAGGTTGCTACTTCTTGCTGCAATCTCTCCCAGTTACAGTTTAATATACAATACATATTCCCTCTCTTTTCGTTCTGATGAAGAGTCAAACGGACTTGAAATATTTACTTTGTTTTCTCTCCTTACAGATGTTTCCACACCTATTGAATTTTTCTTTGTTCTTGTTTCAGATTCCAGCGTCCGCAGTATATTGCTTATTTTAAAACAAGCTCACTGGTTTATAGCTGGTTTGCTATCCATTTTGTGAATGGTCCCATAACACCACATGTTCTGATCTGGGTCACTAATCTATTATTCCCCGGAATCATAAAATCGTAGAATTGCTACAGTACTGAAGGAGGCCCTTCGGCCCATCGAATCAGCACCGACCCAAGTGAAAGAGCCCTGTATCTGGGCCTACTCCCCGGAATCCCACCTAACCTGCA
Source organism: Scyliorhinus canicula (assembly GCF_902713615.1). Taxonomy (NCBI): domain Eukaryota; kingdom Metazoa; phylum Chordata; class Chondrichthyes; order Carcharhiniformes; family Scyliorhinidae; genus Scyliorhinus; species Scyliorhinus canicula. The sequence continues at coordinate 233,089,953 of NC_052148.1, forward strand.
CATCTTTGAACACTAAGGGGCAATTTAGCAAGGCCAATCCACCTAACCTGCACACATTTGGTCTGTGGGAGGAAACCAGAGCACCCGGAGGAAACCCACGCTGACGGGGGGCAAACGTGCAAACTCAAGACAGTCACCCAAGGCTGGAATTGAACCTGGGTACCTTGCCCTGTGATGCAGCAGTGCTAACCACTATGCCACTGGGTTAATTGCTCTTTGGAAGTCCAAATGTACAAGTTGTTCATTCTGCACCCATTCCATGGGCACAAAGGTCAGGAAACAGATGGGTGACAGGAAAGCATGCAGTAGGCAGGTCTGTATTACGTACAGAGCGATAAAATCCCAGCCTTCCCACCTCAATTGACGGATCCGGCAGACTTCAGGCCCTCAGAGACAAACAAGGGTGCCACATGCTCCCAGTGTTGGAGCCTTGGATTAGACATACTCTCAACTGAGGGAGTCGCATGGGTCATGGAAGAAAACAAAAACCTGTATTTATATCCTGGGCTGGATTCTCCCAAAATGGGACTATGTCCCCACGCCGGCCTAAAAACTCTGTTGTTCACTCTGGACTTTCCTATAAAAAAGATCAGTCGATTCACTCACCTGCAGGGAGCTTGCAGGGACCCAGAGTGATTCACGCACCTTGTGGTGAATGTGATTCACACCGGATTATAATCTGTATATACATGTGCCTATATTGTAAGTGCAGTTGCACTACCTGACCACCAGGGGGAGTAGCTCTGGGAATGCTCGAGAATTGTACTGGGCTTATCCCTTGGTTCCGCCCAGGACTCCTCCCCCTGGAGCTGCTGTATAAAGATCAGTGCCACATGGTCAGCCAGCCAGTTCACCGAAAGTTCAATGGCTAACCGGCTGGCTCTGTTTTGAGTATATTAAAACCGCTATTCTAATCCTACAAGCACGTGCCCGTAGAATTGTTGGTTCCAACACACCTTTAGCTGTGGATACAGCGACCCGCACTTTCGGTTTTGAGTCCGCACATGCACAGGGTGCCATGGCGGACTCGGACCGCGGAGGCAGCTGCAAAATGTAGGCCCCTCTGATCGGCCGTGTGCCTGAAGATCTGACCGGCCCGATCTGTCCCCCAGCCATCTACAAGCCCCCCCCCCCCCCCCCCAGCTCTCCCCCCCTCGGTGTCCGATCTCCCTGCCCCACCCCCCACCCCCCCCAAGTATGCAGCTGCCACGCGAACTTCCAGAACAGCGATAGGTGATCAGAACCACGCCGTCCGGAATTTGGCCGGTCGGGAGCAGAGGATCACTGGGCAGGCCTCTGGCAATGGCTCCCCAGCTGCGCAGAATAGTCCGCGAACACGCCGATTTTTGGGTCCCGGAGAATCGGCGGACCGGTGCCAGACTCGCTTTCGGCACGGAATTGGATTCTCCGTCCCCGCAACAAACGCGATTTCAGCGCAGGGCTGCGGAGAATCCAGCCCTGTGTTTTTCAGGATTGCAGAAGGTTCCAAAGCACTTTATAGCCAATGGAGTACTTTTGAAGGAAAGCTACAGTGTAAGAATCGCAGCAGCCAATTTGCACACAGCAAATGTTCATAAATAGCAGTGGGATAACAAGCAGATAATCTGTTTTTAGTATGTAAATGTAAGAAAGCTAAAGAAGTATCCTATCTATATTGAAATTGTTTTCTACATTCCAAAGTTGACCTTGTGACCTACCCTGAGGTCAGCAGCTAAAAACAGACCCAGTTCTGTTTCCTGTTTGTTAGGTTACTCAGGAGACAAGTCACCGTTATGAAGTCCCCGAGCTATGTCAATGACCCCCAACACAAACTATGGATGCCACGGGCCTAGATAAGAACAGCGTACTTTGGAAGTGCGGCTCCTGGCTTGCACCAGGACAGAGGCAGTGGACCACGAAAGCCTGTCCTTCAATATGAATCTGATGTAAGACTGACTAGCCTAAAATTGCCCAGGTTATGTTTCTCCAAGGGAATGTAACACTGACTGCCCTCTAAAGATTGCAGTGTCTCTGCAATTCTCCCAGCCCCCAACACCCTAAACCTTTTGTTTCCCTTCTAGACTTTTACATTTCTCAGTTTCCTTTGAGATTCCCTCTCAACCCCTTATTTACCACATGCCTCTTTTGAAACCTCACTTTAGCTCTGACCGCTAACATTTAAGTGAAACCCCCCAGCCAATTTGACAATCTTTAGGGGCGGCACAGCGGCGCAGTGATTAGAACTGCTGCCTCATGGCGCCGAGGGCCCGGGTTCGACCCTGGCACCGGGTACTGTCCGTGTGGAGTTTGCAAATTCTCCCTGTATCTGCGTGGGTCTCATCCCCACAACCCAAAGATGTTCAGGGTAGGTGGATGTTGCCACACTAAATTTCCCTTAATCGAAAAATAAAGAATTTGTTGTTTTAAACTGACAATCTGCTTTTAGTCTTACTCTGGATATATTTTATCTGCACTTTTAAAATAAATTTAGAGTACCCAATTCATTTTCTCCAATTATGGGGCAATTTAGTATGTTCAATCCACCTACCCTGCGCATTTTTGGGTTGTGGGGACGAAACCCACGCAAACACAGGGAGAATGTGCAAACTCCACAGTGACCCAGAGTCGGGATCGAACCTGGGACCTCGGCGCCATGAGGCAGCAATGCTAACCACTGCACCACCCTGCTTTTTTATCTGTAATTTAACCATTCGTGTCAAATGAAGTACATCCATGTACTTAAATATGGAAATACATGTCAGTTTTTCGAACCAATAAATCTAGGTTCAGTCCCTTTCCTTACTGGTTTCAGGTTCAGCACCTTTACCTGTGATGCTGCTTTCTCTTTTGTTTTCTTAAAATGTGAAGCTAGTTAGTTGTGGTCACGAGTTCTGACGTGTTCTTCCACCTTCGGGTTACTTTGTGGCCCTGCTTCAATGCCCAAGACCAATCAGCACTGCATTCCGCATTGCTGGTCAAGCAGCATACAGATTGGGAAAATGCTCCAAAATACATTCCTAAAATCCCTCCCCATATCTACCACAGACTTTGGCTTACCCCATTCTACCTTTGAATATTTAAAATTCCTAACTAGTATACCTCTTACTGCTCCAAGCCTCTTACAGACTCATCCTCCATTTCCCACTCTTCAATAGCCTGAGATATGTTGCAAATATGGTTTAAAAAATCCATATTATTTCTTAATTGAAGCCATGCAGTCTCTGTCTGATCACAATCATCGTTAAATGTTCCCTCCTGTGACTTTAATGGTGTCTTTATTCATTCATTCACTCTTCCCTTTTGTTATTTCCTTTTCTTATTCGCCTGGCATTTTGAGTCTGGGAGTATTTAGTTCCCAATTAACCATGGTTGAAGCCAAATTTCTGTCACGTTTCCAACAGCATACCCCTCAATTTGTGCTCGGCGCTGAGGTCCCAGGTTCGAATCCGGCTCTGGGTCACTGTCTGTGTGGAGTTTGCACATTCTCCCCGTGTTTGCGTTCGTTTCGCCCCCACAACCCAAAAAGATGTGCAGGTTAGGTGGATTGGCCATGCTAAGTTACCCCTAAAGTGGAAAAAATGAATTGGGTACTGTAAAATTTTTTTTAAAATTCTAATTTGTGCTACCAATATTTTGCAAATTCACCTGAACTTGAGGGGCAACAGATCATTTGGCATATCTTTTTTTTATTCATTTACGGGATGAGGGCGTCGCTGGTTAGGCTAACATTTATTGCCCATCTATAGTTGCCCTTCAGAAGATGGTGGTGAGCTGCATTCTTGAACCGCAGCAGTCCTTCAGGTGTAGGTACACCTACTGTGCTGTTGGGGATGGAATGCCAGGATTTTGACCCAGCGACAGCGAAGGGGTGGTGAGTGGCTTGGAATGCCGTAAGAAAGTCAACGGCCTCCTCTGGGCCTCATGGGTGGGTTGGCACGGGCCCCCTGGCTTGGGCCCCACCCACCACCACCAGATCCCCCCCCCCCAATAACCTGCCCCGCCATGCCACACCCCATCCATGTCCAGCACTGCTTCCCAAGCCGCCCTCCATTCCCCTCTACACCCCATCCCACATGCCCCTCCAGAATCTCCCCCTCCGCGATTAACGAAACGTGGCTCATGATGCCCCTTCTATGTCTCCACAGGAGAAGTTGGGCCATAACAGATGGGAGAGCGCGATTACAGATTAGGTCACATCCTGCGTGAAGTGGGTGACAGTGAGGGCCTTTCTCCGGGCTTGCTAGACCCTTGCCGCTGCTGCCTGTCCTCCATCCTCTGGCGGGTGCTGTGGGTGCTCCCCGTGTTCGTCCTCCAGCCCGTCATGGTCAGGCACCTCCTCATCCGCATCCTCAGAGGTGGCCGCCTGTTCTTCCCCCTCGAGCATGTCGCCCCGCTGCTGTGCCAGGTTGTGGCGGGCACAGCAGACTGCCACAAAGCAGATGACCCTCCGAGAGTGTATTGCAGTACACCACCAGGGCGGTCGAGGCATCGGAACCACATTTTGAGCAGTCCAATGCACCTCTCAATGACAGCCTGAGTGACCACATGGGCCTTGTTATATCACATTCCGCATCGATCACCGGCTTCTGTGCTTGCGTCATTAGCCAGTCCTCAGCGGGTACCCCATATCCCCCAAGAGCCAACCGGCCATCCTGGGGCAGTACTCGAAGAGGCCGGGGATGTCCGAGTGCTCCAGGGTATAGCTGTCGTGCACACTCCATGGGAAGCTTGCACACACGTGCCATATGATAGTCGCACACAAGCTGAACATTCAGGGAGTGGAACCCCTTCCTGTTGATGTAGGGCACTCCCTCACAGCCTGGTGCTCTCAAAGCGACATGTGTGCCATCTATTACCCCTGGACCTGGGCATCCCGTCGATGGTGGAGAATCCTGCTGCCCAGGCACCTTGTTGGGTTTGGTCCATGTCAAAGTTGATATAGTTTTCTGTCTGGGCAAACAGGGCATCCGTGACCTCATGGATGCACTTGTTGGCTGCAGCTTGTGAGATGTCACACAGGTCCCTGCTTGAGCCCTGGAATGATCCAGAGTGTAGATAGTCAGGGCTGCAGTGACCTTGATGGCCGCCAGGAGCGGGTATCCTCCTCCTCCATGTGGTGTCAAGTCCCTAAGGACATGGCAGAGGTGCTGCACTGTCCTGTTGGTGAGATGGAGCCTCCTGCGGCACATGCTGTCTGTGCTGTCCATCATCTGTTTAAAAGACCAGTGACACCTGTACACCTTGGATCGTTGCCGGCCTCCCCCAAGTGGGTTCCCCCCCTGGCCTGATGAACGGGCGGGTCCTCAGGGTGTGGGACGGGCCCTGGACATGGGCCGCCGCCTCGACTCTCTGTCGGCGTTCGCTGCTGCCGCCGCCTCCTCCATCGCCTTGCCACCACGAGGGCAGCCTCCACAGGATCCAAGATGTCATCCATCCCGTGTAATATCTGTAAGGAATAGGAGAGGGTGAGAGATGGACAACCAGCGGTGTCTTCCACCCCGGGACCCTCCATTCCCCCATTGCTCCACCTCTCCCCATGTCCCCTGCCAGCTGACATGCCATGCCCAGGCACCACCGCCATAGTGGGGCCCATGGTCACCGGAACCCAGACCCTGTACCCTGGCTACCCACAAGTAATGTGGCCTGGGCTGGGTGCTAGTCCCCTCCCCAGTGCACTCACCCACCCTGGGTTTTCGGATGTTGGCTGCTTCATCCGTGGTCCAATAACCTTCAGCCGCGCAGCCAGAGGCCTCCATAGTCAGTGGGAGTTATGGATGGTTGGCAGGACTGACAGGCAGGGGCTGGTGTTGCCCCCGGAACGGGTACGCACAATCCAGGGGGTGGAATGGCAGACCCGAAGGCACTGAGACACCCATCCCACCCCATCACACACCACCCCCCACCAGCCTGATGTGTTATCTGTTGGTCTAATATCGACTGCAACTGGATGCAGTGAAACGAGAAACAGGCTTCCGACACAGGAGATGGTCCATCACTGTTTTATTGAACCTGTTGATTGCTGTACATAATGTGCTGTGGGTTGACACTCTATTATCCTAACAGATAACCTCCTACTATCTTGACCTGACTAGCTCTCTATCACATGGTGATGATGTTCATTGGCCTGTGCACTGCGACTATCTCCCTGGCCGTGTCCGTGAGAGACGGAGAGCCTTAATGCCCTGTGGGCTTTATAGTGGTGGTGTCCTGTCTGGTGATTGGTTGTTCTGTGTCGTGTGTGTTCATTGGTTATCCTGTGTGTCAATCACTGCCTGTCTGCATCTCATGATATACATGAGTGGATATTATGACACAACCCAGTGGCAAAACTCCCACCGGTGGCCTCCCCCAACCGAGGCCGGCCCCACCAGCCTGCCACCCCCACCCGCGATCACTCGGGCAGCCAATCCAGTGCTCCCGGGCTTATTGCCTGGGAGCGAAGATGGCAACTCACCGCCTTGGGTCCCTAAATCAGCCTTTCCACCAGCTTCACATTCTTAAAAAGGTGAACTGGTCAACACCAGCGTGACCACTTGCTGGGGAGGCGGTTATATCACGGGAGGCCGTCAGATAGGACAGTCGTTCCCTAATTGTATGGAGATTGGCTTTAAGTGATGATTATTGGTTTCTTTTTTTTTTATAAATTTAGATTACCCAATTATTTTTTCCAATTAAGGGGCAATTTAGCGTGGCCAATCCACCTACTCTGCACATTTTTGGGTTGTGGGGGCGAAACCCACGCAGACACGGGGAGAATGTGCAAACTCCACACGGACAGTGACACAGAGCCGGGATCGAACCTGGGACCTCAGCGCCGTGAGGCGGTTGTGCTAATCACTAGGCCACCGTGCTGCCCTGATTATTGGTTTCTTGCCACATCACAGCAGGATCCTGATTTTGCCAACAGGACCGGTTAGATCGCAAACAGATTGGCGCCTGGCGCGGTTCTCGATTTTGGCATCTCCCCCAATATAACAGCTGCGTCACGCCCACCTCCAAGCACAGCGCAGCCGCAAAGTTGCGCCCGACATCTTTTCTCAAATAACTCATCAGCTCCTGAGCACAGCATTTCTATTTTCACCAAATACATCCCTAAAGCCTGTCACACCTGTCAGTTATGAGGGTTGAAGGATGGCGAATGATTCTTATGTACTGGCCTCTCATTCACACCTTCCAATGGGTAAATTTTGATTTTGTTTGGCTGAAACAATTCATTCTTCATGAAAATTGCTGATTAAAGAGTGGATGTGTGCAATTACAGCTGTTCAAATGGCTCATTATTGCAATCGACTGCTTCTTAATCCATGTTATTGATTCTTCCATCTGTTTGGATGACCTGCACGCAGGGTAAAATGAAGGATATCGACCATGCCTCATAATTCCTGAAAGCCTTAAGCAACATTTGCTTGCCCCCTAAAACATGACAACATAAACCTCTGGGGTGTTTCTGCCCAGAATTGCCTTGTATTTTATTTTTCTGGGTATGTTTTAGATGAGCGGGAGAAGCACTTGTTTACACTCTGTAACTTCCATTTCTTTTTTCAAACATTTTAAAAAGTAGCCAATTCTGAGCAGCACGGTGGCACAGTGGTTAGCATTGCTGCCTACGGCGCTGAGGACCCGGGTTCGAATCCCGACCCTGGGTCACTGTCCGTGTGGAGTTTGTACATTCTCCCTGTGTCTGCGTGGGTTTCACCCCCACAACCCAAAAGATGTGCCCAGTAGGTGGATTGGCCATGCTAAATTGCCCCTTAATTGGAAAACATAATTGGGTATATAAAATAAGTAGCCAATTCTTTTTTCCCAATTAAGGGGCAATTTAGCGTGGCCAATCCACCTAACCTGCACATCTTTGCGTTGTGGGGGCGAAATCCACGCAGACACGGGGAGAACGTGCAAACTCCACACGGACAGTGACCCAGGGCTGGGATCAAACTTGGGTCCTCGGCGCCATGAGGCAGCTGTGCTAACCATTGTGCCACCGTGCCTCCCTGTAACTTCCATTTCTAACACATTGAAATTTCTAGATTATTGGGGATGGATGCAGAATGTTCCCATGCAGAAGACCATAAGATATAGGAGTAGTGGTAGGCCATTTGATCCATCGAGTCTGCGCCGCCATTCAATGAAATCATGGCTGATCTGATATAATCCTCAACTCCACTTTCCCATCTTATCCCCATAACCCTTGATTCTGTTGCTCGTTTTGCTAAGTGTGCTTTACACTTAATTGCTCTGTTTAATCACCTTGCTCCAGAGTCACCAGGTATCTTTATGATACCACCACGAGGTTCAAGTTCAAGTGCTGATCAATAACTCAATACACTAGTTAATAAGGTTCAAACCAAAACACATTTATTATATACACAGTCAATCGCTACTCATGCATAAAATACTACAGAACTAGACTATTTCTACCATTAAAGGCTAATACTTAGCTTTGGAACAGGGACCCACTAGGTCAGGGAACAATGGCCTCTCATTCGATCCTGAGACTGCAGGCTTCCAGCTGGTATGGACTAAGTGTTAGGAGCGCCTATCTCGTAGCGAGCGTTGACTGGACACTTACTTGTTGATGCAGCTGCAAGGCAAGCCTCTCCGAGTTGAGAGTCACGAGTTCTTTGAAAGCTGCCAAGAAGGCCGAATTGAACTTGGGGACTCTATTTTATTGTCCCCAGGGGCTTCGCGCCCTTTTGGGCGTACCCCGTGCCTGGTTCCAATTGATTGGACCATGTTCCCAATCAACTGGTTTGATTTCCCCAATACTGGGGCTGTTCCCTGATCGCTGGGCGGTTCCTAAGTGTTCGTTGGCCTTCCTTTGTTTTGGCTCCCGCTGGCGCCGAGGAGTCTGGCTTGGCCTCGATTATCTTAACTGTTTCAATTGTTCCCGGGGATCGCTCATCAGTATGTAGATGGTCGTCAGTTTCAGTGCTGTCTGGGTTTCTGCAAGTTCTAATATACAGGAGATTTCGCATTCTGCTTGCCTCCCTGTACCTGTCCATTTTTCCCTGCGTTCTTAGCGAATCTCCATTTTAAAGTCGGGAAGTGGCCAACCCAGGTGGCTACAATACCTTTACTGATTAAAAATCTGTCTACCTCAGCCTTGAACATACTGAACAACCCAGCCTGCACAGTCCTTTACTGTAATGAATTCCACAGATCCACTGCCATCCGTGGGAAGAAATTCCTCTTCATCTCTGTCTTAAATCAATGACCCCTTACTCCAAGATTATCCCTCTGGCCTGACACCAGGCCACAGGGAAAACAACCTCTCAGCATCTACCCTGTCAAGCCCTCTGAGAACTTAATATGTCTCAATAATATATGATGTGGAGAAGCCGGCATTGGACTAGGGTGAGCACAGTAAGAAGTCTTACAACACCAGGTTAAAGTCTTAATGTCTGTTTGAAACAAACTCAATAATATATGTCTCTCAATCTTCTAAGCTCCAATGAGTACAGGCCCAACCTACTCAACCTTTCCTCATAAGAGAGCGGCATGTGGTGCAGTGGTTGGCACTGGGACTGGTGCGCTGGGGATCTGGGTTCGAATCCTTCATGAGTGCGGCGGCACGGTGGCACAGTGGTTAGCATTGCTGCCTACGGTGCTGAGGACCCGAGTTCATATCCCGGCCCTGGGTCACTGTCCGTGAAGAGTTTGCACATTCTCTCCGTGTCTGCGTGGGTTTCACCCCCACAACCCAAAGATGCGCAGGTTAGGTGGATTGGCCACGCTAAATTGCCCCTTAATTGGAAAAAAAAGTAATTGGGTACTCTAAATTTAGAAAAAAAAAACATTCCTCAGAAGAAAATCCCTCCATATTCTGGATCAACCTGGTGAACCTTCTCTGCACTTCCTCCAATGCCATAATATATTTTTCCTTAGATAAGAGGACCAGAACTCCGGTGGTGGCGGCCACCCTCAAGATATGGGGGCAGTGGAGGCGACACAGGGGGGAAAAGGGAGGTCTGTTGGCGGCGCCAATAAGAGGGAACCATAGATTCATCCCGGGGAACATCGACGGGGGATTTCAGAGCTGGTACAGGGTGGGCATACGGCAGCTGAAGGACCTGTTTATAGAGGGGAGGTTTGCGAGCCTGGGAGGGCTGGAGGAGAAGTTTGAGCTCCCCCCGGGAAACATGTTCAGATATTTATAAGTGAAGGCATTTGCTAGGCGGCAGGTGGAGGGGTTCCCCCTGCTCCCCAGTAAGGGGGCGAGTGATAGGGTGCTCTCGGGGGTCTGGGTCGGAGGGGGGAAGATATCAGACATCTACAAGATAATGCAGGAGGCGGAAGAAGCATCAGGGGAGGAGCTGAAAGCCAAGTGGGAAGTGGAGCTGGGAGAGCAGATAGAAGACGGGACGTGGGCGGATGCACTGGAGAAGGTCAATTCTTCCTCCTCGTGTGCGAGGCTGAGCCTCATTCAATTTAAGGTGCTGCATAGAGCTCACATGACGGGGACAAGGATGAGCCGGTTCTTTGGGGGTGAGGACAGGTGTGTCAGATGTCTGGGAGGCCCAGCGAACCATGTGCATATGTTCTGGGCATGTCCGGTGCTGGAAGGGTTCTGGAAGGGGGTGGCAAGGACGGTGTCGAAGGTGGTGGGGTCCAGGGTCAAACCAGGATGGGGGCTTGCGATCTTTGGGGTCGGGGTAGAACCGGGGGTACAGGAGGCTAGGGAGGCCGGAATACTGGCCTTTGCGTCCCTAGTGGCTCGACGAAGGATATTAATTCAATGGAAGGACGCGAGGCCTCCAAGCGTTGAAACTTGGATTAACGATATGGCTAGCTATATTCAGCTAGAAAGGATCAAATTTGCCCTGAGAGGATCGGTACAGGGATTCTCCAGGCGGTGGCAACCTTTCCTTGACTTTTTAGATCAGAGATAGGCGTACGGGGTCGTGGCAGCAGCAACCCGGGGGAGGGGGGGGAGGGGGGGGGAGGGGAGGGGAAGGGGGGGGGAGGGGAGGGGAAGGGGGGGGCAGCAATGGTCGTGGGGGGACATGCACGACTGTAACGCGGGCAAGTCTGCTCGCTGCTCATGTCTGAAACTGTAGGCTGCCTTGTTTGTTAAGTTGTTGCTTGGGGGGGGGGGAGGACTGGTGCGCGCGAGGGGGCGGGCGAGGGAGGGATATTTGCCTAGAGGGATTGTGTTGTAAATAATTTAAAAATTAGTAGGGGTAAATGTCTGTATGGAAAAACTCTTTCAATAAAAATTATTTAAAAAAAAAAAAAGAGGACCAGAACTGGCCCAGCATTCCAGGCATGGTCTAACTAGTGCCTTGTATAGTTTTAGCAAGACTTCACTATTTTTATATTCCATTCCCGACAAATAAAGGCCAGCACTACTTTTGCTTTCCCAATTTCTTGCTGAACTTGTGTGGTAGTATGACTAGGGGTATTACGGTACCTTGGAAGTGAGCTGCTATTGGTGCAGAGGACTCGCTGCCCATTGGCCCGGGTAAGTAATGTGCCTCTCATCCGATTGGCTGAGAGGTAGGTAGCTCAGCCTACAAGGCGGGATATAAGAACCCCTGCTTCCCGGCAGTCGGTCATTCTTCTGTACATCTGCTGCCGGGCACACACCTTGTGCATTAAAGCCTATCGTTTGCATCTCATCTTCGTCTCGTGTCCAATTGATGGTGCATCAACCTGCAAGCTAACTTGCTGTGATTTATGCATGAGGACCTCCAAATCCCTCTGTGCTGTGGTTTTCTGCAGTCTTTCTGTATTTAAATAATTTCAGCTCCTTTATTCTTCCTTTCAAAGTCCAGAACTTGACATTTTCAAACATTGCATTCCATTTGCCAAGTTTTTGCCCATTCAGTTAACCAGTCTATATCCCTCTGTAGACTCTTCACCACTTGTCCTCACCACTTGCCTTCCCACCTATTTTTGTGTTATCCACAAACTTGGTAATAGTGCATTCACTTCCCTCACCCAAGTTATTACTATATATTGTAAATAATCCTGGCCCCAGCACTTAACCCTGTAGCACTCCACTAGTTACAGGTTGCCATCCTGGAAATGCTCCTCTAATTCCAGCTCAGTGTTCTATTAGTAGGAATCTGTTAGGAATCCTTTGACCAACTGGAAGGGGGGAATGGAAATTTGGGCAGCAGGGTGTCATTGGCAGAGATCCGTGGGAATGGTCATTGGTAGTTAGGTGAGTGTCAGGGAGGGTAAGGAAGGAGGCACAAGCTTCTTAGTTGGGTCAGAGATGTTGTATCGGAGAAACTCTTCAACTCTACATGTGTTGCTCCTGATCCTGGTCTGTTTTGGCCTAGTGGGGAAGATACCACTACTCTCACACACAGGTCCGGGGGGGCGGAGTGATCTGGCCCTGGAGGGTGCCCGCACGGTGGCCTGTCCCGCGATCGGGGCCCACCGATCGGCGGGGGGGGGGGGCCTGTGCCGTGGGGGTACTCTTTTCCTTCCGCGTTGACCATAGACTACGCGATGGCCGACGCGGAAGTGACCTCCTCCCCTGCGCATGCATGAGGTTGGGGCTGATATAGCTGAAGGTGGTATACAGAGCATACCTCACAAGGGCGAGGATGAGCCAGCTCTTTGAGAAGGTAGAAGACGTGTGTGAACGTTGCGGGGGAGGGGGCGCGAATCAGGCTCATATGTTTTGGTCCTGTCCAAAGATGGAGGATTATTGGAAGGAGGCTTTTAGGGTAATCTCTAAAGTGGTGAACGTAAAACTGGACCCAGGCCCACGGGAGGCCATATTCGGGGTGTCAGACCAGCCGGGGTTGGAAACTGGCGCGGAGGCAGATGTCTTAGCGTTCGCCTCGTTGATCGCCTGCAGGCCAATCCTGTTGGGATGGAGAGCAACCTCTCCACCCTGTGCCCTGGCGTGACGGGAGGACCTGTTGGAATTCTTGGGTGGGATTCTCAGTACCCGGCGAGGCGGGAGGTCCCGGCGGGACGGAGTGGCGTGAACCACTCCGGCGTTGGGCCGCCCCAAAGGTGCAGAATCCTCCGCACCTTCAGGGGTCAGGCTGGCACCGGAGTGGTTTGCGCCCCGCCGGCCGGGGCCAAAGGGTCTCTGCCGGACGGCGCAGGTCCACGCATGCGCGGGAGCGTCAGTGGGTAGGGGGGGAGGGGTTCACCTTCGCGCCGGCCATCGCAGAGGCTTACACGGATGGCGTGTAGGAATAGAGTGCCCCCTTGGCACAGGCCCGCCCGCAGATCGGTGGGCCGTCCCGCCCCCCCCCCCCAGGACCCCAGAGCCCGCACGCGCCGCCAAGTCCCACCGGTAAGGGACATAGTCCAATTTACGCCAGTGGGACCTGCATAGATCGAGCGGGACTTCGGCCCATCGCAGGCCAGAGAATCGCCGGGGGGGAGCGCTGTGAGCGGCACGATTCCTGCCCCCGCCAAATCTCCGGCGCCGGAGAATTTGGCAGCCGGTGGGTACAGGGTTTACGCTGCCCCCCGGCAATTCTCCGAGCTGGCGGGCGGGTCGGAGAATCCCACCCCAAAACTCTTGAGAAGATTAAGTTTGAACTGAAGGGAAGGATGGAGGAGTTCTGCAATTCATGTGCGTTATTCATTATGCACTTTCAGGATTTGGATAACATCAAACATTACCGAGGGGGGGGGGGTTGCAGGATGGGAGGGTTGGGGGAGGGGGACTGTATGTATTAGTGGTGACCAGGTGTGTGATTCCTGATTCCTTTTTGTTATTTGTTTATGTTAAGATGCGGGCAGTTGGTGGGAGGATGGGGTTGTTGCTGTTGATATGGGGATTGATATTATATTCGTTATTGCTTACTGTGTATTGTTGGTGGGTGTAAATTTGGGAAGAGAATTAAAATATTTTTTAATAAATGGGTCTACAGTAGGTGACAGCCGACTGACTCTCAAACTCTGAAGACTGCTGGATACCAGACCCTTGTTGAGTCTGTGTCTGAGGATAAGCCTCTGGAGAAATAAATGGGGGAGCATCTGGCAGGGCTGTCAGACGCCATCAACAGATTGGGACGAAGGATGGAGGAGTCTGTCCTTGTTCTATCAAATATTTAATGGCTCCAACACGTGAGCACATTAAAGTCTCCATCGGAAGGGTGGCGGCCACCTTGGAGACCCAGGTCCAGTAGAACCCAGTCTCCGCTTAATTTGCACTCGGATTTGCATACCATTGCTCTCGCCTTAGGTGTATTCCAGCAGTGGGTAGATGAGAAGTGGACAGGGCAATCTGAGCGTCCTGCAGGTGCCCCTTCTTCTCAATGAGTCAAGGAGGGACCCCCAGGCACCCAAAGGGAGGAGGGGCGTCGACCAGACACCACAGTGGCTTTTACCTGTGAGTCCCCCTGGGTGTCCTGCCATTCTAAATCTCCTTTGCCTGTGACCCCAACGCCAAATGGTCAGGCTGAGGAGGGTGTACCTGAACCAGTGCCAGGAACATTTGGTAGGCCGTGGCCCTCCAGGCTTCGGACTATCGGATGGTGCACACCAAATTCACCTCAGAAAACCTGTCCATAACAGTCAGCAGGCTGCCTCCACCTGTTACGGATGTTAGAGTTAAGAAAATTATCTCTGAGAAGTTGTAAATGCACAATGGTGCTCAATCACAAGAGATACATTTTTACTTTGTAAATATATTTCACTTTTATCCCTCTCCAGGTATCAGGTAACAAGTATTTCATGGGTGAGATGTAATATCCAGTATTCATCCAAGGGTACAAAGTGTATCCAATAATCTCCCATCCTGTCCCTCTGTTCCATGAAGTCTCATTCAATCTCATCGCAGTCAATCACCTTTAGTTCAACATAAGCAACAAGAATAAAGGTAGTTCCTGTATAAACATGGTGGCAGGACAATGCACGTCCTTGCTTCTGAGGCGCACCCTATGTGGCCTCTGAAGAATGGTTCATGGAAATTTACTGATTATTCTGGTGCTCCTGTACGGAAGTCTGTTTTGTTTTCTTTGCATGTGCTAAATGATCTGTTTGAGCTGCTTGCAGAAAAATACTTTTCACTGTACCTCGGTACACATGATAATAAACAAATCCAATCCAATCCTTGGTTTGTGGGGGTCAGACCCACGCAGACATGGGGAGAATGTGCAAACTCCACACGGACAGTGACCCGGGCCCGGGATCGAACCTGGGACCTCAGCACCGTGAGGCAGCAGTGCTAACCACTATGCCACAATGCTGCCCTATTGTGATGAAATATAAAGGGATTCTGTCACCTAAAATCTGCATAATCGACACCAAGCCCCTCAGAACATTAAGCACAACTGACCTTCAGCACAAATCGAGGTTGTGCAATGTGTTGAGCTTCCTTTAAAAAAATGTTTTTGCTAGAATAGCCCCATCTATGAAATAGGTCAGGGCCGAAGGAGAATCAATCATTGGTGCAGGTTTGTGCTAACTGTGCACATCAGCAGGCCTTTGGGAAGGCTATAACAAATGATAGTGATAAGAGCTTTTAAAAAATCACATATGTATTTTTTTAACATTTACCGTGAATCTAGTTACTGTACCCAATCTTACTAACAACTGGCCTTCTGGTCTTGCATCTGGAAGTTACTTCCAGGTCACTTCCAAAATCAGGTAACTCACAGGTGGTGGATTGAAAATGCTTTTTTGGTGCTAACCTCATTTTCAGCCAAATTAATGAAACTGCGGCAAGTTACCTCCCTTAAATATACTGAGAAACACGTTTTAAAGCAACATTGTTTTCAAATTTTCACTGTCCAATTGGAATGATTCATCACAGATTTCACAGTTAGAATAATAATAACCATCGCTTATTGTCACAAGTCGGCTTCAATGAAGTTACTGCGAAAAGCCCCTAGTCGCCACATTCTGGCTCCAGTTCGGGGAGGCCGGTACGGGAATTGAACCTGCGCTGCTGCCTTGTTCCGCATTACAAGCCAGCTGTTTAGCCCACTGTGCTGAACCAGCCACAATTGCTGATGGATAAGTATGTTTGATTGGGAAAGAAAGAGCATGCCTCTAAACAGGCTTTATTTGGTTAGCTTGACTAAGTAGGTAACACTCTGACCTCTGAGTCAAATGATCACAAAAGTACTGACACTCTTTCTATTACAGAAATTAAATGAAAATTGCTTATTGTCACAAGTAGGCTTCAATGAAGTTACTGTGAAAAGGCCCTAGTCGCCACATTCCGGCACCTGTTCGGGAAGGCTGGTACGGGAATTGAACCGTGCTGCTGGCCAGCCTTGGTCTGCTTTAAAAGCCAGCTATTTAGCCCTGTGCTAAACCAGCCCCGATCAACTTACTGATTAACTGCACTCGATTTGAATTTTGAGATGAGTGTATGCAGTGAATGAACACAGTACTAACTTGCTGCAATACTCATTTATCCTAATATCTTTATCTTTACTTTCCATTCAAATATCCAATTTGTCAAATCCTATCCTCTGCGCCAGTAGAGCAGCTGGTGTCTGTCTCTTCCTTTCTCTACTCTTCCAGCGAGAGCCTTTAGCTGTTTCATATCAATCTCTGATTGCAGCTCACATTTGAACTAATTTAAACCTGAATTCTGTCTGCAGCAAACAATTAGGATAGCGCACTTGCACTTGAAATATCCTATGCTTCTTATAAATTTCATTTATCATCATTTCAAATATCTTTCAACCTCCAAGCAGGGTTGTAAATATTTATTGCCAATTTTGCATTCACGTAATATAAAAATGAAATATTCCTATTCAACGCTCTGCTGCTTTTGTGGCCTTTGTAATCACAGGAAATTTTCTGATAAATTGTGTGAAAAAAAGTGTAAATCCTAGATTAAATATATGATAATCATCATATTGCTACCCAACTGAGTGTATCACTTTCTGGGTCACAATAGTCAGACTCTATTTTTTAATTTTCTAGCAAACAAAGCTGGCGAATTTTGGGATAATAGGAACAGGAATAGTCCATTCAGCCCTTCAAATCTGCTATTCCAATCAATTAGATCATGGTGGACCTGTATCTCAACTCCATTTACTTGCCGTCCTCCATATCCCTCGATACTGCTGTCTACCAAAGCAAATCTATCAAGCGAATAAGACACTTCTGACATTCCCTTAATACTACGGTGAATTGTCAGTCTAGATTAAGCCTCAGGCTGGAATAAGGTTTGAACTGAGAGTGCTACCATTGAACCAAGCTATATGTTTAGGGTGCATAACGTCCATAATTAAATGGTAACTGCCCAATATAGTTGAAATAATGTCCAGAGTTACTGTGTGCAACATCATTTAAAATGCTCATGTAAAATTCCTCCCCTAATACTTCTATGAACTGTCTATCTAATTTAAAATTACTGGGTTAAAACCTCGGGTAAAATAAGAATATACCAGCACGAGAGGAGGTCATTAGGTCCATCATGTGAACTTCTATTTAAGTTAAACTTTTCAAGATCTCAGGTCCCCACAAAGCACAATCAAATAATTTTTTCAATTGTAAAGTAGGGAAACATGACTGCCAATTTGCACTCAGCAATGCCCCCAAAACATCAATTAGATGAATGACCATGACCTGTTCAGGCAATGTTAATTGAGGGATAAATATTGGCCTTTGATCATCTATGTCCACAGGAGGACTTTCAGTTCAGCATTCAGTTTAACACTTCATCCAAAAACTGCTGTGACCTGTGGAACCTAATCCTCATGAGTCAGTGGGCAGGATTCTCCGTTTGGAAGACTAAAGACGAGATTCAACGGAAGAAGTGTCACCTTGAGTGTGTTTGACGGGGTATTTCTCAATGGCTGAGTTGGCAAGATCGTGGCCCATATTCACTGACAGTTAGTGCCAAAAATGAGCACCCTCGTAACATTACTGGCTGACTCGCCGTCTGATTCACCAGACCCACATCTCAGCTCTTCACCGCTAACAAGAGTTAACTGCTTTTAACGCTCTCTCACTACTTACTCTAGTCAACACCCAAGCATGGGAGTGTGCAGACCTACACTTTGGTGATGTTGACCTGGCGAGGCAAGACTGGACGTCCTGTTCCCCTGAGGGGGTCGGAGGCTCAGCAGCAGGGTCAGCAATGACACCTGGGAAATAGCGGCAGCAGCTGTCAGCGCAGGCAGCATAACAAGGAGGACCGCCGTCCAAAGGCGGAAGACCAACGGCCTCCACCAAGCTGCGGGGGTAAGTTACGGTAAAAGACAGTCAAAATGAAATGAAAACAAATGGATCGAGGTGGGATATAGCTGATCATCTGAAGTTGCTGAATTCGATGTTCAGGCTGGAAGACTGTAGCGTGCCTCACTGGAATATTGCAGCAGGACAAGAACAGAAATGTGCGCATTCAGGACTCTGACCTTCCTGTTGCTTGCCATTTTAACAAAAGACCCTGCTCCCATGCCCACATGTCTGTTCTTGGCCTGTTGAAATGTTCCAGTGAAGCTCAACGCAAACTGGAGGAACAACATCTCATCTTCCAGTTAGGCACGCTACAGCCTTCCGGTCTCAACATCGAATTTCACCAACTTCAGATGATCAGCTCTACCCCACCTCGACCCATTTGTTTTCATTTCATTTTAACTGTCTTTTATATTTCTTTCTTTCTTAATATATATTTAATTCCCCCCCTTTCTTATCCACCTTTCCCCTTTTTGCTTTCCCCTTCCCCTCCCCCCACATCTCCAGTTCATCCTCTGATGTTAGTTTCCCTGCAGTTTGGCCTTTCACACCTTTTGTCCTCTCTGGGGACTGCCATTAGCACTCTTTCCCCTTGCATTCTGTGGCCATTAGCATCCGGTTTCACTGGGTTTCTGTGGCTATGACTCATCTTTCATTCTCACTCCACAGTATAAATATTTCCCACTTTCTCTGTCTGTTAGCGTTGACAAAGAGTCATTGGACTCGAAACGTTAGCTCTTTTCTCTCCCGACAGATGCTGCCAGACCTGCTGAGATTTTACAACATTTTCTCTTTCATTTCAGATTCCAGCATCCACAGTAATTTGCTTTTAGCCAGGGTAAGTTACCACCTCTCTCCTGTCATCAGATCTGCCTGCTACCCCTCAAATTCCCAACCCTCCCCCACAGATCATTGGCTCATACCTCGCACCCTCCCCACATCCAATCTTCATGCTTGTCCTCAGGATCCATTGGCACCTACCAACATAACCCCCTTATCTTTCTGTTGCGGTGCCCACACATGCCACTTTCTATAGACCTACTTACCCATCAAGCATGCGGATCACAATGTCCCCACAGGAGAAGATGACCCATAATAAACGTGAAAGGGCCAAGACGGGGGGGTTGAGCTCCAGTGGTCTGAGTCTTTAACCCCGATAAGAAATGTGCCCTGGAGATTGCAGAGTTGTCCGAGGAGAGAGCAACCACCAACAGCGAGGTTGGTCTGCGCCACAGAGGTGAGGATCCACTACCCAGATGACCTGTCTCAAGTGAGTAGTTCATGTCAGGCAAAATGTTCCTTCCCTCTCACTGACCACATATCAATTGTCTTGCAGGATCTCCATCTGATGAGACCAGGCCATTCGGAGTCGCTTCCCCCACCTCAGAGGAGAGAACTGAGAAGACCATCAGCGAGGCATCACAGTTGTCACCCGCACCTTCGATCAGCACAGAGACACACACCTCGGTGGGAGATACTAATGGACAGGTTTCTGGGGCACAATCTGATGAGCGCCACACAGTTGCTGATGCCCATCAAGTGGAGGCAGGAACATTCAAGGGCGACAACAGTTGGAGGTCGGCTGGATCCCAGGATTTAGCTGGGTCCAAGTCAGCTGCCAGACCTCTGGACAAGGCTCTCCCAAAGCTGATGCAGATACAAGGGCACAGCCGTGTCATTCAGGAGGGGATGTCAGGTACATCCCAGTAACTGTATAGCCAATTGGAGGAGTCCCAAAGGATTTGGTCGCAGGAGATGTTGCCGACCATGTTATGGCACTGAGGCTAACACTGATAGGGTGGTGACTGCAGTGGAAAGCCTGGAGCACGACATCTGGGGTGTGATGCCTAAGGTGTGTCTTGGTCTGTGACGACTATGGACGAGGGTTTTGACATCATGTCCCAGTCGCTGTGTAGCCACCTGGGTTGGCCTCTTCTCAACTTTAAAATGGAGATTCGCTAAGAACGCAGGGAACAATGGATAGGTACAGGGAAGCAAGCAGAAGGCAAAGCTTCCTGTATATTAGAACTTGCAGAAAACCAGACAGCCATGAAACTGACGACCATCTACATATTGATGAGTGATCCCCGGGAACAATTAGCAACAGTTAATATAATCGAGGCAAAGCCAGACTCCTCGGCGCCAGCGGGAGCCAAGACAAAAGAAGCCAACGGACACTTAGGAACCGCCCAGCAATCAGGGAACAGCCTCAGTATTGGGGAAACCAAACCAGTTGATTGGGAACATGGTCCAATCAATTGGAACCAGGTACGGGGTCCGCCCAAAAGGGTGCGAAGCCCCTGGGGACTATAAAATAGAGTCCCCAAGTTCAATTTGGCCTTCTTGGCAGGGTCTCTCAGCAGCTCGAAACAACTCTTGACCGTGACCTGCCTAGCAGCTGCACCATCCAAGTAACTGTCCAGTCAACGCACGCTATGAGGTAGGCGCTTCTAACCCTTAGTCCATACCAGCTGGAAGCCTGCAGTCTCAGGATCGAACGAGAGGCCATTGTTCCCTGACCTAGTGGGTCCCTGTTTCAAAGCTAAGTATTGGCCTTTAGTGGTACAAATAGTCTAGTTCTGTAGTATTTTATGCATGAGTAGCGATTGACTGTGTATATAATAAATGTGTTTTGATTTGAACCTTACGAGCTGGTGTATTGAGTTATTGATCAGCACTTGAACTTGAACCTCGTGGTGGTATCATAAAGATACCTGGCGACTCTGGAGCAAGGTGATTAAACAGAGCAATTAAGTGTAAAGCACACTTAGCAAAACGAGCAACAGTTGAGGGATGTGTCCCAGATGCAGGTGGTCATTGTTGAGGCACACCAGAGCATGGCCCAGGCACTGAGGGATGTGCAAACGCAGATGGACATTGCCAAGGCACATCAGAGCGTGGCCCACTCACAGAGGATCATTGCTGAGACTGGCAAAGCCAGATGATGTAGAGGCCTCTGAAGCTCACTCCAGCTTCCTCTCCATCCAATGGAGACCCCTAAACCCCTACAGGCACAGGTACTCCCTTCCTCAGGGAGCAGGAAGCGCTGGAGGCCAACCTGGGGCCTTCCACCAAGGAGACGATGGCGGTCTCCAGTTCTCCCAAATCGCCCCCTCCAGACACCGGCGCGTTTCAAGGGCAACAGGCAGAACAGGGTGGCACGGTGATGCCACTGAGACTGGTAAGTCGGCCAAGGTCCCCCTGGCTCCAGGCCCTCCAGAGGATGTCCACCAAGGGCAGTAATGTTCAAGGGGCATGAAAAGCAGTAGGCTGCCTCCACCTCTGCTGTGCATCTTCGGGCCACATCTAGATGTAGCAGTAGACCATGTAAGATTAAGAAGATTGAGGATTACTGAGTTGGCACAGGGGATGGGAGAGGGGGGAAGAGCAGTCACTATCTGTATATAGTGGAAATGGAAATGTCAAATGTTCACTATTGTTATGGGCCAGGGTTCAGAGAACCCCAAAGGGTATCATGGAGTTCATCTGACCCACAACTTTTAATAGATTGTGGTATGGGGAGCGCACGGCCCACTCTACAGATGTGGTACAACAGAAATGGAAAAATATTTTTTAAAGCAAAACAATGTTTATTCTATGAACTCAAGTTAACCTTTTAAAAACATACAGTGAACATCTTAACAACCATTAATTCAAATACAACCCCCAAAGAATACAACACTAAGTAATCCTTAGGCTGTCCTTTTAACATCCATAAGCTTAAAAAAAAACCTTTAAACAGAAGCACATCAGGTTAAAGTCACTACTGAGAGCAGTTATTAGTTTTAAATCACCAACGGATTGATTTACAGTATTTAGATTACAGCGAGAGAGACTAAAACCCCTTCTGGCTGTGACAGCAGCAATCCAGCTTTGAAAACAAAACTAAAACACAGCCTGCAGAAAACAGGCTAAAACGAAAGTAAAAAGCTGATTGACAGCTCACTCCACCCAAACTCTGACATCACTGATAAGCATGCATTTCTTAAAGGTATATTTCTTAAACACCCATTTCTTAAAGGTACTCTCACCTGACACTATTAACACATGTTACACATGATACATGTGAAGCCTCTGTCACGTTAATCTTCACAGCGGGCCTGCCTGCACCAGCCCTCCACCTACCCTGTTGACCTCCATAACCCTCAAACCCCCGCCCCAATGACACAGATATCCAAGTTCACACACCTCAGATTCAGAGGATGGATGTTAATGGCTGTGGAATTTGTAAATTGTGATTAAGCAGATATTTGGTCATCTTTGAAGCTGTAGTTTTAAGTCACTGAAATAATCTCTGAGGAAGCTTCCAACCAACACCTGGAGGTGGACCCACGTGTGGACAGTACTGACACTGCCCTTTTGAGGGCAAGTGCTAACTGGAGCTGGGCTCACCACTCCAGGAAAACAGTATGGAGGCTGTGATCAGGGCCACTAAGTGCCAAGGAAGGCTTTCCTCAAGCTCTGGGACATTATCCTAGATATAATAGAAACAGTAAAACCAGTAACCCTCAACCCTCACATCACCTCACCACCCCGTCACACAATCCCCATGCCTCATTCATTAAATTGTCAAGCGTTTCACTTGCACCTCTTCCAATTTGGTCTACTGCATTCGCTACTCCCAGTGTGGACTCCTCTATATCGGAGAGACCAAACGCAGACTGGATGATCGCTTTGCTGAGCACCTTCGGTCTGTGCGCATTCAGGGTCCTGAACTTCCCGTTGCTTGCCATTTTAACAGAAGACCCTGCTCCCATGCTCACCTGTCTGTCCTTGGCCTGCTGCAATGTTCAAGTGAAGCTCAATGCAAAATAGAGGAACAACATCTCGGGCGGGATTCTCCCATTCGGCGGCAGAATGTCCACGCTGTCGGAAACGCCGTCACGTTCCACGACGGCATCAACGGGCCACTGGGAGTACCGATTCTGGCCCCTACAGGGGGCCAGCATGGCACTGGAGCGGTTCCCGCTGCTCCAGCCTCCCATCCTGGTGCGAACAGTGCGCTGCGGCATCCACACATGCGCGGTGGCCTCTCTCAACGCACCAGCCTCCCTCAACGCACCAGCCCCGACGCAAAATGGAGTTAAGGGGCCAGCGCGGAAGAAAATAGGCCCGGGGAGCGAGAGACCAGCCCGCCGATCGGTGGCCCCCGATCGCAACCAGGCCCCATCGGAGGCCCCCCCCCCCCCCCGATCACAGGCCACTCCCCCTGACCCTGCACACAGAGTTCCCACCAGCTGCGAGCAGGTGTGGACGGCGGCAGCGGGACTCTGCCTTTTTTAGAGCGGCCGCTCGGCCCATCTGGGCCGGAGAATCGGCATACCGGCCGCATACAGTGGCCCGCGACCGGCGGCAATGGGAAACGCGCCGGCGCCAATGGCGCCGATTCCCCGCTCCGTAGAGATTTGCGTGCCGGTGTCGGGGTGGCATGGCCCGGTTGCGGGGATTCTCCGGCTACAGCCTTCCGGTCTCAACATTGAATTCAACAACTTCAGATGATTAGCTCTGCTCCACATCGACCCATTTGTTTTCATCCCATTTCATTTTAACTGTCTTTTGCCATTTATTTATTTATTGTCTTTCTTGATATATATATTTACCCCCCTATCTTATCCCTCTTTCCTTACCTTTTCTCTCCTTTGCTTTTGTCCTTTATAGTCTGCCTACAATTCCATCTCTCTCCCCTCCCCTCCCCCTCATTTCCCTCCCCGCCCTCCCCCTACCCCAGCACCTCAACAAAACTGGTGGGTGCTGGATATGGTTTAGACTTGGGGCTCTGGTGTGTTTCTTTCTTCATTAACATTCATATCTGGAGAATTGACATTTTTATTCATTATCATTCATTGTTTATTAAAATCACAGGATGAACATCTTAATTTCTAAAACAGAAAATATCTCCCACATTGTATATTTGTAAATTATTAAGAACCGGCTTGAGAGGAAATAAGCAACATCAGGTGAAATCTTTGTCATAATGCAGGGGCACAATTTACTGGCTGCAGCCTGTCGGAATTGGGCCGGGACAGTAGATCCCAGGAGAGGCCTTTCCGGACAGTCGTTGTGCCTCGTGAGATCTGCCGAGATCTCGTGAGATGTCGTGATCTGGATCCTGCCCACAATGGGCGGGACCCAGATGTGCAGAGTTAAGTGAGCTTAAAGGCTTACTTAGCTCTGTCGACGCCAGGTCGAACCAGTGCCCGAATCCACCGACCTCATTGAGGAGACTCCAGCCGGGTGCCGTTCAGCACTTGTTCCCACAAACGGGGACCAGACAGAATGATACTTGGGGGATGGGGTCTCCCAGGTGACTGGAGCTCCCCGGGTGGTTGGTATCTGGGAAGGGTGGCACCCTGGCACTCCTGATGTCACCGGGATACCTTGACACTGCCAGCCTTGCACCCTGGCAGTGTCACCTGGGCACCCTGGCAGTGCCAGACTGGCACCCGGTGGCACTGCCAATGTGGCCAGGTGGCATTTTGCCTGTGCCAGGGATCGGGCCCGGGGGTGCCCTGCACATATGAGATGGAGTGCGTGGGGGTTTGAAGATACCCTTATAGGTGAGTTGGGGGTGTCTAGGAATCGGGTTGGAGGTCGAGAGATCGGGGCACCATATCGCTTCCTGCCTGTAGAGCTCTGCTCATCGGAGAAAATTACACTGAGTGCGGCCTCGATGTGGCATTCCCTACTGAGGTGTGCCGTTAGATAGCGGGGTGGTTCCTGGCGCTACAAGCGCTGGGAACGACCCCGTTAATTCCACCCAGAGCAAACTTTGTTTTTGGTTAGATAGCGGCCCAGGTGAATCAACAGAAAATGGGGGATTTTAAAAAGTCAGTGCAGGAACATTTATGCAGTGGCAATAAACTTTTCTTTTGGACTTATGTTTGGCAGTGACATTAACCAGTGTAAACATATAAAATATTATTATTTTTTGTTAAAATATAAATTTAGAGTACCCAATTAATATTCTTTCCCAATTAAGGGGCAATTTAGCGTGGCCAATCCACCTAAATTGGCTAAATTATTGTTGAAACGTGGGTTTCGCCCCCACCACCCTGCATATCTTTGGGTTGTGGGGGCGAAACCCACGCAGACACGGGGAGAATGTGCAAACTCCACACTGACAGTGACCCAGAGCCGGGATCGAACCTGGGATCTCGGCGCTGTGGGGCAGCAATGCTACTTACTGCGCCACCGTGTTGCCCGAAACATATAAAATATTGAACTTTATCTATAACAAATTCATGGATGTGTTATTTCCATAACCAGTACTGCCTGTAAAATGAAAAAAAATACATCATATTATCTGGAGCACTGCAGGAAAATGCTTTACCTCAAACAATCAGTGCATAGAGACTTTAAAAAAATTAATCATTGGAGTTTACACATTATATGACTAAAGCATTAAAGTACCATATTGTTGAAACGTGAGGTCTTGGACACAAAGTCAATGGCACATTTGGGTCCCATGATGCGAATTGTGGAATAATTAGAGTGACCAGTTTAATTTCTGCAAAACACACAGATCAATGCCAACATGCTGACTTCCATGTCTGTGCCAGAGCTTGGTAACAGCTCCATCATTCTGTACAAGACAACCCCAGGGATCTGGTGAGTGTTGGAGATTGTGTGCTGTACTGCTGCCATGGAAACGCAGAGGGGTCAAAACAAATTAGTGGATATATACTGGTGTGATGGGCTGGTGGGACAAGGGAGCGATAAAGACCCAATAAATCAATGATTGTCTAAAATTGCAAACAAGATCCTACCACCTTTGAGAGAACTGTCCTCTGTGTCAATTTGTTGTTAGGGTAAGTGTTGTAACTATTATTGTGACATGATCCTGTAAAGGGTATTGGAATAGGCATGTAAATGAAAGCCATAACATAACAAGATTCTAGTCACCAATGCCCTTGGCTTCTCTGTTCTTACAGATGGAAATTTAACTAAACACCGATCTAATCATCCCCTTGTCTGTGTAATTAACACAAAAATAACAGCTGGCAGGCCGTGGGCTTCTGCTGATCTCTTTGTAGAAAATAAAACTGCCCATCAGCATTATTGAGAAATTAGCAGACTTCAATGCATCTGGCACGACACATTATTTTTGTTAAAAAAAACTTAGGATTCATATTTTAACCTGTGAAGAAGACGATTCTTCATAATTGCTGTGGAGGAGTTAAAATGTATTTCCTCTTCTTGGTGGAGAATACGTCATGGAATGTAGTCTATTAAGTCACCGGGTCTTGTCTAATCTAGTTTATATTTGGCAAACTAGATTGTGGCCTGATTGAGAGAAGCAGCGATCACAGTGTGAATGCTTATGAAATTCTCTGTTCACACTTCACTGAACTAATTCTAACTCCAACTGGCGGGTTCGGCCGCAAGTCAATTTGCCCATTAAGTACGGGTTACGAGGAACCTCCAAGAATTGGGCCCGCATATAAACTCGGTGAAAACAGTGTCATAAAGAAGCAAAGAAAGATGGGAGGAAAGAAGAACTTGCTTCAGAATGACACCTTTTGTGCCTTTACAGCATCCCAAAGTGCTTCAAAGCCAATGAATTACTTATAAAACGTAATTACTGCAGCGAGCAATTTTGTACTCTGCAAGGTTCCACAAATGGCAATAAGATAAATGATCAGTTAATCTGTTGGTGCAAAGCTAACTGCTTAGAGCAGCAGGAACTCAATTCATCATAAGATTGTTAATGAATATTGTTTGGGTGAAATCTTCTCATCTGTTGGACAAATTTGGACGTTCAAATGTGTACTTGCCGACTGGAAATAAGATTTATTTCCGCTATCCCCAAAGAAACTATACTAATCCCTGGCTGAGCAGACCTTCAGCATTTCATTTCACATGAGAAGCCTGGCAAAAGGGTCCAGGACGCCCTCAGAATTGAAAAGAAATTAGATAAAGCAGTAAGTGGCTCATACCGAATTTTCACTTCAAGAATGGGAAACAGGCGATGGGATTGTTTCTGGGCCTCAAACCCACCTCCAGGGGTAAACAGTCACTCTTTGAGGTTTCTTTTGACCAAGATGCCCACTTAATTGGCATGGAGATGGGTTTCCTATCCAATTAAGGATGGTGGGCGGGACTCTTGAACCTAAAGTGCCAATGAGAGGAGCTTCAGAGAAGCAGCCAGCTGCAAACAATAGTAGCACAGAGGGCACTCCAACATGAAGATGTCCTCTCAGCAGCTTTTCAAAAAACTTAATTAAAAGATTGAAAGGTCAGACAGGCACTTTCTTTGGCGGGGGGGGGGCTGGGGAAATCCCCTATACTGGGCAATCTCTGGCTGAACCCACACCAAGGCAGGCAGGGAGGGTTTGTAAGCCTGCCTCGCATGCTGGCACATTAGCCTGTTGTTGGGTGCCCACCTCCGGGCAGTAGAAGTGACCTGTCACATCAGGAACCTGGGAGTCAACTGGAAAGACACCGCCAGTCGGCATTTCTCAGAACAAGGACCCATCAGTTTGAGAAAAGGACGTCCTTTGGTCTTACTAAAACTTATTGGTCTTCCAGTAAAAAGAGATGTCCATGACTGAATGTTGTAGACTGGATATCTCAAGATGCAGGATTAAAGATTGTGGCACCCACACAAAGGTTCAATAGGGTAAGGCCTCTTTCTCAGGCCCTCCTGCTATTGTACACTAAGGGGTTGGATAACATGTAAAACCCTTTGGGCTTTATGAACCAGAAAACATTTGACATGGAAATCAAATGTGCATTGAAACTAAAATGGCAAATGTAAAGAGACACCTTGTGTACTGCATTGAAAGAAACCCATCTGTATCACACTTCCTGGTTTATCAAATTTAAACTGTTAGGTTATATATCTTTGGAAATTTTATGAATAATGAATATTATTGGAGAAAGAAAACTGGAGAAAGGGGCTGGAACCTAAAAGCACATGAGATGTGACTGTACAGGATACAGAGGACTGGGTCATTACTGTACTGGATGCAGTGAGCAGGGTCTTAGTTGTACTGGATACTGAGGGCTGGATACTGGTTATACTGAATACAGAGGGCTGGGTCCTGGTTGTACGGAATACAGAGGACTGGGTACTGGTTGTACTGGATACAGAGGGCTGGGTCCTGGTTGTACTGAATACAGAGGACTGGGTACTGGTTGTACTAGATACAGAGGGCTGGGTCCTGGTTGTAACTAGATGCAGAGGGCTGGGTGCTGGTTGTACTGGATACTGAGGGCTGGGTGCTGGTTGTACTGGATACTGAGGGCTGGGTGCTGGTTGCACTGGATACTGAGGGCTGGGTGCTAGTTGTACTGGATACAGAGGGCTGGGTACTGGTTGTACTGGATACAGAGGGCTGGGTTGATGTTGATGTTTTACAGGATACAGAGGGCTAGGTCCTGGTTGTACTGGATACTGAGGGCTGGGTGCTGGTTATACTGGATACAGAGGGCTGGGTACTGGTTATACTGGATACTGAGGGCTGGGTGCTGGTTGTACTGGATACTGAGGGCTGGGTACTGGTTATACTGAATACAGAGGGTTGGGTCCTGGTTGTACTGGATACAGAGGGCTGGGTCCTGGTTGTACTGGATACAGAGGGCTGGGTCCTGGTTGTAACTAGAAGCAGAGGGCTGGGTCCTGGTTGTAACTAGATGCAGAGGGCTGGGTGCTGGTTGTACTGGATACAGAGGGCTGGGTCCTGGTTGTAACTGGATACAGAGGGCTGGGTCCTGGTTGTACTGGATACAGAGGGCTGGGTCCTGGTTGTAACTGGATACTGAGGGCTGGGTGCTGGTTGTACTGGATACAGAGGGCTGAGTCCTGGTTGTACTGGATACAGAGGGCTGGATACTGGTTGTACTGGATACTGAGGGCTGGATGCTGGTTGTACTGGATACAGAGGGCTGGATACTGGTTGTACTGGATACAGAGGGCTGGGTCCTATTTGTACTGGATACAGAGGGCTGGGTTGATGTTGATGTTCTACAGGATACATAGGGCTGGATACTGGTTGTACTGGATACAGAGGGCTGGGTGCTGGTTATACTGGATACAGAGGGCTGGGTACTGGTTATACTGGATACTGAGGGCTGGGTGCTGGTTGTACTGGATACTGAGGGCTGGGTACTGGTTATACTGAATACAGAGGGTTGGGTCCTGGTTGTACTGGATACAGAGGGCTGGGTCCTGGTTGTACTGGATACAGAGGGCTGGGTCCTGGTTGTAACTAGAAGCAGAGGGCTGGGTCCTGGTTGTAACTAGATGCAGAGGGCTGGGTGCTGGTTGTACTGGATACAGAGGGCTGGGTCCTGGTTGTAACTGGATACAGAGGGCTGGGTCCTGGTTGTACTGGATACAGAGGGCTGGGTCCTGGTTGTAACTGGATACTGAGGGCTGGGTGCTGGTTGTACTGGATACAGAGGGCTGAGTCCTGGTTGTACTGGATACAGAGGGCTGGATACTGGTTGTACTGGATACTGAGGGCTGGATGCTGGTTGTACTGGATACAGAGGGCTGGATACTGGTTGTACTGGATACAGAGGGCTGGGTCCTATTTGTACTGGATACAGAGGGCTGGGTTGATGTTGATGTTCTACAGGATACATAGGGCTGGATACTGGTTGTACTGGATACAGAGGGCTGGGTGCTGGTTGTACTAGATACAGAGGACTGGGTCCTGGGTGTAACTGGATACAGAGGGCTGGATCTTGGTTGTAACTAGATGCAGAGGGCTGGGTCCTGGTTGTAACTGGATACAGAGGGCTGGGTCCTGGTTGTAACTAGAAGCAGAGGGCTGGGTCCTGGTTGTAACTGGATACAGAGGGCTGGGTTGATGTTGATGTTCTACAGGATTCAGAGGGCTAGGTGCTGGTTGTACTGGATACTGAGGGCTGGGTGCTGGTTGTAACTGAATACAGAGGGCTGAGTACTGGTTGTACTGGATACAAAGGGCTGGGTCCTATTTGTACTGGATACAGAGGGCTGGGTTGAAGTTGATGTTCTACAGGATTCAGAGGGCTGGGTGCTGGTTGTACTGGATACAGAGGGCTGAGTACTGATTGTACTGGATACAGAGGGCTGAGTACTGGTTGTACTGGATACAGATGGCTGGGTCCTATTTGTACTGGATACAGAGGGCTGGGTTGATGTTGATGTTCTACAGGATTCAGAGTGCTGGGTGCTGGTTGTACTGGATACTGAGGGCTGAGTCCTGGTTGTAACTGGATATAGAGGGCTGGCTCCTGGTTGTAAATAGATGCAGAGGGCTGGGTCCTGTTTGTAACTAGATGCAGAGGTTTGGGTCCTGGTTGTAACTAGATGCAGAGGTTTGGGTCCTGGTTGTAACTAGATGCAGAGGGCAGGGTCCTGGTTGTAACTAGATGCAGAGGGCTGGGTCCTCGTTGTAACTAGATGCAGAGGGCTGGGTCCTGGTTGTAACTAGATGCAGAGGGCTGGGTCTTGGTTGTAACTAGATGCAGAGGGCTGGGTCCTGGTTGTACTGGATACAGAGGGCTGGGTCCTGGTTGTACCTAGATGCAGAGGGCTGGGTCCTGGTTGTAACTAGATGCAGAGGGTTGGGTCCTGGTTGTAACTAGATGCAGAGGGCTGGGTCCTGGTTGTAACTGGATATAGAGGGCTGGGTCCTGGTTGTAACTGGCTACAGAGGGCTGGAACCTGGTTGTAACTGGATACAGAGGGCTGGGCCCTGGTTGTAACTGGATACAGAGGGCTGGGTCCTGGTTGTAACTGGATATAGAGGGCTGGGTCCTGGTTGTAACTGGCTACAGAGGGCTGGAACCTGGTTGTAACTGGATACAGAGGGCTGGGCCCTGGTTGTAACTGGATACAGAGGGCTGGGTCCTGGTTGTAACTGGATATAGAGGGTTGGGTCCTGGTTGTAACTGGATATAGAGGGTTGGGTCCTGGTTGTAACTGGATATAGAGGGCTGGGTCCTGGTTGTAACTGGATATAGAGGGCTGGGTACTGGTTGTAACTGGATATAAAGGGCTGGGTCCTGGTTGTAACTGGATATCGAAGGCTGGGTTGATGTTGTACTGGATACAGAGGGCTGGGTCCTGGTTGTAACTGGATATAGAGGGCTGGGTCCTGGTTGTAACTGGATATAGAGGGCTGGGTCCTGGTTGTAACTGGATATAGAAGGCTGGGTTGATGTTGTACTGGATATAGAGGGCTGGGTCCTGGTTGTAACTGGATATAAAGGGCTGGGTCCTGGTTGTCACTGGATATGGAAGGCTGGGTTGATGTTGTTCTGGATATAGAGGGTTGGGTCCTGGTTGTCACTGGATATAGAAGGCTGGGTTGATGTTGTACTGGATATAGAGGGCTGGGTCCTGGTTGTAACTGGATATCGAGGGCTGGGTCCTGGTTGTAACTGGATACAGAGGGCTGGGTCCTGGTTGTAACTGGATATAGAAGGCTGGGTCCTGGTTGTAACTGGATATGGAAGGCTGGGTTGATGTTGTACTGGATATAGAGGGCTGGGTCCTGGTTGTAACTGGATATAGAAGGCTGGGTTGATGCTGTACTGGATATAGAGGGCTGGGTCCTGGTTGTAACTGGATATAGAAGGCTGGGTTGATGTTGTACTGGATATAGAGGGCTGGGTCCTGGTTGTAACTGGATATGGAAGGCTGGGTCCTGGTTGTAACTGGATATGGAAGGCTGGTTTGATGTTGTACTGGATATAGAGGGCTGGGTCCTGGTTGTAACTGGATATAGAAGGCTGGGTTGATGTTGTACTGGATATAGAGGGCCCTCAGTCAGGGAGGGTGATGAGCATGAAGGGGGCTGCAAAAAGAGGTAATAATTGGGGCAATACCAATGTTTGCTTTCTTGATAACAATCCAATGATGGTTGCTGCAATTGTGTGTATACATAGGTTTTGTCCGAGGAATTGGCACAGCCGTGAAGACCCCTGCGGTCAAAGACACTGTTGCCATTTATTGTCCAGGTTCATAGATAGAGTCACTTGGTCAATGCAGCTGATGTCTGTGGCGCAGTGCACAATGAGGAGTCTGTCTTCAGGACAGGAGTTGGAAGAGCAGAAATTGAAGAATGGAAGAAATGGAAATGCAATATTTAGAATTTTACTGCCGGTTCTCAAATCATCAAACAAACTCAGAGTCGTAGAATTTATATATTTTTTTACTCTGGCAACCCTTCTGTATTAGCAAGAAGTAAATATTATTATCAATGACAGCACTCCAGAATTTCCCCACAGAATGTCACATTTGAAGATGTCTTCAACGTTCAAGCATTAAGAATTATGTGGTTCTTTAATTCACAGCACAGTTCCGTTTATGCAGGTACCAACTGCATACAGCTCAATCACTACAGTCCTCATTTGTGGAGGCTGGAGATGGGATGTTGAAATGTCGTGTCTGACTCTAATGTGGTCAAGTCAGGAGTCTTTAATGATTCTGAAGCAGATTTTCGTGTTCTCAACCACATAGCCTACTCTAGGTTAAAGCCAATTTCATTTCCTGTTAAAGCTGGATTATTTGCCTTTTCATAATAGCTGAAATAATTTTTCATGTATATTATTAGTCTTCTGCTGATAGTGCTTTGGTTACACACTCGACCAATTCCATCTCCTGGGGGAAATCTTCCAATATGAAGTATGTTTCTTTACCTCAAGCTCAGGTAGTGATAATCAGATCCACGTTTGTGCTATTAATGCATAACATTAATGTTCTTCATTCACTAAAACATCCTATGTATTGCCTGCCAATCCCTTTGCATATGTCGGAGATCAGATTTTAAACCACTCTGCCGCATTAATAAATTTGTACTTTAAGCAAATATGCACATCACAATTACATTTACTCTGAGGAGGTGGGTAATCCGGTAAATATTTAGTTTAACAAATAGCTTAAACTAAGTACATTTAACAACATTCTTCTGTGCCTTCGTGGGATGAAAACACAGTTCACGTTCTAGCAACGGTACACAGATGGACATATCGTAAATTTAGTATTCTGCTCTCTGGGATTTATTTTGTTTAGGTTGTTACATACCACGAATGGCTGAATACGGTGTCAGTTGTTGACTGCCAGTGATGCATACTAATCACTGGTTTTCAATTTGCTTGTACCACTGGTAATCCTATTACATGACTTTCATATTTTAGAAAATTTGTATTCATTACTCAGTTCCAAGAGCAAACAGGATTTTCCAGAAAACAAAGACTTGTATTTATACAGCATCTTTCATAACATCAGGGTCTCCCAAGATGTTTTATTGGTAATGCAGCAGCAACAACTTATCAGCATGTAGTGTCTTTAGTGTAATAAAATGTCCCAAGGCACTTTGCAGGAATGTATCAAATAAACTTTGCCACCAAGCCACATGAGGAGATGTTAGCACAGTTGAGAAACACCGATCCACATGAGGAGATGGTAGCACAATTGATAAAAAAGATATATTTTGAAGAGTGTCTCAGAAGAGGATAAAGTGGTAGAGAGGCAGGGAGGTTTAGGAAGAGAATTCTGATGTTTAGGGCCTCATCAGCTGAAGGCATGGTTACCAACAGTGGAGCCATTAAAATATATTATGCACAAAAGGCCAAAATTGGAGGAACACAGAGATCATGGAAGACTGTAAGGCTGATGGCCGTGACGTGGACATGTATAATACAATAAAGTACTTTTGAAATGTAATCGTTGTCATAATGTGAGTGTGCAATTCTTTTTTTTTTAAATTTAGATTACCCAATTATTTTTTCCAATTAGGGGGCAATTTAGTGTGGCCAATCCACCTACTCTTCACATTTTTGGGGTGTGGGGGCGAAACCCACGCAGACACGGGAAGAATGTGCAAACACCACACAGACAGTGACCCAGGGCCGGGATTCGAACCTGGGACCTCAGCGCCGTGAGGCGGTTGTGCTAACCACTAGGCCACCGTGCTGCCCTGTGTGCAATTCTGAACAGGTTACTTAACACAGTGTTGTGAAATTGTTTCAGTACAGATATACATACTATTGAATATGTAAATAGTTTAATATACAGCATCACACCACAAATTGGTGAAAGGTGCAACCAGGTGGGGAGACTTCACTAAGGAGGAAGGTGTCATCACCCCTCAACCAGGTTTTTCTTAAGGCTATAAGGTCGGTACAATCATAGGTTCATGGATGGCAAGGGCCTTGTTCAAAGTGAAAGGACATGCTGGAGAGAGATGTGTAACAGGTTGGTGAAAGCTGATTCACTGGCAGAGTGCATAATGTCAGCAGTATCAGGGGCGAGTTGGACAAGAAGAAGATTGGCAAGGTTAGCCCCCAAGTGGTGCCCTGGGAAGAGATGCCAATGTGAAAGAGAGAAGTAATTAGAGTTGGTGCTTGTAATGATTTTGCACTGAGTGACTCGGTGAGCCCGTCAAAGGATGCCAAGAAAGACAGAGAAGGAAGCTGCATGCTTAGCGAAGAGTGAGTCAAGTCTGGGTGGGTGGCAAGAACACTGGCAGATCAATGAGTACTGTGGAGTTGGGGTACCGATTTGGGAGGGCAGAGTACCTCAGATAGAAGAGAAAAGAAGCATGGCAATACAAGGGAGTCCAGGCAAGCGATTTTGAGGCCGTACAAGCCTCAAAATCGAGATCAATGGCACAAGCAGAAAATGCCAGGAGAATCGGGGAAACACAATTCTCACCGGAGAGATTGTGTTTCCCGATTTTCTCCGCCCCCCCCCGTGCCTCCTAACTCCTCTCCTCACCCTCCGACTGACTACCCCCAGACGCTCCATTAACCCCCCCCCCACAACGATCCTCAACACCCCACCTGACCTGGCCATGCCAACCTACCCAACCTGCCACCCACTACCCTGCCACTTACCACCGTGCTACCCTGCTACCTACCTTACCCAGCTGTCACCCTACCATCTTGCCAGCTTACCCACCCTATCCAAATACCTCTCACATTTATTCAATAGCACAATGAATGACTATTTAAATTTCCAAAAGCGTTTTAGTGTGCTAGTGAATGAAGACTTACCAAAATATGGCTGCTAATGCCACAACAGGGGGAATGTAGCTTGGCTTCCCCCAAAACGTCTATCCAACAGGAAGGACTCCCAGAATAGGTACACACCATTTTTCTGAAGAGGCCCAACTCAGATATCTGGGCCAGAAATGCAGAGCACTGAGTTAAAAAATAGCAGAATGACAACCGAATGTGATTGCTGTTCCAAGGAAGGTTTGGCCCATTATTTCTCAAATATTCTTTTCTTCCATGTATCACATTTCAGCAGTCACTATTAGAACATAGAACAGTACA
The DNA here is from genome assembly GCF_902713615.1 of Scyliorhinus canicula. Taxonomy (NCBI): domain Eukaryota; kingdom Metazoa; phylum Chordata; class Chondrichthyes; order Carcharhiniformes; family Scyliorhinidae; genus Scyliorhinus; species Scyliorhinus canicula. Next base: position 233,125,332 of record NC_052148.1, read on the forward strand.
GCACAGTACAGGCCCTTCAGTCCATGATGTTGTGCCGACCATTTATCCTAATCTACGATCAACCTAACCTACACTCCTCCAATTTACTGCTGTCCATGTGCCCGTCGCTTAAATGTCCCTCAGGACTCTGACGGAGGTAGCCAATCCAGGATTGAGGGTGTTGTACCTAAATGCACGCAGTATACAGAATAAGGTAAATGAGCTAGTTGCGCACATTGAAATTGGCCGGTATGATGTTATGGGCATCACAGAGACGTGGCTGCAAGGGGGTCAGGACTGGGATCTACATATCGAAAAGACAGGCAGATGGGCAAAGGGGGCGGGGTTGCATTGTTAGTAAGGAATGAAGTTAAATCGATAGCAAGGAGCGATATAGGATCAGAAGGCATAGAATCTCTGTGGGAAGAGTTGAGGAATCGCAAAGGTAAAAAGACCTTGGAGTTATGTACAGGCCCCCTAGCAGTAGTCAGGATGTGGGGCAGAAAATAAATCAATTCTATCAGAAAAGGCATGCAAAAAAGGCAATATTACAATAATCATGGGAGACTTCAATGTGCAGGTGGACTGGGAAAATCAGGTTGGTAGTGGATCCCAAGAAATGGAATTTGTGGAATGTCTAAGAGATGGGGATTTTTTGGAGCAGCTTGTGACAGAGCCTACAAGGGAACAGGCAATTCTGGATTTGGTGATGTGTAATGAGGCAGACTTGATTAGGGAACTTAAGGTGAAGGAACCTTTAGGGAGCAGTGACCACAATCTGATAGAATGTACCCTACAGTTTGAGAGGGAGAAGCTGCAATCAGATGTAACGGTATTACAATTAAATAAGGGTAACTACAAAGGCATGAGGGAGGAGCTGGCCAGAGCTGATTGGAGAAGGAGCCGAGCAGGGAAGACAGTGGAACAGCAATGGCAGGAGTTTTTGGGGGTTATTAGGGAGGCACAACAGAAATTCATCCCAAGGAGGAGGACAAGGCATCCATGGCTGACGAGGGATGTCAAGGACAGCATAAAGGCTAAGGAAAACGTATACAAAGTGACAAGGATTAGTGGGAAACCAGAGGATTGGGAAGCCTTTAAAAGCGAGCAGAGGACAACTAAAAAAGCAATAAGGGGGGGAGAAGATGATGTTCGAGTGCAAGCTAGCTAGTAATATAAAGGAAGATAGGAAGAGATTTTTTTTAATATATAAAAGGTAAGAGAGACAAAAACAGACATTGGACCACTAGAAAATGTGGCTGGAGAAGTAATAATAGGAAACAAATAAATGGCAGACAAACTGAATAGTTACTTTGCATCAGTCTTCATGGTGGAAGACACCAGTGGGTTGCCAGAGCTCCAGGAGAACCAGGGGGCAGAGGTGAGTGCAGTGACCATTACTAAGGAGAAGGTTCTGGGGAAACTGCAAGGTCTGAAGGTGGATAAGTCACCTGGACCGGATGGACTACACCCCAGCGTCCTAAAAGGATAGCTGAGGAAATTGTGGAGGCATTCGTGATGATCTTTCAGGAATCACTGAAGGCAGGAAGGGTCCCAGAGGACTGGAAGGTGGCTAATGTAACACCACTGTTTAAGAAGGGAGGGAGGCAGAAGACGGGAAATTATAGGCCAGTTAGCCTGACTTCGGTAATTGGGAAGATTTTAGAGTCTGTTATTAAAGATGAGATTAGCACTTGGCTTTGTCAAAGGGAGGTCAGGTCTGACAAATCTGTTAGAGTTCTTTGAGGAGGTAATAGGCAAGTTAGACAAAGGAGAATCAGTGGACTTGATTTATTTAGATTTCCAGAAGTCTTTGACAAGGTGCCGCATAGGTGACTGTTAAATAAGTTAAAAGCCTATGGTGTTAAGGGTAAGATTCTGGCATGGACAGAGGATTAGCTGACTGGAAGAAGGCAAAGATTGGGAATAAAGGGGTCTTTTTCAGGATGGCAGCCGGTAACTCGTGGTGTGTCTCAGGTGTCTGTGCTGGGACAACAACTTTTTACAATATACACTAATGATCTGCAAGAAGGCACTGAAGGGACTGTTGCTAAGTTTGCAGATGATACAATGATCTGTAGAGGGACAGGTAGTATTGAGGAAGTAAGGGGGCTGCAGAAGGATTTGGACAGGGTAGGAGAGTGGGCAATGAAGTGGCAAATGAAATATAATGTGGAAAAGTGTGAGGTTATGTACTTTGGAAGGAGGAATTTAGGCATAGACTATTTTCTAAATGGGGAAATGCTTCGGAAAGCAGAAGCACAAAGGGACTGACTTGGGAGTCCTTGTTCACGATTCTCTAAAGGTTAATGTGCAGGTTCAGTCGGCAGTTAAGAAGGCAAATACAATGTTGGCATTCATGTCGAGAGGGCTAAAATACAAGACCAGGGATGTACTTCTGAGGCTGTATAAGGCTCTGGTCAGAGGGTCCAGAGGCGGTTCACAAGAATGATCCCTGGAATGAAGAACTTGTTGTATGAGGAACGTTTGAAGACTCTGGGTCTGTACTTGTTGGACTTTAGAAGGATGAGAGGGGATCTTATTGAAACATACAAGATACTGCGAGGCCTGGATAGAGTGGACATGGAGAAGATGTTTCCATTTGTAGGAAAAACTAGAACCAGAGGACACCATTCAGATTAAAGGGACAATCCTTTGAAACAGAGATGAGGAGGAATTTCTTCAGCCAGAGGGTGGTTAATCTGTGGAACTCTTTGCCGCAGAAGGCTGTGGGGGCCAATTCACTGAGTGTCTTTAAGACAGAGATAGATAGGTTCTATAATATAAGGGGATCAGAGGTTATGGGGAGAAGGCAGGAGAATGGGGATGAGAAAATATCAGCCATGATTGAATGGCAGAGCCGACTCAATGGGCAAAGTGGCCTAATTCTGCTCCTCTGTCTTATGGACTCCACCACCTCTGCTGGCAGTGCATTCCACACACCCACCACTCTCTGTGTAAAGAATCTACCTCTGACGTCTCCCCTATACCTTCCTCCAATCACCTTAAAATTATGTCCCCTCGTGACAGCCATTTCCACCCTGGGGAAAAGCCTCTGGTTATCCACTCTACCCATGCCTCTCATCACCTTGTACACCTCTATCAAGTCACCTCTCTGCCTTCTTCGCTCCAGTGAGAAAAGCCCTTGCTCCCTCAACCTTTCTTCATCAGACATGCCCTCCAGTCCAGGCAGCATCCTGGTAAATCTCCTCTGTACCCTATCCAAAGCATCCACATCCTTCCCATAATGAGGCGACCAGAACTGGACACAATATTCCGTGTCGTCTAACTAGAGTTTTAGAAAGCTGCAGCAAAACCTTGCGCTCTTAAACTCAATCCCCCTGTTAATGAAAGCCAACACACCATACGCCTTCTTAACAACCCTATCAATCTGGGTTGCAACTTTGAGGGATCTATGTACGTGGACCCCAAGATCCCTCTGTTCCTCCACACTTCCAAGAATCCTGCCTTTAACCCTGTATTCAGCATTCAAATTCGACCTTCCAAAATGAATTACTTCACATTTATCAAGGTTGAACCCCATCTGCCATTTCTCAGCCCAGCTCTGCATCCTGTCAATGTCCTGTTGTAACGTGCAACAATGCTCAACACTATCTACAACTCCACCAACCTTCGTGTCATCAGCAAACTTACTAACCCACCCTTCCACTTTCTCATCCAAGTCATTTATAAAAACCACAAAGAGCAGAGGTCCCAGAACAGATCCTTGCGGGATACCATTGGTCACCGACCTCCAGGCGGAATACTTTCCATCCACTACCACTCGCTGTCTTCTTTCAGCCAGCTAATCTGTATCCAGAGAGCCAACTTTTCCTGTATCCCATGCCTCCTAACTTTCTGAATGAGCCTACCATGGGGAACCTTATCAAATGCCTTACTGAAATCCATATACACCAGATCCACTGCCCTACCTTCATCAATGTGTCTCGTCACATCCTCAAAGAATTCAAAGAATCTTGTGAGGCATGACCTGCCCCTCACAAAGACATGCTGACTATCTTTAATCAAACTATGTTTTTCAAAGTAATCATAAATCCTATCTCTCAGAATCCTTTCCAATATTTTGCTCACCACAGATGTAAGACTGATGGGTCTGTAATTTCCAGGGATTTTCCCTATTCTCTTTCTTGAATAGGGGAACAACATCCGCCTCCCTCCAATCATCTGGTACTACTCCAGTGGAGAGTGAGGACGCAAAGATCATCACCAACGGCGCATCAATCTCCTCCCTTGCTTCCCGTAGTAACCTTGGGTATATCCCGTCAGGCCCAGGGGACGTATCTTATTCTTAAATATATTGTACTGGGCTTTGTTCTGAACTCCATCATTATATGCAAAAATACAAACTTGGTGGCAGTTTTTCATCTTGTAAGATGATGGTTTGCGCCATGGTGGTTATTAACTCCGTGTTTTTATAGAATTTACAGTGCAGAAGGAGGCCATTCGGCCCATCAAGTCTGCACCAGCTCTTGGAAAGAGCACCCTACCCAAGGTCAACACCTCCACCCTATCTCCATAACCCAGTAACCCCACCCAACACTAAGGGCAATTTTGGACACTAAGGGCAATTTATCATGGCCAATCCACCTAACCTGCACATCTTTGGACTGTGGGAGGAAACCGGAGCACCCGGAGGAAACCCACGCACACACGGGGAGGATGTGCAGACTCCGCACAGACAGTGACCCAAGCTGGAATCGAACCTGGGACCCTGGAGCTGTGAAGTGATTGTGCTATCCACAATGCTACCATGCCTGGTGTGGCTCAGGAGCCCCACTCTGAGCCAGCCTCTGCTGCATTTGCTACAGAGGAAGAGAGTGCGTTGAGAAGATTTACCGGCATCTCTTTTCTCTGGTCCCACTTAGCTTTCCATTTCTGCTCACCTCTTCCAGTGCTCTTCGAAATAGAAAGCAAAGCCATCAGTGTCTGTCTCCCAGTTGTCAGTGTCAATGTCCGCCATCTTTACATTTTGCTTGCAGGCGGAGGTTTAGACGCCCAGAAGGCCCAAAGCCTCTAAATTGAACAAGTGAATCCAGCTTCACTTCTATATCGAGGCTGATGAAGTAGAAACACGTCCTTTCTAAAATCAACACCCCTTATAGAGAATGGCAAGACCTGAGCCCCATCTCTGGGTTGGACTGTCAATAATAATCTTTATTATTGTCACCAGTAGGCTTACATTAACACTGCCATGAAGTTACTGTGAAAAACTGGTCGCCAAACTCCGGTGCCTGTTTGGGCACACTGAGGGAGAATTCAGAACATCCACGTTACCTACCAGCACGTCTTTCGGGACTTGTGGGAGGAAACCGATGCACCCGGAGGAAACCCACGCAGACACGGGGAGGACGTGCAGACTCCGCACAGAGACCCAAGTTAGGAATCTAACCCGGGTCCCTGGCGCGGTGAAGCAACCGTGCTAACCACGGTGCTACAGTGCCACCCAATACAGTTTGCATTTAAAAGGATTTAAATTTTATCAAAGCTTTTATGGGATACTTTCACCAAGACATTTTGGACCAACTGACACATTTATTTACCTCTGCGCGAAAGGCAATACATACTAAAGAGAAGCAATGTGAGAAATAAATGAAAGATTATTAAACACATGGTGGAATGTAAATAGAAATTTCAGGTTGAAAAATCATCGGTGTGAGAGAATGAAAGAAAGTATCTGCACAGAGACTGAAAATTCCAAATGATGTTGCTGGACAGCTTCATTTGGACGCTGATACAGAAAGGAGTATTGCACTTCCGGTGAAGTTAATAGCCTTTTTTGTTCATTTTAACAAAGGGTCTACATCTGAACGCTAACAGAAATCACCCCAGGGATGAATTAGTAAAATTGTTACCTTTGTTGAAATTTTATTGACATATTAACCCCTAAGAGGCATTGAGGGTTGCAATGTTTTCTTAACCTTTATTGAATTTTGAAAACATGTTCATTGTGTAATGCAGTTTTATGTAAGCAGGACGCCCAAAAGGACCAGTCTAGGTTTGGCATCCGGACTGCTGAACAAAGCAACATTTCCTATTATAGAAAGGACAAGATTAAGGGGAATATTCACCTTCAACATCTCTTAGTAGGGGAGTAAACAACCACAAAAGAAAAACAACACATGCTGAACACACCCAATATATCAAAGCACCTCTGCTTCCTCACACTGCTTGCACACTATTGTTTCTAATACTTACACAACAAAGTTTATTTAGCAAATCTAGGGACTTGTTTACTATAGTACACTAGTCTGAAGTCTGGTCTCATTTAAATTTGTTAATGTGTACTATATGATGAGGAATCTTCTGATCTCACTGATGGCAAGCTTGGAGAGCGGTAAAGGCATTTACTTAGGCTGAGTGGGCGTGTAACTGAACCTCACTACTTTTCCTCCTCCACCAAAATTTGGGGGATTCTGGGAGGGAAGGCCCATGGTTGACATTCCCTTCCCACTGCCAATTGAGGTCCTTAAGTGGCCAATTGAAGACCATCGGTTCTGATATTAACCCTGTTGCAAGCGGGCCTGCTGTGGCGTGCATGGCAGGTGAACATGTGCAGGCCGCTTGTCATCTTGGTGAGGTAGAGAGAGCTGTCCCTCGACCAAAGGCAATCGGTGGCTGATCGAGAGATTGAATGTCGGGGAGGGGGGAGGGGGGGTTGTTAAGAGCCAACCCCTGTCCTTACTTCTGACCCCCTATCCCCTCACCCTGCAAAACCACCCCCCAACATTACAGACCTGTGGCCCTAGGGCCCTGCACGATGCTGGGACTCTGGTGCCTCTCCTTCCGGCAGAAGCCATGGCCTCCTTAGTGGCACTGCTCAATACAAGGATAGCGATCCTCTGATTGGCCAGCAGCTTTCACTAGGTGTGACGTCTTCTCCTGGTCTCTTGTTTCCAGGGAAAAGCCTGCTGGAGGCCTCACCTTTGCCTGATTGGCTTATGATTCAGTGGGTCTTTGCTTCTCCAGCTGGAAGTCAAGACCCCTGGTTCCTCAACAAGATTCTATTTTTAAATAAATTTAGAGTACCCAATTCATTTTTTTCAATCAAGGGGCAATTTAGCGTGGCCAATCCACCTTGCCTGCACATCTTTGGGTTGTGGTGGCGAAACCCACGCAAACACGGAGAGAATGTGCAAACTCCACACGGACAGTGACCCAGAGCCGGGATCGAACCTGGGACCTCGGCACCATGAGGCTGCAGGGCTAACCCACTGCGCCACCGTGCTGCCCGCTCAAAAAGATTCTGCCCCTGTGTTTTCATTCATATTTCAGTAACTTTTTAAAAAAAAATTTAGATTATCCAATTAAGGGGGCAATTTAGTGTGGCCAATCCACCTACTCTGCACATTTTTGGGTTGTGGGGGTGAAACCCATGCAGACCCGGGGAGAATGTGGAAACTCCAGACGGACAGTGACCCAGAGCCGGGATCGAACCTGGGACCTCAGCGCCGTGAGGCAGCGGGGATAACCACTAGGCCACCATGCTGCCCTTATTTCCGTAACTTGCTTAAAAATGTGTGATGCATGGCTCTCACCATTTAATGTCACAAATCATTCATTCCACACTTTGATTCTCTGGGAGAGACTGATTCAGTACTACAGATTTGGACTGTTCAAAATTTAGAGCCCTACATCCCAAATCATGTATTTTCCCTTTTCTGAACTTCCTCTAATGCAGCAATGTATATTTGGAGGTAAATGACCCAAATTAGTACACAATGTAGAAACTTAGTCCGAGCAACAAATATTGCACAGTTAAAGTAAACTTCTCATCAAATTCCCTTGAGATGTACTTTAGTCTGTGAACAGCTTTATATTAAAGGGATAATTTCAATAATTACAATCATATCCTTTTCCTCTCCCTGCCTTGCTCATGGATGCCGACTTATTATGTTTTGCACAGATTTCCTTATACCAATAAGTATTAATTATATTGATCCAAATCCAAATCTAATTTGCATGCTTTAGCCAATTCGCTCAATTTGTACAGATTCGATTGAATGCCTTTCAGTTCAATTATTGCCCTTAGTTCAGTCAAACTCCATATTGTAACAGTGTCCAAGTACATTCTTAGAATTCACTTAATAATCGGACACTCACCATCAGTCATTTCAAATGCTACAATAATATTTAGCAGATTAGCAGATTGTAGGGGTATCAATTCCTAGGAGTGTAGCTGCAGTAGTTGATCAGACAGCATTAATGTTTACCAGAAAGCCTGGCTGCTGTTTGATTATGGCCAGAAGTCGCCTTGCTGGGCTCTGAAACCTGAATATAAATGGTTACTGCCCCCATTCCGTTGCTTGACAAGCATTTCCTTCCCAGCACAACACATCCTGGTTTCTTGACTGGTGAGAACAATTCATGGGAGAAGACTATTCAGTAAAATAAATAACATTTGTTGTGAAGAGAAATATATAACAGCCAATTATACCAAAATATTCCGAAGTAAATAGGCCAGCATTCAACAGAGTTAGCAATTCCAAGATACTGATAGCAAAAGTACAACTTTTGGTGCCTATAGTTCATACAAATGCTTTGCAAACAGGCCATAAGCGTATGCTTTTTTTTAAAAAATTTAGATTACCCAATTATTTTTTCCAATTAAGGGGCAATTTAGAGCGGCCAATCCACCTACTCTGCACATTTTTGGGTTGTGGGGGCGAAACCCACGCAGACACGGGGAGAATGTGAAAACTCCACACAGACAGTGACCCAGAGCCGGGATCGAACCTGGGACCTCAGCGCCGTGAGGCGGTTGTGCTAACCACTAGGCCACCGTGCTGCCCTCCATAAGCGTATGCTGACACAGATCCCTAAATGGTGAAAGGTTATGAACGCAGGCTCGGGGGCGGCATGTAGCACAGTGGTTAGCACTGCAGCCGACGGCACTGAGGACCCGGGTTCGAATCCGGGACCTGGGTCACTGTCCGTGTGGAGGTTGCATATTCTCCCCGTGTCTGCGAGGATTTCACCCCCACAGCCCAAAGATGTGTAGGTTAGGTGGATTGGCCACGCTAAATTGCCCCTTAATTCGAAAAAAAAAATTGGATCCTCTAAATCTTTATTTTAAAAGTGAATGCAGGTTCTCCCTTGCTGTCCCTTCAAGACTTTTTAACTATCTTTCTCTCCAAGGCTAACATGAACACTAATGATGCTCTGCCTGCTATTGATGGACAGAACGACAAAAATGCACAACACTTGAAATGGCTGTCGTCATGTACCGAACTTGACACATTCCTTTATTAAACTTAACTTACTTACAGATGGCAGAAAATGCAATTTTTAAAAAATAAATGTTTTTTATTGGGTTTTTGAACAAAGTATATTTACCGTTATTTACACAGAATAAGATATATATATTTATATATAGAAGAGAAGGGCACACACAAACATACCAAGAAAAAAAAAGTAATAATAAAAAAATAAAATAAAATAACTGGTAGGGTATTATGCACCAGCTCAACAGCAGCAACTCTGTACAATTGGCAATATTATTTACAACACATAAGTAGGCGACTGTTTATGGGGAGCGGAGACTGGGGAGATAGATATACATTTGGGTGCCGGAGAAACAATTACAGTGGGCAATACTCAAATGGGTTTGGTGTTGGTGTTGTCACTTGCTTCTCCCGGACAGATTTCGCTGCCATTGTCGCGTTCACCTCCGGTTCAGCCGTTCGTCCCGACTTTCGCCTGGATTCTCCTTGCTCCCTGTTCCGGTAGATGCTAAGTTTGTTACCGTTTCCTGTGCCCTCCTTCCGGCTATCATTTCCCTGCCTCCCTCCCACCTCTCTGGTTTGCCTCTATTGTTCCCTGTCTCTTCACTCTTCCACCCCCTCCCCCCCCCTTCTGCTCCCTCCCCCCCTCCTGTGGTTTGCCTTTCTTTACCTCTCCCCCACCTCCCCCACTCCCGGTCTATCTCTCCCTCTCATGGCTTGGCTATTTTCCCCTGATTCTTGGCTACCTTGCTGTTTTTCTGCTTGTTCGTTGGCCACAAACAGATCCTGGAACAATTGGGTGAATGGCTCCCACGTTCTGTGGAAGCCGTCGTCTGACCCTTTGATGGCGAATTTGATTTACTCCATTTGGAGAGATTCTGAGAGGTCGGACAGCCAGTCTGCAGCTTTGGGTGGTGCTGCTGACCACCAGCCGAACAGGATTCCACAGCGGGTGATCAGGGAGGCAAAGGCAAGGGTGTCCGCCCTCATCCCCAGGAATAGATCTGGCTGGTCCGAGACCCCGAAGACCGCCACTTTCGGTCATGGCTCCATCCTCATCCCCACCACTTTGGACATTGCCTCAAAGAAGGCTGTTCAGTACCCCACAAGCTTGGGCAAGACCAGAACACGTGAGCGTGGTTGGCCGGGCCTCCTTGGCACCGTTCACATCTATCCTCCACCTCCGGGAAGAACCTACGCATACGGGTTCTTGTTAAGTGGGCTCGATATACCAGTTTTAGGCGCATCAGGCTGAGCCTTGCGCACGTGGAGGTGGAGTTGACCCTGTGCAGTGCTTCGCTCCAGAGTCCCCACCCTATCTCAATCCCCAGGTCCTCCTCCCATTTCTTTCTTGTTGCGTCCAGTACGGTGTCGGCCCTTTCTATCAGTCGGTCATACATGTCGCTACAGTTTCCCTTTATCTAGTATGCTTGCATCCAGTAACTCTTCCAGTAGTGTCTGTTGTGGCAGTTGTGGGTACGTCCTTGTCTCCTTTCGTAGGAAGTTTTTGAGTTGTAGGTACCTTAGCTCGTTCCCCCTGACTAGCTGGAATTTCTCTGTCAGTTCGTCCAGTGTTGCGATCCTGCCGCCCGTGTATTGGTCCCTGACTGTCAGTGTCCCTCCGTCCTGTCCCCACTTTTTGAAGGTGGCGTCAGTCAGCGCTGGTGTGAACCTATAGTTGTTGCAGATGGGATTTGTGTCCGTCATTTTGGTCAGGCCAAATTGCTGCCGTAGTCGGTTGCAGGACTGGAGGGTGGCTATCATCACCGGGCAGAAATTGCAATTTGAGTTGTTCGGAGGCCAATTGAATGCTGCGCATCCTTTCTGCATAATAACTTCTGGGACAGGGAAGCTGATAGACACAAAGCATCAGATGGTGTTGCATTTTAATGTTCATTTATTATGCCTAATTCTTGTCAACTTGTTTGAACAAGGGCAGCACGGTGGCCTAGTGGTTAGCACAACCGCCTCACGGCGCTGAGGTCCCAGGTTCGATCCCGGCTCTGGGTCACTGTCCGTGTGGAGTTTGCACGTTCTCCCCGTGTCTGCGTGGGTTTCGCCCCCACAACCCAAAAATGTGCAGAGTAGGTGGATTGGCCACGCTAAATTGTCCCTTAATTGGAAAAAATAATTGGCTAATCTAAATTAAAAAAAAAAAAAAAACTTGTTTGAACAATTCACAAATAATTTGGCCAAATCAGATTTGGCAACTCACTTTGGTAATACACCGAACTTGTGAGGGGATAAAGAGGGCAGCAGTTTACAGTTAAATCTTGAAAGACCAAAAGCAGCTGTTGAGGATTAGTGAAGTAAGAAATACCCAGTGTAATAAAAATGCACACAGATCAGGCTACTAAAGACAAGAGTAAAAACGTGGGCCATATATTTTACAATGTGAATGCCTGCTGGGCAATCTTCAACAGGGCACCTTGTCATAAAAGCATTTACTGACTTAATGGTCACAGTGAGGGCTGCTCTATACTGTAACTAATATCACAATACATCCCCCACCCTTTCTTTCAATAGCAGGCCACTGACTTTACATTGTGCACAATATCTTGCAGCATTAAGGTGGCCATGTATCTAGGTAGCTTTTCATGAAGCTGTCATTATTTATGGAAAATAACATTCCATCATCCATACATACAGACAATATAATTTAAAGAGAGGATGATATTGCAGAAGAACAATGCACAATGCAGGGTTACTCAGCTTACTCCCTCCTGTAATTTAAATCAAACTGTCATCATTCTGTGTTTGGAGTCTGACAGGACTTAAGCTGGTTAGGGGGGGGGGGGGGGGGGGGGGGAGTTGGGGTTGTGCATCAGAGCTCCTATTGATGCTGAACAGCTCTGTAATGATGTGTCAACAATTACCGAGTCAGCAATTGAGCGCTGACTTCTATTTGAGTTTTCAAAGAAGAAATGAGTGATAATTAAAGGGAAGATAGCTATGCGGCACACTGCAGGTAGACAGCAAGAAATAAAGCGAAGCAAATACCAAGGGCTGGATTTTCATCGTGGATCGGGAATCTGGAGTGGGGAATTTTTCGCGCGTCACAATCCCGCCTCTGTCCCAGCTGTGTTGGGCAGTGGGATTTTAACCTGGAGAGGTGGGACGAATGCAAGGCCATCTGCTAGCACTCAACTAGAAATGGAGGCAGCCAATCTCAACATGGGCCTGATAGAAGGTGATGAGCCATCAATCGAACACGAAACGAGTTGCTGTACAAAAGTTAGGCTTTAATAAGCTAGAAGTTAGCCCTGCGGTCGACTACAGTAAATTGACGACTGCCGGGCGTTCTGGGTATTTATACCTCGCTCTGGAGGCGGGGTTAACTCAGCCTCTCGACCAATTGGGGAGCCGTCACATGACTGGTCTCAACCAATCGGTCGAGAGGCACATGACCGACCAGGGCCAATGGTAAGCCAGTGTTCTGCACCAATGGCAGACAGCTATGCAAATCATACCACCACAGAAGGCCCACCCCCACAGCCAGCTTTGTGCCAGAGGAGATCAAAGGTTTGTAGTGAAACTGATAAGTCTCCTTGGAAGTGTTGGCTGAAGTTTGCACTCTATGAGTATTCACTTTCATTGTTGATGTCATTGCTATGCAATAGCGTGCTGTTTCTGTTGTTGTTGGCCCACCACGAAAGAACCCTTAATCAATTTCCAACCCATTGCAATCTTCCCTGAGTTCTCGCTCTGCTGCCTCAGACACCCAGCATTGAAGGACTGTTAGCCCAACCTGTCCCTGCAGTTAGGTAGAGGGACATTCATTGGTTGGCACTGATTGTGTATCACATCGAGATTGACAGCATGTCAAGCACTGGGTGATGTGGAAAGCTCCACCATAGCAGAAGGTTCAGGGTCTGCATTCCCAGCTCTCAGGAGCTTCTCTTGTGTCTCACACAGATCCCAGCAATATGCACCCAGCTCCACAAGCTGAGGAGTACATCAGGAGGAAGGAGATATGTCCCAGGATGCAGCATCACATCCCACTGACCCAACAGGTACCACTGCAGATATGTACCTTGGTGGGTCCCTCCCTGACGTTACTGTCAGGAACTTTGGGTGAGGAGTACAGAAATAGTGTGCAGGAGGAAATGTCTGAGGCAGAGGCATCTCTGGCCAATCCCCCTCGGAGCAGGGGCTCACATCATGGAATGGCAGGAGATGTGCGGTCACCTGTTGGAGGTCCCGGAATCTGTGTGATCCCATGCACTATGAATGGAGGAGTCCGGGGAGCAGTTGAGTTTACCCAAGACTCGTGGCTTTGAGTACATGAGCTCCTCCCATGGGATAGTGGCCAACCTCAAGTGGCAGCACCTAGAGGGAGGGCATGCAAGGGCAACATTAAAACCTGCACAAGGTGCACTGTGCTCTCTGTATCCTGAACCAATCGGGTCAGACCCTGACAACTGATGGCCATGCAGTGTGTGAACACTTTTACAGGTGACCCAATGGCGACTGCGCCCCAGCAGCAGATTCTGTCAGGTCAGCAGGAAAACCCACCAAGGGCTGAGGATGTTCAAGAGGAGGGTGATGGTTCCATGCAGCGAGTGGGAACCTCAGCATTTCCGGCTTCTCCAGCAGCCCGACAGAGGGACATCTGTGGTACAAATCCCAGTGATAAGAGCTGTCCCCACAAAGATGCAGACAGCATAGTCACAGGAGCGGCCCTCACTGGCTGACTAACATGGTCCACACAGCCACTCAGCCAAGGATGTGAGCCGACTGCCTCCGCCTCCTCCGAGGCAGGCAGGGAAGCACATAATAGGAGTGTCTGTGTTCACAGAGAACCACGTTGCCTTACTCACCGAGTGGGTCACTGTGGTGTGTTATGAATGTAGTTTGTGAACAGTGTTAAGATCAGGTGAGGAGGAGTATTCTGGCTCTGGTTCAACCTCCTCAGTTGGTTGCAACAAAGGTTTTAAAATTTATTTTACCTGTAAATATGTTTTCCAATCCACATGTATTTTTTTTTAAAAGACTCCAGAGAGAGCGTGCGCGAGTGAGAGATTTTCTGCTCTCTTCCAACAATGTTTTTAGATAGCTGTCGGGCGGGATTCTCTGTTGGCTGACACCGAAATCGGGGCGTGCGATGGGGCGGAGAATAGCTTCCGACAGCAAAATCGCCTCCTTGAAAACAGGGCTGGGAGGAGTAGTGGGGGGGGGGGGGGGGGGGTGTCCAACAGGTGTGTTGTGGAGTTGGGGTAGATGGGGACGTGGTCCAGCACAACCAGTGCCATCTTTTCAGCTGCAATCGGCGTGCGTGTGGGGTTGTACACTCTACGTGCGGCTGCAGCTTGTCAGCCATGCACGTGTCCATCACGGACCCGGCGATTCTGCACCATTTTCCGTGTGTTCTGCTGGTGTTCCGCACGGCACCAACCGGTAACAGAATGAGTGCGGATTTGGCGCCGATTTTTCCGATGTGGAACTCCACGGATCCTCCGTTGGCATCAGCACTCAGACTCTGGAACGGAGAATCCAGCACGTAATGTTTCCTCCCCCCCCCCTTCTGATTCTCCTTGGCTGAACGAGTTGTTAAAACTCGTACCTGTATATTCCCAGGAAGAAATTCAATTAGCATGTCTTGTAGTCATCTTAGCAAGCAAAGTGTAACCATTTTTTGATCTTTTCTTCTCTAAAACGTTTTGACACATTTCAAGATAGAAAGCAACAGGAGCTGGGGTTGTTTCATCCTCCGCAGGGGGTTTGTTTTGAATATCTGATGAATATCTGGCTGGTTCGCAGTTTCTATTGTCTTAATAGAACTACAGTTGATCAAAGTACTGCCCTTTGTATTTTTAATGCCTTTATTTCAAGTGTTTGAAGTGAATCTTGATACCTGATATGAAATTCCATGCAACAGGTCTGCAGTGCAAACCTTTCAGAGAATTGGTCAACTTACAGTACCAGCTAGCAGGTGACTCATGGCAGCCATTTTTGATCAATGTTTTTTTTCTTGTACTTTCTCTTTAAAAAGGTCTTATTTAAACAGTTCAATATGTTTGTGATAAGTTAAATTTGAAGGCAGATCTCACTCAGTCACAGTTTCCTGCCATTGTGCCAATAGTTAGCCACACTCACAATGTAATTAAGGTGGAATCTGTATGAAGCCATGGAGACTGCAGGACCACATGGGTGCAGTCTATTACACCCTGCACCTGGGGCATGCCTGCTAAGCAGGCAAAGCCCCTGGCCTTGGTGTCCTTGTCCGCTGGTTCCGGTCCTAGCTTATATATATATATGTGGTCCCTCACATAAAGGGCACCTGTTGCCTCCCTTATGCATCTGTGTGCGGCTGACTGGGAAATGCCATACAGGTCACCGGTGCTGCCCTGAAATGAGCCACTTGCATTGAATTTCAGATTGGTGATAACTTTAAGGGCCATGGGCAGTAGGTGGCCTCCCATTCCATGTGGTGCCAGGACCTGGCAATGGTGGTCCACCGTCCCCCGGGACAAACAGTCTTCTCCAGCATTGAGCCCCTGCATTATTACGAGAGCCAGCTTCACACAGGACACTCATTAAGTAGACCATTGGCCTGCTCAGGATGAGACTTTGCTGCCTGGACCACTCTGGTGGAGCATTGGGTGGCACGATAACACAGTGGTTAGCACTGTCGCTTCACAGCCATGTTAGGAGTCATCCACTTAATGGGTCACCATTGTCACCCAGAATCCAGCCACACGCCTGGGAGATGGGGTGGAAGAGCTGTGATAGTGGTATGTAGGCATTGAGCCAGCTGCTTAGACAGCATACACAGATGTGCAGGAAGATCGACCTATAGCTGGACAGTAAAGCAATGGGAGGTCTTCTTGTTAATAAACTGATCAGATCTGTCCCTGGCTGCCTTGATGGCCACATGGTGGCAATCAGTTATGCCCTGGACCAGGGGGAATCTGGCAATTGTGCTGAAACCAATTGCCCTCTGTGCTTGAGAGGGACCGCACCTCTGAGAAGCTGAAGAAGTCAATGACCCGAGTGAAGAAGGCATCAGTGCAGCATGGATGCAGCAGCGAGCAACAGACTGTGAGATGGCTTAAGATCAGCAGCAGAACCCTGAAAAGAATCTGTGATGAAGAATTTAAGTGCTTATAGTTGAGCGGTCATCACTAGGAGAGCACATATGTCCATTAGCATCTCCCTGGATGGTCGCAGTCTCCTCCTGCTCTAGCTATGGGCATCTTCAGGTAGGTCCACCTGCTGCAATAACTGCGCCAGGTATCCTCCTCCTTGGCATTGGCCTATACAGTTCATCCTTTTGCTGTCCGGGGACTCTTCCCGGTGCCACATGCTGATGCCACTCTTCTGCCTCATTATCTTGCAGGTGAGAGCGGGCTGGACCCATATTCATTGGTACTCTTCCTTCTTTAGGTTTGAATATCAGGCTGAATGGCCTGATGTCCCATTGCTGGCACAATTTTGTCCTGCGTTGCCATGGACATCAGCTCTGTCTCTTACCTCCTTTTACATGCAACTCCAGCATCTTTCTATGGGCTTTCCTGCTCACTTTAATAGAAAGCTATGCTTATTTGCAAACTTTCAGAAAGCTTTCCACCCTTTCGAATGGGCTCCCATGCCATCCACAACTGGATTAGGAGGCCTTTGAAAATGTGTCCAGCAAAAATATCATTTTTGTGCCCAAGTCCATTTAGTCCCGACAGAGACCATGAAAATCTAACCCCAAGTTTCCATTCAATGTAACTCCGTTCTCTGTTCAAAGATTTTCTTTGTGGAGGAGGTTGTGGGTATTATTCTAATATTCCACTAACCTCAAATACTAATGCCTAATATTTACAACATAAGGTGGCAGATTTTCAGATGTTGCCAGTGATTACCAGCGGGAAATTTGGTCGAGTTGCTCCTGCTCTCCTGGGAAATTGGATTCCTGGCAACATAATGGCCAGGAAGTAGGGGCAGCTTCCATGAAATGGCCAGCCTGTTTGTGTCACCTTATCCTGCAAGACTAGATTCACTTTTACATTGCCTTTGTTTCTTGGATTTTAGGAATATAGAAAGTAATCCTGATTTGGAGACTTGACGTTATTAACTTTTTTTTTTGCAAGAAGCTGCTGGCTGAAAAGTTCGACATACGGTGCATGTATTTTCTGCCCACTTTATTGTCATTATGGGTGGCTCTTCAGGTGTAAAATACAGGAGCTACCAGCACAGCCATTGATGGCATGCACCAGGAGCACACAGAATAGACTGATGAATAAGTGAGTAACACTGGGCGCGATTCTCTGATGTCACGCCGGTTGGGAGAATAGCGCCCGCGCCAGTTTTTCACGTGATGCCGGTCCGACGCGCTCCCGCGATTCTCCGAAACGGCCAAATCTGTTCCGTCGTGTTCCGAGAATTGCCCGATGCACCCAAAATGGCGATTCTCCGGAATCCACGCTATTCTCCGGCCCGAATGGGGTGACGTCCCGACGGCATGACCTCAGTTCACGCCGTCGCCGTCCACACCTGCTGTTTTAATGTCGTCAGCCAGTCGTGCTGGCTGACGCGAGCAGTGAGGAGGTGAGCGGACCGTCCCGGAGTCTTCTCAGACTGGGGAAGGCATCCCTGAGAATGTAGCGGACGGTGGGGGGGGGGGGGGGGGGGGGGGGGGGGGAGTCGGGGGCAGAGGGAGCGAGTAGCGGGAGGGGGGGGAGAGCGAGTAGTGGGAGGGGGAGAGCAAGTAGTGGGGTGGGAGAGCGAGTAGTGGGAGGGGGGGAGAGTGAGTAGAGGGAGGGGGAGAGAGGGAATAGTGGAAGGGAGAGGGAGTAGTGGGAGGGGGGAGAGGGAGTAGTGGAGGGGGAGAGAGGGAATAGTGGGAGGGGGAGAGGGAATAGTGGGGTGGGAGAGCGAGTAGTGGGAGGGGGGAGAGGGAGTAGAGGGAGGGGGAGAGAGGGAATAGTGGGAGGGAAAGGGAGTAGTGGGAGGGGGGAGAGGGAGTAGTGGAGGGGGAGAGAGGGAATAGTGGGAGGGGGAGAGGGAGTAGTGGGAGGGGGGGAGAGAGGGAGTAGTGGGGGGGGGAGGGAGTAGTGGAGGGGGAGAGAGCGAGTAGTGGGAGGGGAGAGAGGGAGTAGTGGGGGGAGAGAGGGAGTGAGTGGGAGGGGGGAGAGAGGGAGTAGTGGGAGGGGGGAGAGGGAGTAGTGGGGGAGAGGGAGTAGTGGGAGGGGGAGAGGGAGTAGTGGGAGGGGGGGAGAGGGAGGTAGTAGGAGGGGGGGAGTGAGGGAGTAGTGGGAGGGGGAGAGAGGGAGTACTGGAGGGGGTAGAGAGGGAGTAGTGGGAGGGGGGAGAGAGGGAGTAGTGGGAGGGGGAGAGGGAGTAGTGGCAGGGAGTAGTGGCAGGGGGGGAGAGGGTGTAGTGGGGGGAGAGAGGGAGTAGTGGAAGGGGGGGGAGAGGGAGTAGTGGGAGGGGGGAGAGAGCGAGTAGTGGAGGGGGAGAGAGGGAGTAATGGGAGGGGGGAGAGCGGGAGTAGTGGAGGGGGGTGGAGGGAGTAGTGGGAGGGGGGGGAGAGGGAGTGAGTGGAGGGAGAGAGGGAGTAGTGGGAGGGGGAGAGGGAGTAGTGGGAGGGGGAGAGGGAGTAGTGGAAGGGGGAGAGAGGGAGTAGTGGGAGGGGGGTGAGAGAGAGTAGTAGGAGGGGGAGAGAGGGAGTAGTGGGAGGGGGGAGAGGGAGTAGTGGGAGGGGGGAGAGAGGGAGTAGTGGGAGGGGGGAGAGGGAGTAGTGGAGGGGGGAGAGAGGGATTAGTGGGAGGGGGGAGAGTGAGTAGAGGGAGGGGGAGAGGGAGTAGTGGGAGGGGGGAGGGGAGTGAGTGGAGTGGAGGAGATAGGGAGTGAGGAGGGGAGAGAGGGAGTAGTGGGAGGGGTGGAGAGGGAGTAGTGGGAGGGGGGGAGAGGGAGTAGGGGAGGGGTGGAGAGGGAGTAGTGGGAGGGAGAGAGGGAGTGAGGAGGGGGAGAGAGGGAGTGAGTGGAGGGGAGGAGAGAGGGAGTGAGGAGGGGAGAGAGGGAGTGAGTGGAGGGGAGGAGAGAGGGAGTGAGGAGGGGGAGAGAGGGAGGAGTGGAGGTGGGAGGGGGGGAGAGAGGGAGTGAGTGGAGGTGGGAGGGGGGAGGGAGAGGGAGTGAGTGGAGGGGAGGAGAGAGGGAGTGAGGAGGGGAGAGAGGGAGTAGTGGGAGGGGGAGAGGAGTGAATGGAGGGGAGGAGAGGGGGAGTGAGGAGGGGAGAGAGGGAGTGAGTGGAGGTGGGAGGGGGAGGGAGAGGGAGTGAGTGGAGGTGGGAGGGGGAGGGAGAGGGAGTGAGTGGAGGTGGGAGGGGAGAGGGAGAGGGAGTGAGTGGAGGGGAGGAGAGAGGGAGTGAGGAGGGGGGAGAGGGAGTGAGTGGAGGTGGGAGGGGGGAGGGAGAGGGAGTGAGTGGAGGTGGGAGGGTGGAGGGAGAGGGAGTGAGTGGAGTGGGTCGTCCACCCCTCGATGCAACATCTCAGCCGCCCTGCCATGGCTGGACGGTGACGAGGACACGGCCGCTGGTTGCCCTGTGGCTTACGGCCACAGGCCACTGACGCACCGGTGAGGAGGACATGTTCTTAACTGCCCGTTGGACGCAGAAAGTGACCAGGGGTTAGGCTGGCCGTGTGTCAGCAGCGCGTCCAGGCCACCGGGACACACAGGTATCCCGTGGCAGGCGGCTGCCGAGGTGTCGACTAACCTCCGTCTAACATGTTGTTTCTCTGCCCCCCACCACCCTTCTGTAGGTGACCATAATGCATTCGAACCGAACGGGGACGTTCAGCGCAGTGGTTGGGGCCGCTGCACTGCAGTTGGACATCCAGCAGCATCCACAGCGACTTCCCACAGTGGATGCAGGGGCAGCTGCAGCAGCAGAGGGAATGGCCGCGGAGTGGCCCATCGTCACCGTACAGGCCGCAGGCTCTCATGGCCGGTATGTCCAGGGGGATGCCGAGGGGAACATTGACCCCCAAACTCTGAGGAAGGCACAGGATGCGGGCACTGATGTCGAGCAGCATGCGGGGGAGGAGGAGGAGGAGACACTGATGGTGGAGCCAGGGCGCCAGAGGCGACAATCAAGGCCTAGGGTGTACCGTGCCCGGATCTCTTTCGAGACACTGCCGGACATCACCTGCAGGAGGAGACTCCGGTTCAGCAGGGAGACGGTTGCACAAATCTGCCACCTCGTGTCGCACCTCGCCCCACGTGGAACGGGAGGGGGACATGCGATACCGGTTGCCGTCAAGGTGATGGTGGCACTTAACTTCTATGCTACCGGTTGCTTCCAGTCTCCGAATGGGGACCTATCTGGGATATCGCAGGCATCAGTCCACAGGTACATCCGGGATGTGACCGACACCTTCTATGCCATCGCGGACTGCATCACCTTTCCCGAGGACCGAGCAAATCAGGAAGCACGAGCCCATGGATTTGCCAACGTGGCCGGGATACCGATGGTCCAGGGAGTGATTGATGGTGTTCACGTCCTCATGCGCCTGCCTGCAGGCAACAGGGAAGTGTTCACAAACAGGAGGGGGACATACTCCATGAACATCCAGGTGGTATGCGACCCCCACATGAAGATCATGCACATGTGCGCAAGGTTCCCTGGGAGTGTGCATGATGCGTACATTCTTGCGCAGTCGTACATCCCTGCTATGTTTGAGGGACGGCCCCCCCGGCTGAGGGGCTGGTTGCTGGGCGACAGGGGTTATCCACTGAGGTCTTGGCTGATGACGCTCATACGGAGGCCTCAGACCAACGCGGAGACCCTTTACAACGAGGCCCATGAAGCAACCAGGGTGTGGTGGAGCGCTGCTTTGATCTTCTGAAAATGAGATTCAGGTGCCTGGACCGCTCCGGAGGGGCCCTGCAATACCAGCCTGAGAGGGTCGCTCGCATTGTCGTGGTCTGCTGTGCGCTGCACAACATCGCAATGCAGAGGGGAGATGCCCTGGTGGAGGAGTCGGAGGGAGAAGCCACTGGCAGTGGTGCCAACACAAAGGAGGAGGAGGAGGAGGTGGAGGAGGAGGAGGAGGAGGAGCAGGAGGAGGAGGAGGAGCAGGAGGAGGAGGAGGAGGAGGTGGTTGGTGGTGCGTTGGGCGCAGCGCACCCACAGGACCCGGGTGCTGGTAATGTCAAGGGGGTGCATAACGGGTGAACCCCCCCTGGATCTGTTGTGCTCCCAGCTGTTGTGAGCAGTCGTCCTGTTGGGGGGGGGGGGGGGGGGGGGGGGGCATAGATAGAGCATCACAATTAGGCAGGTATCATCAGGGCGTTCAGATATTGGCACAGGTTGGGGGGAAAGTTGCAGCCATACCATGGCATCTCTCCAGGGGGTTGCAGTGCTCATGTGGGTCTGTGACAACTTCGTTAACCACCCTGCACTCACTCTCGCCCCCCTCTCCCCCTCCCCCTCGTGCCCACGGCGGGGTGGGGGGGGGGTGATGAGGGACAAGGGGAGGGGGAATGGTTGTGACCCAGGGGCACCCTCGTGGCACTTACCCTGTCAGCCCTGTTGAGGTCGTGGAGCTCCCCAGACCGAGGGGTCTGCCCCACAGCACTCACTGCAGTGCCCACCTCACGCCAGGCCCGTCGCACGATGCTGGAAGGGTGGCAATGCCCTCGTCTTGGGCAAAGGATGCCCCTGCGCTGCTCCACCTCATCGAGGAGGGTCTCTAAGTCCGTATCACAGAACCTCGGGGCGGCCCTCCGTGGCTCCGACATTTCCCTCCCTCCTTTGTTTTCGTAGAGTGAAAGTCATGTCCCGAAGGTCAGCCACTGTGGGTCCCGAAGATCAGCCACTGTGGGTCCCGAAGATCAGCCACTGTGGGTCCCGAAGGTCAGCCACTGTGGGTCCCGAAGGTCAGCCACTGTGGGTCCCGAAGATCAGCCACTGTGGGTCCCGAAGGTCAGCCACTGTGGGTCCCGAAGGTCAGCCACTGTGGGTCCCGAAGGTCAGCCACTGTGGGTCCCGAAGGTCAGCCACTGTGGGTCCCGAAGGTCAGCCACTGTGGGTCCCGAAGGTCAGCCACTGGGGGTCCCGAAGGTCAGCCACTGTGGGTCCCGAAGATCAGCCACTGTGGGTCCCGAAGGTCAGCCACTGTGGGTCCCGAAGGTCAGCCACTTAAGATCAGCCACTGTGGGTCCCGAAGATCAGCCACTGTGGGTCCCGAAGGTCAGCCACTGTGGGTCCCGAAGGTCAGCCACTGGGGTCCCGAAGGTCAGCCACTGTGGGTCCCGAAGGTCAGCCACTGTGGGTCCCGAAGATCAGCCACTGTGGGTCCCGAAGATCAGCCACTGTGGGTCCCGAAGATCAGCCACTGTGGGTCCCGAAGGTCAGCCACTGTGGGTCCCGAAGGTCAGCCACTGTGGGTCCCGAAAGTCGGCCGGCGTGGGTCCCGAAGATCAGCCACTGTGGGTCCCGAAGGTCGGCCGGCGTGGGTCCCGAAGGTCAGCCACTGTGGGTCCCGAAGATCAGCCACTGTGGGTCCCGAAGGTCAGCCACTGTGGGTCCCGAAGGTCGGCCGGCGTGGGTCCCGAAGGTCAGCCACTGTGGGTCCCGAAGGTCAGCCACTGTGGGTCCCGAAGATCAGCCACTGTGGGTCCCGAAGGTCAGCCGGCGTGGGTCCCGAAGGTCAGCCACTGTGGGTCCCGAAGGTCAGCCACTGTGGGTCCCGAAGGTCAGCCACTGTGGGTCCCGAAGATCAGCCACTGTGGGTCCCGAAGGTCAGCCACTGTGGGTCCCGAAGATCAGCCACTGTGGGTCCCGAAGATCAGCCGGCGTGGGTCCCGAAGGTCAGCCACTGTGGGTCCCGAAGATCAGCCACTGTGGGTCCCGAAGGTCAGCCACTGTGGTCCCGAAGGTCGGCCGGCGTGGGTCCCGAAGGTCAGCCACTGTGGGTCCCGAAGGTCGGCCGGCGTGGGTCCCGAAGGCCAGCCACTGTGGGTCCCGAAGGTCAGCCGGCGTGGGTCCCGAAGGTCAGCCACTGTGGGTCCCGAAGATCAGCCACTGTGGGTTCCGAAGGTCAGCCACTGTGGGTCCCGAAGGTCAGCCACTGTGGGTCCCGAAGATCAGCCACTGTGGGTCCCGAAGGTCAGCCACTGTGGGTCCCGAAGGTCAGCCACTGTGGGTCCCGAAGGTCAGCCACTGTGGGTCCCAAAGATCAGCCACTGTGGGTCCCGAAGGTCAGCCACTGTGGGTCCCGAAGGTCAGCCACTGTGGGTCCCAAAGATCAGCCACTGTGGTCCCGAAGATCAGCCACTGTGGGTCCCGAAGGTCAGCCGGCGTGGGTCCCGAAGGTCAGCCACTGTGGGTCCCGAAGATCAGCCACTGTGGGTCCCGAAGGTCAGCCACTGTGGGTCCCGAAGGTCAGCCACTGTGGGTCCCGAAGGTCAGCCACTGTGGGTCCCGAAGGTCAGCCACTGTGGGTCCCGAAGGTCAGCCGGCGTGGGTCCAAGGTCGGCCGACGTGGGTCCCGAAGGTCAGCCACTGTGGGTCCCGAAGGTCAGCCACTGTGGGTCCCGAAGGTCAGCCGGCGTGGGTCCCGAAGGTCAGCCACTGTGGGTCTCGAAGGTCAGCCGGCGTGGGTCCCGAAGGTCAGCCACTGTGGGTCCCGAAGGTCAGCCGGCGTGGGTCCCGAAGGTCAGCCACTGTGGGTCCCGAAGATCAGCCACTGTGGGTCCCGAAGATCAGCCAATGTGGGTCCCAAAGGTCAGCCACTGTGGGTCCCGAAGGTCAGCCACTGTGGGTCCCGAAGGTCAGCCACTGTGGGTCCCGAAGGCCAGCCACTGTGGGTCCGGAAGATCAGCCACTGTGGGTCCAGAAGATCAGCCGGCGTGGGTCCCGAAGGTCAGCCACTGTGGGTCCCGAAGGTCAGCCACTGTGGGTCCCGAAGGTCAGCCACTGTGGGTCCCGAAGGTCAGCCGGCGTGGGTCCCGAAGATCAGCCACTGTGGGTCCCGAAGATCAGCCACTGTGGGTCCCGAAGGTCAGCCACTGTGGGTCCAGAAGGTCAGCCACTGTGGGTCCCGAAGGTCAGCCACTGTGGGTCCCGAAGATCAGCCACTGTGGGTCCCGAAGGTCAGCCGGCGTGGGTCCCGAAGGTCAGCCACTGTGGGTCCCGAAGGTCAGCCACTGTGGGTCCCGAAGGTCAGCTGGCGTGGGTCCCGAAGGTCAGCCACTGTGGGTCCCGAAGGTCAGCCACTGTGGGTCCCGAAGGTCAGCCACTGTGGGTCCCGAAGGTCAGCCACTGTGGGTCCCGAAGATCAGCCACTGTGGGTCCCGAAGGTCAGCCACTGTGGGTCCCGAAGGTCAGCCACTGTGGGTCCTGAAGGTCAGCCACTGTGGGTCCCGAAGGTCAGCCACTGTGGGTCCCGAAGGTCAGCCACTGTGGGTCCCGAAGATCAGCCACTGTGGGTCCCGAAGGTCAGCCACTGTGGGTCCCGAAGGTCAGCCACTGTGGGTCCCGAAGGTCAGCCACTGTGGGTCCCGAAGGTCAGCCACTGTGGGTCCCGAAGGTCAGCCACTGTGGGTCCCGAAGATCAGCCGGCGTGGGTCCCGAAGGTCAGCCACTGTGAGCCAGAAGGTCGGTCAGCTGGTAAAGACGAGTCCCTGGAAAAAAAATTTGAAAAACACTGCTCTGCACCTCAAACACTAACCTTTTCTGCTTTCAGATGTTGTCAGGCCAGAGAATGAAAACTTATGCTCAAAGACTCATTGGCATCCAGGTGAGACGTTTGACATGCGGTCCAATCCATTGGGGTGACTTTACATGGGATGACTTCATACGGTGTGCTTTTGCTAGTGGCTGAACAGATCAATCCATGAGGAACAATTTCTACCACAAATGCCTCACGTGCAATGTTGCTGTTTTGTTTTCAGCGTTGCCAAGCTGCTGTAGCCATTGATCATCATGGTGGCACAGGTGATGTTATCACTTTCCTCTTTTGTCAACTAGTGTATCCAAGGTGTGGGAATTAATGGTTAGGGCAGGGGTGGGCAAACTACGGCCCGCGGGCCGCATGCGGCCCGCCAAAGGTCTTTATGCGGCCCACCAAGTCATTAAAAAAAAATAAAAAATAAAAAAATTTTTTTTAAAGTTTTTTTTTTAATTTTAAATTTTTTTTTTAAGGTTAATGTGGGGGGGCTGTTGGGTTACTTACTGGTACAGGGTGGATACGTGACTTGAGTAGGGTGATCATTGCTCGGCACAACGTCAAGGGCCGAAGGGCCTGTTCTGTGCTGTACTGTTCTATATGAGGCGCCCAGAATCATAACTGGGTGAAGTAATTATTTTACTTAATATACTATGCAGCCCTTTAAAATTGTGAATTTCTGAATGTGGCCCTTGCACGGAAAAGTTTGCCCAACCCTGGGTTAGGGCCTTCATGTCATGCTTGAAAGCATGTTTAAAGCAGAATTGTGGGCTCCCTAATGGCCCCCTGCCTGCCTTACCATACAAAAAATCAGTATGCAACTGTTTTCTATCGTAGGAATGTGTCTATGCTAGCAAAGCCACCTCTGCTCAATAAGTTCCAATGTGCTTAGTATTGTAATATGCCTTTAAGGGGTAACAACATGCATCATTGTGTCATGTGATCCAATCTCAGTTTCACTTTGGCCTGTAAGCAGAACGCAGCACACGCAGTTCTGCTGTTGATTGATGTCTTCAAGTTTTCTACCTTTGTGCAAATGTTCTCATCTGCCTCATGTCAATAAATGAACCCACAATGTGTATGAGTGATTGGCTTCGCCTTCGAGAGGACCACTGCTTTCGTGATTTCATATGATGCAGAAAATGTGCCACAAATAGCGAAGATGAAAGTTGTTAAGCTTCTTTTCTTGTGAGCTGTAAGTGATTGGCATGTTGTTAGCACTGCTGTTTTGCAATGCCAGGGACCCAGGTTTGATTCTGGCCTTGGGTGACTGTCTTTATGGAGTTTGTACATTCTCCCAATGTCTCCAACCATTTCCTCCGGGTGCTCCAGTTTCCTCCCACAGTCCAAAGAGGTGCAGGTTAGATGGATTGGCCATGATCAATGTGCGGGGTTAGGGGGATAGGGCGAGCGAGTGGGTTTAGGTGGTGCGCTCTTTCTGAGGGTCGCTGCAGACTCGATGGGCCGAATGACCTCGCTCTGCACTGTAAGGATTGTATGGACGTCATTCATGTTTCACAGCCGGACAACACAGGCCTCATAAACCAACATCTTGGTCCTCAGAGTGCATGCAGTCATGATCTTCTCCATAAGACAAGTACAAAAGAAATCTACAGAACAGGATATATCTCTTTACTTTATTTTCAAAATTCTCACTCCTAAAGCATTCAGCATTGCCAGCAGGCGAGGGCCAGACAAGACTTTGGGGAAAATTGTCTCTCCACTAAAGCTCCTTGTCGTGTTATTGACACTGGGATAACACGGACCACAACTGGATGCAGTTAGACTGGAAAGCAGGCACCAAACCTAGACATTGGTTCAATATGATTTATTGAACTTCTGTAACAAGGCACACAGCTTGCTGTGGGTTGACACTCTACTACTCTAAGTATGCTAACTCTAACTAACTAGACCAGACTAGCTCTGAGCCACGTGTAAAAGGTGCTAACTGATATATACACCCTGACTGTCACTACAGTTGTCACCAGTGGAAAGAGGTGGAATGCTGATGCCTCGTGTGTTTTATAGTATGAAGCCCCCCTCTAGTGTTCTGTCTAGTGATTGGTTGTGTTCTGTCCTGGGTGTTGATTGGCTAACCTGGGTGTCTATCACTGCCTGTCTTTACCTGATGATGTGCAGAGTGCATATTATGACACTCCTCACTCATCTCCTTTCATGAGTGGAAAGCTATTATTCTAATTCCTTTTCTTTGCAAGAAAGAGGTACAGATTATTTGCTTCACATCTAAAGATCAATCTTCTGACTCCAAGGCTATCCTGTTTTTGCTACTTTCAGAAATATATTCAGCTCCCAAAAAAGTGACTGAATTATTGACACAGTTCCTGAATATTGCGATTAAGCTTAACTCTGAACATGTTAACACTAAATTGGGAATCTCACAGAGACAGACCACATGCATTAAATTAGCCAAAATTGGAAATAAAAACACGGTTCTGTTTATTCAGGGACCACTCTTCTGGATATCTGATTAAGGCACATTTTGAATAAAAGCAACTTAAAGAGCTTTTATCCCAGGCTATAATCGCAATTGATGTTAGCTTTCAAGTGACCAAGCTGAAATTTGCTCCGTCCCAATACTAACATCCCTCATGCTAATTGACAGAAGAAATTTTCCAAGCAAGTATGAAACGATGAATTAATTCACTGCTGTGCTTTTCTTATATATTCCTATTTGCATAACATAGCCAGCCAGTGTGTAGCAAGCACTTGTGAGGCTGAATTCAAGTGGCCTTCTTGACAGATGGCCACCACAATGCAGGGTCCAGACAGAACCGTTGATGCTTTGCCAAGTCTGACAGTTGGCCACACAATAGACAGGTGGTTTCTCAGTTCAAGTAATCTCTACTAAGGCAGGGTGCACTTCACTTGAAACATGGACAAATCCTAATGAAAGCAATAAATCTGTATGCTGAAATTAAACACCATGGCCAAAGGGTTCTTGCGGGTTATTGTCCGCTGCCTGCTGTATGCTGTAAAACTATAATGCATCAGTGCAAAGCCAGAGACAGTGAAAAGTGGAGTCCATAGATTCTTGAAAACCAGGAAACCCATTCTTACAAGAGCGTGCTGATTGGTTGGCAGGTGGACTCTGATTGGTAGAAGTGTTGCCATGGAGATTTGCCACGTTACAGTCTCCATGTCAATGCCTCCATCAATCAGAGCTCACTTGCCAACTAACCAGCATCCAGGAGGCGTTTGACAAGGTGCTGCATAAAAGACTGATCCAGAAGGTGAGATCGCAGGGGATTGGGGGTAGAGTACGAGGTTGGATTGAGGATTGGCTGACTGTCAAAAGCAGGCAAACTGTAACTAGCGGGGTGCCGCAGGGGTCAGCCCTCAGACTTCAACTGTTTGAAATCAATGTAAATGATCTGCAAACAGGGACAGTGTGTAACACAGTAACATTTGCTGATGATACTAAAATAGGTGGAAAAGCAGGCAGTGATGCAGAGATAAAGGACGTGATTCTCCTTTGGCTGATGCCGAAATCGCGAAACGCGATTTGACGGAGAATAGGTTCCGATGCCAAAATTGCGGCAGGCGCCGATTTGACGCCAAATCACAATTGTCAGTCACCTCAACAGTGAATTCAACGGGTTCCGGAATGCATATACTGTAAACACCGTTTGCATGCCATTAGCCTGACCCGGTAATCTCGACCTCCAATGGGCTGAGTTCCTGATGGTGCGGTTCACTTGTGCTTGTAAGTATCTTGAAACCGCTGTCACGGCTGATGAGGGAGAGAGAGGAGGTAGGACCCAGAGAGGTGCGATCGTGGACTGCCAGGCCGTACACTGGTCCAGCTGGGTGTGGTGGGGAGGGTGGGGGAAGGAAGGTGACGGGGGAACGGACCATGTAGCCGGAGTGACCCCCCCCCCCCCCATGAGACTGGGGCGGTGTCGAGACACGGACAGCCATTGCTGTGGCCTGTAAGGCAGCCATTTTGTCACGCACCCCACAGACCACACACCTTGGCCCCTGGTACTGCAGAGTGACACCGACTGAATGGGTGCTCCTAACCCCCTCCACCCCCACATCGCACCCTCTGCCATACCCCCCACCACCCAACCGACTGCCATCCGCTGGCAGGGTATCAGGCGGCCCACCCAAGGGCAACGGCCACTGTAGCCACAATGGGGGCACCGGCGACGGCTGAGGACCATACCACTGGCAAGGGCAGTGACAAACAATGGTACTCTTGGCATCAGGGACGGCGCCAGGGCCAGAGGTCCCCACGGTGCCGGCCACCGACGGGGCCAGGAGTGTGGAGATGGATGGTGGGTCATGTGGGGGCAAGTCTGCAGTGCCAACCGGGGCCACCATGTAACCCGGTGGACCTGGATGCGGAACGGGGATAAGCACCATGCGAACATGTCGGCCTTTCACCATCTGCAGAAAACGGATATTGGAATACAACCAGCAATGATGGCCTTCTTGCTGGGCGCCGCAGCCCTGGGGGATGCCCTGTGGCTGTATGAGCTGGCGCTGCTCGAGGAGAACGAAGCTGCAGCAGCGGAGCATTGGGGGGTGTAGAGGGAGTGGGGGGGGGGGGGACACTGAGGTAGGTTGCAACAGTGTGAACAGGTGTTTAATGTGACAATGTATTTACAGATTTGTGCCCTAACCTGTATAACTAAACTGTGCCCTGCACCCATGCCAACTTAACTGTTGTCTAACTTTCTGGCCTCACAGACCCTAATGCTACATCTTGGTGAATCCCCAGATGGTGCAGCAGGAGTGGAGGTGACCTGCTATGATTCTTTCCCTGCAACCTGAGTCCCCGTTAGTGGGCGTCTTCTGGAGCGACCGGGCCTGGATGGGCCCGACTGCTGCTCGCGTGTCCCAGGTGGCATGGTGCCACCATGTTTTACCCACTGCCCACCAGATGCACCAGGGACAGGAGTCACCGGCACGGGCCCCATCACCTCCTCCTTCCCTGGGCTACTCATGGGGTGCGAGCAGAGGCTCCTCCACCACCTGGCATTGCCAGTCCTGGAGGCCCGCTCTGGTCTTGGCCAGTGTCCGCACGCTCGTGGTCATGGAGCACAGAGAGTGGACCATGGCCGTCTGGGACTGTGCAACATCACCCATAGACTGTGCCACCACTTTCTGGGTTTGTGTCACATTAGCCAATGACTGCAGCATCTCTCTCTGTGTCTACGCCACATCAGCCAGCCCCTGGGCAATGCCACCAACGTTCTCAGCCATGGCCTGCTGTGACTGGGCCATGCACAGAAGCGCCGTTGAAGCTTCCAGGTGGCTCTGGCACATGGTTGCCTTTGAGTCAATAACCCTGCCCAGCGCCTCAGCCAGCGCCTACACAGAATGCCCCAGGCATTGGACATGCTGATCTATAGCCAGAACCATCGCCACCAATACCTCAACTGTAAACGGCATCAGTGCGATGTTGGCCTGGGTGACGCGCATGGAGATGCACTGCCAGGATACCCGAGTGCCACCAGCAGTGCCAGGGCATAACCCTTCCCAAATGGAATGCAGCTGATCCCCTTGGAGACTGCCATGAGTCCTGCTCCATTTGGCCCCCGTTAGTGGAGACCACTGCTGAATGGTGCTCGCTTAAGGTCTCTGAAGTAAAGGGGATGAATCCCAAAGCATCAGGTACTTCGGGAATCTGCACATTAGAGAGAGACTAGCTGTCTTGCTCTAATGCGCAGACTTTCCGATTTACATTTCAACGTCTCATGAGATCGTGTTGAATGTTGCGAGGCTTTGCGATCCAGATAGATCCCGGGAGCAGAATGCCCTGTTTTTTATCGGCCACGCTAACCATGGTGAGCTGCTTTTCGGGCTCAGTGTGGCCATTGCATCGCACCCTGCAACCCACGTCCGCTGAATTGCACCCTTTAAGCCCATCTGAGAGGGCAGACGGGGCCTCATCCAAAGAATCAGCACCTCTGACAGTGCAGCACTCCCTCGGCATTGACCTGGAGTTTCATTCAGCCTTGATGTTTGTGGTCAGGTCCTGGAGTGGGACTCGGACCCACAACTATGAGACTCATAGATCAGAGCGCTACCACCTGACCCGACAAAGCTGAAAATATCACGGCAGCATAAAATTTAATTGTTCAGATATGAGCCTTTTTCAAGTGTTACATCTGCTAGAGTATAGTACAGACTGAGAAACACATCACCTTCTAAATGTTTATAGAAGTACATCCCAGTTCTGAACATCTTTCACCTTTGATGTTTTTAATCGTGGTGGCGTCACTTGACTGTTTACACACACGGACAACCTGAAATGTTGAAAAGGTGGAGATATGTTTACATTTGTATTTAATACGAAACAATCACAGGTTTCAAGCCTCTGTCCCAAAACCATTTTAATTGTAGATATGTCAGTATTCTTTTCTGTGCACAGTCTTTGATTAAACTGAGTGATTCGGGTCTGCCAAGCGGTAACTATTATCCAGGCTGCCTCACTACCCTCTGATGCATTGATGTATTAAATGCAGGTGCTTATTTTTATGTCTGAGCCTTGAATTCTTTGTTGGGATTAACACTGGCTGATTTTAAAAAAGGGAGCAGATTTCAAAGCAGTAATTATCCCACTTATTTCATCAAAGAAAATATGTTTTCTTTAAATTAATTGTAACTTTAGCAAAACATATTATGTTGAATGGTGTCATTTATTTTTCTGTTGCTGCCAGACATTGTGGATGTCATTTTCTTTGCTCCTGAAGATAGTTCAAGTCCTAAACAAATAAATGAAAACACACTTAAGGTGATGCCAGTCTCAATAAACATAATCACATCGAGTCTGGCATTTCTTCAGCAATATCTTTTTGTCCAATCCACTTTTTCAAATTAAGGGACAATTTAACGTGGCCAGTCCACCTACCCTGCACATCATTGTGTTGTGGGGGCAAAACCCACGCAAACACGGGCAGAATGTGCAAACTCCACACGGACAGTGACCCAGAGCCGGGATCGAACCTGGGACCTCGGTGCCGTGAGACAGCAGTGCTAACCACTGCACCACCATGCTGCACCCCCATACACCTTTATGACTGTTGAAGCTGCCACACTCTGAAGCTTAAGGAACAGACTATTTATGCACAGTAGAACGAAGACTCTGTGTACACTGGTCCCAGGAGAGATTACCCCAACCCAGTCCACACTCGGGCCGGGGTTTTTATATCCTGGTTTGCTCTGATGAGGAAGCTCCGCCCCTCAGCGGGGATGCTTGAACTCCATGGGACTCATGGGGATCCTAATCAGCCCGACCCCCTGGGTCTCGTGTTGGTTACAACAATTACAGTACTGGCTGAATTGCCAGGGTTACCACCAATGTCACTCTAATTTGAGGTCAGTAGCCTGTGTCAAAGTCATATTTAATTTTGCCCAACCCTCCTTGAGCCCCTGCCACTATCTCTCTTATGTGAGAAAGCATCTAATCTATCTTCTATTAAGTTGAAAGAGAACTTTATGGTGTACCAAAGACTACGTCTGATGAACTATAGGTTAACTTGAGCCACATAGAGGGCAGCACGGTGGCCTAGTGGTTAGCACAGCTGCCACACGGCGCTGAGGTCCCAGGTTCGATCCCGGCTGTTGTTCACTGTCCGTGTGGAGTTTGCACATTCTCCTCATGTCTGCGTGGGTTTCGCCCCCACAACCCAAAAATGTGCAGAGTAGGTGGATTGGTCACACTAAATTGCCCCTTAATTGGAAAAAATAATTGGGTAATCTAAATTTAAAAAAACTTGAGCCACATAGTACCTGTTTTCCAAGTGCTATTACGCCTTTTATTTTCACAAAATGGAAAAAAGAAATGTGCTCACACTTCCAAGCATCCAACTAGGAACCTCCTTTAGTCATTGTAAGAAATTATTGTAGAATACCCTTATAAAATCTTTTAAAATCTGGGCGGCACGGTGGTGGAGTGGTTAGCACTACTACCTCACGGTGCCAAGGATCCGGGTTCCATCCCGACCCTGGGTCACTGTCCGTGTGGAGTTTGCACATTCTCCCCGTGTTTGCGTGGGTTTCACCCCCACAACCCAAAGATGTGCAGGCTAGGTGGATTGGCCACGCTAAATTGCCCCTTAATTGGAAAAAAGAATTGGGTACTCTAAATTTATTTTAAATATCTTTAAAAATCTGTTGGATATTATGAAAATGTTTTAATTGAAATTTTACATTTGTAACAGATGAATCTTTGCTTCATATAGTTCCATCAGTCAGTTGCATCCCTCCTAACTGAGGTTGTAAGTAATTTACAGTTTACATTTTTCTGTTGTAGAAATGGGCAAAATTTAGATTAGTATTATCAAGCATAAACAGAGAACAAAAGAAAGACAAAGAATCAAATAACGAGATAGGTCAAACATGCTACAGTGAGGATTTATGAAGAAAGCTTCCACAGCAGCTTGCTGGCTGGTAAACACAGGGCAAGCCTGTTATCACTGCCAAAGCACTTATTACTGACACAGACATTAAGGTTGGGCCTCATGAACTATATGCAAACCAACATGTAATAAAAGGTTATAAACAGGCTCTGGTGAAGGAAAAAAACATTTTGTCAGGAACAGGATTGCCGAGGTGCTCCACGCTGACCTGTCTTCTTCAGATAGAGGAAGGTTGGGAGAAAGAGCATCCTAGTTCAAGAAGAATCAAAGGACCCGTGAATCATAGAATCCCTACAGTGCAGAAGAAGGCCATTTGGCCCATCGCGTCTGCACCGTCCCTCAAAAAGAGCACCCTAACCTCAACCCAATCCCCACAGTATCCCCGCAACCCCACCCAACCTACGGATCAATTTTAACATGGCCAATCCACCTAACCTGCACTCTTTTGGACTGTGGGAGGAAACCGGAACATCCGGAGAAACCCACGCAGACACAGGGAGAATGTGCAAAGGCCACACAGTCACCCGAGGCCGAAATTGAACCCAGGTCCCCCCTGGCAGCAGTGCTAACCACTGTGCCACCGTGCCGCCCAAAAAAGAGGAAAATAGAGAAGAAGCCTGTGAGCAAAACAAATGAGAATGCCAACACCAGGGGCAGAATTTGTTTGCCCTCCGGGGCCTGTAAACTGTCCTCACCTGTCATGGATCATGTGCTTTTCCTGACTACTTAGCTGTGTTTCATATTTATTTTTATTTTTTTCAATTTAAAGTGTCCACTTCTTTTTTTTCCAATTAAGGGGCAATTTAGCATGGCCAATCCACCTACCCTACACATATTTGGGTTGTGGGGGTGAGACACACGCATACACGTGCAAACGCCACACAGACAGTGACCCGGGCTCGGGATCAAACCAATGACCTCACTGCCATGAGGCCACAGTGCTAACCACTGCACCACAGTGCCGGCCGTGTTTCATTTTTATATTGTTTCTTTTTAATGAGCTACTTAATAAATTATTCTAAAATCCCTTATGAGTTGACAGCTGGAGAATCAGCGGGGGGGGGGCGGCGGCGGCGTGAATCCCGCCCCGCCGCCGGTTGCTGGATTCTCCAGCGTCGGTTTTTCAGTGGGGGCGGGAATCGCGTTGCGCCGGTTGGGGCTGTTGGCGGCGCCCCCCCCCCCCCCCCCCCGGTGATTCTCCGCCCAGCGATGGGCTGAGCAGCCGCCCGTTTTCGGCCTGTCCCGTGCCGGCGTAGATTACACCAGGTCCATACCGGCGGGACCTGGCTCTGCGTGTGGCCTGCGGAGTCCTCGGGGGGGTGCGGGGGGATCTGGCTCCGGGAGGGGGGGGGGCCCACGGTGGCCTGACCCACAATCGGGGCCCACCGATTCGCGGGTGGGCCTGTGCCGTGGGGGCACTCTTTCCCTCCGCGCGGCCACTGTAACGGTCCGCCATGGCTGGCGCGGAGATGAACCCCCCTGCGCATGCACTGGGATGACGCCAGAACACGCTGGCTCTCCCGCGCATACACCAACTCACTCCGGCCGGCGGAGGCTCTTCGGCACGGTTGGTGCGGCGCGAACCCCGCCGGCACTGGGCTAGCCCCTGAAGGTGCTGAGGATTCGGCACCTTCCGGGCGACCCGACGCCGGAGTGGTTCACGCCACTCCTCGGGGTCAGTACTGCCCTCCCTGCCGGTTAGGAGAGAATCCCGCCCATTATTTTTACAGAAGAACAAAATGTAATTTCCAGGAAGCCATGGGCTGGATTCTCTGATTTTGAGGCTATGTCCCCACACTGGTGTCGGGACGCTAATGTTTTTCAACAGCAAAAATGGTATAAAATGACCACCGATCCTCCCTGTAGCTGGGGGCTATCATGCCGGCAGCGTAGAGCATGCAGCTCTAGCTGCCGATATGGCCCGGAGAATTGCTGGGTCCATGGCCGCGCATGCGCACGGCGGTGGCCTGCAGAGGCCACGCCATGCAACATGGCGCCGGCCACTCGTGGACACGGTCTGTCAAATAGTGCCCCCTCCTTTGGCCGGCACGCGCGCCCCAGACCACCCCCCCCCCCCACAGTGCACCCAGACCCTGGTAAAGTCCCCCCTGCCCACGGATCGGCCCTCCCCCGATTGTGGTGGTGTTGGACTGAGTCCGCAGCCGCCACGCCGAGTTACCGACCATGAGAGAGCCACGCCGTCGGGAACTTGGCCGGTCGTGGTTGGAGCATCAGGTGGCGAGCCTCAGGCAATGACCTGAGGCCATCAATACGTCTCGCATCGTACTCTCTGCATCACAAAAGCGGCGCCGCACCCGACTTGATTGGGGACTTCGATTCTCCGGGCGATCGCCGAACGCGATTTCGACTTTGGCGATCAGAGAATCCCGCCCCACATTACTCAAAATACTATTCGACATTTGCAAGTCCTTTTTCAGAGAGGTGACTTTAAAATCAAATCTGTTCATCAAAAGAAGATTTTTAGGCACACTGGGAGCACCAGAAAGGGTAGTGAAGGGGGAGGAATGGTTAACTTTGTGTAAGGGAATGGAGATGGGGGGGGGTGGGGGGGGGGTGTTGATTTATAGACCCGAGCTGGTTGCCAGAAGGCAGAACCAACATGGAGGGCACTCACTAGTTTCAGGTTCAGAGAATTTTTTACACTTACTTAATTGCCACAGTTTTCCCATCTGCTTGAGCTTGAAGGAGGATGTGGAATGGCAGCGAGCAGGAAATGATTGGCTGGTCCTTGGCAACCCACTGATCTGTGGGTAAGTAGTCAGGTGGGGGTTTCAAGAGGGTCTCACAGATGGTAAATCCTTTCTGCTTTGACACTTCCGGATCTTTATGGCAACATCTATGGATACTAAGGATCCTATAGTCCATCGCTGGGCGGAGATAGTTAGGATAGTAGCCCTAACTATCTTTAAAGCTTCTCCCAAACCATTATCTGCAAGGCACTGGCCTATGGAAGTGCCAAATGTTTAATAAGCATTTTTTTTCAAAATCAGGTCCCGTGAGAACCAGATCATCAGGCTCTTGAGCTGAGGTAGGGCAGAACCGGACCTTCCAAACAGCAATTTCCTTCTTCTCCTGTGTGCAATGGGCTGCTCTTGCTCAGAAGTTGTATGGCTTACCCAGTGCACCGTGCTCTCACACATTCTGTCTGTTCCCTCTGATGGATGGTTCAGAGCTAATGACTGGGAGGATAGAATTTGTGATGATGTGCGGCACAGTGTTGCACAGCCTCACATTCTGGGGATGGGTTCTTCCCTCTCAGGTGTACCTAGCGCAAAGAAATAAGAAGGTCCATTGAGTAATGTGCCGCTGAGATGATAATAGGGTGATCAAATTGCACCCCACCACTGCAAAGTATG
Source organism: Scyliorhinus canicula (assembly GCF_902713615.1). Lineage (NCBI taxonomy): Eukaryota > Metazoa > Chordata > Chondrichthyes > Carcharhiniformes > Scyliorhinidae > Scyliorhinus > Scyliorhinus canicula. The sequence goes on from NC_052148.1 coordinate 233,161,979, forward strand.
GACAAATTATCATAGTTGAAGAGCAGGAAGTGTTTGAAGCTTATAGATTTTCACCTTTCACCTACACCTCATGTCCATTATGTCAATTCATTTTACGATGACTGAAGGAGCAGATGTGGAAACTAAGGAACAGCCAATGAGAAGCAGAAACAGTTGGAAATTACTTCATCTAAGGATTAGTCTGGGTTTGGGCAGAAGCCAAGTCTCTAATTTTATTCAGAGTTTCTGAATCAGCTTAACTACTTCCTCTGCATTTCACGCATACAAAATCACAAAGTGTTTGGTTTATAAAATGATACTCGAAAATTGTAAGTTGAATGTCTGTCATTTAATTGGTCAATACGCTTATGAATGATGAAACGAATGACAGAAAAATGGGTAATCAGCGCGAAAGAAAAACTCTGACAGCGAGTCCTTTATATTAGATAATAAAACAGCAATTGAGTGAGTTACATACATGATCATGAAAGATACTGAATAATATGGAATATAACACATTTATAAAATTACAATAGATATTATAACCAACCTCTCAGACAAACAATACAATGAAAGTTGCAACCTGTATGCTAAGCAATTATTTTGTCGCTAAATTTTATCTCAAGAGATTTTTTTTCATCCTGCCTAACTGTGAGGGCTGTAGTTAATTTAATTTATCCTTCTTTGACAGCTCAAACTAATTCAACTCAGTGGAAACTCTACACAGCGCAACCCACTTTTCTGAATAATTTTAGTCCGATTGCCAAAAGCAGATTCTGTGGTTTTTTGTTTTTGAAAACTGTCAGCTATATTGAAAGCTAATTGATTTCATACATACAACAGAACAAATCACAATATATTTTTGATTGAATGTGACTTGACTTTACGCTCCGGCCTCCCAGTTAGAAAGCCAGACCAGACTACACTTACATTTGTTTTGAGTTAAGTTTAAAGATGGATTTTAGCAGCAGCTGGCTCCATCACCCTTAAATGCACCCAACTACTAAAACTCAAGACCCCAGCCAAATTTTCAGGCATGGTCATTCACATGCTCAGAGAGTGCATACTTAGTTACTGTTTTCTGCATTTTCACTGCCACCATCATCACTTCCTCCACTATTAAACAGCCCATCCACTCCGACTATTGCTTGATTATTACTTCAACATCTTGTCAAATATATGCCTCACTTCCAAAACTTGCTGCTCAAATCCCTTCAGCGTGGCTTCATTCTGCTCATATTACTGAGATCATCCTACTCAAAGTCACCAATTACTGTAGCAATGAAATATTAACTTTCTTTGATCTCTTGATAATATTTGACTCAGCGCATCTTGTCATCTTCTCCATCATCTCTCTAGTGTAATAATCTTTATGAGTGTCACAAGTAGGCTTACATTAACACTGAAATGAAATGAAATGAAAATCGCCTATTGTCACAAGTAGGTTTCAAATGAAGTTACTGTGAAAAGCCCCTAGTTGCCACATTCCAGTGCCTGCTCGGGGAGGCTGGTACGGGAATCGAACCGTGCTGCTGGCCTGCCTTGGTCTGCTTTAAAAGCCAGCTATTTAGCCCTGTGCTAAACCAGCCCACTGAAGTTACTGTGAAATTCCCCTAGTCGCCACATTCCGACGCCTGTTCAGGTACACTGAGCGAGAATTCAGAATGTCCAATTCACCTAACAGCACGTCTTTCGGGACTTGTGGGAGGACAACCGCAGCACCTGGAGGAAACTCACGCAGACACAGGGAGAACATGCAGACTCCGCACAGACAGTGACTCAAACCGGGAATCAAACCCGGGCCCTGGCGTGGTGAAGCAACAGTGCTAACCACTGTGCTACAGTGCCGTTCAATCAGCTGCTGGTACAGCCCTCGCATTGTTCAACAATTAACTGTCTCAATACAGTCAGCACATCCATATAAATGGCGTCAAATGTCTCCACAGTTCTCCAACCTATTATCATTGTCTGATCCTCACTTTCATCTACATGCCGCTCCTTCATGGCATAATGTATGGGTATGGGATCAATCTCCGCATGCACGCTGATAAAACTGGGCTCTATCGTTCTTTGATTTCCTCAACTCTATATACGCTGAATCATATATAGAATGGTTAAAGCAGAATTGGAGGCCATTTGGTCTGTCAAGCTCATATCTTCACTCTGCAAGTGCAATTTAGTTAGTCCCACTCCCCCACCCTTTCCCCTGATTTATTTTTCCCTTCAGATGCTTCTCCAATTCCCTTTTGACCAGCCTTCTCCACTATTCAGACAGTATGGATTGTAACAAATCACTGCTTTAAAAACGTTTTTCCTCATATTGTTCTTCATTCTTTGCTAATCACTTTAAATGAGTCTCATTGGGTTCTTGGCCCTTCTGTCGATGGGAACAATTTATTCCTATCTACTCTGTCTCGACGCGTTATATTTTTAAATACCTCTATCAAATCTCATCTCAACCTTCTCCCTAAAGAGAACAACCCAACTTTTCCAACCTATCCATTCAACCTAAGTTCCTTAGACCTGGAATAATTCTCATAACTTTTTAAAACACTTGCTTAAGTTGTGCATGAATGAAACATTTCCTCTAACTGAGCAGTATCCACATAAATTTCTCTGAATGGCCATTAATTATTATTTAAAAAATATATATTTTTATTGCCATTTTCAATTATGCACAGTAAAACTTTGCATCCAACATTTACAGCTCGTGCAGTTTTTATGTATATACAATTGTTTTGGTGTTTCCTCTACCCCCTTCCCCTCTCCCTGCACCCCCCACCAACCCCTCCTTGGCATCCCCCTCTTTCGTTAATGGTGTTCTATACCCAAGCTCCTCTTCTCCCCTTCCCACCCCCTTCCCTTTATGCAGGCCTTGTGGGTTTGAGGGGGGGGGGCGGGGTTCAGGGGGGCGGGCCATCCCACTGCCTTCCCCTCCCCCCCAGGGGGGCGGGCCTTCCCACTGCCTTCCCCTCCCCCCCAGGGGGGCGGGCCTTCCCACTGCCTTCCCCTCCCCCCCAGGGGGACGGGCCTTCCCACTGCCTTCCCCCCCCCACGCTTCTCCCTGTATTTCCGCTGAGTTTCCTCCGTTCTCCCTCCCCCCTGTATCTCTGTGTTTTCTCCTGTCTCTTGCCTTTTCACTATTCACTGTTGGCTTTGAACAGGTCTTGGAACAGGCCGACGAATTGTCCCCATGCTTTGAGAAAGCCTTCTTCTGACCCTTGGATGGTGTACTTGATCTTCTCCAAATGGAGAAATTCCACCTGGTCTGCCAGCCAGCCTGCAGCTTTGGGTGGTGCTGCTGATCGCCAGCCAAGCAGGGTTCTCCGCTGTGCGATTAGGGAAGCGAAAGCTAGGGTGTTCCCCATGTGTAGCTCTGGCTGTTCTCATACCCCAAATATTGCCACTGTCGGACACGACTCCATCCTCACCCCCACAACCTTGGACATTGCCTCCGAGAAGGCTGCCCAGAACCCAGCAAGCTTGGAGCAGACCTAAAACATGTTGATTGGCCGGGCCTCTCTGGCACCGTTGAATCACAACCTTTTCTAACTATTGTAACACACCGAGGACTTCCCAAGTCTTACTGCCAACCATTCAGAATAATGTCTGCACCGGCACTGTTCCAAAAGTCCGTGGATCACTTTGCACCCTGTGCACCACTTTGAACTGCATGAGGCTGAGCCTTGTGCAGGAGAAGGTGGAGTTGGCTCTGCTCAGTGCTTTGTTCCAGAGTCCCCAGCCCACCTCTGTCCCTAGTTTTTCTCCCCATTTTGGTCAGGCTTCGTCCAATGGCAGTTTCGCCCTGTCCAGTAGCTGAGAGTAGATTTTCCCTTAATTTCTCTCTTTCTTACTGTCTGTGTTTAACAGGTCCTCTAGTAATGTGGTTTCTGGGGCCCTGGGGTATCCTATTGTCTCCTTGCGGAGGAAGTGCTTTACCTAGAGGTGTCTAAATTCCTGCTCGGTCAGTAGTTCCAGGTCCTCCGTCAGTTTGCTCAGTGTCACTAGTCTGACTCCCAGGTAAAAGTCCCTGACTGTTAGCGTCCCCCCGTCTTGTCTCCATTTTTTGAAAGTGGTGTCGAGCATGGCTGGTGGGAACTTGTGGTTTCCACAGTTAAACCAAAATGTTGCCTCATGTTCCATGTCCTTAGTGTAGCTACCACCACTGGGCGGGATGTCTATTCCGCCAGGTGGGGGATGTGAGCGCTGCCTTAGCGAGGACCCGGAGGGTCATTCCCTTGTAGGAAGACTCGTCCATCGTCACCTTTTCCTGGTGGGTCTGCGTATCCATCCCCTCATTCTCTCTGCCGTTGCTGCCCAGTGGTAGTATTGTAAATTTGGTAGTGCCAGGCCGTCCAATGGCCATTAATTATATTTGGTTAATAGCATAATAAGGAAAGCAAAAAAAAAGAGAATAAGATCAAGAATGACATGTCGGAACGCGGCGACGCCACGAACGCCGCCCGACGTCGTAAAAAGGCGCGGGCGAGCACAGGAACGGGACAGGAAACGTGTTGGAGCCACGGAGGGCAGCGCCGAGGTTTGCTGAGGCCGACACAGAAACGCTCCTCGATGAGGTGGAGCAGAGGAGGGCATCGCCACCCTGCAAGCGCGGTGCGCCAGGCCTGGCGCGAGGTGGCTGCTGCCGTGAGTGCTGTGGGGCAGACCCCTCGCTCTGGGGAGCAGTGCCGTAAAAAGCTGCACGACCTCACCAGGGCTGCCAGGGTAAGTGCCAAGAGGGTGCCCCCGGGTCACAACCATCCCTCCCTCCCCACTTTACTTAATCACCCCCCCCCCCCACCTCCCATCCCCCCTGGCACGGGGGGTGGAGGGGGATTGGGGCAGAGTGAGTGGAGGGTGGTTCACTAAGTAGTCACAGACCCAGCGCTCTGGCCCCCCTGGAGAGATGCAATGGTCTTGTTACAACCTGACCCCCAAACTGTGCCAGTATCTGAACGGCCTGCTGGTACCTGCCGTATTGTAATGATCTACCTATGCCCCCTCCCCCAACAGGACAAGACCGCTCACAACACTCGTGAGCGGAACAAGACTGGAGGGGGTTCGCCCATTCTGCACCCCCTCACCACATTTGAGCAGAAGGCACTGGACCTTGTTGGGGGATCTGCCACCCGGGAGGTCGCGCAATGCGAGGTTGGCGGAGCTGCAACAAGTGAGACAACCCTGCATGACAAACACCCCCCCTCCCCATCCTCTGTCCCTTCACACCCTGCCCACTTGGACACCTCCCCCATCCTCTGTCCCTTCACACCCTGCCCACTGGGACACCTCCCCCGTCCTCTGTTCCTTCACACACCCTGCCCACTTGGACACCTCCCCCATCCTCTGTCCCTTCACACCCTGCCCACTGGGACACCTCCCCCATCCTATGTCCCTTCACACTCTGCCCACTGGGATACCTCCCCCATCCTCTGTCCCTTCACACTCTGCCCACTGGGATACCTCCCCCATCCTCTGTCCCTTCACACCCTGCCCACTGGAACACCTCCCCCATCCTCTGTCCCTTCACACCCTGCCCACTTGGACACCTCCCCCATCCTCTGTCCTTTCACACCCTGCCCACTGGGACCGTCCAGCGCCCGGCCGAGCGTCTCTAAATAACCCGTTTCATTCTCTTCCCTAGGACGTGATGCCGAACGACCAGGGCCGTCTGGCTGCAGACGGACACAGGCATCTGCCCCCACCGCAGCCAGGGCCGCACGACAGAGGGTGCCCGATCAGCGGGGAGTCCCACCCTCCCCCACCGAATCTGTGGAGCAGGACGCCCAGAGGGCGGCGAGAGAAGAAGAGAGAGAAATGGCCCGCGAGAGCCCAGCGGCCTCTCAGCGGGCCGATGACATAGAGGAGGCGTGCACCCAAGACGACCTCAAGCTTGCGGCACAGCTATCTCCCACACCATCCACCATCCCAGACACACTCACCCCGGTTGGGCTATTTAGTGATGAGGCTCCTGGGTCACAGTCTGGGTCGCACATCACAGCTGAGCAGGTACAGCAGGTGGAGGTCGGAGCAGCCGAGGGCCCGGACTGGTGGAGGGCAGGCCAGGCCCAGCATCCAGCTGGCTCCCAGATGTTGTCCGAGTTCCTGGAGTTCCTCAACCCACCCGCACAGCCGATGCATCAAGAAACCCAGGGACACAATGACGGGATGAGGGCTGTCTTCCAGACTCTGCAGACGCTGTTAGAGGAGTCGAACCGCGTCCAGGAGCAGGGAGTGGTGCCGCTCATGGCAGAGACCCAGTCCGACACCGCACGGGTGGCATCCGCGGTGGAGGCAATGGGTCAGGTTATGCAAGGCTTTGGGCTTAATGTGCACGCATCATCCTCGGCCCTGGACAGGGTTGCCCTCTCACAGGCAGCAATGCGCCAGAGCCAACACGACATTGCCGGCGCGCTGCGGGCCTTGGCCGAGTCTCAGCAGGTGATGGCCCAGTCGCAGCACGCCATGGCACAGTCACAGCAGTCGATGGCACAGTCCCAGCAGTCAGTCACGGAGAGCATCAACCACCTGACACACGTGCTGGATGGCGTCGTGCACTCACAGGTTGAGATCGCACAGTCCCTGGCGGGAATGTCTAACTCCCTGGACTCCGTCTCTGCAAACCTTCGGATCCTGGTGGATACCGTTGCAGGCCTCCAGGACTGGCAGCACCAGGTGTCGGTGGCCCGCTCGCACCTCTGTCCCACAGTGAGGCCCAGGGGCCACCAGGCTCCCCGAGGGAGGAGGAGGTTTCAGGGCCAGTCCCATTAACTCCATCACGGGACTTCCCGGAATTCTCGGCCTCCCCCCGTCCCATCCCTGGTGCATCGGGTGGGCAACGGGCAGAGCAGGGTGGCACAACATCACCCGAGACGCCCGCAGAGCAGCCTGGCCCATCAAGGCCGGGTCGCCCCCAGGAAACGCTTGCCGAAGGAGAAACAAGTCGAAGGGGGCGATTCGCAGCAGTCCTCCTCCACTCCTGCTGTATCATCTGGGGAATCACTTAGACGTAGTGGTAGGGCCCGTAAGGCAACAAAGAGAGACACAGAGTAAGTTGGCATGGGTGAAGGGCACAGTTTAGTTGTAGGAGCTAGGGCATCTGTAAATTATTGTTAACATTAAACGCACTGTTCCACCTTACTGGTAATACCGTGTGATTGTTCCACAGCCACAGGGATCGTGATGGTGACCGACTGTCGCTGGGGTTGACAAGCGGTGAAACTTCGGTGCCGGGTGTGCAGTCCCTCCCCCAACCCCCTCCCACAGCTACCCCACGCGGGCACGTGATGGAGTGTCCGTGATGAACTCAGCGGCCACCAAGGTGGATGGTTCAGCTATTGCCATGGGTCAGACTCTCTCTAACGATTCTGAGCTCACAGCTGATCGCAGAGCGGGCTGTCATCATTCCACATGGCACTGATCACACCCGCTGACACAGCCATCAATGTTGTGCCATACCGTCTGGCCCCAGTGGTACGGGTGATGTCGAAGTGGAGCAGTGTACACTGAGAGGTGTTGACCCTCTGCGTGACTGGCGATGCAGGTGGTGGTTTGGTGTTCAGCGGGCACGTCGCATACGACGCGTGAACCGTGCTGCCACCAAGGCGTCGTGTGCCCGGCGTCCTCGCCGGGTCCGTCGTGCCGCCTCCTGGGCATCACCAGCACCTGGGTCGTGTCTGCGTGCTGCGCCCGCCACTCCGCAGCCTCCTCCTCCTCCTCCTCCCCCTCCTCCCTCTCCTCCTCCTCCTCTGTGCTGGCACCACTGCCACTGGCTTCTCCCACCGCCTCCTGCAGCAGGTCATCTCCCCTCTGCATCACGATGTTGTGCAGCGCACAGCAGACCACAACAATGCGAGCGACCTTGTCGGGCTGGTACTGCAGGGCCCCTCCGGAGCGGTCCAGGCACCTGAATCTCATCTTCAGGAGCCCAAGGCAGCGCTCCACCACACCCCTGATTAATGCATGGGCCTCGTTGTATCGGGTTTCCGCATTGGTCTGAGGCCTCAGTATAGGTGTCATCAGCCAAGACCTCAGCGGATAAGCCCTATCGACCAGCAACCAGACCCTCAGCCGGGGGGACGTCCCTCAAACATGGCAGGGATGTACGACTGCGCCAGTATGTAGGAGTCATGCACACTCCCTGGGAACCTTGCACAGACGTTCATGAACCTCATGTGGGGGTCGCATACCACCTGGATATTCATGGAGTATGACCCCCTCCTGTTTGTGAAGACCGGGGTTGGACGACTCACTCGCTCACTCTCTCCCTACCCCCCCACTCCCACTCCCCCCTCAGTCTCCCACACTCCCCCCTCCATCTCCCACTTCCCCCCTCAGTCTCCCACATTCCCCCCCTCCGTCTCCCTAACTCCCCCCCTCAGTCTCCCACACTCTCCCCCTCCGTCTCCCACACTCCCCCCTCAGTCTCCCACACTCCCCCCCTCCGTCTCCCACTTCCCCCCTCAGTCTCCCACATTCCCCCCCTCCGTCTCCCTAACTCCCCCCCTCAGTCTCCCACACTCTCCCCCTCCGTCTCCCACACTCCCCCCTCAGTCTCCCACACTCCCCCCCCTCCGACTCCCACTTCCCCCCTCAGTCTCCCACACTCCCCCCATCCGTCTCCCTAACTCCCCCCCTCAGTCTCCCACACTCTCCCCCTCCGTCTCCCACACTCCCCCCTCAGTCTCCCACACTCCCCCCCTCCGTCTCCCACTTCCCCCCTCAGTCTCCCACATTCCCCCCCTCCGTCTCCCTAACTCCCCCCCTCAGTCTCCCACACTCTCCCCCTCCGTCTCCCACACTCCCCCCTCAGTCTCCCACACTCCCCCCCTCCGTCTCCCACTTCCCCCCTCAGTCTCCCACACAACCCTACCTCAGTATCCCACACTCCCCCCTCCGTCTCCCTAACTCCCCCCCTCAGTCTCCCACACTCCTCCCCTCAGTCTCCCACACCCACCCCCCTCCCGTTCTCGGGGATGCCTTCCCCGTTGTGGCCAGACTCCAGCAGTGCGCTGAGCTGTGCGCTGAGCGGTGCGCTCACCTAATCGAAGCTCTCGTCAGCCAGCACGACTGGTTGACGAACTTGAAAAGCAGGTGTGTTGGCCGGCGTGAAAACATTGCGTGATGACGTCGGGACTTCGGCCCATACGGGCCGGAGAATAGCGGGGGGCCAAAAAGTCGGGCTTCTGGTTGTGTCGGGGGGTCTGTCGAGGCCTTTGCCAGGAATGCGGACGTGTAGTTTGTGCGGGGTTCGGAGAATAGCGGGAGGGCGTCGGACCGGCGTCACTGTGAAAATCGGCGCGGCCCGCTATTCTCCGAACTGGCGTGAGAGCGGAGAATCATGCCCAATGTGACTGGTAGATCGTATTCCAATTCGGGCACAATACGACTGGCAGATCGCTTTCCCATTCGGACTCAAAGCGACCGGCAGATCGTGTTCCCATTTGTGGTCAGGGTATTTTAATGTTCCTCGTACAAGTGTACAACACTTCCCTGATGGTGCTGCCCCACTGACCCCAACATCCCTCCCGCACCCCACCATACTCCCCACAATGTCCCCTCCTCCACACAATGCACACTCTACTCCTTACCCCTGACCTACCCTCTCCTCCCCCCCCACCCCTCTCCTCCCCCCCCCCCCCCCCCCCCCACCCCACACCCCCCACCCCCAGTGCCTTCAGTGATCCTCCATGTGCTTGGGCTTCCTATCGCTATGTCGAAAAATATCCCCAGGATGCACATCAGTGGTGGAGGCAGCCAGCAGCTTACCATGTCCTGTGGCCTTCGATGCCCATGGGGGCTCTGGGGTAGGAAGGGCCCTGGCGCACTTGTCAGTGGCACATTCATGCCGCCCTGTTCCTGGCGCTGGCTGAGAGATGCGGCCTCATCAGAGGGGTGGAACGAGGGAGAGCTGTTGGACACCATCGCCAGTCCACAGGATTGGTCTGGGTTGCCACCCAGTGCCCCATTCTCCTGGTCAGTGCCCGGAGGGCCCTGGGGTTTGCCTCGGGACAGATGGGCAGTTGGTTTGAGCCCCGGCTGTCCCTGCATCACCTTGTCCTGCCAGGCTTGGTGGCTCCCCAATGTCTGCACCATGGTGTTGACGCCCTCGGCAATGCTCCCAGTGATTGGGCCATGCTCTGTAGTGACATGGCAATGCCCACCTGCGACTGGGACAAGCTCCGCAGTGCCTCAGCCCTTTCATCTGAGAGCGAGACATGTCCCGCAAAACCTCATCAAGGTGCCTGGTACTGGATCACATCCCCCCACTGAGTCGGACACTGAGGCCCTCAGCCATGGCCATCACTGACAGCACAATGCCTGGGACACTTTCACTCATGCTGCCGATGTCATGCACCAGGCTTTCCACTGCGGTCGCCACCCGATAGTGTTGGCCTCGATGCCACGCTTTGCCGGCAACATCTCTTGCGCCCATAGCCTCTGGGATTCCTCCAATCAGTTATGGACCTTCTGGAGTGTCGCTGACATCTACGTCTGTATGATCCGACCACTCCCTAATGTCTCCATCAGCTCCGGGTAAACCTGTTCCAGAGGCTCAGCATCTGACAGGGATCCTGGGATCCAGCAGAACTCTGACTGCTGTCTTGCCTGGGCGTTACTGCTTCCACCTGATGTGCATCAATAACTGTGTGGTGCTCACCAGATTGTGCCCCAGAAGCCTGTCCACTAACGTTGCCCATCAAGGTATGTATCTCTGCACTGGTGGAGGGTGGTGGTGGCAGCTGTGACGCATCGACTGTGGTATCCTCAGAGCTCACCTCCAAGGGTGGGTTGGGGGCAGATATAGGGTTGGGGGGGCTGGTCACGTTGGGGGGCGAAAGGTTTGGTGGGGAGGGGAGCCAAACTCACCCGTGCTGTCCGGTGTAGGTCATTGACCTTCTTGCAGCACTGGAGGCCAGGTCCTCTTCCTCACGCTTCCTAAGCTGACGGCCGCTGCCACTTCACCCCAGGCGGCACTAGCTGCCCTGTGCCTCACCCTCCCAGACCCTCAGGAAAACAGGACATCCCTCCTGACGTCCACCGAGGTCCGCGTCTCCAAATCGTGGGGCCAGTGGTCTTGGCGCCATGGTTGCGAGCTGAGTTGGGTTGGTTTGGTTCATTTGCGGCATGAAGCCCGTAATGCCTCGTGGACCAATTAACGCTAAATTGCATTGCCAGCCTCGCCGGGCTGAACGTGGGGAGCTCGCGGCAGATCCCGCTCACTACCAAATTTAGAATTCTCTCCGGAGAATTGCGCCCAAAGTGTCTAAACCTCCAGGACCTGGGTGGGGAGTGAGTTAGTCTGTCTGTCTGTGTGAGGGCGTGATTGTGAGTGAGTCTGTGCGTGTTTGTGAGTTTGTGAGGGTGAGTGAGCCTGTGTGAGCCTCAGTGAGTGATACACAGGGTTCTCACTCCCACATAGTGAGTCTGTGTGAGTGAGAGAGTCTGTGTGAGTGAGAGAGTGAGTGAGAGAGTCTGTGTGAGTGAGTGAGTGAGTGAGTGAGTGAGTGAGTGAGTGAGTGAGTGAGTGAGTGAGTGAGTGAGTGAGTGAGTGAGTGTGTGAGTGAACCCTGAGACTGTGGGGAATGGGGAACACACACACCACACACAAACACACACTTACCCACTCACTGGACCGGGAGAGGAGGATTTTCCAGGCTGATTTTCTATGAATTCCGCTGTGGCCAGCTTGGTGTGTGCGCCAATGGCGACAAACACAAGGGCCGGGATTCTCCCGTACCCGGCGGGGCGGGGGGTCCCGGCGTGTTGGAGTGGCGTGAACCACTCCGGCGTCAGGCCGCCCCAAAGGTGCGGACGTCTCCGCACCTTTAGGGGCCAAGCCCTCCCATTGAGGGGCTAGGCCCACGCCTGAGTGGGCCGGCTGGCGTGAACTGCCTTTGGCGCCATGCCAGCCAGGGCTGAAAGGGCTTCACGGCTGGTGTGATTCCGCGCTTGCGCCAGAGCGTCAGCGGCTGCTGATGTCATACCAGGTCAGGTAGGTGGTTTAATCCACGCCGGTGGGAGAGGCCTGTCAGCGGCGGGGCTTCGGCCCATCGCGGGCCGGAGAATCACTACGGGGGGCCCGCCAACCGGCGCAGCGCTATTCCTGCCCCCGCCGAATCTCAGGTGGCGTAGAATTCGGGACACGGCGGGGGCGGGATTGACGCCGGCCCCGGGCGATTCTCCGACCCGGCGGGGGGGGGGGGGGGGGGGGTCGGACAATCCCGCCCATGGTCAGTATTAGTGAAAACCAACTCCTTAGCTCAGCCCAGTCCCCACCCCTTCCCTGTTTTTTTTTATATAATTCTTATTGGAATTTTTTACAGAAAATATAAAACATAACGACAAACAATGAAATGCAACAAAATAACCCATAATAACTGTGACACCCCCAGACCGTATCGGCGCATGTATCACATCCCCCCACCCCCCCAACCCTAATGAACAACAAAAGAACTTTAAAAATATTAAAATTAAATAAACAAACATAGTCATTGTCGCCCCCCCCCCCTTTTCCCTCCCCTTTTCCCTCCCCTTTTCCCTCTCCGGGTTGCTGCTGCTGCTGTCCCCGTACCCTATCGTTGAGCCAGAAAGTCGAGGAAAGGCTGCCACCGCCTAAAGAACCCTTGTACCGACCCTCTCAGGGCGAATTTGACCTTCTCTAGCTTAATGAAACCCGCCATGTCATTGATCCAGGTCTCCACGCTTGGGGGCCTCGCATCCTTCCATTGTAGCAAGATCCTTCGCCGGGCTACTAGGGACGCAAAGGCCAGCACACCGGCCTCTTTCGCCTCCTGCACTCCCGGCTCCACCCCAACCCCAAAAATCGCGAGTCCCCATCCTGGCTTGACCCTGGATCCCACCACCCTCGACACCGTCCTCGCCACCCCCTTCCAGAACTCCTCCAGTGCCGGGCATGCCCAGAACATATGGGCATGGTTCGCTGGACTCCCCGAGCACCTGACACACCTGTCCTCACCCCCAAAGAACCTACTCATCCTCGTCCCAGTCATGTGGGCCCGGTGCAGCACCTTGAATTGGATGAGGCTAAGCCGCGCACACGAGGAGGAAGAATTAACCCTCTCCAGGGCATCAGCCCATGTCCCGTCTTCGATCTGTTCCCCCAGTTCCCCCTCCCACTTCGTTTTCAGCTCCTCTACTGACGCCTCCTCCGCCTCCTGCATAACCTTGTAGATATCAGATATCTTCCCCTCTCCGACCCAGATCCCCGAAAGCACCCTGTCGCTCACCCCCCTCGCGGGAAGCAAAGGGAATCCCTCCACCTGCCACCTAGCAAATGCCTTTACCTGCAGATACCTGAACATGTTCCCCGGGGGAGCCCAAATTTCTCCTCCAACTCCCCCAGGCTCGCAAACCTCCCATCAATAAACAGGTCCCTCAGCTGTCTGATGCCCGCTCTGTGCCAACCCTGAAATCCCCCATCAATGTTCCCCGGGACGAACCTATGGTTCCCCCTTAACGGAGCCTCCATCGAGCCCCCCACTTCTCCCCTATGTCGCCTCCACTGCCCCCAAATCTTGAGGGTAGCCGCCACCACCGGACTCGTGGTATACCTCGTAGGAGGGAACGGCCACGGCGCCGTTACCAGGGCCCCCAGGCTTGTATCCCCACAGGATGCCCTCTCCATCCGTTTCCATGCTGCCCCCTCCCCCTCCATTACCCACTTGCGCACCATCGACACATTGGCCGCCCAATAATACCCCGAGAGATTGGGTAACGCCAGCCCCCCACCATCTCTACCCCGCTCCAAGAAGACCCTCTTCACCCTCGGGGTCCCATGCGCCCAAACAAAGCTCATGATGCTGCTAGTCACCCCTTCCCTGTTGACCAGGCCTTGGGGCCTTGTCTGTCTCTGCAGGACTGTTCCTTAATCAAAAAGACAATTAAGGTTTGTTGCCATTAACTCTGCTGCTTGGCACTTTTAATAGTCATTTTTAATAATTACACGTTTTAAATATTAGAAATGTATTGCTTTGATATTGATATTCTTTTGAAAGTCACGTTTAATGTCGTGCCAGCCCTTAACTTTTTGAAATTTGCTCATTGGCCGCTTGAGTGTGAAGACAATTGAAATGTGGTTCCTCACATGAAAAGGTTGGACGATTCTGTTGTAAATAAAGAAGGGTTCATGCACCATAACATGTGCTGCATAATACAGCAATAACTAAGGATATCCAATTTCTGGAGAAGAAATGGCCTGAGGAGAAGTGAGAAGATCAGGAGCATCTAACTGATTCAAAGCAGTCTGGCAGTATTGCCTGCAGAAACCTCATTTATACTTTCTCCCAAACCATTCATAGAACTATAAATCATTCTGGCATCCATTCACCTTTAGCTTCCACTCAATAAAACATCACCAGGGTTGCTTCCTGTTAAATACTGCCTTCTGCTGAAATTCATTAAGGCACGACATTGAGTCTTAAGGGGTGATTTTCTCGGCAGTTATTGGCACACTAACTAACAGGAATGTTGTCGTAGAAAAGTTTATTTTGCAAGGAAATTCGGGTGGAAGCTTTAAACAACTTCTCCAAGTTTCCTCGTGCTTTTGTAGCTCTCCTGCAAGTTGTTACTAGGCACGTTGAATAGGTCAGAATGAAAACCAGTGGGGAAACTTCCTGGATTTGGACCACTGCTGCTGTACTGTGAGTAACTCACAAAGCTTAAAAAGGCTTCGAAGCTGAGGTGATCAGTCGTTCAAGGTGGAAGTGAGAAATTCCTGAGCAGAAGATAGGAAATGATTTTAAAACCATTATTGCACCAATTGATACCTGAGGTCGCAAAGGGTGGCACAGTGGTCAGCACTGCTGCCTCATGGTGCCAGGTTTGATTCTGGCCTTAGGTGACTGTGTGGAGTCTGCACGTTCTCCCCATGTCTGCCTGGGTTTCCTCCAAGTGCTCCAGTTTCCTCCCACAGTCCGCTACCAGGCGTGCATTCCACACCGGTGTCATTGCCAAACACTCGAAGATCACCGATAAGCTTTTGTTTCTCAATCTCTCCTTCATTGTCATTTCAGACTGAAATTATTCCTAATTAACACTGAAATCAAGGGCAAGCTATCCTGCACAACCCAGGAACATGATCAGTTCTACTGAAACACGTCAACAAACAACTGAAATGTTTATAGTCGGATGAGTGCCAAACAATGTGCCCAAAATGGCATAAGCAACACTTTCTAACTGAACACATCACCCAAATTTGACTTTATGAGAGTAACTTCTATTCTTTCTATTCCTCTGTGCAACATTATTTCAAATTTTCAGACAGAACCAAAAGGCATTCAGATCCAATGATGCATCTTGGGATGTTTTACTATGCGAAAGATGCTATATAAGTTCAAGTTGTTGTCGATTCATTCATGCTGTTTTATTTCTCCAACTTTTATGGTCCTGTTTCCCTTCAACTGCAGTGCAGTTTCATTAGCCCTTTGAAATCGAGAGCCAAACCACATCTTCCGATAGATGCACAAATGTTAATAAAAGATACAACTCAAATGTATTTGGTTATTGAGCCATAGAGACTGAAAAAGTCTTCGGGTGCGATTCTCCGGGAAGATTTTTAAGTGTGGTAGCGAGCAGGAAACGCTGCGAGCTTCCCGGCACTCGGCCCAGCGAGGTCGGCAACACTATTCAGCGCCTTCCTTAAAATTTAAAGTACCCAATTTTTTTTTTTCCAATTAAAGGGCAATTTAGCTTGGCCAATCCACCTATTCTGCACATCTTTTTGGGTTGTAGGGGTGAGACCCACGCACACACGGGGAGAATGTGCAAACTTCAGACACAGTGACCCGGAGCCGGGATCGAACCCGGTTCCTCGGCGTCGTGAGAAAGCAGAGATAACCACTGTGCCACTGTGCCAATGCTATTTAACGTTAATTGGACCACTCAATGAGGCCCCATGGGCTGCTCGCTGCAAATGAAGGCGGTTATCCGGGACCGCACTCGCCAGCCCCCGCTAACATTTTCGAGCAGCTCTTAAATAGCACTTGCACAGCCAACCCCACTCAGGCCCCAAGATCCGGGGATGCAGCTGCTGATGCCAGGAGGAACGCCCTGTTCCCCCAATGGTCTCAGAGGGTGAGCCATAGGGCGGCAAACACCACCTGGGATGAGGTGGCAGCGGCCTTGAGCTCAGGGAGTGTGACCAGGAGGACTGGCCTCCAGTATCATTAGAAGGTCAATGACCTACACTGGGCAGCACAAGTGAGTTGACACCAATGCCACTCCCCCCTTCATGGGCCAGCAGCGACCCGTGTGGCCCCCTCTCCAGTCTCAGGAGAAAACACCTCGGAGTGAGCTCCGAGGATGCCACAATCGATGCATCACAGCTGTCATTCCTACCCTCCACCAGCGCAGATACACAAACCTCAGTGGGAAACCTTAGTGGACAGGCTTCCAGGGGACAACCTGGTGAGAACCACACAGCTGCTGTTGTACATCAGGTAGAGGCAGGATCCCCCAGGTGACACAGCAGTCGGAGGTCTGCTGGATCCCAAGGCCCAGCTGAGTCCCAGCCTGATGCTGAGCCTGTGGTACAGAGGTACCCGGAGCTGATGGAGATGTTAAGGTGTGGCCGGGACATTCAGAGGGAGATGTCAGCAACACTCCAGTAGGTCCATAGCCGCATGGAGGAGTTCTAGAGGCAGCGGGCGCAGGATATATCACCGGCAATGCATGGCACCAAGACCAACACTGCCAGGGTGGCTACTGCTGTGGAGAGCCTGGTACACGAAGTCGGCAGCATGAGTGGAAATGTCCAAGGCGTGGTGCTCCATGGCTGAGGGTCTCGGCAGAATTTCCAACTCGCTGGGGGGTGTGACCCAGTTTCAGGCTGGCCTTGATGAGGTTCTGCAGGACATGTCCCACTCTCAGATGGGAATGGGTGAGGCGCTGCGGAGCTTGTCCCATTCACATGTGGGAATTGCCGAGGCACTGCAGAGCATGGCCCAATCACTGAGGAGCATCGCCGAGGGCTTCGACACCTTGGTGCAGACATTGAGGAGCCGCCAAGGCTGACAGAGCCAGAAAATGCTCCCCCGAATTCCACGCCTGTGATGAGACCGCGTCTCGAGGTCAGCACTCAGGACAGGGCGGCACGTCTGTGCATGTGCCATCGACAAATGCAAGGGCCCTCCAGAGGACACTCGCCAGAGGCATCGAAGGCACGGGACATGGTAAGCAGCTGGTACCTCCATCTCAGATTTGCAAACTGGAGACACACATAGATGTAATGGTAGAACTAGGAAGGCTAAGCATGTTGAGGATCACTGAGGGCACTGAGAGAGGGAGGAGATGGTGGGGAATCGTAGGTAGGGTGAAGGGGTGGTGCGGACAGTGGGGCTGCACCTTCAGGAGAGTGGAGAATTGTTGGACACCTGTGATACATTAAAAACCCTTGACCTCAGTCACTTTCTTCTGCAATGCGGGCAGACCACTGAACCCTTAGCTAATTTCTACAGGCATCTCCCCCTCCCTGGGCACACCACGTGCAGGTGATGGGTGTGAGCGAGCATTCAGCAGACAGGCAGGGGTCAGACTATGGTATAGATTGAGAAGCACTGGTTCTCAGTTCTCTGAGGATTATCATCACTTGCCTGCCCTCGACAGTGACCCGCTGACGATGCCGACACAGTCCCAGCAGCTTCGAGTGATGTGACGCAGACCCTGGGAAGGTGGGAAATGGGGGTGCGAGGTGGGTTAGGTAGCGATGATGGACCACATCACATCCTGTGTGAAGCTAGCATGTATGAAGGTCTACCTGTCCCTCCGGGCTTGCCGGACCCTCACCGCTGCTGCCTGTCCTGCAGCCTCCGGTTGGTCCTTGGGTTCCTCCCTGAGATTGTCCTCCAGCCCCTGCTGGTCCGGCGCCGCCTGATCATCTTTGTCCTCCTCCTCCTCGGAGATGGGTACATGTTCCTCATCATCAGCCTCTGGCACATTGCCTGGCACAGTTCTCATTTTCGGCCTCTCCAGCTATTCACAGGCTTCATTGTGCTCGAGCGAGAGCGCAATGAGCCCGGAGAATCGCGTCCTTAGGTTTGGTCGTGGACAGGGGCTTCTTACGCTCTGGTGCTTTCCCGGTACGAATGATGCACAGTAGAACGTCTAGTTCTTGATTAGTTAAAAGTATTTTATGATAAAATAAATCCGTGGCAAAGATAACTATAAGAAATATATTACAAACTCCTCATACTGATAAATTATCCTAGAACTACTGCAAGTATGATTATTCATTAACACGACTAACTCCTGACTCCTCGCAGTACAGTCACATGATACATTTGCACTGCCACCTGCTGGTCGGATGTTGCTTACATCATTATATACATGATTGCTTATGCATATCATCACAGAGGTGTCTGGTTCTGAGAGACTAGGTGAGGCTTTTTCCTACTTTGGTTTTTATGTCTTTGTATATTCCTATGACCTTGCACATTAAAAAAGGCATTCTTCTGTGGACTTCCACATGACTTCCAAATCCAGCATGCCATTCCTTTCAGTTGATGAAGCCATTTCTCACACATGCCTTTAGAGACATCAGAAGCCGCTTGTACACAGTAAATGAGTGCTTTGGTGCAGCCCTATATAGAACATAGAACATAGAACAGTACAGCACAGAACAGGCCCTTCGGCCCTCAATGTTGTGCCGAGCCATGATCACCCTACTCAAACCCACGTATCCACCCTATACCCGTAACCCAACAACCCCCCCCTTAACCTTACATTTATTAGGACACTACGGGCAATTTAGCATGGCCAATCCACCTAACCCGCACATCTTTGGACTGTGGGAGGAAACCGGAGCACCCGGAGGAAACCCACGCACACAGGGGGAGGACTTCACACTGCCATTATTCTGCTCATATACAGTGTGTTTGCAGCTCACTACAATACAGTGTCAGTGTCAGTGTGCTGGTTTTGAAATGTGATAAATGGACTGTGTGTATTATAAACAAAATAATGGAAGGAAAGTTTTGCAGTGATGAATCACCTCTTTATACTGTTAATTCCATTATGATAGCTACCACACTGCTTTAGGTAACTGTTGTTGCATCAAGTTACGAATTTAAATCATTTGCAATTACTCTGCAATATTTGGAACCGTGCTGATAAACATGGAAAAGGACAAAACTGTTTGGTTAAGTTCTGCCATTTTCATTTTTATACTCTTCAGGCATGTAAACATTCTCCGAAATCACCCAAAAGATGTTCATAATTATAATACATCTGCAAATGCCTACCAAAAGCCACTTTGGCCTAAAACGATCAATTAAATGTCGTCCTGACCCTTGTCGAATGTTTATACTTGCAAGCTTAGTCTTCTGTGTGCGCGCGTTAACTCAGTATTGAAGTAAAACAATTCTAACTTAAGTTTCAAATTCTGTCACCTTGAGTGAAGTTTTGGTCCATAAAAGGGGTATAAATGAAAGAACTAAAACTTTTATCCAACCTTATTTCATAGGAATGCCTTGGAGTATTCACAGACATATGCCTTTTGATTAAGTGGGTATTTGTAATTGTGAATGGGTTTTTTAAGTACAGAACAACAAAGGAAGATAATAATAAAAATCAGTTAGACAGTTACATGGGCAGGGTGGGTATGGAGGGATATGGGCCAAACGCGGGCAAGAGGGACTAGCTTAGTGATAGAAACTGGGTGGCATGGACAAGCTGGGCCGAAGGGCCTGTTTCCATACTGTAAACATTTATTACTCTCTGACTCTATGATAATTTACTCAAATCAGCTAAAACACTTTGTGTAGCAACATGAATTTAAGTTAAGACTTTAATGTTAAAAAACATCTCAAGGCACTTCACAGAAGTGGAATTCGTCAATAATGGACTCCAAATCAAAGAAGGAGGTATGTATTATAAGGGGTAACCAAAAGTTTAGTTAAGAGGTAGATTTTAAGGGCAGCACGGTGGCGCAGTGGTTAGCACTGCAGTCTCACGGCGCCGAGGACCCAGGTTCGCTCCCGGCTCTGGGTCACTGTCCGTGAGGAGTTTGCACATTCTCCCCGTATCTGCGTGGTTTTTCGCCCCTACAAGCCAAAGATGTGCAGGGTAGGTGGATTGGCCATGCTAAATTGCCCCTTAATTGGATAAAATAAATTAGGTACTCTAAATTTATAAAAAAGGAGGTAGATTTTAAGAAGGTAATAGAGGAACCGTACCAGCTGCAGAGATGGCAAGCTTTAAGGAGCGAATTCAGAGCATGAGGCCTAGATGGCTGAAGGCATAATGGAAGAAGGCAATGTGAAATAGACAGGAGACCAGAGCTGGAAGAACACAGAGTTTTGGAGGGCTGCCAGGTCAGAGAATGATACAGTGGTAGGAAGGGTTGAACTCAATTTTTTTTAAGGAACTGAACAAAAGAATGATCATTTTTAAATTGGAGCCTTGTGGAAATGGGGATGAATGGCCACAAGCATGGTGAATGTATAGAACTTGGTGGGAGAGAGGATGCAGAATTTGGCCGAGCTGATGTTTATGGAGGGTGGAGGCAGACCAAAAAAGCACTGAAATAGCCAAGTTTGGAGACGATAAAGGCATGGATGAGGATTTTGGCAGTGCGTTGAGGTGACCAAAGGTATGCCTGAGGCATTTCAAAATGAATGCATCGCTCAGTAAAACCTTTATGTTGTCAAAGATAGATTCTGACAAAACACATTTTCATATATCAGAAGCTGGACAATGTGTTATAGTGTGATTTAAGTATTCCTCAAAGAAGGGGCAGCATAGTGGCGCAGTGATAAGCACTGCTGCCTTACGGTGCCGAGGACCCGAGTTTGATTCCAGTCACAGGTCACTGTCCACATTCTCCCCGTGTCTGCATGGTCTCACCCCCACGACCCAAAAAGATGTGCAGGGTAGGTGGGTTGGCCACGCTAAATTGCCACTTAATTGGAAAAAAATTATTGGGTACTCTAAATTTATATAAAAGAAGTATTCCTCAAAAAAAAATTAATGGAATGGAGAAAGACGGAAAGAAAAAAGTAATATTTTTACAGTGACCAAACACATCACTCGGTATTCCTAAAGAACTTCACATAAAATGATTGACCTTGAGCTACCATTGCTGTTGCTATGCAGGTGAATGTAAGCAACTGATTCTTAAAATGGAAGCATTTTGACTAAGACAAAGATAGTGTTCTACTTTTTCTGTCTGTGAGTCTAACCTAAAACTGCCTGTATGCCGTGCAGAGATAATTCTGACCTTGAGTATGACTGATGTGTCTGAATATAAATTGATCTTCCTTTTCTTCAGCGACAGTGCCACTGTTTGGAGCTATATGAGGACGTGCACTCTGAATTTTCAATCGTGGTGGAGGATGTTCCTAAATGATCTTCAGCTGACCTCCATGCTAATCTGCATGGATAGCTGCCTTTTAGCTGTCTTTTAGTAGGAACACTTGTTGCCTTCTACACTGACGGACATCTTTTGGAAGCTGCCGTGTGTATTTTGTTCATAGCTTGGTTCCTAACCAGTCATGCCAGAATCACGTGATAATTTGTAAATATTGTCAAAAAAATATATTTCAACACATATAAATAATCTCCCAGTGCTTACTTCCTTCCACATTGCTGACCAACTGAATTTGGTAGCCAAGAGGGAAATATAGTGTGCAAAATATTATTAATGGTAAATTAGCTATCTTGGTTCTATACTGTTAAAAACCAAGATCCCAGCTTCAAATATCTGTTCTGCTGTTAAGATATTTTCAGCAGGAAGGCACAACAGTTGGTTTCATCCCCTCGAGACTAAGGAGAGGGAAACAGCTAACTCAATTCCTGCTAACAATTCCTGCTCCTGATCACTATCTAATGACCATTTCTCCAAAGTTGGGTACTGTGCAAGTGGATAATTAGGATAAGTTGCAATGGCTGCCTTTGTCAAACAGGCATGTGGTGCAGACTTACACATGCAAAATATTCTATTGGACAAACAGATGAACAGAAGTGCACAAAAAGACCATCAGGCTTATCAAGTCTGCAAAATCTGATACATCATTGACTGACCCCTTAACCACACAACTTCCTGAGAAAGGGCAAAAAACACATTCAATTCAGTAAAATCTCTGGGAAATTGACTTTCTAAGTCAATCAAGCAAGGCTCCAGGAAATTGTGGCACCCCTTAATTTCTCATAATCACAGTTAACTAGAAAGTTACCCTTTGTAACTGGAAGTGACCTATCCTCTCAGGAATGTGTAAACTCTCTTTCAAAGGACAGCAGCAACTCTTGATCCGCTGTTTCATTCCAGTTTGCTTCACAGGGTAATGAGTCTCTGTGAACAAAAAAACATTTCCTGGCATTTAGCCTGACACTTTACCCCTGGAATTTGTGTGCAAGATCTCTGGTGAGTCCTTCTTCTCCGACCCATCAAACATACTGGGCGGGATTTGTGCCGTGGGCACAAATACCACCATGGCCGCAAAATCCCCCAAGAGGCTAAAACCGGGATTTGGGCCGGAGAGATTTTGGAACACAATCTTCCCAGGCATTCCCTGATGCCCTGATGAGGTTCACGCCAAGGAAGGGCACAAACCTGATTTGCATCAACTTGAATGTATTATAATATACTCAGCATGGTTAACATCACGGGCGGAATTCTCTGTTTCTCAGACTAAATACTGACACCGGGACACAATCGGTGCAATTATACAAAAGCAAAATTGCGCCGCACCCTGAGCAATTCAACAACCATTGATGGGCTAGCAAGGGCACCACCTGGAGCATGAGTGATTCCAATGAAAAACAGTGTCTGATTTGCCGGGGTCAGGATTGACACATGAGAGGCTATCAAGTTTCAGCCATGTATTGGCACTTCATTCCCCACACACATTCATCCCAGCAAACGAGATAGCAGCAGGGAGAAAGGCACCCCGGTTTACGGACACAGAACTGGAGACTTTGCGAGATGCTGTGGAGGAGAGACAGGCCACCCTGCACCCTGGGGTGGAAAGGACGCTGCCACCCACCACATACGCTGGGCCTGGTAAAGGTGGCAGATGCCATGAGCGCCATAATCCCCACTGCCAGGACCTACCAGCAGTGCAGGAAGAAGCCGCACAACCTCCTCAGGGCAGCCAGGGTGAGTAGTCCGCACTTGTCCCTTGCACATATCCCGTCATGCACACCCATAACCTCCCCCCGCCCCCCACCTGGAGTTGAGTGGACCCACCTGCCAGCAATGTGCGTGCACTCCACCAAGGACCACATGCCAGCACCCATACCAGCCACCATGGCCAGATGCCCTGGCCACAAAGGCCACCAGCTACCTACCCCTGTGTTGCAATCATCCAACTGCCTAACATTGTGTGCTTTCTATCTCTGCCCCCCCACCTGAAGAAGGCGTTGCACAACCACCGGGAGAGAGAAAAGACCGGGGGGCGGAGGGGTCCACTGGATCTGTGGCACCTCCCTGCAGCGGAGCAATGGGCACTGGACCAGGTCGGTGGGCCTGGAGAGAGGGCAGTCGCAAGGCAGAGGTTGGCATTGACGGGCAAGTGAGACTCTGTTGGCTTAGTGGTTTCCCTTGGCACATGTGCCACCACCCCCACACCACACGCGCACCCCCATACATCCCCCCCCCCCCCCCCCCCCCCCCCCAACACCCCACATCACCGTTATGGGCCGGTGCTCATAGGGAAACATGCATCCTGTCAATCACCCTCTGGACCTGAGGGATCTCAGCGATGATGACGAATCCTGCTGCCCGGCCATCCTTGTGGGCTCGGTCCAAAATGAATTTGATGTATTGTGCCGACCGGGCATATAGGGCCTCCGTGACGGCAAGGATACACCTGTGCACCAAGGTCTGTGAGATCCCGGACAGGACCCCACTCGGCAGCTGGAAGGATGACCATCAGCTTGACGGCCACCGGCAGCGGCTGTCCTCTCCCATAGCCCCGCGGTGTCAGGTGCACCATGGTCCAGCCGGTGTGCCATACGGTCCCCCTACTCAGCTGGAACCTTCGACGGCATCCCCGGTCAGGCAGGTCCTCGAATGGCAGGTATTACCAGTACATACGAGGCTCTAGCGGTACCACCTTTCCACCTCCTCCTCGGCCTGTTGGGTGGCGGGCGCTCCGTACACACTGGCAATAAGCAATTTTCATTTCATTTTTCATTTCCCCACCACCGGCGAGGAAGAGGAGTTTAAGAAATGGCTTGAAGCAGAATGTAGTACTCTTTATTTTACATTTGACAATGCTAGGAATCCTTAATAATTGCCAGGCTCTCCAAGTGATCATAAATCACATCCAATATAATTTTCCCAACACTTTCCTACAACCAATGTCAAATGTACAGGCCTACATTTACATTTCTTTCCCTTCTTAAATAATTGCACCTGCGGGAGCAAACAAATCTCCTTGTTAAATATTTAAGAATATTGTTTACATGTACGGGAAGGCACAATGGCACAGTCGCTAGCACTACTGCCTCACAGCTCAAGGGACCCAGGCTCAATTCTGACCTCAGGTCACAGTCTGTGTTTACACTTTCTCCCCGTGTCTGCATGGGTTTCCTCCAGGTGCTCCGGTTTCCTCCCACAGTCCAATGATGTGTAGATTAGGTGAATTGGCCATGCTAAATTGCTCCTTAGGGTAGGGTTGTAGGAATAGAGGGTGGAGTGGGCCTGGGTAGGGTGATCTTCGAAGAGTCATTGCCGATGTGATGGGCCAAATGGCCTCCTTCTGCACTATAGGATTCTATGATTCTATGATTCTTGATTCTATGATTCTATGATTCTTGATTCTATGATTCTTGATTTTATGATTTTATGATTCTATGATTCTATGATTCTATGATTCTATGATTCTTGATTCTTGATTCTATGATTCTATGATTCTATGATTCTATGATATGGGGTTGAATTTTTGTATCGGGTTTGGGAAACGTGTTTCGGGGCAACTGAATTCACCAACCTGAACCCGTCACTTCCTCCTACACTTGCCAAATTTATGTCTCCTAGAAATGTGGGCAGACAAGTTTCAAATCTCCCTCCTGCCTATTCAGGCTTGAGGCTTACTCAGAGGACTGCAGGTGGCGGGATGGACAGGTTAGAAGACTGCGTCAGTGCTTGGAGGCATCGGCCCAACTCTTCACATGATTCTTCTGCCTCTTTAGCCTCACTCCCCTATCCCAACCCCCAGCCATGTCTCCTCATATCATCCATTCCACCTCCATGATCCCATATGTCCATCTCCCCATGCCCCGTTATATACCCCATGTCTCCAATGCCCTGGCTATGCCCGCCATGTATCCTCCATTTCTACGCGCCCAGTATCCGCTATGGACAGACCTCAGAAACCATGTAACGGCAATGGGAAGCCTTTAAAATGGACATGAAACAAAATAAAACCTCTGACAACCCCTCTAACAATCTAACACGACTATTAATCATTAACTGACATCTATTCAGTACCATATCAAAGTCCGATAATTCTAATATAACCTTTTAAAACTGTATATAAAATCACACTCTTGGTCTCCTGCATAATTGCGTAAACAACACCCCATATGGAGCGAAGTGCTTCACAGCTTTTTAAACTTAACCCAGCATTAATAATGGACCCAGCTGTCAAAACAAACCATTCCAGACAATGGAACCTATTGAAAATGAAGGATCAGATTTTTAAAAATATATTACAAACCAGATGACCTGTAAATTAAAGGAGTGGAGCAGGTGGGTGTTTCTTTGTCTACGTTTAATGAGTTGGCCATTTTTATTTACACATTAGGCATTTAAATTAGTGTTTGCAACACAATAGGTTGGTTCCCAGACGCAGCTATCATCAGTTCTGAATGCATAATCGCACCTTTTTAAATAGGAAAAGGCTCTAAGGCATCTCAGCACTTACACAAGGCTGGTCAATATTATGGTCAGCATCTAACAATGATATTTGAAGTTGTTTATTCATTTAGTACTTCCCTGTGAGAATTTTCCCAATTCCTCTATGGGCTTCCCCCAAAGTTTCTGAACTACTTTACCTGTCCTGGTTGTTTTTCCAAAGGTTTCCAAAAGCGTCCCAACCTGATGAAAATAATATGGGACATGAGATATAAATTTCCCCTCAACCAGTCAATGGCAACTCTGGCGTTACAGTCTGTGCATGTGGGTCACAGTCCAAACCTATCCCAGCTCCCAAACACTTCCTGCCTTTGGGAAGTTTCTGTGGAGATTCTTCATGAGGCAAAAATTCAAATCTCTGGTCCCGCATTCTCAATTTCCTGCCCTCATCCCTGACTTTTTGATAATTCAGCCCATGACCGCCCACCTTTCCCTTGACGGTCTAGGATGAATGACAACAACATATCGTGCAACATTAACAGCTTCAAGTACTTTATCCTTTTCTAAAATAATTTCTGCAGTTATTTTCAGTGGAGCAATTTTAGCCCACACCTACCCTGTAACACTAGGATGGGAATAATAACTTTAAAAATGAATACTGGTGAAAAGCATCATAATTATCACATTGCCATACCTCTCCATATCTAACCTATACTGTTAAATCCCTCAAAGAACCAACACGGTCTTATTTTTTGAACTCCCATAAGGAAAACCTTTTCATCGCAACCGTTGTTGTCTACTCTCCTTTGTTTTAGAATTTCTAACACAAGCTTCATTAATCCTCGGCTGTTTTTATTCTTTTCCATACTTTCGTGACTTTTGAAGTTCTATACATGGTGGAATATGTTTTTAAGTTCGTTGCTCTGTGATCCACTACTAAAACCCATCAATTCACTTTGAACACTTCTTTGTGCAAGGTTTCCTCATCCATCAGTACAGATCTAAAAATACTCCATTTTTGTTTGATGTCACTGTTATTTTTATCCTGTTGCCTATCTTAATGTACCCTTTAAAATCTTTCCTCAGAAGTCAAAAGTTAGTCTCTTGAAATTGAGTAGTCACATTGAACTATCAGCATATTAAAGCTGTCTTATCTGAAATCTAACACAAGGCTTGTTATTGTTCAGATGCTCCCCTACAAAGATCGGATATCATCTCCAAATTACCACAAAGTAATATTTTGTCCTATCCAGTACTTCTACTTGCATGCTGAATCAGGAAACAATCATTAATAGTGTCAACAAATAACTCAGTTTTGTCTCTCTGTAGTTTGATGACTCATATCAGAACACTTTACTGAATAACCAAAACCCTCAATAATAAAATAATATCAATCTACTACTTGGATTGGATTGGATTGGATTTGTTTATTGTCACGTGTACCGAGGTACAGTGAAAAGCATTTTTCTGCAGGCAGCTCAACAGATCATTAAGTACATGGGAAGAAAAGGGAATAAAAGAAAATACATAGTATTAGTGATAATGAGGTCAGTCAATAAGAGGGTCATTTGATCACAAAGTTCTATATCTTGGAGTACCTATTGCCCCAGGGACTCCATTGACAGTACAGTAACTTAAATAGCCCGCAGGGGCTCTGCAGGGTGGAAATGACTATCTTCCCTATGGTCCTTGCGGAGTACGAGTTCCCTCACTCGGGATTTCTATTAACCTCTGTATGAAAGGCTGGCCAATAAGACACCGACCAGTGAGGAACCATTGGGGATTTACCGGGCTGTGTATAGTTTGTGTTGAAAATAAAATGTACTTTCTTTACTTTACTCGATGTTGGCTCCCTGTGTCCTTATTAAACTGGCGATGAGGAGTAAACTGTCTTGCTGTCAATGTTGTCAATGCTGCAACCTCCTGAGCTAAGCCACCTCCCTGATTTTCTGGACCCAGGTTTGGATTTATTTGATTCGCCATGCCTCTGTTTGGACAGTTAGATGCATTTGACACCAATGTTGAAGACTGGAACCAATATGCTGAACAAATGAGTTGCATTTTCCGGGCCAACAACATCATGGAGAACAAGCGTCAGACGGTCATACTGTTGACGGCCTGCGGAGCGCACATGTTTGGGGTGATCTGGAGTCTCACATACCTGGCGGTGCCAGATACACAATCATTCTACCAACTCCTGGCACTGTGGCATTACGCGTCAACCCGATCTTGTTGGTAGTCGTTCTAAGATACCGGCTTAATACGGCAGCGAGAACCCCCCCCCCCGGCGAGTCCGTCACCAAATTCATATCATGGCTCCAAAAGATAGCTGAGTTTTGTGAGCGTGGAACTGCTTTACCCAATATGCTCTGTGATCATTTGGTCTGCAGTATAAAAAATATGGAAACACAGAAAAAACATTTGGG
Source organism: Scyliorhinus canicula (assembly GCF_902713615.1). Lineage (NCBI taxonomy): Eukaryota > Metazoa > Chordata > Chondrichthyes > Carcharhiniformes > Scyliorhinidae > Scyliorhinus > Scyliorhinus canicula. The sequence goes on from NC_052148.1 coordinate 233,190,197, forward strand.
CAAAAACTCCCTGACCTTTCAGCAGGCACTGCAGGTCTCCCTGGCCTGGGAAAACACAGAACACAGTGTCCAAGAGATTAAGGGATGAAGGTGAACATTTTAAGGTGTCACCCCTCACGTGGTATCCCCCATGGCCTGGACTGAACACCATGGCAAAATACGGCCGCTGAGACATGCAACATCACTGGACTCGGCTGACAGCATTACCAGTTCACATGTACCACGTGGGTGCCAGTCTAGGTTTACGCATGGGCAGCAAGAAGGGCAGCACTCAAGGCACTCCAGTCAAGGTAGGTGTCAGCCCTGGTGTCGGGCCTTGCATCTGAATGGCCCAGAAGAGGTCAAGGGTGAGACTGAGATGCAGCTGGACTGTTTGGATGCGCCTTAGTGTGGTCCCTATTCGTGTTCCGATACAGGTGAATGGCCATCTTCTTCAAATGGAATTGGATACAGGTGCTGCCATTTCTGTGGTGGCACAGAGCACCGTTTATCTTATAAAATGAGATGTGCACACTTTAACTTTGGCTGACACGGTGGCTCGTTTGGCCACTTTAGCACACGTGGCTAGCACTACCGCTTCACAGGGTCCCAAGTTTGATTCCCTTCTGGGTCACTGTCTGTGCGGAGTCTGCAAGTTCTCCCTGTGTCTGCTTGGGTTTCCTCCGGGTGCTCCGGTTTCCTCCCACAGTCCAAAAACGTGCAGATTAGGTGGATTGGCCTTTAGTGTCCAAAAAGGTTAGGAGGTGTTATTGGGTTATGGGGATATGGTGGAAGTGAGGGCTTAAGTGGGACGGTGCAGACTCGATGGGCCGAATGGCCTCCTTCTGCACTGTATGTTCTAAGGTCTATGGTCTATGGGATGACTGAATATTGTGGGGTCCACCCTTGCTTTGGTAGTTTATGGCACTAGTCACTTTGCCTTCCCCTCATGTTTGTGGAAGGGAGCGGGCCTGGCCTGTTGGGTCGTGACTGACTACACCAGCTGCAGTTGGATTGGCAACACATTCTCCAAATAGGATCTGGCGGTCCGTGTGCAGTACTGAGCAAGTTCCTTGAGGTTTTCCAGCCGGGCTTGCATACAATTAAAGGGCCATAGTCAAGGTCCAGGTGGACCTGGAGGCCCAACCCCAATATTTCTGTGCTCACCGAGATCTCTATACTTTAGTGGAGAAAGCCGAGACTGATTTGTCATTTGGAGAGTTTGGGGCATCATTAGTCCTGTTCGCTTCACCGATTGGTGGTCCCTGTAATGAAGCAGGATAGGACAGCCTGGCTCAGCAGAGATGAAGAATTGGCAGGAAACATGGCTTTGAGGTTTGACTGTTATCCTTTAACACACATCGAGGATCTGTATGTAACATCGGCTGGGTGGTTGTACATTTACGAAATTGGACATGAACAATGGTTATCTACTGCCGAAGCTCGACAAATCATCACAAAAGTATGTTAATCAATGCACACAAGGGACTCTATGGATACACCCAGGTACTGTTCAGAGTATCCTCGGCATGTGCAGTCTTCCAGCAGTTTACGGAGATGATGTGCTGGGCACAGGGACCACACACCAAGAACATTTGCAGAACCTCGAGGCGGTGTTGAACTGTTTTTCAGCGCATGGGGTCCGCCTGTGCTGCGCGAAGTGCGTGTTTCAGGTGAAGGAAGTAGTGCATTTCGGGTACCGGGTGGACTGGGAAAGCTTGCACCCGGTCATCAATAAAGTGAGAGCCATCAAAATGGCCCCTGCCCCACGCGACACCACCGAGCTTTACTCTTTTCTTGGACCAGTAACTTACTGTGGCTGATTTATTCCAAATCTGGCAACCGTCCTGGCCCCCCCTTCATTTGCTCCTCAAGAAGCACCAGCCATAGGAATGGAGCAAGGCCCAGGTTGAGGCGTTTAAGTAGGTGAACAGGGGTTGTCCTCTTCGGGGGTGCTGACGCATTTTGATCCTTCAAAACCATTGTACGTCACATGCAATGCATCACCATACGGGACTGGGACAGTCCTGTCTCATCGATGAGTGATGGCCGTGAAGGAGCGATCGCCTTTAACTCCCAATTGCTGGCTGCGGCTGAGAGAAAATATGCCCAGATAGAGAAGGAAGGCCTGGTGTTCATATTTGGTATAAAGCAGTTTTACCAGTACGTTAATGGCTGCCATTTCTTTATCATCACAAGCCGTTACTGGGCCTTTTCTGTGAAGTCAAGGCAAACTTGGCAATTGCATCTGTGAGGATTGCTATGGCTGCTTACAAATACTCTTTCGAGCACCACCCAGGGACCCAGATTGCGCATGTCTCTGCAGACTGATTCTGCAAACCCCCCTGCAGCAGGCAAAGTAGTCGCAGTCCTTAATTTTATGGATTCCTTGCCCATCACTGCATCTTTTCTTCGTGACTGGAAGCAGACGGACCATGACCTTGCCAAGGTGTGGCATCTGGCGCTATACAGTGGGCCGCATCCGCAGCTGCCAGCGGAGATTAGAGCTTTCTCCTCCAAGTTTTCAGAGCTGACTGTGGAAGATGGTATCCTCCTGTGCGGCACGAGAGTTGTTGTTCCAACAAAGGGCCAGGTAGTCATGTTAAAGGACCTTCACAACGGGCACCCATGTCCAAAGATGTTCATGAGAAGCTATGTCTGGTGACTGAGGTTGGATACGGATATTGAGATGTTGGTCCAACAGTGCTCAATCTGTCAAGAGCACCAGATGCTCCCTGCAGTAGCACCCTTTTACCCTTGGGAGTGGCTGCTCCATTCCTGCAGTCGATGTTCCTCGTCCCAGTGGGTGCCCACTGAAATGTGGCTGGAGGTTCACAAGATGGCGTCAATCACATCCCGGGGCGACCGCCGAGCAATTGCCAATTTCCTTTTCCACCCTCGGAATCCACGAGGTGCTCATGACAGATAATGGGGCCTCTTTCACGAGTGAAGTGTTTGCAATCTTTAGGAAATCAATGGGATGCGCCATGTCAGCACTGCCGCATACCATCCCGCATCATATGGTTTGTCAGAGAAGGCCGTGCAGACGGTTAAACGGGGGCTAAAGAACAGACTTCGGGCTCAATGGACATCAGACTGCCACTATTTCTGTTCTCATATAGGATCACACCACACTGGGGTGGCCCAAACTGAGATGTTAATGGATCGCAGGCTTCGTTCACGACTGAGTTTGAGTATCCTGGACATCGAAGGTGCGCCGTAACCAGGATTTGTAAGGGCGTGACCCAGTTCGATGTCGTCAACACTTTGCACCTGGCAACGTGGTGTACATTCAGAACTTCAATGACGGTGCTCGCTGGCTCTCTGGTCGTTAGCCAAAATGGATTAGTCTCTTACCAAGTTCGGGCCCGAGGGCAACTGATGCGATGGCATTTAGATCACATTCATTCATAGAGGTTGCTCCCTCATGAGGTTCCTCAAAGGAAACATGTCCTAGTCCTCCGGCCCCATTGCCGAGCCAGCCTGCTGTGATGCATCCAGCCTCCCACGATGCCGACATGCCCAACGTTGTCTCTTCCGACTCTGAAATAGCGATGCAGACCTCAGAGGTCTCGGATGCCGATCATCCACCTCCAACTGATCATCCGCCTCCAGCTGATCATCCGCCTCCAGCTGATCATCCGCCTCCAGCTGATCATCCGCCTCCAGCTGATCATCCGCCTCCAGCTGATCATCCCCCTCCAGCTGATCATCCCCCTCCAGCTGATCATCCCCCTCCAGCTGATCACCCGCCTCCAGCTGATCATCACCCTCCAGCTGATCATCCGCCTCCAGCTGATCATCCGCCTCCAGCTGATCATCCGCCTCCAGCTGATCATCCGCCTCCAGCTGATCATCCGCCTCCAGCTGATCATCCGCCTCCAGCTGATCATCCCCCTCCAGCTGATCATCCCCCTCCAGCTGATCATCCCCCTCCAGCTGATCATCCCCCTCCAGCTGATCATCCGCCTCCAGCTGATCATCCCCCTCCAGCTGATCATCCGCCTCCAGCTGATCATCCGCCTCCAGCTGATCATCCGCCTCCAGCTGATCATCCGCCATGGTATTCTTGCCGCAGACGATGTTCATCAAAGATGTACAGTGACCGATTTTTCACATCAGCTCAATGACAATTTGCAACATCCTGAAAAAATTTGATGTCCTCTGCCTGCTCCACCTTCTCCGCCTCACTGATTGTCGAGGAGGTATTCGGACATTCGGGGGGAGGAATGTAATAGCCCGCATGGGGCTCACGGGGTGAGGAATGATGATCTTCCCCATGGTCCTTGCGGAATACGAGCTCGCCCGCTAGGAGTAGGGGATCTTTAGTAACCTTTGTATAAAGGTCAGCCAGTAAGGCACCAACCAGTGAGGAACCCAGTGGGGATCTACCGGGCAGTGCATATATCATGTTGTAAATAAAACATTGTTTCTACGGCAGCATGGTGGCGCAGTGGGTTAGCCCTGTAGCCTCACGGCGCCGAGGTCCCAGGTTCGATCCCGGCTTTAGGTCACTGTCCGTGTGGAGTTTGCACATTCTCCCTGCGTTTGCGTGGGTTTCACCCCCACAACCCAAAGATGTGCAGGGTAGGTGGATTGACCATGCTAAATTTCCCCTTAATTGGAAAAAATGAATTGGGTACTATAAACTTATTTTAAAAAACATTGTTTCTTTATTTTACTCGGTGTGGACTCTCCATGTCCTTATTAAAGTAAACTTTAAAAAATGGACTAAAGCAAAATAACACTTTTTAAAAGCACTTTGCAAAACGAAATTGAATTGGAAAACTTTAAATGCTGCACAGCTAACAAATAAAAACAGAAAATGATGGATAAACTCAGCAGGTCTGGCAGCATCTTTTTAAAAAAAGTTAGATTACTCAATTATTTTTTCCAATTAAGGGGCAATTTAGCGTGGCCAATCCACCTAATGTGCACATTTTTGGGTTGTGGGGGCAAAACCCACACAGACACGGGGAGAATGTGTAAACTCCACACGGACAGTGACCCAGAGCCGGGATCGAACCTGGGACCTCAGCGCCGTGAGGCGCTTGTGCTAACCACTAGGCCACCGTGCTGCCCCTGGCAGCATCTTTTGAGAGAAAAAGAGAATTAATGTTTCGAGTCTAAATTACCTAATTTTAAAAATAAATTTAGAGTACCCAATTCATTTTTTACAATTAATGGGCAATTCAGCGTGGCCAATCCACCTACCCTGCACATCTTTGGGTTGTGGGGGCAAAACCCATGCAGAAAAAGGGAGAATGTGCAGTGGTACCCACTTCGCCACTGTGCTGTCCCTCTAAATGACCTTCCTACAGAAGATAACAATATGGTGATGAGCTAATAGCTACTTTGTATCAGTTACAAGGATCAACTGTCAACAAATCCATCATTTCAGGCAACACGGTGGTGCAATGGGTTAGCCCTATTGCCTCACGGCGCCGAGGTCTCAGGTTCAATCCCTGCTCTGGGTCACCGCCCGTGTGGACTTTGCACATTCTTCCTGTGTTTGCGTGGGTTTCGCCCCCACAACCCAAAGATGTGCAGGCTAGGTGGATTGGCCACGCTAAATTGCCCCTTAATTGGAAAAAATGAATTGGGCCTCTAAATTTATTAAAATTTAAAAAAACAAATCCATAATTTCCTCTTTTGGAAACTCATGTAACCTGTGAACTAAATTTCAGATCCACCGCTATTTTTCAGCCAGGTCAGGGAAACGTTATCTATACTGTATTCAATATGGTAAAAATTTAGCAAAACTGCTGTAGATGCTGGAAATCAGAAATAAAAACATAATATGTTGAGAAAGGCTTAGTAGGTCAAGCAGCACCGATGGACAGAGATTCAGTTCATGTCTCAAATCAATGACCTATCATGGTTTTTTTCTCTCTCCATGACCAGTTTAAATACCTCCCAATGACACTGTTTTGCATTCCCATTTAGTCTTTTTGTCCTGTGGATTCAAATGAATCCCATGTTTCCAGAATAATTTATCCACCAGAGGAAATATCCTCTTGTTATCGACAGATGTAATTTACTTTTTCAACTCAATGTTAATAATTATATATTCAAATCAATGACCATGCTTCTTTCTCACAAGCTCCAAGAAACAACAAACCTGAGGCCACAGCCACAGCTATTTTATGTGTTAATATACTGATCATTCTGTGCAATTGTCCTTTCAGTGACGAGGTTTTCTTTAGTATTCCATGCAAAGCAATGTAGCAGTTCTTTTGCATTCTTTCTTCATCAAACCATCCATCCTATTACCTATATATTTAAGCTTAGACTCTGGAAAACAGACATGGGGGGCGGGATTCTCCAATCCCACGGCAGAGTGTCCACGCCGTCGTAAACGCCGTCGCGTTTTACGACGGCATGAACGGGCCGCTCCCAGGACTAATTCTACAGGGGGCCAGCACGGTGCTGGAGCAGTTCACGCGCTCCAGCTGCCGATCCCGGCGCGAACTGTGCGCCGTGGGATCCGCGCATGTGCAGTTGCGCCAGCGCCAACATGGACATGTGTAGTGGCGCCGGCGCCCACGTGCGCATGCGCAGTGGCCTCCTTCAACGTGCCGGCACCGATGCAGCATGGTACAGGACGACAAGGGCCAGCGCATAGGGAAGGAGGCCCCCAGCCACAGAGGCCAGGCCACATCGGAGGCCCCCCCACGGGGTTGGACCCCCCCTTCCCCCCACAGGCTGCCACCCGACCCTTCAATGCCGAGATCCTGCTGGTTCAGAGAAGGTTAGAATGGCGCCAGCGGAACTCGGCTTTTTTCTTACGGCCACTCGCCCCATCCGGGCTGGAGAATCGGCGGGCCGGTCGCAGAGAGCAGCCCGCGACTGGCGCCACGCCAACCACACCGGCGCAAATGGCACCGATTCTGCGGCGTGGCCCAATCACGGGGATTCTCCACTCTGGCCCAGGGCTGGCAGAATCCCGCCCCTTTTTTACTGAATAACTTCCTCCCACACATCACATCACTGATATGGGCCACAGTGGAATTCACAACCCACTCGGTAAAAAAGATGTTCAGCATCTGATATTGGAGGCAGTCGAGAGGAGGTTCACCAGATTGATTCCAGGGATGAAAGGGTTGACTTATGAGGAGATATTAAACAGTTTGGGCATATACACGGTGGAGTTTGGAAGTATTAGAAGGGATCTGATCGAGGTGTATAAAATACTAAATAGGATTGATAAAGTAAACAAAGACAAATGTTCCCACTTGTGGGGCAATCTAAAATGAGAGGTCACGGATATAGGTTGAGAGGCGGTAGATATGGAACTGAGATAAGGAGGAACTACTTCTTGCAGAGGGTGGTGAATTTGTGGAACTCACTGCCCCATAGTGCGGTGGAGTCTGAGTCATTAAATGGTTTCAAGAAGTGATATTTTATTTCTGATTTTAAAAAACAGGTTAAAGGGATGTGGGCAACAGGTGGGGAGGTGGATTTGAGACCAGGAAGGGATCAGCCATGATCTTATTAAATGGCGGAGCAGACTCGAGGGACTGAATTGCCTACTTCTGCTCCTAATTCCTGTGTTCCTATACAGTAGTATTCAAAATAAAAATGTAGTTATTGATAACTATATCACCATATGAAGTAGCTGCAAAATTGGAGATCATAGAATTTACAGTGCAGAAGGAAGCCATTTGGCCCATCGAGTCTGCAGTGGCCCATGGAAAGATCACCCTATCTAAGCCCACATCTCCACCCTATCCCCGTAACCCCATCTAACCTTTTTGGACACTAAGGGTAATTTATCATGGCCAATCCACCTAACCTGCACGTCTTTGGACTGTGGGAGGAAACCCACGCAGACACGGGAGAATGTGCAGACTCCGCACAGACACTGACCCAAGTCGGGAATTGAACCCGGGACCCTGGAGCTGTGAAGCACCAGTGCGAACCACTGTGCTACCATGCTGCCCAGGAAGGTGGGGGTTGGGTAGCAAGGTGTGGTAGGTTAGATGCAGGTGGCAAAGAAATAAGAACTGATCTAGCATGGAAAGCATTAAAATCAAACACATAGTTCGAGTCTTCCACTCCTTTTGTTATTTTGGTAATAATAACAAAACCCTTACCTCTCAAAGTTCTGCATAAAGGGTAAAAGGCAAACAAACACACTTTCACAAAAAGACCTCAGCACTAAAAGTTGACCAGGCCACATTACTCAATAAAGAAAATAAACTTTATCACTCACTTTGTCAAACTCTTACTCAACTTGAATCAGCAGCACATATTACTGAAATGCTACAGTTGCCTGTGAAACCAGGGCTGGATTTTCAAAGGGGCATGGGTTCAGGATGCGGTGCGGGCAGGATTTAAAAATCGCAGTCTTGGAGGTCATCTTGGGATTTAGACGCTCCTGGGGGAGTTTGTAGTTGCCAAATGGCTGGTGGGAGGGGTGGGGGGTAGAAAAGAATTGGAAACACGCTCACCAGCAAGTAACAAGCCTCTTAAACTCCCTAAGGAACTTGTTAAAGACCTGTTCAGTTCAGAGTTGCCTATTTACACTTTATTTCTGCAAATTCAGTCTGGTGTAAGTTAGTGCACAGCTGTCGAGTTCACCCCAGAGCTAATTAATGTTTATGTGTCTTTTACCATCCTCCCCCACCCCCCCCCCCCCCCCCCCCCCCCCCCCCCCCCCCCCCACCAGCCTTGGGCGGTGCAAGTCTTGGACCTTCATGACCCTTCTAACCCCATTGTTGCTGCTGGCTCTCTGAGAAGACGCCTTGTCTCTTCATCAGAGCAATGGTTGCCGGATGTCTTTGTAGCTTGTTCCAAGCAGGCAGCTCCCAATTCCTGGAGGTGCGAAGTGCCTCTAATTGGGCATCGAGCTTGCCTATTGGACCTGTTGAAATGAAAATAGCATGATGAGAGTGACAGCGTTGAGACGTAGGTTGGGACCCAGATTTCATCCATTTGTTGGATTCCAGCTCTGCTTTGAAAGTTAGGCTCCACCTCGCAAGATTCAGCGGAATTTTACGGCCCCGTCTTTGGGTGGGTGGTGAAGGAAATGCGGTGAGTCATTCAGAAGTTCATTGGCCCCGGCGGGTCTGGAAATTCCCGCGGGCAAGAGGAGCTGTTACATTCTGCCGGCTACGCTTATCTCTCCACTGATCCTCCCTGACTCACTGAACATTTTCAACAATTTCTATTTTTATTTTCGATGTCTAGCATCCACAGTGTTTTGCTTTTGTTTCCAAACGTTCAATGTTGAAATAAGGGATAAAACAACTCTGGAACTTATACCAAATATCATCATGTACAGACTGGGCTATTCCAATGACACACTTGCAATTCTCCCACCATTCCTCCCTCCAGAAACATTGCTGCTCACATTTTGTCACCCACTAGAATAACAGAATCTCGATAGTGCAGAAGGAGGCCATTTGGCCCATCGTGTCAGCACCAACCCTCCGAATGACTACTTTCCCTCCGCCCACTCCCCACCCTATCCCCATAACCCCTCCTAACGTTTGGATAAAATGGGGACAAATTAGCATGGCTGATCCACCTAAACTCCACATGTTTGGACTATGGGAGGAAACTGAAGCACCCGGAGCAAACGCACGCAGACATCGGAAGAATGTGCAAACTCCACACAGACAGTAACCTGGGTCCCTGGGGCTGTGAGGCAGCCATGCTAACCACTGTGCACCTTGCCGCCCTTATGTTATGTTAACAACTTATTAAGGCTGGGATTTTCGGCTCCCTCCCGTGGCGAGTGTCATGGCGCACAGGAGCGGAAAATATCGCAACAGCATAAAAAGTTTATGTCGGTGGGAAAACAGCATCTGATGATTCGCTCCAGCCTTCAATGGCGGAGTGCATTTCTTGTCGTGCAATGTCAGGAAGGCCATTTGAATACATTAAAATCTGATGACTAATTACAAAGCCTGCTTGCCGGTATCATTCCCTCATGCTGGATCAAGAAGTCACGGCAGCATCTAGTTAGAGCAACATGTGTCACAACATTCTGTAAGCAACGCACACCTGGCGACTAGCACTTCACTCGTGACTTTGAAGTTTGTTGCCCAAACTTTCATCGCACAGCACTCATGGGTCACTCAGCAGCAGGTTTTGCCGGCAGCACCACATCGCTGTCGGGAGGGGTGGAGGAGTGTGACAGACAAGGCTCTATCTACCAGACCAACGGAAAGGAGGGTTTCTGTGGAAGGGATCGCAGGCCTGGTTCTCCATGGCAAAGGCAGCAAAAGTGGACAGAGGCTGTGGAAGTGGCTAGGGCAAGGCGTTGATAGGGAAACAAAATGTCACTGAACTCGGGAGCCACACACTTCCTGCCTTTCAACGCGGTTTTGTCTGTGGAAATATCCTAGCCTGGAGATACTGTGAAGTCTGATTTTAGCTGCACTTTGAATACGGTGCCTGGAAGATAAAACCGCTGAGGTATAATAGAAGCAGTATCATAGAATTTACAGTGCAGAAGGAGGCCATTTGGCCCATCAAGACTGCACTGGCCCGTGGAAAGAGCACCCTTCCCAAGCCCACATCGCCACCTTATCCCCATAACCCAGTAACACCACCTAACGTTTTTGGACACTAAGAGCATTTTAGCATGGCCAATCCACCTAACCTGCACATCTTTGGACTGTGGGAGGAAACCAGAGCACCCGGGGGAAAACAACGTAGATGTGCGAAGAATGTGCAGACTCCGCACTAACAGTGACCCAAGCCGGGAATCGAACCTGGGACCCTGGAGCTGTGAAGCAACTGTGTTAACCACTGTGCTACCGTGCTGCAGCAGGTAGGTGAATCAGAGGCCGCCTGCCAATGATCAGATGTGCTTTCAGTTTTTGCATTAGTATTGATGCAGTGGTTAGCATTGCTGCCTATGGCGCTGAGGACCCGGGTTCAAATCCCGGCCCTGGGTCACTGTCCGTGTGGAGTTTGCACATTCTCCCTGTGTCTGCGTGGGTTTCACCCCCACAACCAAAGATGTGCAGGCTAGGTGAATTGGCCATGCTACATTGCCTCTTAATTCGAAAAAAAATAATTGGCTACTCTAAATTTTAAAAAAAAGTATTGAGGCAGTGTGCAGATAACACAGAGTGAAAACACGCCATTACACTGAGTGTTGAAAATGCTGCTATTTACACCTGCAATTAGAGATTGAATGGTAAAATTATGCCCCTCTCCCGATATTTATACCAACGGCCTTTTTTCGGAAATTGGACATGATCATTTTGGGCTTTGTATGGGCGGGGAAGGTGCCAATGGTGGGGAGGACCCTGCTACAGAGGCAGAGGCGGCAGAGGGGTTGTCGTTGCCGAACCTGCTTTATTATTATTGGGCAGCGAAAGGGGCTGGTTTAGCTCACTGGGCTAAATCGTTGGCCTTTAAAGCAGACCAAGCAGGCCAGCAGCACAGTTCGATTCCCGTACCAGCCTCCCCAGACAGGCGCCGGAATGTGGCGACTAGGGGCTTTTCACAGTAACTTCATTGAAGCCTACTCTTGACAATAAGCGATTTTCATTTTTTTTCACATGGATAAGGTGTGACGATGGCAGGCAGGAGAAGGGGTAGAGTGGGTTAGGATAGAGGAGGAAATTTGTAAGCTGTCCAGTTTGAGGGCTATGGTGATGACAGTGTTGCCAATGGCTCCGAGTAGGTATTCAGGGAGCCCAGTGGTGCAGTCCATGGTAAAGATATAGAATCAGGGGCAGCACGGTGGCACAGTGGTTAGCATTGTTGTCTACGGCGCTGAGGACCTGGGTTCGAATTCCGGCCCTGGGTCACTGCCCATGCGGAGTTTGCACATTCTCCCTGTGTCTGCGAGGGTTTCACCCCACAACCCAAAGATGTGCAGGGTAGGGAGGTTGGCCACGATAAATTGACCCTTAATTGGAAAAAATAATTGGGTACTCTAAATTTATTTAAAAAAAGATATGGAATCAGCTGAGGAGGCATTTTAGGTGGCAGGGATGCCTGTGCTAATGCCGCTGTGCGAGAATAATGGCTTTGAGCCGGGGGGGGGGAGGGGCTGGGGGTGGATAGTGTACACAGGAGGTGGAGGGAAGTGGGGCTGGTCAAGGTGAGGGATCTGTATTTGGAGGAAGGGTTTGCCAGACCAGAGGAGCTAAGGGAGAGGGTAGAGCTGCCGAGGGGTAGTGAGTTCAGGCACCTGCAGGTTAGGGACTTTGCGCAAAAGGTCTGCAGAGGGCTCCCTAGATTGCCAGGATACACCCTGCTGAAGCGACTGCTGCCTCCGGATGTGGAAGGGGAAAGAATTTTTACAGACTGTATAGTTGATTGCTGGAAAGGATGTTTCCCATGGTGTTTATGTGTTGTCACCTGTTTTGATACATGTTGGTAATAAAGTACATTAAAATTAAAGAAAATTCTGCCCTTCATCCATCACTCCTTTCCTAATTGACAATTATTGGCTCTGTGCACCTAATGAAAATTTAATGTTCTCAGTCTTGTTTATAAATCCCTTGATGCCAACTTCATCGTTGAGAGTTAATGAAAATAGGAAAATCTCAAAGTCAGATGCCTTTTCATGTTGGTTAACAACTTGGCAATGCATTTCTTGTAATAGTAGTGAACTAAACACTTATAATCATTAATATCGTGGTGCATGCAATATTTATAATTTTGCCTGAATTCACTTTAACTTTTGCTCATTGTGCTCCACAGGCCATGCCAAACTGGCAAGAATTCACATTTACAGAAATGTTGCTGGCTAACACAAAACATCTGTTCCTTAATCATCATATGTAGGCTCAAGTGCCAGTCTTCTGTCTCTCACTTTTGCCTGCTTCAATTCCTAGTCAGTTCCCAGCCAAGCTGCAAGAATGAATTATCCAGGTTCCTCATTTCAATATCTTCTGGTTGTAGAAAGTATGGGTGTCTTTGGAAAAGCTGGATAAACTTTTAAGTCTCTCTTAGTAGGGAAAGATGCATGGTGCTCAGGAGCTTTCAACGGAGGTGGTTAAAAGATGAGAGAATAAAGCAAAATATTAATGGTAGTCATCTGTTGCTACTTCATCGCCTAAATTGTTCACAACAGTGCAGATTGTTAATCTTAGTAGGGGCAGGATTCTCCGTTTGGGAGACAATGGGCTGGATTCTCTAATTTTGAGGCTATGTCCAGAGGAAGTGTCTAGTTTTACAAAAGAGTTGGCGGTGCCCCCGCACCGATGCTCCACTCAGTGGGGGGGGCTAGCAGCTGCACCACATAAAACTCCCGGTGTTCCTAACATAAATGGCCGGGAATTGCCGGGTCCGTGTCCACGCATCCATACGGCGACGACCTGCAGCAGTCGCGCCATACAACACGTCGTCAGCCACGTGCGGACCCGGCTAGCCAAATAATGTCCCCCTGGACACACCGTCGCCACCCCCTGGACACCCCCCCACCAGCCCCCCCCCCCAGCCCTCGCCGAACCCCCCCCCCCCCTGCCAGCAGCACGGCCCCGCCGAACTGTGGCGGTGCTGAACACAGTCCGCAGCCGTCAGGCCGAGTTTACGGAAACACAGACCACACGCGACCCGCGCGGTCGCGAACTCAGCTCATCGGGGCGGAGCATCGGAGAGAGCCTCAAAGCGACGCTCTTACGCCGTTGCAACGGCATGCGCCTCGATAATGTTGATTTGGCGAGGGCAGAGCATCTGAAAAAACTGCGCCAGTCCTGATTCGGTCGCAAACGGGGATTCTCCGCCCAATCACCGAAAATGATTTTCCCATCAGGCAACAGAATATCCTGGCCCACGTTCTCCCGCCGGAGCTGGATTGCAGCTGAATTGTGCTCACGCTGGGATCGCAAGTCAGGAAGCGATTCCCGATCCTTAGCCATGGCATTGGGAGGATTGCGGGGGATTAACTAGAATTAAGTGCTTTCCATTCATCCCCCTTCATGGCTGAGTGACTTTGAAGTGGCCATCTCTGAAACTAACAGCACTTTTGTCTGATGTAGTCCAGGAGCTGTCAATTAAAGTTTGTTTATAAATATTGAGGTTAGTTTAACAGTTTGCAGATCAAAGATCTGAGGGGGTTTAAACCCAACTGATGGGGAAAAAAACCCAAATCCATAAATGCGGCTTACGAAGAAAAATAAATATGGAGGGATTGGCGCTTCCAAACCTCCTATTCTACCACAGAATGGCAGAGGCAGAAAGAATATGGGGTGGGTAAGAGAGAACTAGAGGTGGAATGGGTGCAAATGGGTGTATGGGGCCATCCTTCCAAGCAGTGGCCACAGCCCCACTCACATTTCCCCTTTACAAATACTCGGGAAACCCAGGGGTGGTGGCAATGCTAAGGACCTGGAAACAGCTCAGGCGCCATTTCAATCCTGGTGCAATGTCCGCTGCGGATCCCATCTGCAAAAACCATAAATTCATCCCAGCAAAAATACACGACTCCTTCAAAACGTGGAGACAGACAGGATGAATGGGGGTATGGACAGTAAGAAACCTGTACGTAGACAGCAGAGTAGCGACCCTGGGGTAAATAACAGAAAAGCTCCAGCTCACACAAGGGGTCGAGCTCTGACACCTACAGCTGAGGAACATCCTCCGCAAGGAGACCACAACATTCCCCCAGCTACCTGGACACACCGTACTGGACTGACTACTGGTGGCAGACGAATTAGGGGACGGTAACTGTGTCAACTTGTACGGGTGAATGTGAGAGGAGGTAAGGATACACGGGTAAGGTGGGGAGATAAGCTGGGCATGGATTTAGGGGGAGGACTCTGGATTGAAGCACTTAATAGGGCAAACTCCACCTCCTCAAGCGCAGGACTGAGCATAGCCCAGCTAAAGGTTGTGTACAGGGCACACTTGAGAAGGACACAGATGAAGGTGACCCAGAGGTGGAGGACAAATGTGAATGGTGTCAGGGAGGCCCAGCCAACCACACCCACATGTTCTGGTCCTGTCCAAATTAGGGTTAATTTATGTGTAAGGTATGCTAACATGCAGGACACTCAGGACTTGATTCATTAAAAACCCTCACTTTGCATGTGTGTGCTGAAGTCGTTTTGTATCAGTTGAAGGCACGAGTCTCCAGCCGATTTGAGCTCTCGTTTGAGCGTAATGCAGCCGGAGAATGCCGGGGGAGGCCTCTAGTGAGCCACCCGAGATGCTCCCTGCCTCCCAGGATTCCTCGGCCTCCCCAGCGAGGCTGCAGCCAGGCACTGATCATTGCTGGTCCACACAAACGTGAACCAGGCGAAACAGCAGCCGGGGGGGCACCCAAGCCACCGGAGACCCCAAGGTGGTCTGGGTAAGTGCAGGGTGGCTCCCTGGCCTCTCCCGAGAACATGGGCATCTTGGAACTGCCCAGCTGGCACCTTGGCACTGCCACTCTGGCACTGCCAATGTGCACGGATGGCACTGCCAAGCCACCAGGAGTATTGCCTGAGTGTCAGGGTGGCACTGCCAAGGGTCAGGGGGCAAGGGGGCCATATCCATGAAATGAGGGCTGGGGGGGTGGGGGGGGGGGGTGTTGAAGGGTGGTGGAGTGCAGGGCAGATAAGTAGGGGTCTCTGGAACATTGGTGGGATGATGGGTGGGGGTCCGAGAAGGTAGGGGTGCTGTAAGGGAGCTTGGAGGGGGGCTGAAGAGGGGGACCCCCAGGGACCCAATGATCGGGGTGTGCGGGGTAGTGCCCATGTGTGTGGGAGGGTGACATTGCCCGTGGATGGGGTGTGTGGGGGACCCAAAAGCTCACTTAGCGATCAGGGCACCCTTTCAAAATGGCGACCCGGTCTCTGAGTTCAGCTCCCTAGTGCTGAAAAAAAATTCTCAGTGTGGGCTAAACCGGTGAGAAACTCCCCAGGGTCCAAAAAAGTGACTCAGTGTCATTGAATAGCGGTGGGGAACTCGCTGGAAGAGCAGGAGGGAAACCCCTTGGAAAACCTGCCACAAATTCATAGAATTATAGAATTTACAGTGCACAAGGAGCCCATTCAACCCATCGAGTCTGCACCGGCTCTTGGAAAGGGCACCCTACTTAAGCCCCACACCTCCACCCTATCCCCGTAAACCCATAACCCCACCTAACCTTTTTGGACACTATGGGCAATTTAGAATAGCCAATCCACCTAACCTGTGTCATAATATCCACTCATGTATACAATGAGATGCAGACAGGCAGTGATTGACACACAGGATGACCAATGAACACACAACACAGAACAACCAATCACCAGACAGGACACCACCACTATAAAGCCCACAGGGCATTAAGACACCCGTGCTCTCGGGACCCAGATACTGAGACAGTCAGAGAGCACAGGTTAGTGGGCACTATTGCCATGTGGTAGCTAGTAAGTCTGGTCGAGCCAGTAAGAGCTCATCAGTAGGATTAGTAGAGTGTCAACCTTAGCAGCAGTTCATAGTTAAATAAAACAGTGTTGGATCATCTCTGGTATCAGACGTTTGTTTCTAGCTTTCCTACATCCAGTTGCAGTCGACGTGGAACCAACCTGCCTAACACATCATGGTACCAGAGTGCTATTAATCCTGCTGAACCTACCTCGAGTGAATCTGCAACGACCAGCAAGCGGCCATCCAGCGAAATGGAAAATATACAGCCACCTCCTCAGCTCTGCATCTCCGGCAACCTCGCCGCCAATTGGAAAATCTTCAAGCAAAATTTCCTCCTGTATGTCGAGGCCGCCGACCTCGAGGCAGCATCGGATGCGAGGAAGATCGCGCTATTTCTCTCGACCGCGGGGGATCACACCATACAGATCTACAACTCGCTTACGTTTGCTGATGGCGAAGACAAGACGAAGTTCAAAACAGTTCTGCTAAAAATCGACAGCCACTGCGACATTGAAGTGAATGAGAGCTTTGAACGGTAGACCTCTTTCACGCCAATGGGCGTGATTACGTGCTCTTGGTCGACTACTTCTCCAGTTACCTGGAAGTGGTGAAATTGTCGGACCTGACGTCTAGGTCTGTAATCAAGGCCTGCAAAGAGGGCAGCACGGTGGCGTAGTGGTTAGCATTGCTGCCTCACGGGGCCGAGGTCCCAGATTCGATCCCGGCTCTGGGAGTCACTGTCCGTGTGGAGTTTGCACATTCTCCCCGTGTTTGCGTGGGTTTCGCCCCCACAACCCAAAGATGTGCAGGGTAGGTGGATTGGCCATGCCCCTTAATTGGAAAAAATGAATTGGGCGCTCTAAAATTAAAAAAAAATAATCAAGGCCTGCAAAGAGACGTTTGCCAGGCACGGGATACCACTCACAGTAATGAGTGACAATGGTCCATGTTTCCACAGCCAGGAGTGGGCCGGTTTTGCAGATCCTACAACTTCAGACACATCACCGTCAGTCCCCATTACCCGCAATCAAACGGGAAGGCTGAGAAAGTGGTCCATATCGGCAAGCGGTTGTTGTGCAAGGCTGCAGACTGAGATTTCAACTTGGCGCTGCTGGCCGACAGGGCAGCCCCTCTGTCGACTGGTTTGTCTCCGGCACAGATGCTCATGAACCGCAACCTGATGACGACTGTTCCAGGCATCCATATTCCAGACCTTGACCACCTCACGGTGCTGCAGAAAGTGCATCGGTCCAGGGACCAGCAGATCACCACGTATGATGCTCATGCCACGGATCTGCCTGCGCTGGCTCCAGCAGATGTTGTTCGCGTCCAGTTGCCTGAGGGAGGTTGGTCGGCCCCAGCTGTTGTTGTCAGGAAGGCCGCCCCAAGGTCTTTCATTGTTCAAATGGCTGATGGCTCCATTCTCCGGTGCAACAGGAGGGCGCTGCGGAGTGTTCCCTGCCCACCGCCTAACCGCATTGCTCCGCCAGTTATCATGCCTCCTCCGGACATCTCCTGCCACGAGGCCACCGATCTGCCAGCGATCCCGCCTGTCCACGACACCGCTGCAATGCCAGCAATCCCGCCTGTCCAAATGCCGGCGTCTCCTGCTCCACCTCTGCGGCGATCGACCAGAATTTGTCGCCCGCCTCAAAGACTGAGGGCGCAATTCTCCGCTCTCGCGAAAATTCGGAGAATAGCGGGCGGCGTAAATTTTTACGGACACGCTGGTCCGACGCCCTCCCGCTATTCTCCCCCCCCCCCACGCCCGCCTCCCGACACGAATCGCTGCCCGCCGTTTTTTTACGGCGAGCAGCGATTCTCTCCTGGCCGATGGGCCGATTTCCAAGGCCTTTACGGCCGTTTTTACAAGCGTAAAACACACCTGCTCTGACCGTTCGTAAAAACGGCCGTAAAGTCCCGTTCTCAGGAACCATGGCACCGATTGGCACGGCCGTACCACGGCCGTGCCAATCGGTGCCATGGGCCCGCGATCGGTGGGCACCGATTGCGGGCAGCGGGTACTTACCCCGCGCACTCTTTCTCCCTCCGCCGCACCGATGGATCCATCCGCGGGGCTTCTGCGGTGCATAACGGCTCGCGCATGCGCGGGTTTCACGCACAAGCGCGATGACGTCATCCGCGCATACGCAGGTTGGAGTCGTCCAATCCACGCATGCGCGGCTGACGTCATCTGATGCGTTAGCCGTCGCTAACTCTGGCTAGCGGGCTTAACGAAATTCGTTAAGCCCGCGATGCCGGAGTTCACGGCCGCGCGATGCTAACCCCGACCGGGGAGCAGAATCGGTTCCCCGTCGGGAGGGCGGAGGCTGGCGTCAAACGCGCCCGTTTTTTACGCCAGCTTCCCAAGTTTTCGTAACTCGGGAGAATCGCGCCCTGAATCTATAGACTTTACTTTTGTAAATTTTGTTCAGTTTGCTCTGTATCTGCACGATAGTCACCTTCCCATATACATATGTTCATTGACTCACCACTTGTACATAGTCAGGCATGTATATACCTTCACGTTCCATAACTTATTTTTAAAAAAGGGGAGATGTCATAATATCTACTCATGTATACAATGAGATGCAGACAGGCAGTGATTGACACACAGGGGGCGAAATTCTCCAACCCCACGCAGGGTCGGAGAATCGCCCGGCGGCGCCAATAATCCCGCTCCTGCCATGTTCAAAATTCTCCCACCCGCCATAAAACGGCGTTCTTCAAATCCCGCCGCCCGCCTCGGAGAACGGCTGGCGCCGGCGGGATGCCATTGTTTATTGAGGCTTAATTATTCTCCGGCCCGGATGGGCCAAAGTCCCACCGCTGGGAGGCCTCTCCCGCCGCCGAGGTTTAAACCACCTCTGGAACGGCGGGATCAGCGGCGCGAGCAGGCCTCCGGGGTCCTGGGGGGGGCGGGGGGCAATCGAACCCCGGGGGGTGCCCCCACGGTGGCGTGGCCCGCGATCGGGGCCCCCTGCTCAGACTCCGGGCCAGTGCCCTGACTGCACTATTTTCCTCCGCCATGGCGGAAGCGGAAGAGAACCCCACATCGCGCATGCGCCGGCAGTGACGTCAGCGGCCAGCTGCCGGTGACGTCACTGCCGGCTCATGCGCGGACCGGCGAAAGCCTTTCGGCCAGCCCCGCTGCCGGGGGCGCCGGTTTTTTGCGCCGGTCTTGTGGTGCAAACCGCTCCGGCGCGGGGCTGGCCCCCAAAGGTGGGGAGAATTCCCCACCTTTGGGGAGGCCCAGCCCCTGAGTGGTTGGCGCCACTCCCCTACTCCGGGACCCTCCGTCACGCTGGGTAGGGGAGGATGCCGCCCAGGATGACCAATGAACACACAACACAGAACAACCAATCACCAGACAGGACACCACCACTATAAAGCTCACAGGGCATTAAGACTCCCACGCTCTCGGGACCCAGACACTGAGACAGTCAGAGTGCACAAGTTAGTGGGCACTATTGCCATGTGGTAGCTAGTAAGTCTGGTCGAGCCAGTAAGAGGTCATCAGTAGGATTCACCTGAGGAAGGAGCAGTGCTCCGAAAGCTAGTGTTTGTAACAAACATGTTGACTTTAACATGGTGTTGTAGGACTTCTTACTGTGCTCACCCCAGTCCAACGCCGGCATCTCCAAATCATCAGTTGGATTAGTAGAGTGTCAAGCCACAGCTGAACATGTACAGCAGTCCATAGTCAAATACAACAGTGTTGGATCATCTCTGGTGTCAGACGTTTGTTTCTAGCTTCCCGGCATCCAGTTGCAGTCGACGTCGAACCAACCTGCCTAACACATCAACCTGCACATCTTTGGACTGTGGGAGGAAACCGGAGCACCCGGACAAAACCCACGCACACACGAGGAGAATGTGCAGACTTCACTCAGACAGTGACCCAAGCCGGGAATTGAACCTAGGACCCTGGAGCTGTGAAGAATCTGTGTTAACCACTATGCTACCTTGCTGCCCTTAACTAAAGTTAACTTTAAACTTTTGGGGGAATAGGGCCCTCTGTTTCTCTGCCATGGGAAAAGTGTTCCTGAACGACCAATCTGTTGAAACCCGAGGGGCACGATTCTCCGACCCCCACACTGGGTGGGAGAATCGCGGGAGTGCCGGGCGATTCACGCCACGCCGCCCTGGCACCCGCACGCGATTCTCCCACCCCCCCCCCCCAAACGGCGTGTCGCGTTTTACGACAGGCCGCTCGGAGAATCGGCGCTCGCCGTTTCTAACGGTCGACCGCCAATTTTCCGGGCCGAGCAGCCTGCCTAATCCGACCGGTTCACGCCGGCGCCAACCACACCTGGTCGCTGCCGGCGTGAACAGCGCGCGACCACTGCATGTGGGGCCTTTGGGGGGGGAGGGAGGATCGAGCACCAGCGGGGTGCTCAGGAGGGGCCTGGCCCGCGATCTGAAAGACGCACTCTTTTCCCTCCACCACCCCGCAAGACCACTCCTCCATGTCTTGCGGGGCGGCAGAGGGGAGGACGGCAATCGCGCATGCGCGGGTTTGCACCGGCCAACCTGCGCATGAGCGGGTGACGTCATTTAAGCGCCGCTGGCCGCGTCATTTACGCGGCGCCCCTTTGACGCGGGCGTCAAGGCCCGGTGTCCGTAATTGGCGCGGCGCCGCTCCTAGCCCCCTGGGTGTGGGAGAATAGGAGGCGAGGAGCGGCCTCCGACCCCGGAGTGAAACACTCCGGTTTTCACTCCGGCGTCGGCACTTTGTCTCCCTTTGGGAGAATTGCGCCGGTGCAATTTGATGTTTATAGATATATGCATTTCTGTTCTTGGGAGATGATGGCAGGGAGGGATTGGTGCAGTTGGACTGGGAGGAAGGAATTAAGTTATAGCTGATGTTAGTACCCCCTGCATAAACATTTCACGTACTCTGCCTGGTACTGTTGAACACTTTCAATTTTTTTCATGAGTAGTTCACAATGCACTCTCTCGAGAAGCTTCAAGCACAGCTACTTGATACAGCTAATTTTTCTTGATACAGCTAACTTTCCTTGATACAACTAACTTTCCTTGATACAGCTAACTTTCCTTGATACAGCTAACTTTCCTTGATACAGCTAACTTTCCTTGATCCAGCTAGCTTTCCTTGATCCAGCTAACTTTCCTTGATCCAGCTAACTTTCCTTGATCCAGCTAACTTTCCTTGATCCAGCTAGCTTTCCTTGATACAGCTAACTTCCCTTGATCCAGCTAACTTTCCTTGATCCAGCTAACTTTCCTTGCCAAAAATTGGGAGTTTTCTTTTGAGCAAGTGTCAGTTGGCTCAGTTGGTAACAGTGTAATGCCTGAGGTATAAGGATGCGGATTTCTCCTTTGCCAGGTGTGTGAATATAATTTGAGTTGACATTCAAGTACATTCTAAAAGAAGGCTGCATTGGCAAAGACGTAATTCTTCAAATGCAAGTTAGCTGTGGATCTGAATGTGGGTTCCAGTGAAGATTCCATTGCAGGTTCGTCAGCCACCTTTCTTGTTTCTGTGCTGCTCACCCTCCCTTTCTCAATGAGTACCACCAAAAGAGGACAATTGGTTCTTATTCTCATGGCCATTTGTGGATCTTATTTTCTTTGCAAAAAGCCCATTTTGCGTAGACTCAGAGTAATTGTGTTTCAAAAACAATAATTAGAATCATAAAATCCCTACACTGCAGAAGGAGGCCATTCAGCCCATCTAGTCTGCACCGACCCTGAAAGAGTACCCTACTTAGGCCTACTCTCCCGCCTTTATCCACCTAACCTGCACATCTTTAGGCTGTGGGAGGAAACCGGAGCACCCGGAGTAAATCCACGCCGACACGGGGAGAAAGTGCAGACTCCACACAGGCACCCAAAGCCAGAATTGAACCCGGGTCCCTGGCGCAGTGAGGCAGCAGTGCTGACAACTGTGCCACCATGCCGCCTTGTAAGTTATATGTGAGATGTAATTTCTGAATATATAGTATGGCACTATATAAATGAAAGCCTCAGCCTCATTTGAAGTTACATATGGATATGTACCAAATGTGAGTTTACAATTTGAAACAAAATTATAGTTTTTTTTTCCACTAATAAGAATCACCCAACCTCTCTAGCAATCATGATTTGATAATGGTTGACTGTTGCCACAGCAACAAAAGATTATTAGCCAGACATTCCCTCATACTTTATAAAACATGTGTGTCTGCTGGGAAGTAGCATGTAATTGCAAAATTCATTACTTTCCTGAGGTAAATTTTATTCCTAATTTTAAACAGAAAAGAAATAATTTTAGAAGTAATTTTCGCCACAGGGAAAGGATGGTTCTTCGTGTCTTCTTTTCACGATGAGATTAATTTAGTTATTGGAAGAACTTGTCCTTGCACTTGATGTCAAATATTTTCCAGACTCAGACTCACATTAATGTGGGCTCTGAAGGACAAATCTCCCATGACCTAGACCAAATTGACAGTTGTGAAGGAAAGTGAGCATATGAATTAAACATTCTATTGCTAGTGAGATGAAACATTAAAATTAAACAATTACAAAGAGATTAAATTGTGCACAGGCAAAAACCAAGCATTGGGACAACTTATATAATTGAAGTCACTGACATCCACTGCTCCTGCTTACATACCATTGCATCCCTATATTAACCAATTATTTTAAACAGGACATCCTGGGTAAGCAGGTCAGTGTTGGCTCCTTCTCCTCCTGACACCAGATGTTGGGCTCCAAAAAGATGAATACTAAAAGCAAAGTCTCACAACTTAATTGAAATAAACTCTTAGTAAACAAGCTGGAAAGGATGGAAGATGCTCAGTCGAATTTGGTGTAAATTCTAAATGTAAAATCCTATGGACATCAAGTCAATTAAAAGAAAATTGGCAGAGTCGACCTGTCTACGGGAGACACAATTGAAGTCAAAATCAAGGCAAAGTTAGAGCTGGGGACAATTGGAAAATTAAGCGATTCAAAAGCAGGAAGTGGAGGTAACACCTATTGAAACCGGGGCGTTTTTTAATCAGATCTGAGGTGACGTTATGCGCAAAGTGAATAGTTGGTGTATTGGATGGTTGCATCAGGATACTTTTTGAGGGCGGCACGGTGGCGCAGTAGTGGTTAGCATTGCTGCCTACGGCGCTGAGGACCCGGGTCGAATCCGGCTCTGGGTCAATGTCTGTGAGGAGTTTGCACGTTTCTCGCCCGTGTCTGCGTGGGTTTCACCCCCACAACCCAAAGATGTGCAGGTTAGGTGGATTGGCCATGTTAAATTGCCCCCTTAATTGGAAAAATGATTGGATATTTCTAAATTTATAAAAAAAAAAGGAATACTTTTGTGACAATTCAAAATGAAACAAGCTCATTACAATAAAGTCATTAAAACTTGGGGGACTCTTCGAAAGAGAATATAAACCTGAAGAAGGGGAGCAGCCAGCAGAGCCAGCTCTCACAGCTCGGTGCATGGGAAGGATAGGACACAGCAACCGAGTTCACCAGCGAATACAACTCAAGGAAGACCAGATTTTAAGAAGATCGATTGTCCAAGGCCAGGGCCTGAAGGTCCCTTCAACCAACAGGAAGGATCCCGAAGCAGGATCTTTTTTCCTTTCTGTAAAGAAAGTGTTTGCAGCTTTTAGAAGAAAAAATATAATAATAAATAACTTAACTTAACCTGAAAAAGTGGTATTAGCCTACTTTACCTTCCTAACAATGCCGGACCCAGGACATCGTGCTACTAAGGGGTAAGTAGGTAGAGCATACCTTTCAGTTTCCTTGTGGTCCACGAGGAGAGGAGGTGCTTTTCCAGGCCTCCATAGAAAGTCTTGGCCCTCCTTTGAAACAGGCTGCCTGCAACACACGCCTTTCCTCTCAGTTTAAAAAAATCATTTACGGGATGTGGGCGTCCCTTGTTAGGCCAACATTTATTGCCCATCCCTAGTTGCCTTTCAGAAGGTGGTGGTGATGTTTCCTTCTTGAACACTGGAGCCCTTGAGGTGTAGGTACACCCACTGTGCTGTTGGGGAGGGAAGTTCCAGGATTTTGACCTCAGCGACAGTGAAGGAACGGTGATATATTTCCAAGTCAGGGTGGGGAGTGACTTGGAGGGGAACTTCCAATTGGTGGGGTTCCCAGGTATCTGGTGTTCTTGTCTTTCTAGATGGTAGTGGTCGTGGGTTTGGAAGGTGCTGTCTAAGGAACCGTGGTGAATTACTGCAGTGCATCTTGTAGATGGAGCATGTGGCTGCTACTATTCGTTGGTTGTGGAGGGGTTGAATGTTTGTGGAAGGGGGAACAATCAAGTGGGCTCCTTTGTCCTGAATGGTGCTGAGCTTCTTGAATGTTGTTGGAGCTGCACTCACCCAGGCAGGTGGATAGTATCCCATCACACTCCTGACTTGTGCCTTGTAGATGGCGGACAGGCTTTTTGGGGTCAGGAGGTGAGTTACTCACCATACGATTCCTAGCCTTTGACATGCCCTGGTAGCCACAGTATTAATATGGCTAGTCCAGTCCATTTTCTGATCACTGGTAACCCCAAGATGTTGATTGTGGCGGATTCAGCAATGGTAATGCCAGTAAATGTCAAGGGGCGGTGGTTAGATCCTCTCTTACAGGAGATGGTCATTGCTTGGCACTTGTGTGGCGCAAATGTAACTTGCCACTTGTCATCCCAAGCCTGGATATTGCCCAGGTCTTGCTGCAATTGGACATGGACTGCTTCATTATCTGAGGAGTTGTGAATGGTGCTGAACATTGTGACGTCATCCACAAACATCCCCACTTCTGACTCTGTGATGGAAGGGAGGCCATTGTTGTGATCATCACCTCAGATTCCAACACCCTCCTCCACCTCCCCTAACAATTATGGTTCCAAGCCATTAAAAATTCCCTCCCCTTTCCTGATCAGAACCCGAGGATATTACCCACTAACTGCCAGGTTCTGCCCTTTAGTTCATTACAGCAAGATATTTAACTGAGACACATTCATTAAGATTGGTGGGGCCTCCAGATCCTCAGCTTGGGGGTTTGCCATGCTTTGTGCACCCTTCGGGGCCTTAGGATGTATAAAATATAAGACATATTGAAGAGATCAGAAATACAAGTTGTTTTTTTTATCCTCCCCCTGAAGAAAAAAAACCTTATCAAATCACTGAAAATTGAACTCCAGATTATCTGGGGTACAACCTCAGGTGTGGTAACCTGACTTGAATTCAAGTAAATGTCAGAAACATTGTAGTGAGGGCCAGCAAAAATCTCCACAATGTTACATCAGAAGAAATCCATTATCAACCTTGTGTTGTTTTTTAAAACATATGTTTATTGAAAATTTTCCATAATAAACAAAATCATACAACACAGTTAACCAAAGTTACACAATAAAAGATCAAGGGCAGAATTCTCCGCTCCCAAAGTGGCGTGGGAGTTCTGTGCTGTATTTCTCTATCAATATGGTTACTATTTCATCAAGGCCAGAAACTATGCAGAAAATTGCTTCCATTTTGTCCCCATATGGAACCAGGCTCACTGAACCACAACAATGTCTTCTGAATATTGGCTGCCCAATAGTAAAACAATAAATTGTAGAGCCAAGCCCCCTGACTGCCTATCTCTTTGGAGCAAAGGCCCATCCTTAGAGTCTTACTCACACAAATAAAGGAGGACATTCATTTATTGACTTGACAAAAAAGGACTTGAGAAAAAAAATGAAGGGACATTGAAAGATAAATAAAAACTCTCGAGTGTACATTCATTTTAATAGTTTGAACCCGGCCTGCCATACACAAGGGGAGGTTATTCCATCTCTGTAAGTCTGACTTGATACTATCAACCAGGCTATGAAGCGAGGCCCAACTGTGGGACACCAGGTGAAAAGGTAGCATCCCCAGTTAGGCTCCACTCCCTGGGGAGTTGACCATGAAGCATTCACTCTCATCCAAGTTCAACTTGTACCAAGAGAAGGAACAAAGGGTCATCTGGACTCGAAACGTTAGCTCTTTTCTCTCCTTACAGATGCTGCCAAACCTGCTGAAATTTTCCAGCATTTTCTCTTTTGGTTTCATATTTCAGCATCTGCAGTAATTTGCTTTTATCCCACATTAAACTCATCTCCAAAGCTATGCCCAAACTGTAAAAATTCAACCCCCACAAAAACAGGAAAATGCAAAATAAAACATGGAATCCCAACAATGCAATGATTCAACATGCCCATTCCCAACAACTAAAAAAATCAATCACACTGCGCGTAACCCGTGCTTCTTAACAAAGGAGTCCGCCTCTCCAGACGCATCAAATAAAAGTCACTCTTAGCCATGTGGGGTACACCACATCGAATCGGACTCCACTTTTGTGCAGAGAGGCCTTGGCTTTGTTGAATACAGCCCTCTTCTTCACTAGCTCTGCTCCATTTCTTGATAAAACCTGATGGCATGGTCTTCCCATTTGAAGTCACGATGCTCCCTTGCCCATCTCAGAACTCGCTCTTTCTCTTTGAAGCTATGGAACTCCACTATTACCACACATGGTGGATCCTCAGGATGAGGCCTCTGCCGGACTGTTCGGTGGGCTTGGTCCAACTCAGGAGGGGACGTGAACCCACTCTCCCCCACCATCTATCGAACATCTCTGTAAAGTAGTCCGTGGGAACGGATAACATGGTGGCACAGTGGATAGCACTCCTGCCTCACGGCGCCGAGGTCCCAGGTTGGATCCCGGCTCTGGGTCACTGTCTGTGTGGAGTTTGCACATTCTCCCCGTGTTTGCGTGGATTTCACCCCCACAACCCAAAGATGTGCAGAGTACGTGGATTGGACACATTAAATTGCCCCTTAATTGGAAAAAATGAATTGGGCACTCTAAATTAAAAAAAAAAAGTACTCCGTGGGCTTCCACCGCCTCGGGCAGGTCCACAATTCAAACGTTTTGCCTCCTGGACCGGTTCTTTAAATCATTTACCTTGGCTTTCAACGATTTATTTACTTCGGCCACCAGAGACATCTCCGCTTCCAGTGAGGCAATCTGATCACTATGTCTCGAAAGGGCCACTTCCATATCTTTTATCGTGGCTCCATGAGTTTTCACAGTTCATTGGTCATCTCCAGAGTCACTCGGCTGGGAGCCAAGGCCTCCTTTATCGATTTCCAGAGATTATCCAACACAACCCGCCAATGTTTATTGGATTATTTCGCCAGCTTACTTGAAAGCACCTCGACCGTTAGTAGAGTGACAGGAGCCCCAGAGGCTGCCTCCACCATTTTATCTGCCAGCGAGCTTTGAGAGGCCTCTGATTTCATCGACCAGCTTCTACTGTTTGCATTCCGTCCCCTGACCTTTCTGGGCA
Source organism: Scyliorhinus canicula (assembly GCF_902713615.1). Lineage (NCBI taxonomy): Eukaryota > Metazoa > Chordata > Chondrichthyes > Carcharhiniformes > Scyliorhinidae > Scyliorhinus > Scyliorhinus canicula. The sequence continues at coordinate 233,217,813 of NC_052148.1, forward strand.
TTTCACTCATATAGGATCCACATCCCATGAATTATGTGAGTTTTCAAAAGAAAATACTCTGAAACTGAGAGAAAAGGGCAAAATGTGCAGTATTCCAGCAGGAGCCACCTCGTGCACGTCTTCCCCCTATATTACGCCACTGGAAGTCTTTCGTGTTAGTTTTTAGTTTGCTATAGTGCTGGTTTGCCCACTCCATATCCCCACCATTGATGGCAGCGCCTCAGCTGACTAGGTCCTAAGCTATGGAATTCCATTTTTAAATGTCTCTGCATCTCCACCTCACTTTTCCTTCATCAGACCCTTCTTAAATTCTGTTGTTCTTTATAGTTTGCTAACATTGAAAAGACATGATGCAACATACAGCTACATTGCAAAGAGAGAGATACCTTCTTACTCTCTACCCTGCCTTTCTCTGCACCAACTAAAAGCCCTGGTACAACCCCGCAGCAGTTCTTGATTGAGCCTTGCCAACAGCTCCAGCTCAGAACATTTTTAGTGGTTGTAAGAGAAAGTTTTGATTTTCTTCAACTCAAAAGGAAAAGGAATCAATGGCTGCTGCAGACCAAAGGGGTTAAACGTTTTGCCACAGAGGCAGCGAATAGGAGTCTAGTCTCAGGTCAAGAATCCAGATCTGGGGGCAGCACGGTGGCACAGTGGTTAGCATTGCTGCCTACGGCGCTGAGGACCCGGGTTCGAATCCCGGCCCTGGGTCACTGTCCGTGTGGAGTTTGCACATTCTCCCCGTGTCTGCATGTGTTTCACCCCCACAACCCAAAGATGTGCAGGGTAGGTAGATTGGCCACTCTAAATTGCCCCTTAATTGGAAAAAATAATAATTGGGTACTCTAAATTTATTTTAAAAAAGAATCCAAATCTGGCGAGAAACTGATTAAAGTCACAATTCTTTGCATGGGTGAGTCCTTAAGTGTTATGGCGACAGGTTCCCTGTCCAATTAGAGGCAGGGATGGAGGTTGGTCAGATGAAGTGTGGGAATCAGTTGGACTTCCCACAATCGCTTTCATTGAGGCTGTTAGTTGTCCAGAGGGAACAGATGTTCCAATTGTGTCAAAACACTTCCACTTCACCAGAGGGAAGCAAGGTGTCACAGGCAAATCAAAGGCCTGTCACTGGCGGATGGCTGCCCTTGGCTTCATTGATACCAACCTTGAGGGAGAGGAAGGAGGTCGTGACCTTGTCGGGTTGCAGGAGGAGGCCACAAGGTGAAACTTACATACAGGCAGCTGCCACTGTCAATGGCAGACGTGAGATGAGAAGAATCTGGAAACAGTGCCGGAAAAAGTTCAATGACCTCATAGACCTGGCAAGGTGAATGCCACCCCAAACCTCAGGCCTTGCACTTACCAGCAGATGCACAATCTCAGGAGAGGTGTTGTTCTATCACATCACACCAAGGAAGCAGACAGTAATGGAGATAGCCAAGATGGTAGAATAGGGAGCAGTTATGGCTTGACAAAAATGGGAACTGGTGATTACATTGGGCAATCTGGTCATTAAGAGAGCATAGTGCACCCTCCCCCATCTGATAGTGTGTTTCATACTGAGTAACATTGAGTAGCCTCTGCACAGCAGTGGCTTCTACTCTCCTAGACTAGCTTTTCATCTCTTCTTGGGTCTCCTGCAGGTGCAAATATTCAACCCATTGCAGCCTTTCCCTGTCCTTCTGTGGACCTAAAGCAACAAGAAGGAGGAGGAAAAGCACAGTCACACGTTATGAGTGCACCATCCACCCTCTCAGATATTCTTGCTGGGTCATTGCAATGATCACGGCACTAGTGTGCAAGGAGGTAAGAGAGGCTGACAGAGCTGTGTCAGTGCCTTTTAAGGAAGGGAGAACAAACACAGCCCTGCTCAGCTGAGCAGAGATGCGCGGCCTCAGGAGTCACTGGAAAGAAGGCTCTACCTCTATCAGCAGCAGGATGTGTCCCTGCATGTTGGAGTTCCCTGAGGCAGTGTGGGCTTTTGGGCAGAGAATGGAGGAGGCCATCCAGGTCATGTGCATCAAATGGTAGAAGGCAATGAGCGTATGCGCTCCTCCCTTAGAGAGAGTGGTCAACCCTCTTAGATCTCTGAGGTATTGGGAAGCATGGACATGTCAGTGGCATTTTTAGGGCAGAGATCTTTGGAGCCAGCTGTGCCCAGTTGGTGTCCTCTGCCAGACATCCAGAGTACCAGCAAGGCTGTGGATGACAATGAGGAAAATGAGTGTGCTACCCTTTATGGGCCTTCTTGGCTTTCTGACTGTGGGACATCCATGCAGCATGACAAAGTAATGGAGGCTACCCCTTCAAATGGTGCAACGCCGCTGGAGATGCTTCCACGGGCACCTCCACGATGAAAACAAAAGCCACTTACAGATGGGCCGAATGGCCTCCTTCTGCACTGTAAATTCTATGATTCTATGAACTCGGTTGCAAGCTTAGACAAGTGAGCAAGCCCGCACTGTCTCAGGGAACTCCCAACATGCAGGAACACATCTCTTGCTGCTGATAGAAGCAGAACCTCCTTCATAATGACTCCTGAGGCTGTATATATGTGCTCCGCTGAGCAGGACTGAACCTGTCCTCCCACTTTCCAAAGGAACTGACCACAGCTCCGTTAGTCTCTAGTACCTTTTTTTCCTGTGATGCCACACGGGGAGCACAGTGTGAGAATAGCCAAGCCTTGAGGCTATTACACCAATGAGTTTAATGGGTGGGTGTCTTCTTTCTGTTTCTGCCTATTGTTTTCCTCTCTTTTCACTGTATAAATGATGAACTTGTAAGGAATGCATCTGGATCTCCTCTCATTGCTTACTATGATAGGAAAAGGGTTATGAGATGGTGAAAGAGGAAGTAGAATTCACCACAGTGAGGGCAAAGCCTCTGGGCAGATTTACTTCTTTCACTGGCAGGAAGGTAATTCAATATTCTAGGCTGTGTCTTCCATGGATGCGTTAGCACAGATATCCAAGACCCTCTTCCATGTCATGCCCCTCAAGCCAGCTCTGAGGGGTCAGTAGAATCAATATTGCACCAGGAGATCCCAGTGCCACAAACCCTTTGTGTCCTGAGCCAGCTCATTGTGCAGCCGGTGAATCTGTCTCTCAGTGACCTCTTCTTCCTCTTCCAATTCTTCCTTTATCACCACCTGCTTTTCTCCGGGTGAACTGCCTAATTCCAGGTCCTCACCATCCTTAAGCTCATGGCTCTCTGGAGAACCATGTCATGCAGAATGCATTACAGTGACTGAGACCCTTGAAAGGGTACTGCAGGGCACCAGATGGCTGGTCCACCACAAGAAACGCACCTTCAGATAACCATTGGTCTGCTTCAATGGTGGTCCAAGTGAGCAGATGGGTTTGGTGGTATTGTCTTGTGCTTTTGTCTGGGAAATCACAGAGGGGTGAGTAACACTGTGTTCTTGGGGATCTGGCTCTGCGCTTTGGAGGTTTGACTGAAGATCTGAATCAGCCTGGACTAGCAATTGATGAAGGAGACATGGCAAGTGAGCACACATATAGAATCATAGAATCACTACAGTGCTGAAGGAGGCCATTTGGCCCATCCGATTCTGCAATCAATTGCTCCGATAGAGCACCCTACATAGGCCCATGCCATCACCCTATCCCAGTATCCAAGCTAACATTTTGGACACTAAGGGCAATTAGCATGGCCAATCACCGAACCCACACATTTTTGCACTGTGAGAGGAAACAGAGCACCTGAAGAAAACCCACGCAGGCTCGGGGAAATAGTACAAACTACACAGACCTAGGCTGGAATCGAACCCGGGTCCCTGGCACTGTGAGACAGCAGTATAACCACTATGCCACCGTGCAGCTCCCTGAAAGCAGCACCCAAACAGGGTCATAACCCTGGACCCTCGATTGAAAGTAAGATGCTCAACCGACAGAGCTACCCATGGAGAAAAATCTTGTATGGTCGCAAGACTAGCTGATGGCTGAAGGGCTGGCAGCCTTTTCTGCTGCTGAATCTGATGCATTTGATGATGCCCTGCACTTGAAGTAATCCCAGTGATGCTACTGAACCCACACTGCCCTCTGCCCCCGTGAGGCTGTGTCTGTCCTGAAATGAATGCACTGTCGATCTCTGGCAAAGAGGGCATCAATAAGCAGTGATATGCAGTCATGTTTTTGTGATGCTATTATGGTCCACAGCTGAAGGTGATGGTGAGCAGTTTTTGGAGGTGTGCGAGGTTTAACAGCAAATACACAGAGGTCAATGACCATCTGTCTGGAGAGGCACAAGGTCATGGTCATATCCAGTTAGCTCTATCTTTGGCAGTCAATCTGTGTTGAAGATGTGGTCGCCAACTCATTCTTACCCATCTTTCCTCTCCCTGGCCTCCTGTTGCTCAGAGTTGTGCCCTTCCTGTGGAGACTGTTGTTTTCATTGTCACTGGACAGAAGATCTTCCAGTTGTGCCTCCATTGCCACCTGAAGCCTTCTTTTTGGGCAGTTGCTGCCCCATTGTGATGTTCATTGTCCCCTACTCTTCTGCCTCTAAGATGCCATAGATGTGATGACCCTGTTCAATGACTGTCGACTTTGTCCACCACTTGCACAGCGCCAAGAGCACCTCTTTTCTGTAGTGGTCAATTGTTTGGTGTTATTAGAGTCATAGAGGTCTACAGCACAGAAAAGGTCCTTTGGCCCATCATGTCTGCACCAGTCAAAAACAACCAGCTAATTATTCTAATCCGATTTTTCAGTACTTGGCCCATAGCATTGCATGCCTTAGCATTGCAAGTTCACATTTAAATACTTCATAAATGTTATGAGGGTCTCTGCCTCCACCAACCTTTCAGGCAGTGAGTTCCAAACTCCCACCACCCTCTGGGTGAAAACCTTTTTTCTCGCTTCCTGCCCCTTACCTTAAATCTATGCCCCTTGGTCATTGATCCCTCTACCAAGGAGAAAGGCTCTTCCTGTCTACTTTATTTATGCCCCACATAATTTTATACATCTGAGTTATCTCCAGCACAACCGCCCCCACCCACCCCCAGTCTCCTCTGCTCCAATGAAAACAACCACAGCGTATCAAATCTCTCTTCATAGCTGAAACTCTCCAGTCCAGGCAACAACCTGGTAAATCTCCGCTGCACCCCTTCCAGTGCAATCATATCCCTCCATAATGTGGATTCCAGAACTGCATTCAATACATTAGCTGTGACCTAATCATTGTTTTACACATTTCCAGCATAGCCACTATGCTCTCAAACTCTATGCCTCAGCTAGTAAAGGCAAATATACCACATGCCACTGTATCCACCTGTTCTTCTATCTTAAGCGATCGGTGTACATGCATACCAAGGTACCTCTGATCCTCAGTGCTTTCTAGGATCCTGCCATTTACCATGTATTACCTTGCTTTGTTTGTCCTGCCCAAGTGCATCACTTCACACTTATCCACATTGAATTCCATTTGCCATTGATCAGCCCATCTGGCCATACCGTCTATATCCTCATGTAATCTAAGGCTATCCTCCTCACTATTTACCACCTCAATAATTTTCATATCATCTGCAAACTTATTGATCAATCCTCCTACATTCATGTCTAAATCATTTATATAAACTACAAACAGCCAGATCACCAACATTGATAGCTGTGGGACACCACTGGGCACTGGTTTCCAGGTGGAAAAACTCCTCTCAATCATCACCCTCTACTTCCTGCCATTCAGCCAATTCTGGATCCAATTTGCCAAATTTCCTTGGATCCAGTGGGCTCTTACCTTCGGTATCAGTCTCCCATGTGGGACCTTATCAAAAGCCTTGCTGAAGTCCAAGTAGACTGCATCAAATGCATCATCTATACATCTGGTCACCTCTTCAAAAAATTAAATCAAGTTGCTCAGCCATGACCTCCTCTAACAAAACCATGCTGACTGTTCTGGATGAATCCCTGCCTCTCCAGATGCAGATTAATTCTGTCTCTCAGAATTGCTTCCAATAGTTTCCCCACCACTGAGGTTAGACTGGCCAGTAGTTTCCTGGTTTATCCCTTCCTCCCTTCTTGCATATGAGGACTACATTGGCTTTCCTCCAGTCCTCTGGCACCTCTCCTGTGGCCAGAGAGGAATTGAAAATTATTGCCAGTGTTCCTGCTATTTCCTCCCTTGCCTCACTCAACAGCCTGGAATACATTTCATCTGGCCCTGGATGTTTGTCATTTGTCTACTTTTAAACCTGCTCAGAACCTCCTCTCTGTCTATGTTAATCTCTAATTTTATCACGGTCCTTCTTCCTGATTTCTATACCTACATCGTTCCTCTCACGAGTGAACACGGACACGTAGTATTCATTTAGAACCCTACCTCCATCCTCCAGCTCCACACACAAATTACCTCTGTAGTCCTTAATGGGCCCTATTCTTTCCCTAGTTATCCTTTTACCCTTAATTTACTTGTAAAACATCTTAGGATTTTATTTAATTTTACCCATCAGTATCCTTTCATATCCCCTTTTTGCTCTCCTAATTTACTTTTTAAGTTCCCTCTTGCACATTCTTTTGCCTCTTGGGCTTATGCTGTTTTGAGCCCTTGATAGCTGCAATTGTTTGTTTGTGTCTGGTATCTGTTTTCTGAGTGTGATTTATTAAGCCTGTGTGCAGTGACTGAGAAAAAGAAACTAAACATTCTTTTCTGTAGGCAAGCAGCTATGAGCAGGGGACAGCAGACATTTCAAAGTACAGAATAAAACCCCAATTAAGATATAACACGGAGTGTGTCATTTTTGCAGGTGTCCGAGGCATAACACAACTCTTCAAAGTCTGACTCCCGCCGTGCCCTTTTGACCCTCTTACGTTTCCCTGAAGTTGCCATGATTGCTCCCCACTCTGTACTCACCTTCCTCTAGCTGGTCAACAGACAGCACATGTAACCTATGTACTACCATCAACATTCTTGCCTCTCACCTCTATCAAGCTCTTAATGAGCTGCTTATGTGCTTCAAAAGGACATAGACAAGTTGGTGGAATGGGCAGAGAAGTGTAAGAAGAGGTCGGAAGAACAAGGGGAGACAATATAAAACAAGTGATACAATTCTTAAAGGGGTGCAAGAGCAGGGTGTATATGTGGATAGATCATTGAGGGTGACAGGACAGAGGAGAGAGCAATTAATAAAGCATATCTTATTCTGGGCTTTATTAATAAAGGGATAGAATACAATAGCAAGACGATTATGCTGAGCCTCTCCAGGACACTAGTTAGACTTCAGTTGGAATATTGTGTACAGTTCTGGGTGCCATATTATAGGAAGGATGTGAACACATTGGAGAGAGTGCAAAAGAAGTTTACAGGAATGGTTCCAGGGATGGGAAACTTCAGTTATGAGGATAAATTGGCGAGGTTGGGACTGTTTCCTTGGAGTGAAGAAAGTGGAGAGGAAATTTGATAGAGGTGTTCAAAATCACGAGGGGGCTGGACAGAGTAGATAGGGAGAAACTTTTTGCCCTTGTAATAGGATTAAGAACACAAGGGCACAGATTTAAGGTGATTTGCAAAAGAAGCAAATGTGATGTGAGAAAAACTTTTCCACACCACGAACGGTTTGGGTCTGGAATGCATTGCCTGGACATGTGGTGGAGTCAGGTTCAATTGAGGCATTCAAGAGGGTATTAGATGACTATTTGAATATAAACAGTATGCAGGGGTATGGGGAAAAGACAAGGGAATGGCACTAAGTCACAATGCTCATCTGGAAAGCTAGTGCAGACTCGAGAGCCAAATGGCCTCCTTCTGTGATGTAACAATTCTGAGTACAGTGATAATTGGCCTTAATCAGGAGGGGGAATGGGATTAACATCCAACCCAGCCCATCCTGGTGAATATTGCTACAGCTGGGATGGACTTTATGAAACCAACACGCCAGCTGACACCAGAGTCCCGAAAGATATGGGGTGGTATTCTCCGCTCCCGATAAAATCGGGATGGCCGTCTGTGAAATTGGCCGAGGTTCACGATGGCCTCAGGGCCCCGCTCCCCACACCGAATTCACCCCCACAAGGGGGGCTAGGAGCGGGCCTCCGTCTTTCCCGGCCGCGACCTCATCGTGCCGGAAAAGGCCGCGCAAAACGGTGCATTTGCGAGGTCATCCACGCATGCGCGGGTTGCCGGTTCCAACAAGCGCATGCACGGATGACTTCCTCGCGCAGACGGCTGCGAACCGCGCATGAGCGGTGGCCGTCTTTCTCCTCAGCCGCCCGGCAAGACGTGGCGGCTTGATCTTGCTGGGCGGCGGAGGGGAAAGAGTGCGTCCGTTTTGGACGCTGGCACGATGATCGGTGGGCACCGATCGCGGGCTTGTCCCCTCCCGAGCACAATCGTGGTGCTCCTGTGCCAATCGGGCCCCTAGATGCCCCAAACGGGCATCTGGCACCCGTTTCACGAATGCAGCGACCGGGGTTGCTGCCCTGGTGAAACGGGCATGAGGGCCGGCCGCTCGGCCCATTGGGCTCAGAGAATCGCCGTTCGCCGTGAAAAACGGCGAGCGGCGATTTTTCTGAGCCCGGCGGGGGGGGGGGGGGGTTGGTGAATCGCGGGGGGCGCCAGGGGGGTGTGAAAAATGTTGGGAGGCCCTCCCACGATTCTCCCATGCCACGTGGAGAGTGGAGAATTCCGCCCAGGCTGTTAGTTGAATTGGACGTTCTGAATTCTCCCTCAGTGTACCCGAACAGGTGCCGGAGTGTGGCAACTCGGGGATTTTCACAGTAACTTCATTGCAGTGTTAATGTAAGCCTACTTGTGACACTAATAAAGATTATTATTATCATTATTACATTTTCAGGCAACACCTCACCCCTCCCCCACCACCACCACTGCCCATTCTCACCATCGGCGAGGGATTGGGGATGGGGCGTTGCAGACCTGAAATTCAGCCCACAATGCTTTGTGGAAGAAAGAGCGGGATAGGCAGAAAGAAACAAATTTGCCCAAGCCAGAATTGGGTTCAGAAGGAATAGCAGGATAGAATTTGATCATTGTCAAATTATTGCTGAAGAAAATACTTGTTTCAAAAAGTTAAGAATGTCAAAAATTCTTAGATGGAGAAGAGCTTCTTACCCAATCAACTGCAATATTAAATTGAAAAATTTTTTTATTAGAGTTTCCCCATTTTTACAAATAATGCAATAACCCTCAGACCTGGTACAGTACAACATAAATGCTCTGCGTTCATGAATACAGGAAAAGACAGGAAAACACCAACACAGTTGGTTCAACTTAATCATTAAGCTTCTGATTATACAATGAAAAACATCAAACGGATAAGCTACACGGATAGGGGAGAAACGGATAAAGCAATGAAAACATGGTACTATGATGCACACCATCACGTTGCAGCAAGTCCAAGACGGCGCTACATAATTTATGGAAACCTTGTCGGAGCAAGTCGACATAACAGAAATCTATAAGTTTGAGAAAGGTGGTCCCATACTTTATGCAATGTATCCGACTTAGAATGGAGTATGCAAATTAGGAACTCCATTGGGATACATTCCATGATCATTTTAAGCTCATTTCCAAACTGAAGGATATTTATTGCTAATCCAGGAGCAAAAGATGTTTCGTCCGTGCTACAAAAGTTAGGATATTATACAGCCTGGTCTGTTTCATATAAATTGGCATTAAAACCTTTAATACCTTGTTGATATCCTCTGTCTTAATCATTCTATACCCTTGGAGTTTAACACAGCCGTAAAGTCAGCCTCTTCCAAGTGAGAAAAGATAGGTATCTACTTGGTTGGTTTCTAAACTCATATAACTTTTGTTTGGCAAACTTCAAACTTCCTCTCAGCACACTGAGTCAACAGGAGCCCAGGTGTCATTGGAATTGCATTAATTCCGTTCAGCATTGAATGGTTAGGCTCCTGCTATGCTCCCTCTCTGTTTCAGCCAGTTTTACTTCCAGCCGGCGCCATCACTCCAGCATTTTAGGCCTTTTGTTGGCCATGTGTAAAATGACCAGCCCCCTAGAATAAGCCTTCCAGGTTTCCCCACAGGATAGAGAGGTTTACATCAGAGAGGGAATTGACTGAGCAGAAGAAATCAAATTCAGTCTTAAAGTGCGAGGTAAAGGATATCCTTGAAAAAAGACAAGTCAAATCTCCAAGACCTAGATCTGAGGTAAATGTTCCAGGAAAACACTAGAATGGTTGATCGATCGAGCAGGAAGCCACTGAGTGGGGAGTAGAAAACAAATTGAATTTTCATCCTTAGGATGACGTGTTCTCCACACATCCAAACACCCCACCGCCTCGCAAACCAATGCCAGAGCCCTTGCCTGTTGGGTGGGGGGAATTTCTGGTTACTGGGAGTTTGTCTATCAGGGGGCTAGGGTGACAGACCCACCTAGGAAGGAATTAGCGATGCCAAATCAACTAAGTCCATGAAGACTTCAGTAAAGAAAATCAGGGGAATAATTTGTTGGATGGTATAGATTTATTATTGTGACAAAGTCCTCATATACAAGTTCTTTGGACAATCCATACCTACACCCTTTATCCTTCACACAGTCCTCCATTTTGAAAAGCACGTTTTTATCGACTAACACTGCGACATTCCAGCGACTGGTCGTGAACAAGGCAAAAACCACCTGCCCCACCCAGCTCTTCTTCAACTTTAAGTGCTCCTTTTCATCTAAATGAGTTTCTTGCAACAAAATCAATGTGAACTCTCTTTTCTAAGGAAAGACAACGGCAGAATTCTGCAGTTATATGCCAGAATCTAATGTCCCACCGCAGTGCACCCCTGCCCGCGGGTTTCTCAGCAGCATGGGATGGCTAATCCCATGACAGTGGCGGAAACAAAGAATCCCACCACCAGCGAACTGTGCCCTGCCTCCTGGCACTGAGAAACACATGGCTGGGAGGCCAGAGAATCCCGCCCAAGATCTTTATTCTCTTAGAACACAGAACTTAGAATACAGTGCAGAAGGAGGCCATTCGGCCCATCGAGTCTGCTCCGGCCCCACTTAAGCCCTCACTTCCACCCTATCCCCATAACCCAATAACCCCTCCTAACCTTTTGGACACTAAGGGCAATTTATCATGGCCAATCCACCTAATCTGCACGTCTTTGGACTGTGGGAGGAAACTGGAGCACCTGGAGGAAACCCACGCAGACACAGGGAGAACGTGCAGACTCTGCACAGACAGTGACCCAATGGGGAATCAAACCTGGGACCCTGTGCTGTGAAGCCACAGTGCTAGCCACTTGTGCTACCGTGCTCTTAATAGGACGATGTACTTCCTGCACAGTCCAGGAGCAAATTTTCAAAGTAGCTACCGCTATTGCTCATTCAGCCAAAGAAAATATCCAATAAAATGTTTGCGCCTCAATTGGGCATGCATCAAAATATCCCTCCCCCAACTACAGTTACACCAGAGTTACCTGGGACATATTCTAACTTATTTTTCTTGGATAAGAGACCTGGTTGTACATTGCAGGAGCCAGATAAAGATTCATTACCCCAAAATGAAACAAATCTGCAAAGACATTAGTTCTAAGGGGGCATTCTTCAATGGATGTGGGGACCTATCGTGCTATCCCTACAACCTTGCCATCATTAGCAGTCATTCTCCTCAAAAGGAGGAAGTAAGGTATACTAGAATAAGTACCAAATGCCCTTCCTGCATTCTAACCCCTCCCATTAGGACTTAAACCACTTGTCCACCTCCCGCCAGTTGTCCTACCATGGTAAGGAGACCATAAAGCATAGACTACCTATCATAAACGTGGGTAAGAAGAAAAGACTGTGTGAAGGACAAGGGTGTAGGTATGCGATTGTCAAGGGACTTGTATATGAGGACTTTGTCTCGATATAAAAGAAGATTTACCACACCGCCTACACAGTGCACCCCTTAACTAGAAGGAGCATGCTGAAAGATGTCTCCATTCAAGACAATTGAGTCCTTGATATTCTTAAGGATAAAGCATTCATTATAGTGCTCGACTGCCACACATCGCTGTTAAAATGATAAATAACAACATAAGATCAGGCAGGAATTATAATAACAATGGATAGAATCCAGAGTTTATAGTGAACTGCAGATTGTTAGTCCAGATTATTGCCGGCAGCACGGTGCCACAGTGGTTAGCATTGCTGCCAGGTTCGATCCGGGCCCTGGGTCACTGTCCGTGTGGCGTTTGCACGTTCTCCCCGTTTTTGCGTGGGTTTCGCCCCCACAACCCAAAGATGTGCAGGGTAGTTGGATTGGCCACGTTAAATTGCCCCTTAATTGGTAAAAAATAATTGGGTACCCTAAATTTATTTTTTTTAAACTCCAGATTATTGCATTCCACCGAGTTCACAAAAGCCAAGGCATTAGCTGGATTGTCGAATGTCTTCACAGAGTTGTCGCAGACCAACCCTCAGTGTAGCAAGCGCCGCCTCAACTGAGGAAGTTACATTTTCGACAGTCAGGATGCTCTCCTTTGTTTCATTGACCTCTTACTAGAATTCTGCAGTACAATCTCATGAGCAATGATATTCCATGTCAACAAGTCGAGCTTATCATCAATGACTTTAATAATATTAGCAGTCAGGGCAACACGGTGGTGTAGCGGTTAGCACTACTACCTCACGGCGCTGAGGACCTGGGTTTAATCTTGACCCCGGGTCACGGTCCATGTGGGGTTTACAGATTCTCCGTGTGTCTGCATAGGTTTCACCCCCATACCCCAAAGATGTGCAGGGTAGGTGGATTGACCACACTAAATTGGCCCTTAATTGGAATTTTCTAAAAAAAAATAACATTAGCAGTCATCAACTGCAATGTCTTCGAGTGTGCCGGATCGAGAGCCGTTCGAGGATCGAGTCGCCATGTTGAGGAGTCGGCTCCACCCCAGTTGCTTTTGACTGCTCTCGTGTCGTCAATTTTCTCAGAATTCCTCGGCATTATATCACCAAAACTTAACCAGAAGTCTTTCAGGGATACATTAAGGAATATTTACTCCTGGATTAGGTACGTATGCGCCATGTAAGCGCATAAATGAGAGGATTATTGGATCCTGGCGTTGTAGTACCAGAGCTCAGGGAAATAATGTTTTAATGTCAGTCTCTTCACTGAAGAAACAGCATCTTCTTTTACATCCATTATCGCAGTGTGGATCCTCGCAGTCTCTTCAGATCTTCTAACACCGGACATCTGGTTTCAGGATCTCCAAAAAGAATCTAACTACTACAGCAGCATGACTGTAAAGCAGTGCAATATTAATATACTTGGGCTGGATTCTCTGATCCCCCACGGCGAAACGCGTATGGCGACGGGGCGGAGAATCCCCGATGTCGCCGAAATCCGCGATGCTCCGCCCCCTGAAAAGGTCTCCCATGGTCTCACCCATCGGGAAACTCAGTCGGGGGAGGGTTGATCTGCGGGCAGGGGTGGACATATTCGGGGCTGGCGGCACTGTGGTGGAGCGGTCTGGGGCGCGAGAGACGGCCGGGGGGGGGGGGAACTATTTCGCGGGCCGGGTTCGCGAGCGGTATCCGCCATGAAGCACATAGCGGCTGCTGCAGGCCGCCGGCGTGCGTATGCGCAGCCACAGATCCGGCAACTCTCCAGGCCATTTCGGCAGCTCGAGCTGGGAGCTCTACACTGCCTGGCTGCGAGCCCCCCCCCCCCCCACCCCCTCCGGAACAGGGAATCGGTTGCCGTTCTGCGCCAGTTTTCCTGGCATAAAACACCACCGTTTTTATGCCAGCGTGGGAACTTAGTCTCCGTAACGGAGAATCCAGCCCCTTATATTCACTGTCTCAGAATTCTGTTTCAGAAATGCAAAATAATGCTACTTCCTGTCAGTCAACTCATGAGTATTGCAGTGATTAGAATATCTCAGTCCTCAATTTATGTCTCTTCTAGGTTTAAATAGCGTTGATATTGTTTCCATTTTATTGAGGCTCAAGTAAAAGAAAACGATGGCAGAGAGTATGAATAAAAAACTGTAATTTTTTTCAAGATTCATGTAACATTTCTAAGGATTGTTATCTCTTCTGCCATGGCGTACAATGCAAATCAAAGCACTTGAATACATTACGGCCTTATTATTCAATCTCATCCCTCATTAATTCTATGTTCAAGCAGCACAGGAAGATTGCAACAGGGTATTGGGATACAGGGAAGAGAGAATTACATTACCCTTGTTAAATAATACATAAGATGCAATTTTGACTAAGCAGAATTTGTGCACAAGAAAAAGCATTTCCAAGAAATCCTAGGAAAAGCACATCTGGTTGAGTGTCTGAAGCTATTTTATCCAATAAAGCTTGTTCTACCTTTAAATGGAGTCTGCTTTCTCATTAATTGAGCATACATATATATATATATATCAGACAACAGATGCATATACAAAAGACTGCAGAACTTAGTGGGTTTGTGGTTGCTAGGAGCAAATAGCTTACAGTCACAAAGGCTATATGAGAGTGGGATTGGCTGGACAGTGCAAGAATCGCATCAGGAATCCTGAGCCATATCCTTTGTTAAAATAAATACTTTTCAGTGGGACAAAGAGACACAGATGAAGCAGCAGTTTAAGAGTGGGGCTATAATATTTTGTGGAATAACTTTCATTTAGTTAAATAACTGAGAAATTAAATATAAATACATATAAAGGTAATTAAATATGAGAAATTAAATGTAAATATAAAATAAAATGAAAAACTGATTTCAAATAGATTAAGCTGAAACATAAATGCAGACAATAGTGGCCCGTGCAGGAGAGCAATAATAATTGCAGGACTTCTATCGCATTTAAAAATGTACAATTTTTGAATTAAGAACTACACGGTTCACAAATCATCTCATTAAACAAGTATTAGCCAGGATAAAAGTGAACATTTTTGATCAATCTATTTAACAAGTACGGGTTTTTGGTTCTGACATCTTCCCAACAGTTGTTGGGCATCATAGATGTTTCACAATGCACTAGGAGGCAACTTAGTTTGTGTCAGCGCTGGTTCTAAAACAACAATCCACCCTAACTCCACTTTCTACCTCTTGGCGCATGGTCTTATATCATTTTACATCTTCAAGTGTACATCCAAGTACATTTTAGATATGATAAGCGTTTCTGCCTCTGCCACCCTATCAGACAGCGATTTTCTGACTTAACAACCCTCTGGGTGTTTGGATTTCTCAAATCCTTCATTACCCTTCCATTGACCACTTTGCCCCCTGGTTATTGCCTCGCTGCTAAGGGAAGGAGATCCTTCCTATCCATTCTATCTCGGCCACTCATAATATTTTTTTGGAAAATATTTTTATTCGGTTTTTAACATTTTATACATAAAACAAAAAAACAAAACAATAATAACAACCCCCCCCCACTCTATCAACCAACACCCCAATAACTCAAAACGTAGTCCCAGCCCTACCCCACCAACTCCCCCTCCCCCATGCAGCTGACATTCACCAGCCAATTTAGGTTTGCTAGCGAGGTACCCCCACCAGAGACCCCTCCCCTACATATCTAGTACAAAAACCAACAGAACACCCCCCCCAACACATTATCCCACTGTCCTCAAACCAACCCCTCTCAACCACAACATAAGAAATAAAAGTCCAAACTCATTTCAGTCCCAATCCTTCTGCCTTCACGATCGCCTCAGTCTCCTCCGCCATCTGAAAGTAATAGTCCCTGGAGCTATGCGTGACTCTTAACTTCACTCATCCCGAACTGCGCATTACTCTTATAAAGAGCCACCGTTTGCCTGTTAAAGGCCCTCTATCAGGCTCAGTGGCATGGTGGCACAGTGGCTGGCACGGCTCCTCATAGCACCAGGGACCGGGGTTCAATTCCAGCCTCGGGTGACTGTGTGGAGTTTGCACGTTCTCCCTGTGTCTGCGTGGGTTTCTTTCGGGTGTTCCAGGTTCCTCCTACAGTCCAAAGATGTGCAGCTTAGGTGGATTGGCTGTGCTAAATCGCACCTTGGTATGCACGGTAGCATTGCGGATAGCACAATTGCTTCACAGCTCCAAGGTCCCAGGTTCGATTCTGGCTTGGGTCACTGTCTGTGCGGAGTCTGCACATCCTCCCCGTGTGTGCGTGGATTTTCTCCGGGTGCTCCGGTTTCCTCCCACAGTCCAAACACGTGCAGGGTAGGTGGATTGGCCATGATAAATTGCCCTTAGTGTCCAAAATTGCCCTTAGTGTTGGGTGGGGTCACTGGGTTATGGGGATAGGGTGGAGGTGTTGACCTTGGGTGGGGTGCTCTTTCCAGGAGCCGGTGCGGACTCGATGGGCCGAATGGCCTCCTTCTGCACTGTAAATTCTACAATAATCTGATTGCTGTGGAAACAGACTATCACAGCTCTTCGTGGATCATTCGCTTTGGCTTCAGCTGCAGCAACCGATGAGCCCTATCCAGCTCAAAGAGGGTGATGAAAGAGAAAATGCTGGAAAATCTCAGCAGGTCTGGCAGCATCTCTCCCTACAGATGCTGCCAGACCTGCTGAGATTTTCCAGCATTTTCTCTTGGTTTTAGATTCCAGCATCCTCAGTAATGTGCTTTTATGAAAGCGAGAGGTGATCCGCTCTTCCCCCAACAACTTGGCAAACATCTCTGAAAAAATCTCCATTGGCCTCGGGCCCTCCAGCCCCTCAGGGAGAACCACGACCTGCAGATTCTGCCGCTGTGACCTGTTCTCCAGGTCCTCCAATTTGGCTCTCAGCCCTTTATTACTCTCCTCCACCCTCCGCAGCTCCTCTTCCAGTGAGACGAGCTGGTTGTTGTGCCGCGACAATGTCTCCTCCATTCCCTTCAACACCACTTCCTGCTCCCTCACCACCGTCGACACCTTTCCACGAGCTTCCTTTATCAGGGCCAGCGTATCGTTCACCAACGTTTTGAGCGTCCGCATCACCTCCTTTCCATGCCGCTCAAAATGCTTGGCAAATGTCACTCAAACCCCACCGGCATTACCTCGGCCAGCGTGTCCACTGTGATAACCCCAGCCCCACCCAGCAAGCTTGCCCTCGCCATCTATTCTCCCTCGCACTCTGCACCAAACCCGAGCTCTTGGGCGGACTAGCGCTCGTTCCGTTGTGTTCTTCTGTTGGGCGTTTGACATCCTCTAATTACCACAACTTTACTGGAAACCATTTCTATTAGATTTTCCACAAAACTGAATGAAACGGACCAAAAAACGAAAGCTCTATTGGGAGTCACCCAACTTGCGACCTCCACCTACATGACGCCACTGGATGTACCCCCCCCCCCCATAGCTTTATACAACTCAATTAAATCTCCGATCAGCTTCCCCTGCCGCCAAAGTAAACAACCCCAGCCTTTCTAATCATACCTCACAGCTAAAATTCCCTAGTCCTGATAACATCCTGCTAAATTCCCTGTCTTCCCTGTCCAGTGTTCATATCCTTCCTGCAATGCAGTGACCGCTGTTGTAAGCAGTATTTTAGCTGCTGCCAAACTAATGCTTTCTGCAGTTCCAGCATACTCTCCCAGTTCTTATATTCTATGTTATGGCTAATTAGAAAACGCATCCTGTGTGTTTTTTTAACCACATTGTCTACCTGTTTTGCATCCTTCAGGAATCTGTGGACATGGAGTTTCCAAAGTTCCTCTGTTCCTTTATACCTCTCAGTATCTGATCATATATTCCCTTGCCTTGTTGGCACTTATTAAATATATTACTTCACAGATGCCTGGGTGAAATTCCAGTTGCCACCCTTCTGCCCATCTGATGGACCAATTTAAAGCTTCCTGCAGTTATAACCTTTATCACTTGCAAATTTAGAATCATAGAATTCCTACAGTGCAGAAAAAAGCCTTTCAGTCCATTTAGTTTGCTCCGACCCTTTGACAGGGCACTTTACCTAGGCCCACTCCCCCGATTATCCCTGCAACCCTACCAAACCTACATATCTGTGGACACTAAGGGACAATTTAGTGAGGCTAATCCACCTATTCTGTACATCTTTCGACTGTGGGAGGAAACTGGAGCACCCGGAGGAAACCCACGCAGACACGGGAAGAAAGTGCAAATTTCACACAGGCAGAATTGAACCCGGGTCCCTGGCTTCTTACCTTGGCCCTTCAAGTCAAAATCATTTGTCATGCCAAGTGAAGGCATCTCATATTCATATCTTTTGAGACATGAGCTTTATTCACTGTGAATTCTGAAAAGAATCTTTTATTTTTAACATGAACAATGTGCTGCTGAATGTGAGCTGGGCTGGCCCATGCATTCAAAAAACTGTCTAACGGAGGTAAAAGGTGGCATTCCCGCTAAAAAGGTGCCTGAGACCATCAGAGGACATTCCTGAATTGAATGGCTGCATTGGAAACAAAGAAGGTGATTCAACCCCCTCAGGATCACAGTCTTAAACAAAAACCAGGATGTGGCTCTTCAGCTCCAAATATTTGGTGAAAGGACCACAGGTATTTTCCCCTTTTAATCTTTAAATGTTGTCCGCAGGAAGAAAGACGGGCAGAAAGGGTAAAAACATCTATGCCTTAAGAACCCGAGGCTGTAACACCGTGGGTGGGATTCTCCGACGAATCGCCGGGGTCCGGCGTCAATCCCGCCCCCGCCGTGTCCCGAACTCTCTGCCACCAGAGATTCGGCAAGGGCGGGAATCGCGCCGCGCTGGGCCCCCCCGGCGATTCTCCGGCCCGCAATGGGCCGAAGTCCCGCCGCTGTCAACCCTCTCCCGCCGGCGTGGATCAAACCACCTACCTTACCGGCAGGAACAGGCGGTGAGGGCGGGCTCCGGGGTCCTGGGAGGGGGGGGGGGGGGGGGGCGATCTGGCCCCAGGGGGTGCCCCCACAGTGGCCTGGTCTGCGGGACCCACCGATCGGCGGGCGGGCCTGTGCCGTGGGGGCACTCTTTTCCTTCCGCCTTCGCCATGGTCTTCACCATGGTGCCCCTCCCCTGCGCATGCGCGGGGATGAGGTCAGCAGCTGCTGACGCTACGGCGCATGCGTGGACTTCCGCCGGCCAGCGAAGTCTCTTCGGCCCCGGCTGGCGTGGCGCCAAAGGCCTTCCACACCAGCCGGCGTGACAGGAACCACTCCTGCGGGGGCCTAGCCCCTCAAGGTGAGGGCTTGGCCCCTAAAGGTGCGGAGACTTCTGCACCTTTGGAGCGGCCTGATGCCGGAGTGGTTCACGCCACTCCATCACGTCGGGACCCCCCGCCCCGCCGGGTAGGGGAGAATCCCGGCCCATATGATTTCCAAGCCTGTTTCTTTTTGGGTCCACCAATAGTGAACTGATTTCCTAGTACCGAGACTACAAGTAACTCGTTTTGTGACCTGCAGAAAGTCTATATTTTCGATATAATCCTGAAAACGTCTGTGGCATTAAACGTCTGCTGTTGAATTCGTCCAAACTAACCTACAGCAGTGAAGACATCTTTTCACCAGCCTGCAAGACATGTTTTTCAGAACAAGACAAATCATATGAATTATTAGCAATTTCTTTTTTTTTTTTTAAAAGTGCTCTAATCTCTTCAACTGTACTTTCCTCAAGTGTTTGTGTATGTGCATTTGTATGAGTGGATGGCGCAGCAATAGGTTTCTGGGCTCGTGTTTCAAAAAACTATGGGACGCGATTCTCTGGCTGCGTGGAACTCAAGTGAGAGCACAACGTGGCTGGAGAATCCTGGGAGAGGCCTCCAGCGAGCCTCCCGACAGCCTCCGCGCCTCGTGGGATTCACCAAAGTCCTGCGAGACGCCGGAGCCGGAACTCCGCCCCAAATGGACGTGACCAAGCGCCGCTTCCGGAAGTCGATCGTAAACCTACTTACGACCTACTCACCTGGGATCCGCCGGCCTCCCCAGGGAGAATACAGCCGTGCGCTGATCAGCGCTGGTCCACACAAATGCGAGCCCCCAGCCCGGCTCAACCCTGGAACCAACGACCCTTGACAACGTCTCCGCGATGCCCCTCCAAAAGCCTTCCCATGCAGGGCACGCCCAAAAGACGTGGATGTGGACCAAATGTGGACCAGTTGGAACGGCACCCGGGGGTCTCCCAGGCCTTCAAAGACCCCTGGGTGATCAGGGTAAGTGCAGGGTGGCTTTCTGGCCCTCCCTCTGGAACGCGGGCACCTTGGCACTGCTCAGCTGGCAACTTGGCACCACCACCCCAGCACAGCGAAGGTGCCTGGATGGCACTGCCAAGCTAGCAGGAGCATTACTTGGGTGCCAGGGTGGCAGTGCAAGGGTGCCTGAGTGCAAGGGTGGCACTGCCTAAGGTCAGAGAGCGATGGGGCCCATTCCCATGAAATGAGGGTTGAAGGGTGGGAAGATGCAGAGCAGGTAAATAGTGGCCTCTGCGAGATTGGAGGGTGATGGGTGGGGGTCCTAGAAGGGGTCTTGGGGGGGGGGGGCTGAAGAGGGGGTACCAAAGGGACCCCATAGTGGGGTGTCCTCACTTGGGGGTGTGGGGTAGTGCCTGTCATGATATGTAATCATGCAACCCAATGAACACTCAGAATAGGACACAACCAATGGGCAGTCAGGACACTCAGAGGTGGCATCACCACAAGGGGGCATGACATAAACACTATAAAAGGGATGAGGCACTCACACCCTGTCTCTTTCCACAGACAGACATCTAGAGAGTTAGACAGGGTTGATCAGCAGCATCACACCGCAGCACGTGGCTTCGAGCAAGCTGGTACAGTTAGACTGAGTTACTACAGTTAGATTAGCAGAGAGTCAAACTCATTTGAGAACTGTGTTAATAGTTCAATAAACACGTTGAACTCATTTCAGAGTCTGGAACATCCTTTAGTTAAGACTGCATCAAGTAGCAGCCTGTGTTATCCGAAGCAGCATAACACAACATGATACCAGGAGTGATTGTTCAATCTATTTGGTTCAGCTCAGCAAGATCCATGACAACCAGCTACTGAATACAGGCACAATGGACAAGATTCAGGTTCCTCATCAGCTCAGGACCACCGGCAATCTTAGCGCCAACTGCCGATCATTCAAGCAGAAATTTCAACTATATGTGGAAGCATCCGACCTCAATGGCGTGACCGATGCGCGGAAGATAGCTCTTCTACTCACCACTGCGGGTGGCCATGCGATAGAGATCTTCAACTCCTTTCACATTTCCAAAGGGCAGGACAAAACTAAGTACCAAACCATCCTGGACAAATTCGACAGCCACTGCGAGGTGGACTCCAACGAAATCTTCGAGCGCTACATCTTCAAGCAGAGGATGCAAGGTAAAGACAAATCCTTCACCTCCTGTCTAACTAATCTTAGACTCCTAGCGCAATCCTGCAACTTTGGTGATATCACTGACTCCATGATCAGAGACCAAATTGTTTTGGAGTCGACTCTGATCCTCTGCGAGGGAAATTGTTGAAAATGAAGCGCATGCCCCTGCCAGTCGTGATTGAAACGTGTACTGTGTATGAGCACTCTAAAAATCACTATTCACAGTACAAAACGGCAGAAAGTGAAAACAAGCCTCCCACGAGATGGAGTGTGTTCAGGCCAGCTCCCGGATGTAGCGCCTCCACAATGACAAAAGTGATAATTGTGTGTGCCCTTCCCGGGGCCCGACGCATGTGCAATGCGATCGGGAACACGAAGCGGCTGAAAACTGCACTGCGCAGGTGCAGACGTCCAAGAACCGCACCGCGCGTGCACAACGACGCACTGAGCGATGATGTGTGCGAACTGCGGCACCGCCCATTTTAAAAAAAACTACCCTGCAAGAGGCAAATGCTGTTTAAACTGTGGGAACACTATGAAGCCCTGTGCAGATCTGCACCACCAGCCAGGAGCCAGCACTCCCAATTCCGACAGCGGCGCATCAGAAGTGTGCAACACCGAATGCATGACTCTGATCCAGGCAGTGCTACGGATCCAGATGATGAATACCTGGACAACAATTACCAAGTGGGCATTATTACGAAGTGCGAATACGCCAAACTGGACACATTGCAAGTCCAATCAATCCTGGCCGTGGATTCCGAGGATGAATGGCATGCAGTGATGAAGGTCAACCACTGCCCCATCCAGTTCAAACTGGACACAGGTGCCTCCGCCAACCTGATTTCGCAGGTGGACTTCAAGAGAATCAAGAAGCCCCCCACAATCCTTCCAGCTGCCTGCAAACTTCTGGACTACAATGGAAATGCAATCAAGGCACTGGGGTCCTGCCATCTGCAGGCGTCCAGCCGACACACACAAGCAAGCTTATGCTTCGAGATTGTTAAACCAGACAGGGCATCCCTATTAGGTGCGCACGCCTGCAAGCAACTGAACCTCAGTCAAAGGGTCTGCACCACGACGCCGTCCCATTCGGATCTTCAGGCCTGCATCAACGACATCCTAACCCAGTATCCAGATGTATTTAGCGGGATGGGCATGCTGCGGTATGAGTTCAAGGTTCTACTGCGGCCTGATGCCAGGCCAGTGGTCCATGCACCACGACGTGTCCATGCTCCACTGAGAGAGCGTCTGAAGGCAGAGCTCACGAGTCTACAACAAAAAGACATAATCTCCAAGGTTGCTGAACCACCCGATTGGGTCAGCTCGATGGTGTGCGTAAAGAAGCCTTCGGGAGACCTACAGATCTGCATTGACCCCAAGGATCTAAACAAAAACATTATGCGGGAACATTACCCCATCCCGAAGAGGGAAGAAATCACGAGTGAGATGGCACACGCACACTTATTCACAAAATTGGACGCATCCCAAGGATTTTGGCAAAACCAACTTGAAGAATCCAGCAGAAGGCTCTGCACCTTCATCACACCTTTTGGCAGACTCTGCTACAACCGAATGCCATTTGGCATCATCTTGGCATCAGAGATTTTCCATTGCATCATGGAACAGATGATGGAGGGAATAGAAGGGGCTTGTGTCTATGTTGACGATATCATAATCTGGTCCACAACCCCAGAGGAACATGTGTCGCGACTTAAGAAAGTGTTCCGACGCACACTTGAACACGGCCTCAAGCTAAACAGGTCCAAGTGCTGTTTTGGGACGATCAGAATTCGCAACACAGTGTGCGCCCGGGCTCAGACAAAATTAAAGCCATCGAGGCAATGAAAGTCCCCAAGGACAAGAAGGCAGTACTGCTCTTCCTGGGAATGGTCAATTTTCTTGGCAAGTTGATCCCGAATGTGGCCACACACCTATGCCACGGCCCTACGCAACCTGGTCAAAAAATCAACCGCCTTTGAGTGGAAGGCAGAGCACTGAACAGAGTGGCTGGAGCTGAAAGCCAAGCTCACCACTGCACCCGTCCTTGCATTCTTTGACCCAGACCGAGAGACCAAGACATCCACAGATGCGAGTCAGGATGGCATTGGGGCAGTGTTGCTTCAAAGAGACAACACGTCATCCTGGGTACCAGGAGCATACGTGTCACGGGCAATGACACCCACTGAGACTAGATATGCGCAGATTGAGAGAGAGTGTTTAGGTCTTCTCACCAGCATCCTCAAATTTCATGATTATGTCTACGGCTTGCCAACATTTAGATCATAGGCCTCTGGTCCACATCATCCAAAAGGACCTGAACGACATGACGCCTCATTTGCAGAGAATTCTGCTCAAACTCCGGAGGTATGATTTCAATTTGGTGTACACACCTGGCAAGGAGTTCATCATCGCCGATGCATTGTCCCGCTCCGTCAGCTCAGCCAGTGAACCACTGGAGATCATCCAGCACATTGAATTGCAGGTACAACTTAGCACAGGGCTAAATCGCTGGCTTTGAAAGCAGGCCAGCAGCACGGTTCAATTCCCGTACCAGCCTCCCCGAACAGGCGCCGGAATGTGGCGACTAGGGGCTTTTCACAGTAACTTCATTGAAGCCTACTCGTGACAATAAGCAATCTTCATTTCATTTTCATTTCATTTTCAACTGCAAGCACTCACCCGTCAACAGATGAGAAGATCGTTCTCATCCAAGAAGAGACGGCCAAAGACTGCCTGTTGCAGCGAGTCATTCGCAACCTCAGTAATGACTGGCAGAAAGGGCAATGCCCTCAATTCTACAACGTCAAGGACGACCTGACGCTGATCGACGGCATCCTGCTCAAGCTGGACAGGATAGTCATCCCGCTAAGTCTCCAGAGCATGGTGCTGAATCAGATTCATGAGGGATATCTGGGCGTAGAAAAGTGCAGACGCAGGGCCCGGCAAGCTGTCTACTGGCCCGGCATCAACCAGGACATCACAGACATGATCCTGAACTGCGAAACCTGTCAGAGGTTCCAACCAGCGCAGCGCAGCGCAGAGCTCCAACCACATGACCTACAGACCTCTCCGTGGTCCAAGGTTGGCATTGACCTATTCCACGCGAATGGTCGCGACTATATTTTAATCATCGATTACTTTTCGAACTATCCTGAGGTGCTGAAGCTGTCAGACCTCACCTCACGGACCGTCATTAAAGCGTGTAAAGAGAGATTCTCACGGCATGTCATCCCGAACACCGTCATGAGCGACGATGGCCTGTGCTTCCACAGTCTAGAATGGTCCACGTTTGCCAAGAGCTACAATTTCAGCCATGTCCCCTCCAGTCCACACTATCCGCAGTCCAAGATCAAAGTCGAAAAAGGGGTGCACATCGTTAAGCAGCTCATCCGCAAGGCCTCGGACTCCACTACCGACATGCACTTTGCACGATTCGCGTACCGGGCGACTCCCTTGTCCACTGGCATGTCGCCAGCTCAACTGCTGATGAACAGGGACCTGTGGATGATGCTTCCAGCCATACACCTTCCCAACCTTGATCACCTCCCGGTGCTGCAGAAGATGCAGCAGCTTCACGACAGCCAGAAGTAGGGCTATGAGGGCAGCACGGTGGCCTAGTGGTTAGCACAACCGCCTCACGGCGCTGAGGTCCCAGGTTCGATCCCGGCTCTGGGTCACTGTCCGTGTGGAGTTTGCACATTCTCCCCATGTCTGCGTGGGTGTCGCCCCCACAACCCAAAAATGTGCAGAGTAGGTGGATTGGCCGCACTAAATTGCCCCTTAATTGGAAAAAATAATTGGGTACTCTAAATTTAAAAAAAAAGTAGGGCTATGATGCACATGCCACCGATTTGGACGTGCTATCCCCGGCAGACACGGTCAGGATCAAGATACCAGATGGTGGGTGGTCTGCTCCGGCTGTCGTTGTTCGACAGGCCGTACCCAGATCCTATGTCATACGTATGGCTGATGGCTCCATTCTGTGAAGGAATCGAAGGGCATTGCGAAATGTTGCTTGCCCACAACGAAATGTTGCTTGCCGACAACCACTTTCCCCTCCATTTCCACATGTCGAATTGCCACCTCCAGACGCCTCGAACCACGAGGCCACCAGTCGTGCCTCCCACTTGCCTGTCAAGACACCGTCATCCCCTCCACCACCTCTCCGGCGGTTGACGAGGATCAGACGCAAGCCTCAGAGTGGACTTATGAGCATTTGTTTTGTTTGTTCTGTATTCTTCAGTCAGTCACATTAGACAGACACATTCACATGTATATACATCTAAAAAAAAGGGAGATGTCATGATATGCAAACATGCAACTAATGAACACTCAGAATAGGACACAACCAATGGGCAGTCAGGACACTCAGCGGTGGCATCACCTAAACACTATAAAAGGGATGAGGCACTCACACCCTGCCTCTTTCCACAGACAGACATCTAGAGAGTTAGACAGGGTTGATCAGCAGCAAAACACCCCAGCACGTGGCTTCGAGCAAGCTGGTACAGTTAGACTGAGTTGCTACAGTTAGATTAGCAGAGAGTCAAACTCATTTGAGAACTGTGTTAATAGTTCACTAAACATGTTGAATTCATTTCAGAGTCTGGAGCATCCTTTAGTTAAGACTGCATCAAGTAGCAGCCTGTGTTATCCAAAGCAGCATAACACAACAGTGCCCATATGTGTGGGTGGTAACATTGCCCATGTGTGGGGGTGTGAGGGGGAGCCACAAGCTCACTCAGAGATCAGGGAACCCTTTAAAAATGGCGGCCAATCTCTGAGTTCAGCTCCCCAGTGCTAAAAACGATTCTCAGTGTGGGATAAACAGATGAGAAACTTCCCAGGGCCCAAAAAAGATGACGAAGCATCATTGAATAGCGGTGAGCAACTCGCCAAAAACCACCACAAATTAACTTGGAAATGTTTGGGGAGAATCGTGCCCATTGTCTTTTTTTTTAACCGCACAAAAAGCTTATTACTGGTTCTGCACACACTAGTGTTAATAAATGCACATATCTTCAACTCAGAATTTCACTGATTACAGATAACAGAGAAAGAGGACAAGGTGTTCAGCAGTTCCCACTCACCCTGTCGGTAGCACATTGGGCCGTAACCATCGAGATCCAGGGTTTGTATTGGGCAGGCACCGCAAAGATATGTTGGGGAATCCCCGTTGGAGATTCTCAGGGAAGGTTTGCACGTCAATTTCCAGAAGGGGAAACTTCCCCTGGGCAAGTGCTCTGTTCTGGGAAGCATCTGAAATTTGATTTAAAATAGTACATTTGGGATGTTTCTGCTTGGTTTACACCAATAATTACCTCGGAAAACTTAGAAGGATTATAACCACTTCTAACCTCTGGATAACTGTGTCCAGACCCAGGGGACTACCCCGCACCATGGGACTCCCCCACTCCCCTCACCCCCGATTTCCCAGCAGTCTCCCCCTACCACCTGCGTGACCATCTGAAGTCTCTCCCACGCCGGGTTTTGTGGTGGGTGAGAGTAGAGAATCTAGTGGGAGAGAAAAAATAAATCTGCCAGTATGAAAAGTTTGCAATTGGTGGGTGCCATTTATCCAGCTGTGTCGTGGCGTGAATGCTATTTGCATTCATTAACACCCTGTGAACGTCATCAAAAAGCTGCTTGCCAGAAACTCCTCATGCCTTCCAATCTTTCATCATGCCAACAGGAAATTACATCAGCCTCAAACCCATTTGAAAATTAATCGAGTGCGCAAGTTGGACCTCAGTTTGATGAATTAGAGTGCAATATACAGAGCCTGCCTGCCATAGCGCTAGATCACTCTTGCTGCGAGGAACTGGTGGGGTGTGGGGTTGATCTTTGCTGTCCACAAGAGCACTACTGCATCGCGGTAATCATGCAGGCCTCCACTGTCTTCTCCCTTGGTGGCTACCACCATTGTCCACAAGGACACCATTGTCCACTGTGCTGTGGTACTCAGGCAGAATTCCACTGTCACCATCGAGCATTGCGACCGGAGGTGGGATGTGAGAGGAGATTGGGGATGACAAAGATAAGGGGGGGGGGTGATGGGGAAGGAAGGCTGTGAAATGGCTGAGAGGGAGGGAAAGGGATGTAAGGCAGAAAGGCAAGGAGTTGGAAGAGGATCAATGGAAGGCAGAGGGTAGACCAAGGGGTGGGACGCTGGGGCTCGATACATGAAATGCTGACAAACAAGGTGGTCAAAGGGATTACATATTTTCGACTGGAAGAGGATGCACGCAGTCTCCCAAACAGGAGGACGTTGTTAGTGTGGGACATGGGGGATGGGTTGCATGGAGAATCAGAAGGTGAGGGTGGAGGCTGATGTGTGAAGGGTTACTGTGGCCCTTTGTAGTCTTTTGTCGTCATGGCAATGGAGAAATCTATGAAAATCAAAGTCCTTGGCTTGGGGCTTGCAGTCAGGAGTTACAGAGTATCAGCATTCCTGTGGCAATGTGGAAAGAAGTCACAGACGACAGGCAGTCTAGAGTCTATGTGAACCGCATTGTCAAAGGCCACAGTTACAAAGAGAACAAATAACAAAGAAAATTACAGCACAGGAACAGGCCCTTCGGCCCTCCCAGCCTGCGCCGATCCAGATCCTTTATCTAAAACCTGTCTCCTATTTTCCAAGGTCTACTTCCCTCTGTTCCCGCCCATTCATATACCTGTCTAGATGCCTCTTAAATGATGCTATCGTGCCCGCCTCTACCACCTCCGTTGGTAAAGCGTTCAAGGCACCCACCACCCTCTGCGTAAAAAACTTTCCACGCACATCTCCCTTAAACGTTCCCCCTCTCACCTTGAAATCGTGACTCCTTGTAACTGACACCCCCACTCTTGGAAAAAGCTTGTTGCTATCCACCCTGTCCATATCTCTTATAATTTTGTAGACCTCAATCAGGTCCCCCCTAAACCTCCGTCTTTCCAGCAAAAACAATCCTAATCTACTCAACCTTTCTTCATAGCTAGCACCCTCCATACCAGGCAACATCCTGGTGAACCTCCTCTGCACCCTCTCCAAAGCATCCACATCCTTCTGGTAATGTGGCGACCAGAACTGCACGCAGTATTCCAAATGTGGCCTAACCAAAGTCCTATACAACTGTAACATGACCTGCCGACTCTTGTACTCAATACCCCGTTCAATGAAGGCAAGCATGCTGTATGCCTTCTTGACCACTCTATCAACCTGCATTTCTCTGCCCAACTATGCAATCTATCTATATTTTGTTGTATTCTCTGACAGTCCTCCTCGCTATCTGCAACTCCATCAATCTTAGTATCATCTGCAAACTTGCTAATCAGACCACCTATACCTTCCTCCAGGTCATTTATGTAGATCACAAACAACAGTGGTCTGAGCACGGATCCCTGTGGAACACCACTAGTCACCCTTCCCCATTTTGAGACACTCCCTTCCACCACTACTCTCTGTCTCCTGTTACCCAGCCAGTTCTTTATCCATCTAGCTAGTACACCCTGAACCCCATACAACTTCACTTTTTCCATCAACCTGCCATGGGAAACCTTATCAAATGCCTTACTAAAGTCCATGTAAATGACATTTACAGCCCTTCCCTCATCAATTAACTTTGTCACTTCCTCAAAGAATTCTATTAGGTTTGGAAGACATGATCTTACCTGCACAAAACCATGCTGCCTATCACTAATAGATCCTATCCCTCAGTATCTTCTCCAACAGTTTGCCTACCACTGACGTCAAGCTCACATGTCTACAATTCCCTGGATTTTCCCTGCTACCCTTCTTAAACAAAGGGACAACATTAGCAATTCTCCAGTCCTCCGGGACCTTACCCGTGCTCAAGGATGCTGCAAAGATATCTGTTAAGGCCCCAGCTATTTCGACCCTCGCTTCCCTCAGTAACCTGGGATAGATCCCATCCGGTCCTGGGGACTTGTCCACCTTGATGTCTTTTAGAATACCCAAAATGTCCCCCTTCCATATGACAACTTGACCTGGAGTATTTAAACATCCATCCCTAGCCTCAACATCCGTCTTGTCCCTCTCCTTTGTGAATACCGATGCAAAGTACTCATTAAGAATCTCACCCATTTCCTCTGAGTCCATGCATAAATTCCCTCTTTTGTCTTTGAGTGGACCAATCCTTTCTCTAGTTACCCTCTTGCTCCTTACATACAAATAAAATCTTTGGGATTTTCCTTAACCCTGTTAGCCAAAGATATTGCATGACCCCTTTTAGCCCTCTTTATTGCGCGTTTGAGATTCGTCCTACTTTCCCGATATTCCTCCAAAGCTTCATCAGTTTTGAGTTGCCTCGATCTTATGAATGCTTCCTTTTTCATCTTAGCTAGTCTCACAATTTCACCCATCATCCATGGTTCCCTAATCTTGCCATTTCTATCTCATTTTCACAGGAACTTGTCTGTCCTGCACTCTAATCAACCTTTCCTTAAAAGACTCCCACATTTCAAATGTGGATTTACCCTTAAACAGCTGCTCCCAATCCACATTCCCTAGCTCCTGCCGAATTTTGTTATACTCTGCCTTTCCCCAATTTAGTAAGAAGTCTTACAACACCAGGTTAAAGTCCAACAGGTTTGTTTCAAACACGAGCTTTCGGAGAGCAGCTCCTTCCTCAGGTGAGCTTCACCTGAGGAAGGAGCTGCGCTCCGAAAGCTCGTGTTTGAAACAAATCTGTTGGACTTTAACCTGGTGTTGTAATACTTCTTACTGTGCTCACCCCAGTCCAACGCCGGCATCTCCACATCATTTCCCCAATTTAGCACTCTTCCTTTCGGACCACTCTTGTCCTTGTCCATGAGTATTCTAAAACTTACGGAATTGTGATCGCTATTCCCAAAGTAATCACCGACTGAAACATCAACCACCTGGCCAGGATCATTCCCCAATACCAGGTCCAGTATGGCCCCTTCCCGAGTTGGACTATTTACATACTGCTCTAAAAATCTTTCCTGGATGCTCCTTACAAACTCTGCTCCATCTCCACCTCCAACACTACACAAATCCCATTCAATGTTGGGGAAGTTAAAATCTCCCATCACAACCACCCTATTGCTCCGACATTTTTCTATAATCTGTCTGCATATTTGTACCTCTACTTCATGCTTGCTTTTGGGAGGCCTGTAGTAAAGTCCCAACAATGTTACTGCATCCTTCCTATTTCTTAGCCCCACCCATATTGCCTTAGTGCTCGAATCCTCCATTATGCCCTCCTTAATCACAGCTGTGATATCATCTCTGACGAGTAATGCAACTCCTCCCCCCCTTCTACCTCCCTCTCTATCCCCCCTGAAGCATCTATACCCTGGGATATTCAGTTGCCAATCCTGCCCTTCCCTCAACCAAGACTCAGCAATACCAATAACATCATATTCCCAGGTACTGATCCAAGCCCCAAATTCATCTGCCTTACCTGCTACACTTCTCGCATTAAAACAAATGCACCTCAGACCACCTGTCCCTTTGCGTTCATCAACTCTTCCCTGTCTACTCTTCCCCTTAGTCACATTGAGTTTATTATCTCGTACCTTACTGGCGTTAGTTACTGCTTCTTTACTGACCTCTAACTTCCTAATATGGGTACATGGGGCATGCAACAGGGGAAATCATTGGGAACATGGTATACTCCAGCTGCAGGGAGGAGAAAGGGCTGCAGAGGAAAAAAACACAGCTTGGTGTGCAGGCCTGTCTCACAATCACTGTTCCTCGGCTTGGTCATCTCTGTACTGGGCTGCAAATGGAATGGTAATGGTAACTGGAGGCATCTGCAGCCTGTAGATTGGAACACATAATAAAGGGGAAGGTGGGGGTTATGAAGCTCTCCTGGGGGTTCACATCGGTAAGTGACCTCGAGATGGGGTGGGTAGAGGGCCACATGGGCATGGGCACTTCATAGGAATATCCACCACAACAAGCGTGGGATCCAGGATTATTGAGGGAGGCTGGAGAACAACAGGAGGAATCACTACCTTCACATTGTGAGGTTATAAGTGTATATCAGTTACACAGTGAGAGAGGGAGTGTTGAATTTCCCCTGGAAATATAAGTGAAAAACAACCATCTTGCTGTACCACAGTACTGGTGCTGCCTCAAAACTATAGTACCAGAAAGTCTGATCAGGAGAGTCAGTGTGTGAGGAACATACTGCTGGACTAAGGGTCCCCTTCCGGGGCTGCTCTCTGACTAGTTGCTGCAAGAGTGAACAGGAGTCGGCTTAATCAGAAAGGAGGAAGACTTTCTTGGGAAGAAAGTGACTAAAAGCCAATGGGCATGATTCTCCGGCCTCGTTGCGCTCGCGCTCAAGCGTAACGAGGCCGGTGAATAGCAGGAGAGGTCAAAAACGAGTCCGCGCCAGGCACCAGACAGTTTTCGATGCAACCAGTCCACTCCCATAGGCAAAATCGGGATCTCGCCGTAGCGTGGCGAGAAACCAATCACCACCACTTAAGCCCCATTTATATACAATTAATGAGAGCCACCCCATATCCAACAGCCTCCCATCAAGTGGTTACGTTGGCGCCGATAGTACTCCTTTTGAAAAATATAAACATGGTGGAAGGGCTTCTGTGGGGAGCCGAGGAGGTGAGTAGCTATCTTTGCTCACAGGCAAAGAGCCTTGTGGCATTCGGCTTGCCACCCCAGTGCTCATTGGGGGGTGGGGACCCTCCACAGGGGTCAGCCCGCATTGCAGAAGGTAGTGACAGAGGCATCATAATGGTTTTGCAAAAAGGTGTTTAATGTAATAAACCCCTCTATGGTGCCACCTCCCCTCAGCCCCCAAGTCCTACCCCCCTCCTCACTCCATACCTACTCCCCCAACCCTTCCTCCCTCCCCCGGTGCCCTCAGTGATCCTTGATGTGCCTGGCCCTCCTAGCTCTACCACTACGTCTTGCTGTTTCCCCAGGATGCACATCAGAGGTGGAGGCTGCCAGATGCTTACCTCATCCCGTGGCCTTATGTCACATTTCAGGAATGCCATCTTGGTCACCTCAATGTGTGTGCCAGCATCTCAGGGACAAAGCTGCATCAGCCACCATGCAAGTAGGGTATGAAAAGCTGTGGACCCTTACATTTCTCACAGGTTTCATATTTAGAGCTTCATTTTCATGACCTTTTGGTTATTCTTGTCTTCAATATTTCATCACAGAGAAAAGGCAAAAGGAAAAATAGATCAAAGGCTCAATGCTACCTTTGCCAGAGTCCAATGGAATGGAGGCGGCGAAGGAGAAAAAGGCAACACCAAGCGCAGCTTCAGCAGGACACTCCACCTGAGGAACATGGTCAAGGGGAGCCAGAACTTGAGCAGGAGGGTCAGGGGAGAGACCAAGACAATGGAGGCAACTCACCAGACCTGGGTTTAATGTCGAAGCATCTCCTATTTACAAATGAATGTGAGGCAATGCTGGGCATGTCTATGCTTGTCCTGAGATTTGGTACATCACATATGTCACATGCTTTGTGAAGACCTGATGTCATGTGGAGTTTGAGGCTATCCACTGCAGGTGGCTTTGAAGGTGGCTGCAGCGCTCAATTTCTTCGCCTCTGGGTCTTTCTAGAGATCGACAGAGGACCTGTGAAGCATTTATCAGTCTGTAACACATTGATGCTTAAAGATGGTCACAGATACCCTTTATAGGAAGACCCATCATTATGTCAGGTTTGCTCTGGAAAAAGATAGCCAGGCTCAACTATTCACCAGCTTCGCTGACATCTCTGGCTTCCCCACAGTGTAGAGTGCAATAGACTGCACCTATGTGGATATAGGGGCTCCATATACATCCTGCACATTTGTGCATGGTACCCTGGCAGTTACCACCAGAGGCAGACCTCGTTGCAGTGTGGGGGCCTGGCCAATGGGAATGCCCCATATGGAGAGGTTACTCCTGTGGTAGGAACAACATGGGAGCACCAATCAGAGACTTGGTAGCTTTAAGTTTGCTGCTAGGTTCATTCAGAGCAGAAGAATACAGAACAACATCGCACTCTGATTGGTGAACTCCCCTTGAGAGCGGGAAAACAGTTTGCCACAAATTGAGTGGTGGCGGAGACTTAGAGCAGTTCGGACATGGATCTCCTCAATTGGTGTGAGGTTTCTGAACTTTCATTGAGTAAAGGTGCAAAGCAACAGCCAGGTTTCTGGCATTGGGTCTGGCGGACAGCCTGAGGCAAAAGTGAGGTCGCCGACCGAACATCGGCGTGTGAGCTGCCAAACCTACAGCAAAGCAAGGAGGAGATGCTGTCCAACGGCTGTCAAGGGGATCAGTAGGGTGTCTCTCCAGATCACGGCTGAGGAGGGCGGGCAACTAATCAAAAAGATCAGAGGCCAGACCAGATAGTATACGTGGTCATTGAGTTTCGAGGCCCAGCCAGCCAAGCGAGTATCGAAAGGTGAACAGAGCAGCAGTCAGGAAGTGCGAGGAAAGCTGCCGTAGTGTCTTGGGGATCAGTGGCCAGTGGTAAGAGGTTAATTGAATTCTACCGGGAGGACATAAAACATAAATCCTTTTGAAGATGAAGTGAAACAATTCATTTCAATTCATCCATTAGTACAGGCTTGTTGTTGTCATACGTTAAAGAGCATTATAGCTGTCTGTAAAGCAGTGCTTTTGGGTTTCTGTGCCTTGCATATTGCGCATTTCAATAATTCATTAACAGTACATTCTTGTTGTTATCATAAGTTGAAGAGCACTAAAGAATTCTGTCAAACATTGATTTGGGGTTTCTGTGCCTTGCATTGTGTGAGCTGAGGTCAGGAGTGGATTGACATCATTCGGGGTGGAGCTGAACGTCATTGGGGGAGGGCCACCACATCACAAGGGGGTGGGCTGTAACATGGGACCCCTGCAAAGAGGGAGAGTGTGGGGTTCCCAAAAGTGTAAGTCCGCCCCCTTGTTGCCATGACTCCTACATCCTGAGTCACTCCCAGGTTCCTCAGATTTTCAAGGGGACAGTAGGTCTGCAGGGATGGCTGCTTGGAAATAAGGGGTCCCCACTGAAACGGTGGCTGATGACAGTGTGTTTCCCTCAGATTCATTCTGAGGAGAGGTACAATGTTGCTCACAGCTCCACATGCTCCTTTATAGAGCAGACAATAGGATTTCAGAACTTGTGCTTCAGATACTTGAACTCCTCAGGTAGATCACTGCATACAGTCCCAATGAAGTTTCCCTCATCATCACAGTATGTTGTGTCCTTCGCAATCTGGAAATGCAAAGAGGTGATCTCTTGCCAGAGGATGACCTGGAGGAGGATGAGAGCTCATTGGAGGAAGAATAAAGTTGTGAGGGCAGATAGCCATATTTCTCTCAGCCCTCAATGGCATTCCTTTTCAACAAGTCCTGCATTCACACTTGCACGTTCAGGTCTCATGAATCACCAGGCCACAATCTCTGCATTGGTCTGTGGAACGAGAGTGATGCAGGAGGAGACTTGAAACTTATGCTGCCATCCAATGATACAAATGACTCTAACAATGGAGATGAGGTTGTGCCTAGGGATCTCCTCTTCCTGTTCATGTTTTGTGTTCTGACACCACCACTGAGGAGTCACAAATGCCACTCGAGTATCAGTGCTGATGAGCTGCCCTCACTCAATGATGTTCCTTGAGGAACAAGGATTAGAAACGGTTACATCATATGCTTCAAATAAAGTTTAAAACACATCGCAGGCCGCTGAAAACCCACTGTCCGACCACCAGCCCCTAGTTATACACAGTGGCACCAGCTGTATGGGTGCAGCAAACCCCGCACACTCCCTGCCACAGCGCCCCCTCCCCTCAGCACCGAACACTCCGCCGGGGGACAACCCAGGGCCACACAAGGCAGCAGCCAGTGAGGGCAATGCCAGCCTGCCTGGTGGCAGGGATGGGCGTCAGGACTGGGGGCACCGGTGGATAATAGGCCGGGAATGAGGGGGGTGAGGTGGGCAAGGGTGAGGGGTGAGGATGAGGGGTGTGGGCATCCAAAATGGACGCCCGCACAGATCAATGGGAAATTGGCCAACACAGAGACAGACAGGCTGCAGCTTGCAATATACAAGGGCTGCAGCCCACACCTTGCAGAAACTAACACAGGGAAAAGGCCGTTGAAAGGACATCCAGGGACAACGGGCTCCAGGTAGAAAGTAACACTATGTGGCAGACTTGGTGGCATTGGTTTCCTTATTTGGGAAGGCCTATGTGCCTCGAACACGAACGGCCATGGCCAACTGGGACCCGCCCTACCATCGAGGTGTCCACCACCAATTGGTTCAAATTGATCAGGGTGATTGAGCCCTGATCGATCTATTGGACATCCACCTGGGACCGCCCAAAAGCACGTAAAACCTGCAAGTGATAAAAGGTGCTGCGCAACCCACCAAACGCTCACCTGACCACTGACGACAACAACCAGCCAAGGAGAGGACCATCCACAGAGGGATCAGAGCCGGGGACACAGACGACCAGCAACTGACATCCACCCCTGCCAGATGATGGATTGTAGAGAAGGCCATATGTTCTCTGCATCTGCAGATTTACTGGCGAGGGGTACCTTGCACAGTAGCACAAGCCTCAATTCACTGATCCCAAAGAAAGACAAAGATCCACCAAAATGCGGGTCTTACAGACCCATCTCGCTGCTAATCACAAATTCCGCTTCTCGGGGATCCAAATCGCTCATGACTGGAAAGGGATCCACAAGTAGAATCTGACCAGCCTAATGGATGAAGTTAAAAACAACTTGCAGAAATGGAACACACTCCCACTCTCCCTGGTGGCAAGGGTGCAGATGATCAAGATGAATGTACTGCCCAGTTTCCTCTTCCTGTCCAGATCCATTCTGATCTACATCCCCAAGGCCTTCTTCAACTCAATAGAAAAACTGACCATAGGGCAGAACGGTGGCGGAGTGGTAGCACTGCAGTCTCACAGCGCTAAGGTCCCAGGTTCGATCCCGGCTCTGGGTCACTGTCCGTGTGGAGTTTGCACATTCTCCATGTGTTTGCGTGGGTTTCGCCCCCACAACCCAAAGATGTGCAGAGTAGGTGAACTGGCCACGCTAAATTGCCTGTTAATTGGAAAAAATGAATTGGGTACTCAAAATTTATTTAAAAAAAAGAAAAACTGATCATGGCGTTTGAGTTTTTGTGTGTGGTAGGGGGTGGGGAGGGGGAACGTAAGAATCCCTAAAAGGGTATTGCAGAGAGCAAGTATTGCAGAGAGCCTAGTCCTCCCAAACTTGCAATTTTACCACTGGGCGGCAACCACAGAGAGGGTAAAGGGGTGGATAAAAGAGCCAGAAGTCGAGTGGGTGCTCCCTAGCCACGGCAGCACTTACACCCCCCCAAATATTCAATGAGCCCAGTGGTGATTGCAACACTCCGGTAGTGGAACCAGCTGCGACAGCACTTCGGGCTAATTGAGATGTCCGGCAAAACCCCCATCTGCAACAACGACAGGTTCACACCCATGACAATGGACACCACCACCACCAAAAGCTGGAGACAGGCGGGGAGGGGGATGCTGACAGTTAGGGATTTCTACACTGACAACAGATTTACAATGCATAAGGAACCAACAGAGACGTTCCAGCTGATGGGGGGGGGGGGGGGGGGGGGGGGGGGGGGAACAAACTAAGATACATGCAGGACAACGAGGACACAACCACCACAACAAATCACTACTAGAGGACCAATCAGAACCAAACGCTGACTGGAAAATGAAAAACAAGCTGGGACCATTGTAAATATCGGAAGGTAACCGATGTAAATAACAGAAGTCAGCCGATGTACATATAAAGAACAAATAAAAATACAGCACAGGAACAGGCCCTTTGGCACTCTAAGCCTGCGCTGACCATGCTGCCCGTCTAAACTAAAATCTTCTACACTTCCAGAAAGAACAAATAACCTCACGTATTCCGGAAAACCAATAACCTCACGTATAGTACACCTTCCAATTCTCCAACGATCTCACGATCTATCACTCCATCATATTGTCCTCTTTCCATGGCTTGTGAAAAGCTGTTGACCTTCCGGCAGCTTCATCTCTGTCTGGCCTGCAGTTGTACGGACAGACTGGTTGATGGAAAAACTGCAAGGGCACAAGTAAAGTCATACGTAGGAGCACAAATGCTGCCTTGCTGAGACATAACAGTAGTTGGAGGTTCATGGAACCTCCCCCAGGGGAGCGCCTTAGCATTCTATAGATGAGTTGGAGAGCAGATTGATGGACATCTATGATACCCTAAAAACCCAAAGCGTTATACAGACTCCTCAAATTCCAAATTTGGAACTCAAAGATCCACTCAATGAATTTAATTTTCACTCAATAAATAACGTGTTCATCTGTGGACTGCCCAACATGTGCATTATTCTTTTTTTAGAAAATATTTCATTAAGGCATATATTTATTTATTTACTTTTTGTTTTCATTATACGTCCATGCTTAACTTTGTTCTATATTACAAAAAATCCTCAATAAAAACATTTAAAAAAAACTTATGCAACCCCATACACTGTGGCGCAGCTCGCTGATATCGCCAAAACAATTGGGGTGTTCGAAAAAACAGGGAATCCGAATGCCCTCTTCGAAATACCAGTCAACACAGGATGGTAAAAGGTCTAGACAGGTATCGCCCTTTCCACACCTGTCGCCCTAGGGGCTATAGGATAAGGTAGTGTCAAGAATGGGAGTGGGGTAGGGGAAGGTATTGGAAATCTATAAGGAGTTGATAGACTGGCAGGGAGCTCCGATGGGGGAGGGGAAGCTGAAATTTTCTTTTCATAGAATTTACAGTGCAGAAGGAGGCTATTCAGCCCATCGAGTCTGCACCGGCTCTTGGAAAGAGCACCCTACCCAAGGTCAACACCTCCACCCTATCCCCATAACCCAGTAACCCTACCCAACATTGAGGGCAATTTTGGACACTGAGGGCAATTTATCATGGCCAATCCACCTAACCTGCACAACTTTGGACTGTGGGAGGAAACCGGTGAGAATGTGAAGCAAGGGTTAATAGCTAGAACAAGCCAGAATGAATATGGGATATGTTAGTGGAAAATTACAAGTGTAAAAGCTTGTTATTGAAGGAGAACAAACTTGCTGAAATAGCCTTGAGAAACAAGTAAGATGGCCGGATGACGGAATATGAAATGTGGTAGCCGCTTGTAACTATAGCTAACACCTGCTAATTAAGCTAAGACTGCTACATACTCATGTGCCAATAGATAACTTTAAAGTCTGTATAATTATGTACTGGAACTATTGCAATAACGAATTAATAACAAATTTATGCTTTGTAATGGGGGCGAGCTCAAGTGAATGTAAGAGACAGCCCCTTAATAATACATATAAAAGAAGGATGTTTTGAGCAATACTTTGGCACTCTCCGAGGTGGTTCTTTGGAATACCTAGAGAGCTGCCCCGATCGCAATAAAGAATATTCTAAAGTATGAACGTGGTCGAGTCTGTTTCCTTCGGACTGACAGTCAAGTGAATTAGAGGCGCATTCACACCGGAGCACCCGGAGGAAACCCCCGCACACACGGGGAGGATGTGCAGACTCTGCACAGACAGTGACCCAAGCCGGAATCGAACCTGGGACCCTGGAGCTGTGAAGCAATTGTGCTATCCACAATGCTATCGTGCTACCGTGAAATGGGAGGAAGAGTTGGGTAGGGAGCTGGAGGCTGGGTTGTGGGGGGACACCCTGAGGAGTGTCAATGCATTCTTGTCGTGTGCCGAGTCCAGAGGTGGGGATCTTTTGTGTGTCAGAAGACCTGGGAGTCCAGGGGGCGAGAGAAAGGCCAATGTTTTGTCCTTTGCCTCCCTGGTAGCCCAGAGGTGGATCTTGCTTGCTTGGAGGGACTTGGAACCCTCGAAGTCGGGGGTGTGGGTGAGTGACATTGCTAGGTTTCTCAGGCTTGAGAAAATCAAGTTCGCCAATGGGCTTGATACTAGGGTTTGCCCGGAGGTAGAAGCCTGTGAAATCCAGTCATGTCACTCACCCACACCCCCAACTTCTTTGGAAAGGACGAAGCTGTCAGCAGGGGTGGGGGAGAGAGGTTAAAAAGGGGAGACAGCAGAAGTTGAGAAAGGTAGTGGATAGGTGGGTGGGGAACTGTTGTTGTGGTGTTATTTATGTTTATGTAAGCCATGTTGGTTGGGTTTTTTGTTCTTGGTGTGTGGTTGTTCATGGAGTTAAAATTAATAATATAAATGCCTCAATAAAATATTTTACAAAAAAAAAAGGGCGGAAGATGTAGAGCAGTTTTTTTCATACATTTTTGGCCCGGACCCATTTTTACCAACCAGCCATCCTTTGTGACCCACGCCGGCCGACCTAGGAAAGAAAGGTTGACAATCTCAAACCACGAAGGTGTGGAAAATGAACACCATCCACCCAAACCCACACCCCGGCCCGGTATAGCGGAATGGGGGGGGGGGGGGGGGGGGGGGGAGCAGGAATAGGGTATGTAATCATAGAAGTTATCGGCCTTCATATGCTCCTACCAACCCCAGAAGCAGAAATGAGCCCACAGCAGACCCCAGGTATTAATCTACCTAGGGGGAGTGCTATAATTATGACCAGACAGGCCACTTTGTTAGAGAGTGTTGGGCACCCTGCCAACAGCCGCAAATGCAGTCACGCTTCCCAGAACAAAGCCCCGACACATACCACTGGAGGACCTGCCGATAGGCCACAATAATCTCCATAGACAAACCGGACAACCTATACAGACTGCATCACCAACTGGACACCGAACCGAGAGCATGACGGTGACAGGGCATCACTGATTTGGGTATGTAACGCCTATTGGGATAGTAGACCCCCAGTACAAGGTGAGGTAGGAGGCCGCCACATTGAATCCCGTGACCTCGGTAATACAGGGCGCACTAGAAAAAAGATAATATTGATTGGACACGTGCAGGAAGCCTCAGAAACGGACCCATTATAATCTTTATTATTGTCACGAGTAAGCTTAACACTGATTGGAGGACATGGTGTGCAACCGCCCGCCATCCTAATCAACCTCCAACCCGAAGTGGAACACATCCTAGGCTCTAACTACATGCAAAAGTGCAATCTCATTGTTTGACTCAGCCAATTGTTGCGTATGGATAATGGCCCAAACAAATGAACTAATCGATAGAGCTAGCCACGGGGAACTACCAGACAGAATTTCCACCATCGGGGAGTTAAGGATTAAATACACCGATATGACAGACGACCCAGGGGCACACAGAATATTAGCAAAGCACACACAGGCATTTGCAAACAACAAACACAACTGTGGCCAGATGGTAGGGGAAGTCATTATAGAAGACCCCGATTCAAAACCCCAAAGACAGTACGACTTCCCTAAACAAGTCGAGAGGGAGGTGGCCAAAGTAATTGGCAGCTTATTGCAACAGGGAGCCCACTAATAATTCCCCAATTTGGCCGCTAAGATAACCGGATGGGTCACAGAGGCGAACGATTGTTTACCGGGAACTGAACCAAACTACCCTGATCAGAGCCCCCACAGTAGCGACTAGCCCTGAAGCCATAATGAGGCAGGCCCCACACGTCAGGTATTTCATGGTGCTGGATGTCAGCAACGGTTTCTGGTCGATTCCCCATCAGTGCCAGTATAAACTTGCCTTCACATTTCAGAGGCAACAATATGCTTGGACATGCCTACCACAGGGCTTCCACAACTTACCCTTCATATTCCACCAAAGACTCACAAGGATCTGGAAGGGTTCTCAAAATCCAAGTATTTGGTTCAGTATTTGGACAATCACTTCCTCCAGACTGAAACCAGGGGGGGGGAGAAACACCGTAAACTGCTAAAAGAACTGCTGAACCGCCTCACTGCTGAAAGCCCAGATTATGATATCACAATTCCCTTATGTGGGAACAGTAGAGACTGATGGGAAGCATGAAATAGAAA
Organism: Scyliorhinus canicula; assembly: GCF_902713615.1. Lineage (NCBI taxonomy): Eukaryota > Metazoa > Chordata > Chondrichthyes > Carcharhiniformes > Scyliorhinidae > Scyliorhinus > Scyliorhinus canicula. Next base: position 233,258,959 of record NC_052148.1, read on the forward strand.
GGAAGCAAATTGAGTCAGTAACATACCTTCCCCTGCCAAAGGGCCAGAGCCCATTGCGCTCCTTTCTAGGCTTGGCAGGATACTAACGAAACCACGTTGACAGTTTTGCCACTAAAGCCACCGCTCTTTCAGATCGATGCCGTGACTATCAGCCAAACTAAGGTCGAGGACCTGAAATAAATTCAGGAAAGGGCACCCTACCTCCTTTGACAAATGGTGGGATACACTCAGGATGGGCTAGTCCTTAAAAGTGGCCGATATGTGGTCCCGACCAGGGACCAAAACCAAATTATCTACCAAAACCTCAATGTCCAGGGCCACCAAGGAGCCATGGGTGAGCGCATTAACAGATTGTGCTGGTGGCCAGACATAGACCAAGAAAACTGCAGAGTCTGTGCCAAGAACAATCCCGACAAATATGCCCACAAGGGAGACCTGAGGCACACCCACCCCACAGAAGTCCCCTGAATTAATTCGCAAATTGATTACATTGGTCCCCTACCACCCAGTACGGGAGGTTACAAGTAGATCCTGGTCGTTATATACACTTTTAGTAAGTGGATTGAAGCCTTTCCCACTTGGACCAATACAGCCACGGTCACGATAAATAGCCTAGTGCAGAAAATCTTCAGTGGGTGGGTAAAGATTTGGATCAAGGCACTCACTTCACTGGCCAGGTGATGCAGTGGGTAATGAGGTCATTTGGAATACAACAAAAATTCCACGTTGTGTATCATCCTCAATCCACTGGGATAGCAGAGGGGATGAACTGCATCCTTAAAGACACGATCTGCAAGATCGTCCAGCAAAACAACCATACTTGGAACAAAGTCCTGCCCTTTGTACTTATGATAGTGTGCAACTCTGTTTCCAGCTTCTCATGGCAGGGTGGCTCCTGAGAGGGATTGAACCCCTACTCGGATTGGGTTTAGCTGAATCTGAGCTCGCAGCCCTTAGCCATAAGTGCACAGTTAAAATGCTGTTGGAAAACATGCACAACTGGCAGCAGCCGTTAAAATGGGTAAAAAAAGAAAAAGCAAAGTAAGGCCTACTTTGATGGTAAGGTGAATCCGATTGAGTACGAAGTTAGGCAGAAAATAATGCTCCGAGTCTTCCGGGATATTCTTATCCCCCAAGTACACAGGACCCTCCCCGTTTATCAGGTACTGGTGGATCCCGCAGATGGTATCATGTGAACCAAATGAAGGCATTTGGTTCCTCCTCACGAATTCCACCCATATCATATCACCCTAAGGGGAATTGAGACGGCAGATCCTGACCCCCTACCTCAGGATCTGGACCCCGATCCCTTGATTCTAGTCATACCCCCCATGCACCACAAACAAAAGACTTCATCTGAGGGCACTCAGGAAAGGGAAAGGAGCCGCAATTTGTGTCCATTCAAAGGCACCTGGCACCGGGCCCCCGGAAGCGCCTGGTACAACGCTTCGACCGAGAGGCAGTGGAGAAGCAGGTTCCAAATAGTCAGAGTCCACCCACTTAAATCACATCTGCACAGGGAATGCAGGGACACTGCGGTTCCCAAGTGTAAATAAAATGTGTATTGCTCTTTTGAATTAATAACTTTAGGCCCTACAGCAAACCCCTTGCCCCCTTACACCCCCTACACATTTCCTTCTTCCTGTTTCACGAAAGATGACTTCCACCATTTGACACAGACTGTTTAAGAGATCCGACGTCAAATTCCAGGATGCAGCAGCCCTGATACCAACCGACTGGTATCCATCATTATCTATATATGCCTCGATGATCTCACTACATTGGCAGGCCTTCGTTCGCTGTCTCTTATCCCGTTATCCCCCATCAAATCCATCATCATTATGCATATATGATGTCTCATTATTCACACAGCTTCTGGCTGCGTAAATGAATCTGCATCTTATTCTTCCTACATTTTCTTTCTTTTCACTACAGCATCATTATTTTCTCATCTAGCTTCTGCGGCAAAAGCCTTGATTCATCAATCCCAGGAAGCAACCTCCTTAAATTAGGATATAGAGGGCCAGCCAGAGAACATTATGGAAAGGCACAAAGGGGGGTATAAAGATCAACCACCCAGGACCCTCCCCAGCAAAGACTCCGCGCAGAGGTAATAGAGAAGATACAAGAGACCAGAAACGAAAGGAAGCAGCGCAAGTCCCACCTTCACGGACGAAGGCCCTGAGACAACCGAGACTCAGAAAATTGGACCCGCAACTCGATTGAGTTCTTTGGCACTGGTAGTATTAAGAATCGTAGGATTATTACTATTTGGGATCAATTACGGGGTGACTGTTTTACTGTGTTTAATAATAAATTTAGTTGACTCATTGCATTTGTCCTTTGTTCATCTTGCAAAGAAAGGCACCTGGGCAAAACGTTTGAGTAATAAACTGATCAAAGTATCTGAGGTTTTACAGACAACACTGCATGTGTGATGCAAATGTTACTCACACTTATCAGCACAAGCCTGAATGCTGTCCAGGACTTGCTGGATACATACAGGATTGCTTCAGTAACAGGAGTACTGCACAGTGCAATCATCAGCAAACATCCCCACTTTTGACTGGATGGAACATCACTGGTAAATCAGCTAAAAAGAGTTAAGCCTAGGGCTCTACGAACTCTTGAGGAACCCATGAAGCAATTAGTTGGTGCTGAGATGATTTGCCTCTTATAAGCACTATTATCTCTCTTTGTTCTAGGTATGACTCCACCCATACCTAGTGGATAATGGTTTTTCTGATTTCAATTTTGTTAGGGTTCATTGATGTCACACTTGATCAAATGAATGAAAAAAATGAAAATCGCTTATTGTCACGAGTAGGCTTCAATGAAGTTACTGTGAAAAGCCCCGAGTCGCCACATTCCGGCGCCTGTCCGGGGAGGCTGGTACGGGAAGGCGCCGGAATGTGGCGACTAGGGGCTTTTCACAATAACTTAATTGAAGCCTACTCGTGACAATAAGCGATTTTCATTTTTTTCATTCATTTGATCAAGTGTGACATCAATGAACCCTAACAAATGATGCTTCGATGTAAAGGGCAATCCTCTCACCTCAACTCTAAAATTCAGCCCGTTTGTCTGTTTGAACCAAGGCTGTAATAAGATCTGGAGCTTAGTGTCGTTGGTTTCTGAGGCCCTAAGCTTTGATGTTTCCTCCCTAAACCTCTCTTCCTTCTTTAAGACGTTGGCTAAAGCCTAGCTCATTCACTAATCTTTTAGTCACTGAATTAATATCTCATGTGGTTCACATTAAATGTTTTTAAAATGTGATGTTATTAGGAAATTTTCATATGTTAGAGGAGATATATGCAAGTTCAACTGCTCAGTGGCAAGTGAAGCTCATCCTAACCCAGCACTGTTAAACCTCTGGAAGTCAGGGGAAGAAAATATTGCGATAAAATCCTGCCTTCCCTCTGAATTTCATGGGCATTTGGGCAGGGAAGATTTAGGTCATCATTATATCAGACCAACAATGATCTGCTGAGGAATGACTGAAAGTCAGGCCATTTGTTACTGCCACCTGTGTTCTCTCTCAAGGGCTTGGAAAGTTAAACGCAGAGAAAGATTTGAAGGCCAGAAAAAGACTCAGGAGGAGAAACGTGTATATGAGGGGGATGGGGGCAGAGAATTGAGGACAGTGAAAGAAAGTAAGAGTGATTGGAGTACAAAGAGAACCATGCTGACTAAAAGATCATGCAAAAGAAACCAATTATTTGCGGAAGAAAATGACAAACCTGGAGTTTACAGTAATACAATTAATATGACATAAGCATCAACAGTGGTATTTCAATATGACATCTCCCAATATATTGCTGTAACTATGGAGGAACGATTGGAAGAATCACTTCTAGAAATTACAGCAAATAACTAAATTCATCTGTTTACATTATTTACCCAACGTTTCCGTGAAACTACAGTGAGAAGGTTAGAGCAGTGTTTTTCAAACTTTTTTTTCCAGGGACCAATTTTTACCAACCGGCCAATCTTCGGGGCCCACGCCGGCCAACCTTCGCGACCCATGCCAGCTGACCTTCGCGACCCCCGCCGGCCGACCTACGCGACCCCCGCCGGCCGACATTGGCACAATTAATAAATCCATACCTTAAAAAAATCATCTTCATTCTGCTTTGTGCCTGATTTCAGCTTCTTCTTAATGGGCTGTTCACCAGAGACCCTGGGTCTCACACCAGCACCGCTTTGCCCTGTTGTGGACCCTCCTGAATAGCTCACACCAGCACTGCTTTGTTCTGTTGTGGCCCCTCCTGGACAGCTCACACCACCACTTGCTTTGTCCTGCTGTGGATTCTCCCGAGTCACTTTCGCCAACAGGTTTAATTGTGAGATCCTGGTCTGTTTTTATCTCTGGTCCTCTCTTCTTTATAACAAAATGATCCATTTTAATTTTACTTGTTTGCTGCTGACAAAATGGAGGAATCGCAATTGCGTCCAAAGCACATTTATTCAGCATTTGGGGAGCGTGACCTGCTCTCTGCTTCGCTTCGGGTAGAAAGACAACATTGAATTTAAAAAAAAAATCTTCTCCTGCATCAGCGTGCTGATGTCAGAAAGAGGCAGTGCTTCTCGCAGGGTGCTGCGCATGGGCACTGATGAGCGGGCTTGCATGCGCAGTGCGCTCACATTTTTGTAAATGGTCGCGGCCGTCATTTTCAAAATCACTCAGCTGGCATTGTTTTTTTTCTCTTTTTAAAAATAAATTTATAGTACCCAATTAATTTTTTCCAATTAAGGGACAATTTAGGTGGCCAATCCACCTACCCTGCGCATCTTTGGGTTGTGGGGGTGAAACCCACGCAAACACGGGGAGAATGTGCAAACTCCGCACGGACAGTGACCCAGAGCCGGGATTCGAAACTGGGACCTCGGCGCCGTGAGGCAGCAGGGCTAACCCACTGCGCCACCGTGCTGCCCTCAGCTGGCATTGTTAAAAGCTGGCTGTTCCGGCTGTTGCTTGTGAATTCACGCAATCAGGAACACCGCGATGGACGGCTGTGTGACCCTCCCGACATCCACCCGAAGGTCGCGACCCCCACTTTGAAAATGCGTGGGTTAGAGGAGCCCTATAAAATCCTCTTCTACCTCAATAAGTAAGCAGCAGACTGCTGATGAGCAGCATGTGTACGATCAGTTTATACAGTTTCAAATAACTTTTCACTTTAAAGTTTTTGTCTTCAATTATTTTTGTAAAAATGGCAGGAATGGAAGCTGGCTGTTAGAGAGAAGTAACATCGGTGATGATAATTAACACACATAATTCTGAATCAACTATATGTTAAATACAAGATCGCTTACATTGTTGTTTTCAGTCATTCTTTGACTAGTATGCCACTCTCTCCACGATAGCATCAGAAAGTTAGAAAATCACAATTCATTGTAACAGTTTAATTTTTTTTTAAACGGCAAGAATCTCTCTTCAATTAGACAATTGACGATTATGGTTTGTTGCCCAACAATGTTTTTCACTTCATTCTTAAACAAATCCATCCAACTGTTCAGGGCACAATAATGTTGTTAAAATAAAGTCAATCTGCTGAAAAGCAAATATATTTATTAAGCACTTTACTATACATAAGGACTTTTTGCTCAATATAATACAAGAAATAAAATAAAATCTTACAATGCAAAATTCAATGTACATTAAAGCTATTTACAACCAAATACAAAAACAAATGATTTAAGTGTAAATCTAACTAACTGAAATGCAGTTGGGTGACTATTTGAATAAACAAAATAGATTTGCATAGCAAAACAAAACTGATTAAAAAAATAGAAACATACAGAATTGAAATACTGCTTGGAATTAAAGATAGGAGAGTATGTTCGGAGGGACAAAGCCACCTGTCATCCTCTTCGGTTGCTTTTCTTTCAACTGAATGAATGAGTTACTTTGGACATTTTCAGTTTAGTAGAATCAATTAAGTAGACAGTCAACCCAGAGTTTTAGAGTCAAACTCCAGTGAATAAGCCCAAGACAAGAAGAGATGTCATTTTTGACTCCTCAAGCGTTCATGCTTCAAACGATTCAATCCTCCAAGCACCCCTCTCGAAATAATCCTCAACCCACCTTCCCAACAATTCTTGGGGAGTTGAGATGCAAACTCAGTCATACTCACTCATGATTCAGTTCTGGGAATTTTCTCTTTACAGTATTTACATCGCAGGGGCATGAAACAAATAATATTTGTAATTAGTTTAAAATCAAAATATTAACTCCCAAAACTCCAGATAGAGACATTCTCTCTGAAACTTTTAGCACCTTATGAATCAAGCTGATTATTGTCTAACCAGTACAATAATAAGGAATGAATTTGTAAAACCTAATTAACAAGAAAGGCCGCAGGGATTATTTGAAACTTTTAAGCACCCTCCTCCTCTGGGTAATAAAACACAAACACTGCCCACAATGAAGCTCTGCGTGTTTATTACGGTTATTACTGCTACACGGTACCTGGGGCTCTGTTTTGAATTCTGGGATGCAATGATACATGATTCAGCCTGTAGAGGCAAAGTCAACATTTCCAAAATCTGAAACTGCAGTCTGTCGATCAGACAATAGTCCCACAGGGACAAAAATACTGTATTGGAATACAAGCTTCTCTAACTTTTCCCACAAGAGGCTACTTTTAATACTCATATACAGAACATTAAATGATCTGGCCTGGAATCAGCTCCTTGTCTAATATGAACATGCACTACACCACAGTTGTCCTGCCATCTATACCTTCAACACCTTACACGTGACACCTTTTTTTAAACACAAAGTCACAAACATACAGCAAGCAATCAGCTTGTCTGTAACACGTTATGTAGCTGGGTGCATTCTGTCTCTTTCTTCCAAGAGGAAAGAAAACAACACACAAAATTCAATGCGTTCTTGTACTCCATTATAATTTGTACATCCAACTTTCATTAACATAGGAAAAAGATCTCCCTTTGAAAATCACTACTCAATTTGAAGTCACCCTTTTTTATATGAGTTTATGAATGCAACACTGCATGACAGAAAACAAAAGAAGTATTAGATCGACAGTTCCAGATTCATTTTCAATTCCACGTGGATGGCTCTGTAATGTCATCTCATCAAAACAATTTAATCAGAGGCCAGGGATAAAAACTCCATGCATGCTTATTCTACAAATGCAGATCTGAGCCCATAGCAAAAGGTGGGTATATTTTGCTACAACCTTCAGATCACATCATTAGTCGTAGGACATCAGCAATGCCTTGCTTGCTCAGAATCATATCCTTCTATGGACCGCGACCAAATTCTAAATTCACATTCTGCATGCTGAATTCCCCTCAAAACATCATAAAATAACAATAATTGTTAGGGTGTAACATATTGTTTTGTTATGAAACTACAAAGTATACAAACAAATATAAAGCATAGGTGGCTATACTTAAAAGACAAACTTAAACATAGGTACAGTACAGTCTTGTTTAATGAAGCATTTATGCAGTTGTAAGACTTCTCCACTGCTGTTTTCACAAAACGAATGTGTTTTCAAGACTGATAGCGGGTGACTTCCTCGAAATCGAGCTGGTGTTCCACTGAGGCTGCAGCTGGTTCAGTGCCGTTTTGATTCTGGCAGCAAAATATGATGGTAATTAAATGCTGCAATTCATTGAAATCCATTAGATTTTTTCTGGAAAAAAATGGATGATGGTTAGATTTAAAGACATTAATTAGCCAACAGGATTTTTCATGAATTTGTGTAAGTTATCATGTAGTTTTTGCAGTTAAATGAAACAGTACTAATTGATTTCAGTATCAAGAAGTAAAATCCTGGCTTCATTTCTCAATCCCCACCCCAAGGTAACTGAAATGGCACCCCTCTTGCTACCACAATTAGAATTATCTAATTCATAGACCTGGATATCATAATTGGGAACTATTTGTGGCTGTGTGGCCCAATTCTAAAGTGGCAGCAAATTAACTAACTCAATCACCAGTCATTACATTTATTAATACAACATATTGGTGTTACAATATGATAGATGGAGATTTGTACTAAACTAGTCTAGTTTTTATCCAGCTAACCACTTAAGTAAATACAATTGGTCTTTTCTACATCAGCTCTAGTGTTTCATCTTTTCCCACGAGAGTTGGTGGGTCAAATACAATTATACTAAATCTAACTCAAAACATGGAATACACAAATAGGAATGCACAAACAGAAATTAGATTTTGAACCATGAATTGACCCACATTTCTAACCAAGTGTACATAGAAGCCAAATATATTCGCAACAAAAATATATCAGGCACCATTGTCAATGGAATCATAAGTTTTAAGAAAGCAGGACTTTAAGAAAGCAGGGGCTGGTTTAGCTCACTGGGCTAAATCACTGGCTTTTAAAGCAGACAAAGCAGGTCAGCAGCACGGTTTGATTCCCCTACCAGCCTCCCTGGACAGGCGGCAGAATGTGGCGACTAGGGGCTTGTCACAGTAACTTAATTAAAGCCTACTTGTGACAATAAGCGATTTTCATTTCATTATTCGCTTGAAATCTCTCTTGAATTTGCTTAATCAGTCAGAATATGATTGTAATTGTTTTCTTTAATTACATTTTTCAGTAAGGTAGACGATTAAAAAATCGCTTCCAGTTGTGCATAATTTTGGCAAGGCTGTATTCACTGTCTGTTCCTAGTTGCTCACAAAGGTGCTGCAGGATATCTCTTTAAACTGATGTACTTACTCCCCTTGGATGTGATGCTTCACAATGATAGAGAATTTTAGAATATTGGGTGGGATTTTCCCGCATTTGGCGGGGCTGCCCGTACCGACACCAAGAGTGGCGCGAACCACCCAGCATCGGGCCGCCCGGAAGTTGCAGAATTCTCCGCACGTCAGGGGTGAGGCCGGTGCTGCAAGGCCGTCACCGGACGGCACGAGTTGGCGCATGTGCAGGACTGCCAGCGTGTTCTGGCGCATGCGCAGAACCGCCGGTGTGTTTCCTGCGTGTAGGCAGGGGGTTTCTTCTCCACGCCGGCCATGGCGGAGCCTTACAGAGGCTGGCGCAGAGGGAAAGAATGCCCCCATGGTACAGGCCCGCCCGCAGATCGGTGGGCCCCGATCGCGGGCCAGGGCACAGTGGGGCCCCCCACCGGGCCTGGATTCCTGCGCGTCCCCCCCCCCCCCCCCCCCCCCCCCCAACCGAGGACCCGGCTAGATGGCCGACAAGCCAGGTCCCGCCGGGATGGACCATGTCCATTCCACGCCGGCGGGACTGGCCAAAAACGGGCGGCCACTCAGCCCATAGAATTGCCGGGGGGGCCGCTGCCAACGGCCCCCAACAGACACGGCGCGATCCCTGCCCCCGCACGAAAACTGACGCCGGAGAATTCGGCAGCCGGCGGCAGGTCAGAATTCACGCCCCCCCCCCCCCCCCCCCCCCCCGCTGATTCTCCGACAGGCTTGGGGGGGGGGGGGTCAGTCGGAGAATCCCGCCCATTGACTCAGTTTTGTTCGTCATTTGTGCTATGCATTGAACAATAGATACTTCAACAGATACTTGCCAATCATTGCAAACTTACCCAGTTAAACTTACAGCTATACATTCATTTTCTCCAATGCACCATTACACCCTAAAGAATTTGAACCAAGTTCTTACTCAAAATAAGCCCATTTATTTTCCTTCAACACCAATTGAAAACAGCAATATCAGCGATTCCCAATATAAAGCAAAACACTAAAACTGCAGTCTTGGTCCACCTGTCTATGTTTGATGCTGAATACACATCTGTTTTTCAACAATAATCTTTATTGGCACAAGCAGGCTTACATTAACACTGCAATGAAGTTACTGTGAAAAGCCCCTAATAAGGAAACAAAAGATTTTATTATAAAATATTATCTGACATTACATGATATTTTACACAATAATGGATCAGAATTTACAATGAGATTAATGGTGAGGGTATTAGTGCTCACTTTTATAATTAAGGAAATCTAACAGCAACTTCTGAGGCAAACACACACACAGCTAAATGCAGAAATCCAGTTTTGCTGGTAGATACCCTGTTCCTTCACAGGATGAGCTATTGCAGTCCACTCTGACAGAATCAGCATTGAAATGACTGCAATGGTGTGAACTTGCAATACTTGTCTGTTATTTCTGAACTAAAATAGCTCAAACATTTAAAGCTGGTGCATTCAGGAGTAGGTTGAGTTTTTAAACTCAGTAGCAGTATTAAGTGTGTATTAAGTATTAAATATTAAGAAAAGGCTAACTAATTGCTTTGCTGTAAAGGAGTCTTTGACAATAGTAACCATAATATAGAATTTATATTTTGAACATGATATAATTTATTCTAAAACTAGGGCCTTGCATCTGAACAAGGAGAACTATGAAGGTACGAGTTGGCTATGGAGGATTGGGAAAATATATGAAGGTTTGACTGTAGACTGGCAATGGCTTGTATTTAAAGATGTACAACATGGTCTACAACATATACACATTCCCACTCAGTGGGAAAGGAAAATCAACCATGTCTAACAAAATAAGTAAAAGGTTGCATTAGATCAAAGAAAGTGGCTTATAAGGATGCCCAAAAAAGTGGTCAGCCCGAGGATTGGGAGCTATTTCGAACCCAGCAAAGGATACCTAAGAAACTGATAAAGAAAAAGAGAATATGAATATAAGTTAGTGAGAAACATAAAGGTGGACTGTAAAAGTTTCTTTAGGTATGTGAAAAAGAAAATTTGTATCTATGACAACTGTGGGCCCATTACAGATAGAAACTGAAGAATTTATAATGAAGAACAAGGAAATGATGGAGGAACTAAACAAATACTTTGTGTCTGTCTTCACAGAAATAGATACAGAAAATGTTCCAGAAATACTTGGCAACCAAGGAATTTGTGAAGCTGAGGCACTGAAATAAATTAAGAGATAGTACTTGAAAAGTTAACTGGATTGAAGGTTGATAAATTCCCTGGACCAGATGAACTGCATGAATGTATTGGTGGTTACCTTTCAATGCCCTATAGATCTTAGAAAGCCTAGAAAGTAGCAAACATAACCCCATTATTTAAGAAGGGAGGAGGAGAATAGAGAGCCACAGACTTTTTAGTTTGATGTTAGCATTTTAGCATTTTTAAATGTTAGAATCTATTATGAAAGATGTGACAACCAAACACTTAGGAAGTAATGGTAAAATTGGGCCAAGTCAACATGGATTTATGGAGATGAAATCAGGTTTGATAAATCTGGAGAAATTTTTTTGAAAATGTTACTTGTAGTATAGATGCAGGTGAGTCAGTGGATGTGAAGTATTTGGAGCTTCAGAAGGTTTTTGATTAGGGTTGATCACAAAGCAGGTTTTTGAACAAATTACACCATATGGGATGAGGGTTAAAATGCTAGTATGGATTGAGAATTGTTTAAGCAAAGAGTCGGAAATAACTTGGACCTTCTCAGGAGGCAGGTTGTTACCAGTGAAATACTGCAAGGGTCATTAATAAGGCCACAGCTGTTCACACTTAATATGAATGGTTTGGATGTGGAGGGCAATTGTAATATTTCCAAATTTGCAGACACATAACTACTTGGGAAAGTATGTTATCCACTTTGGTAGAAAAACAGAAAGACAGAATATTTATTGATTGGAGAGAGATTGGGAAGTGTTGATGTCCAAATGAACCAGAGTATCCTTGTTCATAAATCACCTGCAGGTGTAATAAAGAAGACAAATGGTATGGTGTTCTTCAGCACAAGGGATCAGAATAGAGAAATAAAGATGCAATTGTATAGAGTCTTGGTGAGATTGTACCTACAGTATTGTGTACAGTTTTGGTCTCATTATCTAAGGAAGGTTATAGTTACCATTGAACGGGTGCAACAGAGGTTCACCAGACTAATCCCAGGGATGGCAAGATTGCCTACATGCAGGGCCTAGCTCCCTGATCCTGTCAGTATTTGGCGTGCCGTAGTTCTGGAAGAGTTGAGAAATAGATATCCAGTGCTTCTGGATATTGCACCTGTAGTATTGTGTACAATTTGGGGTTCATTATCTAAGGAAAGATACACTTGTCATAGAGCGAGTACAAAAAACACTGGGGACACCATGACAAAGAGGATCTACAGAAAATTGACATGATGTAGCATGCATTAAGTCATTACCCGATGGACATATTAGAGTAGCATAAAGCTCTTTTGGCAATGCACTAGGGAAAGGGTTTCAAAAGATGTTTGTGGATTTAGGTATATGAAGGTTACTCCTGGCGCCAAAACTAATTTCCTGACCACTTCCCCCTTCCTTGCCTGACAATCTTGCTTGTTCAGTTCTGTGGAGGAGCCATCAGCCTTGCACTTCTGACTCCAAAGTTTACTGATATCTTTCAAATGAGGTCCAACCACGAAAACAGGTTGGACCTTTGGTGAAGTTAATTGGGCAGTTAGGGTTCGCACTCTGTGCAGGGTCCTTCTGGTGAACAGAGTAAGTGGTCACATAACTGTCCCCATAATAAATTATTTTACAAAAAATATTAGCTTTAGCTTCTATATTAAACTACAAACCTCCATCATATAACTAGTTAATTTATTATCTTGCTGCTAACAGAACAAAACCTTTTTTTCTAAATGGGATAATTCTCTTTCGAAATTTATTTTGAAATGCTTTAAGACAAAGCTTTTTGGAACAACTAAATAATTCACTGTGGTTTGACAATGGCACGTTTAGTGCCAGCATTACTATGCAAAGATGAATAATTATGCATCAGTTGTAAACAATTTAGACATCCACCTGTGCTGAATGTACCTTCTGATGAATAACTGTACCTGAATTGAACCTACATATTCAAGCTCCCACAACCTAAGAGTTGCATTCCTATACTCAATATTTCCGTTAAATCTTCCAGTCTCAAGAATTATTGGAAAAATATGTTTTCATAAAATTGTTCAATTGTGAAACCAGCTCGTGGTTGTATGAATTTACATATAGCACCAATCAAATCATACTTAATCCATCAGCTAAAGAAATGCCCAGCACTAGTTTCTCATCCCTCCCACAGATTAAACAACTTGCTCTTTGAAGTATGCTCAACTATGAATGTGTGTGGAAGTTGAGATTTCCTGGGTGAGAATGCAGGGCATTTAAGGGATAGAATTTGTCTTCCCCATCTGGGTGGCAATCTGCTAGAGTGGACTACTTGTCTGTTGAAGAATGGAAAATAGATCAGGTTACATAAAGGGCAATAATGTGCTCCATTTGTGTACCGCCAAGTGGTTAAACTGAAATTCTACCCCTTTTATTGGTATTATTTTACATACCTTCCCATGATACGACTAGTCTTAGAGATAGTCTTCTATTAGCGATAGTTATAATATCAAAGTGATTTGAATCCAGATATTGCCCACTACTGTTACTATGCGCTACTACTGGCTCACGTTACTATGCGCTACTACTGGCTCACGTAATAGATCAAAACACACTTAAAGGTGTTGAACCGTACAATAGGAAAATTGAATATACAACACTGAAAGATATCATAACATAAACATTTATATCCATTAGAGTTGCTCACAAATGGCAGTACCTGCTACAATGGAGTCTCCTTCTTGTAGTTAAAGCTAGGGTCCGTCCCTTCAATCTGTAATTTTAGGGCTTGCTTCAGACTCAGTTCAGTCTCTGCTAATGGATAACCTTCCAAACATTCAGTATGACCTCTTTCCTGTCCACTCCTTGGAACTGCAACCCTGCCCAGGAAAACAGGATTTGCTTGCAAATAATTTGGATTTGTCATTATTCCATTTCTTTTCTTTTGCTCACTGTGTTGCTGAATTAAGAACTGTTGCTGAGCCCTTGAAGTTTCCTGTGGACTGTGTGGAATCAAGATCTTGCATTGTGACTCGGGCGGTATTTCTTTCAATGACACTGCATTATTCTGTCCCATTTTATTTATTGTTGTTCGTTTGTCTAGTTGTGTCATTTCATATTCCAAAACCTTTGGCTGAGATGAGCTGTTTTGCTTGTTTTGAGCTGATCTCTTCCCAGATGAACTAGTTTTGGTGGAACCTTCACTGGGTTCAATGTGTCCAGTTTTGCTACTTTTACTAGATCTCATATTGGGCTTAATTTGTCCCCAATCACAGTCACTAGTTGTGGAACCAGCATGTTGTCCTATGGAGCGTGTAGTAGACGTCGGAGATACAATAGACTGCCTGCTTCGACTGCGTGGCAAAGAATGCTGCTGTATCTGCTCTGTGAAGGACATGCCGTGGAAACTGTCCATAGGTACAGTTTGGGCTGTTGCTGTGGATGATGTTGTGCGAAGAGAGGAGTTTTTGGAACTCTTCAGTGAATTATTGGACAATGAAGATTTTTGTCGATCAACTGTTGAATCTGGAGATTCAGAGGGTGAACTAAAAGGGTGTTGAGGGCCATTAGAAAATCCACGCAAGGCAGACTGAAGATCTCCTCCACCAGTGCTGCCAGAGCTATTTGATTTAATTGTCAAGGAGTGCATTTTCACAGTGACAGACTGAGGGGCTGCCTGTTCCATCGTATGAACTGGAGAAGGGCTACATCCATTTGAACTTGATGCCCCATACTTTTCCAATAACTTTATAATCTGTGCATGGCCACCTTTTGCTGCAACTCGCATTGCAGTCCGTCCAAATTGGTCTGCATGGTTTGGATCAGCACCATGTTCCAGCAATGTCTGAACAACATCCACGTGCCCTTCCTGGGCTGCAATACAAAGAGCAGTAGCACCTTGGTTACATGTATGATCGACCAATGCGCCATGGTCAATCAGCAACTGTACAACTTTCACGTGACCCTGCCATGCAGAAGATTGCAAAGCTGACCGCTTCTCATTGTCAGCAGAATTGACATCAGCATGATAATTTATCAAAAGCTGGGCCATTTCCAAATGCCCCTGCCAGCAGGAGACATGAAGAGCGGTTCTCCCCTCTGCATCTGTGCTTTCCACATTTGCTCCATTTTCTAATAAATACTCAGCCATTGCTAGCTGATTTTCAAGTGCCAAGATGTAGAGTGTTGGCCGGTTGTCGGCATCCTTGTAATTCACATCAGCCCCATGACTCAAGAGCAGTTCGACTATATCTCGATGGCCTTCTAATGATGCAACACGTAATGCATTCCTCCCATCGTAGCCTCTCTGGTCCACATTTGATTTGTTTTCAAGCATAACCTGCACACAGTCGTAATGGCCTTCCTGACCTGCTAGTATTAAAGGGATTCGACCATCATTGTCCACCTCATTAGTTCGAGCACCTTGTTCAATAAGTGCTTCGCATACTAGTCGGTGACCCTCAAATGCTGACATATGCAATGGAGTCCAACCAGCATCATCTCTATGATTCTCATCTAGTCCTCTGTCCAGCAGAGTGCGCACCACTTCGACATTCCCTTGTGCTGAGGCTATACTCAGTACTGTTCTTCCTTCACTATCAATAGTATCTACAGCTGCACCCCAAAACAACAATGTATTTACAACAGATGCATGGCCCATTGATGCGGCAGCCAGAAGAGGAGTACGACCATTGTTATCTGTGTGATCCACATCTGCCCCTCCTTCAAGAAGCAAATCAACAACGTCCACATGACCTTCATAGGCAGCTACTAACAGTGGAGTCATACCATCTTTGTCACAGTGATCAACTTCTGCTCCTCGGTCAATCAGCAAGCTAACTACTGATGCATGACCTTTACTTGCAGGGACGCACAATGCAGCTACTGATAGGGCTGTTCTTCCATCCACATCTTCATGATTGATCTCTGCACCATGATCTATCAGGTGTTCTACTATCTCTCTATGCCCCATGTATGCTGCTGCAATAAGTGCAGTTCTTCCTTCATTATCTGCTTTGTTAACCTCTGCTCCATGTTGAAGCAAATTTAGAACAATGTCCTCGTGTCCTCCCCATGCTGCAGCCCTGAGAGCAGTTCGACTGTCTGCATCTGCGCAATCTACCTTAGCTCCAGCATAGAGAAGTGCAGATACAACCTCCGTATGCCCTCCCCAAGCTGCTGACCTTAATGCTGTCCAGCCATCTTGATCAGTATGATTTATGTTGGCACCATGTCCAATTAGGCAATTAATAACCTTGGTATGGCCTTGCCTTGCGGCAAGTGTAAGTGCAGTCTGTCCATGATTATCTTCAATTTCTAGATCAGCATCCCTAGATATCAGTAGGTTAACAACATCCAAATTGCCACTGTACGCTGCACTACCTAAAAGTGTTCTCCCATTCGAGTCACTTTGATTAACAGAAGCACCATTGTCTAGTAAAGTTCGAATGGAGTCCTCCCGCTCTAGTGCCTGCCGTACAATACATGATGTGCGGTCATCATCACTGTTCACATGAGCTCCTGCTTTGACTAAAAGTTGTAGAATTTCCTGCTCTTTAGGAACCATTGTTGACAACGCTCCTTTTACAGGTGTGCTGTTCCAGATCATCCACAAAGCCAAGTGATATAGCTCCAGCTGTAAGTTAGAATTAAGCAGGTGCAGTGCAAACTCCTGTACCTCCAAAGGGGAAAGTTCTTTTGCACGACATGTGTAACTCATAGCAAGCATTCTATGGCCCTCTGCTGCATTACACAAATATTTCTGTGTGCAGTGCTTCACGTCAAGCAACCACTCAGCGAAACTGTAATGAAACAGAATTTTAGTGCTCCCCAAGCCATCTACAAGAACCTTTGATAATATATCTAATTTCCGTTGAAATTCTTCAATTGTCATGGTTATGTTTTTTGTCCAGACTGCATGATACAATTCCAACATAGTTAATGGCCTACAGGCAGCCAAAATTACATTTAAAATAGGTTGCACTTTTGCAAACTGTTTTCGCACAAAAAGCCTCTGACAAAGCCAGAGATACAGTCCATTCAGTGTTCCTGGAATATCCCTAATCTCTCGCAGCATAATAAAACTTTCCACTACTCCATCAAGGACACGTTCGAGGTAAAGAAAACAGCCACTGCTTTTAATATGGAGCTGGTTCAACATTTCAGCTGTTTCTTTTGTCAGATGTTGTCTCAATGCTTCTTCCTGGTCCAAACGATACAGGATATACTGCTGTACGTCTTTTACAATGTAGGCTTTACGTAGATCATCCAAGCTAATTTTTCGGAAACCTGAAAGAAAGAAAAAAGATTAAATGATGTGCTATAAGCAGCAGTTTATTTAGCTATTGGTTGCCCCTTTCATAAAACTTCCTTTAGCACACCTTGATACCCAATGAATAAGTATAATCCTGACCATCTAAATCTTTGTCCTTGCAACTTACTGTCCCATCTGCACTCTCTCTTTCATCTCCAAAGTTTCAGAACATCTTCTAAAGCTCCATTTTTAAAACATCTCCAATCAGGTTTTCTATCCTGCCACATCATTGAAGTGGCCCTAATAAAAGCCACAAATAACATTTTGTGATTGTAACCATGTTGCATTACTTCTCTTCACCTTCTTGACCTCTGTGCAGATTTGACATGATTGATCACACTATCCTCCTCCAACATCTCTTCTCCCATGTACACTTCAGTTGGCTGGCTTTGATCCATCCATCCAGCAAGCTATTGGGGCTAAAATGTAGACAACTCTCCTGGCCTTGATGGAATGCATTCCAGGGTGCTAAAAAAAATGGCGGGTGAAATAGCAATGAGCTTGTGGTAATTTACCAAAATTCACTGGACTCTGGGGCGGTTCCGGCAGATTGGAAAATAGCAAATGTGACGCCACTGTTTAAAAAAAGAGGTAGACAAAAGGCGAGTAACTATAAGCCAGTGAGCTTAGATTCAAGCATTTTCCCCACTACAGAAGTTAGCAAGGAATAAATAGCGAGACATCTGGATAGGAATTGTCCCATTGGGCAGACGCAGAATGGGTTCATGAAAGGTAGGTCAGGTTTAACTAATTTACTGGAATTCATTGAGGACATTATGAGCGCGGCGGACAACAGGGAACTGGTGAATGTGGTGTTTCTGGATTCCCAGAAGGCATTAGACAAGGGTTGTGATGAGTGAACGGATAAGTGGAGCTGAGTTCTCAAAAAGATCCGCCATGATCTTATTGAATGGCGGTGCAGGCTCGAGGGGCCAGATGGCCTACTCCTGATCCTAGTTCTCATGTTCTTATTACCCATCCAGAGGTAATGTAGTCAGAGGTTTTCCTGCAATGGTTTCACTTCCCACCCCCCTGAAGTCTCTCAAGAAACTAATCTTTGGCCATTTCCAATTTCTCACCTACATGTTGTCCCTTTAACACAACACCCAAAGATGTGGGGCTGGATTCACCGCATCCTGTCGCCGAAATCACAGCCGGCTGCGGGGTGGAGATTCCATTTCGGCGCAGGAAATCGGACCGGCGCCAGTTCGTCGATTCTCTGGGCCCCGAAAAGCGGCGTACTTGGAGAGTTCCTCAGGGTAGTATCCTAGGCCCAACCATCTTCAGCTGCTTAATCAACAACCTCCTTTCCATCATAAGGTCAGAACTGGGAATGGAGGGCAGCACGGTGGCCTAGTGGTTAGTACAACCGCCTCACGGCGCTGAGGTCCCAGGTTCGATCCCGGCTCTGGGTCACTGTCCGTGTGGAGTTTGCACATTCTTCCCGTGTCTGCGTGGGTTTCGCCCCCACAACCCAAAAATGTGCAGAGTAGGTGGATTGGCCACGCTAAATTGCCCCTTAATTGGAAAAAATAATTGGGTAATTTAAATTTATAAAAAAAAAGAACTGGGAATGTTTGCGGATGAGTGCACAATGTTTAGCCCCATTCACAACTCCTCAGATACTGAAACAGTCCATGTCCAAATGCAGCAAGACCTGGGCAATATCCAGGCTTGGGCTGATAAGTGGCAAGTTACATTCACTCCACACAAGTTCCAGGCAATGACCATCTCCTACAAGAGAGGATCTAACCACTGTCCATTGACATTCAATGGCATTACCATTGCTGAATCCCCCTCAATCAACATTCTGGGGGTGGGGGGTGTTACCATTGATCAGAAACTAAATTGAACTAGCCATATTAATACTGTGGCTACCAGGGTAGGAATCCTACAACGAGTAACTCACCTACTGACCCCCCAAAGACTGTCCACCATCTACAAAGCACAAGGACTGTAATGGGATACTCTCCACATGTCTGGATGAGTACAGCTCAAACAACACAAGAAGTTCGACACCATCCAAGACAAAGCAACCCGCTTGATTGCTACCCCTTCTACAAACATCCCTCCACAAATTCTGCATTCCATGAGCTCTGGACATGTATGCAGCCACCACTCTCTTTGGCTCATCCTTTAAACTTTGAAATCCCCTTGCTAAACCTCTTTACTTCTACCTCCTCCTGATAAACTCTCCTTATCAATCTTTTCGCCATCTGCCCTAGTATCTCCCTCTTTGGCTTGATTTCAACTTTTTTCTTATTACATTTCCATGAAACACATTGTGATCTTTCCCGAATTGAAAAACATTATATGTGCAAGTTATTGTAAGTTTTACAGACAGTAAAGCCTGAGATTCTATTTTAAATATGAGAATGTTGGTTAGAGTGAAATACGATTAAGCTTAACTATGATGACTCTAAAACTCATTTTTTAAGCATGCAAAAAAAGTATGACCATTGAGTGAGGCACCAGAACAGACCCAGCAACCAAAAAAACATTACTGAGGTTTGTACCATCAGGGTAGGAGGGATTGAAACTGGACAGGGAGATGTTGGGGTGGAAAGGAGAGAATGTATATCTTTTTTTAAAAATTCCAATTAAGGGGCAATTTAGCACGGCCAATCCACCTACCCTGCACATCCCTTGGGTTGTGGAGGTGAGAGCCACACAGACATGGAGAGAATGTATAAACTCCACACTGACAGTGACCCGGGATTGGGTCCTCAGTGCCATGAGGCAGCAATGCTAACCACTGCGCCACCGTGCTGCCCTGAGAATGTACATCTTTTTGAAAAGTCTTTCCTCACTTTCATCTCAAAAGTGTATTCACATTCGTAGAACGCAAATGTCAATTTTTTTTTTAAAAGTGCACAAAAGCATTAAACTCTTTCTGCAAAGCTGTCATTGTTAAATATAGTTATGGACGATTCCTTCATCTAGAAAATCTTTGAAATATTTTGAACTCATTGGTCCTGATTTTCAGAGTCGCACCAGTTATACACTAGTAAAATAAAACCGATTGAAGTTTTGTTTCTTCGCTGTTAAAGTCAAAATTTGAAACACAAGAAAAATGTTTCAACATGATCGCAAGTTTACTTAGTGATGTTAAAAAAGGTAACAAGGTCTTCAATTTAATCAACAACTTGTAATAGAAAATGGACTCCATATATTATTTTATTACCTGATGATTTTCTAAAATCCAGTATTCTCATTTTTTGTTGTTTAATAGGTTGTGCTACTGCCTCTTGAGCCTGAAGCTCTGGGTTCAAGTACTACTTCAAGACTTGATGGCCACAGAAAGGGAATTCATGGCTCAGTTAAAACTGGTGTTAAGAGCCTTTCCTGTTGATTTCCTTATTCCTCCTTGCTTTATCTTTGCTGTTATCATTTTAATTCCTGGATGATTAATGGACAAACATCTTTAAGTTGAGCAGGGGCAATGAGGAACTCACACTGTGCTAGATTTGGACAGCAGAACTCAGACCTTTCGGCACCTGAATTGGTTCGATTGGTTGGCTGGTGGCCAATGAATTGGCCAATAGGCCATATTCTGCCGGTAACAGGCTTGCTTGGGTGCTGCCTGAGTGGAATGATTTTCAATGAGCCTGGGGAAAGGCAGTTGGAGACCTGGACACTTAGAGGAAAGGAACTATCTGTCTCTTGTTTTCTCCAGAAAAGCTGTATTGTTGCTGTATTTCTGAAACTGCAGATACCTGAATGAATCTACAGTGAAAATCATTACAGACTAGAAATAAAAATTGCGACCTGACAGTTTATATCAAAGAAAGCTGTGCTAAAACAACCATCTGAAACAAAGGTTCTAATTTTTTACTTTCATTATTATTTCCCCCCCCCCCCCCCCATTCTCCCTCTGTTTGTATTGTCATGGGAATGTCACTTTAAGAAATGTCTGACTGCTCAAGTGGCGGCAGTGATGTCAGAGGATGAGTGGAGCTGAGCTTTGGCTATGCTTTTTAGTTTCGCTTTGAGAAAAAGCTTGGGTGTGTCTGTGATTTTTGGTTTTCTTTTAGTGTTGGAGCTACAGGCAGCCAAAGAAGGTGCAATTTTGATCTCCGCAATGGAAAGACTATCTCTAGATCATTTGGTGAATTCAGAGTGATAACTGCTTTCAGTAGAGAATTTGAACCTGATGCGCTTCTATAAAAAGGATTTTTGTCTAATGGATGTTAAAAGGAATGTTTAAGGATTGCTTAGAGTGTTGCATTCTTTGGGGGGTGTATTTGAATTGATGGTTGCTAAGATGTTCACTGTATGTTTTAAAAAGGTTAACTGAGTTGATAGAATAAACATTGTTTTGATTTAAAAATTACTTTTAAATTTCTGCTGCATCACACGTGCAGAGTGGGCCATGTGCTCCCCATACCACAATCTGTAAAAGACATGGGTCAGGTGAACTCCATGATACTCTTTGAGGTTCTCTAGACCCTGGCCCATAACAAATTGGGGGCTTAAAGGGGATAAAAGTCTATCTATTGGATTGGCTTAGTGAACTTAAAGACAGTGAGGGGTGAGCATATTGTGGTTGCTTTTCAGGTGTGGTATTTCAGTTGAAGTAGGGAATGTGTTGTGGACGATGGCTCTTTCAGAGGCTCTGAAGTTTTTGGTGGTGAAGACAGTCACACGCAGTACCTTACGGACAGAGACTAAAAACAAGCTTTTAGAGTTGGCAAAAACATTGCCTGACAAAATGCAAAAAGATGAGTTAATTATGACGGTGGCAAAGCATTTTAAATTGCCTGAGATACAGTTTGACTCGTTGGAAATAGCAAAGCTTCCGTTACAAATTAAACAAATGGAACATGAGAAAGAATTAAAGCAGCTTGAATATGAAAGAGAGAGAGAGGAAAAAGAAAAAGAGAGTGAAGAAAGGAAAACAGAAAGAATAGCCTGAGCAGAACAAGATAAAGAGGGAGAGTTTGAACTTCAGAAAATGGACACGAAACATGATAGTCAGTTAAAATTAGCAGACACAAAGGGAAACGTACAGTTGGAGGATAGTGAGAAAGAGCGTCATAGTCAAAGGCTTGGTGGGGATCAATTTAAATATGTCCACGCAGTGCCAAAGTTTGATGAGGAGGTAGTAAAAGCCTTTTTCTTTTCATTTGAGAAGGTTGCTAAACAAATGAAATGGCCACAGGACATGTGGGTATTACTGATTCAAACAAAGCTGGTAGGTAGGGCTCGTGAAGTGTTTGCATCACTATCGGAGGAGGTATCTGGGACGTATGAGGTGAAAAGATCCATCTTAGGTGCACATGAACTAGTGCCTGAAGCCTACAGACAAAGATTTAGAAATTTAAGGAAAGAATTTGGTCAAACATATATGGAGTTTGAAAGGATCAAACAGAGTAATTTGATAGGTGGATAAGGGCTTTGAAAATAGACCAAATGTATGAAGCTCTCAGAGAAATTATGCTTTTGGAGGAGTTTAAATATTCAACTCCTGATGTAGTGAGAACTCATGTGGAAGAACAGAGGGTTAAAACTGCGAGATTAGCAGCAGAAATGGCAGGTGATTATGAATTAGTTCATAAATCAGAGCTTGGTTTCCGACATCAGTTTTAGCCTGTGAGGGACAGAAACTGGGGACATGAAAAATACTCAAGTGGTAAAGGTAAAGGTGATCTGATGGGAGATAATAAGGAGAGTGTACCTCAGATTAAAAAAGAAATCCAGGAGGTGGAAAAGAAATGAAAAGTTTCAAATGTTTTCACTGTAATAAACTAGACCATGTAAAGTCACAGTGTTGGTGGTTGAAGAAAAGCACTGGGAAGGCTGATGTGGTAAAACAGGATAAGACAGTGGGGTTTGTTAAAGTGGTAAAGGAAAGCCCAAGTGAAGCGAAGGAGGTGCAAAAGATTGTACAGTCTGATCAAGAGGTGATGATGATAAAAAGTTGCCAGATCTCTTTAAAGAATTTACTTGTGTGGGTAAACTTTACTCATGTGTATCAGGAGGAGCAGGTAAAGAAGTCACAATTTTAAGAGATACGGGAGCTAGTCAATCTTTAATGGTAAGAAATTAGGGGTTATGTAGTTTGGGAGAAATATTGCCAGAAAAGGTGGTAATATGTGGAATTCAGGGTGAGAAGAGTAGTGTTCCATTATATAAGGTAAGGTTGGAAAGTCCAATGAAGAGTGGTGAAGTTGTAGTAGGAGTAATAGAGAAACTATCTTGTCCAGGAATATAGTTTATCTTGGGTAATGATACAGCTGGATCACAGGTGGGAGTGATGCCTACTGTGGTTGATAAGCCAGTGGAAAATCAGACAACTGAAGTGTTGAAGGACGAGTATCCTGGGATTTTTCCGGACTGTGTAGTAACAAGGTCGCAAAGTCACAGGTTAAGACAAGAGGAGAAATCAAAGAGTGAAGATAAAGTTGAAGTGCAATTATCAGAAACAATTTTTGATCAGATGGTTGAAAAAGAACAAGAACAGGTGGAGGATGAGGAGGATATTTTTAGTTCAGGAAAATTGGCGGAGTTACAACAGAAAGATATAGAAATAAAACCATGTATCAGAAAGCATACACGGAGGAGGAATCTGAGTGTATACCAGAGTGTTATTACCATAAAAGTGATGTCTTGATGAGAAAATGGAGATCTTTACATATGCAGGTGGATGAAAAGTGGGCAGAAGTTCATCAAGTGGTATTGCCGGTAGGGAAAGGACGTGTTGCGAGTTGCACGTGAGGTACCAGTGGGAGGTCATTTGGGAGTAAGGGAAATTCAAGCTAAAATACAAAAACATTTTTATTGGCCTGGCCGTCATACAGATGTAGTTAAATTTTGTCGACCATGTCACACATGTCAAGTGATAGGGAAACCTCAAGCAGTGATAAAACCAGCGCCCTTCATACCAATTACAGCATTTGAGGAACCTTTTACTAGAGTCTTAATTGATTGTGTAGGACCGTTTTCTAAAACGAAAAGTGGGAATCAATATTTTTGGACTATAATGGATGTGACTACTAGATTTCCAGAGGCCATTCCAGTACGTAATGTTACAGCTAAAAAGCTTGTGGCGGAGTTACTTAAATTCTTTACTAGATATGGACTACCCACAGAAATACAATCGGATCAAGGATCAAATTTTACCTCAAAGTTATTCAAAGAAGTTATCGATAGCTTAGGAATAAGACACTGCGTACCATCCAGAATTGCAGGGAGCGTTAGAAAGGTGGATTCAGACATTAAAGACAATGTTGAGGGCTTATTGTCAAGATTATCCAGTGGTTTGGGATAAAGGAATTCCATTCAGACTGTTTGCAATTCGGGATGCACCTAATGTGTCAACCAAATTCAGTCCTTTTAAACTAATTTTTGGTCATGGGGTAAGAGGACCACTTATCGAATTTACAGTGCAGAAGGAGGCCATTCGGCCCATCGAGTCTGCACCGGCTCTTGGAAAGAGCACCCTACCCAAGGTCAACACCGCCACCCTATCCCCATAACCCAACCCAACACTAAGGGCAATTGTGGACACTAAGAGCAATTTATCAGGGCAAATCCACCTAACCTGCACATCTTTGGACTGTGGGAGGAAACCGGAGCACCCGGAGGAAACCCACGCGCACACAGGAAGGATGTGCAGACTCCGCACAGACAGTGACCCAAGCTGGAATAGAACCTGGGACCCTGGAGCTGTGAAGCAGTTGTGCTATCCACAATGCTACCGTGCTGCCCCAACTCAAATTGATTAAGGAAAAATTGGTGAGTGAGAAATCTCCTTCGCCCTTTCGGATAAAGGTACCTGCCAGTGGATTGGATTTAGTGTCAAATTTTAGGAAACGATTAACTAGAGCAGGGGAATTGGCTAGACAACATTTAAAAGTTGCACAACATGTGATGAAACGGGAAGCGGACAAGAAATCCAAAGTTCGTAGTTTTGCCTGTGGAGATAAAGTTTTATTATTGTTACCAGTGGTAGGTGAACCTCTAAAAGCAAGGTTTTGTGGACCTTATCAGATTGAAAGGAAATTAGGTGAGATGAATTATGTGGTAAGAATACCAGATAGAAGGAAAACTCACCATGTGTGGCATGTGAATATGCTTAAAAGGTACTTTGGAAGGGAAGGAGAGAAAAAGGAGAAGGTTTTAATGATTCTAACTCAAAGTGACGAACCAAATCCAGATGACTGTGAATTTGACATACCTCAAATTGAATGGGAAAATGAGGATGTTCTTAAAAATTGGGATAAATTGTTGAGGAAAAGTGGACTGACCTGAAAGAGTTATTGATATCACAGGGCAAGTTTGTGGAGATAAGTTGGGAAGCACTAAAATGGATATACATGATGTAGATGTGGGAAATGCTGTTCCAATCAAACAACATCCATATAGACTTAACCCTTTAAAATTGGCACAGGTTAACAAAGAGATTGAAAGTATGCTTAAAAATGGCATAATTGAAGTGGGTTGCAGCCAATGGAGCTCACCCATAGTGATGGTACCAAAACCGGACAGTACCCAACGGTTGTGTGTAGACTATAGAAAGGTTAATGCAGTTACAAGAACAGACTCTTATCCTATCCCACGTTTGTAGGTTTGCATTGTGAAAGTGGGACAATCAGCTTTTATTTCCAAACTGGATTTACTTAAGGGTTACTGGCAGGTACCTTTATCCGAAAGGGCGAAGGAGATTTCAGCTTTTGTGACTCCAGATGGTATATACCAATTCAAAGTTATGCCATTTGGCATGATAAACACCCCAACCACATTTCAATGGTTAACTAACAAAGTCATTTCAGGATTACCAATTGTGCGGTATACAGAGATGATCTGGTAATTTTTAGTCAGACATGGACAGAACATTTGAAGCATTTGATGGGAGTTATTCGATCGGCTTCAGGAGGCAGGTTTGGTGATAAACCTAGCCAAAAGTGAATTTGGAAAAGCATAAGTCACTTTCCTTGGCCATACAATCGGACAGAGTCGGATGGTCCCACAGGATGTGAAAACAAAAGTTATTGGGGAGTTTCCAATTCCCTCGATGCAAAGGGAAATAATGCGATTTCTGGATATGAGTGGATTTTACCGGAAATTTGCACTGAATTTTAGCAGTGTGGTCGCTCCACTGACGGACGTACTGAAGAAGCGTAACAAATTCCAGTGGACAGCGGAGTGTCAACAGGCATTTGACGGTCTGAAGGCTGTGTTAACCACTGCTCCTGTGTTAGCCATCCCAAATTACACAAAACCATTCAAAGTGGCTGTTGATGCGAGTGATGTGGGCGTTGGTGCGGTGCTTCTACAAGACGACTACGAAGGGCTAGAGCGACCTATTGGTTATTTTTCAAAAGAATTGAATTCTCACCAGAAGTAGTACTCCATGATTGAGAAGGAGACTTTGAGCTTGGTGCTGTCTTTGCAACATTTCCAAATTTGTATGACCAGCAATCCGTCTGACACGATTATCTGTACCGATCATAATCCATTGACCTTTTTGGCGCGATTCCAGACTAACAATGCCAGACTGTTTTGACGGAGTTTATTGTTACAGCCATTTCATTTGAAAATAATACATGTGTTAGGACGAGAAAACGTGATAGCCAAAGCTTTGTCAAGAATGTGATGACAAGTTACAGGAAGAAGAACTGAAATGGACTATGTTATTATGCCTGTTTGCGTGTGTTGTTTTTTAAACAAAAAAAAGTATATTTATTGTCTGCATTTCTTAAAGGAAAGTGAAAAGGTGAATAATGAAACCATCTCGAAATTGATGGTTTATTTTTTTATCTGGGGGGGGGGGGAGGAGGTGTCATGGGAATGTCACTTTAGGAAATGTTTGTCTGCTCAAGTGGCTGCAGTGATGTCAGAGGATGGGTGGAGCTGAGCTCTGGGTCTGATTTGTATTTTCGCTTTGAGAAAATGCTTGGGTGTGTATGTTTTTTTATTTCGTTTTAGGGTTTGGGTTACAGCCAGCCAAAGAAGCTGTAATTTTGTTATCTCTGCAATCTAAAGACTATCTCTAGATCATTTGGTGAATTCAGAGTGATAACTGCTTTCAGTAGAGAATTTATACCTGATGTGCTTCTATAAAAAGGATTTTTGTCTTCTGGATGTTAAAAGGAATGTTTAAAGATTATTTAGAGTGTTGTATTCTTTGGGGGGTGTATTTGAATTGATGGTTGCTAAGATGTTCACTGTATGTTTTAAAAAGGTTAACTGAGTTCATAGAATAAACATTGTTTTGCTTTAAAAATTACTTTTAAATTTCTGCTGCACCACACCTGTAGAGTGGGCCGTGTGCTCCCCGTACCACAATCTAGTAAAAGTCGTGGGTCAGGTGAACTCCATGATACACTTTGGGGTTCTCTAAACCCTGGCCCATAACAGTATGTCATGTGCATGTGTGTGTAGAGGGTGGGATGAGTTAGGAATTAGATAATAGTTAACTTGTATTCGCTGCATATTTAATTATAATTGCTATTAATAAACTTAATTGTGTTTGAATTTATAAACCTGGTGACTATAGTTATTGAGATGCTAAGGGTGAAAGGCTTTGTGTTTTTTTTCTTAAAAAATGTACTCATCACTTTTTTTTTAAAATGTTAGAGTACCCAATTATTTTATTCCAATTAAGGGACAATTTAGCATGGCCAATCCACCTACCTGTACATCTTTGGGGTGTGGGGGCAGAGACCCACGCAGACACAGAGAGAACGTGCAAACTCCCCACGGACAGTGACCCGGGGCCAGGATCGAACCAGGGTCATCAGTGCTGTGAGGCAGCAGTGCTAATCGCTGTGCCACCGTGCCACCCTATGTATTAATTTTAATTCTGTTGCGACTCCGAGTCAAGTGGGGCTTGAATTAGCCGGAAACTCGCCCAGGGGGTCGCAATACTGGTTAGAATCAGTCTGTTAATCCATCCCATAGCTCCTTACTCTTCCTGAAAAGAAAAGGTCTATGTGTGAAGACAAAAAACAAACATCTGACTAAACACAACTCTTGTACGGTTTTAAAACAAAGCTGCCTTTTGTTCAAACTGTCAAGGAACTATTATTGGCTACAAAGCAGCCTGTGGGAGTAACCTTCTGATTTTGAGCTGCTAACGCACATCAGAAATTTGGGCAATTCCAACAGGCAAGGCATGCCGTTGGGAACACAATATCACAGAATCAGCCACGAGTTGTCTATACTGTATATCACGTAATTTCTTCCCTTCCCCAAAAGGTCAGGGAAGCAACTCAGCCATATCAAAAAGGAAAAAGATATCAGGTTCAATGCTCAGACTGTGTTCAGGTTGTTTGTCAATTAAGAGTCAGTGCCCGCAGTTAGGGCAGGGAAATTGACTATCTTAAATGCCTGTTCCCTGTCTGGTAATCCCCTCTGAAAATGTGTGGGTGAAGACAATGTCAGGCTTAACTGTGAAGCACTCTTCCCACTCACTAATGATTGTATAACCAGCAATATTCACTATGTAGCCTCCACATGAATAACGACAACATAGCCGAAACAGTGTATGATGCCAGTTGCTTGTAGGTTTATACATAGCAAGATGACAAAGGAGAGCACGAGTGGATAGAAAAAATACATATCCCTCCTGTAATCCTTTAATAGATCACTTGGATTACAACGGAACTCTACAGTAAGGTAATCGCTAATGGTTACATAAAATACAAAGTAACGTAACTGTCATATATACTAACATATTACACAAATATCTCCATATCCAAAAGAATACAGAAAATTATAGTTAACAATGAAGCATAGAAAGAAAGTTAGACTTGATTACAATTTTAAAGTAATTTAGTTGCTCGTAATTTTGATACATTTTCATTTTAGCTCTTGATTTCTTTCTTGTGATTGCAGATGTTGATCTGCAGTGTGTTGTCATGACTAGTTTATCATGATGGAACACACTGAATTAATGTTCTGAGATAACTATCTGATCTTCCATGGCATCGCGTAGAGTGAGTTATGACGGGGAGACAGTGAGGTACTGGTATTATCGCTGGACTTGTAATCCAGAGGCCAGGGTAATGCTCTGGGAACATGGGTTCAAATCCCACCAGGGTAGATGGTGGAATTTGAATTTAATAATAAAAAAAAAACTGAATGAACACTCTAATATATTTTTTTTCAATTTAGAGTACCCAATTAATTTTTTCCAATTAAGGGGCAATTTAGCGTGGCCAATCCACTTAGCCTGCACATCTTTGGGTTGTGGGGGTGAAACCCACGCAAACACGGGGAGAATGTGCAAACTCCACACAGACAGTGACCCAGAGCCGAGATCGAACCTGGGACTTCAGCGCCGTGAGGCAGCAATGCTAACCACTGCGCCACCGTGCTGCCCCCCCCATGGTGCCCCGAATAAACACTCTAATGATGACCATGAAACCATTGTTGATTGTTGTAAAAACCCTGGTTCACCAATGTCTTTTAGGGATGGGCAATAGATGCTGGCCCAGCCAGCGACACCCACATCCCATGAACAAATAAAGAACAAAAAAAAAACAAAAATGTTAGATGGCGAATGATGGTTCAGCCATGGTGGAAGAAGTACAGACATGAGGAGGCAGATAGAGGTCATGGCGTGGGGAGTGGGAATTGATTAGGGAAGTGAAAAGGATGGGGAAGTGAAAAGGATGGGGAAGAGTAATGGAAGATGGGTACCGACAGAGGGGGAAAATTGGAAGCTGACCAAAGTTAAAAATACAACCTTTGTTTGGGTGGCAGGTGCGGTGATGTTAAAACAAACTTATCTTTGCAGGCCCAAAGGAAGAATGCTAAGCTCTTCCAGGGTGTCAAAATGACTTAGTTGGGTGTTGGGGGAAATGGGAAGCAGACTTTCTTACTTTTCTGGCTGGTGACAGAGGTTCTTGTTCAGCTTCTTTAGCACGAAGGGTCCTCACTGAGGAGGTGAGTAGAATTTGCAGGTTCTCATGAAGAGGCAAGGAGAAACTGTGAGATTCCTCATTGAGAATGATCCAGGAAAATATTTGTGCACCCACGTGTTATTTAACAACAAATCTGCAAAACCTCACGACAATTTAACACCATTATTATCCATGTTCAATTATGGATTATGACGTGTGCTGGGGGTGCGCGGGGGAATCCGACCCCTGCCTGGCCTGTGTTCGGGGCCCATCGATTTGCGGGCGGGCCTGTGCCGTGGGGGCACTCCTTCCTTCCACGCCAGCCGCTGTAGGCTCTGCCATGGCCGGCACGGAGAAGAGAACCCGACGCGCATGCTCCAAAACACGCCGGCCCTTTGGCGCAAGTGCAAACTCGCGCAGTCCCTTTGGTGCTGGATGGCACGGCACCAACCCCTCCGCACTTTCGGGGGCTGTTGACGCCAGAGTGATTCGCGTCAGTTTTCCCGCCGGCGTGGGGACTTAGTCCCCAGAAAGGAGAATCCCGCCTGATATCTCCTGACTTCCTTGCACACATGCATGCTGACTCATCACTCCCACTTAGCTCCTGCTTTTTCATTCCAACATAACACTAAACACTGTAAAGTCCTATGTATTATGCAGGTGTTGCGAGTTTTGTTGGTAAATTAAGATACTTTTGATAATGGAATATCACTGGTTTCCTATGTATTTTGAAATATTGTGATCCATCCAACAATATTAATAAATGATAATGGTCAATACATTATTTTCTGCAGGGGATGACGCATTTCAATACAGCTTCACAGATTTCCCTGATTTTATACTTTATTATGATCTGCCACAGCTGTTATTCCTTAGATTCTTTGGCTCTGTATTCATCATTTTTCTTTCTAATCACTTCTTACCTGATAAGAAAAAATTTCAGATTGGACGTGCCAACACTTAAATAATTTTGAAACACTTTTCCAAAAAAGAAATAAAGTTTCCTTCGAACCCCCTACAGTGTAGATGGAGGCCATTTGGCGCGAGTCTGCACCAACTCCCCACAAGAGCACTCTACCTAGACCCATTCCTCTGCCCTATCCCGGAATCTCATGCATTGATCATGGCCAATCCATCTAACCTGCACATCTTTGGATTGTAGGAGGAAATTGGAGCACCTGGAGGAAACCCAGGCAGACACGGGGGAACATACAAACTTCACACAGTCACCCAAGGCCAGAATCGAACTCGGGTCCTTGGCATGGTGAGGCAACAGTGCTAACCATTGTGCCATCATTTTGCAATACCCCAACATTTGGCTCTCTGGACCATTTCAGGTTTAGAACCAACAAGAATAGCCAATTTGATTTGACTGCTTGCAGCAAATCATTGCAAGATTCTATTTTTAAAAAATGTTTATCAGAGTTACAAAGCCAGAGCTTAGTGTGGACAGGGGCAACCCCCTAATCCCGCTCCTTGCCTGCTCCAGAAAACAATTCAAATTTAATACAATTCATGGTCCCCACAAGAGAGACATACCAGATCCAGGCATTACACCTGACCTCACGCTCAATTTGAATTTTTTGGTTGCAGAGCTTCCCTGATTTTGGGATGGCACTATGTGCCAAAATACCTTTTAAAAACAATGTAATTTTAACTTTTATGGCAAGGCTGAGCAAAAACATGACAGCTTAAAATATTTCTCTCTAAATAGGATTTAAATGTTTTGGCCAAATCAGCATAGGCATTGACTCAGGAGTAGGAGATCCTTCTACGCACTGCTATTGTAAAGAGATTTTCCGGTCTGATACAAATATCTTCAAATCATGAAAGTCATGTGCCAGCAGCAAAAGGCTCCTCACAGCAATATTTTATTCACCATTGTAGGATCTATAAGACAAAAACCTAATGTGATATATATCACATTTCCATATCTACTACAATATATTTCAGTCATTTTTAAAGAAAAATACTTGGCTGACAAGTGTTCTGGCAGAAAATACTTTCTTACCATTTAAATGTCAGCTTTAGAACATATTGTTCACTGGTCAGTGCATTACTTGAGCCATTTACAGTGCCAATCAACAATAAAGTGCACACCTAGACTGCTCCAGTCAGCCACTGATTGCCATCTAAGAGCACAGCAAGACATCGAAAACAGCTGTACAACAAAAAGATATATTGTGAAAAGCTCTCAATAGCAATTATATCCTGAAGGGTTTGTCGCAGTAAATGTGCTTTCCCATGGATGTTACATTCTTAAGTAATCAGTACCAATAAATTGCCTAGTGTATCATCATGTAATGGGCTCAAGTGGAGACAATACTGCAAAGGTAGTGCTATTGATAGTGCTGCAATGGTAATACAAATAAAGTAATGCTGGATGTGTTTTTTTGCACTGTAATTATTGAGAGAAAGCTGACTGGCTCAGAGATAGCAAGCAAAGGATATAGAACATAGAACGGTACAGCACAGAACAGGCCCTTCGGCCCTCAATGTTGTGCTGAGCAATGATCACCCTACTCAAACCCACGTATCCACCCTATACCCGTAACCCAACAACCCCCCCCTTAACCTTACTTTTTAGGACACTACGGGCAATTTAGCATCGCCAATCCACCTAACCTGCACATCTTTGGACTGTGGGAGGAAATCGGAGCACCCGGAGGAAACCCACGCACACACGGGGAGGACGTGCAGACTCCGCACAGACAGTGACCCAGCCGGGAATCGAACCTGGGACCCTGGAGCTGTGAAGCATTTATGCTAACCACCATGCTACCGTGCTGCCCTCATTAAAGAACTTTACCAGGAGCAGCCCCAGCAACCCGGAGAACTTTCTGTAAACCTCCACCAAGTATCCATCAGGTCCCGTGGCCTTCCCGATTGCATCACCACCAGTCAGTCTATCACCGCCCCCCCCACAAGCCCGATTGGGCCTCCCAAGCCTTGCATCAACTCCTCGTCTACCCTCGGGAACTCCAGGCCCCCCAAGAAACGCTTCATACCCTCCTCCCCGGCTGGGGGGTTCCGATTTATAAAGTCGCCTATAAAATTCCTGAAACACATCGTTCACCCCGTCCGGGTCCATAACCACCTTCCCCCTTGTATCCTTTACTTTCCCAATTTCTCTCGCCACCTCCTGTTCCTCAGCTGATGTGCCAACATCCTGCTGGCTTTTTTATGTCTGTCTTTATATTTTAGGTACCAAATAATTGTGAAAAATATTAAAGTTGCGAATTTGGCAACAGTGTGCACATTTGGGTGGGTTGTGACACGAAGAAGAATCATTCATTATCTGATTCTGCACTTCCCTGGAAAGAGGTTTGCATCAAACTTGCATCAAATCAATCATGGAGTGAAGTCTATATATGAAAAGGGAACACTCTTTTAAACAGCATGTCAAATGCATTCAAATGAGTAAGCAGAAGGAAGGACTACAGAGCCTCTGGTGGTCTCAAACAGAAACTTCCAACCCTCAACAGGAACATATTTAATAATCAATACATGGTGAAATCTATCTATAATGGCTGCCCCTGGGACTAGCATCACTGTCTCTTTGGACAGATGGTTTCAATGGGAAGGTTTCTCTGAATGGCTCATTTATACTGTCAGGATGGATGGAAACTGCTCATTAGACATTTTTCATGATGCATTCCTTTCTTCTTCTTCTGCCTTTGAAGATTCTTCCTACCTCATACTTATCCCTCTTCTGAAAGATAAACCATACGCTGTTTGTTGGTATGAAATAATTAATTTACCACATAACAAAACAAACTTTTTTTTACTTTTTCTGAGTTACAAAGCCAGGGCTCAGAGTGTGGTCGGGGCGAACCCCTAATCCAGCTCCTTGCCTGCTCCAAAAACCAATTCAAATTGAATCCAATTCACGGTCCCCACAAGAGAGACATACCAGATCTGAGCCAAAAGGCTACTACACTTGATCTTAGCCAAAAGGCCGAGAAGCGATAACAAACTTTTTTTTGTCTTATTAAAATCACTGCCATACGTTGAGGTACAGTTCCAAGGGTTTGAAGTACCCAACAATCTCAACCACATACATCCTTGATGCATGAGCCGAACATAAGGGTAAGGGATTATGAGATCAATTATGTACTTATTTACGACAATGCGATCAAGGCAAGAAAACACGATTAATTGTTTGCCTACATAGTGGTGAGAATGTGGAACCAAAGGCCACATGGAATAGTTGAAGTAGATAACAATGATATATATAAGGGGAGACTTATTGCATACATAAAAAAGGAGGGGATAGAATGGTGAGGGACCCAATGGAAGCATAAACAAATACAGACTACTTGGGCCAACTGGCCTGTTTCAGTGCAACACTATCTAGCTTGGGAGTGCCAAGGTCCTTTGCTGAAGAAATTTGCAATTGAATCCCATTTTGAATGCTTGGTTGAACTCCAAGCTTCACTACTGGATTCAGTTCGGTGAGAGTTGTTTACACAACTGTCAAGCTTTCTTTGATTGGTAATTTTATGAGTTGAGAGAATTGTACATCTTTGAAGTGGTTTATGATTGCCTGCTTGTTTTGATAGCTTTATGACTAAGCTTTTTATGGGGAATGTGAGTGGATGGTTATTTATTTTCATAGTTTCATGAGTATTTCAAAGTCTTCCCGGTGTTATTATATGGCACATGAACCTTGTAAATGGTACACATTGCTGCCGCTGCGCATGTTTCTTAACAAATTCAGAAATGACATTCTATGTGATTGTGACAAAGGTAAATATCCATCTTCGTCCTTCTTGACTGGTCCACATGCTTTGACATGGTTGGCTACACCCGCTTCCTCCAACGACTCTCCACTGTCATCCAGTTGGGTCAGACTGCACTTATCTGTTTAATTGTAGCCAGAATATCTCTTTCAATTACTTCTTTTCCCATCCCGGTACCCTTACCCTTGGACCCCTCCAATTTCTCCTCTACATGCTGCCCAATGACATCATCACCCAGAAGCACAGCACTGGTTCATACATGTACACCGAGCGCATCAAGCCCTTTTTCACCAATACCTCTCTCAACTCCTCTACTGTTGCTAAATTATCCAATTACTTATCTGATGTTCAGTACTGAATCAGCAGAGATTTCCTCCAATTGAATACTTGAAAGACTGAAGGCATGACACCATCCTGAGCAACTGTCTCCATCTCTCTCTCTGGCAATAGGTTGAGACTAAACCAGACTGTTTGCAAGCTTGACGCCATCTTTAATCCCCAAACAAGCTTCTGACAGACATCTGCATCCTCTTTAAAAATGCTACCTTCTCCCCATGTCTGCGTGGGTGTCGACCCCACAACTCAAAGATGTACAGGTTAGGTGAATTGGCCACACTAAATTGCCCCTTAATTGGGTACTCTAAATTTATTTTTAAGAAACGTTACTTCCATTTCCGTAACACCAGACTTTGCTCTTGCCGCCACTCATTTGCTGCTGAAAACGTCAATGATGACTTTGTTACCTCAAAACATTACTTTCCAATACATTCCAATACATTCCTGGCTATTCTCCAACATTCTACATTCTTCACAACTGAGGTCATCCAATTTCTGCTGCCATGTACATGTAACAGTCCAAATTCAATTGCCACTTTAACTGACCAGCACGGGCTTCTGGTCAAACTTTGCCTTGATTTTAAATTTCTCATCTTTGTTTCTAAATATTTCCATAGCTTCATTCCTCCCTATCTGTGTAATCTAGTCCAGACCCACAACCCGTCTATTTATCTAATTCTGGCATCTTGGCCACCTTGAAATTCAATGGCTCCACTTTTGGTGGCGAGGCCTTCTGCTACTTAGGCTTAAAGTTCTGGAATCCCCTTCCTAAAACTCTCTGCCACTGTACCTCACTTTTCTCCTGTAATACACTCTTTAGAACCTACTCTTTGACGAACCTTTGACCACCTGCCCTAAAATCACTTAGCGTGGTTCCGTGTCTAATCTAGCTTTATGTGAACACAAGAAATAAAGGTAGAAGCAGGCCATTTGACTCTTCCAAGACTGCTCCGCCATTCCATTAGATCTGCTACCTCAACTGGACCTGCCCACACTCTCCCCACATAGCCGTTATTTTTTGAGTAGCTAAACATCCTTGCCTTGAATATTGTCATGAAGATATATCTTCTGCCGAATTATGATTTTTAATCCACTAGCTGGAAACATGAACTGAACTTTTAGAAAACATTTTAAAAACACAGACTAAAGTGACTTGAACGCGCAGCCAAATTTAAAAGAAAATATTCGTTCAGGGGATGCAAGTGTCGCTGGTTAGCATTTATTGCCCTGAATGGAGTGGCTTGCTGGGCTATTTCAAAGGGCACTATTAAGAGTCAACCACATTGCTGTTGGTCTGGAGTCACATGTAGGCCAGGCCAGGTAAGGGTGGCAAATTTCCTTGCCTAAAAGACATTCGTGAACCAGATGGGTTTTTACATTTGCAATGGTTTCATGGTCATCATTACACTTTTAATTCCAGATCTTTACTGATCTTAAATTCTACCACCTGCCGCAGTGAGATTCGAACTCTGGCCCCCAGAGGATTACCCTGGGTCTCTGGATTACTAGTCCAGTAACAATATCACTTTGCCACTACCTCCCCTAATTTGGCATTACTGTACATTCCACATTCTGACCCCATTAAGAAGGAGATGGCATGTCTGCAAGAATCCAATATATTAATGAAACATATTTCCTATTCTATTAGCACAATGTCCAGAAACTCAATAATAAACCCCTGGCTAAGAGAGGTATGCCTAGACCATTTGTTCACTAAATCCCTAAATGATTACTGTATTTCCCTCATAACGCTGCCTCTAATTCCCTTATCTATACTCTGGCTAATGCTACAACTATTATTTGGGGCAGGGGATGGGGTTTCATGGCTATAAAAACTCCCACTAGTATTTTCCATCCAAAGTTATTAGCTCCCCTCCATCTGATTCTGCTTCTTAACCTTCTGAGCCAGGATCCTTTTTCTTTACTGCCTTTATTCCATCCTTTATTATTAGGGTTCCTTTTACATTTTGATTATAATTTCTAAAAGTTAAGAATCCTGAAATATTCAGGTCCTGACCATGATCAACTTGCAACCACATCTCTGTAATGGGCATTAGGTTAAACGTATTAGCAGGTTCATATAAGCTTAGATCATTGAATTGAGGACTTTCCAAGGTAAAATGTTCCAATTATAAAGACTTTGCTCACAGCTCGAGCATGCTTACATAATATGGAGTATATGTATTTAGCCATCCTGAGATGATTTTGTAGAAAATTCACATTTTCTCTTCAAAGACAAAACAAGATGATCCGTTAAACAGTCGAAATATTGGTGTGTGCATTTGTAATGGCCAGCCTTCTTTGATGATCAATAGAGCTTTTACTTTCCTAGAACCATGGAAACTACCACTGACCAAAGTATAAGACTTCAGCTTACACAATTAGGACAGACCTGGATATTACAGACTCATGCTATTAGAAGGATGGTCAAGGACAAAAATATTATTTTCCTTGCAAAATGTCAATCATGAGGTACTATATTGAAACAAAATAAATTTGTATGACAAGTCCTTAAGTTTCAAAGAATTATGGTAAAACAGACATTTAAGCTACATTGATTACTCCCAACGACATGCATGTAAGACAGACAGCTGAAACTGTGATGTATGCATATTCATCTGGTACTTAATACAGCTGTGATTTCTTATCATGCCATTTTAATTATCCCTATACACCGCAGATTATACTTTTTCATGAGAACATTTCAATCTAATACTTAGTATACTAAGCCAGATAAATTATCATGTAAACAGATAAAACCTCAGCCTCATTCGCTTGATCTGCTCTTTGCAATAAATTTAACATAAAAGTTATGAAATTTATTTTTCAATTCTTGCAATTTGTGTTCTTGCTCGAACATGCTGGACTCTTGCTGTTTCATCTTGGAGGTCCCTCTTAATGGCTTTCAATGAGTGATGAATGTTAACTTCCCAGTACAGTCAGTCTCCACTTGTGCTTCTTTTCTATACAGGAATTCTGTCAATGTAAATGTGAATGGCCTTGTAATCTCTTTCCTCGAGCCACTGCACATTCACAAGCATGTTCATCTCCTCTTTAATTTCTCACTGCACCAATAGACACTGCTGGTCATCTTTCCTGGGTCCAAATATGTCAGAATGAAAGAGAGTATACAATGAGCTTTTTCCAGCAACCTTCAAGGCCCCAAGAAAGAACTGCACAGTTGGCCTTGCTCTGCATCACAAGCTATAGTATATGTATACGCTTACCATTGACCGAAGTTCAACGTATGACCAAAGAATGCTATATTTGTGATACCTAACCTGCCACTTAGTGGGGTTTTCAACACATCAAATCAGAAAACAATTTAGCGCAAGTTGTTTTGTGTTCATATTTCTTTTTCAATCCTGTCACGATCTGAACTGTCATAAAAGTTTGAAAAGCATTTTCAAGGCTGGAAAATTGAAATTCAAGGCTTTTTCAAGACAACGGATCAAAATGCAAGGCTTGTATGAATGCAGTGTTAATTCCTCTAATTGTTGCAAATGCTTCACACATTCAAATCGGCTGCCTTTAGCTTTGATTTATTTATCTTATTCATGTGAAGTACCTTGCGATATTTTATTATGCCAAAGGTGTTATATAAATAAAAATTGTTATTCCAAGAAACATTACGTCAGGCTGGATTTCATGGAGTTGCGAAGATTCCACAGATCTGTAAAAATGACTGATAGGACCGCATTCTGGGATTCCCGCCCCCATTCCCGGTGCCCCAACTTTTGGCTAGAAGGGTGTGGGCTCACCAGGCCTATCCAGCTCTATTGCAGTAAGGCATCTCCTTACCCATCTGCAAGTTCTGTGGAGTCAGGCCAGCTTCTCAAGGACCCATTGCTCAAGACTCTTCAGATAATTTATACATAATAGTCAGAGCAGGAATCTTTTGAAAGATATACTGTCTTGACCATGACCCCCATAAAAACTCAAGCCCCTCCAAATGTTAGTCTGAAGGGTATGAAAGTTACTACATAAATGCAGGTTTCTTCTTCCCTTAAATTATGGTACAAATCTTGTAAATGCAATACCCATGGCTCTCATCAACAGATATATGTACTTTGAACATTCAAAGAAACTTGTAAAGCACTGCTGAAGGCAGCACTTTTGAAGTAAATCTGTATATATCTGTGTAATTAGATGCAAAAGGTTCCACCTCCTACATTGCTCAATCTTCTCAAATACACACTATTTATTCCCTTCATAGAAGACATCTATATACTAAGTTTAACAATACAAGATTGATTGGCACAATGCACAAAGAAATATGGTCAACAATCTCTGCAATAAAGAATTTTTAACTTTACAAGCATTTTTGTAGATACTCCACAGCTGTACTTGCAAAAAGCATACAGCTGCACATAATTTGAAAGGCAGAATATATTCAATACAAAGAAATGCATGTTATTTCATATTTTAAAAATGGTTCACTCCTACTCAGAATAAATTTTAGTTACTTAGACCTTTGCAGCCAGAAATGTTCCTAATTGAAATTCTATTGACTTGGCCAATAAAAAATAAAACATACTGGCTGAGATTTTCCATGCTTAGTGCCTTCCCACCGCCATGCCATTTTGCCAGGGCCTGCCAAGAGCCCAAGTGAATTCCAAAAGGGCTTCTTCCCACTTCTCCACTTATATTTTACCATGGGGGGGGGGGGGGGGGGGGGGGGGACGACGACATGGCATTCTGCAGTTTTGCATGACCACCAGGAACATTTTGGCACTGAAAGAAATAGTCTCTCCAGTACAAAGAATGCCCCATGACATTGCCACCAGCTGCCCCATCACCCCCAACCCACCGTGGCCTGTCTCACTGTCCCCAGCAGCCTAAACCTTGACTTTGAGAGCACATGCCGATTGTTGCCCCCTCGCCCTCCAGCTGTAACCCCAGCAGTGGCCACTGTCCCTGATGCCACTGCTGAGACCGTTGAGCAGCCAGCCCTGTGATTGGATTGCAATTCCTGAGGGATCACCTTCCTTAATTGGACGGCAGCCCCAGCAACAACCATTTAATTGGCTGCCGCCTGTAAAATATTGCACCCTGTCCTGCTGTCTGCTAAAGAGGGTTCACAACACCCCCCAGCCACCCCTAAACCAATTTTCAATCCTGATGGAAGAACTCTGCGAAAAGATTCTGGCCACTGAATTTATTGCTTTCGATCCACAAATTATTGCTTTGCACAAGATCAGATAATACCATGTCAAATTGGTTTACAATTTCAAGCAAATGACAATGATTATGTAATTTGACACTTAATGTCAACATCCTAACACAGAGGGGCCTCAGAAAGTACAAAAATAAAAGCCCACATAGTCGAATTAACCACATTCAGCTATATTTCAACTGACATTCACACAATGGAGGAAATTAAATGCCTCCCTCTTGAGGCAGGTTTGAAGGCAGGAGGGCAAACTCCTGTTACCATACTCCTAAATGACCCTTTTATGGACTAATCTGATCTCTTCATACATCTTCTCGACCGAGTAGTACTCCACCCTTGTATGCTTCACCCGCTGCCTGTGTCTATGTATCTACGTTGTGTATTTTTGTATGTCCTTTTTTTTCATGTATGGAATAATCTGTCTGGACCGTACGCAGAATAATACTTTTCACTGTACCTCGACACACGTGACAATAAACAAATCCAAATTTTAATTCAGTGGAAGTACCAGAGGTGGGGATCCTGCTGCCTTCCCGTCTCTGCCCCAATGAAGTGGAGGCCAGGAAGGCTTATGGACAGCCATTAATGTCAACTCAAGAGTCTCATCCCAATGCATTGGCCTCTGATTGGCCAATTACTCCCTTGGAGAAGGCCACCTACTAGCCAGCTAGTACCTGACTGGCACTTAAGACTGTGAGCTCTGCAATCAGGGAGGCCCCCACTACTGTCCCTGACCCTGGATTAAATTCCACCCAATATTTCCTTTGTTTCAAAATATCTATTTGGCTACAAACAATGTTCCACTGTTATGCAGTTTACTTTGGTGCAAATTACAGGCAGCATGCATGGACTTTCCAGATTTTAATGGCCAAAAAAACTCAGGCAATATGCACCAAGGTCTGGATTTTGTGAAGGGGACAGGCAAATGGAGTTGAAAAAGATTTGCTGCAAATTACCTCTGTTAAGGAAGCACCCTGCCCACTGAATTTTTGTTCCAGGGTGGCAGGGGTGAAATGGAGTTGGGTCTGTCACTGCCATATGCAGGCCTCAGGTGGCAATGGAGGTGGACAGATGGCAAGATTGGCAGGTTAGAACAGCCATCTCCATCTACTGGGACATTGATCCAGGCCTAATCATGACTGTCAGGATCTAAAACTCTCATCTCCGTTCTGACAGGTCATTGACCTGAAACATTGGGCGAAATTCTCCGACCCCACGCAGGGTCGGAGAATTGGCGGGAAGCGGCGTTATTTCCGCTCCCACAGGTTTTTGAATTCTCCCGCCGGTCATAAACCGGCGTTGTGCAAATCCCGCCGGCAGCCTGTGAAAAAGCTGGCGCCGGCGGGATTTCATTTTTTTAAAACTTACCTCAAATCTCCGGCCCGGATGGGCCGAAGTCCCGCCACTGGGAGGCCTTCTCCCGCCGCCGAGGTTTAAACCACCTCTGGAACGGCGGGCCTCAGCGGCGCGAGCAGGCCCCCGGGGTCCTGGGGGGGCGGGGGGCGATCGGACCCGGGGGGGTGCCCCCACGGAGGCCTGGCCCGCGATCGGGGCCCCCCGCTCACTCCGCGGGGCAGTGCCGTGGGGGCACTCTTTCTCCTTCCGCGCCGCCACGGCCTCCGCCATGGCGGACGCGGAGGAGAACCCCGCATCGCGCATGCGCCGGCAGTGACGTCAGCGGCCAGCTGCCGCTGACGTCACTGCCGGCGCATGCGCCAACTGCCGAAAGCCTTTCGGCCAGCCCCGCTTCCGACTGCGCCGGGTGTTTGCGCCAGTCTTCTGGTGCAAACTGCTCCGGCGCGGGGCTGGCCCCCAAAGGTGGGGAGAATTCCCCACCTTTGGGGAGGCGCGACCCCTGAGTGGTTGGCGCCACTCCCCTACGCCGGCACCCTCCGTCACGCCGGGTAGGGGAGAATCCAGCCCATTAATTCCATTTCCCTCCACAGATGATGCCTGACCTGCTGAGTCTTTCAAGAATATTTTATTTTTAGTTCAAGTGCATAATACTGGTATCCTCCTGCTCAGGAATGAACACTGAAGTTCAATGACAAGTTAAATATCACTAGAGGTCTGCATTTATATTGCAGCGCCAACATTAGCTGCACAAGGTCCCACAATGGGATGGGAGCCTATTGACAAGATGTTCTTTTTTTACATTTATGCACATTCCCCTACAATGAAGCATGAAATCGTAGAATCATAGAATTTACAGTGCAGAAGGAGGCCATTCGGCCCATCGAGTCTGCACCCCACGTATCTACCCTATCCCCGTAACCCAGTAACCCCCCACTTAACATTTTTTAGACATTAAGGGCCATTTAGCATGGCCAATCCACCTAACCTGCATATCTTTGGAATGTGGGAGGAAACCGGAGCACCCAGAGAAAATCCACGTGGGCACCTGGAGAATGTGCAGACTCCGCAGTCACCCAGCCGGGAATCGAACGTGGGGTTCTGGAGCTTGTGAAGCAACTGTGCTAACCACTATGCTACCGTGCTGCCCCCACGGTGATAAACGCGTGGCTCAATGTTCATGGTGTCAACTTAACCCAGGATTCAGATGATGTTAACCCAGGATTAGATCCTGGTGAATGGTTTGTAGAAGTTGCCTAAGATTCAATTTATTTATGTTTCACAAATGCATACTTTCAATAGCTGCTTGTACTTTTGGCAACAAACAGCGCACTTCATGCTTAACAGACTGGTACTGCACATATTATTACATATTGAAATTTCCAAAACCCAGTGGTCATTGTCAGAAAAATCAATGCAAAGGCTGTATTGCATTGGGATAAGAGTTCCTGTACACTTGAACGCCATCAATTACATCACTGTAGAAGTTAAACCCCGATATTTGCTTGGCTTGTATGCTGAATTTTATTGTCAATAGTGCTTTGTCTCACTTCGAACCACAGGTCTCCAGAGGGAATGAGACTTCTCCAGAATTAAAAATATTTTCTTTATTACTGGATAGTCATATTTGCGATAGGAATTGGGAAACTTGTCTTTAACCAATATCCCTCACAGGTCACCTCAAGGCAAATACATGTTTTATTTTGATAAACATCTACTCATTGCAGTAGCATTCCCATAGTTCGTGCACATCAGCAGACGATTGCATGCCACTGTCATAACTTACAGGTCTGTGCCCCTGGAACTTTCCTCCTACATAATTGTTTGGATTTTTACAAAACAGAGGAACTCATGCTGACTTTCTTGATTTATTAATTTCCTCTTCTTTTCCATAAACAATCCTTACTCAAATGCATTTCTTGGTTTCCCTTTTGAGGCCCTTGGTTATCAAAGGAATGTTCCAGTCACACAATACTTCAGGGCAAGGCATTCATCCCACAAGGGACTCAGTGCCCTACATCTTCCAAAAAAAAGTTCTATTGGACGAACACAGTTACTATAAAGTTCTCAACTTTCTCTTCATCCAGGCCTCCCCCAACGCTCTGCTAAAAGGAAAAAACACAATACTAAGCTTTTGTCAAAACAGTGATGCAATCTTTTCCGTTATCAACGAGAGAAGCCACTGTTGTATCGCATGCTCAAAATTAAGAGATTTGGCAGCTTGTGTTAATGCAAGTAATTAATCTCTCTGGTACACAAGGCTTGCAATGGCTGCACTGAAGGGGATAGAGCTTAAAACCAGCAAGGGGCAGGTGGGTAAAATGGTGATGTTCTTTGTATTATACTTGAGCAGTTCAAACAAACTAAAGCAAACTAAATGTGGGGTAAACACCATATGAAGTTTCCAGATAGACAGTGCCAGTTCTTGGGTTAGACTGCATTGTAAAACTCAGAAATGTCTCATAGCAAATGTCCTAATTGCTGTTCGAACTTTAACAATGCATGTTTTCTATTCAGTAATAAAAATCAGGTGAACAGGAACTAAGAATCAAAATGCTGAAAAAATCACCAAAACATATCCCTCCATGTATAAATTTGGTAATGTGCGTTACAAGACTAATTTAACACTCTTCCGGCATTGATAGCGGTGAGTCAAATGTTACATTATTGCATTGGAAGAGGCAAATTGCTACTGAAAGAATTTCAAATGAATCTTTTTATTAAGAGAATTTATTGGAGGTATTTCCAAATATATACAGAAACATAAAGACTCAAAGAGCCATAACATGTGAACCATGATGTAATAACACATATAACAATCTAATAAAATAAAATAGCAAACCCTACATATATACAATTTCACCTACCCCTCCCCCCTTAAATTTCTTTTCAGTATAACC
This sequence comes from Scyliorhinus canicula, assembly GCF_902713615.1. Classification (NCBI taxonomy): domain Eukaryota; kingdom Metazoa; phylum Chordata; class Chondrichthyes; order Carcharhiniformes; family Scyliorhinidae; genus Scyliorhinus; species Scyliorhinus canicula. Next base: position 233,303,472 of record NC_052148.1, read on the forward strand.
TCATGAATTTTGAGTTATGTCCAGAGACCACAAATCAAGCAGTTTTTGTTTCAAGCATGGGAAATAGAATCTCGCATATATACAAGAAAAGTCAACATGCTCGCTCTCTCTCTCCCTGAAATATTGGGTGAAATTTTATCAGTGTGCACTGTTCCCAATGGCAGAACCAGAAGTATGCACCACTTCAGTTTTCTTGCTCTCTCCCCATTTACCATGCAGCTATGATATTTAAACTGCTCTCAATGTGCACAGTAGACATGCGCGATTCAGTGACAGGGGAAGGTTTTCAGTGGTGAAATCCATCATCTGCTGATTATTCGGCAGCTAGAGATGACTATCACTGAACCTCCTGGTGAAGTGGTGAGGCTGTGCATCATGGTCAAACGTTCCATGCCCAACTCTACTGTTGTTGACACAAGACAAATTGAGAACAGAAATATGGCACAAGCGTTTTTCCAAACTTAAATTTCCCGTGTAAATATTTCACATTTATTGGGTGTGACTTTATTCATGTGTGCATCATTGCTCTTTGTGAAGACGAGATTAGTCAAAGAACTAAATGAGACTTCAGGTGACGGGATACACTGAGCGGATGCAGGAAAGGTGGCTCTCCTCCCGGAACTCAGAAAATTAGGCCACTAAACCTCTCCCCTCCAAGACCACCACAATTACCAAGAATTGCCCAGGTATTAATCTAGGACCCAAAAAGACAGTAGAAAAGCCTAGACAGAATGACTGGGAAATTGGCGAGCATGTGGGACGAGTCGGAGTCGGCTACAGCAAATCAGACTGGGTCGCCAGGGCTCATGCTGGGCTACCCACCAATAAGCGAGTTGATGGACAACCTGACTCAGGAGGTACTAAAACACAGGGACTCCATCAAGTTCAAAATGATGGCAACAGTGAAGGCAGCAGTCATAGAAGCCATGCCTCCTTCAAGGTGGCGCTAGAAAAGACAGAGCAGTGGTTGGAGACACAAGAGGCGACAATCAGCGAACTGGAGAAAGCGGCAACTGACCAAAGCGACCAAATCGCCTCCTTGGAGACAGGAATGGCAAGGTCAATGTCAATGCCGAGAGGCACTGAAGGGGAAGGTTGAGGACCAAGAGAACAGGTTGCGCCGCCAAAACCATCCACATCATGGGGCTGCCGGAAGCTATCGAGGGCAGGAATCCCACAAAATATGTGGCCCAGATGCTGGGTAAGCTTGTCGGGAGGGAGAGCATTCCCAAACCCCTGGAGATAGGTAGAGCCCATAGGTCACTCAGGTCAAAGCCTAAAGTGGGAGAACAACCAAGGACCATCATGGTGAAACATCACCAGTACCAAGATCAGGAGAAGATTCTGACCTGAGCAAGGCACATACGGTCCTTCCAGTGGGAAGGCCACACGATAAAGAGTGTACCAGGACATTGGGGCAGATCAAGCCAAGCACCACGCTGAATTTAACACAGCCAAGGCGGCCATTTACAAGAGTCGGGTGTGACTTGGAATGCTGTACACGGCCAAACCATGGGTAACCTTCCAGTGGAAGGAATACGACATCATCGCACCAGTTGAGGTGGACGGATTTGTGCACAGGCACGGGCTGGGAAGGCAGCAATGGCAACAACAGTAGATAGGAACTTTGTGTAAAGACCAGAAAAGGATAATTGCACAGGACAGACTGCCTTGCTTTCAGCCTATGAAGGGGTGAGAGCGATAGGGGCAGAGATAGGTGAGTGAAACGATGGGGGTGGTGGTGGGGGGGGGGGGGGGGGGGGGGGGGGGGGAGAGGAGGGGGGGGTGGAAACACTACTGGTAGGGGGAGGAGAAGCGTTTGCTCCCGGAGGGGGCCACTGCACTAGAGGGCAATCCAGCACAAGGAAGTATGGGCGAGGGGGATGGGGGGGTACAGCACACAACTGTGAGGGAATGCTTGGCAGAAGGGAGGGGGGGGTGACATAAGAGGGAGACAGACTCAAGATTGGGAATCGGGGGTAGAAGGGAGGGGGTAGGGTGGAATGCTGGCTACGATGGGCCGCACATGGAAACAATGAAAAGAACAGCATCAGGAACAACCATCTTGACGGATCCCCAGACAAAGGGAAACCCTAGTGTGGGGTACATCGACAAGGAGGTAGGCAGAGAGCGGATAATTATAGGCCAGTGAGCTTAAATTCTGTAGTAGGGAGATGCTGGAATCTATCATCACAGAAGAAATAGCGAGGCATCTGGATAGAAATTGTCCATTGGGGCAGGACGCAGCATGGGTTCATAAAGGGCTGGTCGTGCCTAACTAATTTAGTGGGAATTTTTGTGAGGACATTACCAGTGCAGTAGATAACGGGGAGCCAATGGATGTGGTTATATCTGGATTTCAGAAAGCCTTTGACAAGGTGCCACACAAAAGGTTGCTGCATAAGATAAAGATGCATGGCATTAAGGGTAAAGTAGTAGCATGGATAGAGGATTGGTTAATAATAGAAAAGCAAAGAGTGGGATTAATGGGTGTTTCTCTGGTTGGCAATCATTAGCTGCTGGTGGTGTCCCTCAGGATCAGTGTTGGGCCCACAATTGTTCACAATTTACATAGATGATTTGGAGTTGGGGACAAGGGCAATGTGTCCAAGTTGCAGACAACACTAGATGAGTGGTAAAGCGAAAAGTGCAGAGGATACTGGAAGTCTGCAGAGGGATTTGGATAGGTTAAGTGAATGGGCTAGGGTCTGGCAGATGGAATACAATGTTGACAAGTGTGAGGTTAATCCATTTTGGTAGGAATAACAGCAAACGGGATATTATTTAAATGATAAAATATTAAAGCATGCTGCTGTGCAGAGACACCTGGGTGTGCGTGCAATGAGTCACAAAAAGTTGGTTTACAGGTGCAACAGGTGATTAAGAAGGCAAATGGAATTTTGTCCTTCATTGCGAGAGGGATGGAGTTTAAGACTAGGGAGGTTATGTTGCAATTGTATAAGGTGTTAGTGAGGCCACACCTGGAATATTTGGTTCAGTTTTGGTCTCCTTACTTGAGAAAGGACATACTGGCACTGGAGGGTGTGCAGAGGAGATTCACTAGGTTAATCCCAGAGCTGAAGGGGTTGGATTATGAGGAGAGGTTGAGTAGACTGGGACTGTACTCGTTGGAATTTAGGAAGGATATGGGGGGGATCTTATAGAAACATTTCAAACTATGAAGGGAATAGATGGGATAGATGTGGGCAGGTTGTTTCCACTGAGCTGGTGAAGTAGAACTAGGGGGCATAGCCTCAAAATAAGGGAAGTAGATTTAGGACTGAGTTTAGGAGGAACGTCTTCACCCAATGGGTTGTGAATCTATGGAATGCCTTGCCCAGTGAAGCATTGGAGGCTCCTTCAATTAGATGTTTTAAGATAAAGATAGATAGTTTTTTGAAGAATAAAGGGATTAAGGGTTATGGTGTTCAGGCCGGAAAGTGAGCTGAGTCCACAAAAGATCAGCCATGATCTATTGAATGGCGGAGCAGGCTCGAGGGGCCAGATGGCCTACTCATGCTCCTAGTTCTTATGTTCTTATGTAAGAATGGTTGACCCAGCAGGACCACGAAGGAGAAACAGAAATGCCTTGTCCTGGAATGTCAGAGGACTTAGCCCAGTGAAAAGATCCCATCTGAAAAGTCAGAGGGCTGATTTGATTTTCCATCAGGAGAGACACCCGAGGACCAACTGTGGGTAAGGAAAAGCTGGGTGGGTCAGACTTACCAATCGTGCTATGGGACGAGGGCGATGTGGTAGCCTATATTTCTAACAAGGAGGACGGCCTTCTTCACGGTGGAACAAAAACGGTTACGGACCCAGGAGGACATTATGTCATTGTTAGTGGGTCCTGGAAGGGGCACCAGGAGTGGTCCTTGTAAAAGTATAAGCTCCCAATTAGGATGACGTGGAATTCATGATAAAAAAAGCCATGGCAGAAAATCCCCGCCATAGACACACACAGACTCATCATGTGAGGGGAAATTAACTGCTTACAGGGACCCACGAACAGTTAGATCCAGACCAAATTCGGAGGAATTTAACAAGTACTCCGCAATCGCAATCTCCAACCATGCTCCACACTATGCATTATATGAGATTGAGATGGGCTGGGCTCAACGCCCCTCCATTGAGGCTGGACAAGGTCCTCCGTATTGAGAAAGCATTTTGCAATTAGATATCACAGGTCCCGGACGGGAACGTTACAACCAACCAGAACGGGGAGGTTCTCGCCCTCCACATTCTCGTGAGGCGCTTGAAGGTGATGATTAGGGGGGAAATATTGGCCATTTCAACGAGGGCAAAGACAGAAAGGGGTCTGCAAGGCCAAAGCTGGTCATTCCATGCTGGAAGTAGACCGGCAGTACTCCATGTCCCAGACTGTGGAACTACTGGCGGAGAGAAAAAAAATACATGGACTTTGACCTGCTCACCACTGGGAAACCAGTGCACCAGCTCTGCCAGACACGGGAGACCCTTTTATGAGAAATGGAGGCAAAGCTCCCAGCTGAGGGAAGCAGGTCAGCCATGAGGGAAATAGGTCAGGTCAAGGCAGGTGCAGCAAGCTAGCTGCAGCGCTAGACTGATCTACTGTAACTGTTTACAATGGGCTACACACCTGGCACAGGCCCTGGCTAGGCAGCTGAGTACTAGAGGTAGTCGCAAGAAGATCAGACGGTTTTGTCAAGGGGCAAGCAGCTAACAGCGAACATCAGGGCACCTGCTGAAGTGATAATTAATCCATCCAGGGACGGAGAACAACAGAAATGATCATCTCCTTGGCATGGTCACAGAACACACCTCCAAGAGTTACCGTGAGTAGTTTGAGTTCTGGCCAGGGTTCACCTCCTGGGTGAAACTACTGTTATAGTGCTCACCATGGGCAAGCGTACGGACAAACACCCACTAACTCTCGATACTTCCAGCTCACACAGGCATGAGGCATGAGACAGGGATGCTGTTATCCTCGCTACACTGTTGCCCTGGTAATCGAGCCACTGGCGATAGCCACTCAGAAGTGGCAATGGAAGGTATCCAAAGGGAGTCAAAGAGCATAGAGTCTCATCTATGCTGAAAATCCTGGGGCGAATTCTCCGCAGGGGGCCGAATTCGTGAAGGCCGTCCTTGAACTCGCCGAGGTCACGACGGCCTCGGAGCCCGCTCCCCGCACCTAATTGACCCCCACCCGGGAGTGCTAGGAGCGGGCCTCCGTCTTTCTCGACAGCGACCTCGTCGCACCGAGAATGACACGCATCCGGCGCATTTGTGAAGTCATCCGCGCATGCGCGGGTTGCGGTTCCAACCCGCGCATGCGCTGATGAATTCATCGCACAGACGGCACGAATCCGCGTATGCGCGGTGGCCGTCTTTCTCCTCAGCCGCCCGGGAAGACGTGGCTGCTTGATCTTGCCGGGCGGCGGAGGGGAAACAGTGCGTCCGTTTTGGACTCTGGCCCACCGATTGGTGGGCACCGATCGCGGGCCTGTCCCCTCCCGAGCTTAGTCGTGGTGCTCCCGTCCCAGTCGGGCCCCTAGTTGCCCGTTTCACGAATGCAGCGACCGGGTGTGGTTGCCGCCTTGTTGAAACGGGCGTGAAGGGCCGGCCGCTCGGCCCATCGGGCTAGGAGAATCGCCGTTTGCCGTGAAAAAACGGCGAGCGCCGATTTTTCCGAACGGGGGGGAGGGGGGCGTAAAAAATGTCGGGGGTGCCCTCCGTGATTCTCCCAGGCCGCAGTGGGGATGCGGAGAATTCCGCCCCTGCTCTTTTACATCTCAAACATCCGGGCCAGCATGGAAGAGATAATGAAACACCTAAAGGAGTTCAGAGCTTCTCAGGTTACAAGCTAACTTGAGCATGAGATTCTTCCCTGTGAACCCACAGGGTGGAAGGGACAGAGCTGGGGAGATTGCCGTTCAAACGCCCAGACTGAATTCCGCTATCTGTGATCTAAAGAGCCCACGACTGGACATGGATCCACCAAATGGGCAACCTAATGAGTCTGGTGGAGGAATCAAAGAGAACCTGCAGAGGTGGGGCTCACTCCCCACTCTCCCTGGTTGGGGAGAGCGCAGACGATCAAAATGAACATGTTGCCCATGTTCCTCTTCCAATTCAGATTTCCTCCCGATCTACATCCCCAAGGCCTTTTTTTCAACTCAGTCCACAAGTTAATCATGATGTTTGTGTGGGGCAGAAGTAACCTGAGGATCCAAAAGAAGGTCCTACAGAGGAGGAAAAATGTGGGAGGCCTGGCTCTCCCAACCTACAGTTCTACAATTGGGCAGCCACAGCAGAAAGAGTGCGGGGATGGGTCAAGGCAAAGCAAGTGGAGTGGATGAGGTTGGAGGAGAGCTCTTGTGAAGGGATATCCCTCCAAGCACTGGCCACAACATCACTCCCATCTCCCCGCAGCCAGATACTCGAATAGCCAGTGGTTGTAGCCATACTCAGAATGCGGTACCATTCGACGACGACAACTGTGCGGACATGTATGAGAGACTATTGGAGGTATGCTCGCCCCTGGACAAGAGAAGGAAAGAATGGGAGGAGGAACGAGGCATAGAGATGGGGGAAGACTCTGGATCATAGTGCTGAACAGGGCAAATTTCACCTCCACGTGCACAGGGCCGAGTCTTACGCAGCTAAAAGTGGTGCACAGAGCGCACCTAACCAGAGACCGAATGAGTAGATTCTCCCCGGAGGTGGAGGACAAGTGAGAACAGTGCCAAGGACAGCCAGCCAACCATACCCACATGTTCTGGTCTTGCCACAGACCTGCGGGGTACTGAACGTCCTTCCTTGAGACCATGTCCACGGTTGTGGGGGTGAGTGTAGAGCCGTGTGCAAATGTGGCAATCTTCGGGGTGTCAGATTAGCCAGAGCTCTTCACGGGGAGGAAGACCGACGCCCTAGTCTTTGTCTCCCTGATCGCCAATGGGAGAACCCTGTTTGGTTGCCGATCAGCTACACCACCTAAGGTTGCAGACTGGCTGTCTGACCAGGCAGAATTTCTTAGGCTCGAGAAAATAAAATACGTCATCCGTGAATCGGATGAAGGCTTCCACAAGATGTGGAGCCGTTCGCCAACTGAAGTACAGGTAGACTGTGTCAAATGCATTGCCCTCATCTACACACCTGGTCACCTCTTCGAAAAATTCAATCAAGTTGCTCGGACACGACCTGCCCTAAACTAAACCATGCTGACTGTTCTTGATTAATCCCTGCCTCTCCAAATGCAGATTTAATTCTGTCTCTCAGAATTGCTTCGAATAGATTCCCCACCATGAAGGTTAGACTGACTGGCCTGTAGTTTTCTGATTTATCCCTTTTTCCCTTCTTGAATAATGATACCAAATTGGCTATCCTCCAGTCGACTGGCACCTCTCCTGTGGCCAGAGAGGAATTGAAAATTATTTCCAGAGCCCCTTGATTGCAGTGTTAATGTAAGCCTACTTGTGACACTAATTCCTGTTATGGTTTTGTTAAGGGCAGGCCATGTCTGAGCAACTTGATTGAATTTTTCAAAGAGGTGACCAGGTGTGTAGATGAGGGCAATGCATTTGACATAGTTTACTTGGACTTCAGCAAAGGCTTTGATAAGGTCCCATATGAGAGACTGATGGCAAAGGTACGAGCCCATGGGATCCAAGGAAATTTGGTAAATTGAATACAGAATTGGCTGAGTGGCAGGAAGCAGAGGGTGATGGTCAAGGGGAAGCTTGTGTCCAATGGGATCACCGCAGTGATCAGTGTTGGGGTCCTTGCTGTTTGTGATTTATATAAATTATTTAGTTATGAATGTAGGAAGGTTGATCTGTAACTTTGCGGATGATACTAAAATCGATGGGGTGGTAAATAGTGAGCCTTCAATTACATAGAGGGGGATATAGACAGGCTGGTCAGATGGGCTGATCAGTGGCAAATGGAATTTGATCTGGATAGGTAGGAGGTGATGAACTTGGGCAGGACAAACAAGGTATAGATATACATGATGAATGGCAGGACCCTGGGAAGCACCAAGGATCAGAGGGACCTTGGTGTGCATGTGCACGGATCCCTTAAGGTAGCAGAACAGGTGTAGACAGTGGTTAAGGAGACATATGGTATACAGGTAGATACAGTGGTTAAAAAGGCATATAGTATACTTGCCTTTATTAGCCAAGGCAGAGAGTTTAAAAGCAAGGAGTTTTTGGTGGAACAGTATAACACGTTAGGTAGGCCACAACTATAGCGTGCAGTTTTTTCTACAATCCACATTATAGGAGGGATGTGATAGCACTTGAATACATGCAAAGGAGATTTATCAGAATGTTGCCTGTGCTGGAGAGTTTTAGCAATGAAGAGAGATTGGTGTTGTTTTCCTTGGAGCAGAGGAGACTGAGAAGGGACATGATTGAGATGTAGAAAATTATGTGGGGCATAGATAGAATATACAGGAAAAAACATTTCCCCTCAGTGGAGGGATTAATGACCAGGGTGCCTAGATTTAAGGTAAGGGACAGGAGGTTTAGGGGGGATGTGAGGAAAAACCTTTTCATCCAGAGAGTGGTTGAAGTCTAGTTCCGGTGCCTGAAAGGGTTGTGGAGGCAGAGGTCCTCATAACATTTAAGTATATTTAGTTGCGCACTTGCAATGCCGAGGCATACAAGACTAAGGCCAAGAACTGAAAAATTGGATTTGAATATTAGGTGGTTGTTTTTGACTGGCATAGAAGCAAAAGGGCCTTTTCTGTGCTCTATTTATAATCTTTATTGTCACAAGTTGGCTTACATTAACACTGCAATGAAGTTGGTGTGAAACGCCCCTAGGCGCCATATTCCGGCACCTGTTTGGGTACAGAGGGAGAATTCAGAATGTCCAAATTACCTAATAGCACGCCTTTCAGGACTTGTGGGAGGAAACTGGAGCACCCGGAGGAAACCCACGTAGACACAGGGGGAACGTGCATATTCCACACAGACAGTGACCCAAGGCGGGAATCGAACCTGGGACCCTGGCGTTGTGAAGCCATAGTGCTAACCACTATAGACTAATATGACTCTATGACAACAAACCAACATATAAAAGAATGGAATCCCAGGGCGGCACGTGGCTCAGTGGTTAGCACTGCTGCCTACGCGCTGAGGACCCGGGTTTGAATCCCGGCTCTGGGTCACTGTCCGTGTGGAGTTTGCACATTCTCCTCGCGTCTGCGTGGGTTTCACCCCTTCTGTGCTATACTGTTCTATGTTCTATGTGTAGGTTAGGTGGATTGGCCACGCTAAATTGCCCCTTAATTGGAAAATATTTTTTTAAAAAAGGAACTGAATCCTTTACTTTTAATTTAAAATTTCAGACAGTGAAATAAATACCGATGATTGGATTAAGGTAGAGGTAAAATAAAATTTCCTTAAAAAAGTTATTTTCATGATCAGCCAAATTTGTACCACATGGAGAAATTTGACATTTGTAAAATATAAAATTGGCCCTTCAAGGCCAGTGACGTTGTTTAGCAGTAATTATTAAGGTACTACAACGTTAAGAACTCAATAGTAGGGAAGCGCTAAGAAGGCTTGGATTCGGTGAGGGGTTCATAGGTTTGGTCCAGCTACTCTACCAGGCCCCCGGTGGCAAGTGTGTGCACAAACAGGGTGAAGTCGGAATACTTCAGGCTCCACCGGGAGACGAGGCAGGGGTATCCCCTCTCCCCGTTATTATTCGTCCTTGCGATAGAGCCGCTGGCTATAGCGCTGCGGACTTCAAAGAACTGGTGGGGATTGGTTCGGGGGGGGGGGGAAGAGAACGAGGAGCATCAGGTCTCGCTTTATGCGGATGACCTGCTCGGACCCACTAGAGGGATGGGGGAGGTCATGCAGATTCTGAGGGACTTTGGTAATTTCTCGGGCTACAAACTAAACGAGAAGCAAAGCGAGATGTTCGTGATCCAAGCTGAGGGGCAGGAAAGGGGACTGGGAGAGCTTCCGCTGAAGTTGGTCGAGAAGAGCTTTTGGTACCTAGGGATACGTGGCTCGAAAGTGGGATGCCCTCCACAAGCGTTGGGTGGGGTTATGGGTTAGGGGGTGGGGTGGAGGCGTGGACTAAGGTAGGATGCTCTTTCCAAGAGCCGGTGCAGACTTGATGGGCTGAATGGCGTCCTTCTGCATTGTAAATTCTATGATTCTATTCTATGAATAGGGTGAACAGGATCATCTCGGGATTTGTATGGGCAAATAAGACCCCGTGAGTAAAGAGACTGTACCTGGGGCGCAGTCAGGTGCGGGGGGGGGGGGGGGGGGGGGGGGGAGGCTGGCGCTGCCGAACGTTTGTAGCTACTATTGGGCGGCTAACATAGCCATGATTAGAAAATGGGTATTGGGGGGGGGGGGGGGGGGGGGGGGGGGGGTGTTGACGTGGGAGCGGTTAGAGGTGGCCTCATGTGCACACTGTAATTATCTCCCCGGCACCCAAATGTATATTTGCCTCCCCAATCCCCGCCACCCCCGCAAACAGTCGCCTACTTACGTGGTGTAAATAATTTTGTCAGATGTACAGAGCTGCTGCTGTCGAGCTGGTGCACAATACCCCACCAGTTAATCTATTTCATATTTTATTGTATTTTATGTTGGGGTGTGCCCTTCGCTTCTAAATATATGTGTATATATGTTTCTTATTCTGTGTACATAACGATAATTGTACCTTGTTCAAATACCCAATAAAAACATTTATTAAAAAAAAGACGTGGCCTCATGTAAAGGTACCAGCCTAGGGGCACTTGTAACGCACCTCTGCCGTTCTCGCCGGTCCACTACTCCTCTAGTCCGGTGGCGGCAGTAAAGATCTGGGGTCAGTGGAGAATGCCCAGGGGGGTGGAGGGAACCTCAGTCTGGACCCCGATACATAATAATCGCAGACTTGTCCCGGACAAGATAGACGGAGGGTTTCAAAACTGGCATAGGGTAGGCATTAAAAGGATGGGGGTCCTGTTCATAGACGGGACCTTTCCCAGCCTGAAAGCGCTAGAGGAGAAATTCAGTTTGTCCCCTGGAAACACTTTCAGATACCTTCAGGTACGCGCCTTTCTAAAAAAACATGTGGTATCATTCCCGCTGCTACCCCCACGCAGGATACAGTGAAGTGTAAGGGTAGAAGTTCTGATGACCTTAACAGCACACCAGAATTGCTGACAGCATCTTTGGATTTCAATGTTAGCCCACATAAATGTGGAATTTCCAAAGTTGTACCCGTTTCTGTTGGGTAATGATATTTCATCATCAATACCACTGGAAAATCAGGTCCAATGTTTCTCTTCAGCTAACAGAGAATTTAGTAACACTGGGAGCTTACTGTACATGGTTTATGTCATATTAACCATTCCAGATCCTCTATATATAATATATTTTGTCATTTATGACAGCCATTGCAGACCACCATGTTGATTTCAGTTGATCTTAGCATAATCAGTCTGCAGGCCTTTTATGGTGTAAAGTCTGCCACTTACAGGATGTCAGGACAGTACAATGGTGCAAATTACCAGTTGAGTTCAGTCCCTCTTCCACGAGTAACAGTGATAGGTTAATTAATGTATTTTACAGGTACTCATTCCAGTCACCAGAGCCTTTTTTGAATTGTTTGGAGTGCACGAATATTGTACAGAAAGGTGGAACAGATAAAGCATGACAGGTGAAATGATGCCATTATTGCTTTTTGCAGGATTAATCATAGTGGCTGGGTGCCTATTCAGGAGTAAGCAGATGCAAATTGACAGAAATGATAGTGCTGGAAAGAATGCTGACCTCAATTATGGCTTTTTAGAGAGTTTTAAGTAAATTGCAATTATGCAAAGACATAAAAGGCAAAAGTTTAAATGATGTTGTACAATATATAATTTGATGTAGTAGGTTACAAAACTTATTTTCAACATAAGTTAAGACCTCTGAGGAAAATAGCATTTGTTTTTAGTAATGTTATGGGCTCATTTTTGTTTTATTTAATTTTGTACTATTCATAGCTACTGTTCTGCTTTGTTACTCTTTTGACTCTTCTGAAGTTAGGGTACTTGAATGTGCATACAGAAAAAGTGTAATACCTTATAAGAATGCATACATAACACTTATTACATTAATAAAGATGTGTGCTAAAGAGTGTAATTTGCTCAATTGGTGAAAGGTCTTCGAGCCACATTCTCTGCAGTGGTACTCTGTTTCCTTCTATTTATTTCCTTTGTTGCAAGTAACTAGTTCATTATATATTTCAGAAGATAACCTTTAGGTTGCAGAATTAAAACTTAACTCTAGAGAAATGGGAATATCTGATTGAGAAACTGATATGGAAACCTGAAGTAAATACAATTTAAACAAGCTTAGAGTCAATTGTAATTAAAAACTATCTTGTCTCACAAGGGCAGAGTTAATAGTGGATGGAGCTTGAACACTGAATGATCCATATCTAAGCTTGTAATGGAGCCTGGAGAGAGGGGATTTGCAGCCATTAAAATATTATTTATATGGGTTAGAAGATAAACTAATTTGTTGCATTTCTGTTTTAACCAACCTAAAACATGCCATATTGCCATGGAAATAGTGATTCAGGGTGGAGCCTTGGTTGGAAGGTTTTGTCTAAGATTTCATAAGGTAAGGGACCTCATGGGGTGGGGGAAAGAGGTGTGGAATAGTAGGAAGTATAACTAAGTTTAGAACAAGTCTTTATAAACTAGAGTTAACTGTGGTCATTGGTAGGGTGTTGAACGAGTACATCACATCGGTCTTCACCCAAGAGAATAAGGAGGTAGGTATGGAACTCGGGGAGAATGACTGTAAAGTTTTTGAGCAAACTAACATAGGGAGTGAAAAGGCAATGGAGGTATTGGCAGGCTTAAAAGTCGGACAAATCTCCAGGTCCGGATGAATTGTATCCCATGCTGCTATATGAGGCAAGGGAAGAGATTGCAGGGACTCTGACCCAAATTTTAAATTCCTCTCTGGCCACGGCGTAGGTGCCAGAGGACTGCTAATGGAACCGCTAATGCGGTTCCACTATTTAAGAAGGGTTGTAGAGATACGCCAGATAATTACAGACCAGTGAGTCTCACGTCAATGATAGGGAGACTATTGGGAGAACATTCTGAAGGAGAGAATCTATCGCCACTTGGAGAGACAAGGTTTGACCAGAGATAGTCGACATGACTGTCAGAAGAGACGTCATGCCTAACAAATGTCATTGCATTTTGTTTGAGGTGACCAGGTGTTGTTGATATTGTTTATATGGATTTCAGCAAAGCCTTTGACAAGGGTGCACATGAGAGACTTATAAAGAAAGCAAATGTACATGGGATACAGGATAATTTAAGAAGATGGATTCAAAATTGGCTTAGTTGTAGGAGACAAGGGTGATGACAGGCTGCTTTAGTGACTGGAAGCCAGTGTCCAGTGGTGTACCGCAGAGATCTGCACAGGGTTCCCTATTATTTGTCATTTACATTGCTGACTATCAGATGACTATGTGGGAGGTAGGATCAGTAAGTTTGCAGATGACACAAAGTTTGCCAGATGGTTAACAGTGAGATTGAGTGTCTTGGGATATAGGAAATTATAGATGGGATAGTCAAATGGGCAGATTGGTGGCAGATGGAATTTTACCCTGAAAAGTGCGAGGTGATACACTTTGGAAGGAGTAATTTGACAAGTATTCAATGAACAGCATAACACGAGGAAGTTCTGTGGAACAAAGGAAGCTTGGTATGTTTGTCCATAGATTTCTGAAGGTGGAAAGGCAGGTTAATAGGGTGGTGAAAAAGGCATATGGGAAACTTGGTTTTATATATAGAGACATAGATTACAAAAGCAGGGAGCTCATGTGGAGTTGCATAGACATTTAGTGAAGCCACAGCTAGAGTACTGTGTGCAGTTCTAGTCACCACACTATAGTAAGGATGTGATTGCACTGGAGGGGGTGCAGAGGAGATTCACCAGGATGTTACCTGGGATGGAACATTTAAGTTATGAAGAGAGGTCAGATAGGCTTGGGTTGTTTTCATTAGTGCAGAGAAGACTGAGGAGAGTCCTGATTGACGTGTGCAAGATTATGAGGGTCATGAACCAGGTGGATAGGGAGCAGCTGCTCCCCTTAGTTGAAGGGTCAGTCACAAGGGGACACAAGTTCAAGGTGAGGTGCAAGTGGTTCAGGGAAAACATTTTTAACCCAGAGGGTGGTAGAGGCAGGTTGCCTCACATCCTTTAAAAAGTACTTGGATGTCATGTCATGACATTGAAGGCTATGGGCCAAGTGCCGGCAAATGGGGTTAGATAGGTAGGTCAGGTGTTTTTTCACGTGCCAGTGCAGATTCATTGGGCTGAAGGGCCTCATCTGCACTGTGTGATTATGTTTATGCAGTTAATTTCTTTCTGATATTCATTAAAGTTGTTTTTTGTTTGAAACTTGACATTTCGTGGTATAGATCTGTAGGTTTATTGCTGGGTGTTTGGATCTCTTCTTCAAACATTAATGGTCCCTAACAGGATCATAACACCCTCAGCAGACCTATATCTTTCTTGGATTTGGATTTTGTTTATTGTCATGTGTACCGAGGTACAGTGAAAAGTATTTTTCTGCAAGCAGCTCAACAGATCATTAAGTACATGAAAAGAAAAGGAAATAAAAGAAAATACATAATAGGACAACACAAGGTACACAACGTAACTACGTAAACACCGGCATCGGGTGAAGCATACAGGGGTGTAGTGTTAATGAGGTCAGTCCATTAGAGGGTCATTTAGGAGTCTTGTAACAGCGGGGAAGAAGCTGTTTTTGAGTCTGTTTGTGCGTGTTCTCAGACTTTTGTATCTGCTGCCCGATGGAAGAAGCTGGAACAGTGAGTAAGCCGGGTTGGGGGGGGGGGGGGGGGTCTTTGTTTATGCTGCCCGCTTTCCCCAGGCAGCGGGAGGTGTCGATGGAGTCAATGGATGGGAAGCAGGTTTGTGTGATGGACTGGGCTGGATGGGAGGCAGGTTTGTGTGATGGACTAGGCGGTGTTCTTGATTGTGAATAAAGAAGTATTCAGCTGTGACAAACTGTCAAAACTAAACTTCAGAACTGTGCACTCCCCACAGAACATTGCCAACTATTCTCATTTGGCAACTACCCAAATAGTACAACAATCACTGTGTGGTACAGTGTGTTTGGGAATTTCCTCAGAGTAAAACGTCTTAGTTTAATTGATATGGAGTTACTGCAGACATTCACGGTGTGCTTCAAGTTACCCAAATAATTTTTATTTGAGACTGAGGGTGGTGGTTAAACAGCTGCTTTTGACCTGTTTTTAAGCCATTTTATATTTTGGAGGAGGGAGGAAATAGAAGGAAGTAGGAATAATGGACTGTAAGATAGTATGGTGGATAAAGGAGTCTTGGATATTTTCTAAATTGACTTCCAGAAGCACTTTGATAAGGTTCGAACATGAGATTATCAACAATGAAAGAGAACGGAATTGGGAGATAACTTTATGAAATGGGTTGAAAATTGGTTAGGAGGTACAAGACAGCAGGCTAATGGATTTATACTCTGATTGGTGAGATGTTGTGGTGATTATCCTTTAAGGACAACACAGCAGAGTCAGGGTCACTTGGCTTGGGTGACCAATCGGGACTCACCTCACGGGGATAGTTCACCTAGATTCTGGTATTTTAGAGCGAGCTGCAAACATACAGCTGCTCGGAGATCACTAAATAAATCCATTTTTGTTCACTTATGAAGTCTTTGAAAGTGCATCATGACAGATGTGATAAGAAGTATTCCTAAGCAATCTATACCAGGGCCTGAACTTTTTGCTATATGATCTTGATGAAAGAGTCTGCAGATGACACTAAATTTGGAGGCACACTTAAAGTAGTGCAGATGGAAGCTGGGAGTTACAAAGATACATAGCACCTACAGATTAACTGAGTGGGCAAAAATTTGGCCAACGGAGTTCAATGTGGGGAAATGTGAAGTCATCCACTTTGGATCCAAGAAAGACAAATCTGAGTTTTTTCTTAAAGGTGAGAGGTAGGGATTGTACAGGAGCAGTGATTCAGATATTCATGTATAAGTAATCAAAAAGCTTTGTGGAATGTTGGTTTATATCTCAAAGGGGCTAGAATACAATAGAAAGGAAAAAGGCTTTAATTGAACAAAGCCTATTTGAAGTACTGAGTTCAGTTCGGTCCACTGCACCAAAGTATATATTGATCTTAAACAACATCTGAACATTTACCCTTTTCATACTGTGGCTTGAAGGGTTAAATGATGAGGAAAGTTGCATAAATGTAACTTGCACTTCCTCAGGCATGGAAGGTTGAGTGTTATTGAAAAGGATTGGGGTCGAGATGCAGTTCAGCTATTATCTAATTGAAAGGCTCAAGGGGCTGAATGATCTACTCCTGTTCTGATGTGAGGTGTTGCAGTCCTAGCAAGAAATCAAGCGAGAAGTGTGGAGTTATTTATTCACTCTTTTTTTTCTTGGACATCATATTCTGTAAAGAGTCTTTGAATTGCAAGTTACAACCGTTAAAAACACAAATGCTAGATGGTAAGGTGCTTCTCTGTTTTGTACAGCTGACACCATCGTTAGATATCCTATCCTAAAAACATGCTTCAAAATATTCCTCTATACTGCACTGGTGTGGGAATATTCATTTCATAGAATTTACAATGCAGAAGGAGGCCATGTGGCCCATCGAGTTTGGCACCGGCTCTTGGAAAGAACACCCTACTTAGGCCCACGCCTCTGCCTGTCCCTGTAACCCCACCTAACCTTTTGGACATTAAGGGCAATTTAGCAATCCACCAATCCACTAAACCTGCACATCTTTGGACTGTGGTAGGAAACCGGAGCACACGACTGTGGGGAGGAAACCCACGCAGACCCGGGAGGAACATGCAGACTCTGCAAGACAGTGACCCAAGCCGAGAATCGAACCTGGGACCCTGGAGCCTGGTGAAGCAACTGTGCTAACAACTATGCTAACGTGCTTCGCTTTCACCAGCTGTCTGCAGACGAAGTGAGATTACTAATTTAGTGCCAAATAAGCAGTTTTTGCACCTTGGCCCGCATCTAATACAGCAGTGTTTTTCAAACTTTGCTTACCGGGAACCCATGCCGGCCAATCTTCACAACCAGTGCCCGGGTTGACATTTGCAACCCAGGCCAGCCGATGCTCGCGACCCCACGTGCCGACCTTCATGGTCCACCATTATTTTTAACTTTAGTGCAAGAGGTGAACCTGCTTGATCCTCAGAATCTCCACTTGCTTTGCCACTCTCATATTACATTTCTGCTAAGGACTTTAGCTGACGATTCTGCTGCATTCTTTAAAAAAAAACCAAGAGGTTTGTCCTCAAATTCAGCATGCCTTGAATGTTTTGAAGCGTTTTAAACTTTAAGGATACCACTACCTCCCTGCATACAATACACATGGGCTTTGCATCCTTATTTTTCATTGGCACCAATTAAGGAAAGCCACGCCTCAATAAAATTATTTTTAGACTGCTTTGTACCCGACTTCAGCACACAGCTCACACCAGCGCTGCTTTGTCGTTTTCTGGACTCTCCTTAGAAGCTCCTCTACAGCAGATTCAGTTCTGAGCTCCTGGCATGTTTGTGACTCTGGCCCCTCTTCCTTATTACAAAGATGACCCATCTTCAGTCCTTCACATAGTCCTGTTCTTGCTTGCCCACAGCTACAAAATAGAGGAATTCTCTCCTTCATGATTTTGCACCCAAAGCACCGACGTACAGGGATGCATGACGTCAGTGGACATGCCGTTCTTGCGACTTGCTCTTTGCCACCAATTCTGGCAGGAAGACCCCATCGTTTTAAGGGACAGTCGCGGGTAGCATTTATGCAAGCCGATTGCAGCCGTTGTATGCTTCTCCATGATTGGGAATGTCGCGACTGATCACTCCACAACCCTCCCAACATCCACCCTGGGCCGCACACTGAGTTTGAAAAGCCCTGTAATACAGTGTGTTAAGGTTGCTCAAACTCATTCCATAAAATCTTTTGCAACTGCCCAAACTCAATTCACATTTGCCTCTTACATTCAGCAGTCAGTCCTAACTGGGTTAAAGTGTTGTTTTAACCTAAATATTAATGCTTTGCTATTTAGAAGATTTGGTCTCATTGAAATGTCAATGGTATCTGCACAATTAGTCACAGAATTGTTTGCAGCACAGGATGCCATTCAGTCCGTTGAGACTTCCGCAGTTCTCCAAAGGAGCAATTCATGTAATGTTATTTCTCTCTATAGCCAAGCACATTGCACCTCTTCAAAAATAATCCAGTTCCCTCTTGAATGCCTCGATTGAATCTGCCTCCACACACGCTCAAGCAGTCCATTCTAGATCCCGCCCACTCACTGCATGAAAATGTTTACCATGACTTCACTGCATCTTTTGCTAATTACCTAAATCTGTGCCTTCTGTTCTTGATACTTACATCAATCAGAAGTTTATCCAACAATTCGGCCCAGATTATTCATTACTTTGAATACCCCTCAAACCTCCTCTCAACGTTCACTTCTCAAAGGAAAAAGTCTCAACTTCTCCAATCTATCTATTTAAAGTTCCTCGTCCCTGGAAGCATCTTGTGAATCTTGACTGCACTCTCATGCCTTCACATCTTCCCTAATATGCTATCTAGGATGCTGTAATGAGGCAGCATGGTGGCACAGTGGTTATAATGCTGCCTCACAGCGCCAGGGACCCGGGTTTAATTCTGGCCTCGGGTGACTGTCTGTGTGGAGTTTCAACTTATCCTCTGCATCTTCTAACATTCAGCCTGATTCTCAGTTGTATTAGACATCCATCATTAGTTAAATTTTTCTTCTTCACCTTAATCTCTATCGCCTTCATCATCCAGGGAACTCTGGATTTGTTTCCCCTACCATGTCCCTTAAAGAGAAATACCTGGTCTGGCCCAATTTCTCCTTCTCGAAAGAAAGTCCACTGTTCAGTTACCATTTTGCCCATATCCATTCTTAGCAACTGAATCTCCCCTGCTCCCCCCCTTCCAGTTATTATTCTTACTCTGAATTGTTATTTTCTCTTTTCCATAGCCAAACTAAACCGTTTGATACAATAACGCAATGATCACTGTCCCCTAAATGTTCTCCTACCGACACTTGGTCCACCCCATTCCCAAGAACTAGTTCCAGCAGTGCCTCCTTTCCAGTTGCACTGAAAACATATTGCTGTGGACCATTTTCCTGAACATATTCCAGGAACTCCTGCCCTCTCTGTCTTTTATACTACTATCCTAGTCTATATTTGGATAAGTCCCCCATTGTAATAGCTCTATAATTCTTACATCTCTGTAATTTTCTTGCAAATTTGGCCCTTATCTTTCCCAACAATTGGTGGCCTATAGACTACACTGAGCAATGTGGGGACCGTATTTTTTGTTCTTTAGCTTGAGCCAAATAGATTCTGTTCTTGACCCCTTTGAAACATGCTCTCTCTTCTTCAGTGCAATGCTCCCCTTAATCAATATCGCTACCATTTTCCTGAACACTTTAGAACATAGAACATACAGTGCAGAAGGAGGCCATTTGGCCCATCGAGTCTGCACTGACCCAGTTAAGCCCTCACTTCCACCCTATCCCCGTAACCCAATCACCGCTCCTAACCTTTTTGGTCACTAAGGGCAAGTTATCATGGCCAATCCACCTAACCTGCACATCTTTGGACTGTGGGGGGAAACCGGAGCACCCGGAGGAAACCCACGCAGACACGGGGAGAACGTGCAGACTCTGCACAGACAATGACCCAGCGGGGAATCGAACCTGGGATCCTGGCACTGTGAAGCCACAGTGCTATCCACTTGTGCTACCGTGCCGCCCCAGAATAGTTAATACCTAGCCCTGCTCTTCTTTGAGCCAGGCCTCTGTTATACTTCCAGATGGCAATCTGCGTCTGTAACTCACCAATCTTATTTACCACACTCCACAAATTCACATACATACACAGTAAGCTAATTTAGACTTTATTACTACCACCTAATAACTTACTATTTTCTACTTTAGTTCTATTAGTCTCTCCCAGTATCCTGTACAACTTGGCATTCCTCTCTTTACCTCCCGGTTTCCACACCCTCGTCAGCTAGATTAAACCAATAGCCCTAGCAAATCACCCTGGAAGTAAATCGATGCTATCTTTGTTTAGGTGCAACCCAACAACCTGAATATGTCCCATCTCCCACAGAGCCAATCCAATATCCCAGAAATCGAAAGCTTTCCCTCTTGTACCCTCTTTCCAGTCAAATATTCGTACGCTTTATCTTCCTATTTCTATACTCATATGGTGTCTGGTGTAATCCAGAGAGAGATTAGTACTTGGAGGTCCTGTTTGGTGATTTTCTATCTAACTCCCTAAATTTTGTCTGCATGACCACATCCCTTTTTCAGTCTATGTCGTTGGTGCAAATGTGAAACAACTGCTGTGTGTTCACCCTCCCCGCTCAGAATGCTCTGCAACCATTCAGTGACAACCTTGACCCTGGTACCAGGGTAGCAACACATCATTCTGGATTTGCATCTGTGGCTACAGAAATGTCTGTCTCTTCCCCTATCAAATCATCTATCATTAATGCTCTTCCATGCTGGCCAGGGGATTGCCATTGTATTTGCTATCATTGATTGCTTGTTGGTGGGTGCAAATCTGGATGCAAATGTGAAAAATGAGAATAAAAATGTATTTTTAAAAATTAATGCTCTTCCAGT
Organism: Scyliorhinus canicula; assembly: GCF_902713615.1. Classification (NCBI taxonomy): domain Eukaryota; kingdom Metazoa; phylum Chordata; class Chondrichthyes; order Carcharhiniformes; family Scyliorhinidae; genus Scyliorhinus; species Scyliorhinus canicula. Next base: position 233,324,202 of record NC_052148.1, read on the forward strand.
CGTTTTTATGCATCCATGTTCAGCTCAACCAAGCGTGGTGCCATGGACATGGCTCTGGTTGCAATCCCAAGACGAACCATCACTTGTATCATCATTCAGAACTGAAACTGATTTGAGAGTGTGATGCACCGACACAACTGAACCCATCCTTTTTTTTCTAGATTGTCTGGTGGTCTCTCCCAGCATACTCCAGCTGTGGAGTAACGACATCTATAAACATACCACCCACAAAGCTCTCAACCTCACTGATGCATTGCAATGTTGCCTGTTACTGCTCAAGACACTGTAATCACGACACTTCCTACATATAAGTTGCTGGAAGTGCGGCATTCCCACATAGCACAGGATATGCATTAGCGCAGTCCAGCTATTGCTTTATGGATTGATAATAAACATTCCTACTACTAGTAAACCTTGCTTTTGTTAATAAATTTTACTTCTACTAATAATAATAAACTTTACTACTACTCACAAATCCTACAAAAAATAGGACTCAGTTCCCTTTTGGGCGTAATGTAAACATGGGGAAGAGAATTAACTTTTTCACGTTTTTAATCTACTAGCTGCTTAGACTTATTCTCTAAATTTGGAGAAAGGGAAAAACAGTGGTTACTCAGAAGCCAATCAACTCATTGCTTTCCTGTGGTGTCATCGTTTTGTTTGATTATAATCTCCAAAAGCTGCTGCATTCGTTTTGTTCACTGCGCTCAGCCTCAAATTTTTTAATGCTTTAAGTATCAGCTGTATCAGCTGTTTGAATTCAATAAAATTAATGCTCAACCTCCTGTAGATAATTGTAAGCGTGCATAAGGATGTGAATCCATTCCATCACATACGTTACAAAGCTTGTGTATCTGTGAGCAGTCTATCGCATAAAACAGGCATCATAGGTAGATCTAAAACAGTATGTATAGACTGGTAACCAATATCTGGCCTCTGCTGGGAAAGTAGCCAGAACGCATCTAATCCAGGCATTCTGGCAGGATTCAGTACATTCTTGACATTTTCATTTTTTGCCCCCCTCTTTTACCAGCAAATATTCAATTAACAATGGATTTGAGAGAATTGACGACCTGACAATTAAAGTACTGCAATGAAATTCTTGAGATTGTTTATATCTTCATGGATGAATAAGACTCAAAAATGGTTTAATTGCTCAATGAAGGAACCACTTCTGTAATGTTTGCATGGATCTGATTTGAAGACTGGATTGTAATCAACCAAACGGTATCCCATTTCACTGGATGACAGCTTCTCAAAGCTCCGGAGTAAAATTTATGAAATGCCAATTCCAACATCCCCTGGGACTCCCAAGTGTGATTTTTTTTAAAACAAGGTCTCCACTGACTCCCTACTACAATGGCCATTTTGTGTCTATATTTCAATACTATGCAAAAATTGAACAGATGAAATAGCTTACATACAAGAAGTTACATAAGCTCAACAAGAGTTAATTGGATATTGAATTATTCAGAAGTCCTCTCAAAAATATTAAAGCTGTTTTAAAAAAATAGATTAATGTTTTCAAAATAAAGTTTCTTCCACAGAAAATCATTTAAAACATCTACCTTGGCAGAAAAAATACATTTAAAATCACGACTATGGAGTTTGGATATTGAGATGGGACTTTCCTTTTTTTCTTGAACATCCATTCTAAATAGTCAGCCACTTTCCAAATTAATCTCCACCAAGCAGCAATAAAAAAAAACACTTTTCATACCAGACAAATGATGATTGGAAGAGAAAGAAGTGTACTGCTCTCCTTATGGGTGGCTTGGTCGCACAGTGGCTAGCACTGTTGCTCAATTCTGGCTTGGGTCACTGCCTGTGCAGAGTCTACACATTCTCCCCTTGTCTGCATGGGTTTCCTCTGGGTGCTCTGGTTTCCTCCCAAGTCCCGAAAGACATGCTGTTTGGAGATTTAGGTGACATTCTGAATTCTCCCTCCGTGTGCCCGAACAGGTGCCGGAATGTGAGGAGATTCTCATAGTAACTTCATTGCAGTGTTAATGTAAGCTTACTTGCGACATTAATAAAGATTATAAATCTGTCAGATTTCAGTAATAGCCCTCCATGACAAGAGCTTAAAAGTGGAAAGATCTTCACTAAGCTGCATGCAGAAAATGTAAATGCTTGCCAAAATGGCCCAAATCACCTGTAACTCACGGGCGGCATATGTTAACCTCCCTATTTCATTCCTATCTACAGGAGTTCAGATTTCTGACAGTATAGGTGGATACGCCAAACAGAAAATGCCGCATGGGAGGGAATGGGGAGCTTGGGTCTTTTCGCACCCATTTCAAGATGCCATTAGTTCCTTTTTTCTTTTCTAAATTTAGAGTACCCAGTTCATATTTTTCAATTAAGGGGCAATTTAGCGTGGCCAATCCACCTAGCCTGCACATCTTTGGATTGTGGGGGTAAAACCCACGCAAACACAGGGAGAATGTGCAAAGTTTACATGGACAGTAACCCAGAGCTGGGATCGAACCTGGGACCGCGGCGCTGTGAGGCAGCAGGGCTAACCCACTGCGCCACCGTGCTGCCCTGCCATTAGTTCTTATTATACCACTATAGCTTATGTACAGACATAGTCATGTTTGGTCTCTTGCACTGGAGTTAATGTCAGTCAATGACTTTAAATCTTTTCCAAGCCTGAATCCAATTGCTTTTTCCAGACCATACAGCAAACTAAAGCAATGGCTAATGCTTTCTGTGGCTATGCAAACTGCTTTTATGCACAGCTTCAAAATGGGAATGATCATCCTCCTCTTCGGGGAAAAGTAATGACAAATTATATAATAAAATCTACAGTTAATGGAAAACCATGACTATGTTAAAATAGTAAACACACCGTTGAAAGAAAATACTGAACATTCAATACTTCAGGATTCAGCACTACAGTGACCTTATATTTGCTTGTTTTGTTTTTAGAAAATATTTTATTGAGGCATTTATAATTTTAACAATTTTAAACATAAAATTTCAATAAAAACAAAACCACAATATTATACCCAACAAATCCCCCCAGGCACAAATCCCAGCCAACATGGTTTACACAAACAGTGCCACCCACCCCATCAGCACCCCCCCACCCCAGCTGTTTTAATTTTTCTCAAAGAAGTCGATGAACAGCTTCCACCTCTGAGTAAACCCCTGCAACGATCCCCTGAAGATTAATTAAATTTTTTAAGAATCTAAGAAATCCCGCCATGTTGCTAACCCACACCCCCAACTTTGGGGGCTCAGAGTCCCTCCACCCTAATAAGATCTGTCTCCAGGCCACCAGGGAGGCAAAGGCCAGGACGCGGCCTCTCTCGCCCCCCTGGGCTCCGGGTCTTCCGATACACCGAAGGTTACCACCTCTGGACTCATAACCACCCTAATTTGTAATATCTCTAACATGATGTCAGAAAACCCCTGACAGGAACCCCTCAGCCTCGGACACACCCAAAACATATGGACATGGTTCGCAGGACCCCCCACATAGCACCCATACCTATCCTCCACCTCCTCAAAAAACCTGCTCATCCAGGCCACAGTCCACCACCTTAAACTGTAGTAGGCTGAGCCTGGCACTTTACGAGGATGCATTAACTCTCCTCAGGGCCTCCTCCCATAGTCCAACCCCCAATTCCCCAACCAGCTCTTCTCCCCACTTGCTCTTCACCTCCCCTATTGGCTCCCACTCCATCAGCTCCTTATAGATATCTGAGACCTTCCCCTCTCCTACTCCTGTTCTCGACACCACCTTATCCTGTAGCCCCTGGGTCGGGAAGGTCGAAATCTGCCTCTGCACAAAATCCCTCACCTGCAGGTACCGGAATCCATTCCCACCAGGCAACTCAAAATTCCTCTTACAGCTCCTCCAGGCTGGGGACACCCTCATCAATAAAGAGATCACCTAATCTCTCTATCCCTGCCCACTGTCACCTCTGAAATACCCCATCCAGCCCCCGGAGCGAACCGATGATTATCACATATCGGTGCCCATACCGACACCCCCTCTAACCCCATATGTTGCCTCCACTGTCCCCATACCCTCAGGGCTGCCCTACTACTGAGCATGTGGAGTATCGAGCCGGTGAGAATGGCAGAAGTGCTGTCACCAATTCCCCCAAACCCGTGTCATTACATGAGGCCGCCTCCACCCGCTCCCATATCGACCCCTCCCCCACTAGCCACTTCCTTACCATCGCAATATTCGCCGACCGATAGTAGTTGATAAAATTCGGGAGAGCCTGCCCGCCCCCTCATGATGCTCCAGCAGCATCTTTTACATTCGCGTGGTTTTACCCGCCCACACAAATACCGAGATCTCTGCATTCACCTTTTTGAAAATTGCCTTGGGAATAAAAATTGGGAGGCTCTGGAAAACAAACAAAAACCTCGGGAGGACTGTCATTTTAACTTTCTGTACCCGCCCCGCCAATGACAATGGGAGCACATCCCACCTCCAGAAATCCCCCCTCATCTATTCTACCAGCCGCCCCAAATTCAATTTATGCAGCTGCTCCCACCTTATATTAGCTTGTTAATATATCTCTGTGACCAAAAGTAAAAATAGCTAAGTGATGCGAGTCACATTTTTAAAGACTGAGCAAACATATATAAGCTATAAAATTGTCCTTGTTTCTTTACTTTGCCTCTTCACTCCCCTTTAACAAGGTTGCAGGTAGTTGAAGTAGTAGACATAGCTCTGCATTAATCCATCCAAGTTACAGAAATACCAGATGGAAATTCTAATCAACTCTCCTCAGACGACCATTTGAAAAAAAAGTTTCTCACAGGAATGTATTTTTCATAAATAGTAGTTTTAGAATAGTCAGAGATGGCTCAGTTGTCAGAAATCTAGCTTTTGAGTTACAAGATTCCTGGTTCAAGTCCCACTCCAGGACTTGAGCACAAAAAAAAATCAAATATAATACTCTGCACTGTCAGGGGTACAGTTTTTCAGATGAGACATTAAACTAAGGCCCCATCTGTCTGGTCAGGTTTAAAAGATCCCATGGTACTATTTTGAAGAGCAGGGGACTTGGACATTGGTCAATATTAATCCCTAAATCATAAAAAGGAGATTATATGGTTATTGTCAAATCGCTCTGAGAGTTTTCTGTGCACATCTTTGCTGTGAATGACTATGCTTCCAAAAGCACTTATTTGGCTGTAATGCAATTGAGACAAGCAGTGGTTATGAAAATCACTTTATAAATGCAAGACTTTCTTTCGTTGAATATAATATGACTTGCTAAAAACAATTTATGAATACAAATGAGGTCTTATGGTAACACTGATAAATATTATACTGATTAGACAATCAAAACATTACTTGGATAGAGGAATGAAATTGGTCATAGACAACACATGATTTTTCTTTTCAAAAGAAAACCGTACATGGTGCAAAACTGGCTATCCATTTTTTTTACAAGTCCAGTTGACACTACTAGTGAAGATCGTTTTCACCTCTCCTTGCAAAATATTGCTCAATCATACACAAACAGTACCAATAAAAGCCAATGTGACCACTTGTCTTAACAAATTGATGCACATCTTCCCTATAAGCAAAATGGATATGTAGGATATTTGGAGGTGTAATATTGGACTTAGATCAAATGGGTGTTTGAGGGTGTATGACATGGAGGGATGAAGGTCCAGTTATGTTAGATGGTATCCATGACAATGTATGTAAATAGATTGACTCATATTTGTTAATGGTCAAAAAAGTTCAATAGTGGTGTCCCAAGTATTGGCTCAGTCAGCAGTTCCCTTGCAGGCTTTGAATTTTGGCAGAATTCTAGCACCGGAATAAGACATTCACATGTAAGGAAATAGTTGGACACAATAGCAGTCTTTCACGATCAAGGTGTGCAGTAAAGACACCAATTACTCAACTAGGATCCAAGGTTTTGCTTCCAAATTGTGATGGTATTATTCCTTCTTTAATCTAACGCTGATTCTTATCTTTGATGCTTTTCAAAAATTTAAGTAAATCTTTTTTTGAATTGAACAATTAATCACAATCTGTACTTAATTATTTATGTTGACTGTCATGGCAGTATTAATTACATGTATACTCTCTGTTGTATCTTTTTTGTGATTACTGGCTTAAAATAAACATGTTTTTGCGTAACTTCTCTCCCATCAGCTTCAAACATAAACAGAGTCAGGAGTACCAGTCCTGTTGAACTTTTCTCTTGATTTTCATATTGAACAATTGCCATTCATCATTTTTCCTTAGCTTTTCAGCATGTTTTCAAAGATAAAATCAAATATTTTCATTTTTTCCTTTCGATTGGATAACTGATTCTGAATACAGCTCGCCAACAGAAAATTTCCAGCACTTCACAGTTACTTGACAGTCACTTATAAATCTTCACATTGGGCATTGAAAGCTTTTATATTGCATGTTTAGTTGCCGCCAACTAGCTACTCGAGTTACAAAAATGCTCTAGCAGCCTCCAATGACAGAAATTAGAACTGCATTAGGGCAATACCAAATACAGCTGGAGATCTTACGAAAGGGAGAATTCTCTCCCACAATCCTGTCAAAATCAGGCAGGATATGAAAGATCATGCAGGTAAATCTGTGCGATAAGGCTGACCATCACTTCCCTGCATCCCACATGCAAATTTTGATGAGGGGAGAGGTAAGGCCCAGGTATAGGGTGGATACGTGGGTTTGAGTAGGGTGATCATTGCTCGGCACAACATCGAGGGCCGAAGGGCCTGTTCTGTGCTGTACTGTTCTATGTTCTATGTCCCGAGAAGGTCCTCAAATTGCCCACTTTACTGTCACTTCCCAGAGCTGCCATGAGGAAATGATGGTAAGCCTAAATAGATAGGGTGCAATTTTCCAGCCACTCCACAGCAGTTTTCCCCCCCATAGTGGAGGCGGCTCATTATTGATCGTCACCAGGATCTTCCAGTCCTATTGAAGTTCACGGCGATTTATATTCAATCGCCCCTGCTGCTGTCAGGGAACCTGCAGCGATGGCCAACTTTGATGGGACTGGAAGGGCAGGGAAATTCCACCCGTAGTGTTAAAAGCCGTACACCATCCATTTTCTCCATTTTGGAGGGAGAAGGCCCTGCTGCAACACGCTCACTTTTCAAGTTAGGCTAAGTATGTACTTGCTAAAGGACTCTTGACAACATCTTTGCGGTGCCCCTCTAGAGTCCCTTGCCGTCTCTTCTGGAGCCGCAACTGTATCCAGACTAGAATTTTCAACCGTTGTAATGATGTGCTCCTTTGCAACAATAGAAATCCCTTGTGAAGGCTCACCTGTCATACAAAATGAACTTCAATCCAGAAAATAAAGCAAAGTCAGGGTAGATCCAGATGGGTAATTAATTTACCTCAAGAGTTGCATGCTTGGGCAAAAACAGGCACTTAGTAAATATATACCTGTATGCCAAATCAGCCCACTATAAATAAAAATGTAAAACTACCAGCAGCAAGATAACTACCCTGATCAGTATTACATGGAATGGGAAGGAAAAATAGAGGCTCAGTTGTCAAATGCTTTAATTTAAAAACAATTTTTTTTAGTCAAATGCGATAATGAGTTGAATAGAAGTCTTTTCCATTCAAGCAGGGCTGTTTAAAATTACATTTTACACAGATCCCACAGGAGTATAGCTTTACTGTTACTCAGTTATTTCAAGAATGTAGTCATAGGTAGGAACTTTAATTTCCACTTCCACCTCAAATCTAGAACAACCACGGTTAATGCTCCAAACGTGCATGCAAATATTTGCCTTAGTTCTACCCAAAACTTTGTGCATCTAATTCCTTTGATTTTGGAAGGAACCACAATGGGGAGTGGGTGGTTTTGACCTATGTTTAATACTAAGACTAAATTTCAGCAATCATTAAATTTATTTGCATTCTTGTTAATGTTTATGTTGCCAAAAGGTCAGAGAGCTAGGAATGTAAACCAGCTCTGAAAGTTCTTATAAAATGATGAATGAAACTGAGGCGATTTAAATTTAATCCTTACGAGTGGGATTTCATAATGTTAGGTTTTCAAGCTGGAAGACCACGGGTGGGATTCTCCCACCCCCCCCCGGAGGGTCGGACAATCGCCCGGGGCTGGCGTCAATCCCACCCCTGCCGTGTCCTGAATTCTTTGTCCCCCGAGATTCGGCGGGGGCAGGAATCGCGCCGCGTCGGTCGTGGGCCCCCGGCGTTGATTCTCCGGCCTGCAATGGGCCGAAGTCCCGCCGCTGACAGGCCTCTCCCACCAGCGGGAATCAAAACACCTACCTGACCAGTGGGATTGGCGGTGCGGGCGGGCTCCGGGGTCCGGGGCACGGGGCAATCTGACCCCAGGAGGTGCCCCCACGGTGGCCTGGCCCGCGATCGGGGCCCACCGATCGGCGGGCGGGCCTGTGCTGTGGGGGCACTCTTTTTCTTCCGCCTCTGCCATGGCCTACACCATGGCGTAGGCGGAAGAGACCCCCTCCCGTGCGCATGCACCGGTATGACGTCAGCAGCTGCTGACGCTCCGGCGCATGCGTGGATTTACACCGGCCGGCGAAGTTCTTTCGGCCCCGGCTGGCGTGGCGCCAAAGGCCGTTCACGCCAGCCGGCGGAGTGGGAACTATTCCGGCGCGGGCTTAGCCCCTCAATGTGAGGGCTTGGCCCCTAAAGATGCGGAGAATGGGCGGCCCGACGCTGGAGTGGTTCACACCACTCCGACACGCCGGGACCCCCTGCCCCACCGGGTAGGGGAGACTCTCGGCTCACATCTTTGCAACAGGAATGAAAAACACTTCATCCAAAGACATTAAAAGTATTAAAGGAAGATTTCACATTTATAACAATCTACTACAAGTGATCTGTAGAGGGAGAGGCTCATGACACAAACAAATGTTTAATGGTAAACCACTCATTAAGAATTTAGTTACATACCTAAATCAAATCTATGCAAAAATAATTTGAACTAGTCTGTCATTACTTGTGTTAATTCTGTATCCATAAACTTGACACTGGGCAATGCTTTGTGCCTCACTGTACCTTCATAATCTGGTTAAAAATTGCAACATTCCCACACATTCTCTGTACAAACAGACTTTATAAAATGGAATCCATTGCAAATTGGGCACAGGTACAGTACAGACAATCACTAAAATGGCTATTGTCTAGAAGACATGCAAAAGTAGTCTCAAATATCCTGAAGACAAGTTTAAAAATACTATATGTTGAAAGCAAACTACTCAAAGTGACAACAGTCGTGGTATAATAAAGTATAGCAGAGGACTCTGCATGCCAATTACCGTATATACTCGCGTATCATGCGACTTTTGAAGACCTAAATTGTAACCTAAATTTGGGGGGTCGCATGATACGCGAGATACAATATTCGTGGGTGTTTTACTTGCTGTTTTTTCTGATGGGAAGATGTTCAGCCACTTGACGTTTCCATTTATAAAAACATGAATGGAAAAGTCAAGTGGCTGAACATCTTCCCATCAGAATGCTGTGGTCAAAATCTGAAGAGTAGTATTCCTGATCATATGGGTAGTTTATTCAATACATGGCCGTCTTTTTCCGATACAGAATTCGCGGGTGTTTTACTTGCTGTTTTTTCTGATGGGAAGATGTTTAGCCACTTGACGTTTCCATTCATAAAAACATGAATGGAAACGTCAAGTGGCTGAACATCTTCCCATCAGAATGCTGTGGTCAAAATCTGAAGAGTAGTATTCCTGATCATATGGGTAGTTTATTCAATACATGGCCGTCTTTTTCCGATACAGAATTCGCGGGTGTTTTACTTGCCGTTTTTATGAATGGAAGCGTCAAGTGGCAGAACGACGCTAGTAAAGCCAGCTGGAAAGCTGTTCGATTCGCGAACAGCTTTCATAACAGAATCCACTCTGCAGAATCCAGACAATGATACCATTTGGAAGTTTTAGTTTGGGCATTAATTTCCAAAAAAGTGACTCGCATGATACATGAGATATAGCATAAAATCATGTTTTGGGGACGAAAATTTAGGGGTCGCATGATACGCGAGTATATACGGTAATAACTTAAAATCTAGCCAAGTTAACTGATAAGGTCTTGTGGCACAGTAGGTAGCATTCCTGCCTCGGAGCTAGGGGCTCCAAGTTCGAGTCCCACTCAAGATAGCCATGGAAGATGCGTTTGCAATGTGATTCTTCAAATATGCCTGTGGGAGTGTCTTTTGGTCAGTCATACTTAATGTAGAGTGGTGCGTTCATGCTATAGGCTCTGGCGACAGGCTGGCAACCTATACTAGGAAAACCAAGCCACGGAAATACATGTGCTTTATCTGCTTCACGTGTACTAAATAAAGATAAAGAACATCCAAGCTGAGACAGGATACCAAGGGACGTTAGACCAAGGAAAAGAGACAGAGAAACAAAGGAAGTGTGTCTAACTGGAGCTCCTGTCAGACCGCTTGACGGCTCTGGAGCTGCAGGTGGATTCACTTCGGAGCACTCGTGATGCTGAGGAAATCAAGAAAGGCATGTTCAGTAAGTTACTCACGCCACAGATAAAAATTACTGAGGAAGATAGGGAATGGGTGTCCACCAGACAGAGGAAGAGTAGGAAGGAAGAGTAGGAAGGCAGTGCAGGTCCTGCGGTCATGTCCGTCCAAACAGATATACCGTTTTGGATATTGTTGGGCAGATGGTTCACCTGGGGAAGGCAGCAGCAGCCAGGTTCATGACACTGTGGCTGGCTTTGCTAGATAGGAGGGCAGCAAAAAAGGTGGCAGTGTTACAGTGATAGGGGATTCAATTGTAAGCGGAATAGATAGGCGTTCCTGTGGCCACAAATGAGACTCCAGGATGGTGTGTGCCTCCCTGGTGCAAGGGTCAAAGATGTCTTGGTGCGGTTGCAGGGCATTCTGGAGGTGGATGGTGAACAGCCAGCTGTCGTGGTGCATATAGACACCACTGATATAGGTAAAAAATGGGGTTAGGTCCTACAAGCTGAATTTAGGGAGTTAGGAGTTAAACTAAAAAGCAAGGCCTTAAGTAGTAATCTCAGGATTGCTACCAGTGCCACGTGTTAGTCAGAGTACGAATGGCAGGTAGCTAAAAGGAATACACATGCCTTGAGGGATGGTGCAAAAGGGAGGAATTCAAATTTCTGGGACATCGGGACCGGTCCCGGGAGAGGTTGGACCAGTACAAACCGGATAGTCTGCATCTGGGCAGGACCGGAAACAATGTCCCAGGGGGAGTGTTTGCTAGTGCTGTTGGGGAGGGTTTAAACTAATATGGCAGGGGGATGAGAACCAATGCAAAGGGAAGGTGGGGACAGAAACAAAAGGCAGTAAAGGGAAAAGTGGAAGGTAGAGAAACCAAAAGTCAAAAAGGGCCACATTACACCATAATTCTAAAAGGGCAATAAATGTCAAAAAACAAGCCTGAATGTTCTATGTCTCAATGAGAGTAGCATTTGTAATAAGATTGATAAATTAACTGCACTGACAATCATTAATGGGCATGATGTAATTGGGGTAATGGAGACCAGGCTCCAGGGTGACCAAGGATGGGAATTTAGCATCCAGGGGTATTCAATTTTCAGCAAAGATAGAAGGAAAGGAAGGCGGGGTAGCGTTGCTGGTTAAAGAGGAGATTAATGGCGGCTAGGTGGGGTCCTAGCCTGGGGGGGTGGGGGGGGATACCGGGTTGCTGCTGGAATGGCCAGGAAGGAGCTGGCGTGGGCCGGGGGGGTAGAGGAGAGGCGTTATCGCCATGGGGAAAGGGTCAGGCGGGGCGAGCAGTCGATAAGCTATGGCTAGCCGCCGGGGGAGAGGGGCAGGTTGCTCTCTGATTCGGCTGATTACCTGGAACATGAGGGGGCTGAATGGGCCGGTTAAGAGAACCAGGGTATTTTCTCATCTGAAGGGGCTGAAGGCGGACGTGGCTATGCTCCAGGAGACCCACTTGAAGGTGGCCAACCAGGTTCGTCTGAGGAAGGGGTGGGTGGGGCAGGTTTTTCACTCAGGATTGGACGTGAAGAACCGGGGGGTGGCGATCCTGGTGGGGAAGAGGGTGGCGTTCGAGGCGGCTGAGGTGGTGGCGGACAAGGAGGGCAGATATATTATGGTGAAGGGTAGGCTGCAGGGAGAGAAGGTGGTGCTGGTTAATGTATATGCCCCGAATTGGGATGATGCCGGCTTCATGAGGCGCTTGTTGGGCCGCATGCCGGACCTGAAGGCAGGAGGCCTGATCATGGGGTCCCCCCGGGGAACATGTTCAGGTATCTGCAGGTAAAGGCATTTGCTAGGCGGCAGTTGGAGGGATTCCCTTCGCTTCCCGCGAGGGGGGTGAGCGACAGGGTGCTTTCGGGGGTCTGGGTCGGAGAGGGGAAGATATCTGATATCTACAAGGTTATGCAGGAGGCGGAGGAGGCGTCAGTAGAGGAGCTGAAAGCTAAGTGGGAGGGGGAACTGGGGGAACAGATCGAAGACAGGACATGGGCTGATGCCCTGGAGAGGGTTAATTCTTCCTCCTCGTGTGCGCGGTTTAGCCTCATCCAATTCAAGGTGCTGCACCGGGCCCACATGACTGGGACAAGGATGAGTAGGTTCTTTGGGGGTGAAGACAGGTGTGTCAGGTGCTCGGGGTGTCCAGCGAACCATGCCCATATGTTCTGGGCATGCCCGGCGCTGGAGGAGTTCTGGAAGGGGGTGGCGAGGACAGTGTCGAGGGTGGTGGGATCCAGGGTCAAGCCAGGATGGGGACTCGCGTTTTTTGGGGTTGGGGTGGAGCCGGAAGTGCAGGGGGCGAAAGAGGCCGGTGTGCTGGCCTTTGCATCCCTAGTAGCCCGCCGAAGGATCTTGCTACAATGGAAGGATGCGAGGCCCCCAAGCGTGGAGACCTGGATCAATGACATGGCGGGTTTCATTAAGCTAGAGAAGGTCAAATTCGCCCTGAGAGGGTCGGTACAAGGGTTCTTTAGGCGGTGGCAATCTTTTCTCGACTTTCTGGCTCAACGATAGGGTACGGGGACAGTAGCAGCAGCAACCCGGGGGGGAAGGGGGAGGGAAAAGGTGGGGGGTGGGGCGGACGATGACTATGTTTGTTTATTTAATTTAAATTTATTTTGAAGTTCTTTTGTTGTTCATTGGGGCTGGGGGTGTGGGGGGATGTGATACATGCGTCGATACGGTCTGGGGGTGGTACGGTTATTATGGGTTATTTTGTTGCATTTCATTGTTTGTCGTTATGTTTTATATTTTCTGTAAAAAATTCCAATGAAAATTATATTTAAAAAAAAAGAGGAGATTAATGCAAAGAAAGGAAGGACATTAGCCTGGATGATGTGGAATCTGTATGGGTAGAGTTACGGAACAGCAAAGGGCAAAATACGTTAGTGGGAGCTGTGTACAGACCACCAAACAGTGGTTGTGAGATTGGGGATGTCCTCAACCAGAAAATTAGAGATGCGTGCAGTAAGGATACAGAAGTTATCATGGGTGACTTCAATTTGAATATTGATTGGGCTGGTCAAACTGGTAGCAATGCGATGGAGGAGGATTTCCTGGAATGTATAAGGGATGGTTTTCTCCACCAATATGTCAAGGAACCAACTGGAGATTAGGCCATCCTAGACTGGGTAATGTGCAATGAATGAGAATTAATTAGCAACGTTATGGTGCAAGATCCTTAGGAAAAGTGGCCATAATATGGTAGAATTCCTCATTAAGATGGAGAGTGACACAATTAAGTCTGAGACCAAGGCCCTGAATTAAAAAAAAAGCTAAATTTGATGGTACAGGACGTGCTTTGGCCAGGATAAGCTGGCAAAGGATATTTAAGTGGTTGACAGTGGATAGGCAATGGCAGACATTTAAATAACACATGAATGAACTTCAACAATTGTACACCCCTGTCTGGCACAAGAGTAAGTCGGGAAAGCAGGGATAGTGTTAAAGCCAAAGAGGAGGCATATAAATTGGTCAGAAAAAGTAGCAAGCCTGAGGGCTGGAAGAAATTTAAAATTCAGCATAGGAGGACAAAGGGTTTAATTCCGAAGGGGAAAGTAGATTACGAGAGTAAGCATGCAAAAAACATAAAAACTGACTGCAAATGATTCTATAGATATGTGAAGAGAAAAAGACTGGTGAAGACAAATGAAGGCCCTTACAGTTAGAAGCAGGTGAATTCATAATGGGCAACAAAGAGATGGCAGACCAGTTGAACAAATACTTTGGATCTGTCTTCACTAAGGAGTACACAAATAACCTTCCATAAATACTAGGGGACAGAGGGTCAAGCATGCAGGAGGAACTGAAGGAGATCCTTATTAGTCAGGAAATTGAATTGGGGAAATTGATGGGATTAAAACCCGCCAAGTCCCCAGGGCCAAATGCTCTGCATCCCAGAGTATTTAAGGAAGTGGCCCTCGAAATAGTGGACGCATGGTGATTATTTTCCAGCATTCTATAGACTCTGAAGAATTCCGATCGGAGGATAGTTAATGTAACCCCACTTTTTTAAAAAGGAGGGAGAAAGAAAACAGGGAATTATAGACCAGTTAGTCTGAAGGTGGTAGGGAAAATACTGGAGTCAGTTATCAAGGATGAAATAATTGAGCATTTGGAAAGCAGGAACAGGATTTGTCCAAGTCAGCATGGATTCACTAAGGGGAAATCATGCTTGACAATATTCTTCTGGACTTTTTTGAGGACAAGGGTGAGCCAATGGAAGTGGGGTATCTGGACTTTCAAAAGGTTTTTGACAAGGTCCCACACAAAAGATTAGTGAGTGAATTTAAGGCTCATGGTATTGGGGGTAATGTACTGATGTGGATAGAGAACTGGTGGGCAAATGAGAAGCAAGAGTGGGAATAAATATTTCAGGGTGGCAGGCATTGACTAGTGGGGTTCGGCACGGTTCAATGCTGGGACCCCAGCTGTTCACAATATGCATTAATGATTTGGACAAAGAAATTGCATGCGATATCTCCAAATTTGCAGACAACACTAAGCTGGGTGGCAGTGTGGGCTGTGAGGATGCAAAGAGGCTGCATGGTGACTTGGGCAGGCTGGCTGAGTGGGAAAATGCTTGGCAAATGCAATATAATATGGGTAAATGTTGAAGTTATCCACTTATGTGGCAAAAACAGGAAGGCAGATTATCTAAATGGTGGCAGTTTAGGAAAAGTGGAAGTGCAACGAGACCTGGGTGTCATGGTGGAACTGTCGCTAAAGATTGGCATGCAGTTACAGCAGACGGTGAGGAAAGCTAAGAGCATGCTGGCCTTCATAGCGAGATGATTTGAGTATAGGAGTAGGGATGTCTTGCTGTAGTTATACAGGGCCTTGGTGAGGCCACACCTTGAGTAGTGTGTGCAGTTTTGGTCACCTAGTTTGAGGAAGGACATTCTTGCTATTGAGGGTGTCCAACAAAGGTTCACCATTCTAATTCCCGGGATGGCAGGACAGACAAATGAAGAAAGACTGGATCGACTGAGCTTGTACTCACTAGAGTTTAGAAAAATGAGAGGAGATCTCATAGAAACATATAAAATCCTGATGGGACTGGATAGGCTAGATGTGGGAAGAATGTTCCCGATGTTGGGGATATCCAGAAGTAGGGGTCATAGCCTAACAATAAGGGATAAGCCATTCAAGACTGAGATGAGGAAGAACTTCTTCTCTCAGAGAGTTGTGAACGTGTGGAATTCTCCACCACAGAAAGCTGTTGGGCCAGTTCATTGGATATGTTCAAGAGGTGAACATGGCCCTTGTGGCTAAAGCGATCAAGTGGTAAGGAGAGAAAGCAGGAGTGGGATACTGAATTTGCATGATCAGCCATGATCATTATGCATGGTGGTGCAGGCCCAAAGGGCCGAATGGCCTACTCTTGCACTTATTCTCTATATTTCTATGTTTTTGTTGGCTAAATAGCTGGCTTTTAAAGCAGACCAAGGCAAGCCAGCAGCGCGGGTTCAATTCCTGTACCAGCCTCCCCGAACAGGCGTGGGAATGTGGAGACTAGGGGCTTTTCACAGTAACTTCATTTGAAGCCTACTTGTGACAATAAGTGATTTTAATTTCATTTCTAAAGCAAAGAGGGGAAAAGAGATAAAGAGAATGAAAGAACTGAAGAGAAAAGAAACAAATTACTAATTTTTTTTAAATGCCAAGAGATTAGTCTCCATAAATCAAGTCCTTCGATCAAGGGACCAAATTAATTCTGTCTCTCTCATACTTTGCATACAAAGCATCCTCTCCTTGAAAGGCCTTGGTCTGATTTAAATATCATGCCCCCTTGTCCAAGGCTCCGCCATCAGCGGAAAGGTTTCTAACTATTCTATAACATTCCTTTTGATATCTTAAAAGTCTCAATATCATCCCTTAACCTTCTATACTCTAGGGTAGACGATCATTTTCTGTAATGTCTCCTCAAAATCTAACCTTTGGAATACCAGTAAGATTCTGGTGAATCTGCACTGCACTTTTCCAAGGCCAATGCATCCTTCTTAAGCAGTACACAGAGCTACACACCGCATTCCAGATTTGGTCTAACCAGGGACCTGCATAGTTGCAGCAATACTCTCTCTCCTTTATATTCTAGCCCTATAGCTATAAGGCTAACATTCCATTAGCCTTTTAAATATTCTTGATACCTGATAACTTCATTTAGCAAAGATCCCCTAAATCTCTTGGGATCGCCACTGTCCCAAGTTTTCACTATTTAAATACCAGGAATTATCTTTCTTCGGTCCAAAATGGATGACCTCGTACTCACTTGCATTGCAAGAAGTCTTACAACACCAAGTTAAAGTCCAACAGTTTTATTTGGAATCACAAGCTTTCGGGGCATTGCTCCTTCATCAGGTGCTTGCATTGAAACTCAATCTACGTCTCTTCATAATGTTATGTGCCTGCCTATTATCTGGTGTTGTCTGGAGGAACAGCATCTCATCTTCCGGTTAGGCACAATACAGCCTTCCAGTCTCAACATCGAATTCAACAACTTCAGATGATTAGCTCTACCCCACATCGACCCCTTTGTTTTCATTCCATTTCATTTTAACTATCTTTTACCTTTTATTTATTTCTTGTCTTTCTTTAAATATATATTTTCCTCCCCCTCTTTCCCCTATCTTATCCCCCCCTTTCATTACCCTTTCTCCTCTTTACTTGCTACTTTCCCCCCTTTTTCTCATTTTACCGCTCCTCCACCCATGTCCCCCCTCCCCCAACATCTACATCTGTCACAGTTTATCCTCTGAATTTAGTTTCTCTGCTGTTTGGCCTTTCACACCTTTGATTCTCTCTGGGGACTGTCATTAGGACTCTTTTCCCTTAGTTTCTGTGGCTATGACTCATCTTTCATTCCCTCACCCTACAGTATAAATATCTCCCACTTTTTAATGCCTTTTAGCTTTGACAAAGGGTCATCTGGACTTGAAACGTTCACTCTTTTCTCTCCTTACAGATGCTGCCAGACCTGCTGGGTTTTTCCAGAATTTTCTCTTTTGGTTTTAGATTCCAGCATCCACAGTAATTTGCTTTTATCCAGTATTATCTGGTGTTACCGCATAATGGTGAAAATAAATTAAGTATCATCTGAGTGCAATACCTTTTCTCTATTTGTCAGTCAACACTTTGATGCCACTTAGCAACAGAAGATCATTGATAATATTGTCACTATTATGTTAATGCAAAAGCAATGGGACTGGCTGTAGGTATTCATTTTCTGCAATTACAACAATGTCTATTAAAAATAAACAAGTAGTCTGCTGCAGGATAGTGATGGTTAACTATTAATGTGGTTTGCCCCTAAAATTATTGCATAACTAATCCAGTGGGCAAGAAGTTTAACTCAGTAGTTCCGCAGGAAATATCTTTTTGTTAAATTTTTATTTCAATCATTAGAACCATCACCATATGTCTAACTTATTGAATCTTTAATAATGCTACACTTTAAAGTGCAACAATGCACCTGACTGTGATGTACCTGGTTCGGAAATCTTACAGATACTTGGCACAAGATGAAGAAAAGCCTGCATTTGTTAGCATAAACAGCTTTCACCATGATTAGAAGTATAGTAAGTTAAAGCATGTATAGAATTTGTGCTGGCTTCAGAAGTAATTATAGATATATAACAAGAATTGGCTGGAGCAGGGGAGTCTAGTTAGTTAAGATTCTTCAATGCACCCATCATCTCAAGACATTTTTATACCCTGTAAGTTTTTTTTAGAAAATATTTTATTGAAGCATTTGTAATTTTCACAGTTTAACAAATTAAACAAATTACCATTCTAAACAACCTAGCGGCCCGACGCCCGCAACCACATCACAATGACATACCCAAATACCCTCCCGCCCTAGCTCCTAAGTATATTAGATTCCCTGTCCTTATTTTACACTGCCATGCCTTCCATTTTATCCCCCCGCCCTTTCTGCTGATATTCAGTTTTTCTTACAGAAGTCGATGAAGAGCTGCCACCTCAAGAGCAAACGCGAGTTCAACCCTTCAAGGCGAACGTAACCTTTTCCAGCGTGAGAAACCCTGCCATGTCGCTAACCCACACTCCTGATTTTGGAGGCTCCGAGTCCCTCCATCCCAGCAAAATCTGTCAGTCCGGGCTACCAGGGAGGAGAAGGCCAGAACACCCCCCCCCCCCCCCTTGGCCCCCGGAGCTTCCGATACCCTAAATATTGCCATTTCTGGACTCAGAGTCACCCTCCCTTCCAGGACCTCTGACATGACGTCCGCAAATCCCTGCCAGAATCCCCTCAAGTTCGAACACGCCCAGAACATATTCACATGATTCACCGGGCTTCCCCCGCAGCGACCGCACCTGTCCTCCACTTCCTCAAAAAATCTCCGGGATACCATCATGTGGGCCCTGTGAACCACCTTGAACTGGATCAGGCTAACCTGGCGCACGACGATGATGAATTGACTCTCTTCATTTCCCATAGTCCGAATTCCAGCTTTCCTCCCGCTTTCTCTTCACCTCCCCAATTGGGACCCCTTCCCACTCCATCAATTCCTTGTATATCACCAAGACTCTCCCTTCCCCAACACCCATTTTGACATTACCTTATCCTGTAGTCCCCTCTGGGGGAGGTGAGGAAGGCTTGGAACCTGCCTCCGGACAAAATCCAGTGCCTATAGGTACCAAAACACGTTCCCACCCAGCAACTCAAACGCATCCTCTAATGCCTCCAGGCTCGGAAAGCCCTCCTCAATGAAGAGATCCCCAAATCTCTCAATCCCTGCCCGTTGCCACCTCCGAAACACCCCCCCCCCCCAGCACAAACCGGTGATTATATCACAGATCAGTGACCACACTTCAGCCCTCTCCAATCTCATGTGCTGTCTCCATTGTCCCCACATCCTCAGGGCTGCCACTACCAATGGGCTTATGGAGTATCGAACCAGCGTGAACGGCAGGGGCGCCGTTAGCAAAGCCTCCAAAGTCGTACCCTTACACGATGCCACCTCTACCTGCTCCCACACTGACCCCTCCCCCACTCCCCACTTCCTAACCATCGATATGTTGCCTGCCCAGTAATAGTTCATAAAACTCAGAAGGGCTAAGCCTCTCTCCCCGCGCCCCTGTTCCAAAAGTACCTTCTTCACCCTCGGGGTCTTACCAGCCCATACAAAACCCGAGATCGCCACGTTCAACTTCCTGAAAAAAGCCTGAGGGATAAAAATTGGAGGACATTCAAAAACGATCAGCAACCTCGGGAGGAGTGTCATTTTCACAGTCTGCACGCTCCCCGCCAATGACAGCAGGAGCATGTCCCACTTGTGGAAGTCTCTTTTCATATGCTCGACTGCCCTGCCCAGATTTAACTTATGGACCTGACCCCAGTCCCCAGCTACCTGAAACCCCAAGTACCTAAAATTCCTACCCACCGCTTTGAACGGTAACTCCCTCAGTATGCTCTCCTGCCCCCCTGCCTGGATCGCGAACACCTCGCTCTTACCCATATTTAGCTTGTAACCTGAGAACCGACCAAATTCTTCCAGTATCTCCATAATCCCAGCCATCCCCCCCAGCCGGTCTGTTATGTACAGGAGCAAATTGTCTGTGCAGAGTGAGACCCTATGTTCCACCCCACCTCTCACTATCCCCCGCCAAACATTTGATGACCTAAAGGCCATTGCCAAGGTCTTTACGGCCAGGGCAAACAGGAGTGGGGAAAGCGGACACCCCTGTCTTGTCCCCCTACACAAACTAAAGTATTCTGACCGGACCCGGTCAGTCCTTACATTCGCCACTGGTGCCTGGTATAGCAACCGGACCCAGTCCACAAATTCCAGCCTGAATTCAAACCTTCCTCAGATATCCAACAAATACTTCCACGCCTTTTCTGCATCCATGGCTACTACCACCTCAACCTCGCGCCCCTCCGCTGGCATCATTATAACATTTAGGAGCTGTCTAATGTTGGACGTTAAGTGCCTTCCCTTCACAAATCCCGTCTGGTCGTCCCCTATTACCTCCGGGACACAGTCCTCAATACGTGTGGCCAGGATCTTTGCCAGCAATTTGCATCTACATTCAAAAGAGAGATTGGCCTATACGATCCACAGCTCTCTGGATCCTTATCCCGCTTCAAAATAAGGGAAATTGATGCCTGTGTTAACGTTGGAGGGAGCAATCCCAGCTCCTTGGACTCATAGAACATAGAACGGTACAGCACAGAACAGGCCCTTCGGCCCTCAATGTTGTGCCGAGCAATGATCACCCTACTCAAACCCACGTATCCACCCTGTACCCGTAACCCAACAACCCCCCCCTTAACCTTACTTTTTAGGACACTACGGGCAATTTAGCATCGCCAATCCACCTAACCTGCACATCTTTGGACTGTGGGAGGAAATCAGAGCACCCGGAGGAAACCCACGCACACACGGGGAGGACGTGCAGACTCCGCACAGACAGTGACCCAGCCGGGAATCGAACCTGGGACCCTGGAGCTGTGAAGCATTTATGCTAACCACCATGCTACCGTGCTGCCCTCATTAAAGAACTTTACCAGGAGCAGCCCCAGCAACCCGGAGAACTTTCTGTAAACCTCCACCAAGTATCCATCAGGTCCCGTGGCCTTCCCGATTGCATCACCACCAGTCAGTCTATCACCGCCCCCCCACAAGCCCGATTGGGCCTCCCAAGCCTTGCATCAACTCCTCGTCTACCCTCGGGAACTCCAGGCCCCCCAAGAAACGCTTCATACCCTCCTCCCCGGCTGGGGGGTTCCGATTTATAAAGTCGCCTATAAAATTCCTGAAACACATCGTTCACCCCGTCCGGGTCCATAACCACCTTCCCCCTTGTATCCTTTACTTTCCCAATTTCTCTCGCCGCCTCCTGTTTCCTCAGCTGATGTGCCAACATCCTGCTGGCTTTTTTCCCTTATTCATACACTGCCCTCGTTACCCTCCTCAGCTGCCCCTCTGCCTTACCTGTGGACAGGAGCCCAAATTCCATTTGCAGTCTCTGACGCTCCTTTCAGGAGCCCCTCATCCGGAGATTCCGTTTATCTCCTGTGCACCTGTAAAATTTCACCTATCAGATGCCTGTCGAACTCCGCCCGTTCAGTCTTCTGCCTGTGAGCCCGAATCAAGATAAATTCCCCCCTGGTAACCGCCTTCAATGCCTCCCACACCACCCCTGCTGAGATCTCACCTGTATCACTACTCTTTACACCGACACCACCATTGCTGAATATTCAGTATCCACCACATCCGCCAGCAGCGTTTTGTCCAGCGCGAAAAAGTCTATCCTGGAGTACACCTTGTGCACATTGGAAAAGAATGAAAACTCCTTATTCTTTGGCCTCCCGAATCTCCATGGATCCACTCCTCCCATGCAATCCACCCACATAATCAGTCAGTTTGAGTCCAGGTCTGGAATCTCCCCTAGCACCCTTCTAATGAACTCAACATCATTCCAGTTTGGAACATATATATTCACTAGCACCACGGCCATTCGCTCCAGCTTCCCGCTAACCATAATAAATCTAGCCCCGGGTCTGCCTCTATCGTCCCCACCTCGAATGCCACCTTTTTATTGACCAGAATTGACATCCCCTTGTTTTAAAAGTTCAATCCCGAGTGAAACATCTGCCCGACCCATCCCTTCCTCAATCTAACCTGGTCTCCCAGCCTTAAGTGTGTCTCCTGCAGCATGGCCACGTCCGCCTTCAGTTGCTTCAAGTGTCCGGACACACAGGCTCTTTTGACTGTCCCATTCAGTCCACAAACATTCCACGTGCCAACCTGGTCGGGGGGCACCCTACCCACCTCCCCTGTCGATCAGCCATAGCCTCCCAACTAGCCTGGCAGCCCCAGGCCCTGGGGCCTAGCATCCTACCCCCCCCTCCCCTCCCCCCCCCCCCCCCCCCCAACTGATTACCCTCCTGTCCCCCCACTCTTAATGCAAACTCCCAAAACAATGGCAAGAAGCAAAAACAAACAAACAATCCCTCTCAAGGTCCGAGCACAAAGGCCCACCCCTCCTCCCTTAACAAAGTATTATCTAGTCAACTAACCTCAAACAGAACCGAATGAAAAACGGAAAAAGAAAATATATATACAGAGCCTCAAACGTCATTCCAAACATCGCAAATTAAATGTTGAAAGTTTATACAAAACATAGCTCACAGCTCAGTTCCCCACAGTCAGAGTTCAAGTACTTCATTCTCCCGTCAGTTTATTGTCTTTCATAAAGTTCGCCACTCCCTCCGGCAAGCCAAAGTACAGCTCCCGACCCACATAGGTCACCCTTAGACAGACCGGGTAAAGCAGACCAAACTTTATTCCTTTTGCTTATAGAGCCGACTATGGGCAAGTTGAAACTTGCCCTCCTCTTTGCGAGTTCTGCTTATAAGCCCTGGTATAACCAGATCTCGGCATTTTCCCACTCACACTGCTTTGTCTGCCTGGCCCATCTCATAATATTTTCCTTGTTTAGGAACCTATGTAGTCGTATCACCATCGCCCTCGGGGGCTCATGCCCCTGGGGTTTACGTATAAGTGCCCTGTGTGCCCGGTCCACCTCCAACGGCTTGTCGAATGCACCTTCCCTCATCAGCGTCTCCAGCATCTTCCCCACATATGCACCAGCATCCGATCCTTCTTTCCCCTCTGGCAGACCCATGATCCAGATGTTCTGCCTCCGTGGTTCTCCAGGTCCTCCACTTTCTCCAACAGTCGCTTCTGCTGGTCCTGTAGCATCTCAATTTCCACTGCCATCGAGGTGGACTGCTCCTCATGCTCCCCCGTCTGCTCCTCCAATCTCTGGATCGCCTGTCCCAGGGTCATCAGTCTCACCTCCAAGCGGTCAACCACCGCCCTTAATCGAGTCCACTGCCCGGGAAAGGTCCTCCGCACACTCCTTACGTTGTTGGGAGAACTTCTCATTCAAGCAGCTCACCAACTGGTCCGTTGACCATTGAGCTGGTGGGGCCAAACCCTGCATATCCATCATTGCCACACTCAAAATCTTGTCCTCACTCGCCACCAACTTCTGATTCCTCCTTTTCCAATTTTTCCTGGGGCACAGCTCAATAAACCAGGGGTCCCTGCTTCTGTTCCTGCTTCTACACCTTTACTTCACAAAATTCCTGCAACAATCCAGCGTAAAAGCCACAAAAAGACCACCATGAGCTGGAGCTGCCAAATGTGCGACCTTTCACTCCATGGCCGCCACCGGAAGTCCACCTTATACCCTGTAAGTTGAGTAAGCTTAATAAAGTATAATGGCATGGCAAGGTCAACTGGGCATCTGGGAGTTTGATAAATGATGGGATCAACAGCGTATTTCCTTAACCAATGGAATTTAAAAGTTGAGTAAGGAGGACTTGATGAGTGAATTAGAGTAGATGACTTTGATGTCAAATCCAGTCCAGAAAGAGAAATTGAGATGGAAAACAGATTGGTTAAGAGGTGGAATGAGAAGAGGCAAAGGTACCTGAATGTGCACCTAAAGTCCCAACCTCCAGTGCAATGGACCAAGTGTTGAAAAATGGGGATGAGGATGGTTTGTTTAACAGCCAGCCCAGAAATGATGGATAGAGTGGCCGCCTTCTGTCCTGTACATTATTCTGCATTTTCTGAAGTTTCTAAATAAATGGTAAATATCTGATTTGGTAGAACGTGCCAAGTAACATCTCACAAGAATTAATGCTGGAATTACTGTTCTTCACAATTAATATTAAAGATTTAGACTTTGGAATCAAAAACACCATCACAAATTTGCAGATATCAAATTTAACTGACAGTTATAGGAAAGATAACACCATGGAGGCTTAGTTGGAGAATACATCGCAAGTACTGTTTGGGCCAAATGCTGTTTTGCATATACTCTGCTTTAAGCCAAGTACAGACAGATGCAGCTGCCCCTTCTTCAAAATAAACAATGGACTTTCTGCATTTTACAATTTTTCACACAAGTCTTTTGGAAAAAGCTCAATTCAAAGCTAATATCAATTGAATTTGGTCAAGTAAGATTTACCCAATGGTGCCACATCCATGAAGAATTGTGCTGAGATTGTCAAACCCCATTTTACACAAAACCCTTAGACAGCCAGAATAGACTTTCACATGAACGTTCTGGGCTAGAGCAGCATATCAATCAATTGCACCATATAGTCTTGTGGCATTTTAAAAATGATAATTTTGATTCATTAATAGCTTAAAAAGCATTTCAGTCAGCTGGTGCATTGTGTTTCCAGGATAAATTATTGACAAGGTGTCATTAGCCCTCGTTCAATTTTCTTCACGATAAACAAGGAGTATGATTTTACGTCATATATTGCGAGAAACCACTTTTACCTTTTAAATTATTAATGCATGGTATGCAGTGTCATGGTGTTCTCTGAATTAGAAGGTTTTGGAGAGAAAGACAGAGAAGCTCCTCTTGTCGTCTCATATATTGAACTCAGTCGTAACAGCCTCCCCGAACAGGTGCCGGAATGTGGCGACTAGGGGCTTTTCACAGTAACTTCATTTGAAGCCTACTCGTGACAATAAGCGATTTTCATTTTCATTTCAGTCTTGAACAGCCACAACAGTTGAGCCTCCACAACCCTTCTAAGGCAGAGAATTCCAAAGATGCAACATGGTAAAGAAATTCCTGCTCAACCCAGTCCTAAATGGTCTGCTCCATATTCTGAGACTGTATTCCATGGTTCTAGAACCCGAATCAGGAGAAACATCCTTCCTGCATCTACCATGTTGAGCCCTGTAAGAATGTTGTATGTTTAAATTAGGTCACCTCTTATTCTTCTAAACTCCAGACAATAAAGGCCCAGTCTATTTAATCTTTTCTCATATAACAATCACTTATCCCAGGAAGACGGTTAGTGAACTTTCAATCTACATCCTCGATGGCAATGGCCTCACCAAGACTCTCTAACTGTAGAGGAACATCTTTGCTCCTACTCTAAAATCCTCATGTAATAAGGCGAATGTTATTTTGGCCTTTGTTAATTGCTTTCTGTACCCGTATGTTAGCTTTCATTGACTCATGACCAAGGACACCCAAGTCCCTTTGACATTCAACATTTCCGAGTCTCTCACCATTTAAGAAATACTTGAGGTTTTTCCTGCTAAAATGGATAACCTCACATTTCTCCACATTGCGACCCATGCCAAAATTCTGCCCACTCGTTTAGCCTTTCGAGATCTCCTTGAAGCATTTTTGCACCCTCCACATGACTCACTTCCACCTAGTTTTGTGTCATTTGCAAACTTGGAAATATTATATTTAATCCCCACATCCAAATCATTGATCTCGATTATGAATAGCTGGGACCCAAGTACTATTAATAATAATTCCGGCACCTGTTCGGGTACACAGAGGGAGGATTCAGAATGTCCAAATTACCTAACAGCACGTCTTTCAGGACTTGTGGGAGGAAACCGGAGCACACGGAGGAAACCCACGCTGACACAGGGAGAATATGCAGACTCCACACAGACAGTGACCCAAGCCGGGAAACAAACCTGGAACTGTGAAGCAACAGTGCAACACACTGTGCTACCGTGCCACCCTTATCCTTATGCCTAATCCTTATGGTACCTTACTAATCAAAGCCTGCCAACCTGAAAATAGTCCATGTATTCCTATGGTTTTCTGTCCATTAACCAATTCTGAATCCATGCCAGTATATTCCTTCCCAACCCTATGTGCTCTAGTTTTTGGTCACCAACCTCCTGTGTGCGACCTTGTCAAAGCCTTCTGAAAATCTAAATATACCACCGTTTCCCCATTATGTATTCTGCTACTTACATCCTCAAAAAACTCCAACAGATTTGTTTAACTTTATTTTCCTCTCTCATAAATCCATGCAGTTTCTACCGCTATTTGCTAAGTGTCCTGTTACTACATTCTTTATTGCAGTATATTTTCCCTATTACTGATATCAACCCAACAGGTCTGCAGTTCCTAATTTTCTCTCTCCCGCCTTTCTTAAATTCATGGCGAATACACCAGTCAACTGACTGATCACTGTCAAGCAGTGTTTGAAATTTAAACCAGGCAACCTGACCCTAGGGAAGGAATCAGCAAATGACTGTTACTTATTTTGTTTAGCTGAAACTGTGATTCCACGATTGAACAACAATCGTTAAGTACACTGACAACCAATTTAAGATAATCAGCCGGCTCACAGTGTGGTGACTTTGCATGCACTGGAAGCTACATATATTAATATCACTGAATGGCTGCAGGGCATTCTGAAGGGGAAGGGCACACATAAAGATATCATGGTACATATTGGTACCCCCTATATGGCAGAAAAAGGGATGAGGTCACGTTAGCAGAATTTAGAGCTAGGAAGTAGATTAAAAACCAGGATCTAACAGGTGGTAATCTTGGGCGGGATTCTCCGACCCCCTGCCGGGTTGGAGAATTGCCCGGGGCCGGCGTCAATCCCGCCCCCGCCGTGTCCCGAATTCTCTGCCACCCGAGGTTCGGCTGGGGCGGGAATCGCGCCGCGTCGGTCCCCCCACGGCGATTCTCCGGCCCGTGATGGGCCGAACTCCCGCCGCTGACATGCCTATCCCGCCGGCGTGGATTAAACCACTTCTCTTACCGGCGGGATTGGCGGCACGGACGGGCGCCGGGGTCCTGGGGGGGGGGGCGATCTGACCCCGGGGGGTGCCCCACGGTCGCCTGGCTCGCGATCGGGGCCCACCAATCGGTGGGCAGGCCTGTGCCGTGAGGGCACTCTTTTTCTTTCGCCTTCGCCATAGTCTTCCCCAATGCCGGAGGCGGAAGAGACGCCTCCCCTGCGCATGTGCAGGGATGACATCAGCAGCCGCTGATGCTCCGGCGCATGTGCGGACTTACGCCGGCCGGCGAAGTCCTTTCGGCCCCGGCTGGCGTGGCGCTAAAGGCCGTTCACGCCAGCCGGCGGAGCAGTAACCACTCCGGCGGGGGCCTCGCCCCTCAATGTGAGGGCTTGGCCCCTAAAGGTACGGACGTCTCCGCACCTTTGGGGCGGCCCGACGCCGGAGTGGTTCACGCCACTCCAACACGCCGGGACCCCCCAGCCCGCCGGTAGGGGAGAATCCTGGCCCTTGTTACTTCTGCGTTTAAAACAGCAAGAGGACAGTCAGGGGTTTCACAGTTTAAAACAGCAAGATAGTCGGAAATTTCAATGTTTGAAACAGCTGGAAGAGAAACAAAGACATGAGTGCAGAGCTCATTCTCAGTCCAGGCAAGAGCGGAGCGCAGCTGAGTTTCCTAAAGACCAAGGTCGGATTCCTGTTCTCATTGACCTCACAGTCAGCATCACAGAGAAGCAGTTGTGAGTTTAAAAAGTTTTTTTTTGGAGGAAGGGATTAATTGGAAAAAAAAACAAGTGAAATTCAGGGTCATTATAATAAAATAATAAGTCATCAAATTAGGGTAAGTGAAGTAAAGTTAGTGCAAGGGAGGCAAGTTAATAGTATTCTTAGATAAGCAGTTTTTTTGTTAAATAATGGGTTTAAGTGTGGTCAAGGCAGGAGTGTTTGCACCTGTGATATGCAGCAAATCATGGAAGCTCAAAGTTGGTGACTACGTGTGCAGGAAGTGTGTCCAACTGCAGCCACTGGGTAACCGCATTTTTGAGCCAGAGTTAAGGGATGATTCACTGTGGAGCATCCGCGATGCTGAGCAAAAAATGGATAGCATGCTACTGAGGTGGTTACATCATGAACAGGAAGAAAGGGCATGGGTGACCATCAGGCAAAATAGAGGAAGCAGGCACTGCAGGAGGCCCCTGTGGGCATTCCGCTTTCGAACAGATATATTGTTTTGGATACTGTTAAGGGAGATGACTGTGTAGCGGCAGCCAACTTCATGGCAACAGGGGTGTGTCTGTGTAGGAGGAAGAACGTCAAGGCTACAGTGGTCGGGGATGTTTTTTTAAAAATTTGTTCATGAGACATGGATGTTGCAGGCTGGGCCAGCAATTATTGTCCATACCTAATTACTCTTGAGGGGGCTAAGAGTCAACAAAGTTTCTGTAGATCTGGAGTCACATGTAGGCCGCACCAGGCAAGGATGGCAGATTTTCTTCACCTAAAGGTCATTTAGTGAACCAGATAGGTTTTTACGACAAATCAACATGGTTTCATGATCATCATTCGACTTTTAATTCCAGATTTATATTGAATTCAAATGTCACCATCTGCAGGGCCGGGATTTGAACCAGGGTCCCCACAGCATTACTCTGGGGTCTCTGGTTTACTAGACCAGTGACGGAAGGA
Organism: Scyliorhinus canicula; assembly: GCF_902713615.1. Lineage (NCBI taxonomy): Eukaryota > Metazoa > Chordata > Chondrichthyes > Carcharhiniformes > Scyliorhinidae > Scyliorhinus > Scyliorhinus canicula. The sequence continues at coordinate 233,352,934 of NC_052148.1, forward strand.
CAGAGTGGATGTTAAGGGAGGCGGTGTTACTCTGTTATTTAAGGATGACATCCGGGCAATAGTAAGGGATGACATCGGTGCTATGGAGGATAAGGTTGAATCCATTTGGGTGGAAATCAGGAATAGTAAGGCGAAAAAGTCACTGATAGGAGTAGTCTATCGGCCACCAAATAGTAACGTTATGGTGGGGCAGGCAATAAACAAAGAAATAACTGATGCATGTAGAAATGGTACAGCAGTTATCATAGGGGATTTTAATTTACATGTCGATTGGTTTAACCAGGTTGGTCAAGGCAACCTTGAGGAGGAGTTTATAGAATGTATCCGCGATAGTTTCCTAGAACAGTATGTAATGGAACGTACGAGGGAACAAGCGGTCCTAGATCTTGTCCTGTGTAATGAGATAGGATTGATTCATGATCTCATAGTTAGGGATCCTCTTGGAAGGAGCGATCACAATATAGTGGAATTTAAAATACAGATGGAGGGTGAGAAAGTAAAATCAAATACTAGTGTTTTGTGTTTAAACAAAGGAGATTACAATGGGATGAGAGAAGAACTAGCTAAGGTAGACTGGGAGCAAAGACTTTATGGTGAAACAGTTGAGGAACAGTGGAGAACCTTCCAAGCGATTTTTCACAGTGCTCAGCAAAGGTTCATACCAACAAAAAGGAAGGATGGTAGAAAGAGGGAAAATAGACCGTGGATATCTAAGGAAATAAGGGAGAGTATCAAATTGAAGGAAAAAGCATATAAAGTGGGAAAGATTGCTGGGAGACTAGAGGACTGGGAAATCTTTAGGGGGCAACAGAAAGCTACTAAAAAAGCTATAAAGAAGAGTAAGATAGAGTATGAGAGTAAACTTGCTCAGAATATAAAAACAGACAGTAAAAGTTTTTTACAAATATATAAAACAAAAAAGAGTGGCTAAGGTAAATATTGGTCCTTTAGAGGATGAGAAGGGAGTTTTAATAATGGGAGATGAGGAAATGGCTGAGGAACTGAACAGGTTTTTAGGGTCGGTCTTCACAGTGGAAGACACAAATAAAATGCCAGCGACTTATAGAAATGAGGCTATGGCAGGTGAGGACCTTGAGAGGATTGTTATTACTAAGGAGGTAGTGATGGGCAAGCTAATGGGGCTAAAGATAGACAAGTCACCTGGCCCTGATGGAATGCACCCCAGAGTGCTAAAAGAAATGGCTAGGGAAATTGCAGATGCACTAATGATGATTTACCAAAATTCACTAGACTCTGGGGTGGTCCCGGTGGATTGGAAATTAACAAACGTGACACCACTGTTTAAAAAAGGAGGTAGGCAGAGAGCAGGAAATTATAGGCCAGTGAGCTTAACTTCGGTAGTAGGGAAGATGCTGGAATCTATCATCAAGGAAGAAATAGCGAGGTAGCTGGATAGAAATTGTCCCATTGGCCAGACGCAGCATGGGTTCATAAAGGGCAGGTCATGCCCAACTAATTTAGTGGAATTTTTTGAGGACATTACCAGTGCAGTAGATAACGGGGAGCCAATGGATGTGGTATATCTGGATTTCCAGAAAGCCTTTGACAAGGTGCCACACAAAAGGTTGCTGCATAAGATAAAGATGCATGGCATTAAGGGTAAAGTAGTAGCATGGATAGAGGATTGGTTAATTAATAGAAAGCAAAGAGTTGGGATTAATGAGTGTTTCTCTGGTTGGCAATCAGTAGCTAGTGGTGTCCCTCAGGGATCCGTGTTGGGCCCACAATTGTTCACAATTTACATAGATGATTTGGAGTTGGGGACCAAGGGCAATGTGTCCAAGTTTGCAGATGACACTAAGATGAGTGGTAAAGTCGAAAAATGCAGAGGATACTGGAAGTCTGCAGAGGGATTTGGATAGGTTAAGTGAATGGGCTAGGGTCTGGCAGATGGAATACAATGTTGACAAGTGTGAGGTTATCCATTTTGGTAGGAATAACAGCAAACGGGATTATTATTTAAACGATAAAATATTAAAGCATGCTGCTGTGAAGAGAGACCTGGGTGTGCTAGTGCACGAGTCACAGAAAGTTGGTTTACAGGTGCAACAGATGATTAAGAAGGCAAATGGAATGTTGTCCTTCATTGCTAGAGGGATGGAGTTTAAGACTAGGGAGGTTATGTTGCAATTGTATAAGGTGTTAGTGAGGCCACACCTGGAGTATTGTGTTCAGTTTTGGTCTCCTTACTTGAGAAAGGACGTACTGGCACTGGACGGTGTGCAGAGGAGATTCACTAGGTTAATCCCAGAGCTGAAGGGGTTGGATTATGAGGAGAGGTGAGTAGACTGGGACTGTACTCGTTGGAATTTAGAAGGATGAGGGGGGATCTTATAGAAACATATAAAATTATGAAGGGAATAGATAGGATAGATGCGGGCAAGTTGTTTCCACTGGCGGGCGAAAGCAGAACTAGGGGACATAGCCTCAAAATAAGGGGAAGTAGATTTAGGACTGAGTTTAGGAGGAACTGCTTCACCCAAAGGGTAGTGAATCTATGGAATTCCTTGCCCAGTGAAGCAGTTGAGGCTCCTTCATTACATGTTTTTAAGGTAAAGATAGATAGTTTTTTGAAGAATAAAGGGATTAAGGGTTATGGTGTTCGGGCCGGAAAGTGGAGCTGAGTCCACAAAAGATCAGCCATGATCTCACTGAATGGCGGAGCAGGCTCGAGGGGCCAGATGGCCTACTCCTGCTCCTAGTTCTTATGTTCTCATTATGTTCTTATGAATCTGCTAAACTGAAATTGCCAATTCACTTCACCTGTAGCTTTTAGCACTTGTTTTTCTTCTAGCATTGATCCAACTTTGTTAAATTTGATTGACTTGGTTTCAGTAGTTACCTGTAAAATCCGTTCCATATTCTAATAACCTAATAAAGAGGAGAGTGATTCTTTATACTGCTGCAATTTCTATCAAAATGTCTGAACAGCGTAGATGTTGGTGCCAAACTTCTCAGTGTCATCTAATGAATTTCAATTATAGAACTTCTAGCCTAGAATCTGCATCAAATACGTTGAAAAGTTATAATTGCCAGCCAATTTGTGCAAAGCTAATAGCAATAAATTAAATGACTGGATTATCTGGTTTAAAAGTTGATTGAGGATAAAATCTGGCCAGGGAAATGCATCTGTTCTTCTTCAAATAGTGCAATGGGATTTTTTAGTTCATCTCCGAAAAAACTGCACATCTGACAGTGCGACCTCTATCACCGAAGGGCCAACCTAATATAAATGAGGCCATGTATGTACCAGTGGTTCGGGAGAAGTAGTTATGGTCATAATGAAAGTAAAAATCTGCCTTCACCAATACCTAAACAGTGACTTTTATATTAATGGCCCTTTATGGATCATTTCTCAGAATCAGGAATGGGAATGTTTGAAATTTGACTTTGTAGCTACTCTGCATGCACACAATTACCTTCAAAATCACACATATGTGGCTAAATTAGTTTTATGTGATATGTGATATTTGGCGAAATAAGAAGAGGATATTGGGCTTGATTCTTACATTATAACACTGACTATGCTTCAGAAGTATTTTACTGACTGTAAAGTACTTTGGGACATCAATTGGTCATGAGGGGTGCAATATCAATGCAAGTTCTATCATAATATACACCAGTATATCATGGTGCAGACACACACTGATGGATACACACAGGGACCAATCAACATGTACAAACACCGCAGCCAATCACCAGTTAGAATACACACACTATAAAGGCAGAGGGCACCACGGTCCCCGCTCATTCTGGGTGCTGCCTCTTGAGTGTAACAAGAACTCATCCAGCCCAGCACAGACTTACAACACGTGCTGAGAGAATCAACTGGTTCGGACAAGGCTTAGGTCTCTTAGTTTAAGTTAGCATCATTTAGACCCACAGTCATCGTGTGTTAGTTAGTTAGAAGTAGTTAATAAAATTGAGTTGAACCTTCAGTGTTGGAAGTGTCTGTTCATCTCTCAAGTCTACACTAGACAACACTTCATGGTACCAGAATTGAGGGATGCTCGCAATTCTGAGACCTACCTTTCAGTGATCTGCCTTCCACCAGTCTTGCGCCATCCTACAGAATGGAGTCCGTTCGCCCGCTGCCGCCTCTCCGCATTGCAGGGAATCTGGGCTCGAACTGGAAACTTTTCAAACAGCACTTCCAGCTGTACCTCGAAGCCAGGGACCTGGAAGCTGCCTCGGACGCACGCAAGATTTCTCTCTTCCTCTTCACAGCCGGTGACCATGCTCTGCACATTTACAACTCGCTCATCTTCAATGAGGGGAGGACAAATCGAAGTTCAAGACCATAATTCTGAAGTTCAACAGCCACTGCGCGGTCGAGGTCAACGAGAGCTTCGAAGGATACATGTTTCAGCAGCGAATTCAGGGTAAGGACGAGCCTTTCCAGTCCTTTATTACCCACCTCCGGGTCCTTGCGTAGTCCTGCAACTACGGGTCCACCTCTGACTCCATGCTCCGTGACCAGATTGTTGTTAGTGTTCAATCTGAGCACATGCGCCAGCAGCTACAAAAAGTAAAGCAGCTCACTCTCTCCACGGCCATTGAGACCTGTGTACTTCATGAACATGCCTCCACGCGCTACTCCTGCATCCAGGCTGCTGAAACGGCGCGGCAAGCCCCTTACGAGGCAAAACGGGTCCAAATGATTAAATCTTTTCAGGCTCTGGATCTGAACGATGGCGGCCATTTCGCGTGCTGTTCGCGGAGTCCCGCGCTTACACGCAGCGAGCGTGCTGACGTAATGGACCGCTTTGCGCAGGTGCGCGCTACGCTGGATTGCCCCGCGCATGCGCAGTGATGCGACGAACGTCCCGACACTCCGGCGTGCGGCAACTGCGGTTCCGCCCACTTAAAACGGCAATGTTCCGCAAAGTCCTGATGCTGTCTGCAGTGTGGTAAGCGAGGCCACTACGCTGCAATGTGCAGACCTTCCATGCCTGCTGTTTTTAGGAGGTCCACCCAGCCCCGTAGAGACGACAGGGCTATCCAGCCTGCCATCAATGAACCTACTCTAAACCTCGATTCCGACTGTGCCTGCAATGACCCACAGGTCCCGTTCCAAATCGGCGTCGTTACTACGAACAGGATGTCCCCCAAGCCTGGCACAGAACCCGTCCACGTCCACAGCGTCAGCCAGGATGATGAGTGGTGTGCCACCCTTACGGTCAACCCCTCCCCTGTCAGGTTCTGCCTGGACACTGGCGCTTCTGCCAATCTCATTGCGTCGTCTGATTTTCGCAAGCTCTGCGTACAGCCTACTGTCCTGCCATCTGCATGTAATTTGCTGGACTACAATGGCAATGCCATCGCCGCCAGCGGCTCCTGCCGCCTTGAGGTGACGCATTGTGCTCACAGTCATTCTCTCGTTCGAGATTGTTGCTGCCTCAAAAGCCTCTTTGCTTGGTGCGCAGGCATGCAAGCTGCTCCAATTAGTGCAGAGAGTACACTCTGTCTCTTCAAGCGATGTGTCTGCATCATCTGACAGACTTCAGGGCGCAACTCGACACCATCATCCAGCAATACGATGATTTTTTCGAAGGCATGAGCACGCTCCCGTACACGTACAAAATTTCACTTAAGCCCAACGCCACGCCTGTCGATCACGCACATCGCAGAGTCCCAGCGCCCCTCTAGCAACAGCTCCAGGACCTCCAGGACCAAGGAGTCATTTCTAGGGTCACGGAACCCACAGACTGGGTAAGCTCCATAGTCTGCGTCAAGAAGCCGTCCGGCGAGCTGCGGATCTGTATTGATCCAAAAGATCTGAATCAGAATATCATGCGGGAGCACTACCCGATTCCGAAACGTGAGGAGCTCACATCAGAGATGGCCCACGCCAAACTATTCTCAAAACTGGATGCCTCAAAGGGTTTCTGGCTGATCCAACTGGATGAGTCAAGCAGGAAGTGGTGTACGTTCAACACACCACTTGGCAGGTTCTGCTACAACCGGATGCCATTCGGCATCATCTCTGCGTTCGAAGTTTTCCACCGGTTCATGGAGCAGATGATGGAGGGGATCAACGGCATCTGGGTATACATCGACGACATTATTATCTGGTCAACCACCCCGCAGGAACACATTGCCCGCCTTCAGCATGTTTTCAGGCGCATCCACGAACACGGCCTCCGCCTCAATAGGGCCAAATGCTCCTTCGGCCATTCGAGCATCAAGTTTCTGGGGGTCACATCTCCCACCAGGGGGTGCGTTGGGACGAGGACAAGATTGCAGCAATCACGTCCATGAAGACGCCCGAGGACAAGAAAGTGGTCCTCCGGTTCCTGGGTATGGTGAATTTCCTCGGGAAGTTCATCCCGAATCTCGCCTCTCACACCACGGCCCTCAAGAGACCTGATTCACAAAACCACAGATTTCTGATGGCTCCCTGCTCATGAGCGTGAATGGCAGGAGCTGAAGGCCAAGCTTTCCACGGCCCCAGTGTTGGCCTTTTTCGACCTGACCAAATCTGAAGCCAGTCAGTCGTGGATTGGTGCCGTGCTCCTGCAACGAGACGCGGCCTTGTCATGGGCCCCCGTTGCGTATGCGTCGCGGGCGATGACTCCCACAGAGCAGCGCTATGCACAAATTGAGAAAGTGTGTCTTGGCCTTCTCACTGGAGTTGTGAAGTTCCACGACTACGTCTATGGACTTCCGCAGTTCACGGTTGAAACCGACCACCACCCCCTTGTAAATATTATCAAAAAGGGCTTGAATGACATGACGCCTCGCCTCCAGCGTATCCTACTCAAGCTGCGCAGGTACGACTTACAACTGATCTATACCCCTGGCAAGGACTTTGCCGTTGCCGATGTCGTATGATCATGACGGCTTCATTTCATAGATATCATAGAATTTACAGTGCAGAAGGAGGCCATTCGGCCCATCGAGTCTGCACCTGCTCTTGGAAAGAGCACCCTACCCAAGGTCAACACCTCCATCTTATCCCCATAACCCAGTAACCCCAATCAACACTAAGGGCAATTTTGGACACTAAGGGCAATTTATCATGGCCGATCCACCTAACCTGCACATCTTTGGCCAAATTGATGCTCGCGTTTAGTTTGCAGCCTCCCATTTGCCAGCTATGGATGCACACCTGATGCAAATTTGCCACGAGACAGCGACTGATCCACTTCTGCAGCGGGTGATGCGCCTAATGTCAGACGGGTGGCTCAAGGGTCAATGCCCGCAATTTTACAACGTCCATGATGATCTGCCGGTTGTCAATGGGGTGCTCCTGAAATTGGATCGCATCGTCGTCACACAAAGCATAGTGTTGGAGCAACTCCATGAAAACCATTTAGGAATCGAGAAGTGCCGCCGCAGGGCCAGAGAAGCCATTTACTGGCCGGGCATCAATGATGACATCGCCAATGTGGTGCTCGGCTGCTCTACCTGCCAGCGTTTTCAGCCCGTCCAACCACGGGAGACCCTGATGCCCCATGAACTCGTCACATCGCTTTGGACCAAAGTGGGAATCGACTTGTTCCATGCATTGGCAGGGACTACGTCATCATCATCGACTACTTCTCCAGTTACCCAGAGGTCATCAGGTTGCACGATGTCACATCCTAGGCTGTGATCAGGGCTTGTAAGGAGACATTTGCCCGACATGGCATTCCGCTGACGGTCATGTCAGACAATGACCCCTGTTTCGCGAGCCAGGAATGGGCCGGCTTCACCCAACACTACAACTTCGAGCACGTTACGTCCAGTCCCCTATACCCCCAATCCAATGGGAAGTCGGAAAAGGGGGTCCACATCGTTAAGCTGCACCTCAGCAAGGCCGCCGACGCCGGCTCAGATTTCCATCTTGCTCTGCTGGCCTATCGCTCCGCCCCACTCTCCACTGGCCTGTTGCCTGCTCAGCTGCTAATGAACCGCACCCTCAGAACGAAGGTGCCATCAATTCTCGCCCCAACCTCGATTATGTCCCCGTGCTCCACCGCATGCACTTGTCTCAACTGCAGCAGAAAACTTCCTACGACTCACGGGCTGCTGACCTTCCCGACATTCATCCACACGACAAGGTTCGCATCCATCTCCCGGATGGTGGCTGGTCTGCGCCTGCTGTCGTTCTAAGGCAGGTGCCCCCCGCTCCTTCCTGGTCCGCTTACCGGATGGATCCATTCGGCGCCGCAACAGGCGTGCTCTTCGCCTGGTTCCAGGGTCGTCACGGGATCCTCCGACCAGCTCTTCTACTGATCCCGCCGTGGACTGTGTGGTGCTTCCGGTCACTCTCCCTGCCCCTGACAGTGTTGCAGCCCTCCCGGCTCCTGAGGCGCCAGCCATTGCCCCACCCTTGAGGCGGTCAACCAGAGTTCGGCGCCGACCTCAGAGTTTGAACCAATGAACTGTGTACACATGTGGACTCTCTGAAATGTATTTTTTTCTATATCCTTTATTGTTGCATTCGTTATCCAGTGATTTGTAAATAGATTCGTTGGTTGTTCTAGTTCATGGTAGTCATCTGCACCAGGCACCTTCCTCTGTAAATAGTCTTAATCCCTGTATATAGCTTTGTACATATGTCTTCGCACCTCACACGCAGCTAGGTATATTCTCCATACACCCACACTTTATTATCGCATGCCTATATCAACATTTTTTTTATAAAAGGGGGATGTCATAATATACACCAGTATATCATGGTGCAGACACACACTGATGGACACACACAGGGACCAATCAACATGTACAAACACCGCAGCCAATCACCAGTTAGAATACACACACTATAAAGGCAGAGGGCACCACGGTCCCCGCTCATTCTGGGTGCTGCCTCTTGAGTGTAACAAGAACTCATCCAGCCCAGCACAGACTTACAACACGTGCTGAGAGAATCAACTGGTTCGGACAAGGCTTAGGTCTCTTAGTTTAAGTTAGCATCATTTAGACCCACAGTCATCGTGTGTTAGTTAGTTAGAAGTAGTTAATAAAATTGAGTTAAACCTTCATTAGTGTTGGAAGTATCTATTGAATTCAATCCAAGCTGTGCAGTAAAAATGGGAACCAACTGGGAATCTGCTTTATACCTTTTCCCAGCAGACTGTTGTTGGAGAAATAATGCAACATCTCAGGAATAATCCTGCAAAATACATTTTGATTGCGTTCAATTGGTACTTGGTACGATTTCGCATAGGGAATCAGAGCACAATGGTGAGGTTTTAAGCTTCAGTGTTCCTGGGTAAGGGAGAATGAAAAAAACAGGTTCTTACTCCTGATCACTACATGGAGATTTGTGCTGCAAAATGCATGCATGCTGATATCAAAAAGACTACTGTGATGGCTCATATGGTCAAATCATCCAACACATGAAAATGGCTATTTGAGTGATATACAGTCACAGTGTCTATGGAACTAAGTTCCAACATGTGCTCTCTGAAATGGATAGGAGGAAACTAAAGAAAATTATTTCAGATACTTGGCCAAATTTTAATGTTGAACATTACCAGATCATTGAAATATTGTCTGAAAACGATTGCCAAATGCGTCCATTTGGCATTGCAATTAGGCTACAGAGCAAATCTGCTAATTCACCACAACAAGTATCCAAAAGAAATTCACCAACATTGAAGCAGAAATGTAATTTGTTCTCTCAAAATCAACTTTAAGAACTTATGGGATATTTCAGCAAACACTGTGGGATGTTTAAGTGATAAACATTCCAGTCCTGAAAGTGGCAACTGGCTGCTATACATTTTTGGCACGGTCCCTTTCTTCCCCACCCCCTCCTTTCCCAAGATGGGATCCTTGCCAGGTATGACAGAAATATTACAATGTGTTCAGAGAGTATCTTGGAACATGCTTTCTCCCCTTGCTGATTCTATAAATACTAGTTTTTAAAGACGGTCATCAATTAAAACCAATACTTAAAACAGAACCTCAGTAACCAGAGAGTCGTGAGAACAAGTTGATTAGCTGGCTCTACATCTCTGGACCAGATACTGCTATGAATTAGCATACGATTAAATATTGGAGTAAAGGTTTATTTAGAATAAAAGTTGTTGCATTAGCAGAAAGTAAAATTTGCTTTTGTTCATACTAATAGAAACGGTGTGAAGCTTGCCCAAGCCCCATGGAAATTAAATGGAGCATTTTGCTTTGGATGCTATTACTGCAGTTAATGCTCAACACTTTTCAATGCAATTAATATCTTTTCATACACTGGAGTCTCTACTTAAATCAGCCCAAATTGTATTTTCTGCTAGATTCAGCTTATTTCCTGAAACAGAGGTAAATAAATTCTCAATGTTTCCCTTCAAACATTTTCAGTCTATTACATTAAATTATACATTAAACAGAGTTTATCTAATAATGAGAATTAGCTCCTGCTCTAAGTACTATAACTGACTCTTTCCAACCAGTCAGATCTCTAGTCTATAATCCTTAAAATTCATGTTCTGTATTAATAATGATGGCTGCAGATATTTAATTTCAGACTTAGTGTATCCATAGACTTTGGGATTTTAATTTCTCAGATATTCAGAATTCTACTATAAGTAAAACTGCTCAAAAAGCATCGCTTGGAGAAGAACAATCAAGTAAATTAGAACAGGTACTAGTGGTAATGTCTGTCCTCACATCTTTGATTTCATAATTACTTATTCATTCATCAATATAAAATACTCTACTGTATTTCCTGACTTTATTCTGCTTCCTTTAGCCAGGGAATCAGGATGCTCTGTATTCTAAACACAGCTTTCGTAAATAGGAAATGTACTTTCGAAGAGCCGATTTACTCTTATTTTCTCCTCTTGGCTCAGATATACAATGCAACAGGGCATCAAAGTGCTTTGTCTACTGACTTGCCTAATGTGCCAAGTGAGTGCAGCTAAGCCATTATGAAAAATCTGCAAATCAAAAAAAAACACACGGCAAGTGGCTAACATGGCATTGCTAAACATACGGCATATATCTTAAATAGAGGAAGGTCGATGCTATAGACAGAGATAAGTGATCCCGCAATAAGATGATTAGATCAAAGCTTTATTGTCCTGCAACACTGAGACTTGAATGGTGAACAATTAAAAAACTAGATGCAACAAACGCACACCCAGCCCAGTTGACTCTGCAAAGTCCTCCTCATCAACATACGGGTACTAGTGTAAAAATTGGAAGAACTGTTCCAGAGACTAGTCAAGCAATGGCCTAACTTTGTCATATTCACAGAATCATACCTTACAGTCAACACCCCAGAATCCACCATCATGATCCCCATAACCCAATCACCCCTCCTAACCTTTTTGGTTACTAAGGGCAAGTTATCATGGCCAATCCACCTAACCCGCACATCTTTGGACTGTGGGAGGAAACCGGAGCACCCGGAGGAAACCCACGCACACACGGGGAGGACGTGCAGACTCCACACAGACAGTGACCCAGCCAGGAATCGAACCTGGGACCCTGGAGCTGTGAAGCATTTATGCTAACCACCATGCTACCGTGCTGTCCAGTTCTTTACTTACACTGAGGACATCCTGCAAGCTGTCAAGTGACCTACCACTGTACTAAGTGTGATAAATTAAGTACCTACCAAATCAAAACTGGGCATCCACGAGGCAATGGAGCTCACTAGTAGAATTGTATTCCCCCACATTTTTAACCTCATAGCCCAGCATATCCTTCACTCTACTGTTACCATCAACTAAGGGGGTCAACCTTGGTTAAATACAGAATGTAGAAGTGTATGCCAGAAGCAACACAAGGCAAGCGGCCAACATGGCGCTACAAAACATGTATCTTAAATAGAGGAAGGTTGATGCTATAGACAGAGCTAAGTGATTCCGCAATAAGTTAATTAGATCAAAGTTTTATTGTCCTGCAACACAGACTTGAATGGTGAACAATTAAAAAACTAATGGGAGGAGGAAGCTCCATAAACATGCCCATGCTCAGACATGGCAGAGCCCAGCACCAGTACAAAAGTTAAGGCTGAAGTGTTTTCAACCATTTTCAGCAAGAAGCGCCAAGTGGACGATCTGTCCGTCTCCTGAGATCTCTACCATCACAAAAGGTAGTCTTCCGCAAATTTGATTCACTTGACATGCAGGTTTAGCACAGTGGGCTAAACAGCTGGCTTGTAATGCAGAACAAGGCAAGCAGCACAGGTTTAATTCCCGTACCGGCCTCCCCAAACAGGCACCAGAATGTGGCGACTAGGGGCTTTTCACAGTAACTTCATTGAAGCCTACTTGTGACAATAAGCGATTATTATTATTACATGCTGTTAAAGAACGACTGTGTTCACTGGATACAGCAAAGGCTAGAAATCCTGACAAGACCCAGGCTACAGTACTGAAGACTTCCCACTCCAGGACTAGCTGTGCCTCGACCAAGCTGTACCAGTAATGCCACACTGACATCTACCCAAAATAGTGAAAAATATTCCAGCTCACCTGCTCTCAAAAAGTAGGCAATTCCATATCAGCCTGTTGCTACCCCTTCAATCTATGCTATACTTCAGAAAGCCAGAAGGAAAATAGAACTGGAGCCAATCTGTTATGAGATTTTATTTACAAAGTTACACATTTCTACCATACAAATCCTAATCCAACAAGCAATATTTATAGCAGCACAAGTGAATCTCCAGTTAATGCACACCATCTGCAAACAATTAAACACAATTAATATACAATGAACAGTTTACTCTAAATGGTGATGAAATGGTGTTGCATCAGTGCTATCAAATGCCACTAACCTGCTCACATATTCTGTTTGGGTTCCACCAGGACCACTTAATTCCAGGCCTCAAACAGCCTTTGTCCAAAAGGTGGGTAAAAGAGCGGAATTGCAGCGGTAAGGCAAGAGTGAGTGCCTCTGACATCAAGGCAGGAGGAATTGTCCGAATGTGGCATCAAGCAGCCCTGGCGAAATTGAAGTCAATGGGAATAAGGATGATCAGGCGCATAGCAAGAGGGTTGTGGCTGCTGTAGGCCAACAACCTTTGTCCCAAGATAATGTTTCAAAGTTCCTCATAGCATTGTCCTCAGCTCAACCACCTTCGGCTCCATCTGTGACCTTCCCACCATCATAAAGCCATAAGTAAGAATGCTCATGTTGAGTGCACAAATGCCAATCCTCAGATAATGAAGCAGTCTGTGTTTACCCACAGCATGACCTGGACACCATTCCGACTTGATCTGATATACGGCAAGCAACATTTGCGTCACAGAAGTGGCGGGCAATAACTATTTCAAATGAGAGAGAGCTTAATCAACTCAACGACATTTAAGAATCGCTAACCCAATCCCAACTCACCCACTTCTATTTTTAATAGAGACTGGACGCGAGGGTGGACAGAGGTGGGATGAGCATTTAAACACTATGCAGGTTGCATGCCTCAGATTTTACCTGTCTTTCATGTGTAATGTTGGGTAAATCCAGCAGATAAAGAGAAATGACGATACTTTGTGCAAGAGGCAGATGGTCTCAGTACTGCTTTTGGGCCAGAAGGAGGGACGTTTTCACCACAAAGACCCCACGAAGACCAGGGACTCCCAACACCACAACCTCAGAAAAGATATGGAACGCCCACCCCTACTAACTCAGCAGCATGCTCCCATATATACCTACTCTTGTAACTATGGACTCCTTTATCACCACCTGGCAGGGAACCAAGCCTGTGAATCAGCTGACCTCTGGGTGAAGACCATGTTTTAAACAAAAAGATGTATACACTGGCATTAAAACACCATAATTTGCAAAAATCCTCAACTCCCCCACCTACTCCAGAGTTAACTGCTTTTAAAGGCAATACAAACTGCAGCAGAGCCTGAAATTCAACAGCCTGAATTTACACACAGGACGTCCGATGGCGGCATGTAGGAGGAAGTCGCATGTTGGGCGGCTCCTGCTCGAGGCTTGAATTTTTAGAATTTAACGCCTGGTCCCAGGGGCAATTTTTCAACAAATAAGTGCAGGAAGACACAAGGAAGGAGGGGATGTCCAAAAACCTAAAGAAAGCCGCCAAGAAGAAGGGGCGAGTGAAAGTTTGCAGTCGAGCAAAAGGATCAGCTTGGCAACTGGAAAGATAGCGGAGGCTGGGTCACTGGGTGGGGCTGCACTGCATGGCAGAAAAGATGACCAAGGTGATGGTTGTGGAATTTGAAAAACAGTTTGCAAAGCACATGGAGGTGTTGAGGAAGGAGACAATGGCGGCAATGAAGGTACTTGTGGAGGAGGCGATTGCCCCAGTGATGGCAAGGGTGTCAAAGACATCAGCCAAGGTGCGGGAGCAGCTGAGAAACTGAAAGGGGTGGAGGAGGCCTTGGCGCAACACAGTGATCAGCTCAACTTGATGGGTGTGGAGCTGCAGAGGGTGGCGGAGGCCAACAAAAGACTGCGAGCGAAGGTGGGGGCCCTGGAAAACAGATCTAGGCGGCAAAATCTGAAGATCGTGGACCTGCCCGAAGGGATGGAGGGCCCAAGGCCAACTGAGTACTTTGCCAAGATGTTGGTGGAGCTGTTGGGGTAGGGGGAATATCCCTCCCGGTACGAACTGGATCGGGCTCATCGGTCATTGAGGCTTAAACCAAAGGCGAATGAGCCGCCAAGAGCTGTGACTATTTGTTTCCATAGGTTCCACATGAAGGAGAAGGCCCTGAGTTGGGCAAAGCAGAAACGGGAGGCGCAGTGGGTTGGGGCTGGTATATGTATATACCAGGACTTATGCATGGAGTTGGCGAGGAGGTGGGAGGCATTCGGCCGAATGAAGACGGCACTGTATAACAGTGGTGTGCGGTTCAGTGCAGTGTACCCAGCTAAGTTGAGGGTGACCTACAACTCAAAAGACATTTACTTTGAAACGGTGGAAGCAGCGGAGGCATTTGTGAAGGCAGAATGACTGGGGTAGAAGTGAGAAATGGGACTGAGGATCAGTTTTGGACTGAGGGTAGGTCGGGTGAAATATTGTATATAGTTCTATTTATTATTTCACATTATTATTTGTGTTAAATGGGGTGAAGTTGCCTATTTGGGTACCGTATGAGGTGGGATTTTTTTTGCATTGACAATTTTCTGGGGTCTATGTGTTTGCACTGGTTTTGTTTGTTTGAAGGGGATTTCTTCGTTTTCCTGGGACCTGATAGTGGAGGATAGTGAAAGGGATTGGAAGGGAGTGGGGCCTGGGCTGGGCCCACCACACTAGCAAGCTTAAGCTGGCTAGTGAACGGGAGTGTGGTGGGGGCAGCTGCTATGGTCATTGGAACCTGGTCAAGCAGGTTTCGATGGGCCTAGGAGGTGTGAAAAGTGGGGGGAGGGGACCGATACTGGGTAGCTGTTTTTGAGAGGAAGTGGATGGGGATGGGGGGGGAAGGGAGTGGGGGAGGAGTTCAATGACAACAAAGGGACGTGGCGGTCCAAGCCCAGTGGGCAGGGCCTGGAGTTATGACAATGGCGGATATTGTGGGGGAGGGGGGGGGGGGGAAGAGAGAGAGCGGCCAGGATAATTACGTGGAACGTGAGGGGTTTGAAGGGAAGGCCAGTGAAGAGTGTGAGGGTGTTTGTGCAGCTAAAAAGTTTAATAGCCGATGTTGCCATGCTGAAAGAGACCCATCATGAAGGTGAAAGACCAGATGAGGCTCAGGAAGGGCTGGGTGTGCCAAGTATTTCATTCAAGGTTCGACAGTAGGGCGCGGGCGATAGCGGTTTTGATGGGTAAGAGAGTGAGGTTCCAGATGGAGATGGTGGTGGCTGAACAGGGGGGTAGATACGTCATAGTAACAGGTGCGTTAGAGGAAAGGTTGGTGGTGTTGGCAAGTGTGTATGGCCTCAACTGGAATGATGCAGGATTTGTGAGTAAGATGCATGGGGCCATTTTGCACGAGGTAATAGTGGGACTGGATTGGAATCTGATGCAAGAGCCAAGGATGGATAGGTACAGCCGTGCTCACTCGCCCAGTCCGGGGGGGGGGGGGGGGGGGGGGGGGGGGGGGGGGGGGGGGCAAAGTTCCTGACTGGGCTTATGAGGAAAATGGGAGGGGCAGACCTATGAAAGTTCTTGCATCGAGGAGCAGGAGTATTTGTTTTTTCCCTCGGTTCATAAGATTTATTCAAAGATAGACTTTTTTGTAGTAGAGAAGGCATTGCTGTCGTGCATTGGACATGGTGTTGGAAAAGGGGTAGAGCAGAGAGCGGTGTGGAGAATGGATGTGGGGTTGCTGGGGGGCCAAAGTTTTTGTGAGAAGATCGGGAAGGTGATTGAGGAGTACGTCGGCTTTAACTGCATGGGGGAACTATTCGCAGGCGGTGTATTAGAGGCCCTTAAGGTGAAAGTGAGGGGGAAGGTGATATTGTTTACAGCCAAGGTGGATAAAGAGGACAGGGAGCAATGTCAAAGGCTTATAGCTGCAAATCCAGCACTTTTGGACAGAAGGAGGGAGCTTCAGGCTAGCTTTGATCGGTTGTCCGTGGGCAAGGCGATGCGGCCACTGAGGTGGGTGAGCGGAGAAGACGGGCGCATGCTGGCAGGCCAACTTCAGAGGGAAGCGGCGCCGAAGGAAATTGTCCAGGTGTGTGATAGGATGGGGAAATTGGTGGTGACCCTAGACCAGATTAATAAGGGGTTTGAGGAAAATTTGTATAGGTCGAGCCGCCTGGGGAGGATCAGGGGATGCAGAAGTTCCTGGATGGATTGGAGTATCCAAAGCTGGAGGAGGAAGTCAGGGCCACACTGGAGAGGTTGATGGGGAACTGGAGGTAAAGGAGGCAATTGGGAGGATGCAATAGGGGAAGCTACCAGGGCTAGATGGGTTCCCAGTGGAGTATTACAAGAATTCTAAAGACAAATTGGTGCCACTGATGGTGTGGATGTTTGAGGAGGCGATAGAGAATGGGTGCTACCACAAACATTGGGGCTGGCCTCAATCTCCTTACTGTTAAAGAAAGATAAGGACCCGAAGGAGCGTGGGTCATACAGGCCTATATCGCTACTGAATGTTGACGCAAAGATACTGCCGAAGGTACTGGCAGCTTGATTGGAGGGGGGTTCCTGAAGATGATAGGGAGGACCAGACGGGATTCGTGAAAGGATGGCAGCTAATCGCAAGTATTAGTTATTAAATGGATCATGTCACCGACTGAAGGAAAGGAGAGACGGAGGTAGTGGTTGCGCTAGATGCGGAAGTGGCATTTTTGATCGAGCAGAATGGGGGTATTTGAAGGTGAGTCTTGAGAGGTTTGGGATCGAACCGAGATTTATGGCGTGGATAAACTACTATATAAGGAAATTATGGCGAGTGTCTGCACAAATTACATGAGTCGGGGTACTTTGCTCTGTACCGGGGTCCAAGCAGGGATCTCGTTGTCCCCTTTCCCATTTGCATTAGTGATAGAGACTTTGACCATCATCTTAAGGACCTCGGGACTGTGGAAGGGAATAGTACGGGCGGAGGGAGGGTGGAGGGTGTCAGCGTACGCGGACAATTTGATTTATATATATATTATATCGGAGCCGAGTACATTGGTGGGGAACATAATGGAACTTTTCTGAAGATTTGGGTCTTTTTCAGGGTATAAATTGAACCTGGAAAAAAAAGAGTGAATATTTTGTGGAGTACCGGCTGAGTTTGGGGGCAGGAGTGGGAGAGCTGCCATTTCGCAGGGTGGCAACCCACTTCAGGTATTTGGGGTTGCAAGTCGTGTGGGTCTGGGGGGAGGTGCTCTGAAGGTACAATTATATTCGCTTGGTTGGGAGGGTGAAATCGGATTTGGCAAGGTGGGACAGCCTCCCTCTGTCACTGCAGGTCAGGTGTAGGCGATTAAATTGAATGCATGAATGTGTTAATGTGTTGCTGCGATTTCTGTTTCTATTTCAGTGCCTGCCGGTCTTTTTGCCAAAGGCATTCAGAGGAGGTGGTCCTGCAGAGAGGACGGGTTGGGCCTCCCAAATTTATTATATTACCATTGATGGCAAGTGCTGAAAAGGTGAGTTGAGTTGGAAGGGGGGAGTTCCGGTGGGGTAGAATGGAGGGCGGCCTGTGTAGGGGGTCGGGTTTAGGGCGCTGGCAACAGCGCTGCACCCGATGGTCCCGGGCAAGTACTCTGGGAGTCCAGTGGTTGCGGCAACACTGAAGATTAAGAGGCAGCTGAGGCAGCACTTTAAGGTGTGTGTATGTGTGTGTGTGTGTGTGTGTGTGGGGGGGGGGTGGGGGGGGTTTCGGAGATGGGAGGAGAGGGGGATCAGGGAATTAAAATTCTTGTTCCGAGGAGGACATTTAGCGAGGTTGGAAGAGTTGGGGGGGGGAAATGTGGACTGGGGCAAGAGGAATGGTTCAGGTACCTACAGCTCTGAGATTTTGCTTGGAAGGAGGTTCAGAGCTTCCTGATAGAGCCAATCCCCTCGCTGTTGGGAGAGGTATTGACGGCATGGGGAATGGAGAAGGGAATGGTGTCGGCAATCTACAGGAGGATTTTGGGGAGGATGGGGTGTCCATGGAGGGGATTAAAGCCAAGTGGGAGGAAGAGTTGGGGGAGGCGATGGAAGATGGTTTGTGGTGTGAGGTGCTCCGGAGGGTGAACGCCTCAACTTCATATACGAGGTTGGGGCTGATACAGCTGAAGGTCGTGTATAGGACGCATCTCATGAGGGCAAGGATGAGCTGACTCTTTGAGGAAGTAGAGGATGTATGTGAACATTGTGGGAGGAGCCCCGCAAACCATGTACATATGTTTTGGTCCTGTCCGAAGCTGGAGGAATATTGGAGGGAGATTCTCAGTGTCATCTCAGGGATACTGCACGTGTACTTGGAACCAGTGTTCCTAGAAGCCATTTTCGGAGTGTCAGACCGGCCCGAGCTGCAGGCGGGTGCAGGGGCAGATGCTTCAGCTGATTTGACCAGAGACGGATCCTGTTGGGGTGAAGGTCAGCTTCTCCACCCTGAGCCTCGGATTGGCGGGGGGAACCTACTTGAATTTTTGAATCTTGAGGTGGTGAAATTTGAGGTGAGGGGGATGAAGGGCTCTACAATTCATGGAGAATGTTTAATATGCACTTCCAAGAATTGGTTGCCATTGAACTTTAGGGCAGTAAGAAGTCTTACAACACCAGGTTAAAGTCCAACAGGTTTGTTTCAAACTTTACTGGACTTTAACCAGGGGTTGTAAGACTTCTTACTGTGCTCACCCCAGTCCAACGCCGGCATCTCCATAACATTGAACTTTAGAGGGGAGGGAAGGGAGCGGAAGGTTTGGGGTTATTGTTGTCTTTGACTACACTGTTTACTGATTGACTGTTAATTTTTTACCTGGAACGTACAGATGGATGTTTTGGTTTGTATATTGAGGGGGGTGTTTTTGTTTGGGGGATTGTTATTGTGTTTATTTTTTCATTTGTTGTTTGTTTGATGAAAATGTTGAAAATGAGGAGAATTTAAAAAAATGAATTTACACACAGATTGCCAAAAAGTAAAACATTAACCTATTTTTCAGAGTGCCTCTTCATATAACTGTCTACACACATCTACAAGTTAGAAAAATTTTAATGAATTGATTAGGATAATAGAAATGAAGGCACCACCAGTACTTAAGTGTCAGAATCACACCTAAATTAGCTATACCTGAATTCCAATCATTTGTACTGATTTGCCGTTATTTCAGAGTGTTAGAGAAAAATAGGTGGTGAGCAAATTTAGTTCCTTTCTCCAAAGCATGTGCACATCCCCATGACGGGTCTATTTGCAATATGTAATTCTCAGTGCATTGACAGCATTGCCCCAGTGTAACAATTTGACCCACCTGGTACTGGTCACTATCATTTTATGAGTCTTTGAATGGGTCACAAAAATGCCCAGCTTTGTGGATGCAAACTGATATGTAGATTTGAAATACAAAATGGGAACATATTGCTTTCTCACAACCTGGACTGCACTGAAGAATGACAATTATATCATTTTTAGGAGGTTTGACTACCTCATCCACCTGGCAAAACGTAAAAGGACACAAGGAGGGTAAGAGTTTGGAAGAAGCAAAGAACAAAGGGCAGCTGGAGAGGAAGGGATAAAATAGGAAAACCTATGGCAGCTCCATTACACAAAGCTACTTGGTGGAATTATGAGCAGATTAACATGTTAACATTATGAAATTATTTAGTGGACAAAATGGCACTGTTGTCATCGCAGATTCACAGAATTATTACAAAAAGAGGGTCGCTATTTAGTCTGTAGTGTAGCTCTGAATGAACAATTCAAGTACCATTCCTCGACTTCTCCCCATAACCCTGTATATATCCTTCTTTCTCAGATAACAATCCAATTATCTTTCATATGCCTCAATTACTTGCCTCCACCACATTCTCTGGCAGCACATTCCAGATCATCAGTCTGTGTAACAAGCACGATTAGGTGGAGGAAATGTCTCACCTGTGAACATTTTTGTCACCATTTTACTCTGTTTCCTGGCAGAGCAGATAAGCAGCAGCCATGGTGGGAAGAACTCGTGATGACTTGCTAGAAGCTCTGCTATAGTCCGTATCAGGCCTGCTTGCCTTTGCTCCCCTTCTGCATAGTTGCAGCCTTCATCAACAGAATCTACGACAATGAAGAGATTCTGTGAAGGTGGTTTTATTCCCAACAGTGGCAAAAGTACACATCTGAAAAGAAGAAACATGGGAGATGTTACTTGAACTTCACACAACTTTAAAAGCAAACTATCTTTACACAGAAATGAGCAACGTAAATCAATTCAGATTGCAACATCCGTCAAATTTTATGCAAATACACATGCACTCTCTTTCTCGATAAACCCTCCTCCTCTCTTTCATTTGCATGAACACAAATACTCTCTTGTGCCACACCACTCCCATTCAGACCTCAATGCTAATTATGTGATTTGGTGAGAAAATGGGCATTCCTGTATAGTTTCCATACTTATCGTTCTGACTCAAATGACAAATTAGCTTTCTCCTGACTAGTCTGGGGATATATTCCCACTTCTTATCCGCAGCTGGAAAGGGGCTAAATTTATAGAAATAAAATGAGTGCAGGATTAATCTCAGTTGTGAATCCATTTCAAAATGATACACTAATACCATACTAGGTTCACTTTTGGAAAAATAAATGGCCACTTGAACTGCAGTGACCAGAACTTGAAATTTACCCCAGCATGTTGAAAGCCACTGGTAAAGAGAAAATACACCTTTTTAAACAGAGATGTGCACCTCCCTCACTGGGCCATCCCATCATAACCAAATTGAATTGATATGAAGTTATTTCTTAATCACGTATTTTATAAACTACACCTGGTTAAACAGATTTATGAAAATCATAATGCACGAAAAATAGTTCATATATACTTTAATAGAAATCTTATAACAGATATGGAAATTGACATTAATGAACCGGTTAGAAACAAAATCTAGCCTTCGAGGTGGCTACAACCTCTGAATCATGATGTATAGTAAAGTCAAATGTTCTGAATTTCAATAGTACTATTCCAAAGTTGACAATATGGCTTTCAGTGAAGTGCAAATTATTTTCCAAGTAGTAGTCAAGATTTACTGATAACCAAATTGTATCATTACAGTCCAAACAAATGTAAACCGTTAAAATCTCAGCTGCAGAAAATTAGTATCTTACTCAGGCAATTGGTGGGTGTTAACAGATCTGCCTTGAACATAGTGGTGACAATAATATGATCTTTTGTAAATTTCAAAATAATAAACTAATTGGACAAAGGAGTTTCAATGCGAAGGATCACTTTTCTATACTGTTACAAAAATCCAGTTCATGATTTATGCTTTTAGAGCATAATTTTTAGTTTTAGGAATTAGTTTTAACTATAGGTAAATGGGGGAAGCAGATTGAGAAACTGATAAGCAACCCTGAATTAAATACAATTCAAACCATCTTATAGTTAAATGTTAACCTATGTTTATCTTACAAGATCAGAGTTGATGGTAAAAAAATACTTATAGTCATAACATTCAAAGTTATGGGCCAAGTGCTGGCAAATGGGATTACGTCGGCAGGTCAGGTGCTCTTCACGCATTGGTGCAGATTCGAGGGGCTGAAGGGCCTTTTCTGTGCTGTATTATTCTGTCATTCTGTGATAACGAGTGACCCATTTCTATACTTCTGAATAGAACTAGGGTGTCTATCGTTAACTCCATAAAAGCTAGCAGTTCATAGAATCAAAGAATTTTTAGTGCAGAAGGAGGCCATTTGGCCCATAGTCAGCACAGCCATTGGAAAAAGCACCCTACCCAAGCCCACACCTCCACCCTATCCCCGTAATCAAGTAATCTCACCTAACCTTTTTGGACACTAAGGGCAATTTAGCATGGTCCTACCTTAGCATAGCACCACCTAACCTACACATCTTTAGACTGTGGAAGGAAACCAGAGCACCCGGAGAAAACCCACGCAGACACAAGGAGAGCATGCAGACTCCGCACAGTGGTCCAAGCTGAGAGTCGAACCTGGAGCTGTGAAGCAACTGTGCTACCGTACTGCCCAAAACACTAACTCTGTATTACTTAGATTCTCGATTTGAACAATTTCAATAAAGTATACAAAGTTTCTGAACAATACTGGAAGCTGTTGGGGAAATGAAAACCATTGTATGTAGAAATGTTTTTACTTCAACCACAATTGGTGAATTTTAGTGCTCAAATGGATAGAATAAACCCTCAAATTATCAAGAACGCATCGGTAGAGAACAGTTTTAATTACTTAAACATAAGGAAACAAAATGTTCTTCAACTATATTCCCAAATTTAAAAAAGTAGGAGGCAATTTATAGGGTGCAAACTTTTCTTGCATCTTCGTATAAAATATTTTACTTCAGCTTTCATTGTCATCTTTTTTCAAAGTTTGCCTTATTTCCAGTTAGTTTTCTTAATTCCCATTTCCACAGTTCCCTCCAAACTGTGTGTTTTCTGAGAATTTTCCCCACCTTTTTAGCTTAAAATGGTGAAAGAAATCAAAAATGTTCTGGGAATGAGGGACATAAGACTCCACTAGAAATTGATTGAAGGGAAAATAATTATTTGTATTTTTGGTTAAATCGTCCCAAAGCATATCACATAGCCAGAGATAGTGATTCAGGGTGGAGCCTCGGTTAAATGTCATTGTGTTGATTCATCGTTTGCTGTCAAAAGCAGGTGGTTCAGTTTGGGGACAGAGGCAGTTCAGTTTGGTATTCATGAAGGAAAAGCAGCTGGAAGACTTGATTTAGTTTGCAGTTAGTAGAAGAAATCTATAATGGTCCTCCCAAAGCCTTGTGGCAGAAATCAGTCAGCTTGAATAATCAGCTGTGGGACCAGCTGCTATACAGAAATTATGGAAGAATAAAGGGCACATTCGAACCAGAGGGTAATCTTGATGTTTTAACCTCTTAAACAAGAAGGCAGTGAAGCCCATGATTGAACTGAAAAATCCATATTCATGAAGTACAGTGGTTAGCACTGCTGCCTCACAGCGCAAGGGACCCAGGTACGATTCAGACGTCAGGTGACTGTGTGGGTTTTCCTGTGGGGTTATAGGGATAGGGTTGGGGTAGTGGACCTGGGTAGGGTGCTATTTCAAAGGGTCAGTGGTCTCAATGGGCTGAATGGCCTCCTTCTGCACTGTGGGGATTCTATGATTCAAAGTTTGTAATGAAAACATAGAGAGTTGTTTTTGTCACCAAAAAGCTAAACAAGGATCCTAAAGAATTTTACCTAATAATAATAATCTGTATTGTCACAAGTGGCTTACATTAACACTGCAATGAAAAGCCCATAGTCGCCACATTCCGGCGCATGTTCGGGTACATGGAGGGAGAATTCAGTGTGTCCAATTGACCTAACAGTAAGTCTTTCGGGACTTGTGGGAGGAAACCGGAGAACCCGGAGGAATCCCATGCAGACATGGGGAGAACATGCTGACTCCGCACAGCCAGTGACCTAAGTCGGGAATCAAACCTGGAACCCTGGCGCTGTGAAGCCATAGTGCTTGAACGATAGCTGGAACCCTGGGAGAATTAAAGTGAGATCTGGAGAACTGTGGCACACCTTCGGGTTCATCCCAGGAAAAGTGAATGAACAGTTAAGATTTTGTACGAAAAGGGAACTGTTTGTTGGGGGGGGGGTCGGCTTGCATGGTGGGTAGGGGTATGGAAAGTAAAAAGTTATAAGTTATCCGAGTTAATAGCATGGGTCTTTATAAGCTAAAGTGTTAAGTAAACTTTAATTATTTTTAATGTATGATAACATTTTCATTTCAGTGTGGGGCGTCACCAGACAGGGCAAGAAGGGCAGATTTCCTTCCCTGTAGGACATTAATAAACCAGATGGGTTTTTACGTCAATCGGCAATGGTTTCATGGTCATCATTAGACTTTTGATTCCAAATTTTTATTGAATTCAAATTTCTGCATGGTGAGGTTCGAACCCGGGACCCCAGAGCATCACCCTGGTCTCTGGATTACTAGTCCAGTGACAATACCACTACACCACCGCTTCCCACTTTAACTGCTTTACTCCTTCAGCACCAAGCAACATCTCATTCTGGGTGGGCTCAACCAATTCATCATGTTCTCTCCCGAGTTCACTGACTTTATATACTCCCCCATCTCTCCTTCCATGTAAGTTCCCAAACCTGTATTTACAGGCCCCAGACCCCACTGCCCCCCCCAACTGCCGCCATCCCCCTCCTGCCCTCAGCCCACTTGACTTTGCCATCTCACGTAGCCTCACAGTTCCCCAATATCAATCACAGAGGCCATCTCTGATTAGTTCTGAATATCGCCCTCCACCCGTAACCTGTTTCCCCTCCCAACCCTACTTCCTGTGTGCACCCCTGGAAAAAGGTCCCAAATTCACTTAGTGTTTTGAAAATCACAACCGCTTAGGCCTTTGGTCCTCCATTCGCCATGACATTTCCAACGCTACTAATTTACTGGACACAGCAGACAAATCCAAATCCATCCACCTTTCAAATCCCCATTAAAACAATTATTTTCTCTTATTTCTGGTCATTCTTCTGGCATGGTCCTCATTTCCACTTCCCAAGTCCAAGGGGCACAGACCTGAACAAATATAATGGACAACTGGTTCTGTCACTCATTGCCAGACCTTCTGGATTGCATTAAACACTATAGGGCCCTGATCTCATCTGCCAAAATTGCTCGCTGTTCCAGGATCACCTTGGGAGTGAAAAGGCAACCACCCTCCCCCCGGCTTTTCTCTACTGCAAATCATCTTCTTAAACGTTTCTTGTTTGCTCCATCCTCAACTCCAACAGTACAAGTAACTCATGCATTTCTTTATCACCAATATTGAGATAATTCAACGAGTTCTTCCCCATACCCACCACATCAAGCTTCCTCTAAGGCCCCCTCCTGTCCTAGCCCTGAGCAGTCACCTTTTCTATAGTTTCTCTTCTAACTCCTATCATACCGTATCCAAATACATATTGACCATGAGACTACCTCCTGCTCTCTTCACCCTATTCTAACTGTACTAATAACCAACCAAGTTCCAATTGGTGTTCCCTGCTCAGATTCTGCCACCTCTCCTTCAAATCTGTTATCACCTCCCCCATAAATCAAAACAACCCTTGACCCCTTCCTGCAAAAGAACTCCCTTTCTGTAACCACCCCTATCTCTTCAAAGTCTGGTTCCCTCCCAAAACCCACAAAACTCTATGTTTGGATCCCTCCGATCAGGTTTCGACCTAACAGTATAAAACTGTTCAAAGTCACAAACGACATCCATCTTGACATGTCTGCAGCCTTTGACATGATTATCACACCACCCTCTCACACTGCCGTCCAAGCTGGGTGGGATGACACTCACATGGCTTAATTCTAATCTATCTAATCATAGCCGAGCATCATCTGCAGTGGATTCTCTTCCCGCTCCTACTAAGTTAACACTGGTGAAACAACAGATCTAGCATTGGTTCTGTCCTATTTAACATGCTGCCCCTCAGCAACATCATCTGAAAATGCATCCGTTTTCACATGCACAGGGATGAAACCCAGTTCAACCTCATCTCCTCCTTGCTCTACTCCTCCACGGTCAAGAAATATCTGGATTGCTTGCCTGAAATCAAGTGCTGGATAAGCAGAAATCCCCTCCAACTTTGGACCCTGCCGCATGCTCTGCTCCTTAGCCACGGATTCCATTCTTCTTGGCAACAATCGGGAGGCTGAATCAAACTATTCACAACCTTGGGGTCAAATATGACTACTGGGATTAGCTTCTGACCACATATCGGGTCCATCACACAGACCACCTGTTTCATGCCACCTCTGCAACATCATCCCACTCCAAAGCTGTCTGAGCTCATTTGCTGAAACACCCCCATCCTTCCATGCCTTAGCATCTCTAGACCTGATTATCGTAACTCACTCCTGGTTGACTGTATATTCCACTGACAAGAAGCCTAAAGTCATCAAAACACTATTACCTCTGTCCTAACCCATTTAGTCTTTGTTTGCTGGCTCCGAGTTAAGTAATTTCTTATTTTAAAATTGTCACCTTTGTTTTCAAATCCCTCTCTCCCCATAATCTTCACCAGCCCCATAATCTTTTAAGATATCTCCTCTAATTCTGGTCACTTCGATGTGGAGAATGCGGACTCAACCGGGATCTGGGATTCATGTCGCATTACATTCGGCCCCAACCAACAAGCCTGGACTTGCAGAGGCCTACCGACTGAACTGGCTTGGGACAATTCACACCTCTTTAACCTGGAGTTACCTCTCTCTCTGCATCTTTGATGATTTGATTGCCTGCAGGTGCTCGCATTCCGGGGCATCTCTGACTGTATCTATATAAACATTTCTGGAACAAGCCTTTCCATTCACCTGAAGAAGGAGCCGTGCTCCGAAAGCTCGTGTTTGAAACAAACCTGTTGGACTTTAACCTGGTGTTGTAAGACTTCTTACTCTGGTCACTTCAGCATTGCAGATTTAATGCTCCACCATTGGTGCCTTCAGCCTGGTATCAAATTCATTTTTGTAAAAAATATTTTATTAGTATTTCAGAGTAACAGCTCAAGTGTATCTGATATTTACAAACAAGTTTGTGTCTTATTTACATTTTTTACATGAAGTTCCCCTCCCTCCCCATCCTCCTTCATTGGTAGTTTAGTTCCCCTCTGCCCTGGGTGCTATGTATTGTGTTCCGCTTCTTTCTGCTGGGGCTTTTATTTTTATTGTTTAGTGTTAGGGGCGCCCTTCTCCTTCGCCCCTTGACCCCGCGTTTGTTTTGTGCTTCCCTTGGGTTCTCTTCCCTCCTCTCCCCTCGCTCCCCCGCCCCTTTCTCTTGTGCGTGCCTTCCTTAGTCTTCCTCCCTCTCTTCCCCCCAACCCCCTTCCTAGTCACTGTTAGCCTCGAACAGATCTTGAAACAGGCTGATGAATGGCCCCCACACTTTGTGGAAGCCCTCGTCCAGCCCGCGGATGGTGTACTTGATCTTCTCCAGGGGAAGAAATTGTCAGATCTACCAGCCAGTCTGCAGCTGTGGGTGGTGCTGCTGATCGGCAGCCGAGCAGGATTCTCTGGTGTGCTTTCCACATATGTAGTTTTGGCTGGTCCGACATCCCGACGGCTGGCATTCTTCGACATGGTTCAACCCTCACCCCCACAACCTTGGACATGGCCTGGAAGAAGGCTGTCCAGAACCCAACAAGGCTGGGGCAGGCCCAGGACATATGGGTGTGGTTGGCCGGCCCTCCCTGGCACTGTTCACATTTATCCTCCATGGAACAACCACCTCATTCTGGTTTTAGTCAGGTGGGCTCTGTGCACCACTTTAAACTGCATGAGACTTAGCTTAGCGCAGGAGATGGTGGAGTTGGCACTGTTCAGATCTTCGCTCGAGTCCCTAACCCATTTCCATCTAGCTTCGTCCAGTGGTAGTCTTGCCCTGTCTAGCAACCTTCTGTATATGTTCCCACCATTCCCCCACCCCCCCCCTCCTTACTGTCCATGTTGATTAGTTCCTCTAATAGGGTGTCTCTCGGGGCCCTGGGGTAATTTGGCATCTCCTTGCGGAGAAAGTGTTCACTTTCGAGTTGCCCGAGCTCCTGTCCCGTCGGCAAGTCCAAGTCCTCCGTCAGCTCTTGCAAAGTGGCAAGTCTGTCCCCATGTAAAGGCTCCAAACCGCTAGTGTCCCCCATCCTGTCTCTTATTTTTAAAAAAGTGGCGTCAAGCATAGCTGGTGGGAATTTGTGGTGACCGCAGATGTGGAGCATGGAGGACATCTCGGTTAGACCGAATTTTGCCTCATTTGGTTCCACGTCTTCATTGTGGCTACCACCACTGGGCTGGATGTGTACCTTGATTTGGGGTGGGGGTGGGGGGGAAGCATTGCTACGGTGAGTGCTTGGAGGGTCCTTCCCTTGCAGGAGGACCCTCCAGCCTCACCCATCCCATGTTTGGCTCTCGTATCCATCCCTTCACCCTATCGGCTGTGGCCGCCCAGTGGTAGTATTGTAGATTTGGCAACGCCATAATCATTTAGTCTACTTTACGGAAATAGGCCTTGGGGGTGAAGATCGTTATGGATCTCAGCAGGAAAAGGAACCTCAGTAGTATGTTTATTTTGATCGTCTGCACTTTCCCAGCCAGGGAAAGTGGGAGTGCATTCCATCTCTTTCGGCCCTTTTTTAACTTCCTGCGTCAAGACTGGTCAGGTTCCACTTGTTGATCTGTGTCCAGTCATGGGCTATCTGGATCCCCAGATAGTGGAATTTGTTTTGGACTACTTTGAATGGTAGTCCCTCCAGCTCTGTCCCTCCCCCATTCAAGTTCACCGGAAATGCCTTGCTCTTGCCCAAGTTGAGTTTGTAGCCCGAGAAGGCTCCGTATTCTCTCAGAAGTTGCGTGATTGTTTTTAGACTGTTCTTCTTCATAAAAAAACACTTTGAAACACACCTCCCCACTTGCTGATGGGACAAGCACTCAGGGTGTGTGTGAGGGGTGGAGAGAGCACAGATGTGAGGATTTGGGCAGGAGATCCCAGGGGTGAGGCTGCCAGTGAACCTCTCGAGTACTGGCAAGCTAGGACTCCCTGCCCAGGACGGTGGAGGCAGGACAGACGGCCAGTGATTTCACAAGTGGAATCGGACGTCTCCTTGAAGCGTTACAGTGAACCGGGAAATCGTACTGACGAGACTGCTCTCCAGGAAGCCAGCACGGACTCGCTGTGGTGGGAATTGTCCTGACTCTACCCTGAGGGTCCATTCATCTCGACTCTTGATGTTATCTGTATCCCACAATCAGATTACTGCTCTTAATTTTCCTCAGGAATCCTTAAAAAATTTCCATCAGGTGAGGTACAAGGCTGCTTATACAAATGCATTGCTGCATAAAGTTTTGGGGGTTGGTTTAGTGCATCAGTTTTTATTGCTCATAAAAAAATCAGTAACCTGATTCCCTTAGTCTTGTTAGTCTGGCTGATATAGCTGCTTTTAAATTATCTATGAAGATAATTTAGCAAAGGCGGTGGCATAGTCACTGGATTAGTAATCCAGAGACCCAGGGTAATGCTCTGGGGCCCAGATTCTAAACCCACCATGGCGGATGATGAAATTTGAATTCAATAAAAATCTGGAATGAAAAGCCTAATGATGACCATGAAACCATTGCTGAGTGTTGTAAAAGCCCACCTGGTTCACTAATGTCCTTTATGGAAGGAAATCCGCCATCCTTATCAAGTCTGGCCTACCTGTGACTCCAGACCCACAGGCTCTTGACAGCCTCCTGCTGAAATGGTCTCGCAAGCCACTCAGTTCAAGGAAAATTAGGGATGGGTAAGAAATCCAGCCAGCGCCGCTCACATCCCAAGAATGAATAAAAAGAAATCAATTATCAACATGAAGTGTTGATAACTGATCAGAATGAAGACACATGGTTATCTGGGAGTGCAGGTGGCTCAAGACTGGACTCAGCTTCACAAGTTGAACTTTACAAATTTAGTGGGGAGGGTTAAAGTGGATTTTCCTTCCCCTATCATTGGCAGACTGGGTGCACGGGGTTAAGATGAACATTTTGCAATGGTTTGTATTCTTGTTCCAGTCAGTGCCTGCCAGTCCTTTTGCCGAAAACAGGTTTTATGGGGGTGGAAAGGCTGGTTTTGTTGTTTGTGTGGACAAGTCAGGTACCAATGATTAGGAGGACGGTGCTCCAGAGAGGCCGAAGGCTGAGAAAGTGCTGGGTTGGAGTAAGGAGATGGAGGCTTCGTGGGTGAAGCTGGTTTCTGTAAGGCGTCGGGGTTACAGGTGTTGGGAATGGCGCCGTTTCAGTTTACCCGAGGGAGGTATTCAGGGAGTCCAGTGAATCCTGCTCAGCTGGGGATCGGCAGCACCACCCAAAGCTGCAGACTGGCTGTCCAACCCGTTGGAATTCCTCCAACTGGAGAATCCATTTATCAACTTGTTCTAAGACTTGCTCGAGCCAGCAACCAGTGGAGATGGGGCAGGGGGAAGGGGGAGGTATAGACGAGCTATGGATTGTAAAGGAAAAGTAAGGGGGGGGGGGAAGAGGACAGGGGAGGGAAGGGTTAGGGTAAGGGGGAGGGGAGGCAAAAAAAACCATCAAAAAGACCGCGGGGCACAAGTTACTTAGCCACAAGAGACGGGTCCCAAGGGCAAGCTGGAGTAATAATACGCCGGGCAATACATTAGGGCCAACACTGGCAGTCCAACTAAGGCAAAGTGGCCAAACGTGGTCCACAACTATGGGGGTGCGGGGAGAGACCTGTAACCTGTTAGTGCATATAATGATCCATGTTTGTTTCTGTTGTTTTTGTTTTCTTCTTCTCGTTCTTCTTTGGCTTATCTCTCACTTGTAAATTTTTTTTTGGTTGCTTTGCTTAATACTATGTGCAGTGATGAAACTTGTAAGTTTAAAGTACGAACTGGAATGTGTACCATAAAAATGTGAAAACCAATAAAAACACTTAAAAAAACAATTAGCCAAGCACAACTCCAAGATGATAGCATTTTTATTAAGGGTTTGTACAGTTGATTTAAATAACTACCTGTGCAAGACAAATTATTTTAGAGCTTGTATAATTATTGTGCAAAATTGCAGACTCCATAGCATTTAAAATGCAGTTTAATTCCCAGATTCAATTGTAACAAAATTGGAGATTGACATGAAGAATTGAAATGAAATTTAAAGAGTTGCAATGTACGGGTTCAATCCCAGTCCCGGGTCAGTGTGTGTGTGGAGTTTGCACATTCTCCCTGTGTTTGCGTGGGTCTCACCCCCACAAACCAAAAAGATGTGCAGGGTAGGTGCATTGGCCATGCTAAATTGCCCCTTAGTTGTGAAAAAAAGAATTGGGTACACTAAAAAAAAATTTTTTTTTTTTTAAGTTGCAATGTAAATCCTTTACACACTCTTTCCTTAATACAAGCTTAAAGCTAATTATTTATCTGCACCAACATAGATGGCTGCTCTTGAGCTCATCTTTGGAGTCTTCCTCCTGACTTCAAAAAAATTAAATCCCATTTACTTTATGCCCATTCTAACATTGAGATTACTTTTTGTGTTATAAAGTACTTCTTTCTGCACAAGCAGCACCTCTGCCAAGTGAAATTCTAGATAGAAATTGTGGTTTTCCTTGAAATGATTTGCTTTTCTAATAGTATGAACAAAAAATGGCATGTGTGCGCACAACTGTATACTAAGATTTCCTGAGCCATTATGAGCATTGAACTGAAAAGAGTTTCATGATGTAAAAACAACAAAAGGACAGAACAGAAGTGGGTGAGCTTTAATCTTTGAGACCAGTATCAAATTCAGTACAGACTATAGGGACAACACATATATTGGTTCTACAAAAAAATGATCTTAGCTAATTTCAACTTAATTACAGATGGATGCACGCCATAGAATTGTTGGAAATGAAAATGTCACCAATGTAAGGATGCCTCATTGAGATTGCAGTCGGGCCTCTTCTGAGCAGAGCAAAGGGAACATCATTCTGTATCAGTCATGATGGACCCGAACATGGGAATGCTGAAAGTTGATATTGGTGCAATTGATGTGCTCCTTTCCCCAGTACTGACATCCATCATTTTATGTAGAAAATCTAAAATGTTCATACATGGTGCATCAGAAACACCACTAGGATGCTTTATTCCTGTTCTTCACAACAAAAATACATTTTAAACTTAATGGATATATTGCCACCTCCTCAAATTATTCCACGTACTGAATGAATATATTTATGAACTAATTTCATCCATGCATAAATCAATTGGTTTATTAATGTAGGAGTAGAATATCGGTGTATTAAAGCTTTACCTGCAGTCAGTTTCAAAGTCTGCAGAGAACTAGATATACATCAGTTATTGGTAAATGAGTGGAAAGACTCCATTCCCCAGAAATTAGGAACCGAAGTAGGCCATTTGGCTCCTCAAGCATGTTCCACCATTCAATATGATCATGGCTGATCTGACTGTGGTCTCCACTTCACTTACCTTCCTACCCGCATACCCTTGGACTCCCTTCCTACCCGCATATCCTTGGACTCCCTTGTCAATCAAGAATCCATCCAACTCAGCCTTAAAAATA
The DNA here is from genome assembly GCF_902713615.1 of Scyliorhinus canicula. NCBI lineage: Eukaryota > Metazoa > Chordata > Chondrichthyes > Carcharhiniformes > Scyliorhinidae > Scyliorhinus > Scyliorhinus canicula. The sequence goes on from NC_052148.1 coordinate 233,385,483, forward strand.
TTTAATGACCCTCGCTCCAAGGAAAAGGAAGTTCCACAGACTCAACATCAAACAATTTCTTCTCATTTCTACCTTAAATTTGAGACCCTTTATTATTAATCCAAATACTGCCACTGGAGGGATTCCACACATAAACAATAACACCATATTCCAACAAAACAGAGTTAACAGTTTGTACATTTTTCCCCTTTTAATCCCCTCCCTCCAAATCCCCCACCACGACGAACAGCTCCTCAAATATCATCATGAACGGCTTCCACCGTATCTTGAAGACCTCTTCTGACCCCCTCAAGCTAAAACTAATCTTTTCCAACCGGAGAAACTCGTACAGGTCTCCCAGCCAAGACTCAACCCCCAGCGGCATATCTGACCTCAATTCAAAAGAATTTTTCCATGGCTGGTGATGTCCAGCACGAGGGGACATAGCTTTAAATTGAGGTGCGCTCGATATAGGACAGATGTCAGAGGTAGGTTCTTTACACAGAGAGTAGTAAGGGCGTGGAATGCCCTGCCTGCAACTGTAGTGGACTAGCCAACACTAAACACATTCAAATGGTCATTGGATAGGCATATGGACGAGAAGGGAATAGTTTAGAGGGACTTTAGAGGCGCAACATCAAAGGCCGAAGGGCCTGTACTGCGCTGTAATGTTCTATGTTCTAATCCGTCACAAGGCAATCAGAGAGGCAAAGGTCACGACATCGGCCCCCTTTCTCTCCAGCAGCCCCAGCACCCACAAAATCCCAAAGATAGTCACCATGGGATCCGGCTTCACCTCAGCACCGATGATCCTTGATAAGGTCCCAAACGCCACCTCCCAGAAGCTCTCTAACTTCTCACAACCCCAAAATATGTGAACATGATTCGCTGGTCCCCGCCCACAGTTCTCCAGCCATTCATTACCCCTGGGTTTAAATCTGTGGTTCCCATACAGTGGTGTCAGCACCGACATGTGGCCTAATTTAAAGTGCCTCCTCAACTTTTTCCAGATCTTAATAGTCGACTCCACCACTGGACTCCCTGTATCCTTCCTTTGAGCCAGCAGCAAAGGGGCCTCACCAGAGCCCTCCAACTCGAGCCCCTCCATGGCTCTTCCTCCAATGTGGTCCACTCACCGCCCTCACCCCACCACCGCCTCACTTTCTCCACATTCGCTGCCGAATAGTAGCGCATCAGGTTCGGGATCAACAACCCCTCTCCCTGCCTCTGCCTTTGTAGCAGAGCCCTGCTCATTTTCGACACCTTCCCTGCCCAAAAAAATTCCGAGACCAGCGCCTCCACATTCCAGAAAAAGGCCTTCGGGAGAAAAATCGCAAGGGACTGAAAAACAAACAGAAACCTTGGCAGCACATTCATCTTCACCACCTGCACCCTACCTGCCAACGCTAAATGCAACATATCCCACCTTTTAAAGCCTCCCCCTAACCTCTTCCACTAACCCCGTTAAATTCCATCTATGCATTGTGGCCCGCTCGTGCATTACCCTTTTCCCTAGATACCTAAACTACTCCCTTGCCACCTTAAATGGTACGCCTCCAGGTTTTGCCCTGCATTCACTGGGAACACTTCACTCTTCCCTACATTCAAGTTATAGCTGGAAAACGCCCTGAACCTCTCCAACTAGCCCATAATTCTGTCCATACTTTCCAACGGGTCCAACACAAAACAGGTCATCCACATACAATGATACCCAGCTCCCTAACCCACCTCCCCTCCCCCTGCCACCCCAATCCCTCATCACTCAGCTGACATCCGAAATCGTCATCGCCAAGGGCGCAATCACCATCGCAAACAACTGCGAAAGCCACATTCCCCTGTGCAACCCAAAATAGTCCGCACCCGTCTCTTTCGTTCAAACACTAGTCATGGGGACGCATACAACAACTCAAACACATGCCACAAATTCTGGTCCAAATCCAAAGCTTCCCAGAACTTCAAACAGTTACCTCCACTCTACCTGTCGAATGCCTTCTCCGCATCATGGAGACAATCACCTCTGGCTCCCCGTCCCAAAGACAGAGCCACAATTACATTCTGCAATCTCCTATTGTTACTGGAGAGCTGCCCCTCCTCACAAAACCCATTTGGTCCTTAGAGAGCCACACGCAAACACCTTCGCCAGGACGTTCACGTCCATGTTCAGCAGCAAAATGGGCCAGTAGGAATCATACTCTAGTAGGTCCTTCCCTTTTTTCAGGATCAAAGAAATCGACGCTTGCGCTAACATTACTGGCAACTCCCCTTTTCCACCAGCTCACTAAACATACCCACCAAGTCGGGGGGCAAACTCCGTCACAAACGGCTTGTAAAACAAGAAAAATGCACTAAATGACGCATGGCTAACAAATGAATGCAAGAATAATTTGAGATGAAAGTGCCATTACAACATAGCAAGATGTCTCCAAGCATAGCTTTTCTGATAGAATGCAATTATCCAATGAACGTAAATTTGACATCAAACAATTCATTTGAAACATAATACAGCAGTCTTGTCCAGCAGTTAAAGTCCAAATTCACAGTTTTTAAAAATTACATTTTTATTTTTTTTAAAAAACAGTACCCAATTCATTTTTTCCAATTAAGGGGCAATTTAGCGTGGCCTATTCACCTACCCTGCACATCTTTGGGATTTTGGGGGGGGGGGGGGGGGGGGGGGGGGAGACGACACGGGAGAATGTGCAAACTTCATACGGACAGTGACCCAGAGCTAGGATTGAACCTGGGACCTCGATGCTGTGATGCAGCAATGCTAACTACTGTGCCACCGTGCTGCCCTGTAAATTCACAGTTTCAATGTAGTGAATGTGGTACACTTGCTCATCCGATTCACAAGGAATCAAGTAAACCTTTCAATAAAATATCATGTTCTCTCTCATGTTTGATTCACCTTTCCCAAGTTTACATGGTGAATTATGTGTAGAAAGCTAAAGTTTAAGAATACAATAAATTAATTTGATTTATTTACCAAATATCTGTGCTTAGTCTTATTACAACGTTTAGTCATATTCCAGCCACCCACTTAAACAACCATGTTTGATTCAGAACCTCTTTCAAACTTGAAGGCTACATTTAACAGCTATTCCAATTCATTTAAAGTAGATTATAAAATATAACAATTCAAAAAGCTACATTACAAGGTTTCACCGTCATACAATATTACAATTAAAAAAAATAAATTTAGAGTACTCAATTAATTTTTCCCAATGGAGGGGCAATTTAGCATGGCTAATCCACCTACTCTGTGCATTTTTTCGGGTTGTGGGGCGAGACCCACACAGACACGGGAGAATGGGCAAACACCACACAGACAGCTACCTGGGGCTGGGATCGCGCACAGTTTCTCAGAACTGTGAGGCAGCAGTGCTAATCACTGTACCATTGTTCCGCCTCAATATTACAATGTTTGATTTGTCGCACATGCTTCAATTTTAAAAAATTAATTTTTATGGGATGTGGGCTCCGCTAGCTAGGTAAGCTTATATTGCCCATCCCCAATTGCCCTTGGTTAGGTGATAGTGAGCTGCTTTCTTGAACTGCTGCAGTCTATGTGGTGTAGGTATACCCACAGTGCTGTTAGGGAGGGAGTTCCAGGATTTTGACCCAGCAGCAATTGAAAGAATGGTGATATAGTTTCAAGTCAGGATGGTGAGTGACTTGGAGCAGAACGTCCAGGTGTTAGTGTTCCCATGTATCTGCTGCCCTTGTCCTTCTGGATGGCAGTGGGGGTGGAAGGTGCTGCCTTAGGAGCCTTGGTGAGTTCCAGCAGTTCATCTTGCAGATGGTACACACTACTGCTACTATGCGTCGGTGTTGGAGGAGTGAATGTTTGCAGAAGGAGTGCCAATCTAATGGGCTGCTTTGTCCTGGATGGTGTCGAGCTTCTTGTGTTGGAGCTGCATTCATCCAAGTGGAGAGTATCCCAGCACACTACTTGTGTGGACCTGTGCCTTGTAGGTGACGGGCTGGTTTTGAGGAGTCAGGTGTGAGTTACTCACCATAAGATACCTAGCCTCTGGCTTGCTCTTGTAGCCGCTAGTCCAGTTCAGTTTCTGGTCAATGGTAATCCCCAGGAAGTTCATCATGGAGGATCCAGTGATATTGATAACATTGAATATCAAGTGACAATGGCTTGATTCTCTCCTCTGAGATGGTCAATGCCCGGTACTTGTGTGGAACAAGCGTTACTTGGCACTTGTCAGCCCATGCCTGGATATTATCCAGGTATCGCTGCATTTCTACATGGATTGATTTATTGTCACATGAACCCAAGTGCAGTGAAAAGTATTTTTCTGCAGCCTAGGAACGTACACAGTAGAAAAAAAGAATAATCAACAAAGTACATCAACAGAGCCTGCCAGCTCCTCGACTATAACAGCAATGCCATCACAGCACAGGGGTCCTGCCATCTGCTCATCTCCAACAGGAACATTCACGCAAGGCTAAGGTTTGAAATAGTCAAGCCAGACAGGGCCTCCCTGCTCGGCACACATGCATGCAAGCAGCTAAACCTTTCACAGCGGGTCTACACAATGACCTCCCCCAACGTGGATCTTCAAGCTGGCATTGACAACATCCTCGCTCAGTATCCGGACGTGCTTGACGGGGTGGGCACTCTGCCATTTCGGTACAAGACCCTGCTACGGCTAGATGCCACGCCTGCGGTCCACGAACCATGCAGGGTCCCGGCTCCACTGAAGGAGCGCCAGAAGGCACAGCTCAAGGATCTTCAGGACCAGGGCATAATTTCCTAAGTTACAGAACCAACTGACTGGGTCAGCTTAACGGTATGTGTAAAAAAAGTCTTCGGGGGAGCTGCATTGATCCCAAAGATCGTAACCAGAATATAATGCGGGAACACTACCCCATCACGAAGCGGGAGGAGCTCACAAGTGAGATGGCACATGCGTCACATGGATTCTGGCAAACCAAGCTGGATGAGTCCAACTGAAGGCTCTGCACTTTCAACACACCGTTTGGCAGATACTGCTATAATCGTATGCCGTTCGCCATTGTCTCGGCCTCGAAGATCTTCCATAGAATCATAGAGCAGATGATGGAGGGCATTGAAGCAGTTTGTGTGTATGTGGACAACGTTATCATATGTTCCACAACCCCCGAAGAGCAAATCTCTCGTCTCCAGCAGATATTCCGGCGTGACCATGCCAATGGCCTCAAGCTGAACAGGGCTAAGTGTTGCTTTGCCATGTTGACACTTAAGTTCTTAGGTGACCAGATATCTCAGGAGGGGCAAGGCCATTGAAGCCATGAAGACCCCTGAAGACAAGAAGGTAGTGCTGTGCTTCCTTGGCATGGTAAACGTTTTGGGAAAGTTTATCCCAAACCTTGCCTCACACACAACAGCCCTCAGAAACCTGGTGAAAAAGTCCACTGCCTTTGAATGGCAGGCAGCTCATCAAGCGAGTGGTTGAAGCTGAAAGCCAAGCTCACCACTGCTTCAGCAGCTAAGAGTGGTCAATATTTGCCCAGTCATATCAGTTTAACCACGTCACTTCCAGCCCACATTACTCGCAATCCAACGGGAAGGTTTTTTTTCATATATTTAGTGCACCCAATTCATTTTTTCCAATTAAGGGGCAATTTAGCGTGGCCAATCCACCTAGCCTGCACATCATTGGGTTGTGGGGGTGAAACCCACGCAAACACGGGGAGAATGTGCAAACTCCACACAGACAGTGACCCAGAGCCAGGATCGAACCTGGCACCTCGAGGCTGCAGGGCTACCCCACTGCGCCACCGTGCTGCCTGGCCAACGGGAAGGTTGAGAAACGAGTGCATATAGTGAAGCAGCTCATCTACAAGGCCACGGATTCTGCTTCTGACGTCAACCTTGCGCTGCTTGCGTACAGGGCAACCCCTCTGTCTACCGGCATGTCACCGGCTCAACTCCTGATGAACAGGGACCTGCGGACGACTCTTCCAACCATACACTTGCCTGACATGGATCACCTCCAGGTGCTGCAGAAGGTACAGAAACTCAGGGACCGGCAAAAGCAGGGCTATGACGTTCATGCCACCGATTTGCCTGTGCTACCCCTGGCGGATGCTGTTCGGATCAAGCTACCTGATGGAGGCTGGTCAGCTCCAGCCGTTGTCATTTGACAGGCTGCTCCTCAATCATATGTTGTGCGTATGGCTGATGGCTCTGTTGTGCGGCGAAACAGATGGGCCTGCCCGCAACCGCATTCTTCATTGTTTCCATCTGTTATTGTGCCACCTCCTGATACCTCTAACTACGAGGCCACCAGTCAGGCTTCAATCCCGCCTATCAAGGGCCGTTGTCCCCACCACCACCTCTCTGGCGGTCGACCAGGATCAGATGCAAGCCCCGGAAACTGTTTTGTTTGCTATGTTCTATTTGCGCACATTAGATACCTGTTTTCACATATACATGTGTTCCCATCTGTCATAGTATGTAAATAAGTTAGTTTTTCAGCCTACACATGGAAATACTTTCACATATGCTCCAGAAAAACATTTCAAAAGGGGGGATGTCATGATATGCAGACATGCACATAATGAGATACAGACAGGCAGCTAATGAACACAGAACAGGACATAACCAATCAGCAGGCATAACACTTTTGGGTGGTTCCCCACTATAAAACGCACGAGGCACTCACACTCTGCGTCTTTCCACTGGGGACATCTACAGTGTGAGTCAGGGTGTATATATCACATAACACCTCCAGCACGTGGCTAAGAGCTAGTCTGGTTCAGTCAGACAGAGTAATCAAACTTAGGTTAGCAGAGAGTTGAACTCGCAGAGAACTATGCCAACTGTGTGACAGGTTCAATAAATCAGATTACCTTCCCAGATCAATCCCATTAAATAAATCCCATTACCTTCCCAGATCAATCGTAATATTAGGCTGGCTGCCACTTCTCAGTTCCAATGGTCCAGTGAGGTCTGAGGGGGTGGGCACACACCTTTCAATGGCAGTCCACCATAAAAGTTTAAAGATGTGAGCCTCTGGAGTCGTCCGTAAAGCTGCAAATGCTGGATGACCAGCAGGATGCCTGGGGAGATCTGGCAGAGATGACCAATGGTCTGCATACCATGGGGTTGTATTTGCACCTGCAAGCCCTCACACAGGCACTGACCTCAAGAGGTTACCGCTTGTGTGGAAGAAGGATGCAGCACACAATCTCTCTGATGGATGTCCAGTCTTCGTTGGCAAGCAGAGAGGTGAGCATTCATCTCACAATAGTGGACAAACTGGTTGCCATCTCTGGGACCTCCTCTCATGGCATCCCGGATGAGGGCACCATCTCATCCTCCTCGCTACTAGTCCCCAGGTCATCCGCCAAGTCCGTGGCAACTGAGTGCCCTGCCATGTCACTGTGCAAACCCTTGCAGACAGAACCTGCTCAGGTTCCACCTGCCAGAGGGTCGCTACTAAGGCCATCGGCGTCAGCACAGCATGCACATCAGCAACCTGCCTCATACCACTGACTGTGAGAAGGGAGAAACTGGTTGAGGTTGTGGAAGTAGAATGCATTTGCCAGTGTTTTTCAAAACTCTCCCCCCTTCCCACCTCCCCGAGACCCACTTTTGCCAACTTGCTGACCTTTGGGACTCACTTGATGGTCGGCACAAACACCATGGGCCGAAGTGTCTCTATCTGTGCTGTAAAACTCTATGAATATTTCTCTACTTTCAAAGAGCCAAAGTGTAGAGGGGAGCCACAAAGTTGATGTCAATGTTTGAATTATGGAAAAAATAATATTTGCATTTTACTAGCACTATCACAACTACGAGTGCAATGTAGGTTGCAGCCAATGAAGTAGTCACTGCTGTAATGCCAATTTATGTACAGCAAACTCCCATAAACAGTATTGTGATACAAGAATTTTTTTAAAATGTTGATTGAGGGATAAATATTGCTTAGGACAACATCAGGGATAATTCCCTGCTCTTATTCACTGTAGCCCATGGGATCTTTTACATCCACACGAGAGGCAGAGCCCCCATTTAACATGGTATCTGGAAAACAGCATTTATAACAAGGTAGCACCCCTGCAGTACTACACTGGAGTGTTAGCCTGGATGTAGAGGTGAACACACAACTGTATGTCTGATGTAGATGCAAGCGCATTACTCACTGAGCCATGACTAACAGAGGAACTACTGCAGAAATTTAGGCTTAACAGCCTTTAATCTTAAAGATAATCTTGCAGGATAAGATGAAGTATGCTAATAAATGGTTGGGAAAGATGGATCCAGAACAGCACTGTAAATTAAACTGAGGGTACGACAGAGGGATACAGGTTTAAACTCGAGAAGACTGCTTTTAGAATTGATATCAATTATTTCATTTATGATGCAAGATATTTGGGGGTGGAGGGGGGGGCACAGGCAAAGGCAGCAAGGTTCCATAAAGTCTGGAGGATTTTCCCTTGGTAGTTGTTGTGAAAGAGTCAGTGTAATTGTTCAATGCCAGGTTTAATCCGGTAAATGCAGTGAAGTTTGCTGTAACTCACCTCCTGACCTCGAAAACCTGTCCCCCATTTACAAGGCACAAGTCAAGAGTGTAATAGAATACTCTCCAATAACGAGAGAGTAGATATCTGGGAACCCTACCACCTGGAGGTTCCCCTTCAAATCACTCCCCACCCTCACTTGGAAATATATCACCGTTTCTTCACTGTTGCTGGAGCAACATCCTGGAACTCCCTCCCTAACAGCACAGTGAGTGTACCTACCCCTCAAGGACTACAGCGGTTCAAGAAGACAACGCACCACCACCCTCTGAAGATAACTAGGGATGGGCAAGTGGAGAGAGAGAGAGAGAGAGAGAGAGAGAGAAAGGGGAACAAGAATGGAGAGAACACCGAGAGGGAGGAAGAATGGAGAGAGAACCGAGAGGGAGGAAGAATGGAGAAAGAACCGAGAGGGAGGGAGAGAGAGAGAGAGAACCGAGAGGGAGAGAGAGAGAGAGAACCGAGAGGGAGAGAGAGAGAACCGAGAGAGAGTAACTTCTCTACAGAAACAGGGAGCGAGTCTCTTGGTGGGTGATCCTAAAAAGCTGTAAAGTTAATTGATTGAAAGACTTCAGTTCAGTTAAGAATCGGATTGATTGGCGACGATCAGGTATACCTTTACTCGGCTTCAGTCTTGTCTGTGTGACGGCTAAATTGCAGCTAACTATCTGGTTTGCTGTTGGAATGTCTGCCAGATGGCTAGTTCACTCTGATTCTCACTCTTGGGCCATACATTCTCTTGTATTTCCCCTCATAAAAAACATTTTGGTGGCACTCTTTCTGTTTGCCATCCTGATCTTACCCAGTAGTTGGGATACTTAAGTTAATTTCAGGGTGTTCCATGACCCTTTTTACACCTACTCACAACCTATCTTCTCTCCTACAAAGAAGAAACATATCTCAAGAACAAAGCAATTTAAACATGATTTCTTGAGGTCTGGTTTTGTCAATTGTTCCAATGCACATAAGGATGCAAAATCCATGTGTTATATGCAGGGAAGTATTGGCAGACAAGAGGAGAAGTTTCAAATTTTGAAAGAGAAGTGGAGGGTAAAAAATTCATTTTGAGGTTAAGGCCCCGGAGTTATTAACTTGGAAATGACTCCAAATTAAGAGACTATGTTACTGTAGCTGACCTGTAAAACATTAAAAATACAGCAAACGCTGTCAGCATTCTGGAGTAGCATCTCCCAAGTATCCAGTGCTGAGTAAAATACGCATATTGTTACTATTGCCCTTCACAATGCCCTACATGTGCAAGGTAGTATTTTCTGTTCTTATAAAGATGAAAAAGGCAAAAGGAACTGGCTGAAGTCCGCATCTGATATGCGCATTGCCCTCTCCTCATTTGAGCCGGATTCAAGCAAAATCATGAGGACCAAGCAGGCACCCCGTCGCATTAAAGATAAATGTGGCATGTGTCGCGAAGGTCGGCCGGCATGGGTCATGAAGGTCACCCAATTGGCAAAAGTGGTGTCCCGGAAAAAAAGTTGTAACAACACAATAGATGAGAGGTGATGATAGAGATGGCACAGTTAATCATTGCACAGAGATCAAGGAGGGATAAAGTACCATGGCTGCATGACATAGATGACCTTACTAATGACTGTCCACTATAGTCATTTTTTGAAAATCATTGAATTACAGCCTTACAGTACAGAACTATACAGGAAAGGTAGAAACTGGAGATATTCAAACTTGAATAATTGGCAGACGCTGGAAAGCAATACAAAAATTTTAAAAGTACTATATGGAGAGGTTAGAGATGGAGCGGCAGCTGATGATAGGTGTGTGTCTTTATTTGAAGAGCCAGCATAAGTGCAATGCGCTGATTATTCTGTGCTATAAAGCTGTACGATTTTGAAACGGATTTGCACTGCACCTTCTTTACCAAATATCTTCACGTTCTTAACATTAGTAGGAAAGCAATGTAAATAATACATAATGGTACAGTCCTTCCAGAATTTGCTTATGTTGATAGTTTGCTTGATTTGTGTATTGAGACAAATAAAAGGAATGCAGGTGGTAACTGTTTAGAATTTATTACAAAATAAACAGAACGTAAACATGCAAACTGCAAAATGCATTTATCACAAAAGCAACATATCTAATCAACATTATTCATGTGGGTACTTGAGCTCCCAATGATAGTTTTTACTGTTCAAGTTATGAGCAATTAAGACAAATTACGTCCCAGAAATACTAGGGAAGCAGGGGTCTAACGAGAAAGAGGAATTGAAGGAAATTAGTTTTAAAAAAGCACTGGAGAAATTAACATGACTGAAAGCTGATAAATTCCCAGGGCATGATAATCAACATCCAAGGGCACTAGTAGAAATAGTGGATGGATACATTGGTTGTAATTTTCCAAAAATTCAGCAGATTCTAGAACAGTACCACATTGGAGTGTGGCAAATGTAACCCCACTATTTAAGTCTATGGTTGTGCACTCCGATCCTGCGCAGATCAACTGGTGGGTGGGTTCACACACATCTTTAACCTCTCCCTACTCCCTTCAGAGATTCCCACCTGCTTTAAGACTACTATCATACCCGTACCAAAGAACAACCAGACAAAGGGCCTCAATGGCTCCCAAACGGTGGCCCTGGCATCTATTATTATGAAGTGCTTCAAAAGGTTAGTCATGAGACACATCAACTCCAACCTTCCAGATTGCCTTGATCCACTGTAATTCGCCTACCGCCACAACCAGTCCATAGCTGATGCGATCTACCTGGCCCTACACTCATCCCTGGAGCATCTCAACAACAAGGACACCTAGTGTCGGACTCCTGTTCATCGACTTCAACGCCATAATCCCAGCCAGGCTCATTCCCAAACTCAGCTCCTCCCTCAACAACTGGATCCTCAACTTCCTGACCCACAGACTGCAATAAGTAACGAAAACAATGACACCTGCTCCACGATAGTCCTCAATACCTGGGCCCCGCAAGGCTGCGTACTTTTTATTTCATTATTATTTTATAAATTTAAAGTACCCAATTCTTTCTTTCCAATTAAGGGGTAATTCAGGTGGGCCATTCACCTACCCTGCACATCTTTGGACTATGGGGGTGAGACCCACGCAGACATGGGGAGAATGTGCAAACTCCACACGGATAGTGACCTGGCTGGGATTGAACCCGGGTCCTCAGTGCTGTGAGGCAGCAGTGCTAACCATTGCGCCACCTTGCCGCCCTAAGGCTGCGTACTTAGCCCCCTACTATACTACTTACACACACATGACTGTGTGGCTCCAACTCCATCTACAGGTTTGTTGATGACACAATTGTAGTGGATCGGATTTCAAACAACAACAAACAACAAGAGTGCAGGAGGGAGATCCTAACCCTAACTCAGTGGCATGGTGCAATGACAACAATCTCTCCCTCAATGTCAGAAAAATTAAGGAGCTGATCATCGAATTCAGGAAGCAAAGTCATCAACGCCCATCTGTATCAACGGTGTCAAGGTGGAGATAGTTGACAGCTTCAAATTCCTAGGTGTAAACAACAACAATCTGTCCTGATGCATTCACATCAACGCTACGACCAAGAAAGCACAACAGCACTTATACTTCCTCAAGAAGTTTGGCATGTCCACAATGACTCCTACCAATTTTTATCAATGTACCTTGGAAGCATCCTATCTGACTGCATCACAGCTTGAAATGGCAACTGTTCGGCCCAAGACTGTAAGAAATTACAGAGAGTTGTGAATACAGCCCAGTCCATCACGTGAGCCCGCCTGCCTTCCATTGACTCTGTCTACACCTCCCGCTGCCTTGAGAATGCGGACAGCAGAATCAAAGACCGCTCCCAACCAGGTTATTCTCTTCCGAACCTCTTCCATCGGGCAGAAGATACAGAAGTTTGAGAACACGCACCAATAGATTCAAAAACAACTTCTTTCCTGGTGTTTCCAAATTCCTGAATGACCCTCTTATCGATTGAACTGATCTTTCTACGTATCTTTTCTACAGTTGTCGCACTATATTCCGTATGCATCACCCAATGGATATATTTATGTATTTACATTGTGTATTGATTGTATGTTCTATGTTTTCAGGAGAGACCTGCCTGGACTGCATGCAGAACAATACTTTTTACTGTACTCAGTACACTTGACAATAAATCTAAATCCAAATATAAAAAAAAGGAGGGTGGGAGAAAGCAGAGAATTACAGATCGGTTTGCCTAACATCAGTAATAGGGAAAATTCTATAGCGTCTAATATAAACGATGCTATAACAGGACGCTTATAAAACACCAATGGTTTCAACAAAGTCAACACAACCTACAGGAATTATTTGAGAACATAATTAGAATAGAAAAGGGGGAACCAGTGGATATGGTGCATTTGGATTTTCAGACAGCTTTTGATCTAAGTCACACAAGAGGTTAGTGTGCAAAATTAAAATGCATGGGATTATGGGTACTAAACTGATATGGATTAAGAATTGATTAGCACAATGTTTTTCAAACTTTTTTTTCCCCCTGGGAGCCACCTTTGCCAACTGGCCGACCTTCGCTTATCCAGTCTATCCTGAGTCAAGGCAGTATTTGGGACGCTAAAGCTTTCGTGCCAGAGGCAAGGGAGGGAAGAAAATAATTTAGTTTTATGTGCTAGCTGTTGTCTCTCGCCCTGGTGCTGCCAGAAAATCCGCGTGTCGCTAAAGAAAAATGTAAAGTAACTATGCTGGTACTCCACCGCCAAAGAAACTTCAGCCTGTGTCTCAGGATGGCTTGGTTATTTTCACTTCCCAAGTATGCTGGTCTAATGTCCAGGTCAGCATTTCGTACAATGGACCTGGTCATTTATCAGTTAGAAAATAGAACATTACAGCGCAGTATGGGTCCTTCGGCCCTCGATGTTGCGCCGACCCGTGAAACCATCTGAAGCCTATCTGACCTACACTATTCCATTTTCATCCATATGTCTATCCAGTGACCACTTAAATGCCCTTAAATTTGGCGAGTCTACTACTGTTGCAGGCAGGGCGTTCAACACCCCTACTACTTTCTGAGTAAAGAAACTGCCGCTGACATCTGTCCTATATCTACCACCCTTCAATTTAAAGCTATGTCCCCTCGTGTTGGTCATCACCATCCGAGGAAAAAGACTCTCACTGTCCACCCTATCTAACCCTCTGACTATCTTATATGTCTCTATTAAGTCACCTCTCAGCCTTCTCCTCTCTAACGAAAACAACCTCAAGTCCCTGAGCCTTTCCTCGTAAGACCTTCCCTCCATACCAGGCAACATCCTAGTAAATCTCCTCTGAACCCTTTCCAAATCTTCCACATCCTTCCTATAATGTGGTGACCAGAACTGCATGCAGTACTCCAGGTGCAGCCGCACCAGAGTTTTGTACAGCTGCAGCATGACCTCGTGGCTCCGAAACTTAATCCCCCTACTGAAAGGTTAGCACACCATATGCCTTAACAGCCCTATTAACCTGGGTGGCAACTTTCAGGGATTTATGTACCTGGATGCCGAGATCTCTCTGTTCATCTACACTACCAAGAATCGTGCCATTAACCCAGTACTCTGCATTCCTGTTACTCCTTCCAAAGTGAACCACCTCACACTTTTCCGCATTAAACTCCATCTGCCACCTCTCAGCCCAGCTCTGCGGCTTATCCATGTCCCTCTGTAACCTATAACATCCTTCAGCACTATCCACAACTCCACCGACCTTCGGGTCATCTGCAAATTTACTAACCCATCCTTCTACACCCTTTTCCAGGTCATTTATAAAAATGACAAACAGCAGTGGCCCCAAGACAGATCCTTGTGGTATACCACTAGCAACTGAACTCCAGGATGAACATTTGCCATCAACCACCACCCTTTGTCTTCTTTCAGCTAGCCAATTACTGATCCAAACCGCTAAATCACCTTCAATCCCATACTTCCGTATTTTCTGCAATAGCCTACCGTGGGGAACCTTATCAAACGCCTCACTGAAATCCATATACACCACATCAACCGCTTTACCCTCATCCACCTGTTTGGTCACCTTCTCAAAAAACTCAATAAGGTTTGTGAGGCATGACCTACCCTTCACAAAAACGTGTTGAGTATCGCTAATCAACTTGTTCTTTTCAAGATGTTTATAAATCCCATCTCTATAACCTTTTCCAACATTTTACCCACAACCGAAGTAAGGCTCACAGGTCTATAATTACCAGGGTTGTCTCTACTCCCCTTCTTGAACAAGGGGACAACATTTGCTATCCTCCAGTCTTCCGGCACTATTCCTGTCGACAAAGACGACATAAAGATAAAGGACAACGGTTCTGCAATCTCCTCCCTGGCTTCCCAGGGAATCCTAGGATAAATCCCATCTGGCCCAGGGGACTTATCTATTTTTACACTTTCCAAAATTGCTAACACCTCCTCCTTGTGAACCTCAATCCCATCTAGCCTGGTCGACTGTACCTGAGAATTCTCCTCGAAAACATTGTTTTCTCCAGTGTAAACACTGACGAAAAATATCAATTTAACGCTTCCCTTATCTCCTCTGATTCCACACACAACTTTCCACTACTATCCTTGATTGGCCCTAATCTTACTCTAGTCATTCTTTTGTTCCTGATATACCTATAGAAAGCCTTAGGGTTTTACTTGATTCTATCCACCAACGACTTTTCGTGTCCTCTCCTCGCTCTTCTTAACTCTCCCTTTAGGTCCTTCCTGGCTAACTTGTAATTCTCAAGTTCCCTAACTGAGCCTTCATGTCTCATCCTAACATAAGCCTTCTTCTTCCTCTTGACAAGTGCTTCAACTTCCTTCGTAAACCACGGTTCCCTTGCTCGACAACTTCCTCCCTGCCTGACAGGTACATACTTATCAAGGACACGCAGTAGCTGTTCCTTGAAAAAGCTCCACATTTCGATTGTACCCATCCCCTGCAGTTTCCTTCCCCATCCTTTACATCCTAAATCTTGCCGAATAGCATCATAATTGCCTTTCCCCCAGCTATAATTCTTGCCTTGCGGTATATACCTATCCCTGCCCATCGCTAAAGTAAACATAACCGAATTGTGATCACTATCACCAAAGTGCTCACCTACATCTAAATCTAACACCTGGCCGGGTTCATTACCCAGTACCAAATCCAATGTGGCATCGCCCCTTGTTGGCCTGTCTACATACTGTGTCAGAAAACCCTCCTGCACACACTGCACAAAAACTGACCCATCTATAGTACTCGAACTATAGTATTTCCAGTCAATATTTGGAAAGTTAAAGTCCCCCATAACAACTACCCTGTTACTCTCGCTCCTGTCGAGAATCATCTTTGCAATCCTTTCCTCTACATCTCTGGAACTATTCAAAGGTCTAGAGACAACTCCCAACAGGGTGACCTCGCCTCTCCTGTTCCTAACCTCGGCCCATACTACCTCAGTAGACGAGTCCTCAAAAGTCCTTTCTGCCGCCGTAATACTTTCCTTGATTAACAATGCCACACACCCCCCTCTTTTACCATCTTCTCTGTTCTTACAGAAACATCTAAATCCTGGAACCTGCAACAACCATTCCTGTCCCTGCTCTACCCATGTCTCTGAAATCGCCACAACATTGAGATCCCAGGTACCAACCCATGCTACAAGCTCACCCACCTTATTTCGGATGCTCCTGGCGTTGAAGTAGACACACTTCAAACCAGCGTCTTGCTTGCCGGTGCCCTCTTTCGAACTTTTAACCCTATCCCTGACCTCACTACTCTCAACATCCTGTACACTGGGACTACAATTTAGGTTCCCATCCGCCTGCTGAATTAGTTTAACGCCCCCCCTGCCCCGGAAGAGCACTAGCAAATCTCCCCCCCAGGATATTGGTACCCCTCTGGCTCAGGTGAAGACCATCCTGTTTGTAGAGGTCCCACCTACCCCAGAATGAGCCCCAATTATCCAGGAAACCAAAACCCTCCCTCCTGCACCATCCCTGTAGCCACGTGTTCAACTCCTCTCTCTCCTTATTTCTCACTTCGCTAGTTAGAGTTTTCTCAGGTTAACAGAATCTCCAAGGAGGACCCACACTCCCTTCCCACCCCTTCTCCTACTTCAAACCAAACTCCAGGAAATTATTTTTTCTATTTCTTGTTGTGATCCTTTTTGTAAAAAAAACCAGCCCATTGTGAAACTAAGGATGAGAAACAAAATGCGAATCAGAAATGCAAACTCAAGATTTTGGAATTGCAAGGGGCAGGTTACCCTGGGTTCAAACAAGAGTCCCTCCGCATAGCCACATTTCCTCCACCTTAAGACATCACAGAAATGGAAGCTTCTCATTTGAGTTAATACAATCAGTGTTCACCTCTGGGAATTATAAAGTGGAGATTTCAACTTTGTAAGGATGTGTCCTCAATCTAGAAAGCAAATCATCTTTATCAAACACACAGGGACAGCAGGAGGCGAAAGTGCCTCTCACTTTTAAACTTTCCCCCAAAGGCATTGAAAGAACATAATGCAGAACTTTAATTTGTGTCTAAGAAAGTCTAGGTTCCGCTTAGCTAACTGAACCTCTGACACAATCAAATTGTGTCTCGTCCTTCTGGAGGCGAACTTCTAAAATTCCCGCCAAGACAGGACTTGAATTTTCTTCAGTATCATTAACATTACAGTTTCAGTGATGTTAGAAGAATAAAGGATTACCACTGATGCAGAACTACAAAAATGCCACTCGTTAAAAAAATCTCTGAAGTACACAATTAAAGTGCGAGGGCCTGGCGGTTGCTCTCCTTCCAGTCCCCGCTTGCCGGCTCTCTGCTGCCGGTCCTGCACTCACAAAAACATTCCAGCAGCAGACTTTGAAGCTTCCCATGGTTGGGAACCATTGCAAGAGGACATCAACGTTTAAGGCAGGATTTATCCTGCAGTCTACTGAATGCTGATGGTGGGATACTGCATTCTAGGCTGTGCAGAATGCCGCGGCTCGTTTGACACTCACCCTCGACTCCCTGTGGGTCGCAAGCTGCACTTTGAAAAACCCTGGGTTAGCTGACAAGAAACAGTTGGTTATAAATTGGTCTTTTTAAGAGTGGAAGGCATTGCCTCCACAGGGGTCAATGCTGGGGCCCCAGTTAATCACAATATATATCAACAATTTGGATGGGGGAATCACATGCAAAATTTCCAAATTTTCTGACAGCACAAAACTAGGTGGAATTGAGAATAGTGAGGAGGGTTTAAAGAGGCTTTAAGGTAATTTAGACATGTTGAGTGGACAAATACGTGGCAGGTGCAGTATAAATATGGATAATTGTGAAGTTATCACTTAGGTAGGAAAAACAGAATGGCAGTGCATTATTTAAATGGTGATAAACTGGGAAATGTTGGTGTACAAAGAGACCTCCTGGAAGCCCTTGTACACCAGTCATTGAAAGCAAGCCTGAAGGTGCAGCAAGCAGTTAGGAAGGCAAATTGTATGTTGGCTTTCACTGGAAGAGGATTGGAGTACAGGAGCAAGGATGTCGTACTGCAGCTGAATAGGGCCTTAGTAAGACCACACCTGGTGTAATGTGTGCAGTTCGATCTCCTTACTCAAGAAAATATATACTTGCCACAGACAGAATGCAATGAAGGTTCACCAGACTGATTCCCGTTTGGGTCAACTATTCTTTGGTTTTTATAAGAATAAGAGGGAATCGCATTGAAATGCACAAAATTCTGACAAGGCTGGACAGACGAGATGCAGACCCAAGATTCCCTTGATTAGAGGGTCCAGAACAAGGGGTCATGGTCTTAGGATACAGTATAGGCTATTAAGGACTAAGATCAGAAGACATCTCTTCACTCAGAGGATGGGGAATCTATAAGGCTTTGGAGGTCACTGAACTTTAAGAAACAAATAGATTTCTAGGCATTAAAGGCGCCAAGGGGTATGGGGAGAGAGCTGGAGTATGGCACCGAGATGGAGAGGATCAGTTAGGATCACACAAGGGCAAAGCAGGATCTATGGATCAAATGGCCTACTCCTGCTCCCAATTTCTTGTGATGAATGTAGGAATTTCAGATGCATTGTATTATAGGCATTTGGTGCAGTAAGGGTTAGTGTGTATGACTGCTGCAGTAGTGCTTTTAAATAATCATAGTTTGAAAGGATTGGGAGCCAGAGGTGCAATTCATGCATTGTAAAATTTTGCGTTAATGGAGTTTGTATTAAGGGGGTTCCCTGTGGAGTTAATCAGCTTGGCAAGATGATGTAATTAATGGGAAGAGCCAAGGTACCAGGTATTTTGCAGAAAGTCAGTTCAGTTGAGTTTTAGATTGAGATTTGAGCAGAGGTCAAGCATCTGTTCTCACTGCAGTTCAGTTAAAGCTGTGGCTGTAGACAGATTAGCAATTTATTTTCAAACAGTTCCGAATTGTGTGGCTGGAAGGTGAGCTGAAACAAGCAGAGAAGCAGCTTCTGAAGAAAAACAACCAGTGTTTCTGCAAGGTTCCAACAGAAATCAGATCTCTATCTTTAAATCAAAAGATCTCTCTTTCTCAAAGTAGAATATCCAGACATTTCTGTACAGTAGTAATTCCAGAGTGCTAACGGTAATTGAAAGTGGATTGGGAGCTGAGACGGTGTTGTCCGAGGAGGAATAAAGTTAACAATTCAGGGCATTGTGTCACTGTATTGATTAACATTGTTTAAAGGTAATTATAAGCTTTTTTTTCTTGGTGATATTAAAGAAATGTTAATTCTGTACAGGTAATAACGTTTGTTCCATATATCATATGTCTATTTTGCGTGAAATCATCCTTGGAGCGAGATATCCTTTCCACAGTGTTTTAAAATTAAAACTAAATATTGGGGTTTCTGCCCAGTATCGTAGCCACCGTTGGGGTCTTGTCTGGGATCATAATATTCTACGTTTCTAATTACATCTGCCCAAGGATGTCAGTAAAGTAATTGCTTAAAGCAACTTGATGATATAATTTCTGCCTTGACCAAAAGGTGATCATTAACAATTATTAAACAGAAAAATCCTGTCAACGGTTAATAATCATAATAAATTTCAAAAAATTTAGAGTATCCAATTATTTTTTTCCAATTAAGGGGCACTTTAGCATGGCCAATCCACCTTACTTGCACATCTTTAGGTTGTGGGGGTCAAACCCACGCAGACTTGGGGAGAATGTGCAAACTCCACACAGACAATGACCCAGGTTCTCAGCACCATAAGCAGCAGTGCTAACCACTGCACCACCGTGCCACCCAATAATAATAATCTTTATTGTCACAAGTAGGCATACATTAACACTGTAATGAAGTTACTGTGAAAAGCCCCTAGGTGCCACACTCCAACACCTGTTCGAGTACATGGAGGGAGAATTCAGAATGTCCAAATTACCTAACACCACATATTTCAGGACTTGTGGTAGGAAACCGGAGCACCCGGAGATAACTCACGCAGACACGGGGAGAACGTGCAAACACTGCACAGACCGTGACCCAGGCACTGTGATGTAATTGAAAGTCATAAGTTACAAAAATAAAAAATTGTTAACACCATTGAGGCAAATAGCACAGATGCATGCAAAGGGAATCTGGAAAAACACATGGTGAGAAAGGCACAAGTCAGGGGTGGGCAAACTACGGCCCGCAGGCGGCCCGCCAAAGGTCTTTATGCGGCCCACCAAGTCATTAAAAAAAAAAATTTTTTAATATATTTTTTTTAATTTTTAATTATTTTTTTAAGGTTAATGGGGGGGGGGGGGGGCTGTTGGGTTACTTACTGGTATAGGGTGGATAGGTGGATACATTGACTTGAGTAGGGTGATCATTGCTTGGCACAACATCAAGGGCCGAAGGGCCTGTTCTGTGCTGTACTGTTCTATGTTCTATATGAGGCGCCCAGAATCATAACCGGGTGAAGTAATTATTTTACTTAATATACTATGCGGCGCTTTAAAATTGTGAATTTCTGAATGTGGCCCTTGCACGGAAAAGTTTGCCCACCCCAGGTATAAGTAATGATGATTGCATTTGACGAAGAGGGGTGGGGAGGAGGCCTCATGCATAAAAACTGGTAAAGACCCAATGGGCTAAACACCCTGCTCCTTTATGTAAACAAACTGCCAATGCATCAACAAATTTAAATTCACCTAGAAACAGATAAATAAGTCAGACACAGTAGATTGTTTTCCTCCTCCAACCAGAAGGTCTGGTCATGGGTGTGTTTTCTTCAGAATACAGTTTAAAATTATACTATATTCTGGGACTGAAATATTGCATAACCCTGCAACAAGTGTCAGAGGTACATCAGTCTCTTTGTCTTTTATGCTTTTGCTCCATTGGTTCAAATCAGTCTGAATAAGGTGACAATTTGCAGACCTTGCAGTTGAGTGACCCAATTTACCACAGCTCAAATGTTTTTTTTCTATAGGTCCCAATGCACAATGTCAAGAGTATGGGTTTCTCATGTTACTCAACAAACACTGCAAAACAGGTTAACTAATTTCTATTCAAGACCTTCCTCTCTGCAAAAGAAAACCTATCACAATTATCCTACGCAACAGCAGGCATACAATTCAATATAGTTATATCTCACCTGATACAAATTAGATAATAGCAAGTTCTCGTGTGGGGGTGGGAGAGAGTTAGTTTCAACGTAGAAGTTGGATTCACCAAGGGCTGGTAGTGTTCCCGTTATGATATTCTAACTGAGCAAGAGCCATGGTCAATTACATTTGCAGACGACACTGAACTACGTGGTGGGGGTGATGAGAACCTGCCAGAGTATCTGGAGAACTGAAGAAAAGCACTGGGAGGCAGGAATATGAATATCAGTAGACCAAATAACCAATTTATGGAGTCAGTTTGGAAAAATGCCAGAGTGAAGGTGTCAAGATTATGGATGAAGTAAGTCGGTAGTTTCAAGTGCCAGGGGTCAGTGGTGACAGAAGATGAAGTATGGAAATGAAAAGTGAGCAATGGATTAGCTCGGTTGGAATAACTGGAAGTGCAACTAATAACTGGAGCATAATAAGAATATGATTGAATTATTTGAGGAAGTGGCAAGAAGGGTTGATGAAGTTAATGTAGTGAATGTTGTGTACATGGATCTGAGCAAGGGGTTTGACAGAGTACCACATTGCATATTGGTCAAGTGAAAGCCGACAAGATACAGGGCAATGTAGAAAACTGGATAAAAAGTTGGCTTAGTAACAGGAAACAAATCCGGACAAATGTGAGGTAATGCATTTTGGAAGGTCGAATGCAGGTAGGGAATATACAGTGAATGGTAGAACCATCAAGAGTATTGAAAGTCAGAGAGATCTAGGTGTACAGGTCCACAGGTGGAGAAGGTAGTCAAGAAGGCATACAGCATGCTTGCCTTCATTGGCCGGGGCACTGAGTACAAGAATTGGCAAGTCATGTTGCAACTGTATAGAACCTTAGTTAGGCCACACTTGGAGTATAATGTTCAATTCTGGTCGCCACACTACCAGAAGGATGTGGAGGTATTAGAGAGGATGCAGAAGAGATTTACCAGGATGTTACCTGGTAGGGAGGGCATTAGCTATGAGCGGTTGAATAAACTCGGTTTGTTCTCACTGGAACGACAGAGGTTGAGGGGTGACCTGATAGAGGTCTACAAAATTATGAGGGGCATAGACAGAGTGGATAGTCAGAGGCTTTTCCCCAGGGTAGAGGGGTCAATTGCTAGAGGGCATAGCTTTAAGGTGCGAGGGGCAAGGTTTAGAGTTGATGTACAAGGCAAGTTTTTTTTTATTATACAGAGTGTAGTGGATGCCTGGAACTCGCTGCCAGAGGTGGTGGTGGAAGCAGGGACAATAGTGACATTTAAGCGGCATGTTGACAAATGCATGAAAAGATTGGGAATAGAGGGATACAGACCCAGGAAGTTTAGAAGATTGTAGTTTAGGCGGGCAGCATGGTCGGCACAGGCCTGGAGACCGAAGGGCCTGTTCCTGTGCTGTACTTTTCTTTGCACTTTAAGGGTAATGGTTAACGGCTGCCCTTGCAATTGGAAAGTTGTTTCAAGCGGTATTCCACAGGGCTTGATGTTGGGACTCTTACCGTTTGTGTTATACATCAACGATTTGGACGTGCACATGGGGAGCACAATTGGGAAATTTCCAGGCAACACAAAGATTGATGACAATAAACATGCCATTTTCCTTTGTGCCACATGGCTGATCTGCTTGTGGCCTCAACTTCATTTTATTGTCTTCCCATAAACCTCAACTCCCTTGTGGATCAATAATCTATCTAACGCAGCCTTGAATATATTCAATGACTCAGCCTCCAATGAAATGAATGAAAATCGCTTATTGTCACAAGTAGGCTTCAAATGAAGTTACTGTGAAAAGCCCTGAGTCGCCACATTCCAGCGTCTGTTCAGGGAGGTTAGTACAGGAATTGAACCGTGCTGCTGGCCTGCCTTGGTCTGCTTTAAAAGCCAGCTCTTTAGCCCTGTGCGAAACCAGCCCTTCTCTGGGGAAGAGATTTCCATAGACTAAGGACCCGGAGATAAAAATATGTCCTGATCTCAGTCTTAAATGGGAGATCTCTTATTCTTAAACTGTGCCCCCTAGTTCTAATCCCCCCCCCCCCCCCCCCCCAAAGAGGAAACATCCTCTCCGCATCCACCTCATCAGGTTCCCTCAGGAACTTATATATTTCAACAAGATTACATTTCATTCTTTTAAACATCAATGGGAATAGACATAGCTTGCTCAACCTTAACTCGTAAATTAACCCCTTCATCACAGAAATTAGTCAAGTGAACCTCCTCTGAACTGCTAATTCAATTATATCCTTTATTTAGGAGACCAAAACTGCACACAGTACTTCAAATACTGTCTCAGTAAGGTGCTGTACATCTGCAGTAACAGTTCTCTACTTTTATACTCAAATTCCTTTGCAAATGTAAACATTCCACTTACCTATTTGCTGCACCCACATACTAACTTTTTGTGATTCATGTACCACCACCCCAATTGTTCTGTGCCATGGAGCTCTGCAATCTCTCTCCACTTACAAAATAGGCTGCTTTTGTATTCGTCCTGCAAAAGGGGGCAAGTTCATATTTTCCCACATATTCCATTTGCCAAACTTTTGCCCACTTAGCCTATCCAACTTGCTTTGCAGATAATTTTTTAAAATATTTTTTTTTGGAGTTTTTTCTTTATGACAGGTGAATCTTTGCTTCATATTATTCAATCTTACAACTGCGTCCCTCCCAATGAGGTTATAAATAATTTGCATCACTTTGCTATACAAGTGGTCAAAATTTACATTAGTGTTATCAAGCGTATACGGAGAACAATGGGAAAACGAAAAAGAACATATGGAATAAACTAATGAGATAAAACAGAAGTACTACAGCAAAAACAGGTGGCCTAACATTTCATTAACTGGTGTTCACAATAAATATAGACGGATAGTTTCATTTTCTGAGCCCCTTTTTTTAATTCATTCATGGGATGTGGGCATTGCTGCTGGGCCAGCATTTATTGTCCATCCCCGAGGACATTTAAGAGTCAACCACATTGCTGTGAGTCTGGAGTCACATGTTGGCCAGACCAGGGAAGGATGACAGATTTCCTTCCCTAAAGGACATAATGAACCAGATGGTTTTTTACGACAATTAAAAATGGTTTTATGGTCATCATTAGACTTTTAATTCCAGACTTTTTTATTGAATTCAAATTTCATCATCTGCCATGGTGGATTCGATCCCAGTTCGCCAGAGCATTACTGTGGGTCTCTGGATTACTAGTCCAGTGACAGTACCACTGTGCCACTGCCTACTTCCTTCTTTACATTTCTTGAGACTACATACAGTTTACATTTTATTCATCACATCCGTGGGTGGGGACATGCGCCCCTGGTGCGTTGACCCATCTCTCCCTGAGGAGCTCTGGATGTTGCAATACCCAGAAGACTGCCACTGAAGGACATGGCTCCATCTTTACCCCTGCCACTCTGGGTGGCCTCGAAGAGGGCAGTCCAGAACCCACTGGGTTTGGGGCAGGACGAGAACATGTGTGTGTGGTTAGCTGCCAACATGAAAATTACCCATTTATCTCTATTCTCTGTTAGCCAACCAATCCACTATCCATGCGAATGTCACTCCATACACCATTGGGTCTTATTTTGTGTAGTTGCTTTTGGTGTGGCAGCTTATCGAATGCCTTTTGGAAAAATCTACAAAACAGTTCAGACCAGCCTTATTATATAGTGCAGAAATTTTGACATCATCAAGGAGAGAGAACACAATGAGTAATCAGATACAGATGATGAGAAGGATGTGTGAAGTAATGAGAAAGGACAAACTCAAGAACCAGCGCATCAAGAAGTCATTGAAGATTGTGGCAGCATAGAGGAAAATAGCCAGGAAGAGATTGAAAGAGTATGGTCATCTGTCGAGAGGGAGGAAACGTGGAAATGCAACGGAGTTCCATAGAATCCCGACAGTGCAGAATGAGACCATTTGGTCCAACGAGTCTGCAACGACCCTCTGAAAGAGCACTCCACATCGGCCTATTCCCACGCCCTACCCCCTCGTAACCCCAAGCACTAATCAGGATATCAACCCAACGTGCAGATCATTGGACTGTGGGAGGATACCACAGCACCAAGAGGAGACACACACAGATGTGGGGAGAACATGTAAATTTCACACTCACCCAAGGCCAGCATTGGAACCTGTGCTGCTAATCACTGTGTCATCGTTAGATGGGACTGCCAGTAAGGAGGACAACAAGGCAGCCTTAGGCCAGATGGAAAGATGTGGTGGCAAGGTACTTAAACGCAGTGAGACTGGAAGGGGAATGAGTGAGTGACAGGAAGAGATGGGTGATCAACCAGCAGTGTGGTGACCCCAAGTAAAATGGGAGAAGCCAGAAGTTAAGTTCAAGTCATGAAATTTCAATCCATAGAGGAACAGTGAATGTATCCACAATCTATATGTCATTAATGTGATGAACTTTATGTCACTACATGTAGTGAATCCATAGGGGATGCTAGGAAATTCAGTGTCACAATTAAACATCCTCAATCGACAATTCAGCAGAATGCTCCTCTTCTAGAAGATTTCTTAACTCATAACATTCCTGTTGGATACAATAAATAAATTAGATGGAAACAAAAAATGAATTGCCAGAAAATTAGCTTACTAACCAAATTACTATATTAAAAAAAGGTGGACATCTGGGGCACGATCTACCGGCCTTGTTGCGCTCAAGAGAGAGTGCAATGCAGCCTTTAGGTAGATGCCGGGAGATTTCTCCTGCGGACATCCTGGCAGCCTTTACACCTTTTTTTTTCTTTTTTATTAAATTTACAGTATCAATTCATTTTTTTCAATTAAAGGGCAATTTAGCGTGGCCAATCCACCTAACCTGCACATCTTTGGGTTGTGGTGGTGAAACCCACGCAAACACGGGGAGAATGTGCAAACTCCACATGGCCAGTCACCCAGAGCCGGGATCGAACCTGGGACCTCTGCACCATGAGGCAGTAATGCTAACCACTGTGCTGCCTGCCTTTACATCTTGCAGTATATACTCTAAGTCACTCGAGGTGTTGCGATCAGAATTCCATCCAAAGAGGGCATAACCAAATGGCATGCGCCTAAGTGGGTTTTAGACATGATTATCCAGGATCTACCAGCCTCCCCATTGAGTCTGCAGCCAGGCATTGTTCAGTTATGGTCCACACAAATGTCAGCCAAGTGGAACGGCACTCAATGGGGTTCTTCCGGTCCATCGATTGTCCTGGGTAGTCAGGCACGAGGCAAGGTAGCTCCCTGCCTTCCCCCCTGGAACTCAGGCACCCTGGCACTGCCAAAGTGCCTAGATGGCATTGTCAAGTCGGCAGGAGCACCAGAGTGGCAGCACAAGGTGCCAGGGCGGCCTGTCAAGAGTCAGTGCCCAAGGGGGGCCATTCCCATGAAAGGAAGCAGGGGGAAGGGGGGGGGGGGGTTGAAGGGTGATGGGGGTTATAACCGGTGTTTGCGTGTTATAGTCTGAGTTGTGGAGGGCCTACCAAATTATTTATTTGTAAATTTATCATTGTTATAGTTTCCTTTCACGGTCCACTCTGGTTGAGTCACAATAATTGCCAGAACATAATTCCGAAGTCGAGGACCTAAAAGAAATCCGAGTGCTTTGAACACACTCACTCAAGAGAGGCGACTGGTTAGGGATAAACAGTGGTCCCTTTTTCTCTCTCTATCTCTTGTGAAGTTGCACTAGTGGGGCACTTTCGGGTGACATTTCACCATCAACAGGAGAGAGACTCACACAAGGGTAGGTGGCAATCAAGGTAACTAGCGCGGCATAAGGACAAACTCACTGGTTAAGCATAAACAGTGAGACTTGTTCCTTCTCGCTCGCGAAGTTGTCCCAGTGCGACACTTCCAGGTTGTGGTTTCAACACCTGTAGGAGAGAAACATCCACAGTTATCTGTGACACTCAATACCAGTCTGTTGTGGAGTAAAGAAAACCTTCTTTTACACTGCCTTCTTGAACCACTGCAATCCACGGATTATCGATACACCAACGGTGTTGTTAGAAAGGGAGTTCCAGAATTTCAACACAGAAGGTGTAGGAGCAGGCATTTAGTTCCAAGTCAGAGTGGCATGTGTCTGCTGCCCTTCTCATCGGTAAATCACTGATTTAGAAGGTGCATTCAAAGGAGCCTTGGCAGTTTGCTGCAGTGCATCTTGTATATGGTGTGCACTGCTGCCACTGTGATGGAGGAAGCAAATGTTTAAGGTGTTGGATGGGCTGCTGATCAAGTGGGTTGTTTTGTCTTGGATGGTGTTAAGTTTCATGAGTGTTGTTGGAGCCACAGTCAAGTGGAGAAGTATTCCATTACATTCCTGACATGTGCCTTGTAGGTGGTAGACGGGCTTTGGAGAGTCAGGAAGTGAGTTACTTGTTGGCATGTGGATATTCGACCACCTTTCAAACCTATAACCACAACCACCCAGAAAAAGAAACGCAGCAGGTCCATGGCAGTACCACCACCTACAAGTCCCCTCCATGTCACTGACTCAGATGTATATCACCATTCCTTCATGGTAGTTTGGTCAAAATTCTGGAACTCTGTACCTCACGACACGGAGAGTGTATCTACATAATACAACTGCAGTTTTCAAGAGCAATTAGGGATGGGCAATAAATATTGGTTATGCCAGCAGTGCCAACATCCAATGAACAAACAAAAAAGAATGGGAGGGTAAGTAACTTGCCACATGTCAAGACGTACATGGGCACAATTACTTTTCCGGCAAGGCTTGGAGGATGGCCTATGTCTCTTGAACAGCTTTGTAAAGAATCAGTGTCTTAAGAAAGTGAAGACTGGTGGGAATGGATGAACATTTTAAAACCATCTATCGCCAACAGTGAAATGAGTACTGTGGGAGGGTAACATATGGGCCAGTGACTAGAAATGAGGCTTAGGCTAATGGATTCAAGCTTCCTTTCTCGACTCCTGTTATTATCAAATCTTTCTGGCCCAAAAAGGGAGAAATTGTCCAACATTACAAGATATGTGGTGAATTTTGATTATGCCAATCCTAGCCAGATTAATCTTCAGCCCACAAAGGACCACCCATTATTTAACATAAATTGACAAGTCTCATTCAGAGAGAGAGAAATCTGTCGATCTTGTACATTATGGCCAAATTTGATTTCCCTAGGATATGGACCTTGTAGGGTACAGACTGGACTACTCTCACCTTTCATCTTAGAGTATAAAAAAGTTCAAGTCCCATAACCCCTCTCCCACCTGTCTTTTTCAATTCCAATTTGTAATAAAATCATCCCCTGGTTGGCATAATTGCGCAAGACATTTGTTTACTTCAGATAATTCTTTGAACATCTTTGCTTACACAATTTTTGATGATTCATCAGGGAAACTACTTTTAAATACCATAATTTAAGTAATATCTATATGTAATGTTTTTTGAAAAAGCAGGATACTCTAATTTTTGTCTCCCACTGCAAAAGGGATTTTTGGGCAGTACGGTGGCACAGTGGGTTAGCCCTGCTGCCTCACGGCGCCGAGGTCCCTGGTTCGATTCAGCTCTGAGTCACTGTCTGTGTGGAGTTTGCACAATCTCCCCGTGTTTGCGTGGGTTTTGCCCCCACAGCCCAAAGATGTGTAGGGTAGGTGGATTGGTAACGCTAAATTGCCCTTAATTCGAAAATGAATTGGGTACTCTAAATTTAAATAAACAAAAGGGATTTTTCTGCCAAAACAAGTCATAGAAGCTTCACATTAATTATTTGAACCTAGTCAGATTACATCAAACTGATTTTGTTTATACTCAAGATGTTGTTGCATTTATAATGCAGTGTGAATTCCAGACACTGGTGTCAAAAAAAAAGAAATGACAAGATTTACACCGATTCATACCAAAACAGTTGTGTGCTCTCATCTCATCAGAATAAAATCGAACTCCCAGCCAGTATGTTTTAACTAAAAACTCAGAGCAGGAGCAGGCAATTCAGCCCCTCGAGCCTGTTCCACCATTCAATATGATCATGGTGATCTCACTGCAGCCTCAACGCACTTTCAAAGAACAATACAACACAGGAAGAGGCCCTTCGTCCCTCCAAGCCTGTACCGGTCGTGATACCAACCTTTGCCAAAACTCTCAGCACTTCCTTGTGCCGTAACCCTCTATACCCATCCTGTCCGTGTGTTTGTCAAGGTGCCTTTTGAATGCCGTTAACATATCTGCTTCCACCACCACTTCACCCTTTCCAAAGCCTCCACATCGTTCTGGTAGTGTGGCAACCAGAATTGAGCGCAATATTCCAAGTCCGACCGTACCACGGTTCTGTACAACTGTAGCATGACTTGCCAGTTTTCATACTCAACGCCCCATCCAATGAAGGCAGGCATTCCGTATGCTTTCTTGACTACCTTGTCCACTTGTGTAGCCACTTTCGTAGCCACTTTCAAAGATCTGTGGACCTACATGCACAGATCTATCTGACTTTCTATATTCCTTCAGAATTTTGCCATTTACGGTATATTTCCCCTCTATGCTAGACCTACCAAAATGCATTACCTCACATTTTCCTGGATTAAACTCCATTTGCCATTTCTGTGCCCAACTCTCCAACCTATCTATGTCCTGTCCTTTCTCCATAATCCTTGAACCCGTTACTAATTAAAAATCTGCTTATCTTCAAATTTACTCCACTGTACTATAGGGTAGTGAATTCCACAGATTCATGACCCTTTGAGAGAAGTAATTTCTCCTCATCCTGATTTTAAATCTGCTACCCTTTAACCTAAAACTGCCATTGTCCCACAAGAGGAAGTATCTGCTTCAAGTCCACTTTGGCAATATATTATCATCTTATATACCACAATAAGATCTTTTTGCGTAATTATAAAATTCTTTAGAAGACCAGGCCCTACTTTGGAGGCAAATCCAATACAGAAGCTGTATCATTTTGTTCTTTTCATTTGGATTCTGTAATTCAATATTTATAAGCCAATGGCCCTGACATTTATACTGCTAAATTCATTTTCCATTGCACAGTGAACTCAGATTCACATAAAGTTACGTGAACAATGTCAACAATTTTCACAACCTATAAACAAAATGGCATAACTTCAAAAGCCTGTGGCAATCAATGCAAACTGAGCGTTTCAGACTATTTGAGACATGACTTGTTCATATCTTGTTCAAAGCACCTTCAACTCAATTAATCTTGTGGATCAGGGCAAGAGCAGAAACCTTGATTGGATTACACAAATTATTTCTTGTAGTACTTTACCAGTAGCAACTCCATATAATTTCTGTAGAGGTTTCGTATTTTAAACCTGTAGGTCTGCTTTAAAATATTTTCTTATCTGCTATTGACTGTCATGCTTTAAAACCAACTGAAACAAAGACACAAGTTTGGATCTTTGCTCATCAAACAGCCAGCACGAGTCTGGAAACGTCCTGGCTTGCCACACACTACTTAGGAGGAAGTGCCGAATGCCCAAGGTGGACTATTTAAAAGACCCATCTCCGTTCTTTAGAACTTTTGCCTCTGCTGTTTCCTTCAATTCTAGGCTCCCGAGCTCTCACACCCCATTACAGCCCCACCCAGTCTACAAGCTAGCTCCATGTACCCATGTCACCTCATGCCAAACCGTTCACCCAGCTACCACACTTTGCTTTTACACCCTCCATGCTAATTCACCCAGTATGCATCATGAGCAGTTCTCAGGAGCCATGCTGAGATGAAATACTGCAAAATGTCTAACTATCTATTACAGCCTTTACTAGAGTTAAAAAAAACAACATTCATGAAAGCCCAAAGTTTTTTAAATCCCCTCAAGTATTAAACCCCTCAAAAACAAACCCATATTCATAACCTCACAAAGACTGCTAATTAGTTAACCACCTCCGAGTTGTCAACCAAACATGTGAACTTAGGACGCCCTTTAGAGATAAAACGTATGCTATGGACACAGTCCATCATGAATAATGACAATGTTAGCCCTTAGAGAAATGTCAACAAGGAGCTATTGTAATTTCTAAAACAGATTTTTCTCGAACTCTCACTGGCAAGAGGCAGGCTGTTTTTTTTAGTTGAAAATGGCTAGGAATTTAAATAACTTCACAGCTTGATAGTTCTTTTGACCATATCTGCCCTTTTGCGAACAATTATGTCTACTCTAAAAATCCGAGACTCTCACACTGCGAGTTTAAGGTACATAGGATCGGTTTAAACTCAAGTCACTACTTCCCTTTTCCCCACCACTGAAAATGGGATATCAGAAATGGGGGCGGGACTTACAACTCCAGGTCCTACCCGACATTTTTTTACTTAAAAAAAAGTCTGTGGAGTCTCCACCACTCTGTAAAACGTTGGCCATTGTGAAGAAAAGTTACCTCCTTAATGTCAGTGTGCCATCCGTAGCGAAGCAGTGTAATTGCCGACAATACATTACCCATGATGCTCAAGAGATTCCCTCCCCGAAACATTGCGAGCTTTTGAGTCTCTTCCATCAGCTCCATGTTGCATTCATTCTGTACAATGGACTTGTCTTCATGAAATAAATTTAGTGTTTTACAAGTGGCCCACCTCAATGTTCTTAAACACAATGTATAATGTTTGTATATTACCTAGGAAAAATTATATTCTAGTGCTCCCTATTAGCCCTTTCTCTTATTGCTACACAGTATTATTGTTGAGAAATGATAGACCGGAGACCTGTATGAAAGTCTGCTCTACTTTGGTTACATGCTAGATATGCTGGTAAATTTGCCTGGAAATGTTTCACTTCTGGAGGAACATAAATTAATCTAGCTTCCATGGTATGGCTCAATTGTGAACTTGCATTTTCAGGTACTAAAGGTGCAAACTTTCATGATACCACATCATCACTACATTAAAAAAAAAATCCAGGAAATGCATGCAGTTCAAGCTGATACAGCAAGCATAAACTTTTTTTCTTTGCAACATGCCTTTCATCCTTCAGCTCTAATATTGTGTCACAAACTACACAAATTGATATTTGGCGACAAGACATTTGGAACCTTATTGAACAACAGAATTCAATAGTCTATTTCCTCAACCAATGAGATTAGATAATAGAGAAAGAAAGAAGAGAAACAATGGAGGAGGAAATAGGGTGAAAATGATTCAAATTAGGCATGGAAAGAAAAATAAAATTTGGGAAAGAAAACTCAGATTAAGAGAATGAGAGAGAGAGAGAGAGAGAGAGAGAGAGAGAGAGAGGGAGAGAGGCAGGAAGGAAAAGGAAGAAATTAAAAAACTTCCAAGAGCAATTTTCTACCTGTAGCAATACGACCCCATTATTTCAACTGTTCCCTTTCCGGAACAGAGAGGTTGAATAGGATTGCATAAAATTCATCATTAAAAGATTCTCTACATTGTCAAGCATCAACCCTAATTTATTGTGCTGAGTTTAATTCATTTTAACAGTGCAAATCATTGGGTAGGTCAACGACAAGATCCTAATTTTGCATGGCTAAAGATGAATGGTGCAAATTTGACTGATTTGTGATTTGCAACTCACCAGGTATCTCTTTCTTGTCCAATTACTCTGTTATTTACACACTAATAACGGAGTGCATATTAAAGCTGCCTGATCTTATCTAGGAATTTCTGGGCCGATATATTCATTCAAACGTCTTATTTCAACTGCTCCAACAATAAGTGGAACATTATCCTCACACAAGGGCAGCCAGTTCTCAGAACCAGCAATATAAAATATTAAATGTTGAAAGAAGCCCCATAATGTTATAAACCAGTCATTCTGGCAGCTGTTTCAGGTTCATTCTTTTAAAATCATCTCCAGAAAAGATTAGAAGAAATATTTTACCAGGCAGTTTATTACCAAGCAGACTTCTGACAGAAGATGAAATGCAATGCTTTCCATCCACTACCACCCAGTTATTCACAGTGACCAATGTACTTGCATACTTCGTAAAAGCAAATTACTGCGAATGCTGGAATCTATACAAAAACAGAAAATGCTGGGCAATCCAGGGCTGACAGTAGGAGACAGCACAGAGCTAATGTTGAGTCTGGATGACAGTCATCCAGACTCGAAACATTAGCGTCATCCTCCCTCAACAGATGCGATCAGACCTGCTGAGATTTGTCCAGCTTTTTCTGTTGTTGGACTTGCATACTTTGTTCCCTTACCCTCCTTTCTCTCAGAAAGGATCCTGAACAACAAAATATTGCCGGGAAATAAAGAGGGGGTAGTAAAAGTCAGTTATCCAGAACAGTCCGTACATCAGTTCATAATTTCCTTATACTTCCTCCTCCCTCGTGCTAGCAATTAATGACAGAAAATGTCTAATGCATCTTCAACAGCTGTGCACCAGATGAAGGCTGCATTGAGCCTTTGATCCCACCATCCCGTTTTTTGAAACCTCTTTGCTGATAGATTCCAAAAAAAAAAGCAACACTGATTAACATTTCATGAACAGAGAAAGATTGCCTTGAAACTGTTGTTCAACTTCCCTCCTCAAAAATAAAGCATTATTAGTAGCACACTCACGAATGCTAACATTTGTTCTTAGTGACTATGCATGCACCAGAACCTTGCAAATTGCAAGAGAAATATTACGTCATTATTTTTCTAATACAAGTTAAATAATATGATTGGATTGGATTGGATTGGATTTGTTTGTCACGTGTACCGAGGTACAGTGAAAAGTATTTTTCTGCAAGCAGCTCAACAGATCATTCAGTACATGGGAAGAAAAGGGAATTGAACAGAATTCAAGAAAATACATGAGAATACATAATAGGGCAATATGACAGATAATAAGTAAAAACTCAAAGTACTGGGAAGCTGCACATCTTGTGCTTGACAAATACTTTGGAGGCTGCATGAGCCTCTAAGTTTCTTTACCCTTTTACTGATCTATATCTTTGCCCAATGCACAGCATCCCAACATACACACACGCCTTTGTATGCAGACAGCTGGAGGTGGTGATTTTTTCCATTTTGGAAAAATGACAAACACTAGGAAATATTACATAGGCTGTCCTCAGAAAGAGAAAACACTACTAAAAACAAAGTAACTTAATATTTATATTCAGCAGGCAGCAATACAATCAAATGATCAACAATACTCTACCATTGTCCGCTCTAATTTATACCTCATGCACAGTATTTCTAGTACGTTACCTTTCCTTCCCAGGAGCAAAACATTTTTTGAATTGAATAAGCAGTAGATAGAAGCTGTTATACCTACAATTGAAACAGTAGCAATGCTATGATTGACTTTCACAGCACTAGAGCCCTTAAGCACCTCTTCTATAATTACGCCTGCCATTTTTATATGCCATTTTAACCAAGGCATTTCCTCTGAAGACATGCCCCTACTCAAAATGTGTCTTTGCTTCCAATGGCTTTCGAGAACTATATATGCCACAGACATAAATAGCCATCTCCAATGACAAACTGTAATACAAAACTGTTTTGACCCCTGATTAACTCAGTAATTGGCTTGTTCCATTTTTATTTTGTTCTCAATGTCTGAGCCAGGGGTGGGCAAACTACGGCCCGCGGGCCGCATGCGGCCCGCCAAAGGTCTTTATGCGGCCCACCAAGATCAAGTCATAAAAAAAAAATGTAAAAATATTTTTTTTTTAAAATTTTTTTTAAAAATTTTTATTTCTTTTTATTTTAAGGTTAAAGGGGGGGGGGTGCTGTTGGGTTACTGGTATAGGGTGGATACATTGACTGGAGTAGGGTGATCATTGCTCGACACAACATGTGTTTCATGTGACATTTCTACTTTAAAATATTAATTAATAAAAAATAATTGCTTTTTTTTCTTTAAAAACCTTTTATTTTGGCTATTTAAAAAATTAATTATTTTACTCAATATACTATGCGGCCCTTTAAAATTGTGAATTTCTGAATGTGGCCCTTGCACGGAAAAGTTTGCCCACCCCTGGCATCGCGCAAGACCTCAAAGGAAGGGAAGGTAATGGGGAGAAATACACAAAGTACGTATAAAGAGAAATCAAACATAATACACAGCAGTGGTTCAGGATTCAATGGCAAGTTAGCCTGGCTTTTAATAATATTTTATTTCTATATTGTTTTAGCATTAGGCAAAGCCAATCACCGGTGTGTGAAAACACCATTTTATACATCTATGCCACTTATTACTGTCAGACTAGCCATCTCAGGAGACTGGGACTACATACCCAAGACATGTGTTGTGCACTGGTAATATAGTGTCAATAGATATTATTAGTGTAGCCACCTGGGGTGACCACTGCCCAACACAAAATGGAAGATTGCAAGGAATGCAGGGAAAATGGACATGTTGCAAAAGCAAGCAGCTTGCAAAGCGCTTGTGTATTCTGACTACTGCAGAAACCAGACAGCACTGTGAAAGAAAACAAGTTAGCATACTAATGAGGCGATACTGAGCGATCCCCAGGTACAATGGAAACAAGTCAACACAAATCGATACATTAAATGGAAGGCCAGACTTCTCGGCGCCAAAAGAAGCCCAAAACAATAAGTCCCAAGAACCGCCCAGTGATCAAGGTACTGCCCCGTTATTGGGGAATTCAAATAAATCGATTGGGAAGAGACCCAATCGATTGCGAGTGTATAGAGGGTCGGCCCAGGTGGGCACGAGACCCTGAGAGGAGTACAAGACAGAGACCCCGACCCCAGCTCTCTCTCTCTCTGCCAGCCTCTCCTTGACCAGCCAGCCCTCCCAGCAGAACACAGTTGCAGCAGAAGAACCTTGAGGAGGAGGGGTCTGGACAGCAGCCACCAACACATAAGTATCATACAACGCAAGCTGCGAGAGTAGACACTCCTGACCCCCTTTAGTCCATAACTATTGGAAGCCTGCAGACCCAGGACAAAGCTAGAGGCCGTTGTTCCCTGATCCGGCAGTCCCCTTATCCAGATAAGTATTTGGCCTATTAGTGGTAGGATTAGCCTAGTCTTATAGTTTATATGCATGATTAGTAGATTACTGTAATATAATAAATGTGTCTTATTTGAACTTACTAACTGGTGTATGGATTTATTGCTTTGAACTTGAACTCAAAACTTGTGGCGGTATCTTAACGATACCTGGCGACTCCAGAGCTAAGGAACGAAACAAGAGCCAATTGAGTGTAAAGCACACTCACCCAAAACGAGCAACATTACAAGATGCCTTTATATATTAAATCGTTGGAGCAACCCCGTGCTATCAAGGGTATGCACAAATGGATCAAGCGAGATCCTTCAGTAATCAGTTATCAATTACCTTCCATGTAAGGCAACCGACAGGGACTGAGTACCATTAAGTTTCTCATTCATCAAAAAATAAACTACTGTCTTATGTAGCAGGCATGATTCATACAGCAATAGGTAAGTTGGTAATTAGCGATAATCTACAAAGGACCAGAGGTATTTCTCTCCATTGGGGAGAGGAAAGTGGTTATTATAATTTGAGGGACATTACTCTGCATCAAGCTTGGGCAAGGCAAGCCTCCATGAACTACCACAGCCAATACAGGGATTGAACTTGCACTGTTAACGTTATTCATCATCACACTCAGCCATCTCGTCCAGGGTGTTCCGAAGTGTGGGTTGCAACCCGCGGGTGGATGATTATGATGGTTGGGTGACTACATTTGCACTGGACAGTACAGCCTCGCTTTGAACAGAAACGTCAGACCACAGGGAAGGGCGAGGGCAGCTGAACGCAGGAGAGGGTGAGGAGGAGACAAAGGTAACAGATACGTAGCGGTCAAAGGAAAGTGATAAGATCAGCCCCAGGAAGGGGGGGGGGGGCATCATACTAGTGGGAAAAGCTAGCGCTAGGAAGCACGAAAGCAAGGGGGACCGCGACACACCTCCTGGCAGGGAGGGAGCATCTGACAGAGGGGGGGGGGGGGGGGAAACGGTGGACAGAGGGGGAAGAAAGGGGAACACAAGGGCAATACAAGGATAATAAAGGGATGGTTCTCAAATTGGTTTCAGCAGGTAATGTGCGGATTGAGGGAACAAGATGGCGCTGCAAGCAGTCACTTTAGAGGGTCCCTAAACAAAGGTAAATACCGGAGTGCAGTGGTGCACCCACATGGTGTACACACAATCGGTGGCCATGCTGGGTGCCCCTGGAAAAAGGGAAACCCTGGAGCACAGGGGCTGGTTTAGCACAGTGGGCTAAACAGCTGGCTCGTAATGCAGAACAAGACCAGTAGTGTGGGTTCAATTCCTGTACCGGCCTCCCCAAACAGGTGCCGGAATGTGGCGACTAGGGTTTTTTCACAGTAACTTCATTGAAGCCTACTTGTGACAATAAGCGATTATTAACATTATTATTTATTATTATTAATGGTGAGAATGGCACCCGTGACCATTTTGGACATCCCCGTGTCAAAGGGAAATGCTGTAGGGAACTGGGAGCATTTATGGAGCAGATGGGGGCAGTGAACCCATGGCGGTTCCTACATCCTGTGAGAAGAAACTCTCGTTCCTTTCACCAGTGCACAAGATACACACCCATATTGACCTCTTTGCAGTGGGAAAAATGTTCAAAAATGTTCAAAAAGGGGAGACAGAATGCAGGAAATTACAGGCCAGTTAACTAAACATCTGTCATAGGGAAAAGTAGGAATCAATTAATAAAGACATTATAGCAGAGCCCTTGAAAAAAAATCAAAGCAATCAGGCAGGTTTTGTGAAAGGGAAATCATGTTTAATCAATTTATTGGAGATTTTTTTTATTAAGTTGTAACTTGATGTGGATAAATGGGAATCAGTGGACATAGGATTTCCAGAAGGTATTTGATAAGCTGCCACATCAAAGGTTATTGTGGAAAACTAAAATTCACAGTGGCGGGAGTAGCATATTGGCATGGATAGAAGATTGGCTCAAAAACAGGAAACAATAGGCATAATTGGGTAAATTTCTAGTTAGCAAGATATAACGAGAAATGCACCAAAAGGCAGTGGCATTAACTTTTTACAAGTTATATGACTTGGATGAAGGGAACAAAGATATGGCTGTTAAATCTGATGACAAAAGGAAGTAGAAAAGTAAGTTGTGACGAGGGCATAAGGAGGTTACAAAGTGACATATACAGGTTAAATCAGGGGTGGGCAAACTTTTCCGTGCAAGGGCCACATTCAGAAATTCACAATTTTAAAGGGCCACATAGTATATTAAGTAAAATAATTACTTCACCCGGTTATGATTCTGGGCGCCTCATATAGAACATAGAACAGTACAGCACAGAACAGGTCCTTCGGCCCTCGATGTTGTGCCAAGCAATGATCACCCTACTCAAGTCAACGTATTCACCCTATACCAGTAAGTAACCCAACAGACCCCCCCCCCCCCATTAACCT
Organism: Scyliorhinus canicula; assembly: GCF_902713615.1. NCBI lineage: Eukaryota > Metazoa > Chordata > Chondrichthyes > Carcharhiniformes > Scyliorhinidae > Scyliorhinus > Scyliorhinus canicula. The sequence goes on from NC_052148.1 coordinate 233,423,848, forward strand.
TAAAAAAAAATATTTTTTAATTTTAATTTTTTTTTAAATGACTTGGTGGGCCGCATAAAGACCTTTGGCGGGCCGTAGTTTGCCCACCCCTGGGTTAAATGGTGGGCAAAGATCTGCGAAATGGAGTACAGTGTGGGAAAATGGGCAATTTTCCATTCTCACAACAAAATAAAAATCATGAGATTTTTACTGACGTGTTTTCTACCGCAAGCACGTCCCCAATTTCAACACTGTAGTTGTCCCACTGATAGACGTACTACAGAAAAAATCATTTTGTGGGCATCTAAAATGGCCGCCCGCAAAGGATAATGGGAATTGTGGTCAGGTTGGGACACAGACGATACACAGCCCCTGTATATTGTGCAGAGGAAACCAGACTTACACAGATATTTGCACCTGCTAAAGGTCAATCACCCATTTCTCCAGGACAATGGGACTCAGATTGAAACATAGCAGCAGTAACTAGACTGGGGGTGCCTATTCACCTTATTTGGGAATGGATACGTGCCTTGGACAAGAACTAGGACCCGCCCAGCTATCAAGATACCTGCCCCTAATTGGCCAGAATCGATTTGGGTGATCAAAATCCTATCGATCCATTGGATCCCGAATTGGGACCGCCCAAAAGAACGCGAAAGATCAGAGGATAAGAGGAACTGCGCGGCCAACATTCTGTCTCTTTTGGACCGGCCTCTGCCCCACCAACTGCAGCACAACGACCAGAAAAGTTCAAGGAGCCACAATCGCTACCTGAAGAACCAGCCGCAGCCTAGACGTACCTGACAACTTCCAGCTGCCACATGTGGGGATTCAGGAAAAGGCCTTATCTAACCTGTACAGAGGCGATCACTTGAGCTGTTAGGTATAGTTTAATGTGTAGCCGCGTGTAGATTATTACGCATAGAACCAAGCCCATGTTTAATAATAAACAGTAATTGAACTAATATACTGGTTGTGGGGTCATTTGTCCAATACACGGAACATACTCCTGTCTTGTGGTTATTATTAAAGATAAAAGAACAACAGTATGGACCGAGAAAAATGCCAGACAACTTTGAAACTGAAAGCCATTTTGATTTTTTTTAAGAAGTGCTAGCAACACCAGACCATTAGCCAAGAACTTAAAAGTAGCCATCAATGCTAGTGACCTTGGGCTAGAGGCTGTCTTCCTTCAGGAGGACAAATCTGAAAGAAAAATATTTCCCCAAAAAGCTGAACAAACATCAAAAATGTTAGTCCATAGTAGAAAAAGAAACCTGAGGTTTATTGTTGGCTCTTAGACACAGAGAGAAGACTGAAATACATAGACAGACAAACCACAGTCTTTGCCAATCTTTGATCTGGAGAAGAAATTCAAAATTCAAAATGCAAGATTATTCCATTGAGAGTTTTTCTTACCAAACATATTCAAAAATCTCTAAAATAAAGGAAAATCAAATGTGTTTGTGTGGACATCCTGTCCAGAATTTAAAGAGACCCAGTTAGAAGTCAAGTACTCCCAACCAGAAATTTCTTTTGTGATGGAGACGTGTTGAAAATAAGATTTTTAAACTAACTGGAACTTTTGCAATTTGAACTGAGGCAGAGAAAACTGCTTAAAAATGCACGGCCATGTTCCAAAGTGGAAGTGATAAACCAACAAATCACTCTCAGGGGAGTATGAAGAGAGAGACATTTCCTATAATCCAGACGCCCATTAAAACATCACTCAGATACTGGTTGCCACCCCGAGGAAGCTTGTAGCCCAAAATTTACATGTTTCATGTCTCTTAAAATAATATTCTGCTTTTCAACTGATAAAAATGAATAACATCACGCTTCCCACATTATATTCCATCTGGCGCCTCTATATCTATTTGCAGCCTCATGGTGTCCTCTTCACAGCTTGCATTCCCCAGCTAGCTTTTCTCATCAGAAAACGTTGATACATTATTCTCTGTCTCTTTGTCTAACTATTAATATAGATTGTAAGTAGCTGAGGCCCCTGCACTGATCCTTGTGACACTCTGCTGGTCGCAGCCAGCAAACCTGAAATACCTAATTTATCTCTACTCATTGCTTCCTGTCTTTTAATCAATCCTTTATCCATGTCTTTTAATCAATCCTTTATCCATGCTAATATATCACCTCTAACTGAGCCCTTATCTTGAGTATGAATCTTTTATGTGGCATCCTACTGAATGCCCATCCAAATATATAACGTATACCAGTTCCTCTTTATACATCCTCCGAGGTACTTCCTCAAAAAATATTTAACAAAATTATGGGCAGCACAGTGGCACAGTGGGTTAGCCCTGTTGCATCACGGCGCCGAGGTCCCAGGTTCGATCCCGGCTCTGGGTCACTGACCGTGGCGTTTGCACATTCTCCCCGTGTTTGCATGGGTTTCGCCCCCACAACCCAAAAGGTGTGCAGGGTAGGTGGATTGGCCACTCTAGTGTCACTTAATTGGAAAAAATGATTTGTGGACTCTAAAATTTAAAAAAATATATATATTTAATAAACTTGTCAAACAGGATTTCCTTTTCATAAAACAGTGATGTTAGTGTTGACTTATTCCCATTCTACAAATTACATTGTTAAAACTTCCTTAATAGATACTGCAAAGGTACTTAAGACATGCACTCCAGAACTTGCATCGCCCCTAGCCATGCTGTTCCGTATAGCTGCAACACTGGCATCTATTTGGCAATGTGGTAAATTGCCCAGGTATGACCTGCACACGAAAAGGAGAAATCCAACCCGGCTCATTATCGCCCCATCAGTCTACTCTCGATCAGTAATTTAATGGAAGGGGTCATCAACAGCGCTATCAAGCAGCACTTGCTTAGCAATAACCTGCTCATTGATGTTCAGTTTGTACTCTGCCAGGGCCACTCAGCTTCTGACCTCATAGCCTTGGTTCGAAAACAGAGAAAAGAATGGAGTTCCAGAGGTGAGGTGAGAGTGACTGCCCTGGCACCAAGGAGCCCTCAGATAACTATACAGTCAATGGAAATTGGGGGGGGGGGCAGCAGCTGTTGAAGATCAACCATCTCAGTTCCAGGACACCACTGCAGGAGTTCCTCAGGGTAGTGTAGTGTTCATGCCCAGCCATCTTCAGCTGCTTCATCAATGACATTCCTTCCTTCCTACACAAGGTCAGAATGGGATGTTCACTGATGACTGCACAATGTTCAGCAACATTCGCAACTCCTCAGAAACAAAAACCGCCCATGTCCAAATGCAACAAGACCTGGACAATATCCGTGCTTGGGGTGACAAGTAACATCCATGCAACACTAGTGCCAGATAGTGGCTATCTCCAACAAGAGAAAATCTAACCATCATCCCTTGACATTCAATGGGATTGCCACAGCTGAATCTCATCAACTGGGAGTTACACTGACCCAAAATTGAATTCCAACACTTTCCCAATGACTGATGTCAGGCTAACTGGCATGTAGTTCCCCATTTTCCCTCTGACTCCTTTCTTGAATGGCAGTGTTACATTTGCTACTTTCCAATCTGCTAATCATAGAATTCCTACAATCCAGAGGGAGGCCATACTGCCCATCAAATCTGCACTGCCCCTCCGAAAGAGCAGCCTATCTAGGCCTACTCCCCTGCCCTATCTCCGTAACCCCACCTAATATATACATCCCTGGACACCAAGGAGCAATTTAGCTTGGCCAATCCACCTTACCTGCACATCTTTGGGCTGTGGGAGAAAACCGGAGCACCCAGTGGGAACTCACGCAGACACAGAGAATGTGCAAACTCCACACAGTAACCCAAGGCTGGAATCACTACCGCTGTGAGGCAGCAATGCTAACCAATATGCCATCATGCTGCCCTGTCACACTCCAGAATCTGGAATTTTGGAAAATCATTGCTAACACATCCACTCTCTCCGAAGCTATATTTTTTTATAACTCTAGGACATAGGCTTTCAAGTCCTGGGGATGTCAGAATTTTGTCCCTTGATTTTCACCAGTAAACATAGCGACTGGAAAGAACGGTAAGACTACCAATGCTCACCATGATTGAGGAGAAACTTTCGGCATCCATACATGCAAAATTAAACAGGGTGATCAAGAACTTTACCATCAGGGTTGTTCTATGTCTCCAGAGGTTTCACTGTAACAGTACTTTGCCAAAACACTCAGTAAGCAAACATATGAAGGTTGCATTGCTTACCCACTAGACACCAACATGCCGGAAAAAGGTTTAGAGCTTGTCTATTCTAGTGTAAGTGAATCTTCAACCCAGCATTGCATGTCTCAATTGTTGCCAAACAGTCTTCCCTGCACTGAAAATTGAATTCTAGAAATGTGGAGTTTCATTCAGATTAATTACAAGAGATTTTTTAAAAATTAAAACTTTTTTTTAAATTTAAAAATTAAATTAATATCCGGTTTTGCTTTGCCACTTCATCTTTTGCTTAACCCATCTTTCTTTTCTTTTACCTTCTGCACATGATTCGTCATGAAATTAAATATTTCACCTCACACTTTCAGGTCTAGATTCTGCATGTCTCGATAAGGATTCTTCAATTTGCATGGTTAAGCAGACACACCGTAGCATGTCCTATTCACACAGGTTCCAGATGCCCTGTAGAGGTTATCATGCAGTTATGACTTTCCAATTATTGCAAGTCACAGTACAGGTCCACAAATAATCAATCTGTGGGTAATTCTAAGTATAATATACAGCTTAGCCCAGGCGGACCACAAAATCCAAACCATCTTGCCAGGCATGTTACGCAGTATAACTAGGTGTCAAGTAAAAAAGGGAGACGAGATCATTAAATGCATGGTTGAATGGAAGGGGATTGAAGAGATTTTAAAAGTGGAAGGATTTCAGGGAGTACCATGCAGAGAGCAGGACTGATGCAGCTGAAATTTCAGTTTTCTCATAGTCAAAGAGAACATACTTACCACAAGATTGTTTTTCTTCATACAATCAGTTCTTGGAAAAATCTATACCCTGTGCTGAACATTACAGTGCATGCCAAGGCATGGCCCCCATGCAATCTCTTGGGGAGGAGTTAAAGAGTTAGTAACCCTCATTATTCTTCATAGATTAGAACTGGAAACACAAGTTCAAACCACATTTACTTTTCCTTTAATTAAATTTCAAACTGAACCATAGTAGAAGATGACACTTTTCTTTTATTTAATGAATTGGAATAAAACTACTCAGAATTACATTTGTGCTAGTGGGCCTGTAAAAAACTATACATTCATTTTTCATAATTAGATAAAAACGTACACGTAAACAAAGATTCATAGCATTTTTGAGTGTTTACCAAAGGAGAGTAAACACACCAAACAGCTGATGTTTGACACAACTGAACTGGTTAACACCAGTAGACAAGTCTCCACAAATCACTAAGGATAGAAAAAGTATTAACAAAAAAAAAATGAAAGATGATTATAGTGTATAGTAATTTCATTCAACATCTGCCATACATTGAGAACAGGACAAAGGCTAAACACACCACAATTCATAACATTTAGCAATGTAGACTTTCCAGCAAGGCATCAAAGCAATACATGTCGTAAATGCTATTTCCCTGTTAAATGCAGAAACAACTGAAACCATAACTATTAAATGGGCAAATCCAGGAAAGGGGAGACTCAGTCCAAAAAATGGCGGGTAGGGGGAGCGGTGGGTCAGCTCAGGTCGCCCTATAAAGGCCTGCTTCTCCTGGTCCGTGTGTGATGGGGGTGTCCTGTGCAAGGCTGGGCCTGAGTTTTTTTTTTAAATAGTTACTCTGGAGTTAGAAGTGATTTTTCTCCTTTAACGCTCACAGTGTACCTATCAGGATAAAACTGGCAGAACCATCCAAAGTTAGCGATTTAAATCACTTCTGTTGGATGGTTTGCAGCCTAGCGGTATTGTCCAGAGGAAGTTATCCCTTCTGGGAAATTGCCAGGTAAATCCTTACACGGGAACTTACAAGATGGATTCCCCAGCAAATCACCAAGTACCCCCAAAATATGGTGGTGGTGGTTTGGGGGGGGGGGGGGGGGGGGGGGGGGGGGGGGGGGGGGAGACGGACCAGAAAGCTATGGGCCACACTGTTTCTTTATTGAGCATTCAGATATAACTCACTCAGATATTCTAACTCAAATAAATCAGATTTCTTGCAGGTGTCATGGCTGAAGGCAGACACCTACACTCCCTTTCATGGCATAAAACCAGCACCCTCTTCAAATTAGTTAGATACCAAGGTGTCATTTAAATTCAAACATAAATTAATAGAACCCAACTTTTAGTTTATGCATGTCAAGACATGGAACAGTTTCATATTTCTAATGCGGAATAGGTGTTCTCAGATTATTTATGAAGTTATGTTTTGTTCATGAATTCTTACTATTTTTGTGGTAGACAGAAGGTGAGAGATCACATTGCACTTCCTTAAGGATCATTAAACACAAATTAATACTGAAGGTATGCTGCCTCCATGAGTTTTCAGGCCACACCGGACACAGCCGTTCCAAGAAAGCATCCGAAAATAATCGGCTACTCTTAAGTTTAAAAAAAAAAAAATATTCTAGCACTGGCTTACAATTACGGATTTCTTCTGAAAATCACTGGAAAAAGGTAAACCATAAAAATCATGCAGCTATGCAATGTAAAGGCACTAAGAGAATGAAAGTAGCTGTGTGAAATCAGTGAGGTGCAAATATTGCAGAATCAATCAGAAAATGTAATACAATTTTTCAGATACATCAAATATGATTTCAGTTGACCTATTTGTACTCTGCTTAATATACTCACTGACAATTTGCCTTAAAAGAAATATGACCCAAATACAAAAGTCAATTCTGAAACATTAGCTTGAAGATAAAAACTTATTATTTAAAATGTTTCACTTAGTAGATTTACATCCCATTTCATGTAAAAATTTTGAATTAAGGGTTTGTAGTTTGTTCATTTATTTGATTAGGCAATTTACCAGTAAGTATATCAAGCAAAGTTACATTTTCTAATTACAGTATTCTTCTGACCACCTTCCGAGTTTTACCCTCCATAAACGTGAGCTCATCCAATTTTTTGCTGCCTATATCCTAACTTGCACCAAGTTCAGTTCACCCACCACACATCTATTCATTGACCCATTGGTTCCTGGCTTGGCGACACCTCAATTTCAAAATTTTCAACCTTATTTTCAAGTAAATCCATGGCCTCACCGCTCCTCATCTCTCGCCTACAATCCTTAAATTGCTCCATTACTCCAAATTCTGGTCTGCATCACTGCTGGTCATGCTAGACTTAGTTGCCTAGACCCCCAAAGCTCCAAAACGGCTTCTGCTTCAACTTGCCTCTTAACAACCTACCTCTTTGACAAAGTTTTACATTATCTGCCCTAATCTCTCATGTTCACCCCAGTATCAAATTTTGTTTGCTCCTGTAAAGTGGCACACTTTACTATGTCAAAAGTACTATATAAATGCAAGGTGTCACTATTTACTGTTTCCACTTCTCTAATACAAAAAGAAATTCCTTTTGCTGTGGTCCATCCTCATTTACACAGCAGGGCAGATTTCACAGCAATGCAAAGCAAATGAGACTTCACAAATGACATTTTTGCAAGTTAACCTGAGGAGATCAATACATATTAGAACACAAAGGGCTCTCCATTATGTTAACAGGTTTTACATATCTATTATGTTCAGGTTATCTTCTATGATTAGTGCTATGGGATCCTTTACATTTACAGACATGTAAACGGTGTTTAATGCCTCAGCCGAAAACATTAATATTAACGACCCTACACTGTAAAACACAGATGTGAAATAGATTGTTTTACAAATTTTTTTTTCCTAACCGGTTTACATGTCAAAAATTTTCAAACAGTGGACTCAAACTAGAATAGCCAATAAAACTGTTGATTATTGCCGAAAGCTTAATTTCAGCACAGCAGAAAAAGAATCAGTAAGTGCCCGAGTCAGTAACAAAAGCTTTGTTCATAAATTTGACCTGCTTTGTTAGTTATCTATTTCATCATAAGCCACTCTTGTCTTTTTGATGTTTGTAATAATTACTATAGATTCCAGACTTTCCGTATGAACAATAAGCCAAATAAGGAAATTTTACACATATTGTATTGAACTATTTCATTTGCCATATAATTTTAAGTCTATGAGCAATTGATGCCAGGGGCTAGTTTAGCACACTGGACTACATCACTGGCTTTTAAAGTTGACCAAGGCAGGACATCAGCACGGTTCAATTCCTGTACCAGCCTCCCCGAACAGTCGCCAGAATGTGGTGACTAGGGGCTTTGCACAATAACTTCATTTGAAGCCTACTTGTGACAATAAGCGATTTTCATTTCATTTCATTTCTCACGGAAAAGATGGCCAAATTCAAAAGCTGAGGCAGCATTGTCAAGGCCCAAGGGCAACTAAACAAAGATATCTGATGCAGTGAAGGGAGCCGAGGTAAACCGAGACACAAAATATATAAGCATCTTCGCTAAAAGTCTATATTGGTGATTAAGTACATGTTTTGACAGCATTAAAACTACTCTATCCACATTTACTGTGATGCTGATGATTGGTCCTTAACAATACTTTAGATTAAAACCATTTCCTCAACAGAATTGGTTCCTGTTAATGATCACTTTATATATTTAAATATTCTAAAGCTACTTTACAATTGTTTTTTTAAAGCAACCACAAGAGTATACCAAATGTTGGTAGGGTTTATCAATATTACTAAGTAAGGTTTATTAATAGTAAGTTTTATTAGTATTGGTAATGCTTTATTGGTATTTGTAAGGTTTATTACGAGTAGTAAAGTTTAGCCACAATAACAAAATTATCAGTTAATAACTAGAAAAATGGCAGACTGTTCCAACTCCTAGAGTGCCCATCCTGCACAATGTGGGAGCTGCAGGAAGCTTCTCGTGTCCTGAATAACCATTCACACACAAGTGTCATCAGTTGCAGTAGCTTGAGCTCTGGGTTTTGAACTTTAGCAGCAGCTGGCATCACTGCTGTCTATCCGTGGCATTGAGAGTTACATGGATAGCATGTTTACAGATGTGGGAACCTTGCAGCTTAACAATATACAAGGAGAGGAGAAATGGGTGACCAACAGACAGTTAAAAGAAACAGGCAGGTAGCACAGGAGTCCCGAGTACATCCCACCCGCCAACTACTATTTAGTTCTGAATACGGGTCAGAGTGATGGTTTATTTGGGGAGGACCACCGCTAAAGCCATGACACCACAGGTGGCTCAGCTGTACAGGGAAGTACAAGGAAGACTGGAAAGCCATAATAAGGAATGTGGCAACTAGGGGTTTTTCACAGTAACTTCATTGAAGTCTACTTGTGACAATATGCGAGTATTATTATTATGACGTTTGGCAACGCTGAAGGGCATGTACGTCAATGCAAGTACAGCAGATAAAACAGATGAGCTGACGCACAGATAAAAGCACTGTAGTGTGATATCATAGCTATTACAGAAACATGGTTTAAAGAGGGAGTGGTTCCTGGCTACAGGGTTTGCAGTTGAAATTGGGGGGGGGGGGGGGGGGGGGATGGCGATTAACAAAAGGACGGGCTGACAATTTTGATAAAAATAACAATTATAGCTGTGAGATGGGATATATTAGAAGGATCATAAAATGAGGTCTGAGCTAAACAAAAAAGGGGCAGTCACACTACTGGAAATGTTTGTAAACACCAAACAGCCAGAGAGAGGTGAGAGTTAACATCTAGGCTAACCTCTGAAGTCAAAATAAAGGTGGCATTGTAGCTACCTAAATATTAACTGCGGTAGGTTTAGTGTAACAGGAATGGAGGAAACAGAATTCTTAAAGTGCATTGTAGAGCGCATTTTTGGCCAGTATGCAGCAAGTCCAACAAGCGAGAACATGGTTCCGGTCTTAGTTTTAGAAAATTAAGCAGGGAAAGTGGAAGGTGTGGCAGGTGGAAGGAGTGGCAGCGGGAGAGCATTTTGGTGGTAGTGATCATAATTCAATTTGTTTTTAAAAGGTCAAAGCAGTCAATTTTACTAAGCCAAGGAAAGTGGAGATTCAAGGGGCTCCCAAAAAGGGGAAGGGCGGACAACCAAATCTGGAACCACTGGATGTTGAGGAGGATACAACACAAGATTAGGAAAACTTATGTTAATTACTAATAAATGAATACCACAGAAAGTGCGAGGGTGAAATCAAAAAGGAAATTAGGAAAACTAAACGAGCCATGAAAGAATATTGGTGAGTAAAATCCAGGAGAACCCAAAGGTGTTTCATCATTAAGGTGGGGCAGCACGGTAGCATGGTGGTTAGCATAAATGCTTCACAGCTCCAGGGTCCCAGGTTCGGTTCCCGGCTGGGTCACTGTCTGTGCGGAGTCTGCACGTCCTCCCCGTGTGTGCGTGGGTTTCCTCTGGGTGCTCCGGTTTCCTCCCACAGTCCAAAGATGTGCGGGTTAGGTGGATTGGCCATGCTAAATTGCCCGTAGTGTCCTAAAAAGTAAGGTTGGGGGGGTTGTTGGGTTACGGGTATAGGGTGGATACGTGGGTTTGAGTAGGGTGATCATTGTTCGGCACAACATCGATGGCCGAAGGGCCTGTTCTGTGCTGTACTGTTCTATGTTCTATGTTCTATGAATAAACTGAGAGCAAGAAGATAACGAAGGAAAGATTAGGGACCACCAAAGACCAAAATAGTAACCTATGTGTAGAGTAAGAGGAAGTGGATATGGTTCCATCTATCTTCACAAAATAGGGGGCAGTACAAACACAGAACATACAGTGCAGGAGGCCTTTCGGGCCATCGAGTGTGCACCGAAACTCACTTCCACCCTATCCCCGTAACCCAATAACCCCTCCTAACCTTTTTGGTCACTAAGGGCAATTTATCATGACCAATCCACCTAACCTGCATGTCTTTGGACTGTGGGAGGAAACCCAAGCAGACACGGCGAGGACATGCAGACTCCGCACAGACAATGACCAGCGGGGAATCGAACCTGGGATCCTGGCGCTGTGAAGCCACCGTGCCATCACTTGTGTTACCGTGCTGTCACACCACATTGGAGTGAAGGAGGAGTGTGGCATATTGGATGTGATAAATATAGGGAGACAGGCAGTATTAAGGGAATTAGCATCCTTGAAAGTAGATGAGTCATCAGGTCAGATGAAATGTTACCCCAGGCTGTCAAAAGGATCCAGGGAGTAAATAGCAGGCTCTGACCATCATTTCCCAAACCTCACAGGATACAGGTGTATGCCAGAGGCTTGGAGGACTGATAACATTGTACCCTTGTTCAAAAATGGAGCAAAAGATACGCCAATTAATTGCAGACCAGTCAGTCCAGCTGCAGTAGTGGGAAAATTACTGGAATCAATTGAGACACAGGATAAACAGTCACTTAGAAAGACACTGAGTAATCAAGGATAGTCAGTATGGATTTATTCAATGAAGATTGTATCAGAGTAACTAGATTGAATTTTTTGAGGAGGTACAAGGATGATTGTATCAAAGATGAGGGTAGTGCTGTTGATACTGTCTACGTAGATTTTAACAAGGTTTTTGACAAGGTTCCACATGGTAGACTGGTTTAAAAAAGTAATCATGGGGAATGTAACAAGCTGGATACAAAATTGGTTCTGCGGCAGGTAAAAGGGCAAAGGTTGATGGGTATTTTTGCGACAGGAAAGATGTTTCGAATGGGGCCCCCTGCTTTTTGTGGTGTATATTAATGATTTTTACTTAAATGTAAGAGACATGATCACAAAGTTTGCAGATGACACAAAAATTGGTCACGTGATTGATGGAAAGGAGAAAATCTGTGGACTGTAGAAAGATATCAATGAACTGGTCAGGTGGCCAGAAAAGTTGCAAACAGAGTTCAACCTGGAAAAGTGAGGAGAAAAGTGAGAGATGATGCATTTGGCAAGGTCAATCAAAGCAAAGGAATACACAATAAGTGGGAAGATAACAGAGGTGTTGAAGAAGTAAGGGATCTTGGAATGCATGCCCACTGATCCCTGAAGGTAGCAGGATGGGTCAAGATGGTGGTTAAGGAGGCATATGGAATACTTCACTTTATTAGCCAAAGCATAGAATAAAAAGCCTTCAGGACGCATGACAACGCAAAATTACTGAGCAGAAATTTATAGCCAAGTTCTGCACATGGGTGCAGCCTCAACCGGGACCTTGGATTCATGTCGCATTACATTTATACCCCATCATCTGGCCTAGGCTTGCAAAATCGTACCAACTGTCCTGGCTTGAGACAATTCACGCCTCTTTAACCTGGGGTTACCTCAATCTCTGGATCTGTAAATACTTAATTACCTGCAAATGCTCGCATTCAAAGCATCGTCTTGCATCTTTGACTTTGTCTATATATATGTTTCTGGAGCACACCTCTTCATTCACCTGAGGAAGGAGCAGCGCTCCGAAAGCTAGTGTTTGAAATAAACCTGTTGGACTTTAACATGGTGTTGTAAGACTTCTTACTATGCTCACCCCAGTCCAACGCCGACATCGCCACATCAAGAATAAAAAGAGCAGAGGGGGTTATGTTGGAACTATATGAAATACTAGTTAGGCCAAAACGCGAGTACAGTGTGCAGTTATGGCCACCTTATTAAAGAAAGGATGTAGCTGCACCGGAGAGGGCAGAGATTTATGAGGACGTTGCCAGGGCTGGAAAATTGCAGCTATGAGGAAAAAAAGGTAGGCTGAGGCTCTTTTCCTTGGAACAGAAACAGCTGAGGGAAGATTCGATCGGGGTGTAAAAGGTTGCGAGAGGCCGGAATAGAGAGAATGGGAAGGAGCAGTTTCCCTTAACAGTGCGGTCAGTGGCTAAGGGGCATAGATTTAAAGTGATTTGTAGAAGGATTAATAAGGAGATGAGGAAAACCTATTCATACAGAGGGTGATAGGGTTCTTGAACTCACTGGCTATAAGGGGAGCAGAGGCAGATACCCGATCCCGGTGCAGGTCACTATCAGTGCTGAGTTTGCACATTCTCCCGGTGTTTGTGTGGGTCTCACACCCATGACCTAAAGATGTGCAGAATTGGTGGACTGAATATATCTTATTAAAATGGGAAAAATATGTACACAAGGCCAAACGGTACAAACACTAATTTTGTGTTGGAGAAACAGAGTACCCTCCCCTCAGTACCAACGTATGGGGGGGTAGGACACTCTGATTATTAAAACAGTTCACAACACAGTTGTACAAAAAACAAACGGTACAACCACTAAACTTTGCACTGGAGAGACCAAATACCCTCGCCTCTGTACCAACAGAAGGGAAAGGGGGTATGGTGGGGAGAGAAGGGAAAGGAGGGTGGTGGGGAGGGCCCAATAGGACACTGCCTGAACTATCTACGGAGGCAGAAAAACAAAAGAACCTTCAATTATGATGTGTCAGATTGCGGGATCATGGACATGGATTATGGACAGGCAGGATCTCCTCAGGCTCCTCCCGGGACCAAGCCAGCAGGAGGTGGTGGTGCAGATGCCTGCTCCGCCCCCGCAGTGTGGTCACCGAAAGACCCCAAAAACAACTCCGGAAATAAGTCCGGGATGGTGGCAGAGGTGTCCAAAGACAGCGGTTGAAAGAGGGTCTTCCAAACTATAACCCGCTAAGAATCTAAGAAGCAGGGGGCTATCGCTGAGCCCCTCCCCAGAGAAACTGAACAGGTCCGGGGTGCTATATTGTACTGGGTGGAATGGGCCCTTGAGGGTCCCGTCCAACGCCATGGACTGGACATGCCAAATTGCCCCTTAATTGGAAAAATGTTTTTAAAAAGGAAACCCGGCAGACACAATGGGCTGAATGGCCTTCTTCTGTACTATAATAATTCTATAACGATTCCATGATCAATATTCTGCATTATCTGTCCTTTAGGGAAGTATAACTGCCGTCCTTATCTGGTCTGGCTTACATATGACTCCAGACCCACAACAATGCGATTGACTCATAAATACCCTCTGAAATGGGCTAGCAAGCCACTCAGTTGTCTTCAACCGTTATGAAGAAAACACAAAGGAATTAAACCAGACGGACCACCCAGCATCTATGCACCAAAAATGTAACGGCAAACCCAGTCCTCTCGACCCTGCAAACATTTACTTACTAACATCTGGGGGATTGTGCCAATATTGGGAGCTGTCTCACAGGCTCGTCAAGTAACAGCCTGATAGCCATACTCATGAAATCATACCTTACAGATCGTGTCCCAGACACCACCATCACATTCCTGGGTGTGTCCTCTCTCACTGGCAGGCCAAACAAAGGACCAGGTCAAACATGTTGGTTGCCACATATCAACCCCCTCAGCTGATGAATCAGTACTCCATGTTGAACACCACTTGGAGGAAGCACTGAGGGTGGCAAGGGTGCAGAATATAGTCTGGGTGGGGGACTTCAATGTCCCATCATCAAAAGCGGCTCAATAGTACCTCCACAGACCAAATTGACCAGATCCTAAAGGACATAGCTGTTAGACTGGACTGTGAGAGGTGGTGAGGGAACATATGAGGAAGAAAAAACAGTTTAGCTCATCAGCACCTACTGCCTACCGCAGATCTATCTGTCCATGACAGTATCAGTAGGAGTGACACCTCACAGTCCTTGTGGAGAAGTCCCGGCTTCACATTGAGGATACCCTGCATTGTGTTGTGTGACACTACCATCGTGCTAAATGGGATAGGCATCAAACATATTTCATAATTTAGGACTGGGCATCCATGAGGCACTGTGGGCCACCAGGAGCAGCACAATTGTATTAAACCACAATCTGTAACCGCATAGCACAGCATATTCCCTATTCTACCATTACTACCAAGCCAGGGAATCAACCCCGGTTCATTGAGGGTTTGCAGGAGCAACACCATGCAGTCCTAAGAATGAGGTGTAAACCTGGTGAAGCTACAACATAGGACTACCTGCTTGTCAAACAACAAGCAGCAAGTGATAGACAGAGCTAAACGATTCCACAACCAATGGATCAGATCTAAGCTCTGCAATCCTGCCAGACCCAGTCGTGAATGGTGGTAGGCAATTAAACAACTCACTGGAGGAGGAATCCCCACAAATATTCCCATCCTCAAACATGGAGCAGCCCAACAATTCTGTGGAAAAGGTAAGGTTGAAGCATTTGCAACAACCTTCATCCAGAAGTGCCAAGTGGATGCTCCATCTCTGCCTCCTCTGGAGGTCCGCAGCAACGCAGATGTCAGTCTTCAGCCATTCGGTTCACTCCATGTGATATCAAGACAGCTGCAAAGGCCTTGGGTCCTTATTCCAGCAATAGTCCTGAAGACTTGTGCTCCAGAATTCGTCACGCCCCTAGCTGTTCCAGTAGTTACACCACTGGCAAAGAAATACATCAAATCCAACCGAGCCAATTAATGCCACATCGGTCTACTCTCAACCATCAGCAAAGTGATGGAGGCGGTCATCAACAGTGCTATCAAGCGGCATTTACTCAGCAAGAACCTGCTCACAAGATGCTCGGTTTGGGTTTTAATTACAACCTTAAGTTGAAACATAGACAAAGGAGCTAACCTCCAGATGTCAGATGAGAGTGACTGCCCTCGACAACAAGGCAGCATTTGAGTGTATGGCATCAAGGAGCATAGCAAAACTGAACTCATTGGAAATTATGGGTAGGATCTCTGCAGGCTGGAATCATTCCTAGCGCAAAGGAAGATGGTTGTGGTTACACTAGGCCAGACATCTTAGCTCCAGGACACTGCAGGAATGCCTTAGGGTAGTGTCCTAGGCCCAACCACCTTCAGCTGCTTCAATGACCTTCCTTCCACAGCAAGATCAGAGGTGGGGACGTATGCAAATGACTGCACAATGCTCAGCGCCATTCATGGCTTCTCACATACTGAAGCAGTACATATCCAAATATAGCAAGACCCAGACACTATGCATGTTTGGGCTGACAAGTAGCAAGTAACATTTGCGCCATACAAGTGCCAGGCAATAACCATCTGCAACCATCACCTCTTGACACTCAAATGCCATTACCATCACTATATTCCCCCACTGTCAACATTCTGGGGGTTACCATTGACCAGAAATTGAACTGCATGAGCAATATAAAGACTGCGGTTAACAGAGCAGGTCAAAGGCGGGGAATCCTGTAGCGAGTAACTGACCCCCCCCGCAAAAGCCTGTCCACCATCTCCAAAACACAAGTCAGGCGTGTAATGGATCCACTTGCCTGGATAAGTGCAGTGGCAACAACACAAGAAGCTCAACATCAACCAGGACCAAGCAACCTCAAGAAGCTCATCATTCAGGACCAAGCAACCATTATTAAGGGCAGTTAAGAATCAACCAGATTTCTGTGGGTCTGTCACATGTACACCAGACCAGGTAAGATCAGCAGATTTCTTTCCCTAACATACCAAAGTGAACCAGATAGGTTCTTACAACAATCAATAATAGTTCCATCGTCACCAATACTGGCACGATAGCACAGTGGTTAACACTGTGGCTTCACAGCTCCAGGGTCCCAGGTTCAATTCCTGGCTTGGGTCATTGTCTGTGCGGAGCCTGCACGTTCTCCTCGTGTCTGTGTGGGTTTCCTCCAGGTGCTCCAGTTTCCTCCCACAGTCCAGAGATGTGCAGATTGAGTGGATTGGCTGTGCTAAATTGCCCTTAGTGTCCAAAAAAGGTTAGATGGGGTTACTGGGATATGGGCATAGAGTAGAAGTGTGGGCTTAAGTGGGATGTTCTTTGCAAGAGTCGGTGCAGACTCGAAGGGCCGAATGGCCTCCTTCGGCACTGTAAATTCTATGAAACCAACCTTCAACTCCAAATGTTAAGTGAATTTAAAATCCATGAATTGCCATGGTGGGATTTGAACCCTTGCCCTCAGCTTATTAGCCTGGACCTTTGGATAAATAAAGAGAGGTGAATGGTTACTTACTGTACAGGACTTGAACACTGCTGAAAAGTAAAATGTTGTCAAAGCTAACATACAAATTAGGAGGACACTTTGCCCCACAAATCTGCTCTGAATTCAATAAGATTTTGGCTGATCCGATTGTGGCCTCAAAAGGCAATCTTAGGAAGGCAGAATGTGGTGTTGGCTCACTTGTTCATCAAGAATCTATCTACCTCTACCCTAAAAGTATTCAATGACCCCATTTCCACCACTTTCTGGGGGAACTTTTTCATCTTGCACTAATCAGGCTAAGCTCATGATTGCTAAATTTCAACTACAACAAATTAACACCCTCTTTTTAGTGTAGTATAAATTGCGATTGTTGAAAATTTTACATTCCTGTGTCTGTCTTGAGTGCAAGGCGAAAACTTTCAACTACATGTCTCTCTTTTCAGCAATAATTATATTGTTGTATTAATGACTTATTGATTTGATCCTGACCTTCTCTAACATTGGAACAAAGGTATGCACATCAGCAGAACGGAAACTGCATTGCTGGTCCACCCTGCCTGCAGACAGACTCAAAATAGCAGGCCAGATGACAAATGCTGTTGGCAGAAGCTATGTAACTTTGCTGCCAACTGATTTTTTTTTTTAAGTGCTTTCAATAAGTTGCACTTGCATTGTACTAAACTAGTGCCTCAGCTTTCTGGCATGCTCCTTAAAATTTCCATTTCAAACCAAAAACGTTTTCACAGTCTTTTCTTATTAGCAAGGCATTTTACCAGAGTACCACTACATCAGGAAACTGGTTGGGGGAACGTGCAGTTTACTAGCCCCACCAACTGTCAACATATACAAATTATACGAGACTATTCAAGATCCTAAATGTATGTTTCTGTAAGTACTTTATAGGTTATAGAGTATAGTTATCCAAGGGAGCTTATAAATTTTAACATACCTTCTGTAAAGTGAATTCTAAATGACATTTCTTCGGTGGTTGGTACATGAAATGCGAGTCAGTAACGGCTTGTTGCAACTCAGGCTAAGCCTTTACACCTTCTGACAGTTACAGTATAATAGTCAGCTTCTGTGTTAGTATCTATACACAGCAACTGCTGGAATGGCAGTTTTTTCAATTCATTTACAGAATGTGGGCATCCCTGGCTCGGTCAGCATTTATTGCCCATTCCTAAATGCCCTCGAGAAGGTGATGGTTAGCTGCCTTCTTGAACTGCTGCAGTCCCGGAGGTGTAGGTACACACACAGTGCTGTTAGAGGGGGATCGCCAGGATTTTAACTACAAATGCCACAGTTTAGCAATACACAATAATATTTTTCAAAAATAAAATATTTTAGTGGCAAATGTGAAAAACTTGTAATTACGGTTTTGATAAAAACATGATACAATAGAATGATTATGACTTCTTCTAACAAACAGTAACATAGTCCTTTATAAGACTCAAAATTAATGAGACAACAATCTCCAGGATTTTTGAACTCCTATTATATTTTGTCAGATCATGTTTCTGGTAGTGCAGAGATCATTCTTCTAAAGCTGCCAGAGCACAATTAACTGGTTAATCATGGCCTGATGCTACCAGCTAGATTATATCAGGGATGCATGTCATTGATTTTATTTGGTCTTCTAGTTCAATAAAATCAGATTTGACTGTCAATATCTATAATAACTTGCGATACAAAGTAAATCTAAACTCATGAAAATAAATCATTATGGTTTCATAGTCACTTCAAATACAGAAATAATGGCAATAACAGACAAGGCAAGAGAACCCTAAACTGCAAAATACTAGCTTAGAGCAAATGGATGTGGCTCCCATGCACAGTGTTTTAAGACTTTGCTTTCCCCCTCATCCCAGTTCAACAAAAGTCTAGTTATTTTACATACATGGCTCACATAGTTCTCTATATAATGATAATTCACAAGTTTCTGGGATGGTTGGAGGAAAAAAAGAGCAAATTGTTCTCTTCATTGCTTTAACTGATCAATACCAGAGCAGTATGTTTACTGGGGAGGCCAAGAGAACAGAAGGTCTTATAAATGTCAGTGAATTGATGCTGGTTTTTGAAGTGTCAATTGCTGATGAGGACTGCAACTTATTAATGGAAGAACAGCAAAATGTCACTACCAGAAAGATATTTTTCTCTTTCACCAGATTTCTGGTAAGTGACACAGAAGTTACAATAAAATCAGTCAATTTGCTATGCTCTTCTTTCTGGGTGGCAATGTTAGAAAAGGGCCAACCAAAAGAGGTGACCTTTATTACTTTAGAATAAGTACATTGAATGTATATTCTACCTGAATTCGTAGGCCTGTAGTCAACTACACTTCACTTTTTCACTCCATATGAAGCAGTTTCACTGTTGCAATTTCTCAAAACGTGCAATGTTTACATGCCAAGTCCACCAAATCAAATTTTAAAATACAGCATAACCCACCTCAAAAACATTGTCTGATGCAACTTTTACTTTGTACCAGCTGCAGCGTAATTACAAGTGACACAAATCAAACATTTAAAATGTATTTTTAACAAGATAGCAGAGTATTGATGATAAGCAGTATTGAAATACAATTTGATTCTAGATCTTGATAACAGGGCACCCTCCTTTTCAACAGTTAAGAAAGGAGCACAAAATTGGGGAAATGGAACTGAGGCATAGATCTGCCACTAGCTAAATGAGCGGTAGAACAGGTGCAAGGGATTGAATGGCCTCCTTCTGTTCCTATGTTCTGGTTAGAGAATGAGGAACTTCCATTGCCAGTGTTTAATTATTCATCCCTATCGGACACCAGCACTTTAAGAGTGTTACGTCTGTTTAAACGAGAGCAAGAAAGAACAAACTCTTTTTGGTATTAAATTGACTTCTTTGGAATCAGCACAATATTTAGGAGTTACACAGATACACATGTCTTCTGAACTATTACGTAACCTCTGGGGTCTGTAACTGCATATATTACCCAGGAATAAGATCATCCACACCTATTCAGAACTAATGTCCATAGATTTAAAAAGCAGACACCATCAGCAGAATGCTGTACATTTTTTTTACGATTCTGTACCTTTTAAAGGCTTCCCCAGGATTCCTCTCACATTCGCCTGCCTGAAGCACGCTGTGAACGGCTGGTTCTCGCAATTTTTCTTCATATCCCTGGACCAAGCTGCTATTGCGAATCTGGGAGACGAGGTTTCGAATAAAGTTGCTAACGCAGAGTGTGTCTGCGTCCTGAGCTTTACAGAAGTGAAAGGCAAGTGCCTGACGATGCAACCCCCGCTGCGGGCAAGTGGGCCAAACCAGTTCAGTGCACAGTGCTGTTTTACCGCTGCCGGGACCTCCAACAATCAGGATACCTCCGATGCCTCCTGTGTTTTTCCCAAGGAGACCACCATTCCCACTGCTATTGGAGATCCCAAACGTTTTGCCACTGTTTTTTTCTTGAAGACAATGCTGGAGTTTATGGAAAACCCACTCCCTGCAAAAAAACCTCTTTCCTTGCAATAAACTCTGAGACATGTTTGCGTGCAGTTATTGTCTTTGTCTGCGACGAATATGCACGAAAGAAGAGTTAACAAACGTATAAAAAAGACCAAATTAAAGGCAGTCTTGTCTGAGAATTAATGTTCTGTTCTAAAAGTCCAAAATTTATCGTTACTATTCTCTACAGTAAAACACCTGCAGCGAAATCTGAGCCATTTTCTTCCGTTTTTGTTTCTTTGTTAGTTAAACAGTGACAAATCTAACGAGCATTTTTATTATGTGATATATATTAGCGATATAATATCGAGTGATCGTTGGATACAATATCCATCCATTGTATGTTTTTCCTCGTTGTCTGATCGTTTGATGTTTTTTTCCATCGATCCAAAAACGATCAATATCCTCACCCTTCTAATCATATCGTCACCGGAGCTCCATACAGATTATTTAATCCGCAAACCTACTGCAGTTGTCCATGATCTTCGGTAGACATCCACATCGTAAATCCAACGCAACAAAGGTTCTTGGGTGAGAAACGGGGCTTCAATGGTGTAGGACTGGTATCCTTCCCACCCTCGCCAAGTGTTACATTCAGGGTTCACATGATTGGTGAACCCCAGCAACAAACTGCAGTATCTCAAACCAAATGCTTCCCTCCATCTCCTCCTCCTAGTTCCGCCAGCGGCCCGCAGACTGGAATCCTGATTTTGGGATGAGGGTTGTCTCAGTACAGCCTGAGTGAATCCATCAACAGTTAAAATAAAAGCTGCTGGGCAGACACTTGTCCTGAGTTAACCTCGCTCATGCTGTCCCCGCTCCGGGGGTGCCCCCCGGTCTCCTGACCCCGCTCTCACACCCGGTGCTCTGTGGTTGCGTTCCTTCTCTAACTTCGGCGCCGGTCTCTCCTCGCGGGAGCGAAACGTAACTCGATCCCTGGGCAAAAGGTCCCCTTTAAACCCCAAGGTCTGCGGAATGGGACTCGGTGTATGTGTCTCTCTGACCGGGGTTCGGTGTCTGTGTCTCTCTGACCGGGGCTCGGTGTCTCTCTGACCGGGGCTCGGTGTCTCTCTGACCGGGGCTCGGTGTCTCTCTGACCGGGGCTCGGTGTCTCTCTGACCGGGGCTCGGTGTCTCTCTGACCGGGGCTCGGTGTCTCTCTGACCGGGGCTCGGTGTGGGTGTCTGTCTCTCTGACCGGGGCTCGGTGTGTGTGTGTCTCTCTCTGACCGGGGCTCGGTGTGTGTCTCTCTCTCTCTCTGACCGGGGCTCGGTGTGTGTCTCTCTCTCTCTCTGACCGGGGCTCGGTGTCTCTCTGACCGGGGCTCGGTGTCTCTCTGACCGGGGCTCGGTGTCTCTCTGACCGGGGCTCGGTGTCTCTCTGACCGGGGCTCGGTGTGTGTGTGTCTCTCTCTCTAACCGGGGCTCGGTGTGTGTGTGTGTGTCTCTCTCTCTCTCTAACCGGGGCTCGGTGTGTGTGTGTCTCTCTGACCGGGGCTCGGTGTGTGTGTGTGTGTCTCTCTGACCGGGGCTCGGTGTGTGTGTGTCTCTCTGACCGGGGTTCGGTGTGTGTGTGTGTCTCTCTCTGACCGGGGCTCGGTGTGTGTGTGTCTCTCTCTGACCGGGGCTCGGTGTCTCTCTGACCGGAGACCCTCCCCCTCAGCCGGCGACAGTTACTGAGCCCCAGCCGGCGTCTCGCGTTCACTCTGCCAGCAGCTCGCCCTCCTACCGTCCGCCTCTCGCGCTCCCCGCATCTGCCTGGCCTCGCGGAGCAGCCGCTCCACTCAAATTGCGGAGGCTGCGCGAGCAAGTGGCCCCGCCCACCCTGCTGCACTCTGGGACCTGCAGTCCTTTCCCCAGCGACACCTTTGCCAGGTGGACGAACACCTCCAGCACCACTCTCCTCCTCGTGCAGCCGCGCCCGACATGCTCCGGGCGGCATGGGACGCGCGATGTTTTGTGGGATTCGCAGTACCCTCGACAGGACTGGGAGCGTTGGGGACGGAGCGAAGGCCACCTTGAAACAAACTACAAGTACCGGGGTGCACCGCCCCACCCTTTGGCACCTGCGCAAATCAACAGCTATGTTCACGGTTTTTATTCAGGAGGAGAGAAGAAAGTAGTTGACAATAAAGTGATTATAACTGTCTGGAGGAAAACAAATCTGAAGAAAAAATATGAAAAAAGTTATTCGGAACATTTCCTTTGTTCATTTCTCCACATATGCTGCCAGACTTGCTGATCGAATTTTTACAGCACTTTCTGTTTTATTTATGAAAAAAAAGTGAGTCTTTATTAGAATAACACAGTTCAATGTAACTTGAAGTGTATTAAATTATTAATGGATGCGACTGGATAAACAGAAACATGATTGTTACCAGTGGAGTGAAGAATTAGGAGCCACAGATAACAATGTAAGATATTTAGGTGGGCAGGATGAATCTCTACACAGATATTGTGAGGCTGTGATTTTCGCTCCCAACTTTAGTGGCTAAAGTAGAAACAATGTCGACATTTAGGATTAGATTGGGTCGGTGGATTGGAGGGATGACTGGTGGGATACAGAAACATCATAAATGTGATTGAAACTGTTTCCATGACTCGTTGGGTCCTATATGGCTTCTTTTTTGCATTGTAATTTTCAAGTGTTATGTGCAGGTTATTTTTTTTCCTCGGTCATGTAAAGTGAGCATCAGATCAGGTTGGGAATGGAAAGAGTTAGAGAGAGTTTAGGCCATGAAGATATTTGAACATTTGAATGTGAATTTTAAGTCCAATATATTTTCAGTTGGGTACCAATATATGTCAGTAAGTACATGGATATCGGGTAAGTGGGCACAGACTCAGATGTGGGCGAACAGAGTTTTAGATTAATTCTAGTTAATGGAGGCTGCAGAATGGGAGGTTGACCAGGAAAGCAACTCTCCTTGCTGTTTTGTTTCTGTCTTTGTCTCCTGCTCTCACCAATTATTGAATCAGACATTTTCAAGGAATAGACTGCCAATAAATATATATTTTTCATCAGTTAATGTATTTTGCTACTGAGCAGCTGCTGGTGGAAAAGCCTACATCAGGCAGAGATTGGTTTAGAAAACTATACTGGAAGTTTCAGCTCATTGGAATATTCACCATCCATTAAATTCTTGATGTGCCTGAATCCCAGGTAAATTAGCAAGCAAAAAAATGTTGCTCAGCTAATGTGTTTAATCATTTTTTAGAATAAATACTTCAATTCACTGGCCTATTAATGTTTACTAAAATAAATCCAAACTTACAATCACAGGAGAAATAACACATCCAAAGGACTGGTTACAGTGAAATTTATTTGTACTTGAATTATACAACATAATAGATAATAACTTTTAAAATCTGTATTCACAAAGTAAGCAATGGAATAATCACTTGAAAAAAATTGGTGAAAATATGTGTTCTTCGGATGCCCTATGCAGTCTTTTTTGGTTGAGTTCTGTTCTTTTTCTGAGGCAAAGCCCATTGCCGATGACATTACCAACACTCAATAGAATACAACAGCTTGTATTTACATAGAGCTGTTAATGTCATACAACAACCCAAAATGTTCAACACAGCAGAAATAGAAGGATTAGAAGTGATGAAGTGGAAAGTAGAAGAGCAAGTAGGAGAGAAGATGTGATCAATCAAAAAGTCAAGATTATGCCAAAGTGGGATTTGAAAGCCTGAAAATTGCACAAGACAGAAGGCTGAATGAGTATTGATGTTGATGTGCAGTTTAAGACCAATAATGTAGTTCAATATGTACCCAGTAGATGGAGTATGTCAATGAGATAATGCTATCATTAATTTAGTAATGTACTGGCTGTGGTGTGTGTGGACAGCAAGTATGTGCTTGTAAAGGCATGATGTTAAGGATAGTAATTGTCAGACAACACAAATGGTTTATTTTCAGTTTTATTTAGAACGCATAACATTGGTGATCTGGCTTGGAACAACGGCAGCTACAATAGATGAGGCAAATAAATATATTTGAATGCATGATCTGCATGCCTTTTAGGACCTGATTGTTCCTTGTCCTGTTTGCATTTGGTGCACACTCTCATCTGTCCTCATTCACTGCACAATTGGCTAAAAGAGGCTTGATGAGGCAATGATTGGGGTCATACGTGAGCAGTAAAGTGTTATATCTCTGCATACAGCGGGGAGGACTATCAGAGCATTTTGATTGTCTAACCATTTCATATGATAATGATAGTGTCAAAACAGTACCTGAAAATCTTTTCACACTTCAGAAAAACACAGTAAAACAATCCTCAGATAGTGGAAAAATTGGTTAAATGGACATTTTTGTTTTATAAATTTAGTGTACCCAATTAATGTTTTCCAATTAAGGGACAATTTAGCATGGCCAATCCACCTACCCTGCACACCTTTGGGTTGTGGGAGTGAAACCCATGCGAACACAGGGAGAATGTGCAAACTCCACATGGACAATGACCCAGAGCTGGGATCGAACCTGGGACCTCGGCGCCATGAGGCAGCAATGCTAACCACTGTACCACCATGCTGTCCTGGTTCAATGGACATTTGATGGTAAAATGTGATTTCGTCAACATGAATTGTGAACTCCCAAATGCTTTCATAAACATGATCTGTTTTAAGTATTGCAGATAGTGAAGTCTATTGAACCATTAAAATGCAGTGTAAAAGGAGTCAAGAAGTCTCTGAGGAAGTCATAACAGTAATGCCAACATCACCATCTCATAAATCATTGGGGAATCTATTCAAAGTCAAAAGATTTAGTTTACTATCATGAACTTTTTTCAACATAAACTGAATATAGATTGGCAATTTCTGAACCTCATTAATAGCTATCTTTATGGTTCACATGCTATTAGAAAACCATAGAGATGAAAAAAAATGTATTCCTGTGTTTTATAGATTATTGTAAAGAGCTTGATAAGATGAAGCATGAAGAACTGATGAGCACGTTAAAGTCTCTTGATCTTGATGGCAAAGATCTTCGCGTGATACGAAACCTTTATTGCGAACAAACTGCAGCTGTAAAAGTTGAGAACAAACTAAGTGATTTTGTGAAGATTAAAAGAGGGTTCAGACAGAGGTGTGTCTTCTCCCCAGATTTATTCAGTTTATACAGTGAACATATTCTTTGAGACATTAAAAACCTTCCTGGATTATTATTTGGTGGTTACAACCTTAATAATGTAAGATACGCCGATGAGACCATTCTGTGACCGCGTGAAGAGACACTACAAAGATTTTGAATAGAGTAGTGAGTGAAATTGAGAAAAAGGGCCGAGCGTAAATTGCAAGTAAATAAAATGTCTAGTAGTGTCCAAAATGGGAATCATGCCAGAATATAAAATTGCATTGATGAATAAAAGACCAAATATGTAGTCACATTTTGTTACCCAGAAAGTATGTTAATATTGGACGAAATGTGCGACCAAGAAGTAAGTCAAAGGGTTGGAATGGCCAAAGATGCATTTCAAAAATTTAAAATGATTTTGACCAACTCAAAATTAGCAATGAAAACAAATTTGAGAGTCCTGGAATTCTACATACACCAATTTTGAGTGTTGGATGATCAACACTTGTTTGTTAGATGAATTGGACATTCTGAATTCTCCCTCAGTGTACCCGAACAGGCGCCGTAGTGTGGCGACGAGGGGATTTTCACAGTAGCTTCATTGCAGTGTTAATGTAAGCCTACTTGTGACACTAATAAAAAATATACATTGTTATTTAAAAAATCTGCCGGTTATATGTGCTAAACAACGATCGTCCCTCCCATCAAGGTCATTATTCACTGAAACAGCTGCCTCCTTTATAGGATGAAATCTAAGCCGCATGTCCCAGCGAAGTAATTATATTCACCTCCAGATTTGAGTTATTCAAAATATGGTCATGGCATTTAATTTAATTTAAAAATCATATGAATAATAATTGACAGGCAAGGATCCTTTGCTCTACCAAGCCTGTCCCACACAATTGCAATACATTGTTTATCGCTATATACATGCCCCCTCCCAAAAATGTAAAGATTTCAGTTATCAGTTTCAATAATCAGTTTAATCATTATTGTCATTTCTAATATATTGGAATAATTTAATATAACCAATGGACAATGTCATGAGGAACGGGGAAGGGAATTGGGGCCCATTGGTCAGGCATGTCCATGTTCTAACTCTCTACCAGGTACTTCATCCATCCTTAGCTTAGTCCTTTCACTTTTTCAATGAGCAGTCTCCAGATTCTCTTCTGATCTTCAAATGCTCAGAGATATTTGGACAACTTTCCCTTGTGAATTATTACTCTTTGTTTCTATGCAGTCAGGTCCTAGTCCAGCATGTCCAGCGGATGATTGCAGTAATTCCTGAGAACTACAGCGCTGACCAGCTGCTACAACTGTAGTTGCACAGTTGTCACAATGGCAGCATCTAATTCTGTAGGTTCTGATGATTTCTGTTGTACCTGTTCCAGACACCAAGCTGCACTTTCACATCAAATTGGGCCATGGCCTGGAATTCCGCCACCATGCATACAGTTAGCCTGGCCTCCTAGTAGCCTGGCCTGTCTCCTGAACCACACTCCAGCCCCCTCACCAGGAAGACAAACAAGTATCAGAACACTTCAGTCGTTTAATAGAGGAGACCGTTTAGTCTCTTATAGCTCCAAAGGGTCCAGTTGTAAAAAAAGACTCACCCGCTGTCACCACCAACTGCTGCTTATCTGAAAATTCTCCAACCTCTCGGGATAGTGGCATAGTGGTTAGCACTGCTGCCCACAGTGCCAGGGACCAGAGTTCGATTTCGGCCTTGGATGACTGCGAAGTTTGCACGTTCTCCCTGTGTCTGCGTGGGTTTCCTCCACAGTCAAAGACGTGCAAGCTAGATGGATTAGCCATACAAATTGCCCCTTAGTGACATAAGATGTGCAGGTTAGGTGGATAGGTCAATGTGTGACGTTTCGGAGATGGGGGAGGTAGACTGTACCTAGGTAGAGTGACCTTTTGAAGGGTCGTGCAGACTCAATGGCCTCCTTCTGCACTGTAGGGATTCTATGGATTCTCTATCTCCCTGGTCACAGGCACACTCGTGTGAACAAGAGATGAGGCTCTCGCTTCCAGCCTCTAAGTTATCTGTACTGGGTGCTGGTCCCCTCACCAGTGCACACACCTGCCCTCTGTTGTGGAAATGTCCCTGTGCTGGGTTCTGGGTATTCGGATGTTTGCAGCTTCGTCCATGTTGGTGTTTCCTGCAGTGCTCAGGCACAGTGTCCAGGCATCATGGTCTGATTGGGGTGCTATGCAATTACTGCCACATATCACATGGCATGCCTACCCATGGGAATCGACTTGGGAGCTGTGAAGTGCTCACTTAACTATGATTGCCAATTCCCATTTAAGACTGAGATCAGGACATATTTTTATCTCCGGGTCCTTAGTCTATGGAAATCTCTTCCCCAGAGAAGGGCTGGTTTCGCACAGGGCTAAAGAGCTGGCTTTTAAAGCAGACCAAGGCAGGCCAGCAGCACGGTTCAATTCCCGTACCAGCTTCCCCGAACAGGCGCCGGAACGTGACGACTAGGGGCTTTTCACAGTAACTTCATTTGAAGCCTACTTGAGACAATAAACGATTTTCATTTCATAATCATCATTACTGATACTCACTTTATATTCCAGATTTATTAATTATTTGAATTTAACATCCCTCAATTGTTGTGGTAGGATTTGAACTTGTATCTCCAGAGCATTAGTCCTGGCCTCTAGATTATGTTTCCGATAACATGATCACTATGCCAGTGTTCCCAGCTTGTTGAGCTGTGTGGTGTCAGAATAGCACCAATTCAATATGTTTGGGTGCATGTAGGGGACGCATCTGCAGGGTCCACACCAATTAAGAATGCTGAGCGGGTGGTACTGTCTATCACAGATAATCAAGGCAGGCCTATTGCCATGAGAATGCCGCTTTAAGAAATGTTTGTCTGCTCATGTTACTGCAGTGATGTCAGAGTATGGGTGGAGCTGAGCTCTGGCTCTGCTTTTTAGTTTAACTTTGAGAGAAGCTTGGGTGCGTCTGTGTCTTTTTGGTTTCGTTTTCAGTGTTGGAGCTGAAGCCAGACAAAGCAGCTGTACTGCTGTTCCCTTTGCCATGAAAAGACTATCTCTTGATCATAATTCAAAGAGCTCTTGTGGGATTTAATAACTAGGTAGCTGAATTACATGAATTATTTAGTGTTGAGGTTAGTTGAAAAAGCACAATGATTGCATAATGGAGATATTGTTGTTGAATAAACTGGACAAAGATATGGATGAGCCAGCTGACCAGATATTGAAAGTGTTGTCGTATTGGATGGATGCAGTTGTCAAGTTGAATAAAATTTAAAGGTATATGCTTACATCATTGGGTATTGAAGAATCCACCAAAGTAGCACGCATAGACAAGCAGGTAGAAAACAAAGACTGGGTTTATTTTGATGTACAATAACCTCCACTCCCTCGAAGAATCTCCCTCCATGACCTGCACCCAGGTCAGAGTTTTTATACTGGTGAGGTTTCACCTCATTAAAGGGGAAACCCCCCCCCCCCACATTACCAGGGAAGTTCAGATTCTGTGGAGATCACGGGGAATCTGATAGTCCTTATACTGTGACTTCCACGGGAGTTATAACAGATATATTAGGAGTCCATTCAGCATTAATTTGTATACACATAATATATGGAATACCATGTCCATAGTTTACTGAAAAATATAGATACACTTGAAAAGATTCAAAGAATGCCAACTAAAATGGTTCCAGGTAATAGATTAGGTATGTAATTTGATGAAGGAGATCAGTCTGATGTTTTTTGGGGGGAAATGGAGGAATTAACTAAAAGCTCCTCAAATTATGTGAAGGTGAAGACTACAAAGGAATATGTTTATAGTTAATTTTTAAAAATCATTTATGTACCATTTTTAGCTGTGGTTACTGTGTTAATGTTGAATTGCACTCTTGTTTAGAAAATTTGCTAATCAATTTATTTTAAATGGGTTAATCACATTCTTAAAATAGTGCAGCCGACAGGGATTTTCTCAAATATGTCGACCAGTGTATAGAAGAATCTCAACATCCCACAGATGTTATTTATACATTATAGTAAATACCAATTCAGGGATACTTCAAGTAAGAAAAAGATCGAGGACCAGCTGCCATGTCAGTTTGTGGACTCTATACCCTGAGTTAAATTTTTTTTTTTTTTTTTTTTATAAATTTAGAATATCCAATTCATTTTTTCCAATTAAGGGGCAATTTAACATGGCCAATCCACCTAACCTGCACATCTTTGGGTTGTGGGGGTGAAACCCACGCAGACACGGGGAGAATGTGCAAACTCCTCACAGACAGTGACCCAGGGCCGGGATTCGAACCCGGGTCCTCAGCGCCGTAGGCAGCAATGCTAACCACTGTGCCACCGTGCCGCCCTATACCCTGAGTTAAATTGATAACAGACTGATCAGAGGACCATCATCTCCACTAGATTTTAAAAAAAATTTAGTGTACTCAATTATTTGTTTTTCCATTTGAGGGGCAATTTAGCGTGACCAATTCATCTACCCTGCACATCTCTGGGTTGTGGGGGTGAGCCCCATGCAAACAGGGGGAGAATGTGCAAACTCCACACAGACAGTGACCTGGGGCCGGGATCGAACCCAGGTTCTTAGCGCCATGAGGCAGCAGTGCTAACCACCGAGCCATCCTGACGCTGAATCTCCACTGAATGTAGGGGGTTTTCATGAAATTAAACTTAAGCTGCTTTCATTCTAAGTCAACATGAAAATACTGGCTATAGTTTAGAACAGATTGGCAACCTTACTTGGAAGGCCAAAGAACTGTCATGGAATGAGTGGGAAAAAAATACAGTAGTGCAGGAAGTGGTGAAATACTGAGGCTCAACACAGCAGAGTAGGGGATCTTGTTTATCACAGCTGTACAAAGAATCATGATTTGGGAATGCTTGATGTTGATATTGGGTGCCAACAATTAAAATTTGTTCCAATAAAAATTGTAAAAATTTGTCAACAATTCTAAATTTTAAAAATAAAAGAAGAAATATGCAAAAATCTTGATAAGAGTCTGGGGGAAAAAATTGAAGGGAGATAAAAATGGAATGTATAGAGGCTTAAAATGAAATGAACTTTGGATAAGGAGCTTTTTCTTTCCTACTTTTTTTCTGCTCCTGTGAATGCCAGATATGATATTCATAAAATTCCATGGTGAATTATCTATAATCAGTTAATCCATTATCTGTCGCTATAGACGAAAAATGCACACTTCATGTGATCAGTTTTAAGCCCCTGTCATTCTGTTCCCAACTATAAGTCTGCATGATTGGCTTTGTGAACATCAGGGAGATCACATCACCTAAGAGTTTTGATAGCTTTGCCTGAGTTTCTGGACACATGCATCAGCTAAGTTTTGAAAAACACAGTGCTGTAGATGAAATGATACTGTTGCCATTAGTAATGGTCTGGGTTACTTTTTTGAAATGTTCCAAATAGATGTTGAGGCGAAAAGGGTTTTTAAAGCAGCTGCAGCTCACATAGATCTGAATCCAATCTGATTGGAACCCATTCTGAGATTTTTTTAAACTTCCATTTTCAACACAGGGCAGGTGTCAGTCAGCAATCTGATACCATCCAAAAATCTTCCTACTTCAGGGACATGCTGCAATGTAAACAAGATCAAATTTGATTTTGCACAATAGATCCAAACTGTATTTGACCTGGAAATGTGAGAAGTGTTTTTGAGTAATGAAGGGCAGTAAAGAATATTTTGGTATGTAATAATGTATTTGCAGTACCAGATTATTTGTTTAGGATAAGTACACAATCCAATTTTTAGTGGGTTATTGTGAGACCCAATGAAGTCAACAAAATATCTGTTATCACCACTGAAAAACATTTTAAGAATCCAAATTTAGCTTCCCCAGGGGTTTAGTGTGCAACTGCACTGTATGATATGTCAGTAAATCATTGCAGACTAGAAAAGTTTCAGGTTTGATACCTCACCTTTGATGAGTTACATATTAGTTGAGTAATGTAGCAGCAGAAAGTTGCATGATACTGTAGTCCAGCACGTGTCATTGTGTGCTTTGGACAGGAGGAGGGGAAGGGATGGCATGGTGGCACAGCGGTTAACATTGCTGCCTCATACGCCAGGGACTCAGGTTCGATTCCGACGTCGGGCCACTGTCTGGAGTTTGCGCATTCTTCCCGTGTCTGCGTGGGTTTCCTCCGACTGCTCCGATTTCTTCCCACAGTCCAAAAATATGCATACTAGGTGGACTGGATATGCAAAATTGTCCCTAGGTAGGGTTACAGGGATAGGGTGGGGGTTTAGGTCGAGGTTAGGATGCTCTGTCAGAGCGTCGGTGCTGACTCGATGGGCCGAATGGCTTCCTTATGCACTGTAGGGTTTCTATGATTCTATGAAGGGAAGAAAGTGGGAAAAAATATGAAAATTTGCTATTCTACATATAATACATATAGTACTAAATAGCTTAGGTGACAATTATTTAGTCTCAAGCTTCACTCGGAGTTTATGCTTTCTTTTGAACTTGATTAGATATATTTTTATTTGATTTTGGAATGTGCACACTTCAGGCATTTATTGCCTCTCCCTTATTGCCATTGATAAAATGATTGTGAGCCACCTTCTTGAAATACTATAATCCATGTGGTATACGTACACTCATAGTGTTGTTAGGGAGCCTTCCAGTTCTTGCTATATTCTTTTTCCGTGTGATTTGTTAGGATTTTAATGATCTGCTGTTTTAATCCATAAAAGATGCATTTATTCATTAAGGCTGCTCCGTTGTTTCAGAAAATTTAATGATGCATAAAAAGTCTATCCCTCAATAAGGTAAATGGTTTTAGCAAAGTAGGTCTCAGTTTAAACCAATGCCCGAGTAAAATTGTGTATGTTTTAATGTGAGGTAGGAATGACTGCCCTTGATATCAAGGCAGCATTTAACCAAGTGTGCCACCAATGAGCCTGAGCAAAACAAATGTCAATGGAAATCATGGGAGGAAACCTTCCACTGGTTGTAGTTATACCTAGCACAATGGAAGATGGTTGTGATTGTGAGAGGTCAATCATCTCAAACCCAGAACATCACTGCAGGAGCTCCTCAGCGTAGGGTTCTCAGTAATCTTCAGCTTCTTTATCGGTGATCTTCCCTCCATCAAAGGGTCTGAAGTGAGTATGATCGCTGATGATTGCACCATGTTCAGTACCTTTGGTGACTCCTCAAATGTTGAAGTAGTCTTGGTCCGCAGGTAGCAAGACCCAGATAACATTTAGGCTTGGGCTGATGAATTGCAAATATCATTTGCTCCACACAGGTGCCAGGAAATAATAATCTCCACTAAGAGAGAATCTATCTATCTCCCCTCAACATTTAATTGTGCTCTCATTCTTGAATCCCTCACCATCAACATCCTCAATGTTAAATTTTTAATAGAAACTTAACTGTACCAACCATACAAGTACTATGCCAACAAGAGTAGTTCAGAGGCTGGGAATTCTGCAGCAAGTAACGCACCTTCTTGGTAAAATATTTGAATCCATTATGAAGAAGGTAATAGCAATACATTAGTTAGAACACACATGGAATACTGTCAGCAGTTTTGGTCCCCTTATCTAAGGAAAGTTATAGTGGCATTAGAGGTCGCACAGAGAAGGTTCACTAAGTTGATCCTAGGTATGGAGGGATTTTCCTATTTGCAGAGGTTGAGTAGGTTGGGCCTGTATTCACTGGAGTTTAGAAGAATGAGAGGCGACTTTATTGAGACATATAGAATTCTCAGCGGGCTTGACAGGGTAGATGCTGAGAGGTTGTTTCCCCTTGTTGGAGAGTCTAGGATGCTGAATCTCAGAGTAAGGGGTCGCCCATTTAAGACAGAGATGAGGAGGAATTTCTCTCTCCGAGGGTAGTGAATCTGTGGAATTCTTTACCGCAAAGGGCTGTAGAGGCTGGGTTGTTATCTATGTTTAACTTTGAGATAGGCAGATTTTTAATCAGTAAGGGAATCCAGAACGATGGGGATAAGGCAGGAAAATGGAGTTGAGGGTTGAGGATTATCAGATCAGTCATGATCGCATTGAATGGCCTACTTCTGCTCCTATGACTTATGGTCTTATAAGATGTGTGTAATTCAGTAGGTTTCATGAAGAGGTTCTAAGTCTTATGTGGTTTAACAGTAAGTGTTTATTAACTACTTGTAATTATATACATAGATCTAAGCTAGGAGCTGTCTCCATGCTTGCTTTATACATATCTCTGTCCATTGCAAAACTGCCCTCTAGACTCAGGTCATGTCTGATTTTACATCACTTGGTGGACGGTACTGCCCCCAGTCCCATATTAACTCCTTCTATGACAGACCTTATACTACACCTTCTCCCAAGTTGGGACCACAACTTTTCACAATATACATTAACGATCTGGAAGAAGGAACTAACAGCACTGTTGCTAAGTTTGCAGATGATACAAAGATATGCAGGGGGACAGGTAGTATTGAGGAAGCAGGGGAGCTGCAGAAGGACTTGGACAGGCTAGCAGAGGGGCAAAGAAGTGGCAGATGGAATACAGTGTGGAAACGGATGAGGTTATGCACATTGGAAGGAAGAATGGAGGCATAGACTATTTTCTAAATGGGGAAATGTTATCAGAAGCACAAAGGAACTTGGGAGTCTTTGTTCAAGATGCTCTTAAGGTTAACGTGAAGGTTCAGTCAGCAGTTCGAAAGGCAAATGCAATGTGAGCATCATGTTGAGAGGGCTAGAATACAAGAGCAGGGATGTACTTCTGAGGCTGTATAAGGCTCTGGTCAGAGCCTATTGGGAGTATTGGGAGCAGTTTTGGGCCCCATATCTGAGGAAGGATGTGCTGGCCTTGGAAAGGGTCCAGAGGAGATTCACAAGAATGATCCCTGGAATGAAGAGCTTGTCACATGAGGAGCGGTTGAGGACTCTGGGTCTGTACTCGGTAGAATTTATAAGGATCGGGGGGATCTTATTGAAACTTACAGGATACTGCGAGGCCCGGATAGAGCGGACATGGAGAGGACGTTTCCACTAGTATGAAAAACTAGAACCAGAGGGCGCAACCTCAGACTGAGGGGACGATCCTTTAAAACAGAGATGATGAGGAATTTCTTCAGCCAGAGGTTAGTGAATCTGTGGAACTCTTTGCCGCAGAAGGCTGTGGAGGCCAAATCACTGAGTGTCTTTAAGACAGAGATAGATGGGTTCTTGATTAATAAGAGAATAAGGGGTTATGGGGAGAAGGCAGGAGAATGGGGATAAGAAAAATATCGGCCATACAGGGACAGAAACAAAAGGCAGTAAGGGGGAAAGTGTAAGGCAGAGACGCCAGAGTCAAAAATCAAAAAGGGTGACAGTACAAGGAACAGTGACCTGAGGGGAGCTCAGTGAATAGGCCCAGTAATACTAAAAGGAATAAAACGGGAAGTAAAAACAAAAATGGAAAGCGACGCGGCAGGTTGTTATATGAAGATATGGGTTCAACGACGAGGAAAATGAGGAGAAGAGTAACTTACGAGAGGTTACTGATCAAGGTGTTAAGATTCAAAACAAAGGTATAAAACCCAACATAAGTGTACTTTACCTGAATGCTCGTATTCGGAATAAGGTAAGTGGGTTGATGGCACAAATCATCGTGAATGACTATGATTTAGTGGCAATTACTAAAACATGGTTAAAGGATGGTCCCGACTGGGAGTTAAATATCCATGGGTATCAAACTATACGGAAGGACAGAGTGGATGGTAAGGGAGGTGGTGTAGCTCTTATTTAAGGATGACATCTGGGCAGTAGTGAGGGATGACATCGGTGCTATGGAGGATAAGGTTGAATCCATTTGGGTGGAAATCGGGAATAGTAAGGTGAAAAAGTCACTGATAGGAGTAGTCTATCGGCCACCAAATAGTAACATTATGGTGGGGCAGGCAATAAATAAAGAAATAATGAATGCATGTAGAAATGGTACAGCAGTTATCATGGGGGATTTTAATCGACATGTTGAATGGTTTAACCAGGTCTGTCAAGGCAGCCTTGAGGAGGATTTTATAGAATGCATCCGCGATAATTTCCAAGAACAGTATGTACTGGAACGTACGAGGGAACAAGCGGTCCTAGATCTGGTCCTGTGTAATGAGACAGGATTGATTAATGATCTCATAGTTAGGGATCCTCTCGGAAGGAGCGATCACAATATGGTGGAATTTAACATACAGATGGAGGGTGAGAAGGTAAAATCGAACACTAGTATTTTGTGCTTAACCAAAGGAGATTACAAGGGGATGAGAGAAGAGCTAGCTAAGGTAGACTGGGAGCAAAGACTTTATGGTGAAACAGTTGAGGAACGGTGGAGAACCTTCCAAGCGATTTTTCATAGTGCTCAGCAAAGGTTTATACCAACAAAAAGGAAGGAAGGTAGAAACAGGGAAAATTGACCGTTGATATAGAACATAGAACATAGAACGATACAGCGCAGTACAGGCCCTTCGGCCCTCGATGTTGCACCGACATGGAAAAAAACTAAAGGCCATCTAACCTACACTATGCCCTTATCATCCATATGCTTATCCAATAAACTTTTAAATGCCCTCAATGTTGGCGAGTTCACTACTGTTGCAGGTAGGGCATTCCACGGCCTCACCACTCTTTGCGTAAAAAACCCACCTCTGACCTCTGTCCTATATCTATTACCCCTCAATTTAAGGCTATGTCCCCTCGTGCTAGCCACCTCCATCCGCGGGAGAAGGCTCTCGCTGTCCACCCTATCTAACCCTCTGATCATTTTGTATGCCTCTATTAAGTCACCTCTTAACCTTCTTCTCTCTAACGAAAACAACCTCTAGTCCATCAGCCTTTCCTCATAAGATTTTCCATCCATACCAGGCAACATCCTGGTAAATCTCCTCTGCACCCGTTCCAAAGCTTCCACGTCCTTCCTATAATGAGGCGACCAGAACTGTACGCAATACTCCAAATGCGGCCGTACTAGAGTTTTGTACAACTGCAACATGACCTCATGGCTCCGGAACTCAATCACTCTACCAATAAAGGCCAACACACCATAGGCCTTCTTCACAACCCTATCAACCTGGGTGGCAACTTTCAGGGATCTATGTACATGGACACCGAGATCCCTCTGCTCATCCACACTACCAAGAATTTTACCATTAGCCAAATATTCCGTATTCCTGTTATTCTTTCCAAAGTGAATCACCTCACACTTCTCCACATTAAACTCCATTTGCCACCTCTCAACCCAGCTCTGCAGCTTATCTATGTCCCTCTGTAACCTGCAACATCCTTCCGCACTGTCTACAACTCCACCGACTTTAGTGTCATCTGCAAATTTACTCACCCATCCTTCTGCGCCCTCCTCTAGGTCATTTATAAAAATGACAAACAGCAACGGCCCCAGAACAGATCCTTGTGGTACGCCACTCGTAACTGAACTCCATTCTGAACATTTCCCATCAACTACCACTCTCTGTCTTCTTTCAACTAGCCAATTTCTGATCCACATCTCTAAATCACCCTCAATCCCCAGCCTCCGTATTTTCTGCAATAGCCGACCGTGGGGAACCTTATCAAACGCTTTACTGAAATCCATATACACCACATCAACTGCTCTACCCTCGTCTACCTGTTCAGTCACCTTCTCAAAGAACTCGATAAGGTTTGTGAGGCATGACCTACCCTTCACAAAACCATGCTGACTATCCCTAATCATATTATTCCTATCTAGATGATTATAAATCGTATCTTTTATAATCCTCTCCAAGACTTTACCCACCACAGACGTTAGGCTCACCGGCCTATAGTTACCGGGGTTATCTCTACTCCCCTTCTTGAACAAAGGGACCACATTTGCTATCCTCCAGTCCTCTGGCACTATTCCTGTAGGCAATGATGACCTAAAAATCAAAGCCAAAGGCTCAGCAATCTCTTCCCTGGCTTCCCAGAGAATCCTAGGATAAATCCCATCAGGCCCCGGGGACTTATCTATTTTCACCTTGTCCAGAATTGCCAACACTTCTTCCCTACGCACCTCAATGCCATCTATTCTAATAGCCTGGGTCTCAGCATTCTCCTCCACAACATTATCTTTTTCCTGAGTGAATACTGACGAAAAGTATTCATTTAGTATCTCGCTTATCTCCTCAGCCTCCACACACAACTTCCCACCACTGTCCTTGACTGGCCCTACTCTTACCCTAGTCATTCTTTTATTCCTGACATACCTATAGAAAGCTTTTGGATTTTCCTTGATCCTACCTGCCAAAGACTTCTCATGTCCCCTCCTTGCTCGTCTTAGCTCTCTCTTTAGATCCTTCCTCGCTTCCTTGTAACTATCAAGCGCCCCAACAGAAACTTCACGCCTCATCTTCACATAGGCCTCCTTCTTCCTCTTAACAAGAGATTCCACTTCTTTGGTAAACCACGGTTCCCTCGCTCGACCCCTTCCTCCCTGCCTGACTGGTACGTACTTATCAAGAACATGCAATAGCTATTCCTTGAACAAGCTCCACATATCCAGTGTGCCTAACCCTTGCAGCCTACTTCTCCAACCTACACATCCTAAGTCATGTCTAATGGCATCATAATTGCCCTTCCCCCAGCTATAACTCTTGCCCTGCGGGGTATACTTATCCCTTTCCATCACTAACGTAAAGGTCACCGAATTGTGGTCACTGTTTCCAAAGTTCTCACCTACCTCCAGATCTAACACCTGGCCTGGTTCATTACCCAAAACCAAATCCAATGTGGCCTCGCCTCTTGTTGGCCTGTCAACATATTGTGTCAGGAAACCCTCCTGCACACATTGTACAAAGAAAGACCCATCTAATGTACTCGAACTATATCTTTTCCAGTCAATATTTGGAAAGTTAAAGTCTCCGATAACAACTACCCTGTTACTTTCGCTCTTTTCCAGAATCATCTTCGCCATCCTTTCCTCTACATCCCTAGAACTATTAGGTGGCCTATAGAAAACTCCCAACAGGGTGACCTCTCCTTTCCTGTTTCTAACCTCAGCCCATACTACCTCGGAAGAAGAGTCCCCATCTAGCATCCTTTCCGCCACCGTAATACTGTCCTTGACTAGCAGCGCCACACCTCCCCCTCTTTTGCCCCCTTTTCTGAGCTTACTAAAACACCTAAACCCCGGAACCTGCAACAACCATTCCTGTCCCTGCTCTATCCATGTCTCTGAAATGGCCACAACATCGAAGTCCCAGGTACCAACCCATACTGCCAGTTCCCCTACCTTATTTCGTATACTCCTGGCATTGAAGTAGACACACTTCAAACCACCTACCTGAACACTGGCACCCTCCTGCGAAGTCAAATCTGTGCTCCTGACCTCTATACTCTCAATCTCCCGTACCCCAAAACTACAATCCAGGTTCCCATGCCCCTGCTGAATTAGTTTAAACCCCCCCCCAAAGAGCACTAACAAATCTCCCCCCCAGGATATTGGTGCCCCTCAGGTTCAGATGTAGACCATCCTGTCTATAGAGGTCCCACCTTCCCCAGAAAGAGCCCCAGTTATCCAGAAATCTGAATCCCTCCCGCCTGCACCATCCTTATAGCCACGTGTTTAATTGCTCTCTCTCCCTATTCCTCATCTCACTATCACGTGGCACGGGCAACAACCCAGAGATAACAACTCTGTTTGTTCTCGCTCTGAGCTTCCATCCTAGCTCCCTAAAGACCTGTCTGACATCCTTGTCCCCTTTCCTACCTATGGCGTTAGTGCCAATGTAAACTACGACTTGGGGCTGCTCCCCCTCCCCCTTAAGGACCCGGAAAACACGATCCGAGACATCACGTACCCTTGCACCTGGGAGGCAACATACCAAACGTGAGTCTCTCTCGCTCCCACAAAATCTCCTATCTGTGCCCCTGACTATTGAGTCCCCAATTACTAATGTTCTACTCCTTTCCCCCCTTCCCTTCTGAGCAACAGGGACAGACTCCGTGCCAGAGGCCCGTACCCCATGACTTACCCCTGGTAAGTCGTCCCCCCCCACAAGTATCCAAAACGGTATACTTGTTACTCAGGGGAACGACCGCAGGGGGTCCCTGCACTGACTGCTTCTTCCCAGTCCCTCTTACAGTTACCCATCTATCTCCAGTCTTTGGTGTAACTACTTCCCTGAAGCTCCTATCTATGACCCCCTCTGCCTCCCGAATGATCCGAAGTTCATCCAGCTCAAGCTCCAGGTCCCTAACACGGTTTTTGAGGAGCTGGAGTTGGGTGCACTTCCCACAGATGAAATCAGCAGGGACACTGACGGCGTCCCTCACCTCAAACATTCTGCAGGAGGAGCATTGTACTGCCTTCCCAGCCATCACCTCTAGATTTAAAAAAAAAAACAAGAAAAAGAAAAAGAAAGGAAGAGCTTACCTGATATTCCCTCAAACCCTGCTGCCGCTGAAAGGTAAGCAAATTTAAAGGCACTCACTCACCTTCACGACAGGCCCCTGCTCCAGCTTCCCAACAACCGTGGTTTTTTTTTGGTTAGAGGAGGAGGTAGGGTGGGAAACACTGACGAAGTGTTTCGGGTTTAACTGTCACTTGACAACAGCCCCTCCACAAACCACCTTCAAATTAGGCTGACCGCACTGCACCTTTGCAAATTTCCCCAGAACAGCTGATCAGTAGCTCTGCTCTGCTGCCCTCTGCTGGAAATATCTAAGGAAATAAGGGAGAGTATCAAATTGAAGGAAAAAGCATACAAAGTGGCAAAGATTAGTGGGAGACTAGAGGACTGGGAACTCTTTAGGGGGCAACAGAAAGCTACTAAAAAAACTATAAAGAAGAGTAAGATAGATTATGAGAGTAAACTTGCTCAGAATATAAAAACAGATAGTAAAAGTTTCTACAAATATATAAAACAAAAAAGAGTGGCTAAGGTAAATATTGGTCCTTTAGAGGATGAGAAGGGAGATTTAATAATGGGAGATGAGGAAATGGCTGAGGAACTGAACAGGTTTTTTGTGTCGGTCTTCACAGTGGAAGACACAAATAACATGCCAGTGACTGATGGAAATGAGGCTATGAGAGGTGAGGACCTTGAGATGATTGTTATCACTATGGAGGTAGTGATGGGCAAGCTAATGGGGCTAAAGGTAGACAAGTCTCCTGGCCCTGATGGAATGCATCCCAGAGTGCTAAAAGAGATGGCTAGGGAAATTACAAATGTACTAGTGATAATTTACCAAAATCCACTCGACTCTGGGGTGGTCCCGGTGGAGTGGAAATTAGGAAATGTGACACCACTGTGTAAAAAAGGAGGTAGTCAGAGAGCAGGTAATTATAGGCCAGTTAACTTAACTTCGGTAGTAGGGAAGATGCTGGAATCTATCATCAAGCAAGGAATATGGATGGGAATTGTCCCATTGGGCAGACACATCATGGGTTCATAAAGGGCAGGTCGTGCCTAATTAATTTAGTGGAATTTTTTGAGGACATTACCAGTGCGGTAGATAATGGGGAGCCAATGAATGTGGTATATCTGGATTTCCAGAAAGCTTTTGACAAGGTGCCACACAAAAGATTGCTGCATAAGATAAAGATGCATGACATTAAGGATAAAGTAGTAGCATGGATAGAGGATTGGTTACTTAATAGAAAGCAAAGAGTGGGGATTAATTGGTGTTTTTCTGGTTAGCAATCAGTAGCTAGTGGTGTCCTTCAGGGATCAGTGTTGAGCCCTCAATTGTTCACAATTAACATGGATGATTTGGAGTTGGGGACCAAGTACAATGTGTCCAAGTTTGCAGACGACACTAAGATGAGTGGTAAAGCAAAAAGTGCACAGAGGATACCGGAAGTCTGCAGAGGGATTTGGTTAAGTGATGGGCTAGGGTCTGGCAGATGGAATACAATGTTGACAAATGTGAGGTTATCCATTTTGGTAAGAATAATAGCAAAAGGCATTATTATTTAAATGATAAAATATTAAAACATGCTGCTGTGCAGAGAGACCTGGGTGTGCTAGTGCATGAATCGCAAAAAGTTGGTTTACAGGTACAACAGGTGATTAAGAAGGCAAATGGAGTTCTGTCCTTCATTGCTAGAGGGATGGAGTTTAAGACTAGGGAGGTTATGCTGCAATTTTATAAGGTGTTAGTGAGGCCACACCTGGAGTATCGTGTTCAGTTTTGGTCTCCTTACCTGAGAAAGGACGTACTGGCGCTGTAGGGTGTGCAGAGGAGATTCACTAGGTTAATCCCAGAGTTGAGGGGGGTTGGATTATGAGGAGAGGTTGAGTAGACTGGGACTGTACTCGTTGGAATTTAGAAGGATGAGGGGGGATCTTATAGAGACATATAAAATTATGAAGGGAATAGATAGGATAGATGCGGGCAAGTTGTTTCCACTGGTGGGTGAAAGCAGAACTCGGGGGCATAGCTTCAAAATAAGGGGAAGTAGATTTAGGACTGAGTTTAGGAGGAACATCTTCACCCAAAGGGTTGTGAATCTATGGAATTCCTTGCCCAGTGAAGCATTGGAGGCTCCTTCATTAAATGTTTTTAAGATAAAGATAGATAGTTTTTTGAAGAATAAAGGGATTAAGGGTTATGGTGTTTGGGCCGGAAAGTGGAGCTGAGTCCACAAAAGATCAGCCATGATCTCATTGAATGGCGGAGCAGGCTCGCAGGGCCAGATGGCCTACTCCTGCTCCTAGTTCTTATGCTCTTATGTTATGATTGAATGGCAGAGCAGATTCAATGGGCCAAGTGGCTTAATTCTGCTCCTATGTCTTATGCTCTTTATCCAACATATTTACAATGCATCCCTCTTCAGCCAGTATATTTATATTAATTTTACTACCCTTTGTCCCCTGCTCAAGTCCCT
This sequence comes from Scyliorhinus canicula, assembly GCF_902713615.1. NCBI lineage: Eukaryota > Metazoa > Chordata > Chondrichthyes > Carcharhiniformes > Scyliorhinidae > Scyliorhinus > Scyliorhinus canicula. The sequence continues at coordinate 233,466,165 of NC_052148.1, forward strand.
ATGTTTAAAAAATAGCCTGGAATTAAATGTTTAATGATGACCATGAAATCATCGTCGATTATCATAAAAAACCCATCAGGTTCACTAACGTCCTTTCGGGAAAGAAAACTGCCATCCTTTCCTGGTTTGGCCTATATTTAACACCAGACCCACAAAATGTGGTTGACTCTTAATTTGCCTAGCAAGCCACTTCATTGTTTCCAACCGCTACGAAGTCCACAAAAAAGAATTAAACCGGACGGCCCACTCTGCATCGATCGAGGCACCGGAAAAGACAATTGCAAGGCCGGTCCTGTCGATGCTACAGAGTCCTCCTTACTAACATCTGGAGACCTATGTCAAAATTGGGAGAGCGGGGCGGCATGATACTCTCTACTGGGACTTCAGCTTTGAATTGTCTTCACTCTTTGCAGACCCACGTCATCCATTTTCCTTGCAGTTGCCAGAAGCTCCTTATTAGTCAGACCAGTTTACCACTCACACCCCGAATGGAAGTCAGCCAAGAGATGAAGCAGGGGCAAAACAGCCTCAATTTGCACTGGAAATCGAACTTGGATCTTTGGAGCTGTGAATCAACAGTGCTAACCACTGTGCTACTAGGGTCAACCCTGGTGCAGGAGGGCATGCCAGAAGCAGCACCAGGCATACCTAAAAATGAGGTGTCAACGTGGTGAAATAACAACACAGGACTACTTGCATGCCAAATAACATAAGCAGCAAGTGATAGACAAAGCAAAGTGATCCCACACCGAAGGATCAGATTTGAGGTCTACAGACCTGTCACATCAACCATGAATGGTGGTGCACAATTAATCTAATCATTGGAAGAGGAGGTTCCACAAATATTCCTGTTCTTAATGTTTGGGGAGCCCAGCACATCAGTGCAAAAGATAAGGATGAAGCATCCACTCCAATCTTCAGCCAGAAGTACCGAGTGGATGATCCATCCCTGCGTCCTCTGCAGGTACCCAGCATCACAGATACCAGTGTCCCGTCAATTCACTCCATAAGATATCAAGAAATGGCTCAAGGCACAAGATACTGCACCGGCTATGGATCTTGACAATATTGCGGCAATAACACTGAAGACCTGTGCTCCAGAACTTGCCACCTCTCTAGCCATCTGTTCCAGTACACACTGGCATCTACCTAGAAATGTGGAAAATTGCCCAGGTGTGTGCTGTACACAAAAAGCAGGAGAAATCCAAACAGGCCAATTCGTGTCCCATCAGTCTACTCTCTATCATCAATTAAAGTTGAAGGGGTCATCAACAGCACTATCAAGCGGCACCTGCTTAGCATTGACGTTCAGTTTGGGTTCAGCAAGGGAGATTCAACTCCTCACCTCATTACAACCTTGGTTCAATCATAGACAAAATAGTTGGATTCCAGAGGTGAGGTGAGAGTGACTGCTTTTTACATCAAGGCAGCATTTGACCAAGTGTGGCATCAAGGAATCTGAGTAAGACCTAACCACCTTTACCTGCTTCATTAAGGACCCTCCTTCCATCATAAGGTCAGAAGTGGGGATGTTAGCTGATGACTGCACAATATTCAGCACTACTCGCGACTCCTCAGATGCTGAAGTACTCCATGTCCAAATACAGCATGACCTGGATAATATCCATGCTTGGGCTGATGAGTGGTAAATAACCTTTATGCCACGTAAGTGCCAGGCAATGACCATGCCAAACAAGAGAAGATCTAACCATCGCCTATGACATTCAATCTCATTACCATAATTAAATCCCCCCACTATCAACATAGAACATAGAACAGTACAGCACAGAACAGGCCCTTCGGCCCTCAATGTTGTGCCGAGCCATGATCACCCTACTCAAACCCACGTATCCACCCTATACCCGTAACCCAACAACCCCCCCTTAACCTTACTTTTATTAGGACACTACGGGCAATTTAGCATGGCCAATCCACCTAACCCGCACATCTTTGGACTGTGGGAGGAAACCGGAGCACCCGGAGGAAACCCACGCACACAGGGGGAGGCCGTGCAGACTCCACACAGACAGTGACCCAGCCGGGAATCGAACCTGGGACCCTGGAGCTGTGAAGCATTTATGCTAACCACCATGCTACCCTGCTGCCCCTCCTGTGCACATCCTGTGGGGTACCATGGGTCAGAAACTGAACTGGACAAGCCAAATAAATACAGTGGCATAAAGCGCAGGTCAGAGAGTAGGAATCCTGTAGCAAGCAACTCGCCCCCTGGTTCCCCAAAGCCTGTCCACAATCCACAAAACACAAATCAGGAGTATTCCCCACTTGCCTGGATGAGTGCAGCTTGAACAACACTAAAGAAGCTTGACACCATCCAGGAAAAAGCAGCCTGCTTGATTGGCATCCCTTCCACAAACTGTCACTCCCTCCACCATCAACACAATGGAGCTGAATTGTATACCATCTACAAGATGTACTGCAGGGCCTCACCAAGACTCCATATGCACCACCTTCTAAATCCATGACCACTGCCACCTAGAAGCTCCCCTCCAAGCTATCACCATCCTGACTTGGAAATATATTGCTGTTCCTTTAGCATCGCAGGGTCAGAATCCTGGAAATCCCTTCCTAACAGCACTGTTGGTGTACTTACACCACATGGACTGCAGCAGTTCAAGAAGGCTTTCACCACCACTTTCTCAAGGGCAATTAGGTAGGGCATTGAATGCTGGCCTAGCCATCGAAGCCCACATCCTGGAATTAATTTTTTAATGGTTTGGGCAGTCTGGAGGCTTTATAATCTTCTGGATCAGTTGAAGGGGTTGTAGATTTTGTGTACCAGGCAAACCTTGATGAATAGGAATTTCCTTTGGATTTGGTCATTATTGCACTTGATAGGTTTATCTTAAATCTCTTTGGAATTGATCTACTTCTTCTCAACTCCTCGTATGGTGTGAACAATGGTCATTGGGTTATCCCGTGCCTTACAGGGAGAATGTATTCGCAGCTCATCCATAGTGCTCATTCTGTTTTTCTTCCTATGTGTAGTTTGCCATTATGCATGTTAGGATAAAGGATTTCTCTTCCTATTGTGTGGGTGTGACTTACAATTTAGCTATCTGTGCGACAACATTCTCATTGGTTTGCTTCTTTATCTCACTGAGGTGTGCTGCAGTTGATTGATGGCTGTTTCTCTGTTCCAGAATTATCTAGCTTACAGTTACATTGGCCTGAAGTTGCAGTATCTGTGGCGTGGTGTCTTGCAGTATCTTACCAACAGATGTTGGAGGTGCAAATTGAGACTGTTTTGCTCCTGCTTTATCGCTTGGCTGACTTCTACTCAAGGTGTCCTGGTACCATGAGTGGTTAGTTGGTCTGACTAATGAGGAGCTTCTGGTAACTACAAGGAAAATGGACGAAGTAGCTCTGCAAAGAGTGAAGACAATTCATACCTGAACTCCCAGTTGAGAGTATAATTTTTGTTGAGATGGTTGGGAATTTTAAGTTCAGTGTAATTGATGACAGAGGTTGTTTTAATGTAATCTGCCATTTTATAAGATCAGAGCAACACAGGCATTTCTGCTTAGAAGAAAAAAGGACAGTTTAGGATGACATTTGTGATTCAAAGATTTGTTTCCAACCATACCTGAATAATTGCAGAGTCATGCCGATAGACAGAAGATGGATTTCTCCATGCCCGCAGAGGGTGTGTGCCATACACAGCCATAGGTCTCTCGGCCACAGTTCCTTGTCCGAGAGAACATAACACTGGCTCCCATTTCCAACTTAAATTTTCTGAGATGAACAATAACTGAGATGTCCATTCCAGAATGAAAATCCCTGATCTTTGACTCCACTTCAGAAGCATGGTTGCATTTCCACTTGGTGTGATACCTCGGGCTCGTGAATCATATCATAGAATTTCCAGTGCAGAAGGAGGCCATTCGGCCCATCGAGTCTGCACCGGCTCCTGGAAAGAGCATCTACCCAAGGTCAACACCTCCACCCTATCCCCATAACCCAGTAACCTCACCCAACACTAAGGGCAATTTTGGACACTAAGGGCAATTTATCATGGCCAATCCACTTAACCTGCACATCTTTGGACTGTGGGAGGAAACCGGAGCACCCGGAGGAAACCCACGCACACGCAGGGAGGATGTGGAGACTCGCACAGACAGTGACCCAAGCCGAAATCGAACCTGGGACCCTGGAGCTGTGAAGCAATTGTGCTATCGACAATGCTACCCTGCTGCCCTGGGATCATCTTGGGATAATCTGTGTGTCTGATTGTGTTATTTTTGCATAGCTTTTCGAAGTGTCCTATGCTATGCTGACACTGGCAGACATTGATCACACCCATGGGGTATATTGGGTCCACGGCATTGGCATGGTTGTCCACCTTCCAGTGGTCAGTTAGGATATTGCTCCCCTTGGCCTGGAATGTCGTTGCTCCTCTGCTGTTTTACTAACTGGACATTGGGGGTTATTCTTTACCATGACTTGCTTTTGTCCCTTTAAGATGGATCTGTGTCACGGTTGCCTCATGGCGCCGAGGTCCCAGGTTCGATCCCGACTCTGGGTCACTGTCAGTGTCGAGTTTGCACATTCTCCCCGTGTTTGCGTGAGTTTCACCCCCACAACCCAAAAAGATGTGCAGGGTAAGTGGATTGGTCAAGGTAAATTGCTCCTTAATTGGAAAAAATAAATTGGATACTCTAAATTTAAAAAAAAGATGCATCTGTGCTGTAAATGGATTTCAGATTGCCTGACAATCTGAAATACCTTTTCATGTGTCAAATCTTCCTTAGTTTGACACAGATCTCAGAATGCATCATCTGCCACTCCGATAACAATTCTGTCCTTGATTAGCTCTAATTTCAGGTCACCATTGTCAGAACCTCCTTTATGAATGAGTCAACACGTTCTCCTGGTTGTTGGATCATTTGTTTTTTCTAAAGACCATTATGGTGGCACAGTGGTTAGCACTCCTGCCTCACAGCACCAGGGATCCAGTTCAATTCTAGCCTCGGGTGACTGTCTGTGTGGAGTTTGCACTTTCTCCCTGTGTCTGCGTGGGTTTCCTTCGGGTCCTCTGGTTTCTTCCCAAAGTCCAGAGATGTGCAGGTTAGTTGGATTGGCCATCCTAAATTACCCCTTAGTGTCCGAAAGGTTAGGTGGGGTTACTGGTGTTGCTCGTTCTGGGTGAGTGTGCTTAACACTCAATTTGGCTCTGTTTCGTTACTTAGCTCTGGAGTCGCCAGGTATCGTTAAGATACCGCCACAAGTTTCGAGGTCAAGTTCAAAGCAATAAAACCATACACCAATTAGTATGTTCAAACAAATGAGTTTATTATAATACAATTATAACCTGCTCATGCACACGCTAAGATGATTAAACTATTCCTACCACTACATAAACCAACGCTTATCTTAAAGGGAACTGCTGGATCAGGGGACAAGGCCTCTTCCTCTGCACTAGTCCGCAGACTTCAGGTTGGTACTGGTTAAAAAGGAGTCAGGAGTGTCTATCTCTGGTAGCGATCATTGTGAGACACTTACTTGCTGGCGGCTGCTGTGCCAAACCTCTCCTCTCTCTCGGTCAAGGTCTTCTTTGATAAAAGCTGGTCGAGGGGCTGGTCCATAGAGGAGGGCTGGTCAAGAAGAACGAACTAAGTGTGGGACCTGTCTTTTATAGGTCATAGGGCTTCGCGCCCTTTTGGGCGGACCCTTTACCTGCTGGGAATCGATTGGGTATCTTCCCAATCGATTTGTTTGAATCCCCCCAATACTGAGGCTGTCTCTCGGCTACTGGGCGGGCCTTCAGGTGCTTTGTTTTCGAACCCCGCTGGTGCCGGGGTGTCTGGTTTCCCATACACTGTTGCAATCACTTCTCTATTTGTGTCCATTGTCCCTGGGATCGTTCCATTGCTATGTTAACTATCCCGGAGATTGCCTCATTAGTATGCGGAATGTTCGTTTCGGTACTGTCTGCTCTCTTAGCAGACAGAATACACATTGGCTTGGTGCAGCCTGCTTGTGCTGCAAACATTGTCCATTTTAACCTGCAAGCTTTGCGTTCCTCCATTTTGTATTGAAGGAATGGCCAACTTCGGTGGCTACACTCCCTCCTTGTGATCCTTATGAGAAATCATGAAGGATCACCCAAGTATGGTGTCTTTGGGTCCCCTGACCTCAGCGAGTTCCATGGCTTCTATTCTTTCCTCAACTATGGCAAAAGAAATTTAACTAACAATTTCTGATTGGCGCTATGTCAAAGGGGACATGCATTACCAATTGGAATCGGGAACCTCTAACTATCCTCAATAAACTACTCTCATCTCATATGTAAACATTCTACAACATTCTAAGTCCTTAATCATTCACACAACAGCATCATTACATTCCATTTTCTGACTCGGCAGTCGAGCTCAGAACATTATAATACAGCCGCAAAAGTCTTTATTTACAGATCACATCAAAATTAAATCCTTTATTACACATCAAGGGGTTGGGGGGATTGGTGGAATCCGAAAATGGGGGATTGTAATCTGTACACTGTTGAGGCACGAGAGCGGTGGGCTCTCCTTCTCCATTTCCTCATCCTGGGGGTTTGGACTATAATACAGAGAACTGCAATCACCAAAAGTGATTCTATGACATACGACAAGGAGTACCATGTCAGAGATCTGGTACACCACGTCGGGGTACTGTTACCATTGACTAGGCTGGGGGTGGTCTGGGTTTGGGAGAAGTTAGCAAACGTTGTACTGTGGGAAAGGGGGTCCGCGTCCACGCGCAACCACACAGATGCCACAATAGCTAAAAACATAGCAAGTGGAGTGCTCTTCATCTTCTCTGTCTCTTTTCTTCTCTTCTCTTCCTTCCTGGGATCTTGCTGTGCTGTTGCTTCGGTTCCTCTCTTGAACGTCCGAAAGCTAAGGGATCAAGCATATTATCTGTTAGTGTTCAGCTTAATATCTTGACTTTAAGTATATCTGTCCTCTTGTTCCAAATTTCCCTTTATGATGGTCACCTCCATGTGAGTCCCTCATTTTTTTTTTCAAAAAGCGGATTTAGGACCAGACATATACTTATCTACTAAACCAGTGCGTGCCGTCTCGCAGAGTGGTGCAATTTACCATACCAAAATGTTCCTGGATGGAATAAACAAAATGAAACCAAGCTTTAGAAATGAAAGGTCGAATGAGTTGCGTATGGGCCGCGACGGGTAAGAGTTGAATGGGATCCCCGGGTAGGGCGTGCTGTGCTGTACCCGAGCTTAGCTGACCAAAGGGGTGGTCCTCAGACAGGGCGGGTCCTCAATGCCGTTTCTCCACTGCCTGAGCAACCTGAAACAAACGGGCAAGAATGTAGTCATTGTTAAATTGCAGCCTCTATTCCCAGAATAGAGGGGCACCTAAAATTTAAAAAAAGGGAGGAGCCAAGATGCTCCTGGTGAAGCATTGAGCTGGGCTCCAGACATTTCAGTTGAGTCAAGTTCTCAGAAATATCGGCGGACAAACTAACGTACATGTGAGGTGGTCACAAGCTTTTCAGCTGAAAACCGAGTGGCCAATCTCCATAGCAAACATTTAACAAACAAACATACAAACATGCGTGCAGGTTCCATCAGAAAGGACAGCACTTCTCTCAAGCGGTCCCTCTTTTTACATCATCTGGACACCTCATTTCTCTTCATTCTCTGCGAACAGGGTCGCAAAGGGGTTGCTGTGTCGGGAGTCAGACATCAAGTCATCCTCTTCTCCCGGATACCATACCCTTGTATGGATCAGGCATGCAATTTTTGCATTGTGTGACCGGGGGTCACTCTCATCGTTTCGGACAAGTCTCCAAGAATTGTCCCTGTGCCAAATCGTGGGGTCTAAAATTGAAGGAGCGTTGTCGGGGTCGTCAGTGTTGGGTGGTGGGTTTGGGTGTGGGTCTGGATTTTTAATGTAAGTGATCTCCAATGGGTCACTGGAGTCGGGGTCGAAGTCGCTGAAGTGGGGGTTGTAGGGTGGAGTGCTGTGGCTGTCCTCAGTCTCGCAGTCACTGTCACTGTCTCTGCTGTGGCAGCTTGTGGGCATTCCGGGGCGTGTCCTAAAGTAGGTAGGCGGAGTCGAGGTCGAGTCCGATGAGGAACTGGTCTGTGAGGCAGGGGGTGGAAATGTTTCTCTTGTGGGCGGAGCGAGGTGTTCTGCTGCATCTAGCAGGACATGGTGCAAGTGGTTTGACTGTGTTCCATAAGCCTTTAGCTGGTTAATATGGAACCACGCAGTCTTACCGTTGGGGTACTTTATCCTATATACCGAGGGGCTGATTTTGTCCGAAATTGAGTACGGGCCGGAAAATGTTGGAGCCAAAAACGTGCTGGGGTTATATACGGATAACATCACTTGTTGCCCAACCTGAAATTCTGTGGGGTGGACATTTTTGTTGAAACAGGCCTTGCTCTGTTTCCTCCTTTTACCCAATTTTACTGCGGCTGCTAGCTGAGCAGACCTTATAGTCTCAACTAATTGTTTTACTGCTTTTTCGTGTGTGAGGGCCGTCACTTCTGGGCTGGTCATGTCGAGTCCTAAAAGGAATTCTGATCCTTTCATAGGGCGTCCGGTCATGATCGTGTGTGGGGTGAAACCTGTAGATGATGAAACAGTGTTTCTTATGAACATTAGTGCGAATGGGAGCACTGAATCCCAAGTCGAATTGTTCTGCTGTACCATTTTTCTAAGGGTCGATTTTAGAGTCCGATTCATGCGTTCCACTATCCCGCTTGACTGGGGGTGATACGCAATGTGAAAGTTCTGTTTGATTCCGAATATGGTCAGGACGTTCTTCATGACCCGTCCTGTAAAACGAGATCCCTGATCTGATTCTATACTTCTGGGGAGTTCCCATCTCGTAAAGATGTGGTGGGTCAGGATCTTTGCAGCTGTCTTTGCTGTGTTGGTGCGGGAAGGGAATGCCTCTACCCATTTGGTAAAGGTATCTATGACCACCAAAACATATTTATTGCCATTCCTGCAAGGGGGCAATGGTCCTATAAAATCGATCTGGCGGTTTGTCCAGGGGCCATTAACGGGGTGTGTGTGGCTGAGTTGTGCCTTCTTTGAATACCTCTCCGGGTTATTCTGTGCGCAAATTAAACAATTCTCTATGTAGTGGGTTACATCTTGTCGTAAGTTGGGCCACCAACAGAGTTGTCTAAGGTGTGTAGTGGTAGGGTCGATCCCTTGCTGTCCATGACCATCATGGAATAAGGCAATCATTTGATTCCTGTCCTTGTCAGGAACCACATACAATTTGTCTTTTATGATCACACCCTCATGTGTGGTCAAAGCGTGTTTGAATTTATCGTACTGGGCCACAAAGTTTCCTTTTAAAATCTCCCGGAGATTTTCGTCCTGCTTCTGCGCCTGTACTAAATCTTCTATTTCTGTCTGTGAGACCTGAACTGCTCTCACAGGGGCGCTAGCTGGTGTGCTAGCTGGGGGTGTCCAAAAGTGACCTCGCCTGGAACCTGCTTTTGCCAATGCATCGGCTTTCACATTTCCAGGGGGGGAAAGACCTATTGTGACTTCTAACTTTTGATGCCATACGTCCTATCCTTTGCCTTCTCTAGGATATGGCGGAGTAATGGGGCTGATGGAAGGGGCTTCCCGTCTGCGGAGACAAAACCTCTTGTCCTCCACAGGGGTAGAAAGTCTGTGAGGCTGTTGCATACATATAAACTATCCGAATATATGTCTGCTGGGCTGGGGAACGAATCTGGGTGGTCCACTATATATGCAATGGCCGCGAGCTCTGCTGCCTGTGCGCCTAAGTGACCTGGTAATTTTAGAGATATCTCTTCTAAAGCGCGTCCCTGCGCATCTTCCAAATAAATACCGCATCCAGTGATGCGTTCGCCATCTAAAACTGTGGATGAACCGTCCACATATATCTTCAATGGGGCACACGTGTCTGTGTGCTGGGGGCTCTGGCTTGAATTCCCTATCTTCCTGGGGGCGTCTTGGCAATGAAAGGTCCTGTGTTGTGTAGGGGTGCTACAATCTCGCAATCATGGGGTTGTCCTGGATGTTGTAGGTTGTCCGCTAAAAATGTGTGTGTCTTGGTCCGTTTAACTGTTATGTCCCGTCCTTGTAACAGAAGTGTCCACCTAGCTGCTCTTATCTGGCTCACTGAACCGTCCTTCAGTCAACCGTCTAAAAGTAACTGTGTGGGGGTGTGTTCGGTCAAAATTGTGATGGGATTGAGTCCGGTGATGTACGAAAAGTACTGACCTGCCCAAAATACTGCTAGTAGGTGCCTCTCGCAGGCTGAAAATCCTTGTTCTACGGGGTCTAAAAGTCTTGAGGCATAAGCAACTGGTCGTAGCTGCTCATGCCGTTCCTGAAGGAGCACGGCCGAGAGGGTCAGATCGGTGCTAGCTACCTCTATTGCATAGGGGGAGAGCTGGTCTGGAACTTGTAGCGTGGGTGCTGCGCTAAGGGCATTCTTTGACTCTTCCACAGCCTCTGTATGCTGCGGAAGCCATTCCCAAAGGGCTCCTTTCTTAAGGGGTCTGAGAGTGGGGCTGCCTTGGTCGCAAAACCATCAATATGGTTCCGACAATACCCCACCAGTCCTAAAAATGACCGGAGGGCTGAAACACTTTGGGGAAGGGGCAATTTGACGATCGATTCAATTCTTTTGAACTTGATCCCGTGTTTGCCGTGCGTGATGACTGTACCCAAATACATCACTTGATTCTCCAATATTTGGGCCTTTCTGGGGTTAACTTTACATCCAATACTTTGCAATAGTTCCAGGAGTTCAGACAGAAGCGTGATGTGCTCTGCCTTGGTGTCTGTCTGCAGTAATAGGTCGTCCACATACTGTACCAGACATTCGGGTCGGGAAAATTTTGCTAGTCCATTTGCCAGCTGTCGGTGGAAAATGGAGGGGAAATTGTGGAATCCTTGTGGGAGGCATGTCCACGTATACTGCTGTCCTTTAAATGTGAAGGCAAATTTGTACGCCTTTGCCAATGGGATTGACCAGAAGCCATTGCTAATGTCCAATACCGTGAAATATTTGGAGTGGAGTCCCTGCTTGAGCATGGTCTCGGGACCTGTGGGGGCTACTACTGGGGTAACTTTGTTGAGTTCCCGATAATCTATGGTCAGACCCCATGATCCATCGGGCTTCCTCACTGGCCAAATAGGTGCATTATTAGTTGAGGCTACTGTCCTAAGTACACCCTGCTCTAATAAGCTCTCTATAACCTTTCCAATTTCTCCCTCTGCTTCTAGGGGAAATCGGTACTGTCTCTGTGGTCTCGGGTCAGGTCCAGTAACTTGAACTTGTCCAGTCATTCTGCCGCAGTCGTGCCGGTGACTGGCAAATGCTGACCTGTGTCTGTTCAAAACTGCCCTAACATGTTTGTCCGTGCTAAGTGTCGTCGGGTCGAAACAATAGTCGCCTACTGCGCTAATCCTATTTGCGTACTCTCCTACTGTGAGCGTTGCGGGTGCTCTGTCAGATTTTGCCATTCTCCAGACACATTGATTTACTGGATCGAACGACAGGCTATGGGCATTCATGAAGTCAATACCCAGTATATGTTCTGCTGTGTGGGGCAGATTAACTAAAACAACGGGGTGTCTGGTGGAGATGTTCCCTAGCTGGATTGATACAGGGGCTGTAATGTGTCCCTGCTGTGAGTGACCTGGAAAGCCGCTGAGTGTAATTGAAGCTGTAGTGGGCCACGTGTCTGCCTGTGGTGTAGTGGAGGAATTAATGGTAGTGCGGGACCCTCCTGTGTCCCAAAGTAATTCTATGGGCTTCCCTCTAATTTTTGTTGTGACCACCGGTCTTCCGGATCAGTCCCAGAGGGTGTCACAGACCCAAGTGGGGGAGCCCGAACACCGTCAGTCCGTTCCGTCCACATTGGTCTGTCCTGACTGCGTCCCTATACTATGGATTGACTTTGCTTTATTCCTGGTCAGAGTGCCTGTCTGCTGGCCTCTCTGAGATTTCTGCGGGCCGTTGCATTCCATAGCGAAATGCCCTAAATGTCCGCAGTTGTAACATTCCTGCGACTTCTGTGGGGGCTGTTCTTTCCTTCATTTACCCATGCGGGATTTTGGTGCGCTCTCACTGCCTGAATATCTGCTGCAGCCTGAGCTTCTTCTGGGGTCTTTACTTTTACCTTGCCTTGGACAGATTGCTCCCAAGCGCGGGACAATCTTTTCAGTACCCATTTTTCATTATGGGCCTCTTCTGAGGGGTCGTAACTGCTGCAGACATTCTGTCCTGCATCTGTGGCATGGGAGATGATTGTGCGGGTCCATTTAACCATATTATCACGGGTTAAATGTGCGCGGTCTAAATCACCAAAAACGGCAGTGAAATGAATCCACAGCCTTCCTCCGAATGCTGTGGGGCGCTCTGTCCTCTTCTGCCTACACTTATTTAGGCCTTCAACTGGGTCTCCTCTGTTGTACCCTATCATGTCTAAAATAGATGTATGCATCTCTTCGAGGGTGCCTCCTCCAACGTTCTGTGGGTCGGGGAGGGCTGCTACAACCAATGAGTCTAAACTCAAAACTGTGAGCTTCACTTGCTCTCGCTCATCCAGGCCGTACATGGTCGCCTGTTGCTTCACTCATGCGAAAAATTGGTGGGGGTCTGCAGTGGGGAGGAACGGGGTGATTTTCTCACACGCGTCCCTTAGTTGTGTTACGGTTAAGGGGGTGATGTAGGTGACCTCGGGTGCGCCTTCTGCGGTTGCTTTTCTTTGGGTAGTGACTGGGTTCATTGGTGCGGGTGCTATCTGATCTGTGGGGGGTTGGGGCGCTTTCCTTTTCTGTTGCGCTGCTGGCGCACATGTTCCCAGAACATAGCGCTGCGCGGTTTTGCTTAATTCCTGCCAATCTGGGGCATTGTCCTCATCTAACTGGGTTCCAAATGTCTCTTGGAACCCATTCTGTACAGAAAGCAGAGATTGCAGCTGCGCAATCTGCTTCCTACATTTCGCATGATCCACTGTGCTTTGCCTTTGCTCAGTGGTGGCAGCATGGAGTGCTCTTAAAGCTGCCTTTAGGTCAGAGCATTGCCTTTGCAGTGCCTCTGCCTACTTCCCTGAATCTTCTCTTATCAGAACTGCGCGCTGCACATCCTGATAGGCTTTCTCATACTGGGCTTGGGAACTGCTCAGATGGGCTAGACAAGACTGATGTGCCCTCTTGGCATCATCCACCTCTCTATCCTTATCTGCCAGTCGTTGCCTTAAACCTAGGTTCTCCTTTTCGATGTCCCTGACATCCGCTTTGCTCATTCTATTCCTCTCTTCTAATTCTTTGCGGAGCGTCCGAACGACCTCCTCTGTGCCTCCCAATTGTACCAAGCAGGACACAATTGTCATCGGCTTGCGTGCTTTTATGAATTTGAGATAGGTTCTCCCACCAAGTATGTCCTATACTCCCGGGACCTATCTCTTCATTCACACAAAATTCACTCCAAAGGGGCCATCCTTTCCCTTTGAGGTACTTTCTGAGTTCCAGCTCCCATACGGGACACTGACCTACTCTGCTGCTGCTGGTCGCTGCGACCACGAACTGCGACCTGGGTTCATGAGGCGTTCCATTGCCTGCATGGCCATTTCTTTTATGCTCTCTTTTTAATTTGGAACGAGGGATGATAAGGCAATGCTTTTAAAATACGGGTACGGCTTTCGCTATGTTCCGACATATAAAACTCCCGATAGTTTGTCGCAACAAAAATCTCTCGGTTTAACTTTACAACCCTGTTCGTTACGCATGCAGAAACACACTTCCGAATTATGAATGGCCAACTTCAGTGGCTACACTGGGTTTACGGGGATGGAGTGGAGGCATGTGCTTAAGTAGGGTGCTCTTTCCAAGGGCTGGTGCAGACACAATGGGCCGAATGGCATCCTTCTGCACTGTAAATTCTATGATTCTGTATGAGCAGAAGTAGGTCATTCTGCCCATCAAGTCTGCTCCGCCATTCAATGAAATCATGGCTGATCTGATATAATCCTCAACTCCACTTTCCCACCTGATCCCCATAACCATAGATTTCCTTACTGATTAAAAATCTGTTTATCTCAGCCTTGAACATACTTAATGACCCAGCTTCTATAGTCCTATGCTGTAAAGAATTCCAAAGATGACCCAGTCGCTGAGAGAAGAAATTCCTCCTCATCTCTGTCTTAAATGAGCGATCGCTTACTCTAAGATGAGGGGTCCTAGACTCTCCCACAAAGGAAAACAACCTCTCAGCATCTACCCTACCAAGCCTGCTGAGAATCTTGTATGTCTCAATAAGGTTACCTCTCATTCTTCTCAACTTCAATGAGTACCGGCCCAATCTACTCAACCTCCCCTCATAAGAAAATCCCTCCGTACCCAGGATCAATCTAGTGAACCTTTTCTGGACTGCCTCCAATACCAATATATCTTTCCTTAGATAAGGCGACCAAAATGTTCACAGTATTCCAGATGTGGTCTAACCAGTGCCCTGCAAGCCTTCCCAATTTTTCCCTATTACCTGTGGAACTTGCAAGCCTTTTGTGATTTATAGAACATAGAACAGTACAGGCCCTTCAGCCCACAATGTTGTGCCGACCATTTATCCTAATCTAAGATCAACCTAACCTACACCCCTTTAATTTACTGCTGTCCATGTGCCTGTCCAAGAGTCACTTAAATGTCCCTAATGACTCTGGCTCCACCACCTCTGCTGGCAGTGCATTCCACGCACCCACCACTCTCTCTGTAAAGAACCTACCTCTGACATCTCCCCTATACCTTCCTCCAGTCACCTTAAAATTATGTCCCCTCATGACAGCCTTTTCCACCCTGGGGAAAAGTCTCTGACTATCCATTCTATCCATGCCTCTAATCACCTTGTACACCTCTATCAAGTCACCTCTCTTCCTTCTTCACTCCAGTGGAAAAAGACCTAGCTCCCTCAACCTTTCTTCATAAGTCATGCCCTCCAGTCCAGGCAGCATCCTAGTAAATCTCTTCTGCACCCTCTCCAATGCATTCACATCCTTCCTATAATGAGGCGACCAGAACTGGACACAATATGCACGAGGACCCACTGAGAATTGTAAGGAAAATCGAGTAATAATAGTGGGGGATTTCAATTTCCCCAATATTAATTGGGATAATCAAACTGTGAAAGGCTTAGAGTGGAATTCTTAAAATTCACACAGGAGAGATCTTTATGCCAATATATAGAAAGTCTGACAAGGGACGGGGCAGTGCTGGATCTAGTTATAGGGAATGAAGCAGGGCATATGGATGAAGTTTCAGTGGGGGAGCATTTCGGAAACCGTGACCATAACTCAGTAGAATTTAAGGTAGTTATGGAAAGGGACAAAGGTAGACCTGAAATTATGGTTCTTAATTGGGGAGGGCCAATTTTAATAAAATAAGACAGGATCCGTCCAAAGTTAACTGGGAGCACCTACTTGGGCAATCTACATCAGAGCAGCGGGATTCATTCAAAAAGGAAATCGAGAGACTATAGGGCCAACATGTTCCCATGATAATGAAGGGTGGGAGCAATAAGTCCCGAGAACCCTGGATACCAAGGGATAGCTTGGAGAGTATAAGGAAAAAAAGGGCGGCTGATAGCGGATACCAAAGACTCAAACAGCGGAAGCCCTAGAGGGATATAGAGGGCGGTATTCTCCCCACCCCCCACCACGTGGGAGAATCGGCGGTGCGCCGCGCGAATCACGCCACGCCACCCTGACGCCCCCACGCGATTCTCCCACCCCCCCTCCCGAAACCAGCGCTGCGTGAATCGCGTCGGGCCGCTTGGAGAATCGGCACAAACGGCGAGCGGCGATTCTCCAGCCCAGAAGGGCCGAGCGTAAACAGCCGAGTCCCGCCGGCGCAGTCTACATCTGGTCACTGTCGGCGGGTACTTGTCGCGAAGGCTTGGGGGGGGGGGCGGCCTGTGGGGGTGGGGGAGGGGGGCTCCGTTCCCGGGGGGGAGCCTCCGATGGTGTCTGGCCGGCGATCGGGCCTCACCGACCGGCGAGCCGGCCTCTCTTCCCCCCCCCCCCCCCCCCCCTCCCCGCCAGCCCCAGAACCCCGGCGCCATGTTGGTGAGGGGCCGGAGCGCTCCGTGAGGTAACCACGCATGCGCTAGTTAGCGCCGGCCCAACTGCGCATGTGCGGGACCCAAGGCGCCGCGTCTTTTACGCAACGCCGGGTCTCTGATGCCACGCCGAAGCCCCGCCCCCGTAAAGCATGCGGCACCCCTTTTAGCTCCATGGAGGGGGGAGAATAGGGATCTGGGAACGGGCGCCGACTCCGGTTTTTACTCCGGCCTTGGCACTTAGACTCCCGTTGGGAGAATCCCGCCCAGAAAGTGCAAGGAGGATACTTAAGAATGAAATTAGGAGAGGGAAGAGGGGCATAAAAATGCTCTGACTGTAAAATAAAGAAAACCCAGCAGTGTTTTATAAGCATATTAAGGGCAGGTGGTTGACCAGGGTAAGAGTCGGGCCCATTAGGGACCAACATGACAATTTGTGTGTGGAACCAGAAGATATAGGTGAGGTTTTAAATGAGTATTTTGCATCTATATTCACTAAGGAGAAGGATAGCGCAGTTAGCACATTCTGATTTACTTGAACAACTTAAAATTGAGAGGGAGGAGGTATTACCAGTTTAATGGGTCTAAAAGTGGATAAATCCCCGGGACAGATGAGATGTCTGCCAAATTGCTGTGGGATGTATCCCAGATTGCTGTGGGAAGTATCCCAGATTGCTGTGGGAAGTAAGGGAGGAGATTGCAGCGGCTCTGACAAAATGACAAAAAAATTTAAGTCTTCTCTAGCCACAGGAGAGGTGTCAGAGGCCTGGAGGACAGCTAATATTGTGCCATTATTCAAGAAGGGGAGTAGGTGACATACCACGAAATTAAAGGCCAGTCAGTCTAACTTCAATAGTGGGGAAACTACTGGAAAAAATTCTGAGGGACAGAATTGATCTCCATTTGGAGAGGCAAGGATTAATCAAGGATAGTCAGCATGGTTTTGTCAAAGGGAGATCATGTCTTACAAACTTGATTGAATTTTTTGAGGAGGTGACTAGGTCTGTGGATGAGGGTAGTGCAGTTGATGTAATCTACATGGATTTAAGTAAGGCTTTTGACAAGGTCCCACATGGGAGGTTGATGAAGAAGGTAAGACCCTATGGAATCCAGTGCAATTTGGCAAACAGGTCAAAAGCTGGCTACTGGTTGGAGGCAGAGGGTAATGGTTGAAGGTTGTTTTTGTGACTGGAAGCCTGTGTCTAGTGGTGTTCTGCAGGGTTTCGGTGCCAGGTCCCTTGTTGTTTGTTGTATACTTTAAATGATCTAGATGTGAATGTAGTAGGTATGATAAGTAGGTTCGCAGATGGCACAAAAATTAGTGGTGTGGTAAATAGTGGGGAACATTGAACATAGAACAGTACAGCACAGAACAGGCCCTTCGGCCCTCGATGTTGTGCCGAGCAATGATCACCCTACTCAAACCCACGTATCCACCCTATACCCGTAACCCAACAACCCCCCCTTAACCTTACATTTTAGGACACTACGGGCAATTTAGCATGGCCAATCCACCTAACCCGCACATCTTTGGACTGTGGGAGGAAACCGGAGCACCCGGAGGAAACCCACGCACACACGGGGAGGACGTGCAGACTCCGCACAGACAGTGACCCAGCCGGGAATCGAACCTGGGACCCTGGAGCTGTGAAGCATTTATGCTAACCACCATGCTACCGTGCTGCCCAGGGAGTAAGGCCTTAGATTACAGGCTGATATAGATGGGCTAGTAGATGGGCATAAGAGCGGCAAATGGAATTTAACCATGAAAAGTGTGAGGTAATGCATTTTGGGAGAACTAACAAGGCAAGGGAAAATACAATGAATGGTTGGACCCTAGGAAGTGCAGAAGATGAAAGGGACCTTGCTGTGAAGACAGCAGGGCAGGAATATAAGCTGGTTAAAAAGGCCTATGGGATTCTTGCCTTTATTAACTGAGCATTGAATATAAGAACAGGGAGGTTATGCTGGAGTTGTATAAAATATTGGTTAGGCCCCAGCTGGAGTACTGTGTGCAGTCCTGATCACCATACTATAGAAAGGAAGTGATTGCCCTGGAGAAGGTGCGGAGGAGATTCACCAGGATGTTTCATGGGCTGGATCACTTCAGCTGTCAAGAGAGACTGGACAGGCTGCGGTTGTTTCCTTCTGCAGAGAAGGTTGAGGGGGGACCTGATTGAGGTGTATAAAATTATGAGGGATGTAGATGGGGGTACAGGAAAGTACTTTTCCCCTGAGTGGAGGGTTCAATAACCAGGGGGCATAGCTTTAAGGTAGGCGGCAGGAGGTTTAGAGGAGATGTGAGGAAAAGCTTTTTCACCCAAGAGAGTGGTTGGAATCTGGAAGTCATTGCCTGAAAGGATGTTAGAGGTGGGAATCTAGGGCAGCATGGTGGTGCAGTGGGTTAGCACTGCGGCCTCACAGCGCTTGAGGTTCCAGGTTCGATCCCGGTCCTGGGTCACTGTCCGTGTGGAGTTTGCACATTCTCCCCGTGTTTGCGTGGGTTTCGCCCCCACAACCCAAAAATGTGCAAGCTAGGTGGATTGGCCACGCTAAATTGCCCCTTAATTGGAAAAAATGAATTGGGTACTCTAAATTTTAAAAAAAGAGGTGGGAACCTTCACAACTTTTAAGAAGTATTTAGATGAACACTTGAAATACCATAGCAAACAAGGTTGTGTAGATCAAGTGCTGGAAAATGGGATTAGAATAGTTAGGTGCTTGATGGTTGGCACAGATGCTGTGGGCTGAAGGGCCTCTTTCTGTGCTGTAAAGCTCTATAACTCTATCACCACCTGTGATCTGTGACCTGTGATCACCACCTGAAATCCCTCTGTGTTGCAGCTTTCTGCAATCTTCTTTCATTTAGAAGTCTTACAATAGCAGGTTAAAGTCCAACATGTTTGTTTCAAACACTAGCTTTCGGAGCACTGCTCCTTCCTCAGGTGAATAAAGAGGTTTGTTCCAGAAACATACATATAGACAAATTCAAAGATGCCAGACTATGCTTAGAATGCGAGCATTTGCAGATAATTGAATCCTTACAGATCCAGAGATAGGGGTTACCCCAGGTTAAAGAGTGTGTGAATTGTCTCAAGCCAGGACAGTTGGTAGGATTTCACAAGCCCAGGCCAGATGGTGGAGGTTGTGAGGCAACCTTTAACAAATCCATGCTGACTATCCCTGACTTGTCCATGCCTTTCTATGTGACAGTTAATCTTTTCTCTCAGGATTGATTCTATTAATTTGTCCACCACCGATGTAAGACTAACTGGCCTATAATTGTTCGGCATTTCCTTCGATCCCTTTTTAAACAATGGTACCACATTTGCATTTCTCCAGTCCTCTGGTACCTCCCTTGTGTCTAGTAAGGATTGGAAAATCCTCAGAGCATCCTCAGAGCATCTGCTATCTCCTCCCTGACCTCCTTCAGTAGCCTTGGAAACAATCCATCTGGCCATGGCGACCTATCAACTTTCAAGGATTTCAATCCTTCGAGTATTTCCTCTCTCTTTATGAATATCCCATCCAGTATTTCACAGACAAGAAACAAGAAGACCAAAAAAATCATTTAAAACTCTTCCCACAGCCTCTTCATTGTAATGATATGTAGAATATCATTTGTGTATATTACATAATAACCAAACTGTATATAAAGATTAGTGCCTGGATGCATAGATTACAATTCTAGTATCCGACCACAGGTGGCGTGGCTACAGGCGAAAGTTACTGGAAGACACTCACATGTGAGGGACACAACCTGGACAGCAGGCACTGACTGCAGTCACTGACTGCAGTCACAGATCGAGCAGCTCCTGAGTCAACAGTCATTAATAATAGTTAATCACAGTTGTTTTGTATTTAACCAACGTATCCAACTGTAAACTTAGTAGACATCAGTTAGTTAGTTAATAAACAGTTTTGTTCATGTACAAAGCTGTATGTTCTCTGATCACTTCAACTACAAAGATCTCACCATCCATGCATACAGTGAACATTACAATCATCTGCACACAAGTTCTCCTCTTCATCTCTGATAGGTCCCACATCTTCCTTAACTAACTTTTTACCATAAATATATTGGTAAAACATCTTTAACTTTACTTGCTAATCTTTTTTCTTGCCCTCTCTTTGATTTTCTTATTCCTTTTGACTTTGTCCCTGCATTTTCTATACTTGTCTAGGCTATCTGCAGTGCTTAGTTCTTATCATGCGCTTTCTTTTTCTATTTGATGTTGTCCTGAATTACTCTAGACAACCGGGGGGGGGGGGGGGGGGGGGGGGGGGTCTAGATTTGGCAGTACCACTCTTACTTTCAATGGGGACATGTCTACTTTGTACATTTAGGATCTCTCCTTTTTGCGCTTCCCACTGGTTTTCCACAGATGTAACCTTTAGCAATGCTGCCCGGTTGACCTCAACCAAGTTCCTTCTTATTTCTACAAAATGTGCCTTCCTCCAGTTCAAAATGTTTACTCCTGCTTCATCTCTTTTCCATGGTACAGTAATACTGAATCTAACTGAATTGTGATCACTATCCCGGATATGGTCACCAACTGTCACTTCACCGACTTTCCCTTTTTCATTCCCCAAGACTGGGTCCAGAATTGCATCGCCCCTCATTGGGTGAAAAGATTTTCCTGCATGAATTTTTCTCCCTCAGTTCCCCTTATGTTGTTTGATTCCCAGTTGATATTGGGATAGTTAATGTCTCCTATTATTATTATCCTCTTGTTCTTACTGGCAGAAATTTGCCGACATATTTACTCTTCTGTCACCCTTTCACAATTTGGGGGTGTATAGTATATCTCCAGTATGCACCACCTTAAATTGAATAAGACTTTGGGCGGGATCCATCGCGTGGTTTTCGGCGGCAGAGACGGCCCGCAAGCGGGATTGAGATCCTGCTATTGTCAATGGGATTTTTTGTTGACTGCATCTCTCATCGCTGGGCATGGGACCGGAATTTCCCGCCGGCGTGAACAACCGGTAAATCATATCTAGCACACAATTTTATTCACCTTCCACAAAGCTAACCTCCACACTCAGGCCCCCAACGTCGCTCCCAACTCCTCCTCACATTTACGCCTGACCTCCTCCATGGGTGCACTCTCCCTCTTCATCAGCTCCCCATGTATATTGCAACCCTGCCCTTCCCAATTTCATACTTGGACAGAAGCTTATTGTGGTAGTCACCACTGTTGTATATATATCGCTAATGAGGTGTATTACAGTAAGGCTCCTGTACTACAGGTACGGGGTAGATCCCTGCCTGCTGGCTCCGCCCAGTAGGTGGAGTATAAATGTGGGGCTCTCCGAGCTGCAGCCATTTCGACAGCAGCTGCGGGAGGCTACACATCTCTGCGTAATAAAGCCTCAATTACACTCTACTCTCGTCTCGTCGTAATTGATAGTGCATCAATTTAAGACGCAGAGATTTTATAATGTGGATCTCCGCATCAAGCCTGATCGCCTTCAGCTGCACCCTCAAGCAGACAATGCCAAGTCAGCCTTCGCACATTGGTTAGCTTGCTTTGAAGCATACATTGGATCTGCGACAGAACCACCCTCAGAGGCACAGAAGCTCTAGATCCTGTATATGCAGTGAACACACTATCGTGGACCCCACCAGCGACCGCCCCCAGCCAACCCCAAGACTGTGCCGCGTAGCAGCCAACCAACCCCGGGGGACCCAAGTGCTACTCCTGCAGACAGACAAAACACCCCCGGCAGCGCTGCCCGGCGCAGAGCGCGCTCAGCAGGGCCTGCGGCAAGAAAGAAAATTTCGCTGCTGTGTGCCAGGCCAGCACGATCGCCGCTGCAACCAGACCCATGTCCCTGCACCCCCCACGGGCGACCCGTAGGCGCCGCCATCTTCCTCGCCTCAGACCTCATGCGCCCCGTGGCCGCCACCATCTTCCTCGCCTCAGAACACGTGCGGCCCGTGGGCGCCGCCATCTTGCTTGCCTCAGGACACGTGCAGTCTTTGGGTGCCACCATCTTTAATGCCGCCCGCCACGTGCGCCCCATGGGCGCTGCCATCTTCCCCACCTCAGGGCCCCTGCTCGTCGGGCACCTCATCGGGCCGCTCATCGCCTGCAAATGCCAGGGGCCTTCCAACATCAGCTGCGTCTCCATCACGATCGACCAGTCCCGACTGCACAACCTCGCGAACGCGTTGACGACAGTGAAGGTCGCTGGGCACAAGACATCATGCCTTCTGGACTCGGGGAGCACAGAGAGCTTCATCCACCCCAATATGGTAAGGCATTGCTCCCTCATGGTACACCCTATTAACCAAAAAATCTCCCTCGCCTCCAGATCCCACTCCGTGGCAATCCAGGGGTACTGCACCACCACCCTCACCATCCAGGGCGTAGAGTTCAGTGGCTTCCAGCTCTATGTCCTCCCCAACCTCTGCGCTGCCTTGCTACTCGGCCTGGACTTCCAGTGCAACCTCCAGAGTCTAACCCTAAAATTTGGCGGGCCCCTACCACCCCTTACTGTCTGCGGTCTCACGACCCTTAGGTTGATCCGCCTTCTCTGTTTGCAAACCTCACCCCAGATTGCAAACGCGTCGCCACCAGGAGCAGGTGGTACAGCATCCAGGACAGGACCTTCATCAGGTCTGAGGTCCAGCGGCTGCTATGGGAAGGTATTATCGAGGCCAGCAACAGCCCCTGGAGAGCCCAAGTGGTAGTTGCGAAAATTGGGGAGAAAAACAGGATGGTCATTGACTACAGTCAGACCATCAATCGGTACACGCAGCTCACGCGTACCCCCCTCCCACGCATATATGATAGGGTCAATGAGATTGCACAGTACCGGGTCATCTCGACAGTGGACCTGAAATCTTCCCACCACCAGCTCCCCCTTCGCAAGGCGGACCGCCCGTACACCGCGTTTGAGGTGAATGGCCGCCTTTACCAGTTCCTTCGGGTTCCCTTCAGTGTCACTAACGGAGTCTCGGTCTTCCAACGGGAGATGGACCGAATGGTTGACCGGTACGGACTGCGAGCCAACTTCCCGTACCTGGATAACGTCACCATCTGCGACCACGACCAGCAGGACCACGACGCTAACCTTTCCGAATTCCTCCACATCGCCAAACTCCTCACCTAATGTACAAGGAGACGTGTGTGTTCAGCACTAGCCGATTAGCCATCCTCGGCTGTGTGGTTCAAAATGGAGTTCGAGGGCCCGACCCCGATCGCATGTGCTCCCTCATGGAACTCCCCCCTTCCCCACTGCCCCAAAGCCCTCAAATGATGCCTGGGGTTCTTCTCTTACTACGCCCAGTGGGTCCCTAACTATGCGGACAACTATGCACCCGCCCACTCATTCACTCCACCGTTTTCCCACTGACGGCTGAGGCTCACCAGGCCTTCAACCATATCAAGGCCGACATCGCCACGGCCGCAATGCACGCAGTCAACAAGATGCTCCCCTTCCAAGTCGAGAGCGATGCATCAGACGTCGCTCTGGCCGCCACCCTCAACCAGGCAGCCAGGCCCGTGGCATTCTTTTCACGCACCCTCCATGCCTCCGAAATTAGGCACTCCTCCATCGAGATGGAGGCCCAAGCCATAGTAGAAACTGCGTGACATTGGAGGCATTACCTGGTATCCAAAGGTCGGTTGCCTTCGTGTTCAACAACACTTAGCGGGGCAAGATCAAAATGATAAGATCTTGAGGTGGAGGATCGAGCTCTCCACCTACAATTACAAAATTTTGTATCGCCCCGGTAAGCTCAACGAGCCCCCGATGCCCTATCCCGACGTACATGTGCCAGTTCACAAGTGGACCGACTCCGGACACTGCACGACGATCTCTGTCACCCAGGGGTCACCCGGTTTTTCACTTCATAAAGGCCCGCAATCTGCCCTACTCCATCGAGGAGGTCAGGGCTATCACCAGAGACTGCGCACGGAATGTAAACCGCACTTCCACCGGCCAGACCGAGCGCACCTAGTGAAGGCCTCCTACCCCTTTGAATGCCTCAGCGTGGATTTCAAAGGGCCCTTCCCCTCCACTGACCGAAACATGTACTTTCTTAACGTGGTCGATGAATACTCCAGATTCCCCTTTGTCGTCCCATGCCCCGATATGACGTCTGCCACTGTCATCAAAGCCCTCAACACCATCTTCGCTCTTTTCGGTTTCCCCACCTACGTTCACAGCAACCAGGGACCCTCATTTATGAGCGATGAGCTGCACCAGTACCTGCTCCGCAAGGGCATCGCCTCGAGCAGGATGACCAGCTACAACCCCCAGGGAAACGGGCAGATGGAGAGGGAGAACAGGACGGTCTGGAAGGCCGTCCTGCTGGCCCTACGGTTCAGGAATCTCCCGGCCTTCTGCTGGCAGGAGGTCCTCCCCGACGCTCTTCACTCCATTTGGTCGCTCCTTTGCACTGCGACTAATGAAACCCCCCATGAACGTCTCTTTGCCTTCCCCAGGAAGTCCACCTCCGGGGTTTCGCTCCCAACGTGGCTGGCAGCTCCAGGACCCGTTCTCCTCTTCAAGCACGTGCGGCTCCACAAGGCAGACCCGTTGGTCGAGAACGTACAGCTGCTCCATGCGAACCCACAGTACGCCTACGTGGCGTACCCCGACGACTGCCAAGACACAGTCTCCCTCAGGGACCTGGCGCCAGTTGGGTCCCCACACACCAGCTCCCCTCTGCCCCAGCGCCACCCTTCCTCCCCCCAGCGCACCTCACCACAGCCCCCGCTCCAGGACGAACCGTCCTCCCCTTGGTCCCACCCGGGGATGAAGATGAGGTCGACATGCTCCCGGAGTCACCGGCGACTGAACCGACGCCTGCATCGGTTCAGGACCCCAGGTGTAGCCAGTCCCAATAGCCATTGGGACTGCGGCGCTTGCAACGAAGGATCAAGGCGCCCGATCGTCTGAACTTTTCCTAAAATGTTTACACTCTACTCTCGTCTTGTCGTAATTGATAGTGCATCACTTATACTGTAGCATTGGGAGTGTCAGCGGCAGAAACGAAGCCACCTCCTTCCTAATAAAGGGCGGGATTCTCCGACCCCCCACTAGGTCGGAGAATCGCCCAGGGCCGGCGTCAATCCCGCTCATGCCGTGTCCCGAATTCTCCGCCACCAGAGATTCGGCGGGAGCGGGAATTGCGCCGTGCCGGTCGGCGGGGCCCCCGCGGCGATTCTCCGGCCCGCGATAGGCCGAAGTCCTGCTGCTGTCAAGCCTCTCCCGCCGGCGGGAATGAAAACACCTACCTGACCCGGCGGGATTGGCGGCACGGGCGGGTGCTGGGGTCCTGGGGGGGGGCGCGGGGCGATCTGACCCCGGGGGGGTTCCCCCACGGTGGCCTGGCCCGCAATTGGGGCCCACCGATCGGCGGGTGGGCCTCTGCCGCCTTCGCCATGGTCGTCACCATGGTGGAGGCAGAAGCGACCCCCTCGTCATGCGCCGGGATGACGTCAGCAGCCGCTGACGCTCCAGCGCATGCGCGGACCTACGCCGGCTGGCGAAGTCCTTTTGGCCCTGGCAGGCATGGCGCAAAAAAAGGCCGTTCATGCCAGCCGGCAGAGTGGGAACCACCTCCTTTCCTCCGCCGGCAATGTAATAGCCCTGTGCCATTGTTGTGTGGGGCGGCCTGGGGGAGGACGTCCACTGCGCATGCGTTAGTTGCCGCCTGCCCAACTCCGCATGCGCGGGACCCAAAGCGCCTCGTCTTTTACTCCGACGCCTCGCCGAGGCCCTGCCCCGCAAATTGTGCCACGCCCCTGCCAGCCCCACGGAAGCCCCAAAATAGGGGTCTGGGAACGGCGCCGGCACTTAGACTCCCATTGGGAGAAACGCGCCCCTGGTACAGAGGGATTTGGGTAACCTGGTATATGAAAAGAACTTGTCTGCAGTTACAGGAAGACAAATGGAATATTACCCTTTATTGCAAAGGGAATAGAGTACAAAAACAGTGAAGTGTTGGTCATTTGTGCATGGGCTTTGGGAGAACACATCTGGAGTACTGTGTATACTTTTGGTCTCCTTACTTCAGGAGGGATATACATTGGAAGTAGTTCATGGAAGGTTCACTCGGCTAATTCCTGGGATGAAGGGATTGTTTTATGAAGAAAGGTTGAGTAGGTTGGGCCTATACTCATTCGAGTTTAGAAGAACGAGGGTTGATCTTATTGAAACATATAAAATCTTGAAGAGATCGACAAGGTGGATGCTGAAAGGATATTTTACCATTCTCAGTGTCCAAAACTGGGGAACAAAGTGTAAAAATAAGGGTTTCCCGTTTAAGACAGATGGGCACAATTTTTTTCTCTCGGGATCGTTAGATTTTGAATTTCTCTCCTTCAAAGAATATTGAAGTCCGGATCATTGAATATACTCAAGACTGAATTTTTTTTTTTTTTTCTTTTTTTTTATAAATTTAGATTAGCCAATTATTTTTTCCAATTAAGGGGCAATTTAGCGTGGCCAATCTACCTACTCTGCACATTTTTGGGTTGTGGGGGCGAAACCCACGCAGACACGGGGAGAACGTGCAAACTCCACACGGACAGTGACCCAGAGCCGGGATCGAACCTGGGACCTCAGCGCCGTGAGGCGGTTGTGCTAACCACTAGGCCACCGTGCTGCCCTTACTCAAGACTGAATTTGACAGATTTTTGATCAACAAGGGAGTGAAGGGTTATGGGAGCAAACATGAAAATGGAATTCAGGCCATAGTCAGATCAGCCAGGAAAACATTGAATAGCAGAGTAGGCTCAAAGGCCAAATGGCTTACTCTTGCTAGTATTTCATATGATTTCAATACTACCTGACTCTCCAAAGCCTGTCATATATCTACAAAGCGCAAGTCAGAAGTGTGATGGAATACTCCCTATTTGCCTGCATGAATGCAGTTCCAACAACATTTGAGAAGCTTGACACCAACCAAGACAAAGCAGCCCTCTTAATTAGCACCCCATCCACCACCTTAAACATTCATTCCCACCACGACTGATTCTGTGTATACAATATGTACTACACCAACACACCAAATGTTCTTTGACAGCAACTTCTCTACCATCTAGAAGGGCAAGGACCAGCTATATGGGAACACCATCACCTGCATGTTCCCCTCCAAGCCACATACCATTCTAGCTTGAAACTATATCATCATTCCTGTCACTGGGTCAAATTCCTGGATCTCTCTTCCAAACAACACCATGGATGTACCTGCACCACATGAACTGAATGGTTCAAGAAGACAGCTCACCACCACCATCTCAAGGGCAAGTAGGGATGGCAATGAATGCTGGCACTTCGCAGGGAAGAACAAAAATACTGCTTATACCATTATAGTTATATCTTCATCTGACACATTGTAGCCTCATTTGATCAAAGGGTGATATAATGATTGGTTCCAAGGTTAATATTCTGTAAACTCAGCTCTTGTAAAAGCCACAAACTGTGTCCCTCTTTAAGGAAGACAGATAAATAGAAATTTGACAACCGCTCAACTGTTAAGGTTATCTGATGATTGTATCAGGTGAGAAAATATGATTTTAAAACATGCATTGTAATTTTAATTTAGTACAATATTCTACAATATATGAAGTTTTGTGTTGTAATGTTAACTTGTGGCTGCTGTTGAGTAAAAAGTGCAGAGTTCTGCTCCTTTTCCAAGACACCTTGGGCGGGATTCTGCGATCCTGTGTTGACGCCGTCTTAAACGGCGGTGCATTTTACGACAGCCTCATCTGGCCCCTAGGATCAACAACCCTGTGCCGCACGGGGTGCCAGCATGGCACTGGAGCGACTCACACAGCTCCAGCTACTGATACGTGTGTCAGGACGGGCGCCGCGGGTTCGCGCATGCACGCCACGGCCGGCGCAAGTTCGTGCATGCGCGCCATGGCCGCTGGGAGTTTGTGAATGGACGTGGATTGCCTACTCCGCGCCTGCCCCGACGCAACATGGCGGAGGTCTACAGGGGCCCGGTGCAGAGGAACGTAGGTAGGCCCCGATTGCGGCCAGGCCACAGTGGAGGCACCCCCCCCCCCCCCCCCGAAGTCGGATCCTCCCTCCCCCCACTACCAGGCTGCCCCCTGCAGCATGAATGCCGAGGTCCTGCCGGGTAGGACCACATGAGAATGACGGCGGCGGGACTCGGCCTAACTCGACGGGCACTTGGCCCATTGTGCGGGGAGAATCGCCCCAACTGGTGCTGCACCGACCGCGCCGGCGCCAATGGACCGGCGTCGGGACGGTGTTGGAACGGCGTTGCCTGATTCGTGCCCCCCCTCCCCCCGGGTGATTCTCCAACCCGGCGAGGGGTCTGAGAATCCCGACCCATATTATTCCTTGAACACACTCCATACAAAACTCTATCAGCACACAACCTCAAATGCCACCTGCAACCCCTTTGTATAGCAGTGTCAATTCATGAAGGTTCAAAACTGCCAAATCAATAAATTACAAATATTTACACACTTTTCTCAAATTCCTTTAACTTATATTGGACCGGCCAGTTTGCACTCGACCGTCTATAGTTGTTTTACCAGCGAGGGGCATTTCCCTAGTGAAGAGGAAAACACCAATGGATTCCTACAGATGGTACTAAATCTCCCAACTGTTTCCAGCAAGAGTTCTGACAGCCTAAATTGCTGTTCACTTGAAAATCAGATTGTGTGCAAAGCTAATTTTTATTATTTTCATTTTGCGATCACCTCATTTACAATGGAAAATGTAAGACAGAAAATGCCCCCCTATGTGGGCTGTTGGACTTGAGTTGTTTTAATATCTTACCAATTCATTTTCAAATTTCCCGTTCTTTTCTATTCTCAAGTTTCATTGCAAGTTGTGGGTCTTTTTGTACCATGCTCGAGCATGAGCTTGAAAGTGAATCATGATTATTTGATTGTGAAAGCATAACCAGCCTGATCTTTTCTTGACCCAGGACTTCCCAGAAAATGGTACAGGAAGCAATCATGAACTTTCACTCTCTGGCTTGGGGCACTGAGTTGCAATGCACCTAACACAGTCAACGTTTGAACCTGATATCTTCTGGTCAGTATGTTCAACTACTCCTTGGATAGCCTCACTGGAACAGACCTTGACTTTATGTAATAGTATAAAATGACTTCAGTGGAAATCAACATCAGTAGAAATGTAAAATGACCTGCCGACTCATTAATTCTGAAGGCGATAAGAGAAACAGTTTAAAAGGCATACCTGGCCGTAGGCTGGAGAATTGAAGCATAGAATGCAAAAGTGAGGAAGTTATGTTAAGCTATTATAATACACTAGTTGGATCCAAGTGAGAGTTTTGTGTCCAGCTCTGAGCACTACACTTTAGGAAGGATGTCAAGACCTTCGAGAGAGTGTTAAAGAAGAATTACGTTTTACGGAGAAATGAGGGAAACTGGGATTGTTCTTCTTGGAAGGCTAAGGGGAGATTTATCTGAGGTGTTCAAACCCATGAAGAGTTTTGATAGAGTTAATAAGGAGAATCTATTTCTCATGGCTGAAGGATTAGTAACCAGAAGACACAGATTGAAGGTGATAGGTGAAAGGACCAACGGAGATCTGAGGAAACCTCTTTTTATGCAGTGAGTTGTTATGATCTGGAATTCACTGCCTGAAAAGATGGTGGAATCAGGTTCAGTAATAGCGTTCGAAAGGAAATTAGATACATATTTGAAGGGGAAAATATTCCAAGGTGATGAGATCATCAATTCACTCCGAACACGATTGGAAGTAAACTTTGGTTTTAATAGTCTTAAAACTGAGCCTGCCTGCGACCAGAAGAACTGATGGCAGGCTCACACGGCTGCAGCACTTTATACTTCCGGTAGTGGGAGGGGCAATGGGCGGAGCCATGGGCGGAGCCCTGTACAAGCTCCTCATCTCACCCTATGGGCATAACTGCACAACGGCTCACAGACAGAGCCCACAAGGACATAATACAATACAATACAATGCAGTGTGAATTACATTCACCACATTCACCCCCTGTAAAAAAATCAAGTCCGGCGGGGGTGACGAGTCTACAGGTTGAGCCGGTCCGGTGACCGAGTCGTCCTCTGGGATCGGCGGAGCACCGGGGTTGCAGTCTCTTCGGGTGGCTGGGCGGTGACGGCTGGTGTGGGTGTGTGGTGTTTCGGTCCGAGCTTCATTCCTGACCGGTGCGACGGGCGAAGGGGGGCGCAGAAAACCTATAGGCGCTGGGGCGCGGGCGTGGTGTCCTCACGGCCGTCGGGGTATTCAATAAAGGCGTAGTGGGGGTTCGAGTGAAGCAGTAGCATCCTCTCTACTAGCGGGTCCGTTTTGTGTGCCCGAACGTGCTTCCGGAGGAGAACCGGGCCCGGTGTCCTCAACCAAGATGGGAGCGAAGCCCCCGTGGTAGTGCCCCTAGGGAAAACAAATAATTGTTTGTGAGGGGTCTGGTTGGTGGTGGTGCGTAGGAGGGACCTAATTGCATGGAGCGTGTCGGGGAGGACCTCCTGCCAGTGGGAGGTCGGGAGATTCCAGGACCGGAGGGTCAGTAGGAGGGTCTTCCAGACCGTCGCGTTCTCCTTCTCCACCTGCCCGTTCCCCCTGGGTTGTAGCTGGTAGTCCTGCTCGAGGCGATGCCCTTGTCGAGCAGGTACTGACGCAGCTCATCGCTCACGAAGGACGAACCCCTGTCGCTGTGTACGTAGGTGGGGAAACCGAACAGGGTGAAGACACTGTGGAGGGCTCTGATGACTGTGTGGGAGGTCATATCTGGGCACGGGATGGCAAAGGGGAAGCGGGAGAATTCGTCTATAATATTGAGGAAGTACACATTTTGATTGGTCGAGGGGAGTGGCCCATTGAAATCGATTCTCAGGTTCAAAGGGCCAGGAAGCCTTTACCAGGTGGGCCTTGTCTGGTCTATAGAAGTGCAGTTTGCACTCCGCGCAGATCGGGCAATCCCTGGTGATGGCTTTTACCTCCTCGGTGGAGAAAGGCAGATTTCGGGCTTTGACGTAGTGGGCGAGCCGGGTGACCCCCGGGTGGCAGAGGTCGTTGTAGATAGCCTTCAGGCGGTCGTCTTGTGCGCTGGCGCATGTGCCGCGGGACAGGGCATCTGGAGGCTCGTTGAGCTTCCCCGATCATAGAACATAGAACATAGAACAGTACAGCACAGAACAGGCCCTTCGGCCCTCGATGTTGTGCCGAACAATGATCACCCTACTTTAAACCCACGTAACCCGTATACCCGTAACCCAACAATCCCCCCATTAACCTTACACTACGGGCAATTTAGCATGGCCAATCCACCTAACCTGCACATCTTTGGACTGTGGGAGGAAACCGGAGCACCCGGAGGAAACCCACGCACACACAGGGAGGATGTGCAGACTCCACACAGACAGTGACCCAGCCGGGAATCGAACCTGGGACCCTGGAGCTGTGAAGCATTGATGCTAACCACCATGATCGATATATGATATCATAATTTTAGGTGTAGAGTTCGATCCTCCACCGCAAGATTTTATCGTTTTTTATTTCGCCCCTTTGCGAGGTGTCGAACATGAAGGCAACCGATCTTTGGTGGGTGATGAGGGTAAACCTCCTACCTGCAAGGTAGTGCCTCCAGTGCCGTACGGCTTCCACAATGGCTTGAGCTTCTTTTTCGACTGAGGTGTGTCGAAGTTCCGAAGCGGAGAGGGTCCGGTAGAAGAAGGCTACTGGTCTCCCTGCCTGATTCAGAGTGGCGGCGAGAGCGACCTCTGAGGCTTCGCTCTCCACCTTGAAAGGGAACGGATTCATCCACCGCCCGCATGGCGGCTTTGGCGATGTCCTCCTTGATACAGTTGAAGGCTTTGCGGGCCTCAGCTGACAGAGGGAAGAGTGTGGTCTTAAATAGTGGGCGGGCTTTGTCCGCATACTGGGGGACCCACTGGGCGTAATAAGAGAAGAATCCCAGCACCTCTTGAGGGCCCTGGGACAATGAGGGAGAGGGAGTTGTAAGAGGGGGCGCATACGGTCCGGGTCGGGGCCCAGGACTCCGTTTTCCATGACGTAGCCGAGGATGGCTAGCCTGGTAGTGCGGAAAACGCATTTCTCCTTATTGTAGGTGAGATTGAGTTTCTGGGCGGTTTGGAGAAATCGGTGGAGGTTGGCGTCGTGGTCCTGCTGGTCATGGCCGCAGATGGTGACATTGTCCAAGTACGGAAATGTGGCCCGCAGCCCGTACTGGTCCACCATTCGGTCCATTGTTCGTTGGAACACCGAGACCCCATTAGTGACGCCAAAGGGGACCCGGAGGAAATGGAAGAGGTGGCCATCTGCCTCGAACGCCGTGTAGTGGCATCCTCGGGGCGGATTGGGAGCTGGTGGTAAGCAGACTTCAGATCCACCGTGGAGAATATGCGGTACTCAGAGATCTGGTTGACCATGTCTGCAATTCTGGGGAGGGGGTACGCATCGAGGTGCGTGAACCGGTTAATGGTTTGGCTATAATCAACCACCATCCGGAACTTTTCCCCAGTCTTGACGACCACCACCTGAGCTCTCCAGGGGCTGTTACTGGCCTCTATGACTCCCTCACGTAGGAGCCACTGGACTTCAGCTCTGATGAATCCTGCAGGCTGTACTGCCTGCTGCGAGTGGCTACTGGTTTACAGTTAGCCGTCAGGTTAGCAAAGAGTGGAGGGGGGTCGATTTTTAGAGTCGCTAAGCTGCATATAGTGAGTGGGGGTAGGGGTCCGCCAAAGCTGAGTGTGAGGCTCTTGAGAATACATTGGAAATCGAGCCCGAGTAAGAGTGGGGCGCAGAGTTCGGGGAGTACGTACAGCTGGAAATTAGAGTAGCTGGCGCCCTGAATCATTAGGGTCGCAACATTGCGCCCTTGTATGTGGTCCGAGTGCGAGCCCGAGGTGAGGGAGATAGTTTGCCGTGCAGGGAGGATAGGGAGCGAACAGCATCTTACCAGGTCAGGATGTACGAAGCTCTCGGTGCTCCCGGAGTCGAAGAGGCACGGTGTCCTGTACCCGTTGATTTGAACGGACATCATCGAGCTCTGGAGGTGCTTCGGACGCGACTGGTCCAACGTGACTGCGTTGAGTTGCGGGTAGTCGGCGGCTCGATCAGCAGTTCTGGAGTGGCCCCGTGGTGACTGTCCGCGGAGGTCGTAGTCGTTGAGGTGAACTATGGTTGATGGCCAAGATGGCCGTCCCGTGGATCGCACATGGTGGGCCGCGAGGAAAATGGCGTCTAAGATGGCGGCCCCCATGACTCGCACATAGCCGGCCGCATGGGGGAGGATTGCCAAGATGGCGGCCCCCATGAGTCGCACATGTCGGGCGGAGGCTGAGTCGGCAGACACTCTGCAGCATTACGCGGTCTGCGGGCCTATGAGTTGGGGGGGCGAGTGCCCTGGACTGCGGGGGAGTTAGAGTTAGAGAGTTTCGATTTCGCAAGGCATACTCTGGCATAGTGTCCTTTGCGACCGCAGCTGCTGCAAGTCGCGTTGCAGGCCGGGCAGTGCTGCTGTGGGTGTTGGGGCTGGCCACAAAAATGGCACGCTGGCTCTCCATTGTGAGTGGGTGGCCGCGTGACGCAGGCCTGGGGCAGTCGCTGGTCGGGGGTCCACGATGGGGTCGCTTGGTCCACGGGGAATGAGTTTAGACTTCGGAACGCGACCTCCATAGTAGTTGCTAGCTCTACCGTGTCCTCCAGGTTCTGGGCGCCTTTCTCGAGTACTCGCTGGCGCACATAGTTAGACCGGAGGCCCGCAACGCAAACATCACGGACAGCGAGTTCCATATGCTGGGAGGCCGTTACAGCCTGAAAGTTACAGTCCCGAGCAAGGGTTTCTAAGTTGCGCAGGAAGTCCTCTAGCGACTCTGCGGGGCGCTGGCGGCGGGTAGTGAAAATGTGCTGCGCGTAGACCTTGTTTATCGGCCGCACGTACAAACGGTCGAACATAGCAAGGGCCTCAGTATAGGAGTTGGTACAATTGAGTTGCGTAGAGATGCGATGGCTCACCCGTGCGTGCAGTAGACTGAGTTTCTGCTCCTCTGTAGTCTCGGAGGTGATCGATTCAGCCAGGTAGGCCTTGAAACACCAAAGCCAGTGTAGGAAGATTTCCTTCACCACAGCAGCCTGCGGGTCGAGTTCTAGTCGATCAGGTTTGAGGGCTGATTCCATAGTAATTGTCTTCAAGTTTTATAAGACTATTAAATTGATGAGACCATCAATTCACTCGGAACACGATTGGAAGTAAACTGTGGTTTTAATAGTCTTACAACTGAGCCTGCCTGCGACCAGAAGAACTGAGGGCAGGCTCACACGGCTGCAGCACTTTATACTTCCGGTAGTGGGAGGGGCCATGGGTGGAGCCATGGGCGGAGCCAAGGGTGGAGCCCTGTACAAGCTACTCATCTCCCCCTATGGGCAGAGCCGCGCAACGGCTCACAGACAGAGCCCACAAGGACATAATACAATACAATAGAGTGTGAATTACATTCACCACACAAGGCTTTAATGAAATGAAATGAAATGAAAAATGCTTATTGTCACAAGTAGGCTTCAATGAAGTTACTGTGAAAAGCCCCTAGTCGCCACATTCCGGCGCCATCCCCTAATACAGGCACACACATAGTTACACAGTGGATCACCACATTCACCCCTGTTAAAAATGAGTCCGGCGGGGGGTGGCGTGGAACTATATACAGAATTGTGAATTATTTACAGAGGGGAGGGAAAAAATATATGTGTCCATCTTGTAATCCGGTGAACGTCAGAGGTTAAGCCTGTCCGGTGGTTTGACGGTTCGCTGGGAGCGACGTAACGGTGGTGGCGATGTCGGTACAGGCGGTGTCGGCGTCGACCACGTCGGTGCTGGCGGCGTTGATGCTGGCCAGTAGTGGGATGACTCTGGGAGCGTGCCAAAATCTTCCTCGTCCTCTAGCATGGGCGGGGGAAGGAGGGATGGACCTGGTGAGGCTGATGCTGGGAGCGCCAAGGGGGGGAAGGGTGGGGAGGTATGTGGGAGTGGGAGTGGCACCCGTGGGAGCCAGGTCCCTGAGCGAGACCGTATCCTGGCGGCCGTCGGGGAACTCCACGTAGGCATACTGGGGGTTGGCGTGGAGCAGGTGTACCCTGTCCACCAAAGGGTCCGCCTTGTGGAGTCGGACATGCCTACGCAGTAGTACCAGTCCTGGAGCTGCGAGCCAAATCGGGAGTGATACCCCGGATGTGGACTTCCTAGGGAAGGTAAAAACACGTTCATGGGGTGTGTTACTCGTGGCAGTGCACAGTAGCGACCGGATGGAGTGCAGTGCATCCGTGAGGACCTGCTGCCAGCGAGCGGCTGGGAGGTTTCTGGACCGTAGGGCCAGCTGGACGGCCCTCCATACCGTCCCGTTCTCCCTCTCTACCTGCCCGTTTCCCCGGGGGTTGTAGCTGGTCGTCCTGCTGGAGGCGATACCCCTGCTGAGCAGGAACTGACGCAGCTCATCGCTCATGAATGAGGATCCCCTGTCGCTGTGGATGTAGTCGGGAAAACCGAACAGAGCGAATATGGAGTTGAGGGCCCTGATGACGGTGGCAGACGTCATATCCGGGCATGGAATGGCGAAGGGGAACCTGGAGAATTCATCGACCACACTAAGGATATATGTGTTGCGGTCGGTGGAGGGGAGGGCCCCTTGAAATCCACGCTGAGGCGTTCAAAGGGGCGGGACGCTTTCACCAGGCGCGCACAGTCTGGCCGGTAGAAGTGCGGCTTGCACTCCGCACAGACCTGGCAGTCTCTGGTGACTGTCCGTACTTCCTCGACGGAGTAGGGAAGATTGCGGACTTTTACGAGGTGGTACAACCTGGTGACCCCCGGGTGGCAAAGGCTGTCATGCAGGGCACGGAGCTGGTCTACCTGTGCGCTGGCACATGTACCTTGAGAGAGGGTGTCTGGGGGCTCGTTGAGCTTGCCGGGGCGATACAAGATCTCGTAATTATAGGTGGAGAGCTCGATTCTCCACCTCAAGATTTTATCATTTTTGATCTTGCCCCGCTGCGTGTTGTTGAACATGAAGGCTACCGACCGCTGGTCAGTGAGGAGAGTGAATCTCCTGCCGGCCAGGTAATGCCTCCAGTGCCGCACTGCTTCAACGATTGCCTGGGCCTCCTTTTCAACAGACGAATGTCGAATTTCAGAGGCATGGAGGGTGCGGGAAAAGAATGCCACAGGTCTACCTGCCTGGTTTATAGTGGCGGCAAGTGCGACATGTGAAGCGTCGCTCTCTACTTGAAAGGGCAGTGTCTCATCTACTGCGTGCATCCCGGCCTTGGCTATGTGTGCTCTAATACGGGCAAAAGGAATGTTGTGCCTCGGCTGTGAGAGGAAATTGAGTGGACTGTATCAGTGGGCGGGCCTTGTCCGCATAGTGTGGGACCCACTGAGTGTAGTAGGAGAAGAACCTAAGGCAGCGTTTGAGGGCCTTGGGGCAGTGGGGAAGGGGGAGCTCCATGAGGGGGCGCATGCGGTTGGGGTCGGGCCCCAGGAGTCCGTTTTGGACTACGTAGCCGAGGATGGCCAGGCCATTGGTGCTGAACACGCACTTCTCCGTGTTGTAAGTGAAGTTGAGGAGAGATGCGGTGTGGAGAAATTTGGCTAGGTTTGTTTTTTAAATTTAGAGTACCCAATTATTTTTTCCAATGAAGAGGCAATTTAGTGTGGCCAATCCACCTACCCTGCACATCTTTGGGTTGTGGGGGTAATACCCACGCAGACACGGGGAGAATGTGCAAACTCCACACGGACAGTGACTCAGGGCCGGGATTCGAACCCAGGTCCTCAGCGCCGTATGCAGCAATGCTAACCACTGTACAAATTTGGCAAGGTTGGCGCCGTCGTCCTGCTGGTCATGGCCGCAGATGGTGACGTTGTCCAGGTACGGAAACGTGGCCCGCAGTCTGTACCGGTCAACCATTCGGTCCATTTCTCTTTGGAATACTGAGACCCCGTTAGTGACGCCGAAGGGAACCCTAAGAATTTGATAGAGGCGACCGTCCACCTCGAAGGCAGTGAATGGATGGTCCGATTTGCGGATGGGGAGCTGGTGGTAGGCGGATTTAAGGTCAATCGTTGAGAACACCCGGTACTGTGCAATCTGATTGACCATATCAGATATGCGAGGGGGTATGCGTCGAGCTGCGTGTACCGATTGATGGTCTGGCTGTAGTCCACGACCATCCTGTGTTTCTCCCCAGTTTTAACCACTACCACTTGGGCTCTCCAGGGACTATTGCTGGCCTCGATAATACCCTCCCGAAGCAGCCGCTGGACCTCGGACCTGATGAAGGTCTTGTCCTGGGCGCTGTACCGTCTGATCCTGGTGGCGACGGGCTTGCAATCCACAGTCAGATTGGCAAAGAGGGAGGGAGGGTCAACCTTGAGGGTCGTGAGGCCGCAAACGGTGAGTGGGGGTAGGGGCCCGCCGAATTTGAGGATGAGACTCTGAAGGTTACATTGAAAATCCAGACCCAGTAATAGTGTAGCACAGAGATTGGGGAGAACGTACAGGTGGAAAACGCTGAATTCAACGCCTTGGACGGTGAGGTTGACCACGCAGAAACCTCGGATCGGGACAGAGTGGGATCCAGAGTGAAATCCGTTGGTTGGCGGGGCGGACCGCGATGGAGCAGCGCCTTACCGTGTCCGGGTGGATGAAGCTATCGGTGCTCCCGGAGTCCAGTAGGCAGGAGGTCGCGTGGCCGTTGATTAGCACCGTCGTTGAAGTGGTGGCCAGTTTGTGAGGACGGGACTGGTCCAGCGTCATGGAGGGAAGCAGCGGGCGGTCGTCCGAGGAGTCAGATGAGGAGCGACAGCGACCCGGGTCCAGCGGTCCAGTCCCGAGGGGGAGACAAGATGGCGGCGATGGCGATGTCCGAAGGACCTGTGGGGGAGAAGATGGCGGCGCCCATGCAGCGCACGTTGCAGGTGCCAGGCGCACGTTGCGGGGGCGGAGCAAGATGGCGGCGCCCACGGGCCGCAAGTGGACCTGGGGGAAGAAGATGGCGGCGCCCATGGTGCGCACGTTGTGGGGGCGGAGCAAGATGGCAACGCCCACGGGCCGCACGTGGACCTGGGGGAGAAGATGGCGGCGCCCACTGGTCGAACATGGCCCCGGGAGCAGAAGATGGCGGCGCCCATTGTGCGATCGGCTGGGGGAAGGGAGCGAATTCAGGCGCAATAGCGGCAACTGCGCGGGCCTGGCACACTGCCGCAAAGTGGCCCTTCTTGCCGCAGGATTTGCAGGTGGCGGCGCGGGCTGGGCAGCGCTGGCGGGGGTGCTTCTGTTGGCAGCAGAAGTAGCAGCGGGGACCCCCAGAGTGCGCGGTGTGGCGGGCAGCGCAAGCATATTGAGCAGGAGTGGCCCCAGTCAGGGGGGTCGATTGCGGGTTCCACGAGGGGTAGGATGGGTGGGCCGCGCGGCGAGCGGGGTAGGACTGGACATTACGAGAAGCGACCGTCATGGAGAGCGCTAAAGCTTTCGTCTCCGCTAGGTCGAGCGCGGCCCCTTCCAGCAGTCGTTGTCGGATGGGGTCCGATGCAATCCCCGTCACGAATGCATCACGCATGAGGAGATTGGAATGTTCCGTGGCCGTGACGGCCTGACAGTCACAGTCCCGTACAAGAGGGATAAGGGCCCGCATAGAAGTCTTCAATCGACTTACCAGGTAGTTGTATGCGAGTGGCGAGTACATGCCTTGTGAATAGAGCGTTCATCTTCTGAACGTAGTTTTCTTTAAGGAGGTCCATGGCGTCTGCGTAATTCGCCGCATCCATGATCAGCGGGAACACCCTGGAGCTTAACCTGGAGTAGAGAACCTGGATTTCCAGAGCTTCCGTCAGCGCGTGGGCCGCTGAGTTGATATAGGCCTCAAATCAAGCCAGCCAGTGATTAAAGTCCTTTCTGGCGTTTGGCGAGTGCGGATCCAGCTGCAAGTGATCTGGTTTGATCCTGATGTCCATGATGCAGAAAATCTAACTGTAATAAATTGATGCGCTATCAATCGTAGTAAAGACTCGAATTGGTACAATAGATGCTTTATTACAGTTAGATGTTTGTCCTCCGACTGAAGCTGGTAGAATGGCTGATCAGGAGGAGTCATGTATATTTATACGGCTCCTTGTGGACGGAGCTAGCCGGCAGGGGCTACCGGCGAACCTGTAGTATAGGTACTACTGTACATCCCCTAATACAGGCACACACACAGTTACACAGTGGATCACCACAGAGCATCCCCATGTCATTGGGAAATCTGCAAGAGTGAGCGCACTGCCGGCGAAGAGGAGGATCCCGCCGTTGGAGGATCCAGCCCCATGAGTCACAAAAGGTTGATGTATATCACTTTGTATCTGGTTATTGAACAGTATTGACTGAAGACTGGGAATAAGTTATTCAGCCAACCTTTCAACCAAGGAATAATTTATAATAAAATGGCGGATAAATTCAGCAAGTATGACAGCATGTCAAATTTCCAGCATCTGTCGTGTTTTGCTTTTATTGAGGAATAATTTATAGCATGGGAAATGGTACTTAAAGATAAATATAAAATTATCTTTAAAAAAAGCAGTCAATTGCTCACATATCCACAATCGGTGAATTCTCGGAAATAAAACACAGACAGAGGAAGTATAAATTCACAACGATTGAATTGAAGTGATTACTGTATTGCAGATAAAACAGGCTGCAGAATTCACCTTCAAACTCCTTCCAATAGTGCTGCTTTCAGCTGTTTTCATACGAAAAGACTCCCAGGCAGAAATTTGTAATGGACATTTTTTGATGATCTAATTGATTTCTTAGACTGTGGTGGGTAAATGCACACCTGAGACTCTTCTGGTACCTGCTCCAACATGAATTGTGCTTATGTAATCACATTTACTGTTGACTCCCAAGTTATTTCCTATCTGCAGTCTGCTATTAACACTGTAAACTGCATTGTTCATTGTGTTACAAAATGCTTGTGAGGCATGACTTTCTAGTGGCAACACATTACCAATGTTGTTTAAAAAATAAGTAATTCAGCCCATAACAATTAGAAACATGGAAATATACAGAACTGGGAAGAAACCATTGAGCTCTAATAAGATCTAAGCCTAAAGAGATGATTTAAAAACCATCAACTGTTTCTTAAATACATTTATTATTGATAGGATTCTCCGTTTGGGAGACCACGTTCTCCCGTCGGAGATGAATCGCCTCTGATTTGCACCCGCGCCGGGAGCGGTGTCCAGATGTGATTCACTATTGCTTGCCATGCAAATTATTGATGGCAGATTTTGCAACGGATTCCCTTGCGAATTCTGCTATCGGGTCACCATTTTGAGTGGGTGGCCAGATGGTGAGGTCAAGCGGATGTCCCCCCCCCCCCCCCCCCCCCCCCCCCCCCCCCACCTCACCTTGCAATGTCATTCTGGACAACCCCCTTCCCCCCTCCCCTCACCTCCCTCCCCCCCCCCCCCCCCCCCCAAGTGAGTTGCTTGGTCACTCCCCCCCCAACAGTATACTCACATGAGGGTGACCCTCTCCAACTGACCAGCCCACCAGAAACCCTCCATAACAGAGACCACCCCTCCCATGACAGTGAACTCCAATAATGGAGACCCCCTCCCATAACAAACCTCCCACAGGCAGTAGCTGTAGGGGACAAGTGGGTTTCAAAACAGTGATATTTTTACACAGTTTATGGCTGCGCTTTATCTT
The DNA here is from genome assembly GCF_902713615.1 of Scyliorhinus canicula. Classification (NCBI taxonomy): domain Eukaryota; kingdom Metazoa; phylum Chordata; class Chondrichthyes; order Carcharhiniformes; family Scyliorhinidae; genus Scyliorhinus; species Scyliorhinus canicula. The sequence continues at coordinate 233,506,973 of NC_052148.1, forward strand.
CCAGACTGTTATGGGAGATCACTGTTATGAGGGGCCTCTCTTATAGGGGCCTCTGATGGGAGGCTCTGATGGGGGTCTGGCGAGCGAGTCTGGTGGGGGTTCTGGTGGGCTGGGATGAGCAGGATTTGCATTGTAGGCAAGTGTGTCTTCCGATCGACTTTGGGGCATCTACCTTAAAGACTGAACCTCTTGATCCATCATGAGGTCTACCATGCCAGGGCCACGCTGACAAATACCTGCACCAATCCACGCCCATGTAAATCCTGGCCCCAAGGACCGGAGATTCACGGAGGCATGGGGAATCTGGTCCCCAGCCCATTGCTGCCACCAGTGGGGGACCAGAGCATTGGAAACTGTTGCCGGGATTCTCCGCTGGCGGAATGCTCCGATTTGCCGGCGCCTGGGGGTTTCCCGATGGCCTGGGGCTGTCCCACAATGGGAAACCCCATTGACTGGCCGGCGTAACGGAGAATCCCGCAGGCGGGTCAGGGCAGAAATGTGGCGTGGCGGGGCAGAGAAACCAGCCCTGTTTTTTTGATGACACTAGATTCTCCGCCCGATCACGAATCTTTCTGTCGCCGTCAGGCAAAGAAATGAGTCTTGATATAAAGGGCAATATTTCATGATGAGAAACCAACAGGATTTCAGTATTTTATCATAAGGTATATGGCAATCAGGTTCAACTTTGGACACTGTTAATCCAATATCTGAAGGAAAAATCAGTGTTTGTGGAGGAACATCACCATCATTGTCCACACGATCTTGATAGGTTGCTGGTCAGATTCTGTGACATGCAGTGTCAGAATGACCGGGACCATTTTACTGCTACAGCCTACTTGCACCTTCTCAGCCGCTACAATGCAGTCTTCCTTTGCCTGTTCTGTCAGTGAGGACTTTTTCGGCCACACTCTGTCTGGCACCTTGCCGTCATGGAAGGCTCCATCAGAAGCAATGAGCGTAAGAGATCATCAGACCGCATAAGTCTTTTGGCCATGTCAAGGTCGTAATTCATGGTCGGGTTCATCACATCCCCTGCCCTAACTGTAATTATCATCTCCAAATTCTACTTTGGCTTTCCCCACTTCCTCTACATTTTCAGCTCTTCTTTACTTTTGAACATCTCATGCTTTATTGCCTTGCCTAACTTGCTTTATAATCTTCATATATTGCTTCCCTAAGCTCATTGTTCTTTCATCACGAAACTCTCCCACCTCTTATCTGTTAATTACATAATAATTATATAATAATCCATTGCGCTCAGGTTTGGAAAGTAATTGGAGTTTCACAATTCACCCCATATATGCAGCCACCTCTTCAACCTGGTGACTATAATGGGGTATGATTCTTGTGAGACTTTCATCTGCGAGATCACTTTAGAGATGTTATTTATCTTCCTTTTAATACATATTCTCCTGAAAACCCAAACTCAATCAATTTAGATTTCTGTCATGGAAAGCAATTCGATCTAAACTTCCTTACTAGCATTTTCTTAAATCTCAACATTCATCTGGCCCTGCACCTCTGAAGATATTGATATCTGTTTGACTTCTATCCTAACAACTTCACCATCTGCAATGACATCATCCACATTAGAATTAGGAAGCTCTGACACCCATTGATTACCATCAATAACCACCTCTGTTACTTCAAATCCACAGCCATGAGTACGAACGTACCTGGCATGTGACCAGTCTGTACTTCATTGCAAGATCTGGCTAGAACACCTGAAGACTTAACTTCCTGTTGACATCTTCCTTCTACTTTATTTTCAGAGAACTGAAGCAATTCCAACTCTTATTTTTAATTATAACCATCTACTTCACCCATTCTTACCTCTATATTCTCTGTACGCAACCTGGGTGCAATTCTCCCATTCCCCTGCCGGTGGGTTCAATGGCGGGTGAGGGGCGGAATTCAATTGGAGTTCAAAAATCTGTCTTACATTGCTGTGAATTTCCCATGGGATCTTCGGCTGGTTCCCGCCATGGTGGATTGGGAAACCTGCTGGAGGGCAGCGAGAAATTGATTTGCATCCGCTAATGAAATGTAGATAAAGCCCAATTGGAATCTGCCGCCCCAAGCCCTATTCTCCGCAACGCCAGCAGGAAAACATAATGGTCCAGAACAAATCTGGAACAACGTGGTATGCAGAAGTTGCGATTCACCCGAACAATGCTGGGGCTTCCTCTGGAATTGTAAAAAACACTGGTGAGGCCACAACTGGAGTACTGTGTGCAATTCTGGTCACCGCATTACAGGAAGGATGTAATTGCTCTGGAGCGAGTGCAGAGAAGGTTTATAAGAGTATTGCCAGCGCTAGGAAAGTGTATCTATGAGGTGAGATTTGATAGGTTGGGGTTACTTTCCTTGGAACAAAGAAGGCTGAGGTGTGACTTGATTGAGGTCAAGAGATAGAGTGGACAGGATAAAATAGCTTCCCTTGGTGGATAATTCTACAACCAGGGGACATAGATTCAAGATAAGTGGCAGTAGGTGTAGAGGGGACATGAGGAAAAACCTTATAAAGCCAAGGGTAGTACATGTCTGGAATTTGCTACCCTGGTTGGTGGTGGAGGCAGAGACCTTAAACTCTTTAAAAAAAGTACCTGGATCTGCACTGTAAGTGCTATAAATTACAGATTATGGACCGGGTGCAGTGGGGTAGAATTAGAAAGGGCATCTGCGTGTCCTCGGGCTGGCATGGACAAGAGGGGCCAAATGGTCTCCTTCTGTGCCGTAACTTTTCTATTGTTCTATGGAGTTTGGAATGGAGGCCATGAATGTCCTGGAACCCAGAACACCACAGTAGTGGGTAGGGGGAGTGTCTTTCTGCTGGATCTTCCAACAGCAGTGTCATTGAGGAGGGCCATCTTCCATCCTCAGCATGTTCCTGGTGATCCATCTTATTTCGTCAGGATGTCCATCTTCTTTCTTCAACAGTGGTCAGTAATGTTGGGCACCTTTTAAATATGGCACTCAGATATGATTACAGGACGCATGCCATCATGCTCGCCTCACCATGGAATACGGTGCTGAAACCCCAGGTGCTTAATTAAATAGGTCAGGGCCAGAAAATATGGCATGGTTTCCCACTGGCTTCTGCAACAGGAAACACTTTCTGTTCCTGTCCTGCCCCTATCACAGGCAGATGGGAGAAATCACCCCCACCGCATCTTTCCTTAGGTTTGAAATGTGAGAAGATATTAGATTAACTCTTGTAAAACAGACCATCTGCAGCACCTAGCTCTTGACCTCCTTACAGCTTTAGTCCAAACATAGACAAAAGAGCTGAATTCACGAGGTAAAGTGAGAATAACAATGCCATCAACGCAGCATTTCATCAAGTGTGGCATTGAAGTGCCCGAAGAAAATTGAAGATAATGAGAATGGGGTAAGGGAGGGGAAAACTCGTCCTTCGAGTTATATCTAGCACTTAGGAAGAAGGTTGTGTTTGCTGAAGAACATTCATCTCAGCCATAGGAAATTGCTGGACAAGTTCCTCAGGGAAGCATCCTTGTTGCAATCACCTTCAGCTACTTCATCAGGTCTTCATCTCAGGTCTTTGCGCACTTGAGGAGCTTGAAGGCGGGGGTAGTCTTGCTGCTGGAGACGCACCTCCAGATGAAGGATCAGGTTAGGTTGAGGAAGGGATGGGTGGGTCAGATATTTCACTCGGGGTTTGATTCAAAGTTTTGGGGGTGGCCATTCTGATGAGTTATAGGACAGGGTTTGTAAGTGCCAAGGAAGTGCGGGATCCGTGGGGGAGATACGTGATAGTGAGTAGGTTGTTGGAGGGGACGCGGTGGTGCTAATGAATGTATATGCACCGAATTGGGGTGACGTGGGGTTTGTGAGGGGGTTGCTGGAAGCAATTCCAGACCTGATTAAAAATGTACAATGGCGGATTCCCCAAAAGCTCACGAAATAACATAGAACATACAGTGCAGAAGGAGGACATTCGGTCCATCGTGTCTGCATTGACCCACTTCACCCTCACTTCCAACCTGTCCCCGTAACCCAATAACCCCTCCTAAACGTTGGTGTGGACTCGCTGAACCAGGTTCAGGAGTTTGCAGGCGCGAACACCAAGCAGGGACGCCCTGTCAGGCCTGACGATTTCAAACCGTAATGTTGCCTTGATCGCCTTGTTGGATACCCCTAGTTGACACGAGCCACTGGCAGCTATGGCATTGCCATTGTAGTCAAGGAGCTGGCAGGCCGGTGGAAGAATGATTGGTCGGGCCTGGATGGTGTCGAGGTCGGGTTGTGAGATGAGGTTCGCAGACGCGCCGGTGTCCAGTTTAAATCGGATGCGAGCCTTAACTCTGAGGACAGCACACCACTCATCATCTGGATCCACACTGAGGATCGAGAGGCGTTGCGCAGGTGTGGTAGAGACCAGCTCATGTGTGGTTATGATGCCCACCCGATATGGAGACTTGAGGCAGTCAGCATCAGGGTCCGTTCGGCTGACGGAATCGGAATCTGGCATGCCTTGTTGTATTGAGCAGACACTTCTGCGCTGCAGCTGGGATTGCTGGCTGCTGAGCGGTGGAGCAGATCTGCAAAGGGCTGCATAGCGGCTAAGCTTGTCACACTGGAGACATCGGTGTCCTTTTGCTGGACATTGCCGCTTTAAGTAGGAGGATCCACAGTTCGGACATGTCATGACGCTGACTTCAGCGCGTTCCGTGCGCCATTGCGCATGCGCAGTGCGGTCGGTCGACGTACGTGCCTGCGCAGTCGGGTTGTCGGTCTCGTCGTCCACTTGGTTGTGGCACGCAAGCGCAGGGATCCAGGAAAAGCGCACGAAACAGCCACTCTCCTCTATGCTCAGGCCCTGCATCTGTGCGATGGCCTGCACCCTTTCCGCCTCGTGGGAGGCCAGCTTTGCAGTTTCTGCCGCCTTGATGTGGGAGTAATGATTCTTGGCATGCTCATGGACAACGCACGTCTCAATAGGGACAGAGAGGGTCAACTGTTTGATTTTAAGGAGCTGCTGCCGCAGGGAGTCGGAGTGGACCCCGAAATGATCTGATCCCGGATCATGGAATCAGCCATTGGGCATAGTTACATGACTGCGCTAGGATGCAGAGATGGGTCAAGAAGGAGTGAAAAGTTTCATCCTTACCCTGAAGCCTCTGCTGGAAGATGTACCGTTCAAAGCTCTCATTCTCCTCAATTTTGCAGTGGTTATCGAACTTCAGCAGGACTGTTTTGAATTTTGTTTTGTCTTCGCCATCGGCGAATGTAAGTGAGTTGTAGATATGGATGGCATGATCCCCCGCAGTGATGAGAAATAGCACGACCTTCCTGGCATCCAATGCTACCTCGAGGTCAGAGGCCTCGATGTACAAGAGGAACTTTTGCTTGAAGATTTTCCAGTTGGCGCCGAGGTTGCCGGAGATGCGGAGTTGCAGAGGAGGCTGGTGTTTTCCATTTCGCTGGATGACTGCTTGCTGGTCAATGCTGATTCACTCGAGGTAGGTCCATCAAGATCAGTAACACTCTGGTCCCATGATGTGTTAGGCAGGTTGGTTCGATGTGGATTGCACTCGATGCAGGGAAGTTAGAAACAGACGTCTAACACTGGAGAAGATCCAACACTGTTTTATTCAACTATAGAACTGCTATTCATATTCAGCTGTAGGTCGACACTATATTGATCTGACTGGTGACCTTGTAGTAGCCTGACCAGACTTACTAGCTACCGCATGGTGTTTGCACTTGCTAGCTCGTGGGCTCTGACTGTCTCAGTAGCTGGGTCCTGAGAGAGTGGGAAACCTAGTGTAGGTTAAATGGATTGGCCATGGTAAAATTGACCAAAGATTAGGTGGAGTTATGGATTTACGGGGGAGTTGGCCTAGGTAGAGTGCTCTTTCAGAGGGCCGGCGCAGATGTGATGGGCCGAATGGCCGCCTTCTGTCGGGATTTTATCATTCTATTATCTTTGAAATTCTGCTTCTTGAAATGGTGCCTAGCTCCTCATCCTGACTATGCAGAACCTTCTCCCTTGCCCTGCCTATGTCATTGGTGCTTACATAGATCACAATAACTGGATCCTTCCCCTCCCACTGTAAGTTCCTGTCCAGTCCTAAGCAAATGTCCCAAACCCTGGCACCCAGTATTAAACACAATCTTCTGGACTCATTCTTTGCTGCAGATAACAGTGTCAATCCCCTCACTGAACTGTCCCCAATTGCCATTACATTCCTTTTTGCTTCCACAACTTGATTGGCTTCCTGTACCACATTGCCATGGTAAGTTAGCTCAACCACCCTGCAGTCCCACCCCTCATCCAAACAAGCTGAAATAATTTTAAATCTCTTGTACAAAAGCAGATACTAAGGCTTCTGTACCTGCCCTCTGGGTCCCCTTACCTTCTTCAGCTGCAGTCATGCCCTCCTGTCCCTCACTACTTTCCAAATCCGAAGGCTCTATCCTAAGGAGTGTGACCATCTCCTGGTGCAAAGCATCCAGGTAACCTATCCCCCTCCCTGGTGTGTCACTGCATCTGCCACTCGGCCTTCAGCTCAATGATTCCGAGAGCTTCAAATACTTACTGCAGACATGTTTGCTCTGGACCACAATGGAATCCACGTGTTTCCACATGCTGCAGCCGAGCTACATAACCCGTCCTGCAATCTGAATGTGTTTTACTTATCTACTTAATTATTTTATTAAATTATTTATTTTCTTTTTATGTATTTTATTAATCTTACCAAAAGTTCCTGTACTATTTTAAACCTTTTATGTATTGAAAACCAACGCATCTCTTGTGTAGTGTTTCACATGATTACGTGGTGACATTGTCAGAGGGACTGGGGAGATTTTCCCTCTTTCACCTTTGACTGTGAGCAAATAATACCTCTCTAATAAACTCAGATTACCAGTTATGTAACCTAGTGTGTGGCAATCCTTTCATCCTGTGTTTCTATTGTAAAGAAGAGAAGTACAACTAAAAATGTAACAAAACCTTAGGAATAAAAAAGACCTTAGCCACCAGATACTCAACAAACACCTAGCTACTTTCCTGCAGGAGAGTAAGAACCAATCCTAACATGTTGAAAAAGTTAGAAAAAGCAAAGGAGCACCTCCTTTCTCCTCTTACTGAACTCCCTCAACTGATCAAACTCTCAACACCCAATGATGTCGCAATCCAGTGCTAGGTCATGCTGAAATGCTCAAAATAGGTGATCTTTTTAATGAAGCATTCATGATATGCACCAAATCTAATATATGGTCAATATATTATCTACTCAAAATAACAACTAGCAATAGATTAGTCTAGCAGGTTTGTTGACACTCCGATATATGTTGTTGAGATGTGCTTGATTGAATTATCACCTTGCAGCTCATTGCCATCCATTTATTATCCCACATGTAATTTATTCTGTCACATTAACACCACATTATTAGATCATTTCTTACTGTGTAAGTATATTGTTGCTGTACTTTGTTCTCTCCCTAAAAGCATTACCCATTAAAATTGTATTCTTTATCTATGAGTGATAAATTGTCATCTCTTTATCTTTGTTCCTGCAGTTTAGGAATTTGGAAATCTTCACCTACATTTAAATATTGGTGCAATGAATAAGTGATGCAAAATAATGCTAATCATTCCTTTGTTTAGACTATTTGTATTTGCAATGGTTAGTGAACATTGTCCCAGAATTTGCTGACAAATTAACAGTGAGTTTTATGGCGCTCACTATTGTTAATGTGTAAATTGTCCAGCAACTTGAACTGAGGAGTGATACCCTGTGAATTGCAAATTGTCGCAATTTGCTCTGCCATTAGCTTGGTGAAAACAGTAACTTGCAACTCAAGCTCCCCTTTTTGTTATGAACATGTTGGATTAACATGAGAAACTCAAAATAAAAATGCCGCAGAAAATTAGAGCTGACACTAAACAATGCAACTATCTTTTTAACTTTGTGATAATTGTTAACATAGTGTCAATTAACATTTTCAGTTCCGAAAGAGAATCTGCTGTGGAGTTTGCACATTCTCCCCATGTTTGCGTGGGTCTCACCCCCACAACCCAAATATATGCAGGTTAGGTGAATTGGCCACGCTAATTTGCCTCTTAATTGTAAAAAATAATTTGGGTACTTTAAACATTAAATAAGGAGAATCTGTAACGTGCTGAGTGTCATTTCTATGTGGAGTAGATTCTTTTAAGTGATTTTTTAATTTAAAAAAATGTATATGTTTTTTCTTTTCTTACTGTCCTTTATTTGTCTTTCAGCTCACTCATTTCAATTCAATTTAACACACAGTCAGTCTCCATTGTTCCTTATTTTCACAATTCCTAAATCCCATTGGTTAAGGAGATAGACTGTTCACTCTGTGATTTACTTGCAGCCCAGACGTCTTGTTACCCTCAGCGTGTGTTATAAGCTTACACTTCTAGCAATTACAGAGCAATGTTTTCAAGCTGAAAGATGTCGGAAGAAGTCCAAATGCACATGCCACAGGATGCCAAATTTGGGCCATTGTATTGCATGATTCTTCGTAAGAAAGACTGCCTTTGTTGCTGAACTGTAAATATAGCATTGCGACTGCCACTTTAAAGGCAATTTTTCAGAGAGTGTAACTGAAATTATCACTAGCATATTGCTATGATTTTTAGCAGCATAGTTTCTGTAAGTGCTATGGCTGGATTAGCACAGGGCTAAATCGCTGACATTGAAAGCAGACCAAGGAAGGCCAGCAGCACGGTTCAATTCCCGTACCAGCCTCCCCGATCAGGCGCCGGAATGTGACGACTAGGGGCTTTTCACAGTAACCTTATTTGAAGCCTACTTGTGACAATAAGCGATTTTCATTTCATGTACACATAATAAATTTTTAAATCTTAAATGATGAATTGATCAGCTATCTTGTGATCAGATTAGTGAACATAGCACTGAGTTTAATTAAATAAGCCATTTTCACAACAGTAAAATCAGACTGTGCATCATACAAGTATTAAAATTAATAATTTGCTGCATAGAGCTGAAAATCCAAGCAGTGAAAATTTCAATACAGTACTGTAAACTAGTAAAAGTAAGTAAAGTTGTGATAGTCCCAGGTGACCATAGGCTTCTTCCTCCTGTTAGGGGGATAATTGACTGGTGGTGATTTAACCTGAGGATCACCATACCTCAGACGCGGAGCAAGATTGAGGAGGTGGGCCTTGATGAATAACCTCAGGCGGTATGGAAATTGAACCCGCACAGTTGGCCTCACTCTGCATCACAAACCAGCTGTCCAACCAAGTGAACTAACTAGAAGTACAGTGGTCTTAATACCTTTTGATTAAAATCACAGGAATTTCCATTTGATTTTCTAAATCAGATGGTTAGAGAGGACTATAACGTAATCTGTTGCAGAGCGTAGCATGAGTGCAATTATTACAGCGAAGCAGTGAAGTTGAACCCATGACAGATTCTTAATGCCTGATCTATATTACAGTCATACAGGACAGCACGGTGGCACAGTGGTTAGCACCGCTGCCTCACGGCGCCGAGGACCCAGGTTCGATCCTGGCCCGGGTCACTGTACATGTGGAGTTTGTACATTCTCCCCATGTCTGCATGGGTTTCACCCCCAAACCCAAAGATATGATGGATTAGCCAGGCTATATTGCCCCTTAATTGAAACAAAATGAATTGGGTACTCTAAATTTATAAAAAAATATATATATAACACAGTCATATAGGAAACAGACATAGAAAATAGAAGCAGGTGGAGGCCATTTGGCCCTTCGAGCCAAATAGAAACATGCATAGAAAATAGAAGCAGAAAGAGGCCATTCAACTGTTCAAGCCTGCTCCACCATTCATTATGATCATGGCAGATCATCGAGTTCAATACTCTGATCCTCCTTCCTCCTCCCCATATCACTTGATTCCTTTAGCCCCAAGAGCCCCAGGTTTCGGCTGTGCATTTTTATTTTCTGGACAGAATGGAAAAAAAGAAGCCCCCCCCACCCCCGTCTCTCGTGGTTTCCCCACCTTCCTTCTGCCCCTCTCTCTCTCTCTCTCTCTCTCTCTCTCTCTCTCTATCTCTCTTCCTCCCCCCCACCCCCGGGTTGCACAGTCTTTTGGTCCCTCATCTATCTTGGCGTTATTTTTTGCATTCTTATTTGCTTACTCCTTGTTGCTGGCCTCAAACAGGTTTTGGAACAGACCGACAAACTGCCCCCCAAGTATCCAGGAAGCCTTCCTCTGACCCTCGGGTGGCGTACTTAATCTTCTTCAGCTGGAGAAAGTCCGAAAGGTCAGCGAGCCAGTCTGCAGCTTTGGGTGGTGCTGCCAATCGCCAGCCGAGCAGGATTCTCCGGCGTGCGATTAGGGAAGTGAAAGCAAGGGCGTTGGCCCACTTCCCCATGTGTAACTCTGGCTCCTCCGATACCCCGAAGATTGCCACTATTGGGAATGGCTTCACCCTCACCCCCACAACCTTGGACATTGCCTCAGAGAAGGCTGTCCAGAACCCGGCCGACATTCACGACCCACGCCACCCAACGTTTATGACCCACCATTTCCACTTACCCTTAATGCGACAGGTGAGCCTGCTTGGTCCTCGCAATCTCACTTGATTTGTCATTCGATGTTACATTTCTGTATGGGTTGTTCATCAGAGGTCCTGGAGCTCACACCAGCACTGTTGTGGACCCTCCTGAACAGCTCATACCACCACTGCTTTGTCCTTGTGGATTCTTCTGAGCCACTCTCTCCAGCAGGTTTAGTTGTGAGATCCTGGCCTGTTTGTGTCTCTGGCCGTCTCTTCCTTATTACAAAATTATCCATTTTAAATTTCACAGTCCTGTTGCTTGTTTGCTGCTGACAAAATGGAGGAATCACAATCGCGCCCAGAGCACATTATGTCAGTGTTCGGGAACGTGTGACCTGCTCTCTGCCATCGCTTCAGGCAGGTAGACTGCATTGAGTTTTTTTTAAAATCTTCTCCTGGGTCAGCACGCTGGCGTCAGGAGGACACGGTGTTTCTCTTTGGGCTCCGGGCATGCGCACTGATGAGCGGGCATGCATCCGCAGCGTGCCCGCATTCTGAAAGCTGGTCGCGGCCGTCATTTTTATAGCTGATCGCAGCCAGCATTTTTAAATGCCGGCTGCTGCGGCCATTGCGCATTAATTCCTGCAATCAGGAATGCTGCGATGGATGGCTCCGTGATCCTCCCGACACCCAGGCGTGACCTACCCGCGGGTCGCGAACCCGACTTTGAAAACACCCGAGTTACATAGAACATAGAACATAGAACATAGAACAGTACAGCACAGAACAGGCCCTTCGGCCCTCAATGTTGTGCCGAGCCATGATCACCCCATTTAAACCCACGTAACCCACATACCCGTAACCCAACAATCCCCCCATTAACCTTACATCTTCAAAGAATTCCAATAGATTTGTCAAGCATGATTCCCTTTCAACCCCTATTACCTTGGCAGTTGAATTTGAATCATAGAGGTAAGAAGCAGCAGCTATGTTTGCTTTTGAGTCAGAAATCAACCTCCGGTAAGAAACTGATTAAAGTGAAGATTTCTGCATGGGAAATCCCTTAATTGGAAGAGGGACAGGTTTCCTGTCCTGCTAAAGCCCACTTAGAACCAGTGGGGTGGGAATGGAGGCAGGCCAAGTGAAGTGTGAGACTCAGTTGGACACCGATGGGAGCCATCATTGTGGCTGCCAGTTGTCCTGAGGGAGAGATTTATAAATTGTGCGTTCTTACCTGGTCTGGTCTATATGTGACTCCAGATCCACAGCAATGTGGTTGACTCTTAACTGCCCCTCAAGGGCAATTATGGATGGGGAATAATTCCTGGCACAGCCTGCGACGCACACGTCCCATGAACGAATAAAAACATCACCATCACTACTCCTGGGTATGTCCCACTGGCAGGACAGACCCAGCAGAGGTGGCAGCACCGTGGTATACAGTCAGGAAGGAGCTGCCTGGGAGTCCTTAACATCGACCCTGCACTCCATGAATTCTCATGGCACCAGGTCAAACATTGACAAGCAAACTGCAAGCTGATTACCCTTCAGCTGATGAATCAGTACTCCTCGATGTTGAACACCACTTGCAGATAGTACTGACGGTGCCAAGGACACAGAATGTACTCTGGGTGGGGGATTTCAATGGACATAGAACATAGCCTCTAGCCTGGGACTGCAGCAGGTGGTGAGCAAACCAAGAAGAGGGAAAACATACGTGACCTCATCTTCACCAACCTGCCTGCCACAAATGCATCTGCGACCACCACATAGTCCTTGTGGGGACAAAGTTCCATCTTCACATTGAGGATACACTCCATCGTGTTGTGTGACACAACCACTGTACTAAATGCCAGGAACAACACCATGCAAATCGAAAAAGCGCTGAGGTCCCAGGTTCGATCCCGGCTCTGGGTCACTGTCCGTGTGGAGTTTGCACATTCTCCCCGTGTCTGCGTGGGTTTCGCCCCCACAACCCAAAAATGTGCAGAGTAGGTGGATTGGCCACGCTAAATTGCCCCTTAATTGGAAAAAATAATTGGGTAATCTAAATTAAAAAAAAAAAAAATAGTTACTTAGGGTGGTAGAGAGTCAACCCACAGACAGCTGTGTGTTTCATTACTAGAGTTCAATAAATCTCATATTGAACCAATGCCTTTGTTTGGTGTATACCTGATCAGTTAATTGCATCGTGTGCAATCCGTGTAACCCCAGGGTGAACAACACGACACTCAGCACATTTGCTTTGGGAGTTGTCCTGCAGACAGCAGATTCTGGATGTCCACCAGTATGGGTAGGAAGCTCTGGTGGATATCCATGTCCTGCCATGGTTTCTTCATGGAGGAGTTAATGCAGAGCTTGAGCACTGCATTGAATCTAAGCACTGAACGGACAGCCTTCTTCATTGAGAGAATGGCAGCTCTCATTGAGAGGCAGTTCCTGGGCTTACATTTGGACTTGCAAGCCCACGCACAGGCAATTGTGAGAGATGGATGAGGCACCATGGGCGGGATTCTCTGCGAACCGGCGGGGCGGGCCACTCCGGCGCCGAGGAGTGGCGTGAACCACTCCGGTGTCGGCCGCCCCAAAGGTGCGGAATCCTCCACACAAACTCATCCCAGTCAACAAGATGGCACTGAGTGTATCCATCCTATTGTTGGGTTGAGTGGGACAAGAGGGTTCCTCGGAGGTATCATAATTGGCAGCCAGCGGGGTGCGCAGCTGAATGGCTGCTTGGCAGGCTGCAGCAATGGTGTCCACCCACCCCGATCCCATGGCCCACCTCCCCCCGTGCCCTGGTAGAATCTCCCTGGCCAGCAGCACAACTGCCAGCACAATATGGCGATGTTGGGAACTTTCCTGCCCCTTCTCTCCCCCTCATTATCCATGGTGCCCATTTCACGATTTTTGAAAGCACAGGAGAACCTCGCCGTCAGGAATTCCCCGAGGCGGAGATTGGCAGAGGACCGGGAGAATACCAGCCCAGGCCTGCTAATGATATGCCAATTGTGTTTAATGTACGTGCGGAGTTGAATACATTGACACCGCTATCGAGGCACTGGAGAATTGCGATTTGGGTGAACCCGGTGCCGGCCGCGATTTCGGCGTCAAAATCGATTCTCTGCCCAATAACGTTTCGTGATTCCGGCATTGGCCGACGGAGAATCCTATGCTTTTAGTAGTTCCTGTTCTCCATCTGTATAATATAGTACTGTGGACCTAGTGAGCACTTGGTGACTCCTGAAATGTCTGCTGGACATCCAAAAGTGTGTAATGTTATAGGTGTGTGTCTAGCCTTATGATGCCAGCCTATTCTATGTGAGGATGCTGGTTTTCTCCTGAAGGTCTGGCTAGGGTGGTTTAACAGAATCCCTGTGCTAACTCTCAGAAGGGCAATTGACATGGTTATCTGACTGTGATAGTGCCAACAGTGTCCTGGGCTTCCTTGTGTCTATCTTTATTTGCTGGAATGATAATGTGGAGACATCTAATTAAATGAGAGCAAAGCTCCAGTATATATGCTATGTGCTCTTCATTATCAGCAAAGTTGCCCCAGCAGCGGGCAGCAGAGCAGAGCTTCTGATTGGCTGTTCCGGGGAGATTTGCATACGTGCAGTGCGGTCAGCGTAAGTTGAAGGTGCACCTGCATCAGTGACCCAAGGAGTTCGAAGGAAGTCAAGCATCCAGCAGGGGGCAGCAGAGCAGAGCTTCTGATTGGCTGTTCCGGGGAGATTTGCATACGTGCAGTGCGGTCAGCGTAAGTTGAAGGTGCACCTGCATCAGTGACCCAAGGAGTTCGAAGGAAGTCAAGCACCCGAGACACTACACGTGTAGTGTCTCCCACCCGCCCTCCTCCAACCTAATAATAAGACCCATTGGGGTGAGCAGGTGAGTACCTTATTGCATTATTATTTTTCTTTTTCTTATTTGTTAACCAGAACTAGGTTGAAAAAGACTATAGCAGAGGTATCCAAGTTTGTTTTTTTTTAAACTGAAATTTATACAAAGTAATAAATTAATTAACTAATCAGAGATGGCTGGGCAGGTGATGTGCTGTAGCTGTATGATGTGGGAGCTGGCTGTTCCCCTTGTGAATGGCAATGACCACATCTGCAGCAAGTGTTGGTTGCTGGAAGAACTCCGGCTCAGAGTTGATGATCTGGAATCTGAGCTTCAAACACTGCGGCACATCCGGGAGGGGGAGAGTTACCTGGACACTTTGTTTCAGGAGGCAGTCACACCTGGGAGATTAAGTAATTCACATTCAGTAAGTGATCAGGGATTTCAGAGTGTGACTGTTAGTGAGGCAGGCTGGGGGAACCTGAGTTCAGGAGTGCAGGAGCCTCAGCCCTTGACCTTGTCCAACAGGTATGAGACTCTTGCTCCCTGTATGGATGAGGAAAAGGGCTCTGGCCAGGATGAGCCAGCTGACCACGGTACCATGGTGCAGAAGGCCATTCAAGAGGGGGGAGTAAAAAGACAAGTAGTTGTTATAGGGGATTCTATAATTAGGGGGACAGATAGTATCCTATGCAAGCCGGATCGGGAGTCTCGCATGGTGTGTTGCCTTCCCGGTGCCAGGGTGCGGGACATCTCTGACCGGCTTGAAAGGATATTGGAGCGGGAGGGGGAGGATCCAGTTGTTGTGGTCCACGTTGGGACTAACAACATAGGTAAAGCTAGGGTGGAGGACCTGTTCGGGGACTATCAAGCACTAGGAAGAAAATTGAAATACAGGTCCTCAAGGGTCATAATCTCCGGATTACTGCCCGAGCCACGTGCCAATTGGCATAGGGACAAGAAAATTAGGGAAGTAAACACGTGGCTAAGGGATTGGTGTGGGAAAGAGGGATTCCACTTCATGGGACATTGGCATCAGTTTTGGAACCGGGGGGATCTGTACCGTTGGGACGGTCTCCACCTGAACCGATCTGGAACCAGTGTTCTAGCAAAGAGGATAAATAGGGTGGTCAGTAGGACTTTAAACTTCTGAGTTGGGGGGAAGGGAAAGTGAAAGCGACAGGGAGCATGGAGTTAAATGGCAAGATACGCAGAAGGATAACATGTAGGCAGGTGGATTTAAGCTTGATGCAGACTAGGAATTCAACAAAAAGGAAGGATAACTTTGGACATCTTAGGACTTCCAATATCTGTAATGATAAGAAAGTTAGCATTAAGGTACTTTACCTGAATGCTCGTAGCATTTGTAACAAAGTAGACGAACTAATGGCACAGATCATCGTGAATGATTATGATGTGGTTGGCATCACAGAGACATGGCTGCAGGGGGTTCAGGACTGGCAGTTAAACATCCAAGGATATACAACCTATCGAAAAGACAGGGAGGTGGGCCGAGGGGGTGGGGCTGCCTTGTTAGTTAAGAACAAAATTAAATCTATGGCACTAAACGACATAGGGTCGGATGATGTGGAGTCTGTGTGGGTAGAATTGAGGAACCACAAAGGCAAAAAAACCATAATGGGAGTTATGTACAGACCTCCTAACAGTGGTCAGGACCAGGGGCGCAACATGTACCGGGAAATAGAAAAGGCATGTCAGAAAGGCAAGGTCACGGTGATCATGGGGGACTTCAATATGCAGGTGGATTGGGTAAATAACGTAGCCAGTGGATCCAAAGAAAAGGAATTCATGGAATGCTTACAAGATGGCTTTTTGGAACAGCTTGTCATGGAGCCCACAACGGAGCAGGCTATTCTGGACCTAGTGCTCTGTAATGAACCAGACTTTATAAAAGATCTTATAGTAAGGGAACACTTAGGAAGCAGCGATCATAATATGGTTGAGTTCAGTCTGCAGTTTGAAAGAGAGAAGGCAAAATCGGATGTAATGGTGTTACAGTTAAATAAAGGTAATTACGAGGGCATGAGAGAGGAACTGGCGAAAATCGACTGGAAGCAGACCCTAGTGGGGAAGACAGCAGAGCAAAAATGGCAGGAGTTTGTATGCATAATTGAGGACACTGTACAGAGGTTCATCCCCAAGAAAAGAAAGATTATCCGGGGAGGGATTAGACAGCCATGGCTGACAAAGGAGGTCAGGAAATGTATCAAAGAAAAAGAGAGATCCTATAAAGTGGCCAAAAGCACTGGGAATTCAGGAGATTGGGAAGGCTACAAAAACAAACAGAGGTTAACAAAGAGACAAATAAGGAAGGAGAGGATCAAATATGAAGGCAGGCTAGCCAGTAATATAAGAAATTATAGTAAAAGTTTCTTTCAATACATAAGAAACAAACGACAGGCCAAAGTAGACATTGGTCCAATTCAAACTGATTCCGGAAGGCTAGTGATGGGAGACGAGGAAATGGCTGGAGAACTTAATAAGTACTTTGCGTCTGTCTTCACAGTGGAAGACATGAGTAATATCCCAAAAATTATAGAGGGTCAGGGGGCTGAGTTGAGTATGGTTGCCATTACAAAAGAGATGGTGCTAAAAAAGCTAAAAGGTCTTAAAATTGACAAATCTCCTGGCCCCGATGGGCTACACCCTAAAGTTCTGAGAGAGGTGGCTGAAGAAATAGCGGAAGCGTTGGTTGAGATCTTTCAAAAATCACTGGAGTCAGTGAAAGTCCCGGATGATTGGAAGATCGCTGTTGTAACCCCCTTGTTCAAGAAAGGATCAAGACAAAATATGGAAAATTATAGGCCAATTAGCCTAACCTCGGTTGTTGGTAAAATTCTAGAATCGATCGTTAAGGATGAGATTTCTAAATTCTTGGAAGAGCAGGGTCGGATTAGAACAAGTCAACATGGATTTAGTAAGGGGAGGTCATGCCTGACGAACCTGTTAGAATTCTTTGAGGAGGTGACAAGTAGGTTAGACCAGGGAAACCCAGTGGATGTGGTCTATCTGGATTTCCAAAAGGCCTTTGATAAGGTGCCACACAGGAGGCTGCTGAGTAAGGTGAGGGCCCATGGTGTTCGAGGTGAGCTACTGGCATGGGTTGAGGATTGGCTGTCTGACAGAAGGCAGAGAGTTGGGATAAAAGGTTCTTTTTCAGAATGGCAGCCGGTGACCAGCGGTGTCCCACAGGGTTCAGTGTTGGGGCCACAGCTGTTCACCATATATATTAATGATCTGGATGAAGGGACTGGGGGCATTCTAGCGAAGTTTGCCGATGATACGAAGTTAGGTGGTCAGGCAGGTAGTGCTGAGGAAGTGGGGAGGCTGCAGAAGGATCTAGACAGTTTGGGAGAGTGGTGCAGGAAATGGCTGATGCAATTCAACGTGAGAAAATGTGAGGTCTTGCACTTTGGAAAAAAGAATCCAAGCATAGACTACTTTCTAAACGGTGAGAAAATTCATAATGCCAAAGTACAAAGGGATCTGGGAGTGCTAGTCGAGGATTCCCTAAAGGTAAACATGCAGGTTGAATCTGTGATTAAGAAAGTGAATGCAATGTTGTCATTTATCTCAAGAGGGTTGGAATATAAAAGCAGCGATGTGCTACTGAGCCTTTATAAGGCTCTGGTTAGGCCCCATTTGGAGTACTGTGTCCAGTTTTGGGCCCCACATCTCAGGAAGGACATACTGGCACTGGAGCGTGTCCAGCGGAGATTCACACGGATGATCCCTGGAATGGCGGGTCTAACATATGATGAACGGCTGAGGATCCTGGGATTGTATTCATTGGAGTTTAGAAGGTTAAGGGGAGATCTAATAGAAACTTACAAGATAATACATGGCTTAGAAAGGGTGGACGCAAATAAACTGTTTCCGTTAGGCGAGGAGACGAGGACCCGTGGGCACAGCCTTAGAATTAGAGGGGGTAAATTCAGAACAGAAATGCGGAGACATTTCTTCAGCCAGAGAGTGGTGGGCCTGTGGAATTCATTGCCGCGGAGTGCAGTGGAGGCCGGGACGCTAAATGGCTTCAAGGCAGAGATAGATAAATTCTTGATGTCGCGAGGAATTAAGGGTTACGGGGAGAATGCTGGTAGGTGGAGTTGAAATGCCCATCAGCCATGATTTTTTTTTTTAATTTAGATTACCCAATTATTTTTTCTATTAAGGGGCAATTTAGCGTGGCCAATCCACCTACTCTGCACATTTTTGGGTTGTGGGGGCTAAACCCACGCAGACACGGGGAGAATGTGCAAACTCCACACAGACAGTGACCCAGAGCCGGGATCGAACCTGGGACCTCAGCGCCGTGAGGCGGTTGTGCTAACCACTAGGCCACCGTGCTGCCCCCATCAGCCATGATTGAATGGCGGAGTGGACTCGATGGGCCGAATGGCCTTACTTCCACTCCTATGTCTTATGGTCTTATGGTAATGCTTAAATGCAGTGTCAAGATTGATTGGGTCACCTCAACCCCAGAGGCCAAGACAGTGCATGATGCAAACTTGCAAAGCTCTAGATGAAGGCTGGGTCATGAGTGCTTGTCAAGAATCAGATGATGGTGCTGCCAAAGCTCTCTCTGCGCACGCAAAGATAACCTGACTCATATGTTCGCAACCATGATTGACAGTGACAGATCGCAGTATCCTAAAGAACAACCTTGCAAATGACATTGGCTTTTATTGCAAAGGGGTTGGGATACAAGCATACAGAACACGAGGGGACATAGCTTTAAATTGAGGGGTGATAGATATAGGACAGATGTCAGAGGCAGTTTCTTTACTCAGAGAGTAGTAGGGGTGTGGAACGCCCTGCCTGCAACAGTAGTAGACTCGCCAACTTTAAGGGCATTTAAGTGGTCACTGGATAGACATATGGATGAAAATGGAATAGTGTAGGTCAGATAGGCTTCAGATGGTTTCACAGGTCGGCGCAACATCGAGGGCCGAAGGGCCCGTACTGCGCTGTAGTGTTCTATGTTCTATAGTTACAAGTATATAAGATTTTGTTGAGATCGTATCTTGAGTACTGTATGCAGTCTTGGACTCCATGGACAGAATTTTCCCTTCTGGGATTAAGTCCCATGGCTGGGATAGAGATCGTGGTGGCTGTCAGGAAATCATGCCATATCTTGCAGCACTGACCTATTTAATTATTTACCCAGGGGTTTAGCTTCATATTCCGTGGCAGGACGGGCATGATGGCACACACCTTGCCTTCATATTTGGGTGCCATATTTAAAAGGCACCCAACATCACTGACTGACCGTTGAAGAAAGAAGATAGATCTCCTGAAAATGAAGGTGGATCCCCAAGAACATTTGTGAGGCTGGAAGATGAATCTCCTCGATGACATTGAAGCTGGAAGATCCACCTGAAAGATACTCCCCCAAACATGTTGCTGTGGTGTTCCAGGGTTCAGGTTTGCTAGCAGCCTCTATCCTGAACTCCGGTGACTCCCCAGACATTCTTCAGGTGAGTCCTTATTTCGGCGTACCACATTGGCCTAGATGTGTTCTGGATCACATGTTTCCCTGCTGGCATCGCAGCGAATTCGGCTTAAGGGGAAATTCCGGTCAGGCCTTCATCTGTATCCCATTAGCAGGATGCAAATCAGTTTCATGTCAAAACATGATAACTAGGAGCAGGAGTAGGCCATCTGGCCCCTTGAGCCTGCTCTGCCATTCAATAAGATCATGGCTGATCTTTTTGTAGACTCAGCTGTACTTTCCCGCCCGCTCACATTAACCCTTCATTCCTTTACTGTCCAAAAATCTATCTATCTTTGCCTTAAAAACATTCAACGAGGTAGCCTCAACTCCTTCACTAGGCAGGGAATTCCACAAATTCACAACCCTTTGAGTGAAGAGGTTCCTCCTCAACTCAATCCTAAATCTGCTCTCCCTGATTTTGAGGCTATGCCCCCTAGTTCTAGTTTCACCATCCAGTGGAAATAACCTCCCTGCTTCGTTCTTATCTATTCTCTTCATTATTTAATGTTTCGATAAGATCCCCTTCATTCTTTTAAATTCCAATGAGTATAGTTCCAGTCTACTTAATCTTCCCTCATAAACCAATCTTCTCAACTCCGGAATCAACCTAGTGAATCTCCAGTGCCAGTGCATCCTTTCTCAAGTATGGAGACCAAAACTGTACACAGTACTCCAGGTGTGGCCTCACCAGCACCCGATACAGCTGCAACATAACCTCCCCGCTTTTAAACTTCATCCCTCTAGCAATGAAAGACAACATTCCATTTGCCATCTTAATTACCTGCTGCAACTGCAAACCAGCGTTTTGAGATTCATGCACCAGGACACCCAGGTCCCTCTGCACGGCAGCATGCTGCAATTGTTTACCATTTAAATAATAGTCCATGTTACTGTTATTCCTACAAAAATGGATGACCTCACATTTACCAACATTGCACTCCATCTGCCAGACCCTTGCCCACTCACTTAAATTATCTATATCCTTCTGCAGACTTTCAGTGTCCTCTACACACTTGGCTCTAGCACTCATCTTAGTGTCGTCTGCGAACTTCGACACATTACATCTTGGTCCTCAACTCCAGATCATCTACGTAAATTGTAAACAATTGCGGTCCCAACACTGATCCCTGAATCACACTGCCAGCCACTGATTGCCAACCAGAAAAACACCCATTTATCCCCACTCTTTGCTTTCTGTCAGTTAACCAATTCTCTATCCATGCTTATGCATTACCTATAACATCATGCAACTTTAATTATGCAGCAGTCTTCTGTGCAGCACCTTGTCGAATTCCTTCTGGAAATCCAGATACACCACATCCATCGGTTCCCAGTTGTCCACCGTGCTCGTAATGTCTTCAAAGAATTCCAGTAAATTAGTTAAACATTTTTTTAAAATGTTTTTCCTAAGGATTTTTTTTACAAATTTAGTGTATCCAATTTATTTTTCCCAATTAAGGGGCAATTTAGCTTGGCCAATCCACCTACCTTGCACATCTTCTGGGTTGTGGGGGTGAAACCCACGCAAACACGGGGAGAATGTGCATACTCCACACGGACAGTGACCCAGAGCCGGGATCGAACCTGGGACCTCAGCGCCATGAGGCAGCAATGCTAACCACTGTGCCACCGTGCTGCCCTCTTAAGGATTTTTTATGTTATTTATATACCCCATCTTTCTCAGCCTTTGGACCCTGTTGGATATTCTTCACAAACGACTCCTATACAAATTATCTGGGCATTTTTTCTATTAATTGTGAATAATTGCCTTCACATAATCCACTTGACAAATTAAGATCACGTTTATGAGGTCATGCACTAGTGAAATTTCAGGATTCAAATTGTTATAGAATTAATTTCCTTATTGAATGACTTGTAATCCATTAACTTTTTTTTGTTGCACTGGACAGCTCTTTCCTTCAGGTAGTGTTTTTACGTCTTTGTTTCATGTTTTTTTTCTGAGGAAGAAGGATCATACTTTCCATTCCCCCTCCATCAGCACAACCTGCGTCTTCTTGTTTGCTTTCTGTATGTCACCAACATGACAACGAGAAAAGCTCTACGTCTGAACTATTATTCAGAGGAGAGCTATTAAGATAATCTGATACTTTCTTGATTCTTTTTGCTGACTCACTGCCTTGTTATGTGCCTTTAATACATTTTTCCTTTATATTTTGTCTGTTTTTTCTGTGTGTTGCCTCTATGTTTTAATCACTTGTGGCTACATATTTTTAATTCCACACCCACAGCACGGCTTCCTTACCAAAGGTATAATTCTTGCATTTTCATTTTGGTTCTGATAATCAAAGATTTTTTAAAATTACTAAGCGCTGATGTTCATTTTATATATATATATACACAAAGAATCATTGACACATAATGAAATGCATTTTTACTATTCATTTTGATTGAAGTAATTTAGTTTAAATATTTTTCAAAAGTTACATATTATACAGCA
Organism: Scyliorhinus canicula; assembly: GCF_902713615.1. Taxonomy (NCBI): domain Eukaryota; kingdom Metazoa; phylum Chordata; class Chondrichthyes; order Carcharhiniformes; family Scyliorhinidae; genus Scyliorhinus; species Scyliorhinus canicula. The sequence continues at coordinate 233,529,289 of NC_052148.1, forward strand.
TTACTGTGATCTCAATGCAGCTGAACACGACTTGTGTTTAAATAATAATCATCAGTGTTTGTACTTGGCAAACTAATGATTAATATTACTTATCAACAAATGACATCTGTTAATGGGAAGGATTAACTCCTTTGCAGATTTATGGAGAGGCGGAGCAAAACATTTGTCAGCTGCTATTGCGTCACTTTCAGATAAATTTAAGAAAACGTTCCTGTTAAAACTTACACAATATTTTCTGACACAATTAAATTCAGAAAAAAAAATCATCTGCTTCTCCTTTTCTTCCAACTTTCAAAATATGAGCCACAAAATTACTAAAATTTATCCATCCCTTTGAATTAGGCGTCCATCAAAAACAACAGTAATTGTTATCAACACCACTGTGTCTTGTTTAGTAATGGTATGCCCTATTCTTTACAAACTATTTTTTTAAATATTCAACTTGGACACAACAGACTGAAAATATGGCTGCCTGAGGTCCTCTGACTTATTTTGTGGTTTGACCCCACTCCCCTGTCACAAGAGGAAACAAAAGGAACATTCCAGGCTGATGTGAATCAACGCCTTTTCTTAAAACCAATCCAACCAGGTATTATCAAATTGAATGGGTCATTCAAAAACAAAGGCACTGACTATCTCCAACCCTCAAGTTGTTAAACCACAATACAAGATTTTGGAATTAACATGAACCCCATCATTATTTGCAAAATAACTTGAACTTGTAGAAAGTCACATGATGAGACATCATGGGCTGGATTTTCCACACTCCGGCGCCCAAATCGTGGCGGGTACTGGGGTGGAAAATCCATTTCGCCACACGAAATCGGGACCGGTGATTCTCCGGGCCCCGAAAAGCAGTGTACTCGGAGAGTACGCCGTACAGCGTATCGCCTACCTGTGGCCATTGCTGGAGCCCCGCCCTGCCATTCTCTGCCCCCGACCAGCTGAAGTCCCGACGGCATGGATCTAATGTAGTCCTGTAGGTCGGGATACTAGCGTGGTGGCTGCAGACTGAATCCGCAGCCGCCATGGTTCGGGGCGGGTCGATTAGAGGGCGGAGGGGGCCTTATACGGCACTGAACTAATTTTGGGTGGGCGGTCCGGTTCGGGCACGCGGCCGATCAGGGGCACTATTTGGAGGGTCCAGCTCCACGGTCTGAGTCCGTCATGGAGCATGGTGTGGCTGCTGGAGGCCACCGCCGTGCACATGTGCGACCTAGAACCGGAAGTGCGGGGGCCCGTATCTGCAGCAAAAGCTGCTCGTTTCACGCCAGGTCCCTGCTAGCCCCCTGCAGGGCTATGAAGTTGTGGCCCTTTCACGCCAGTTTTCTGTCATGAAAGGCCATCGTTTTTACGACAACGTGGGCACATATTCCAAAAACGGAGAATCCAGCCCCATGTTTTCTTTCTGCATTTCGAAAATCACAAGCTGTTTGCAGGCAGATTTCAGGTCTGTAGGGAAAGTGGGGGCAGAGTGGTAATGTTACTGGACTGGTAATTCAGAGGCTCAGGCAAATGATTTAGGACATGGATTCAAATCCTATCATAGCAGCTGGTGGAATTTATATTCACAGCAGAAAGTGTCTCCCTGGCCCTACACTCATCCATGGAGCATCTCAACAACAAGGATTACTATGCCAGGCGTATATTCATTGACTGCAGTTCCGCCTTGAACACCATAATCCCAGTCAAGCTCATATTAAAACTCCAAAACCTAGGACTTGGCTCCTCCCTCTGCCACTGGATCCTTGACTTTCTGACCCATAGAAAAGGTAAACAACAACACCTCTCCATGATAGTCCTTAATACCGGGGCCCCACAAGGCTGCGTACTTAACCCCCTACTATGCTTCCTATACACACATGACTGTGTGGCAAAATTTGGCTCCAACTCCATCTACAAGTTTGCAGATGCCACGACTATAGTGGGTCGGATCTCAAACAACGATGAGTCAGAGTACAGGAGGGAGTTAGAGAACCAGTGGCATGGTGTACTGACAACAATATCTCCCTCCATTCTCCCCGTGTTTGCATGGGTTTCGCCCCCACAACTCAAAAATGTGCATGCTAAGCGGATTGGCCACGCTAAATTTCCCCTTAATTGGAAAAAATGAATTGGGTACTCTAAATTATAAAAAAAAACAATATCTCCCTCAATGTCAGTAAAACTAAGGAGCTGGTCATTGACTTCAGGAAGCAAAGTATCGTACACATCCCTGTCTGCATCAATGGTGCTGAGGTGGTGATGGTTGATAGCTTCAAATCCCTAGGTGTGCGCATCACGAACAATCTGCCCTGGTCCACCCATGTCAATGCTACATCCAAGAAAGCACAACACCACCTATACTTCCTCAGGAAACCAAGAAAATTCAGCATATCCACGTTGACACTTAACAATTTTTACATATGCACAATGGAAAGCATCCTATCTGACTGCATCACAGCTTGGTATGGCAACTACTCGGCGGGAGTCTCTCAGCCCAGGCCGGGCCGGAGACTCACCAGGACGGGTGCAAATCGCACAATGCCGTCCTGACGTTCATCCGCCGATTCTCCGGCGAGCGGAGAATCGCCGCCATCGGCGCTGCCCCCACCCCCCCGGCGATTCTCCGCCCAGAATGGGCCGAGCAGCCGCGCAAAATATCCGAGTCCCGCCGGCGCCGTCCACGTGTGGTCTTACCCAGCGGGACCTCGGCGTGCATGCATCCAGGGGCGGTCTGGTGGGGGGGCGGTGGGGGGTCCGACCCCGGGAGGGCCTCCGCTGTGGCCCAGCCCGTGATTGGGGCCTACCGATCGGCGGGCCGGCCTCTCAGGCTTGGGGCCTTTTTTATTCCACGCCGGCCCCTGTAGCCCTACGTCATGTTGCGTTGGGGCCGGCGCAGAGAAGGGAGCCACTGCGCATGTGCGCAATGGCGCCGGTCCCACTGCACATGCACAGACCCGTGCCGCCCATCTGATACCGGCATCGGCAGCTGGAGTGGCGTGGGTCGCTCCAGTACCGTGCTGGCCCCCTGTAGGGGTCAGAATCGCTGCTCCTGAGGGCATGTTGACGTGTCGTGAAATGCAACGGTGTTTACGACGGCATCAACACTTAGCCTCAGGATCAGAGAATCTCGCCCTCTGTCTACACCTCCCGCTGCTTTTGGAAAGGGGGTAGCATAATCAATGACCCCTTCCACCTGTGTTATTCTCTCTTCCAACCTCTTCCATTGGGCAAAAGATACAAAAATCTGAGAACACACAGTAACAGATTCAAAAATCGCTTCTTCCCCGCTGTTACCAGACTTCTGAATGACTCCCTTATGGACTGAACTGATATTTCCACGCATCTTCTTTACTGAGTAGCACTACACTCCGTATGCTTTACCCGACGTCTATGTCTACATATTTACATTGTGTATTTATGTCCTAAGTTTTTCATGTATGGAACGTTCAGCCAGGACCATACACAGAACAATACTTTTCACTGTACCTCAGTACATGTGACAATAAATCTAAATCAAAAATCAATTAATGTGGGCAGCATGGTGGCCTAGTGGTTAGCACAGCTGCCTCACGGCGCTGAGGTCCCAGGTTCGATCCCGGTTCTGGGTCACTGTCCGTGTGGAGTTTGCACATTCTCCCCTTGTCTGCGTGGGTTTCGCCCCCACAACCCAAAAATGTGCAGAGTAGGTGGATTGGCCATGCTAAATTGCCCCTTAATTGGAAAAAATAATTGGGTAATCCAAATTTATATAAGAAAAAATCAGTTAATAAATATGTAATGGTGGCCAAGAAGTCATTGTTTATTGTTGTAACAACTGATCTTTATAGAATCCCGTAAAATGCTCTTTACGGAAAGAAATCTGCTGTCCTTACCTGGTCAGGCCTACATGAGACTCCAGACTCACAGCGATGTGGGCTGACGGTTAACTGCTCTCTGAATTGGCCTAAAGTACCACTCCATTGTATCAAATTGGTACAATGTCTCAAAAAGAAACAAAACTGATCAGATTACCCAACATGAACCAGGCACTGGAAACAGCAACAGCAAACCCAGTCCTGCAACCTCGCAGAGTCTGAGGCTTGTGTCAAAATTGGGAGAGCTATCTTACAGACTAGTCAAGCAAAAGCCTGATATAGTCAACCACACAAAATTATATCTTATGGACAATGTCCCAAGCCATCACTGGCAATGTCCTGTTCACCGAAGGATCAGACCCACCAGAGATGCAGTTGGGAGGCAGTTGGCCTAGAGTTCTCAACATCAGCTCTGGGCCCTATGAAGTCTCATGGCATCAGGTCAAACGTAAGCTAGGAATCATCCTGCTGATCAGCACCTACTGCTCCCTTCCCAACCCCCAGTTGATAAATTGGTGATACTCCATGTTGAAACCACTTTGAGGAAGCACAGAAGGTAGCAAGGATGCAGATTGTATTCTGGCTGGGGGCCTTCAATGTTCATCACCAAAAGTAGCTCAGTAGCACCATTACTGACTGAACCCTAAAGGACATAGGTGCAAAACTGGGTCTGCAGCCTCTGATGGGGAAACCATCAAGAAGAATAAACCTACTTCACCACATCCTCACCAGTCTGCCTGTCACATCTGTCCAGGATGTATCGGTATGAGTGACCACCGCCCAGTCCTTGTCACCCTCAGTCCACTCTTCACGTTGAGGATACCTTCCATCAAGTCACATGTCACTACCACTATGCTAGATTGGATTGTGTTACAACCACGTGAGGAGGGGTAAAAATGACGTCCCTATTTTACCATTTCCGATCTGACTGTAACAGCCTGTAATTTATGTGGATTTAGAGAGAATTTGCTTTGCCAAAGCTGCAGGAGTTCCACGACTTACATTTTCAGATCATAAAGAATTAGACGGTTTAAAACAAAGAACAAGACAGGTTTATTAAAATTATTTCCTGAATTTAATAAAATCTAAGTAAATCACAACCACCATTAATACATCACAAACATTCCCTAAGCCCCCAGACATACTAGTACAGATGGTAGAATAAGAGAATAGTTTAAAGATTTTTTTGTGTTCATAAAGAAGAGAACATAAAGGAATGTATGGTTAGGTGTTTTTTACCTGGTCTTGACGCGGTGATTGCGGCTGCTTTGTTCAGTTGTATGGAGAAGATATCCATGCTTTATTCCCAAAAGATCTTAATTTGCAGTAGATACCTATTTTCAGGATGATTATTTTGCAAACCAGGGCACAATAATTCAGAAAAAGAGAGACAGATAGACAGAAAGGGCAAATGGCTTCAGCATGTTTTCAGTATAGCATTCTGGGGCGAAATTCTCCGACCCTGCTGGGGGCGCCTAAAATCCCGCCCCCGCCGTGGCAGAGATTCTCCGCCACCCGGGAAGTGGCAGGGGCAGGAATATCGCCACTCCGATCGGAGAGGCCCCTGCGGTGATTCTCCAGCCCGGATGGGCCGAAGTCCCGCCGCTGGGAGGCCTCTCCCGCCGCCGAGGTTTAAACCACCTCTGGAACGGCAGGCTCAGCAGCGCGAGCAGGCCCCTGGGGTCCTGGGGGGGCGGGGGGCGATCGAACCCCGGGGGGTGCCCCCACGGCGGCCTGGCCCATGATTGGGGCCCCCCCTCAGAGTCCGTGCCAGTGCCCTGGCTGCTCTATTTTCTTCCGCGTCCGCCGCGGCGGAGGCGGAAGAGAACCCCACATTGCGCATGTGCCGACAGTGACGTCAGCGGCCAGCTTTTTTTGCGCCGGTCTTCTGGTGACAACCGCTCCGGCGTGGGGCTGGCCCCCAAAGGTGGGGAGAATTCCCCACCTTTGGGGAAGCGCGACCCCTGAGTGGTTGGTGCCACTCCCCTACTCCGGGACCCTCCGTCACGCCGGGTAGGGGAGAATGCCGCCCCGATCTCTGATTTCATCTTGGTAACTAAACCTCAAAGTATCCTGCTGGCCGTATATTCCAGAGGAATTCGATTAATGCATGTCTGCTGCAGTCATTGTTTTTCAGAACAGGTAATTACATTTTGATGTTTCATCTCAGACCCTTAGGAAAAGTTTCAAGTTAGTGTAAACCAACAGGAGATGGGGGTTTCTCACTCACCAGGGGGGTTTGAGTGCCTGTTTCGTTTCATCTCACTTAGTCGAATGCAAGCCTGTATATTGTAGATAGCTGACAGTTCCATTGTGTTAATAAGATTTCAGTCTATGTTTTTTGAAAAAGAATTACCAATTGTATTTTTTTTTAAACACATAAAAACACAGAACTTGCAACTCAAAACTGGGCATCCATGAGGCGCTGTGGGTCAGCAGCAGCAGAACAGCAGAATTTTATACAAACACGATCTGTAACCATGTGGCCGTCATATCCCCCACTCTACCATTACCATGAAACCGGGGGGGGGGGGGTGGGGGGGTGAACCCTGGTTCAATGAAAAGTGCAGGAGGGCATACCTAAAAATGAGGTGAAGCCACAGCACAGAACTATTTGCATGTCAAATAATGGAAGCAGCATGCAAAAGAGCTAAGTGATCTCACAAGCAATGGATAAGATCTAAGCTCTGCTCTCCAGTCATGAATGGTGGTGAACGGGCAGCACGGTGGCACAGTGGTTAGCATTGCTGCCTCACGACACCGAGGTCCCAGGTTCGATCCCGGCTCTGGGTAACTGTCCGTGTGGAGTTTGCAAATTCTCCCCATGTTTGCGTGGGTTTCGCCCTCACCACCCAAAAAATTTGCAGGGTAGGTGGATTGATCACGCTAAATTGCCCCTTAATTGGAAAAAATGAATTGGGTACTCCAAATTTAAAAAAAAAGAATGGTGGCGAACAATTAAACTGGAAGAGGAGGAGGCTCCACGAATATTGCTATCCTCAAAGAAGGGGGAGCCTATACATCAGTGCAAAAGACAAGGCTGAACCATTTTCAACAATCTTCAGCCAGAAATGCTGAATGGAGTGGAGCATCCATTTTGGCCTCCTGTTGAGGTGCCCAGCATCACAGGAGCCAGTCTTCAGCCAATAGAATCCACTCTATATGATATCAAGAAATGGCTGAAGGTACATACAAGCTCATGGGCCTGACAACAATCCAGTAATATGACTGGAGATGTGTGCTCCAGAACTAGCTGTACGCCTCGCCAGCTGTTCCATTACATCTACAACACTGGCATCTACCAGGCAATGTGAAAAATTGCCCAGATGCTTCCTGTTCACAAAATGCAGGGCAAATTCAACCTGACCAATTACCACCTCATCAGTCTACTCTCAATCATCAGCAAAGTAATAGAAGGGATCATCGACAGCGCTATCAAGCAGCAATTACTTAGCAATAACAGGGCAACACGGTAGCATTGTGGTTAGCACAATTGCTTTACAGCTCCAGGGTCCCAGGTTCGATTCCCGGCTTGGGTCACTGTCTGTGCGGAGTCTGCACATTCTCCCCGTGTGTGCGTGGGTTTCCTCCGGGTGCTCCGGTTTCCTCCCACAGTCCAAAGATGTGCAGGTTAGGTGGATTGGCCATGCTAAATTGCCCTTAGTGTCCAAAATTGCCCTTAGTGTTGGGTGGGGTTGCTAGGGTATGGGGATAGGGTGGAGGTGTGGACCTTGGGTAGGGTGCTCTTTCTAGGAGGCGATGCAGACTCGATGGGCCGAATGGCCTCCTTCTGCACTGTAAATTCTATGCATAACCTGCTCATTGGCACTCAGAGCTCGATTCTCCTCTCCCCAGGCCGGGTGGGAGAATCGCAGGAGGGCCGCTCTGGCACCCCCGGCGATTCTCCCACCCCCCCAAAATGGCGTGTCATGTTTTGCGACACGCCGCTCGGAGAATAGCGGGTCGCCGTTTTTCATGGCGATCCGTGATTCTCCGGCCCGAATGGGCCGAGCGGCCTGCCGTTACCGACCTGTTAACGCCGGCGGCAACCACACCTGGTCGCTACCGGCATGAACAACACGCGAAAGGTGAGTTTGGGGCCCGTGGGGGGCGGAGAGGGGATTGAGCACCACGGCCGTGCTCGGGAGGGGACTGGCCTGCGATCGGTGCCCACCAATCGTCGGGCCGGCGTCTCCAAGAGACGCACTCTTTCCCCTCCGCCCCCCCGCAAGATCAAGCCGCCACGTCTTGCGGGTCAGCGGTGGGGAAGATGGCATCCGCGCATGCGCGGGTTGGTGCCGGCCAACCTGCGCAAGCGCGGCTGACGTCATTAGGCGCCGCCGACCGCGTCATTCTCGGCGGCCGAGTTCTCCACAATGCAGCTCCTACCCCCCCCCCCCCCCGGGTGGGAGGAGAATAGGGGGCGAGGAGCGGCCTCCGACGCCGTCGTGAAACACTCCGGGTTTCACGACGGCATCGGCCGTTGCGGAGAATTCCGCCCTCAGTTTGAGTTCCGCCAGTGCCATTCAGTTCCTGATCGAATTTTTGCCAAACATAGGCAAATGAGCTGAACCCAAAGCAGCATTTGGCTGAGTGTGGCATTAAGTATCCCGAGAAAAACTGGGGTAAATAGGATTCAGGGAGAAAGCTTTCCACTGGTTGGTGTTATACCTAACGCAAAGGAAGGTGGTTATGGTTGTTGGAGGTCAATCATCTCAGTTTCAGGACATCACTGTAGGTGTTCCTTAGGGTAAAGTCCTCAGCCCAATCATCTTCAGTTGCTTCAGCAAAGACCTTCACTCTATCATAACATCAGAAGTGGGGACGTTCTTTGATGATTGCACAAAGTTCTGCACAATTCGTGACTCCTTAGATACTGAAACAGTCTTGCCGATATGTTGTAAGACCTGGCCCACAAGACCTGGCCCTGCTTATCAGCCACTGTTCCTGACTGATAAGCAGGGCCAGGAAGAGAAAATATGGGCCCCAGTGCTTCTTCTATTTCTGGGCCCCTTGTTCCACCCCTTTCACCCCTCCCTCCCCATTTTAACCCTTCCCCTCAATCGTGCATGACATTTTACCCCTTTCAAGATAAATCAATTAATGAGTTAGATGTAATACTGTGTGGACAATAGCATTGATTTTGGTGACTGCCTCAGCCATCAGGACTTTCATGCCTGGGCGCAATATATTAGTCAATATAATTATTTAAAACAAGGCGTGTAATTGGATTCTATTTTATCAGTAATTTTACAGGGTAGAAAGATCAAATGACTCCTGAACAATAAAGTGGAATGGTTGAACAACATAGGTTTTCCCTGTCAGTGAGCAGTGTTGGAGCCTTTAGGTGTCTCTATGTGACACATTTTTTTAATAGCTCAGAGAAGGCATGGTAGGTCAATTGGCCATGCTATATTGCCCCTTAATTAGAAAAAAAGAATTGGGTACTCTAAATTTAATTTTAAAAAGAGGCCAGAGGACAAAAGACTGAATGGTTCACAATTGTATCTGTATTTTTTGATCAGCAAGACTGAAGACTATGCTGATTGTTGCTTTTCACTACAATATATTTTCAGTATCTAATATGCAACACAACTTCATCACAACATTTTAATACCAAGACATATTCACATTCACATTTGGAAATTATTTTTGTCTATTTCTTTCTCAGCAATCCTATTTTTTTAATTTGGCTGCGCTGCCTTTTAACGTATTTCTCTTTTCCCTAACAATAGACCATAGACCATAGAATTTAGAACATAGAGCATAGAACATAGAACACTACAGCGCAGTACGGGCCCTTCGGCCCTCGATGTTGCGCCGACCTGTGAAACCATCTGAAGCCTATCTGACCTACACTATTCCATTTTCATCCATATGTCTATCCAGTGACCACTTAAATGCCCTTAAAGTTGGCGAGTCTACTACTGTTGCAGGCAGGGCGTTCCACACCCCTACTACTCTCTGAGTAAAGAAACTGCCTCTGATATCTGTCCTATATCTATCACCCCTCAATTTAAAGCTATGTCCCCTCGTGTTGGTCATCACCATCCGAGGAAAAAGACTCTCACTGTCCACCCTATCTAACCCTCTGACTATCTTATATGTCTCTATTAAGTCACCTCTCAGCCTTCTCCTCTCTAACGAAAACAACCTAAATTCCCTGAGCCTTTCCTCGTAAAACCTTCCCTCCATACCAGGCAACATCCTAGTAAATCTCCTCTGAACCCTTTCCAAAGCTTCCACATCCTTCCTATAATGTGGTGACCAGAACTGCACGCAGTACTCCAGGTGCGGCCGCACCAGAGTTATGTACAGCTGCAGCATGACCTTGTGGTTCCGAAACTCAATGCCCCTGCTTATAAAGGCTAGCACACCATATGCCTTCTTAACAGCCCTATTAACCTGGGTGGCAACTTTCAGGGATTTATGTACCTGGATGCCGAGATCTCTCTGTTCATCTACACTACCAAGAATCTTGCCATTAGCCCAGTACTCTGCATTCCTGTTACTCCTTCCAAAGTGAACCACCTCACACTTTTCCGCATTAAACTCCATCTGCCACCTCTCAGCCCAGCTCTGCAGCTTATCTATGTCCCTCTGTATCCTATAACATCCTTCAGCACTATCCACAACTCCACCGACCTTCGTGTCATCTGCAAATTTACTAACCCATCCTTCTACACCCTCTTCCAGGTCATTTATAAAAATGACAAACAGCAGTGGCCCCAAAACAGATCCTTGCGGTACACCACTAGTAACTAAACTCCAGGATGAACATTTGCCATCAACCACCACCCTTTGTCTTCTTTCAGCTAGCCAATTACTGATCCAAACCGCTAAATCACCTTCAATTCCATACTTCCTTATTTTCTGCAATAGCCAATTTACAGTGCAGAAAGAGGCTGTTCGGCCCATCAAGTCTACACCGGCCCTTGGAAAGAGCACCCTACTTAAGCCCACACTTCCACCTTCTCCCCACAACCCAATAACCCCACCTAACCTTTGGACACTACGGGCAATTTAGCGTGGCCAATCCACCTAACCTGCACATCTTTGGACTGTGGGAGGAAACCAGAGATCCCAGAGGAAACCCATGCAGGCACTCTTTTATTACCGATCAAATGTTCAACCTAGGGGTTTTTATTAGCTCCTATTTGCACCATTGCCATCACACAGTGAGAATTTTTTGTTGGTGTGGTAGCATGGATATTGATGTGGATATTAATGGGGTGGGCTTGGTGGACCCCATGACTGGCTCGGGGCCAATCACGTGGGAGTGCACGAACCTGGCCAATAGGCAGCTTTTGCGGGGCCTTGGGTGAAGGACCCTGGGCAGTGTGGACCCTGGAGCCAAAGTGATTCTATGTCTGTTACTGCTGGTTTGTGGGATCTATAACCTTGATATCTAGAAGAGGCTCCTAGCGGAAACCCCTATAACGTTGGAAAAAGTGATTGAGATAGCTCTGGCGTCGGAGTGCACAGAGAAAGGCACCACTGAGCTCCAAAGTGTGGCTGAAGGGGAATTTAACCAAGTATGGGGTGGTATGACCGCAAGGTGCACAGCAGGATCAACAGGCACAGCAGAAGATTATACACTGTCCTCAGGACTGAACTAGAGTCAAAGGACCTGGAAAAAGATGGGGCGACATCCCAAATCAGAGGTAGACTACTATCGTTGTGAGGGTGACCATCCGAAGGAGACCTGTCATGTTCAGGAGTTTGTGTGTTTCCAATGCAACCGTAGGGGCACATTCAAGCATGTTGCTGCGCGAGGCAAAGTGCGGCAATACAAGAAAGAAACAACAGCAGCAGCAGCAGTTTAGAGCGCCACTGAACATAGTGGAGAATAGCTCTGAAGAAGGGTATGCAATGTATCAATTTAATGCAGTCCAGTTGAATAAGATGGCCCTGTTTGAAATTGTCTTAAGAGTAAAGGCAAACCCCTCAAAATTGAAGTTGACACAACAGCTTCGGTGACGTATTGAGAGAGCAGACTTTTGAAAATCTTTGTACTGGAACTCAGCCTTTAAGTTTTAATAGTACCAAAGCCAAGCTTTCCGTGTACACTGGGGAGAATGTGAAGATCATTGGAACCACCAATACACCAGTGACATAGAGGGACAGAAGGCCATTGATTGTCGTGGAAGGGCACAGACCCAGTCTGATGGGAAGAGACTGGTTACAGAAGATTAGACTCAATTGGCTGTAAATTTACAAAATATTCAATGGCATCCTCCAAGATGTTCTAAAAAGGTATGAAGATGTTGGTCACAAGGATCTAGACCAGATTAAAGACACCAAAGCCAAAATCTATGTCAATTCAGATTCAATGTCCAAGTTCTTCAGGGCTAGACCAGTGCCATATACACTGCATCAGAAGGTTGAAGCAGAGCTCAAGAGAATAGAAGAGCTGGGCATAACCAAGCTGGTTCTGTTTTCTCAGTGGGCGATGCCTGTTCTCAAACTAGGTAATTCGACAAGAATTTGTGGTGACTATAAACTAACCAAAAATCAGGCTGCCCATGTCGATAGGCACCCGATTCCCCAGATCGAGGACGTTTATACTAACCTGGCAGGGGGCCTTACCTATTCAGAATTGGACCTCAGTCATGCCTACCTGCAACTAAAATTGGACGAAGGGTCTCAGCTGTTTGCCACAATAAATACCCACAAATACCTCTTTCAGTATACAAGACTGCATCACTTCAGCCTGTGCTATTTTCCACTGTACAATATACAATCTCCTCCAGGGAATTCCCACAGTGATGATCTACCTTGACAATGTGTTAGTCATCGACACTACCCTTGAAGAAGACATGTCTAGCCTGGAGGAAATATTAAAGAGGTTTTGGGACATGGGGTTCCACCTCAAACTCAAAAAGTGCACTTTCCAGGCTTCAAAAATACCTAGGCTTTTACATTGATGAAATGATCAAGGCTATATGAGAAGCCCCTACACCCAAAAATGTAAGTGAGCTCTAATTCTTCCTTAGTATGATTAATTATTATGGAAGGTTCATTTTGAATTTAGCCACAACATTGGTCCCATTACACCAGCTACGAAAGAAGAATCAACAGTAGCTTTGGAGGGAGCCCCAAGAGGAAGCTTTTTGAGTTGTAAAACAAGCTTTGCAGTCCTCAAACTTTTTGGTGTATTTTGACCCGGGGGAAAAAGCTGACATGTGATGTGTCCCCTTATGGTATGGGGCAGTTTTATCCCACAAAATGGGAGATGGTTCAGAGCGCCCTATCGTCTTTGACATGAGGACCCATTCAGAAGCTGAACAGAACTATGCCCAGATTGAGAAAACTGGCTTAGCAGTCATATATGATGTGAAGAAATTCCACCAATATGTGTAAGGAGGGTGGTTTGATATCATGACCTACTATAAACCATTACTGGGCCTTTTAAGGGAAGGCAAGCCCATATCGGCCATAGCCTTGGCGAGGGTGCAACGTGGGTCTTGCTGGTGGCAGCCTACAATTATGCTTTCCAGCATCGGCCCGACACGCAATTTGCCAATGAAAATGGATTAAATTGCCTACCCCTGCCAAAGAGTATTCTGCCACCACCAGTACCCCAGGTGATTATATTGGCTTTGCACTTCCTGGACACTCTGCCAGTATCTGTCGGACACATCCAAAATTGGACCCAGAGTGACCCCATGCTGTCAAAGATGAAAAGAATGATACAGACTGGGTGGCACTACGGGAGATCTGAGCAACTAAGGCCCTACTTCACCCATCAGGACAAGTTGACCTGTGAGGGTGGCGTGATTCTTTGGGGATCACTAGTAGTCGTTCTTCCTCCAGCCAGGGGCTCCCTCCTCCAAGAGCTAAATTGCGTCCACCCTTGGTAGTTTCTATAGTTTTCAAGTATAAAAGGCAAATTTGCACAGCCCTTGCAATGAATAGCAAATGAAGGTTGGAGCCCATCCTTTCCCCAGGCCACAAATAGCATCTTCTTTCACAGTGATAGAAAACCATTTGAAGATGCTCAGATGTCTTCCAGGATCCACCTGAATGAGATACTTTGCCAGATCCAAGGGCACAACAGCAGTGTGTGTTGGACCACAACTAAGGATACCTCCAAAGCCACACAAAGCATAAACCTTGGGGACTCAGGGCAGACAAAGATGAAAATCCTGGCATGCAGCTACGTCTGGTGGCCAGGCATAGTTAAAGCAATGGTGCCACTCTTGCCAAACACAGCAGTCCTTGCCTCCATCCATCAGTCTTACCATAGATCATCATAGAATTTACAGTGCAGAAGGAGGCCATACGGCCCATCGAGTCTGCACCAGCCCTTACAAAGTGCACCCTACTCAAGCCCATGTATCTACCCTATCCCCGTAACCCAGTAATCCCCACTTAAGCTTTTTTGGACACTAAGGACAATTTAGCATGGCCAATCCACCTAACCCGCATATCTTTGGACTGTGGGAGGAAACCGGAGCACCTGGAGGAAACCCATGCAGACACGGTGAGAACGTGCAGACTCTGCACTGACAGTGACCCAGCCGGGAATCGAACCTGGGACCCTGGAGCTGTGAAGCAACTGTGCTAACCACTATGCTACCATGCTGCTCTCCACCCTTGGGTGGACATGAGTTCACAATGACTACATGGGTCCTTTTATGGGCAAGACGTTTTTAATCCTGGTGGATGCTATCCTGCTTCCCCAATAAGGATGCTTGCAGCTTTACTGTTAAGTCGCTTTGATATTCCCCTCCATGGATTCTGCTGTCCACCTCTATAAAATTCCTTCTGCCTTCAGAAGTTATTATTTGTATTGCCCCGCTGATCTTTGGTAAACAATGTTTCTGATATAGCCATTCACACCTCAATGTCTCTAGATTCCTGCTTAACTTGTTCCTGGGCAAATCTCATTATTCCTTTAGATGTCTGCTAGATTTGTTACTTGTCTGTTATTTTATTTTCATCTTCAATTCACTGTCAATCTTATTAATCATAGATTATCATAGAATTTGCAGTGCAGAAGGAAGCCATTCTGCCCATCGAGTCTGCATCGAGTCACAATGTAATTATGAGCCCCGTAGAGACAGAAATCTGGTAAAAGAAAAGAATCCCTGAGAAACAAATGGAAAGAAAACTGATGTGCATGAATTCACTTTATAAAACTTTTATTGTAACAAACCAAGTAAATACAAATGAATTCAAACATTCATTACCAGGTCAAGGATATTTCAAATATAAAGGAAAATTTCACATTTTAAATTAGTTAATACTGTCATGATAGGGAGATATTAGAAATCAGGGTTCAGAAGTGGTATCCAAAAATGAAGCAGCCAATTTAAAGGTTTAAACAGATTGTTAGCCCAAACTCAAAGGGATACGCTCATACCTGGCTGAGTCACATGCTCCTATTCAGACTTAAACTCATTACGGAATGCACAGTGTGATTCACTAAAGACCCATTGTCTTTCGGGATGCTCCTGTATGACCAGTCATATCCCATCAACAGAGTCAGATGGCGTAATGTCTATCAATGGAAGGTAGTTGCATATGAATGGCATATCTCTGGCCTTTTGTGTAAATGGCAATGGACTATCAGCCAAATAATGAGAATAGATTCAAGCTTGACCACTTCGGGGAGAAGCTTTGTTTGAAGGGCGAGGTGGAGCTCAGAGAGAGAGAGCAAAATCCTTTTGGGAACAAAGACAGAATAAGATGGGAAGCCAAGAAGACAGATCAAGAAACCTGGAAATGGAAGTCTGTGAAGAGAAGCCAGTCGAGTCATGAAACCTGCTAGCTTAAAGGTATAAGCAGCCATGGAACAGGTCATGAAACTGCCACAGAGAGAAAACTTTGAAAAAGGATTCTAAAAGAGATGTCCTAACAGAAGAAAGATTGCTTCCTCAATGAAAGTGCTGCCTTTGCCTGGAGGTGTAAGTGGGCCGAGAGCTGTATTTTAATGCCAGGTGTTGTTTAATGGGACCTTGTGTGTTAAAGTTAAAAAAGGGCATATTATCTGTTAAGTTTAAAAGTTTAAATATTGTTTTCTTTTGTTTTCATTAAGTTTTGTTTGTAAAATAACAAAGTCCAATTTCTTATATTACCACTCCTGGAACAAACCTATCCTTTCTGCATAGTCTTAAAAGTTAAAAATGCGTCTGGTTCAGTATCTTAATATTTGTTGACAGCTGACCAGGCGTACAATTACGATACACCTCACGTAGTTATAAACACTCAGATCGCTTCCTGCACAATCTCACAGTCTTTCCAACTAGACTTACATTTGTGGAATCTCTTACTCCCCATCCAATCATTTTGCCTCTGGAGTCACATTCACCAGCAACCTTATTCGACCTGAGGTTCCAGGACACTGTTAGCACCGACAAGGTGTACGTCTATGAACCTTTTGTCACTCGCGTCACGAAAATCCTGATGGCATAGAATCCCCAGAGATTCTTCTCCATTCCCTTTAAATGGTCTGGTGGGTTATGGAAACACTAGGTATTGGCTGTTCTTCAATCCACAATACCTGATTCACACTATCTTCAATTCTCTGTTCTTTCCAACTGTACAACAAACATAATAACACAGCCCCTGCTCTATTCTTAAAAACCTACTGCAAGGCAGCACGGTGGCCTAGTGGTTAGCACAACCGCCTCACGGCGCTGAGGTCCCAGGTTCGATCCCGGCTCTGGGTCACTGTCCGTGTGGAGTTTGCACATTCTCCCCGTGTCTGCGTGGGTTTCGCCCCCACAACCCAAAAATGTGCAGAGTAGGTGGATTGGCCACGCTAAAGTGCCCCCTAATTAGAAAAAATAATTGGGTAATCTAAATTTTAAAAAAAAACCTACTGCAACACCAGATTCTGATCAAGTCGGCCAAATAAAATTTGTTCCATTCAAAGTGAACCTTGCTTGTTTCCTCTTTACACAACTTCTCAGTTTGTTCAGAACTGCCAAACATAAAGCTCTGGTTAACTTTAGGTAACGGTAAAGTCGCCATAGTCCCAGATGACCAGAAGCTGCTTTCCCCTTTGAGTGTCTGGCCCGGCAGCCCATTGTCACGCCTCTCTGTGCCCTTTCTCTCCCTTATCAGCTACGATGCCGGTTTCACGATTTTTAAAAGCACAAGCGAACTGTGCCGTCGGGAACTCAGCCCAACGGAAGCGGAGAATCACGGAGGCCCCGAAGAATACCGGGTAGGGCCCACAAATGTAACCTGAGGCAAACATTATCTACTGTACGTGCGTTCCGGAACCCATTGACGCCACTGTCGAGGTGATAGAGAATTGCGATTTGGTGTCAAATCGGCACCCATCGCTATTTTGCCGTCAGAACTTATTCTCCATCCAATAGTGTTTCCCGATTTTGCCATCAGCCAATGGAGAATCCCGCCCATGATGCTGTGTCTCAAGTTTATGTGGAGTATCACTCGAAAAATACAGCAGGCCAAGGACAGAGATGTCAGCGTGCGAACAAGGTTCTGAATGGCCATGCACCTTCCTTATGGAATGTCCATCCAAAACGACCGCATATAGACTTCATTCATTTGAAAGCTTCCTTAAAAATGTTATTTCCTTGTTCACTTTCACTATTCATTCTTCTATAAAATGAGAAGTTGTAGTGCCTCGCTGGTGCCTAGGGGCCTTATTACTTCATGACTTCCTATTCAATTGTTATTACAGAACTGCTATCATTGGTAGCTCCAACTTTGGCAGTAGCACTGTAATATAAATCTACCAACAGAGAGGTCAACAGTAACCTGAGGCAATGGTAACCTGATGCAATGTGAAGACAGAATTATTGAAGGCGGCAAGTGCAGATGTATGGTATGAAATCTGTAAGCTCTATGATTTCACACTATTTTCTGATTATTGAATGTTTGCAGTGCTAATCTAATTTTCCAATATGCACATAAAACAGGCAGTGAATCAAAAGGAACATCAGGTGGTTGTACATCGTGGGTGGTGGTGCGGGGATGGGGGTTGCGGTGCTGATCTGTAACCGTTAGGTTTCTGCACATGCCCAATGTGTAAAGGATTTTTAAACACTTCATCTTGAGAACAAGAAGCCACAAAATTATGCCTTTAAACTTCTGTTCATGATTTGGAAGAGACTGTACTGTTATGTTTTGTCCATTTCACAACCAAAAAAAGCTGTGTGTCTGCAATTAAGTGAAATTGTTCCTCACATGCCTCTAATGCTGTGGAATTTGACCAATAAATAAGCAGGGTGAATTCCAGACAGGTGAAACAAAATCCCCCACTCCAATAAGGAAGGCATTGTTAACATTCGATTGCAAAGATGCTAAACGTCTAAAACGTAAGGGCCAATTTCGGTGCAGCGTCTAATGTCTGAAGTTATTATGCCACTTTTTGACTCCATTTTCAATGTTCAAACCAAAACCATAATGGACTTGACCTTAAATCAATGTCAGTTCCTCCTTCCAATATGTGCAGAAAATCGTCAGTGAA
The DNA here is from genome assembly GCF_902713615.1 of Scyliorhinus canicula. Classification (NCBI taxonomy): domain Eukaryota; kingdom Metazoa; phylum Chordata; class Chondrichthyes; order Carcharhiniformes; family Scyliorhinidae; genus Scyliorhinus; species Scyliorhinus canicula. The sequence goes on from NC_052148.1 coordinate 233,547,580, forward strand.
ACAAAAGGAATGATGTGGAGATGCCGCCGTTGGTCTGGGGTGGGCACAGTAAAATATCTTACAACACCAGGTTAAAGTCCAACAGGTTTATTTTGAATCACTAGCTTTCGAAGCCCAGCTCCTTCCTCAGGAGAATCCTGAGGTAGGATCCTGAGGAGGCATTCACCTGGAAATTCACACAAGCATCAAACTGATTTTTGGGCCTCTTATCAAATTCTCCCCTTTGTCCGCCATTGAACACATGGGAAAATTGAAGGCAAGCTAAATTACATTAATGAAAATGTCCAATTTGGATCAGGTGCCTCAGGCTGACAGATTAATCAGCCTCTGTGATTCCAGGTGCTTCATGTGGAAACGAGAGAATATGTAGGCATCTGCAGCTTGGCAGGTTTATTAAAGTGAGGCCAGATGCCCAGGTACAGGCTTACCTGTTCAGGTGCAGCGTTTGTTCCCTGCACCCAGTTTACATGGCTTTGTGGTATGAGTTAATTTCTTCCTCAATGTCTCCAATGAGAAGGAATACAGGAATATCTTAAATAAGCACTCCATTCACCAATGTTATGAGGGGGAGGAATTGTGGTGGCAAAACTGAGGTTTAGAGGTACTTTGTATAGATTGATAGTAAATAACTTGTTTCATGAAACTGATTTGGTTAATAGACAATAGAGAAGAGCATTGGAAATTTGTAAGTGATTAAAGTGATGGATGGTTTTCCATATTTATTGCTGACTTTGCCAAAACGTTGATTTGATATAGGAATGGCAGTACAATGAAAGTCACAAGAAAATATCTTCATGATGAGGGACTGAAGATTCGCTCTGGCTACTGTGACAACTTTTCCCTGGATCAGTGGTGGCACTTTCCTCTGAATCAGAAGCTTATGCGTTCAATGGCAATCCAAAGATCAGAACATATTATTTAGTTTCATTAGAACAGAGAACTGAGAGATTGCTGCAATCTAGGAGGTGCCAAATTTCAGATTAGATGTTAAATGTCTCCATCTTCTGTAAAGGTTTCCATGGAAGTACTGGAGAAGAACACGTGTCCTAATGTCCTGCCCAATATCTATCACTCAATCAACATTAATAGAAACGTAGAAAAATTTACAGCTTAGGAGGAGGGCATCTGGCCCATCATGTCAATGCCAGCTAAAACAGGTCATACAGCCTAATCCCACTTTCCTACTCTTGGTGCGTAACCCTATAGTTAAGGGCACATCGAGAGGATTGGAAAATAATATGAGCATATAAATTAAAAGAATGGGTAGGTCATTCAGCCAGCTCTGTCATTCAATATGATCATGGCTCATCTGTTGGTAACCTCAACTCCATATTCCCACCTACCCCTGATAACCTTTCACCCTCTTACTTATCAAGAACCTATCTAGCTCTGCCTTAAAAATATTCAAAGACTCTGCTTCCATCGCCTTTTGAGGAAGAGAGTCCAAAGACTCAGACTTCCGGAGAGAATACAATTCTCCTTGGGCGGGATTCTCCATCTGGGCTGTCATGTTCTGTGTTGTGGCCGTGGTAAAGATGCACACAGAACATCTAGTTCTTTGACTAGTAAAATTGTTTATTAACAAAATGAACAGGTGGAAAGATAACTAACAAACTATAATACAAATGGTAACTAATAAGTGAATTCTCCTGGGGCTATGTCTAATGCAACTCTCCTCTAGTACGACTTACTACCAACTGTGTTCTCAGTCTAAATCAGATCAACGAAAAGCAGGTCTTCCAATGCACATCTCATCAATCACGTTGACTGATCCTGTTTGGTCCCCAGTTGGATATGAAAACATTGCCTCGCAAAATGAATTATTCTGCCACATTTGGAACACACCTTCCCAAATGCTGGACATTGTCGTGGCCCATGTCAATTGCTGCATCGCTGGCACAAATTAGTGGATTCGGTCGGCCATTTAAAATGGCCACCGAAAATGGGACCACGTTTCTTATTGGAATACATCACAAAGCTTATGGTGCTGGTTATTTTTCCACATTGGTGCCAAAATGTTTCAGGTTGGGTGTGCTAATCTGCTGACCATCTAGCTCACTTGCATGACAAATCTTGTTAGTGTTTTCTAATTGAAGCTCCTCTTCCCTCAATTGCCTCTCTCGTACCTTATAATTCGATATCCCAAACCCTATCTTTTTTAAAAATAAATTTCGAGTACCCAATTATTTTTTCCAATTAAGGGGCAATTTAGCGTGGCCAATTCACCTAACCTGCACATCTTTGGGTTGTGGGGGCGAAACCCACGCAGACACGGGGAGAATGTGCAAACTCCACACGGACAGTGACCCAGGACCGGGATTTGAACCCAGGTCCTCAGCGCCGTAGGCAGCAATGCTAACCACTGTGTCACCGTGCTGCCCTCCCAAACCCTATCTAATCATGGATCATTGATGAATTTAATGTACTAAAATAACATGACTGCGTCGTCAACCGCAAGTTGGTTAGAAAACTAATGAAAGATTTGCCTGCCTTCTGAGTACGCGAGCAAAAGATATACCGCTCAAACATTTAATTTCTTTTCGGGGAGCAATATCGATCAAAGTATTTTATTACTTCTTCAAAGGTTTTGCTTTCTGCTTTACTGTCGAACGGTATTATAAATTTTGATAGCTTGAGGACCTGCTACCGTGAGCAGCAAAGCAATACACTTCTTGTCAGGTTGTGCCTGCAGGCCCAAGGGCTGCAACATAGAGTTTGAATTGCTGCATAAAAACATGCCAATTCTCATCTATGTTACTGGTGACGTGAAGCTGGTGAGGTGCCTTCAGACCTTCCACCTCAAACTTCACAGTCTTTCCATGCATTGAGTTCCAGTTTCCCGTAGTTTACCAGGTAAGTGGAAGAATTTTCTTTTTTTTTTTCTTACTTCGGTCTGTTTTGTCCAGTTCTCTCCGTAGTTATCTTCAATTGTTCAACACTCTTGGTACCATGTTATCTTCTGTGTTGTGGCCATGGTAAAGATGCACACACAATATCTAGTTCTTTGACTAGGAAGATAGTTTATTAACAAAATGAACACATGGAAAGATAACTAACAAACTATAATATAAACGGTAACAAATAAGTGAATTCTCCTGGAGTTACTTCTAATTTGACTCTCCTCTGGTACGACTTACGACCAATTGTCCAGTCTGTGGAGATACATGGTGGATCACCGTCCCCACCTGCTGGTCAGAGGTCATACATTCAACTAAATACATTGCTAAGCATATGCATACCACCACACCGGCAACTGGCCAATTGGGTTTCCCATTGTGGGAACCCCCACGCCGTCAGGAAATGTGCGGCCATGAGTGCTCTGGCGGTGAAGCTGCCAACGGAGAATCCAGACCCTTATCTCTGCCTTAAATGGGTGACCCTTTACTTTTACGCAGTGACCACCAGTTCTAGATTCTCCCACTAAAGGAAACATCCTTTCCACATCCACCCTGTCAAGACTTTTCAGGATCTTATATCTTTCAACCAAGTCGCCTGATACTCTTCTAAGCTCCAATGGATACAAGCCAAGCCTGTGCAACTTTTTCTTGTAAAACAACCGTTCCTTCCCAGGTATTAGACTAGCAAATTATCATTCAATTGCTTCCAACACATTTACCTCTGTTTTGACCAGGAAAAGAGGAGTAAGCAGGTTCCGCTTTTTTCTAACCTCTTTGTTTGGTCACAACAAAGGTTTGCTTAACATCCTTTCCCCATGGATATTTTTTTCCAATCCAAATGTATTTACTTTTTATAAGAAGGGAATTCAACCCGGCTTTCTTGAGTCAAAGACACAGTAAGTTTATTAGTTACTAAATTAGCAAGCAAAAATAATAAAGATGCAACACTCACACACAGAGGGCAGAAATGTGAAGAGTCCAAATGAAAGTTTTAAAAGAATATACAAATCAGTCCTTGGCTTGTCCATGAAGCATAGATGATGGTCTGTTTCATCGATTAAGTTAGATGATTCTGGTAGACTTGGGAGCTGGCCTTGTTAGTTTTACAGTCTGTTGGCTTGTCGCCAGAGTGAGAAATAACATGGTTCATAGAATCCCGACAAAAATCCCGCAGAAGGAGGCCATTCGGCCCATCGTGTCCACACAGACCCTTTGAAAGAGCACTCTAGCTTGATCCACTTTGCCATATCCCTGTAACCCTATAACCTAACCTGCACATCGATGGACATAAAGGGGAAATTTAGAGTGGCCAATCCCCTTAACATGCATATCTTTGGACTGTGGGAGGTAAGTGGAGCACTCGGAGGAAACCCACGCAGACATGGAAATAGTCATGTCTTGCATTCATCTCAGAGCTTTTGATACATCCTGAGAGATAAATCAACAGGAGATGGGTGTTTTGGATGTTTAATAAGATGTATGAAATAGTCTGCATTGGCCTCACAAACCCAGGAGATTAGTCGAACCACTATTTTACTTTTCTTTCAAGTGTCTCTGTTTTACACCTTTTCAAGTGCAAAATTCCATGTCCTCCCAGGAAGGTTTGTCAGTATAATCCACAGAGGAATTTTCAAGAATGTGGTTGCTGTGCAGTATCAGGTATCTTTTGGTCAGTGATTTTTATTTATTGAAATCAAAACACAGGTCTTCCTTAGAGAGTTCAATATCCCCATAGGTAGTTGGGGAAGGGCAATTTTATGACACATTTTTATGGTCAGAGTCTATTACTTCCCTTGCTTGAGTGTTGAACCCAAGTTTCTGGATGGCACCTCCAGCTAAAATCAAGTTATGATTATCAGAAATTAGGGCCAAAATTGTGTGCATAATCTGGACTTGCACCTTTTGACCAAAATAGCCCTCGTTTAGTCTCAGCACCAATTCCACCCTGAAAACAAGAATGGTAGAAAATCTGTTATTTGCCATGCCTGACTCCCTTCTGAAAGTGTAACTGCTGTGGTCAGCTTGGCAACAGAAGAAAGAGCTGTTAATAGGGAATGATATAGCACCACTTCCTAAATGACTCACACTGTTCAAATCAGGTATGAAAGGGCACATGATATGACGATCACAGTTAACAACTGGAAGCTTGATATGTTATCCAAGTGTTTTATAGCTCACAATTACTAGGTACTATTTGTGTACATTATAATGGAGGAACTGTGACCCAGGTAGAATTAAAGGAAGAGTACAATGAGCTGCTAACAGCTGACAGGGCTATGTATATTTTGGTGCAGGTTTATCTGATCACTGATATGAAGGTAGACACACAATAATTATATCAGTGGCTGAGTGACTGGATTACTCAATATTATTATCTGATCTTCCCCAATGCCAATATTTATTTGCAGTTCAATAGCAACTTCATGGAGGACATGATGCTGATCTAAAAGTATATTGAAAAGTTAAGAAGGCAAGTAATTGCTCATTTTATTCTGGTTGTGGGATTGGTAGGAGAGAAGCTTTTTAGAGAGGACACTTTTGAAGTGACACCCTGCTAAGTTCAAGGAATTAGTGGAGAGTGAGGTAAACGTTGTGGGCGAGGAATTTCTGGAACAAGAAAGATGATTACTATCGAGTTTTAGGAGAGAAATACAACTATGAATATAAAACTATGTGTCCTCCAGCTCACTGTGCAAAATTCCACAAGACGCCCACTAATATATAAATGATTGTCTGCTTGGCAGAACTGATCTGCTCTCAGCAAAACTAGATAGCATGCTTAATCCTACAGCTAGATACAGATAACATTAAACAAGAAAGAGGCAGGGAGGATATAATCAGTCATTTTTACAAACAGGATTTTTGTTGACAGGGCTCATGAAGAACAGCATAGCAGCAGTAGTTATCGCTGTTGGTAATGTGTGCTACTGTGAGAATTCCATTAAGATTAAATAAAGTGAAAGGAACTTGAGGGATTTCAGAAGTTACTGTGCTTTTTATATTATGTGCCCATCTGAACTTGAATGAAACATTTATTAATATTGGCTGAGATCAATCATTAAAATGATGCTGTTGAAAGAAATTGAGATTGGGCACCAGCCAAGTCTTACAACTTCGCACCTGATTGTATCAAGAAATGTAAAGCTTCCATGCAAAGAAAAGCAAACACAGGTACTGTAGAGAGGGCAAGCTGTGCATATTACCAAAATACACAGCTTACCCTCTGCCAACCTGGTTCCAGGCTCATCCATGCTTTTTAACCCTGTCAGAAAGCTCTGGCAAACCAGCCGAAGTACCCAGACTCTAGGTCAGTATGCTCATCAGTATTCCCCTGCACGCTGCTCCATCGAGGTTCTGATTTGCACTTTCTCCAAGAAAACTCACCTTTAGCTTCGCCCTGTGAAGCTGGTAAACTAACCATCCTTTACACGTCATCTGATTGCAGCACACTGATGCCCAGATGATTCGCCGTGTACTGATCCCAACATTATACTTCCCTCCAGGGTATGTTCAATTCTGTGCAATGCCTGAATCTGAAAATATAAGATCAAGTGACAGGACCTCTTAATCAGTACCACGCTGTTGTTCACTATCTTCCTCCTTGGGGTTCCAAGGCTGGGCAGGGGCAGGTCTTGGGTGTCTGAAAACAGGAAAACTGAAGGTGAAAGTTAGTTACACCATCAGCAAATTGCTTATCATGCCAAATCTCAGGATGGGGGCTGTGCTGGGAGTTGAGGACTGTTCTCAGTGATACCAGATGGCAGGTACGCAGTAGCTGAAAACCGTCTCTTCCATAGGGCTCAGAAAATTCAGGCGTGCCTGCTCAGTTCCATTTTATGGTGTGTCACTTTGTCCTGGAAAACAGAGGGCAGAATGCCAGTGATTTTACAGCACCATATTTGTTGATGTGTCTGTCATTGTTGAATAATTGAAGGAAATTGGAGGCAGAGAGATGCAGTTTGAGGCCGGCAGCAATGGTAAGTGTGTGATCCTGAATGCCCAAGAATGCTGCTGGGTGAGTGATGCTGGTGTGGTGCATTGAGCATCTTAAGCAGTTGATGGTGTGGTGGGTTAAGATGCATTTGATGACGTTGGCCACCTGTGTGAAGATATTTTACCTCTTAAGAACGTAAGAACTAGGAGCAGGAGTAGGTAATTCAGCCCCTCGAGCCTGCTCTGCCATTCAATGCCTTCATGATTGATCTCCTTTTTGGCCTCAATTCCACTTTGCTGCCCTTTCTCCATAACCCTTCTACCCATTACAAATTAAAAATCTGTCTATCTCCTCCTTCAATGTACTCAATGTCCCGGCATCCACAATACTCTGGGGTAGTGAATTCCACAGATTCAAGGCCCTTTGAGAGAAGTATTTTCTCAACATCTCTATTTTAAATCTACTACCCCTTATTCTAAAATTATGACCTCTCATTCTAGATTGCCCCACAAGAGGAAATACCTGCTCTATGTCTACTCATGATGTGGAGATGCCGGCGTTGGACTGGAGTGAGCACAGTAAGAAGTCTTACAACACCAGGTTAAAGTCCAACAGGTTTGTTTCAAACACGAGCTTTCGGAGCGCAGCTCCTTCCTCAGGTGAATGGCGAGGTATGTTCCAGAAACATTTATATAGACAAAGTCAGAGATGCTGGACAATGCTTGGAATGCGAGCATTTGCAGATAATCAAATCATTACAGATCCAGGGAGAGGGATAATCACAGGTTAAAGAGGTGTGAATTGTCTCAAGTCAGAACAGTTGGTGGAATTTTGCAAGTCCAGGCCAGATGGTGGGGGGTGAATGTAATGCGACATGAATCCAAGATCCCTGTTGAGGCCGCACTCATGCGTGCGGAACTTAGCTATAAGTTTTTGCTCGGCAATTCTGCGTTGTCGCGTGTCCTGAAGACCGCCTTGGAGAACGCTTACCCGGAGATCAGAGGCTGAATGCCCTTGACTGCTGAAGTGTTCCCCAACTGGAAGGGAACATTCCTGCCTGGTGATTGTCGCACGATGCCCGTTCATTCATTGTCGCAGAGTCTACATGGTCTCGCCAATGTACCACGCTTCAGGACATCCTTTCCTGCAGCGTAAGAGGTAGACTACATTGGTCGAGTCGCACGAATATGTGCCGCGTACCTGGTGGGTGGTGTTACCACGTGTAATGGTGGTATCCAAGTCGATGATCTGGCATGTCTTGCAGAGATTGCCCTGGCAGGGTTGTGTGGTGTTGTGGTCGCTGTTCTGAAGGCTGGGTAATTTGCTGCAAACAATGGTTTGTTTGCGGTTGCGCGGTTGTTTGAATGCCAGTAGTGGGGGTGTGGGGATAACCTTGGCAAGATGTTCATCTTCATTGATGATGTGTTGAAGGCTGCGAAGAAGATGTTGTAGTTTCTCCGCCCCAGGAAAGTACTGGACGACGAAGGGTACTCTGTCAGTGGTGTCCCGTGTTTGTCTTCTGAGGAGGTCGGTGCGGTTTTTTGCTGTGGCGCGTTGGAACTGTCGATTGATGAGTCGAGCACCATATCCCGTTCGTACAAGAGCATCTTTCAGCATCTGTAGGTGTCTGTTACGCTCCTCCTCGTCTGAGCAGATCCTGTGTATACGGAGGGCTTGTCCATAGGGAATGGCTTCTTTAATGTGTTTCGGGTGAAAGCTGGAGAAGTGGAGCATCGTGAGGTTGTCTGTGGGCTTGCGGTAAAGCGAAGTGCTAAGGTGACCGTCCTTGATGGAGATGAGTGTGTCCAAGAATGTAACAGAATTTGGAGAATAGTCCATGGTGAGTCTGATGGTGGGATGGAATTTATTGATCTCATCGTGTAGTCGTTTCAGTGATTTTACGCTGTGGGTCCAAAGGAAAAAAATGTCATCGCTGTATCTGGTGTATAACATCGGTTGCAGGTCCTGTGTGGTGAGGAAGTCTTGTTCAAACTTGTGCATGAAGATGTTGGCATATTGAGGTGCAAATTTGGTCCCCATGGCTGTTCCATGCATCTGGATGAAGAATTTGTTGTCGAAGGTGAAGACGTTGTGATCTAGAATGAAGCGGATGAGTTGCAGAATTGCGTCTGGAGATTGGCAGTTATCAGTGTTGAGGACTGAGGCTGTTGCAGCAATGCCGTCGTCATGGGGGCTGCTGGTGTAGAGTGCCGAGACATCCATTGTGACGAGGAATGTTCCTGGTTCAACTGGTCCATGGGTGCTGAGTTTCTGTAGGAAGTCCGTCGTGTCGCGACAGAAGCTGGGTGTACCTTGTACGATGGGTTTCAAGATGCCCTCGATGTGGCCAGAGAGGTTCTCACACAGGGTCCCATTGCCTGAAACGATAGGACGGCCTGGTGTGTTGGCCTTGTGTATTTTCGGGAGGCAGTAGAGATCTCCAATGTGGGGATTACGTGGGATGAGAGCACGTAGGGTGCTCTGAAGGACTGGATCTAAGGTCCTGATCAGTCTGTTGAGTTGTCGGATGTTTTCCTTGGTTGGATCTGCGGGTAACTGTCTGTAGTGTTCCTGGTTGTTGAGTTGTCGGTATACTTCTTTGCAGTAGTCCGTTCTATTCAGCATGACGGTGGCCCCTCCTTTGTCTGCTCGTTTGATGACTATGTTGCGGTTGGTTTTGAGAGCGCGGATGGCGTTGCGTTGTACTTGGGTGACGTTTGGGGCTGCCTTGTGAATGCGACTAATGAATCTGGCATTGACACGACTCCTGACGGCTTCAGCATACATGTCGAGTCTAGGGCAGCGGCTTTCTGGAGGGGTCCAATTCGACTCTTTCCTTTTCGTTTGCTGCACCGCAGATCTTGCGGTCTGCTGTCCCGGTTCATTGGTCGTCTCCTTGGGTTCGCTGTCGGCCTCTTGGGGTCTGTGGAAGAAATCCCGGAGCCTCATTCGCCTGATGAATTCCTCCGTGTCTGCCGCGAGACTGATGGGGTCCATTTTGGTGGTGGTGCAGAAATTGAGCCCTCTGCTGAGGACTTCGATTTTATCTGGTTGAAGGGTGTAGTCTGACTTGCAAAATCCCGCCAACTGTTCTGGCTTGAGACAATTCACACCTCTTTAACCTGTGATTATCCCTCTCCCTGGATCTGTAATGATTTGATTATCTGCAAATGCTCGCATTCCAAGCATTGTCCAGCATCTCTGACTTTGTCTATATAAATGTTTCTGGAACATACCTTGCCATTCACCTGAGGAAGGAGCTGCGCTCCGAAAGCTTGTGTTTGAAACAAACCTGTTGGACTTTAACCTGGTGTTGTAAGACTTCTTACTATGTCTACTCAGGTACAGCAGGGAAAAATAAAGAGAAAGATCCTTTGTTGTCACAAGTAGGCTTACATTAACAGTGTAATGAAGTTACTGTGAAAAGCCCCCAGTCGCCTGTTCGGGTACACAGAGGGAGAATTCAGAATGTCCAATTCACCTAACAGCATGTCTTTTGGACTTGAGGGAGGAAACTGGAGCGTCTGGAGGAAACCCACGCAGGAACGGGGTGAACGTGCAGACTCCACACTGACAGGGACCCAAGCCGGGAATCAAACCTGGAACCTTGGCGCTGTGAAGCAACAGTGCTAACCACTATACTATCATGCCGCCCCTTGCCTGAGGTCTTCAAGGCAGTCTCCTTCAAGATTCAGAGAAGACATCAGGAGGGATGATCCTCCAGGAGAGTGGTAAAGTAAACTTAAAGGAACTTGCCTTTCACTCCAGCAGCCACCAGACTCCAGTCAGGGAAGAAAGCGGCACACAAGTCTGACAATACCCGAACAGAAGTCCATGGGGAGATAAGCAGAAAAAGGAAGGTTTGTGGAATCTGGCTCACCCAACTGTGCTAATGACTGCTGCTGTTCAAGCTGAGTAACTTGTCAATCAGAATGGTCTGCATGCTAGATTGGCTACTTTGGACATGACCTTATCCAGAATGACAGGTGTCATGTGAGAGTACCTTTAAGAAATGGGTGTTTATAAATGGGTGTGTATATAAATATCTGTAGTGAGGGTATCTTTAAGAAATGGGTGTTTACTACTGCAGTGATGTCAGAGAGTGGGTGGAGCTGGACTGTCTGTCAGCTTTTTGCTATCATTTTAGGCTGTTTGCTGCAGGGTGTGTTTTAGTTTCGTTTTCAGTGTTGGAGCTGAAGCCAGACAGAGCAGGTGTACTGTTTTTTTTTAAATATAATTTTATTGGAATTTTTTACAGAAAATATAAAACATAACGACAAACAATGAAATGCAACAAAATAACCCATAATAACCGTACCACCCCCAGACCATATCGACGCATGTATCCCATCCGCCACCCCCCCAACCCCAATGAACAACAAAAGAACTTCAAAATAAATTTAAATTAAATAAACAAACATAGTCATCGTCCGCCCCCCCCCCCACCTTTTCCCTCCCCCTTCCCCCCCCCCCGGGTTGTTGCTGCTACTGTCCCCGTACCCTATCGTTGAGCCAGAAAGTCGAGAAAAGGTTGCCACCGCCTAAAGAACCCTTGTACCGACCCTCTCAGCGCGAATTTGACCTTCTCTAGCTTAATGAAAGCCGCCATGTCATTGATCCAGGTCTCCACGCTTGGGGGCCTCGCATCCTTCCATTGTAGCAAGATCCTTCGCCTGGTTACTAGGGACGCAAAGGCCAGCACACCGGCCTCTTTCGCCTCCTGCACTCCCTGCTCCACCCCAACCCCAAAAATCGCGAGTCCCCATCCTGGCTTGACCCTGGATCCCACCACCCTCGACACTGTCCTCGCCACCCCCTTCCAGAACTCCTCCAGCGCCGGGCATGCCCAGAACATATGGGCATGGTTCGCTGGACTCCCCGAGCACCTGACACACCTGTCTTCACCCCCAAAGAACCTACTCATCCTTGTCCCAGTCATGTGGGCCCGGTGCAGCACCTTGAATTGGATGAGGCTAAGCCGCGCACACGAGGAGGAAGAATTAACCCTCTCCAGGGCATCAGCCCATGTCCCGTCTTCGATCTGTTCCCCCAGTTCCCCCTCCCACTTAGCTTTCAGCTCCTCTACTGACGCCTCCTCCGCCTCCTGCATAACCTTGTAGATATCAGATATCTTCCCCTCTCCGACCCAGACCCCCGAAAGCACCCTGTCGCTCACCCCCCTCGCGGGAAGCGAAGGGAATCCCTCCACCTGCCGCCTAGCAAATGCCTTTACCTGCAGATACCTGAACATGTTCCCCGGGGGGAGCCCAAATTTCTCCTCCAACTCCCCCAGGCTCGCAAACCTCCCATCAATAAACAGGTCCCTCAGCTGTCTGATGCCCGCTCTGTACCAACCCTGAAATCCCCCATCAATGTTCCCGGGGACGAACCTATGGTTCCCCCTTAACGGAGCCTCCATCGAGCCCCCCACTTCTCCCCTATGTCGCCTCCACTGCCCCCAAATCTTGAGGGTAGCCGCCACCACCGGACTCGTGGTATACCTCGTGGGAGGGAGCGGCCATGGCGCCGTTACCAGGGCCCCCAGGCTTGTATCTCCACAGGATGCCCTCTCCATCCGTTTCCATGCTGCCCCCTCCCCCTCCATTACCCACTTGCGCACCATCGACACATTGGCCGCCCAATAATACCCCGAGAGATTGTGTAACGCCAGCCCCCCCCCCCCCCCCCCCCCCCATCTCTACCCCGCTCCAAGAAGACCCTCTTCACCCTCGGGGTCCCATGCGCCCAAACAAAGCTCATGATGCTGCTCGTAACCCTTCTAAAAAAGGCCCTAGGGATAAAGATGGGCAAACACTGAAAAAGGAACAAGAACCTCGGGAGAACCGTCATTTTGACGGACTGCACTCTACCCGCCAACGATAGCGGCACCATGTCCCACCTTTTAAATTCCTCTTCCATCTGCTCCACCAGCCTGGTAAAATTAAGCTTATGGACAGTCCCCCAACTCCTGGCCACCTGCACCCCCAGGGAGCAGGTGTACTGTTGATCTCTCTGTCATGAAAATACTATCTCTTGATCATTTGGTGAATTCAGAATTTTACATGTTTTCAGTAGTGAATGTAAACCTAATGTGCTTCAGTTAAACGGTGTTTCTTTTGTCTTCTGGATGTTGTTTGGGAAGTTATTAAGGATTACTTAGTGTTGGGGGTTGTATTTGAACTGATGGTTGCTAAGATGTTCACTGTATATTTTAAAAAGATTAACTAGAGTTCATAGAATAAACATTGTTTTAATTTAAAAGTACTGTAAAGCTCTGTTTGCACCATACCTGTAGAGTGGGCCGTGTGCTCCCCATAACCATAACCTATTCAAAGTTGTGGGTCAGGTGAACTCCATGATACACTTTGGGGTTCTCTAAACTCTGGCCCATAACACAGGCTACTTGGCCAATGAGCCTGGGCCTCCCCAGAGCACAGTATCTGTAATTAGTAGTATCTGCCACCCCTTCTCCCAGGCCCTAATGACAGATATTGAGAAAAGTATGCTGTAAAGGAATGAAAGCGCTTTTCCATTGTGGAATTAGAGTCTGCTGGAAAAACTGAGACAGGGGAAAGGGTCTTTCATCAGTCATTAGCCTTAAAAATAGTCTAGGAGGAATGGGACAACGTTGTTTCCAGTGTAAGTGTCAACTCCACAGCTTGTGCACATGGAAGTAAGTGCAACAAAAGTTCAATTACTTTAATTAGGCCTTATTAGATATGTGTCCACTGTGAACTTACAATGGTGCAGTGTCCTAACCATTATAGCACTTAAAATTTCTTCAGAAATATCTTAACATTTCAACCCTTCAATAAATGTCCAAGAGGTACTATGATGTTCCATTCACCATCAGCCCTCAGGCAAAACTGTTCCTTCACTCACATCCCGATACAATTTCATCCTACAGAAATTTTGGGGAAATGACAGTAGTGGGATTAATTGGGTATCCTGTTCACAGAATAGGCACATCATGATGGGCAAATGAACCCCGTATGTGCTGTATGATTCCATAATTCTAATGTATGTGACTATTGCATGTAAATTGTAGAATTGTTTCGGAACAGAAGGTGGCCGTTTGGCTAGTTTTGTCCATACCTGCAAAAACAACTCAGCTGGTTTCAATCCCCTGCCTTTTTCCCGTCGCCCTGCAATTATTCTTCTCTTCAGATAACTCATGATTTTGAACATGCGTATCAAATCTCCTGTCAACCCTTTGTTTGGATCCAGTCCTTCAGAGCCCTCACCCCATTGAAGTTGCCCTCTCCAATCACTTATTTGTATTCTAGATTGTTCCTTTTCCATAGCTAAACTAAACTATATGATACTATGATCATTATTCCCTAAATGTTCCCCTACTGATAATCAATCCATTTGACCCATTTCATTCTGAGAACCAGATCCAGAAATGCCTCCTTCCTTATTAGCTAGAAACATAATGATGAGGAAAACTCTTTATGATCACAAGTCCATACAGTTTTTGCACTTAGAACATAGAACAGTACAGCACAGAACAGGCCCTTCGGCCCTCGATGTTGTGCCGAGCAATGATCACCCTACTCAAACCCACTTATCCACCCTATACCCGTAACCCAACACCCCCCACCTAACCCGCACATCTTTGGACTGTGGGAGGAGACCGGAACACCCGGAGGAAACCCACGCACACACGGGGAGCACGTGCAGACTCCACACAGACAGTGACCCAGCCGGGAACCGAACCTGGGACCCTGGAGCTGTGAAGCATTTATGCTAACCATCATGCTCCCTGCAAATTTGCTGCTGTACATCATCACCACTTGTTAGTGGTCTATAAATACACCCAGTAATTGATGGTGCCTCCACTGTTTCTTAACTCCAGCCAATTAGATTCTGTACTTTACCCCTCCAGGACATCCTCTCTCTGCAGCATTGTTATACTCTTCTTTTAAATGTTACCAGCCATCCTCCTTTTTTTCCTTCTCTATCTTTCCTGAACATCTTGTATAGAGGAACAGTTAGTATCCCGTCTTGCTTTTTTGTCTAAAGCTGGGTTTCTGTTATCACTGCAACATCTTATTTTATAATAATAATCTTTATTAGTGTCACAAGTAGGCTTACATAAACAATAAAGTTACTGTGAAAATCACCCTAGTCGCCACACTCCTTTGCCTGTTCGGGTACACTGAGGGAGAATTTAGAATGTCCAAATCATCTAACAAACATGTATTTTGGAACTTGTGGGAGGAAACCGGAGCGTTTGGAGGAAACCCACACAGACAGGAGAGAACGTAGATTATGTTTTGTTCATCCTTTATAAAATTTGGTTGGATTTTTAAAAAGCTGAATATATGTGATGCTCTACTGCTTTTGAAAACTGAAAAGATATCACATGGTGGTATATTATAAGTCCCGTACTTAAAAGCAATATTTTTTTTTACAGTAGCCAATTCATTTTTTCCAATTAAGGAGCAATTTAGTGTGGCCAATCCACCTACTCAGCACATCTTTTGGGTTGGGGGGCAAAACCCACACAAACATGGGGAGAATGTGCAAACTCCACATGGACAGTGACCCAGAGCCGGGATTGAACCTGGGACCTCGGCACTGTGTGGCAGCAGTCCTAACCACCGCGCCACCATGCTGCCCTCCTAAAAGCAATCATTAAGCAAGATTGACAGTTTGTTTCCTGTGCACAGAAGCTTAACTACATCACAAAGCCATGAGAGGCACATTTGCAGGTATGTAATTATTTGGTTCTGCTGTCTTAGAACGCTCTTATTAACACTCTAATAATTCATACTTGGTCGGTGGCCCGGATGAGCAGGTTTTTTGGGGTGGAGAACAGGTGTGTGAGGTGTGCAGGAGGGCCCGCAAACCATGTCCACATGTTTTGGGCATGCCCGAAGTTTAGGGGATTATGGCAGGGATTTGCCGATGTCATGTCCACGGTACTAAAAACAAGAGTGGCGCCGAGTGTCAGAAGACCCGGGAGTCCAGGGGGGCTAGAGAGGCTGACATTTTGGCCTTTGCCTCCTTGGTAGCCCGGAGACGGATATTACTAGCGTGGAGGGACTCGAAGTCCCCAAAATCAAAGGTATGGGTTGGCGACATGGCTGGATTTCTCAGTCTTGAGAAAATTAATTTCACCCTGAGAGGATCAACATTAGGGTTCGTCCGGACATGGCAGCCGTTTATCAACTTCTTCGGAGAAAGCTAAACTGTCAGGAGGTTCAGTGGGGGGGGAGGGGGTTTAGGGGGTAGGAAGGAGTTAGGCGGGAACAGTGGGAGATGGAGGGATGTGTTATGCACTGAACTATGTTTGCTTGTGTATTTGTATCTTTTATTGTTATAAAACCATAAATGCCTTAATAAAATGTTCGTTAAAAGAAAAATTCGTACTTGGTGATTAAAAGTGTTTGAAGATACCAGGACAAAATAACTTAGGGTAAGCTGTTTAGAAAAGAGACAAAAATAAAACTGCCATTATCCTTTCCTTGACACACATCTACGCACAAATGGATGGATGCTGCTGAAACCAGAAGAAACCTTATTGAAAAATTGAAAAATAGAAAGTAACAAACCTCATGTTACAGTTTCAATTTTTATTGCTTTACATCAGCCACCATTCGGTCCCTCATTTTATAACAAGACTGCTGATACAGTCTAGTCGTTCCTACATTATTGAAGCTGCTCATACCATGGGAACCTGTTTCAATTAATTACTTTCAACTTCAACAGGACCCAATAAAAATTACTTTTGCAGCTGGTTCTGAAGGCTATAATGCGCCACCATATCGGAATTAAATTAGGAGTAAATCTGGTTCTCATGGTACATTTCTGAAATGTGGTATATCCCCGAACAGGCGGCAGAATGTGGCAACTAGGGGCTTTTCACAGTAACTTCATTTGAAGCCTCCTTGTGACAATAAGCAATTTTCATTTCATATTTCAATGCTATGGTGGATTACTGTTCTAAACTTTTACACATTTCATGAGCCCTAATTTAGAAAAAAGGGCACACATGTATTCGCAGAGTTACTTCCTTCAACCTTTCCATACGAGAAAATTATATTTTTACAGCCGTTTGGATTGCTTATTTTTAAAGGCACTTGTGTTGGTGTTTGACCAAAGGGGTGGTCTCATGACTTTGAGAAAATAGTTTCTTGAAAACCATGAATACCCACAGGCCTTTAATGTGATTTTAATGCAACAGAGATTTTTTCCTTGTCTATTACTGAGTTCCTTGGAGATTCAGTGGCCCATCCGAGGTCACTGCTTTCAAATTATTTTTGATTTAAAGAATTCCCCTTACATAAATGATAATGGGAATCATGCGGGTGATAAACCTTTTTGAGACATGGGAGTGACATAAATTGCACATCATTCTTTAATAATAAGAATGAGACACCTATCCTGGTAATTATCAAAGTGAAGTGAATAAGCAGTGTTGCCTTTCACATCAGGAATCAATTTAGATGAAATATTTGCTGAAGTGTACAGTAATTCTAGAGCCCTCACAACTGGCATGAAAACAGTACTATTACAGATTTTTATAAGAATTAACTGGTTCAAGTTTGAGTTGTGCTTTTTTCTATACTCTGAAATCTTTCAAGTAAGTTAACCTAGTAGGTTCTATCATTTTAAAATATATCATCCGTAGTACGCGGTGCACAATACATTGAAGAATATGGAGCATAATCTTGTGGAGGCAAGTTCAGAAGACGAGGTGGGGTTGGGGTTGGTACCTGCTGTTCTGGAGTACAAGTTGAGCGACGGGAGCAGAAATTAAACTGGCTTCTGCTCGAAAGCAGGATGACTGGCCATGTGCAATCTTGTACTTTTTAGCTCATTACAGGAGCTCAGTAAATTTTGTGGCTTAGGCGGGCAGGACGTCACCGACTCCTCCCTTATCGCAAGGAGTCTCAGAGGAACGTCAGATAAGACTTTCGGTTACAAACATATGAAAAAGAAGCAGAATTGGCCACACAAACAAAAATTAGGAGCAAGGCAAACTGGGGAACAGCACCTCATCTTTTGATTAGGCACTTCTCAGCCTTCTGGGAAGCACGGTAGCACAGTGGTTAGCACAGCTCCAGGGTCCCAGGTTCGATTCCCGGCTTGGGTCACTTGTCTGTGAGAAGCCTGCACATTCTCCCTGTTTCTGCGTGAGTTTCCTCCAGGTGCTCCGATTTCCTCCCATAGGCCAAATATATGCATGTTAGGTGGATTGGCCATGCTAAATTGTCCTTCGTGTCAAAAAAAGGTTAAGTGGGGTTACTAGGTTACGGGGATGGGGTGGAGGCGTGGGCTTGCGTAGGGTGCTCTTTCCAAGGGCCGGTGCAGACTCGATGGGCCAAATGGCCTCCTTCTGAACAGTAAATTCTGTGATCCTATGATTGTGGATTTAAGTTTGAGTTCAACAATTTCAGACCATGAACTCTCCTCCACCTTAACACTTTTTAAAATTCATGTTTTACCCTGCCCCCAAACACACACACGCACACACAGGAGCAGAATTAGTCATCTGTCACTTGTTTTTAAGTTTTGCTTTCACAGAGCACTGGCCCTTGTTCTGCCATTGCCCCATTCTGCTATACTACTTTTATGCCACTATCAGCATCTTATTTAGCCTGTAACATTAACACCCCCTTTGTCTTGTGTCCATGACATCTTTACTCCTGAGTTCACACCTATCCCTGACCTTTTATTTTGCTCCACCTACTCCACCCCATGTTAAACTGTATAACATTCTTCACTTTTCTCCTCCACTTTACCTCGGAAGAAGTCAAACTCAAAACATTAACTGTTACTCTCCACAGATGCTGCCCCGAGCTGCTGAGATTTTTCCAGTATTTTCTCTTTTTAATCCTTAATTTTATGTTCAATTCCTCTCAGAATAAAGGATACAATTTTATTAGCCTTCTGAATACATGCATACTAACTTTTTGTAGCTGACGCACAATAACACCTTGATTCCTCTGCACCTCGGAATTCTGCAGTTGTTCTCCATTTAGTTTTTGTTTTATATTGATGCAAATTTAGAAACTGACAACGTTTGATTTGAACTAATGTTCCTGGATTGCTCATCCAGTAAGATAACTACTACACTACGGTTGTATCTGTCCAATTCAGATACTTCAACCAGCTCTTTAATTAAAGTTAACCCAGATGTCTTATTTATGAGTAGAACAAAGTACGGACAGGGATATAATGCAACACACTTTATTAAATATAGTTAATCTGTAAATTACCTACTATACATACAAGAAACACCCAGGATTCGACTATACCACCCACAAAGGTGGTTTGGTAAGTTGTAGATCTGATCCCTGAGTCCCTCTGGTTCTTTGCAAAGGTGATTCTCGCTGGCTGTTTCTTGCTTGATTTCTTCCTTCTGGTCTGGTCAGGGTCACCTCACCCACTGAGTCTTTGCTTCGAGTCTTCTGCTAGTCTTCCGCTTTTTTTGCTTCTTCTGCCTCCAGATTTTCGGCGGGAACAGGGGCCTGTCGGGAAGGTGAGTTGAACCTTTAAATAAACTTACTTTACAGCAGGAGCGGCCTCCAGATTTTCGGCGGGAGCAGGGGCCTGTCGGGAAGGTGAGTTGAACCGTTAAATAAACTTATCTTTAGAGCTGCAGGAAGTTGGCTGTGGGGATTTCTGAAAAGATTTGTTAGTACCTGTATATAAGTTGGGCGGTTGCTAAACCCGAGACACTACACTTGTAGTGTCCCCCACCCTTCCACCTCCTCTAACCTAAGGGGTTGAGGGAATATCAGGTAAGCTCTTTGTTTCTTTTTCTAGGGGCTGGTTTAGCTCACTTGGCTAAATTGCTGGCTTTTAAAGCAGATCAAACAGGCCAGCAGCACGGTTTGATTCCCGTACCAGCCTCCCCAAACAGGCGCCGGAATGTGGCAACTAGGGGCTTTTCACAGTAACTTAATTGAAGCCTACTCGTGACAATAAACGATTTTCATTTCACTTCATTTCTTGTTTTATCTAGAGGGGATGGCTGGGAAGGCAGTACAATGCTCCTCCTGCAGAACGTTTGAGGTGAGGGGCGCCGTTAATGTCCCTGCTGATTTCATCTGTGGGAAGAGCACCCAACTCCAGCTCCTCAGAAACCGTGTTAGGGAACTGGAGCTGGAGCTGGATGAATTTCGGATCATTCGGGAGGCAGAGGTGGTCATAGATAGAAGCTTCAGGGAGGTAGTTATGCCAAAGAATAAAGATAGATGGGTAACGGTGAGGGGGGCTGGGAGGAAGCGATCAGTACAGGGATCCCCTGTGGTGATTCCCCTTAGTAACAAGTATACCGCTTTGGATACTGTTTGGGGGGGGGTGGACTTACCAGGGGTCAGCCATGGGGTACAGGTCTCTGGCACAGAGTCTGTCCCTGTTGCTCAGAAGGGAAGGGGGGAGAGGAGAAGAGCATTAGTCATTGGAGACTCCATAGTTAGGGGAATAGATAGGAGATTCTGTGGGAACGAGAGAGACTCGCGGTTGGTATGTTGCCTCCCAGGTGCCAGGGTCCGCGATGTCTCGGATCGTGTTTTCGGGATCCTTAAGGGGGAGGGGGAGCAGCCCCAAGTCGTGGTCCACATAGGTACCAACGACATAGGTCGGAAAAAGGATAGGGATGTAAGGCAGGAATTCAGGGAGCTAAGGTGGAAACTTAGATCTAGGACAAACAGAGTTACTATCTCTGGGTTGTTACCCATGCCATGTGCTAGCGAGTCGAGGAATAGGGAGAGAGAGCAGTTGAACACGTGGCTGCAGGGATGGTGCAGGAGGGAGGGTTGCAGATTCCAGGATAATTGGGGCTCATTCTGGGGTAGGTGGGACCTCTACAAAGGGGATGGTCTACACCTGGACCAGAGGGGTACTAATATCCTGGGGGGGGGGGGGGGGGGGGGGGGGGGGGGGGGAATTTGCTAATGCTCTTCAGGAGGGTTTAAACTAGTTCAGCAGGGGATTGGGAAACTGAATTGTAGCTCCAGTACACAAGACATTGAGAGTAGTGAGGTCATGAGTAAGTTTTCAAAGTTGCAGGAGTGTACCGGTAAGAAGGAAGGTGGTTTAAAGTGTGTCTACTTCAATACCAGGAGCATCCGGAATAAGGTGGGTGAACTTGCGGCATGGATTGGTACCTAGGACTTTGATGTTGTGGCCATTTTGAAGACATGGATAGAGCAGGGACAGGAATGGTTGTTGCAGGTGCCGGGGTTTAGATATTTCAGTAAGCTCAGGGAAGGTGGTAAGAGAGGGGGAGGGGTGGCATTGTTAGCCAAGGACAGAATTACGGTGGCAGAAAGGACGTTTGATAAGGACTCGTCTACTGAGGTAGTATGGGCTGAGGTTAGAAACAGGAAAGGAGAGGTCACCCTGTTAGGGGTTTTCTACAGGCCTCCGAAAAGTTCCAGAGATGTAGAGGAAAGGATTGCAAAGATGATTCTGGATAGGAGCAAAAGTAACAGGGTAGTTGTTATGGGGGACTTTAACTTTCCAAATATTGACTGGAAACGCTATAGTTTGAGTACTTTAGATGGGTCCGTTTTTGTCCAATGTGTGCAGGAGGGTTTCCTGACGCAGTATGTAGATAGGTCAATGAGAGGCGAGGCCGTATTGGATTTGGCACTGGGTAATGAACCAGGACAGGTGTTAGATTTGGAGGTAGGTGAGCACTTTGGTGATAGTGACCACAATTCGATTACGTTTACTTTAGTGATGGAAAGGGATAGGTATATACCGCAAGGCAAGAGTCATATCTGGGGGAAAGGCAATTATGATGCGATGAGGCAAGACTTGGGATGCATCGGATGGAGAGGAAAATTGCAGGGGATGGGCACAATGGAAATGTCGAGCTTGTTCAAGGAGCAGCTACTGCGTGTCCTTGATAAGTATGTACCTGTCGGGCAGGGAGGAAGTGGTCGAGCGAGGGAACCATGGTTTACTAAAGCAGTTGAAACACTTGTCAAGAGGAAGAAGGAGACATGATGAGACATGAAGGTTCAGTTAGGGCACTTGAGAGTTACAAGTTAGCTAGGAAGGATCTAAAGAGAGAGCTAAGAAGAGCCAGGAGGGGACATGAGAAGTCTTTGGCAGGTAGGATCCAGGATAACCCTAAAGCATTCTATAGATATGTCAGGAATAAAAGAATGACTAAGGTAAGAGTAGGGCCAGTCAAGGACAGTAGTGGGAAGTTGTGCATGGAGTCCGAGGAGATAGGAGAGGTGCTAAATGAGTATTTTTCGTCAGTATTCATGCAGGAAAAAGACAATGTTGTTGAGGAGAATACTGAGATACAGGCTACTAGACTAGAAGGGCTTGAGGTTCATAAGGAGGAGGTGTTAGCGATTCTGGAAAGTGTTTAAAATAGGTAAGTCCCCTGGCCGGATGGGATTTATCCTAGGATTCTCTGGGAAGCTAGGGAGGAGATTGCTGAGCCTTTGGCTTTGATCTTTAAGTCATCTTTGTCTACAGGAATAGTGCCAGAAGACTGGAGGATTGCAAATGTTGTCCCCTTGTTCAAGAAGGGGAGTAGAGACAACCCCGGTAACTATAGACCAGTGAGCCTTATTTCTGTTGTGGGCAAAGTCTTGGAAAGGTTTATAAGAGATCGGATATATAATCATCTGGAGAGGAATAATTTAATCAGAGATAATCAACATGGTTTTGTGATGGGTAGGTTGTGCCTCACAAACCTTATTTAGTTCTTTGAGAAGGTGACCAAACAGGTGGATGAGGGTAAAGCAGTTGATGTGGTGTAAAGCATTTGATAAGGTTCCCCACAGTAGACTATTGCAGAAAATACGGAGGCATGGGATTCAGGGTGATTTAGCAGTTTGGATCAGAAATTGGCTAGCTGGAAGAAGACAAAAGGGTGGTGGTTGATGGGAAGTGTTCAGACTGGAGTCCAGTTACTAGTGGTGTACCTCAAGGACCTGTTTTGGGGCCACTGCTGTTTGTCATTTTTATAAATGACCTGGAGAAGGGCGTAGAAGGACGGGTGTGTAAATTTGCAGATGACACTAAAGTCGATGGAGTTGTGGACAGTGCGGAAGGATGTTACAAGTTACAGAGGGACATAGATAAGCTGCAGAGCTGGGCTGACAGGTGGCAAATGGAGCTTAATGCAGAAAAGTGTGAGGTGATTCATTTTGGAAGGAATAACAGGAAGACAGAGTACTGGGCTAATAGTAAGATTCTTGGTAGTGTGGATGAGCAGAGAGATCTCGGTGTCCATGTACATAGATCCCTGAAAGTTGCCACCCAGGTTGAGAGGGTTGTTAAGAAGGAGTACGGTGTGTTAACATTTATTGGTAGAGGAATTGAGTTTCGGAGCCATGAGGTCATGTTGCAGTTGTACAAAACTCCGATGCGGCCGCATTTGGAGTATTGCGTGCAGTTCTGGTCGCCGCATTATAGGAAGGATGTGGAAGCATTGGAAAGGGTGCAGAGGAGATTTACCAGGATGTTGCCTGGTATGGAGGGAATAACTTATGAGGAAAGGCTGAGGGACTTGAGGCTGTTTTCGTTAGAGAGAAGAAGGTTAAGAGGTGACTTATTTGAGGCATACAAGATGATCAGAGGATTAGATAGGGTGGACAGTGAGAGCCTTTTTCCTTGGATGGTGATGTCTAGCATGAGGGAACATAGCTTTAAATTGAGGGGAGATAGATATAGGACAGATGTCAGAGGTAGGTTCTTTACTCAGAGAATAGTAAGGGCGTGGAATGCCCTGCCTGCAACAGTAGTAGACTCGCCAACACTAAATGCATTCAAATGGTCATTGGATAGACAAATGGACGATAAGGGAATAGTGTAGATGGGCTTTAGAGGGGTTTCATGGTCGGCGTAATACCGAGGGCCGAAGGGCATGTACTGCGCTGTTATGTTCTATGTTCTTCTGCTTCTTCTGCATCTGGTGTCTCTGAGATGCCTACTTTTATCCCACTCCACTCTCTTTTCCAGAAGCTTCTCTGGCTTCCGGCCAATGAGGTCTCGGTATGGGGATCCCAGCAGCCAATGGTCCAGTTGCTGACCGTTTGACAGGCCACCTGAGCTCACCCCAGGTGTCCCATCTCTGGTGGTGTGGGCTGCATATGACCCGTTCCCTTATAAGGCAATGGTAGATATTCTCAGTGACGGAAAGTCTGGCTTGATCTGGGCTATGAACAACAGGCTTCCTGAGGTTTGACTGCAGTACGATTTTAAAATGACCACGCTACTGAAGCTCTTCAGACTCCCATCTGGTCCCTGTATGCAACTACAGTGAAAGAAAATGATGATCAGCAGAAGAAACATGATAAGTCTCAATGCTCCATATTAAAGATCCAACTATTTCATTTTCGTGAGGTAGGGAGGGTTAAAATCAACCTTTCTCTCTCTTTCTGTTTTATCTTATCAATCCAATTCTGCATTCCTATCTCATCAGTGACAGGAACCACAAGCTAACCTTCAAACTGCCTTGTGACTCAAGATTATTATAATATAATTTATATTCTTATAAAATGGGCCATCAAAGGAACATAAGATTCAAGAGCAGGATTAGGCCATTTGGCCATTCAAACCTGCTCTGCCATTCAATAAACTTATGGCTTATCTGGTTGTGGTATCAATTCCTCTTTCTTTTCTTCCCGACATAACGCTTGACTTTGTTGTCTATCAATAATCTTAATCCATTTTAAAAGGGAGACCTGTTATTCTTTTTTTTTTATAAATTTAGTGTACCCAATCATTTTTCCAATTAAGGGGCAATTTAGAGTGGCCAATCCACCTAGCTTGCACATTTTTGGGCTGTGGGGGCGAAACCCACGCAAACACAGGGAGAATGTGCAAACTCCACACGGACAGTGACCCAGAGCCGGGATCGAACCTGGGACCTCAGCGCCGTGAGGCCGCAGTGCTAACCCACTGCACCACCGTGCTGCCCTGAGACCTGTTATTCTTAAACTGTGTTCCCTTGACCTAGTCTCCCCCACAAGTGAAAACATCCTCCTGGTATCCGCCCTATCGAGTGCCCTCAAGTTTTTATATGTTTCAATAACATCACCTCTCACACTTCTTAAATCCAATGGATATCAGCCCAATCTGTTCTACCTTTCTTCATAAGATAAGTCCTTCATCCTGGAATGAGCTGAGTGAATCTTCTCTGAACTGCTTCTAATGCAATTGTATTATTTTTCAAATAAAGAGCCCAAAACTGTACACAGTACTCAGATATGGGGTGGAATTTTCCTGTATCCCCCATGATTGGTTTAAAGCTGGCAAGAAGGACACAAAGCAGTGGGAGCTCCAAAACTCAGTTTCACGCCAGCATGAAATAATGGTGGGATGTTCCTGCCTTCCATGGACGGTCGCAATTCCTACCAGAGGCCAGCGTAAAATGGATTTGCATCCTGCTAATGGAATGTAGATGAAGGCCTGGCCAGCATACCCTGCCCCCACTGGCCAATCATCTGTGCTGCCAGTGGGAAATTACACTGGTCCAGAACACGTCTACAAATGTTCCTCTTGCAATAGATGCCAACATTCCATTTGCCTTCCAAATCACTTGCTGGGCCTATATGCTAGCTTTTTGTGATGCATACCAGTGCCCCCGGATCCCTTTGTACCACCGAGTTTTGCAATCTCTCTCCATTTAAGTAACATACTGCTTTTCTATTTCATCTGCCAAAATGGACAAGTTCACACCTTCCCACATTATACTCCATCTGCAAAACTTTTGCCTACTCATTTAACATGTCTATACCACTTTGTAGTCTGTCTACCTCCTCTTGACAACTTACTTTCCTACCAATCTTTTAGCTATCATACATTTAGTCCCTTCATCAATGAGGTAGATTGCAAATAATTGAGGCCCCAGCAATGATCCCTGTGACACCGCTAGATACAGCTTGCCAACCTGAAAAGGACCCATTCATCTCTACTCTCTGCTACCTGTTTGCTAACTATCCTTTATCCATGCTAATATGTTAATCCCCTGCACCATGTTCTCTTGTGTGCACCTTATCAAATGCTTATGGAAATCCAAGTACATCATTAAACCTTTGTCATGGTTTAGCTCACAAGGCTAAATCGCTGGCTTTTAAAGCAGGCCAAGCAGGCCAGCAGCACGGTTCGATTCCCGTACCAGCCTCCCCGGACAGGCGCCGGAATGTGGCGACTAGGGGCTTTTCACAGTAACTTCATTTGAAGCCTACTCGTGACAATAAGCGATTTTCATTTCGTCTTCCTCCAATGCCTCACTACTGTCCTCCAGCTGTGTGCAACTGCAACAGTAGAACATTCTTTAACCAGGGAGGTATTTCCTCTTGTAAGGAGACTAGAATAGGGGATACAATTTGAGGATAAAATGGAGATTCAGGTGTACCCCATGCAATGCACTCAAGCCTCATGAAACTAAAGAACCACTGCGCCTTCATGTGATTCTATTGTCCCTCACTCAGCAGATGTATTTAACTGGAATAGGAAACAGCATCTGGTCCTTGTTGATTCATTCTCACGGTGGTTTGAAGTTGATTACTTACCTGACATGAAGAGCATGCGATCATTTGGAAACTGAAGAGACACTTTGCCGTGCATGGCGTTCCACAGTGGTTAATGATGGACAATGCCAGACAATTTGTGTGAAAGATGTTCAAGGACTTTGTGCATATATGGGACTTTGAATATGTTACAAGCAGCCCCCTTTATCCATAACTGAATGGCTTGGCGAAACATGCAGTGTGTTCAGCAGATTTCTATTCCCTATTTGTTTGCTGGAAATAATACCCAACGCACTTGGTGTATTGTGTTGAGTCCTCCATGGAGGAGTGAAATTAATCTATTCGCCCAAAGGGGCATTCTGGTAAGTATCCTTTTTTCTCAGACTTTGATTAAAACGGGATACCCACAGGTGTTGAGCCAGAGTCAGTGTCAGTATAATTTATCCTCACGGCCAGGTAAAGGTACAGAATGGGAAATCAGTCAATAATGCTTGAAGGGGAATGTAACCGATGGTGGGGTAACCACACTCCTGAATCATATCAGTTTAAGGAGGCTGCATTTTTTAGAATCCCTACAGAGCAGAAGGAGGCTATTTGGCCCATCGAATCTGCACCGACTCTTGGAAAGAGCACCCTACCTAGGCGCACAACCCCACTCTATCCCCGTAATACCACCTAATGGTTGGACACTAAGGGACAAATTAGGCCAATGCATCCAACCTGCACATCTTTGGACTGTGGGATGAAACCGGAGCAACCGCAGGTACTGCGGGAATGTGCAACCTCCACACAGACAGTTACCCAAAGTTGGAATTGAATCTGGGTCCCTGGCACTGTGAAGCAGCTGTGTTAACCACTCTGCCACAGAACAGAGGGCATTGATAAAGGAGTGCAGAGATAAGTCAAGATTGTTCAGTAATCGATCAACCAAGATGATGCAAGTATACAATGTAGACCCTAGCACCAGTGATTCTGGTATTCACTCTCTGTTTAATCTAAAAACAGGCAAGCGGGACCCTATTACTGTAATTCTCTGGGTAAATGGGAAGCCTCTTAAGATGGAAGTGGATTCAGCCACTGTGATGGGCCAGTATACATTTCAGTCCCTAAGAGAGGGATTCCAACCATTGAACTTGAAGAACAAAAGCTGAAGAGTCATACAGGAGAAGCAATAAAAGGGCCGGTGCAGACTTGATGGGCTGAGTGGCCTCCTTCTGCACTTTAAATTCTGTGATTCTATGATTCTATGACAACAGTCTTCCCAGCTCCCAGTGATATTAGTGAAAGGTAAAGGATAAAGCATTCTTGGCCACAATTACCATAAAGAAGTCAAGTTGAATTGGACCGAGATTTTTCAAGTGAGGGAAGAGGCCCGAACTGATAAGAAAATATGAGAGCATCTTCTGTGAAGAATTAGGCAAAATCAAAGGGCTACAAACTAAGATTTATGTGGATCCAGAGGTGAATCCCTGATTTTTGGGGGCAAGGCCAGTACAATATGCCTTACAAGAGAAATTGAATACTGAGTTAAACAGTTTGGCAGAACTAGGCATAATCCAATCAGTTCAGTCCTTGGAATGGGCACCACGGACAGTCCTCCTATTTAAACTGGACGAGAGCATCCTCATTTGCGGCAATTATAAACTAACAGTTAGTTAGGCCGCCAAGCTGAATAGTATCCAATCCCAAGAATTGAAGAACTGCGTGTAAAGCTGGCAGCATGGCAATCTTATGCAAAGCTGGATATGAGTCACACGTACCAGCAACTCGGATTAGATGACGCTTCCCAAGTGATGTCACGATAAACACAGACAAATGCCTATTCCAGTACACGCAGCTGCCTTTTGGCCTGTCTTTTTCGTGTTCAGTTTTCCAAAGGGCAATGGAGAGTCTGCTACAAGGGCTACCGCAGGTTATAGTATACCTTGATGATGTACAGAGGCCGAACATCTCACAAACTTAGAAGAGGTGTCAAAGAGATTTCAGGAGGCTGGAATTCACCTCAAGAAAGTGAAGTGCACCATTCAAGCCACTGAGGTGACCTATCTGGAGCATTGTGTAGATGCACAAGGATTACACGTAGAAGACAAGGTCAAAATGAACAAGGAGGCACCTGCTCCTACAAACACAACTGAACCCAAATGGTTTGAATATTTTTTACCAAACATATCAACGGTATTGGCCCCCTTGCATATTCTGCTGAAGAAACATCCATCGTTGGTCTTGGAAGGCAGCTTTCAACAGAATAAAGCAATTGCTGCATTCCTCAAATGTGTCAGTATACTTCAACCCATCTACAGAACTGACATTGACGCGATGCCTCTCCATATGGTGTTGGTATGGTGTTGACCCATAAGATGGATGACTGTTCTGAAAGGTCAGTAGGGTCTGTGTCAATAACCTTCCCTGAGGCCAACAAAGGTTGCTCACAAATCAAGAAATAAGGACTATCAGTAGTCTTTAGTGTCAAGAAATCCCATTAGTATTTACACGGTAAACACTTTTCCATTGCTTCTGTCCACAAACCGCTCTTGGGTCTCTTCAAAGAGGATGAGGCTATGCCGTTGATTGCCTCAGCAAGAATTCAACAAAGGGCTTTAATTCTATCTGCCTATGAAATACTTTCAAGCACCGACCTGGAACATAATAACGAATGTTCTTCAATGCCTACACTTGCAAAAAATGTATCGCCTATACTCCAGTACCACAAGAAACCAGATGGGTTTTTACGACAATCGACAATGGTTTCATGGTCATCAGCAGAGTTTTAATTCCGGATTTTTATTGAATTCAAATTTCACCATCTGCAGCGGCGGGATCTGAGGGGTTTAAACACAGGCCACTGCTGTTCTCTTTCCAAGAATGGAGACTTGGTGCTTCCAGGTGAGTGCTACAACTGTAATCTTTTTTCACTGTCCATCTCTAGACTGCTCTCTAGCTTACAGACAGGCGTCTCTTTTCTGGGGGGGGGGGGGGCATTGGGGATGGTCCCTCTAGTTATGGGGTCTCTGTGGGGGTTCCCTTTAGTTAGTGGGTCCCTGTGGAGGCCTCTTAGTTAGAGTGTTCCTGTGGTGGTTTCCCTATTTAGGGGGTCTCTGTGGGGTTCCCTTTAGTTTGGGGCCCCCTGGCAGGGGTTCTCATTTTAAGGGGTCTTGGGGAGGGGGGGGGGGGGGGTGGTGTCTGGTAGGAGAGGGTTGGGCAGGACATACATTGTGGGGAGGGAAGGTGTCCTTCGGATAGACTTTGGAGACAACTCCCTTCAGGAGTTACCCCCTTGGCTCACCGCACGGTCCACCATATCATGTTCACGTTTGGTGTTTCCTATAGTAATATCCGACTATGTGATTTCCGGCCCAGTGAACCGGAGAATCGCGAGGCTCAGAGTCTCTGGTGGCCGGCCCGTTAAGTGGATGCAAATGGGTCATCCCCTTAACAGGATGTCATCGACAATGGCCAGCACAATAGCACAGTGGTTGGCACTGTTGCTAGACAGCTCCGGGGTCCCAGGTTCGATTCCCGCTTGGGTCACTGTCTGTCCGGAATCTGCACGTTCTCCCCGTGTCTGTGTGGGTTTCCTCCGGGTGCTCCGGTTTCCTCCCACAGTCCAAAGATGTGCAGGTTAGGTGGATTGGCTATTCTAAATTACCCTTAGTGTCCCAAAAAGGGTAGGTGGAGTTACGGGAATAGCGTGGGGGTGTGGGGAGAGGGTGGAGGTATGGGCTTAGGTAGGGTGCTCTTTCTGAGGGCCGGTGCAGTCTCAATGGGCCAAATGACCTCCTTTTGCACTGTAAAATCTATGACAATGATTCCGCAGAGTTGGCTTGAAAAGTGTTGCTCTATGAACTACTGGAAGACTGTTCTGTGGAGATTCCATAGGGCATACAAAGAAAACGGCATCTGCCTACATTAGACATGAATGTGGTAAGTTTTGAGGATTCTTTATCGAGCCGGATCTGGCAGAACCCACATTTTGCATCCAGGATGCTGAAAACCTTGGTCGCGGGTATGCCTGTTATCACCTGTTCCATTGTCTTCATAGGATGATGAGGTCTGAGAGGCGCCTTATTTACATGAACTGGGTCAATGCAAATCCTGAATGTGCCATCTTTCTTTACTGCATCCACCATTGTTGAAACCATTCTGTAGCCTCATCTATGAGAGTTATGACACCCAGTGTTGTCATTCAATGCAGCTCATTAACTAATTTCTGCTTCATGGCTAGCGGTACTCTGCTCGGAGCGCAAAATGTTGGTGGCATCAAATTATCTAGTTTCATGTGGTATATTACTGGTAGCTTACCAATGACTTGCAGTTGAAGAAGTCTTTGTACTGTACCATTCCTGGAGCCTGCTGTTGCGTAGCATGTAACCCTGGATCAAGTTGGATGAGTCCCAGTGTGGTGCTATCTCGAACAGTGGCTTTACATTCTGGACCACTATGTGAAACTTGCCCATGTGCAATGGAGAGTGGCCACGCTTTCAGTATGCATGGTTTGTCCGCCATTGACCACAACGTCACCTGGGTGTTAGGATCCTGTGCAGCATATGGGTCTAGATCCCATAGCATTCGGCTGGGCAATATGTTACACTTTGCTTCAATGTCAATCTTTACCTTCAGTTTGTGTTGCTGTAAATCATGTTCAGGGTGGTGAATATCTCACCCTTTTTTGTGATGGTGTCGACACTGTCTCAGTGGAGTGTTGTTCGCGGTCAGTGGTTTGGGTGCTCTGGCTCAGCTCCAGTTCATTCACAATGCTGATGCTACTAATCTTGGAGGACTGAATGGCTGCAATGTGGCTGGTGGCAAAGAAAAGCTGCTGTTAATTCAATCTGCAGCATTCTACGAAATGACTCCACCTTCCACATTTCTTGCAATATTTACCATTCGCCAAACATGTTGCTCTGTTCTGAGGGTGCTGGCCACCTCAGTTGGGGCAGGGTGTGCCCTGTAACATACAACATTTTTCCCTTGCTGCTTTTTTCAAACTGTTCATTTAGCATGCAAATGCTAATGGCTGATTATAATGTTAATTCTTTCTCTCACAGTAGCTGCTTGTGGACTAGATCATTGTAGACCTAGCAGAGTATTCAATCCCATCAGTAAGGGTGTCAAATACACGTCCTTTTGGCTACGATTTTCAAGTTTGTTGTGTATGATTGTATCGATTCGTTAGGTCTATGGTTTGTAGAGTTAATCTTGCGCCCGTTGAGGGGCTGGTTTAGCACAGTGGGCTAAACAGCTGGCTTGTAATGCAGAACAAGGCAACAGCGTGGGTTCAATTCCCGTACCAGCCTCCCTGAACAGGTACTGGAATGTGGTGACTAGGGGCTTTTCACAGTAGCTTCATTGAAGCCTACTTGTGACAATAAGCGATTATTATTCTTATTATGTTCTTGACTGGCAGGCAAATATTTTCAAATTTTTAAAGATTATTTTGGAATCCTCTTCTCTCCCATTTGAAAGACAAAGTTCTCGACAGCTTTGGGGCCTGCTAAATATAGTAAGGTGTAAGCTTGTACCTTTTTTGATTTGACTGATAATCCAGCGCCACAATATATGTCCTTTCCAAACTTGGCCCAATTGTCCGGAATATTTCCATTGGATATGAGCGGTGAAGCACTTGTACCATTCTGCCAACTCCTGCACCATGTAGAAGTGTTGGGTTCCAATGACTGCCAACCAAGAACTTAGAACAAACAATAATTTATTGACTAGTCTGAGCAGTTATTAGAGGCTTGTGCCCTGTCCACACTCTGGGGCAAACGCCTGCGCTTCCATCACGTGGCCCCCCTTAAGTAGCCACGTCATCACGTGCTAACTCTGTCACAAAGGTTGGAAAATATTGACTCTTCCAAAGAACTCTGAAGAGGTCTGCCAGGAATGCAAGCAAGATTCAGAAATTGAGTTGTGCCTGGAATGTTGGTAATCGGACCAGATTCCCTCTGTTTCAAAGAAGGTTATCTGCATCAGAAGGGATGTGGTTAAGGGAAGGTCTCCCAGGCCTGATGAAAATGAAATGAAATGAAAATCGCTTATTGGCACAAGTAGACTTCAATTGAAGTTACTGTAAAAAGCCCCTAGTCGCCACATTCCGGCGCCTGTTCGGGTAGGCTGGTATGAGTATTGAACCGTGCTGCTGGCCTGCTTTGGTCTGCTTTCAAAGCCAGCGATTTAGCCCTGTGCTGAACCAGCTTGATGTTCATTTGTTCCCATTCTGAGAATCTGCCAGTGGATTGGCATGCCCTATGAAAGCAGGTGCATTGATCTGCCAGCCAGTGCTTATGGAAACCACTTGGAGGGGGGGGGGGGGGAGCTGGGGGAGGTGGGGGGGGGGGGGGTAGGGGGGGGTAATGGGGTAGGTTTGGATTGTAAATAAAGCTTTAAATATTTTTTTTTAATGTTCAAGGGCTGATGGGGCACTATGGATATGTGTCTGAGGATTAATGTTGACTGGCACCTCATCTAGATGGCAGCCAGTGTCATATTTTGTCTCCCACCCACTAGCAGGCACCTGAGTTGTGCTCCTAATTATATGAGCCCCAGCCCTCTGATTTAATTAGAGAATCTTCTCCTTGCTGTGCATTGCTCATGGATTTCAAGGCCATAAAATGTCTTTCATCCAGCATTCCTTTTGTCACACTTCAGATGTCGCACTTTGTTACAGATGTAAAACAACCTTAAAAAGAAAGAATGCCAGAGATTTCACATGGACCTTTCTGACCAAAACCCTGAAATTTACAAGCAACTTACTGACCTCAAATTCCCGTCAGGAATTTATAGTTGCAATTATATCGTTCTAACAGAGAGTACAGGAGTACTACCCTTAAAAGGACAGGTCAGGTTAATGGCTAAACACCACATCAATACTCCAGACCTCAAACTATCCATGACCAATTGCACCGGGCGATCTGGTGTATATTTAGTTTATTATGGAAGAAATGTTTTTACAGATCTCAAAAGATTGCTTAACGATAGTAACAGGCCTTGAGGAGCAGGAACACATAAAATATTTCCGTGCTAGATTCCCAACTGGACTTTTAGGGCTAGTGTTTGGTGTTTGGAAAAAGATTTATAAATTCATTAAAGCAAAAGTAAAGAGGAAAGTTTCAGGGGTTTTGGCAGTTCCATGCGCAACTTCCAGATCTCTCAATATCTTGGCATTTACTTCTTTAAAATAGTAATACAACAGATGTCATTGCCGCATTCAAGTCATATCCATTTCAGTCATAACACAGAAAACTAAATCTTTGTCTAATAAATACAAGCACATGATATGGAAATTGTGAATATTCTGTGGCTCTGAATGAGAGAAGCAATTGTATTACTGACTGTGCCCTTGACTTAACATTGTGCCGAATGTTTGTGTTAACAAAATTGGATTCAGGTGCATATCAGTCTTGAACCTAAACCTCATCAAACAGCCTGTCAAACAAAAGTTCATGATGAGAGATTCTAAACAATGCAGACAGTCTTTTAGACTAAGGGGATTACTGGCCAGTGAACTTAGACCTGTCCTAAATCTGATGGGTCTGCTAAGTCTTTGGGTGATTCCTGACTTTTTTTAATGTTCTCCACACCTGTTCAGAATGGATTGACTGTTTCTGATATCCAACAAATTTTGTGGGATTTTGGAGGGTTTAATCACCTGATTATTTACCAAAATGTAGAGCATTTATGTTTTCTTGGTTTGATCCAAAATTACAGCAGGAGATCAGAGAATTTCCATGGATATTGTTATCCCTGGCAGGAGATCAGGGAACTCACATAGATAAAGATTTACAAAGGTAATACAGTACTAGAGGTGTGTGGGTATACGTACCAGGAACGCTTTAACAGTCTGTTCCCCTTCTCTCTTCAGAAAAGAGAGCTGAGGATTGATCTATGATAGAGATATTTAACATGATAGAAGGATTTGATAAGAGTGGATAAAGAGAAAATATAGAGAAGAGTAAATGTAGAGGCCATATAGTTAAGAAGAAACCCAATAGGGAATTAGGAAACCTCTTCACCCAAAGAGCAGTAGGAATGTAGAATTCACTACCACATGGAGTGTTTGAAGTAAATAGTACAGATTAATTTAAGGGGAAGCTAGACAAACATATGGGAGAGAAGAGAATAGATTATTACAATGACATATTTTATTGAGACAAGATGGGAGGCGTCTCAAATGGAGCAGAATCACTGGCAAGGACTGTTTGGGCTGAATGGCCTATTTCTGTGTAATATTATTATCCCCAGGGAAGTTAGGGAATTCCCAGAGATATTCGAACCTCAGACAGGATGTGAGTTCCCTCACATCCTGTTATTTTACCCCAAGATTCATTTTTGAGCCTGTTAAGTGAATTCCAGTAGTTTTTATTTATCTTTGAGCCATCACAACACAACAAAGATTAATTATTTTTACTCATCTGGAATTGTGGAGAATAAGGCCAGTCTTACTGGCTGAGTTCTGAAAGACATAGGGAACCAGCAAAAGGGAAAACCATATTTGACCTCATCCTCAACAACGTGCCTACTTAGGTGCATCTGTCCATGGCTGTTTTGGTCGGTGTGACCATGAGGTCTCTTCTTCACATGTACCCTGTATTGTGTTGTGTGACACTACCATGGCGATAAATGGAATCAATTTTGACCAAGACTGGACACCATGAGGTGCTGTGGGCCATCAGCAGTGGCAGAATTGTACTCAATCACAATCTGTAAACTCACAACCTGACATATCCCCCACTCTACCATTGCCACCAAGCCAAGGAATCAGCCCTGGTTTAATAACAAGTGCAGAAGGACACGCCAGGGGAACCACCACGTAGACCTAAAAGTAAGGTGTCAACGTGGTAAAGCCACCACACAGACTATGTGCCTGCCAAATAGCATAAGCAGCAAGTGACAGACAGAGCAAAGAGACTCCACAACCAACGGATCAAATCTAAGCTCTGTAGTCCAGACACATCCAGTCATGAACTTTTGTGGACAATTAAACAACTAACTGAAGGAGGAAGCTCCACAAATAGCCTCAGTCTTAATGATGGAGGAGCCCAGCTCAACAGAGCAAAAGATATGACTGAAGCATTTGCAACCAGACTTCAGCCAAAAGAGACGAGTGGGTAATCCATCTTGGCCTTGTCTGGAGGTTCCCATCATACAGATACCAGTCTTCTACAATTCAATTCACTTCATGTGAAATCAAGAAATGGCTGAAGGCAGTGGATACTGCAAAGGCAATGGGCCCTGACAATATTCCGGCAATAGTACTGAAGGCTTGTGCTCCAGAACTTGCTGCGTCCCTGGGCAAACTATTCCAGTACAGATACAACACTGGCATTTTCCAGGTCTGTCTTGCACAGAAAAAGCAGGACAAATCCAACCGGTCGCTTATTGCCCCATGAGTCTACTCTTGATCATCAGTAAAATGATGAAAGGGGTCATCAACAACACAATCAAGCAGCACTAGTTTAGCAATAAGCTGCACACTGATGCTTCGTTGGGTGCTGCCAGGCTCACTCAGCTCCTGACCTCATTACAGCCTTGATTCAAACATGGACAAAAGAGCTGAACTCCAAAGGTGAGGTGAGAGTGACTGCCCTTGACATTAAGGCAACCTTTGACTGAGTATAGCATCAAGGAGTCCTAGCAAAACTGGAGTCAAGGAAGGTCAGAGGAAAAACTCTTCACTGGTTCAATTTATATCTAGCATAAAGGAAGGTTGTTGGAGGTCAATCATTTCAGTTCCAGGACAGCACTGCAGGAGATCCTCAGGGTAGTGTCCTAGGCGCAACCATCATGAGCTGCTTCATCAATGGCATTCCCTTCGTCACAAAGTCAGGCATAGGGATGTTCGCTGATGACTGCACAATTTTCAGCACCATTTGTGACTCCTCAGATACTGTAGCAGTCCATGTACAACGATATCCAGGCTTGAGCTGGCAGATGGCAAGTTACATTCATGCGCAAAAGTGCCAGGCATGAACTGCTCTAACAAGAGAGAATTTAACCGTTACCCTTGGCATTACCATTGCTGAATCCCCAACTATCAACATCCTGTGACCAGAAACTTAACTGGAATAGCCATGTAAATACTGTGGCTACAAGAGCAGGTCAGAAGGTAGGAATCCTGTGGTGAGTAACACGCCATCCCTCCACCACCGACACACAGTGACAGCCGTGTATACTATCTACAAGATACATTGCAGGAACTCCCCAAGTCTTTTGAGACAACAGCACGGTAGCATTGTGGATAGCACAATGGCTTCACAGCTCCAGGGTCCCAGGTTCGATTCCGGCTTGGGTCACTGTCTGTGCGGAATCTGCACATCCTCCCCGTGTGTGTGTGGGTTTCCTCCGGGTGCTCCGGTTTCCTCCCACAGTTCAAAGATGTGCAAGTTAGGTGGATTGGCCATGATAAATTGCCCTTAGTGTTGGGTGAGGTTACTGGGTTATTGGGATAGGGTGGATGTGTTGAACTTGGTAGGATGCTCTTTCCAAGAGCTGGTGCAGACTCGATGGGCCAAATGGCCTCCTTCTGCACTGTAAATTCTCTGATCTAAACACCTTCCAAACCCATGACCATTGCCATTAAGGATGACAAGGGCAGCAGACACATCGGAGCACCACCATCTGGAAGTTCCCCTCCATCCCCTCATCATCCTGACTTGAAAATCTATCACCGTTCCTTCACTATCACTGGGTCAAAATCCTGGAACTCCCTTCCTAACAACACGGTATGTACCTACACCATAGGGACTGTGGTTGTTCATGAAGGCAGCTCACCACCACCTTTTCAAAGACAATTAGCCATCATAGCCAGCAATGCCCAAATCCCAAGAAAGATTTTTTTTTAAATACAAATTTAGAGTATCCAATTGATTTTTCCAATTAAGGGGCAATTTAGCGTGGCCAATCCACCTACCCCGCAAATCTTTGGGTTGTGAGGACAAAACCCACGCAAACACGGGGAGAATGTGTAAACTCCACACAGACAGTGACCCAGAGCCGGGATCGAACCTGGGACCTCAGCGCTGTGAGGCAGCAATGCTAACCACTTGTGCCACCATGCTGCTCTCAATAAGGAATTTAAAAAGCTGAGCCTCCCGGTCTGAACATTTTGGTGTTCTACCAAGCAAAACTTTTATCCAAATGAATACAGCTAAATAAATGCACAGAAAGTAAATACTCAATGAAACATGTTGATGACCTATCAATGGAATGTAATATGGCATTTTGGACCAGGTGGATCTCATCAGATACCCTTTATTTACAAGTTTCTGTATCAATACAAGGGGATTAGCATTCTTTTTGTCCTGGATGTTTATTCAAAGTGACAAGCCTTTTATGTGATTCAATTTAAACAATTGAGTAATGCTGGATTAAGAAATGTTCATCCTGCTGAACCAATGTCAGCGTTCATACACAACAGTTTGTGACTATTATCATCTGGGTGTGCTTGATTGTCTCACCTGACATCACGTTCATCTCCACAAATAGTAAGCATTGTTAATGAATAATATGGTGGCACAGTGGTTAGCACAGCTGCCTCAAAGCACCATGGCCCGGTTTCAATTCCGTCCTCGCTTCACTGTGTAGAGTTTGCACGTTCTCCCCGTGGGTGGGTGGGTTTCCTTTGGGTGCTCCGGTTTCCTCCCACAGTCCAAAATGTGCAGGTTAGGTGGATTGGCATAATCAATTGCCCGTTAGTGCCAAAAAGGTTAGGTGGGGTTACTGGGTTACAGGGATAGTGTGGGGGCATGGGCTTAGTTAAGGTGCTCTTTCCAAGGGTCCGTGCAGACTTGATGGGCCAAAAGGCTTCCTGCACTGTAGAGAATCTATGACTCACAATACACATGCAATTTTTATTAAAATTCCATATGATATAAAAACAGGAAGTAACTCTGGTCTATAGCGCAATGTGGTTTATAGGAATGGTCAGCTTTAGAATCACTACAGTGCAGATGGAAGCCATTCGGCCCCTCGAGTCTGCACTGACCTTCAAATGATCACTCCCCGTCCCATGTTCCCATGTTCACTCCCCGTCCAATCCCCGTAACACCATAACCCAGCTTGCACATCCTTGGACATTAAGGGGCAATTTAGCATGGCCAATCCATCTAACCCACACATCTTTGGATCTTGGGAGGAAACGGGAGTGTCCGAAGGAAACCCTTGCAGATGCAGGAAGAACGAACAAACTTCATGCAGACTGTGACCCAAAGCTGGAATTGAACCCAGGTCCCTGACGCTGAGACAAAACTGCTAACCATTATTGTGCAGCTCTTATAGAAGCTGCTTTCAAATTTTCAATTCAATAATGTTAAATACTTGAAGCTGACTTTAGGTGAGATTCATATAGTTAATTAATTTCCCAATGAGTAAAAGCCACTAGAAAATACTGACTAAAGTTTATTTCATTTTGTGCAGTAAAACTATGGGCTATTTTAATTGCATATTGCATATAGCAGTGCATTATTGTTAATTCTGCAGTTAAATTGTTTACAAGCTACCTTTCCAGTTCACATAGCCACTGTACTTCCCTCATTTCATGCAAATATTTATCCCCATTTCATGATGTTAGTTTTCTCTTCCTTCCCTCAGTTCATATTGACACTCGCCTCTACGACTGCAGTTAACAGAGCAAGCATTCCTTCTTTGCTCTTTGGCATCCTTTATCCCTTTTCCTCTCCTCTACTCTTTTCCTTCTTTCCAACCTTTCTTCATTGACATGATGAAGAACATGGGCAGCGCAGTGGTTAGCACTGCTGCCAATGGCGCTGAGGACCCGGGGTCGATCCCGGCTCCAGGTTACTGTCCGTGTGGAGTTTGCACATTCTCCCCGTGTCTGTGTGGGTTTCACCCCAACAACCCAAAGATGTGCAGGGTAGGTTGATTGGCCAAATTGTCTCTTATTTGGGAGAACACATTGGGTCAGATTTTTCTCACAGCAGGGAAGAATGGCACCAGTCAGCTTTACGCTTGATTGTAAACTTCTGGAAACTGGCATCTGCTTTCAGTCAACTCTCGCAATTTACACCCATTCAAATAATAATTTGCCATTCCATTTTTGCCACTGAAGCGGATAACTTCACATATATCAGCACGGTAGTCTTGTGGATAGCACAATTGCTTCATAGCTCCAGGGTCCCAGGTTCTATTCCGGCTTGGATCACTTTCTGTGTGGAGTCTGCACATCCTCCCTGTGTGTGCGTGGGTTTCCTCCGGGTGCTCCGGTTTCCTCCCACAGTCCAAAGATGTGCAGGTTAGGTGGATTGGCCATGATAAATTGCCCTTAGTGTCCAAAATTGCCCTTAGAGTTGGGTGGGGTTACTGGGTTATGGGGATAAGGTGGAGGTGTTGACCTTGGGTAGGGTGCTCTTTCCAAGAGCCGGTGCAGACCCGATGGGCCGAATGGCCTCCTTTGCACTGCAAATTCTATAATATCTATGATATCCACATTATACACATCTGACATGCATGTGCCCACTCACTCAGCCTGTCTAAATTCCACTGAAGCATCTCTGTATGCTCCATGTGATGTTAGGAACCTCACAGCTAAACAAGACCAAGATGAATCATAACCACATATAAATGATGTGTGCTTGGCACTCCATTCGTGACCTTGTGATATGTGTGCGTAGGGTTACCTTTTTGTGCCAACCTTTTATTGCTCTGTGGTCTCTGCTGTTCAGACTCCAAGGTTGTTCAGGTAAGACCAATAGAAAGGCAACTGGAGAGTGAGTGGAGGGTCAGAACCAAGGTTTCTCATGTGAGACCAACCAGAAGGTGGAAGGCGTCTTGGGGGGTGGTTGGAAGGCTTGACAGGGGACAGATAGGGTGTTTAAAAAAACACGAGGCAAGGGAAAGGAATGGAAGGTAACGGCTTGACTGGAGGGGCGGAGGTGGAGGGCAAAACGGTAGCATAGTGGTTAGCACTGTGGCTTCACAGCGCCAGGGTCCCAGGTTTGATTCCCTGCTGGGTCACTGTCTGTGCAGAGTCTGCACGTTCTCCCTGTGTCTGCGTGGGTTTCCTCCGGGTGCTCCGGTTTCCTCCCACAGTCCAAAGATGTGCAGGTTAGGTGAATTGGCCACACTAAATTGCCCTTTGTGTCCAAAAAGGTTCGGTGAAGTTATTGGGTAAGTGGGGATAGGGTGGAAGGGAGGGCTTAAGTTGGTCGGTGCAGACCCGATGGGCCGAATGGACTCCTTCTGCACTGTATGTTCTATGTCTATGTATAGCAATGGAGCCCAAAGGAAAGGATACAGAGAGACACATGACTGGGTGGGTGTTCGAGCGGAATGACTGGCGGGGGGGGGGGAATGTGTTGGGAAGGAATTGCTGCAGAACATAGCACAGAAACATTTGATGGGGTTGGGGGGTGCATGACAATGGAAGGGGCCTTTGTGGTTATTTAGAGATGCAACAGAAATTCATCCCAAGGAGGAGGAAACATGCTAAAGCGAGGATGAGGCAACCATGGCTGACAAGAGAAAAGCATAAAAGAGTGCATAAAAGCAAAAGAAAACACATACAATGTGGCAAGGATTAGTGGGAAGCCAGAGGATTGTCATGTCCATTTTCCCGCAGGGTCTCCATTTGATGGTGCCAGTGGGGTGCCTGTCCCCACCCCACTTTCCAAGAGAACACCTCGGAGGAGACGACCGTCGCGGCATCACAGCTGTCACCTCCAGCTTACACAAGCGCAGAGACACACACTTGGCGGGCAACATTAATGGACAGGCTTCTGGGACGTGATCTGGTGAGCCTCACACAGTTGACAATGCACATCACGTGGAGGCAGGAATGTCCAGGGGAGACAGCAGTCGAGTTCTATGGACCCTTGGACCCAGGTGGGTCCCAGTCAGATGCTAAGTCTCCGGACCAGGTTGTCCAAGAAATGATACAGATGTTAGGGTGTGGCCACAAGATTAAGGAGGGGATGTCAGCGACATTCCAGCGGGTCCATAGCTGATTGGAGTGGTCCCAAATGCTATGGACACAGGAAATGGGCAGGTGGACACTGCTGAGGCACTCCTGAGTGTAGCCCAGTCACAGAGGGCCCTCCCCGAGGGCAAACAAAGTGGAAACACCAGCTCTGGCAGAGCCAGATGACGCAGGAGTCTCTGTAGCTCACTCAAG
Organism: Scyliorhinus canicula; assembly: GCF_902713615.1. Lineage (NCBI taxonomy): Eukaryota > Metazoa > Chordata > Chondrichthyes > Carcharhiniformes > Scyliorhinidae > Scyliorhinus > Scyliorhinus canicula. Next base: position 233,589,001 of record NC_052148.1, read on the forward strand.
CTGACCCTCCGTCCCAAGGTGGCCCCAGGGCTCTATGGGCATCATCTGAGATGAGGGAGCACTAGAGGCATATCCGGAGCCTACCAACAGGGAGACAACGGTGGCCTCCAGCTCTCCCGAGTCCTCCCCTCTTTTTAAAAAATAAATTTAGAGTACCCAATTTATTTTTTACAATTAAGGGGCAATTTAGCATGGCGAAACTACCTAGTCTGCACATCTTTGGGTTGTGGGGGAGAAACCCACGCAAAAAGGGGAGAATGTGCAAACTCCACATGGACAGTGACCCAGAGCCGGGATCGAACCTGGGACCTCTTCCCCCCCCCTCTCTTAACAACGGTGCTTCTCAACGTCAGCAGGCGGAACAAGGTGGCACGGCGAGTCATGTGTCACCGGCAAGGTGGTGCCCCCCACTCTCGCCTGGCCGCAGCCATCCAGGCACAGTGGTCCTAGATCTGGGGTATAACAAGTCGAGGTGATGGGTATGATGGCGCTGTCAGCAGAAAAACAGGAGTCAGATTATGGCATAGATTGAGGAACATCAGAGATTTCTTCACAGTGGGTTATCATCATCCCCCTGCCTCATATATTGGCACAGGTCCATCATCCTGGATTGATGTTACACAGACCCTAGGAGGGTGGAACAGTGTGGACGGTGTGAATGGTGGGGCGGGGGGCTAGATGGGTGGTGTGGGTAGTTGGGCAATGTTTGGAGGGAGAGGCAGGTCAAGAGGGGGGCGCATGAGGGAAGAGGAGATGGGTGGGAAGGGGAGACAGTGTGAGATGACCGACGTAGCTTATTCCTATGACAAGCAGACAAGGAAGAGGGCCCCCTGGTCCTATCGGTTTGCCAGACTCTCATTGCCGCTGCCGCCTGCCCCCCATCCATTAGGCGCTCCCACGAGTCCTTCCTAGACTCGTCCACCAGTCCCTCCTTGTTCGGCCCCTCCTCATCCTCAGACGAGGCCTCATGTCCCACCTCTCCACCTCCAGCACCTCGCCCCACTGCTGTTTCAGGTTGTGGAGGGCACAGCAGACCACGACAAAGCAGGCAACCCTCTGGGGGCTGTACTGCAGAACACCACCAGAGCGGTCTGAGGCATTGGAACTGTATTTTCAGCAGTCCAATGTATCAATACTCAAATACAGCATAGATGGCCACATATGCCTCGTTATATCGGTCTCTACATTGGTATTCAGCCTCTGTACTGGTGACATTAGTCAGGATCTCAGTGGGTGCCCCTTATCCTCCAATGACCCACCCACCACCAGGGGTTTTCCTTGAAGATGCCGGGGATCTTCGACTGCCCCAGGGTGTAGCTGTCATGCATACTATCTGAGAAGTGTGCACACACATGTATGATCCGGAGTTCGCAGTTGCACACAAGTTGAAAGTTCAGGGGGTGGACCCCTTCCTGTTGATGAAGGCAATCCCAGAACACCTGGTGGGTGCAAGGCAACATAAGTGCCATTTTTTAACCCTTGGACCTGGGGCATCCCGGCGATAGCGGAGAATCCTGCTGCCAGGCACCTTGTTGGGCTTGCTCCAGGTCAAAGTTTATGTCGTCGGCTGCCCGAGCAAACAGGACCATGGATGCACTTGTGGGCTATAGGTTGTGCGCGAATCTCGATTTTGGCCTTTCCCGCCATTTACTGGTGCGCTCAGAACCGCACTGGGCGGAACACAATGGTCAAAACACACCCCAAGTTTATTAGTTACTAAATCCAAGGAAAACATAAGAAAGACACAATGACTCACACACACACACAAGTATCAGAAGTAAGATTAAAGTCCAAATAAAAGTTAAATGAATATGTGATTTAATCTTTTTTCTTGTCCATGAGGCATAGTTTGTTGAATGTGGCAACTGTTTGATGTGAGAACTTTTCCTTTCAAATCCTGAGGTGGAATTTTCCCATTTTTTATGGAGAGCGCTGGCTGGGGCGAGAAAACCAGCTTGCCAGCTGTACAGTCGGTTTCTCTCCTCTCATTGTGCACCACAGTGCATCTGCAGGCATCAGGCTGAGTGGGGCCAGAAAAGGCCGGCACCGCTGGGAACCTGAGATTGGGAGGCCTTATTTAAAGTGTACCCTGATCTCCAATGAAAAACAAAGTTCCATATAAACAGGAAACCCCCCCCCCCCTCCCACATGCACACACGCATAAGGCGAATCTCCCCCATGGACACAAGGAAGACCCTCTTAAAGATATGGGCAACCCTTCCAATGGAACTCAAGGGCAGTGTCGGGTGGGCAATCCACCTACCCTACACATCTTTGGGTTGGAGGGTGAGACCCATGCAGACATTTATTTATTTTAAAAAAAAATTTAGAGTACCCAATTATTTTTTCCAATTAAGGGGCAGTTTAGCGTAGCCAATCCACCTATCCTGCACATCTTTTGGGCTGTGGGGGTGAAACCCACGCAGACATGGGGAGAATGTGCAAACTCCTCACGGACAGTGACCCAGAGCTGGGATTCGAACCCGGGTCCTCAGCGCGACCCATGCAGACATGGGGAGAATGTGCAAACTCTACAGACAGTGACCTGGGGCCGAGATCGAACCCAGGTTCGCGGCACCACGAGGCAGCAGTGCTAACCACTGCACCACCATGCCACCCTACTATCTGTTTATCTCCAAATTGAGTGCAAATCTAGTTGGAGGGCTGTTGCATCTTCTAACACTTACCCGCATCTGAAAGGCAGATGCCATTCTCATTACAGTCTCATCAGCAGGACATGCTGCTTAGTAAGCTAGTTGAAAGCTGGCATTTATTCTACTGTTAATAATTTCTATCTTCAATATTTGGGAATGGTGATTTTTTTTGTGGGGGGCGTTGACAGAAATTAGGAGATTGAAAATTCAAGCTAGTTTGGGGTACATCTTGTTGCTCGTTCTGGTGAGTGCGCTTTACACTCAATTGGCTCTGTTTTATTACTTAGCTCTGGAGTCGCCAGGTATCCTTATGATACCACCACGAGGCTCAAGTTCAAGTTCAGATCAATTACTCAATACACCAATTAGTAAGGTTCAAATCAAAACACGTTTATTAATACACAGTTAATCGCTACTCATGCATACAATACTAAAAGACTAGGCTATTCCTACCACTAACAGGCCAGTACTTATCTGGATAAGGGAACCCGCTGGGTCAGGGAACAATGGCCTCCTGCTCGATCCTGAGTCTGCAGGCTTCCAGCTGGTACGGACTAAGGGGTCAGGAGCATCTATCTCGTAGCGTGCATTGACTGGACACTTATTTGATGGTGCAGCAGTTGGCCAGGCCTCTCCTTCTTACGGTCAAGTTCTTCGAGAGCTGCTAAGATGTTCTGCTGGGAGGGCCGGCTAAGAGAGCGAACTGACCTTGGGGGCTCTATCTTATAGTCCTCAGGGGCTTCGCGCCCTTTTGGGCGGACCCCGAACTTACTTCCAATCAATTGGATCCCATACCAATCGATTGGTTTGAATTCCCCAATACTGGGGCTGTTTCCCGATCGCTGGGCGGTCCTTGGGTGCCTGTTTGCTTCTTTTGTCTTGGACTCCTGCTGGCGCCGAGGAGTCTAGCTTTACTTCGATCACCTTTGATTGTTACTATTGTGCCCGGGAATCGCTCATTAATATGCATGGCTGCTGGTTTCAGTGCTGTCTGCTTTCTTTGCAGGCAGAATACACAGGAAAAGTCTGCAAACTGCTTGTTTCTCTGGGATTGTCCAATATTTCCTGCGTTCCTTGTGTTTCTCCATTTTAACTTGGGAAGTGGCCAACTCAGGTGGCTTAACATCTCCAATGTGTGAAAGAGGTGCTGTAAAATTTAAAGGAGCTTGGATTGTCATTCAGAGGAAGTTCTGGTTTTGAAGGCAAAGGCCCATTTTTAACTCATTCTTCCTCACATGCCAAGTGACTTTGGCTCGTAGCTCCTGAATCTCCCTGGAAAAGTCCACCAAATACACCCCTGACACTGCGAACAGGGATTATTGGAATGGGAAAGTGGAAAAATGAAGGAAGGTACATATAATTTCATCCTTGCAGAGACGTCCCAACAACATTGGTGCGAGAGCAGCAGATTTGGGTTGCTCTGTGCTTGGGGAGGCTGCTGCTGGATATCCCACGCTGTGTTGGCGTAATATGACACCATTAAAGTTGTTGGTGACCCACTCCATGTGAGATTTTCACAATTTTCACAATGACTTCATTGCAGTGTTAATGTAAACCTACTTGTGACACTAATAAAGATTATTATTATTATAATGCTCACAATTTTAAATTATTTACAGTGAACTTGTGGTCAGCCACAAATCCCTTTCTACCACACTTTGGCTGATGGAGTGTCACTGAATTTCAAGCCATATCAATATTGGATTGGGAAAGGGCTAAATCATTGCCGCCGTCAAAAGGAAAATATTAGATGTATATAATTAATTGTCCAGAGATTTCTGCTTCCATTGGGCAGAAAAGGGCCGCAGTGGGAATTGCAAATCAGGTGGGATGTAAAATTGGTGTCTAACCTACTATCATTGCAGTTAAGATCAACCCCATTGTGATCATATATAATCACATAACCCACAATATTTCTTACAATAAGCACACAGAACAAAAAAGCTAGCAGGGAGAGACTGCTTGACTGGAGTTTCATCATGACATTCTAAACTGAAACAATAAAGCAGAAATGATTTATAATGTCATATGAACCCTAAGATTAGATTGCTGTTCTGTGTCACTCCTGGGTTTTTGTTATGGGCATTCATGAGGATAGTTTTACCAAACAGATGTCCATATAAATTGCTTCTGTTTATAGGCCTCAAACCCAACTTGAACCCTTCCCCCGAAAGAGTCCTAGAAAACACAATTATATAACAGGAACTATGCAATTAACAATATATTTCATGACAAAGGATGGCAGAATAAACAATGCAATTGGTCCTTCACAATAGGGGGAACTAAATTAGTAAGTGAACCAAAATAACGTGTTTCAGTAACCAGTTAGCATCTTCTGGAAATATCTTAGGCATTCTGAAAGGCTAGACAGATAATTATTTGAATCAGAAATAGACACTTCACTGAAGGTTGAGGATTTTAAAAATCCTTGAACAATTTAGTCCAATTTGATCAGTCACCATATGTCCAGTATTTGCTGCACCACTAAACCAGTCCAAGATTCTGCAGACAGCCTGCTGGTGTCGATTTCATTGCCCTTGTAAAGCCTATTGTAATGCTCGCTTCACAAAGCATGCTTGAATGGCTTGTTTACAGTCATGTGCATGACTTGCATTTGAATGGGCATCTCTCCTTGTATTGTGGCCAAATCAGTGTTACTTTGACAAATGAGCCACTAACAGCTAATTTTAAATGATCATAGAAGAAATACCTCATTAATAGACCATGTTTATATAGTAAGCATCTGGCCTTTGATTCCACATGTTTCTACATTAAATCTTCAAATTGGCCAGCTCTTTTCTGGGGCTATATGTGTATGTCAAGTGGAATTTCATCCTTATATAGACTGTTTTTTACTTTGAGGTTTAGAAACGGGGGCAGTTTCCTGCCATCTGCCATACCTATCAGCATTAATTAGTGCTCTGTTTTTAAATTTCCTTTTGTTGAAATGAAAATAGTGGAGCAGTTTCAAATTTTATTCACTGTGTTGCAGATCATAATACACCATTGTTTCAATTGCATAATTTGGCCTAATAGATAATCCCACTTATACCAACCTCCTCCACTGGGCACTCTCCCTCTTCAACAGCTCCCAATGTATATCCGAGCCCTTACCCGCTTTTATCTCTTCCTTGGACAGGAGTTTGTCCTGCAACACCGGGTGGCAGCGTCGGAAACGAAGGCACCTTCTTCCTCATCAAGTCCAAACCTACAGATACCTGAACCCATTCTCCTTCGGCAACTGGATAGTCCCCTCCAGCTCCTCCAGGTCTGCAAACTTCCCTCCAATCAATAAATCCCTAAAATACTCTATCCCCACATGCAACCACCCCGGAACCTCACATCCAACCCCACCAGGGCAAACTTATGATTGTCGCAAATCGGTGCCCACAAGGACATGTCCTCCATTCTAAAATGCTGCCGGCACTAGTTCCACACCCTCAGCATTGATGTCACCTTCGGGCTCATGGAGTACCTGGCCAGTGAGAACGGAAGGGGCGCCAGCAATAGTGCCCTTAAACTGGTCCCTTTATATGAGGCCACTTCCATCCACCCCCACAGCGACCGCTCCTCCACAGCCCATCTCCTAACTATTGTAATGTTTGCTGCACAATAATAGTTACACCCCCCCCCCCCACTCTACCCATCCTTACCCGCCCACACAAACTTCAAAATGATCTCATTAATCTTCCAAAAAAAGGATTTGGGCACAAAGATCGGGAGGTTCTGAAACACAAACAAAATCTTTGGCAACACTATCATCTTTACCGTTTGGACCCGACCAACCAACGACAATGGCAGCACATCCTACCTCTTAAAGTCCAACTTCATCCCCTCCACCAACTGCGTCAAATTCAACTTCACACATCCCGTCTGGTCCACATCTATCACCCTCAGCACCCAATTCTCTATCGGTGTCGCCAACACCTTTGCCAACAGCTTTGCATGTACATTCAACAGCGGAATTGAGCCGCACAATCCACACTGCTTCGGAGCCAGGACCTTCCCCATCTGAAGACCCCATGAAACCCATTACCTCCCTCAGCCCAACTGGGGTCCCAATCTATTTGCCTCCACCACCCTCGGAAACTCCAGCCCATCGAAGAATCACCTCATGGCCTCATTCCCCCACCGGATGCTTCGATCTATACAATTTCCGATAAAAAGCCTCAAACACCCCTTCACCCCTTTCACCTTCTCTGCCTCTGTCACCACCGCACCACTGCCATCTCACATCCACCCAATTTCCCTCGCCGCCTGTTTCCTCAGCTGTTGTGCAAACATCCTGCTGACTTCTCCTCATATTAATTTTAAAAAATTAAATTTAGAGTACCCAATTCATTTTTTCCAATTAAGGGGCAATTTAGCGTGTTCAATCCACCTACCTTGCACATCTTTGGGTTGTGGGGGCGAAACCCACGCAAACACAGGGAGAATGTGCAAACTCCACACAGACAGTGACCCAAAACCAGGATCGAACCTGGGACCTCGGCACCATAAGGCAACAGGGCTAACCCACTGCGCCACTGTGCTGCCCTATTCTCCTCATATCCATAAACTGCACCCCCTGGTCCTGAGCAGTTTTCAACCACCTTTCCTGTGGACACAAGTCGAAACTCCATCTGGAGCTTCTGCCTCTTTTTCAACAACACAGCCTCAGGCACCGCTGAAGACCTCCGTTCAACGCCCAGAATAGCCTCCATCAACCTCAACGTCTCAGCTCACTCCACGCTCTCGTTGTGCGCCTGGACCAAGATAAACCTCACCTCACCACCGCCTTCAGCGCCAGCCACAACCTGGAGAGGGAAACCTCCCCCATCTTATTCTGCTCTACATAGTTTCAGATAGCCACCCCTATCTTTTCGCAAACCTTCTCATTCACCAACAGCCCTACATCCAACCTCCACTGCGGCTTTTGGGAGCTCCCTCTTTGCCAGCCGCAATTCCACCCAGTGCAGCGAATGGCCAGACACCACAATCGGCAAATACTCTGATCCAACTTCCCCCTCCAACAGCACCTTCTCCAGGATAAATAAATCAATCCAGGAGGACACCCGGTGGATGTGCGAGATGTACCAAAACTCCCTCGCCCTCGGTCTTCTAAACCGCTACGGGTCTGCCACTCCCATGTGCTCCATAAACCCCATAGCTTTGCCATGGCTGACATCTTCAGGGATCTGGGACACAACTGCTCCAACCTAGGGTCCAGCACTGTATTAAAATTTCCCTCTATAATCAACCGTTGCGTGCCCAGGTCTGAGATCTTTGCCAAAACCCGTCTCGAAAACTCTACATCATCCTAATTTGGGGTATGCACATTCACCAACACTATCGGTGCCCCATCCAACCTCCCGCTCACCATCACAAATCTATTCCCCCTCAGGTCTGTCACTATACTCTCCACCTCAAACGCCACCCTTTTATTGATCAACACTGCCACCCCTCTCATCTTTACATCCAACCCCAAATGGAATACCTGCCCATCCAGCCCTTCCTCAACGTTGTCTGGTGCCCCACCTTCAAATGCATCTCCTGAAGAAACACCATGTCCGACTTCAAACTCCTTAACTGCATGAAAACTCGAGACCTTTTATCAGCCCACTTCATCCCAAACATTCCATGTAATCAACTGGGTTGGGGGCTCCCCACAACCCCTCCCCAATCAGCCATAACCCCTCTTTAACCAGCCCCCCCCCAAGACCTATGCCTCTCACACCTTCAGGGCCTCCCCAAGATCTCCGCCGCCACCCCTGCTTAACCAACTGCGCCACACCAACTTGGCCTATGTCAGAATCCCCCCTCCCCCAACCACCCCCTCCCATAAACAAAGAAACAGAAAACTAAACCCCCCACCCCACACCCTCCACGAATCGATTGTCCACTTCACTTCCGTTACCTAGCCGACAGCAAGGTGGCCCCCACTCGAGGCACCTGCCTACCCCCTACCCCCCTGGGTTCCAGGTAAATTTCTCGAAATCAATTGCTCGAAAGCTAATTGCTCGAAGTCAATTGCTCGTAAAATCATTTCTCGAACTATCAATTGATCGAAAGATAGATTGCTCGAAAGCCGACATTCATTCTTTAAACGATCACTAATAAATATTTAAACGTTAATGACCAATTCTTTCAAAGCAATTCACTCTTTAAACGATAACTAATAAATAATTAACTGTTAAACACCACTGCTAAATACCATTAATTCTGGAAACCTCGAACCCTCAAGATGGATATAAGTTTCATAGCGAGCGAAAAAGGAAAGAAGAAATTGTGTTTGGATGGTCACCTATATATTAAGGACAAAGTGGTGAACAATAAGATATATTGGTAATGTGAAATGTCCAAAACAAGAAAATGTTGTGCGTGTGTTATCACTATTGATGATAGTATCACGAAACAAAGTGGGAATCACAACCATGCAGGAGACGCTGCTGGAATTGAAGCTACTAAAGCAATGGAGAAAGTGAAAGAACATGCGATGAATAGTCGAGATACACCGCAATATATTGTATCATGTGCCTCAATAGAGGTAAGTGGTGCTGCAGCTGTGAAGCTCCATTCAGTAGAAAATATGAAAAGAACCATACGCAATACACGTGCAAGAAAGAATGTTGGACATGCTTTGCCTAATAGTTACCTCGATCTTGATATCCCTGAAGAGTTTACAAAAACCAGCAAAGGAGATTTATTCCTTATTTATGACTCTGGTCCCACAAATGGTCGTATATTAATTTTTGCAACCCAAAAGAATCTCGATATCTTAGTACGTTCGGAGCACTGGTATGCTGATGGAACATTTAAAACTGTGCCCAATTGTATACAATACATGGTGTGAAATCAGGTAATGTTATACCCCTTGTATATGCACTGCTACCTAACAAGACTGAAGAAATGTATAGGAAGTTCCTGATGGCTTTAAAAGAAAAAATCCCTATATTCCAGCCATTGACAATAATGATTGATTTTGAAATGGCCATGGTTAAGGCCATAGAACAAGAATTTCCAATGTCTAAATGTCGTGGGTGTTTTTTTCATTTTTGTCAAACCCTTTATAGAAAAATTCAAGGAAGTGGCCTAAAGCTTATATACGACACCAATGCCGAATTTGCTTTTAAAGCTCGTCTCTTATCTGCATTGGCATTTATACCGATACCCAATGTTGTGGCAACATTTGAATCTTTAACTGGAAATGAGATTTTTCCAGATGAAGGGGGCCTCACGGTAGCATGGTGGTTAGCATCAATGCTTCACAGCTCCAGGGTCCCAGGTTCGATTCCCGGCTGGGTCACTGTCTGTGTGGAGTCTGCACGTCCTCCCCGTGTGTGCGTGGGTTTCCTCCGGGTGCTCCGGTTTCCTCCCACAGTCCAAAGATGTGCGGGTTAGGTGGATTGGCCATGCTAAATTGCCCGTAGTGTAAGGTTAATGGGGGGATTGTTGGGTTACGGGTATACAGGTTACGTGGGTTTAAGTAGGGTGATCACTGCTCGGCACAACATCGAGGGCCGAAGGGCCTGTTCTGTGCTGTACTGTTCTATGTTCTATGTTCTAACTTCACGTAGTGGATTACTTTGAAGATACGTGGATTGGTCGGCCGTATAGACACAACCGTAGACGTACTCCTATATTTAAACATGAAATGTGGAACTGTTTCAATTACGTCAAAGAAGGATTGCCGAAAACGAACAATTCTATTGAGGGATGGCACAACAGTTTCCAACATCAACTAAGTGCTTGTCATCCGTCGATTTGGAAGTTTATAGATGGCTTAAAGCGAGAGCAAAGTTTACACGAGTTGCAAATCGAACAATTTGTGGGAGGTGTGAGTACAGCTGGGAGCAGAACAAAATACCGTGACTGCGCACAACGATTACAGGATATTGTATCAAAATATAACGAAACGGGAAATGTAGAAGAATATTTAAGAAGTGTTGCACACAATATTACATACTAATGGAGTAGCCAACATATATTGGCAATCCTGAATTTTAACTTTATTTTTTTCTTACTAAAATCTTTTGAACTTTTTATAAATTGTAAAGACTAATAAAATTATGAATTGTAATTGTTGGTATTATTTATTGAACCAATTAATTGTTTTTATTTTCTTACAAAAATTAGTTGCTTTTTTATGTAATGAACCTTGTTCATCTTGGGTATTCTTTTTTGAAGTACTGCTTTTCGAGCAATCTATCATTCGATCAATTGATAGTTCGAGAAATAATTTTTCGAGCAACTGACTTCGAGCAATTAGCTTTCGAGCAATTGATTTCGAGAAATTTACCGGGTACCACCCCCCTGCCACCCCTCACCCATAATTTCCCCCAAAACAATGGAACACACTTACCCAATCCCCCCAAACACAATAAATGCAACAATCCCCCAGAATACGCACCCACCTTCCCTGCACTGGCACTTCCAAAGTTCAATGTCCTCACACGCCCAGTCCATGGTCTCTCATTCAATTACTCGCCTTCTCTGGTGTATCAAAATAGCATTCTTGATTCTGATGCGTGACCCACAGATAAGCCCGAAAAAGTACCCCAAACTTCATTCCTTTCTTGTAGAGGTCCGCTTTGACCCTATTGAACCCAGCCACTGCTTGGCCAATTTTGCATCCAAGTCCTGGTAGATTCGCAACATGTTTCTTTCCCAGGTACACTCTCTTGTCTACTTCACCCACTGCAGAATCTTCTCTCTATCCAGAAAACGATGCAACCACACCACCATCACCCTTCACTGGTCCCCTGCTCTTTGGCCTCCTTCTCAATGCCCTGAGTGCTTGATCCACTTTGGCAGGTCGGTCAAAGATCCCCCCCCCCCCCCTCCCCACCACTCTCTCGAACATACTTGCTTCATAATTTGTGGCCTGCATTCCTTTAATCCCTTTAGGCAGCCCCACAATCCAGAGATTCTGCCTCCTGGAGCAATTCTCCAGGTCTTCCATCTTCTCCATCAGCCGTTTCTTGCCCTCGGCCACGAGCACTATCTCTGCCTCCAGTGAGGAGAACCGGTCCTTATGATCGACCACCAACTTCTTCACCTTCTGGAGCGCTGAACTCTGCACCTCCAGCCTTTGTTCCACACTCTCTACAGCCGCGCTGATCGGCTCCACGAGATCCTCCAAGGCCTCTGGCCTCTGCTGGTGGAACTTGGCATTCAGAAACTCCACCAATTGTTCAGCAGACTGCTGGGCTATGGACGACACCCCAGAGCCCTCTGCCACCTTTCTCTCTATCCCATGCTGAGAGTCCGACACTCCTTGTCAAATAAGCCATAAACAGGTATAAACAGGAGAATCTCTATCTCTCCGTGACGATGCTCTTTGCACCTATATCGGGTGAAAAGTACCAAACAATTGAACCTCGAGCAGGAGCCACCAAATATGCGACCAATCACTCCATGTCCATCACCGGAAGTCCCTTCAGGGTGAATTCATTAACAGCTGCATCGTTGCTTTTCCCTTCAATTTAAAGTAGGATTTGCAACATGTAGTTTACAACGTACTCCTATTGTTTCTCCTTCCCAGCCATTTTACCAACAGTATGTCTCATGGTTTCTTTTACTCTACTCCATTCATGTACATCAGAGATTTGTGTTATTTAAATGTCATGTTTAAGTTAATTGAGCTAGTGAAAGAATCAGGAAATTAATTACTGCAACCCCAGTTCAAATATTTGTATTGCAAAGAGGTGTGGTGTGTATTGGCTGATTTTTTAAGACAGAGATGTCAATGGGGAGTCAGGCATGATAACCATGTCCATCAGCAAATAGTGGCTTTAATGTGCAGAAACCCATGGCTAGCATACACCTATTTCCCAGTAGCGCAGTTACGTTTCTACAGGCAACATTGGGTGTTCGATTCAATTGATTTTGGCTGATTGATGATTCATTTAATACAGCAATTTAATTTCTGGAAGCGAGGTAAATCTATGACAGGCACAATGAATTCTAGTGCCACATAGGCGGCACACATTCCAACTAAATGAGCTCCCAGAGACCAGGGTATCATCTAAATTTGGAATGTTTATCTTAGGAATCTGAAACCCATGAATCCAGTGTCTCGTGGTCAGATTCTGAACAACTGGAGAGCCACTTACAAAATTAATAACAATTGTCAAATAAATCCAGTATTAGATTACATCAGCATGAATAATGGGAATTTCATGAGTATTTCTGTGCCTCCACTGCTTTTTGTTGACCACATACTATCCACAAGATTCTTCCTCATAGACTTTCTTTTCTTCTCTTTAAATTCTGGGTGTTCAGTTGGAGAACTGGTAAAATGGAGAGCAAGAAAGTCCCTCGAACAGAGAGAAAGAGAACCCAAAATAGAGAATGACGGTGAGCGGGAGCAGGAAGTAGGCATAAATTTGTAGCACGGGAAGGTAGCACCTGGAACTGGGATAGTGAGTGAATGTAGAATAGAGAAATGAGGAGTACCTGCAGCAGAGCAGGATTAAATAAGAGTATTCAAGAAGACAACAAGACTAGATAACGGTGTTGCGCATTGGGAGCAAAGTGGGTGGATGGGGAAATTGTGGTTGTGAAAAAAAGCCTGGAGCAGAGAAAGAAAGACAGCAGAGTGGGCAGAGAAGGGAAATCTGCAGGGATACAGAATCTAGAACAGAGAGAGAAAATCTGGACTGAGTGAGAAAAAGAGCACCTGGAGCGGAGAGAGAACCTGGAGCTCAGTGAGAGACAGAGAGAACCTATGAAAAATGAAAATCGCTTATTGTCACGAGTAGGCTTCAATTAAGTTACTGTGAAAAGCCCCTAGTCGCCACATTCCAGCGCCTGTTCGGGGAGGCTGGTACGGGAATTGAACCGTGCTGCTGGCCTGCCTTGGTCTGCTTTAAAAGCCAGCGATTTAGCCCAGTGTGCTAAACCAGCCCCTGGTTGAGAGAGAGAGAGGGAACCTGGAGCTGAAAGAGAACTAAAACTGAGAAAGAGAGAGAGAGTGAGAGCCTTATGCAGGGAGTGAAAACTTGGACGGCAGCCCAAGAAAAAAGAGAGAGCGTTGAGTACGGTGCGAGGAAGACATTGTGAACATAGTGTTCATATTTTCAGGCAGTGAGCATCAAAACATTCCATGCACCAGCTGGGAACTGTTGTTTTTTTTTTACAGAATCGAATGGAGGCAGAAGAAAAGTAAAATGCATATTGGGCCCTATCTCCAGTGAAACTAGAGCCTTGGCAACTCTACCATGATGGGCATTTTGCCTTAATTTTCTGCAAATAAGATCAGAATGTTGGCACTAAACCAATGTTTTGCTCTAAAATGATACAATATGACTCTCAAAGGCAAAATATGAAAATGTGTTTGTCCACTTGATTCTTTCTATAAAAGGAGCAGCTGCAACCCAGAAAGGCAGTACCAATATTGCTCCTAATCATAACGGTGTAGCTTTTATGCTACATTTCAAACAGAGTAACTGGCAATTTCCAAGGCATGCAAATAGATTCAACACACAAAAACATGAGAGAAATTCAAGACTAAGATATTCATGCTTTCAGTTATAGACTATTACCTGTGACCCTGGGTTATTTGTTCTTAAACTGTCATGTAAATCTACAGAAAATATACTTCTTCAAATGCCACACCCTCTATTTTAATTTTAGTTCAAAGCTTGTTTAATCTTCCCAAATTTCTTCCTTTTTAGAACTATGCACTCACAGGCCATTATTCAGCTTTAGAGCACCTCAGGCTGCTTAACTAATAGTGCATCAGGTGCAGCAGGTTGTACAAGAAAGTTTGCTTTCCATTTATGCAAACAGCACAAAACACAATAGCGCTGAGAAAACTTCACACACAATCTGCTTATCTGATTCAGAGGTTCTCTCACCACGCTGTGCTGTTAATAAAATCACAGTCCGCTTTTGGAATGTCATATGTTTCCAATGTTTGGGTAATATAGTGCTACAATGCATGACCTGATCATAATTTCTCACAGTGGCTAAACTTCCCTGTTCATGAAACAGTGCCAATTTGACACAATAAAAAGGCCTGCCGCTATCGTCTCAGGGAAACTACAGATCGGCAGTAAGTGTGACCATGCCGGCTTCGACCACATTCGATAAACTAATATAAAATAATTGCAAGGCTTTAATATTAAAATAGATCTGGGTATAGAGTGGGGAGGGACAATATCGAGCAATGAGTGTACAACATTGCAGGATGGAGAGGAATGTCGGATTTCAATGGGAATGCCTAATGATTATTTTTAAAATAAATTTAGAGTACCCGATAATTTTTTTTCCAATTAAGGGGCAATTTAGCGTGGCCAATCCACCTACCCTGCACATCATTTTTGGGTTGTAGGAGACCCATGCAGACACTGGGAGAATGTGCAAACTCCACATGGCCAGGGTCCCAGGGCCAGGATTAAACTCGGGTCCTCGGTACCGTGAGGTAGCAGTGCTAACCACTAAGCCACTGTGCTGCACACCGAATTATTATATAACTTCTGGGTATTGCATTATTGCATCTGTTATGATCTTGATTGAGAACAGTAATTTTTTGTTTGGAAATCGAGAAACCTAGGTATTGCTGAAAAAATGAAGCCACAATGTTCAAGTTTAAAAAATTTTTAAACTGTAAAAATAAAACAGCATAAATACAAATAATTACACTCTGTCTTAACTAGCCAGTTACATTAAAGATATTAAAAACATAACAAACATGATTATTTATTCTTTAACGTGAACATGATTATTTATACTTTAACGTGAACACCTTTACTTAAATTTCCTTCTAAACATATTTGACTTATACCCAGAAAAAACTCAAGCCAGATGCTCATCAGTAATGGGAAGATTAATCAGTTGCTTTGTTACAAAGATTTGTATAAAGATTAAGATGTTTTTGGCCTTCTACTTATTACCTGCAAGGTCGTCCCTTCAAATTGCCTCCAATTGTCCCACAGTTTAAAACTTCCAGTTCAACACAGGCATTACTGGCAGGTTAAGCGTATCCCCACCTCGGATTCAACTCTCCTGGTTCTAATGATTTTTGTTTAAATCTGGTGTCTTACATCTAGGAACTTTCTCTCTCTGTCTGTCTCTTTCTTTCTTTTATCAGTTTGACTATCCCAGAAATCCAATTCACTGTTAGTAGAGTCCTTTAGTTATCAAGGGGTTTGAACCTTTTTAGCCAGAAGACATAATTTCAACTGAATCCTACTTGAAAGAGATGTTTTCTGTGACCAGCTTGTTCTAAACTAAACTGTTTGAAATAGAAACACACCCAATAAATCTAATTCCTCCCTGTAAATAACTTCTTGTTTACCCTTTTCTATTATTTATTTCCCAGGAAGCTTAGTCACATGATCAGCTCCTGGAATCCAGCTGCTTTTTACAAGAAATTGTCTTCTGGATAGACAAACTTAGTTCTTAAAGGGGCCAGCAATGCAACACAAGTGAAGCACATGGACCATCACACATCGCCAATATGTAATGCAGACCCACATAACATGATTTATTCTTGACGATTTAAAGGTCCAATTCAGTGATGAAACAAAGGGGAAGTTTGTAGTTTGGAAAATAATGGTCCGGAAGGATAACATTTATGGAGAAAGCTGGGAAGAGAGCACAGTTTGCCTCATGAGTCATCACTGGATGTTCTGTTGAGTGCAGGAAGGCAGTTCCTGTTTCCGAGCAATGGGTGAAAGAAACCTGTCACCACCACAAAGAAGACTTGGCTGGAGGTGGCATAAGAGGTGAGTATCAGGTGGCTCCCCATGAGATCCTAGATCCAGTTAAGTGGGATGCCACCAATTGAATTCAATGGCTTAACTGGGCAGGGGCTGAGAGTGGTGAGACAGTAGTGCAGAGTCATAGGTCACAGATCATAGAATTTACAGTGCAGAAAGAGGCCATTCGACCCATTGAGTCTACACCGGCCTCTGAAAAGAGCACCCCATCCAAGCCCATACCTCCACCCCATCCCCGCAACACAGAAACCCCACCTAACCTTTTTGGACACTAAGGGCAATTTAGCATAGCCAGTCCACCTAACCTGCACATCTTTGGACTGTGGGAGGAAACCAGAGCACCCGGAGAAAACCCACGCAGACACGGGGAGAACGTGCAGACTCCACACAGACGGTGACCCAAGCCGGGAATCGAACCTGGGACCCTGGAGCTGTGAAGCAACAGTGCTAACCACTATGCTACTGTGCTGCCCACTCCAAGGAATCTTGCCGCCATTTCATCAGCGACTTCCCCAAAACTCAGGAAGCCCGCGCTGCACCAGATCTGTTCAACTTGGTATTCCAATTGTACAAAAGAACCCTGCATTAATCATGCTGATACGGCTCTGTTCTCTCCATGTTGGGACATTTACCACCCCATAGAAATGGTGCTAGAATGTGCACAATGGGTTGGGGTTAATTTGTGCAATTTTAACCCGATTCTTGACCTTCAACCATCCTTAATTCAACAATTGATAATTAGAATCATATAACCATCCCCCAAACGAAGGTTTTTCAAACTGCGGGCCGTGACCCGCGGGTGGGCCGAGGGCGGGTGTCGTGAGAGTTGGGGAACGATTGGTAGAGGTATTCCCGATTACTGGAGAAGTGCCCAATGACCACGACTGGTTAAAATAATGCCGGGAATGGCCGACTTTTAACTTGAGAATATCGGCTGCAACCGACCTTTAAATATGAACGATGGAGACTCACCGTTAAAAGCAGCGGCAGAGAGCAGGTCACATACCCAGCATGTATAACTGACAATGTGCGCCCTGTACATCCGTGCTTTGGGCACTAAATCACTGAGGAGAGATTCCTCCATTTTGTAGCTGCCAGCAAGCAACAGGATTGTGAAAAACCGATGATGGATCATTTTGAATTAAGGAAGGAGGGCCAGGAACACAAACAGGCCAGGATCTCACAACTGAATCTGCTGGAGAAAGCTGTTCAGGAGAGTCCAGGGCAAGACAAAGCAGTGCTGGTATGAGCTGTATACAGAGCTCCAGGGCCTTTGGTGAACAACCCATTAAGAAGAAACTAAAATTGGGAACAAAGTAGTATAAAGATGATTTCTTGAGATATGGCTTTGTTAATTGTATCAATGAAAATCAGGATGTAAAGCCCATGTGTGTTTTATGCAGGGAAGTACTGGCAAATTAGAAGTTTAAAACTCTTAAAACTTCAAAGACATTATGAAGTCTAAGCATGGCAAGTTCAAGGATTTTTTTTAACGGATGCAGAGTGAACTTGATTCATTAGCTGAAGTCCTTAGTGGAAATGCAACACAGAATGACAAAGCAAGTGAGATCATGAGGACCATGATCACCTGTCGCATTAAAGGTAAGCAAAAATGGTGTGTTGTGAAGGTCAGCCAGCGTGGGTCACAAAGTTTGGCTGGCGTCGGTCGCGAAGGTTGGCCAGCATGGGTCCCGAAGTTCAGCCAGTTGTTAAAAGTGAATCCCTGGAAAAAAAAGTTTGAAAAACACTGCCTTAAAGTATACTGTCTATCTCAAAATCATAGCACTGATTTCAGCTCTTGGGTGAACAGTTGGCAGTCCAACCTGGGAATCCATGTCAAAGTTCCAGCCGATTTTGTTTGCTGAACTTCATTTGAATAAACTTGAGCAGGGTGGCATGGTAGCACAGTGGTTAGCATTGTCGCTTCACAACTCCAGGATCCGAAGTTCGATCCCCGGCTTGGGTGACTATCTGTGTGAAGTTTGGACGTTCTCCCTGTGTCTGCGTGGGTTTCCTCCGGGTGCTCCGATTTCCTCCCACAGTCCAAAGATGCGCAGGTTAGGTGGATTGGCCATGATAAATTGGCCTTTGTGTTGAAAAAAAAGTTAGTTGGGGTTACCAGGTTGCAGGAATGGGGTGGAGGTGTTGTCTCGATGGGCCGAACGGCCTCCTTCTGCATTGTAAATTCTATGGGCTGGATTCTCCATTATTGGGACTATGTCCCCACGCCATCATCAAAACGGTAGAGTTTTACTCATGAAAATCCTGGATTAAAGGAACATAAATCCCTAGCCTGCAGGGGATTCGCAGGGACCCGGAGTGAATCTTGCACCTTTTGCTGCAGATACGGGCCCCCGCACTTCCGTGTCAAAGGCCGCACATGCGCATGGCGGTGGCCTCCAGCGGCTGCGCCGTGCTCCATGGCGGACTTGGATCACAGAGGTAGACCACAAAGGAGACCCCTGATCGGCTGCGCGCCTGACCCTAAACCCCCACACGAACATTCCCCAGCCGCCTGTTTTGGCAGAAAGTACCTGTTGGGCAACAATGGTGGATGTGGACTGGAGATTGTCTTTAGTGGGACTCTCATCTATCACAAAACCAGTGGTGTTAACATAGAAAAAAAATGTTGGTTAGGGATCAAGAAATGCAGCCTCTCAATTGTAACTTCTCTCCACTCTTTTCCCGCTAAGCGTTACTATTTCTCCTCAAATGTTTTGTCACCCTAATAGGAACCCATATTTAGACTGTTAACATTTTTACATGTCCCCATGAGTCTTACAGTTTCCATAATTAATATATAAAATTCACCTTAATTTCTCACTGGAATTGAAGTAAAAATTGAGTTTAATTTAAATGTAATTCTATTTACATGCCTATAGATTGTACTTTTTCTCCTGTATGCATACAGACACATGTATGTGTGCACAAACTACAGTTGCCAACATTTACAGATGACTGGAAATAACTTCACAGTTTTTAACAATGATAAGGAATGTAGAAATAATGAGACTCGCATTCCACCAATCGCCTAACCACGCATAAAACTGGATGCATGCACATCATTCTGAAACAATTTCAAGTGACAGTACAACAGGGCTTCTTGAGGCAGATTGTCAGAATTAAGTCAACACAACTCCTCAGAATATCCTAATATTGACAGGTGATTAATCTCGCTAACACCATGAAAATAGTTGATATTATTTCAGAGAATACCTCTCTGGTTTTTACATAGAACCCCAGTCGGAATCTTAGAATTTTTGGGGGGAATTCTCCGACCCCACGCCAACTAACACGATGCCTTACCGACGCCGGTCCGCCGATTCTCTGGAGAGCGACCGGAGAATTGGCAGCAATGGCACCGGCGCCGTTGGCGCGATGCCGGTCAGGGGCCGCTCAACGCGATCCCACCCCCCAGCGATTCTCCGCGCTCAACAGGCCGAATGCCCGCCGAGTTCAGCCGTGTCCCACCGGCACCGTTCGCATGTGGTCCTACCCAGCGGGACCTCGGCGTTCATGCTGCGGGGGCCGTCCTGATGTGGCGCAGGGGGAATCCAACCCCGGGGGGGCCTCCACGGTGGCCAGGCCCGCGATCGGGGCCTACCGATCAGTGGGTGGGCTTATACCGGGGGGGGCCTATGTTCCTTCGCGCCAGGCCCCTTAGGGCTCCGTCATGTTTCCCGGGGGCAGGCGCAAAGAAGACAACCCACACGCATGCGCGAACACACGCTGGCCATGGCGCGCATGCGCAAACTCTGGCCGCCCGTGCTGGCGCCCGTATCAGCAGCTGGAGCTGCGCGAGGCGCTCCAGTGCCGTGCTGTCCCCCTGTGCGGTGCAGGATCGCTGCTCCTAAGGAACAGATGACACCATCGTAAAACACTCCGGCGTTTACGACGACGTCAACACTTAGCCCCAGGATCGCAGAATCCCGCCCAAGAAGTCAACCGTTTAGTTTTAAGACAAGGAGAGATTTCTTCAATCACAGGTTGTGAACCATTAAAATTCTCTACCCCTGGGGTGATGCTCAGTCAATGAATATTTTTAAGAGAGCAATAGATTTTTGAATGCTAATGGAATCAAAGGATATTGGGGAAAGCAGGAAAGTGCAATTGATGAAGAAGATATGAACATACGCACAGACATACAAATTAGGAGCAGGGTAGACCACTTAGCCCCTTAAGACTGCTCTGCCATTCAATAAGATCATAGTTGATCTGAATATAACATCAGCCCCACATTCCTGCCTACCCCAATAACTTTTCATCCTGTTCTTAATCAAGAATCGATCTTGTTCAACCTTAAAAATATTCAAATATAGTTCGGGGTAAGTGCAGAGGCCGGGGTGGAGGTTGGATTTGGGACGTCTGGCGGACAAGGCGTTTTGTGGGAAGATGAGAGTGACGGTTAGGAACTATGTACAGGTTGATCAGAATGGGGAGGTGACAGCGGCCACGTTCTGGGAAGCTTTGAAAGTGGTGTTCCGAGCTGAGATTATTTTGTTAAAGGCGCATGGGGACAAGAGGAAGAGTGAGGAGCATGGCAGCTGTTAGATGATATAGCTGAGGTGAATAGGAGATATTCGGCGGCCCCCACGAAGGAGTTTCTGGTGGAGAGGAAGAGGTTGCAGGTGCAGTTTGACAGGTTGACAACGGACAAGGCGTTGGGGCAGCTGGGAAGGCAAGGGGTGCATTATAAGTATGGAGAGAAGGCGAGTTGTATGTCGGCCCACTAGTCGCGGTATCCAGCAGTGATTAGGGATATTTTGCAGGTAAGGGCGGGGAAAGGGGAGTTGGTGTCGGAGCCGGGAATGATAACTGAGGTTTTCAGGAGGTACTATGATAAGTTGTATAAGACTGAACTGGGGGGTGGAGAGGTGAGGGATATGGGACAGTTTCTGGATTGGTTGGAGTTCCCGGAGCTGGAAGAGAGGAAGAGGCTGCCATTGGAGGAGCCATTGGGGCTGAGGGAGGTAATGGATAATATCAGGGTAATGCAGTCGGAGAAGGGCCCAGGGCCAGATAGCTTTCTGGCTGAATTTTATAAGCAGTTTGCAATAGAGTTGGCCCCCCACCAGTTTCGTGAGGGGGGAGTTTCTGGCAATGTCTCAGGAGTTGATTTTGTTGTTCGTGAAGAAGGGGAAGAACCCACTGGAGTGTTCCCTTCGTTGAACACAGATATGAAAGATCTGGCGAAGATGTTGGCATGTCAGTTGGAGGGATGTGTACCAGAGGTAGTCTCTGAGGATCAAACAGATTTTGTGAAGGGCAGGCAGCTCACCAGCACCATTAGGAGGCTGTTGAATGTAGTTACGACTCCATCAGGGGGCGGGCAGCGGAAGTTATTGTATCTATGGATGCGAAGAAGGCCTTTGGCCGGGTAGAGGGGTGGTACCTGTTTGAAATTCTGGGTAGGTTTGGGTTTGGGCTGACGTTTGTGGCATGGTGGCAAGTGTGCGTATGAACGAGACGGGTTCAGGGTATTTTGGGCCGCAGAGGGGAATGAGGCGGTGGTGCTCGGTGTCGCTTTTGTTATTTGCACTGGCAATTAAGCCCTTGGCGGTGGCCCTTCGGGGTTGGCTGAGGGGAGGGGCCGGGAGCATCGGGCATCATTGTAGGCAGCCGACCTGCTGTTGTTCGTGTCGGACCCACTGGAGAGTATGGGCAGAATTATTGACCTATTGGAGAGGTTTGGGGCTTTTACTGGGTACAAACTGAACATGGGAAGTGCGAGGCGTTCTCGGTGATTGCGGTAGGGCAGGGGTCAATTTGGGGGTACTAACTTTTAAGCTGGCAAGAGAGCGGTTTAGGTATTTGGAGATTCAGGTGATGCATGAGTGGGCCACGATGCACAGGTGGAAGTTGACAGTGTTAGTGGAGGAGGCTAAGAGGGATCTCAAGAGGTGGAATGTGTTGCACTTGGCATTGGCAGGGAGGGTGCAGGTGGCAAAGATGAATGTGCTGCCAAGGTTCCTGTTTGTCTTTCAGACCCTCCCAATTTTTCTCACTGAGGCCTTCTTCCAGCGGGTGGAGGCACTTATTTTGGAGGTAATTGTGCGGCAAAGGTATCGATGGTGAAGAGGGCTCTGCGACAGAGGCAGAGACAGAAATGGGGGTTGGCATTCCCGAACCTGATGTCTCATTACTGGGCTGCGAATGTGGAGAAGATGAGGCGTTGGTGGGGAGAAGGGGCGGAATGGATTAGATTGGAGGAGGACCCCTGTAGGAGTTCAAGTTTGAGGGCCCTGGTGATGGCCCCATTGCCGTTAGCCCAGGGAAGTGTAAGGGGGGTCCAGTGGTGCAGACGGCTATCAGGAAATGAGGAGGCATTTTAAGTTGGATAAAATGTTGGTGCTGATGCCAATGTGTGGGAACCACAGGTTCAAGCCTGGTTGGGGTGGGGGGCTGGTGGATGGCATTGGAGGGAGGCGGGGCTGGAGCAGGTTAAGGATATGTCCTTGGAGGGGAGGTTTGTGGGCTGGACAAGTTGCGGGAGAGGTTTGAGCTGCTGACGGGGTAGCGAGTTTAGGTACATGCAGGTGAGGGACTTTGCGCGAAAGGAGTGGCGGATGTTCCCCAGGTACTGGAGTACACGTTGTTGGAGCAGCTGCTCTCTCTGGCGATTTGGTGGAGGGGGGATTGGGGGCATATACGGGTGGTTGGGGAGCAGGGCAACGCACAGGTGGTGAGGATAAAGTGTAAGTGGGAGGTAGAGATGGGGAGGGAAATAGGATGGGGGTTCTGGTGTGGGGCAATGCAGCAGGTGAATTCAACCTCCTCCCGCGCAAGGATGAGATTGATTCAGTTCAAGATGGTGCACAGGGTAAGCATCACTCAGGCGAGGATGAGTGGGTTCTTCCAGGAGGTGACCGATGGGTGTGATAAGTGTGGTCAGAGGCCGGCGAATCATGCTCCCATGTTCTGGGGTTGCAGAAGCTATAGAGCATTTGGGAGGTGGTGTTTGGTACGTTATCCAGGATAGTGGGGGCTGAGGTCAGGCTGGACCCTATGGTGGAGGTCTTTCAGGCTTTGGAGTTGCTGGGGCTGTTGCAGGAGATGGGGGCCGATGTAGTGGCTTTTGCCTCTCTGATTGCCCAATGAAGGATTTTTGAATTGGAGGTCGGATACGCCGCCAGGTGTGGTGGCCTGACTGGGGGATCTGTCCGACCTTTGGAGAAGATTAACTTCGAGTTGAGGGAGTGGGAGTCAGAAGAGGGTTTTGAGGTCCGGTGGAGGTCGTTCATGACTTTATTTGATGAGCTGTTCGTCACGGGGCCGGGGGGGGAGAGCATGGAGGTGAGGGTTTAACAGGAGAAAATCTGTACAAACTGTCGACTATGCTTTGATGGACAGTATGTTTTATTGATGTTGCGTATGTTTGAAATTAAAAATCCTTTAAAAAAAATTCAAATATTCTGCTTCCACTGCCTTTTGAGGAAGCGAGTCCCAGAGCCTCATGACCCTCTGAAAGAGGACATTTCTCCTCAACTCTGTCTTAAATTAGTGACCCCTTGGTTTTGAACAATGAACCCCAGTTCTAGATTCTCTGACAAGAGTGTTATAATCTTCATGGTGACGGGTCTGGACCATTTGGTTCCCCGTCTTCACCGGCATACAATCAACACGGATGAGGGGACTGGGCTAAATCCTTAACCGGGATGCACTGTGGACATAAAAACTCCGACCCAAGTGTGGGTCGGTGCAGGAGGTCCTTTGGGTGAGTAACTTGTTATTTGTGTATTAAACCTTTTAGTTCCATATCCAATATCTCCTCCTCATGGTCACTTGCCTGGATCCTACACTGGCGATGAGGATGGAATGGAGCCTTGTTGAATCCAGGGGTTGTGGTACAACAAACAGGACCGGTATCCATGCAGTACGAGCACAGGGCAGGGAGTCGAACCAACATGTGGACTACCTCTGCAGTCACAACCAGGAGGTGCTCGATAGCTGCCCAGAGGTTCAGCGGCTGACATTGCAATCACTTCGGCACAGCCACTGGTATTATCTCCTGAGGTACATATACCCCACGATGTAGAAATACCAACACATTGGACCTGGATTTGGACATGGAGACCCAGTTGCCCGAGGTGATCACAGATCTGTTGATGATCCGAAGTTCCGACACATCAATGCCACTCCGATGCTCAGCCCGCAAATGACGTTCCTTAGTGTGTTGTACACTTTCAGATCCGGCACAACAGACACCCGACCGACAGCCCAAGGCCAAAGATTAGGGGACCTGCTCCTCAAGCCGTTGAGATGGATGAGGTTTCAGAATTGAGTGGGGAGAGATTTTATAACCCGCACAGAGTTCACAGGATCGGGACCATTAAGTTCCCCTTGTCCTCACCTGAATACGATCTCCCCTGATGAGGGGGTGAGGTTAAACCTTTAACCGGACTAGCTGATGTTAATGACTACCAGTGAGATTGGAGAATGCCTGAAAGCACAATTAAGTTGGCATGGAATTCCTGACATTTTTGTGAAATTTAGAGAACCCAATTACTTTTTTCCAATTAAGGGGCAATTTAGCGTGGCCAATTCACCTACCCTGTACATTTTTTTGGGTTGTGGGCATGGAACCCAAGCAGACATGGGGAGAATGTGCAAACTCCACACGGACAGTGGGCCAGGATCAAACCCTGGTCCTCGACGCCGTGAGGCAGCAGTGCTAAACACTGCCCCACCGTGTCGCCCTGTGCATTCCTGTCATTGTGACGAGCAACAATGACCCTGAATTCATGAGTAAAGAATTCAGGCTCTTAATGAATGCTTGGGAAATTCAGTGCTATCATCTCAATACCCTCCCCAGTCAAATGGAAAGGCAGGGGCAGGGGTAGAAATTGCCAAAGGGATCATTAAAAAATTAATTAGATCAAGCACAGATATGTACAAGGAAGTCTTAGAGTGGGAAAACCGACTGGACTAAGTGAACAGGCGACACAATGGCACAGTGGTTAGCACTGCTGCCTCACAATGCCAGGGACTCGGGCTCAATAAGAGCCTTTGGTGACTGTGTGGAGTTTGTACGTTCTCCCCATGTCTGCCTGGGTTTCCTCTTGGTGCCCCGGTTTGCTCCCATAGTCCAAAAGTGTGCAGGTTAGGTGGATTGGTCATGCTGAATTGCACTTTAGTGTCCAAAAGGTTAGGTGAAGTTACTGTGTTACGGAATTAGGGTGGGGGGAGTGGGCCTAAGTGGGGTGCTCTTTCAGAGAGTCGATGCAAATGGCCTTATTCTGCACTTCTGCCTTCAACAAATACATTGAAGATGGTTGAGCCTCGGTCCCAACTCTGAGGGAATGCTGCAGTGATGCCCTGGGATGACATGTTTGATCTCCAGCAACAACAGTCATCTCCTTTGTGCTGGGTATGACTCTAACCAGTGGACAGTTTTCCCTTTGATTCCCACTAACTCCAATTTTGCTAGGGCTCTTTGATACCATGCTCAGTCAAATGCTGTCTTGATGCGAATGACAATCACTCCCACCTCACCTGAGGAGTTTGAGGACTGGATTCTCCGCCATACCACTTTTCAGCCTCGACCCGCCGGCCAGTCATTGGGGTTTCCCATTGTGGGGCAGCCCCATGCCGTCGGGAAACCCCCGGGGGCTGGCAAAACGGAGAATCCCGCTGGCAGAGAATCCCACCGCAGTTCTTTCATCCATGTTCGGACCAAGGCTGTAATGGGATCAGAGCTGAATGTCCCTGACGGAACTCAAACTGATTGCTGAGTAACCGCTACTTGACTGCACTGTTGACGACACCTTTCATTACTTTGTTAATGATCGAGAGTAGATTGATGGGATTGCCAGATTGGATTTGTCTTGCTTTTGGTGGACAGAACACAATGGAACAATTTTCCACATTGATGGGTAAATGCCAGTGTTGTAAATATACTGGATCAGCTTGACCAAGGGTTCAAATAGCCCTGGAGCACAAGTTTACTGTACTAATCACAGGATTTTCTCATGGCCCACAGCCTTTGCAGTATCCAATGCCTTTAGCCATTTCTTAATTTAAAAAAAAATCATTTACGGGATGAAAGAGGAACATCCAGGTGGTGGGGTTCCCAGATATCTGCTGCTCTTGTCCTTCTAGATGGTAGTGATCGTGGGTTTGGATGGTGCTGCCTAAGGAACCTTGACGAGTTTCTGCAGTGCATCTTGTAGATGGTACATGGCTGCCACTGTTAGTCGGTGGTGGGGGGTTTGAATGTTTGTGGAAGGGGTAGGTAGCAATCAAGCAGACTGTTGTCCTGGATGGTATGGAGCTTCTTGAGTGCTGTTGGAGTAGCCACCTCCCCAATGGTCAATGATCAATGGTAACCCCCAGGATGTCGATTGTGGGGGATTCAGCAATGATAATGCCATTAAATGTCAAGGAGCGATGGTTAGAGCCTTTCATGTAGGAGATGGTCATTGCTTGGCACATATGTGGCATGAATGTAACTTGCCACTTGTCAGCTCAAGCCTGGATATTGTCCAAATCTTGCTACACTTGGACATGGACTGCTTCATTATCTGAGAAGCCTTGAATGGTGCTGAACATTGTGCAGTCATCCACAAACACCCTCATTTCTGACCTCATGATAGAAGGGAGGTCATTAATGAAGAAGCTGAACATAGTTGGGCAGAGGACACTACCCTGGGGAACTCCTGCAGTGATGTCCCGGAGCTGAGATGATTGACTTCTAACCACCACAACCATCTTTCTTTGTGCCAGATATGACTCCAACCAGCGAAGGGTTTTCCCCCTGATTCCCATTGACTCCAGTTTAGCTAGGGCTCCTTGATGCTACACTTGGTCTAATGCTGCCCTGATGTCAAGGGCAGTCACTCTCACCTCAACTCTGGCATTCAGTTCTTATGTCCATGTTGGAACCAAGGCTGTAATGAGGTCAGGAGCTGAATGACCCTGGCAGAGCCCAAACTGAGCAAGTTATTGCTGAGTAAGTGCTGCTTGATCGCACTGTTGATGACTCCTTCCATCACTTTGCTGATAATGGAGAGTAGACTGATAGGGCAGTAATTGGCTGGGTTGGATTTGTCCTGCACAATGTTCAGCACCATTCAAGGCTCCTCAGAAAATAATCATGTGTGTAGGACACATCTGGGCAATTTTCCACATTGCAGGGTAGATTTCAGTGTTGTAGCTGTACTGGAGCAGCTTGAGTTTGGGCGCGGCATGTTCTGAAGCACAAGTCTTCAGTACCATTGCGGAAATATTGTCAGAGCCCACAACCTTTGCAGTATCCAGTTCTTTCAGTTCTTTCTTCATATCATGTGGAGTGAATCGTATTGGCTGAAGTCTAACGATGGATCATCTATTCGACGTTTCTGGCTGAAGATTGTTGCAAATACTTCAGCCTTATCTTTTGAATAGATATGCTGGGTTCCACCATCATTGAAGATGGATGTATTTGTGGAGCCTCCTCCTCCAGTGAGTTGTTTAATTGTTCCACCATCATTTACGGCTGGATATGGCAGGACTGCAGAGCTTAGATGTCATGTGTTCATTGTGGAATCACTTAGATGTGTCTATTATATGCTGCTTGGCACACAAGTAATCCTGTGTTGCATCTTCACCAAGTTGACACCTCATTTTTCGATATGTCTGGTGTTGCTCCTGGCATGCTCTCCTGTGCTCTTCATTGAGACCCAGTCTGGCAGCTACGTTCTTTAGGACCTGGCCAGCTCGATCTGTGGTGGTACTACCAAGCCACTCTTGGTGATGGACATTGAAGTCCCCCACCCTGATTATATTTTACACCCTTGACACCCTCAGTGCTTTCTCCAAGTGGTGTTCAACATGGAGGAGTACTAATTCATCGGCTGATGGTGACTGGTACGTGGTGTTGCTAAGTGTTGCTTTTTCTTAATTGCTCTGTTTTAATAACCTTTGCTCTAGAGTCGCCAGGTATCTTTCTGATACCACCATGAGGTTCAAAGCCAAGTGCGATCAACAACTCAATACACCAGTTAGTAAGTTTCAAATCAAAACACATTTATTATACACACAGTCAATCACTACTCATGCATAAAATTCTACTTACTAGACTATCACTACAACTAAAGATCTATACTTAGCTTTCGAATGGCCCACCAGGTCAGAGGAACAATGGCCTTTGTCCGGTTCTGAGTCTGCAGGCTTCAAGCTGGTATGGAATAGTAGCTAGGAGCGCCTATCTCGTAGCGTGCGTTGACTGGAGACTTACTTGATTGGTGCAGCTGCTAGGCAGGTCTCTCCTTGCTGAGAGTCACGGTCAAGCATTCTTTGAGAGCTGCCAAGAGAGAGCTGCCAAGAGAGCGAACTGAACTTGGGGACTCTACTTTATAGTCCCCAGGGGTTTCACGCCCTTGTGGGCGGACCCCAGATTTGGCCCATGGGGATTCAACCATGTCCCAATCGTTCTAATTGATTTCTCCAATACTGGAGGTGTTCCCTGATCGTTGGGCGGGCCCTATGTGTCCGTTGGCCTGCCTTTGTCCTAGCTCCCCCTGGCACCGGGGAGTCTGGTTTGGTCCCGATTGATTCAATGTTTCTAATTGTTCCTGGGGATTGCTCATTAGTATGTAGATGGCTATTGGTTTTGGTTCTGTCTGGGTTCTGCAAATCTTAATACACAGGAAACCTTGCACCTGCTTGTTTTCCTGTGGCTGGCCAATTTTCCCTGTATTCTTTGCAGGCATCCATTTTGGAATCGGGAAGTGGCCTCCCCAGGTGGCTACAGTGGTAATCAGCAGGAGATTTCCTTGCCCATGTTTAACCTGAAGTCATTAAATGTCATGGGGTCCAGGGCCAATGTTGAGGACTCCCGGGGCAATTCCTCCTGTCTCTATACCATTGTGCCGCCACCACTGCTGGGTATCCTGCCAATATCCAGAAATGGTGTTAATGTTATCTGGGACATTGTTCTGTGAGTATGATTTTGTCAGGCTGCTGCTTGACTCGTCTGTGAGATAGCTCTTCCAAGTTCGGTACAAGCCCCCAGATGTTAGTAAGGAGGACTTTGCAGGGTAGACAGGACTGGGTTTGTTGTTGTCATTTCTGGTGCCTGGGTCAGGCCGCCCACAGAGCCAGGTCCCGCCGGTACGGACCTGGTGTATTTTACGCTGGCGGGACCCGCCGAAAACAGGCGGCTACTCGGCCCATCGTGGGCCGGAGAATCGCTGGGGTGCCGCTGTCAAAGCCCTGACCGGTGCGGCGCGATTCCCGCTCCCGCCGAAAAACTGGCGCCTGAGAATCCGGCAGCCGGCATCGAGGCGGCCGGGTGGGATTCACGCCGCCCCCCAGCGATTCTCCGGCCCAGCGGGTATTCGGAGAATCCCGCCCCTCGTGTGGCAGCTGCGGACTCATTCCAGAGCTGCCACAGTCGGGGGAAGCCTATTCGGAGGGCCGGGGGAACTTCATTCAGGACTGGGGGCTATGAGTGTGGGTGGT
Source organism: Scyliorhinus canicula (assembly GCF_902713615.1). Taxonomy (NCBI): domain Eukaryota; kingdom Metazoa; phylum Chordata; class Chondrichthyes; order Carcharhiniformes; family Scyliorhinidae; genus Scyliorhinus; species Scyliorhinus canicula. Next base: position 233,618,801 of record NC_052148.1, read on the forward strand.
CCAGTCCGGGCGAGCAGCCGATGCGAGGCAGTATTTTGGCTGAGTCCGACATGGAGCATGGCGCAGCAGCTGGAGTCTGCCGCCGTGCGCATGCACGGCCTCTGATCCGGAGGTGCGGGGGGCCATATCTGCAGCTGGAGCTGTGAGCTCCATGATGGCTCCCTGCTAGCTCCCTGCAAGGCGGTGAATCTGTGGCCTTTTGATGCCAGTTTTCTTGGCGTAAAAGACCACAGGTTTCACAACGGTGTAGTGACATGGTCTCAAAAATGGAGAATCCAGCCGCATGGGTCTGCACCCAATGCTGAGGACTCCAATGGCCGAGGACTCCAAGCCATAAGGGAAAATAAAGAGAGAGACTTTTAACTTTGCATTCAGGCAGCAGAAACCAAAAGGTTAGAGCAGACGGCGGAAGAAGATGGTTCCAGATGGGAAATAGTGGGGAGATGCTGAGATATGCACAAGATCTCCCAAAATTCGATGGAAGGGATGGCGAGACATTTTTTTTGTGCTTTTGAGAAAATAGCTAAATGGATGCAATGGACATTTGGACCCTACTCTTACAGTCTAAACTTGTAGGTAGGGCTCGTGAAGTCTATGCATCTTTGTCAGAGGAAAGGTCTGGGTACTATGAGACAGTGAATAAAATTTGGTGTTGATGAGCTGGTACTGGAGGCTTACAGACAAAAGTTTTGTGCTGTAAGAAAACAGCCTGGTGAGACTTACATTGAAGTCAAAAGGGTTAAACAAAGTCATTTTGATATGTGGGTGCGAGCATTAAAACTAAAAGAAACCTATAGGGCGGGATTCTCCCATACCCGGCGGGGCGGGGGGTCCCGGCAGTATGGAGTGGCATGAACCACTCCGCCGTCAGCCCGTGCCAAAGGTGCAGAATCCTCTGCACCTTCGTGGCTAGGCCGGCACCAGAGTGATTTGCTCCCCGCCGGCCGGCGTGGAAGGCTTTGGTGGCCTGCCAGTAGGGGCCGAAGGGACTCCGCTGGCCGGCGCGGGTCCGCGCATGCGCGGGAGCATCAGCGGCAGCTGACGTCATCCCCGTGCATGCGCATGGGGGGGTTCACCTATGCGCCGGCCATCACGGAGGCTGACACGGCCGGCGCGTAGGAAAAGAGTGCCCCTGCAGCACAGGCCCGCCCGTGGATTAGTGGGCCCTGATCGCGGGCCAGGCTACCGTGGGGGCACCCCCCGGGGCCAGATCGCCCCACGCCCCCCCCCAGGAGCCCGGAGCCCGCCCGCGCTGCCAGGTCCCGCCGGTAAGGGACCTAGTCTAATTTACACCGGCGGGACTGGCAAAGAATGGGTGGGACTTCAGCCCATCGCGGTTCGGAGAATCGCTGGGGAGCCGCTGCAAGCGGCCACCGATCGGCGCAGCGCGATTCCTGCCCCGCCGAACCTCCGGTGCCACAGAATTCGGCAGCCAGTGGGGGCGGGATTCTCGCCGACCCCTGGCGATTCGAGAATCCCGCCCATGATGTCCTTAGACAGATAATTCTGTAGGAGGAATTTAAAGATTTTTGCCTACAATTATTAGAACTCATGTTGAGGAACAGAAAGTTAAAACTGCCAGGTAAGCTGCAGAGCTTGCGGATGACTATGAGCTGGATCATAGACCAAAGACTTTCTTTAGACCCACTTTTAAACCAGAGAGTTCTAGAAATAGGGAAGGTGCGAGAGAGATCAAGCCAGCAAGAGAGGGAGTGGTTGTAAACTTTATGGAGGCTTCACCACAAAGTAAAACACAATCTGTTGAAGGGGTGAGCGATTTGAAAAGGGTGAGATGTTTTCTTGTAATGTGGGCCACATAAAATCACTATGCTGGAGATTAAATGGTCGAGCTGGGTGGGGTTATCAATCTTAAACAGGGAAGAATGAACATAGACACAGGAGGACCATTAAGGACCTTAAGTGAGCCGGGGCCATGCCATGTTGACACATGAAAATCCTGGGGGGAACGCCTGGGCCTGTGCCCGGGCTGGGGTCGGGGGAGACGGAAGGGCCCACCAGAGGCAATCAAGGAACTTGTGGGGAAACATCCTGATGCCCTTTACACTGAGCCGCCCTTCCCCTTCTTGCTGGAATCTACCTGACTGGCCCCAGCGAACCCACTCCAATTATCTGTGTCCCGCAGATCCAGCAACAATCCTGCTGCTTGGGTCGACTGTAGTCCAGGCAGTGACCACTGCTCCCAGTGACACTGCCATAGAACATAGAACAGTACAGCACAGAACAGGCCTTTCGGCCCTCGATGTTGTGCCGAGCAATGATCACCCTACTCAAACCCACGTATCCACCCTATACCCGTAACCCAACCTTACTATTCGGACAGTACGGGCAATTTAGCATGGCCAATCCACCTAACCCACACATCTTTGGACTGTAAAATGCCAGTACTGGAAATTTGCCAGCCTCTGATTGGCAACAGTGCTCTGTTTAATTGTTCAATTGTTTGTGCTTGATTAAGTGTGTCTGTTAACTATGGTGTGTGAGTCAAACCTGTGCGTGTGGCTACAGAGAAAGAAAGTCCGAAAGTAAGCTGGTCGCTGCACATTGGCAGATCCACCTCTGGCATGGGGTCGATGGATTTCAGGGTCCAAGGCTTACTTGCTTGCTATGTGTATGGAGGATTCGCAGATAACAGCGAACCACAAGAAGGCGATCGCTGTCCATTGTCTCAGGGCTGAAGGCCAGCATTTGACCTACTTACAAAAAGCACATTTATGTTTAATATGGCAATAAGTGCTGTTGAAAAATACTTCCATCCAAAGTAAAATGTGATGATCGAACAGTATGCCACTGATGCCAGGGAATTGGTAAGCCCATAAAACATTATGTGGCAGTACTACTGCAATTGTCTTCTATACATAAGGCAGCAAGTTAATTTGTGACCAACTGATTGAGAAAACTTCAATTTCACAAATCAGGGAATGTCTACTCAAGGAGTCTGGGAATGGTGTATGCACAGTCAGTATTTCAGTGTAGCGGTCTGGAATAGTGTCCTCACAGTCTGTGGCACCGTTAATAAAGCCTCCAAGCTCGTACCCTTACAGGATGCCACCTCTACTCGCTCCCAAACCGACCCCTCCCCCACTACCCACTTCCTGACCATCAATATGTTAGCCACCCAGTAATAATTAATAAAACTCGGGAGGGCCAAGCCCCACTCACGCGACCCCGTTCCAGGAATGGCTTCTTCACCCTTGGGGTTTTACCAGCCCACAGGAAACCCGAGATTACCGCGTTCATTTTCCTAAAAAAAGGACATCGGGACAAAAATCGGGAGACATTGAAAAAAGAACAGCAGCCTCGGGAGAACTGTCATCTTCACCGTCTGCACCCTCCCCGCCAGTGTCAGCGGGAGCATGTCCCACGTGCGGAAATCCCTTTCCATCTGATCGACCGCTTTACCCAGATTTAACTTGTGGAGCTGCCCCCAATCCTTAGCCACCTGAATCTCCAGATAGCTGAAGCTCTTCCCCACAACTTTAAAAGGTAACTCCCCCAGTCTCCTTTCCTGCACTGGTGCCTGAATCGCAAACACCTCACTCTTTCCCATATTTAGTTTGTAGCCTGAATATTGCCCAAATTCTTCCAGTGTCTCCATGATTCAAGCCATCCGTCCCAACAGGTCTGTAATATAAAGAAATAAATTGTCTACGTAGAGCTCTATCCCCCTATACTCCATCCCCCTCTCTCACTATCCCCCGCCAGACATTTGATGACCTAAGGGCCATTGACAAGGGCTCTATGGCCAGGGCAAACAGTAGTGGGGAGAGCGGACATTCCTGTCTTGTCACCCTACAAAAACTAAAATATTCTGACCGGACCCGGTTGGTTCTTTCATTTGCCACCGGAGCCTGATAAAGCAACCGGACTTAATCCACAAATCCCTGCCCAAACTCTACCTTGCGCCCCTCCACTGTCATCATTAGAACATTTAAGAGCTATCCAATGTTGGAGGACAGGTGCCTGCCCTTCACAAATCCCGAGTGGTCCTCCCCGATTACCTCCGGGACACAGTCCTCTGTACGTGTGGCCAAGATATTTCAATTTAGCGTCTACGTTCAAAAGGGCGATCGGCCTGTCTGATATTCAGCTCTCTGGATCCTTATCCCGTTTCAAGATGAGAGAGATCAATGCCTGTGATAACATTGGGGGCGCACTCCCAGTTCCTTCGACTCATTAAAGGCCTTAACCAGCAGCGGCCCCAGTAACCCAGAAAACTTTTTATAAAACTCCGCTGCGTATCCATCAGGTCCTGTGGTCTTACCCAGTTGCATCGCCCCCAATCCGTCTATCACCTCCCCGAGCCCAATTGGGCCCCCCAGGCCTTCGACCAGCTCCTCATCTACCTTCGGGAACTCCTGCACCCGCCCCCCCGCCCCCCCCCAAAATCACTTCATACCTTCCTCCACGGCTGGGGGTTCCAATTCATAAAGTCAACTATAGAATTCGCGAAGCACATCATTTACCGCCCCCAGATCCACCACCACCTTCCCCCTGATATCCTTTGCTTTCCCAATTTCTCTCGCCGCCTCCTGCTTCCTCAGCTGATGTGCTAACATCCTACTAGCTTTCTCCCCATATTCGTATATCGCTCCTTTTACCCTCCTCAGCTGCCTTTACCTGTGGACAGGAGCCCAAATTCCATTTGAAGTCTCTGACGCTCCTTCAGGAGCTCCTCATCCAGAGACTTGGTATATCTCCTGTCCACCTGTAAGATTTCACCTACCAGCCTATCCAACTCCGCCTGCTCAGTCTTCTCCCTGTGGGCCAGAATCTAAATAAATTCCCCCATCGGATAACCGCCTTCAATGCTTCCCAAACCACCCCTGCTGCAGCCTCTCCCATGTCGTTGCTCTTTATGTACCCCCGAGTGGCCTCCCTCACCCGCTCACAGACCTCATCCGCCGCTAACAGCCCTACATCTAACCTCCAATGCGGACGCTGGGTCTTTCCTGTGCTCACCCACAGGTCTATCCAGTGTGGGGCGTGATCCGACACCACGATTGCTGAGTATTCAGTGTCCTCCACCCCTGCTAACAACGTTTTGTCACGTACGAAAAAGTCTATCCTGGAATACACCTTGTGCACATGGGGGTAGAATGAATACTCAAACAACTTTTTGAACATCGCAAATTAAATTACAAAGTTGAAAGACTAAGGTTTTGACAAGGCAAAACATCACTTCTAACTCAGTTCTCCACAGTCAAGGTTCAAGTTCCTTGTTTTCCCATCAGGTTATTGTCCTTTATGAAGTCTGCCACGTCCTCCGGTGAGCCAAAGTACAGCTCCCGACCCTCGTAGATCATCCATAGACGGGCCGGGTAAAGCAGTCCAAATGTTATTTGCTTCTCATACAGGGTTGCCTTGACTTTATTAAAACTCGCCCTCCTCTTTGTGAGTTCTGCTTCAAAGCCCTGGTACACCATCTTCCCACATGCTCCGTTTTGTCTGCCTGGCCCATCTCATGATGCCTTCCTTATCTAGGGACCGATGCAGTCGTACCACCATCGCAGTCGGGGGCTCACGCCCCTGGGGCTTACGCATAAGTGCCCTGCGGGCCCAGTCCATCTCCAACGGCTTGGGGAACGCACTCTCCCCTATCAACTTCTACAGCACCTTCCCCACATACGCATCGGCATCCGATCCTTCCTTACCCTCTGGCAGACCAACAATCTGGATATTCTGTCTCTGAGAACAGTTCTCCAGATCCTCCACTTTCTCCAGCAGTCGTTTCTGTTGGTCCTGTAGCATCCCGATCTCCGCTACCATCGCGGTGGACTGCTCCTCTCGTTCTGCCACCAACACCTCCAGCCTCTGGTTCGCCTGTCCCTGGGTTGTCAATCTCTCCTCCACACGATCAACCACCATCCTAATCAAGTCCACCACCCGGGCCAGGTCCTTCGCACACTCCTTGCGATGTAGAGTGAACTTCTCAGTCAGGAAGTTCACCAACTGGTCCGTCGACCATTGAGCTGCCGAGGTCAGACCCTACGTCCCTGCCATTGCCTCCTTCGAACTCTGGTCCTCGCTTCCAACCCACTTTTGATTCCTCCATTTTCGATTTTTCCCTGGGCACAGCTCCATAAACGCAGGGTCACCTCCTTCACTTCTTGCTTTTACACCTTTATTTTTAAAAATTCCTATGGAAATCCAGGTTAAATGAGGCAAAAAGACCACCAAGAGCGGGAGCTGCCAAATGTGCGACCTTTCACTCCATGGCCGCCACCGGAAGTGTCCGTAGGCAGAAATGCTAACCACTGTGCCACCAATCCCATCCATTTATGACATGTGTCCTTTTTGACTCAATTTAATACTGTAGCTGGCCATTCGGAGCAGGAAGCCAGTGGCTATGTCCCCCACCTCCGCCAAAGCATCATGATTCCTCTGGGGTGTTGGGGGGGACAGTTGCGGCGGGGGGGGGGGGGGGGGGGGGGGGGGGGGGGGGGGGTTAAATTCCCTTCTACACAGGTCACACTGTGAATTGTGTATTATGAAAAATAAATATACTCAGAATTAAGTTAAAATAGAAAAACAGTACCTAACTGTTTCTGAAACCTAACAAGATCTTTTGACATTCTTACAGTCCCTTACTCAGAACAATTTCATCTGAGTGTTTTGATGAGCATTTTATATGTGTGCATGTCATGGCAATCATAATGTCCTGCTTTATTGCAGTGACCTGGGGAAATATGGTTGTTCATTGTGCACCAAAGCAAACAACCATCTCAGGATCTTTCATGTCACAGGTGCTGATTTTGTACTAACAATATCTTCCCCAGCAAAATATTTCTAATAGAGCAGTTGGTCCAGGTCTCTTGCAGAGGCAAGTTGTTAATCAAACCATGCTTGGGCTAACAGGATTCTATTTGCAAATAATTCCTATAAATAGAGGTGGTCAGTACTTTGCAGCTAGCATCAATTTTTCAGACATAGCCTTTGTATTTTCCTCCACCTTTCACATAATAGGATGAACATAAACCCTTGACAAGAGAAGTTAACAGAATCCAGTTTAATTTGCCATTAATGTCATGAGATTGCAGTATATATTTGCCTTGACTACAGACCCTCGAGAGAAAATAGTACAAAAATCCAGAAATGGCATTGATTTTAAACATCACAGAGCATAATATTTCTACAATTTAAACAAGGGGACATAAACATTGTTGTTCTGTGAATTGAAACGGCACAGATCCATGATCCCATCACACCCTCTTACACACCATTGCATCATCATTCCCATTTCGGGGCAGCACGGTGACGCCATGGTTAGCATTGCAGTCTCACGGCGCCGAGGACCCAGGTTCGATCCCGGCTCTGGGTCACTGTCCTTGTGGAGTTTGCACATTCTCCCTGTGTTTGCGTGGGTTTCACCCCCACAACACAAAGCTGTGCAGGGTTGGTGGATTGAACACACTAAATTGCCCCTTGGAAAAAATGAATCGGGTACACTAAATTTTTTATTTTAAAAAAATCATTCCCATTTCTCTCACCAGCCATCCAATGACCTCAATTAGGTCTAATTAATAATGCTTCTTTGAAGCTACTGAAAATTCTTGGCAGTTTCCAATTTAATAGTTATTTTTTGAATATCTCAGGTATTTACTCAGACACGGAAAAATATTTTTAAAATTTATTTTAATTCATTAATTGTGGCACATTGTATTGTAGTTCAAAGAATATTCACAGGAAGCCCAATATATGTATACAAGGAACAATCATTGGGAAAAAAAAGTACAACTGTAAAAATAAATTTCCACATTCAATCAGATCATTGCTGATCTTTACATTAACTCCACGGTGCCATACTCTGGATAACCCTGACCAAACAAAAATCTGTTTATCTCAGTCTTGACATTTTCGAATGACTCAACATTGTACAGGTTCTTCCTGTTTATTCCCTATTTATTCCCTTCTTTCCTCTTTCTTTTATTTTTGCCATTGCATTTTTGATCTATGGATGGTTTATGGACATGTGTCTTTAGGACAGTCTGTGCCTTTAACTCAAACAGAAGAATCCAGAAGGCTGTGCTGTTATAAATTGGCGATTGCAGACAAACTGGCACCAGTGACAGAGATTGGCCAGCATCAGTGATAACTCAGTTTGATTGAGTTGGCTGTTGGACAATGAATTGGCCCAAAAGGCTGTGCTCTGCCTTGTAACTGGGGGTAATTGGATATGACCCCATTAGAATGTTTCAAGGGTTGAGTGTTTGGTTTCAGTTTGACTCCTGGTTGCTCAGAGGAAGGACTTCTGTCCTCTCCCCTCTCCGCTTTTCTCCAGGAAGGCTGTTTTTTTAAACTGGCAGGGAGCCTGGATGACACTGTATACAGGACAACCATTACAGACAGTGCCAGAAGAGTCCAGAAACGACCAAATCTCTGCAGAAAAGGTAGAGGTTTGGAAATAAACCCTGAACTGAAAGCAGAGTTTGATGTGAAGCAAAGCGGCCTCTCCAGGAAAAGCTATGAGTAATACATTTCTAAACTGCAGAGAAGATCATCTTGATCAGAGTAAACCAAGTAAACTGTAATCAGCCAGTGTGCTGCGAGAAAAGCACACAAAAGAACCACCATTAAAACGGAGTTGAGGAGAAACTATTTCTCCCAATGGGTTGTGAATCTGTTGAATTCGTTACCCCAGAGTGCAGTGAATGCTGGGACAGTGAGTAAAATTAAGGAGTTAGACAGATTTTTAATTGGTAATGGGTTGAAGGGTTGTGGAGAATGGGCAGGATGGTGGAGTTAAGGCCAAGATGGGATCAGACATGATTGAACGGCAGAACAGACTCGATGGGCCAAATGGCCTGATTCTACTCCGATAGCTTATGAACTTATGAACTTATGCACCATTGGAAGCAAAGACTCTTATCTTTTGACCTTCATCCTCATCATTTTCACCCGTTTCTCCTCCCTCTGTGTTTGTCTGTCTCTTGTGAGTGGGCAGACGGTGGGACAGTTAAAGGGGTTAGCTTGTTATCCAGTTGTATTTACTACATATTTCATCATTATTCTGGTTAGAAATAAACAGTAATTGTCTTTCAATTAACAAAACTGGTCACTGTAATTGGTGGGCAGCTAAGGGTCAAAGGCTTCAGGTATTTTTATGAGAATTATTGGATATTTCACTTCTGTTGTGACCTCGCGTGTGGCTGGAGTTGACCATGCACTTGGCCAGGGTGTCGTAACAACATCGCTGTTCCTTGGGCAGAAGTTCCGGATTTCCATAACCTTTAGTATGAAAAGTGCTTCCTGATTTCATTCATTACTTAATGGCTTGGCTGTAATTTTTTAAATATGCCTCCTTATCCTTAATTTCTCCACCAGAGAAAATAGTTTATATGTATCTGCCCTTGCAAATCTTTTTGGTTATTTAAACACCACAATTAGTTCCCTTAACCTACTAAACTCAAGGAATTGCAGGCCAAGTTTACACAACCTGTTCTTCACATAATTTAACTCTTTAAGCCCCGTATCATTCAAGTGAATCTGCTCTGTGACCCTTCTCCAGATCTGCATATCAATCCCAAATTCAAACAAAAACTAATTCAAGGGAAATGGGCTTTGCTGACAAGGTCATTATTACTGCCCTTCAGCAGGTAGTGGTGAGCTGCCTTCTTGAACTGCTGCAGTCCATGTGATGCAAATACACCCACAGTACCATTAGGGAGGGAGTTCCAGGATTTTGACCCAGAGACAATGAAGGAATTACGTTATATTTCCAAGTCAGGATGGTGAGTGGTTTGGAGACAAATTTCTAGATGGCATTACCTGCTGTCCTTGTCATTCTAGATGGGGGTTATGGGTTTAGAAGGTCAGACCCTTGGTGAGTTCCTGCAGTGCATCTTGTAGATGGTAAACACTGCTGCAGCTGTGTGCTGGTAGTGGAGGAATTGAATGTTTGTGGATGGGGTGCCAATCAGGCAAGTTGCTTTGTCCTGAGTGGTGTCAAGATTTTTGAGTATTGTTGGAGCTGTACTCATCCAAGCAAGGGGAGAGTATTCCATCACACACATGACTTGTGCCTTGTAGATGGTGGAAAGACTTTGGGAGCTAGGATGTGAGTTACTCGCCACAGTATTCCTAGCTTCTGGCCTGTTCTTGCAGCCAAAGTATTTAAATAGCCTGTTGATTTTAGTTTCTGGTCAATGATAACCCCCAGAGTATTGATAGTGGGAGATTCAGTGACGATAATGCCATTGAATATCAAAGGGTGATGGTTAGACTTTCTTTTGTTGGAGATGGTCATTGCCTAGCACTTGTGTGGCACTTATCTAAGGAGTCGCAAATGGTGCTGAACATTGTGCAATCAGCAGCAAACATCCCCACTTCTGATCTCATGTTGGAAGGAAGGTCATTAATTAAGCAACTGAAGATGGTTAGGTTGAGGACTCTATTCTGAGGATCTCCTGCAGTGATGTTCTGGAGCTGAGATTACTCCTGGGATCTATACAATCAAAGCATTGCTTCCACCCCTTTGTATTCCAGTCCCCTTGAGATAAAAAACCACAAGTATTGACATTTTTGAATACTTAGTGTGCTTGTCTTCTCGTGTTCAATGTTTTGTGTAGCTAGACACCCAAATATATTTGCTCCTCCACAACTGAATTTTCAGGATTGCGGGCGCTGAGTCAGTGCATAAACCATCCACACCAAAACTGACAGGCCAGGAGACCTTTGAGACGATTCAGATTGGCTGACAGTGCTCCAGCCCATCTCGGCACAGTGCTTCAGAAGAGGTATTGCAGCGTGGTGCCTCAGCCTAAGTCCTGGATCCGCACTTCAGGTACGGCACAGTAGCACAGTGGTTACTACTGTTGCTTCATAGCACCAGGGTCCCAGGTTCGATTCCCGGCTTGGGTCACTGTCTGTGCGGAGTCTGCACTTTCTCCCTGTGTCTGCGAGGGTTTCCTCCGGGTGCTCCGGTTTTCTCCCACAAGTGCCTAAAAACGTGCTGTTAGGTAATTTGGATATTCGGTATTCTCCCTCCTTGTACCCGAAAAAGCGCTGGAATGTGGTGACTCTGGTCTTTTCACAGTAACTTCATTGCAGTGTTAATATAAGCCTACCTGTGACAACAAAGATTATTAATATACTGAGGGTCCCTGGGGCAGGCGGGTAGAGGATGCCCTGTTGGGTCAGGAGGGGGATGATCTCGGTATCTGGAGGTTGGTGGGGAGGAAAGAAGGCCAGAGCTCTCAGGTCACAAGGGTAGGACTGCCCAAATCTGAAGGGGCCTTCAGATTGAGTCACCCCCACCCCACTTCCTGTAAACTGAGGTGGGAAAAGACCCTTAAGTGGCCATGAAGTGATTACTTAAGGGCTTTATTAGGGGCAAGGGCAAGTTTCCTGCCCAAGGCCCTGCCCCCTCCACCATAAAATTGCATCTGGGTTGGGCGGACAGAATTCTGGAGGGAATCCCATCCCTACAATTTTACAATTGCCCCCACCATCTCAGAACCCACCTGGGGGTGTGTCAAATTCTGGCTTTGTTTCTCACCATTAAGAAATTATACAAATTTGTTTGGCTGCCGAAGTGGATGACATTACATTGAACCCTGTTTGACACAGTGTTATCCACTTATTTAATCTGCCTGTATTCCTTTATAAACTCCTTGCTCACATCTGCCACCTTACTGTGGCACTTCACTTTTTGTCATCTGCAAACTTAGGTTTCACCCAATCCAGGATATGTACAGAAAAAAGATGAGCCCCAATAAAAATTCCTGAGGAACACCACATCACATCCCAACGATCAGAGTAAACAATCTTTATCCCTCCTTTCTTACTCCCACCTCCCAATCAATTTCTAACGCATGCAAAAAGGTTGTCTTGCCATGCACGTCTATTTTTGTTTGCTAATACTCTCTTACGTGGGACCTTTTTAAATGACATGCAGGAATCCAGATAGTTCGCAACCAGACACTCACCTTTCGACCATGTTGATGATTTTGTCAAACATTTGAACTAAATTATTCAAACGTGACCTTTCCTTCAAAAATCCATTTTGACTCTCCCTGGCCACCTATTGTGGGCTGGATTTTTGAAATGCCAGGGAGACACAGGGAATCTTTAGAAATGCAGATGGGACCCAGTTCTGAAAGTCCTGGCCCAATTTCCAGCACACAACATTTTCACATGTAGTGGAATGGAGGTATGGCATGAGCACATATGAGGGGTACCCAAACTTAGCTAGAACATTTAAGCTCTGTGAACAGGTGAAGCAGACCTGATTTTCACTCCCAGAATGGCCTCAACCGGCAGTGTGCATTCCACAGCATCATGATGGAGACGGAAATGCTCATGAGGGGCAGGGGGCAGATAAGATATATGGAACTGCCAAGTTACTTAAATCCCCTGCCTTTACATTTTGAAACCATTCTTGCTTGTTTCTCTGAGAATGAAAACAAATTGGTCTAGCGGTATCAATAAATGTTTGTTGACATTACACTCATGGCTATAATATAGCATTGTTACTGCTTGACTGCTTCCACAGCCTTGTCATTATCAGACTGGGGGCAGGGTCATTAAATTGATCATTTGATTGACAGCTCCAAGAGGTTATTAAAGGATTAGTTGTCTTTGCTACGGAGTACTGGCAACAAATATTTGTTTTCATAGATGATTAAGTATTGAGAGGTTTTCAAAGTATTGAGTGGAAAACTGTCATTTTAAGTAATGACATTTGCAACTTTCCAATCCAAAAGTGCAACAAATCAAGAAAGCTTAGGCAAATTGTTATTACTTCAAATGCAATTTTCTTATCCATTCCTTTTATTGCCCTGGAATGGAAACCATTAGGTCCTGGGGAGTTGTTTATCTCAAGGCCCATTATTTTCTCTATTACCATTTTAACATATATTAAATCCAATAAGATTCTCCCCATGATTTTGTAATTAGTTTCCTTCGTATTGCAATCATCTCATTCATCTCCTCTCTTTTCCTTAATATATTTGCAATACCTGTACAGTTATCCTTCATATTTCCTTTTTTAAAATCTTAATACGTTCTTTGTATTCCCTTGCTACTTCATTTGGATCTCTCACTGTTTTTTAAAAAAACTTTTCTTTCCATTTGTTTATTCTTTGGTTGTTACTATATCATGGTTGCTGAAAAATGTTGGTGGAGCCGTTGCCTTTTATATGAACGCATTGGTTTTGTATGGCTGGAATATTTTTTGAATACCTCTCACAGATTGTCTGTAGATTAACCCATTGATAGTTCAGCAAAGTTTGCTGCCATAAATTTATTCATCTGCCTGTCATGCCCAGCTTGTTGGCAGATCTTTGTAATAGCTATTATATCATGTGCTTTGAGCTGAAATTGTGCTTCTAGCTTGCTTGTTTAATTCCTCACACTACCTGTATTTGTGCACTAAACTTCCCTTAGGGTAATTGTCCATTTACCCAAGTAGTGTGTTGGCCTGGCGATTAGATTTATCACACTCTTTGTTGCTCGCATTCTCTACATTATTTTACTGTCAATTTAATATGTTCCTACTTTTCATTACTATACCTTTATTTTTACCTGATATTGGGCAGCTCGGTGGCGCAGTGGTTAGCACCCACGGCGCTGAGGTCCAAGGTTCGATCCCAGCTCTGGGTCACTATCCATGTGGAGTTTGCACATTCTCCCCGTGTTTGCGTGGGTTTCGCCCCCACAACCCAAAGATGTGCAGTAAGTGGATTGGCCACGATAAATTACCCCTTAATTGGAAATAATGAATTGGGGACTCTAAATTTTAAAAAAAATTACCTGATATTTATTAGTGCTTCCTAGCTCAGTGGGCTAGACAACTGGTTTGCAATGCAGAACAAGGCCAGCTGCGTGGGTTCAATTCCCGTACCAGCTTAACTGAACAGGCGCCGGAATGTGGCGACTGGGGGCTTTTCACAGTAACTTCATACTTGTTGCAATCAAAGATGATTAATATTATTATTACCTCTTCTAACTCCCCAATGCAGCATTTTGAATTTTATTCTCATGCCTTCTTTCTTTATTTTTAGTGTATCATTCTTTCTGCTTCATCTACTTGAACCCTTTCCTCCTTTATTGGCATATACGGATTTCTAAAATCTTATTTATTTTTCCTGCTTAGACTGTAGCCCCAGGTGGTTCGGATGTAACCCGCCCCAGCTACTTCTTAACCCAGTGCTAGTGTGAGTGTCACGTGAATTGAAACCCCTCTTCCCATCCTGTGTATTTCCTTTCTTAATCTGTTCCAATGCTTTCTTGGCCAGCCTTCTACCGTCCATAGTCTGGAGCTCATCCAAACCTCTGCTACCTGTATCCTAACTTCCAAAATATCCCATTCACACATCACCCTTGTTGTGCTTCTTTTCTTGATTCTTTTACTTTGTCCTTTCTGTGGCTCTGTTCCAATTATGGCAATCAGTGAGTTTGCCCTTCTTTCTATGTTATCTGTATTCTAATGCTTAGAGTCGCCAGGTATCAAATGATACCACCGCAAGTTTCAACCGGCTATCGATCAAAGAGCCAAATACTAGTTAGTTAGTTCAAGGTCAAGGGTACTTTATTTACACACAATTAGTCATGCAACATAAATACGACTAGTTAACTACACCTATCGACTAAGACAACCTGTACTTAACTTCGGGCTTAGGTCACAGAACAGTGGCCGCTGTTTGATTCTGGATCTTATCCGGTCTGAAGGAGTAACTGCTGCTCAGCTAGGCTCATCCGTCTGGTAGCGAGCGTTGAACTTGTATTTGCTTCTGGTGTTGCTGCACTTGGAGATGGCCATGACTGGGGTACACTTCTTCTTATACTTGAGGGTTTTCGCACTCTTTTGGGTGGTCCTTCGGTTTGGGCCCCACTATTGGATCACTCCGTTCGATTCCTAACTAATAAGTAGGTGGGGATCTGGATGGCTGGGCGTGTCCCAAGCGGTCACTGACCCAATTGTTTGCATTTTCTTTGAGCAGAGAGTGGCACCGAAATGTCTGGGACTGTACCGGTTGCTCGAGTACCAGTCCTTTGTTTTGGTGAAGCTGGGCCATTAAATGCTAATCAACCCCATTAAAATACTAATCGGTTGGAGTTTCGATACCGTCTGAACTTCTTGCTTGCAAATATGCATTTCAGGCTCTGAGCCTGCCTGAGTCTTGGCTTGTCCATTTACCCGCTAGGCTTTGCGAGTTTCTCTGTACCTAGTTGCAAGTGGCCATCCCAGATGGCTATACCCTTGTGCTCACTGACCTATATTGGCTCCTGCTCAAACATTTGAACGTAAAATTTGCATATTTGCATTCAAATCTCTCTATAACCTAGCCCATCCCAATCATAGAATCATAGAATTTACAGTGCAGAAGGAGGCCATTCGGCCCATCGAGTCTGCACCGGCCCTTGGAAAGAGCACCTTGCCCAAGCCCACACCTCCACCTATCCCCACACCTCCACCCTATCCCCGTAACCCCAACATTCGTCACTTCCCCTCCCCAGAAGCCTCCTGCACAAGCCTCTGAGATCGATGCGCTTTCCAATTCTACCACCTTGCGCATTTTCAATTTTAATTTATCCATCAATGATGGTCATGTTTTCACTTTACTCCACTCCAAATTTGGGAATTCCCTCCCTCAACCTCTTCACCTCTCTTCCTCTCCAAGATTACTTTTAAAACCTACTTCTTTGATCAAGATTCTGGTCACCTACCCTAATACTTGGTGGTTTGGTGTCAAGCATTTTGATAATGCTCCTGTGAAGTACTTTGGGACATTTTACTCAGTTTTTAAAAACAATTTAGAGTACCCAATTCATTTTTTCCAATTCAGGGACAATTTAGCATGGCTAATCCACCTAGCCTACGCATTTTTGGGTTGTGGGGGCGAAACTCACGCAAACACGGGGAGAATGTGCAAACTCCACACGGTCAGTGACCCAGAGCCAGGATCAAACCTGGGACCTCAGCGCCGTGAGGCTGCAGGGCTAACCAACTGTGCCACCGTGCTACCCTACGTTTTACTCAGTTAATGGTGCTATGTAAGTGCAAGTTGTTCTGCTTGTTTATCCCTATATCAGTGAGAACTTTGCTTAGGTCGTAATTGAGAAACATTTAATACCCTCAGGTGTTGCTTTTCAATTTAGCTGCTAACTCTTCATAAATTATCATAGAATTTACAGGGCAGAAGGAGGCCATTCGGCCCATCGAGTCTGCACCGGCCCTTGGAAAGAGCACCCTACCCAAGGTCAACACCTCCACCCTATCCCCATAACCCTGGGTTAGCTCACCAGGCTAAATCGCTGGCTTGTAAAGCAGACCAAGCAGGCCAGCAGTACGGTTCGATTCCCGTACCAGCCTCCCCGGACAGGCGCCGGAATGTGGCGACTAGGGGCTTTTCACAGTAACTTCATTGAAGCCAACTCGTGACAATAAGCGATTTTCATTTCATTTTTATTTTCAGTAACCTCACCCAACACTCAGGTCAATTTTGGACACTAAGGGCAATTTATCATGGCCAATCCACCTAACCTGCACATCTTTGGACTGTGAGAGGAAACCCACGCACACACGGGGAGGATGTGCAGACTCCGCACAGTGACCCAAGCCGGAATCGAACCTGGGACCCTGGAGCTGTGAAGCAATTGTGCTATCCACAATGCTACCGTGCTGCTCATCGTGTTCCATCTTTAGCAGGACTTCCTACCTCTTCCCTCCTCTGCCATTAGTTATGAAATGGACTATTTTAACTGGTTCATACCTCTCCTTTTCCAAGCTGCTTAGCCAGTCTAATAGAAATAATGCACACCTGAGCATTACTAGTCTCCTCTGCTTATATCTATTTATCTTTAAAGGTCCCCCTTTAATCCTCTAATAATTCCCCAAGTGTCTAGTGTCTAATGATCTGACCCAGTCCTTTCCCACTGTCACTCTTGAACTGTCCTCAATACAATGTAAGAACCAAGAAGGCTTGTGATTTGATTTTCTTTTTCTTCCTTGATTGAGCACATTCCTCAATGATCTAGAACTCACCATGTGAGATAATGGAGGATTGCAAAATGGGCTCTGCCTTTAAGTGCATTGAAAATGTGTGCTGGGTTGTGGTACAGAAGGTAGATTTTTTTTAAACAGTTGTTTACTGAATGCCTACCAACAGCCATATACACCATAAGTCAGATCTGAATTGACAACACAGCTCAAAAAATGTTATTTTGGTTCAGTGCTTTTTAACATGACCACCACTGTCTTGGGCTTTGTAGTCACCCGGGATAAAGGATCAAAGTCTAGTTATGGAACAATGGTGCATGGGGGCACAAACAAAGACACCTGGAATAGTTCATAGTCATATAAGCATGATGTGTGGGATAAGGGTACAAAAGTTGAGGCAGCTGCAATGAGTGGCAGGAATGCATCTTCTTAAATAGGGATGGGAGTATGTGCTGAATAAATAATGTTAAGTACGAGCCAGTCACAGTTATTTGGAGAATGATGATGGCGAGAGAAAATACATCTCTCCTGTATAGTTCAAGGAAGTGGCAATTTTCACAGAAGGATTAGAGGAAAGTCAACCCACACAAGAATATCTGAAGAATCCGTGATTGAATGAATTGAAGCAAATGTTGGACAGAGATTAAGCTAGTTTGCTAGTCGTGATGGTAACCAGCTCGTCCAATTATCTATTGTTGTCTGGTTATCAGGAACTAAAGCTTTTAAATATTCAGAAACAACTAGAAGCCCTAGGACTTAAATTGACTGCCACAAACTCCAAATCAAACAAACAAATCCCCAGATCAAATAACGAAAAAATTAGAAAAATTATAACCTTTGGAAAAATCACAGAATATAGATGTGAGGATGAAGGAAATTTAAAAAAATATTGGCACAGATTTATAGAGGATAAAAGGCCCTGAGAAGGTAGTGAACATGGCAACATATTTTGCATATTTAAAGTTTTTAAAACTAATTTCAGTTGTCAGCCCTTTTGTCCTGAAGACACGATATGATTTTTGACAACTGGATGATCACCTGCTCGCCATAGAAATCTTCTTCAATAGAACCCACCCAATCAGACAGACTGTATTAAAGGCAGGTTCTAAAGAGCACGATTTCTATAGAGAGTGGGTTCTACAGGGTTCTGTTATTTTTTTTTCATTTTAAGTACCCAATTCATTTGTTTTCTCCTTAAGGGGCAATTTAGCGTGGCCAATCCACCTACCCTGCACATCCTTGGCTTGTGGCGGTGAGGCCCACGGAGACACGGGGAGAATGTGCAAACTCACACGGATAGTGACCCGGGATCAGGATCGTAACTGGGTCCTTGGTGCTGCAAAGCAGCAGTGCTAACCACTGCGTTGCTGTGCCGCCCCCCTACAGAGTTCTGTTATGGATAAATTTGAAAGGGATTGGGTTTTATGAAGAGTGTGATCTGTGAATCATTCACAGAGTAGATTCTGTATTCTTCAGTAGATATTTTTTTTAATGGGAATGTTTTTTAGAGGGTGGTTTCTATCAAGGGTGGGTTCTATGAAAGATGGTTTCTAAAATAGATGGAGTCTATGGAGCAGTACTCCTTCGAGAACGAGTTTTATCATGGACGGGTTTTTAATTGGGTGGATTAAGGTGTGATCTATCAAGGGCAGGTTATGTAAAGGGTGAGTTATATATCAGGTGTGATCTATAGAGGTTGGTTTCTGTAAAGGGTGGGAGATCCACTCCGCCAGGTTACTGTACGGGCGTTGATGATAAGAATTCCTGCTGACCCTTGCTGATTTCTGGTTCTGCAAGCAATTTTCACCACCCAATAATACTTGGCGGTACAGTAGCACAGTGATTAGCACTGTTGCTTCACCGCTCCAGGGTCCCAGATTTGATTCCCGACTTAGGTCACTGTCGGTGTGGAGTCTGCATGTTCTCCCCGTGTCTGCGTGGGTTTTTTACGGGTGCTCCGGTTTCCTCCCACAAGTACCTAAAGACATGCTGTTAGGTCATTTGGAAATTCTGAATTCTCCTGTGTACCCGTACAGGTGCCAGAGTGTGGCGACAAGGGGCTTTTCACAGTAACTTCATTGCAGTGTTAATGTAAGCCTACTTGTGACAATAGAGATTATTATTATTAATCTAATATTCTTTATGCAGAAGCATTAATACTGAGTTTCAGCAGGGTATTCTATCATTGAGTAAGGACCAGCCTGTACTTAGCTAATGTCCACACATATATTTTAACTAAGGATAAATTGCTACTGATTATGCATGAGAGTCTGGCTGTTTTGCTTCACCTTATCCGAGGGTAGTATTTCCACACCTCACCTAACTGCGATTGGTTAACAGCGCATACTAGAAATCAAACTTAGAACTTTCTGCTCTGTGTGTTTGGATGTACATATGTGTGTTTTTGTACATGAATTGAGTTTGAAAAACAAAAGGCACTTCAGAAAAAAGAGAATGAAGATATAAAACATTATTTGCATTTGAACTATTGTTCCAGTTTCACAAAACAATGATTAGGTTGTTCAATTTTTTTCTGGCATACAGAAAATGATGACAATTAAGAAAGATTTTGCTTTAATTTTATTACTAATCTTAAGGAACCAAAACCCAGCTTTGCTTGCAAAAATTCATGTCCAAGCTTAACTTAATTACAGCCATAGGGAATGAATTTGTGGGAGTTCTCCTGATTGCGTAACTTCAGCAGAGGATTTGCAAAAGTCCTGTGAAAATGGTGGAAATTACCTCTATTTATTTATAAACTATTTGTATGAAATTATTTCTTTATAATTGTTTTTGAACATTATGATTTTTATTATCCAAGAAGTTTATTTAATGTATTAACTAGTGGAGATATATATGCTGGTCACAAAATACCTAGGTTGGGGGAAGATGTAAATTGTTAATTGTTCCTTTACAGGGCCAGGCATGCCAAGAGGCATTCTTGCTCCAGACACAGCCCAACCTAAATTCCAATGAGTTTCAGGTCACACTGAAGAAATGCCCGCTGCCCCAGTCCTAACCTCATGTATGAAGGATAAGTGATCACACTGGTAATGCTGAAGACCTTGCAAATGCATTGACACCTGTTAATAGATAGATAAGAGTCAGACTCCTTCAGGACACCATGGTTGGGATTTTTGCTCAGTACGGAAGACTTGGGAGATTATTAAAAACGGTGAAATGCAGAGGTCCCATCTCCATTTCCAGCAGATCCCACATTTGCTGGTAGAGTTACGGGGTAGGATATGTCTCAACTCATGCTACCGTGCTGCCCTTGAGACAAAAGGCACTTCAGAAAAAAGGGCTCAAGGGCAGCATGGTAGCATGGTGGTTAGCATAAATGCTTCACAGCTCCAGGGTCCCAGGTTCGTTTCCCGGCTGGGTCACTGTCTGTGCGGAGTCTGCACGTCCTCCCCATGTGTGCGTGGGATTCCTCCGGGTGCTCCGGTTTCCTCCCACAGTCCAAAGATGTGCGGGTTAGGTGGATTGGCCATGCTAAATTGCCCGTAGTGTCCTTAATAAGTAAGGTTAGGGTGGGGAGGGTTGTTGGGTTACGGGTATAGGGTGGATATGTGGGTTTGAGTAGGGTGATCATTGCTCGGCACAACATCGAGGGCCGAAGGGCCTGTTCTGTGCTGTACTGTTCTATGTTCTATGTTCTAACTAGTGGAAACCCGAACTCAGCCGGATCATTTGCTTTGAATGCTGAGTACAACACACCCAATTTTCATTGCTCCACAGGCCTTATTCCACAATGTGGGAACAACAATTTCACAAAGGAGGTGCAAAGGCTTAAGGGCAAATTTGTTTTTTAAATTTAGAGACCCAATTCGTTTTTTCCAATTAAGGGGCAATTTAGCATGGCCAATTCACCTACCCCACACATCTTTGGGCTGTGGGGGGTGAAACCCAAGCAAACACGGGGAGAATGTGCAAACTCCACAAGGACAGTGACCCAGAGTCGGGATCGAACCTGGGACCTCGGCGCCATGAGGCAGCAGTGCTAACCATTGCGCCACCGTGCTCCCCATTGAGGGCGGATTTAATGTCTGTCGAACTGTATCTACACAACATGGACTACAGCGGTTCAAAAACATGGCTCATCACAACCTTCTGAAGGGCAATTAGGGATGGGCAATAAATGCTTAGCTTACGGCCATTCTTAAAAAATTACTAACTTATTCAACATACCTCCTGCTCGCCGCTTACTGCCTCCACCTCACTGCAGCTCTCAATTTGCCGCTTCCTTTCACAGTACAGAAAGTGGCCTGATTCAGTACCGCATGTCAACAAACACATGAGACCATTTTGGCTTCGCCAGGATGAGCTAGGCATCTCCTGGGGAGTTATCTTTAAAGGCAGGTAGGTCATTATACCAGAATTATGACCTGATATTCTTCAACAACTTCCTTATGTACACATGGGGATGGACCGAAGGAGAAGACACACAAGAGAGGCAATTTATTGGCTGAGTATGAACAGTGACATTGAAGTTGTAATATTGTGCTTAGTCAGGGCAAGAGAATATGCCAAAGCACAAAGAACCACTGATTCCCCATAATGTTCCCACCCATCCTTGTTCCAAAAACGCATCCAGGCTCTTTCCTGTCCATGGCACTGCCTTCCTTGTCATCATTCACTACTTTACCAAGTACCCCATCATTCGACAATTGAATGGTACATCAAGCACGACTGTCGCGAACACTCAGTGCTATTTTCAGTTTATTTGGTGTGCCTACAGAGATCATTACAAACAGCAGATCTCAATATATTGGTAAGCCACTTCAGGATATTGATCACATGTATCATGCGAATGTCACTTCAAGAAATGTTTGTCTTCTCAAGTGGCTGCAGTGATGTCATTGAGTGGGTGGAGCTGAGCTCGGTCTCTGCTTCTTACTTTCATTTTGAGCTGGGAGCTGTTTTGGCTCTGTGTTTAGTTTCGTTTTCAGTTGGAGAGCTGCATTCAAACCAAGCAGATGTATGTTTGGTCTCTCTCTCTGTATAATAAAGAATGTCTCCAGATCACTTGATGATTTCTAAGTAAGTTTCTGTAAGGAATGAAAACCTGCTGGGCGGGATTCTCTGACCCCCCACCAGGTCGGAGAATCCCGGGAGGATGCGCGAATCCCGCCCTGCCATCCCAACGCCGGCTGCCCTATGCTGCGGCGCCGTTTTTCGGGCAGGGGTGGGATTCCCACCATGCTGGTTGGGGGCCATTGACAGCGGCCCCACCGGCGATTCTCCGGACCCCAATGGGCCGAGCGGCCATCCATTTTTGGCCAGTCCCGCCGGCATGAATTCCTCACCTCATGCACGGCAGGACCTGGCAGGTGAGTATGTGGGGGCGGTCCTCGGGGGGGGGAGGAGGAGGAGGCATGGGATGGATCCTCACGGTGGCCTGGCCCGCGATCGGGTCCCACCGATCTGTAGGCGGGTTTGTTCTGTGGGGGCACTTATTCCTTCCACGCCAGGCCCCTGTAGGGCTCTGCCATATTGCTCGGGGGCCGGCACGAAGAAGAGAGCCCCCCGCGCATGCGCAAAAATACACCGGCCAGTCTGCGTATGCACGGAATCACGCCGGCCGTTCCGCGCATGTGCGAACTTGCGCTGGCCCTTCGGTGCCGGCTGGAGCGGCGCCAACCCCTCCGGCGTCCACCTAGCCCCCTAGACAGGTGAGAATTCCTCAACTTGGGGGGGCCATTGACGCCGGAGTTATTGGCGCCGGTTTTCCCGCCGGTGTGGGGACTTAGTCCCCAGAAGGGAGAACCCCGGCCATTGTCATTGTTAAAAAGTGTTTTGGCTTATAGATATTGTTTGGGAAGTTAATAAGGGTTACCTATAGAGTATCTTTTTGAGTCTGACTGTACCTTTTTGGGTGGTTATCAGGGTTGATAGTTGATAAGAGGTTTACTGTGTGTTTATAAAATGTTAACTGGATTCATAAAATAAACATTGTTTTTGTTTAAAAATATTCAAGATCTCTGTTGCATCTGTTGGTGAGTGGGCCCTTGTGCTCCCCATAACCAAAATCTATTAGAAGTTGTGGGTCAGCTGAACTCCATAATATACTTTGGGTGTTCTCTAAACCCTGGCCCAAAATACATGGCTTATTTTCCTCATTACCCTCAATCGAATGGCCTAGCAGAACAAATGATTCACACAGTGAAATCCCCAATTCTCAAACATAAACAGGCCAATAATGTTCCGTCTGAGTGGCATCTTTCAGTACACCTGTTCCATCACTGACAGAGCTCATGTCTGGCAGGCAAGTGCAATTGACCTATTCTTACCTTCTATTTTCTCAGAAACTAGTGTTTTTTAAAAATAAATTTAGAGTACTCAATTCATTTTTTCCAATTAAGGGGCAATTTAGCTTGGCCAATCCACCTACTCTGCACATCTTTGGGTTGTAGGGGTGAAACCCACGCAGACACGGGGAGAATGTGCAAACCCCATACGGACAGTGACCCAGAGCCGAGACCGAACCTGGGACCTCGGCGCCGTGAGGAGGCATGGCTAACCCACTGCGTAACCGTGCTGTCCCCCAGAAACTAGTGTTGTCTGTAAATGTTAGACACTTCGACCAGTTTATACTAACACATGTTCACCCATGTGCCCTTACTCATGAGACGAAGGAAGGACAAGAGTGAATTTGTGGTTCAACCCGATTTCATTACTGAATCTTATTATCCAAACACTATTCACACAACTCTAAATCCGTAAATTAGCTGATTAATACTATATTGTCTATCCGAGGCTCAGATTCTACCCGTGCAGTTGAATTTGCATAGGCTGCTCCACCAGTAGGGCTCTTCACTGAGCTCTGACGATTTGATTGAAGAATCATAGAATGCCTACAGTGCAGAAGGGGGCGATTTGGCCCATCACGTCTGCAACGGCCCTTGGAAAAAGCACCCATCTTCAGCCCATGCTCCACCCTATCACCATAACCCATTAAACCTATCTAACCTTTTGGACACTGAGGGACAATTTAGCATGGACAATCCACATAACCTGCACATCTTTGACTGCGGTCGAAAATAGGAGCACCCAGAGGAAGCCCATGCTCATACCGGGAGAAAGTGCAAACTCCACACAGGCAGTCACCCAAGGCAGGAATTAAACCCGGGTCCCTGGAGCTGTGAGCCAGCAGTGCTAACCACTGTGCCACTGTTCCACTCGAAGGATTCAAGATATTAACAAGGCTAGACAGGGTAGATAAAGATAAACTATTTTCACTGATTGGAGATTCTAAAACTAGGGGACATAGTCTAAACGTTAGGGCTAGACTGTTCAGGTGAGATATTAAACTTTTTAAAGCTAACTTTCCTTTTTCAACATCGTTCTTTAGCTGCATCGCAGACAATAATTCTACGATGTGCTGGAGATGGTCCATCATTTACAAATAATTAAAGCACCTTATGCACCCCTATGACCCCACTCCCAATTTATACAATATACATTTTTTTAAAACTAGATTAAAACATATTTCCCACTATGGAAATAAAAATAAAATTTAAATTTGAGCATACCTACATTTCTGTGCCGGAAATTAATTTTTTTTTGTAAAACAAACATGGGACTTTAAAAGTATTGTACAATCGTTTTAGGTCTTCTGAAGTTAAGCTAATGCCTACCCTTATTCTACTACCTTAACTTCTTTACTCAAAGTGTGGTACAGGTTTGGAATTCTCTACCACAAACAGCAGTTGATGCTAGATCAGTTGTTAATTTTAAATGTGAGATGTTAAGCGAAGATATTGAGGGATATGGACCAAAGGCAGGGATATGGAGCTAGGCCACAGATGAGCCCCAATCTCATTGAATGGCGGGACAGGCTTGAGAAGCTGAATGGTCTAATCCTGTTCCTATGTTCCTATGACCTTGCTTCTGAATTCAGGGTCTTCTTTGTGAAAGTGTGTCTTGCATGCCCTCTCCTGTCATCACCGTGTCTTCTCTTTGCTGCGATGCAGTCTTCACTCGGAGTGGAACCTAACTCGGTGTGGAGTCTTCACTGGGGGTAGAGTCTTCGCTCGGTGTGGAGCCTTCACTGAGCATGGAGTCTTCGCTCAAGGTGAAGTCTTCACTGGACATGGAGTTTTCACTGTGGGTTGCTTCCGGGTGTCTCTTCTTATACCTCCTCCCTTCTCTCCTTCATGTCCTTCTGGATAGTTCTCTGGCTTCCAGTCAATGAGTTTACCGGTGAGGCTGTAGCACCCAATGGGATTGCCATTCCATATGTGGAATGTGCCAGGAGCCCCCTGGTGTCCATTCTTGCACGTAGGCTTTCCCATATATGGTGATGAGGCACTGTTGAGTCTCATCGATACAGGACCTGAGGTGTCTGTGAGTCTGACCGACATTAGCCAACATACAATACGCTATCCTTATTTGGCCAAGGCCGAATACCTCCAGTCCCAATTTCCAGGACAAGTTCAGACTTGCCCTTGTTCGCCTCTGATCAGTGTCTGTGTTATTAGGCCTGTCCGAATTCCCATCAGGCCTGGCGGCTCAAACTGTTGGCTGCTCTTTACTTTAGATTGTCCAATTCTGTATCTGGCCTAACTTTTCGGGTTGTTGACCATTTTGTCATTGAAGAGAAGTTGACCAACAGGAACAATTGAAATGTGGGTACAAATTTGACAAGTTCATAATTGGGGCCACATGTTCGCATCCAGGATCCCACAAAAGATATGGGGCAACCAGCTGAGATGATAAGGATTTATACAGAACCAAAGACTTATGAAGTCATTGCATACCAAGCTGCAATGGTGAGGTGTAACCAAGGACAAATCAGATTCATTTCAACTCCTAAACCACCGTGCAGTTCTATTATATCAAGGACTAGATCCCAAAGCAACCAGGAATAACATCCAAGAACGACAATTCCACTGATCACTAAGCTAGTAAAGATACCTCCAGACAAGGTTACCATTAGAAGATCTGGGAGTAGTAGCAGATTACCTCTACGCTTTAGAGACTCATAGGTTCACCAGTCCTATACACTTATTTAATGGTAACTAAACATTAACATGTATTCTAAATAGTTATACTTCTTTGGAAGGGGTGATAGTATCTTTAAAAAGAAAGGAGGGTGTTTTAAGATGTCTTTAAGGGTTATCAGCATGAAATTAATTGGAAGGTTCCATTTACTTTGTAACAAATTGTATGATTGATCTCCATTAATCACAATACCACAAAAAATCATTATTATCTGAAACATTTTGCAGGACCAGACAATTATGTATTACAAAATGTATTACAAAATACATTTTTCAACAATAATTGTAACAAAATATGTGTACGGTTCCTTTTTAAGCGAATGGTATAAAATTCTTGGAGTATGGTGTCGCTATCAAGATATGTCAACACTAAACAGCAAATGATAATTCCAGTGAGGAAGAATGCTGCTTTTTGTAAGTGCTTTCCATCTGATTCATATGTTTAATATTAAATTGTGTTAAAAGAACAATATATTTTTTCCCACTGCTTACTGTTAGGAGGAGATCGATATTGTCCTGATTTAATCCCGATAAAGGTGTTTTGAATGATAACTGCTGCATAGCGAGTCGGGCCTTTTGCAAGTTTACTTAAATTGCCTCTGTGCTCACTAATTCTGTTATCTAAAATTCAGCCATATAGAAACAAATACAAGAAAGGAATAAATTATTCCTTTGATACCAGTGGGAGCTAACACCCAAGGCTGGGGAAAGGAGGGGGAGGGGTGGCAAGCTGCAAGAGGACTCAAAGAACTGGTTGCAGCAAAAAAATCTGTATTATACGAATTACAAGATGGTGAGTTACTTTGTTTTTCTCATGTTCACGACAGAAAGGGAAGTGGTCGATGCCATGCTAGCTAAAATGAAAACTTTTCCTTTTGGTAACATGGGCCATATGTAATGAACTGGGCCTGAGGGTGAAATCTGTGAAGTATCCAAAACATTTTGGTGGGACAAAAGTACTAAGTTCAGTTAATACAATTTAATACAAAGAAATTTCAATTCCTATATACCATCCTGTTTCTGTAACAGCTCGATATTGTATCACCATTGTCCAGAAGTACAAAAGGCAGAACGTGCCCCCCTCTCAAATTATGGAGCTAAACCCAAAGCTCTTACAGACATCTGTGGAGGGGGAGGGGGGCACATTTCAATTTGTCTCACGCTCGGGGATGTGATGAGAAAATTTCAAAAATATAAGATTTGGCACAATGTTAAATGGGAATTATTTTTTTTTTAAAGCTGACTCTCCCTCTCACCTCCTGTCTTGCACACACACACATGCACAGCCTACTCTCACACATACACACACTCATCCAAATCTCTCACAGAAAATCTCTGATGCACACACAACCTCTATCACACATATTCACCACTCTCTCTCTATCACACACACTCACCCCCTCTCTCTCTGACACACACTCACTCCCCTCTCTCTCTAACATACACGCACCCCTCTCTCTCGCACACACACCCATCTCACACACAGACCCACGCTCTCATGAACAGACAGACACACACTCCTCACTCTCTCTCACACACACACCCTCGCTCACGCACACTCACCCCTTTCTCTCTCACACACACACACACCCCTCCCTCTCCCTCTCATACACACACACACCCCTCCCTCCCTCACTCTCTCTCACATACACATCCCCATTCTCATGCACATCACACCTCTCTCTCTTGCACACACAGGATGCCCCAACTTGTGGGTGGGGAGGGGTGTGGCTGCAGGATTTGCATTGTGGGGGGGGCCTTCCGATGGATATTGGGGGCACTTTAGTCATGCACTGATCCCCTTCACCCACCTCAAGGTCCATCGCGTCAGAGCCACCTGTCATAATATACATCTATGTATATAATGGAGTGCAGACAGGCAGTGATTGACACACAGGATGACCAGTAAGCACACAGAGCACAGCAGCCAATCACCAGACAGGACACTACCACTATAAAGCCAGACGGCACTAGGTTTCCCGCTCTCCCGGGACCCAGCCACTGAGACAGTCAGAGTTCGTGAGCTAGCCAGTGCAAACACCATGCGGTAGCTAGTAAGTCTGGTCAGGCTAGTACAAGGTCACCAGTCCGATCAGTATAGTGTCAACCCACAGTTGAACATGTATAGTAGTTAAGACAAATAAAATAGTGTTGCATCTTATCAAGTGTTGGAGGTCTGTCTCTCGCTACACTGCATCAAGTGCAGTACACATCGACCCAGCCTGCCCAACACATCACCACGCTTGACAAAACTCGCAAAAAAGCCCAACCGGTGGATTTGACCGCTGCGGAGGTCAATGCATAAAAGGGGTGGGGGGACCAGGGGAGGGGGGTGTTAATCGGGCTTCCAGCCTATTAATTATGAAATCACTGATTTGCATCCTCTAAGGAAGCGGCAGGGGGTCGGAGCATTGCAACAGTGCCAAACCCCCCGTTTTTCAGGGGCGCCCCATTCTCCACCGGATCAGGAATCCAGATTGCAGCTTTAGCACACTGGGCTAAATCGCTGGCTTTTAAAGCAGACCCAGGCAGGCCAGCAGCATGGTTCAATTCCCTTACCAGCCTCCCTGAACAGGCGCCGGAATGTGGTGACTAGGGGCTTTTCACAGTAACTTCATTGAAGCCTACTCATGCCAATAAGCGATTTTCATTTCATTTTCATTTTCATATCATTTCATTTCTGCCCCATTATCTTGTGGCTGCCAGTCAGCGTCTGCAATCGATCTGAGGTAAAAGGCCTTACCTGCGAGGGTGAACCGCCATCCTGGTCCTCTGATTGGTCTTTCTGGGTCATTGACCCTATCAGCCAATCACCCTTAAAGAGGCAAGACATCACACACACACACACTCTCCCCCCACCCCCTCGCACACACAAACACTCACCCTTCTCTCATTCTCTCGCACACACACACATAGAAACACACACACTCTTGCTCCCCAACACTCTCACCCCCCACCCTCACTGTCACTCACCCTCATTCCCTCCCATTCCCATTCACCCACACTTACTAACTCCTCCTCACATGCACACATTCACTCACCCATCCTCACATGCAGTCACCGTCACTCACTACATCGGCTGGGGTCGGTGTGTGCTGGGTGGAGTGGAGTGTGTGATAAACATGGAGGAGAGAGCTGTATTGTCTGCACCTGAACATGATGCTCGCTCAGAGGAGTGCCAAGCGCCAGGAGGGATGTGGGGTGAGCTGGGAGGGTCCTGGCTGAAGCTGTGGGCGACCTGTCAGAGCTGAGGATGTGGGGCCTGTATCAGGGACAAGCAGCCAGAGTTGAGCCAGGGTTGGATCGAGAACTTTGGAAAAGCATCTGGAGTCAATGGAAAGTATGGTTAGAGGAAACCTCACACACTCTATAGAGTCTCACGCTCTCTCTTCATATAGTCACAGTTCCCAGTGTTCTCTGTTCCTCTAATAAAAGTGTGTTTCTCTCCATGTTTGCTGTTGATAGACTCCGCAAATTTGGGTGAGAAACAGGTTGTGATTGGAGGAGCAGCCCCCTGCAGACATTTTCAAACTCTGACCCACCTTACCGACATTTACATCAATCAACACGAGGGGCCATATTGTGGCCCATGGGCTACAGATTTGACAAACCTGCGTTCTAGCATTCAAACTGCATTTCTTTTCACTAAGCAATCGATGGGTTTGGTGAAGCTACATTTGACTTTTAAAAGTTTTGTGGGGAAAATGGAAGGCTGAGGAAGGCAAAAAGTACCTGGCAAGGAATCGGTTTGGGTAAGACAATGAGCAGTGCATCTTGAATTGAGGCATTTAGATTATGGACGTATGCTGTGCATGACCATGAGTGATTCCTCCAAGGTGGCTTTCACTATCTGTTGAAGGAATCATTTCAAGGTGCAGACAATAAATCAAGGAGGGGTAACAGCAACGTTGATGAGAAACAATGAGGATGACCTATGCAGCAGTTGATTGACATGGTGTCTTGCAGCTCAATTTAATGGGACTTCACTCAGAGGCTTCAGTGCTCGCTATCAGAAAACAATTTTCATTAGGGATGCTCAACCTTAACTGAGTCCATTGAAACTTAAAATTGGTTCACGTGCCTCATTGAGAGAAAACCTTCACCCCAACAGAATATATAGATACATAGAAGATAGGAGCAGGAGGAGGCCTTTTGGCCCTTCGAGCCTGTTCCGCCATTCATCATGAACATGGCTGATCATCCAACTCAATAGCCTAATCCTGCTTTCTCCCCATAGCCTTTGATTCCATTCTCCCCAAGTGCTATATTCAGCCGTCTCTTGAATATATTCAAAGTTTTAGCATCAACGCCTTCCTGTGGTAATGAATTCCTCTTTCTCTAACTCCTTGTGTAGGTTCCCATCTCCCTGGCATTTTAGTTTAAACCCTCCCCAACCGCTCTAACAAATAGCCCCCCCAGGACATCAGTTCCAGTCCTGTCCAGGTGTAACCTGTCCAGATTGTACAGGTCCCATCTCCCCCAGAACCGGTCCCAATTCCCCAGGAATCTGAAACCCTCCCCCTGACACCATCTCTTCAGCCACGTATTTATCCTATATATCCTGTCATTTCTACTCTGACTAGCACGTCAGAGTAGTGATCCTGAGATCACTACCTTTGAGGTCCGATTTCTTAACTTCCTTCCTAGCTTCCAGTGTTCTGCCTTTAGTACCTCATCCCTTTTTTTACCTATGTCGTTTGTACTGATGTGTACCACGACGACTGGCTGTTCACCCTCCCCCTCCAGAATGTCCTGTACCCGCTCCGAGACATCCTTGACCCTAACACCAGGGAGGCAACATACTATCCTGGAGTCTCGTTTGCAGCCACAGAAACGCCTGTCTATTCCCCTTACAATTGAATCCCCTATAACTGTTGCACCGTCACACACATATTACTCCTCCCTTCTGCAGCAGAACCAGCCATGGTGCCACGGGTTTGGCTGTTGCTGTTTTCCCCTGAGAGGCCATTCCCCTCAACAGTATCCAAAACGGTATATCTGTTCTGCAGGAGAATGGCCACAGGAGATTCCTGCACTACCTGCCTCGCTCACTTGCTCTGTCTGGTGGTCACCCATTACCTTCCTGCCTGCGGAGTCTGAGCCTGCAGTGTGACCACTTCTCTATACGTGCTATCCACGATGCTCTCCGACTCGCGTATGCTCCACAGAATGGCCTGGGTTAGGCCTTAGAGGTGAAGTAATACTGTTCTTTTTGATAAACAAAGCAATTTATAGGGCTATAGATAATAGACTATCTGTGAGATAACTAACTAAAATGCACTGACTGCGTATTAGAAACAGGGAGGATCTACAGGCCGTAGTGCGCCCGAAAGGCGGCACGGCTGATAGACGCTGGGAGATCTCTCTTCCGGGATCTACCCGGCTCGCCGCGCCTCTCGAGATTTAACGGAATCTTGTGAGACTTTGCGATGTGGGCAGGATCACATTTGAATAAATCTGCATTTTAGACTGGGACGGTTAGTCCCACTGTAATATGCACTCCCACGATCTACCCAAGACGTGGGATCTAACACCCTTGCCTTGGAGAATATTTAAAAAAGTGGCCCTAGAAATAGTAGACGCATTTGTGATCATTTTCCAGAATTCTACTTTGGAAGACTGCCAATGGATTGGAGTGGCTAATGTAACCCCACTTTTTAAAAAATGGAGGGAGAGAGAAAACGAGGAATTATAGACCAGTTAACCTGACACCAGTAGTGGGGAAAATGCTGGAGTTAATTATTGAGGATGAAATAACAGAGCATTTGGAAAGTGGGGACAGGATTGGTCAAGTCAGCATGGATTCACTAAAGGGAAATCATGCTTGACAAATCTTCTGGATTATTTTGAGGATGTGACCAGTCGAGTGGACAAGGGTGAACCAGTGGATGGTGTGTTTCTGGACTTTCAAAAGGCTTTTGCCAAGGTCCCGCACAAAAGATTAGTGAGCAATATTAAAGCTCATGGTATTGGGTGTGATGTATTGACATGGATAGAGATCTAGTTAGGATGGGAATAGAGGGATACGGACCCCGGAAATGTAGAAAATTTTAGTTTAGACGGTAACATGGTCGGCGCAGGCTTGGAGGGCCAAAGGGCCTGTTCCTGTGCTGTACTTTTCTTTGTTCTTTGTTCTTTGGTTGGCAGACAGGAAGATGAGAGTGGGAATACATGGGTTCTTTTCAGAGTGGCAGGCAGTGACTCGTGGTGTACCGCAAGGTTTAGTGCTGGGAACCCAGCTGTTCACAATATACATTAATGATTTGGACGAAGGAATTGCATGCAATATCTCTACATTTGCAGACAACACTAAGCTGGGTGGAAGTGTGTGCTGTGAGGAGGATGCAAAAAAACTGCAGGGTGACTTGGACAGTCTGGCTGAGTGGGCAAATACTTGGCAAATGCAACATCATGTGGATAAATGTGAGGTTATTCACTTTGGTGGCAAAAACAGGAAGGCAGATTATTATCTGAATTGTGGCAGTTTAGGAAAAGGGGAAGTGCAACGAGACCCGGGTGTCATGGTGGAACAGTCGCTGAAGGTTGGCATGCAGGCACAGCAGGCGGTGAGGAAAGCTAATGGCATACTGGCCTTCATAGCGAGATGATTTGAGTATAGGAGTAGGGATGTCTCTGCTGCAGATATACAGGGCCTTGGTGAGACCACACCTTGAGTATTGTGAGCAGTTTTGGTCTCCTAATTTGAGGAAGGACATTCTTGCTATTGTCCAGCGAAGGTTCACCAGACTAATTCCAGGGATGGCAGGACTGACAGATGAAGAAAGACTGGATTGATTGGGCTTGTACTCACTGGAGTTTAGACGAATGAGAGGGGATCTCACAGAAACATATAAAATCCTGATAGGACTGGACAGGCTAGATGCGGGAAGAATGTTCCCGATGTTGGGGACATCCAGATCTAGGGGTCACAGCCTAACAATAAGGGGTAAGCTATTCAGGACTGAGATGAGGAAGAACTTCTTCTCTCAGGGCGTTGTGAACTTGTGGAATTTTGTACCACAGAAAGCTGTTGGGGCCAGTTCATTGGAATATTCAAGAGGGTGCTGGACATGGCCCTTGCGGATAAAGGGATCAAGGGGTATGGAGAAAAAGGGGGAGTGGGATACTGAATTTGCATGATCAGCCATGATCATATTGAATGGTGATGCAGGCTTGAAGGGCCGAATGGCCTACTCCTGCACCTATTTTCTACTTTTCTATGTTTCTAACTCTGGCAAGTGCCGTTCAGTGCTAGTCTCCACAAATGGAACCAGACGGAATGGGACGGCACTCGTGGGGGTCTCCAAGGGGATCGGAGGCCCTGAGGTGCTTTCGCTCTGGACAGTGTAGCCACCTGGGTTGGCCACTTCCTCACACAAAATAGAAGAACGCAAAGGTTACAGGGAAAAATGGACAGTTGCAAAGAAACAAGCAGTTTGCAGAATCCCCTGTGTATTCTGGCTGCTAAAGAAACCAGACAGCATTGTAACTAACAAACTGCACATATTTAGTGAGCGATTCCCGGTGATTCCCAGGCACAATGGACACAACAGTTAACTGCAATCGCTACATTCTATAGAAGGTCAGACTTCTCGGCGCCAAAGGGAGTCTGAAACAATAAGCCCAAAGGACCGCCCAGTGATCAAGGAACAGCCCCGTTATTGGGGAAATTCAAATCAATCGATTGGGAAGAGACCCAATCGATTGCAAGTTTATAGAGGGTCTGCCCAGAAGGGCGCGAAGCCCTTGGGACCTATAAAAGTCAGGTCCCAGGACTGATTCTTTCTTCTTGACCAGCCGGCCGTCCCAGCAGAACACCTTTGCAGCAGAAGACCTTGAGAAGGAGAGGCATGGTCAGCAGCCGCCATCAAGTAAGTGTCATACAACGCACGCTATGAGAGTAGACACTCCTGACCCCTTTAGTCTGCACCAACTGGAAGCCTGCGGATCCAGGACAAAGCAAGAGGCCATTGTTCCCTGATCCAGCAGTTCCCTTATTCCAGATAAGTATTGGCCTGTTAGTGGCAGGAATAGCCTCCTAGTCTTTTAGTGTTATATGCATGAGTAATAAATAACTGTGTAATAATAAACGTGTCTTGTTTGAACTTACTAACTGGTGTATTGGTCATTGATCTGAACTTGAACTTGAATCTTATGGCAGTATCATAAGGATACCCGGCGACTCTAGAGCTTAGGAATAAAACAGAGCCAATTGAGTGTACAGCACACTCACCCAGAACGAGCAACAACAGGATGGCACCACGGCACTGCTGGTGCCACCTGGGCACCTTGGCACTGCCAGCCTGGCACCCTGGCAGTGCCACCTGGATGCCAACCTGACACTGCCAAGGCTGGTGGTGCCAAGCTGGCATTTTTCCCGTGATGGGGATCAGGCCCAGAGTTGCCTTGTGTGGGTTCAGTGGGTGCGGGGGGACTTGTGGGCCCCCTTATAAGTGAGTTAGAGGGCAGCACGGTGGCCTAGTGGTTAGCACAACCGCCTTGCGGCACTGAGGTCCCAGGTTCGATCCTGGCTCTGGGTCACTGTCCGTGTGGAGTTTGCATATTCTCCCCGTGTCTGCGTGGGTTTCGCCCCCACAACCCAAAAATGTGCAGAGTAGGTGGATTGGCTACGCTAAATTGCCCCTTAATTGGAAAAAATAATTGGGTAATCTAAATTTATATTAAAAAAAAGTGAGTTAGAACTTTGAGTGGGTTCAGAGGTCGTTTCGGGGGAGCGAGAGATTAGGATGCCATTTAAAAATAGCATTTCCAATCACCTTCTTGCATGTCAGTATGATTTATAAGGAGCTCCTATTCGATTACAGGTGCAGAAAATGACACTAATTGCGGCCTTAGAACATAGAACATAGAACAGTACAGCACAGAACAGGCCCTTCGGCCCTCAATGTTGTGCCGAGCCATGATCACCCTACTCAAACCCACGTATCCACCCTATACCCGTAACCCAACAACCCCCCCCTAACCTTACTTTTATTAGGACACTACGGGCAATTTAGCATGGCCAATCCACCTAACCCGCACATCTTTGGACTGTGGGAGGAAACCGGAGCACCCGGAGGAAACCCACGCACACAGGGGGAGGACGTGCAGACTCCACACAGACAGTGACCCAGCTGGGAATCGAACCTGGGACCCTGGAGCTGTGAAGCATTTATGCTAACCACCATGCTACCCTGCTGCCCCCAAAGGGCAGGGCGTTCCCTGCGGAGGCCTCGTATCTACCCGAATGGGCATTCAATAGCGTAGTGTTACTCGACACTCCAAGTACCGGGAAACACCCAGCTAAATGTGCTCACTACGGGACTCTGTTTCCATCCTTAGAAAATAGGAGCAAGAGGAGGCTATTCGACCCTTCGAGCTTGCACTGCCATTCATTATGACCATGGCTGATCACCCAACTCAGTAGCCTGATCCTGCATTGCCCCCCATAGCCTTTGATCCCCTACGCCCCAAGTGCTATATCTAACTGCTTCTGTTTTGGCCTCAACTACTTTCTGTGGTGGGGAATTCCACAGGCTCACCACTCTCTGGGTGAAGAAATTTCTCCTCATCTCTGTCTCAAATGGTCTACCCCGTATCCTCAGACAGTGACATCTGGGCCGGATTCTCCCCTACCTGGCGGGGCGGGGGTCCCGGCATGTTGGAGTGGCGTGAACCACTCCGGCGTCGGGCCGCCCCAAAGGTGCGGAAGTCTCCGCACCGTTAGGGGCCAAGCCCTCACATTGAGGGGCTAGGTTCCCACTCCGCCAGCTGGCGTGAACGGCCTTTGGCGCCACGCCAGCCGCGGCCGAAAGGACTTCGCCAGCCCGCGTAAGTCCATGTATGTGCCGGAGCGTCAGCGGCTGCTGACGTCATACCGGCGCATGCGCAGGGGAGGGGGTCTCTTCCGCGTCCGCCATGTTGAAGACCACGGCGAAGGCGGAAGAAAAAGAGTGCCCCCATGGCACTGGCCCGCCCGTTGATCGATGGGCCCCGATCTTGGGCCAGGCCACCGTGGGGGCACCCCCCGGGGTCAGATCGCCCGCGCCCCTCCCCCCAGGACCCCAGTGCCCGCCCGCGCTGCCAATCTCGCCGGTAAAAGAGGTGGTTTAATCAACGCCGGCGGGAGAGGCTAGTCATCGGCGGGACTTCGGCCCATCATGGGCCGGAGATTCACCGCGGGGGGCGGAGAATTTGGGACATGGTGGGGGAGGGATCGAAGCCGGCCCCATGCGATTCTCTGACCCGGCGGGGGGTCGGAGAATCCCGCTTCTGGTTCTGGACACCCCCACTATTGGGAACATCCTTCTTGAATCTATTGTTGCGTTAACGTATCTCATTATGTTACACTGAGCATAACGGATAAATGTACTTAGTTTTGATCCCTGGCGATGGGAGAAAGGCGACAAGAGTGCTATAATTGGCCTCAGTGGCCATAGACAAGGATCCAGTGTTCTGGCACTATCCGACAATCACTGTTGGACTTGTGTAGTGGTAGATCTAATTTGAGGATAGATTGTTCACAGATGTGATGAACCCAATGATTATTGTAAAGGAATCTATATGAAGTACAAGCACTTAAATTAGGTGTCCCAACCTTGAGATACTTTGCCTTTTCAGGGCTTACCTTGAAGAGAGGAAAGGATAAAATGAAAGAAAATATGTGTTGTTTTTGATTTTGAACTTCACTCTTACATAATGCAAGGCACTTAATAAATAATTTAGGAAGAGACAAATGCTGCCTCATATCAATGCGGTTGACTCTTAACTGGCCATCAAGGGTGATGCACGATCAATCACTACTGAAGCGAGATTGTAGTCCAATTGAAGGCTTTAGTGAACAAGTAGTTACCCCTGTAGCTCCGGTACAGAATGGGGGTCACTAGGATACTGTTTGTGTTCCCAATTGTTCTTGTATAAAACCTACGAAAAATACTAATCCTAATCATAATATGTGTGTTTTTAGACCACACACACTGTGTAAAGAAAACTAACTTGGCTGGGACTGGAGTATGATGAATGTTTCCGCAAATGGTGATGCCCGATAGTTCCAGAGAGGTGGCGTCTCCAGTGTGTTATCAGGCTCTCCTACTTAGGGAAACATTTATTATTGCCCACTCATCCTCATACAATATCCTTTGGCTCTGCTAGTTTTCTCATGCTGAAATGAGGTAGTGCTGTATTCATGCTAACATGAAATCACACCCCTACTGTTTACATGAACTGAGACAGACTAAACTTCTCCCCTTATTTATCCTTTCAAAACAACTATGAGTCAGTTTGTCACTGGCACTCTTGCTCTATGAATCTTCTCTCTGCTCGAGTCAGAATACACTTAGAAAATATGAAAACAATTGGCGTGTTAAAGAATTTAATTCAAGCTGTGTGTATACATATATATCAACAGAATCATACTGTAAGATGCACAGAGAAATATAAATTACATAGAACATGCTAACTCTTAAACCTCTGCAGAGGTGAAATTAGTATTCAAAGCATATAATTAGACCAAACAGAAGGAAGCCATTCAGCCCATCATGCCTTTTTAAAGGAACTATCCAAATTGTCCAATTTGCCTGCTCCTTTTCATAATCTTGAATATTCTTCATTTTTAAGTATGTGTCTCGAAACCTTTGAAAGTAAATTACTTTTGAAAATGGAAGCATGAATACAAATGAGAAAGTATTTAGTATTTCACTGAAATTAAATTATTAATTTGGGAACTGTTTGTTTCCTTTTGTTGCCATTTTTTCTTTCACCTTTCTCTACTTTGTCTGCTTGCTTTTGATCTCTCTTTTTTGGAGTTTATTTTTCTTTTGCCCATCTAGGATTATTGGATTATGTACTTGTGCAATGGAACCAAATGGAAAGTCTTTACTAATTATAGATCTGTTCTTTCTCGAGACCCAGGTGCCTAGCCAATTCTGAAAAAATCCTGTCCCTCTTAACTCCTGATCTTATGTTAATCACCATGTGCTCAGCTAGTTTATTATTTATTATTTTATTTAGAGCTTTTTCAAAGTGTTTCAAGCCTCTGAGTGTCTGATCCTCTCTTTCAACAAAGGTACTCATATTGATTTCTCACTAAAATATAGCAAAGGCAATCATAAAATATTTGTTGAAATGCTGGAAAGTTCCATTGAATCAGTTTCAGCCTCTGGATTAATTCCCAAGCAAATGCCAATTTTGTTACGATCCCCTTGGGGATCCATAAATCAAAAGAATCAAATTCATCAAATGATCCCAAATAAAGAAATTACAGGACAAAATTTCACTTTTTGTACCTGGTCACAGTATTTATAAAGCTGGTTCAATTCAGTTTCTGGTCAATGGTATCCCCTAGAATGTTGATAGTGGGGGATTTGTCCAAGGTAATGCCATTGAGTATCAAGGAGCGATGGTTGGATCTTCGCTTTTTGAGAGTTGGTCACTGCCTGCCACTTGTGTGGCCACTTATTAGCAAACCTGAATGTTATCCATGTCTTGTTGTACATGGGCATGGATTGCTTCAGTAGCTGAGGAGTTGCAAATGGTGCTGAACATTGTGTATGTGCAGTCATCCGCAAACATCCCCACTTCTTAACCTATGATGGAGGGAAGGATATTGATGAAACAATTGAAAATAATTGGACCTGGGAAACTACCCTGAGGAATTCCTGCAGTGATGATCTGCGATGGAGATAATTTATCTCCAACAACCACAACCATCTTCCTTTGTGCTACCAGTGGAATTTCCCCCCTGATTCACAATGACATTCAGTCAAATACTACCTTAATGTCAAGGACAGTCACTCTGACTCACCTCTTGAGGTCAGCTAGTTTGGAATAAGGCTGCAATGAGGTCAGGAGCTGAGTGGCCCTTGTGGAAACCAAACTAACCATCAGTAAACAGTTGTTGCTGAGTAAGTGCTGCTTGAAAACACTGCGAACAACACTTTCCATAACTTTGCTGCTCATTGAATGTATACTGATGAGGCGGTAATTCGTCTGATTGGATTTGTCCTGCTTTTTATGGACAGTACATAGCAGAGCAATTTCCCACATTGCTGAGCAGATGCCAGTGCTATAACTATACTGGAATAATTTGGCTAGTGACACGGCTATTTCTTGAGCACAGATCTTCTATACTATTGCTAGAGTGTTGTCAGGGCCCAAACCCTTTCCAGTATCTAGTGCCTTTGGCCATTTCTTGATATTTAGGTGGAGTGAATCGAATTGGCTGAAGACTGACATCTGTGAGGCTGGGGACCTCAGAAGGAGACCAAGATGGATCAAATGCTTGGCACTTCTGGCTTAAGGGATCACTGTTGCAATTTCTTATTTATTAATTTCATTTTCCAATGAATTTGCTTGTTTCTCTCATACTTCAAACAATAATTAGAATTTGTAACAAAATACTTTTTGTACATTAATTTAGCACAAATATAATGCAACATTAAATGAAACCTGTGGATAGGTTGTGTTTACAATACAGTTGTGCAACAACAAGTTAGTGCCAGAGAAGTCAGAATGGTATGTTTGTATTAGCTACAGAGTTAAATTGTTTTGTAAATGTAGGATTTGAGGTGCTGTGATTTCTGGGCCACCTTGTCAAACCCCCTTGACTCCTCCTACTTACCTTTCCTCTGGTTACCCACACTTATTTTCAGGCAGCTAGCTGTAATCCCTCTTCTGACCTCTGCAGCACTGTTCCTGGATTGGCGGCATGTTGGCACAGTGGTTAGCACTGCTGTTTCACAGCTCCAGGGTCCCGGGCTCAATTCCAACCTCGGGCGACTGTCTGTGTGGAGTTTGCACTTACTCGCCATGGCTGCGTGGGTTTCCTCTGGGTGTTCAGGTTTCCTCCCACAGGCCAAAGATGTGCAGGTTAAATGAGGTTAGGGGAAGGGAGTGAGTTTACATAGGGTGCTCTTTCAGTTGGTCGGTTGTGATAAAGCCAGGGGAGTCCAACGAGCTTCTTAAAAGTCCTTTATTTCAGCAGCACCAGCATCGTATGCACAGGGCCCGGTTACCTTTCACCAGGTCCTCATTCCTTTTTAGCTAGCTCTACAGCTGCTGGCCTTTTATGCTAGTGCTGCGTTAACTCAGTCGAATTGAACACGGGGAACAATCATCCCCAGCTGGATGAGTCCTGTGCAGGTCATTACACTCCTCCCCCCCCAAAGTCGGAAACCCCTCTCCAGGACAGCCATTTAGGAGTAGTGGATAGGAGAGATCCAAACGGGTGCAAACCCCACAGTGGCCAGACAACAAACATTAAAAAAAATTGTTTTGTTTGAGGCAGAGAAGCAGGACGGGCAGGCGTGTGCTCCACCAAGCATTACATCCGGCCCGACACCCTCACCAGTCACATAGGGGGCGAAGCTGGCAACAGCCGAACCCGGGGACGGCGCGCACCACGGCATCGGACCCATCAACCCAAGGCCCAATCAGCATGGCATGCCTTCCAGTCGCAGAGGGAACAGGCGGGGGGTGTGGAGGGGGGGGGGGGGAGGGGGGGGGGGGGGGGGGGGGAGTGGGAACATCGGACAGCGTCCACCTCAACGTCCCGTAACTCCCTAATGCTCATTACATTTTCTTTCAAAAATCGGGCACTCTAAATTCTACCTAAAAATAAAGCACCTACCAAAATGCCCAGGGAGCTGTCACCCCGACATTCTTTCTGTACCTCTACACAGGCAAATAAACACACAGCGCAAATAAAAAAAACAGCAGGGCCCCGTGCAAGCTGTCACAGGACCAGAAGTCACACATGGAATGCCCAGTCAACTCCACATCAGAGTCTCTAGGCACAAAACCTGCAGTCGTACAATAACTGTCAGCTCACAGGCAAAACATCACTATTGCAAATCCCACAGCCCGAGCAGCCACAGAACAGTCTTCCAAACACAACACCGCAATCACGACCAGAATGACGTTCCAAAACAGTGGCAGCAACTTGAGAACGGACTCCCCGGTGGACCACTCTGCCAGCATCAGGAAACAACAACAGGCAGGGACGGACAAAACGTGACACAACCCACACCAGAAATCGCTCAGAAGATACCGCATCTGGTACTGCCGGACAAGGCAGACTCCAGATCACTCCCAGCTGACACACTTCACGAGTCGTCAGCAAAAAAAACTCGACCCGGCGCTCGCCTTCCATGACATTATAGGCTCCGGGAAAAAAACACCACAGAAACAAACTCTGTACCGTAGTTCACTCTTTTAAAAAATAAATTCCGGGGAGGTAGCTCAGCCGAACAGACAGCACGCCAACAGCTGCAATTTATCATCGTCGCCAATGTGATAAAGCCAGGGGAGTCCAACAAGCTTCTTAAAAGTGCTTTATTTCAGCAACAGCATCATACATTCACAGGGCCTGGTTACCTTTTACCAGGTCCTCATTCCTTTTTAGCTGGCTCTACAGCTGCCTGCCTTTTATGCTAGTGATGGAACCATCAATTCACGAGACACATGCTTTCAGATATGAACAGTGGTCTTAATCTACTTACTTCAGAGCCAGCCTGTTACCCGTTGAACTCTCGATGAACTCAGGCTGGCTCTGGACACGGTTATTTATACAGCAGTCTAGGGGGAGGAGTCATGGGC
Organism: Scyliorhinus canicula; assembly: GCF_902713615.1. Classification (NCBI taxonomy): domain Eukaryota; kingdom Metazoa; phylum Chordata; class Chondrichthyes; order Carcharhiniformes; family Scyliorhinidae; genus Scyliorhinus; species Scyliorhinus canicula. Next base: position 233,660,360 of record NC_052148.1, read on the forward strand.
GGAGCCAAGGGTGGAGCCCTGTACAAACTCCTGAGCATTCCCAGAGCTACTCCTCCTAGTGGTCGGATAACGCTACTGCGCTTACAATAGTATTGGTAAATACAGTGTGAATTACTAGGTGCCATTCACCGCAGCTAGTGCTGGGTTAACTCAGTCCAATTGAACACGGGGAACAATCATCCCCAGCTGGATGAGTCCTGTGCGGGTTATTACATTGGTGCAGACCCAATGGGCTGACTGGCCTCCTTCTGCACTGTGGGAATTCTGTGGGGATTCTATGGATTCCATGGACTCCCTGGCCCGACGCAGCTGCTGATAGATTCTCTGCCTGGATCTCGCCCAGCCTGAGTCAGGAAGGACAGGCAAGGCAGGCACGGAAGAAATTTGGCATAATTAAGTGGGTACAGAGTGGCATTCTGATTGTCAATCCAAAAACGTTATGGCCCATTATATCTAATCATCGCTTGAGTGCAAAACATTCATTGCAATTACGGCCAAAACTACATGTTAAAACAGGTCCATCTTATTAGCACAGTACCCATTTATCACCTGTTACCCTTTCACCAAAATTACCCTCACGAGCTCTTACAGCAATAATCGGCCTATATTGTGTCACTAATTCAAAACTTTTGCATTGAATATGTAGAATTCACAAAGGGAAGATTGAAAATTCAGGATTACAAAATGCATTCTGTCCAAGATTGTACAATTTATATGTTTATTACGATGGTCAGTTAACCACAGATCTGATGGGCGAATTCAGCAACCTCATGCTCTGAGTGGAAACTCTTACTCAAAGCAAGCATGGGAACAATGAAATTGCACTTAGAAAAACAACATTTAATCTTCTAAAATTATTTTTACTTAACATATTCTGTCAATACTCATTGTCAATTATGTATCACTTTGTTATTGTCACAATATCTAGTTGGCTATTTTCTTTATTCTGTAGGTTAAAATGACAAACATTTTGTTTACAAATCACTCTGTAATTGAAATTACATTTCGACACATTATGCACCACAGAATATATCTTGAGTTAGATAATGTAAATCAGCACATTTCATATTGAGTGCTTTAGGGTTGTTCCTATAAACAACAGATGGGAACGGAACCTTTAGCTGATGTAATTATGTGGGGCAGAACTTTACCTTCCCCCAGCATGAGATTTGCAGCCACTGAACCAATAAATCTCCCAGGTGATATTCCTACTGCCCTCCTGCCCATTCCAGCTTATTTGAATTTTATGGGGGGGGGGAAGGGTGCATGGCCATGGTCAATTATTGGCCACTTAAAAGGCCACTTCCTGCCTAACCACAATTTTGCGGTTGGATGGAGGAGTTCAGGAATGGGAGATGTCTGCAGGTCACCCAACTTGGCCCAAGGCCATGATGTTGGGGGAAGCCTTCCTCATTGTCCTTCTTTCCACATTGGGTGTCCCATCTCCAAGGTCAGCCTCTGCATGTGTAACCTTCTTGCCGGCATTTCCATCACGATCCCCAGGTCCCTCTCCTTAACCCCGAGGCCTCACCCATGACACTTACCAGGCCTCGGGCTCCAGGGTCTGAATTTTCCACTTGTTGGGCACATGCGACCAGTGGACCCGGAAGCTGATGTTGAATCTATCCCGGGAAACATCAGGTTAGAAACGCTATGTCAGGCTGGCTGACCAGCGATAAACACATAATTTTGTTGGTGCAGCATTCTGTATGGGTACAGGAGCATGTTGGGCACCAAATCCAATGGGAACCTAGAGGAGCGGAGCATCCCAAAGGACCAGAGGCAGCTCCGTGAAGGCTGACAGGGTCTACAGAGGGAACTGTCCTGCAAATGAACTGAATCCTCTGAAGATACAATGGTATCTGCAACTGTTGGGCATACCAGGCAGGAGGGCAACATCAGTGGGCTTTCTGTCCCCTGTTTTTCAGATGGGTGTCTGGGCATTCTTGTTGAGGCAGTCAATGCCAGATGTGACATTTTAATGCCATGGGATGGCAGGAAGAGGCCATTGTACCTCACCAAGAAGGCATGGACAGAGGTCACTGGGCATGACATGGGTCATCGCACGTGGGTACAGTGCCGTAAAAGGTTTAACAACCTTCTGCATTCCGTAAAGGTGAGTACCAAGTTGGCATGTGTAGATATGTGTTGAGGGGTGGCTGTTTCTTGTAGCGCTGAGGGGTGTATGAGTGTGTGTGCCAAATTGCACTGAAACCTATGCCAGCAAAGGCGGGGTAATCTGCCCATTTGATGCCCATTTAAAGATAGCACCCAAATCTCTGTGAAGTATGTTGAAGTAAGTGAACTGAGTATGTAGAGCCGGCCTTACAGGCTCCATCAGGCCCGCCCCAACAGAGTGGCACCATAAATCCCACCCACTCATTTGTTGAACTGACTGGCACAGGATCTGGAGAGATAACTCCGATAAATGGAGCTCCTCAGTGCAGGAACAGATCGTGATGCCATTTATAAATGGTGCCCGATCTCTCAACCTCCCAATGTGACCGCCCCCCCCCCCTCCCCCCCCCAACTCAACTATAAGGGGGTCATCGGGCTCCTCGGCACCCCACCTCATACAGGCAGGGCACACCTGGTCCAATGTTCGGCGTGGGCAAAATACCAGCCTGGCACCCTGGCAGTGCCCCTACCAGCCTTGCAGTCCCACTAAGGCACCCTGGCAGTGCCAGGCTGGCACCAGGTTTCACTGACAGGGTGCCAGACTGGCAGTGCCAAGGTTTCCAAGTGGCACCAGCATTGCAAGGGTGTCACCCTACCCGGAGGCCAACCACGCAGGGGCCTCCGATCGCTTCGGAGACCCTCCAAGTGCTGGTACGCCTGGTCCCAGTGTGTGGACACCAGTACTATCAGCGTTCGGCTGGGGTCTCCTCGGCGAGGCCAATAGAAGCCGTGTGGCTGTTCAATCCGGCATGAGCACAGCTAAGTGGGTTGTTAAACTAATTTAACCATGCGATACTGGGTCCTGCCCATTGTTGTCGGGATCCAGATCGCGACATTTCACAAGATCTGGTTAGACCTCACGAGGCCCAATAGCCATTGAGAATCAGGGGGGAGGCTAGTTCTGGGATTTACTAGCCGTGTCCCGCTCCATTTCCGGTTAGAGGCGGCTGGCAAACTGCACCCTCAGTGTTTCACTATTAAGTATTATACAGTTTTATCATAATTTTATTAATTGCTGTACATTATTATTGAAATATTTATCAAAGTGCATCTGTTTTTGCTGGTTTTGCTTTTCGAATGACGTACAGCGATGTCATGTGCACTTTACAGCAAATTAAGTGAAACAGTGGCTATGGCCTGGACATTGTTTCCAGCCATCTCGGGGATATTTGTTAACTAATGTAAACTCCAGCTGGCACAAGGAATTACTCATGTTGGGATTTCAGTTGTTTTTAATATACCATTAAATCATAGTAAGATTATTCTTTGGCAATTTTAAAGTGCAAATTTAATAAAAAGGAATAAGAGTTTGATTTCAGAACAGGCAAAATAAACCCACCTGCACTTTAATCAGTTTATAACATCTTAATCTCATCTTGAATGAATGTTCTTATATCCTGGGCCAAAGAGAAATCTGGCTCAAGGGTGGTAGTGACTACCCCTTACCATACCTTCCCGTTCAGCTCTAAATTTCACTGCATTCCCCTAACTGAACTGCAGTGCAATTGTGGCTCTCGTCACCAGGTCCCACGTTAGCCTACTGCTCTTGCATCCTTTTCTCATCTAAGCATCTCACCCTCTATAGTAGTCAAGGAGGAGTCTGGAAAGGAGAATCAAAAATGGTTTATTTCCAACTCTTGGTTTGGGAAAAGTATATACAAACAATAGTTCAAGTCCTAGCCGGGGACATTCTGGTATACTGGCTCCTACCTGGGCAGGCTTTTATCATGTGGAACTGACAGCCCATTCAGAGGCGGAGGTCCCTCAGTAGGGGATATACCCCACAAAGCTCACAGGGAGATTAATTGGGCCATCCCTGTAGGTTCTATGGGGGTTATAACACCCTCATTCGTAACTATTTTACTTCTCTTAAAATCCTTTTTTTTGTTTAACACTCTCCCACACCTCAGGATGACTTCCTGGCCAAGATTTTTTGTCCCTCTGCTAGCTTTTGCATGAAGTGCCTGCTTAGGCTTGGCGATTCAAATATTAATCTAAATTCTTTTTAGCTCCATGTCATGACTTGTCTTAATTCCATTTTATCTCCCACTTGAACTCATGCTTTCATAGCTGCATAAGAAAGAGGAAAGGACTATTCACGACCAGCAGAGATCTCAAAATGCTTTACTTCTAAAATGGAGTTTTGAAGTGCAGTCACGATTGTAATCTTGGAAACAGCAGAGGTCCTGTGGTGCAGTGTTAATATCCTTGCCTCTGAGTCAGCAACTCTGGCTTCAAGTTGCACCCCGAGACTCAGACTTCACCATGGGAGGTACGGTCATAACATGGCCAAAAAATCCTACCAATATCCCACTGGCAGGAGGTGAGAGTGGCAGAGTCTCCTGGATAGCCTGAATCATGTGGTAGTTGCAGCACAGCAGCCTCCCCCATATTAAAAGACAAGAGTACTTGCTGTGGGATACACTCCATGGCAAGTATCCTCCTCCCTTCAAGCAACTAACAGACTGAGAATATAGGAAACACAGCAGCCAATTTGCACACAGCACCACAAACAACAAGGTGATAATAACCAGATAATCTGTTTTTGTGATGTTGATGGAGAGATAAATATTGGCCCGGACCTCAGGGATAATTCGCCTGCTGTTCTTCAAAATTGTGTCATGGAATCATTTATATCTACCAAGGCAGGAAGGTGAGGCCTTGATAAAGTATCTAATCTCATCTCATCATTCACCCACCTGTTCACTGTCAGCCGCATACCCTTCCAATTCCACATGGAAAATGTCCTGGCTTCCAGGGTCAGCAGAGGCAGCAGGAGTTAAATCCTGCCATAGGTGACTGCTTTGCCGAATACGGCTCAGTCCACATGCTTGACCCCAAATGTCTAGCCTATCATGCCATTCACAGCTTCTCTAGGCACAGCTTTTGTTTCTTTACTTGTCCTATTCCCACTCCTTTTGGTCCTATGAACCCTTTTGTCATTTAATCTCTTCTGCCTTGCACCATATCATGGACTTTTCCTTGTGTTCCTTTTCCTGCCTTCCCTTCTTTCACTTGCATAAAATTTTTTGATTTGATTTGAATTGATTTGATTTATTATTGTCACATGTATTAGTATACAGTGAAAAGTATTGTTCTTGCATGCTGTACAAACAATGAAAAATGAAATGAAAATCACTTATTGTCATGAGTAGGCTTCAATGAAGTTACTGTGAAAAGCCCCTAGTCGCCACATTCCGGCGCGGCTGGTACGGGAATCGAACTGTGCTGCTGGCCTGGTTTAAAAGCCAGCGATTTAGCGCAGTGAGCTAAACCAGCCCCTAATGTATACCATACATAGGGAAGGAAGGACAGACTGCAGAATATAATGTTACAGTTATAGAAAGGTGTAGAGATAAGATAAACTTAATACGAGGTAAAAGTTTTGAAGAACTGAAGAAGTGGGTCCAGGAGCAGCAGACGACTCTGCTGCGCTGCTTCCAGGATCTGAAAGTGGAGCTGCTGGAGTCCATCAAGGTAACCAACAGGGAACTGATGGAGACCCAGACGGCCCAGGGGGCTGCGATCCGGGAGCTGCAGCAGCAGGCCGCCGAGAGGGAGGACGAGGTCGTGGCCGTGGTGGGGAAGGTGGAGGTGCACGAGGCGCTCCATAAAAGATGGCAGGAGCGGTTCGAGGAGTTGGACAACCAGTCGAGGAGGAAGAATTTACGGATCCTGGGCTTCACGGAGGGGCTGGAGTGGTCGGACCTAGCGGCCTATGTGGTGATGATGCTGAACACGCTGATGGGGGCTGGGTCCTTCCAGGGGCCCCTGGAGTTGGAGGAGGCCCACAGAATTCTGGCTAGGAGGCCCAAGCCGAACGAGCCGCCGCGGGCGGTGTTGGTGAGGTTCCACCGGTTCGTGGATCGTGACTGTGTGCTCCGGTGGGCCAAGAAGGAGCGGAGCAGCAAATGGGAGAACACAGAGGTGCGGATCTTCCAGGACTGGAGTGCGGAAGTGGCGAGGCGGAGAGCCGGGTTTAACCGGACGAAGGCGGTGCTCCACAGACGGTAGGTGGGGGGGACTGACAATGGGAGTGGCCCTGGAGGAGGCGGGGCCCGGCAGGGCGAAAGCACGGGCTTTCTGCAGGGTCCCCGCGCTGGGAGAGGGAGGGGGCGGGGTTTTCTTTTCCCGCGCAGGAGCGGGGGAGGGTGGACTGGTTGATGGGCACTATGGAGGAGGGGCAGTCCCACGTTGGGAGGAGCCGAAAGTAGGGCGGGAGCCGCTGTGGTCAGCAGAAGATAGCTGGCTCACGGGAGTGCTATAGAGGGGGGGGGGGGGGCGCGGCTAGGAGGGGTCCTAGCCTGGGGGGGGGGGGGAGGGGGGGGGGGTTACCGGGTTGCTGCTGAAACGGTCAGGAAGGAGCTGGAGGACGCAGGGGGTGCTGGAGGGGGGGAGGTGCCGCCGTGGGAAACTGGCAGAGCGTCGGACGCTGGCCGGGGGTGGGCAAGGGATGGGGTATGGCTAATCGGCAGGGGAAGGGGGCAGGGAGCCTTCGGATCCGGCTGATAACCTGGAATGTGAGGGGGCTGAATGGGCCGGTCAAAAGGGCCCGAGTAGTTGCGCACCTGAAGGGACTGAAGGCGGATGTGGCCATGCTCCAGGAGACACACCTGAGAGTGGTGGACCAGGTCCGGCTGAGAAAGGGGTGGGTGGGCCAGGTATTCCACTCAGGGCTGGACGAGAAGAGTAAGGGGGTAGCGATCCTGGTGGGGAAGAAGGTGTCGTTTGAGGCGTTGAAGGTGGTGGCTGACAGTGGCGGGAGGTACGTGATGGTGAGTGGCAAGCTGCAGGGGGAGCGGGTAGTGTTGGTGAATGTTTATGCCCCAAATTGGGACGATGCGGGGTTCATGCGGCGTATGCTGGGCCGCATTCCGGACCTGGAGGTGGGGGGCCTGATCATGGGGGGAGACTTTAACACGGTGCTGGATCCCCCATTGGATCGATCCGGGTCCCGGACGGGTGGGAGGTCGGCGGTGGCTAAGGTGCTGGGGGGATTTGTGGACCAGATGGGGGGGGTGGACCCTTGGAGGTTTGCGAGGCCAAAGGCCAGGTAATACTCGTTTTTCTCCCATGTGCATAAGGCCTACTCGAGGATTGGCTTTTTTGTCCTGAGCAGGGGGCTGGTGTCGAGGGTGGAGGAAGTGGAATACTCCGCCATTGCCATTTCGGATCATGCCCCGCACTGGATGGACCTCGGGCTGGGGGAAGAGAGGGACCAATGTCCGCTCTGACGCATGGAGGTGGGGCTGCTGGCAGAGGAGGAGGTGGCCGGGACGGTCCGGGGGTGTGTTGGGGGATGCCTCGGGGCCAGTGATGGCGGGGAGGTTCGGGTGGGGACGGTCTGGGAGGCATTGAAGGCGGTGATGAGGGGGGAGTTGATCTCCATCCGAACCCATGGGGAGAGGGGGGAGCAGAGGGAGAGGGAGAGACTGATAGGGGAGATGGTGCAGGTGGACAGGAGATATGCGGAGGCCCCAGAGGAGGGATTGCTGGGGGAGAGGCGTAGCCTTCAGGCCAGATTTGACCTACTGATGACCAGAAAGGCGGAAGCCCAGTGGAGGAAAGCACAGGGGGCGGTGTATGAACACGGGGAGAAGTCGAGCAGGATGCTGGCGCACCAGCTCCGGAAGCGAGACGCGGCCAAGGAGATTGGGGGAGTGAGGGATAGCGCCGGGAAGGTGGTGCGGAGGGGGGTAGAGGTCAATGGGGTCTTCAGGGACTTTTATGGGGAACTGTACCGGTCTGAGCCCCCAGTGGAGGAGTGTGGAATGGGGCGCTTCCTGGTCAGGTTGTGTTTCCCGAGGGTGGAAGAGGAGCGGGTGGAGGGACTAGGGGCGCCGATCGAGTTGGAGGAGGTTGTCAAAGGGATAGGGAGCATGCAGTCGGGGAAGGCGCCGGGGCTGGACGGGTTTCTGGCGGAATTCTATAAAAAGTATTTGGACCTGTTGGGCCCCCTGTTGGTCCGGACCTTTAACGAGGCATGGGAGGGGGGGGGGGGGCTTTGCCCCCAACTAAGTCGCGGGCGCTGATTTCCTTGATCCTGAAGCGGGACAAGGACCCTCTGCAGTGTGGATCATATAGGCCGATTTCGTTGCTGAACGCCGATGCTAAGCTGCTGGCAACATCCTGGCCACTAGAATAGAGGATTGTGTGCCGGGGGTCATACATGAGGACCAGACGGGGTTTGTGAAGGGAAGGCAGCTGAACACAAATGTGCGAAGACTCCTCAATGTCATTATGATGCCGGCGGTGGAAGGGGAGGCGGAGATAGTGGTGGCGTTGGAAGCGGAGAAGGCCTTCGATAGGGTGGAGTGGGAGTACTTGTGGGAGGTGTTGGAGAGGTTTGGGTTTGGGGAGGGGTTTATTCGGTGGGTGAGGCTGCTCTACGAGGCCCCGATGGCAAGTGTAGCCATGAATAGGAGGAGGTCGGAGTACTTTCGGCTGCATCGGGGGACGAGACAGGGGTGCCCCCTGTCCCCCTTGCTCTTCGCGCTAGCAATTGAGCCCCTGGCCATGGCATTGAGGGAGTCAGGGAACTGGAGGGGCATAGTGCGGGGGGGGGGGGGGGGGGGGGGGGCGAGGGAGGAGCATCGAGTGTCACTGTACGCGGACGACCTGCTGCTGTATGTGGCGGACCCAGTGGGGGGAATGCCGGAGGTGATGAGGATCCTTGGAGAATTCGGGGGTTTCTCGGGGTATAAGCTGAACCTGGGCAAGAGCGAGGTGTTTGTGGTGCATCCGGGGGAGCAAGAGGAGGGGATTGGTAGGCTCCCACTGAAGCAGGCAGGGAAGAGCTTCAGGTACCTAGAGGTCCAGGTGGATGGGAGTTGGGGGGCCCTGCACAAGCTCAACCTCACAAGGTTGGTGGAGCAGATGGAGGAGGAGTTTAAGAGGTGGGATATGTTACCGCTGTCACTGGCGGTGAGGGTGCAGTCCGTCAAGATGACGGTGCTCTCGAGGTTTTTGTTCTTGTTCCAGTGCCTCCCCATCTTTATCCCAAAAGCCTTTTTCAGGAGGGTCAACAGCAGTATCACGGGATTTGTGTGGGCGCATGGGACTCCAAGGGTTCGAAGAGTGTTCCTGGAACGAGGCAGGGATAGGGGGGGGCTGGCGTTGCCCAACCTCTGTGGATACTACTGTGCGTAAGTGGGTAATGGGCGAGGAGGGGGCAGCGTGGAAGAGGATGGAGGCGGCGTCTTGTGTGGGCACGAGCCTGGAAGCGCTAGTAACGGCGCCGTTGCCGCTCCCTCCAACGAGGTATACCACGAGCCCGGTGGTGGCGGCTACCCTTAAAATTTGGGGGCAATGGAGACGGCACAGAGGAGAAATGGGGGGCTTGATGGAAGCCCCGATACGGGGGAACCATCGGTTCGTCCCAGGGAGCATTGATGGCGGATTCCGGGGCTGGCACAGGGCAGGGGTTAGGAGGTTGAGGGACCTGTTTGTGGAGGGGAGGTTCGCGAGCTTGGGGGAGTTAGAGGGGAAGTTTGGGCTCCCCCCGGGGAACATGTTTAGGTACATCCAGGTGAGGGCGTTTGCCAGGCAGCAGGTGGAGGGGTTCCCCTTGCTGCCTCCACGGGGGGTGCGGGATAGGGTGCTCTCGGGGATGTGGGTCGGAGGAGGGAGGATCTCGGACATATACCGGGTGATGCAGGAGGTAGACGAGGCCTCGGTGGAGGAACTAAAGGGTAAATGGGAAGAGGAGCTGGGTGAGGAGATTGAGGAGGGGACATGGGCGGATGCCCTGGAGAGAGTGAATTCCTCCTCTTCCTGTGCGAGGCTTAGCCTCATACAGTTCAAGGTGCTGCATAGGGCCCACATGACTGGGACAAGGATGAGTAGGTTTTTCGGGGGCGAGGACAGGTGTGCTAGGTGCTCGGGGAGCCCAGCGAACCACGCCCATATGTTTTGGGCGTGCCCAGCGTTGGGGGAGTTTTGGAAGGGGGTAGCAAAGACGGTGTCGAGGGTGGTGGGATCCAGGGTCGAGCCAGGCTGGGGACTCGCAATTTTTGGGGTGGCAGTGGAGCCGGGAGTGCAGGAGGCGATAGAGGTCGGGGTCCTGGCCTTTGCGTCCCTAGTAGCCCGGCGGAGGATCTTGCTCCAGCGAGAAGGATGCGAGGCCCCCAAGCGTGGAGGCCTGGATCTCGGATATGGCAGGGTTCATTAAATTGGAGAGGGTGAAATTTGCCCTGAGGGGATCAGTACAAGGGTTTTTCAGGCGGTGGCAGCCCTTTCTGGACTTCCTGGCGGAACGGTAGGGAAATAGGCTGACAGCAGCAGCAACCCGGGGGGGGGGGGGGGGGGGGGTAAGGATGGGGGGAGGGAGAACTGTACACATGGGTTTGTGGAGGGTGCTATCTCTCTCCCTTTTTTTTTCTCTCTTTTCTCTGTCTTTTGGTTTCTGTTTTTTTTCTTTTTTTTTCCTTTTGTTTGAAGTTGCTCTTGCAGCTGGGGGGCATTGTTTACGGGGTGTTACCGCGGGTGTACGTTAATAGAGTTATGATGTTTATATTTTGTATTTTGTAAAAACTTCAATAAAAATTATTTATTAAAAAAAACTTAATACGAGGTACGTCCATTCAAAAGTCTGATGGCAGTAGGGAAGAAACTGTCCTTGAGTCGGTTGTTACATGACCTCAAACTTTGGTATCTTTTTCCTGACGGAAGAAGATGGAAGAGAGTATGTCTGGAGGGCGTAGGGTCCTTAATTATGCTGGTTGCCTTTCTGAGACAGCGGGAATTATAGATAAAGTCAATGGATGGGAGGCTGGTTTGCATGATGGACTGGGCTACATTCACGACCTTTTGTAGTTTCCTGCGGTCTTGGGCAGAGCAGACTCCATACCAAGATGTGATGCAACCAGAAAGATTGCTTTCTATGGTGCATCTGGAGAAGTTGGTGAGGGTCGTAGCTGACATGCCAAATTTCCTTAGTCTTCTGAGAAAGTAGAGTCGTTGGTGGGCTTTCTTAACTATAGTGTCGGCATGGGGGGAGCAGGACAGGCTGTTGGTGATCTGTACACCTAAAAACTTGAAGCTCTCGACCCTTTCTATTTCGTTCCTGATGTGTTAGGTGGGTTGGTTCGACGTTGACTGCAACTGGATGCAGGGAAGCTAGAAATAAACATCTAACACCGGAGATGATCCAACACGGTTTTATTTAAACTATGAACTGCTGTATATGTTCAGCTGTGGGTTGACACTCTACTAATCCTACTGACGACCTCTTACTGGCTCCACCAGACCTACTAGCGACCACATGGTAATAATGTCCACTGACTTGTGCACTCTGTCTCAGTGTCTGGGTCCCGAAAAAGAGCGAGAGTCTTAATGCCCTGTGGGCTTTATAGTGGTGGTGTCTTGTCTGGTGATTGGTTGTTCTGTGTTGTGTGTTCATTGGTCATCCTATCTGTCAATCACTGCCTGCCTGCATCTCATTATATACATGAGTGGACATTATGACAGTTCCCATTGATGTAGACAGGGGCATGTTCTCCACAATGCTTCCTGAAGTCAATGACAATCTCCTTCATTTTGTTGACATTGAGGGAGAGATTATTGTCATCGCACCAGTTCATCAGATTCTTTATCTCATTCCTATACTCTGCCTCGTCATTGTTTGAAATCCGACCCACGACGGTGGTGTCATCAGCAAATTTGAAAATAGAGTTGGAGGGGAATTTGGCCACACAGTCATAGGTATAGTAGGGGACTGAGGACACAGCCTTGTGGGGCACCGGTGTTGAGGATGATCGTGGAGGAGGTGTTGTTGCCTATCTTTACTGATTGTGGCCTGTGGGTTAGAAAGTTCAGGATCCAGTCGCAGAGGGAGGAGCCGAGACCAAGGCCACAGAGTTTGGAGATGAGTTTCGTAGGAATGATGGTGTTGGAGGCTGAGCTGTAGTCGATAAATAGGAGACTGACATAGGTGTCTTTGTTATCTAGGTGTTCCAGGGTAGAGTGCAGGGCCATGGAGATGGCGTCTGCTGTGGACCTGTTGCAGCGGTAGGTGAACAAGGCAATCCGGGAGGCTGGAGTTGATTTGTGCCATGACTAACCTTTCGAAGCACTTCATGATGATGGATGTCAGAACCACTGGATGATAGTCATTAAGGCACGCTGCTTGACTTTTTTTTGGTACAGGGATGATGATCGTCTTGAAATTTAATGCCTCTCCAGCATTTCGCAGTTTTGCTGAAAAGTCACTGACCTGGAACATCACATTTGTTTCTCTCTCCAAAGATGCTGCCTGGACTGCTGAGTATTTCCATAATTTCTCTTTATATTTCAAAATTTCAGCGTCTGCAGTATCCTGCTTTTGTTTTAAATTATATATATACTTAAGGATTAGCAGTGAAGCACCACAGCCAGGTCTTAGTTATGAAGTTGGTGCAGGCTGAAAAGATCATACCAACCTAGCATTCAACAGTTCCTTTCTCACACTGTTGCTGCCAGTGGAAGTGAGCACACTAGTAGTTAGTCTTATACAGTACTTGACATAGTCTTTGAAGAAATACTATACACTGTACGCCTTCTGAATCCCACACGGGAATAGAATTCTGTTCTTGGTGGAACATAATTGAAACCATTCAGGTCGCAAAAAAATACAAGCATACTTACCAGCTTCTTGGATGGATGAGCTGCACACAGGAGGCTGATATCAGTAAGGTACAGGATGAACACAATATGTGACACTGTACACACAGTTTTATATGCAGCACAAAGGGAATTAACTTTGGGAACAGGAAATGTAGCCAACTGGGAGCATATTAAACCTATAAAGCATAAGTGGAAATGGTCCCATGCAGCATCATTCATTTAGCAATGTGCCTTCATATGTGACCTGGGCTTTGGCTGAGTTTATTATGGTTGCTGAGAATAGCCCTGGTATTGTTTTAGAAGCTTATTGCTTGTGATGATTGCGTGCAAATTCTCAATGTGTTCCCAAAGGATTCCTCTGTGTGTTGTTTTAACTGAGATAATGGTATTGATATTTATAGGGAGGCAGGGAGGAAGCAAGAGATGGAGGGGATAGTTTATCAGTCAGGCAACCTGGAAGAATGGGTTCTTTCAGGTTCTGACAAATTTAATGGACAGTCTGATTGTGGGGAGGCGGTAGCGCAGTGGGATTTTTGCTGGACTGGTAGTCCCCAGGGTAATCCACTGGGGACCGGGGTTCGAATCCCACCATGGAAGATAATCAAACTTAAACTCAACAAAACATCTGGAATTTAATGTTGATTATTATAAAAACCCAACAGTTTCACTCATGTTCTTTAGGGAAGGAAACCTGCTCTCCTTTCCTGGACTGGCCTACATGTGACTCCCGACCCACAGCAATGTGGTTGGCTCTTAAATGGCCTCAGAAAAGGCCTAGCAAGCCACACAGTTGTATTCAACTGCTACGAAGAAAACACAAAGGAATGAAACAAGAAGGACCACCTGGCATCAGCCTAGGAACTACAAATGACAATGGCAAACCCAGCACTGTTGACCCTGTAAAGTGCTCCTAACTAACATCTGGGGGTTTGTGCCATAACTGGGAGAGCTATCTCACAGACGTAGGGTGCAATTCAGCCGGGCGCAACCGATAATCGTGCAAGAGCCCCAAATAGGCCTCCGCGCCGGGCGCTGGACCGATCACGAGTCAACCAATTCAGTCCACCCGGAGACTTCGCCAGGGCACCATTTAGTACTGGTCCGCACAAACATGAACCATGTGAATCAAGGAGTCTCACAGGCCATTGGAGACCTTGGGTGGTTGAGGCCAAGGCGGAATGGTACCCTGGAACTTGGGCATCTTGGCACTGCCAGCCTGGCACCCTGGTTGTGCTACCTGGGCACCCTGGCAGTGCCACCCTGACAGTTCCAGGGTGTCTGATTGGCACTGCTGGGGTGTTGTCGTCAGTGCCAGGCTGGAGATACTAAGGTGCCCGAATACCAGATTGGCACTGCTGGGTCCTGGCCTCGAGTTCTTGCCAATTGGAGGGGGGGCGGGTGATGGTGCTCCCAGGGCCTCACCAAGGCTGGAGAGGTGAGGGGGAGGGGGTTTGATAAAGGTGGGGGGTAAGGGCAGCTGAAATGGTTCTGGCTAATTAGGAGACTGCTGAACAAAATGGCACCCTGATCTGCGAACAGCTGTTCCTGCTGGTGAGATCTGCTCGGCAGCAGAAAATCACTCCAAATGTGGCCTTGGCGGAGAGAAACTCCCCAAAGCCAAAATAAATGGCAAAGCGCCCTTGAATAGCGAGATGTTTCTTGGTACAGCAGCCGCCGAGAAACACCCACTAAACGTGCCCGACAGCAGACTTAGTTTTAAGTCCGCTGAATTGCATCCATAGTCATTCTCATGGAATCATACCTTACACACATCACAATTCCTGGGTACATCCTGTCACATCGGCAGGACAGACCCAGCAGAGGTGGCGGCAGAATGGTGTACAGTCAGGAGGGAATTTTCATTGGAGTCCTCAACATTGTCTCTGGATCCCATGAAGTCTCTGGTACCAGGTCATACATGGGCAAGGAAATCTCCTGCTGATTATCAGATACCATTCACCCCTCAGCTGATAAACAGGTACTGCTTCATGTTGAATATTACTTGGGGCAAGGGTGCAGAATGTCCTTCACCAAGAGTGGCTCAGTAGTACCACCACAGACTGAGCTGCATGGGTTCTAAAGGGCATAGCTGCTAGATTGAGACTGCAGCAGGTGGTAAGAGACCAACAAGAGGGAAAAACATACTAGACCGCATCCTCACCAACCTGTCTGCTGCATATGCACCTGTCCATGACAGTTTAGGTGCAAGTGACGACTGCACAGTCCTTGTGGAGACAAAGACCATCTTCACATTGAGAATATCCTCTATCATGCTGTGTGGCACGACCAACGTGCTGAATGCGATAGATTTCAAACAGATCTAGCAACTCAAGACTGGGCATCCGTGAGGCGCTGTGCGCAACAGAATTGTATTCAACCACAATCTGTAACCTCATGGTGCAGCATATCCCCCCACTCGACCATGACCATCATGCTAGAGGATTAACCCTAATTCAATGAAGAGTGCAGGAGACCATGCCCGGAGCAGCACCAAACATACCCAAAAATGAGGTGTCAACCTGGTGAAGCTACAACACAGGACTACTTACATAAGCAACAAGCGACAGAGCTAAGTGATCCCACAACCAATGGATCAGATCTAAGCTCTGCAGTCCTGCCATATCCAGCCGTGAATAGCATAAAACAATTGAACAACTCACTAGAGAATGAGGCTCCACCAATATGCCTATCTTCAATTTTTAAAAATGTTTTTCTTGAGTTTTTTGTGATGTACAAAGCAGGGATAAGTGTGGACAAAAAGTAGGAGACAGAGGATAAAGAAAAGAATTTACACGTATGTCGGTCGGTTTCAATTATTTACATACATAATTGTTCTTTTTCTTGCATTATTTATAGTGGCAGCTAGAATCCCCCCCCCCCGCCCCCACCTTGGTCATTTATCTTGTCTCCCTCTGTACTTGTACCCTGCTCCTGTTATGTTGGTGTGATACTGCTTCTCATGCTTCTTTTGTTGGGCATTGTTGAGTTCCATGTTTCCTTGCCACCCCCCCACCATTCCTTCCTGTCTCTTGACTACCGTCTCTTGTTCTTAGTTGTCACCGTCCCCCCAGCCTGTCTTCACCTTTTGAAGGTGGCATCCATCGTCGCCGGCGTGACGCTGTGTTGTTGCAGACGTTTTGTTTAACCCAGTTAACCCTGTGAAATGCTATCACAGTTGGTTTCACGACCAGAGTGTTGCTACCATCACTGGGCTCATTGAATATTTATTAGGTGGGGATGGGAGTGCCGCTGTGGCCAGGGCCCGGAGGGAGGTCTCTCTGCAGGGATCTTCATAAGCACCCACACAGCTCTCCTTTATCTGCCCCTTTATCCTCTCCGCAATCGCTGCCCAGTGGTAATATTGCAGGTTTGGCAGGGTTACGCCCCCCCTTGGTTCTCGCTCTCTGTAGTACTCTCTTTGGGATACTTGCGTTCTTCCCTCCTCACACAAACATCATTATCAGTTTTTCTAATGAATTGAAAAAGGCCTTGGGGATGTAAATTGCGATGGATCTAAACAGGAAGAAAAACCTGGGCAATACGTTCATCTTGAGTGTCTGCATACTTCCTGCCACAGAGAGTGGGAGTTTGTTCCATCTCTGCAGGTCCTTTTTTACATCCTCTGTCAGGCTGGTCAGGTTCCACTTGTGAACCTCTGTCCAGTCATGAGCGATTTGGATCCCCAGGTACCGGAATTTCTGTTGGGCATGTTTGAAAGGCAACCCCTCCAGCTCTGCCCCTCCCCCTTGTGGGTTCACCGGGAAGATCTCGCTTTTGCTCAGGTTGAGGTTTTAGCCCTAGAAGGCTCCAAACTCTTTCAGGAGCGCCATAATCCTCCCATGCTGCATCCCATTGCAGTGTAAATGTTAACCTATTTGTGACAATAAAGATTATTATAACAAGTAGGCTTACATTAACACTGCAATGAAGTTACTGCGAAAAGCCCCTAGTCGCCACATTCCAGCACCTGTTGGGAACACTGACGAAGAATTCAGAATGTCCAAATTGCCTAACAGCACGTTTTTCGGGTCTTGTGAGAGGAACCCGGAGCACCCGGAGGAAACTCACGCAGACACAGGGAGAACATGCAGACTCCGCACAAGCAGTGACACAAGTGGGAATCGAACCTGGGACCCTGGTGCTGCAAAAAAACAGTGCTAACCACCGTGCCACTGTGCCACCCACATAAATCATCATTCCACCACCAGCCAGGGGACCTCTCTTACAGGAGTTACATAGTGCTCACCCAGGGAAAACAAAGATGAAGATGCTGTCACGCAGCTATGTATGATGGCCAAGAATTGAGAAAGCCATCAAAGAAATGGTACAGCAATGTATCTCCTGTTCAACTCAACAATCACTGCCTCCATCAGCCAGTCTCCACCCCTGGGTGTGGCAGGGTTATCCTTGGGCCAGAGACCATGTTGACTATGCAGGCCTTTCTTGGACAGGATGTTCTTAGTTTTAGTGGATGTTCATTCCAAGTGGCTGTCTATACAGGAGATCGTAGCATGGCTCCTTTAGGTGGGCCTGGCAGCCAATGTGACTGGCTCAGGATCAATCACGTGGGAGCATGTGAACCCTGACCAGTAGTAAGGAAACGTGAGGCCCTGGTAACAGGGGCCTGGTCAGTATGGACCCTGGATCAAAGAGCTAAGCTCCATTGTTTAGTGTCCTATGCCTGTATATATACCAGCCTTTGCCTTTCATTTATAAACCCCTATGTTACTACTAGAAGTCTCCAGAGTGCTCCCTCAGGCCCCACATTTCTGTTTATCTGTTTATGGATGGGCGGAGGGGGAGGGGGGGGGGGGGGAGTGGGGGGGGGCAGCGAGAGGAGAAATTAGTGCTGTGTAAACTAAACCCCCTCCTGTCTGTAACAAAAGGTTTACCTTGTTTTTGAAGATAACAGACATAAGAACATCATACGACTGCTAAGCATTGAAATGGTAATTTTGCCCAGCGGTATTTCCTAAGTCAGAAACGCTAATTAAAATGTTCCTGTTTAGTATCTAAAGAAAACTTTGTAAATCAGAGGTTGTATGAATTTTGTTGAAATTTTACTTTGAAATCTGCATGGAAACTTCAAAGGTTGTACAATTCAGTTATTTCACATTGTAAAGTAGATTTTAAAGCTCTATGTGCATTTTACCATTTGTCTACACTTGGATGTATACGCTAAGCAACAGCTTGTGTCCACTGAAGCATCATTAATGCTCAACATGTATTGGATCCAGCAGACTGTGGTTAAATACTTCAATCTGAAGTTTGAATTTCCTGTGACATGGAATATATTCATACATTATCATCAATAATCTCCTGTTCCCAGAATAAGGGCACAACATTATAATGTACCCTTGTCTTTTTCAATGACCCTTTTGTAGACTGCAAATCTGCAATTTTTGGAATTTTCATTCTTCCATTATTGCACAATTTCAAGTATTCATATTTCAGACAAAAATCTTTCTTGTACTGAACATATGCATAATCAAAATTTTTTGTAATGGACGAAAGTTTATTAACCCTGTCCAGACTTAAGATATCAAAAATTTTTATTGCAATAGAACATAAGAACTGGAGCGGGCCATTCAATTCCTTGAATCCATTTCCTCACTTATTTCTTTTAATACTCGGGTTGAATGAATATTTCACACCTGTCTTCACCCAAGAGAATGAGGAGGTACTTATGGAACTTGGGGAGAGAGATGTGGGGCGCGATTCTCCGCTGCCCACGACGGGTCGGAGAATAGCGGGAGGGCGTCCCCGACATTTTTCACGCCCTCCCGCTATTCTCCCGCCCCCCCCCCTCCACCACGGCCGTCCCACGACACGAATCGCTGCTCGCCGTTTTTTACGGCGAACAGCGATTCTCCCCAGGCCGATGGGCCGAGTTCCCAGGCCTTTGCAGCCGTTTTTACGGCAGCAAACACACCTGCTTGCTGCCGTCGTAAAAATGGCCGCAACATGCCCGTTCTGGGCATCCAGGGCCCCGATTGGCACGGCCGTACCATGGCCGTGCCAAGGGGGGCATGGGCCCGCGACCGGTGGGCACCGATCGTGGGCAGTGCGTCCGTAACGGATGCACTCTTTCTCCCTCCGCCGCCCCACAGGATCAGTCCGCGGGGCGGCCGAGGGAGATGACGGCCCCGCGAATGCGCGGGTTGGAGCTGTCCAACCCACGCATGCGCGGCTGATGTCATCGTGCGCGTCAGCCGGCGTAACGCTTGGCGCGCGGACTTAGCGACGGCCGCTAAGGCCGCGATGCCGTGCTTCACAGGGCCCCGCTGCTAGCCCCGCCCGGGGGGGGGAGAATTGGGTCCTGGGAGGGGGCGCGGAGGCTGCCGTGAAACACGGCCAGTTTCACGGCAGCCTTTACGATTCGCCGCATTTGCGGAGAACAACTAATGTGGTCCCACTTTTTAAGAAAGGTTGTAGAAACAAGCCAGGGAACTACAAACCAGTGAGTCTCACATCAGTGGTTGGGAAACTACTGGAGAAGATTCTGAAGGAGAGAATCCATCTCCACTTGGAGAGGCAAGGTTTGATCAGCGATAGATAGCATGGCTTTGTCAAAGGGAGGTCATGCCTAACAAATTTGATTGAGCATGTAACCAAGTGTGGAGATGAGGGTAGTGCAGTTGATGTAGTTTACATGGATTTCAGCAAAGCCTTTGACAAGGAAGAAGGCAAATGCACATGGGATACAAGGTGATTTGATAATTGGCTTAGAGGTAGGAGACAAAGGGTGATAATAGTTGGTTGCTTTAGTTCTGGAAGCCAGTGACCAGTGGTGTACCACAGAGATTCCTGCTGGGCTTCCTATTATTTATCATTTATATAAATGATAGGTGACTATGTGGGGGTAGGATCAGTAAGTTTGTGGATGACACAAAGATTGGCCGGGTGGTTAACAGTGATGTTCAGTGTCTTGTGTTACAAGAAGGTATAGATGGGATGGTCAAATGGGCGGATAAGTGGCTGATGGAATTTAACCCTGAGTAGTGTGAGGTGATACACTTTGGAAGGAGTAATTTAACAAGGAAGTAAAGTATGAAAAGTCTGACACTGGGAAGTTCCGACGAACAAAGGGACCTTGACGTGTTTGTCCATAGATCTCAAAAGACAGAAGGGCAGGTAGATAGGATGGTGAAAAATGCATATGGGACACTCGCTTTTATCAATCGGGACATAGGTTACAAAAGCAGGGAGGTCACGGTGGAGCTGTATAGACCTTTGGTGAGGCCACAGCTGGAGTACTGTATGCAATTCTGGTTGCCACATTATAAGAAGGATGTAATTGCACTGGAGAGGATGCAGAGAAGATTCACCAGAATGTTGCCTGGGATGGAACATTTAAATTATAGAGAGAGGTTGGATAGGCTTGGGTTGTTTTCTCTGGAGCAGAGAATGCTGAGGGGTGACCTTATTGAAGTGCACAAGGTTATGAGGGGCATGGACAGGGTGGATAAGGAGCAGCAGTTCCCCTTAATTGAAGGATCAGTTACAAGGGGACACAAGTTCAAAGGGGTGGGAGGTTTATGGGGAATTGAGGAAAAACTATTTTACTCAGAAAGTTGTGACGGTCTGGAATGCACTGCCTGGGAGGGTGGTAGAGACAGGTTGCCTCACATCCTTTAAAAAAGAACCTGGATGAGTCCTTGGTACACCATAATCTTCAAGGCTATGGGCCAAGTGCTGGCAAGTGGGTTTAGGTGGGCAGGTCAGCGCCTTTCATGCATCGGTGCAGACTGGATGGGCTGAAGGGCCTCTTCTGCACTGTGGTATTCTGTGATTCTGTAACAGCCCAAAGCTACATAGTTCTGGCCATCTGAACCACTGTCCTTGAAATCATGGAGCAATCCAGACAGGGTAAAACTGGCAATCGGAAGTTTCAACTTCCTGTGTAGGTATTTCAAATGTGTGGAAGTCAGGTTTTTTTTTCAGACAAAGTTGATAGAATCCATAGAATCCCTACAGAAGGAGGCCATTCAGCCCATCAAGTCACATTAACCCTCCGAAAGAGCACCCTAGGCCCACTCGCCCTGCCCTATTCATGTAACCCCAATTAACCTGCACACCTTTTTGACACAAAGAGGCAATTTAGCATGGCTAATCCATCTAACCCGCACATCTTTGGACTGCGAAAGGAAACTGGAACACCCGGGGGAAACCCACGCAGACACGGGGGTAATGTGCAAACTCCACACAAACAGTCCCCTAAGGTCGGACTCGAACCTGGGTCCCTGACACTGTGAGGCAGAAGTGCTAGCCAATGCACCGCCGTGCCGTCTCTCCCCATAAAAATAGAAAAATGTGCAGATATTGGAAGGGGCAAGGCCATTAAGGGAGTTAAGTACGAGAATAAGAATTTTAATTCAATGCACAGGGTGAGAAAAACAATCTAGGGAATCAGACTTAATTACAAAGATTGGAGTTTGGAAAGCGAACAAACTTAATGTTATAGTACTTTAGTCCAGTAGTGACAAAGGCATGTCTAAAGATTTCAGCAACAAAACCAGGCAATGTTGTGAACATGTCTGTCATTGAGAGGATCAACTCTCAAGCTCAGTTTAAGATTAAACAGAACTCCAAGGTGGCAAGCAGCCTGTTTCAACGTGTGTGTGACTGGGAAGAGGACAGAATCAATGACTAGGGAATGAAGTTTATATTGGGTACCAAAGCTGATGATTTTGGTCTCCATAATGTTGGCTTCATGAACTTATGAACATTCAATACTAGTTCACACGAATGTGGACCAGGCGGAACGGCACCAGGGGGTCTCCCAAGCCATCGGAAGCCCCGGGTGGTCAGGGACAGTGCAGAGTCGCCCCCTGGCCCTCCCCCTATAATGCGAGCACCTTGGCACCACTGCCAGACTGGCACCGTGGCACTGCCACCCTGGCAGGAGAACTGTCAGGGTGCCAGGATGTCAAGGGTCAGGACCAGAGAGGGGTCATGCCCATGAAAGGAAGGTGGAGGGGATTTGAGGGGCCTCTAGTGGCGTGGACGGCCCTCAGGTGTTGTTCCCCCTGGTCCGCGTTCGCGTAGACCACTATTGAACTGTGCCCAGCTGGGGTCTCCCTGTAGAGGCCAGTAGATGCCGGGAGCCCGGTAGAGCCTGGGTCAGCACATCAAAGTAGGTTTTAAACCCACTTAGGCATGCGAGGCTTGGTCCTGCCCATTGTGGGCAGGATCCTGATTGTGATACCTCACAGGACCTGGGTTGATCTCGCCAGGTGTACTAGCTGTCGGAAAACCCAGGGTAGCTTCTCCCAGCATCTACTGGCTGCATTGCGCTCCCATTCAGGCACAACGCTGCCGGTATATCACGCCCCTCAACTTTGTTTCTCCCTCCACATATGCTGCCAGATCTGCTGAGTTTGTTCTGCAATTTGTTTTTATTTCAGATTTCCAGCATCAACAGTATTTTGCTTTAATTTTAGAAACTATTTAATGTTGGTATTCAGAGAGGTTTGGGGCAGGATTCTCCATCGGCTGATGCCAAAATCGGGAAAGGTGATTGGACGGAGAATCAGTCGTGATGCCAAAATCGTGGCAGGCGCCCAGCCCTGATCCGGTGCTTCGACAACAGCATCAATGCATTCTATCCGCACGTACAGTAAAGGCCGTTCGCATATCATTAATGGGCCTGACACAGTACTCTCCAGAGCCTCCACCAGGGGGAATTACCAACGGTGTGTTCACATGTGGGGCGGAATTCTCCGACCCACCACACCCCCCGGGGAATCGCCCGGGGCCAGCGTAGATCCCGCCCCCGCCGTGGCCAGAATTCTCCGCTACCCGGGAATCGGCGGGAGCGGGAATCACGTCCCGCTGATCGGCGGGCCCCCCGCGGAGATTCTCCGGCCCGCGATGGGCCAAAGTCCCGCCGCTGACAGGCCAATCCTGCCGACGTGGTTTAAACCACCTCTGGTGCCGGCGGCATTGGCGGTGCGAGCGGGCCCCCGGGGTCCTGGGGGGGCACGGGGTGATCGGACCCCGGGGGTGCCCCCACGGTGGCCTGGCCCGCGATCAGGGCCCACAGATCGGCAGGCGGGCCAGTGTCATGGGGGCACTCTTTTTCTTCCGCCGCTGCCACCGCCTCTACCATGGCAGAGGTGGAAGAGACCCCCCTACCACGCATGCGCCGGTGGTGACATCAGCGGCCGCTGACGCACCGGCACATGCGCAGACCGCGAAGACCTTTCCGCCAGCCCCGACGCCGGGTGGCATAGCGCCAAAGGCTGTTGGCGCAGGTTTTGGCGCCATCGGCGTAGCGGAAACCACTCCGGCGCGGTCCTAGCCCCTAAAGGTGCGGAGAATTCCCAACGCCAGAGTGGTTGGCGCCACTCTGCTGCGCCGGGACCTCCCGCCGTGCCCGGTAGGGGGTAATCCCGGCCGTGGTTTCCAAAATCGGGAAACAGGTGCCGTGACCGATCAGGGAGATAGAGAGGTAGGCCACAGAGAAGCACCACTCTGGATTGCTGGGCTGGCTGAGGGGGGGGTGGGGGGGGTCTCTGCCAGTCCATGCGGGGGACAGCAGGGGGTGACAGGAAGTGACCAGGGGGTGGGCTGTGGAGTCAAGGTGACACCCCCGGGATCGGGGCGCCCAGGCACTGACTGCCATTGCTGCGGTCTGCAAGGCAGCCACCTTCTGCGCACTGTCTGTTGGCCCACCATGGCCCGTGGTTGCTCAGAGTGGTTGACACCGACCACATGGGTGCACCCACCCCACCAACCCCCTGCTCTCTCCAACTGGCCACTGCCCGCCAGCGGGGCAGCACGTGGCCCACCCAAGGGCAGTACCTCTGAAGAAGGGCGCTGGACAGGGGCCACAGAGTGTACCATTGGCATAGGTAGTGCTAGTCAGCAGTACCTTGGCAGCAAGGATGGGCACCACGGCCAGAGACTGCCATGGTGCTGGGCACCATCAGGAGCAGGAATGCAGAGGGCAGAGTGCCAGGTGGAACGGCTGGGGGTGGGTGTGCAGATGTGGAAGGGAGGGAGACATGCAGGGACAGGAGCTGCAGTGCAGACTGGAGCCACTGTGTAGCCCAGTTGACCTGGTTGGGCACAAGGGTAAGCACGATGCTAACATGTCTGATTTTCACTACCTGCAGACAATGGGCTTCGGAATCCAACCAGGAATGGTGGTCTTCGCCTATTCATCACAGCCCTGGGGGTTGCACTGAGACTGTACAAGCTGGAGCTGCTCAGGGAGAATCCTGTAGTGGAGCCTGACCCTGAGGAACAGGAGGCAGCGTTGAGGATGGGGAGCCAGCCGCCCAACAGGCAGAGGAGGAGATGGGAAGGATGCACCACATGAGGCCTCAAGTGTACCGGCAACGACTGTCATCCGAGGACCTGCCGGACCTGTCGAAGACTCCGGTTGAGCAGGGGAACAGTGCGACATATCTGCTGGATCATGGTGCACCCGGCAGCACAGGGCTATGTGAGAGGACACTTTCTCCTGCTGAATGTTTACGCCATGGGATCCTTCCAGGCACTGAGTGGGGACCTGTCCTGACTCTCATATACCTCAGTGCACAGGTTCATCCGTGCTGCCACAGAGGCCCTGAGTTGGATTCTCTGCCCCGCCGCGCCAGATTTCTGTTTTACCCTGCCAGCAAGATGCTCCCTTACGCCGGCTAGTCAATGGGATTTCCCATTGTGGGGTAGCCCTACGCCGTCGGGAAACTCCCCCGGCTGCTGACAAAATGGAGCATCCCGCCGGCGGAGAATCCAGCCCCTTATATGCCGGTCAGCACAATAATCAAATTAAATGTGGACCGAGCCCGCCAGGGTGCCCGGGCAGTGAGGTTCACCGCCATGCCCCGGGTCCAGGGGGTGATCGATGGAATGCCAGGCTAGTCTTCACAAACCAAGAGGGGTTCCACTCGAAAGAGCAACTGGTGTGTGACATGAGATGCACATCTGCACCTGATATCCGGGCAGTGTGCATGACACCTTCGTCCTGGCACACTCGATGGTTCCTAATCTTGTTGAGCGCACGGCCAGCATAGGGGTTGGTTCCTGGGCGACAGGAACTGCAGTCGTGGCTGATGATGCCTACCTGGACGCCACAGACTGATGCCTGTGACCTGCTACAACGATGCCCCTGCCATGATCAGGCGCATGATCGAGCGATACATCGGCATCTTGAAGATTCAGTTTCCGGTACCTGGGCAACTCTAGAGAGGCCCTCCAGTAGATCGATAGGAGAGTCTCCCACATCTGGTGGCCTTTTGTGTCCTTCACAACATTGTGCAACAGAGTGTGACGTGCTGGAGGAAGAGGATGAATGCCAGGCCTCTTCCGACAAGGAGGATGCAGGGGCGGGTGAGGTGGGCAGCACATGGAGCCTGAGCAGGCACAGGAGTTTGCATTTTACATTTGTGCCAGGCTGATGTGCACAGGTTGCTCTAACCATCCACAGTTTCATCAACTAGGAGGCCGGCCAGCAACACGGACATTCCCCGCCCCCCCCCCCCCCGGAGTGTTGGATGGGGAGAGATGGTGGTGGGGTACCGGAGTAGTGAACGTTGGCTGAACTGGGGGCCCTGGCCTATGCCCACCCATCTTCCCCCCCCCCCCCCTCCATGCCCCGCTGCAGCCAGCCTACCCCTCACACCCTTCTGACAGAGCACTGACGCAGGTTGAAATGTTGTTGAACATGTTATTATTGTGCAACTATGAATATATATTATATATACAGGTTTGTGCCCTAGCCCCATCGCTATCATATGTGCTGCACCCATGTCAACTTAACATCTTCTTCGCAGCCTCCAACACATCATCAGCGAGGATGGACATCTTGCCAAGGTCATCCCCACACCCCCACTACTGGCCTTCAAACAACCGCGCAACCTCAAACAAACCATTGTTTGCAGCAAATTACCCAGCCTTCAGAACAGCAACCACAACACCACAAAACCCTGCCAGGGTAATCTCTGCAAGACATGCCAGATCATCGACATGGACACCACCATTACACGTGGAAACACCACCCACCAGGTACGCGGCGCATACTCGTGCGACTCGACCAATGTAGTCTACCTCATACGCTGCAGGAAAGGATGTCCCGAAGCGTGGTACATTGGCGAGACCATGCAGACACTGCGACAACGAATAAACGGGCATCGTGCGACTATCAACAGGCAGGACTGTTCCCTTCCAGTTGGGGAACACTTCAGCAGTCAAGGACATTCAGCCTCTGATCTCCGGGTCAGCATTCTACAAGGAGGCCTTCAGGAGACGCGACAACGCAAAATTGCTGAGCAAAAACTTATAGCTAAGTTCCGCACGCATGAATGCGGACTCAACCGGGATCTGGGATTCATGTCGCATTACATTCGGCCCCCACCAACAAGCCTGGACTTGCAGAGGCCTACCGACTGAACTGGCTTGGGACAATTCACACCTCTTTAACCTGGAGTTACCTCTCTCTCTGCATCTTTGATGATTTGATTGCCTGCAGGTGCTCGCATTCCGGGGCATCTCTGACTGTGTCTATATAAACATTTCTGGAACAAGCCTTTCCATTCACCTGAAGAAGGAGCCGTGCTCCGAAAGCTCGTGTTTGAAACAAACCTGTTGGACTTTAACCTGGTGTTGTAAGACTTCTTACTGAACTTAACTGGTGTCTATGAGGGATATGCATGCTCATTGGATATATTCAAGGTTGAAACTCACGGATTGTGGGAGTCAAGATTTATACGGTGATTGAGTTGGAAAGTGGATTTGAGTTTGAAGATCAGCCATGACCTTACTGAATGGTAGTGCAGGCTCAAGTGGTCAGATATGACAAGTTGTGGAAATTATCTGTACAAACTGTGGAACTTAACTCTGGAAATTCCAGGCAGGGATATTTACAATGCATTTTGGTGTGCACCTTGCAGTAGAGAAGTATGGTCTTCAGAAAAGTCAAAGCTGGAAGTTTACGCTGGTTATCTGGAAGAGTCCAACAGGTTTTAATTACTTTCTTCACCTAAAACAATGAAGGAAATGTGGAAAGAGTTGCGAGGAAATACAGCAGTAACAGCAATTTCTGTAACAGCGAGGAGCCAACCTCAGGCATTTAACAATAAATTGTCAGCCTGCTGAGGCTATTAACCTTTTCCCTTAACTACTTCCATGTGCTCTGAATATTTCAGATTGTATTGATTTTATTAATCACCTTCAATCAAGATGCATTGGTCTCTCCATAAGAAGGGTGCCCTGGGATACCAAAGAGGGCAGCCCTCTTTGCTGTACTCCTTCCACAGCCAGCTCCCAACATGCCTCAGAAAATAGAGCTGAGTTTTTGCCATTCTTTATCTATTTTGTCCCTTGTGCCCAGCATATAAAAATAAACAGCAGGTGCAATCTTTAAGACCTACAGCTGCACGCTATTTACTGCTGCCGGCGAAAGCAAACTCTTGCAGGCAGGCTGATGCACTATCAATTACGACGAGACGAGCGGAGAGAGTAATCGAGGCTTTATTACACAGAGATGTGTGGCCTCCTACAGCTGCTGACGAAATGGCTGCAGCTCAGAGAGCACACACATTTATACTCTGCCTACTGGGCGGAGCCAGCAGGCAGGGATCTACCCCCATACCTGTAGTACAGGGGCCTTACCATAATACCCTCGTATGCAGTGCAGTACATATAATATAATACAACAGTGGTGACGACCACATTCACCCACTGTTAAAAAATGAGTCCAGCGGGGCTGGTGGAAAACGATTTACATACAGGTTGTCATTAAAATTTCAGGGGAGGTTACAAATTTAGACGATCGGGCGCTTGATCCGTCATTGAGGGCGCCGCAGTGTTGGTGGCGAGTCAGGCGTCGGCTCGGTCGTTGGTGACTCCGGAAGCGTGTCGACATCCTCTTCATCCCCAGGTCGGACCAAGGAGAGGACGGATCGTCCTAGAGCGGGGGCTGGGGCTGGATGCGCCGGGGGAAGGGAGGGTGGTGCCGGGGAGGGGGGGGGGGGGGGGGGTGCGGGGACCCAGCTGGTGCCAGGTCCCGAAGGGAGACTGTGTCTTGGCGGCCGTCAGGGTACGCTATGTAGGCGTACTGCGGGTTCGCGTCGAGTAGCTATACCCTCTCAACCAACAGGTCCGCCTTGCATAGCCACACGTGCTTACGGAGGAGAATGGTTCCTTGAGCTGCCAGCCACGTTGTGAGCAAAACCCCGGAGGTGGACTTCCTGGGGATGGCAAAGAGATGTTCATGGGGGGTTTCGTTAGTCGCAGTACACAGGAGCGACCAAATGGAGTGGAGGACCTCCTACCAGCGGGAGGCCAGGAGATTTCAGACCGTCCCATTCTCCCGCTCCACCTTCCCGTTTCCCCGGGGGTTGTAGCTGGTCGTCCTGCTCGAGGCAATGCCCCTGTTGAGCAGGTACTGGCGCAGCTCATCGCTCA